>NC_080081.1:32156427-36956427 GCF_949987535.1 Balaenoptera acutorostrata
TCTAGCTAATTTTGTAAATGCATTTACAGTTTTTATGTAGTTAAAAGCAGTTTAATGTATTTTGCAACAAATGTATAACCTTGTGCTTATTTTATTCATATTTATCTAAAACAGGAACTGATTTTTTTTACTAATAACTATATTCATATCCAATATTTAAATACCTTTCATCCTACTTGTCATGCCAAAATTCTTTCATATTCCATATACCTTAATTCTTGTTGTCTCAAGGTTTTTTTGTTTGTTTTTTTAAAATTATTAGCACCTTTAATTATTTATTTATTTATTTGGCTGTGTTGGGTCTTCGTTTCTGTGCGAGGGCTTTCTCTAGTTGCGGCGAGTGGGGGCCACTCTTCATCGCGGTGCGCAGGCCTCTCACTATCGCGACCTCTCTTGTTGCGGAGCACAGCCTCCTGACGCGCAGGCTCAGTAGTTGTGGCTCACGGGGCCCAGTTGCTCCGCGGCATGTGGGATCTTCCCAGACCAGGGCTCGAACCCGTGTCCCCTGCATTAGCAGGCAGACTCCCAACCACTGCGCCAGCAGGGAAGCCCTGTCTCAAGGTTTTGAGGGGAAGAGGGACTAGAATAACTTTCAACTTTTCCTCTGATGACAGTCACTGCAAAAGTACTTTAGCATCCCAGCGTGGAGGGCAAATAGCACCCCCAGCAAGTGACATTTCTACCTGAACAACTCAGGAAGTGTGGTGAGAATTGTGTGTGGGCTTCTCCAGAAGAGACTTGGTATGAAAATAAATACACAAATAAATAAAGAGGAAAGTGTAAACATCATCTTTAAAAGGAGAAGGTTAAAAGAAGGAAAACTGGCAGAAAAATAAAATATAGCCAAAGTATGGACAGCCAAGAATGGGGGAGGTAGAAGTCTAAGAGAGCTGATGACCAGTTAGTAATAAATTACAGATTTTACTCACTGTCAGTTAGTCACGGAGAGAATACCAGATAGACAAAAAGTAGTGACTATCTGATCTTGGTTTCAGAGAAAGTTAATATGTTCTTGAATTTTATTTTCTCTCTTTTTCTCAGTTTTTATGGCTAGAAAATGTAGTGTGATTTCTATACACAGCTAGATATTTTTCTCAAAAGTCAGTTAGGAAAAAGAGTAGATAGAAGTGTTCACCAAAACAGCATTTCCTATGATCTCTGTTATGTCAGACTGTTAGGTCGACCCCATCCACTAGGGCACTTTCTCCATCAACTTGGCAGAAATCTAGGGAACGTGGCCAGAGATGGTGTTTTGACTCAAGATCCACTTCCTCACTGTGGTCTCTTTCATTAGTTTCTCCACCACACTCGGAGCCGTGCAGTTTTCGCTACCATGGGATACAATCTATACAGACTTGTAAACTTACAGTGCGCATTTTATTGTACTACAGAGTAATCAGGTAATAGTGCAAGCCCACTTCCCTGACCACACCTTTATTAGCATTCTAAGGACAGAATTAAGTTAAGCCTGTTTCCAACTGTTCAGTGACTTCAACGTCAAGGGGAGCAGGAGGAAGCAGTTCATCAGTCTGTCTACCCAGAAAGAACATTAGACCATTCCAGGTTGCCGTCCTGGTTCTGGAAACTTGGACTCCTTTCTTAACTGCTCTGAGTACCTGTTTCCTCATCTATAAAGGAAACATAAGAATGACATATAGCTTTGTGAGGATTGGTAATTATTTCTATGACACACGGTAGGAATGTAATAAATGGTAACAATTACTAATCTGCTCATCAACCACGCAGGATCAATTTTAAAAAGATTCTCATGCAATATTTTCAACCCTAGGGGTATCCCGCAGTGGATTGTAGCAAGAAACATTACTGCTAAATCCATTCTTGTTCTGTTGTCCACACTGATGACATTCAACCCTTCCGCTGTTCTGAGATTAAGATAACATCCTTGTACACATCACTTCTTTCAGAGACTCTCATTTGTTTCCATATATTTGCCCAAGCCTTAGATTCTCTTTACCCATGAGAATTAGTTCAAGCTTCTTAACATGGAATTTAAGGGTCCTTAAAATCTCAGCCCAAACAAGCTTAACAACACTTGACAATGCCCATTATGTACTCTGTGCTCTTTCTCTACTGAGCCCACCGTGAAA
Organism: Balaenoptera acutorostrata; assembly: GCF_949987535.1. Classification (NCBI taxonomy): domain Eukaryota; kingdom Metazoa; phylum Chordata; class Mammalia; order Artiodactyla; family Balaenopteridae; genus Balaenoptera; species Balaenoptera acutorostrata. The sequence continues at coordinate 32,158,536 of NC_080081.1, forward strand.
CAGCCCTCTGATGTATTTCCCTGTGTGATGTGTTTTTGTTCCAGCTAAACTCTCCGACTGTAATGCTATCCACCCTTTTGTTCATTGGTTACGGACCTGATGTTCCCGTCTCTGTGCTTGTTCAGCACTTTGATTGTATTCCTCAAAGAGCACTGGTGTCCAAAGAAAATGTCAACAGAATTTCTACTTATTTCAAACTATTGTGAGAGATACTGAATTATTGTGCAGAAAAAAATATTTTTCTTACCCACCAAAAGTTAGACCACACTCTATCAATGTGAAGAGTTTGTTTCAGAATGTTAGTTAACATTTCTTCCATGCAGAGTCCTAGCCAAGAACCTAAGCACAAATATATTCCTTTAGATAGAGCTGTCTAGTAGCAACTAAATTAAAGAGCACAGTGGGACTTCCTATCTCCTATTATGGTTTAACAACCTAACACAGTGATGAAAGAAACTCTCCCCAAGGGGAATTTTTTTTTTAATAAATTTATTTATTTATTTATTTATTTTTTATTCTTTTAGCTGCATTGGGTCTTCGTTGCTGCGCGTGGGCTTTTTCTAGTTGCGGTAAGCAGGGGCTACTCTTTGTTGCAGTGCGCGAGCTTCTCATTGTGGTGGCTTCTCTTTTGCGGAGCATGGGCTCTAGGCATGCGGGCTTCAGTATTTGTGGCATGTGGGCTCAGTAGTTGTGGCTCACGGGCTCTAGAGCACAGGCTCGGTAGTTATGGCGCATATGCTTAGTTGCTCCACGGCATGTGGGGTCTTCCTGGACCAGGGCTCGAACCCATATCCCCTGCCTTGACAGGCAGATGCTTAACCACTGTGCCACCAGGGAAGTCCCTCCCCGTGGGGATTTTAAGGACATGTATGTCCAAGAGGAAAAGAGTTTAGTCTAGAAGTTGTTTAGGCAGAGAACCCTGACCCACCAATACATGCGAAGTGGCACAAAGGATATGAGCTGTCTTCAGTTTCACCAGTCAGTGTTGATACCACCATAGCTTCTTTGGTAGCAGTGGGAAAAGATGTACTGCCCCCTTCTGGAGAAAGCAGCTAAAGTGATCTCCCCACTATAAAAATATAATGATCCAAAGAATAAGCATTCCTACTTAACCATTGTTATAATATAGATATGTATCTGGATATTAAAATGGGATTCTCTATCTCTATTTTGACTGAAGCATGAAAATAATAGATGCTACAATTCAAAGTGAGACTTGAAAAAATTAGGATGGCGGACTTCCCAGTTAGGAATCCGCCTGCCAATGCAGGAGACACAGGTTCGATCCCTGGTCGGGGAAGATCCCACATGCCGCAGAGCAACTAAGCCCATGCACCACAACTACTGAGCCTGCGCTCTAGAGCCTGCGAGCCACAACTACTGAGCCCGTGTGCTGCAACTACTGAAGCCTGCGCTCCTAGAGCCCGTGCCCCACAACAAGAAGCCACCGCAATGAGAAGCCCCCACCTGCCACAACTAGAGAAAGCCCGCACGCAGCAATGAAGACCCAAAGCAACAAAAAATAAATAATAATTTAAATAAATAAAAGGCTAAGTTATGAAGGTTTCATTTTTTTAAAAAGGGCTAAAAAAAATTAGGGTGGCAAAAAAATTAATTTTGCAGCACCTAAGATGACAGCACGTCTTTAAAAAGTTAGGAAGGGTTGAGAAAAGTGAGGAGAATTTTTGGAGAGATCTATATGGGGAGGTGTGGTATTACCCTGTGCCTCAAGTCAAGAGACAGAGTTTTAAAGTGACAATTGGAAGGATTCAATATATGTTCTTATCTGTTTGGGGGATACAGTGGACTGATGCCTGATTCTTGCTTGGAAATCTAAAGTATAAGAGGTGGGCTGACAAGTTCCTTTGTAGAAGAGTGAAATAGTTGTTGCTGAACTAAGATCAGTATGTAGACCCAGAATTTACTGAAGTAGGGTAGCCGGGATGAGGGGGAACAGTAGGCAATGAGAGCATGAAAGTTTCCATTGGACCAGATGTAGTGAAATAAGCAAAAGAGCAATTATCTGGGGTCATCTTAGGTCTTGACCTAGAAAGCTACCCAAAGTAAGAACAGACTCACCAGAGAGAAACTGGCTGTATCACCAGATTTCTAGGGCTGAGTGAGCAGGAAATAGCCAGCCCGAAGAAAAATAGAAATCCTCAGTTATTGGTTGAGGCAAGGGAAGGGATGCTGGGAAAGTAAGGAAGCTGGAGGAGGGAGAGGTTCCAAAGAATCCATGAGGGACTTCCCTGGCGGTCCAGTAGTTAAGACTTCACTTTCCAATGCAGGGGGTGTGGGTTCGATCCCTGGTCAGGGAGCTAAGATCCCACATGCCTTGCAGCCAAAAAAAAAAAACAAAAAACAAAACATAAAAATAAAAGAAGCAATATTGTAACAAATTCAATAACGACTTTAAAAATGGTCCACATCAAAAAAAATCTTTAAACAAAAACAAACAAAGAACACTTGAGAGCACCTGTAATAGAAAGTACCAGCATTAAGCACCCACCAAGACCAGAGAACGGCACTTCATGACCCATAACAGTAGTCACATAACAGACCTTAAGGATTATCTTGCCCCAACCTCTCTCTTCTCCTACCTTTCTCCCCTGCCAACTCTGATTCTGAAGGAAAAAGAAAATACTATTAATAGGAGGAGGTGGAGAGGTCGAGGTGTAAGGTGGGGAAGGAGAAGCCATCTTCTCTCTATCCCTCAATTTCAGGTGGTCAGAGATGCCTCAACTTCACAGCAAGGCTGAAGTTGTGTGTGACATTCCATAGGACATATTCTAATTACCAAATTGAGAAAGGGTTTTGTGCCCTAAGAGTGGATTTTAGAAGTTATAATGCCTGCCTGATTTTCATCCAGGAAAAAGAGAAGGACAGGCCCTACAGAGCTTAGTTTAAGGGGCTCCAGGAAAAAAATCACAGTGGCTTCACGATTCCAACGCCCGAGCCATGTTTGTTTTAATATATTATTTTTATATGCCTCTCTGCCCACTTTGGTATCCCTGATGGCAGCTACTCTGTCTTGCACTTGTCATTTTGGTACTCTCAGTACCTAGTCTAGTAACTGGCAGATAGCACTGAGTATTTGCAGGGTAATACAAGGGAGAATATCATGGCTACCTGGGAAGAAATAAAGAGAATTACAAGAGTGTGAATGAGAGAGGAACCACATCCTGTTGGATAGATCAAGAAGACTTCATGGACATGGTCATATATGACATGTAAGATTAATATCATTCCATCAGGTACTCATTTAGACCAACAGAATTCAAGAAAAAATGCAGTAGCTGGAGAAAAAGTGTCAAGATGAAGAAATGCAGTTAGCCTTCTGTGTTGTAGATGGCAATGTGAAGATATGTATAGTCCCTTTATAGTAAATGAGAACAGAGAGTAAGAGGAGAACCACAATGAGATTGGAGAGGCTGAGGCCATCAGGCTGCCGGCAGGTCCCCAAACAGAAACAGACGAAGCTTATTTTAAGAGAGTAGACTGGGAAACCCACCAGAAGCCCATCAAGGGCACTGCTATGTCCATCGTCCAGAGGATGCTGCCAAATCAGGGGTCAAGTTCAATGAGGAGGGCAATGTCTACCTGAAGTTTATAGAGCAGATTCATTTTCCAGACATGAAAGGACTTGGCTTCTCCAGTCATCAGCTTTGCAAATAAAAGAGAATTAACTCACCCTAAGTGCAGGATTTAAAGGTAAAACCATGAGGACAAAAGACTCAACTCAAGTATAGAGAAGAAGCCAATGGGAAGAGAATGAAGTGAAAAGATGGGTTTGGCTGTGTCAAACCAACTGGGTTAAATAAGATTGACAGTTATCTATTCTGTATATAGTTTGTTATTACCCCCAAATTCCCTAACTCAGTTATAAACTTTTTGTTTTTGTTCATTCAAATGGTTGACTCTAATGTCTTGCTGATATGGATGCTGCTTCAGATAAAGCGAGAAGGGCGAGGCTGTTTTTCACAGTGGTGAAATCTTTTGAGGTGAAATCAATTCTCCCCACTGATGGAAAGAGAAAGTTATTTCAGTGAAGTGACATGAGAGAGATCATTGGAATGCCTTTTTTGAGAAATTGTCTTCTCAAATAATGTTAATTATTTATTAACGTTTTTTAATGATTTAAAGAGAATCATTTTATATAAGACTGAGAAAATAGATGAAAAAGTAAAATGTAAAGGCTCTAGAGAGCCAAAAGTCTTTGGGTACCAGGTAGAAACATCATCTACTTTTCATCTTGGATCTGCCCTGGGAAGATGAAACATAGACTCCAAGGCTAGCAGGAAAATATAAATCACTAGAAAAGTCAAGAAATAAAAATGTACTGAATGACTATTTTGTGCTATCTTCTACATAAGTTCCCTCATTTAATCTCTGTAAAAGCCCTCCAAGAGATTATTACTATCATCATACCATTGAGGAAACTAAGACTCAAACAGGTTAAGTGAATTTTTTTTTTAATTTATTTATTTATGGCTGTGTTGGGCCTTCGTTTCTGTGCGAGGGCTTTCTCTAGTTGTGGCAAGCGGGGGCCACTCTTCATCGCGGTGCGCGGGCCTCTCACTATCGCGGCCTCTCTTGTTGCGGAGCACAGGCTCCAGACGCGCAGGCTCAGTAATTGTGGCTCACGGGCCCAGTTGCTCCGCGGCATGTGGGATCTTCCCAGACCAGGGCTCGAACCCGTGTCCCCTGCATTGGCAGGCAGATTCTCAATCACTGCGCCACCAGGGAAGCCCAGGTTAAGTAAATTTTAAGGCAATATAAACAGCAGAACCAAGATTCAAATCTAGAGCCATTGAAAACCAAGACCTTGCTTTTTTTTTTTTTTTTAGTTCAAATGTAAGCAGCAAAGAAAATAGAAAAACACTAGTCCTCCACATAATGATTAATCATGAAAAATTATTTTTTATAATACTGAAATCAGGTTTAGACAAATAGCAAGGTATCTTAAAAAACTAAAATAAACTTAAGAAATGTGCAAGACCTAGATGTGGCAAATTACAAAGTTTTACTAGAGGACTTTAATGAGGCTTAAATTACTGAAAGACAGTATTGTACAGATTTAAATTCTTGCTCAGAATAATCTGGGTAGTTAATTCAAACAGCCAAAGCCAATAGATTTTTTTTAACTTGATCATAACATTAAAGTTTATATGGGAAAAAAACATGCCCTAAAAGAAGCAAGAAAAATTTAAGAAAATACTAATAAAAAGGAATCTGCCCAACTAGATTTTAAATATATGTTAAGGCACAAAAGTAAAACAGTATTGTATTTATGCAAGAAAAAGTCAAGAGACTAAAGCAAACACAATGAAAGTTCCAAGTATATATTAACTCTAAGTACACATAAGAATTTAATAATTTATACAAGTTGCATCAAAGAAACCCCACAAGCTTCTATCTCTAGGAAAAAAAAAAAAAGATTATTCAATAAATAATTTGAAGTCAACTGATGAAACTAGAATGGAATAAAAAATAATTCTGTTAAAATGCAAGTCAAGTCACATGACTTTGGTGCTTAAAACCCCCAATGGTTTCCCATTTCCCCCAGAGTAAAAGATGCATAGTGACCTTGAAGGCACAGGGCCACATGGTCCGTATTTTCTACCTGACTTCTTTTTTCTCTCCCCCCTTTAATCATTCTGCCTCAAACATAGTGACCTTTTTACTGCTCCTCAAACAACACAGAAAGGTTCCAGTTACAAGGTGTTTGCATTTGTGGTTCTCTTCTCCTGGAATTCTTCTCCCCAAAATATGACTATGGCTCCCTTTTCATCCGCTTCAGATCTTTGCTCAGATGTCACCTTCTCCATGATGCTTTCCCTATTTCTCTGAAATTATAAAAGTTCTAAGAAAGAAAATATATGTGAATATTTACATAATCTTGGGGTGTGAATAGGCTCCTTAGCAAGACTCACAAATTACTGGGTAATAAATTTTACTACATAAAAATTAAAAACATCTGCTGGTTCCAAATATGACAAATAGAATAAGTAGCAAGCAACAAGTTGAAGAAATATACTCGTAATATGTGCCAACTAAAGGTTAATTTCTTGCCTGTAAAAAATCTGTCACATACGAGAGGAACACCAATGCGAAAATGGGCAGAGGAATGAAAAAGAAAATTCTTACACACACATAATAATAAATTACCAACATACATGAAAAAATATTCCACCTCAATGATAAGAAAGGTGAAAATTAAAATAGTGCGACACTAAAATGTCAAAGATAAAAGGAATGATAATTGGCAAGGGTAAGAAGAAACTTTTGTTTCCTACACAGCCAGTAAATGTAGAAATAAACGCAATCTATCTCAGGAGCAAGTTGGCAATATGAATTTTAGAAAAATGTAAAATGTGCTTACATTTTGACCCAGGACTCTCACTCCTGGAAATTGGTCATAAGGAAATAATTAGGAACAGGTGGAAAGATTTAACTACAAAGATGAAATAAAACAGTAATGTACCACCTTAGAAGGAATAAGGAATGTAAGAGGAGGCAAGGCAATTTTTTTGTTGGTGTTGATGAGGGTAGAGAAAGGGGATCTCTGAGCTGATTACATGTAAATAAGCTTCAGGTCTTTTTTTTTTTCTCTAAGGACCATCTGGAAGTGGCAGCTGTATTGCATCTTCACTAAAGTTAGAAGAGGAAGTAGTGGGCTTAAGCTTTCACATAGGGATTTAGGTTAACTATAAGAAAGTATTTCCTTACAAGAAGATTTGTAAACATTGGTATTGGGTAAGTAGGAGGCGGTATATTCACATTCCCTGGAGGGCTTTACCACAGAAGAGATTTTTGTCAAATTAAGATGATTTTTGGTGTATGCCTACAAGAAGCAGGTTTGATGTTTAAATTCATGTTCAGTCTTCTATTTTTAATGATATTTCAATGTCTGATCGGTCTATTGTTCATTGTGTGGTATGGGTTCATGTTAAAGTAACTGTCACCTCATCTCATTAAAATAATACTTGGAATTACTCCTTATTATCCAAATGAAATAGGTTTCTCAGTAAGAATCAGGGTGGGGTACTCTGTCTTCAACCCACCAGCTGCCATGCATTACATAATCTCAGTAATATTTGAAATCCTTTGGGTGATCTTGGCTTTTCCCAGAAAGCTGTAAGTCTGAAATCAATTTATCAACCCTCTGAAAGGCCAAAATTATTCCAATTTTCAGTTATAGTGGGAATAAGTTTTCCAGTTCACATAACTTTAAGTTTGTCATTATTGCTGTTATAGTATTTTTACTGAGCACTAATCTCTAAAATTATAACAAATATTAGACACAATTCTATTAGAATATAACGGATTTGGATATAACCATTGGGAAGATCTGATATAAAGGGAAAATTTCACAAATATGAAAAACAGATTTGTACATACTCAACAGAAAAACTGGGTATCAAAACTGTTACAGGAATAGGTTAACAGTAAGTCAATTCTAATCATTTTTTAAGCAGTACAGACACATTTACCAAGGAAAAAAATGAGCCTAAGAAGAAAGGAATATAAATTGCTTATGTAGAAAGTAGAAGGGCTATTACTGTATTATTTATAACTTAAAGAATCATGTGTTCATATTTAATAAACTTCAAATATTCTCATTTTTTCAGACAAAATCTGACATCATTTCTCCAGTTGCATCATAGCTATATGCCACAAAATAAGGAATTCTGTGATGACTACCTAGTGATTATTTCTATCTTTAGATTTTTCCAGGCAGGAAAGAAAAAACTAAAATGAGCACTATTTGAAATTATACTAGTAGAGCACACCCCTTCCAAAAGGAAAAAGAATACTACGTTTGTGGTTTCCCAGTCTCATTCGACCCACATTGCTTCATTTATTTTAAAGCAATATGTGGTCCTTTCCTACATCCCAACCTTTACAGCTTGTCTATCCTTTTTAAAATTCACTTTTACCTTTAATCCTTGGCCACACCTAGTTTATCTTGCTCAGAAATCCAGGTATGTGGCATATCAAAGTTTTTCTGTCGACATATCAGACCCCTCTCTTGGCTTCAAAAAAATTTTGCTCCTCAGATTGCCTGAATTCAACCTGACAATATTCCTTGAATCATTTACTCTCCCTTCTGGACACACACCTTCATTCTAAATATTTATGATTGAATTTTTCAAAATATCCTTTATTCCTTTTTTTTAAAAAAATATTCATTCATTCATTTATTTATTTATTTGGCTGCATCGGGTCTTAGTTGCAGCATGCAGGATCTTCGGTGAGGCATGCAGGAACTTTTGTTGAGGCGCATGAGCTTCTCTCTAGTTGTGGCATGTGGCTTTTCTCTCTCTAGTTGTGGCGCTTGCGCTCCAGAGCGCGTGGGCTCTGTAGTTTGCAGCACGCAGACTTTCTCATTGAGGCGCACGAGCTCAATAGTTGTGGCGCGCGGATTTAGTTGCCTTGAGACATGTGGGATCTTAGTTCCCTGACCAGGGATCGAACTCACATTCCCTGCATTGGAAGGTGGATTCTTTACTACTGGACCACCAGGGAAGTCCCCATAATATCCTTTATTCCTGCCTCCCAATTGGATAAAGAGTTCCTTTTGTTTCTTACAACTCTCTACTCCCACCTTCTCTAAATATTCTGCCTTTGTCACTTCCTAGGTCAATGTTAACCCCCGAACCCTATCCTCCTTTACAGAGCTTCACACCTAACCCCTGCAATCTTGTCTTCAGGCCCTCATGTGAAGAGATATTTCCTTCTCAAAAACTTTAATATGACAGCTATCTTATTTACAACTTATAACGCTTAAGTTTGACACAGTAGCACTGCGGGTTCTCAATCCACACAATTATTTTTAAGATTTCCTATACTGCCCTCCCAATTTGCTCTTCAATGGAAATCCATAAGATCGACCAGTGGTATGAACCTCCATCAAAGGAACATAAAGGAAGTCTAAATAGTATCCTACATGAAGATTTAGCCATTAAACAAATACTAAATTGAGTATCCATCTATTAATCAGCTTTTCAATTGGTAGAGATATAAAATAAATCCCAGATTAGATAGGAATTTATTAGATAAGAATAATTACAAGTAGCTCATAAAAGGTAGGGAAAACAACACTCTAATTTTCTTTATGACTCTGATTTTTATTTGTGATGACGATGTATGCAGCAAATAAATGAACTACATTCCCAGACCCCCTTGCAGCTAGGGTTGTCAAGGAACATAGTTCTGGCCAATAAGATATAAATGGAACTCAGAGGGCATTCCATAAAAGCTTTTTTAAAGGAACTGACCACACTGGCATGAGTTCTTTGCCCCTTGCCCTTTACCATTCTTCCTCGCCAAAATGCTGGTTGCCATGCCCATGGGGGCAAGAGTTATCTTGCAGTAATGAGGAAGAGAGCATATATTCTGGGGAAAAGTTAAAAGGAGGCTGGATCCCTGATGACATTGTGTATACCATACTTGGCCTGCCTACTACCAGACTTCTTTCACACGAGAGAAAATTTAACCCCTCTGTTTTACGCCATTGTTTTTTAGGTTCTTATGGCCAGCAGTCTAACACATCCTTAACTGATAGAGTTGGTAAAAAATTTGATATGAAATTTTAAGCAAAGATATTTCAGGAAGTGGCCTAGGAGTAAAATTTAAATTATTATTATGAATGGAGTTCATTAATTATTTTTTCTTCAGAGTTTCTTCTGCTTCACAAGTGTCTGTTCTCTGTGATATGAAAATACAAAATGTTCCTACTATTTTTGGCTTTTTTACTATTTGTTATAAGTCTGCTTAGGGAAGAAAAGAAAATGGAACGATTAGAGGCTTCAGATCAATGTCCAAAGCTTACCCTTAGTTCCTACTAAAACTTTGGTACGGTTTCCCTCTATTACTAATTCTATATATCAAGATGTTTGATTGCAAACAACAGAAAGGTGTTTTAACTAACCTAAGAAAAGTAGGAATTTACTGGAATCATTTCAGGTGTGCAATATCATGATTTATAAGAAATATATATTTGGTCATCAGATGACTAAAATAAATTACCCATGTATTTTTGGTGTTCATCCATGGTGCCTGGCTCAGAGCTCCAAATACTCTTGGAATCTCCTAAGTGATGAGAGCAATAAAGATGTCTTTTGTTATGCTAATGAGGTGATTTGGGGACCACACCTAAGGATGGGGACTGGTTGCCAGGAGAACCAACCATATGATTAGAGGATTCAAACTTTCAGCCCCACCCCCCAACCTCTGGAGTTTGAATCAATCGCTAATGTCCAGTGATTCAATCAGTCATGCCTATGTAATGAAACCTCCATAAAAACCAAAAAGTACTGGGTTCTGGGAGTTTCTGGTTGGTGAACACGTGGAGATTGGGGAGAATGGTGCACCTGGAGAGATCATGGAAACTCCAAGCCCTTTCGTCATACCTTGCCCTTGAAAGAGACCAGCTTCTCTTTCATCTAGCTGTTCCTGAGTTATATCTTTTTAGAATAAACCAGTAATACAGTAAGTAAAATGTTTCTCTGAGTTCTGACAGGCCACACTAGCAAATTAATCTAATCAAACCCAAAGAGAAAGTTGTGGGAACTTCTGATTTATAGCCAGCTGGTCAGAAGCACAGGTAACAACCTAGGCTTGCAACTGGCATCTGAAGTTCCAGTTGTGGGGGATGGGCACGGAGGGCGGTCTTGTAGGACTGAACCCTTAACCTGTGGAATCTGATGCTATCTCTGAGTAGATAGTAGCAGAACTGAGTTGAATTCTTGGACACCCTGCTGGTCTCTAAGAATTGTTTGTTTTTGGTGTAGGGAAGTCCCCCTCCTCACACACACTGGAAACTGATCTCAGAACACCCCCAAAGGAAATTGACAGGAAAGCTGAATGCAATGAAATTCTGAGCTTAACTGCCCAGAATTAGGTCAAATTTCATGTTAAGGGCACAGTCCACCACAAGACTCCCCTCTCTTCAGACACCAGTCACAAGCTCCAGGGTTCCCAGGCCACCCACATTTCTCCCCAGCTGGCTAAAAATTCAGAGGTTCCTATTATTCCCTCAGGTTAGATAATTCACTGGAAAACTCACAGAACTCAGGAAAGTGATATACTACTTACAAATACAATTTTATTTTAAAGAATACAAATCCAGACCAGCCAAATGAACAGATGTATATGGGATCTGTGAAGATCCAAAACACAAAGCTTTCATGTCCTCGGGATGTTTCACCCTCCAAGCACATGGCTGTATGATTACCAACCAGGGAAATTTACTAGAGTTAGAGTGTCCAGGGTTTTTACTGGGGCTTCCTTCCATAGGTGTGATAAGTTGAATCACTGGTCGTGTGATTGAACCAAATCTCCAGCTCCCTTGCCTCTGTGAAGGTCAGGTTGATATCATGTAGCTCAAAGCACCAAACCTCTAATCACATGGTTGGTCTTTCTGGTATGAGGGCCTGATCTATCTCATTAGTGTAAGCCATCTAGGGGTCTACCATCAGTCTCCTCGCTAGTATAAACTATCAAGTGTGGTCTGAAAGGCCAACCATGAATACCAGAGACACTCCATCACTCAGGAAATTCCAAGGGTTTAGAGGTTCCCTCCAAGTAACCAGGACAAAGCCCAGCCAAATTCTATTTTACACAACACTGAGGAAAATCAGGACGTTTTCTTCAGGAAATCAGCAGGAAGCAGGATTCCAGTCAAGACCTCTCCACTGGAATGGCTGTCTTAGGACACACCTGCCACCTCTGCAGACTTCCCTGGAATTCTCCACTGACATTGCCACAGCCAGCACCATACTCACTACACCCCAACCGCACTGATGACACCTTCAAAATGAATGGATATGGTCTAGCTCCTTTGCATTATTTCTAGTTTCAAAACTCCTCGATATGAGCCTTTCGCTATCCAAGTTTAGGTCATGTGCACACACCTAGCTCACAGAGAAATAGGAACATTTATCCCATGGGGGCTTCTAAGGTGGAAGTATCTAATCCTTATTTTGAATCTCCAAATAACGAAGGAATCCCCTAACTTCGGAACTTGAGACCTTTGGCAGCAAAAATATGCCAAATATCCCTATACTCCACCTATTTCAGTAACTAAAATCCTTATACACCCTTCTTCTCCCCCAAATCTGCTTCTGTAAAATATAATACTATCACTTGTATAATTAAAACACACTTTTCTACTCTTAGAACATGGAGACCATCCAAAGTCCTATTATGTGCAAATCCAACTACATGCCTCAGATTTTTGGGTAGCATCCCTTCCTTCTCTAGTTTTGCCTCCATTCCACAGAAATATCCCATATAAATACTGTTCAGCCTCTGGACTAAATATGCCCTATATATAATAGTGTGTGCAAATGAGCAGGAAACCAAAGATAGATTAGTTAAATATGTAATGTATATATAATATATAATGCCATATACACATGGAGAGAGAGAGAGCAACTAAGATCATATAAAAGGGACTACAGTCCCTGTTTATGCAAAACCATGTCAACAAATATGCCTCTTCCACTACTCACTGCATGTTCTCTTTGCCATCAGCCAGCACAAAAGCTGGTTGAGTAAACTTACCCTAGGATACTTCATACCTTTATTCCTAAGAGTTCTCTGTCCTGGATGATCCTACTGTATAAGATTGAAGTCACCTTTAATCTTTTTTTTACTTCTAGAAATGGACATACAAAGATCTCCACCCCTACCCTCAGCTTAGTTGGTTCTGTCCACATTCTTTTCTGTCTCCATTGTGAAGTAACAACTCCATTTTTCCTTCGGTGTCAGGATTAATCACCCCAGACAGCACCATAATCCCTCTTTTCGATATATTCGACTCATGGTGAAGAACCCAAAAGGCCAGTGGCTGTCTCAGCTTCCAACTCAAAAGAACCCTTATTACGATGCCTTGTGGGTACATTCATCCCTTGTTTACCAAATCCTCGAAGCCAAAAGTGTTGGAAGTTAGCACAGTTTTCTGGAGTACATTATGAGTAATAATGAGTAATCTTGAGTCACAAACGTTCTGTCGTTCACTCTTCCCTAGACTCATCTATTCCATCTATGAGATAAATGGGTCCTCATATTGCACTCCTGAACATGCGCTCCGATCTCACACACAAGATCTCCTGGCTGGGACCCAAGGGGAGCCTTCCATAGGCCGCGCAACCATTCTACAAATGAGCTGCTTTAGGATGATGGCTACACGATAAAACCAATAATCCCATGAGCAGCAGCACATTGCCTCATTTTACTCACTAAAAACCAATTGTGTGGCCAGAGAAATGTGGAACACAATCTTCTGCTGAAGTAAAAGGCATATGTTAAGTCCACAATCAATGGTGCTTTCAGAAGTATAACAGGCAAGAAAAGCAAATCCATGTACTGAATGTTTATTGGAAATTGTCCAAAGTAATCAACCTGCCAGGACTTTCACCCATGTCCTAAGCCCTTTGCTCAGCGTGAACAAAGTCTACTGGAAAATTGAGCCCTCCGCAATGCCAGCAATAAAATAAGCCTAATGTAGAGAAGTCCCAATTCTTGGTATATTCATTCTTTAAGTGCCGTAATACATTACCACAAACCTCATGGTTTACAAAACAGAACTTCATCTCTCACAGTTCAGAGACCAGAAGTTAGAAATCAGGGTGTCCGTAGGTCCTATTCCTTCTGAAATCTCTAAAGGAGACTCCTTCCTTGCCTCTTGTGACTGCAGGTGTCCCTTGGCTTGTGACTGTATAACTCCCATCTCTGCCTCTATATTCGCATGGCCCTCTCTGTGTCTGTGTCTTCTCTCCTCTCTCGTAAGGACACTTGTCATTGGATTTAGGATCCACTCAGATAATTCAAGGTAATCTCAGCTCAAGATCCTTAATGTAATTACATCTGCAAAGACCCTTTCTCAAAACAATCATATTCACAGGTTCTGGGGGTTAGGACAAGGATATATTTCATGGGAGCAACCAACATTCAACCTGCTGTAATAAATTCCATCACTATCACCATTGCTACACCACTCATGAGACTACTAAGTCAACACTGAGGAGAAGGAGAGAGGAAGCTGACTGACATTCAGAGAGTAGATCATTGTATCTATTTTGACCTTTTAGAGAGTCTTGATAATCATTTAAATGGTATACTAATATTTTCCCACCTGGATCCATCCCAAAAGGTTTATCTACATACCTCTACCAAAATAGTCTTATTACTTTCAAATTTCTGACCACCTGCTCACACCACTAACCACTAACTATTGGTTTGTGTTATTACTTAACTCAATCCATGACTTCTTCCAGGCAAATTAGACAGGATGTACCTCCCTTTAGAAACACTACTGAAATGAATGGTGCAGTAAGGTAACATTAGATCCACCTAATATTGGTCCCAGAACACCAGGAAGAAATGAAGAAATGTGTGTGTGTGTGTGTGTGTGTGTGTGTGTGTGTGTGTGTATCTGGCTTCTCAAGCTGCTAAGTGGTCGTGGGAACCCCTCCATGAGGTCATTCCCATGGTATTGAGAGAAAGCAACAGTGCAGCACGAAGACACCTCTGGGGAGGACACACATCCTCCTTGTACAATTTAACTTATGCATTCAAGATTGGCTTGGGTCCATTCCTAATATGGATGTATCCCTGAATGTATATTCCACTTGATGGACTACACTGGGTATGCCTCGCTTTATGATTTGGTGGATAAGCTAATAACCAGTTCATAATGGGAAGCTCAGTTCACAAAATCAGGCATTGAGGCTCTACTGAGGTCCGGTAACAATTCAAGAGTTATTTCTCAAAATAAGAATAGTTACTTGCTGAAGAGGCCATAGCTTATATTTCAAAAACAATAATAGGGGTTTTACCTGTGAATTTACTATTGGGGCTCCATAAGGAACCCCAATCTGCTACAGACTGTTCAAGTTTCATTGGCTCTGCTGGGTCCTCTGGGCTGCCTGGTAGAGCCGGTTGCACTGCAGCCTGGACTGATTGCCAGGGGCTGTACTGATCTGAGTTAGTAAGGAAACAACATCTGGAACAGCAGCTGCACTTGGAGGCTTCACCTAATTAAGCTTATGATAATCCACTCTCATTCTCCAAGACACATCTGTCTTCCCCATCAGCCTAATTGGAGAGTTAAATGGAGCTGTGATAGAAATGACCACTCCCTATCTTTCTAGTTGTTGATGGTAGCACTAATCTCTGGGATTCCACAGGAATGTGGCATTGCTCTTGGTTTGCTCTTTTAATGAGGAAGGTGAGATCTAGGTCTTCCATCCTTGGTCCTTCCCCTCATAATAATTCTTATTCTGAGTCGAGAAGCAAATGTCAATATCAGGCCGTTGCCTAGGATATCTTTTTCCCAGAATACACTCAGGAAATGGAGGGGAAAAGAAGAGGGTGGGTCTGCAGGCCCCGCTGTGCCTACTGTGTGCTGTACTTGGCTCAAGATTCTATTCATCACCTCACCACCAAAAGCTTCCACTCTGACTGTTGAACCACAGTGCCATTTTTCTTTGCCAGGAATGTGTTATTTTGGATCCATTATCCAAAAATAGGTGAAAGGTCTACTTATATTCCTTTCCTCAGAGTATATTTACGCCAGAAAATGACCACAGGTCTAGAAATAGAGATAATGACTGTCTCCCTTTTGGTGAGTTCTATCAAAAGACATGGATTTTTTAACGCAAATTTGTTAGGAACTTTGTGAGTTGCCCATACATTTCCATAGACTCAATGATCAGTAAACCAATGTGAAATACCCATGTGTCTATTAGAGAAAGCACAACCATCTAGCCTCTGGAAGTTAAGTGCCTGACTTGGCTTCTGTACCTGCCCACCTCCACCAAAGAATCTTCCCATCTCTGTTTTAATCAGGCAGATCAGCTCAATATTAGTGTCTCCCAAAAAATATCCTTGAACTACAAGAAAAACCACAATCACACTTTTTAAAGATACCAGTGGTTCCCTCTTCAAAGTATTTCTCAAGGCTTAATAAGGAGAGGGTTTTCTATGCCTATTTAGGGAACACAGAAAGTATGTAGGATTCATATTATAAATCCAGTCGGTTGATTGCTTTCTATATATTTTGGCAAATCATTTATGGCATCTTAACCTTCTTAAGCATAATCACCATTCAGTACAGCTTTCTGTCAGTCAACCTACCTAAGAATTAAAACTAACTTGCCTTCTCAATGAATGCAGATAATTGCACTTATGTTAAAAAAAAAAAAATCAGGTTAACCTAAAACTATACTTTTTCTCTCTTTAGCATGTTTGGAATTTAGTCCCATATATTTTCCTCTATGTATGTTATAATATAAATTGCTAAATATATTTATTTCATTTTTATTTATTTTATTTTATTTATTTATCTATCACTAAGGTAAACAACATAGTTGAATGTTCTGAAATCTAACTCTAGTTATCAATTTGAGATGAAGATTGGGGAAAAGAGGCTTAGGACCTGAGGAGAACTGGCTCAAGCGAGGGAGGACTAGCCCACTAAGACCAAGAAAAGAATCTCCATGAGCTACTTTGGTTGTATCCACGGGCAAAGGAAGCTTAAAGAATTTGGGGTTTGTGGATATTCCAAACCCTTCAAATCCTCCCATAATTCTTATTTCAATATTCTGGGCCTTACTCTGTCCCATTAAATACTTTAACTTTCCCAGAAGAAACCTGGAGAGAGGGCATATTAAATAATGTGTTAACTTCACAATCCATAGCCAGCCTTTTCCTTTGTTTGTTGGGTACCTCAGCTCTGCAGCTGTAAGAGTCAAAAGATTCTACCAACATCATCAGATAGAGTCTCCTGGGTTTAAGTTGGTGACTTGAGAGTTTCATATTTAATCTTGTTATTCTCTTTTTTCAAAGCCACCTAGTGTGGCTAAAAGCAGCCACTCCCAGCCCCACTTGAATTCTTTCATGTTGTTATGTAACAGCAACAAGTTGATACCCAAAGCCTTATCTTCAATGTGCACTTGATTCCAAGTGACAGGAGGAAAAGGAACTGTTTCACCACTGCTTACCATAATCTGTCACCTTTCTATCGCTGACAAAGACTGCACTTTCACTAATTTTAGCCCAGTTAGGACAGGTAAAAATCCCAGATTTCCTTCTTTTTTCAGAGGTCTGATACAATAATCTACTCCTGGAAACAAATTCCATACCACTCAAGGCTCTTGATTGCCCAGAATACAAATGTACATATTTGTTAATATGTAGTCTTTACATGTTATTTAAAGATGCAGACTTAAATATAGTCTCTTACATGATATTTTGCCCCTTTATCACTTCCTTTATTATCTTTTTTCTCAGATAGCATTCAAAAAAAGCTAGCAGGCTTCTACCCAATCTTGTTTGACTAGTAGGGGCAAATGAAATTGAATGCTTAAGCCAAAGTACTTTTTATTTTAAGATTTAAAAAAAATTTTAGGCTCTGTTTAGAAAATATGTGCATATATATATTAAGGAAATTGAGTCCACAAACAGATAAAATATATAGATGTGAAGACAATGATATTCTTATGTTCTGTCTATTCTCTAATTGTATATTTTTACCAGGTAAACATAACACATTTCAGAGTAATTTTCCTTGTACAGTGATTATTGATATTATTCTGTTAAACACTAGGTCTTTTCAAAAGCGTCTGTTATTTTAATGCATATTGATCTAAACTGATTAACTTGTTTTGCATTTTTTAAATTTAGTTTGCTTTGCTCCCATCACCTTTTTTTTTTTTCAGAATTAATGACTGCAAATCTTGTGCTTGCTTTTGCTCCTTGAACTAATTTGTTTTTTTTAGTGTGTCTTAAGACCAATTGGCACACATATCCCAATATTTTTTATCTTTCCAAGCATTCCCTATACATTTAGAATGTGTCTGTTTTCAGTAACTTCATTATCCTTCCTAATCACAGGATATATTTCTTCATTGTTTTTCTATTTGAAACCCGATTTTATTACTTAGGCTCTCTCCTGCAATTAATTTACTCTAGTTGAATTGCTGTACTTCATCTGGAGAGAGCAGCATGCCTCTGGTGGTCCAAGTTATCTTTTACCAAAGCATGCAGTATGGGGCCTTGGAGTCATCAAGTTAATTTATTTACAAACATTTGGAAGCTCCTACTGTATGAAGTACATTGCATATAGCACTCCAGAGGGGATACAAGAGAAATAATCTCCACTTTTAATAGATTTGTAAATTCATGAGAAAAACACCCAGAAGAAGTAAAGTCAACCCTTCTTTAAAATGTGAATCAGCCCCAAATGGCATAGTTTATTCATACAATGGTTCAGCACATTTTAATCAATGCCTACTATGCACCAGTCCCTGGGCCAGATTCTAGGAATGCAGTAAAATCATGGTACCTGACCTCATGGCCTTTGAAGTGTATCCTGGAAGGCTGGTGGTGAACAGAAATTACAAATCACAAAGGACAAGCATTGAATGATCTGGGAGCAGGCAATATGGAAATCGAATCTAATCACGGGGCTCAGAAAAGGATTCCTTGAATTAATGCTTTTTACACTAAAAAGATTAATAATGTTGGATAGGTAAAGGGGAAGGGGTAGAATACAAGGGCTGAGTGGGTATTGACTAAAGGATTTAGTGCAGAAAAGACCTTTGGAAAGAGATAAGCCCTGAGATAGTATGTAAATCAATCTGAAAAAAAATTTTTTTAAGCATTAGCTATGTTCTCTATAAAAAAGTTCTGTGCACTAGGAAGAACACAGATTAATGTAAACCACTGATGAACGTATTCCAAGCGGAAGGAACAGCTTAGCAGAGAATGAAAGGCAAAGTTATGTGTATGGATTGGCTTGATCATACAAGGAAAGCTGAGGAGTAACGTGAAATCAGGTTGCACAGAGATGAGGAAAGTCAGCAGAATATCTTCTAGAGCATATTTCCTTCAATATCTAAAGAAATATGCTCTAGAAGATAAATATAAAATAAATGAGAGTATGAAGAATTAGAGGCTAGAAGGGGAATCCTTGGAACAATGGGAGTATTCTTGCCTGGATTAGGGTAGTACGGCAGATGCTCTTGGTGCCCTGCCCAAATCACTTTGGCATCACCAATCCCGTCTCCACACACACCACCTGCTACCTACCACAAGCATCTGTGACTCTCTGCCCTAGGGCTTTCTCTGGTCACAGGAGCATGCCTGGCCTATCCAGGGTACAGGCCAGACGTTTTGAGGAGTTCATGCTTGTAAGCAGGACAGGATAGCAATGTAGTGCATCAGTACCCCAGTTCTCTCGCTCCAGCAGAGGGGGCAACTCCAGGGCAGGTTGTCCTCAGTCTTCCAGACTGCCAGCAGAAGGGAACACTGAGTACCTTCTGGTAGCTTTCTTCTCTGTGTTACTTCCCCACTCTCCTACAGTCTTCCTGGGATGCCATGCAAATACACTGCTTGTACCAAATCTCATCTCATGGCCTGCTTCTGGGAGAACCCAAAGTGAGCTGTCAGTTACTGAGGAGGCTGAGGAAGAAGAAGTGTTTGGACATGGTGATAAAGAGATAATCCCTTAGTGGGTATCTAGCCTATGAATTAGTTGCACATCCCCATAACCTACAGACAGCTCCATTTTCTCCTAGTAACAAAGATCTTCTAAATCGCACTGTTTATCCACTAAGTGTAGAGTTGTGGATCACCAATGCTAACAGTGACAAAGAGACATGATCCTTAATTCACACAAATTTACAAAAATATATTGTTTAGTGCTTTACCTAATTCTGTCCCGGTTACTGATCTCAGGTTGTTTTGGTTACCACCCCACAGAGAATGAGCGCCCATGGAACGAGGACATCTCTGCATTAATAAAGACCTAAAAGACACTTAGTTGGAACACTCATTTTACAGGTAAGGCAACTGAGGTGCAGGGAAGAGAAATGTCTTTGGCGAAGTCACGCGGTTGGTGAGTGGAGACCTGTGAATAAGATCTAGTTTCTCTGTCAAGTGCAAGCAACCCCACAGCTGTCTGCCATTTGGGGGTGTGGGCAGGGGGGAACCTTCAAAAATAATAGGAAGCTATTGTTTTAGCATATATAGGGTAACGGACTAGACAAACTGTTTGAAGGTAGTTGTTCTTAGTGCTCATAAAAGAGCAGATTTTAGACACAAAAATGACGATTCATAAAATTCTAAAACTTGTCCTTTTGCCACATATGGTTTTTTTCCCCCTGAATTGAAAGATAATAGAAGTTAATGTGTAAAAGAAGCAGTTCAGTACCCTCAGGTAATGATAAGGTATATCTCTAAGTGACCTGTGTTATTTAATACAAACCAGACTGTTCAACTAAGACAGAGAGTAGCTGTTAGTTACTTCTCAAAACACCACTGACCTGAATTCAGAAATGAAAATCAAAAAGGGAAAGATGGGATCGAGCTGAACACACCTAGAAAAAGGCAACAGGGACTTCCCTGGTGGCGCAGTGGTTACGAATCCGCCTGCCAATGCAGGGGACACGGGTTCGATCCCTGGTCCGGAAAGATCCCACATGCCACGGAGCAACTAAGCCCGTGCGCCACAACTACTGAAGCTCGCGCGCCTAGAGCCCGTGCTCTGCAACAAGAGAAGCCACCGCAATGAGAAGCCCGCGCACCGCAACAAAGAGTAGCTCCCGCTCGCCGCAACTAGAGAAAGCCTGCATGCAACAACGAAGACCCAACGCAGCCAAAAATAAATAAATAAATTTTAAAACAAACAAACAAACAAAAATATATATATAGAAAAAGGCAACAAAGGTACCCAGTGCTGCACTGGAGTCTGATGGGTGTTAATACAGTCGCCCTGTGGAAACTGATTTGGGTCCACAAAATCAGACATATAAGTGCATCATTTTTATTAATCTGTAACCAAAATTGCTTTCCATATGAAGCTCACAGTCTCCCAGGTGACAAAACTTAATTTCCATCCAATTATGACCTTCTGCCAGGGTTGCGTCTAAGTTCGTACGGGCAACGGGGGATGGGGTCTGACAAAGTACCGGAGCATCACTGGAAGTGAGTGGCCGGTGAGATTTGGATCTTGGTTATCGGTCCGCACATTTTCCTGCATCTGCCTCACACTCACATCAGCCTACACGAGGCCGGCTGGCTTTCTGTGCACATTTGCATCACTCTGGGCATCAAGGGAAAGTGGTCTGCTTTCCTCACACCAGCTGGGGAGTGGTGGACCCTGGGGAACTGACGCAGGTCCACCTGCCTGGGCACCACTCGTGACGTGTCTTGGGCTCCCGAGCCATGCTGTTTCCCAAGCCCTCCTCGGGGAAGGTGGTACCAGACTCTGCTCTGTCTCAGGTTTCCAGCCTCTTCCAGATCCCGGGTCTCTGACCAAAGAATACAGGCAGGAGGGTTTCTAGGGAACAATCCAAGCTCTACTACTCTCACCTCCCCCGGGCCATACACCTCCCCCAATCTAGACTCTCTAATTGGGAAAACTAACCCTGAGTGATTAAAACTTCTATCAAATTTTGCCTTATATTTTGAACTTAACTTTTGAAGATCCCAAAAGCCAAACTTTTCACTCTTTTTTTCTCTGTTGTTCGGTGCCTCATGGATTACTGGCTTGAATAGAGAAAGGATCATGAAATAACAAGTGCTATGGTCAAAAAAGTGAAGAGTAATCACCAATTAATATATAAAACTATGTCTCCAGCGACACTGACACCAGTTTTTATCCTCATTCTGCCTTCTCACGTGTAATATAAAATTTAAAGTGTGATTAAAATTGAGACTGCTGGATGATAGTGAGTCTCTCTGCAAATCCTGGGCCATTTCCAAAACAGTATGGCAACAGTTAGGCAAATCTTGGAAAAAAGCACTCCTCAGAATCTTCCACTGATAAAAGAGAAGCTTAACGCTGATAAACCCACCTCCCCATCCTCCACCCCCACCAGTGAGCAGAAGTGCCAGCTCTGCTCTGCTAATTCCCTGGGAGGCTAAAGGCCTCTTGATCCCACCCACTGTGATCTACCCGTTGGGTTGAATGGCCCTTGTTGATTCTTTCAATAGGATTATTTTACTGCACTGACCTTTAATACAGTCTCACCCAGATCCACACTGGTCCTCAACTTTTCATCATTACAAAAAGGTCAGAAGGGCAAGTTTCAGCCTCTTGATTTGTCATGTCCAGGACCCAGAACCATGAAGCACGGCAGTGGCGAACCTGGGACTAGAGTTCAGGCATCTTTTTAAGTCATGTGTTTGGCATTTGTTTTGTTTTGTTTTGTTTATTCTTCTTCTTGTTTTTAGTCACTGGGCCATGCTGATTCCAGTCTTACTCATTATCAGAGACTTAAGGCAAGTGTACCTTAAACTTGAAGCTGTTCATTCTTGACTTCTTGACAAGAACTTGGTAACTTCTCAGTAGATGCTGACATTAGATTGGAACTAAGAAAACTTTATTTGAAATTTATGGAAATACATGTTTCTCCTCAATACACAGCAGCAGTCACTGGATAGAGTTACTTTTCCTGTATATCTAACCATCTTATTTAGCAAGAAATTATTTCTTTTTCTTTTTCTTTTCTTTTTTTTTTTTTTTTTTGCATAGTGCTTTTGTTTTTTTTTAATTTATTTTATTGAAGTGTAGTTAACTTACAGTGTTGCATTATTTCTGCTGTACATCAAAGTGATTCTGTTATACATATATATATGTACACTCTTTTTCATATTCTTTTCCATTATGGTTTATCACAAGATGTTGAATATATTTCCCTCTGCTATACAATAGGACCTTGTTGTTTATTCATTCTACATATACTAGTTTGCATCTGCTAATCCCAAACTCCCAATCCTTCCCTCCCCTCCCCTCCTCCCCCTTGGCAACCACAAGTCTGTTCTCTATGTCTGGGAGTCTGTTTCTGTTTTGTAGATAAGTTCATTTGTGTCATATTTTAGATTCCACATATAAGTGATATCATATGGTATTTGTCTTTCTCTTTCTAACTTACTTCACTTAGTATGATGATCTCTAAGTCCACCCATGTTGCTGCAAATGGCATTAAAGAAAGTATTTCTTAGAAAATAATTTCTAGACTAGGGGCACAATTTTAATTAAATAGAAGCCATTCGATATAATAGAAGCTACAAATAATTGCTCTGTGGATGTTCTTCTCTGGTTAAAAATAATTTGATCAAACACCTTCCTGAAATTATATCCATCTGGGGTCTCACAACATCATGCA
The DNA here is from genome assembly GCF_949987535.1 of Balaenoptera acutorostrata. Lineage (NCBI taxonomy): Eukaryota > Metazoa > Chordata > Mammalia > Artiodactyla > Balaenopteridae > Balaenoptera > Balaenoptera acutorostrata. Next base: position 32,181,719 of record NC_080081.1, read on the forward strand.
ATTGAAAGCCAAGTGCAATTCTGATGAGTAGGCTGCTGCTAAATGATACAACATAAAAAGCTAAATGCCAAATAATTGATGAGCAATTAAAAACTCAACTAGTCTATATTCCTTAAGCAAATGAATATACTTCAAAAACAATGATGTGATATCTCATTATTAATCTCAAACGTACACTCTAGAACACTCAAGGTACCGAGCAAAGGTTTTTTTCTTTGTGCCCAAACGCCCTCCCTTGTCAACTTGGAGAAATGTTCATTCTCGCTTATTAACCTGTATTTATTGAGCACCTACTTGGAATGAGTTACCATGCTAAGCATTATAGGTCCTTTAAAGGGATAATAAAAGTGTCCCTTCCTTAAAGTAGTTTACTAGATATTTGTTAAAGAAGATGTGTTTTTAAAATGCTAAATTTCTAAAAATAAGTTCTAGATGTTAGCAAGAGCATCTTGATAGACGCAAAAGCAGCCAACTCTTGCAGGCACCAATCTTCTCTCCTGATGTTCTTCTTCTCTGGCTAGCAAACCAGTTGCTGCATTCTGAGTGGAAAAACTGTTCTCCATTTAGCTCGATGGCCCAGTTATGGCTGTCTTATCTTTTCTTTAATTACTCATAGAATAACTGAAGTAAAGCCTGCATATTTGAATGTGGTTAAGTAGCAGTTAAGGGACAACAGAAGACAAAATAAACACACACACGCACACACCATGGCACAAGATCATGTGCCCTGGAATGTATATGTATTTATCTTCAGCTTGGGGGTTTCCTCCCTGCTACTGTTACTCTCTCTTCATCTGGAAGGGGCCACTTTCAAACTTTACCTCCTTGGGAGCCCCCTCAAGGCCTTTTAGAATCATCAGCAGACAATGAACAGAATGATCATGATTATGAGCTTTGAGGTCAGATAGGTATGAGTTCAAATCCCAGTTTGGCTACCGTACCTGCATAGATTTAAACCAGTAGATATGTATTACCTTTTGGACAATAGCATGAAGAATGCCTTCTTCATCGGGTTGTTTTTGGAATTAGAAGAAATAACAAGTACTTAGCACACTGCCCAGCTTAAGTGCACAATACATGGCAAGTATTATCATCATCAAAATAATAATGATCATTTAAAACCCGTAAAAGATAGCAAGACCCAGAGTGAATGGAGTTCCCTCTCTATTTACCTAAAGCCTGACGTCTCAATTTTCATTCTCTGTCTCAGAACCTGCCTCATCCTAACTGACTGGCACCAGCAAAATCCACTCCCATCAAAAAAACTATGTTTGCACTTGGCAATAGCCATATTAACAGACGTGAAGAGGACAATTCACTCAATAAAATACACCAAACACACAATCATACATGACACGTGCATATACTGATCGGAGATAATTTAGTTACAAGTGCATAAAAGGATGAACAATAATTAATGTAAGTGATAGTTCAAGGCTCCAAATGATTAATTAGCAAACATAAAATATATAAACAAAAGAGAGAGAGAAGTGTTGATAAATGTTTTGCTTTTGAAGAAGGCTCTTTGGTCAAATAAGTTTCAGAAACCCTGATTTTAAAAAAGGCAAAAAGTTTATTAGTGCAAGGTTCATCATAATCTATAATAAGCTATGGAGCTTAAATAGTGAATATATAAATCATACTATTTCCCTAATTTATGTACGCAGGACTTTCACAAACACATCAATCTTTTTCTATGATGGCAGGGATAGTTCAAGAACTTGTTTTCTATGGAACATTGAGAAATACTGGTAAATTCAAAAAAGCATTATTATTCTAGAAGGCAGACAGCTCTGTGGGCTCTAAGAGGCTGGCAAGTTTTAATGGGAAAGAGATTTAATCTCTTTGAGGAATGGATAGGATAAAGCATTCGATTCCTATTAAGAGGAAAAATAAATAAACTGATACATAGCTACTTAAATATAGTTTTTACATATTCACTTATTTATATCCTTCCATTTTTATTCACTCATAATTTTAATATCCACAAGGGATTTGAGGTGTCTCCCAGACACACGTGTACACCTCCCTACCACTTTGCTCCCACTTCGAAATAGTCCTTTCCCCTGCGTGATGCACTGCAGTTTACGAATTCTTCATCTGCAGGGTTCCGGAAATATAATGTGCTTAAGACTGATAGGAACTGGGGAAGCAGTCTTGTCAGTAATACTGGTTCTCAGCGCAAATACAGATTCCTGCACTTTTAGCTAGCATCTCAGATGACTCCGGGCAGGTAATGTAAGACTGTGCTTTTTGAATGTTGTTTTAGAATAATGTTACTTAGAAAAGATATCTAATTACAAATGTTAATCTCTAATCACACTCTAAAAACATAGATATTTCTCTCGAGAGATGATGATACATAGATAGATGATAGATAGATCCCAAGAGTTTTTTTAATTGAAGTACGGTTGACGTACAATATTATGTAAGTTATAAGTGTACAATGTAGTGATTCACAGTTTTAAAGGTTTTACTCCATTTATTGTTATTATAAAATATTAGCTATATTCCCTGTCTTATACAATATATCCATGTAGCTTATTTTTTACCTAATAGTTTGTACCTCTTAATCCGCTACCCCTAGATTACCCCTCCCCCCTTCCCTTTTCCCACTGGTAACCACTGGTTTGTTCTTTATATCTGTGAGTCTGCTTCTTTTTTGTAATCTTCACTAGTTTGTTTCATTCTTTAGATTCCACATATAAGTGATATAAGTATTTGGATCCAAAGAGTTTTAAAAACAAAAATTATGAATAGGAATAATTTAGACTAGAGATTTCTAATTCTATGCCAGAATGATCTATCCTAGCAAGGAGGTGGATGATTCAAACTTCTAACTTCTTTATTTCAGAGTTAGAAATAAAGAAAGGAAGAAGGGAAAGAAGAAACGAGGGAGGGAGAGGGTGGTGAGAAGGAGAGAACAGAGCTGATAGTTGCAGTTAAATATTTCTGATTTCGTTAAGATGGTTAGAAAAGGAAGAATTTACCCTATATAATCATGGTTAGTTATAATAAATAATTTGATTTAGCACCACTGAATCCAATGCCTGTAGAAAGTAATAGTTAAATCTCATAGAATCTCAGAGGTTTTGTTCCATTAGTTTGAGTAGCCAACCCTTCCTCCTCATTTTCCAAATGGAGTCCTGGCACAGTTATATGCTGAAGGTCATGGAAGCAGGGAGTGACACTGATACAGTCAGTCTTTTATTGTGATGGTTGTGTCCTGGTTGAGTCTAAGAACAGGGGGGAAAGGACGTGTGTCTGAAGCAAAGCCTGGGGTGAGGGATGGATGACATTTCTATGGCAGATCCTGCAGTTGTGAGCAACAGCCCACGTCCTCATATCTAAAGAGCAGGTGAAGTCAGCTGACCCTGCTGGCAGCCCCATCTGTAGGGTTCTTTGGAGGCAGGAGCCTAACAGGAATCACCCAAGGGTAAAGAAGGTTTGGGTTAATATCTATAAGCCTCTGGAAAATAGCATTAGCGATGCTATTCTTCAATATGATTTATTAACAATTAAGGGATAACAGAAGGGAAATAAACACACACAAAACATGGCATGTTATGGTGTAGCTTGCATGGTCCTTGAGAAAAGGGGCCCCTGCCTGTGTGAATCAGAACCCCCAGCTGTCAATTTCAGCCTATCCCAGCCCCAACCCCCCTCCCACAAAGATCACCTGCCTTGTGTGTTGTCAGCTGTACCCATCTGGGCACCAAGGACTGACTCAGCCTAGCAGAATTAGAAGCTTTCCCCTGCCCACTTGCAAGTGGGGTCTGGAAGCTGTCCATAGCTATCTTAAGTCATAGAGCCTGGAGGTCAACAGAATCCTCTGGGCCACGAAGAATAATGCTACCTGGCCCTTCAGTTCAAGTTTGCAGTGTGTGATTTCTCTTGACAGTATCTTCCTCAGGATGGGGAATCAGGAACCTGATTCTGAACACCAGCCAGCCAATTCAGGAGTTGGGCCTTTCTTACCTGACAGAGGAGAGTAGGAAGATGGGAGAGGATAGGAGAATTTTAATCCCCAAGGAGAAGGAGGTGGGAAGGGGGAAGCAATGCACTGGGAACTTAGCCAAGCAGACTGTGGTTTCAGGCAGGGGTCCCAGTCACAGTGAAGATCTGGATAGTAAAAACCCACACTACAAAAAAAGCAAAAGTTAAAAAATCTAAGATGAAGATTGCAAGGAAGCCCTCAGTTGAGTGAGAACTTGGACACCTGGGTAATCTATCTAGATATACCAGACACCAGGCTCAGGTCTATAGTGAAGAAGCGTTCATTAAACTGGTACCTAGGGCAGGGTCATATGGGAAGCAGGTGTGGCTGTATCCAAGAGATGGAGAGCCTGGGTACTGTTGAGAAGAACTGATAAGACTGGGACTGACTTTCACTGGTGGTATTAGAACAGCAACACTTTTCATTAATTATTCTTTGAATGTTGACATGTTTTCTCTATCGTTCTGGCACATCTTCTGCTCGCTGCTTTTTCAGTGTGGTGACTAATGCACATAATGGTTAGAAGAAAAACATAAAACTACGCAATACTGGGTTCATTTTTATTGCAGCCTTGATATTTTTTGAAGTTTGATGGAATAAGACCATCAGTCCCTGGCGTGTTAGGCGTAATGAGTGCCTGAAAGACATAACACAGTAATTGAATTGCCAGAGTTCCTGCTCCCAGAAAAGGGCTTAATCTCCTTCACGGGGAAGCCAGCTCTGGCCTGCTTTGCCCTCACCTCTTCTCTAAGGCATTCTTCAGCACTTCCTTTAGTGGTCTCTGATGGTTCTAACCTTTTGCTTGTTCTATATCCACCCCCCTCCTCAGCTTCCCTTCCCTCGTAAGTCCTCCACGGTTCCCTTCTGGGTACCTCCCTCCTTTCACGTGCTGGTTCTTCTCTGCATCCCGTCTGCGCACAACCTCGCAGACATCTCTGTGCATGATTTTAAGATCTCTCTGGAATAGTTGGACATTTCTGTCACCAAAATTTCTTACTACCTAAAGCACAAAGGAAACAGATCTACTCCTTTTTCCAGGCACAGAGCTCTGTGTTTTAAAAACTCCTTGTCCTCATCATACTCATTTTTGACAGGCTAATCCTACCCCAAATTAGTCAACATTCTCTCTCAAAGCACTTTTTCCTCCATGGATGCATTCACTTATTTATTTATTTTATTGAGATATAATTGATCTATAACATTATATTAGTTTCAGGTACACAACATAATGATTCATATTTCTACATATTGCAAAATGATCGCAACTATAAGTCCAGTTACCATCCGTCATCATACATAGTTACAATTGTTTTCTCTTTTTGTGATGAGAACTTTAAAGATCTACTCTCTTAGCGACTTTCAAGTATACAATACAGTGTTATTAACTATAGTCATCATGCTGTACATTATGTCCCCAGGACTTATTTATTTTATAACTGGAAGTTTGGTGTATCCATTTGTTTATTGGTTTCCTATTCGTTTGGGTCTGACTATCTCTTGCTTTGCCTTGGTGTAATGACCTCTCACTCTTTCCTCCAAACTTACCTCAGTACCTCAGACGTATGGCATTAATATGTCTCAAATATGTCTCATCACCGAGCCCCAGATCCAGTAGCTCCAGCAAGGCTATCGTGATTACAAAGTTTGGAGGCCATTGACTGACCTGATTACCAAAGAGAGAACTTGACCTCACAGGGTGGAACACCTACCCTCTGCCCCTCCCCCAGCCTCAGGGAGACTCTCCCAGTGATGCATCAAGAATGATGAACTTCCAGAAAATATCTACTGACTCCACCTACCCAATCAAGGAATAATTTCAGAATCTCCTCTTTATGATATTCACATCCAAAAAACCAAGGAACCCATAAAGCATTTCCCAGTCAAGTACTCCTCAAAAGAACAGCGAGGAATAAATTTAAGTATTTTCTACGTAGTATTAAAGAAAAAACCTTATCAGAACTTTCAGGTTCCATATATTTTCCAACTATAATTATGGTTGATGAAAACCAAATTTTTAAAGTAAGAAAGCTTGTTTTTTCCAACTCTCACCTACTGTGTTCAAACTCCTCCTTCTCTACCCTAACCACCACCTAAACCCACCCCTGGCCCAAGCTGTTGGGAGAAATCCCTGAGAAGCTTCATGGTCCAGACTCACCTACTCCCAATGCATCAGGCCCAGCTCAGTGTTCCCTTTTCAGCAAACATTTATTGTATTGGGGTGGGGTTTTGTGTGTGTGTGTGTAAGAGAGAGACAGAGACAGACAGACAGAAAGAGAGAGAAAGAAATGCCCCTCCTTTCAAAGCATTTACTGTGTAGTAGGAATGCAGGAGTTGACATTTACTGAAGTATCAAATATGTGCTATACACTGTGCTAGTTTATTTACATCCTTTACATCACCTAATCTTTGTAGCTTTTTAATATTATTATTCCCACTTTAGAAATTAAAAATATAAGAACCTGAGACTGAGAAAAACTAAATAACTTCCATCGTCATATAGCAAATTTCAGGAAGTGGTTTTGTTTTGGACCCACGTTTGCCTGGATTTTCTCAAACAGCCCACTTGCCCACCACCATTTCCCATCTTTCGAATTCATCCTCTAGTACCACTATTCCATCAATCCTTCAGCCTCCCTGAAACTGAGAGTCCATTGATCCTACCATTTTTTTCACTCTCCCTCACACCTCTTCCTTCCCTCCTTCCCCAGCTTAAAACCCACGGTCAGTCATCATGAACATCCTTAGTTCACATGAACACACCTCCCGTTCCTTTGTGGTTTGTCCCCTTTGCATGCTCACTTGGCAAAACCCCAACCCCAGTGAGACCCAACCCTCCACCTCCTCTGTGTCTGCTGCCTCCCAGCTGCTTGCTCAAGACAGGAGAGAAACACGCAACCAGGAGGACTGGTCTCTTGTGAGACAAAGACCTTAAGTCAGCCCTTAATGGTGGGCACTTTTACAATTGTGGCGACGTGTGTCTAAATGACTGGCCAGAACATAAAACTGAATGAGATAAGTTCTACAACTTCGCAAGTGCTTCCCAAGACTAAGCCTAGCTTATACATAGATTACTAATCATTGGCTGAAACTGTATTAATTGATGGGGGCTATTTCTCCTACTTTCCTTAAGCTCTCTTTGTTCTTCCTAGTAACATATGAAGCCTACTTTTCAAACCAATGTCCCCACCTTCGCTAAATTCATAAAAAGAGAAACTCAAATGGCTACTACAGAAGTGTGAATAGTCTTTCCTGGCCAACAGTGTTGCACACAAATGTCATCAGAAGAAAACAGGCTGGTGGCAACCTGTTTTCCAAGTTGACATTTGGAGGCAACCTGTCCTCACAGCAAGAGCATGTTTACCCTCAGCCTCTCAGGCTCAAAAACCTAATGTTTTCAGGGCACCAAGAGCACATATAAGCTCTCAGTGTAAACTCACAGTAATCAAACTTGTAAACAGATGTATAAATCCAGAATCCGACTACAAATAAGTCTATTACAAAGTCTGCAACATGAAAATTAGTATAACCACTATTCCTCTGCTATATAGGAAGCCAAATCATAAGCAGAAGTTTGGCTGATGAGTTTATAATCAAAGGGAGAGAAATTACCTTAACTGAGTGTATGTTGTCATTAGTTTAAGGTACCCAGGGCCTCCAGTGCCACAATACCAATAGCCTTGCCAATAAGACTGGAAGTTCATCATCAGGTGACCCCCACTCCCTCTCCTTGACATAGTGTTTGGATGAACCCTTGTCAGTGTTGGCCTCTGTGATCCTCCTTTTGTAATAATGAAAATATCTCTCGACAGTAACATCAATTCATTCAATCTGGTTACTGTTAAAAGTCTCATAGACCTAAAAACATTCTGCCTACAATAACTTGACATAACTTTGAGTTTTCATTCATTGTTTTCATAAGTGAATTCTCAGCGTTCAATTGTATACCATAAATTTAAAAATTCTTGGGAATCCCTTTCTGCGGCCTCCACAGGACATCAGTGAGGGTTTCAGAATAAGTAGGGAGCAAGTAAAACTTGAGGTCAATTTGGGAGATAAGAAAAATCAGGTAGGATGCTTACGATACTTCATCTCCCTTCTTCACCTAGGTACAAAATTGGTACCTCCTGATAGTTGCCAGAAAACTGATCACAGAGAAAAATTCAATTAATGGTAGCAAAGATCCCTTCAAATCGCTCATATGTCTCTGATATTTTTTTCATAGTGTTATCATCACAGTGAAATGTTCCTATTTAATCCATGTCATCCTTGTGCACCAGAGAATCTGTAACAGCAAGGAAACGATTTTATATTATATGGGCTTTTCAATTCAAAGCAATCTAAACCATCTTTATCACCAAGAGCATTTGTGATATCCATTTTACTGCAGTGTAATAAGCAAGATATCAAAGATATTTTCTCTGCTTTGTCTTTTCCGCACTCTCAATTTCTTTTCTTTGAAATCCGGTCAAAAGAACATAGCTTACTGCCTCCAAACTCATTATTAGTACAATAAGATAATTTTCACAGAAAGCAATAGCTATGGATGGAATTCAAACTACTGATGTCTATATGAAGATCATATTTTTCAACTAAAAGAGTCTTTTCTTAAATTAATCACGGAATACCAGTTAATTCCTCTGAGCATTTAGATTTTTTTACCCTAAGTAATTAACTCCTCTGACCCTCCTTAGCAGCGAGTCAGAGGTGCTTTCTCATACTTGCCACACACAGATGCAAATCTCAGCCCCAGCATTCTGACTCCTAAATGGAGATGTGCACGCCTCAGCTGAGACCCCCTTTCTTTGGAGGCTTCCTGCACTTAGACTCCGATTTCGGAAGAAAATGCCACCAAGGTGATCTTCACCATCTGTCCAGCGTTTCTGGGGAGGCATCGTGGGCACATGTTGGAGGGAGGAAGAGTTGATGTTTCCCTCACGTTGGTCTGTGCTATTTTTTCCACCCACAAAGCCAGGAAGCTGCACAAATCTCTGGCAAGCAGCCACTTTCAGTTTTCTCAGAAGCCGAGAGAGTGGTTCCCTGTATTTTAAAAAAGGCAAATGCTGCCTTATTCAACCTCATCATTACTTGGAGAACAATCGCAAAAGAATCCAGCCCACTGCCTTTTATGCCTAAAGAATAAGCCTGGGCGGCATTCTAAATGCTTCCACTTCTCTTTGCCAGAAGACAGAAAAGTCGTGTAGGAAACGGGCTCTCCACCAGGGGAGCCGCCCAGCTGCTGACACTGAGTATTAGAACGTGTTATTTCTACTCCATCCTGGAACTCCCAACCGGAATGGGGCCAAACCCTGGTACCAGGTGACCCTCCTAGAAAACTACACCGTTGTCGTCCACTTCAAGCAGGATGCATCATCCACTTATAACAGAAGCAGGTCTGAAATCTCTGACTGTTTCTTCTGCCATCAACGACTGGGGTTCTAGTGCTGATGTTGAAGTGTGGGCATTTGGAGAAGGCAGGGCCTGGGTGTGGTGTCAAAGAAAGAGGATTGGGGCACTGACGTGAAAGAGGATTTGAAAAAGAGAACTCTAAGAGCAAGGAAAGAAGTTCCCAAGGGAGGTGAACAGGGTCCAAAACTAAACCTTTTATGTAGAAGTGTCTGGGGAAAAGTTACTGAAAATTCCCTTTGCAATGGATCTTAGGTGGTTATTTTTCCACTGATACTTTAAGATACATTGGTGTGATTTTTTTTTTAATATTCCACTATTAAGCTTACATTTTAACCTGATCTTCCCAAAATAAAGTTGTCCACTCTTATTTCCAAGAGGAAATTTGTTATTAATTTATTTATTTAAAAAAGCTGTATTGAGTAACTGCTCTCTGTGAAACACGTTGCTATATGCCATGGTAGATGGGAGACTCATAAAACACTACAGATTTGATTGATATATTGAGATCATTAAAATATGATAAGAAAACTCAACCAGGAATAAGAAAACAGAAGTGAGAAGTGTTCTTAGCACAATCCTTTTTTCTTTGTAAACCTTGACTTCTTAATTTATAAAATAAGAAAATATGTTAGAAGGTCTCTAAATTTGTTTACAGTGTTAACATTCCATCATAGATCTTTCTTTCTTCTCCCTTACTAGCTCTGCTTTCTTTAGGCCCTCTTTTTTTTTTTTCCTTCCGTGAAACACTTTCTCCTTCTGACCCTATATTAGTTCCTTGGGCAATTTCATCAATTCCCATAACTTTGATTTCCACTTATAGACTTATGATTCCCAACTGTAAATAGATAAATGATAGATAAAGGACAGGTAGATAGATAGATGATAGATGATAGATAGATAGATAGATAGATAGATAGATAGATAGATAGATAGATATAAAGGAGCAAACTTATCTCCTGGTCTCCAAACCTGATGTTTAGCGTTCTACCAAATGTCTCAAACTGTATGTCCCAAATTCATCTCCAACTTTCACGTGTGAAATTGAAAATCTTCTATTTTTGTATCTATTGCAATAAATAATAATGCTATCTACTCAAATACCAAAACCAAAAACTGGGAATTTTCTTCAATAGTTTGTATCGCCATCCAGTTGGAACCCAGAACAGTCCATTCTTCCTTTTCCATCCCCAAGCCTTCAGTCCGTCTCCCGAGCCACCATCAGAGTGACCTTTCCAAATTCCAGTGATGGTAATACACTCCTTTTCTAGGTTTAAAACATTTAACCACAAGTTTGTTGCTACTACTATCTTCTTCAAACCCACCATTGGTTCCCCATCCCCAGGTGTGTTTCTCAATCTGGAATATACAGTCCCCAGGAGTCCTGGCACTGTGCCAGGGGAACTGAACACCTCAGGATAACATCTTCTGGGAAATTCAATTTTACTTGATGGCAAAAAGTTTAAAATATGATTTTAGTATTGAAACCAGTAGAGTACACACACAGTAGAAAGCAAAAATATGAAAGGAGACTTCAAATAAATTTTTTCACTTGCAATGGCCCACTTCAGACTATTCACTAAAAACCTATGGTAGGAGGATATTCTTCTTTCCTCTTTGGAATACTTTGGAACAGACAAAATGTTTGAGAAGTACTGACAATGAAGAATAGAACCAATAAACAACTAGGTCCTACTGTATAGCACAGGGAACTACATTCAATATCCTGTGATAAACCATAATGGAAAAGAATATGAAAAAGAATGTATATATAACAATCACTTTGCTGTACAGCAGAAATTAACACAACATTGTAAATTAACTATACTTCAATAAAATTTTTAAAAAAAGAATAGAATCAAGACTTCTTCTTGGTATAGCACTTGCAATTCATCTATTATCTCAACAACCCCATGTTCTTCTCCCACTTCCCTCCCACCCAGGGCTCCAACTATAGCAAGTTACCTTTATCTCAACAGGCTGTGTTGTTTCATGCACAAAGCCATGAGTTAGACAAGGGTATAGAATACGGGAGAACAATGAGTCATTCACGATGGCGTAAGCTTAGGGGTTGGGAGTAGAATGAAATGAGTTTGGAAGAAAGTGGGGAAGAATTATTGGGGCCAGCTTGTGAAGAATATTGTCTCCCACAGTGAGACTTATCTTGTAGGCAATGGGGAGTCCCTGAATGTCTTGAGACAATGTCAGGATCACCTGTCTTTCAGAAGTGAGAGCTCTAAGCTACAGCGCTACCTCTAGTGGTAACGTGGCTCAAAGACTGGAGTGGAGAATTTCGGGCGAGAGTCCAAGTGAAAGATAAAATTCTTAACAATCACTGAAGAGTTGACCCGTGGGAATATAAGTGACACTCTTCAGTCTAGGGGTTTGAGGTTAAAAACAAAAAATTCAACCACAACAGGAACCGCGATAATGATTCACTTGGTAAACATCCTGTAGTAGATGTTTCAGATACCCCTATTAGTGAAAGCACTTCAGCTTTTCTAACTCCAACATATATAAATTAAAAACAATGAGACAGGGGCTTCCCTGGTGGCGCAGTGGTTGAGAATCTGCCTGCTAATGCAGGGGACGCGGGTTCGAGCCCTGGTCTGGGAAGATCCCACATGCCACGGAGCAGCTGGGCCCGTGAGCCACAACTACTGAGCCTGCGCGTCTGGAGCCTGTGCCCCGCAACGGGAGGGGCCGCGATAGTGAAAGGCCCGCGCACCGCGATGAAGAGCGGTCCCCGCACCGCGATGAAGAGTGGCCCCCACTTGCCGCAACTAGAGAAAGCCCTCGCACGAACCGAAGACCCAACACAGCCAAAAAAATAAATAAATAAATAAATAAAGTAGCTATACAATTAAAAAAAAAAAAATTAAAAAAAAAAATTAAAAAAAAAAAAAAACAATGAGACAGATGACAAGGTGTGCCTTTTTCAGGCCTCTTTGGCATTGCGTGTACATTCTGTTCCCGTTGGTAAGGATGCCCTTATCACCCTGGACCTTATTCCACCTGTGGAACCCTTAACTCTATTGCAAAACCCAGGCCAAAAGATACCCCCTTAAAGAATGCTTTGTCACTGGCACCCCCTGTGGTTGCATCAGGAACCTCCATCTTTATGTGCCCAAAAGTTCTGTGTCCACGTGGTCCAGATGGCCTCACCTCGCTGTAATACAAGTATGTTTCTGCATGTTCATCTCCACTCTAGACTGTGAGCTCCTTGAGAGTAAGGTCACACCTCCTTCCCCTTTGAATCACCAGCATCCGGCCCTAGGACTGGCAACTGTTAGACACAGTTAATGGGACGAGTACATCAAAGAATTAAAACTCAGAAAGAAACACCTCATATATACACATATATGTCAAAGAAAATGCAAGGATGTGTAAGCTCATTTCAAAATAAATGCCTATCTTACAAGACTAAATATACCTTCTGTGAAATCTGACTGTTCAACAGAGAAATATTTTCTATAAGTAGTAAGATCATTAACAAACATTTTCTATTTGAGGGAAAATTGAGTCACAATAGTGCAAATGTGCAATTTAAGTTGTCTAATCTAATATTCATATAACTTTCTGAAAAGTAAGCAGAAGAGTTTTAATATTCCTACTCTAGAGATTCAGTAGCTGAGAATCAGAGTGGATGTGTATATCCGAATTTTGCTGCCAACCTTCTCTTTCATATACGCTGTTAAGAAATTTGTACTTAAAACAAAATGCCAGAATAACAATATTTAAGGGGATGAATATAAGTTTGATCTTTTGTCTCTACTTTCATGGATGTGCCTTTCCTGCTCCAAAGGAGAGAAATACTTCCCATAAAAGGATAACTTTTTTAATTGTAAAAAGGAGATAGAAATAAGTTGTTATTAATAGATGAAGATCTTACCTCACCTGTACTACTTCACAAATATATATAGACAGGGAGGAAGAGCAATTATAACAGATTATGTATTTCGGTCAAAGATGTTTTCTAACTATTTTCCTCTTTATTTCTCCTCTGTCTTTTGTAATTGCAGCCACTGAGATACTACACCACTTCAAGTAATAAATCTAAATCATAACTACTAAACTTTTTAAATGAACATAGGGAAAGGCAGTTTCTATATAACAACTATAACATTTATTGAATACTTCTTGTGCAGAACTGAGATAAACTCTTTACATATGTTATTTAATATAAACAATATTTAATATAAACAATTTTCTGGTTTCCCTTACCAGCACCTACTGCAAATAGTTGCATGTGCTTTGTAACATGAATATAATGCCTTGGTGATTTATACCAAGTGTCAAAACAAGGGGAATGAAAGCCTGATTTTTTGCTTTAGTCAACAGGGTTAAAATAGCCTCTATGGCCCTCAAAGCTGAAATGCATCTGCCTTCATGAGTTTGGTGGTAAACACCCCCAGTAACCGTCTCTTTAAAAACCAGGGAAGAAATGGTCATTTAATCCATTTTGGTTTCTTGCATCTAAACTATATTATGTCACATTTGAAGATTTTTTAAATGTGTATACGTGTATTTAAATACATATACATACACACTCTATAATACTCAGGAGAAGACTTGAGAACTACCTCTGTCTCCAACATTACATGCCATAAATGTAAACCTTTTCAGAAATTCCAAGTAAAAGAGACAGATATTTCAGTTAAAATCCAAAATAAGCATATATATGTGTATATATGTAGGTAAAATCCAAAACAGATATATATATGACACATATATGTGTGTCTATATACATATATATATAGACATATATATTTGCATTGTATGTATATAATGGTCTTGAGCTGTGAAAAGAAATCTTAGAAAGATACCTCTGAAGCATTTTTCAGAATTCCAAATAACAGTGGCAAAACCTGAAAAGCTTAAGTGAACATACTGAATGGTTTTAAAATGTATGTATAGCCAAACAAATTAATGACTTTTCCTTTTTTGCATAATGACTTCTCCTTTCCTCCAGGAACCTTTCTTATTTCTGGCATAATTCTGTTAGCTTTTGAAATCTGTACAGCTTTTAAATGTAGCCTCATATATTAAGGATTGCATAGTATCAGTTATTGGACATTTACAGTGTGACATGCAGTGTTTTATGTGATTTGCCAACAAAATCTCATTTTAATGAGGTAGTTGTTCTTATACATTCTTCACAGATGATGATAATAATGTTTAGGAAAAAATAAATCTACTTGCTTAGGTTCACAGAACTTTTATAATTTGCATAGTTCAGATATGAACTCAGATCTTTCCAATTCTAAAACTTCAATTGTTTTATTTCTCTGTCTTCAAATAGAATATTTAGCCAGCTGAAGGATCTCAGTATACTTTTTAAAGTCATTTTTAATTGAATATTATCATGTTTTTTCAAACTACAATGTGTAGCTGGAAACAAAGGTATTGCACTTAATTATTACAGATGCCAAATCTGCATGGGCAAAATATGTTTCCAGAAGAACTGCTAACAATAATGCTTTTTCCCATTGCTTACACAATACTCTCCCCAAGGCACTCTTACGTTCTTCTGGCTGTGGATATGTGAAACAGGCCTCTGCAGGGCCTGTTGCCCACCGCAGGAATACTTCTCAAGGTATGTAGTGAATGGAGCAGGTCAAGGTTGCCAGGCCACGGGATCAGATCGATAGAGGAGCTTTTAACAGGTTGCAGAGTCTTGTGCAAAAAGGTCTTGTCCCACTGATGGCTGTAGCTATTCATGTATTCAGGTGTTCATGTGAATACCAAAGGAGTAGCTTCATCAAAGTGTGAGCCTGTGATTTGTTCATTTGTTTTGTTTAATGAGTGATCCTTTGCCTATAAGCCAGGTTCACAGTGGTCCAGTCAAGTACCAGGGAATCAAAACTCCCTAACACTAAGCAGAGGAGCCCTGTTGTCTTTGACAGTGATCTTGGTGAGACTGTGTACTCTGTCATTTAGATCTGCCCCTGGAAAGAGAAAATGTGATTCTATTGCAATTGTTGTCAACCTACCTGGAATGGCACAAATAAAAATTCTGATGTCAGACAGTAGAGGCCTTTCGCTTTAAAAAGTTTTTGAAACAGTGTTGTAAAAATACTTTTGTTTGTGTAGGTTCAACTATCAGAGGTTAGAAACCCTCAAATCTGGACAGGACACTCTTCTTGGAATGTAAAGGAAATTTCTCAAAAGGTTTTACTGGGCATCTTTTAGAGTCATAGAATTATGTAGAGATGTGAGAGCTTGAATGGGTATGAAGACATAACAGGAACTAGTTTCTTATCACAGTCTAGTTCAAGCCATGGGATAAACTTACATGAGGCAATAAACTATCACGGTCAATTTTTTGTGGCAGAAACTGAAACTGCCAAGTGAATCCATAACAGGGACCCTTTCAAAGAATCATGAACGTCTACTTGACCACAGTTATCAATTTGGAAAGAGTAAAGCTGTTCAGAAATGTATTTCCATATCATCTTAATCTTCTGCACACTTTGGAAAGGTAGAGCTTTATTGTTGCTGCTGTCACTGTTATTTTTGTTGCTTAATAAGCCATTCTCTACAAAGCCCATGATGCAATTAACGCTGCCTCCATCCTCCTTTCCACTCTACCCACAACCTCTTCCAATGTTAACATTGGTCTGAAGGAAGATGACTACTTACTAGGTAAAGTAAATTAGTTTATGTTACTCGCAGATCTTATCACATTGTGAATTCATCTAGCACACACAGCTTCTAGAATTTTAACGTCAATTCTTGCTATTATCAATTCAGACCAAAAAATTAAATTTCTTTTGAATAATTAATAAGTTAGATGCTTTCTGCCAATTTTTCTCCAGAGTATACAGACCTAACGTAATAATGAAAACCAATAACCAAATCAGATTTCCTAGACAATAGACCATTTTCATTCACAGATTTAAAATTTTTGATTGAGATGATTTGAAAGCATATAATAATAATTTCTATTTCCGAGGTTCTATATTGAATGATGTGTAATCTGAAGATGGTATGCAGAAAAGGGGCTCTTTGTTAGGAGGGTCCAAGCTGGCTGCCAAGCTTCCATGTCCACTTTACCTGGTTTCCCGTAATTTCAAATCTTGGTCTTCACAGGACATATTTCCAAAGATGACATATATTGTAGAATCACAACTTGGGATAGACAAGCCTGCAGACCCCCAAACCTTTATGCAACATATGACATAACAGGAAAAGCATGCTCTTTGGAGCGACAAGGTTGAGTTCAAGGCCAAGCTTCCAATATGACTGTCCTTATGACCTTAAACAATCCTTTAACCTCTCTGGGTCTCAGTTTATAAGTTTGCCTTACCTCTCTGGATGATGGTTTTGTTTAGCAAATAAAATGATGCGAAGTTAAGAATGAAATAAAGCATTGTTACAAATATCCAAGAGGTTAAGGGAGGTTGTGGCAAGTGATTCACATATTTCTTCCTCCTCTTTCTTCTCTTAGAGTTTAATGCTTAGCAGAATATTTATTGAGTGTCTGCTAAATTCCATTGATTAACATCAGAGATTCATAGATAAAGCAACTTGGTCCTTGCCCTGAAGTAGTAACAATGTGACATGACCTGACTTTCATTTACAAGGATCACTCTGGCTGCTGTGTTGATAATGCATGATAGGGAAGTAAAGGCAGAAGCAGAGATGCCTGGTTTATAGACCCCTGTATCATTTTGGGCAAAAAATGATGCTGCCTTGTGCAAGAGTGGTAGCAGTGGAAGTGGTGAGAATTCAGATAAGATGAAGGTTGATAACTGCATCTTGGATTTAGCGTGGCAAAAAAAAGAACCAGTATCTTTGTGGCAGAGACAAAGTTCAATCAAAGCAAAGCAACTAAGAGAGGATTACTTAAAAGAGAATGAAAATTTCATAAGCATATTGGAAATATTTGGGAGAGAAGCCAACAGGAGAAGGAAGAGTAAGAGGGAAAAAGCATCAGGTTTAGAAAGTCTTGCTTTGGAGGGCAATGGATAAAGGCCTGACAGACATGAATATGTGGAATGTCCATGAGGCTAGATCAATGGGGACGTGGTTCCTCTGAATAGAACTCGTCTCAGGTATGAAGGGGAGAAAATCTTCTGTGTTCACCATCACTCATTTTCGTGCAAAACCACCTGCTGTCCATTTGGTTAGGGGACTAAAATAAACATGGTAGAACTGAAGGAGTCTGAATTGGAGCTAAAAAATTCTAGTCCTTGAATAAGGTCTTTGCCACGTAGTTGAGGAGGTGAAGCATATATAATTATGTTTGTTATGTATTGAGTACCTATTCTGTGTCTGCCACATTAAACTCTCACAACAAAAACCTAAAAGATAGATGTTATCATCTCATACTAGAGATGAGAAAATTGCATCTCAGAGAAATTAAATAGCATACTCATCCACCCATCTTCCCACAGTGAGTGACAAAACTAGGACTCTACTCTCTCTCCCTCTCTTTGCATTACACTTTGAAGGGCCGTGGAGATGCATCTTTCAGAAGGTGAAGAGGTAGAATTAGTTGGAAACACAACATGGGGTACACTGGGGAGACAGGACTAAAAGAGTCTATATAAGAAATAAAAATAGAGTTACCATATAATCCTGCAATCCCACTTCTGGGCATATAGCTGGAGAAAACTATAATTTGAAAAGATACATGCACCCCAATGTTCATTGCAGCACTATTTATAATAGCCAAGATATGGAAGCAACCTAAATGTCCATCAACAGATGAATGGATAAAAAAGATGTGGTATATATGTACAATGGAATACTACTCAGCCAAAAAAAAGAATGAAATAATGCCATTTGCAGCAACATGGGTGGACCTAGAGATTATCATACTAAGTGAAGTAAGCCAGATAGAGAAAGACAAATATAATATCACTTATATGTGAAATATAAAAAAAAAGATACAAATGAACTTATTTACAAAACAGAAATATATCCACAGACATAGAACAAACTTATGGTTATCAAAGGGGGAACGGCAGGGGGGGTATAAATTAGGAGTTTGGGATTAGTATATACATACTACTATATATAAAATAGACAAACAACAAGGTCCTATACCTTGTTGTATAGGGAACTATACTCAATAGTTTGTAATAACCTATAAGGGAAAAGAATCTGAAAAAGAATATATATATATATATATATATATATATATATATATATATATATATATATATATAATAAAACTGAATCACTGTGCCGTATACCTGAAACTAACACGACATTGTAAATCAACTATACTTCAATTAAAAAAGAAAAAAAGAAATGAAACTGAATTGGGGTCAGCTGTGGTTTTCAGCCTTCTAGACCAATCTTCAAAGCTTCCTCAGTTTCAGCCACTGGTTGTTAGTGGCTCACAGGCTGCTCTCAGGGACCTAGGAAAAAATTGCCAAGTATAAGTTACCTTTTAAGTTTGGAATCTAAAAGAAGTTATTATTTTAGATGACTTTCCAGGTGTTAGTAGGAGTGAATAATTTTATTTAATTAAGACTCTCATCATAGGCTCCTACCTCTTCCAAATTCTCACCCTTTTAAGTCTGACAAGGAATAAAAAATGTTGTTAGCATGCATCACCTTCACTGGTACTTCCCTACTTTTACAAGAAGCTGTGCACACCATGGGGCTCAGGAAAACAGAGAATTACTGCCAAGCACAGGTTGGACCTGGGAACCCTGAATATTCAAAACCATGAATAATGAGTCCAGAGGTAGAGGACATTTTTTTTTGGCCAGGATTTCACTCTTCAACAATGTATTCTTCAGACCACTTAGGGACATATTGCTTATTATATATTTTTTCCTTGGTTCAAAGCCTTTGTTCCTGAAGGCTATCTCCCCTATAATTGCACACAAGGATAATGCAACTTTGATGATAAGCTCCAAGAATTCAGAAAGCCAGGAGTATGGCAATTTTATTTTTGCTCAAAATATACTGCCATCCCAACTAGCAACTCTAAAGAAGCTTATTTGTTTCCTTGTTTGTTTTATTTTTTTAAGATGTTACACATTATTACATGTTTCAGAATGTAAAGTTCAGATCATAAGAATTCATTATATTTAACTTTAAATGGCTACATGTACTGAGGGTTCTTAATATTTGATAATGGAAATTTAAATGATATTCAAATTATTCACTAAGTGTGGAACACCACTGTTTGGTTTTCTTCATTTTTCTGTTTGGCCTATTTAAAGAAGACTATGAAAACTGATAAAGTACAAAACGTGATGTTTACATTGAAAAAATAAACTAAGGGGCACAGAAAAATGAAGACAAATAAACTTTGTGTTAGTTATCAAGTGTCAGATTTGGGGGAACAGTTTTGACTTCGAATACTCTGTTTCACTGTTTCCATTTAAGTCAAATCAGACTGTCATAATATACACCCTAGTTTTAAATTCAGACAATATAGGCACCATACTATAAATAAAAAGCGACATAGATCTAGAATCAGACACATTAAATTCTCATTCAACCTCTGCTACTAATTTCTGTGTGACCTTGAAAAGGGGACTTAACATTTCTAAGCTTCATATTTCCTTATCCATGAAGTGGTACAATTGGTCTAGCTGACCTCTGAAATCTCATCTTATTCTAAGATTAAATATTAAGTCTTGAATGTTTCCACTATTTAATATAGTTTCAGAATTTTCAGTACACAGTGCACAAAGTATGACAAAATGCTCTATAGCAAACTGTATAAGAGAAAGATAATATTCCTTAGACATGGATAGTTATGAATTTCACCCAAGTAGACAGGTAAAATAAACTTAGGGAAAAGAAAACTGACATTTAAAATTGGTAGAGATACAAGTATTTTTGCAGAAATAACATCTTATACTTCCACAGCATCTGTCTTCTTTTCTTTCTTCCAAACACATGAAAAAAGGCATTTCGAGTTACTGATTAACTTCAACATGTTGATCTTTGATTCTGTCTAAGGTCCATGAAAATTGATTAGATTTCCTTCTACCAGAGAGGAAAAACTAAAAAATTGAACACATTTTTTAAAAGATTAGATTCTCTGTTATTCTGATATATCAGCCTAAATCTCATTTGGTTGGACTATATTTTTATTTGTTCCTTTTTCCCAAAGAAATTGGGAATGTCTAAGAGCTATCTTCTAAATATGACACTGTATTTTATTATCAGAATAAACTATACATTTTTATGGGTTATCCTCTTTCTCTTGATACTTTCCACTTTTTTTAAAAATTATTAGCACATTTTAATTATTATTATTATTATTTTTTTGGGGGGGGGGCTGTGTTGGGTCTTCGTTTCTGTGCGAGGGCTTCCTCTAGTTGCGGCAAGTGGGGACCACTCTTCATCGCGGTGCGCGGGCCTCTCACTATCGTGGCCTCTCTTGTTGCAAAGCACAGGCTCCAGATGCACAGGCTCAGCAACTGCGGCTCACGGGCCTAGTTGCTCCGTGGCATGTGGGATCTTCCCAGACCAGGGCTCGAACCTGTGTCCCCTGCATTAGCAGGCAGATTCTCAACCACTGTGCCACCAGGGAAACCCACTTTCCACTTTAGAATGAGAAGGATAGGATTGTGGGGAGTTGATTCTATAACCACTGAGGTTCTTAACTATTGTTAGCCTTGGCTATAGATGATGATAAAAGGGGGAAAACTTTAAGCAGGGAGTTGCTTTGACTAAAAATGGAAAAACTTTGATCAGGGAATCAAAATGAATATACCAAGTGAAAATCAGTTATCATGTATGACTTTATAATGTTGAAAAGACAAAAATATGAGGGGGTATAGACAATGTCTACCATTACTAGTCAACCACTCTGTAAGAGGCAGCATGGTTCAGTCTGGAGTAATACAGAAGTGGACAAGGCAGCTTATTTCTCACAATTCATGTGAGATAAACCACAAACACTCATTTAAAGCATAACATGGGTTAGTGCTGTGACAGAGGTACAATGCTCTGTAGGAGTACAGATTGCTGATATTTGAGCCATTCTTGAGATTAAGAGGATTGCAAAAGGTATGAACAGATGGGAAGGGTATTCCAGGAAGAAAGAACAAAAGCACCATTAAGGCTGTGAAGAGAGCCAATTTTGAGGAAAGGCAATTGATGCTATATGTAGAAGGCATGGGAAAGAAAAGACTTAAGGAAAGAGTAGCATTGAAAAGGAAGGGCTTTATACTATATGTAATAAGGAGGGGCTTAAAAGATTTTTGAGTGAAAGGATGATGAGACATGATTAGACAAGTACTTAATTAGGACAAATAGTCTGAGAGCAACAGGCAGAAAACCTTGGAGTGGGGAAGACTGCAGGCAAGGAGATCTGTTAGGAAACTATTTCACTAGGATTGTGAGTACATTGGGAAACAAACAAATAAATATTTTCGCTTCCCAATCCCTATCAGCCCAGGAGAAAAGTTAGTCTCCTGTGGGTCAGGTATGGTACTGTTACTGAGTCCAAGCTCTCTCTTACTGCTCACCACACAACAGGCCAATAAATCAAGAGACGAGTTGTTGGGGCAAGGTATAGCGACTTTATTTGGAAAGCCGGCAAACCAAGAAGATGCTGGACTAGTGTCCCAAAGAACCATCTTACCAGAGTTAGAATTCAAGCTTCTTTTATACTGAAAGGGGAGGGGGCGTGTGGCTGGTTGTTTCAAACTTCTTGGTGCCAGAATCCTTTGTTCTTATAGCTGTCCCCATAGATCAGGTCAGGATGTTCCTATAAACCTCCAAAAAGACAAATGTTCTCTGTTCTGCAACTTTTTATCTCTAGGTGAATGGAAAATTGTTACACCTTTAAAGATCAGAGCCTTGAGAGTGGGCTATCATGTATATTTCAGGCTAGAGGCAGCATTCTTTTACAAAAGGTGCAGAGCCAGCATGACTAAGCACAGGCAACAGAGCACCAGGGTTAGAGCTAAAGGAATAGATTCAATATGGAGTCAGGTTTGTTCTTCTCAGACACAGAATATCCAGGAATGAAAGTTAGGGTCCCTTCTTCAGTCTAGTTGGAGAGACATGGGTTGATCTTTTTTGTTGTTGTTTTTATCGAAGCCCCTGGCTTTTAGCAATGATCAATTGCTAATGATTTTGTAAAACTCCATCCCTAGTCTTTTGCCCAGTACAGACTCCTATCCCTCATTGTTGAATGGACATGTCCACATAAATGTTCCACAAACTTGTTAATTGGACACAGAAGATCAAACTCATCTTCCTCTCTGCTAATCTACTTCTGTTAGTGTCTTTCATTATTAACTCAGTCTTCCAAGCCAAAAATTCCAAAGATATCTATCCAAACCATTAGCAAGTCCTGCCTATTCTTGCTCAGAAACTTCTCTTGAGATTTTTCCCTCCTTTTCTTCCCAAGATACTGCTTTTTCTTCCTTCAGATCTCCATCAACTCTCACCTGGATTATTACGTTGGTTTTCTATCTGATCTTATTGCAGTTTCCTCCTCAAGGCCATCCTCCACACAACTTCCAAAGGTATCTTCCTTTTAAAAAATACATTCCCATCGTTCACCTGCTTAAAATTCCAGATATTTATATGTGCCTGAAAAACAAAATTCAAGCTTCTGATTATGGCATGAAAGGACACTTTAAATGTGACTGTAATACAACTTTCCAACAGCTAGTCAACATACTCCAAGTTCCAGCCACATTCAATGTATCACTATCTTTGATGAATTGCCACAAAGATTATCCTTCCATGGCCATTGCACATGCAATTTGGTCTGCCTCAAATGTCCCCTTTTCCTCTTCTCAGGCTGGACATCTTTTCATCCTTTAAGAACTATACCAAAACTTAGTTTTTCTTCCCCAACACTGCCTGACAAAATGAGTTTCTGCCTATAACCATAGAGTAAATTGTTTCTACCTTTATTCCTGTTTTATTGTAACTTCACCTGCGTATATATCAGAGCTCTTCCAACAGACAACAAGATTCTCAAGGGATGGGATGGATTTCAATTACCTTTTTATCTCCAGGTCTCAAATTAGCCTGGTAAATGGAATGTGTTCAATAAATGTCTGTTGAATGAATGACTGATTATCACTATCACTATTGAATGTGGTACAAAAAAGTAATTACCCATTAGGAAAAATTACAGTGTAGTCCACGACTACATGCAATACTTCATGGAAAAGAGATAGGAAATAGATCTAATGGAGATTTAGAGATTCATCTACAAGGAATGTTTTGAAAAAACATAACTATATCTTTGTTAACAACATAGCTTTGATAGCAAAGAATCAAATAACACCTTTAAGGTAGGGTGAAATCAAGACTCTGGTTGTGGAGGAGAACTTAGGGATACTCATTCTAGTCCTGGGTATCTTCTTTGTAGAGGTGGTAATTGAAACTTTGGAATAGGATGAGGATATCAAAGCATCAAGTGTAGGGAGAGAAAAGTACATACATAATCCAGGATGATGTTCAAATTCTTCCTGAAGTTGCCACAGTCAAAACATTTCTATTTCTGAAAAATGATTGTAGTGTTATGTTTTAGTTTCTGCTTAATTCTGTTATGTCATTGATATTCCCTAAGTTGTATGCAATCAAGGAGAAAGCCATTTAGGAGTAAGAATGCTTAGTAAAATTACAACAATATTCATCTTAAATTCAACATGTTCTTCATAATATTTATCCATTGTACTTATTAAGAACTGGTTATATGATAGTTTGAGAGAAAAAAATTCCAGAATCTCAAAATGACAAAGTGCTCCCACTCTAGTATAGCTTTTCATGAACTGTGTTCCCATTGACCTAATGGAGATTTAAAACAGACAGTTCCAAGCAGCTACATGCTACAAAGTACTATGGGTCTTATATGTAATGAAACTTGGGAAGAGTTCTAACACTGGGGAAGTGAAGGAAAAAATATTTCCTCTCTTTTGATCTCTATTATTTAGCATCAGTTAATCGCATTGTGTGGTAGGATAGATCCAAGATGTGATCTATCCTGGAGAATGTTCCGTGCACACTTGAGAAGAAAGTGTAATCTGCTGTTTTTGGATGGAATGTCCTATAAATATCAATTAAATCTATCTGGTCTATTGTGTCATTTAAAGCTTGTGTTTCCTTATTAATTTTCTGTCTGGATGATCTGTCCATTGGTGTAAGTGAGGTGTTAAAGTCCCCCACTATTACTGTGTTACTGTTGATTTCCTCTTTTAGAGCTGTTAGCAGTTGCCTTATGTACTGAGGTGCTCCTATGTTGGGTGCATATATATTTATAATTGTTATATCTTCCTCTTGGATTGATCCCTTGATCATTATGTAGTGACCTTCCTTGTCTCTTGTAACATTCTTTATTTTAAAGTCCATTTTGTCTGATATGAGTATTGCTACTCTAGCTTTCTTTTGATTTCCATTTGCATGGAATATCTTTTTCCATCCCCTCACTTTCAGTCTGTATGTGTCCCTAGGTCTAAAGTGGGTCTATGGTAGACAGCATATATATGGGTCTTGTTTTTGTATCCATTCAGCAAGCCTGTGTCTTTTGGTTGGAGCATTTAATCCATTCACGTTTAAGGTAATTATCAATATGTATGTTCCTATGACCATTTTCTTAATTGTTTTGGGTTTGTTTTTGTAGGTCCTTTTCTTCTCTTGTGTTTCCCACTTAGAGAAGTTCCTTTAGCATTTGTTGTAGAGCTGGTTTGGTGGTGCTGAATTCTCTTAACTTTTGCTTGTCTGTAAAATTTTTGATTTCTCCATCGAATCTGAATGAGATCCTTGCTGGTTAGAGTCATCTTGGTTGTAGGTTCTTCCCTTACATCACTTTAAGTATATCATGCCATTCCCTTCTGGCTTGTAGAGTTTCTGCTGAGAAATCAGCTGTTAACCTTATGGGAGTTCCCTTGTATATTATTTGTCATTTTTTCCCTTGCTCCTTTCAATAATTTTTCTTTGTCTTTAATTTTTGCCCATTTGATTACTATGTGTCTCAGCGTGTTTCTCCTTGGGTTTATCCTGTATGGGACTCTCTGTGCTTCCTGGACTTGGGTGGCTATTTCCTTTCCCATGTTAGGGAAGTTTTCGACTATAATCTCTTCAAATATTTTCTCAGGTCCTTTCTCTCTCTCTTCTCCCCTATAATGCGAATGTTGTTGCATTTAATGTTGTCCCAGAGGTCTCTTAGGCTGTCTTCATTTCTTTTCATTCTTTTTTCTTTATTCTGTTCCGCAGCAGTGAATTCCACCATTCTGTCTTCCAGGTCACTTATCCGTTCTTCTGCCTCAGTTATTCTGCTACTGATTCCTTCTAGTGTATTTTTCATTTTAGTTATTGTATTGTTTATCTCTGTTTTTTCTTTAATTCTAGATCTTTGTTAAACATTTCTTGCATCTTCTCGATCTTTGCCTCCATTCTTTTTCCGAGGTTCTGGATCATCTTCACTATCATTATTCTCAATTCTTTTTCTGGAAGATTGCCTATCTCCATTTCATTTAGTTGTTTTTCTGGGGTTTTATCTTGTTCCTTCATCTGGTACATAGCCCTCTGCCTTTTTATCTTGTCTATCTTTCTGTGAATGTGGTTTTTGTTCCACAGGCTGCAGGATTGTAGTTCTTCTTGCTTCTGCTCTATCAAATTTTCTATTTGAGTGAATGTCAAATCTCTCCATGTCTATCTGAAATTTTAATGCAATTATAATCAAAATTCCCATATGGCTGTTACAGAATTATCCATTGATTATAAAGTTTTTCTGGAAAATAAGTGTGGGCAACTAACTAAGCTATTTTGAAAAGGTAGACTAATGGGAGTAGACATGCCCTATGATATCAAAATACAGCACAAAATTCCAGTAATTAATGATGTGGTAGCAGTGTAGGCCCTGATGACTAGAAATATCTAGGAATAAAGATTCCAGAAACAAATTTGTGTACTTTTTATAAAAGATAGTGGGATTCAGATATTTACTCTGCTCTTTCCTATGAAAATTACCAAAACATCTGAAAATCAACACCATAAACTATTAAAAAAAACAAACAAACTAAAAATACAGAGAAAATTTATCCAAACCCAAAGAAAATATCAAAAGTTAACTTACTGCCCTCCAAATCTTGGTTAAAGTATAGATTTCTCTAAAAAGAAAATTAGAGTGTCCCAAGGGGCTAGCCAACATTTTTTTTAATGTAACTACAAGAATTGGGATAGTGGGTGGGGGAGGGAGAGAGTGAAGGTCAAATTCTACACTGTCAAGTGGTGGGGGTCATAAGAGGATAAAACCTATGTAGAAATACATATGAAATTCCACGTAGACAGCCATATTAATTCTCTCTCTACTCTCACCCAACTAACACTGGAAAAATAGCTTTCACGTGTGGGGAGGTAAAGTGGAGACGGGAATCAGTAGGAAGAATTAACTAAGCAGAGAGAAATCACCACATAAATGACCTGTGAGCTATAGGGCTTCACAGTGGAACTTGGTGACCTCCTACCTGTGTGACCTGCCCGTCCTGAAATGTAAGCTCCTGAAGTGAAGTAGTGAGTGATGGGGTCCTCAGACAGAGTAGACTCTGGCAGAAGATTGTTCTGAAACAACAAACCCAAATTGAAGCTGTTTCCCAGTTTCCCAAGATCATGCTCCCCAGAGTTATAGTATCAGCTGATAAAACTGCCTCTTTTCAGTGCTCTGCATCACTAACCATCAGGGAAATTCAACTCAAAACCACAACAAAATATCACTTCATACCTGTTAGAATGGCCATCATCAAAAAAATAAGAGATAACAGGTGTTGGTGAGGATGTTGGAAAAGGGAACCCTCAGGCACTGTTGGTGAGACTGTAGATTGGTGCAGCCACTATGGGAAACAGAATAGAGGTTCCTCAAAAAATTAAAAATACAACTACCATATGATCCAGCAACCCCATTTCTGGGTATATATCCAAAGGAAATGAAAACAGGATATTGAAGAGATACCTGCAATCCCATGTTCACTGCAACATCATTGTTTACAATAGCCAAAAATATGGATACAACCTAAATGTCTATCAACAGATGAATGGATAAATAAGATGTGATATATATACATATATGAATATTATTCAGCCATGAGAAGGAAATCCTACTGTTTGTGATAACATGGATGGATCTTGAAGGCATTAGGCCAAGTGCAATAAGCCAGACAGAAAAAGATTAATATTGCATGGTACCACTTATATGTGGAATCCAAAAAAAAAGGTCAAACTCTTAGAAACAGAGAGTAGAAATGTGGTTTCCAGGGACTGAGGGATGGGGAAAATAGGGAGAGTTTGGTAAAAGGGTACAAAGTTTCAGTTATAAGAGGGTTAAGATCTGAGGATCTAATGTATAGCATGATGACTAGAGTCGATAACACTTGTGTAATTGAAATTTGCTAAGAAGGTAGCACTTAAATGTTCTCACAAAAAAAAATAAATGTGTGAGGTGATGGATGTACTAATTAACTAGATGAGGAAATTCTTTACCAGTGTATACGTATATCAATTCATCACAGCTTATGCTTTATCTAACAATTTTATTTATCAATTGGACCTCAGTAAAGCTGAAAACAAAACTTCCTCTTTTCAAATCTAATATTGACTCCATTAATAGACCCAAGGCATATAAATGAGACCTAATAACCTGTTACAATATAGAATGTGTTACAAACCATGAGAACTAGAAATATATAAGAAAAAAATGGAGGACTAGGAATGTGTAAGGAAGAATAATTGTGCTAATTTCTTCTTTTTTACGTTAGAGGATTAATGATTTCCTGTAAAGTTTATATGTCAAGGAAATTAGGTTTAAGTAAATTAGTGTTATAGAAGTAACATTAAAGACATTACAGGCTGCAGAGTTTCCAAGTGACCCAAAAGGTGGAGGAAAACTAAAAAGAAAAAAAACACATAGACCAAATAATAAAAAAATAAAATCAAACGAAGCATTAAAAACAGAAAATATAACTTTATATTTTTTTTAATGACTATATGTGTTGTATAAGCTTTCAGTGATAGCAGGTTACACAAATGAGAAAAACTGAGATAAAATATTTTAAAGAATCTTTTAACAAACAGTGTTGGAGAGGTAATAGGATAATGACTTGCTTTCTAGACAAATCTAGAACATGAGAATGCAGAGAACTAAGGAAAGTACTCAAAGCCATTTTTCTACACTATAATCAAAATTAATAACAAAGCATGAGTTCACCAGCAACTGAAACATAATGAAAGAAAGACTTGTTAGCCTGGAAGTTTCAGCAAAAAAATTACCAGAAGAATGCATCGAGAGACAAAAAGTTGGAAAATGCAGAAGAAAAAGATATAAAACTTATAGTGAGAAAGTTCCAGAATAGGAGGAAGTTGAAGCAAATGCAAGATTTAAGAGATAATGACTAAGAAACTTCCAGAACTGATGAAACATGTTGGATTTAAGAATCAAGTTAAAAAAGAAAAGAAATCCACCATTGAACACATTTGAGTGGAACACATTTGTGGAAAACCAAAGAGAGAATGCTTGAAAGCAGCCAAGGAAAATAGATAGATTACCTTCAAAGAACAAGTTAGACTGAGAACTGATTTCCCAAGAACAACAATCTTACTCAGAAGACTGTAGAGTATTTCCTTCAATGGACTAATCTGGATTCTGTCCACAGCAGAAATATCATTCAATAATAAATTGAAATAAAGACAATCTCAGAAAGTTAGTTAATAGACAAACAGTAAAGAATTTTTTTTTTAATTTTTAACATAAAATGTACTCACCCATAATTCTCCAATCCTAGGAATTCATCTTAAAGTAATAATAGGACAAACATTAAAAGATACATTTACAAGATGTATATACATTGTTATTGGTTTCCTTATTTTATCCAAAATATGGAAACAAGTGAAATGTACATTAATAGGGAACTATTGAAATATAATATGATGCATTCATAATTTGCGTTAAGATTTCACAGATCTTTGTGTATTCACGTGGAAATATAATCTCAGTATTACAATAAGTAGGAAAAAAAGAAAAAAGCATACTATGGAGAAGCAGGTTTCATATGATTCAATAAAGGTTAAAAATTATAAATTTCTATTTGTTATAAGTTTACATATCCAGAAAAGTCGAAAAAGGCATATATGTATATATATATATGGTTATTACTCCTGGGGTGTGAAATGCGAGGGAAATTTTTCACATTTTGTTTTATTTGCTTTCTTTACCACCATCATTTTCATTTAGAAAAACAAAGAACAAAAGCTTTTCAGGAGTATCACATATTTATTGAGACCTTTACTAGAAACATTGCATTTATGCAGCTAACGGCACGGTATTTTAGAGCTAGCCTTGTTCTTTCGTTTGGGTAGGCCACGATGGTAATAAAGCCTACTCTGAAGTTTGCTTCCTGTGTAGGTCAGTTAGCTCTGCACACAGAACAAAATGACTCTTTTGTGCATTATCCATCAACCAAGGAGCCAGGCTTTCAAGTCCTTACCTTTGTCTCATGGTAAGAGAGTTTGTGTGGATGTTACAAACCATAGAAAATGGAAAAACAACTCAAACCATGTGAACCGGGAGTGGGGGGTGGGGCAGTTAGTGTCACTTTCACCTACAAAGAAGGACTCATATCTTCCTTTGATATTCCCAGACCATGGTGTTTCCCAGGTTACAAGTCCAATCAAAACAAAACTGCATTCAGCAAGAAACTCTCATTTTTTAGAGCTCCCTTTCCATTTGCCTCATTGCTTTCTCCCACTTTCTCTGCTCAAGAGGATTTCCCCATTTTTACCATATTCATTCTCATAACAAATGACCTCAAGAAATGGAGGCTGACCTAACCACTCTCCATGGCCTCAGAAAGGAATTCTAATTTTTTTGCATTATGGTGAGGAACACCAACGGCTGGGGGATTCTAATCTCACCATTTTCTGGCCTGCAGTTTTACCCCTCAACTTTACAGCAAGTAAATCCTGGTAACAGTTTTTGGAGGTTTATCTCTTATGAAACCTGCCATAGAAACATACAGCTTCATTCCAATCTGAATGTATCATTGTCAGCTTATAACCCGAATCATGGAAGGAATTTGAGCAGCTAGTTGGAATGTTTATACTGAATACCTGGAGAGTTGGGCTTATACATTCCAGCACATCACTGTAAATGATGTACTAGGTAAAATTCTAAACAAGTCATTTTAGAATTCTGAGTATTGGTTTGTTTCACTGGAAAGAATACTGAGCATATGGATACATTGTAAGGAGAAACTAGATCTTACTGCATTATCCATGTTCCTTTTGTAACATGTCCTGGGCTTTGTGTTAGCAACTAACAATTTTTCAGTTGTCTTTATTTTATGAAAGGTGTTTTACACTTTTATAACAGTCATACTACCAGTAGTGTTTGTAGGGCAATGTTTTTCTTACAAAACCTATTTTCTAACATTGATATTCTGATAATTAAGAAGAAAAATAAATAAGTTCCCAGAAATTTATGGTTTGGGTTTTTCTCTTAGAAATCCCTGGATATTTCCTAAACATTTTCTTCTAGGGAATATGGAAGAAATATATGTGGTAAATAAAATCATTGTCAAGGTATGTTTTTCAAATATTCTGATTGCTAGCTAGATAATTAATATAAAGCCATAAATTTCCATAGAAAACTACTCCAGAGATGAAAGTGCTAAGTGAATTCATTGTCAATCAATCATATTTATTTTTGAAACTCTTCCTCCTGTCAAGGTTGATTAAGACTTCTTGCTACAGAGGATTTTAATTAGGGTGAACATACATTCTGGCTTCTGGAACAGTCCTGATTGGTTTAAGTCCATTGCCCCTGTGTAACTATTAATAGTGTCCCTTCTCATTTTCAGAAGTTGGAAACAAGAATTACATGATCACTCTATTTTAATAGTTTGATAACCCATTTTTACAGCTTTCCCTTCATTACATCTCTTGATGTACACTCCTCTGAGAAAATCAAGATAAATGAAGAATGCAGAAGCACTACTACCCACCCTGGTCCTTCGCCTAGGGCATCTGCTGAGGCTCAGTCAGGTCTACCATGTTGCCCAGTTCTCAGGGGTGCCCTTCACACCATAATCTGTATGGCCAGTGGCCCCCACTCCTTTTCTTGGACTTATCCTGTTAGGGGAAACATGTATTTACATGGATACAGCTAAGTTAAATAACTATTAACTCTATATCTCTTTCTTCTTTCTCTATGTGTGACTGTGCCCAAACCCTCAACTCGATCCCATGTGAACAGAGTTTATCATCTCTTTTTAACTAATCTCATTTTCCAAATGAAAAAGCCTTTGCAAATGTCGTGTTAATGGTAGAATCTGGTGTCACATGAAAAAGTCTGGTGTTCATGTTTGGCTATTTTTTATTCTAATTTCAGTCCAAACTAACACTGTTTTGTGTACATAGACTATGTTCCTCCATTCTAGTGATATTTAGTAATCACTTACTTAGGTACAACATTACCTTAAATACATGACTGAATTTCGTTGTATGAGAAAATCTGAATAACATATTTCTATATACACAGTACAACAAGCAAGGTTTAACTACGGTATGCTCTTTCTAGCACACTATATATGGATAAAATAGTGTTAAAAGATGTCCGTATAATGTAATACACAAAGCTTGTAATAAAAATTGTCATGAGTATTTCTAAGTTTATAATTTAAGATAAATAGGGCTTCCCTGGTGGCGCAGTGATTAAGAATCTGCCTGCCAATGCAGGGGACACGGGTTTGATCCCTGGTCCGGGAAGATCCCACATGCCACGGAGCAACTAAGCCCGTGTGCCGCAACTACTGAGCCTACACTCTAGAGCCCGCGAGCCACAACTACTGAAGCTCGCGTGCCTAGAGCCTGTGCTCTGCAACAAGAGAAACCACTGCAATGAGAAGCCTGCGCACCGCAACGAAGAGTAGCCCCCACTTGCTGCAACTAGAGAAAGCCCACGTGCAGCAACGAAGACCCAACACAGCCAAAACTAAATATGTTTAAAAAAAATTTTTTAAATAAATAAATAAAATAAATGAACATCTAACTTGTGACCACTGAAAGAGCAGGCAGGGGCCAGGTTATGTGGTGCCCTCTAGGCATTGTGAAGGAAGGTGGATTTTATTCTAGGTGCCAAGGAAAAGTATTGAACAGTTAAGAGTAAGAAACATAGTTTGACTCACACTATTGGATTCACATGGGCCAAATACATAGCAAGGAGTTCATTTAGGAGGTTGTAGCAGTAATTCTGGCAAAAGAAGATGGTAGCTTGGACAAAGACATGGAGATGGAAAGTTTTGGAAGAATTGGGATCTATTTTGGAGTGAAAACTGGCAAGACATGCTAATGGATTGGCTGAGAGTGGGAAAACTGTGGAAGGACAGTTTATCGGGCTGTTCCTGAGTTATATTCTTTCATAATAAAGTGATAATCTAGTAAAAAATGGAGTAAAATAAATGAACATCTAAACATTACACACACACACACACACACACACACACACACACATCAAAGGCAGAAGCCATAAAGGAAAACGTTTATATGTTTGACTAAATTGATTTACTTTTTACTTCCAGTTAGACATGGCCAATGGAACAAATGCATTTTTTTTTTTAAAGTATTCTTTTTTTTTTTTTTTTAATTAATTAATTAATTTATTTATTTATTTTTGACTGTGTTGGGTCTTCGGTTCGTGCGAGGGCTTTCTCCAGTTGCGGCAAGCGGGGGCCACTCTTCATCGCGGTGCGGGGACCGCTCTTCATCGCGGTGCGCGGGCCTTTCACTATCGCGGCCCCTCCCGTCACGGGGCACAGGCTCCAGACGCGCAGGCTCAGCAATTGTGGCTCACGGGCCCAGCTGCTCCGTGGCATGTGGGACAAATGCATTTTTTAAGTACCCAACCCCCCTGAAAGCAGATTAAATGGATTTTCTTTAAGGTATAAATCCATACATACATAAAAGAGAGAATGACAAGGACTTAAGAGTGTAAAAGAGACCGTAGAGAGAAGGGGAGGGTTCTGCAACAAAATAGCCAGGTCTCCAAGAGCTGGCCCCATCAGGCAGCAGGTTCTAACCACACACACGTGTTCAAGGCCTTTCTTAAATATAAAGTTTTAAAGCTTATCTGAAATTTGAGGAAAGCATCTAATTTCATAATAGAGACCCAAACGTACAAAAAGGAACTCAAAGGAAACAAAGATATGATAGGGTTAAAAAAAACATTAAAGGTCCTAAAATTATTATCCTCAGAGTTTTAAGGAAAGATATTGCAGCCGTGGAATAATTACAAGATACAAAAGAGGAATAATCAGAGAACAATTTTATTTTTATTGTAGAATAAAAATAAGGTTGCTAAAATTAAAAAGTCAACAGAAGTGTAAGAAGATAAAGTGGGGCCCAGAAAGCATAATAAAAAGACAAATATACGAAATATTGGGGCAGAAAAATAAGGTAATTTAAAAAATGGTTTAGGAGATAAAGTACCCAATAACTTGAGTTCAAGAAAGAGAATATATCTGGGGGGAGGGGGGAATAAGAGAGAAAGACATTATCAACAATTATTTCAAGAAAATGTTTCCAAAATTTTAGAATATGAGTTTGCAAAATGAATCTCAACAAAATAAATTTTAAAATACCCATTTTAATGCGCATCTCCTTGAAATTTCATCCAGAGCACTAGAGATAAGTAAAATACTATAAATGTTCAGAGAGAAATAAATTTTGAAAAAAGTTTCTGCGATCAGAATATTACCAGACAACAGTACAACCACATTTGAAGCTAGAAGATGATGAAACAATACCTTCATATTTCTGAAAGAAACTTTTATTAAACCTAAAATTCTCTTCTCAACCAAACTATCAATCTATGTCAAACCAGCAATCAAGTATAACAGTATATTAAAACATTGACAGACATGCAAGCCCTAAAAAAAATGAGCTCCCATGCACATCATTTTAAGAAGTTCCTGGACAATGAGGGCATAAACTAAAATAGAGGAAGAAACCAAATCTTCAAAACAAGGGACTCAGAACAGGAGAAAGGAGAAGTTCCAGGTCGATAGCTTTGCATTAGCTCTGAAGAGAAACTAGTCCATATTGGAGGAGAAGGATGAAGAGCTCCAGCATGGATGCTTCCAAAGGGCTGGGGGTAAAAATTGATAAAGCACCGGATGTTTTTGACCATATGGAAACTGGAAACCAAAAGGGTCCTATTGATCAGTTGGAGAGTGTGATATAATGAATGTGATACATATATACACCTAGGCAAACAAAAATAAAAATAAAAACAAAGGTATTATTAACTCTAGGTAAAACAAAAATTGCACAAGATGGAAAATATAATATTTGGCTCAGCTCTGAACAACACTAACATAGTCATAGTAAGATAAATACTGATCATGAATTCAACAAAACTAATTGATCTATGTATATTGAGACAATAGAAAAAAATATGAAATGAGGTAAGAGCTCTAAATCCTCATCTCATAAGAAAAAATATATAATAACTAAAACTGACAAGTTAAGAAACAGCACTATAAAATACAAGAAATTAAATGCCAAAGGAAATAGCCAGAAGGTTTGTGAAAGAGAACACAGGAATAGGAAATTTGGGGCTTGGGGAACTATTTTTCAATATCAGTCTTGTCAAGTTATTTGACTGTTTAAACTACATATGTTGATTACTCAGAAAAAATAAAAACAATATTTCAAATAGAATAGAAATGATTTAAACTTAGAAGGAAGGAAGGAAAGTAGGAGAGAAGGAAGGAGAAAGAAGAAAGGAAGGGAGGGTGATTCCATCCATGTATTTCATTATATCAATCAGTTAAAAGAAATAATATGAATGGTCCGTTCTCTAGATGCTGAAAAAAAATTGATAAAATTCTGTACCCATTGC
Organism: Balaenoptera acutorostrata; assembly: GCF_949987535.1. NCBI lineage: Eukaryota > Metazoa > Chordata > Mammalia > Artiodactyla > Balaenopteridae > Balaenoptera > Balaenoptera acutorostrata. The sequence continues at coordinate 32,216,956 of NC_080081.1, forward strand.
TGATATAAATAAAAGAAGTCTCATAACAAAATAGCTTCCAGAAACCCACAGCAACCACTATGATATTAAAATGACAAACAAATGAAAAGGACAGTTGCCCTCAACACTAAAATTCAGCATTGTACTCACAATCATAGCCAATGCCACAGACAAAGAAGTTTTTCATGTTGCCATAGTAAATTGTTAAACGGAAAAAAAAGCCTTAGTATGCTCCCATTTATATATATGTGGGGTGTGTGTGTGTGTGTGTGTGTACATAATATTAAAAAGAGATGAAACAAAATTTAACATAGGTTATCTCTGGGTAGAAGAATTGTAGGTGACAGCTTTTATTTGCTGATATATGTATGCATTTTTTTCTACTATCTCAGTGTTTTCTAAATTTTCCACTATGTGCTACACATAAAAATTATATTTTACACATGCAATTTTTATTAGTACCACCCTCATTTTAATTATAAAGACTTTCTTATTTTATTACTTTCCTGAAAAACATGTTGTTATAACCAATCTCCTTCTTCTCTCTTCCTTCCATGTTTGTTAATAAATAACTTAGGATTGTTACCAAAACATTGAATTAAAATATTTATTTTTACATCACTTCTTTATATTGTTCTGCACTTTGGAGAAGGATTGATCCTGGGAGTAACTGTAGAATAAGAGAAATTTGTTTTCAGCGGCTCCCTATCGCCCCTTTATTTCTGCCTCTCTTACCTCCATTTCAGTTTTCCAGGGTTCTCTTGTACTCCCCACTATTTCCTCTCCCATCCTAACTAAGCAAGGCCAATTCTACTAAAACTATTATAATTTCACGTTTCATTAAGTTTGTTGTTGTTTACACTAAGTTTTTTAAGTCTCTCATCCCATAGTTGATGCCTCCCAAGGTTCTGACCTGAGCCCTACTTAATCTAATATCAATTGTTCTGAGACTCTGTGCCCATAACATCTCATGCATACCTTGGTTTTAGTACTGAGGAAGTTTTCTCAATGAAACTCCAATAATATACCTAAGCTAAATGATTGATATTGTGCATTCCTTTGTCAGATATAATGGCTGATGTGCAAAGCATGCTAAAATCTCCCAGCTTTCAGCTGGTCTCCAGTATAACCACGAACTTCTGTTCCTACCAGTTGAGTTGTATGTTTCCAAAAACTTGATAACATTTCTTCCAAACCAGTCGTCTTTGCTATTTTAATTACATAATTAAATTTTATGTTGGAACTAATGAAATACTCTATGAAAAGAGAGTTGTGTTGTGATAACATATGTGAATACTTTTAAAAGACTGGATAAAGTTGAGTTGTTAAAAAAATAATACTGTTGAATTAAGTATTAGCAAGATAACTCAAATGCTCATTTACAAAACTAATACAACCTCAGGAGGATCTGTGCTCATTACTTTGCATGTTTGTCTAATTTCTCATTCCACTTTAAAAAATACAAACATTAAACCACATACCTTGCATTATGTATATGGTTTATATAAGAAAAATCATGAAAAGAAAAGGCTCTGACATATCAAAAGATCAGTGAATGTAGAATTTTATGTTTTACATTAAAATATTAAAAGGCACTTTAAAATTCCCTCCTACAAGCACATTTTTATTTGGTCAATAAATCAATTTCTAGACCAAATTGCATTAGATAAAAGAGCTTCAACTGAATATAAAAAATCACTTATTTGTGTAGCCGCCTCCCCTACTGGAATGTTAGCTCCTTGAGAGCAAATATCACAACATCTTATTATTCTTTGTTCTCTAGGACTAATGAAATGCGTGGGCAATTAATAAATGTTTCCCTCTTAAAATTTGTCAATGGATCTCCCTCAAATGAATACTGTGAAATTTTTTATTTTTACATTCAAGTGTCCCATGAAATTTTTTAACTCCATAACCCAAATTGAAGCCCATAGGCCAACAGTTTTTGCTTGACTTCCTTCAAAAATAAAAAATTTAAAAAACAGCTATTTATCTGCCTCTCCTCATGTGGTTCTTCTACTTGGAAAGCCGTCACCAACTTCAATATCCTATCCAACCCAAACCCTAATGGAGACAATCATTCAGTATGAATGATTCCTCCTCTTAGATCACTTCCCTGACTCCTTGCAACTGACATGATGGTTGGCTATTTTCATATTTTAGTATTGAAGCACAAGTCATGATAAGTCAGGACCTGTAGAAAATTTGGGGACTGGCTGATGACCCAAACACTGGACTGAGAGAACAGACCAGGCTCCGAGCTAAATACAGAAGTTCAGAGATGCCTGGCAGCGTTATCAGTTAAATCATGTTTCAGACAAGAACCAGCCCCAGATGTCCAAAAATCCCAGAGCATAGCAAAGACGTTCATAAGCTAAGGAACACAATAATGAACCTGGACGGAAGGCTGCCATCATCCCTTGGTTGCCTTGTGAGCTTACAGACCTCAATAGGAACTCAGACCCTGTGCAGGCTACAGGACCATGTAATAGGTGTGACCTCTCTCCTCCCAGCCTTCACTGGGCAGGGTTACCGGCCCAACTTTGGTGCTTAGAGAGCAGTGCAAAAGCCAGATCAAAATAAGCTACACAGGCCTGTGAGCCGGCAGACAGCCAGGACTTGAAGGTAACATGGACACATAGTGGGATCCCAAGGGAACACTGGATTTCAGGTCTGGAGCCCAACAGAAATAACAATTATTATGAGAGCTCAAAAAACCAACCAGATCACCAGGTCCCATGTCTGGAGTAGTGACTAAAGCATAAACCAGAAAGAATGGGGAACTAAAAAAGAGGCACTGAAGCTATAGATACTACTCTCTGTTAGAAAATGCACAGAAAATGGCTGGATCATACCTTGCATGGAAGGTATCTGTCCTGCCAGATTTTATGACCTTGGAAGAGACGTAGATGGGGAAAATAGCATTCCCTCACAGTTAAAAACACTTTAACCTAGAAATGGCTGATGTTATTTTGTAGTGTAGCTAACCCAGAGATTAATGGGCCAGTCTTCTAAAGTATATTTTAAAATACAGAAGGTTTTAGAACCTTTGAACAGGTTTTGGTGGTAAGCAGTTGGGTGGAGGGAAGCATAATTCTACTGAGCTCAGCACCTTTCAAGAAGTTTCTTGATTCACCAAAATAACTTTTAAAAATTTGTCAGTTACCAAACCAGCAGGTATTAGAACCGTGTGTCTGGATTCCTAGAGAAGGTAGTTTCCTGTGACTTGATAAAAACCTAAATCAACCACTTTCAGATTCTTTAGCTATTAGTTAAGAATGGGAACGCAGTCTTTCTAAACTTATTGCACTAATGTCTTGAGTTTTTTCATTCTCAATTTTAGAATTTTGTCACCCCAAGTAATTTTGTAAAGAATAAATTTTAACACAATTCTTACATATGAAGCAAAAACCTAGCTTCTTCCACGAAATACTATCTGGTTTGAGGCATGTTTTTAAGAGCTACAAATCAATTTCACTTATTTAATCAAAGAATTGGAAAAAATGTATCAACACTACAGCTTGGTCCTTATCTTTTTATCTTGGTTTTATTGTATCTGTTGCTTAGTGTTAGTTGCCCAAATCTTTTTGAACATAGGCAGGTGGCAAATAATAATGTAGTTAATAATTATTGAGCATTTATGTGCAAGAATTTATGCTGGGCACTTTATTTACATTATTAAATCTAATCTATACAAAATTTCATCAAATATGCACTCGTATATCTGCCATTTTGCAAATGAAGAAACGAAGGTCCATGCAGGTTAAGTAACTTGCCCAGGATCACACAGGTAGTAAGAGGTAGAGCTGGGATTTTTAACCTAGGTCTCAAATTTTTAACTTGTACATTTAACCACCACAGTGCATGTGCGTGTGCATGTGTGTGTGTGTGTGTGTGTGTGTGTGTGTGCAAGATACTAAAATGTTCTCTCTTTCCTTCATTTCTTTATGAAAAATTTATTTTCTCTCACAGAAGTTTACTGAGTATTTTGTGCACTAGCCAATATACAGGGTATTCAATAGGAGTCAGAAAAGGTTAAAAATCAATCTCAGTGCTCAGAAGCTTATAGTAGATATTAAATATTTTCCAATTAAAATGACAGCTTTTTAGTTGGAAAAAATAAAGAGGACTGAATGTTTAGCCCTCAGAGTTAGCCTAGGAGATTCAGATATCACAGGAAGTAAATTAAGTGGCTCTCACTGCACTTCACAGAGAGTAACTTGAACATTGTAAAGAGCTGAATCCAGTATCTATTGAATACAAATGGGGTTTGTGTCATTATCCTTGGCTGTGGAACATATTTTTAATATGTTTGTCTGTGTGATAAGATTGTAAATTCCTTAAGTGTTGAGCCTCTTTTTATACTTCCACACTGCCACAAAGCCTGGTGTGCTGTTGTGTCACTCAGGATTGTGTTTAATTAAATTGAGATAGGATCTCTTATCAGTGTTTAGTGCATTTTCATGAAATACTTGGGAAATTTCTCATGTTTCTTTCTTCCACAGCACTTAGGCCACTGCAAAGATAACAAAGCTAGAGTTTGCCCACAATTCTCCTTCCCAAGGCAAAATTAAACTCTGCCCCTTCTCTCTTTCTTAAGGAAGTGTTTCATACACTTTTTTGTATATGACCTTTTTCCTGGATTATAACAGGCCTTTTCCATTACATTGAGAATTACGAATCCAAAAGATTTTCTGACAACCCATTTTGATAAGAAAGTAGACATTTGAAAGATTACTATTTGAATTTAGGGACTCTGCCTTTCAACAAAATGATATATAATCTCCTTACTGTTATACTATCACTACCAAAAATATTAACATTAGAAAAATTCTCAGACAAAATATGCATCTGTTTTTTAAAATATACATTCAATTTTGTAGTGCTTTATTTTTCTTTTTTTGCTAATTACACATGATTGATTGGTGATAGATTGGCCACCAAGAGTTCAAATCCTTGAAGCACCATATTGCAGCACTCTGAATTATCTGTTGGCAAGATTATGTTACAAGGTTTTAGAGCCAATTCTCTCTTGAGATCTCAACGATATACTTTGGACAGATTTTACAGCAAAGAGACAATCTCTTTGATGTATTTGATTCTAATAACCAAAACTTGTAGGATCACATTATTACTGTGAAAAATATATATATATATATACTATATTGAAATATATACATATTTTTTTCAATGTGTCATACCTCTTGACCTAACCAATGAGGGTCTTGAATTTGAACATTCATAATGTCAAAAGAGAATTAACTTCTTTGAACTTAATAGCTGCATTTTTTTCTTTTTCTTTTTCTTTATTCTATAAATTCTTTATCCTGTGTTTTTTGTTCATTGAGCTTAAGGTAAAAAAACATCCGATTTGGGGGTTTGGGGATGGCGAAAGTGGGTGAAAGGTCAAAAGGTACAAACTTCCAGCTGTGAGATAAATAAGTTCTGGGGGCATAATGTACAGCATGGTGACTATAGTTAATGATACTATACTGTATATTGGAAAGTGGCTAAGAGAGAAAATCTTGAAAGTTCTCATCACAAGAAAAAAAGTGTAACTATATGAGGTAATGAATGTTAAGTAAACTTATTGTGGTAATCATTTTGTAATATATACATATATCAAATCATTATGCTGTATACCTTAGACTAATTTAATGTTATATGTCAATTATATCTCAATAAAATTGTAAAAAAAAGAATGTCTGAGGAGTCAAGATCTGTAAATACCTCCAAGAAACATACTTATAATTCACTTAATCACTTGGAGGACAGCGGAGCCGCATAGCAGGGATTATATTTTCTACTTTTCACCATAGGCTCAGATGGCAAAGTGATCGACTTTGAATTAAGAGATCCTTATAAGATAAGAAAAGAACAGTTAAATAAGCATATGCCCTAGTGGTTTGAAAAGTAAACAGGCTGTCACTTGATTTGAGGATGGATGGAAACCTCTTTCTAGCATTTCCTGCATGACCTGTCCTGAGGCACGAGGACCATTGTACTTCCCTGTCCCATACTGTGTGCTGTGTATGACTTATATAAGGTTTGCAAAGAACAAAAGTTCATTAGTTCGTTATATTATTATTGGCAAAGAGGCAGATGCCAAATGTTTAGAAACTCTTGAAGACTGGCTTTAGATTCTTACCTGTTCTGGGTTTTGTTCTAACGCACAGGATTAAATGAATGACCAATGTGCTGTGTTGTACTTTGTTTTGTTTTCCGTAATCCTATGCATAGTGAGCCTGCTGTCTCCCAAGAAAAACAAAGTATAGCTTAAACTACCACTTCTTACCCCAGGCTCTTTCATTCTCATTCTAGAATCAACACTTTATACTTTCCTTGTTAGAAAATTAGCAGTGCAGCTCCTATCCCTTGGATCGGTGGATGAAGGGAAGAGAGCATGTGTATAGATTACTCAGTTTCCTGTGGGTGAATGCAAACACAAAGAGAAGCGAAGAATAGAGAAGGAAAATACCAGAGTAGCCAGAAATAAATGGGCCACTCAAAAGTGGTTGCCTGGAACGTGGGGAATGAAAGCCTGTGGTAATTGTTTGAAACTGAATAAGTCAATTGTTTGATACTATTTTAAAATATTTAAAAGTTCATAACCTCTAAGTACTGTCAATGTTTTTATAACCAAGATAACCAGAGTAGTGCAAAGCCAACACTCCTTCTAAAAACATTTAAAATATAATTATTATAGTTAGTTTATAAAATATGTTGTGTAAAGCATCCATTGTCAATTTTTTAATGTATTCTAAAATAGGAAGTGGCCTCTAATGGGGAATGAAAACAGGTGAGACCTTCTTTCTTGACAGCTAGATTCTTAGGTTGTATCATGGTTGGGTACCATTACATAAACTTGAAGTTCTGGGTAATGAAATGTATCATAACCAAGAATAGGAAGAAAAGAAAGAGAGAAAATGATCTCTTCAGTATGACTATTTAATTCAGATGTCCTATGAAAAAACCTGTATCTTGTGTCATCTCATGTAAGACGCTACCTATGAGATAACTAAAAGCCTGATCTACCACATTTGGAAGCCATTAATTTCTGAGGACAGAGTTCATATTTGACAGCTCTTTCCCACTACTGTAATATGAAAATCTCTACAGTCTGGAGGAAAGACTCATCCTTTTACAACCACCATGGCCCTTCATCCTTAGTGTAAGCTTCAAATTCAGCTAAGCATGTCCTCACGTTCTGAGACCAGAGTTTCAGTCTCTAGAATTGTTTCAATTCTGTTCAGTTCTGCTATAAATGATAGAGAGAGAGAACCAAGGCCTTTCTCTCTGTCCACGTGAGGGTCAGGAAAGTTACATGGGCAGGTCAAAGGAAGTTAATCCTTAATCATACATGGTTAGCAAAGCTTTGTGTGTTTGCACGGGTCCAAGAACATGTTTGCTGAGTCAGAGCCAGTCAACATAATCTTTTAGGTAATTTTTTCTTTACTTAGTACACTTGGGTAGAAAGAAGGTCTCACAACTTAGAGCCCGCATGACTGGCTGGACCTCTCGAAAACCTCGGTCTACATGTCACCTTCCCCAAAAGCCTAGTAAATCTCAGAAATAAAGATTCCAGTTGTCTGGAAGAGTTACTTTTCATTTCACACCATGTTTGTTCATAAAGAACTTCATCTGACAACATTTTCTGATGCAGTAAAATCTGCTGGTTGTCTTAATTATGAATTTATTACACTGGCTTAATTTGACAAACTGTATTTACTGTATTCATTCCACTCTGAGTAAATTTGCTGTCAGTCTATGCCCCTCAGGAATTTACCCTCTAGCTAGTGCAGATGGCCACTAGGGAAACAACTTTTTAGAATATTTACACAGAAAAATATAACCAAGGACCAAAAAATATAGGGCAGCTATGTCAAGGTCAAGGGAAGTTCACTTTCTAAATATCACAATAAAGGGTAAATGGGAAGATAACTCGATGGTCATTTTCTGTCATCAGCATATGCCCAGTGATTTATTTTAGACTGGCTCTGGCTTTGTAAGAAGCCCAACAATCAAAGGGCTGGAGAGATTCCTGAAGTTTGCAATAGCAGTAATAAACTTTAAAGAAGTTGCTAGCAAGATGCTACAGAGACCAAAGTAGCCCAAATATCCCAAACATGCAGCAATGGTGGTGTAATAATCCACCCAACCACAAATTCCTGAAGTTCCTCCAGATGCCACACAGAAACCTGGGTTTCTGAATCATCCAAGTAATAGCCAGCCTCATATACAAAATAAGATCCTCAACATGTTTTTAAATCTGAAAATTGCTTAAGATTTAGAGAAAAATGGAAGTCATTCAACTTACTCCTCAAAACTACAGAGAATTCACCACAAATGGTAGGGTGAGATTTCTAAAAATCTAAATAATTTTAGCGGGAAGGATTTTGTGGTTGACAGACTTTCAGACTCAAGGGGAAATGAATTGGGAAGAATGATTTTATAATCATTTATAAGAAAACCAAGAAGAGTCCTTACAGGTATTTTTATATTTACTAACAACGTGTTTTTAAAATGATAGCTATCATTTCAATGCTTTCCATGTGCCAGGCACTTTGCATACGTTTTCTTGGTTCTTACAGTGACACCAAGCAACACCCCTATTGTCTGCATGAAGTTTTAAAACTTGCCCAAAGTCATACATAGAGTAAATAATAAAACTAGAGTTGTATCACTTCAAAGCCCATTCTACAGCAGAGATGATGGGAGCACTGCAAGATTTCATATAATATACTCCCCATAATATCTCCATGCTCTTCTGGAGTTTCTTCCTTAAGCTTTTCAGAAACAACGTCCATGTCATCTCCATGTCTTCTTTTGAACGTCTTTCTGCATCCAGTCATTCAAGCTTTGCTTCTTCTGAATCTCCACCTATGTGCTGTTCAAAGTAGAGTCTTCAGGGACTGAATATTGATAAAGCTGTTTTAAAATTGGCAACTGCCTCGTATATTGTTCAGTGGGAATGGCTGGGTGATACTGCAGCTCTCTGCCCCTGTAACCTGAGTGCTGGGTCGGCCCTCTACTTGGCAGTCGAGTTTCTCTGCCATAATTAATGTCCTGTGTCCTGTGGGTAGGAGAAGGGCATTTTAAATCTTCTTTGCCAAGGAGAGTCACTTCCTGCTTATACTCCACCAGGCTGAATACAGATTCTCACATTACATAGAATCATAACACTTCCTGTTTTTCACCGTTATACATCTCAATGGCAGCTGCAATTTATCAGCATTACCTTTAAGTACCTTATCCTAATAACCAGGTTGCTTGGATCCTAACAGGAATCACAGTGAATCATAAAGGTCTTATTAAAAAACTTTTTGTTGGGGAATTGAGGCTTGATTTTTTACTATGGGTGCTATTAATTTGTAAATCTGAGGAGGGAAAATCTCTCTAAAAAGAAGTAATGTTCCATCCAAAATTCATTTTGCCACCGTCCTTTTTTTAATGTTAATTGCGGTATTGTTTAAAACAGCATATTATAGAATCTCAACGAATCCTAATGAATCAGAGGATTTATTTCAGTCTAACAATGGCTAAGTACTTTTTTTTTAATTGAAGTATAGTTGCTGTACAATATTATATAAGTTACAGGTATACAGTATAGTGATTCACAATTTTAAAGGTTACACTCCATTTATAGTTACTATAAAATATTGGCTATATTCCCCGTGTTGTACAATATATCCTTGTAGCTTATTTTATACCTAATAGTTTGTACCTCTTACTCCCCTACCCCTATATTGCTCCTCCTCCCTTTCCTCTCCCCACTGGTAACCACTAGTTTGTTCTCTATATCTCTGAGTCTGCTTCTTTTTTTGTTATATTCACTAGTTGTTGTATTTTTTAGATTCTACATATAAGTGATATCATACAGTATTTGTCTTTCTCTGTCTGACTTATTTCACTTAGCACAATGCCCTCCAAGTCCATCCATATTGCTGCAAATGGCAAAACCTCATTCTTTTTTGTGGCTGAGTAGTATTCCATTGAATATTTATACCATATCTTCTTTATCCATCCATCTGTTGATGGACACTTAGATTGCTTCCATATCTTATTTTCCCACCATCTTTTTGCATCTGGTCTTATTCCAGGGTGGAGAGAGCAGAGGTTCTCGAGCAATAGATTGAAATCTGCAACCTATGAACAATGACTCCCAAGCCAATTATCTCCAGCCAGATCTTGCCCTCAGCTCTAGATTTGTGTTAGTATTTGCAAAGGTATATCATCTCCCAGATACTGCCATGCATTCTTCAAACTAAATATACCAAGAAATAAATGCCAAAATCAACTACTTCTTGGTCTCTTAATAGAACCCCATCAAACCTATTCATGTAAACCAGAAATCTAAGAGTTTAAATCGATCATTAAGTTCTATTCTGTCATTCGCATCTCCTACATAGCTTTCAGTTAAATCCCTTCCTACCTTCTGCCACTTCTTTTGTTGGCAATATCATTACCCAACATGCTAGTCATGCTGCCTGCCACGCCCACACAGACTTTCCCCACCTTGCCTCTTTTATGAAAAGAAGTATTAGCCCCTTTTTTGAACAAGGGCTGCCAGTAAATGGACCAGAGCAGACACACCTGTGCCAAGAGTCTAGCGGGTGATTAATGAGGTCACTTAACTCAGAACATTCTGTTCAAAAAGAGGCAGCAGCACCTAGCAGATTAGTTCCTGCCATAATTTGGATGTGGAATATGGGAGGGACTGACCTATCAATAGAAGGAGGAGGGCAGAGCAGACATTGCTGAGTGAAGCCAAGAATTTTGTGTCAGAAGAACAGAGGGAAATGTTGGTCCTTAGAGGTGCTGTATCATAGACAGATTGACGATTGCAAATCTGGCACACAAGAACACGTCAATGAGCACTCATTTGTATTAAGGTAATTAGTCTCTTTTATTAAGGAAATAGTTTCTCTGCCTTGCAACCAAAAGAAAGCAGCTAACACAAATAGAGGGGTCAGGAGTATCCCTGCACCCACAGTCCCTTACAGGGGGTGCGGATCTGTTGGTAGGGTTGTGGAAGACTGGACAACCTGTTAAATGGATGGAGGAGCAAGCAATCCACGTGTGGCAAAGGTAAAGTGGATTCAGTCCTGGCCAAAGCAAGGCTTGGTGCTTTTGCTTTGGAGAAATTCCAAGGAAATGGGAAATGCAAGTGAAATTCTTCCTCTCTCTGTATCTTTCTCCTTGTACTGCCCTTTCTAGAAGAATAGGCACCAAGTTGTTAAAAGTGGTTACTTTTGGATGATGGAAATATAAGAGGCTTTTAAGATCTTTCAAGTTACCTGTATTTTTCCCCAACAATGTACATGCTCTGATTTTTGATAAAGAAATAAGAAAGAAAAAATGAAAAAAAAAGAGAAATGAAATTCAAGAATCCCAGAGCTGGATGACCGCCTCTCATACGATTAGACAGTTGCATTGGGAAAGCACATGCAATGGTTCAAGGTTGCCTGGTTGAAAGCAGATAAAGAAACACAGGGCCATCACATGACTTGGCTTCAGGAAACCCTTTCTATGTGTAACCAGTATTCTGAGACCACTTAAAATCAGATCCAGAACTAATAGTACCCACTGCTGAATTGCAATGTCAAGCTGAATTGTCTGACTTGCCAGGTTTCTATGGTTAAAATTAATGCCCTGCTTGGCAAAGACTGTCATACTAGCAATTGGAACCATCTGAGAGGAGCCAACGCAGTCTGGATTTCCCGACTCCTGGGTCCCTTTGAATTATAACTCTGCATTCATCTGCTTCCCCCAAGAGTGGAATGAGGTGCAGGCCAGTCATAAGGATTCAAACATAGCATTAGATCCAGTGGTGTGCTAAATCCGAGTGTGGGAAAAAAAATACTATCAAAAATATTATAGGCGTTGTCTCAGGAGTATGGGGAAGAGCTTCATGAGAATATGTAGAGATGAATTTTACATTTGCTTAACCAAGGGGTACAAAACATTGTCTGAGAAGATCTAGCCAAATTCATTCCAAGCTTGAGATGAGAAAGGAAGGGGATGAAGGGGAAGCAGAGGCAAATGGTTGCACCTCTTCAGGCACCTGTGGAGCTCTGTGGTAGGTTGTGACCAACACAGACAGAGGGCTGAAGTAGGCTTGCAGACAACAGATCTTTGGAGGAAATGTGAACTTGGTTGCAGGGTTGTGGAAGACTGAGGAATCTTGGGGACAGTGCCTCCCAAACATTAGGTTGGGATCTGCCATCTATAGTCAATGACTCCTATGTCAACTATCTCCAGCCAGACTTCTACCCTGAGCAAACTTCTGTGGTTCCAAAGGTTGCTGGGATCAGCTGAGACCCAGCCAGTAACAGTGAAAAGCCAGACCACCAACGGTCCGTGTGAAAAAGGTTTACAAATGATGCAGAAGATAGGAATATTTGAATGCTTCTCTATCTTTGTGTCCTACTGAACTTCTCCAAACTAGGCTCCCCATCTGGGCTGGAAGACACAATTCTCTGGATCATTAAAAAGAGTATAATAAGAGAAACCATCTTGGCAGTGAAAACTACTTTCCTGATGAGGCATCAAAGACAGGGAAAGGAGACAGCTATTTTAAAAAACCAAATAGATATTGTGAGTAAATCTGCACTAAATAAAATAGTAGCACCCAAGTAGGTATGGCATTCTGGTGCTGTAGGATGAAGCCTAATCTCATTTGTCTATGCTTTGAGATCCAGGACTATGAAGAAACCAAATTAAAAGAAAGTTCAATAAAGATCATCCTTGTAGGGAAAAGACTAATATGCAAAACATCTTCTAGAAATTGGAATAAAGAAAATGGGAAGAATGGGCTGTTCCATGGAGAGGGAGAGTGTATAACCACAGAGAGAAGGAGAAACTTTCAATGAGATTGAACTCATGTCACAGACATGAGATTAGCCTGTCTTGATGGTTTCTGTGTTCAGTTTGCCTATTAAGACATCCTCCTTTTTTTAAAAAAACGATCTGTGTGAGTCTGATTTGGACAAACCAAAGATCCAGGCTAGCAGCTGTCATTAGGTCTTATGTAAGCTAGTCTTATGTTCTTTTATCTTCGGTCTTTTCCCACTCTACTCTACCTGCCGTGATACTTCTAGAATAATATTCATCAAAAATAAAAATCCAGTCAGGTTATTCTGCCTTCAAACCTGTCTATGACACTCAATATGATCCTGCAGAATTTTCCCGTTCCTACTCTTCACACATCATCACAGAGGCTCTTGGCTCTAGTCACGGAACCATCTCAAATCACTTAAGCGCATCAACTCTATTGCCTTGGTAAACTTAGACCTAGCTTTTCTCCTCTCCTGGCTTCAGTTCCTGCCTGATTCTCCCAGCCATGCTTGGTGCACACTGCATGACACAAGCCTCAGTCCAGAAGATCACTGCCTCCTTACGAAACCCTTCACTGACTAGGCCTAGAAATAGATGTTTCCCTTCTTCTGTTCTTCTAAAGCTCCCTTCACTCTTGTTAATGGCACCAATTCCATTGTGTCTTTGTTTACCCTCGTGCTTCTCCCACTGGAATGTAATCTCCTTAAGAGTGGGAAGAATCTCTTTGTATCTGTAAATTATCTTTAAATATCTTGAAATGCCCAGCACTTGGCACAGTTACTAGGATGCTATAATGTTTATTGAAAGAATGACTAGTGATCATTACCTACCAGATGTCCCCAAAAGGCACAGGCAATGTCCTAGACAGAGCTTGGGATTGTTCAGATGAAGTCTCTATGTGGAGTTCAGGGGCAAGTCATCCGCCCGTCTATTGTATCATATCCTTTTGAGAAGCTCAGTGACTCCTTAAAAGTGGATTAAATTTGACTCCCCTTTCCCAAGGCAGATTCCTGTGATTTGGAAAACTTCCTATCTGACTCAGGGCTTTATTGTCAATCAACATGGTCATGACTCTCTTACCTAATTCATTTATTTCATCTAAAATATTGGGCAATGGAACTGAAGTGCTTGAGCCACCAAGTGTGGAGTAGCTTTGCAGGTCCTGTGCATCTGCATTCTGCTTATGAGTCTATTTTTGAAATGTGACATTTTTTAAAGTTCCCTTTAATATTTCAGTAAACCTTTATTAAGAGTGTACTATATGCCAGGCATGATTTTTATTGTCACAATTTATTGGGCATATGGCAGGGCCAATTTACACACTACCAGTCAGGTGTGAAAGAAATGTAGTTTATTTTCTACATCTAACTTAATTTTGCTCCCAAGCTATCGCACTGCTGGGTACTGAGAGAAAACATGACTGTTGAATGACAGTATATAATCTCTTTGGGGCAGTCATTTTAGAGTAAATCCTCGGTCCTTTTGTTCTCTACCCTCATTCCCAGGATGGTTTGTGAATGTATGGGGGACTTTCAAGGCCATGAGTTACTGGGACAGAAGACACTTTGGGACCACCCCCACAGGTCCCGGGAATGGATGACTTGTGGTCCTCATTGACTTCTACAGTGATTTCTGCCAGTCATGGGATGTCCTATGGGCCCATGGTACTGATGTCTGGGTCTGGTGGAATCATGCGTTGTTCTCATACTGGTTCCATGAGTTGTTCTCATACTGGTTGCCTCTCCCTGGCTTTGTGGACCCACCTGAGTGTCAGCCAAGCCCTCCCTCCTGCTCTGGTTTAAGCCATCTATCCTGCAGCCTGTGCAGTGGAGTCTGTTCTTGTTCACATTGCCAGCTCATGGATTCTCATTCCAGGGACTTTCTATGTCTCCTCCTGACCAAGCACACTTACTTCTGGATTTCTCCCATGGCCCATGCATGTGGAAGGAGTTGGAGGAGAGTGAGGAGTCTGACCTCCAGCCCTCTATCTCACCCCTCGCTCAGCCACTTGTAACATTTCCTTCAGGACATCACTCCTCAAACTATAGTGGATTCCCACCCCTGCCCCCAATCCACAGCAGACCCATATTTTTGTAAAGTACAATAAAAATCAATTATTAGACAAATAAAATAGTAAAAAGGCACACAATACAAGCCCCAGTTTTTAAAAATAATTAGTTGAGTCAACAGGTATAAAATCAGTTGTCTTAGTCCATCTGGGCTCCTAAAAGAAAAATATTATAGATTATGTGGCTTATAAACACCAGATATTTATTTCTCACATTTCTGGAGACTGGAAGTCCAAGATTAGGGCACCAGGAGGGTCAGTTCTGGTGAAAGCCCCCTTCCAGGATGCAGACCTCCAGTGTCTCATGTTATCGTCACACGGAGAAAAGCAGAGTGGAAGCAAGCTCTCTCCTGACTCTTCCCAAGGGCACTAACCCCACTCATGAGCTCTCCACCCTCATGACCTGTCTCATCCTAATCGCCTCCCAAAGGCCTCACCTCCTAATGCCATCACATTTGGGGATGGGATTTCAACCTATGAATTTGGGGGGACACAAACATTCAGTCCATAACACTAGGCTATCAAATTGGTATAAAAGTTTCTAAATGCTTACTCCCCATTTCAGAACTGATCTCAGTGTGCACTGGAGGCCAGCACCTTCTCAGGACCACACTTTGAGTAGCACAGGCCTAGAATGTGCCACGTTGGGCCAAGAACTTGTCTAAGGTGGTCTTTAGTCTTAGGCAGTGCCCAGGGAAGGGAAGAGCAAGTCCCACTACACCAGAATTCTGCACAGTTTCTCTGTTTTATTTTGCCTAACAGCCTTCAAGCACCACGCCCAGCTATACTTACTTTCAACATGCCCCAGGGTTTAGCCTCAGGGGTAAGAGAGGACACCTTCTTTCCTGACCCTGGTCCCTCTCAGCATCTGCCTCTCTGACCAGGAGCCTCTCCATTTTCTCCCCTTGCTTTCCATCTGCTTGGGGTTGATAGACAAAACTCTCTGTCTTTGCTTTTGATATGTGACCAGTAGGGATTTTTTTCCCTTCTCTTGTTCTTCTTTCTTTCTTGTTTTCTTTCTCTCTCTGTCTTTTTTTCTTTTTGGCATTCTAGAAAACCCTTTTCAGTCTCTAAAAGGCTCAACCCTCTTGCTGGAATTTTTTTTTAAGTTGGCTTTGGAACTCAAAGCTGATCAATGCCCTCTTTGTTCCAGCTGGTACCCGCCCTCCTTCTGAGAGGACAACTGCCATTGACAAAGTGGGTGGGGAGCCTCGGAGGCAACAAAAAAAAAAGTACAGGGTATGAAAATATTTCATAAAATGCCTATTACACTGACATCTGGGTGATACAAATAGGAGTAATTAAGAAGGATTTTAAAACTCTTCATCAGATCAACATATACACACTACTATATATAAAATAGATAACTAATAAGGACCTGCTGTATAGCACAGAGAACTCTGCTCAATACTCTGTAATGACCTATATGGGAAAAGAAACTAAAAAAGAGGGGATATATGTATATGTATAACTGAATCACCTTGCTGTGCAGCAGAAACTAACGCAACATTGTAAATCAACTATACTCCAATAAAAATGTTTTTAAAAAATTTAAAAAAAACTGTTCATCACTATTATGTGATACCTGATTGATAATTGCATAAAATGATGCTTTCGATGCAAACATTTATACATTCCTTTACTGTACCCTCATCTCACAACAAGACAGGAGGAGTTTTCAGGATACATATCTTTATATGTATGAAACCAAAAATAATAGCACTAGTAGAAAATACAGTAAAAATTGTAAAAGTTATTCAGTGTGTGTGTGTGAACAACTGGCAAGAGAATTCGTTTTTAACTGAGGGATCTTTATGCACTCTTGGGATTTTAACTTCACATACAAATTAACCTCTGCTTTACTCTCAGGAAAACTGAGTTGCCCAAAGAAAATTGGACGGTTCCTCCTGGATATTCTTAAATTTCAAAAATTATAATTTTGTAAAGATGCCTGCAAACTTACTTTATAGAATTCAAAATAACCATCAAAAGAAACTAGACAATCTAGACAGTGTTTGTACATTTTTTTCTTCCTATTATCAATTATTTATTATGACCACATAAATAATTCTAGTCATTATTTCTATTTCAATAGCTATTACATACTTGAAAGTGTTGTAAAAACTAAATTCCAGTTTTCTGAGATCTTATCACTTTAAGACTGAGAGATGAACACAGGTCACATTCATTGTACTATTTGAAATTTTTGCTCAGGGCCTGGAATAGCAAAGAAACCAAATAAATCTTCACCAAATTAATTAATTATTAGAAGTGAAAGCTCACCTTCACCTAACTTCTACTGGAAACACTATCCTTCAATGTGTGCACATTTTAAATTAAACCAACATTTTAAAAGATATGGGAAACACAATTTTTTTTAAAATTCTAAACAAATGTTGCTACATATATCTACAGTATCTTTCAACAATGGTATTAGTCAGAGTCTAGGTAGGAAAGAGATGGCACAGTCAAGCTGTATATTTGGGGAGAATTTAATTAAGGGATTACTTTCAAGGATGTGGTCTGGATTTAGGGAAACTACAAAACATAGTGCTATACCACAGAGCTAGTTACCAGGAGCATTGTTACCATCCTCAAGCTAAAGAACCCCAGGGGAGCTGAACCCCAAGACAGAGAAAGCTTCATAAACTGATCATCCTCTGAAGACTCCAGCAAAAAATGGAGAAACCAAGCTAAAGAACATAAACATACATTTCTGTTACAGATACAAGTAACATTTTAAACAACATGAACATTTAGGTTGTTTAAATGTCCATCAACAGATGAATGGATAAAGACGATGTGGTACATATATACAATGGAATATTACTCAGCCATAAAAAAGAAGGAAATCATACCATTTGCAGCAACATGGACGGACCTAGAGATTATCATACTAAGTGAAGTAAGTCAGAGAAAGACAAATAACATATGACATCACTCATATGTGAAATGTAATTTTAAAAATGATACAAATGAACTAATTTACAAAACAGAAACCGACTTACAGATATCAAACACAAACTTATGGTTACCAAAGGGGAAATGTGGGGGGAGGGATAAATCAGGAGCTTGGGATTAACTTACACACACTACTATAGATAAGATGGATAACCAAGGACCTATTGTATAGCACAGGGAACTCTACTCAATATTCTGTGATAACCTATATGAGAAAAGAATCTGAAAAAGAATGAATATATGTATAGGTATAACTGAATCATTTTGCTGTACACCGGAAACTAACACAACATTGTAAATCAACTATACTCCAATAAAATTTTAAAAATAGAACAAATATGGAGTTTGTTCTTCTTTCCCGCTACTTACTGTCACCTCTCATTGACAATATTGTAAACATTATGTGCCTTTGGATCGAGGGATGCAACCAAGCCTAAGTGATCCCTGCACCCTGCAAGAAAAGCCTGGGGAGTAAATATCTGTCTTTACTCCCCTTCCCTCTGATGTCCTGCTGAGGGTTCCCACTGGAAAACTCAACCAGGAGTCAGAGGTTAAGGAAGCTGCTACCGTCAGTCAAAGTCCTAGTCTCCAGAGAAGGGTGGAGGAGAACAGAAAGTGAAGATTGAGGGAAAAACACAAGATATCTAACACATTCAGTGCTCTGTCTTGCAATGTACACATGGTTGTGTTTGTGCTCTTTAAAATATTTTGTACCTGATGTGTGCTTAAAAAGTATGAAAGAGCTAACGAAAGGATATAGGCGTACTTATCAAGAGTAACCTAATTTATCACATTTTCTTTTCATAATACCTGTGGTAACAATAGTAAATCCATTTCTTGAGCTATCGTTAAGTGCCAGGTACCATACATTTTCGGATTGTAGTAGGTCTGTCATGCTTTGTGGTCACCAGCCATAGAAAAATCTCCTTAAATTTATGGACTTTCCCTCTTTGTGAGTCTTGCTTCCCATGGTCAAAACCAGGGCTGAGTTTCCCAGCCTCAGTCATGGAGCCTAGGTTAGGATAATCAGACTCCTCCAAACAAGACTGGCTTTGGAAGAGAGCAAAGAGAGAAGGAGACTGCACAGGCCGCCCCGTCCCTGGCGCTCACGTGGTGTCAGGGCACAGAGGCGAGAGGGACAGCGTTCATAGCAGTAAGTATCCTTTGCTCAGCCTTGTAGCATGGACTGCTGGGCCCTCGCCCAAGCCGGGAATGAATTCAATATTTTTCTTGGCTATGAGGCCGCCATGTCTGATTTTCTGGCCTTTCCAAAGATTCTGTAAACCATCTTTAATAACTTTCTTCTCTACTAAAACTAGCTACATTAAGTTCTGGTTTTTGTAAATGTTTTTTTAAAACATCTGGCGGATACAAATTTTCAAAAACATTTTAATACAGTCTTATGAAATGTCGCCAATAAAGAAACGGGAGCTTGGAAAAGTTAAGATTATACAATTCATAAGCAGCCAAAGGGCTGACCACAGAAATCCACTCCCCGCAGTGGCCTCTTTGCCCTCTGTGCCAGCTAATTCACCTGCAGAGTCAACGACAAACTCCACAGAAGAAGGGAGTCCTGAAGGAGATGCTTTAGAGAGAGTTGAGGAAAGCAGATAATTATCAGTTGAGAGGCTTTTATAGATCAACTTGTCTATGAAAAAGAAATAAATGAACGAATCATTATTTTTCAATGGAAGTAGGAAAGTAATGTCATCCGGGAGTGACAGCTACCTCAAACTGAAAACATTAGAGTTTCTTTTGTCTGTTTGTTTGTTTGCTTTCCCCTCTCTTTGAGTATCTTAGATGTCATCCAGACTCCTTTTGGCCCTTGGAGCATAACATATATTTGGTGTCATCTCCATTAATTCAAATTGGCAAAATTTTCCATAAAGTTCTGTTCCATTCACTCTGGTCTGGTTCCTGAATTCATGCATGCTTGCTCTGTACACAAAAATCACCCCCTTCACCTGTTTTCACTACTCCTTTTGTTAAAAAAAAAAAAAAAAGACTTTATTGGTGATCTGTGGGCACATTAAAGGGTTACATCGTGTATCACGCAAATTTTTCACATCTTACCTCCTTTATTCTTGTCCTCCCTTCTTTCATCCTTCCTTCCCAGGTTGCCCCAGTTCTCCAAATTATGTTCCCTTCAGGAAAAAAGAGAAATGAAGTCATTCCCTTACAACAAACATTTATATCCAGACCCATTAAAATGTTCAGCAGAACAAAAGATCATCATCCACTTAACGAAACCCATGTCCTCAGAAGGCTAGAACAAAAGTCAAAGAAATCAAGCTGAAGAACACAAACATACATTTCTGTTACAAATACAAGTAGCCTTTTCAACTATTTAATAAGGATGCATTAGCAATCACCAGGATTTTCCCTCAGACGGAAGAGACCAGAAGAAAGGGAGAGAATCAAAATCCTAAGGGCACTGGGGCAAAGGGGGAAGTGGCCAGGATTGGAGGCAATGGCTAAGCTTAAAATCCTGGCTTCCTTCCACATCTTTACTAGCTCTTTAAGAAGAAAGGTTCCTTAAAAGCGTTTTCAACCTGATTCTAACCTAGAAGCCTATCTATGTTGTGTGTGGGTCTGTGGTAACAAAATTTGAGAGGTGATACCAAGTAGTGGGAAATAAGAATAAACTCCATGTCAACAAAATTGGTTTTCTTTGAAAATCTATGTATTTTAAGAATTTTTCAAATTATATGGAGGAGTCCATAGATTTGTCTAGCTGCCCAAAATGTCCACGGCATGAAAATAATCTCGACATTGCAACTTTTTTTAATGAAAGGCATCGAAATGCAGATAATAGCTTTGCCATTGAATTGGCAACTTGGACCCATTTTATAAGTGTGTCAAACTACAGAAATACAAAGTAATGAAACCTAGCTCATGACACATACAAAAACCCACATCATTACCTTGTAATCACATCTCACACTATATGAAGCCAAAACATAATAAACATTCATAAATCATATTACAGAGCCTCGACACCTTACGAATTCATAATATCTTTTTAACGGAGTCAATGGGGGTTTTAAGATATGCAGAAAGTGATTTTTTAAAATTAATTAATTTATTTATTTATTTTTGGCTGTGTTGGGTCTTCGTTTCTGTGCGAGGGCTTTCTTTGGTTGTGGCAAGCGGGGGCCACTCTTCATTGCAGTGCGCGGGCCTCTCACTGTCGCGGTCTCTCTTGTTGCGGAGCACAGGCTCCAGACGCGCAGGCTCAGTAGTTGTGGCTCACGGGCCCAGTTGCTCCGTAGCATGTGGGATCTTCCCAGACCAGGGCTCGAACCCGTGTCCCCTGCATTGGCAGGCAGATTCTCAACCACTGCGCCACCAGGGAAGCCCTCAGAAAGTGATTTTTGTAAAGTAAAACTAGGGGCTGTATTAATACTGGATAGGGAAGATCAGGCATCCTAGACTAGTTTAAACTGTAACTTCCACTCCTGGGAGTTTAACATACTGTGTTTTTTTAAATACATAATGTAGTTTGTAAAAGGAATTGAACTGGAGCAACCAGTTAAAAGCAACATTTGGGGAGGAGAGAGGATATTAACAGATTACTTGGTTTAAGTTTCTTGTAGGTCCAGTGTTGATAATTTGCTACTGTTTTCCTTTTTCAAAAAGAAAGGATTTTTTTTGTACACTCATTTTAATAGCAGCAGTATTCACAACAGCCAAAAGGTGGAAGCAACCCAAGTGTTCGTCGACAGATAAATGGATAAATAAAAGATAAAAAGGAGGACAGTTTTTAAAATAAAAAAGAAATTAATAAAATAATTCAAAAGAAAATGACACTGAAAATAAGCAAAGAAGATCTGACAGAGATAATGGGAATCCCTATAAACCACAAAACCAAGTAAAGAGAATCATGCTTAAAAATTGTATTTCAAGGGCTTCCCTGGTGGCGCAGTGGTTAAGAATCTGCCCGCCAATTCAGGGGACATGGGTTCGAGCCCTGGTCTGGGAAGATCCCACATGCCACGGAGCGACTAAGCCCATGAGCCACAACTACTGAGCCTGTGTGTCTGGAGCCTGTGCTCCGCAACAAGGGAGGTCGCGATGGTGAGAGGCCCGCGCACTGCAATGAAGAGTGGCCCCCGCTTGCCGCAACTGGAGAAAGCCCTCACACAGAAATGAAGACCCAACACAGCCAAAAATAAATATAAATAAATAAATAAATTTATTAAAAAAAGAAAAAAGAAAAATTATATTTCAAGAAATCTACCCCCCGCCAAAAAAAAAAAAAGAATTAAAATGTAGTCAATCTCCAAGGTTCTCTTCTTGATTTGTTCTTCCGCTCTCTGGGGAAGGACACGTTCCTCAAGTGCTCATCAGTTTGCTGCCTTCTGTTTACAAGTCTTAGTTATCAGGAGTTCGAGTGTGTCTGCTGAGGTTTGAAAATGGACAATGAACCGAAAAGCCATGACGTCCAGTCAACACAGGTGATTTGAGTGAAAGGAGAAAATCTCAAACCTTAACAATTTCTTTCAAAAACTGGAATCATAAAAATTCAAAAGAGGGAATTTAAATCATTTGTTTTTCAGGTGGAACTGGTGAAGATAAAAATTATTATTCCTGGGGGGGGTGTAATATTTTACGGTTTCTATATACCAAATATCTGCCCTCAGTGGGCCAGTCTGACACTCAAAGAAGTTCTTTCTCAAGGGTGTTAAGGCATGACCCCCCTGGTGTGAGTCAGGGGCTCTGCACCTCCTAGCCTGTCCTCTACACAGGCCTGTGGACAGAGCTGGGCAGCCCCCCAGTGAGAATTTCTTCAGGGCGATCCCAGGAAACGCCGAGAACACTTGTTTCCTTGTAGCAAGAGACCTTCTGAATACCAGATGCAGAAACATGTGCCTCTCCTTAATCTGAAAGGAATTTGGCTTTTTGTGAGGCAAGCATCTGCAGCTGGAGAGGCAAGAGCAGAAATGAGCCCCTCCCAGGACAGCATCACGATGCTCGGAGCTAGATTGTTAAACACAAGCGGAAAGAAAACAAATTTAACCCAACCGAAGACAAAGGTTTTCAAAGCTTTGGGTATTTCTCTCCCGTGGCATTACGAGTGGACAAGAAGAAGGAAAATTCTACCTCGTGATAAAGCAACAATAAAGGAACTTCAGAGGCGGCTGAGGCAGATAGGAAATGATAAATCAGCCACCTGTACACCCGGATGCCAAGCTCTTTGACTCTCCTTGCTAATTCCAAAACAGAATATACTGCTTGTCACATGCTTCACATAAAATCCTTTGAAAAGGGAATTCATTAGAGAGAGAGTTCACAATATAATGAAGCAGACATTTATTGCTAAAATGATTGCTGACCTGACTTTTCAGTTATTTTGGTTCACATTAAGATACTCCTGGCTTCTGGCTTCAAAAGCATATTGAGGGACTTTTCCGGTGGCACAGTGCTTAAGAATCTGCCTGCCAGTGCAGGGGACACGGGTTTGAGCCCTGGTCCGGGAAGATCCCACATGCCGCGGAGCAACTAAGCCTGCGAGCCACAACTGCTGAGCCCGCATGCCACAACTGCTGAGCCCGCATGCCACAGCTACTGAAGCCCACACACCTAGAGCCCATGCTCCACAACAAAGAGAAGCCACCGCAATGAGAAGCCTGTGCACCTCAATGAACAGTAGCCCCTGCTCGCCACAACTAGAGAAAGCCCGCGCACAGCAACAAAGACCCAACGCAGCCAATAAATAAATAAATTTATTTTTTTTTTAAAAAAGCATATTGAGTATAAAGTAATGGGCAGTGGTGCCGTGTGCTTCCAGAGGTCACATGCAGAGCAACCCCAGACCACGAGAACACATCTGGGAATCCAAACATAAGTGGAGAAAAGGGTCTTTGAACAGTGAAGAAAACAGTTGTCACAAAACTCATACCTTTTCTTCTGGAGGTAGGAGAGAGTTGATATGGCCATTGGAACAGTGAATCCCAACTCTGCCATATATATATATAGCCTATCAGTAAAATTTAACAGTAAGATGCAAGTAATAATATCTACCGCTAAGGTCTCTATAAAGATTTAATCAGATAATGCATACACACATCTACCTGAAACACAAAAGATACTTAATAAATGGGAGCTATTAGAAGTTAGTATTTTGAAGTCTAGGAACCTCTTTCATGCCCTCCTTCAGTTGATAAAACGTTAATTAAGGAACCAGATTAGAAGCCAAGAGGATATTCACGTACACAAAAAGCCACAGCTGAAAGAAATTAAGTAGCCAGAAAAACAATAGAGGCACAGTATTCAGAAACCAGTCCCACTCCTGGCAAAAAGCCTCTAGTCCTCACTACCCTTTAATGTGTCACCGCATTAGAGCACAGAATTTATGTCCATTATGATGACAGCTAAATGTCAAAGAACCATTAGAAGGATTAACTTGACTATAAGTTGTACAAGAGGGCAAGAGAAATATGCAATATATTCTTGAATGATTTCTATAAAATTTTTTCAATTAAAAAACCCTATTGCTTCTTCAAGGAATAAATTCCAAATTTATACTAAGATATCTTTTTCACCTATTAGATTTGCAAAGATCAAAAACTTTGGTACAGGGACTTCCCTGGTGGCACAGTGGTTAGGAATCCGCCTGCCAGTGCTGGGGACGGGGCTTCGAGCCCTAGTTGGGGAAGATCCCACATGCCATGGAGCAACTAAGCCCGTGCGCCACGACTACTGAGCCTGTGCTCGGGAGCCCGCGCACCACAACTACTGAGCCCGCGAGCCACAACTACTGAAGCCTGAGCACCTAGAGCCTGTGCTCTGCAACAAGAGAAGCCACTGCAGTGAGAAGCCTGCACACCTCAACGAAGAGTAGCCCCTGCTCGCCACAACTAGAGAAAGCCCGCGCACAGCAACAAAGACCCAATGCAGCCAAAAATAAATTAATTAATTAATTAAATTTTTCTTTTAAAGTTTGGTACAGTGCTGTCATGGGTGTAGGTGAAAGAAGCACTTTTAAATATTGTTGGTGGGAGTGTGTATTGGTACAACTCCTGTTATTACCTTCCACAGGAAGAATTTGACAATATCTATGAAATTACTAATGCATATACTTTGACTGAAAAATGCTTTAAAATGCATACAGCCAACATACTCTCAAGGATGTGAGTTGATGAATGTGACCACGTTACTCTTTGCAACAATATTTACATACATACAATAGCAAAATATTGGAAATAATTATGTCAATCACTAGTGTACTAGTTAAATAACTTATGGCTCGAAGTGTTTGGTGGAATATTTTGCACACAGTAAGCAAAAAAGAATGTGGAAACTCCTCAGGGACTGGTCAAAAATAATCTCTGATATAACTTGCTAAGGGAAAAAAAAGAGGTGTGAAAAGTATTATAATAGACATTGGTGGGTGGAGAAAATATACATGCATATGTTGCTTGTATATTGCTGGAAGGATACACCAGAAGTTAGCAACATTAATTGTACCGGGTATTTGGAGAACTGACGTGGAAGAGGGATTTTTCACTCTTCTGTACCTCTTGAATTTTGAACCATGTAAATATACTACCTATTCCAAAACAAAAGCAAAACAACTTTTTGTTTCAATAGTCTTCTGTGTGAACAAGCCTAGAGAAAGAGGATGACGACATGGAGGACGTTGAAAGGGGGGTGTTGAGTAAGGGTGGTTCCACATACAAGGTCAGGTCCATGGAGTAAGGGAGGTGCAGATGTGTCCGTTGCCATCAACAGAAAGAGAGAGGCATCTCACTGCTGTGAAGAAGAACATGTGTCAGATACAGACATTGTTTAGGAAGGAAGACTATTGATCTCAGGTGCATTTTTATTGTCCTGTCATTCATCTTACAAAACAAGATGAAAAATTGGTTCTTCAATTTTTTTTCTCTTACAAGTCTACCATTGTCTATAATTCCTTTATGCCCTGAAATTACAGAGGAGGCTTGGCAAATATTTTTTTTTTCCAAAATGTGTTCAGTAAAACAATTGTCCAACGAAAGGATCCAACAAAAGAAAGAGGGTCCAACAAAAGAAAGAGGGTTCCATGATCAAAGAGGTTTGGGAAATCCTGAGTATTAGTCTTCATGCTTGGATATTCAGGAAGCACAGATATATTTTCAAAGTTATTTATGCAGGAAATTCACTTTTTGCTTTTAAGCTGAATACCTATTAACAGTTCATGGAAAATAATGTTCAAAATTCTGGTTTAGAGAAATTGGCCCCTGTTAACTTTTTTTTGACCGGCATGATAATTGAGCCACAATTTCATAGATATATTTTTCTAAAGAAATAATAACGTTTTTCAATTATATTTACAATTTAGTAAAGATTATGGGATTTAGAGCCATAGAACATCCCATTACTGAATTTATCAACTTCATGGTATTTTAAGAAAAGTATTATGACACTGAAGTAATGCAATTCTGATGTAAATTTTCTGTTGTACAGCCTAGTTGATATAATTTTGATCTGTTTTGTTCACCAATGTGTCCTCAACTCCTAGAATAGTGCCTGGCATATAGTAGGGAGTTAATAAGTATTTGTTAGACAAATAAATGACAGCATGAATAGAATACACTAATTAATATACTTAGTAATGCACTAATGATCTAACAATTAAGTACACAAAACACCAAAACTATATTAAACCACTTTTTCTCTTCCTATTTTTGTTATTCCAAAGATACTCCCAGACCTTCTGCTACCTCAGAGGGACAGCACTGTAAACATTATGTTTGTTATGTAGACTTTTTTAAAAGAAATTATTGTCATTTAGGAAGCTCATTAGAAAGTCACATGTATTGCATTTTGTGAGCAATGTTAAATAACTGTATTTTCTTCTGGCTACACCCCAATCTGCAGCAACTCTCAGCACCTTGGGACTGACCTGGCTTGGGTTCGTCAGTGTCTAAAACCATGAAATGTGTCAGAGTTGGGATCATGTCAAAGTCAGATGGTGCCCGAGCAGCTTAGCATATCACTGTCAGATGTTGGAATGAGGGTTTGCTGAGTCATCCTGGCACCCTTCAGGGAGCAGGAAAATATTATACAACCTCTGTGGCCCCCAGTCATCCCTGGGGCAAATCAAACTTGGACAAATTAATTAAGTCATATGTCCATTCAGTCATTCATTAAATATTTACTTACAATCTACTATATTCCCAGTGGAATGCTGGGTATTAAATCATTCCGTATAAGCTCCCTACTAACAACAAAATCTCATCAGTGGTTACTATGTACCTAGACTTGTGCAAGAATTTTACATGATATCTCGTTTAACCTCAGAGCAACCCTCTGAGATCACTACTCTGTAAAACCCATTTTACAAATGAGGATAGGAAGGTACACAGAGGTTATATAGTTTGCACATGGCCACAGCTAGTAAGAGATGGCAGGATTTTACCCAGGTTGACTAACTGCTGAGCCTACAGTCTTAATCTCAGCAATAGCGGACTCTGCTCTCCCTAGAAGTAAACATATACATCAACGTTGTTTTAATTTTTATTTTATACTGGAGTATAGTTCATTAACAATGTTGTGTTAGTTTCAGGTGTACAGCAACATTTTAACATAAGGGGAACTAAAATTTGTTGAGCATCTTCTATGCGCAGTCCTGTGTTTTACATTTTTTGTATGGTATCTCATTTAATAGACTTACGCATTGAAACAGTTAAAAGCAGAAATTAAGAGGACGAGATCAGTTAGCTAAACTCCTGGGTTCAAATCTCAGCTCTTTCACTTACTGGCTATGTCCTTAAACACCTTCTTTCATCTCTCTGTGCCTCAGTTTCTTCATCTGTAAAAGAGGAAAGTACATACCTTTTAGAATCAATATTATTAAAGAGTTAATACATGAAAAAAACACTTAGAACATGGCTGGCTCAAAGTAAGCACTATACTTCTTAACTACTTTTCTTTTAATTTAGGTAAAATGTAATTTAAATAAACAAATAAAGTCACTTAAAAAAAAATCAAGGCGGGAAATGCATGGTTTGGTGGAAAACCAAAAGATAATTTCTCTGCTCTACACGCCACCCTGGGATGCTGTGTAGCCAATATCCTCAGCTCCGACACCAACTAGATGATATGTCTCTAAACCTCTGGATGCTTTTGGTCTCCTCCAAATGCACCCTCCACCATCACCCTTCTTAGAATTTCCAGCCACTTTGCCCCAAGCTGTCTCAGGATCCAGGGATACTGCTTGGTCTTTTGGGGAGGACTCTAGCCCAGGACCCACCTATTCATTCTATCACATCTGAAAATAGGGCTCTGGTTAAGTCTTCATGGTCTCGTATAAATATCTGGGAAAGGAAAGATGGCTAAGGAAGAAAAATTGAACCTACTAAGCTTGAAGTGAAATATTTTACAATTGCCACAGATTAAAATGAACATATGCCAGCAAAAGAAACTGTTTACAAATCTTAAAGCATTGTAGTTTCTTATATATATATCTCAAGGGGAAAAAAACTTTTTTGAAAATATGGTCATTAGGATTGTGTTTCTGAGTTATTTGCTGCATTCATTTTTTGAAGAGTCTGGTGATCGCTGTATGATTGCACACTTGAAAGAAACAGTATCAATTAGTGTGTATAAAAACCTCAGTACTTTAAAGTCCTTCATCAATCATGAGTCATAGCAACAATCTTAGCTTATCACTTTTCTGATTACAGAACTCCAGGTGACCTACAGCAAATTCAAGAGGTCTTATGAGTCCAAGACATTAGTCTGGCCAGTGTTAGCACCATTTCAAGCTGAAAGCTCCAAGACTATCACTTGACTCTTGCTACCTCTTCCCACTGTTCTCTGCAACAGCTCAAACTTCTTTGGCCCTAAACTAAGCCTGTCAACTCACAATGCATAGTAAGCTGCCATATGAAGTTGATCAAGTCAGAAATAAATATTGTTGACTGACTGAAATATTTACTGATGAACTAGTTACTGCATTTGCCAGCCTCACTCCATCCTTGGTCTCGTTCGTTGTTTTTGAGGCCTCTCTGATTTAAGTTTATTGCTCTAAATTCTGAGACTATTTAGGAACACTGGGGGATGAGAGAGAAAGATCTCAATAAGGAATTTTTTAGTATATAATTGACTGCACAGGAAAAAATATTTATTTTGTTGTATGTAGTTTGTTTCTCAATGTAGCTTAAAAAAAATATTGGCACACATGTAGAATCCATTGGGAAACTTGACTCCATCTTGCCTGTCCTAGACTAGAATAGTAAAGATAAACATTACACAGTCAATAAGTTCCTAAGAGCATAGGGCCATATTTATCTACATCACTAGTACCTGATTAAAGAGGCACTTCAGACATACTTTTTTATGATAATGAAGTGTTTACAACAAATCACTATGTAAAATTTGCACCCACTTTGTACTTCAGTAGTAAAATATCCAATCTTAAATAAATTTAGTAAAGTAAAAAATTACTGTATATTTTAGTCAAATACTATAGTTTTTCTACATAAAAACTAATTGCAAAGTTAACCATTGTTTAAAAACAGAACCAATAAAAATATTTTTATTTCTAGTTTGGCCTTCTGGTCAGCAGTATTCTATAGGTTATTGTGCTACTGACTACTGTGTCTCCCAGCTCCAGTAGATTGTTGCAGCCTTCTGTGAACTCAACCATTAGCCTACTATGGATCGCACTAAGCTTGCATGCTAATTACAAAGTCTCCAGTAATTACGGTTTATCTCTGCATACTTTTGAACATTTTATAATGGAGAAAATATTTGCTGGGAGAAGTTCTCATCCAAACATTATTTGCAAGAATGCTGCTTACACAGTTCTTTCTCAGTGCATATTACTGTGTTCCATAAATAACAGTGTTAAATATTGCAGCATCCTTGGAAGGTAGTCAAGTGGGAATATATTCATTTTTTTATGGTTTGGAAAAACTAAAACCTTTCCTGATTTACCATATTGAGTTAGCCATGCCCATTTCTGAGCTTTCATAGCAGTTTGTCATCCCTAAAAGAAATCATTATTATTGAAGTACAAAATTTGACATAGAAGCTTTTCTGATAAGATTATTCTTCAACTAATATGCTTTGTCTCTGAACGAATAAAAGAAATGTACTGTATAAGCCCATTTTACCACTTAGCCTATTATGTATGTCTGTTATATGTTTGAACAAAATGGAAGAATTATTATATCAGTTGGAATAGTATAGATAATTTAAATATCAGTGTAAGAACTAGAAATAAAATAATTTACTCTCATTTATATTTAACAAGATCTATTAAGTGTCTACTACGTATCTGATAAGGCATTGGAGAGATAAAGATGGGAAATTATCGTCTCTGTCTCTATAATCTAGCAAGAGAAGAGCTTCAGAAATAAATGAAAGCAACACTGTAATAGCTGTGATGATACTATGGGCGCATGAGAGGGGGAATGATCCCTCCCTCTTGGGAAGAATCAAGGGTGATGCCAAGATGGGTGACAGCTGATAAGTAACATGTGGATGACTATTATGATTCTGCTATAAGTCAGGCATTGTGCTAAGAACTGCCGGAAATGGGATAGTACAATGGAAAACTTTAATATCTATTCAACAAATGTTTATACTTTATTCACTGTAACGTAATGTTATAATCTCTATTTTCAAAAAGTTTACAGTCTAATTTAGGAGACAAGACATATACATCAGTGAGTGTGTTTGTGTGTGTGTGTGTGTGCATGGGTGTGTGAACACAGAAGTATTTGAGTGTTAAATGAACATAGTGCAAATAAGTGGTAAAGGAGGGAGGGAGCACCATGAACTCAGCTGATCCAGGAAGGATGCAGGGTGATGGCAGAACTTGAGTAGGCCCTGGTCAATGGAAAGGTGGCTATTTTCTCTTTTTTTTTTAAGAATTTTTTTTTTTTTTTGGCTGCATTGGGTCTTCGTTGCTGCACGTGGGCTTTCTCTAGTTGCGGCGAGCGGGGGCTACTCATTGTTGCGGTGCACGGGCTTCTCACCACGGTGGCTTCTCTTGTTGGGGAGCATGGGTTCTAGGCACACGGGCTTCAGTAGTTGTGGCTCGTGGGCTCCAGAGCGCAGGCTCAGTAGTTGTGGCGCAGAGGCTTAGTTGCTCCACGGCATGTGGGATCTTCCCGGACCAGGGCTTGAACCCGTGTCCCCTGCCTTGGCAGGTGGATTCTTTTTTTTTTTTTTTTAAATTTTTTTTTATAGCTACTTTATTTATTTATTTATTTATTTTTGGCTGTGTTGGGTCTTCGGTTCGTGCGAGGGCTTTCTCTGGTTACGGCAAGTGGGGGCCACTCTTCATCGCGGTGCGGGGACCGCTCTTCATCGCGGTGCGCGGGCCTTTCACTATCGCGGCCCCTCCCGTTGCGGGGCACAGGCTCCAGACGCGCAGGCTCAGTAGTTGTGGCTCACGGGCCCAGCTGCTCCGTGGCATGTGGGATCTTCCCAGACCAGGGCTCGAACCCGTGTCCCCTGCATTAGCAGGCAGATTCTCAACCACTGCGCCACCAGGGAAGAGGCAGGTGGATTCTTAACCACTGCGAAAGTGGCTATTTTCATTGGAGAGAATGCCAAGGCAAAGACCTGGGCACAGGATTATATCACTTAGAATATTTCAAGCGCAAGAAACAGAAACTTAAGACAAATTGGCTTGAGCAACAAAGGAAATTTGTCCTCAGAGAACTGAA
The DNA here is from genome assembly GCF_949987535.1 of Balaenoptera acutorostrata. NCBI lineage: Eukaryota > Metazoa > Chordata > Mammalia > Artiodactyla > Balaenopteridae > Balaenoptera > Balaenoptera acutorostrata. The sequence goes on from NC_080081.1 coordinate 32,248,468, forward strand.
GAGTGAAAAGGTAGGGTAGGCTTTAATGCACTTGGTCCCAGGTCTTTGGCTCATTTCCTTGTGCTTCTCTCAGTTCTGCCATCCTCAATATCCTGCTTTGCTCTAGGCTGGGTTTTCTCAGAGTGGCAGAAATGGCTACCGTATATCACCAGGCAAAACATTCCAGGCATAATTCCTGAGATTCGTCCTACCTGGGCTGGCTCAGGCCATTCGCTGCTCCTGAACTTGTCCTTGTTCAAGGGGATGGAAGGTGCTGACTAGATTAACACTGGTAGAGTCAGCTTTCCAGGAAACACAAGAATTTTTTGAAGCAGAAATAAGGGGACCGTTGGGAAGTGAGGCATGGATATCAGATAGGCAGTCAATGAGTGGCAGCTACAGCTTGTTCACAGGATGTTTCCTTGACTTTGGGACACATTGTCACCATTCTTTGCGCCATCATTGCCAAGTGCCATGTTCATATGGCTTGGGAACCTGGAACCTGATTACTCGCTTTGTGTCTGATTCCTCTGGTAGAGTAAGAACTTTCTGAGGGCGGTGACCGTAAGTCCTGCTCATCTTTGTATCTCCAGCAGCAAGCAGAGGGTAGGCCCGCAGTAGGCCCTCAATAAATCAGTGCTATTCAATAAATCAACGTACAAAAGAACTTTAATATGGCTTTGGCAGGCACAAAAAGAAAGAGAGACCAAAACTAAGAGCCCGTCGTACACTTGAGGCTTGAGTTGAAAATGGTTTGCTCAAGGGCAGCATTTTCCAAAGTGTGTTCCAAGAAACACGAGTCTCACATGATGTTCCTGGAAAAAGAGTCAGTGGTCAAAACAGTTTGGGAATTACTTCATTCAGATTCCCACCGCTGCCCCAACACGCTTCCTAGGAGGCTTGTCATGTGTATTAAAGAAGTATGACCTACATATTACATCATGCGGAAAAAAAATGCTTAATGCATTTAACCAAGCACTTCTCAAACTTATCTGACATATGCCCGTTCCTCGTGCTTCTCCACGTAATGTCTATTAATGTTTGTGGAAGCAGTATCTTGGTTTCTGTAAGGAAGTTTATCACTTGTTTCTTCACAGGAATGCCAAGAACATTTCTTTCCCTGTGCATTCTTACCTGACAGCAAAAAGGAGATGCTCTTCTTAGGTGAACTGTCCATCACAGTTAGAGGGGATTCCTGGCTTCCCTCAGTGGCTGGTGAAGACCGGGAGGGGCTCCCGATCCCAGGCATTCCTTCCCCTCGCCTTCCCCACCAAAAAAGGTAACAGAAAAGCATTCTTCCCCTCACATCCTCACTAAGGTACCAGAAAGTGAAATAAACCCTGCCCCCTCCCCCGGGATTACTGCAGCCTGGGGCAGACCATAATATATACTAGGTTGCTTGAACAGATTCAAACCTAGTGAAACAGTACTACAATTAGCTCAGCCTCTAATTGTGTGCTAACCGTGGACAAAGAAAATAAAATCACCCATGGACAGAAGTGACTGCAGCTTTATGTGTGGGTCTCTAAAAGCGACCCCTTACTAAGAATGCCTAAACTAAACAACTAATACAAGGAAAGGAAGTTCCCCATTCGTGTATTTGCTCGTTTCTAAGGCAATGAATTTAGATGATATTTTTTATTGTGGAAAATTTTCAAAAGAATAAAAGCAGAAGGACAAAAAAAAAAAAGCAGAAGGACAGTATTAAAAAAAAAAACTACCTTTGTACTCATCACTCAGCTTGAACAAATATGACATTTGTCAGTTTGTTTTTATTTTTACCCTTCCACCCTTTTTGTTTGTTTCCTACACTATCTTAAAGCAAACTCTGAACATTATGCCATTTCCACTGTAAATTCTTTGTTCTTCATCTATAGATAGATAGATATCATGCCACTATTAAATCTAACATAATTAATAGTAATTTCTTAATATCATCTGATAGCTAGTTCAAATTCATGACCCCCAGATTATCTCAAAGATACATTTATACAGTGTGTGTAGTCAAATCAAATCAAGTCCCAAACAAGGCTCTCATTCATTTGATTGTTATTTCTTATGTCTCATTCTCAATTTTAAGTCCCCTTTGCCCTTTTTTCACCTTTGTCATTATTTTCTACATTTCTTTTCTTTTATGCTAGATGCATTTTTAAGATATTTTTCAGCACTTACCATTCTAACATACGTAGTCAAAGGACATGAAAAAATCAAATAGGTAGATCATCTTTTAAATTGGGGCAGAGAACATACAAAATTAAATGGGCTTTATATTTTACCCCTTAGGTTGTGAATGTCCCTTATTTATCCTCAGATATTTCTGTGTAGGGGAAAAAAGCAATAAGCTCAGGAAGCATAGTTTCTGAGTAATAGTTATATTTTATGATTTTATATTTATAATTTATAATTAATCATTCCTGGAGGTGAGAGAAGACAATGACCCAAATCTACTCATTCGTGGGATAACAACACCCATTCTTGATGAAATAAGACAAAATCTTGTGTTCTTCTCAAAAGATTTGTCTATATGCATCTCAATTTCTTAATTTATTTTAAATTATTAGAGTTGCTTAACTCATGCATGTTTCAACTTTCCTATGCCATGATTGGGAAGAAACTCAAAAAAAAAAATCTGATAATGATCTTCAGAAACAGGATCCAGCCTTCTTAAGAGTTTTGCCAGTTAGTCACCTTTGTTTCAGAAAAGCTACGTGCTAAGTGGGTCACTTCATTGGCAAAGGCAGTCATTTCTGAGGCTTTACTTAGAAGAGATGAGGAAAGAAAGATAAATTGTGAAGAGAATTAGTAACACAATTTTTCAATTGCAAGTATTTCAATTGATTAACTGTCAGACCAAGCATTTCCCTAAACTCAGCAAACCAACTCAATCTGTCTTTTGACATATTCTTTGCAATTTGTTAAGGCTTTTGGCCCAGTCGAGAACACCAACCACCGACTATTAGTTTAGGTTTGATTTGTAGGTTGGAATTATTTTCCATAGAGAAATCTATATATTGCATGATAATTGCACAACCCAGTTAATCAAAATTCTTAAAACAACAACAGCAACAAAAAACTCTTATAACATCCAAGGAATGTGCCAGAAGGTCTTAAAAAAGCATACCAATGATTTGTAAAGATATCTTTATTATTTTCTTGCCCATTTGTTGCAACTATGATACTCTTTCATGCTCTGAACTTTTAATAGAATAACTCCCCTGTAAGCCATTCCTTTCTAACAAGGGTAAGAAACTTTCTCCTCCTTTAAGTACAAGCTAATTATATAATCATTCATCATTACCAGATGCTGATTTGGGGCACTTTTTGGAAAAGAGAGGTTGTATACCTTCAGTCTCATTGCTTAGGATGTATTAAAGTAACTATGAGTTAAAAGCTCTATGCACTCACTGAAACAAAAAAGAGGGATATAGCTGTTGGTTTTCAAGTCATATGGAATACGCTGTTCTCCAGTGTTGATCTTGATAAAGCAACCTCAGTTTCATAAACCACTGAAAAATCAGACTTTAACTAGCTGACAGAAGAACCATGGCATCAATATGTCTTTAAATGGAGGTCAGGGAGAAGTTAAATTACTGACCAAATGGGTAAAAGTCTTTCCCCTGACATACAGCCTAATTTTTTAGTACATCTCCAGGCAAGATTGTGTGGCTTCATTCATTTAAATCATTTTGCTTCATACTAAAAGGAGGATGGGTAAGATGTGACATTGGTGCTCAAAAAGGACAGTTATATATAAGTAAGAGCACCTTCCTTGACACAGTTCTGTTTTCAGAGAAGCCACCATTTCTCCTGCAGGACAGATACAACCAATCAAGTTGAATGTATATATGAGTCACCTTATGATTTTATTCATCTCTGCCAATAGGCATAGCTCTCAGCCTCTGCAGTTGTAATGGCACCTGTTCAAATGGGCTCTCACTACACACATGAGGCTTTCTTGGCTCTCTCTTCCTCATAACCAGAGGCTTATGGGTCATGGAATCTAAAGTCTTTGGCAGGAAGGACCTGAGTGTTAGGTCTGATGGGCCAGGCTGGCAGCCTAGGTTTGCGCTGTGCCCAAAGGAAGGGAGATTCAAAGGACTAGAGAAGTTTGTAGCACGTGGAGCATAGTAGACGCTCAATAAATACTACTGACCAGCAACTGACTGTATCTATAATCTCATTTTTTAAGGAAAAGGCAGAGGTTGTATTTTTTAAAGTAAAAGGAAACACTAACTAAAGAGTAACAGATTATGTTCACAACACTGGTGGTGGGGCAAAAATGAGATACCAGTACTTCCAGTGGGTTACTAGTGAGTAAGGTATTGCAGGAAGACTCTGGGACTGGAGACGGTCAAGCGGAAGAACTTCCCCTCACACAGGGGTTGTCCTGGGCTCAGTTTCAACCTATAGATTGGGGTACATATAGGAATGAGAAAACTGTCTTAAAACTAAGGAGTTGAACCAGCCTCTACTGATAAATGAAAGAAACACTTTTATAGTGAGATGATCTTTCTTCTGTGACATCTTCATTCAATTTTCTAAAATTTAATACTAACTTGAACCCTCTGTTCTTGTGAGTACCACAAAGAAGCACAAAGAAAACCTCTCATATTTCTAAGGCAGAGATGCTCAAAACAATCAAGGTATAATGATATCACCTCCCTCCCTCATTTTTTTTTTTGCACAGCAGGCCAGGTTCAGCCTGCTTGTACAGTGGCAGCACTTGCTCTTGTACTGGGTGCTATTCTAGCAGAGCTTGCTCTCATGTTCTGTGGGTCCCACATTTCTTTGAGAAAGCCTGTCAAAGTTGAGAACATCTTCCTGGAAAATTCCTCTCTCCGCCGACAGACATTCACATAAGATCTCAGGGGGATCCTGGACCCTCCAAGCCCATGCATGGCCTTGAGTTAAGAACCTTTGGATGGGGTAGGTGATGCCAAAGGGCTTGCTCAGCTCTGCCCTTAGCGGAAAGGCAGTGTGGGGCAGTGGTGAGAGCATGGCTCTAGAGCCTGCAGCTTGGGCTCCAACCCCTGCTCAACCCACCTCCCTTTTCTAGATGCCATGGCAGACACTGCTAAGAGTTGCCCTCTCAAAAGAGTTGCTCTTTTTCCTTGTAAGTGAACACTGATTGTTTTCTGGCTTGCAATGCGCGTGAAGAAAACACTGCTTCTCCCAGTCATACTTGCACCAGGGGACAATGTGATGAAGCAACAGTCCGCTGGGTGGAGCTTTTGGGGAACTCCGCACCCAGGGACACAATCGGCCAGAGTGCATCCTTTGCCCTTTGATTCTCCTCTTTGACCTTTATGGAATTTGCACCCAACTCTGGTTGGTAGCTCTGAGGTGAAAGCCATACTGTCTAATACTGGCTGTTATAACAACATAGCACAGACTGGGCAGCTTATAAACAGCAGAAATGTTTTACTCACAGTTCTGGAGGCTGGATGGCCAAGATCCTGGTGCCAGCAAGGTTGGGTTCTGCTGAGAGCCCTCTTCCAAGTTGCAGACTGCCAACTTGTCGTATCTTCACATGGTGGAAGATGGGAGGAAGCTTCCTCGGGCCTCTTTTAAGGGTGCTAATCCCATTCTTGAGTGCTTTGCCTTCATGACCTAATCACCTCCCAAAGGCCCCACCTCCTAACAGCATCACCTTGGGCATTAGGTTTCAACATATGAATTCTGGGGACACACAAATGTTCAGCCTGTAGCACATACATTAAGAAAAATTGCAGAGCAGAAAGCCAGAAGGAGCTGACAGCCTGGTGGCATTATAAGATGCTATATCATTAGTGATATAACAACTGACTCTAGCTTTCTTATGTTGTTAGAAAATAAAAGTCCTAATGTATTTAAACCTAGGTTTTAGAGGTTCCTCTTGCTCACAGTCAAACACAATCCCCAAGTGTATTTCATTTGTTAATATAATGTACTGCATACATTAGCTCATTAACATTTGATGATCTAAAATCCTCTGGGGTAGGAATTATTATTACAAAACCAAAGTGAATTACCTGGCATCAAATCTGTTAGTTATCTTGAATTTTTCTCTCTCTCTTAAATGATGAATCTGATTTCCCCCAAGTCTTTCTGGCCTCTCTTCTCCACCTGCACCATCATAGCCTTAGATCAGACTTTCCTCACCTGAACTGCTGCAAAGACCTCTGGATTATTCTCTCTACTTCCAGTCTCATTCATTCACTTACATCTGCAGCAACTCTTTATTTTTTTATTTATTTTTTTTTTTAATTTTATTTATTATTTATTTATTTATTTTTTATTTTTGGCTGTGCTGGGTCTTCGGTTCGTGCGAGGGCTTTCTCTAGTTGCGGCAAGTGGGGGCCACTCTTCATCGCGGTGCGGGGACCGCTCTTCATCGCGGTGCGCGGGCCTTTCACTATCGCGGCCCCTCCCGTTGCGGGGCACAGGCTCCAGACGCGCAGGCTCAGCAGCTGTGGCTCACGGGCCCAGCTGCTCCGTGGCATGTGGGATCTTCCCAGACCAGGGCTCGAACCCGTGTCTCCTGCATTAGCAGGCAGATTCTCAACCACTGCGCCACCAGGGAAGCCCCTGCAGCAACTCTTTATTAAATGTCAAGTGCAGTAGTAGATGCCGGGGGAAAAAGTAGTGAAGGAGGTGTGGCTCATGTCATTAAACATTTCAGATTCTTCCAACTTAGAGTCTTCATTGATCCTCCAGAAATGTATATATGATCACATCATTCCCTGTTTAAAATCCTAAAATGACTACCCATAACTTATAGGTAAAATTAAAACTTTATATTTCATGTAAGATCTTTCAGAACCCTGCAACATGCTAACTTTCCAACCTCATCTTACTACCTTCCATCACCTTTTTCTCCCAGCTTCTCTATTTTCAAGTTCACTGAACCGCTTGCTAGGTAATGTATTTAAAGCACCTTATGCAAGGCTGGCAAAAATAGGCACTTAGAAAATGTAGCTTGCTTTCCTCAGCCCTTCCTCAAGAACACCATACGCTTTCACACCTTCTGAGTTTGCTTATAATTTTGCCTGAAATTGTTCACCTTGTTCACTTTCCCTCCCAGAAGACTTTCTATTCAGAGTTCAAGATTCAGCTTCAATACTATAAACTCTAGGTGTCCCTGATGATGTGGAGAATCAATTTTGATGCTTAGTACCTTCCTTCCACATCCTAGAACAACAAAGTTATGAAAAATGTTTAAAAGAGTTACTGATAAGTGCACTTACTTCGCTTCAAATAAATTTGGTATTGATCATCGGTAGTAAAGCACTGTTAGATCAAGGAAGATTCTTTAGAGTTGGCTATTGTGGGAAGCTGATTGTATTCGATTCCCAGTAACCCAAAGGTGGCTAAAATGCTCAGCTCTATTATGGTCTGAGGCAATGATATCATCTAATACAGGAAGTGCAACTAATTAATTCTATATTATTAAGTACCTAATGCGTGGACCTCAGTGGAGTTGTTGACAAAGTAGACATTGATACAAAGCAGCAGTTTGGGGGCTTCCCTGATGGCGCAGTGGTTAAGAATCTGCCTGCCAATGCAGGGGACGTGGGTTCAAGCCCTGGTCCGGGAAGATCCCACATGCCGCGGAGCAGCTAAGCCTGTGCGCCACAACTACTGAAGCCCACGCGCCTAGAGCCCCTGCTCCGCAACAAGAGAAGCCACTGCAATGAGAAGCCCGCGCACCGCAATGAAGAGTAGCCCCCGCTCACCGCAACTAGAGAAAGCTGGTGCGCAGCAGTGAAGACCCAACGCAGCCAAAAATAAATAAATAAGATAAATTTATAAAAAAAAAAAAAAAAAAGAATAAAGCAGCAGTTTGCCTGGAAAGGTGGGGAGGAAAAGGTGTAAGTATAAAGAGGCAAGAGAACGGAGAGTAAGATAAGAGAGTAAATTATCAGGTCCCCGAGTTTAGATTAGATATAGAAGGAAATGAACCTCCAAACAGACTGACAAAATTGGGAGAAAAAATCGAGAGATTAAGCACCTGAATGTCTGAATACAATCAAAGAATCCATTTAGTGGATGTAATAGGTGAAAATACTAGAAGAGGAGACAGTGATTCGAAAATAGAAAACAAACTTATGTTTACCAGGGGGTAAGGGGGAGGGAGGGACAAATTGGGAGATTGGGATTGAAATATACACACTACTATATATCGAATAGATAACTAATAAGGATCTATTCTATAGCACAGGGAACTCTACTCAATACTCTGTAATGGCCTATATGGGGAAAGAATCTAAAGAAGAGTGGATATATGTATATGTATAACTGACTCACTTTGCTGTACACCTGAAACTAACACAACATTGTAAAGCAACTATGCTCCAATAAAAATTTTTTAAAAAAAGAAAATGGGAAGTCCAAGTTCAAGGTTTCAGTGCCGAAGCAGTCCCTGGGGATGAGCAGTCAAGTGTATAGAGTGGAATGAGATTGCCAGACGTTGAGGTGAGGAAGACAAGGCACCATGATGTTAGGAGGGTGGGCTTGTCCACATGGACAGCCAAGTCATCTAGAATAATGGCTAGACAAGGGGTGAGAATGAAGAACTTAAGTCAGATGAAAGCTTCTAGATCATCTGTGAGGTAAGATAGAGGGTACACAAGCTGAATGGTTTAACCCTCACAGGACAAAGGCTATTTACACAATGATGGGAGAACAATGCTTTCCAGCCACCCTCGGGATTCCCTCCCCTTCCAATCACTCCCACGTATGCACCAAAGCCTAACGCTGAAAAGGAGGAATGATTGGTTTTAGTGAAAACGGCTAAGGGAAATTGTATTCTTGGGAGAAAACCAGGTTTAAATCAAATCAAGAAGGTGTAATGAGTCTTCTGTTGAAGATGATTAAAATGATGGCATTTTTCATCATCATGAAATGAGATTTCTTGAAAATGTAAAATATTGTGAGACAGTTTGATAGTAGTGGGCTGGCCGAGGGAAGGAAACACAGAAAATCAGCAATATAAAAAATGTGAAGAGACCAGATGGCCCGAGGAGTTTCCTTTTTCTACAAGGATGCTGGATTGTAAGGCACAGTGAATTAGCTGGCATCAAGATTTTAAGGAAACAAGGGGACAGATGCTTTGAGGGCTGGCTCAGGCTAAGCTTCATGTATGTCCTAGGACAGGTAGAGTAAGCCTTCCATGACCTTTGTTCTGGGTTCATACGTGAACATTGTTGAGAAGTTGTGATGGTGTCTCTATAAGGAAATTCTAACCCAAGTGGTTTAGAACTGAAATCACCTAGGGTCCATATACTTACCTTCCAATGAGAGGGATGACTTAAGCTTTGGAAGGAATATTCTGTGGCCTGGATTGGATCTCATCTTGGGGATGCCCCCGGCAGCATCAATCAGAGATGAAATCCAGGAAAAGGAGAGCCTCACCCTCAGAGACATAAAAAGGTCAGAAAATCAACTAATCGTGTGGCTGACACCTGAGAAGGACAAAAAAGAACTTGTTGACTGAAATAATATGACTTAATTTAACAGTAAGTTTTAATGCTCTGTTAGAAAATAGAAGCTTTGATAGCACATTTTCAAACTGTTTAAAAGGACAGTGGGAAATACTTCTCATTCTTTCTGGCTGCTTTGTATCTGAGCTGCTTCTCTACTTGGGGGAGTTCCCATTTTATGAGTTAGAGGTAGAAACTAATGACAGTTCCTCATTTATCCCAGCCTCCCTTGCAGGTCGAGAGCATGCATGAGACCTAGGCTCAGCCCAAAGAGATGCACCTTCCCAGGCTTTACCATGGGATCTGGAATGTGGAATAGCAAAGAAGTATTTCTTGTGGCAGGGGCTATGGCAGCAGATTAACCTCCCAGAGTAGTATTCGTAAGTGTGGCAGTGACGGCACTGTGCGCTCCATACTGGTGACATCAGCAGGATGAGCTGCAGGTTGTTTTCACCCAGCTGGTTCTGCATGTGCTTCATGCCATTGTTCCTGACACATCCTCTCCTCCTGGTCTTGCATGCCCACATGATTCCTACCCACTATTCATTCAGCAAATTCAATTTCTCCTTAAATCAGATAGATTGGGTTTATTATTCTGACAACTAAAAACTCTGACTGATACAGATGTTTGATCCGGAAGTGGGGTACTGAAAGCAACAGAACATAAAATGAGGAATTGGGTAAATGGTGGTGGGGAACCTGACTGATAAGATAGTAACTCTTTTTATGAGGCTGTGAAGCAATAGGTTAAATTATCCGTTGCTCTTGAACACAGCTCATGGGCCTAGGGAGATTTCCGTATTAGGGGAAATGGTAGGAAGATCAATGGATGCCTTTCAGTGAAGTTCCATGGGAAAGAAACAAGTTAAAACTAAGGATGAACTATCTTAAAGAGGGAAGCAGGAGATTTAGCAACAGCTGGTAAATTTGAGCCAAAAGACAAGTGTAATCTTCCAGACCTGTCTTAAACAATTTTTATAAAGTTGTTTCTGCCTGATGAAGAGAAAAACCCAGATGGCCAAGACTGGATTATGAGTATTGCCTTTCTACCCAAGGTTATTGTTTTAAACTGCCCCAGGGCAGAGGTCATTAATCTGAGGTCTAGGAGGACTGGCATCATGTAGAAGTCCCTGGCATGGAGTCCTGAATTCTCAGGCTCACAATCTATTTCTAGAAGAGATCTTTGGCTGTGTTATTAGCCCATGGAGTTGACTGGAAGCACCTGAATCCTACTGAGTTCTTACAGGAATTGTATTACCAAAGAAAGTCCAAGGTTAATAAACAATGGCTTGTGACTACTCCGTCTCTAAGGCAAATCCCTGAGCTCCTAAACTCCCACCAACAGGATATAGAATAATACACTGTGCAACCCCCAGTAAGAGCATTTTCCCCAATGTTCATCTCTAATGTCGCCGTAAGGGAGAATTATATTGGTACAGGTAGGGTGACTGCCATAACAAATAGACCCAATATTTGCCATAACAAATAGACCTAATGGAAATTTTATTTCTTTTTATTTTCTTTCACATCTTTATTGGAGTATAAATGCTTTAAAATGTTGTGTTAGTTTCTGCTGTATAACAAAGTGAACCAGTTATATGTATACATATATCTCCATATCCCCTCCCTCTTGGGCCTCGCTCCCACCCTCCCTATCACATCCCTCTAGATTGTCACAAAGCACCCGAGCTGATCTCCCTGTGCTATGCAGCAGCTTCCCACTAGCTGTCTATTTTACATTTGGTAGTGTATATACGTCAATGCTACTCTCTCACTTCATTCCAGCTTCCGATTCCCCCCACCGCATGCCCTCAAGTCCGTTCTCTACGTCGGCTTCTTTATTCCTGCCCTGCAATAGGTTCATCAGTACCGCTTTTTAGAATTCCATATATATGCATTAGCGTACGGTGTTTGTTTTTCTCTTTCTGACTTACTTCACTCTGTATGACAGACTCTAGGTCCATCCACCTCACTACAAATAACTCAATTTCGTTCCTTTTTATGGCTGAGTAATATTCCGTCATATATATGTGCCACACCTTCTTTATCCAATCATCTGCTGATGGACATTTAGGTTGCTTCCATGGCTTGGCTATTGTAAATAGTGCAGCAATGAACATTGTGGTACATGTATCTTTTTGAATTATGGTTTTCTCAGGGTATATGCCCAGTAGTGGGATTGCTGGGTCATATGGTAGTTCTACGTTTAGGTTTTTAAGGAGCCTCCATACTGTTCTCCATAGTGGCTGTATCAATTTACATTCCCACCAACAGTGCAAGAGGGTTCCCTTTTCTCCACACCCTCTCCAGCATTTATTGTTTGTAGATTTTTTGATGATGGCCATTCTGACCGGTATGAGGTGATACCTCATTGTGGTTTTGATTTGCATTTCTCTAATGATTAGTGATGTTGAGGATTTTTTCATGCATTTGTTTGCCATCTGTATGTCTTCTTTGGAGAAATGTCTATTTAGGTCTTCTGCCCATTTTTGGACTGGGTTGTTTGTTTTTGTGATATTGAGCTGCATGAGCTACTTGTATATTTTGGAGATTAATCCGGTGCCAGTTGCTTCATTTGAAAATATTTTCTCCCATTCTGAGGGTTGTCTTTTCGTCTTGTTTATGGTTTCCTTTGCTCTGCAAAAGCTTTTAAGTATCATTGGGTCCCATTTGTTTATTTTTGTTTTTATTTCCATTTCTCTAGGAGGTGGGTCAAAAAGGACTTTGCTGTGATTTATGTCAAAGAGTGTTCTTCCTATGTTTTCCTCTAAGAGTTTGATAGTGTCTGGCCTTACATTTAGGTCTTTAATCCATTTTGAGTTTATTTTTGTCTATGGTGTTAGGGAGTATTCTAATTTAATTCTTTTACATGTAGCTGTCCAGTTTTCCCAGCACCACTTATTAAAGAGGCTGTCTTTTCTCCATTGTATATTCTTGCCTCCTTTGTCAAAGATAAGGTGACCATATGTGCATGGGTTTATCTCTGGGCTTTCTATCCTGTTCCATTGATCTATAGTTCTGTTTCCGTGCCGTACCATACGGTCTTGATTACTGTAGCTTTGTAGTATAGTCTGAAGTCAGGGAACCTGATTCCTCCAGTTCCATTTTTCTTTCTCAAGATTGCTTTGGCTATTCAGGGTCCTATTTTTTTCCACACAAATTGTAAAATTTCTTATTCTAGTTCTGTGAAAAATGCTGTTGGTAATTTGATAAGGATTGCATTGAACCTGGAGATTGCTTTGGGTAGTATAATCATTTTCACAATATTGATTCTTCCAATCAAGGAGCATGGTATATGCCTCCATCTGTTTATGTTACCTTTGATTTCTTTCATTGGTGTTTCATAGTTTTCTGAGTATACGTCTTTTGCCTCCTTAGGTAGGTTTATTCCTAGGTATTTTATTCTTTTTGTTGCGATGGTAAATCGGATTGTTTCCTTAATTTCACTTTCTGATCTTTCGTTGTTAGTGTATAGGAATGCAGCAGATTTCTGTGCATTAATTTTGTATCCTGCAACCTTACCAAATTCATTGATTAGTTCTACTAGTTTTCTGGTGGCATCTTTAGGATTTTCTATGTATAGTATCATTTCATCAGCAAACAGTAACAGTTTTACTTCTTCTTTTCCAATTTATATTCCTTTTATTTCTTTTACTTCTCTGATTTCTGTAGCTAGGACTTCCAATACTATGTTGAATAATAGTGGCGAGAGTGGACATCCTTGTCTCGTTCCTGATCTTAGAGGAAATGCTTTCAGTTTTTCACCATTGAGAATGATGTTTGCTGTGGGTTTGTCATATATGGCTTTTATTATTTTGAGGTAGGTTCACTCTATGCCCACTTTATGGAGAGTTTTATCATACATGGGTGTTGAATTTGTCAAAAGCTTTTTCTGCATCTATTGAGATGATCATATGGTTTTTATTCTTTAGTTTGTTAATATGGTGTTGATTGTTTTGCGTATATTGAAGAATCCTTGCATCCCTGGGATAAATCCCACTTGATCATGGTGTATGAAACTTTTAATGTGTTGTTGGATTCTGTTTGCTAGTATTCTGTTGAGGATTTTTGCATCTATGTTCATCAGTGATATTGGTCTATAATTTTCTTTTTTTGTGATATCTTTGTCTGCTTTTGGTATCAGTGTGATGGTGGCCTTGTAGAACGAGTTTGGGAGTGTTCCTCCCTCTACAATTTTTTGGAAGAGTTTGAGAAGGATGGGTGTTAACTCTTCTCTAAATGATTGATAGAGTTTGCCTGCGAAGCCATCTGGTCCTGGATTTTTGTTTGTTGGAAGATTTTTAATTACAGTTTCAATTTCATTATCTGTGATTTGTCTGTTTATATTTTCTAATTCTTCCTGGTTTAGTCTTGGAAGGTTGTACTTTTCCAAGAATTTGTCCATTTCTTCCAGGTTGTCCATTTTATTGGCATATAGTTGCTTGTAATAGTCTCTTATAAACTTTTGTATTTCTGTGGTGTCAGTTGTAATCTCTTTATCTCTTTTTTCATTTCTAATTTTATTGGTTTGAGTGCTCTCCCTTTTTTTCTTGATGAGTCTGGCTTAAGGTTTATCAATTTTGTTTATCTTCTCAAAGAACCTGCTTTTAGTTTTATTGATCTTTGTTATTGTTTTCTTTGTTTCTCTTTCATTTATTTCTGCTCTGATCTTTATGATTTCTTTCCTTCTACTAATTTTGGGTTTTCTTTGTTCTTTTTCTAATTGCTTTAGGTATAAGGTTAGATTGTTTATTTGAGATTTTTCTTGTTTCTTGAGGTGAGTTTGAATTGCTATGAAATTCCCTCTTAGAACTGCTTTTGCTGCATCCCATAGGTTTTGGATCATTGTGTTTTCATTATCATTTGTTTCTAGGTATTTTTTAGTTTCCTCTTTTATTTCTTCAGTGATCTCTTGGTTATTCAGCAACGCACTGTTTCGCCTCCATGTATTTGTGTTTTTTACTCTTTTCTTCCTGTAATTGATTTCTAATCTCATAGCGTTGCAGTCGGAAAAGGTGCTTGATACGATTTCAATTTTCTTAAATTTTCCAAGGTTTGATTTGTGACCCAAAATTTGATCTATTCTGAAGAACGTTCCGTGTGCACTTGAGAAGAAAGTGTATTCTTCTGCTTTCTGGTGGAATGTCCTAAAAATATCAATTAGGTCTATCTGGTCTATAGTGTCATTTAAAGCTTGTGTTGCATTATTTATTTTCTGTCTGGATGATCTGTCCATTGGTGTAAGTGGGGTGTTAAAGTCCCCCACTATTATTGTGTTACTGTTGATTTCTCCTTTTATGGCTGTTAGCATTTGCCCTATATGTTGAGGTACTCCTTTGTTGGGTGCATAAATATTTATAATTGTTATGTTTTATTCTTGGATTGATCCCTTGATCATTATGTAGTGTCTTTCCTTATCTCTTGTAACAGTCTTTATTTTAAAGTCTATTTTATGTGATATGGGTATTGCTCCTCCAGCTTTCTTGTGATTTCCATTTGCATGGACTATCTTTTTCCATCCCCTCACTCAGTCTGTATGTGTCCCTAGGTCCGAAGTGGGTTTCTTGTAGACAGCATATATAAGGGTCTTGTTTTTCTATCCATTCAGCCAGTCTGTGTCTTTTGGTTGGAGCATTTAATCCATTTACATTCAAGGTGATTATCAATATGTATGTTCCTATTACCATTTTCTTAATTGATTTGAGTTTGTTTTTGTGGGTCATTTTCTTCTCTTGTGTCTCCTGCTTAGAGGAGTTCCATCAGCATTTGTTGTAAAGTTGGTTTGGTGGTGCTTGATTCTCTTGGCTTTTGCTTGTCTGTAAAGCTTTTGAATTCTCCCTTGAATTTGAATGAGATCCTTGTTGGGTTGAGTAATCTTGGTTGTAGGTTTTTCCCTTTCATCACTTTAAATATGTCCTGCCACTCCCTCTGGCTTGCAGAGTTTCTGCTGAAAGATCAGCTGTTAACCTTATGGGGATTCCCTTGTATGTTATTTGTTGCTTTTCCCTTGCTGCCTTTAATATTTTTCTTTGTATTTAATTTTTGATAGTTTGATTAATATGTGTCTCAGCATGTTTCTCTTTGGGTTTATCCTGTATGGGACTCTCTGCACTTCCTGGACTTGATTGACTCTTTCCTTTCCCATTTTAGGGAAGTTTTTGACTATAATCTCAAATCTTCAAATATTTTCTCAGACCCTTTCTTTTTCTCTTCTTCTTCTGGGACCCCTATACTTCAAATGTTGGTGCATTTAATGTTGTCCCAGAGGTCTCTGAGACTGTCCTCAATCCTTTTCATTCTTTTTTCTTTATTCTGCTCCCTGGCAGTTATTTCCACCATTTTATCTTTGAACTCACTTATCCGTTCTTCTGCCTCAGTTTTTCTGCTATTGATTCCTTCTAAAGTATTTTTAATTTCAGTTATTGTGTTGTTCATCACTGTTTGTTTGCTCTTTAGTCCTTCTAGATCCTTGTTAAATGTTTCTTTTATTTTCTCCATTCTCTTTCAGAGATTTTGGATCATCGTTACTATTATTATTCTGAATTTTTTGTCAGGTAGGTTGCATATTTCATCTTCATTTGTTTGGTCTTGTAGGTTTTTACCTTGCTCCTTTGTCTGTAACATATTTTTTTGTCATTTCATTTTTTTGTTGTTGATGGGTGGGGCTGTGTGCCTGTCTTACTGATTGTAAGTAATGCCTGAGGCATTCAGCACTGGAGTTTGCAGGCAGATGGACAGAACTGGGTCTTTGTGCTGAGATGACGACCTCCTGGAGGCCTCACTCTAACATTCCCTGGGGTCTCAGGTTCTCTGTTAGTCCAGTGGTTTGGACTCAGAGCTCCCACCACAGGAGCTTGGGCCGAACCTCTGGCCTGGGAATCAAGATCCCACAAGCTGCGTGGTGTGTCAAAAATAAAAATTAAAAAAAGCAAGCAAGAAGAAAAGGAGCAGTACAATAACAAAGAATAAAAAACAAAATAAAATTAGAAAGATAAAAAATATTTTAGGAAAAAAAATATATAATTGAAACAACTGCAACAAGGTAAAATAAAACCACAACAGAAAAAGGAGAAAAAGAAAAAAAAAGGGGAGGGGGGAACAAGCCAAAAGGAGAGAACAATAACAAAGTATAAAGAATAAAATAAAATTAGAAAAATAAAAGATTTATTAGAAAAAATAAAAATATAAATGAAGCAACAACAATGAATCAACAGGTAAAACAGAACCCCAATCTAAAAGCAGAAAAAAGAAAAAAAAAAAGCCTTGGCTATGGGGGCGGAGTTTAGGTGGGGGTGCAACTTAGGCAGGGATGGGGTTTATGGTGGGGCAGGACCTAGGCAGGTTGGGGGGTGACGTTTGAGTGCGGGGCAGGGCCTAGGCTCAGGACCCACACAACCAGAAAAGGCCTTGGGTGCGGGGCCTAGGTGGGGCGATGTTCAAGCATGGGGCAGGACCTCTGCTTAGGACCTGCATGGAAGGGGAGAGGGAGCACGTGGAAAGGAGGGCCTCTGGAGTGTGGGGTTCCGGAGTTTGGAGGTAGGACTCTGAGTGAGGGTGTGTGGGTGGGGTTTAGGCCCAGCGCATTGGAGGGGGTCTCAGAGGGGGTCTCCAAGTGTAGAGGTGGGGTCCTGGGTGGGGGGGTTGGGGCGGGGCTTGGGCTCTGCTCAGCAGGAGGGAGGCTCCAAGGGCACAGAATTAGGCCCAGGAGCCCAACAGGCTCCCTGGTGCCTAAGTGGACAGGGAACGCACTGGCCGCGTTCCCTTCTGTTCCTCTGCACCGCCCCCGTCTCCCCCAGGGTCTTCCCCATCACGGCTTGGACCCCTAACAGTGCGTGGGTCTCACTGGGTGTAAGAACTCCTCCCCTCCCCCAGCCACCCCTCAGGGGTGCCGGTCCTGGAGGTCTGGCCTTTACATTTGCTCCCCCTTCCCTCCCTCCCACTCCTTTTGGACCCACCTGGCTGGAGCGGGCCTAGGTGGGCAAAGGATCAGGCCTGGGATCTCAGCAGGTTCCTGGGGGCCCAAGTGGGCAGGGGAAACCTGGCCATGCTCCCTTTTGATCCTCTGCCCTCCCAATTTCCCCCTTTGGGCGTGGGATCCCTTCCCCTCCCCCAGCCGCCCCTCAGGGGCACCAGTCCCGTCCTGCCTCCACTTCTCCTTCCCCTTCACTCCCCCCATGCCCCACATCCTACCCGGTCGCTAGGTGTTCCTCCCGTCCCCTTAGGTGTCCGTGGTCCCCCACTGGTGCTTGGTAGGTTCCCTAGTTATGCAGAGACACAAATTCCACGTCCTCCTAGCCCACCATCTTGACTCCACCCCCTGGAAATTGTATTTCTTTCTTTTTTTTTGAATTTTTGAATTTTATTTAATTTATTTTTTTATACAGCAGGTTCTTATTAGTTATCCATTTTATATATATTAGTGTATATATGTCTATCCCAATCTCTCTTCTAGGTGTTTGTTCTTTAATTCTTCTAGGTCTTTGTTAAACATTTCTTGCATCTTCTCGATCTTTGCCTCCATTCTTTTTCTGAGGTCCTGGATCATCTTCACTATCATTATTCTGAATTCTTTTTCTGGAAGGTTTCCTATTTCCACTTCATTTAGTTGTTTTTCTGGGGTTTTATCTTGTTCCTTCATCTGGTACATAGCCCTCTGCCTTTTCATCTTGTCTATCTTTCTGTGAATGTGGTTTTTGTTCCATAGGCTGCAGGATTGTAGTTCTTCGTTGCTTCTGCTGTCTGCCCTCTGGTGGATGAGGCTATATACGAGGCTTGTGCAAGCTTCCTGATGGGAGGGACTGGTGGTGGGTAGAGCTGGCTGTTGCCCTGGTGGGCAGAGCTCAGTAAAACTTTAATCTGTTTGTCTGCTGATGGGTGGGGCTGGGTTCCCTCCCTGTTGGTTGTTTGGCCTGAGGCGACCCAACACTGGAGCCTACCTGGCTCTTTGGTGGGGCTAATGGCAGACTCTGGGAGGGCTCACACCAAGGAATACTTCCCAGAACTTCTGCTGCCAGTGTCCTTGTCCTCGTGGTGAGCCACAGCCACCCCCCGCCTCTGCAGGAGACCCTCCAACACTAGCAGGTAGGTCTGGTTCAGTCTCCTATAGGGTCACTGCTCCTTCCCCTGGGTCCCGATGCGCACACTACTTTGTGTGTGCCCTCCAAGAGTGGAGCCTCTGTTTCTCCCAGTCCTGTCAAAGTCCTGCAATAAAGTCACGCTAGCCTTCAAAGTCTGATTCTCTAGAAATTCCTCCTCCCGTTGCCGGACCCCCAGGTTGGGAAGCCTGATGTGGGGCTCAGTAACTTCACTCCAGTGGGTGGACTTCTGTGGTATAAGTGTTCTCCAGTTTGTGAGTCACCCACCCAGCAGTTATGGGATTTGATTTTATTGTGATTGCACCCCTCCTACCATCTCACTGTGGCTTCTCCTTTGTCTTTGGATGTGGGGTATCTTTTTTGGTGAGTTCCAGTGTCTTCCTGTTGATGATTGTTCAGCAGTTAGTTGTGATTCCGGTGCTCTCGCAAGAGGGAGAGTGTGCACGTCCTTCTACTCTGCCATCTTGAACCCATCTATTTAAGTAACAGGACTGAGCAACTGAAGAAGTGGGTGGCACAGCTTTTACCTATGCAGTAGTTTGGGGATCCAGGTTGAAAGAGGTTCTACCATATTCAACATCATCTTTTAAGCTTATCTTATCAAGTATCTCCACTTGAGATACTTGATAGTGAGCTAGAAGGAGGAAAAAAAAGACATGTAATCACACATGCTGGTGGTTTTATGAGCCCAGCCTGGAAGTGATGCATGGCACTTCCACTAATATTCTGTGGGCTAGAATGCAGTCTACATGGCTACAACTAAGTGCAAGAAAGGCTGAAAAAGGTGTCCTAGTTGTGTGCCCAGGAAGAAGAAGAAGCAGGTGTTGGAGAGCAGCTAACCATCTCTGCCACAACAGAGGAAAGAAAGACCAGTCCTGAGAGTAACACTGGGGCTGTACAATTGGATGACCAAGTACCTCTCTCTACTGCCAGGATAAGAAGACTTGCTACTCTCATTCAGCAGAATGTAAGTGCTAGGGACCAGTGACTGTTGTCAGGTGTTTCTACTCTTTCCTTTTCAGAATTGGAATTGATTTGGTGAGAGGATAAGGGGAGAATTAATTGTATTTTACATTAGGTATTCTAGTGATGAACATTTGTTTTTAGCCATATGTGCACAGACTATGATAGAAGAATAAAAGTCTAGCAATCCCAGATGTAGATTGGGTGTATTGACAGATGAGATTTTGGGCTGTCTCCCATTCAGAAAGTAGTGGGTATATTTTATGTAGGTCTGAGCATTTTTTACCAAGTGTGAATGGGACAAAGTGTATATATTTAGCTGATGGTTGGGCAAAGGGTAAACCTGGGAGGCATTTTTTAAATTGCTAGCCCACCATCAATTCCCTTGTTTCACCCATTTTTTACAGAGCTAAAATTTTGTTCAGGTAGCCCATTCTCTTCTTATTTTTTAAAAATATTTATTTATTTGACTGCTCCGTGTCTTAGTTGTGGCACGCGGGATCTTTGAGTTGCGACATGTGGAATCTTTAGGTGTGGCATGCAAACTCTTCATTGCGGTATGTGGGATCTAGTTCCCTGACCAGGGATCAAACCCGGGCCCCCTGCATTGGGAGCATGGAGTCTTAGCCACTCGACCACCAGGGAAGTCCCTAGCCCATTCTCTTCTTGACTTCAATGAGTCAACTATGGTCATCTCATCCCCTTTTCCTGCAGTACAGCGAAGGATACGTGATGCAATTATAGCCGATGAAACATTAGGAGAAATCTGCTGAATGGCTTCAGAAAAAAATTTTTCATTACTAATAAAAGGAGACTCATGGGGAAAAAGAAGTCTCTTTTTCCATTTGACCTTGTTCTGCATGTGCGCAATACTTGGACCGATGCCAACACTGTGTGACCGTGAAGGGAGCTGGACTGAGGCTAAGGCCACAGGAACAGAACAGAGCCAAAAGATGGAAAGAACCTCAGTTGCAATCCCAATGTCTTTAAGCCACTAAACTAACTGGGCTTGGAAACACCTAATAAGAGGCTACAGACTTCTTATTACATAGAACAATACATTTTCATTAGTGTTTAAGATATTTTTGAGTCAGGTTTTTCTGTTGCTTTTAGTTGAAAACTTCCTAACTAATAAAGATCCTTTGTGTTATCCAATCCAAACATCTCTCATCATACATGGGGAACCTAAGGTTTAGTGCCTTGTCATAGAAAATACACTGTCTATATCTGATAAGTGTGTACTTTCCTGTGTAGACAAATATAATCTTGGGATCACATGTCAGTAAAGAATGTGTGTGTGTGTGCTCATGTGTTTCATGAGGGTGATAAATTTGGATGGGTCCATCTACATTTTCTCAACCAGTTCTCCTTGTAACTGAGAACATGTATTTGATATCCAGTTGACTGGGGTCAATGGTAGAGTGCTTGGTTATGAAATGGATTGAAGTTATGTCAGCACAGAACACATTGTCCTGGACCCATTAAGATGCTGGGCTAAACGTCAGAAGTTTATGCTCACTCTGAAAGTAAAAGAAAAAAACTGCATTATAAGCCCTGTAACATGGAAGGAATTGACAATTATCCTTCAGATTCTATTTTACACTCACTCTATTTCTTTTTTTGAATTTTATTTTATTCATTTTTTTATACAGCAGGTTCTTATTAGTTATCCATTTTATACGTATTAGTGTATATATGTCAATCCCAATCTCACTCTATTTCTTTGGACCAATAAGTAGCAGAAATAAAGCTTTGCAGATGTGGGTGGCTTAACATGGTATTTTAGGATTCAGTGTTTGTGTTGGGGTTTTTTTAGCAGCTGAACATTTCCTATGAATGTTTCTGGAGTTACTGCAGATCATTTTCTTCCCACTCTATTATATTATACTCCACTTCCACCTTTCAATTATTGTGAATATGTAATGATGAAAATAACTACTATAAAGACTGCATTGACTTTTTATATCTTCTTTCCAACAAAGAGAAAAATTCATGCTGAGCTGCAGGGAGAACAGGGCAGCAGCTGCGGCCATTTCTCAATAGGCAAAGATGTATGGACCATTTGAAAAGAAGCAGTTTGTCCTCCTATTTCGGATGAAATGGGAGAGAATGTGGATAGTAACCATCTTGATGTTCCACAACTGCACCTTCACCCCCATTTTTAACATGGGGGTTCTCCTAACTGAAGGTGTAAAAAGCTGAGAATGACAAAAGCAGTGTTCCTTTGCTTTTCCTTCTTTCTCAGGAGTTAAGGATCTTCAGGAAGGTGATATTGGCAATAGCATGGATTTGCCCAGCCTTGGGCAGAAAATGCAATAGTTTTACTCTTTGAGGCAGGGCATTAATTGAGTACAATCTTAGCTCACCTTATTGTCAAGAGATGGATCATTCTGGAAGCAACATGGAATTTGGAATCAGGAGACCCGGGACAAAACCCCAGCTCGGCCACGTATGAGCTTAATAACTTTGCTCAGGTAGCTTCACCTATCTCTGAAATTAAGACAATAATAGCCAAATTATTCTTTCATTCATTTCTTTATTTTCTCATATGGATCCTCTTTCAGAATATTTGAAGCAGATTATGAAAAATTATCTGTGCAATAATCACCTGAGGCTGATGAAACAGAAATAGAAAAACAACAAAGAAAAAGGAGAAAGCGTTCTAACACTAAAGGTTGATATAATAGCCATAAAGATTCATTACATTAGAATCTGAGGTTCCTAGAAGCCAGGGCATGAAGGGAAAAATGAGGGTACATATACTGGGTTTTCATTAAGAAAAGTGAACGTCAGTTCCTCTGAGGACATACAACATTTTCCTGGCACTGCATTCTCCAAGAAATTGAAACCATATAAGGAAAACAGTGCCAAACTCCCAGGGTTGTTAAGTGCATTAAGTATATATAAAAGCCTTTATAAATTGCAAACTATTATTTAACACTAATTAACACATAAATATTGATTAAACCTACTTCCAGAGATAAGTTGAAAGCAGAGAACAGAGTTTTAACATCTTACTCTTTTTTAGTGGAAAGAATTTCCATAACATACTCTATACTTTCCTATCTTCCTCTCTTCTAGAGCAGAACACACAGGGCATAATATCACTTTCAGAAGGGATTTGAGAGTTCGTGATTATAAATATCAATGATAGTAATTTGCAGTACATATAGGTATAAATATAGATGTGAGAAAATTATGTGGCATATAGGGATGAATGGAAAGGACTCCACCAATGAGTCTGACACTTGCTTTCTAGGGAAAAAAATCACCAATATTTGTTTGCTTTTAAACAATTTGACTCTCATAAAGATGGAGTGAAAAATGTGCAGCTGTTGACCCTTTGGGCAGCATAACACAGCTGCTTTTCTATAAAACTAATTAGAGAACTAAAGTTGAAGCAACTCTAACCTTTGGGCCTTCTCCCCAGTGATTCTCTCCCCCGCAGACAATCTTCACAGTCACTGTGTCTCTTCCTCCTCAATGACATTCAAAGCATCATTCTTAGTTTCTTGATCACAACTCCATGGTCCAGGAGTGTCTCCTTGTCAGCTCGTCATTCCTCTTTTACCTCATGTACCCAGTTTGAGGATGCAGTGTGTACAAGGAGCATATCTTAGTACTTGAAGACGTTGTCCAAGGGCAAAGGGTATAGTCTATTCCAAAGCCTGTTGACAATATTAGCAATACCTAACAGTTGTATATCAGTTTAAAAGCTCACAGAATACTTCTGTTACTGAACTAAACTTGGGTCCACTCGCCCAAGTGCAAAGTACTGACACTGAGTTGTGTGTGGTGAAGGAAAGTGCAGTGTTTATTGTAAGGCGCCAATACAAGCAGAATGGGTAGCTCAGTGGCTCGTGCTCAGAAACCCGAACTCCAGAAAGGGTTTCAGCGAAGCATTTTTAAAAGCCAGGTGAGGGAGGGGCATTGCAGGGTATGTGACCAGCTGGTGCCCAATTCTCTGATTGGTTGATGGTGAAGTAACAGGGTGGTGTCCCAGAGGTTAACATTATCAATCCTTAGGCTCCAGTAGGTCTGGGAGCTACATACTCATGGTCATCAAGTAGTTAACTTCTTCCATTTGGTGGTGGTTTTAGCATATGTAAAACAACTCAGGAAATGTGTATCAGATACTATTATCTAGACACTTCAGAGAGGCGTTAAAGCAGAGGACTTGGGGGGAGGCGTCTGTCCCAGAAAGCCCCCATAGAACCCTACTCAGTTACACTTCCTTATACATAGTTCCATTTAATCTTCGCAATTTCTCCATTTTGCGGATAGAGTAAGACATATCTGAATTTGAATCTTGTTTCTGCTCCTTATTAGCTATGGGAGCTCTGGCAAACTATTTAATATGTTTATGAATCCATGTCCTCACCTATAAAACAGGAATAAAGACTGAATAAGGTAATATCTGTGACATATCTTCAGAGAGTCAGACATAGAGCAGGTACATAATAATGGAGATTATTATTGTTGCGTTACCTGAACAGAACTCTTGTAGCCACAAAAAATTATAAGTTACATATTAAAATGCTACAATATTCTTGAAAGTCACAGTTGTGTTCTATTAAAATCTTTCCTCAGGTAATATAATTTTCCTAGTAATACTTTGATCCATAGTTTGAATTAATGGACAACACTTAGTTTGAATAAATGGACAACACTGGTTTAAAAAGAGTCCCCAAACATAAAACTATTTCTTCAGAGTAAACCATAAAATCTTCTAGGACTCTTCCCATGAAGCTACCAAAAGGTGATTAAATCAGTGAGAAGAATTTCTGTCTAAAGCCAGGGTTGGTTTGTGCTCTGTACTCAGTAAATACAAGGCAGCTACAATGCTCCAGGACTATGAATTTTAATCCCTAATATTTTCATATTATAAGAACCTCAACCATTGGTGCACAAAGATCTTTTCTTATTTGATTCATCCCAGAGACATCAGATTATTTTCTAGGTATCTTCTAGGTTAGAATTACCAAAATAGCCCAACCTCTTCAGGCTGGTAAATTGTTTAAAGGTGATTTATCTGAAAACAAGCCACAGTTATTTTTCAGCAGCCTCCTAATGTGCTGAGTCTTTGTCACTAGTTACTTCCATTTCTAATAGCACACCTCATTCTAAATGGCCAGCCCCGGCCTTGAGAAAGTGCACTAACTGTGGCCACCATGTCTGCTGATATAGCCCAGCTTTTCAGCCAGCACTGGGTCAGACTTGGGGAGCACTTTGATCTTTTCACTGAGAGGCACATGGTCTCTTTGTCAAATATCACCAGTGGCACTATTTCACAAGTTGTTGTGCCCAAGTTGGCATGAGGACTGGACAGGAGTTAAAATTCAGAGTCAGGGTTAGGTGTACACAAGCAAACACAGAGAGCCGAACACACCGGTGCCAAAAGAGAGTTGTAATACAGGGAGCAATATAAGATACAGAGCCAGAGTCCAGTCCGGGGTCAGAGAGAAGAAACAGGCTGCACAGCAGCAAAAACTGCCATACCCTTGCTAAAGCTGTTCATATTGGACCACCTGCAAGTATAGTGACTCACATAAAGGGGCCCGCAGTGTCTCACAGACGCCACTTACAGCAGAGATGGTTCAGGATGCAAAGAATTTGAACTACCGTTTCAAAGCCTTGCTATGTTATCAGGTAAAAACACCTAAAACTCGTTGGCTTAAGGCCAGCTCAGCCAATGGTAAAGTCACTGATTTGTATATGAAATGAAATATTCATTTCATTTTTGATATAACCATTCCAACCAATTTTGGAAATTTTTGAATTCTAATAATTTTTTTTTTTAATTACTGGTTTTGACTCATTTAAGGATGCTTAGCCAGCTTGTCTAAGCATTCTTTCGCTTTAATGTCATATTTTTAAAACATACTCATGGTAACTTTATAGATGATTCATTAAATGCATCCTTTGTGAGTGTCTTGCATTCCTTAGTGAATACTTTTACCAACTGTATAAATTGATTAAAAGTAGATTAACAAATACCTTGCGTTTGCTCCCTTCTAATGAAGGATTGCTGTTTTGATGATAATAAAGAGAAGATCTGTTATGATTGTATTATGTAGATGTCAGGAACAATAAAGTGCAATGGAGGATTAAATTCAATGGAGAATTAAATTAAATATGAGATTAAGTATAAAATCACAGTACCTGGCATATGTTAGCTACTTTGTTAATACTAGTTCTTTTTAGAGAAATGAGAAATTTATTGTCATTACCAAACTGACTTGGTTGATATTTCATATACCTCAGACTCGCCAAATTTTTGCTAACTTTTCATTTCACGTGAAATACTACTAGTCTTGTTTTTTATGATATGAAGACGTGTGAAAGTAGATAAAGAAATATTCCTTAAAATCTGTGTGGTTCCAGTTTGTTCTATTTATTTCCCTAACTCCAATTAGAAACAGCCTCTGGGTAAAGGAGCTATTTCCACTTGACCCTGTACTGGTTCCAGTGTTCCTAATACTAAACCTCTAACCTTCTGTCTTCTCCCTACTGGCCTCTGTGAGCAAAAAAGGGAGGTATACCAGATGTTCCAAGGCTTGCCTCTCTCCACAGCATGTGCTGTGGGCAAGGAAGCCAAGTCAGTTATGCCCTAATGCATTCTTTGCTTGAGCACCTCTGTGAGGTAGCTGGCCAGAGGAAGAGGCAGAGAATAAAGAGAAAAGAATTAACAAGACACAGGCTCAGAGTGTGTGAATGTGGAAGAAGAAACTGGAATTTATTAGAATGAAAGCATTCAAGGTGAGCAGAGAGAAGGATCGATATATAGTTCTAGTTTGGTGAAAGAAAAAAATATGGCTTTATTTGCCTACATTTGCTTCTGCATAATGACAAAGGCACGACATATCGGCCGCAAATATCTATGAAGAGAAAAAATGGAGAGAATCAAAGTGTACGTTGGGCAGGGGAGCTTGGGCGATATAAATCGGTGAGATAACCTGGGCTTCAGTGGGAGAAGAGCCAACTGTTGGCGCATATATTTGAAAAAGGTTAAAGGCATGGAGAAATTCCAGTTAACTGTTGTTAAGTATCAAAAGTGCAGTACTGTGTATTCAATATTAGAACAAAGTCAATGGTGAGTCAGAGTCTAAAGAACAAAACAAATCTGAAAGGTAATTAGTAGACACAGAAAAACGGGGGGAAAATCAGTGCAGAAATAGGATTAAAGATAAAATAAATAATGGAAACAAATGTTGGGGGGAAAATGTATAAAAAGTGACATAAAGAGGACTTAACTACTATATTGTTTTCTCCAACAGAGATAAGCTTTTAGCTTTTAAGAAGAAAGTTTTATACCTTCTCTAGATTTTGCCCATATAGGTCTCTTAGATGTCACAAGTCTCTCTGTTAGTTGTCGACCCAATGGTCATTATGCCTTTCCTACATACTAAGAGAAACACCATTTTGAGTGGCAGAGATCTGATATCAGGCAAGGTAGTATCCTGACTTAGCCCCGGGGAATGAGCCATTATTGGTCTAGGTCATTTATAATAATCTCGTTCCCTTCTGTTAGTGGGTCTGGTCCCAAAGTGGCATGTGAACCAGTTCTGGTCAATGAGACATCAAGGGAAACCTGGTATTTCCCTTCTCACCTCAAAAGTAGTGTACAGGAACTTATCCCTTCCTGTTTGTGATACCAATGTAAAGACATAATGCCTGGAGATGTGGCAGCTATCTTGAAACCATGAGGCTACAAATACAAAAGGATGGCAAAGTAGAAGGGTAGAAAGAGTCAGACTCCTGGTTGATCCCATTTAATAGTTGAGTCTATTTTAGCAACTGCCAACTACCAGATGTGTTACATGCGTAAGCCATAATTTAGCTGGATTTTCTGTTATTTAAACCCAAAAGCATTTAGTCTCTCAATCATATCTGGACTGGGTAATCAAGCTATAACCTTCATTGCATCTTTTAGGCTTTAAAAGAACACATTTGTTTAGTAGTTCAGGAAAGTATTTAAATAAGCCATCTCAAATTAACATATTTAAAAATAATTTAGCACATTGTCTTGTTGTCACAGATCCAGAGAACTTAAGCCTGACAAGTTGTTCTACCTATTTTCATGTGTTATCACCTTCTACTGGGGATACAAAAAGAAATATACAAGAAAATTGAAATATGAGTAAATTGCAGTAAAAACCTAAGTATATGAATAAATACAGATAAATAAAATAACATTGCCATGTTGACTCCTGATTAATCAAGTTAACTAAAATTTATTTAAGTATTCATAAAGTCTTAGAGAGCAAGAAGGCCATAAACATGCTTTTATTTTACCTTGGGAACAAAATAGAGGGTTTGAAAGATCTAGCGGTGATCATTCAACTAGACAGCAGCAAGCAGGACTAGAATGTAACCCTTCCTTCAGGCCAAAGCCTTTCTGTTCCATCATACTGGCTTCCAAAGGAGACATAGAAACACTGTCATAATTATTAAAATCTGTTCACTAGAAAGCCATGGCCAGATGTGGCCTCTCCTGAAACGCACCTCTTCTTGGTCTTCAATTCTTTCCTTATTATTTCTTGCTCTTTTTCTTATGCATCATGCTGATATTTCTTCTTTTTTCATTTTTCTTTCTTATTTTTTCCCTATTTTATTTGTTTCTTCTATTCTGATGACCTCAACTTTCCCTTCCCTCTTCTTCTGATTACCCATTCTCATTTTACCTACTTCCCTTCACTCTTATCTCCACTCTTCCACCAAATCCTGGCATCAAGTCCCCTATCCACTCATCCACTTTCTCTTCTGAATATAAACTCATAGGACTTTAGCAGCTCATTTACTTTCCTTGGTTCTTTTTATTTATTTTTGCCTGGTTTCTTTGGTATAATCTAGTTTCATTTGTAAGCCCTTCTTTTACACATGCTTTTAAAAATATAATTCTAACTTCATAATTATTATTTCATTCAGTATATCCTATTTTCCTATGTTAATAGAGCAGTAATAGTCATAAGGACCTGGACCTGGCACTCTAACCGATGCCACTGATGACCTGTAATTCCACACTTGACCTGCAGACCTCTGCCAGGGATGGAAAATAAAGATTGAAAATGCTGACGAGGGTGGTGAGGAGAAGCAAGCAGAATCCAAAGAGGTAAGAGAGCAGTGAGGAAGAGAAATAAAAGAGAAGAGCAAATAAACAGCATTATACCCTACTATTTCAGAGTCCTATTATTTCACATACACACACACACAGGCAAGCTGCCAGGTTGTTAAGATGGACTTCAGGAGGAAGACACAGGGAAACCCAAAATTAAGCATCTGGCTTATTTTACAAACCAGACCTGAAGAGGTCAGTGCTAGGGCTGAAAGAACCTGGGTTAAAGGTTAAAGATAAAGGAGACACTGGTCAAGGTCTCTGCAGCGTTGATCAACCTGTGTTGCCAAACTGGAGGGTTCTTTTGTAGTGTCATTCGTCCACTGTGTTTGAGGAGGAGGAGGACATTGGACAAACAGCAGGGAGAAGGAGAAAGTTATGAGATTAACAGATGACTTGAACACATAAATTACATCCTTTAGAAGAAAGGCTCAATGCTCCTAACTTTGCCGTGATTACATGTTTCATTGGTTTGCAATCCTATAGTAGAAAACTCTCTCTTTTGAAAATGGAAGTAATGTCTTTTGCTGCCACTTTCCCCGTGTTCACTCCACCACAGAATCTGTGTACCTTATTATAATTAATTCTACATGATAGGAAAAATATTTTCTTAAAAAAGAAGTTGCCAAAATGATAGAAATAAAAACACATTGACTTAAAGTAGAATAATTTAAAATTGTGTCTTCAGCTTAATCAGGGAATGAAAAGAGTTATTTTGAATATTTCTTATGACTCTTCCTGACCCTTGAGTCTTTATCTGTGGGTCCTTTTGGTTGTGTTGTTTGTTTATGTATAAGGAGTGCTTGAAGAAGGAGAGGTGAGGAGAAATGAAAACTAATCTCTATTCAATTGCTAACCAAATAACTATGCAGCCCATATTTCCATGGGCCACCCTTGCCTGGATCTAAAATTGAGGAATATGGTGATGTGTTAGTCTCCTAGGGAGGCTATGACAAATTGCTACAAATTTGGTGGCTTAAAACAATAGAAACTGATTCTCTTACAGTCTGGAGGCCAAAAGTGTTAAATCATGGTGTTGGCAGGGTTGGTTCCTTCTGGAGGTTCTGAGGGATAGTCGTTCCTTGCCTCTCTTCCAGCTTCTGGTGGCTCCTGGCAACCCTTGACATTCCTCGGCTTGTAGCTGCATCACTCCAATCTCTTTCTCTATCTTCACATGGCTTTCTTCTCCTGTGTCTCTGTGTGTGTCTAAAGCGCACTCTCCTTTCTCTTATAAAGATACCACTTTTCGGATTTAGGGCCCATCCTAAATCCAGGATGATTTCATCTTAGAACTTTAACTAATTACATCTGCAAAGACCCTGTTTCCAAATACAGTCACATTCTGAGGTTCTGAGTGTACATGAATTGGGGTGGGGCACTATACAACCTCCTACAGGTTATAACAGCAATTCTTAAAATATGGCTCAGCACAGACTAACAGATTTGCAAAAACTCCAGTTCAACCACCTTTCCCATATCCTCCTAGTCCAGCTTAATGAAGCCTCACCAGAATGCATCCAAAACACCCTGGAATGTCCCAGACTGACACACTCGCTCCATCCCACAGACGTCTCCCACGTGAGTGACGTGGCGTCCTATTTATCCTGCCACCTGTGGTCCCATCAAGGCTGCTCCCCTGCTCTGCTCTGATGGATGCCTTGGTGAAGAGAGTGAGAAGGAGCTTTTCCATCCTCATGTTTATCAGAACTTTAAAAATTTCCACAAACAGTGAGCTTTGTGTACTTGCACTTTAGGTTAATTAGAGCTGACCATAACCTGACTGAAATTCAAACATTCTGGGTCAAAAGTTCTCTTGAGTCAACTACTCAGAATTATTCCTCCCACTGACCTCGTCCAGTGTGTCCCCCACTTTCCATGTCCCCCAACTTTCCTACGTTTCTTCCCTTTCCATTCCATATGCTTCTAAGACTAAGGAGTGAACCCAGTAACCTGATTTCTCAAGGTGGGGCTGCAGGGAAGGAGCCCAAAGCCTAAGTGTCCCCTCATCATTTTTTATCTCCCTCAGGTTCATTTGGCATTTACATAAAGAGATTTTGTTTGTTCTCTGCTGAGACCTTCCATTAAAAAACAGAAACATCGCTGTAGACAGATTTCCTAGTTCTCTTCTCTCTGCAACAGAGAATATACAAGAATATATCCCACTTGTTTATATTTAGGGAGCATTTAGTTACAAGGTGGTGTAAATAAGATTGGTATGAGAGACCTACCAGCTGGCTATTTTAGACTGAGTTCCATTGTCTGTTAGGGTATCAGTAAGGTCTCCATGGGTCCAGAATTTCATCTTCAGTGTTCAGAAGGAAAATATACACGCAAAGAGTACGGGAACATGTACCATCATGCCACGGTCCTACACTAAAGAAGACACTCTGTTCCTTACATTTTTAAGTTCTGCAATTGGATTTTTTTCCTATTCTTGTTTTTCTTTTTTTTTTTTTTAATTTATTTTGTTGAAGTATAATTGATTTACAGTGTTGTGTTAGTTTCTGCTCTACAGCAAGCTGATTCAATTATACATATATACATGCATACATTCTTTTTCATATTCTTTTCCATTATGGTTTTTTACAGGATATGATATCACTTATATGTGGAATCTAAAATATGTGATTTTATCTATGAACTTATCCACGAAAGTGGATGAACTTATCCACGAAACAGGCAGACTCACAGATATAGAGAACAGACTTGTTGTCGCCAAAGAAATGGGGGTGGGGGAGGGGTGGACTGGGAGTTTGGGGTCAGCAGATGCGAACAATTATACATAGAATGGATAGACAACAAGTCTTACTGTATAGCACAGGGAACTATATTCAATATCCTGCAATTGGATTTTTAATTCTCTCTGCTGAGCTTATTCACATTAATCAAATTGCAAAGCATTGATAAGCCAAAATTCCAATTTATTAACTTACACTGAAAAATGTTACTGCCAGGTAGATTGCAATGCTCACTTTGGTTAGTTAGAGTAGTACCTTCTCAATAGAAATGTGTCCTTGAGAGATAAAATCAAAATTAGAGGATATCTTGGATTATTGAATGAGAGTAAAAGAAATGAATGACCTTAAGGCATATAGCAGCTTCTCTACCTTGGGATTACAGGGGCCATGCATCAAAAGTTCTCAGTTGCTCCAGAGTACGTGCAAGTAATAATGGAATGTCTGCCTTATCCGGCTCTCAAGTTTCAGTGTTCTTTACTATTGTGCAAAAGTTTCTGTGACTAAAATTGCACTTAGTGTCAGAATTTTCGGCATTATTACATCCATATCTCCCCCCTTGATCTACAGAACGTTTTTCGTTCTGGGTTTCCTTGATGGGAATTCAGGAAGGTCGCATTGTTATCTTACCTGTGACACTCTCATATGACCCATCTTAATGTGACTTTACATTTTTGGAAAAATATCCTTTCCGAAAGGCTACACTCATTCCTTTGTGTGAACTGTTGTTATTTTAGCCAGACCGAAGGGTGCACCCTTTTTTGGAATCCGCAGTCCTTTGTATTTGCCACACAAGGTCTCAAGGACACATGTGGACAAAGTGGTCTCCGATGTACTTAATTCCTAGAAAGAACATGGCCAGTGGGACGTACAAAGAACTAAGCTTCAAGATATCTGGGTTCTGGTCTCAGCTCTGCCTCGAAGTGCCTGAGGCGTAGGAAACTCATGCCTGTTTCCTCGTATTTAGACATAGAACTGGGGTAGCTCATTTTCCAATCCCTCTGACTAGCACACAATAGGTACCCGTGCTGGTTAATCAACCAATCATCTGTAATAGCTCTTTTAACTCCAAAAATTTTACCAAACCTTGGTGAATTAAAATCCAGATTGGTGAATGACTTTTTACAAATTTGTTTTTTCTCTAATAGATTTTCATTTATTCATTCAGTGAACATTCATTGCAGGCAAGATCCCTGACCTTGGAGAGCTTATTGAAATTAATGATTTCAAGCTTTTTTCCCCCACTCAATACTGGATATCCACACATGATCTTCTTTTTTTTCGAATAATCTGATCATCTCTCTTTACAACCAACTCCCTCTCTCCTCCGTGTTTCCCTTTCCCATGATCTCCCCAAGATTTATTTTTCTCAGGGACTCACTTGCTTTGAACTCTTTTTTCCTCAAGAAGTCTGCTGATGGCTTTGTAATCCAAGTTCAGAAGTTTAGGGGTAGCAGATTCTAACCAAAAAGCAGGAGTCTGAGTGAAGGATTCCAGTGGCCTTCCACTTACCTAGTCCCGGAACGTGAATTGCTTACATCTGCAACACTGAAAGGTCACGCAGCCTTCTTCATCCTCGTGGAAGATTGCTCCAAGAACTCAGCACCTCCCAGGTCGCCTCCATCTTACACCCCGCCTTGAAAATCCCCTACAGGGTGGCTGGGAAGGAATCCAGCCCAACTTCCTGCGGCCACACATGTGTCTTCACTCATACTCCAGCCCCCGCAGGTCGCCACCCTCCCAAGGACCTCCCAGACCACCCACAGGGCCCTCCCCTGGAGTCCTGATCGTCTCCTCCCTCGCTCTCTCTTCTCAGCCATGCCTGAACCTGCACGGTCTGCGTCTGGGCTCCACTTATTTCCGCCAATGTCATTATGAAGATTTTAAAGAGAAACACGATTTTAAATGTCATAACACTTCATATTTGAATAAGAGCAAACCAACAAAGTGCAGCAGAAGCAGCAGCAACTCACACAGCAATGAATACAAGAATGAACCAACGAGGACCTACTACTGTATAGCACAGGGAAATATACTCAATATTTTGTAATAACCCATAAGGGAGAAGAATCTGACAAAAAATAGATATGCATGTATGTGTAACTAAATTACTGTGCTGTACACCTGAAATGAACATAACATTGTAAATCAACTATACTTCAATAAAAATTTAAAAATTTAAAAAATTTAAAAAAAGAATGAAGAGGGGAGAGGCACAGGAAACAAAAAGGGGGCTGTCCCTAGGGCAGGGAAGGGGGTTGATTGTGAGTTTACTTGGTGAGTGCCATCAGAGACAGCAGAGTGTCTACAGACTCAGTAGGCATCTTCCCTCGTGGCAATTAACCAAGACCCAAGACAACCAGAGTCCCCAGATCCCCTGTTTAATGGTTTTCTCTGATCCAAAGAATTGGCCTATTCCAGCATGTTGACCTTCTCGGTCCAGTATTTTAGGGCATGATGCAGATTAATGACAAGACTGGGGTAAAGTTCAGGATTTTGTAAAGGAGCCACAGGAAGCTTAAGGGATCAGGCAGAATATGGCCGTAATTTGACTATCTCCAGCAACCCCTCTGAGCGCCTCGTTTGCTCTGTACTGGTACTTGTGTCCACCTTGTTGTGGGCTGCTGCTCTACATGGGGGCGGGGAGAGGTGGGGGGAGCGGAAACGCAATCAACTTCCATGCCCTCCCCGACAAAAGTAAAATCAGGGCTACAGGAAACATGTTTTTAAAAATTCAACAATTGTTTCTCTAAGTAATCGGCTCCTGAGCAGTAGAATAATGTGATTTTACAGATGCCTTCAGCCCTGCTCTGGGGCACTTGGCTATAGAATCAGGTAAACCAGTGTTTGATTAGATGAGTTCTGCAAGTTCTGCAGGGTTTTTTTATAACAAGAAATCTGTCATAAAAAGACAATTGGGGGAAAAAGGGTACATGTATAAGAGTTTTATTACAGCATTTTATATATTTGCAAAATTTGATGGATAAACCAAATATCAATTGATCCATAAATTGTCATGTATACATATCACAGGACACTAGGCAATCATTAAAAGTGTATACCTTTATTCATTGATAAAGAAATCCCCTGTGATTCACTGTTAAATGCACAAAGAAAGTCAAAAAACAACATGTATGATGCCATTTATGATAAGTTTGTACTAACACACCCACCCCACACAGATACAGAAACATATTAACCAAAATATTGAACACTCCCTGAGATATCCCCAAAGTGGAATTTCAGATGATTTCAAATGTTTTTGTTTCTGTTTTTCTGTATTCTTTGAATTTTCTACAGTAAAATAAATAGTTTTTTAGGATTGGGGGAAAAAACTTAATTAGCTATCTATATTTTGAGGATAAGAAAAGGGAAGTATATGGGCTTTAGAATCAGACTGAGGTGATTTCAAATCCTGACTCTCACTTACTTGTTATATGAACCTGGACAAGTCATTTAACTACACTGAGCCTCACGTGCTTCACTTATATCATTAGTTATTCCCTACCTACCACGAAGGTTGCTTCGGGATAGTATGAGAGAGAGTGGCAAAATGTTTTGAAATACTACCCGATGTATCTTTCTTTTAACTCTTTTTCAATGCTAGAGCCCTTCCGTCACTCAAACTAGATGAGGAAAGCAGAGACTCAGGAAAAAGAGGACATAAAAGAAAATAGTGAGAAAAATATGTTGGAATCAGCAGTCACATTTTTGTCTTTAAATTCTAAAATTATTGAAATTTTTAGAAGAGACAAAAGACTTGAAAAGCAAAGTGCCGTTTAAACAATTCCTTTCATGCTTTTTTAATGTTCTCATATTGCAAGTACTACTCTTGAAATGAAATATCTTTAATTTTTTTTTTTTTAATACTTTATTTATTTATTTTATTTATTTATTTATGACTGTGTTGGGTCTCTTAGTTTTCGTGTGAGGGCTTTCTCCAGTTGCGGCAAGCGGGGGCCACTCTTCATCGCGGTGCGGGGGCCGCTCTTCATCGCGGTGCGCGGGCCTCTCACTATCGCGGCCCCTCCCGCTGCGGGGCACAGGCTCCAGACGCGCAGGCTCAGTAGTTGTGGCTCACGGGCCCAGCCGCTCCGCGGCATGTGGGATCTTCCCAGACCAGGGCTCGAACCCGTGTCCCCTGCATTGGCAGGCAGATTCTCAGCCACTGCGCCACCAGGGAAGCCCGAAATATCTTTAATTTTAAAAGAAAATAGTTGAACCTCGAACTTCCAGACAAATCTCCAAATAAACCAAGTTCAGTTACTTGTCACAGGACACAACACTTCATTCAGCAGATTATTCTTTCCAGGCATTCTTCTAGGCACTGGGAATGTAGTTGTGAGTAAAGCAAACAAAAATTCTGAATTTTTAAAATTTACTTTGTACAATAGGCAATACACTCTTATGATACATACACACATAAAGGGGAAGGTATAGAGCAGAGAGGATGGGAAGAAACTGGAACTGATGTATTGCTGATGGCTGATTCTAAATGGATTCAACTCCTGTAGAAGACAATTTAATATTATGCTGCAAGGTTGAATGTCTGGTACTCTATGACACAGCAATCCCGCTCCCACGTATATTCCCAAGAGAGGTAACTTGCACACATGTATCAGGAGACTTATACAAGATTGTCTGCAGCAAAGATGTTCACAAGAGCAAAAGACGGAAAACAATCCAAATGTTCACAAACAGAAGAATGGACTAGTAAAATGAAGTATTTTCAGACAATGATGAAAACAGATAAACCACAACTTACTTTTGAAAGGTAATTGTGGCAGAGGATATTTTTCAAAAATGGCCACAATATTAGTTCTGGCCCCAAATGTTCTTCCAGAACCTTCTCCACCCTCCCCTCCACCTCCCGTTAAGAGGTAGAGTCTGTGTTTTCTCCGTTTGAATTTGGGTGGGTCTTTGTGACTGCCTCGACTCATACAAGACAGAAACTAGGTGACTTTTGAGGGCTGGTCATAAAAAGGCAATGTAGTTTCCTCCTGGCCTTTGGATCCCTAAGCTACTCTGTAAAGAGTCTGATGACCCTACACCCACCAAGACTCCCTGGAAAGAACACACAGAGAAGGAGATAGAGGTAGCCCGAGAAACTGGGCTTGTGTTACCAGCCCAGGCAGCAGGAATGTGAGTGAAGATGTCTCAGAGATGACTCTGGCTCTAGAAATCATTTGACTCCAAACACATAAGAGACCCTGAGCCATGCTTCTCTCAAACTCCTGAGTCCAGAGACAGCATGAGATGTCTGCTTATGCCCATCAACTACAAATGACGTTTGTTGTTTTAAGCCACTGAGTTTTGGAGTGATGCATAAGGATAGACGACCAGAACGATGACAATGGGTGAAAACAAATAAAAGTCCCAGAAAAGTTCTTACTGTATAATATCATTTTCTTAGTGCTCAGAAATAAGTCAAACAAAACAATAAAACTACTTTTTAAATAATTGAAAAAATAAATGCAATATCTTTTAGATTTTGATATTTCTGATTTCATTGCAGTAGAATCAGAGAATATTTGTATTATTTCTACTTTTCAAAATTTATTAAGGTTTTCTGTGTAGCATCATAGGTGATCAATTTTTGTGAATGCGACTTGAGCACTTGAACGTGTATTTGCTATTTTCAAGATACAACATTTGATATATACATCTGTAGGTATAAATCAGATCTACCCTACTAATTATACTATTTAAGTCTTTTAGTCACTTAATTTTGATCTGTGAGAAAGGTGAATTAAGGACTTGTAGTGCTAGTATGTTTCTGCCTCTTTTGTAATTTTTAAAATTTCTGCTTTATTGCTATTCTGCTTTTGTTTTGGGTGGGGCACAAATACCCATACCTGTATCTCCCCTGTGAATTATAAAACTTCTTAGTTTTATTTAATGCTTATGGGCCTGAAACCCCATAACTGATACTAAGATCATGACTCTTGCTTTCTTTAATTTTTGTTTGTTGAAAGGTTGCCCAGCTTTTTATTTACAATCCTTTTAAATCAGAATGTTTTAGGTATGGCTCACTCGTAGCATAGCTTTGGCTTTTCTTTGAGATCGGTCTGAAATCCTTCTTCTTTCATAGTGAGTGAAACCTATTTATATCTATTAATGAGAGATATCCTAGTTCTGTCACTTATTCAGTCAGTTAATATTTTTTGAGTTCTTCTACTCCAGGTATATATAATAGGAGCTGGAAATACAGAAGTGACAGATGATAGATAGATAGATAGATAGATAGATAGATAGATAGATGATAGATAGATAGGTAGATAGATAGAGGCACCATTCTAGGCATCAGAAATGTGAGTGAAGGAGGATTATCTATCTATCTACCATCTTTCTATCTACAATCACTTCTGTATTTCCATTTCCATGTAGCTTGCAATCTAATGGGAGGAGAGAGACTAAACATAAATTCATGTTTTCAGTTTTATAGGCTACTTATTTAAACCTTTAACTCTATGGTCTCTATTCTTCATGTCTGTGTGTTTGTGCAGTTCTTCTATTATTTAGAAATGTTGTATTCTTACACTAGCGGAACCTTTATAATTATAATGATATAATATCCTTAGTTTTTCATTTCTTTAGACAGTCCCTATTAACTTTCCATTATGAACAATGATAAAATTAGCATATTTCCTGTTTCCTCCCTCCTCTCCCTCTCTGTCTCTATTATCTTTTTAAATGTTTAATAGTATGGTTACATGTGCTTATATTTCTATCACTCGATCTGTCAACTTGAAATGACATCTCCTCACTCTCAACTATTATAGACGAAGCAATCAGCAAACTGATGCCAACGCCCATTTTCCCTTTTCCTCTCCAAATTTTTATTAGTTAAGTACTTTTTAAACTGTTAGGGCAGATAACCCATATGTCTGTTCTATCACCATGTTCCATCACTTTTGGTTTAATCTTTGCCTGTAGTTAAACCAATTCAATGCTCCCTGCCATTGCATCAGCTAAAGTTTCCAAAGTCATCTCCAGGAATTTCATCAAGAAGAGTTAATTAGAACAATATTCCCTGTGTGCCTCATGTTCAAAACAGC
Source organism: Balaenoptera acutorostrata (assembly GCF_949987535.1). NCBI lineage: Eukaryota > Metazoa > Chordata > Mammalia > Artiodactyla > Balaenopteridae > Balaenoptera > Balaenoptera acutorostrata. Next base: position 32,286,874 of record NC_080081.1, read on the forward strand.
CTGGACAGACTTTAGCCTTTATATTCGAAGGATAGTTTGGCTGGATATTTAATCTTTCACTTACACTTCCCTCTGGGAATACTGTAGAAGTATTCAAAATATTGACAGTTTGATGCCCGCTGTTTATCTGCTGGGAAGATTTGCTGTTCTTTTACATATTTTTCTTTCTTAGACTATCTTTTCATGATGCTGTAGCACTTGAGCTTTTTGCTGGAGATCATGGAGTCTGGAAGGCTACCCTGGAGGATCTTCCCAGCAGGAACCTTTCTTTCTCTGTTCTAGCACAGAGGGAAGCGAATTTCTGCAGTTATGGCTCATCTGTGTGACTGTTTAACTCTACCTTTTCTGTTTATCTGAACCAAAAGGATCTAAAGGACCTCTACTACAGCCCTGCTCACCCCAGTTCCTGACCCCTTCTTCTAAATAAATGAAGTAGTATTTGCACTTTAGGAGAGCCCCTTATCTTCAGGAGGTGGCTCAATCCGAGCTCTGGAATTTTCAGGGCTTCTTGCCTCCACCTCCTCCTGTGACTTTTGGTCATTCTTACATGATTTTGAAGTCAGCCGATTTTAGTGGATTATATGTGTAATTTCATGAAAAATTAAGTTTGTAAGGTCCATTTTTAATGCCTTAGGCTTTTGCCCTTTTCCTAGGAGAAGGGGCAAAAAGCTGACTTATGCAACCCTTTTTTGTGTCAAATATTTCAAAGCACTTTTGGTTTGCCAGAACTGGACTTAATGAGAAAGAAGTGGATTTGTGGGTTCCAAAGATCCAGAGCTTGGCTCACTCAGAGCATAGATTTTATACCATAAACTATACTGTAGAAAACCCATATGATGATTACAGAGCAGGTTCCCTCATCCCAAATGTGATAAGAGAAAAATCAGATGGCTGGAATGAATTGATTTGGAGGAAACATGACTAGATCATACAGAAGCCTCTAAGAAGTTCCCAGGACTCTGTCCCAATTTAAAATCTGAATTATGAATAGAGATAGCAGCATAAACTCTATATTCGGGAGAGATTCTCAGAGCAGAAGGGCTATGGCTTAGCTTCCCAAGATATAACTTGGGAAGGTGTGTTTTGGAGAAAGTCTCCAACATAGCACCTGAAGAATGGGAAAGAGGGGCAAAGGAGTTTGTCTCTGCAAAAAGTTCCCATGGGCACAGAAGTGGCACAACCAAGAAAGAAGCAAGAAAGAAGCATAGACTCTGAGACTAGAGGCCGTGGAGGAACCATAGGTACCAGTAACAGATGCCACGGCACTACAACAGAGATCATTCAGGTGAGCTACATCTCCTTGGAGGCCAGCGAGTTCAGAAGATATCACTTGGACCGAGCACCTCTCCCCAGTGCCAGAATGATGCAAAAGCAACAGCATTCCTCCCAATGCAGATTATCCCAGAAAAGAAGGAAGGAGAGGAAGGGAATATTCAAGTGACTGAATATTTAACTTGATTTGGCCACACAAAAGTTGTAAATGACTGAGTCATCTTGAATTGCTCAGATTATCTTTCTATGACCTTTAAAAGGGGAGCTTTAGAACTGAATTAAGTTCACTTCTAGAAAAATAAATACTATTAGAGATTTGCACCCATAGGTTAGTGAGTGTAAAACTTTAAATCTGCTACATTTGGGGGCTTGCCTGAAATTCCAAGGAACATTCATGTAAGACATACTTGCACCATGAACCTTAGACAAGAACTGGAGCAAGTCAGGACCATGATGCTGTGAGAGAATTGTATGCAGAAAGCCAAAGTTTGGAGCCCCAAACTGTGATATTAACTGTGACTTGGAAACACCAGAAGAATAAATCTCCTACTCATAGAAGGAAGGCTGATTCTAGGGATACCAGTTCAGGCCATAAATGTGGTGATGGCGGATATTTGAAGAGTTTGACTTTGGAAGAAGAAACAAGCTGTGAGGAGAACTCATAGCTGGTGATGTAGAAGCTCAATAAACTAGGGAGGGGGTCCTTGAGACCTGGAGAGTGGAGACACCATGATATTGCAAAAGCCAAAGATTGATTAGTCAGTGTCTATCATCCCTTTAACCAGATTGCCTGGACACAGTGATGGGAGAGTCACTACTCCCGGGAACCAGTGGGTATCCCAGGAGATTTAGACTGGGGGGTCCTATACATCATTTCCTATAATCCTAAGCAAAGACACCTTAGTTATCCCAGCATCATGATAGCACCTTTTGTAGTACAGACTACCTCAGAGGGGAAAGTGAGCAAAGAGAAATTCTTGGGAAAGCAGTGACGATCTTCCAGTGGAAACAAGTGACAGCTTCACCCATGATCCACATGTAACTCAATAATCTCAGAGACTCTGGCACGTAGATTATGGGTAAACAAAATTTGAACAGGGACTTAGCTATGATACTCTTAGCAAAATATTTCCCTTCATAGGAATGCAAATACTTATTAAGGGGATAAAAGAAAGAAGATAATATTTTTGAAAATTTAATTAATACAATTTATGTTTGTAGTCATTTTTTTTTGGATGTTTGTATTTTATTTACATTTCTAGAACTGTTTAAAATACAGAAAAACACAAAGGATTAAACAATAAATACCTATATTCCTATCATCCAGAATTAAAACTTTAAAAATTTTTTTTAATTTTTATTTTATTTATTTTTTATACAGCAGGTTCTTATTAGTTATCTATTTTATACATATTAGTGTATATATATCAATCCCAATCTTCCAATTCATCCCACAGTATTCATTCTTAAGTTCTCAATAGTCTCAAGACTTTATTTACTGAATAAATAGTATTCATTGCTTTAGGAGGGGACCAGATCCAATTTAGAACAAAAAAGTCACCATTCCATTTGGTGGTAGAAACTTAAAAAAATCTCACATAGGCAAGCAAGAGGGTAAATTCAAGAGGGTCAGTGATGTCTAGAAACCCAAGATGGGGGGCAATAGGTTCAGGGGTGAATCCTAGGAGAGCAATAGCTTAGCTTCGCCAGGTAAAGAAAGCCCACACACTGAAAATTTTCTAGAGGTTTAAATCCAACATCAAACCAAATGCTGTTAACTAACAGTGGTTGAATAAGATCTCTGAGTTCTTGGGCCTTTGAAGTCCCTGACCTGAGTGTGGTGTGGAGAAGGCCATTGGCAGCTTGCATGGAGAGAACAGGTGGACCAAAGGACACCTCATGTTTGGAACAAGGAAGATGAAGAAAGCATGGTTTGACAACTGGGGGCCACTGGAGGGAAATGGATCAACAGTGGATATACAGATACTTAAGTCCAGGCAGGACCAACTATAGCTTGCTGGACCAAACAAGCACAGAGGATAACACCTGATCAGATGACTCATCCCTAGGCCAGGACAACATCTTTACCAGTGTCTCCCTCGACCTCTTTCTGACCCAGGTCTTAGTTCACCCTCTGTCTTGAAACAGAATGAGGGAGAATCACGGATTGACTGATTGGAAGCTTTAAATTGACCACCTTGAATTCAGGAGATTACTGAGTAAATTTGAATTGGCAATATGAAAATTTCTACCATCAGAGAGACCAGGAATTCTCAAGTTTAAGTAGTTTCAGTTATGGAAGAAAGAAAATCATTTTCATATTTAACACCCAGATTTTGTGACTATGTGAAAATTAAACCCAATGTATGTGTTAAGAGTGACAGGTATATAGCAAACATTTAATAAATGATAGCTGCTAATAGTTATATTATTACATCTTTCCATTGTTATCTGAAATGTATGCTTTGGTCCTATCAACTTTTAGGTCTTAAGAGACCTCCATAAAAGCAAACATCTTTAAAATGTCCTGTTAGTTTATCAGGTGGCACAAAAGTACTGGCAAATAAAATCTTTGGTTCTTAGGGTGGAAATACAATTATGGGAACGGGGTGGAGTAAAAGGCAGAAGGTAAAGACGAATGTCTGAGAGGGGAGCATTCTAGAAATTTTGCCTGGATAGGAAAACAAGCTCATCTGGCCCCCAAGTCACACATGAATTATTTGTACCAGGATGACATTTAAATAATTAATAATGAGAAACTTAGCTTAATATTCTTGCCAACCAGCTGTATTGAGAAATCAAAAATTTTTAAATGGCTCGCTAAATCTGGGATCAGAGTAAATGTGTTGGGTGGTCTTGCAGGCTATTTTCAACACATTGTAGGAGCCCAGTGGCCTGCTTTTCTCTCCATTAAAGGACTGTACCACGGCATCTATTTATGTTCCAAAGTCAAGCCACCCGCTTTCTTGGAAAATACTGCCAAAAATGAAACACTGCCATTATGAATTGCCTCTTCTTATGCTTTAAGAGTGCCACCGCTTTTCACTTTGTATTTGTTCACCTCATCTTTTTCTTTTCAACATGCATTTTTAAAACACTTCAAATTAATTACAGATTTTTAAATTCCTAATATTTTTGGTTGGTTACATTGATCAGCATATATAAAGAGCTACCTTTATTCTTCATGTTGTAACTCCAAGTCACACTGGTGGTAGGTTCCTTCTGTCAAGTTCCTGAATCATGTATTTATAAGTTTCAATCATTTCCTGGTCAGAATTTCTTACTGTTCCTTTGACTTTCTCCTAGGTTTAGGGATTCTCCTTAGTTTGGGGTTTGTATAGTTTTGCCTATTGACTATAAATGCCTAATCACATTTTATCTAGTTAGAATTCCAACTTTAAATGTAAATGATGATATGAAAATGCCCCCAAAATGCCATTTTTTCCTGCTCTCAAGACTTATTTTTCAGAACTATTAATCTTCAGTCTTCAGTCTTCTCTCAGACCCTAAAGCCAATTCTCTCTCCACACTTGTAATCGCCTAAACAAGTTTATATTCATAGAACTAACTGTGAAAAAAAAAAAACCTCACCACCTATTATAAATCCTAAAATTAGTTGTCAGGGATGGAGCAGTACTATTTTATTATATTACAACTGATTAATAATGGTAACAGAAATTTTGTCTTTTAATTCATGGAAACAAATCTCTCTTATTTAAAATACTAATGCTCCGTGTATGAGTGTTCATGGATGGTGATATTTGGGTGGGAAGAATTCCTTCAACATGTATTAGAGAGGTATTCATTAGTTCATTCCATAATGAATTCAGTAGATAGTTACTAAGTGCCACCTCTATTCCAGGCACTCTTCTGGGTAATGTGAATACATTAGTGAACAAAATAGATACAGATATCTGTCCTTCCTGAGATTACAACCTAGTGGGGAGGAGAGAAAAAATAAAAAATAAACGAATTAATGTTTACCATTGATGTTGATATATGGAGAGAAATAAAGCAGGGAAGGGAGGTGGAACAGGGTGGGGAAGAAGGGCTGTTTTTCAAAAGGTGGTCTAGGAAGGCCTCCGTGACTGGGTGAGCAGACACCAGAGGTGAGAATGCTCACCAGGCACAGATCTCAGGGCAGAGCATACCAGGCAGAGGGGGTAGCAAGTTCATGGTCCTGGGGCAGGGAGGCCTGGTGTGTTCAGGAACAACCAGGAAGCCAGAGTGGGTGGAAGAGTGTGAAGCAGAAAAGTGGGAGATAGGTTTTGGAGAGGCAGCAGGTAGCCCTGACATAACCACTTTGGAAGCCTGTGTGAGGACTTTGCTTATAAAGAGTGAGAGGGGACACCACTGTGAGGGCATTGAGCCAAGGAGTGATAAGATCTGACTTATGTTTTAAGAGGTTCCCTCTGGATAGTGTCCTGAGAAGTGTTCGTAAAGAGGGGAGGATGGAAGCAGAAAGTCCATTTAAGAGGCTTCCGCAATAACCTGGGTGAAAGGTGAAGGGTAGTAACAAAGAGGTGGTGGGATAGAACTTGAAAGAAGAATCAATAGGACTTGCTGGCTGATCATACATGAACTCTAAGAGAATGAGTCAAAAATGTTACTAAGTTTTTTTTTTTTAATTTATTTATTTTTGGCTGTGTTGGGTCTTCGTTTCTGTGAGGACTTTCTCTAGTTGCGGCAAGCGGGGGCCACTATTCATCGCGGTGCGCGGGCCTCTCACTATCACGGCCTCTCTCGTTGCGGAGCACAGGCTCCAGACGCGCAGGCTCAGTACTTGTGGCTCATGGGCCTAGTTGCTCCGTGGCATGTGGGATCTTCCCAGACCAGGGCTTGAACCCGCGTCCCCTGCATTAGCAGGCAGATTCTCAACCACTGCGCCACCAGGGAAGCCCAAGAATGTTATTAAGTTTTTACCTTAACGACTGGGGAATAGAAGTAATTGCTATCTACTGGGATGAAGAAGGTGACTAGGAATGGTTAGGGTTAGGGTGGGGACAGGTAAGATCTGGAGTTCAGTTTTAGACAAGTTAATTTTAGTTATCCATCATACACATGAGTGTAGCTATAGAATAGAGAGTAGACTATATAAATCTGGAGTGAAGGGCACCTTGAGATATACATTTGAGAATGATCAGCATAGAGAGATGCCATTTAAAGCCATCAAGACTGGATGAGATCACCAAGGGAGTGGGCAGAGCCAGTTGAGAGACTGAACAGCGAAATGTGGGCACTCCAACATGAGGAAACTTGGGAAAACAAAAACAGAATGAGATAGTGTGATGTTCTGGGAAGCAAGGGAGGAAAATGCTTCAAGGAGGAGAGGGTGTTTTACTATCTCTTTCACTTTTGGTTAGTGTTTGTTTGTGTTAAACTTCATCTTCTTGACCTCTCTGTGCCACGTGCTGCTGATAGGTCAAGATGATGCAGGCTGAGCATTTACTACCAGATTGAAACACCAGATTTAATTTTTGTTGACCTTAAATGCAGTTTTGGTAGAGCGGTGGGGATCAAAGTCTTAATGGAATTGTTTTCAAGAGAGGATGGGAGAAGAGAGATTGAGTACAGAAAAAAATAGAGCACTTCTTGGCGGGCTTTTGTTATAACAAAGAGTAGAGAAAGGGGGTAGGAGCTGGAGGAGACTGCGGGGGTCAGGAGAATGGTTTTAAAATTCATTTCAAAGACTTGGTAAATTACAGGATGTTGTATGCTAAAGAAATTGATTCAGTGGAGAAGGAAAAACTGGTGATGCAGAAGTGAGGAAACAATTATGACGCAATATACATGAGTGGGTGAGAAGAGAAGGAATTTCGTGCTAAAGGGGGAGGAACTGGCTTTAGATATGAGCACCATGGTTTATCCATGGTACCAGGAGGGAAGGTGGAGCTGTAAGAAGATGGGTAGCTGGAGTGTGTAAGCCTATATGTGGAAAATTCATTCCTGAGGGCTTCTGTTTTCTCAGGGAAGTAAGAAGGGAGACTAGCAGTGGAGAGTGAGGATGGAAGAAGAGTATTGAAAGAGGTGAGACAGGAAGTGTAAACAGTCAACGGGCCAGGAAATGTCCTAGGGTTGTTGGGCAGGACTTACACCCCAGAGGAGCATTTTGGAACTCAGGTTCCTTGGGAAAATATTCCCAGAGTATTAAAAACATGTTTGAAAACCAGGTGATTAAATATTTTGGAGAACTACTGTAGTTCTACAGTAGTAGAGTTCTACTAGAGTAGACAGGCTCTGTCGGCCCTGTCTTCCAAAGTCACAATGTCAGTTACGAGGTGAACAGCAACTACAGCATTCTCTTCAAAGAAAGATGTTTAACACTGTACCATCAAAATTTTCCCAAATGTTTGAGGCACAGAACTCTTTGTGTCCCATTACCTACTAGCATCCTTCAGAACAGTGTTCCATGGACTCCAGTTTGGAAAAAATCACTGCCATAACTACAGCATCACCAAGGTGTTCATTAATTCCCCGAGAGAGGCTCTTGCAGTCACTGCTATGCCACCTATAAGGGGCAACATCTGAACCAGATGCAAAACTCAAGAGACTCCAGGTAAACAATTAGGGAAGAGCTCATTAACTTTTTCTGAAGTTCCTCATTCATGACCCCTAATGGGGTATAGAAAGCCTTCAAGGACAATTCAGTCTAACGGGAAGAACAACGTGCTGGGATCCAGGAACTCAAAGCTGAAGTGCATAGTCTGGGCAATTTCGGCAAGAATTCAGCACTCAAGTATCTAAATGTTCACTAGCAAGTTTCCTCCACCAGTTGTGAGTACAGAATACACAGTGATTAAGAAGACTCATCTGCCATCCGTCAAACCAGGGACAAATCTTATTTCCATCTCCTACTAGCTGTGTCACCTTGGAAACAAGTTAATATCCATGGATCTCAGTTTTCTTCTTTGCAAAACAGAGAAGACGATATCACCTACCTCACTGGCTATTATGAGGATTAAACGAGAAAAAAAACACCTCACTTAGCACATTGAACTTTTACCTGTATATTGTAACAAGCAATAACTGATAGGAAGCACTTTTCTAAATTAAAAGTCTTGTGAAATTGTAAAGCAGCGTTAGTTCTGTATTAACAGTGTGGCAAAGGAAATTAAATTAAGAATGTTTTTAAAAGAAAACATATAAGTGGCTGATTTGGTTCTGAAAAGTATGAAGTCAATGCACTGCTCCTTCCTAATCTGTTTTCTCTTCAGTATTTTGACAAAAGTCTACATCAGAGGTTTATTGAACTTGTACTGCATTATTGCAGAAAGGAATGGCTTTTCTGTTGGGGATAATAATAGTAATAAAATAATGTTATTTTAGATTTGTGGTCTAGCATTTCCTTTACAAGCAGGTATTGTTCCTAATGGGAAAATAAAGATTACGAAGGGTTAACTGACTTAGTGAAGGTCAACAAAAAGTCACAATTGGTCCACTCATAGAGCGGCAGGAAAGTCTGTATTTCTGACATATTTATAACTCTATGGTTAAGATGTTTGTTTAATGTTCTCTTTTATTCAAAGGTCTCTGACCATTTAAACCTTTTCCCCCTTTAACTTAGATGTGCTTTGTCAGTTATTAGCGTCCTTTAAGTACCTGCTTCATGCTCACTTTAAGATCTGGACCTACCAATTTTCAAAGACTTCTACTTTGACAAAATTCCAAGATAATTACAGCAATTTTTAAAAACATGTTCTAGTGAAAAATAAAACCTTCCTTTAGATTTGAAATTTCAAAGAATTAAGTTTGCTTGCTTCTTGTAAGAAGATAGTTCTTAGACTTTGTGATACTAAGACTAAAAAATACACTATATTTTGCATATAGGTTTAAAATGTGTTTGAGTATGTTTGCTTTAACCATGGAACCTGATCCAAGACCAGGCTCAGAAGTAGGAGCTAAAAACCTGAAATCTAGGTATTATTGTCAAATCCATGGAGGATTGCATATCTCCTTTCTAACTGATACTTCTAGATAAAATGGCAAAATATTTCATTGCTGCTTGATTACATGTTACTAAATAAAAGTGGTATTTATAAGTATCGTTGGGGTGAAATTATATAAATATTTTTATTAGCACATGATTGTAAGAGATACAGATCCCAAATGTAGATGTGCATGAATGACACAAGTCAATACACACACACAAAAAGAGATAGAATTACGAATGGTGTGCGTCTAGATTTTCGCAGCCGACCCAGCCATATGTTTCTTGTCTAGGTGGCTGCCCAGGGAACTCAAGCATGTGGATAACAGTTCTAGCGGCAAGAAGCCATATAAACAATGAACATAACTCAAAATGAAACAAAGAAGCATGCTAATAGCAAATTGTATCATTGTAGAATACTACTCAACCAAACTTTTTTGATGAGTGATAAACGGATAAATGATATAGAATCAAACCAATGAAAAAATAATTAAGTGTTTGATGGAAGAACCACATAGCATTTTGTACTGTAAGATGTGACAGTCCCATTTTCTCTCTCTGATTTTTGTCTACACGTGCCTTCATTGTAACCTCCCCGGAGTCAGCCAGGACAAACACGATGCCTGATACCCAGTGGTTAAATTCTACAAAACATTTTGTTTATTTTGTCACTGTAATAGGAAAGATCTGCTTCCAGCTTCAAAGAAATAAATAATGGAATTTAAATCCTTTTTCCTTTTATGTAACAAATAGAATGTATACTTTCTGTTAGTTTGTGGGTGGGGTGGGTAGTGTAATAAAGCTATAGAATTTCATTCACATGGGAACGTTTTGATATATTAAGAGTAAGTCTTATGTTTTACCTGATGCTTTTTCTGAGAAAATACAGTCACCCTGCTTAATTCAATGAGAAAAACACTTAATAATTGATGAGGATTTGTGGAGTTGAAAGTTGTAAACAAGACAGTATTTCAATACAACAGCTCTAAAATAACTAAACAGACTTCCTCTGTTGAATTTATTTACCCTTTCTATAGCACCTATCATCTTAATACTTAGGCATAAAAGTACCAGGCATAATGTGAGAATGAAAGTATTATGATTCTGTCTAATTTTTCTCTCTCACTGAGTTAAAATACAGTGTTCAACCATACATTTATTCCCCTTTGTTACACTGCTTATTTCCTGAGACTAAGGAATTCCTTATATACTATAAATATGCAGTGATTGGTGTGAAAGAGAGATGAAGGCATGACACTGTCTATTAACTCAAAAATCAATCAGTAGTTTAACTACGAATAGTGTACAAATATGCAGGTATAGTAGCAGTAGCTAATGGCCATGGATTCAATTTTTTCTGTCCTGGTTTCATTCTCATTTTCAAAGAAACTCTCTCTCATGATCTTGTGATAACCGGTTGAGTTCCTGAGACCAATATTTATCTGCTGGGTCTGTTGAGGTTATCAAGCTCTTTCATGTCAACAAGATATATGGAAAGGATTTATATCATAACAATGAATGACAAATTATACAACAAACTTACAATAGTTTTAAAGACAAAGTGATACTAAAGCATCAGATGCCTCAGAGTTTTCATCTATGCAATGGAATTGTGTTAATACCCAAATATTTGCTGAGTGCCTACTACATTCCAGGCACTTTTCTAACCCAATGGGCTGCAGCAGTGAACAGGTGAGAAAAATCCTCTGCTCTTGTGGAATTCTTACTCTAGTGGTGGGGCAGATAGACAGTAAGCAACAAAAATAAAGCAAAATATGTAGTGTATTAGATGGTGATAAGTGCTGTATAGAGAAAGATAAAAGGAGAGGTGGATCAGAGGGCTCCTGGGGCTTGCAACTTAGTTGCAATAGTTGGTTATGCTTGCCCTGAGGAGGTAAAAACAGTAGAGGTTCACAGAATTCTTGGTAAGATTGAATGAATTATATGCAAAATGCGTTGAGCAGTGTGTGGCACATAGTAAAGGGTTAATAAATGTCAGGTTGAAAAAGAGGGTGTGACACATAGGGTTATTTTGAGGAAGGTTTTTGTTTGTTCTGCAGACTTTCCTTTATTGGCCATGGCCATTTTTATCTGGAGTTAAGAATGGAATTGTATTTGACTTTTGCATAAAACGTTCATAAAGCTGATTTGTAAACTGGATAAAAATAAATAACTGGAAGACCTAGGTCTTCATGGATCAGTTATCTACAGTTTGTCCCTGTCTTAAAAAGAGAGAAAGAAGGAGGAAGGAGTGGGGGCATGGCGAGGGAGAAAGGGAAGGGGAGAGGGAGGAGAAGGAAAGAAGGAAGGGAGAAAGGAGAGAAGGAAAGAAAAGCTCTTTAAGAGTCCATCTTAAGAATAAAATTGTTTTAAGGCATACAGTTTAAATTACTTTAACTTTATACGTGACTCACTTGAAAGATGGCTCAGTTAAAACAGATCTAAATCCAAATCTAGGAAAATACTAATCTTTAGTAATTGAATTAATTGGGTTCTAACATTTTGTTGAACTATATAAAATCTATAGAAATCTCGTATATTCCTTAAGATTATTTTTCTTGACCAACAACTTTATTATTCTAGAAGGTGACTATATTTAGGTGCATTTTAATAGTAAACAAACAATGAGTTATTTGTATTAAAGAAGTTAACAGTTCTAGCTAATAGAAAAGAAAAATAAATACTCATAGGGCACCCACAATGTGCTAGGCAATTTGGAAGTTACTTTCATTTTTTCATGAAAAAGTTTTGAGGACTTGTGTGTTGGGTGCTGAGTGAGACATTGGTGGGATAACTAAGAAGTGGTCACACACAATTCTTGCCAAGTTTCAGAGAGCTTACAGTCTTGAAGGAGAAGGTATATAAGACCTCATTCGTTCTCCACATCTTTGTAAAGAAGGCGCCATCCCAGTTGTACAGGGAGGAAAACTGAAATCAAGAAAAATTAAGCAAGCTGTCAACGGTCACTCAATCAAGTGATGAAAATCCATAATCAGTTCAGGACTTTTTGGTTAACAGGTACAAGCTCTTTCGCTGCTGATTCACTAGTATTTGAGTATGAAATACGAATGCAGTTTATATTTACCTTTCCGATTGTGACTTGCTTATCCAACTTTTAAAAATTAATGTTCATTTCTCAAAGACATGTAAATCGATAGAGTAGAAAGATGAGCCACAACCAGACTATGTTACTGGGTGAAGCTAAACTGGGATTCACGTTTGCCTTAGGTAAATCACACATGGATTAATCTTAAATTGGCTACATTATGGTTTGTGTACTTTAATGATTTTTTAAAAATCACACTGTGGGGAAAAGTATATGTTAAGAAATATCACCAAGTCTTTTTTTTTTTTGTCTTTAATGAAACGGTGTCCTTACAATGACTGTGTCAATAACTTGTCAGCCTACGATATGTTTTTCCTTTTTTAGCTGTCAGCCAGCAAGAATTCAATAGAGAGTCTCAGTAATATAATGGTTTGCAATTTAAAACATTATGCGAAATTATATAGCAAAAAGGTAGAGACTGTCAGTTGGCTGTCCCAAATTCCATCTAAGATGTTCTCTGTGTCCACTTTCCTGTGATGGATCTCTGGGAAGCCATGTGACCCAATCTTGGCCAATGAGATATAAGCAGATGATATGGGTGAGGCTTTGGGAAAAATTTCTAAAAGGAATAGATCTGGCCTCTATCTTTAGCCTTTCTCCCTCTTCCTACTGTGGAGGGAAAAAAGAGTTACACTTTCAGAAGGCAAGCAGGAAAAGAAAATGGACTTGGAGGCCCTCGGGCACCAGAGAGCAGCTTCACAGCCTTGAGCTCTGGCTGTGTACCTTTGGACTTCTTGCTTCATTGCAAGGGCATTGGGTGGGGCGGCGGGGGGGGGTGGGTGGGGAGCAGGGGGAAGGGTATGTATCCTAAGCAGACATTAGTTGGGTTTTCTGTTGTTTGCAGATGAAAGCAAAGCACTACCGATCAGTACCGTGATGTTTCTCCCTCCATTTCCTCTTCCTTCCCTTTCTCTCCCCTTATTTTCATTTCATGTTATTTTATTCCCAAGTTTCTGGCTAGGTTTTACTTCTTTCTTTCTCTTCTTCTCTATCAGCTATCTAATTTGTTATTTTAGCTTCCAACGTGGTAGAACTAAATATCTATTTAGATGCCTTACAAATTTCTCAAAAGTAAAAACAAGTATGAATTTCATAAAGACACTGTTTTTCTCTTATTACCAGGACTTGAAAATTGAGACAAAGTTTCCTATTTTCTTTCCTTTGTACCCCTTCCCCTAAATACTCAAGTTGTTGAATTTCAGAGTCTGAATTTGTAATGTCAGCTGTTCCAATGCTGATTTCCTATTGTAGACAGACTGGCATCCTCTTAGTCGGGCTGTGGCAACAGCAGTTTGGCTCAGTCCCAGCATCCTACCCACCAATTTCACATTTATATTCCTAGAGTAGAGTTCAATCTCTACTAATCAAACAATTAAAATTCAAGCTATTCTTGTTTACCAACCTAAGGTTTTTTTAAAATTTCAAAACACCACCCAATCTTAGCAAGAACACAGGAAAATAGCACTCTCATATATATGGTGTCATGGTAAACTGGTAAAATACTTTTGCAAAATAATTCAACAGTATGTTTCTAGAATAATAAAAACAAATTCATAAGCTTTGTTTCAGTAACACTATTGAAACTAGGGGAAACTATCTAAAAGTTATTTTTTAAAAGAAAGAAGCCAAGGCGTTTACTCTAATGTAAGTACCATTGCAAACATTTGGAAAACTTCAAATGTGGGAGGGACAGTACCCTAAATAGATAATAGCAAATCACTATGAGGAAAAATAATGATATGAAGACTTTATGTCAAGATCAAAAATATTAATAATAAAAAACTGCAATGAAATTTTTCCCCCAAGTTGAAAAATAGTAACCCCTGAAGGGACAGGAGAGGGATGCAACTGGGATGACCACAGTGGGTGGCTTAGAAAGTACTGGAAACACTATGTTTCTTAAGTGTGGGAGAGGCCACATGTACCTGATATATACTATTTTACATACATGACACACTTCATGTTATTAAGAAATAAAAATATCCTTTCCATCTTTTAAGGGCAACCTTCTCCACAGTGTTTCCAAACAGATATAACTTTATCCAGAGTATTTTAATTGTACCTCGTGTTATTGTTATTCATTAGTTTTATCTGAGCTCATCTTCATAAGCTTATAATACTGAGGCTAGTCCCTTGCATTCAGCATGAAATTAAAGTGGTATTCTGTAAACGATCTATACTTTAGGCTGAGCTGAATTGTTTCCATGAGGGTACAATTTTCATTTGTAAAATTTTAAAAGACAAGGATAACTATAGTTCAAATCTGATATGCCTCAATTTGTTATATTTAAAATTGTAGATTATCTCTATCACAAAATTATAGCTCCAATGTTTGCAACCTAAAAAGTTGCAAAGTGCCATTTTAAAAAACAAATTTGCTGTGAATTTCCTCTCTGATATTGAAGAATTGAATTTTTAGTCAATACAGTATAATTCTAATAAAACAAAAAAGTAGTATAATTGATTGGATAATTTTTAAATGATTACATATGATAGGGACAATGAAATTAGGTAAAAATGCTTCAAATCTAATATATTCCTTTATGTAAAAACTTCTAACTTAGAAGAAAGTTGAAGAATGTTGCCAGAATTAATGTTCAGAAGGTATTTGTCAACATATGCCAGAATTTTATTTTCAATATATGTACACAAATGGAAACTCAGGTTTTCTTCTATATTGTATTTTAATGATGTCATTCTAATTTTAATAATTGTTTAATAGATTCAACTAGTGCTCATTAATTCCCTACTATGTGCAAAATAGTGTGAAGGGTGAAAGGAAGGCGAAATAAATGGTTCAGGTGCCGCTCTTGTTCGCAAAGGGTTATCTGTGATAGGACAGCCAACAATACTTAATGAAAGCAGAAAGGTGTAAGTACCTTAAGAATAAGTGAGGGAATTAACATTTGCTGGATGCCTGCTCAGGCTAAATATATCTCACATTGGTCCAAATAAGCGTCCAATAAATGTTAATCCTTCAATATGAGGGAAATATTATTTAAATAGGTAGAACAATTGAGAATCAGAAAAAGGATGAAAAAACCATCTGGTCAGTGGCTGAGGCACTCTTTCCATTATACCAGAAGAAGCTCAAAGAAGGGAAAGATGAGTTTTGGGTGAGGGAATAAGAGATGCATACATGTGTATGGGGTGTCATGGCATCATTTGGTGATGATTCCACAGGAGGAAAAGGAGGGGGACTATTAAGTAAAGGTATCCAGGATGGATGGGGCGTTGTAAGATGTCCACATGTGCTGGGAGGGGAAGTATGAGATATGAAAAGCTAAGTGGGGCCCTTAAGTGTCATCGTATTGTATTGAAACTAATTTGTGCCACTTTGGGTTTCTAAATATAGGTATGCTATAGTCAAGGTTTTGCTGTAGGAGAGGTGGACTGCATTTGAGAGGAGGGGCTAGAAGTTCAGAGCTGGGGTACCAGGAGGGCATGTGGTAGTGGGGGCAGGGGGAGACTTGAATGAAAGTGACTATGCAGGAGCTTGGAAAAGAAGAGACACATCTGATGATGTGAGGAAGATATTGAAGCTAAAAGGACCAAAAACTGTATTGACTGCAACAAAACAAAGTTATGAAATGTCATTTTCCCCCAATTTCTAGATAGCCCCTCACTCAAATCAAAACATGTTGTTTACCATGTAATCATATAATAACACCAGCTGTTTGCATTTGTAGTAAGGTTTTTAGATGCCTTTCTCATGCAGGAAAATTTCCCTTTGCAGCACATTATTGCCAAAATATGACACAAGGAAAAAAACAAAACAAAACAGGCATTGAAAACCTAATAGCACATATTCACTTCAGGCCCTAGGAAAAATCAAGGTTATATTTTTAAATTTATTTAAAGCACCAGGAATCACCTTTCATTTTCACTTCTAGTCAGTTCTAGTCTTTCAACACAACTTTTACTTCTGAAAATGGACTTCACCACCCCCCCCCCCCAATTATACTAGTGTTAAATCATCCATGCAATCTTTGGCATCATGCAGCCAAAGGCTTAAGAACTTTACATGTACATAGATATTGAAGAGAGTCTTTACCTTAGAGAAATCAGGCTATGGGACAGGTAATACTCTTAATACTGTAAAAGAGTTCCTGTCACTGACACTAATTTTTCAAAGAGTAACACAACTGGTGAAGTATAAGAAGATCTGGCAAAAAATTTCTGGGTAGGTAACATTTACATTAACAACTTAACATCTCTAGCTGTAAATTTAGCTGTATATTTACATTGAATTAGGTATATTATTTGCTTCGAGCGTGCATGTGTATGGCTTTTTTTTTTTTTTCTGGCCAACATGTTAGGGAAAAGAAATCCAACGTGTGTCCTGTTTATGTGTATAAGAATGTCAGAATACAAACCTTCATCCTCTTTATTTTATTTTTTAAATTAATTAATTAATTAATTTTTGGCTGTGTTGGGTCTTCCTTTCTGTGCGAGGGCTTTCTCTAGTTGCGGCAAGTGGGGACCACTCTTCATCGCGGTGCGCGGGCCTCTCACTATCGCGGCCTCTCTTGTTGCGGAGCACAGGCTCCAGACGCGCAGGCTCAGTAGTTGTGGCTCACGGGCCTAGTTGCTCCGTGGCATGTGGGATCTTCCCAGACCAGGGCTTGAACCCGCGTCCCCTGCATTGGCAGGCGGACTCTTAACCACTGCGCCACCAGGGAAGCCCAAACCTTCACCCTCTTTAATTCATTCTTCTGGTATTTGCAATAATAAAGACTAAATAAATGAAGTATATAAACTTAGGAAAACAGATCATTATCTTTGACCCAAATCATCTTGCTTTTAAACAGAACTATAGTATCATATAGAATTGGATTTGACAGATACTTTCAACACTGAAATTTTATGATTCTGTAATTTCAACATACTCTTTTATGCAGACAGAATTATGCATTCTTGGTAAAATAACTTTGCCATCTTTACATTTTCTGCCTTTTCACAGCCCTGCATACACATGGAAGTAGAAGAGAAAGGACTAAACATAAAAGATGTGCACGTACTTTTGCCAGGGTATGTGGACTTTTTTCCTACCTCCTTCCAGCTGTTCACACCTTAGTTTGTTTAAATCCAAGTTCTATGCAGAGATAGAATTATACGAACTGAATTGGAAATGTATGCCTGTACACAGACACACACTCACATATAACTGTCTCCAGTATCCTAAGTGCCAATAATACCCTGCTTCTTTATTCTCTTACTGTTTTTGCCCTTCCACATCCATCCCCAGCTCACACAATGAAGTGATTCTCTCTCTTAAACCTTTTCCTGTTTCTATCTGGGGAGTTGCCTTAATTTAACATTTCTATTCCTTCTTATGTCAACAATTTAACAAAATCTGCTAGTATTTTTTTTCCTAATACTTGATATACTTCTCTCTTTTAACCACACTATACAGTTTCTAGATATTAACCTTGACCTATCTCTATTTTCCTTATCCCTCTGGAATGGATTCTTGTACTTTGTTTTCTTTTTTTAAAAATAAATTTATTTATTTTATATATTTTTGGCTGCGTTGGGTCTTCATTGCTGCATGCAGGCTTTCTCTAGTTGCAGCGAACGGGGGTACTCTGTGTCGGTGCGCGGGCTTCTCATCGTGGTGGCTTCTCTTGCTGCGGAACACGGGCTCTAGGCGAGCGGGCTCAGTAGTTGTGCCTCCCAGGCTCTACAGCACAGGCTCAGTGGTTGTGGCGCACGGGCTTAGTCGCTCCGCAGCACGTGGTATCTTCCCGGACCAGGACTGGAACCCGTGTCCCCTGCATTTGGAGGCGGATTCTTAACCACTGAGCCACCAGGGAAGCCCCGTACTTTGTTTTCTATCTTTCATCATTCTATTAACATGCCTATGGCTGGAGCCACAGGAAGGAAGTGCAGTCTGGAATACGTTTCCACGTGCAGAAGCACTTGCTCTAGAATATATTTATGGTAAGTCCGCCACTCAGCTCTCTCTGAGAAAGAGCTGTTAGTACAAGAACTGCCACGATGACATCATGTCTTATAGCATCCTTCCACTCTTAACAGTTAAACTCACTTCTTTCACTCCCTGCCCCACCTAGAGGAAAACTTTACAGTTTCCAGTAGAGGCAAGTTTTCCGTTTAAATGCTGTGCATCTGTTGATGTTCTACGGTTTTTCAAACTTGTCTTTTCATGTTGTTTTTATCCAGAGGTAGAGGAATGTAAAGGGCTGTTTACCCGGCGCCCAGGATCAGGCCAGGGGGTGGGGTCCGGGGCTGCTTTCCCCGGAAGAGACCCCACCCCATGGAGGGCCCCTCAGCCCCCAGTTTCCATCTTCCTTTGGGCTTCCTGATTCCCTTGCCGCACCCACGTCTTCGGATGTGGGCTTCCATCGCCTTCCCGCTCGCGGTGCTTTCCTAGTCTAAGGATACTTCGCTTAAGGAGTGGGGCACAATTTTCGGCCACCTTCACTTATTTGTTCTTCGACACCCTAACACCAGGACAGACCCCCTCCTCTTAATCCTGATTTCTCAGGCGCAGGCCCACTGATTCATCCCGTCAGGACTAGAAGTGGGCTGTGCTCCGGTCTGGACCACCTTGCCCATCTTCCTCACCTACAGAACGTGGCAGGAGGTAGACAGCACGCCAGGCAGTGCGCTGCCTTTGTTTTCATTCATAACGCACACCGGGCCTCTAGAAGTGTTTGGAAAATGCCACAGAAAATGTAGAACATGGCTTTTCCTGGCTAGAACTCGTCCCTTCACTCTCATTTCCTGTTTCTCGGCCTCTGCCTCCTTTTTCTTCCCACCCTACTTCGTGCCACACTTGGCGAATCTCTCTTCCCTTAATGTAAACTTCCTTTTCGCGGCCTTCCCACGGCCGGGGCGGTTTCCCACGCGGGGCGGGCTCAGGGGCGCCGCGCCGGGGTGTCCGGCGGCCTGGGCGCCCCAGCGCGCTCACGCAGCTTTGCAAGAAAGTGGCGCACGCGATCGCCACCTCGGCCCGCCGCGCCCGGCCCGCCCGCTCCCAGCCCTGCGCGCCGGCTTCCGCCCCCGCCGACCCTCCAGCGCCGCGCTGACCCCGCGCCCTCGGGGCCACCGCGGGAACGCCGGGCCGCACGGGCTGCCTCCTCCCCCTCCCGCCCCAGAATCGCGCCGATCCGCTCCCCCGGGCGCGGAGGCGGGGAGGGAGGGGCCCCCGGGAAGGGCGTGAAGGACGCGGCTCCTGGCCGCCCGCATCTCGGGGCGCAGGGCGGGGCGGGGCGGGGTGGGGGGTGGTGCCTGACTTCCCTCTCCAGCCGCTCCTCGCTCCGGGTCTGCAGCTCCTGCTTCCTGCCCCTCCCGCCCGCAAGTCCGCCCGCCTGCCTAAATTCCGAGCGAGGGCGAACGCCCCTTCTCCCCGGGCTCCCGAGCCGGCCGGGCGGCTCCGCCTCGCCCCCATTCATCCCGCCAAGGTGAACCGCTGGGAGGGAGGACGCCCCCGCCTAGCCCGCAACGTGCGTCGCTCCAGAACCCAAACAATGCTTCCCCCGCCTTCCGCGTGCGGCCCTCCGCCCAGCCCAGCCTCGCACGCAACCCCGCGCGCAGGGCACCGCCTGCCCGGGCCGGGACCCCATTGTTGCCCGGCGCGGGCGATGCCCGGCGTCCGGGGGCGGTCCCCGCGAGCGGTCCCGCAGCGTCCGCCGGCCGCCGGAGCCGGCTCCGCCCACACCTTTCCAAGTTAGCTGGTGGGTGAGCCGCGGGGACGGCTCGGGCCCCCGGCCCCCTCCCTGCACGCTTCCACCCGGGCGGGAGGGGAGGGTAGAGGAGCGGCGGGGGCTGTGGGCCGAGCGGGCTCCGCGCTTTATTTGTCTCCGAATTCCCCTCCTAAGGCTGCCTAGCGCGCTGACACAAAAGAGGGGACTTTCTCGCGTCTCCGCGCGAGTCCTCTCCAGACGAGTTGAAATCGGGGGTTCCTCCCGCCGCGAGGCCCCGCCGGCACCCCTCTCCCCGCGGCTCCCAAAGCGGCGTTGGCCATGTGTAGGTTATTTTGGGTGCCGCAGCAAGGTGGTGCAGGTGATCGGGAAGCTCCGCCGCGGCCGAGGCCGGGGGGCGGGGGCAGGGGTGGGGCGGGGTGGAGGTTCCGCGGACCCACCCCCCAGCCGGCGGCCCGGGCGCCGAGGCGAGGGCCGGGCAGTGGGTGTTGCCTTCTACCTCTGCGAGCGGGGAGGGGTTAGTTTCCCACAGGGGATTTCAACCATCACACTCAGAGCCCGCCTCCTAATCCTCGGGCGGAGCGGCTCGGGGGCCCCATTTTATGGCAATAAAGCGACTTAGCGCCTGCTGAGCGAGCCCCTCCCCGCCGCCGCCCCCGCCCTCGGCCCCACCCCGGGGCTCGCCCGCAGCGGCGGGGCTTTGTTTCGGGGGAGGAGGACCCGGAGCTCTTTTGTTTGGGGGTTTGGTGTTTTCACCTCCCCCCCACCCCGCTCCCCCAACCCTCCCCCCCTCCGCGCCTCTCCGGTTTCCTGAGCTGCGGGCTGCAAGGGAGGAGAAGCGGCGTCTTGCAACCCCCTCGGCTGGGCCCCGGGGTAATTCGATGCGGGCCTGGCGAGGCTCCCCCCGCTAGACCCGGGCTCGCGTCTCGGCAGCCTCCACCCACTGGCCCACCCTACATTTAGCGCATCATGTGATCCGGGTAAGTCATTTGCAAGTACAACAGTTCCCTGGGTTGCCCCCCATTCATTTCCTGAGAACTGCAGAGAGCAGCTGAGAGACTCTGCCCGTGCGTGTGCGTGTGCGAGTGTGCGTGTGAGTGTGCGCGGGTGACGCCGTGTGTGTGTGTGAGTGTGCGCGCGCGCGCGCGTGTGAGAGCGAGAGAGAAAGGGAGAGAGAGAGGGGGACTCTGTGTGAGGGAAAGAAAACAATTTCTCCTGCTCTGCAGCTTCTGTTCAGGTCTGTGCCGATTCCGTTTCTTATCAAAATAAACAACCCCCTCCTCTTTTTTTTTTTTTTTGTGCCATCCCAGATCAGACCGTATTCTCTTAACATGTTTTATTTTCCTTCTGTCATCTGCTCAAGTTAAATCATTTTGGTTGGTCTGTGTTCGTAAAGGGGGAAAGTGTTGGGAAGCGGGAGGGGGGCCGAGGGAGGGCGATGCTACTGCAGAGCAAGTAGCGTCGGTTGGATTCGTGGAGAAGAAAGAAGGTTTCTCTCCCCCCCCGCAATTTTTTTTTAAAAAGAACTTATCAAGTAGCGTGAATTAAGCAAATGTTTTTCTACCCCTAGTGGAATTGTTGGTTGCAGTGCTTGCCTGACAGTTGCCAAGGATGAGAAATAAAACACCAGGGCTGAATTGGGGGGGGGGCTTGTGGAAGTAGTGTGCCCCCAGGAATAGAGCGAGTTGGGTGAAGAGCTGCCGCACCGGGCCTTGTGGGCTTGGGTGTGCACTGGAGAGAGCGGAGGGGAAGGGGTTAAGGCGGAGATGACACTGCTGGCATGAATAGTGGTCCTGGTGCTACATTCATTATTGTCTCTGGTCGTAATGATGTGTAACTGTCACTTGCTACAGTGCCTGGTCCCTGGAAGTAGCCAGGGACTGGCCCGTGGCTGTTATTTTCAATTACGGGGGGCCTGACCGGAGTTGACAAGGGGCAACTTTGCAGGGCCACCCGGGCCGGGAAGCCCGCGGAGCCGGCCTGGCAGCCACTTCTTGCCTTAAGAGGCTCGCTCCGAGGACTCGGACTTGACCTCCGCGACATTAGTTGGTGTTCGCGTTAGATGCTTCCCTACGGGGAGAATCAATCCTGCTTTTGTTGGGTAGAGAACTGCCTATTAGAACTTTGAAAACTTTTATCTTTGGGGAAAAGGGTGGGGTGCACTCAACAGTTCTGTTTCGAAGTGTATTTGAGGCAAATGCTTGGAAAAAGTACCAATTCCTTTGTTATATGCCCTGCAGCTTCCCAACCCCCTTCACCCTGCGCTTCGAGTTTTGCATACTTTAATAGTAACAGCCTTTATTCAGCTGATAAAAGCTGACTGTGTTGAGTTAAAGAGTATTAGTACAACGGAATGTGTAATCTGGATAAACAGTTTGTGTGGTTAGTATTGTCGGCTCTCTAATTTTAACTGTACAGATGGTTTAAGTGTCGTGCTGTATGGATTGTTTTAAGCAATTCCACTGGCTAATAGAATCCTCAGCCGAGCACTCGGATATTTTATTTTAAATCAGCTTTAATATTCTCTCAGTTTCCCTGTAACACCAGGGAGAGGGGCGGCTCTATTTACGTTTAGTGCGTGTGCATCTAGTGGCTTCGGTAGACATCTGCCAATCAACGCACGTCATTCTGCAAATCCACCTAGACGCCTTCATGCCCTTTTCTTACTGGAGGATAGAGTTGTTTAGATAAGTTAACGCTTTGAAATAAATTTGGTGGCTTTTAACGGGCAGCAGCTTGTGATGGGGAATAGGAGTGGTCACTTTGAAGGGTGGGTGTATTCCATCTTCTAAGAAATGCTCTATGGAATTGGCATTCAGTAAAAACAATGACCCCTCACCTTAAAAAAAAAAAAAAAAGCCTGATTGTGCTATTTGCAGACCTCATTCAGATTTTGTTTACATTTTTAAAAACCACATAGAAATTGGTTGTGATAAAGGGGTATACTTTTAGGCTAGAAAATGTTTAACTTTAGAAGCTTAGAAATAGGTTGTTGAAGGACAAACATTCGGTTGCATAAGTTACATCTTTATGGCTGCAGCCTGGTCAATTAGAGTGGGTTAAGCTCCTCCGAGTTGGGGAGAGAGGGTTTTGAACATACAAGAATTGACAGAAATTTGTAATGTAGTTAGGGAAGAGGTTTGTTATTTTTACCTTATAATTCATAACTATTATGAAATATACTTACGCTGGTAAAAGTTGGGATGCTTTCACATGAAATTTTAATCATTTATGCACTAAAACTACTATAGCTGTGTGAGGTAAAGAAACATCCTTGAGGGGTTTCTGTTTATTTTTGAAGTGCTTCAGTTATTTATCTATTACTTAGTAATGCATATTTAAAAGAAACTTCTGTCAGCTAAACTTTATTTTGGAATGCGTTGAATTACTATTTACTGAATGAAAATTGTTGCGCTAATGGGCCCTTAATATTTTTTTTTCCTCCAGAAAATTCCTTTTCCACAACTGAATGTCATTTGGGAGAAAATTGGTCCTGGTATAGCATTTGAGACCTTGACCTTAGCAACTCTTGGCTGGCGCTTGTTTACTACAGCTGCAGCCTATGTGTGTACAGAAAGGGAGGGACTGCGAACAGTGGTGCGCTCTCTCTCCCCAGACCAAGGGAAAAACAAATCAGGATGCTTGACGGTCATTCCGAAGAGCACCCATCAGGGATGTAATAGCATTGGTGTTCTGGTCGTTTTAAAAAAAATCTGTGTCCCTCGGGAATTACTTTCCGGCCTCCTGGGAAAGGTAAACATGCACTTCAGCAGACTCAGAGTGAGTTTTAGATGTCATATCATGAAGCAGGCTGCTATCAACGTAATGAAATAATTTGCTCTTAAATATAGGTGTGTTTTCTATCCCCATAAAGATGACATAAGTGCTTAGGCCTCTAGGCCCATATGAGGGCATTTTGAACTCAAGCCAGTGTTGGTTAATCTAGAGTATTGAGTAACTTGACCAGCGAGGTGATGTTGTTAACTAGTCGAACATATAAACGTCTTGGGTATTTTCGTCATGGTACAAAATGGAAAGTGTGGAATTTCATATTTCTGCGAATTAATATGAGACTAATCACATTAAATTGGGGGTGTCAAATGGTTTGTTTTCTTTATATTGTGAGAGTAACAGTCCTCTTAGTGTCAACTTCATAAATCTAGCTGTAGGTGATCTGTGTATTAATACAAAGTAGTTTGTATTCTGCAAAACTAGAAGTGGCACAAAGTTATTTGAAAAGTTATTCTTTTTTTTGGATAAATAAGTTTCCTCGCTTGTGCTTCCATGTTGATTAATGAACAAGAGCTCAAAATCTCCAAAGAGTTTTATTCAGAATCAACGCCATGGTTATCTTTTTCTTTTAGAAAACAACTTTCATTTTTGTAAATAACTCCTAAAATAGATGGCAGTGGCTCACCTTTGTCATTTACATTTTGAAAATACCGCGTGGTACTGGAGTGGAAATATCTGTATTTTTGCCCAGTGTTCGTTTATTTTCCATTTTAAAATTCACGTTTATTTATTTTTTCAGCCTACACATTATGCACGCCTTTCAGTCTTAAGTATGGACAAAATGTAAGGGTGAAAATATTCAGATTAAATCCCTGGCAACACCCTATAACCACAGCCTTAAGTCATCCACCGCCACCAGGGCTCCCCAAATCAAAAGGCAAGTAAACAGATGGACCTCCCCTGTGCCCAGAAGGGCAACAGCCTTAGGCTCTGTGAGACCTGCTTGGTTTCTAGATCCCAAGCCCTTCCAGAGAACTGTGTGACTTCAGCTGGCCAGAATCCATTGTCAGGCCCTAGAGCAGCGAAACCCCATCTGATGTCAGCTTTTGAGTTCTTGCGGTAGGGAACACATGCTGTGGATTAAATGGTTACTTTCTCTATATATTCTCAGTAATTATGTTACAAAAGGATTTTTCGCTTTGGGGTGTTTATTGTCATCAAAGTGGCTACTTGAGTAGTTCTGTTGCTCCATGAAAATTTGTTTTGGTCTGGCAGTAGATTATAGGATATTCAGTCAAAGAATTCTGCTCTGGGACGGGCTTTCCTCCTGTCTTTTTTTCCAACTCAAAGTCATACTTTTAATTTTGTGGCTAATTGAATGGTATATATTTTTGAATTTTTACTAAAAGCATAGTAATTGGACTGGTCCAAACAGTGTTGCTTTTTAGGTACGGATGCAGTAGCAGAAAGCCCTTGCTGCTGTATTCCGGCGTGGAAGACGAGTGGAAAAACTACAGAGCTTTGGGGTAGTTTTCCCACCCCCATCAGAGGCCATAGAAGCTGCCACTATCACAACTTGTTGGCCTCCACAGCCAGGAATTGTGTTTCACGTGCTACATTCACCGTGCTTAACAGTATATATGGCTTTTCACAATAATTACTGGCATGATGTGTATGTATATACCATATATAAAAATATAGCCACTATTTTAGGTATGTACATATATATGTGTACATACATAGTATTTATATTTATGAATGTGAGTTTTTATATTCTCTACCTGTATAGGTACATACCTCATACATAAACCGTGTACGTTATGACCACGAATCATGGTAAAAAGCCCCCTTCCCACTTGCATAAAAAAGGAGAAGAACAGGCAGAGTTTGTTTTTTCAAATTCTATGTTTAGTAATACTGTTTTCACTTTAGTTTAACAAGCAGACTTAAAACATGAAAACAACCCTGCCCCAAAGAAAACAAACCAACAGACTTAAATGACAACCAAGGTAAATGATTGTAAAAAATGAAATAAATAACTGTAAAGAAAACCTTCATTCATTTCATAATCGGGTGTCTGCTAAGATTATACATCCTGGAATCAGGACTGATTTAAGCAGAGATGTTGCAGTTTGAGCCTGGCTCTCTTGCTTACTAACTCTGGATGACCTTTGTTAAATTTCTTCACTCCTCTGAGTCTGTGAAATGGGAAAAATCATATGCAGTTTACAGGGCTGTGGTGAGGGTAAGATGAAATAATGTAGGTAAAAATCACTTTGTAAAACTGTAAAGTATTGGTGTGGCAACTGATTTGACAGGAAAACCACTACCTCCCCATCCCCCCACCCCCTGCCCTAAAAGGGATGAACTTTCCAGCCTCTCAAAGTGAGCATATAAATTACGCTTATGGAGAAGGAATTTCCGAGTGTGGGTAGAAAACTCCTGGCAGTCAAAGGTCATGAATTCCATTCCTGTCTCACCAGAGATTTGCTCTATGACCTTGAGATCAAGTCACTCTTAAAAAAAGTTTTTATGTAGCTGTTATAAAAGTTACTGACTGTTAACATTTATATAATGCAGGTGAAGTATCTGAGCTTTTCCAAAGAAAAATACATGAAAATACAGTTTCCATGATCATTTATAGAAAATAGAAAATAAAGATCAGCAAGGATTATTTAGAGATTATAATCCTCCAGGCTACTTCTTCAGTGAGTCAACTGAAACCTCTATCGACTGGTCATTGAAAATGCCCTTAATGTTTTTTTTTTATGGAATCATTAAATTTGTGCTGTTGTACTATAATTTAGAACAGCCTATTGAACTTCAAATCCCTAGTTAAGCCAAGATTCTGTTGATTAAGTTATGTCTGATTTATGGTTTAGTCTCTTGGTTAGACTCAGATGTTGCTGCAGTACAACACGTGAACAATAAAGGAAGGTAGATGATGGGGATCTTAAATGGATATTTGAAAATTTATTGCACACATTTTTTTATATGCACACATTTTCCGCCATGTACATTTTTTAAACACACACACATTTGTGAGAAAATTAAGAACAATAATAGTTTACATAATTTCTCCCCAGCTACATTTTCTCCAGTTAAGAAACAATTGTTTTTCACACTGCACACTGCTATGCTTGCAGTAGCAAAGAAACAGACTCAAGCTAGCTCATCAATATAACTCTTTCCGTGTCACACATACACCTTGCCTACCTCCTGTTCACGTTACAACTACCACTGTAAACATCACCTTCTGTGGGACTCTTATTTACCATCCCTTGCTTGAAGAATACACCAGGTTCCAGCCTGTAATCTATGGCCCCATAGCACACGATGTTCCTTCTGGTGTAATTGCTTGTTGATTTGTCTTGTCCCTTCCCAATAATAAGCCCCTTGAGAGCAGGAAATGAATCTTCTTCATAGTTACTTTCGTGGCTTCTAACATAGTGGTTGATCATATAGTGCTAAAATACTTACTGAAGGAACAAATTGAGGAGTACAGCCCATGTGACTACCCTTTCAGTAGCTAAGTGCCAAATATCATGGTCATTTCCCCTTGCCTTTTCATCTCTAGTCAATATATTCATGTCTATTAACCATTCCACAATTCACTACATTTTCCTGAAAATTTTTTTTCTCCTTGCCACATGAAGCCTTGCAGTGGAGTTAAATACTACTGGATTCGAAACCTTAAGCTACCCAGGTTTTAGCCGTCTAACTGGGCAAGTTGCTTCTGCAAGTCTTAGTTTACTCATTGGTAAATAAAAACAAAAACAAGAACAAATAATGTCAACATTGCAGAACGTTTTTGAGGATCAGAATTGTGGTAATGCCTGCAAAGCATCCGGTATATAGAACCTTGTACATACTTAGTGCTCAGTAAATATTAGTCTGCTCAAAAGGTACAAACTTCCAGTTATAAGACAAATAAGTACTAGGGATGTAACATACAACACGATAAATATAATTAATACTGCTGTATGTTATATAGGAGAGTTAAGAGAGTAAATCCTAAGAGTTCTCATCACAAGGAAAAAATTTCTTTTTCTTATGTTTTGGTATCTGTATGAGATGTTGGATGTTTACTAAATTTACTGTGGTAATCATTTCATGGTGTATGTTATACTTTAAACTTACACAGTGCTGTATATCAGTTATATCTCAATAAAACTGGAAGAAAAAAACTTTCATCTCTTCCAGTATATCGATGCCTCTCTTAAAAGCAGCCACTGAGAATGAATAGCAGCAACAAAACAACTACTATTTATTGTGCAGCTACTATAATACAGAAATTAGGCACTGTGCTTTCCATTTCTTAGCTTGTTTATTTACTGTAAAGATTTTTTTGGGATGTGGACCATTTTTTTAAGTCTTTATTGAATTTGTTACAATATTGCTTCTGGTTTATGTTTTTGGTGTTTTGGCTGAGAGGCATGTGGGATCTTAGCTCCCCGACCAGGGATCGAACCCACACCCCCTGCGTTGGAAGGCGAAGTCTTAACCACTGGACTGCCAGGGAAGTCCCTTAGGTTATTTAATATGTACTGTTTAGTAAACACGCATGTCTAGTTGACTTTCAAATAATTGACACTTTGAATACTCTATGTGGAGACCGCCGAAATACCTTTTGTACACTGGATTTTGACTTATGGACGTCATCAGTTCATGAATGAATGCATTTTTTTAAGCTCTTGTAAGATGGGGCCATGTAACAGTCTTTCCCCTCCCCCCAGCCCTGATTCTGCCATTTTTGATAATAATTTCGAAAATTATTTGTGAATTTTACTGTTTTTTTGCCTTGCATTAACAAACTGAGTAGAAAAAGGGGAGAATGAAAATCTTGATTCTGGTTTTGAGAAACAGGGCTTATTATCCAGTTGAGACAAAGACATCATCAGGTGTGCTGAAAACTGGTGAATCTTTATTGAAAGTGCTTAGTGGAGGTAAGCTAATGAATTGTAAAAAATAGTAAGATGACAGAACATACAAAATGCTATACATCTGTTTTTAATGACACTAATAGATTGTGTATAATTACAGATTTTGTAATATTCCTTTGTCTCTGGGAATGGGTGTCCTTTAAAATGTCAGTCTAGGCCCTTGACTTACACATATTTGAGTTTTGTACAAGTTTGCTGGAGTGCATTATATATTAGAAACATGAGATTCCTTCCTCCCTTCCTTTATTAAATATCCATTGAGTACATGTGTATGGTATTATGGTTTCTATTTTATAGATGTGGAAACTGATTTTCACAGAGTAATGCCATCATTATCAATAACCAGTTAGCTTTAAAGCAAAGATTTGAAGACTGGAAAACCTTTGAACTGTCCTCTGTGTTACTCTTACCTCCCTTCAGCATTAAATATGCTATTCCAGTTAGTCTTATCGTAGATAATTAGAGCAAAAGAATGGGGGTATTGTACAAATAAATATTGTCTTTAGAGGCTGTTTTATTTGTAGATGATATTGATATACATTTACTAGAATACCTTTACTAGAATATTTACTTCAGTGTAGAAGCCAATTCTGTGTTTAAGAGACTTAATCCAAAAAATTATTTTAGGAGGCAGCTGCTACAGGATGTTCCACAATGTTAATAGTAGACCAATAAATTCTGGCCAGTATGCATTCTGTTTGATAAAGCGATTAAAGTCAGAGGCATAATAAAATTAATAAAAAATATTATCTGTATAAAAAATGCCTTACTTTCTCATTGGACTTATGCTTATTTAGCTCCTACCATGTATCTGGAATTGTATATGAAAATGGGTAGGACATCACCAATGAGCTGAAAATCAAGTAGGAGAGGTAAGACTTCTGTAGAAAATTATAATTCAAAGTAATTTGTGATACATGCATCAAGTGCTATAAGATGCTTAAACAAAAGGCAGGGGAGAAAAATTGCTCCTAGCTGGGATATCAAAGGTTTCAAGGTTTCAGTGGATAGGTGGCACAAATCCTTCATGGAAAAAGTTTTACGTTTTATAGAAAAGAAACAGCAAACCTGCAAGTGGAAGAGAGCAAATTAAAAACAGCTATTTTGGCATCTGTGGTGATTTCACACCTCTTTTTCTGTTATCTTTTAGAGCTGATGGCTTTATGGTGTTTTGGCAAACTTCTATCATTTGCTGTATCACCAGAAAATTTTCTTTTCCAAAAATAGATCCCAGGATATGCTTGGCTAGTAGGGCACACAGTGTTACAGTGAATTTAGAGAAGGTTTATTTGGATAAACAAAAATAATGATGGTTGATTAATAAAAATTTAGAAGTACACTTTATATGAAGTTATCTAATAAAATTTTTGCATATTGCTGAAGAGGTTTGATGTATGTTTTATTTATAAATGTTGGGAATTTTAGCCTTGACCAAAAGCCTTTACATATAGGAATAAAATCTTTTTTTTTCTATGTAAGAAAAATGGAAGGGAAAACTTGAAAACTGATCAGTTTTACAGAAGGTCAGAGTCAGTTGAAGGGATATTTAGAAAGGAACTTTACAGTAGAGTGGTTGAATATTTAAAGAGTGATATCCTCTGGAATGTGCATTAGCTGTTCTGCTGTAGGTATAAATACAGGACACTTAAGCAAACACACGAAATACTTCATTTTGAGAGATTGTATAATAAGAAACAAATGAACTCTTAATGAGTCTATAAAGAGCATTGATGGTATTTTTATTGTCCACTGAACTTTCTGTGGAGTATATTGGGACTATACCAAGGCTCCAGGCTGAAGCAGTTGTGTTTTATGTATAAGTAGCTTTGTAATTAAGACAGTTTAGAATACTTGAGAAGTAGGGGCCAGCAAAAAAAGAATTTCTTAATGGTTGGTGGTTTACAGAGTGGTTTTAGTTTCATCCTGACAATCCTATAAGGTAGATTGGACACAGTGAAGGTAAAATAACTAGAAGGTAGCCAAGTCAAAACTAGAACCTTGATTTCCAACCCCAGTAAAATAATTTGTTCCCATTTCATTCCACTGCTGTCTTCCTAACTTTCATTTAGTCTTAATAAGCCAACATTTTGAAAGTCCACATTGCGCAAAAGAGGTGCTGCTCAGTGAATATTATTGGATGAATTCTTATCTCCTTCCAAAACGTACTTTAAAGGGGTATATAAAACCCCAAATATAACAGCTTGGAGAGATCAACCCAATTAATCCTAGAAGAGACTGTGCAATTGGAATGCATCCATACTCTGAAGAAAATTAGGGAGATGCTTCATCACTTGGCACATAGCAGGGCTTATATTAGGTGCTGAGAATACTAAGATAAATAGAACATGGGCTTTGTCCCAACGTATAGGCAGATTGGGGAAAAAGCAGCACAGTTAAGCCTGAAGGAAGGGCCATGCTAGTGTATTCTGCTTCAGTTTATTTTCTTCATATAGATCTTTTATGTGCCTAAAAATAATACACTAGATATTCTTAGATTTATATTATAGTCTCTTTTAAGTACTTTCAGTTTTATTGGAAAACCTTTTTCCATTTAAACGTGGTTTTCTGAGTGTTTTCTCTTTCAAAAATGTATATTGCACATTTACTGTACATAAAATGTGTATATACATTTTAAAGGTATTATTTAATGTTTACAACCAACTCAAAGCTAGATATTTATAATATTTACATGTGAATTTATTCTTAACCTTTATGACTTAGTTTTTCAAAGGATTACCACTTAAGATCTATAGGAAATAAGCTGTGTTTTGCAGAAACTCACTTGTTGGGCAGGGTTTACAGATCTCTCTCTCTGATAAAAGTAGGTACACGTGTGTGGAGACTTTAAACTTGATTTTATAGTGAACTCCTTTCTCTTTTTTTTTACTTGGCTTCCCTTCTTCCTCTAGCCAACAATAGCATTATATTCCCTCATAACCCTCATCATAACTATCAGTATTATGTATCTTAATATTTTTCTCCATATCCATAAGTGTTATAGATGCATCTGCACACACGGTTTTTTGATCACTTTTACAAAAATGAGATTTTTTTTTGGAGACTCTTTTTTTTTTCATTTCGTCCTGCCTAAGGGAAATCCTTCCACTTAGCTGCAACAACTCTAATCCATTAAAAACAAAACTGTTGCATATATTGCAAGGTATGGTTATTTTATAGTCTTAACTGTTAACTTACTGATGGGCAATACTTTGTTTCCAGGTTTTGCTACTAAAACCAATATTGTAATAAATATCTTTATATTACAGACTTATGGGATCGATCACCACCAGGGTGGCGTTATTGATTCAAAATGTTGCCACCAGCAATGCAGGGCAATACCCTTTCCCTTAAACTCCATCAGCAATAGATGAATGACACTTTTCTAGTATGATAGTTGTGTAGTGGTATCTCATTGTTAACTTCAGTTATTATTTCATGACTTCTAGTGACCTGGAGCGTCTTTTCCTGTGTTTGTAGGTAAATTGCTCTTCTTCTAAGTGTTGCCCTTTATTCTTTGTTCATTTTTCTATTTGGTTATTATCCTTTTGTGAGAGTTATTTATATATTACAGCTATTAACCATTTGTCTGATGCCTGCATTGCAGATAATTTTTTCAAAAACTAATCTTTGGTCTCTTGTCTGTTTAAGAAATATCTTTTGATATGTTAACATTTAAATTTTAAAAAAATTTTATTTATTTATTTTTGGCTTTGTTGGGTCTTCGTTGTTGCATGCGGGCTTTCTCTAGTTGCAGTGAGTGGAGGCTACTCTTCCTTACGCTGTGCAGGCTTCTCATTGCGGTGGCTTCTTTTGTTGCAGAGCACGGGCTCTAGGCGCGTGGGCTTCAGTAGTTGTGGCACGTGGGCTCAGTAGTTGTGGCACACGGGCTTAGTTGCTCCGCGGCATGTGGGATCTTCCCGGACCAGGGCTCGAACCCGTGTCCCCTGCATTGGCAGGTGGATTCTTAACCACTGCACTACCAGGGAAGTCCCTAAGATTTAAAATTTTAATATAATCAATTTTTTTCCTCTCTGTTTCTCTGGTTTACTGTTTTTGTTTTATGTTTTTAAAAGACTTTCTCCATTGATAAAATAGACATGTAATGTCCTATACTTAGATTTAATTTTTCTTTCCACTTTGATCTTATCTTCAGTCCATTTGGAATTTTTAGTTGTATATGTGGTATGAGAGGGGAGGGAGGGGGTCCACTTTTACTTACTTTCAGATGCATATCCAGTCCATTGTATCAGAACCATTTTTAAGGTAATGTATCCCTTTCCCAGTAAATGTAAATTACACAGTTGTTTTCGTATACCCTATGATAGTACTGGGGTTTTTTTTTTTAACATCTTTATTGGAGTATAATTGCTTTACAATGGTGTGTTAGTTGCTGATGTATAACAAAGTGAATCAGCTATATGTATACTTATATCCCCATATCTCCTCCCTCTTGCGTCTCCCTCCCACCCTCCCTACCCCACCCCTCTAGGTGGACACAAAGCACGGAGCTGATCTCCCTGTGCTATGCGGCTGCTTCCCACTAGCTATCTATTTTACACTTGGTAGTGTATATATGTCCATGCCACTCTCTCACTTCGTCCCAGCTTACCCTTCCCCCTCCCTGTGTCCTCAAGTCCATTCTCTACGTCTGCGTCTTTATTCCTGTCCTGCCCCTAGGTTCTTCAGAACCTTTTTGTTTTTGCTTTTTTAGATTCCATATATATGTGTTAACATATGGTATTTGCTTTTCTCTTTCTGACTTACTTCACTCTGTATGACAGTCTCTAGGTCCATCCACCTCATTACAAATAACGTAATTTCGTTTCTTTTTATGGCTGAGTAATATTCCATTGTATATATGTGTCACATCTTCTAGTACCGGGTTTTTTTTCTTTTAAAACTGATTTTCTTAGATATTCTCAGACATACAACTAGGGTTCATATCTTAGGAATATTGTATTCATTGTTCACCTCCCCTGGGCAAAAGATACATAGAAACCCTATTGTGATTTTAATTACACTAAATTTATATATAATCTGGGGACAATTAATATTTTAATGTTATCTCTATTTCTAATGTTATTTCATTTTATCATCCCAATTCAAAAATATGGTTGTCTTTTCATTTGTTCAATCTTATTTTTTATACTTCAAATAGATTTTAATATATTTTTGTAATGATTGTTTCCTCTTTAATTAAATTTAATTCTAAGTACATTATAGGTTTTTGGCTATTTTATATCTATTGGGATAATACAATTTCTTTTTTTAGTTTGTGAAGCAGTGCAATTAATTCACTGTATCAAGTTTTGAACGTTGTACCAGACATTCCTTATTCCTTGTATAAGCCTTACTTGGTCTTGATGCATTATCTTATTATGTATAGCTATATTTGATTTTCTAATATTTTGTTACGAGTTTTTTAAAAGTTAGCTTTTATTCTTGTGATGTCTTTATCTGATTTTTCTTTCAGGGTATTTGTAGCCTCCGAAAATAACTTGGGAAGTGTTCTGTCCTGTTCTTTTTTTGGGAAGCTTTGTGTAGAATTGGTATTTTTTCTCCCTTGGAAGTGTGGAAGAATTCACCAGAGAATTCATGTGGATTTAGAGGCTTATTTTTCTTTCTAGGAAGGTTTTCAATTTATTTAATGCATATAGGGCTATTCAGGTTATAAATTTATTTTTGAGTGAACCTTCTTAGTTTGTGATTTTGAAGGAATTTGACTTTTTATATGTTATAGAATTTATTGGCATAAGGTTGTTCATATTACCTTATTCTTTTAATATTTGTAGGATCTGCACTGATAACACTTTATTACTGATTTTGGTGACTTGTGACTTTTCTATTTTTGTCTTGATCAGTTTGGCTAGAGGTTTATCAATTTTATTGATGTTTTGAAAGAACCAGCTTTTGGTTTCGTTAATTTTTTCCTCTAGTATTTTACTTTTTTCTAATTCATTGATTCCTGATCCTTATTATTTTCTTCTTTCTGCTTGTTATAGGTTTACTTTTTTCTTTTTGTAGTTTCTTAAGATGGAAGCTTAAAGTATTGGTTTGAGACCTTTTTTTCTTACGTAATGTATGTAATGCTATAAATTTTACTCTGAGCTCTGTTATTTTACATTTTTATTCAGTTCAAAAGATTTTCTAATATCCATTGTGATTTCTTCTTTGACCGTGGATTATTTAGAATTATGTATTTTAATATTCAAATACTTGGGCATTTTGAGATATACTTCTGATATTGCTTTCTAGTTTAATTCCATGGTTTTCAGGGTATGTATGATTTTGGGTCTTTAAAAATTTGCTGAGATTTGTTTCATGGCTCAGAATGTGGTCAGTATTGGTGAAGGTTACATGTACAATTGAAAACAGTGGATCCTGCGTTGTTGGGTAGAGCAGTCTATATGTATATTAAACCTGTATCCTACAATTGTCAGTTTGGAAAGTTGGTTAATGTTCTTCAGGTCTTCTACATTGTTAACTGATTTTTTTTTTTTGTCTCTTTGTTCTGAAGGTTTTTGGGAGAGTGGGGTTTAAGTATTTAAATTCAATTGCCAATTATTCTAATTCTTTTTTCAGTTCTATCAGCTTTTGTTTATGTATTTTGAAGGTCTGTTATTAGGCAAACAGATTTAGGATTGTTATATTTTCTCCATGAATTGACCCATACATCATCATGTAGTATCCCCCTTTTTCTCGTGTAAACAACATATAATTGGGTGTTACTGTTTTTAATACAATCTTACTATCTCCAACTTTTACTTGGAATCATTTGATCATTTACATTAAACATTTTGATGTGATTAGGTTTCTATCTACTAACTTGCTATTTGCTTTCTATTTGTCTCATATGTTCTTTGCTATTATTTTCCTGCGTCTTGCCTTCTTTGGGCTTGCGTATTTTTTAATATTCTATTTTATCTTCACTTTTGGCTTATTAATTACAGCTCTTTGTTTTATATTCTTAGTGGTTACTCTAGGGTTTACAATATACATCATTAACTTCTCACACTTCCTGTATGATGTCAGGTATTTACAATGATATACTGGCGTTTTTTCCTCTCACTTTGCTTATGCTATTTTCTTAATATATTTTACTTATACGTGTTATAAACCATAATTTCCTAGATACTATTTTTGCTTTAAAGAGTCAATTACATATATATATACATATATGTATATTTTGTGTGTGTGTGTGTGTTTACTGATGTCTTTTCTAGTTCCAGCGTTCTTTGTTTGTTCTAAGTTTCTATCTAGTATCATGTTACTTTTGCCTGAAGAAATTTCTTTAGTATTTCTTGTAGAGCAGGTCTGCTGGCAGTGACTGTTCTCAGCTCCTGCTTGTCTGAAAAAGTCTATCTGCCTTTGCTTCTGAAATATTTTATTTGGGTTTTGAATTATAGGCTGACAGTTTTCTCCCCATTACTTTAAAGATATTGCTCTATTATTCCATAGCTTACATAGTTTCTGAGAGATGTCTTTTATTACTGATTTTTGTTCTTCTATAAGTAATATTTCTCTTTTTCTCTGGCTGCCTTCAGGATTTTTTTTTAAACTTTTTTTTTTACCTTTGGCTGTGAAGTGCATAGGTGTGTTATCATTTGTAATTGTCCTGCTTGGGGTTCTCTAAGCTTCTTTGATCTGTAGCTTATTGTCCTTCCTAATTTTTCACCCATTATCTTTTTGAATATTTCTTCTGCTTCCTTTCTGCTGCTTCTTGTGGACTATTTTGACAAATACATTAGTCTAATTGATATTGTTTCATAGGTCTTGGATTCTCTGCACTCCCCCCTTCAGTTTTCAGTCAGAATAATTTCTATTGATCTGTCCTCAAATTTACTAATTCTTCCTGTTGTGTCTAGTCTTTTGTAAGCTCAGTGAAAGCATTCTTCATCTTTGAGATAAAGTAATTTGTCTAGTATTTTCATAGAACTTAAAAAAATTTTCCACATCTTTGCTGAATTTTTGTTTATTCATGTTGTCTGTCTTTTTCTCTAGATTTTTAAGCATCTTAATTACAAAGTCTCTATATGATAGTTTCAACATCTCTGCCATCTCAGGATCTGATTATGTCGATAGCTTTATCCCTTGACATTGGGTATCTTTTCTTGCTTTGTTTTGGTGTCTTGTAATTTTTGATTGGCTGCATGACATTATGTAAAAGAATAGTACATAGTGAGATAAAAAGTTATTATGCTAAGACGTGGACGTGCCTCTAATTCTGCAAGGTGTTAGTGTCTGTCGAGGGGGGTAAATGAATGAGTTTGTTCAGTATATGTGCTGAGTTACTGCTTTGTCATTGCTAGTGAAGTGTCATATCACCAGAGACTTCAAGTTCCTCCAGGAATGCATTGCTTTACCTGGAGACTTCTGTGAGACCTGGAGTGCCACAGAATTTTTCTTCTCAGTGTTCCTGCTATACCCTCAACTTCCCACTACTCCTGAACTCCAGTGACACAAGGGACCCCTTTCTGTGCTTTTTGCGTCTATCTTGGAAGTAGTTTGGGTGAAGTTGTGGATGGATGAGTGTGTGGGGTCTCAGTTTCCCTACACCAGATGCAGTTTTAGGCTGGCCTGGATGACTAAGTCTGAGCTGGGACTTTGTCAGCATGTCTGTCCCTTTCTCTTGTGGTAGCCAAACTGCCTTGTGTCAATGGTAGGCTTTTGTGCCAGTGAGTTTTCTATTCTTACATAAGTATGGCTGATGTCTTATTTGTATCGCTGTAGAATTGTGGGCCTCAGTGAGTTTCTTGCCTTACCCCAGGAGCAGATGAGTTTTACCTAGTGTTCAGTGCAGGGCAGTTGTGTTCATGACTTTTGTTTCTCACTCAGCGGCTGCTATCCTTTGAACCTCGGAAGAGGGCTAGGCAGAGGGTCTCTCTCTCTCTCCCAGTGGCAGATAACTTCTTCTCCTCCTCTAGCACAGTCCACCTTTGCCTGGAGGGAGCAGGAGTATTTACTGTCCCTTTCTCTGTGGCAGATGGCTTTTGCTTCATTTGATGTTAGAGTCTTGGATGAAGCCAGTTTTTATGCTTATCCCCCAGTGGTAGCTGATCCCTACCTGCATGCCAACACTTCCAAGAGTAGCTCTCTTAGGTCTCCTGTTCTTTTTCTAGTCTTCTGTCTTAGCACCTGGAGGAGGATTATGCAGAAGAGTAGGTGAGTGGCTGTGGCGTGTCCTTGCATCTGGGGCTTCCTGGGATACTAAGTGACTTTGCTAGCCCACATTTAGCTTTTAAAAATTTATTACAATTTTAGTGGTTTTATATTGCTTAAAAATTAAAAGAAAAATTTTAATTGTAGTAAAAATAAAAACACCTAACATAAAATTTACCATCTTAACTATTTTTGAACTCACAGTTCAGTCATGTCAACTGTATTCACATTGTTGTGCTTCACATCTCAAACTTTTTCATCTTGCACAACTGAAACTCTGTACCCACTGAACAGCACCTCTCCATTACCCCCTCTCCTGGGACCCTGGCAACCACCCTTCTGTTTTGTGTTTCTTATAAGCTCTTCTGACTGTTCACTCTTTTTCCATTATCATGGCCAAAGGCAATTCCTATTTCTCTATGACGGGTCAGTCCTATGAACCGGAACCTAGTTCACCTGGTTGCCTTGTGACTTAAACTTTTTGGTCTCAAAAACATCATGAATTTGTAGGGTATTCATCTTACATAAGTTATTTTCTTTCTATATCTGCTTAGCTTAAATGTGCTTAGATTTCATTCTTTTCTTTTCCTCTGGTAATACCTGTTGGACTGTGTGTGTGTGTGTGTGTGTGTGTATAATCTACTGATGGAAAATTTTTTTTCTTCTTTAGTTGACTGTTATCAAGCATTGGAGGATTTGCTAGTATTGAACTATCCTTGCATTAGGAGCAAACCCTTTAAAAAAATAATTTATTACTTTTTATAACTTTGCTTGATTCTATTTGATAACTTGGAAAGATATTTAGAATATGTACATCTGTATTCACAAGTGAGATTGGTCTATAATATTTTTCTTGGTGCTGAATCAGATTTTTGTATAATAATTTTGGTGGATACATAAATTAACTTAGAAAGTATTCATGTCTTTCCTTGCTCTGTAATTGGAACTGTCTCTTCAAGGCTAATACTCAGGTGTGAACCACTGGATCATAGTTTTTTTTTTTTTTTTTATGTTACCCCAGTGGGTAGATTACATATGTAATCTTTTTTCCAATTTTGTCTGTATCTGTCCATTAAAGTTTTCAGCTTCTTTTCGGATCAAGTTTTGGCTAGGAAATATTCCATTTGCTTTTTAAAATTATTTATTTTATATTGGAATATAATTGCCATGTATTACATTGTATTAGTTTCAGGTGATTTGTGAAATGATTACCACAATAAGCTTAGTTTACATCTGTCACCACACATAGTTACGATCGCTTTTTTCTTGTGAAGAGAACTTTTAAGATCTACTCTCTTAGCAACATTCAAATAATCTGATACCTTACTGTTAACTGTAGTCAGCTTTACATTACATCCTCAGGACTTACTTATTCTATAACTGGAAGGCTGTACTTTCTGACCACTTTCACCCATTTTGCCCACCCCCATACTCAGCCTCTGGCAACCACCAGTCTCTTCTCTGTATCTGTGATCTCTGGATATCTGTATGTACCCATTTGCTTTATAGGCTTTTAAATTTGTTACCTTGGGATAACATGTATTATGGTATTCCCTATGCATAATTACATTTCTGCTGTAACACACTTTTTTCTTATTCCCAATATTGTCTTTTTTTTTTTAAACTGTTCTTTCCATAAATGGTCCATGTGTTGCTTTGCTGTTTTATTATTTTTCTTTTATAAAAATTCTTTTGGTTTTTTAAAATCATTTCTACTCTTTTTCCTTGTTTTCTTTTTCATGACTTTTTGCTTATATTTTTTCAATTCTCTGTCCTCATCTATTTCTTCTTGCTTTGTCTTTTTTTCAAAAAAAAAGAAAAAAACCTTTAACTATGAAGGCATTGACATTAGAAATATTGTTCTGAATATATCCTTTGCTATATTCTATGTGTTTTTATTGAGGAATTACTCCCCTTTTCATTGTTTTTAGATAGTTGGTAATTTTATTTCTTCTTTGAATCAAGAATTTCTAGGAATGTGTTTTTAAATTTCTGATTACTATTTTTAGGTCTTCAATTTTGTATTTCCATCTAAATTTTGATTTACATTCAGAGATTGTAATCTGTAAAACATTCTCATTTTTAAATCACTAACATTTTTTTTTTAATGTCTAAGTATATGATTTACTTTTATAAATATTCCCTAGAGATTTGAATAACGGTATCTTCTCTATTGAGGAATGTGATTTTCTATTTTTCATCTGCTAAATTGTTTGTTGATTTGTTTTAAATTATTTTATGTTCTAACTTATATCTGTTCTGTTAAATTTGATTAATTCAAAAAGTGTGGTGTATTGAGTTTTACATTCTAATCATATTTTTACATCTTCATTAAACTTAAAATTTATTTTTTGTTATTTTAAATTTTTGTGAAATATAAGTGACATAAAACTTAACCATTCCTCTCCCCATAGCCCTTGTCAATCACCACCATACTTTCTGGTGTTTTGAGTTTGACTATTTTAGATACCTCATATAACTAGCATCATACATTATTTGTCTTTTTGTGTCTGGCTTATTTCAATTAGCATGATGTCCTCAACGTTTATCTATATTATAGCATGTGTCAAGATTTCTTCTTTTGAGATTGAATAATATTACGTTGTATTTATGCTACATGAACATGGATGTTTGAATGTCTTTTGAGTCCCTGCTTTAAATTCTTTGGGGTATATAACTGGAAGTGGAATTGCTGTATATTGTTGTAATTCTTTGTTTAATTTTTTGAGGACTTGCTATACCATTTACCACAGTAGCTACACCACTTTGCATTTTCATCAGCAGTGCAAAAGGGGTCCAGTTTCTCTGCATCCTGGCTAATACTTGTTATTTTCTGGACTTTAAAAAAAAGCCATTCTGATGGGTTTGAAGTAACATCTCATTGTGGTTGTCATTTGCATTTCTGTAATAATTAGTGATGTTGAGCATCTTTTCATGTGCTTACTGACCATTTGTGTATCTTTGGAGGAATGTCTAAGTCATTTGCCCATTTTTTAGTTGGATTTTTGTTGTTGAATTGTAGGAGTTCTTTGTATATTCTGGGTACAAACCTCTTATCAAATACATGATTTGCAAATATTTTTCTCCCATTCTGTGGGTTGCCTTTTCACTCTGTTGATAGTATCCTTTTGATACACAAAAGCTCTCAGTTTTGCTTTAGTGCAGTTTATCTGTTTTTTCTTTTGTCGGCTATGCTTTTGGTGTCATATCCAAGAAATCATTGGCAAATCCATTATCATGCAGCTTTTCTCCTGTGTTTTATTTTAAGTTTTATAATTTTATGTCTTCATTAAATTTTGGTAGATTTGCTTGTATATTTACCTGTGTATTGTTAGGGACATATTAACTCCATGACTCTTTTTAAAATTATCCTTCTTTTTTGTATTGAATGCCTTTAAAATTAAATTCATCCTAGACTGATGTTAATACTGCCATTCCTGTTTTCTTTTTGAGAGAGACTTTAAATACATCTGATTTTACTGTACTAAATGACTTATTCTGTCATTAACTTTTCCTTTTTAATTTGTTTTGTTTGTTTTATAATATAAAGTAGTGTTTTCTTCAGCATTTTGTTTTTTCTTTTACCCATTTTATTATCTCAGCTTTTTAATAGTCACATTAACATAATAACTGTCCCTGTGTTTTTCCTAATTATGATTTTTTTATTCATTTCTTCATACTTTTGTGAATTTAATCAAATTGATATTTATAGTCTTTTATTTCCTACATGACCCCCATCAATTTGGAAGATATGCTTCACTGTGCTGTTTGACTAATAGTATTCCAACCCCAACTTCATGTTTATAGCTCGTGTAGTGCTTGTGTAGTGCTGATGTGTGAGAAAGAAAATGCACCATTTCCTTAGGACAACTCTGTTTGACAAAAT
Organism: Balaenoptera acutorostrata; assembly: GCF_949987535.1. Classification (NCBI taxonomy): domain Eukaryota; kingdom Metazoa; phylum Chordata; class Mammalia; order Artiodactyla; family Balaenopteridae; genus Balaenoptera; species Balaenoptera acutorostrata. The sequence goes on from NC_080081.1 coordinate 32,328,566, forward strand.
TTTTTTTTTTTTTTTTTGGTAATGTACTGCCATTGCCAGAACATTTTAGTAACTGATATACAAATCTCTGGTGTCTACAGTGTGAAGGGCCCCCTCTTAGATGTGATGCCATTGGTTGCCTGTTGCTTGCTGTGATAAGAGTTAGGAAATAACTTTTCCACTACGTCTTACAGCAAGGTGCTTGCCATTTTTCTTAAAGTCTCTCCTTTGTGAGTTTTCATTATATTGGCACCCTGATATCGTGGAGTACTAGGGATGTTTTATTCTAAGGTTAGGAGTCTACGGACACATTGTACTGCTAGCACTATTTTCATAATTTGCTAGAGGTTTCTATTTTAAGAGTACTTCATTGATCTCTTCAAACCTTGGGCAGAAAAATTACTTTAGCCCTAATTTAGTTTTAAAAAGATTTGAGATTGTTATCCCAGTTTCTAACCTTAACTTGGAAATCATAACAATCTTTGATCTCCATATAGTTAAAATATTTTCTGAAAAGTCTTGTTGTGAAATCATAAACTGTGTACTGGGAACAATCACAGTCATGAAAATCAACTAATTCTCACTGAGTATGTATAATGCGCATGGGGTTGTGTTTAGATCTTGCCTTCGTTTGGTTGGGCTGCCTTAACAAAATGCTGCAGACTCAGTAGCTTAAGCAACACAGATTCATTTGCTCACGGTTCTGGGTACTGATAGTCCCAGACCAGGGTTGGTCTGTAGTGAGGACTTTCCTCCTGGCTTGCAGATGGCCATCTTCTCCCTGTGTCCTCACATGACAGAGACAGTGTGCACTGGTGTCTCTTCTTATAAGGACACCAGCCCTATTGGATTAGAGCCCTACCTTATTTAACCGTTATCACCTCCTCATAGGCCATATCTCCAAATACAGTCACATTGGGGGTTAGGCTTCAACAAAAACATTTTGGGCAGACACACACATTCTGTCCATAACAGACCAAAAGCCTAAATTCTTGAAAAATAAGGCTTTAACTCTTGGTTAAGTTTCCTATCAGAGTGAGTTGTTAATAGTTTGACTTTGAACCACGCAAGTAAAATTACACATTCATGTCCTTATATAAATAATTTGAAGAGATCAAAACCTCACCCAGAGAAGGTCTTTGTAAAATTGCCATGTGAACAAGTATGTTGGTTTGTGAGAAAGGATATATAACTGGGTTTTTTTCCTCAAAATAAAGATATGGTCTCCAAAGATTTGTTGTTGGCCCTATGTAGAGTAATTCTTAGGGATCAGCAAGAAAATACTTCGGCTTCTGGCTGTACCTCAGTGGTTGCTTTTCAAGCAGGACATTAGCGAAGAAGGGAACAAAGTAAAGGCTATTCTTTATCCATTTTTCCTCTTTTTGGGAAGATGTTTTATTTCATTTGGATCTAAGGCAAGAAAACACGTATTTACTGAATGCCTACTGCAGTGGGTTGAACGGTGGCTCTCAAAAAGATTTGTCCATTTCTGAATTTGTCAAACATGTGAATGTTACCTTATTTGGAAGAAGAGTTTTTGCAGATGCACTCAAGTTAAGGACCTTGAGATGAGGCCATTCTGGATTACCTGGGTGAGCCCTAAATCCCATAAGTGTCCTTACAAGAGTCAGAAGAGAGGAAGGCAGTATGAAGACAGAGGCAGGTATTGGAGGGATGCTGCCACAAGCCAAGAAACACCATGTAATGCCAACAGACACCAGAAGCTTGAAGAGGCAAGGAAGAGATTCTCTTCCAGAGCCTTCTGAGTGGTGTGGCCCTGTCACCACCTTAATTTTGGACTTCCGGCCTCCAGAAGTGTGAGAGCGGAATTTCGGTGTTAGCCACCAAGTTTGTGGTAATTTGTTAGGGCAGCTTCAGGAAACTAATCCCTACCCCATCCCCCTGCCACGGGGAAGGCATTCTGCTAAATGCTAGAGGTGCAGAATTGAGCAAGACAAGGTCCTTGTCACTAAGAAATCAACGTTTTTTGAAATGTAAACAAGAACCTAGTAAAACATTACAATAAATTGTGTAGTAGAAGTTTGTACAGAGTGTACTGAGAGCATTGAAGGGTACAGCTAACTTTGCTAATTTGGAGAGTTTGGAGATTCATTGAGGATGAAACTTTCCATCTGGGTTTGAATGAGGAGTAAGAGTGTGCCTGGAAGAAAGGGGATGAGGGAGACACGTGTGGGAAATATTATGTCCTGCTCCTTTAACCTCCATCTGGGAGACAAGCACCCCATCTGCAAGCTCAGTATTTTCAAGTATTGAGAGGAGAGCTGTTTCTTGAAGTGACATTGTCAACTTGAAGCTGCCGGGCTCAAGTAGTTTGTCTCTGTGATAAATGTAAAAGATATTTAAGAAAATCAGTCCCTTTGGCAGCTCAGAGAGGAGTATGAAGTCAGTGCCCTATGTGTCCTGAGGCCACAGTTATAAAGACTTTCTATGCTCTATGATTGGGGGTCTGCAAACTTTTGCATCAAGAGCCAGAAAGTAAATATTCTAGACTTTGTTGGCCATGTAAGGTGTCTGGGGGTGTGTGTATATATGTGTATATATACTTATTTTTCCAAACACACACACACACACATATATATATATGTATGTTTGCAGCCATTGTGTGTGTGTGTGTGTGTGTAGATATAAAATAACCCTTTAAAAATGTAAAAATTATTTTTGGGGAGCAGGCCTTACAAAAACAGGCCATGGGTTCTGTTTGGTCTGACTCTTGTTCTATGATATAATAATATCTTAAATTAGGGGTCTTTTTTCCTTTCAAAAGGAGAGTCAAGTGTTTTTCTGCTATAAAGAACAGAGATTAAATATGAACAGCTTAAAATCTGAGCCAAGGTATGATTGATTGAACTTTATAGCTTTCTAACCTCAAACAAAGATTGAAGGAGTGTAGAAACGGCCAGATAAATGCTTAAGTTTTATTTAATATCTTTGCCTTTTTTTTTTTTTTATAAATGGAACCTGAAAAGTATATATTTCAAAGATCCGAAAAGAAGAGGAAGCGTGCCGTCTTGATGATTTCTTTAATAATACCACTTTAAAAGACTACATTTCTGTTTAGTAACTGACAGCACTTTTAAAAGACCATTTCTTTTTCGTGGCACAGATGTTTCTCTATGTGAGACGTGTTGTACTTTTCAAGATGCTTCAACAAGGTTGTGTTCTTTAGGATGAATGATTAAATGGACATTTCAGATCATCTTGTGAAAGGACTTTATTATTAGATTGTCTTCTCTTTTTTCACTCACAGCTCCTGAAACATCCCGAACAAAGTGCTTTTATCTTTAGAAGCTATCAACAAATTATTGTTTTAAATTCTTTCAAGGTAAGCTGGTATAGCTACCTCAGAGATGACTTATTTTTAGTTCCAACAAAACTGTTGCAAATTAGGTGTTATAAAAACATTATACTGAGCTTAAAATGAAAAGAATATTAAGGATATTTCAAAAGCTGTCTTACAGCTCAGACTTTCTTTCAGACTGTAGTACAGTTCCCATTTGTTCTTCTTTCGCCCACTGAGTACATAGAATTCAATTGAATCAATACAAATTTCTAAAGCAAAAGGTAATTCTGGATACAAATTATAGAAATCAATTTCAAATACAGCATTAGAATACTTAGTAGTCAGTCTTATGCTTCATGTGGTATTCATATCCTGTTTCTAGGGTACAAACCCCTCCCCTACCAACACCACCAAGTCCTAACCTCAGTCTCCTTCTTCTTTTAGCCATTATCTCTCACCCTTTCCTTCTTGCAGAGGAGAATACCAAGTCAGTTAAATTCAGACCAACTGTGATGTAGTTGGTGAAATCTGGCAAAAAGAATTAGAATCCTATTTCTTCCAGGACCTGTTTAGTTATTTACACCCACTCATCTGTAAAACGGGGACAGCGTTTATTCTGCATTTGTTGAGAGGATTACAGAAGCTGTGTGCAAAGTTTCATCACAGTGCTTGGCACAGATATGGCCAATAGATAGTAGTACATATTATTCTTAGACAATGTTCTACTCTCCAATCTAGAGGAAGAGAGAGAGAACACATTGAATAACTTGTAATGTTAAAGCTGTGAGAAGAACTGTAGTAGAGGGAAGTAATGGTAATTCCTTCTAGAGGTTCTATGAAGCTCTGTAGAGGGATGGCCTATGAGCCACACCTTGTTGGGTGGGTTGCTTTGAATGGGTGGAGGGAGAGGAAAGGGCTGTCTAGACACAGGAAGCAGCTTGAGCTCAGGGTGAGGCAGGAAGTGCTGGGTGTGTATAGGGCTGAGGTCCACTGTGGCTGATTTAGCCCACAGCAATGCTTTCTTTGGAAATATACAATGCTTTCAAAAATTTAAGCCAACAGAGTAACCTGAGAGATTTCACTTAAATCTACATTTCCAATTTTTCTTGAAAAATTTGTTTACAGCTGTTGGTTGAAGCTTATCACCATTTCTTAGCCTCACATTGTTTTAATTAATATATTTTAGCATTTTAATATAGCTCAAATCTTCTTCCATTATTGTCAAAAATGTCTTGGTTACTATTGCTGCTTTATTCAGTGTGTTCTGGTAGGCAATCTCTGTTGGCTTGGATTGATATTTTTGTCATGTTAAGGAAGCATTCTTTTCTTTCTTCACTAAGAATTATCATTAAGAATAGACTTTGAATGTTATCAGGTGTTTTGGGGCATGTTATATTATGATTTTTCTTTTTGACATGTTGATGCTTTGCATTATAGTATGTTTCTTTTCTATAGTAAATTAGTAAGTGTCCCATGTTTTTCTGTACTCTAGAGCATCAGAATGATCTTTGCTTTTAAAAGTTACTGTAAAATATATTACCTATTCTTTAAATGTTGAGAAACTTCATGTTTGTATCTATCTTTTTAAAATAATTATTTGTTCTTTTTCCCCCCTGCAACCCCACTGAATTGGATCTGTAGTTATTGATTCAGTCAGATTTCCTACTTCTTTTTTTTTTTTTTTTTTAGTATTTATTTATTTATTTGGCTGCGCCGGGTCTTATTGTGGCATGCGGGATCTTTTAGTTGCGGCATTCAGGCTCTTAGTTGTAGCATGTGGGATCTAGTTCCCTGACCAGGGATCGAACCTGGGCCCCTACGTCGGGAGCTCGGAGTCTTAACTACTGGACCGCCAGGGAAGTCCCCCTACTTCTTTTAACTCAATATTGATTAATAGCCTTGGTTACCTCCAAAATTTAGTAGCATAAATTTAAGCGTAATATATTTAAAAAGTTTTTACTTGGTAGTTAAGAGCAATTCTTAATTTCATGATTTTTATATCTTATATCTTTGAAATAAACTAGTTTATGATTTATTCTTTTTTAATTTTTTCTTCCTGTTTTATTGAGGTATAAGTAGCATACAGCACTGTATAAGTTTAAGGTGTACAGCATAATGATTTGACTTACATATATTATCACGTGATCACTACAAGTTTAGTGAACATCGTTTCGTGTAGATACAAATATTTCCTTGTAACGAGAACTCTTAGGATTTATTCTCTTAACTTTCATATATAACATACAGCAGTGTTAATTAATCATGTTGTACATTGCACACCTAATACATACTTATCCTATAACGGGAAGTTTGTACCCTTTGATCACCTTCATCCAAATCCCCCTCTCTTCTCCTCTTATCTCTTTTTCCATGAATTTGTTTGTTTTGAAGTATAATTGACCTACAACACTATGTTAGTTTCTGGTGCACAACACAGTAATTTGATATTTATGTACATTACAAAATGATCACCATGGTAAGTCTAGTTTCCATCTGTCACCATACAAAGACATTTCAGTACTATTGACTGTATTCCTCATGCTGTACATTTCATCTGTGTGACTCATTTATAACTGGAAGTTTGTACCTCTTAGGTGACCACCTGTTTGTTCTATTAATCTGTTTCTGTTTTATTATATTTGTTCATTTGTTTTTTAGATTCCACATGTAAGTAAAGTCATATGGTATTTCTCTTTCTCTGGCTTATTTCACTTAGCATACTACCTTCTAGGTCCATCCTTATCACAAATGACAAGGTTTCATTCTTTTTTATGGCTGAGTAATATTCCATTTTATATATATCTTCTTTACCCATCCATCTATCAATGAGCACTTAGGTTGCTTCCATATCTTGGCTGTTGTAAATAATGCTGCTGTGAACATAGGGGTCCATGTATCTTTTTGAATCAGTGTTTTTGTTTTCTTTGGAAAAATATCCAGAAGTGGAATTGCTAGATCACATGAGAGTTCTATTTTTAATTTTTTTTTTAACATCTTTATTGGAGTATAATTGCTTTACAATGGTGTGTTAGTTTCTGCTTTATAACAGAGTGAATCAGTTATACATATACATATGTTCCCATATCTCTTCCCTCTTGTGTCTCCCTCCCTCCCACCCTCCTTATCCCACCCCTCTAGGTGGTCACAAACAACCGAGCTGATCTCCCTGTGCTATGTGGCTGCTTCCCACTTATTTTTAATTTTTTGAGGAAACTCTGTACTGTTTTCCATAGTGGCTACACCAGTTTACATTCCCACCAACAGTGCACAAGGGTTCAATTTTCTCCACATCCTCCTAACAATTGTTTTTTGTTGTCTTTTTGATAGTAGCCTTTCTGACAGGTGTGGGGTGATATCTCATTGTAGTTTGGATTTGCATTTTCCTGACGATTAGTGATGTTGAACATCTTTTCATGTGTCTTTTGGCTGTCTTTATGTCTTCCTTGGAAAAATGTCTGTTCAGGTTCTCTGCCCATTTTCTAATTGGGATTTTTTTTTTTTATGTTGAGTTGTATGAGTTTCTTTGTATATTTTGGATATTAACCCCTCATCAGATATATCATTTGCAGATATCTTCTCCCATTCAGTAGGTGGCCTTTTAATTTTGTTGATAGTTTCCTTCACTGTGCAAAAGCTTTTTAGTTTGATAACTCATTTTACCATTAAAAAAAAATTCAAGTTTAGTACATTTTTTTCTGTTTTCTGTTGCATTTTCTAATTGGTTATTTCCAAGTGTTTGGATTTTACATTTAGTTATTTTTTAGTTAGAAAATCTGATTTACAATTTCTGCATTTTGGTATTTATTTAAAATTCTTTGTCATGGTGTATATGATTAATTTAGGTAAAATTTCTCTATATATTAAAAAGAGTGTATTTACTCAGTATAAAATTTGACGTAAATATGCTAACTTTTGTCTTTTGCTCTTGAAGAGTTCTGCTTAGCTTCTTGAAGAAAGATAATATGTAAATGAACATTATTTAGAGTTTCTCAGAGTTGTAGAGCAATTGGAGTCAGTAGGAATTTGGTGAAAAAGTTGACCCCAAGAGATCCTAAGGAAGCCAAAATGACCTAGACATGGACAAATTATTATTGCTATTGCAGAGAATATATATATATATATATGTATTTTCAAGGAGATGAGGGACATACTTTAAAGAGCCTTTTTTTTTGGTCTTTATAGAGTATTATGCATCTATAATACATTCAGTTTCTTAGGTGAATAATGCCATGTGTGGGCATCTTCACTTTGGTTCATTCTCTTTGCTCCTGTTCTGTAGGTGCACCATGCTTCAAGTACAGGGCAAGTCTTAATATCTTAGCGTTACTTGATTTCTTGTTTCTGATATGTGGTTTATTTTTCTAAGCTGCTTCTTATTCTTTAAATTGAGATATGTATACACACACACGCACACACATATGTATATATATAATATATATATACCCAGAGACCTTAAATTGAGATATATATACACACACACACATACATACATATATATATAATATACATATACCTAGAGACTTTATACTTAAACAAGTAGAACATAAAACGATCTAAAAAGTGATGAGTTAACATTTCTTTTTACTCATATTTCTGTAGTGATATGATTATCTTGAAATTCAGCTTATTACTTTATTTTAGCGTAGTAACACTGTGATTTCAAATTTTGATTGGGAAGTTTGAAGAAAAATTTCACAGGGACTCTACCCAGGATATTTGGTCTTAGAAATTAAATCCTTAATACACGTGTGTCCCATAGAGGCGGCTTTATTCCTTTTTCCTTTGAGCTGTTTTGAAGTGGAACTAACTCCCTTGCCAAGACTTTACTATCATAATACAGAGGAAGAATAGGAGAGACTTTCTTGAATTGTTTGAGTTGGCTGTATTTTGTGGTTAGCGGGAGATAGATTTGAGTTGCTAAACACCTTGCTATCTTTACAGACAGAGAAAAATACCTAACAATACTTGGGTTGGAGCTGGCGTCTAAAATCTGTTTCACATAACACAATCATTTATTTTCTAAGCAGTTACATTTTTTGAATATAATTTAATTTATGGTCTTGATGACCCAGTGAAAAAATGCACAATTTCTATCAGCGGTTTTGTTGCGTTGATTTTGGTTCTCCAGAAAATGTCACTATTTTTTGAATGTGAATGTTTTGAAAGATTTTGAGCATTTGATAATTAAAAAAACAATTTATGTCTTGAAATGTAGTGTTGAGTAGGAGAAATGGGAATTCAATTATAAAGTGCCCTAAATTAGTCTGTTTTATTATGTTAGAAGCCATTAATTTCCCCTTGTAGTGAAGTATAATCATGATTTCACCAGTATTTAAAATAATAAATGAACTTTTCAGATAATTATGTGAAAATTCTATCTTAAGTATTTGAATTCAATTTTAATATCTAAGATGTCCAATTTAAAACAGAAATTGGTCCAGACAGCTGTTGAAATACCTGTATTGTCAAAACAGTCCTAAATATCAGTTTCGATAGATACCGGTTTACGGGTCTGCAAGCATTTCCTGTCTACAGGTAAAGCACAGATGAAGTGTTTAATAGCTAGGAAGCACCAAATGTGATTATGAAATATAATTGACTGTGAGTGCCTTGAGGACAGGGACAATGCTTTATAAATAGCCTTGAATTCCCAGTAACTGGGGTACAAGCTACATAGAGTAGAGGCTCAACCAAGTGTGTAAAATTCAATTACATCATTTCTTTTTAAAGCTGACAAGAAATTACTATCTCGTAACTACCTTAATTTTATTACAATAAGAGATGATGCTGAGAGCATCAGCGTCTGGGCTTGAGTCTCTCTTTTTTTTCCCTCCTCTACACACTTTCTCCTTACACGTAGTATGGAAGTCATTTTCCCCGCCTTTCTCTTTGCAAAAGCCTTCTTCCTCTTTTCCTTTGGAGATCATTAGGCACAATGTGTATTAGTTTTTCTCCTTTTATTGTCAGTGCTTGAATATTGCATTATTTGAACAAGCACTTCATCCTTTCGTGGAAAAAGTCCTTCAGAAGCTCTGTTTCTGTTAACACATTCAGGTTGGAAGCCAAGTAATGCTGTCTTCACTTGTACACTGATGAGAGAAGACGAGAGTTCAGCCCCTGCATTCCATTCCGTATGAATTTACTCTTTTACCAAAGATCCTTTTCCTTTCTTTTCTAACTTCTCTTCCCCTTTCTTGCCTTCTCAGTCATTTTTTTTTTTTTTTTTTTTGCTTTGTGGATAAACCTTCAATAATGTCAAATTATTCTCTGTGTATGGTATGATGTTTCTAATTAAACTATTTCAAATATAATAATGACGTGATTTTATTGTTCTTAGCTTTGCTTCCCCTTTTCCCTTCATCGATCAGATTGATATTTTCAAAAATTTTGAAGAGCCTGTGATAAAGTTAGAGATAATTAGGAACAAAACTCAATTCTGTTGGGGATACAAAACTCAGGTAGTTGTATTTCTAGAAAATACTTGTCTCTTGAGAATTCTGAAGTGGCTAAATAAGTCACTATTTCCTTTGACAGTTATCTCCTGCTCTTTCTTATAGATCATCAAACTGCATAGTTTTGTCTTCAACTTTCTTAAGAGATTTATAAGTACAGTCATCCAGTAAATCTTGTATTTATTTAGTGAAAGAAAAGATCTCTCTTATCAGCACTGAAATAATCATTGACTTATGCTGTGCTTGGCCCTGATGGTGTGCTGAATTTCACGGTGACCCAACCTGCTCTGAACTGTGCAGCTTATGGTCTTAAAAAAAAAAGACAATAAATAATTTCAGAAATTAATTAAATTAATAAAAGTGGCTGAAGAGCTATAGAGGAAAAGTATACAGAGCTACTGTGGAACCTATATGGAGTGTAACGGGGTACCTAACCTACTTTAGTAGTGTTTACTCATCAAGTTTAAAATATGAGAGCCTATCTACTCCATATTTTATCTCCCAGTCACCGTGGTTTCTTATGGCTATTCTATTTCACATTGCCGGTCTGTTGCTTCCTAAACTAAATCTAATGAATTTAGAAGTTAATAGATTTAATTAGTAGCACTAATGGACTTATATACTAAACTAGGAAAATGTTTTCTTCTTAGAACATGTTGACTCCTGAAATTGTATACTAGCTTTACTATATTATGTTTTCACTCTGTGAGACTAGGAAAATGGTGGTGTCATTAACAGAAAAAAGGAGAAGCTGAGAGAAAGGTAGGGGGCTGGAGATAAACACAGTAAAAACCATATCCGACTTGACCAGCAAAGTGGGGTTCTGGTCATTCAAAACATCGGGTACATGGATTCATTGAAACCATATGATATTGACCAAGCATTTAATCTTTAATAATTCAGAGGTCACACAAGTCAAGAAATTTTGGTATCTTGCTCATCTTTATGAATTTCAATTTATGTGAATGTGCAGAGATGTCAGTTTGTAAAGTTACAGTTGAATGAATGTGGTATAACACAGAGCATGAGTTTAATCATTCACTAAATATCTCTACCTGTCCACAGAGGAATAATGATGCAGTACTCAAAACTGTCTAGAAACAAAGTGTACAAATCATTGAAGTAATGTATTAAAAATATATTCAACTGTGATGACTCACAAGCCCAAAAAACACCTTATCTGGGAAATTTCCTTATCTGTATATGTCTCTTTAGTTTTGTATGATGTGTGTGTGTGTGTGTGTGTGTGTGTGTATTTGAATAACAGGATAAAATCAATTTTATGACCCAGTTTTAGAAAGGTAATTACTCCACTGGGAAAATTGTTCTCACCGTTCTTGTATTAAATTAACCTTTTAGGATCTATTATAGTGTCATATTTTAACTAATAACTTCACCAACCTCTAACAGAACTTCTATCGTCGTCTCTAAATCACAATGTAAACTGTGATGCTATGATAAAGGATGTCTCGTGTTGTGTTGATGAGTTATTTGTGTAATCATTGTACTTTATCGTATCATACCAGATTAAGCCTTTTGAAATTAGGCAGAATTGAATTATGGCTCATCAGTACATATTCGTAGTGATTTTGAAGTTGTCTTTTTCCTTTTGGATCATTTCAGTGACAATGAAACATTTCCTTAATTGTGATTATTTTTTTCCCTCAGAAGGATCTATAAAGCCAAATACAAATAACACTTATAACTTAGCCAAATAAAACCTCTAGTTCAAGGTTGGACTTTGCTCTTCAGAATTCTCTGAGGGGTGTACTTGGGCCACTTTGGAGATTGTTTCTTGTTAGTGACAGTTAGTTTTGATCAGCTGGTCATGTGAGTGTATGTCCGATTTCCCTTCCAAAGTCACCATTCCCCTCTGTGTAATTGATTAGCGCTGTCAAGGGAGGTAATCTGAGATTACACCAGGGTCCTTTCCCTCATCAAAGCACCATCCACCAGGCTTGTTCTCCATTGACGGCTCTGCCTGAATCAGTCAACACAGTGATAGTTGCCAAATGGTGATTTTCGTTTTCTGTCATTCGTTCTACTGGTAATCTCCTTTATGGAGGAGCTTTCCCTTCTTCCTCATTTATTTATTTTTTTTAATGTGTCACAGATTTCTAGTTTATTCAGGGCATTACGATTCACTATTATCCTTATTTATTTTGATGCTCATATTGTCCCAGATTTGGCAAATGGGGACCCCTTTAAAGTAGCTTATGTGTCTTTTGACACGTCCTCATCAATCTTGGAGCACTTCCTTATTTTGTGACAGAATAAGCTGTTCCAGGCTCATCTTGCCCTTTCCCTGCCCCATCCTTGCAATACGCTGTATCTCTTCAGGTGACCATGGTTCCTTTTCTGTATGGTGTTCAGAAACTAAGATCTGGGCCCTCCCAACAGACGCTAGGAGACATGTCCGTGTGTGCACGTATGCAAGCATTTTTACACCCATATACACACCCATAAACACTTCCTCTATAGCTATGCGTACATCTGTGTGTGTATATATATATATATTTAAAACTAAGTTCGTAATTATACTTCCAATTCTAAACCAACATGTCTTTCTAGCCGTTGCCCTTTCTATGTTTGTAAATACCTGCTCCAGCAGTGAGAAGCCTGGCCCTGCTTAGCCTGAGCATACGCCCTTATTTGCTCAATCATTTTACCTGTTTTCTCTATCGACTCTCTGTCACATCGTGTGCTGTCTCCTTACTGTCCACCTCCACTGCCCTGTGTCCTTAGTCACCGGTGGATAGCTGCCAGCATGCATCAGCTGCTCCCCTCTGCCCTGGGCTTTCCGGGTGCTCGGGGCCAGCGGGCATGCTCACCGGCATGTACCATCTTCTCTCCCCACCCTTGCAGCTCTCCATGTCCTTGGGTGCTTCTGGGCAAACAACGCAGTAATATCTTATGGTCAGCTTTGTACCATTTCAGCACCTTTAGCACTGTTGTTAGAATGTGTTTTCAAAGAAATTTCCAGTTTAAATTAACACTTTTTTTTTTTCCCCCCCAATGAAGACTTACCCTGTGTGAGGCATCACGCTGGGTGTATTACAAGAATGAAGATAGACACAGTGTCCACCCATTATGAGACCATGACTAGCGGGTGAAACAGCTGAATTAAATATGATGAATTTTACAAAAAGGGAAGAATGAATGTTGTGGATGTACATTGAACATGCCTCCCTGGTACCCTGTATTAGTGTCTTCTTTCTCCTCCAAGATTGACTGAATGGATTATTTGGTATTTGTGGTGTGAATATGATATGTGGCCAGGCTAGAGGAAAGGCTTGGAGAGTCGCAGACTCTGGGTATGAGACCAGCACCTTGGTTGGATGGTCTTTCATAGTCTTCCTCTCTTGGTCAGAGGAAAGGCTATTTTTATGACTCATCTTCTGCTTGGTGGGAGGGTACTAGCTGATGTTTCTGAGGCAGGTAAGATCTGTATTGTAAAAGGTTTGTATGCTTATGGGGCTTGACCCAGTGCAAAGAGATTTCTCTAAAGCCATTTATAGAATAGTGATTAGGAATATAAGTCCAACAGTAGAAAAAGTCATAAAGATACCCTTTCCTAACCTTAGAAAGTAAACACCTGTTAATGAAACTTCACTCATTTGTGTTGTAAAACAAGGCCTGTAGCATATAACATGTTGTCTCTTTAAGGATTTGAAACTATACAGTGTCCCATGTGAACTTGTTTACTTGTTCACTTAAATATAAACCTTTTTACATTTTGAACATAATTGCTTAATAATAGTTCAGTGCTACATAAACAAGCTAGCAAAATATTTTCTAAAAATTGTTCAGCCTATGATGAAGACTCCTTGAGTAAAAATTTGAAAACGAAGGTTACCAAGGTCTGATTTATATAACGGCTCTTTCCTGTGGTATTGACTAAATATCTGGGAAGTATGCATTCCTGCCTTATGGCAAAATCCATGTATGAGGTTTGATATGGCCATTCATTATTCAGTATACAGCTCTCCAGGGCATGAGGCCTAAAGAGTAGTGGAAGCTTAAAGGAGCTTTAAATCATCTGTCTTCTGTAGGTAAAGGTAAAGTGACTTGTACTAGGTTATAGAGCTTGAATTCAGTAAAGCCAGGGGCCCAGACAGAAATTTAGCTCTCATGGCTCTAAGTCAAAATCTATGCCTGAGATTTTAGTGCTTCTGGATTTGGTGGTGATGGTAGTGGTGATAATAATAGTCACAATGAATTTCATAATCATAACAATTTAACATTTATATTTTTATAAATAACTATATAAATATATTATAAAAATAAATTACATAAATAATTATATATTATATAATTATTATTTAAGAATAATTATAATAATTATTATTTGATTAGCCTAACAGTTTGTAACACCAAGCTTTTGCCAGAAGGTAAGCAATACCAATGGTTAGTAATTAGCTGGACCATTTTTAGCACTGAATTAAAATGGGAGCAATGTTCACTTGTCAATGTTTAATTTCAAGAATCTGATCAGTGAGTTCCGCTTTATCTGTGAGTAATAAGCTGAAAATCTGAATTGTCTTTGGTATTATGGCTGAAATGGTTACATTGCTGGGATCAGGATTTCTGGGCTATTAGGAGGTGAATGGTACAGAGCGAAATATAGAGCTGTGGTGTCTATCATTTGGTAGTAGATGCTGAATGTGGCCTATGAAAGTTAGTTTAGATAGTTGTTTCCATTTCTTAGTTTCTTTTTTGGATTTTTATGTATTTTAAAAGGGAGAGAATAGAACATTGAATTTTGAATTATCTGTGTGGTGGGCCACATAAGTCAAAAGGTGACCTATAAGTCAAAAGGAGTATTTCAGAAAAGTATTTGGAGGAGCATTTTGTAGAGTTGGGGCTCGTAGTATGGAAAAATAAATACTAAGTTGCTGCTTTAGAGAAAAGTTGCTTTGCAATTGCAGACATTTAAATCATCCAAGCACATGAATATATGTATAACACTTTAAAGTATGCTGTGTGGTTAAATGTTTGGAAAAATACTTAAAAATGTGTTAAAAATGTTGGGATATAGTGTCTGAATCTTGTTAAGCAGCAAATCTCAGCAGCATATGTAGTGTTTGGATCTTTGGGCCAGGGTTGTGATGCCTTACACATAACTGTGATTTAATAATGGCTTTTAGAAATTTGAAACTGTTTAAACAAGCTCTACAGTCGTGTTTAAAACTCATTTATGTTGTGACTTGTGCCTTAGTTTTCCTCCTGTATTTGGTTGTTGATTAAAGAAAAAAGTCCAGGATGTACAATAAAACAAAGATGTACAATAAATACTAACCATATTCTCACGGCTAAAAAGTTCATTTGCCGATGTTGTAGAAGTGATACTCCATTGTACCTTCTGTAAATGCCTTGTCTCCCTGTAAACCCTTTAAGAGGAGAAAAAAAGAAAACCAGCCCCCCCAAAAAAATCACACCCTTATTTTACAACAGCATAAAGACTTTGAGAAACTACCAGTTTTGCCATCTTTGAATCACTTGGAGACTCTTCAGAGACAAAATTGTTTCTGAACTTGGTATTTTGTATTCATTTTAAACCTAATTAATATCACCACAATATGAGCTAGGTATTTTTCCTTTTTTAAGAGTTAGAAACCATAGTTCAGAGTAGTGAAGTAACTTACCCAGGGAAAGAGATTTGGAATTTGGACTCAGAAATGTCTGACCCAGTGTTTCTAATAAATCCAGGTTTTTAAACATTTTTTGTCTCGCCTTTCACGTAATGAGTTAAGCTAAATGCCACAAACTGTGTTGGGCACTTACTGAACTAGATCATAAACCGCTTTCCAGGTTTTTGGAGCTCTCTGGGCAGACTTTTCTTCTGTTTGTTCTTCCATCCACCCCAGGAGAAGAAGCAGGCTGGGAAAGTGATATTCTAGTTCTCTTGTCATTTCATTGTGATTTCTTTGATACTGGAAGGTCATTTTTTTCTTCTAATAGGCAGTAACCACATATGTGAGCCGAGGATAAAAGGGAAATGACACTGGTAGAGTTTCCTTGCCTTGGGTTAACCTGCTGAGTTTCCTAGGAAACAGACATGATTTACAAATATTGATTTGAAAAAGCTTGGAGGAAATCCTAGGCCATTGTTTCTGCCTTTAAAATAGTTTTTCTGAAGAGAGCAAGTTAAATAATTGAATCTTTAGTGATCACATTTTATGGAGACTGCATCTTGCATAATAGGTGATTCTGTGAAATTTGTGTTGAGGCTTGTGATTGTAATCTTTGCTGCCTGTGTGGTTTCTTTGTTGGAG
This sequence comes from Balaenoptera acutorostrata, assembly GCF_949987535.1. NCBI lineage: Eukaryota > Metazoa > Chordata > Mammalia > Artiodactyla > Balaenopteridae > Balaenoptera > Balaenoptera acutorostrata. Next base: position 32,344,573 of record NC_080081.1, read on the forward strand.
AAATGGGGGACCTTTTTTTTTTTCCCTGTAGCTGAGTACACTCTAGTCAGTCACCCTTTGATTTTCTGAGCACTGTGCTGAGTGCCAGTGTGAAAGGGGCAGTGGGTACAAAGGAAGGTAAACATAATTTAAGATGCAGCTTAGCGTTTAATTAGAATGATGAACGCTTGTAGTCTGTCTTACGGCAGGCACACTTTTGGAGTTGTTTGAACTTGGTACCTTTCTGTACCACCAATTCAGATGAAAACCTTTTGAGTTTTATAATTAAAAGGGGAAGAAGAAAACCTCCAGAAACAGCCTCTGAGCACTTGTCAGCAAACTGACATAACTGAAAGGAACTGCTCAGGATGTGTGTGTAAAAGTTGAGCCTCTTCAGACCAAAAGAGCGAGCTCATGACATGATGGAAGATGGTAGGAATCTGGGTGGGGAAACCACTACCTTCATTAGAGGATTTCATGAAGGTGTGAGAGATACCAGGTGTGTGTGGGTGTGTGTGTGTGTGGGGGAACTGTGTGTCCTTGATGGTATCACGATACCATGATGAAGACAACCCAACACACCCAGGGCGATTCTGGAATCAGATATGAGGATGGGCAGAGGTCATCCCTGTAACTCATGTTCAAAATGGTAACCCCAAGTCACTATGAATAATTTTACGTTTTCAGTACATTCTTTGTAAGGAATTGGAAATATGTAACGCAGCTTATAAACATGTCTTTTAAAAACTACAGTAAAAAATAATGGCACTGAAAATGTTCACCATGACAAAAATGCAGTCATCTCAGAGGACTTATTCCTTGAGGAGTCTAGATAATTGAAGTTTTACTGAATGCAGTCATAACCCCCTGACACTTCTAATCTGAAATCCCACCTGGGGTTTTCAATCACATCTCAAGGAAAATATGGATTTGAAAAAAGGGAAATGAACTGATTTTTGTTCTACCTGGGGATTTGAAAAATGTGAACTTTTCAGGCTGGAATATGATCAGAGCCTATAAAATGCCGACTTAATTGATCAAATCTCAGCAATCTGTAATAGAACTGAGTTTTCCTCTGAAATCTGAAAGATATTGAAGTATAAAACCAATGAAAGGAAATAATACTGTACACAGTGAGTAGAGTAATCGTAGAATATATTACTTACGCGGGGTATTTAACGCTGAAAGCAGGTAGCTTCAGAAATGCTTAAAAAAATGTAGCCAAATCAGTAGAACAGTAGATCTAAAAGCCTTTCTGGTTGTGGGAAAAAACATGTTTACTGAGTCCGTCCTGTGTGCCAGCCCTGTGCTTCCTTCTGGGGATTCCTGGCCCAGTCCTTTCCCCTCAGCAGTGCACATCTGATGAAGGAGGTGACCCACGTGATCTGTAAGGGAAAGTGCAGAGCGCTGGGGAAGCCCGTTGTGCTCGGATCATTTCTTCCCCGCCACAAAGGCACGTGCATTTGCTTTTTAAAGCCAGGAGCTGTAGTTTTTTAAATCCGTGTATTTTAGAGCTATTAATAATAAAACCAGTGTCCTTTACTTTCCCAGCCCTCAAGGGATTAAAGTATAAATAATTTGAATAGACAAGATTTTAAACTTTTTCTGCTGTGTATGTATGTATTTGTGTGTGTATGACAGATATTTATTAGTATACACGTGTAAGAGATGTGTCTAAAATATATAAAATTATATACATCAGAATCTATAAAACATACCGATTTAAATTTTTGAATACGTGTTTGTGTAACTTAAATATGGACTATCCCCTAGCTTTTTTTAAAAATTGTTTTTCACTGGTACACCTAGTGTACTTTGAAATATTTGGGAAAACTAGTTCTTCCCTAAGGAAGGAATGACTTTCATATGTTTTTACTTGGTAACTTATGTTGAAACAGAGTGGTTTAAATAGTGAATTGCTATTTAAACCAAAGTAATGCTCCTTTATGTTAGTTTGTATTTTTCTTTATTTTACTTATCTAGAGAAATGGGTCTGAGGCAAATAGTCCCTCTCACTGTATATAATTTTTACAGTCATTTCTTGACACTCTGTGTGTGTGTGTGTGTGTGTGTGTGTGTATTTATATATACATGTATATAGCATATGATGATATATTTTCGAAAACCTTAGAATTATAACTTTAGAGCTGGGATTCTTTGAAAATTAATGTAGTCTAATTCTTTAAAGTTATTTGTAAGCAAATGATAATGATTACATTATGGTGATTTATCGTTTACAAAGTTCTTTTTCATTAAATGGAGCTCCAGCTTTGCCTAAATCTATGACCTCTGTATTTTAATTTCTTTATTCTTTGTGTCATGTTATTTTGGACATTAGTGTCAGCAAAGATGACTAAAAAAAGAACAATGGCATTTCCATGGAAAGTGGGAGACTTTTTCGATTTGTGTAAGTGTCCATGTCAAATATATTGATTAATATAAAATGGGAAGTAGTTGTAAGAGCTAAGGGACACTGGGTCTGATTTCTACATACAGGTGGTGGAAAGAAGAGGAAAGAGCTGTTTTTGATAGCGGAAGGGCAGGAGTGTGGGAAAAGTGAAGAAAATAATTGAATGTTTTCTTAAAGAAAAAGTAGGAGACAAGTGACCTTTCTTTCCCAAGTTTTGGGTTTACTGCCCCCAGTCTGTCCCCAAAGATGATTTAGCCACCTATAAAGATGTCCATGGTGACTTTTTTGTACCTCAGCAGAGCAAATGAAACAGCCATTACCATTCCTACCACTATCTAGTTTAATCTTTCGCAGATGCTTAACTCGGGGTGGTGGTGGATTATGAAGCACTACTTTGCAGTCAGTGAGGGAACTTTTCGAGGAAGGCAGCAACATGGTGAAAATAATGCGAAAAGCTTAATCTGAGCAGCATGCAGATTGGGTTTAATGAGGAGAAACGAGAATCAAGGAGACTAGGTAGAAAGTGAAAATTCTGGTCTAGAGTGAAATAAGGGAGTTTTGGAATGCAAGAAATAGGTAGAATTAAGAGCATTTCATGAAGGGTGTTTCGACTCCTGAGAATACAAATGAACAGAAAGAGAGGGAGAGAGGAAAGAGGATTCTGAAGTTTCAGCGTTGGGTGATTGGGAGATGCCATTCACATGGGGAGATTGTGGGAGAGCTGATCTGGAGTTAGATTCTGAGCTCAGTAATGGTCAGATTATGTATGAGCTGATGGTAGGAATTTGAGTGGACCTGTGCTCACATGGTTAGAATTCTGGAACTGGAGCTCAGGTAAGATCTTTGAGCTGGAAAAAGTTTGGAGCGTAGAGTTCTGAGTGAAGCTTTGAGACATGATTCAGTACACTAGGGGGAAACATAGTTTGCCTTTCTTCAAAAATAGCTGTTTCAGCACTTGCCTCTAAGATTATATTTCTGCTCCACTTATCCACTAGCATTTCCTAACTCTGTGATTTAGTCAATTAAGATGTGTTTGATTAGAGTAAAGAAAATGAACTCAAACTGCCTTTGATAATAAAGGAGACTTTGGTCTGATCATAGAAAGTCCAGAGGGAGGTAGGTCTTCAGGATTAGTTTGGTTTAATGTCTCAGCAGTATCATCAAGGATGTATCCAGTTTCTTTCTGTCTTTCTGTGTCAGCTTTAACGTCATTCTGGCTCTTGCTCAAGTGTGCAGGAGTGAGAAGGAAGGTATCTGGTTTTTCACTTGCAGAATAGAAGAAGTTGGCTCCTGGCAGCTCTCTCAGGTGAGGAATCTTCTTTCTCAGATGCCACTTGTGACAAAGATGCTGTAATTCACCGTGACCATGGGATGTTTTCTTTCATTCATTCAGATAGTCTTTAATTTCTTTCAATAGTATTTTCTGGTTTTCAGAGTGTAGGTTTTGTACTTCTTTTGTTAAATTTATTCTTAAGTATTTTATTATTTTTGATGCAATCGTAAATAGAATTGTGTTCTTTTTTAACTGAGGTATAATTGACATAACACTATATTAGTTTTAGATTTACAGCACAATGATTTGATATTCGTATGTATTGTAAAATGATCACCACAGTAAGTCTAAACATCCATCACCACACATAGTTACAAAATTTTTTTTCCCTTGTGATGAGAACTTTGAAGGTTTACTCTCTTAGCGACTTTCAAATGTGCAGTACAGTGTTATTAACTACCAGTAGACATGTTTTTTTAAATTCATTTTAGGATTGTTCATGCAAGTATATAGAAACACAGTAGATTTTTGTATAATGATTTTTGTATCCTGCAACCTTGCTGAGCTCATTTATTCTAATTTTTAAAATGAATTCTGTAGGAATTTTTATATACAGGATCATGTAATCTGTGAATAGAGTTAGTTTTACCGCTTTCTTTCCAATCTGAATGGCTTTCATTTCTTTTTCTTGCCTAATTACTCTGGCTAGAACTTACAGTACAGTGTTGAAGAGAAGTAGCAAGAGCAGACTTTCTTGTCTTCTTCCTGATTCGGGGGAAAGCGTCTAGTCTTTCGCCATTAAGTATGATGTAATTTGTGTGTTTGTGTGTGTGTGTGTGTGTGTGTGTGTGTGTGTGTGTGTGTGTGTTTTGTAGCTGCCTTTTAGCATGTGAGGAAGTTCTCTTCTATTCCTAATTTGTTGAGTTTTTATCATGAAAGGGGATTGGATTTTGTCAGATGCTTTTACTGTGTTTAGTGATATGCTCATGTGTTTTTTGGGTTTTTTTAGTATTTTGATATGGTGTTATTACATTAATTGATTTTCATATATCAAACCAACCTTGCATACCTGGGATAAATCCCACTTGTCATGATATGTAATTCTTTTTATATGTTGCTGGATTTTGTTTGCTTGTATTTTGTTGTTGATTTTGTATTCATATGCATAAAACATACCAGCCTATAGCTTTCTTGTGATGTCTTTGTTGGAAATAATTCATTTTTAAATGCCTAGTTTAGATTAGCTGGAATTTTTAACATGTCATTGATGACTAATACTTCTTTATGGGCTTATTTAAGTGCTCACATTAAATAAAATGGCATATGAATTAGTCTCTATTATCATATTTTGAAGTTTTTTTTTTTTTAGGATTGGAAAGGGAGCACAGTAGCACCTATTTTTACAGTGGAATGACAGAATTTATTGTACTCATTAACCTAGTGTGTTTTCTCTCCACAGTTTATTTATTTATTTATTTTTTTGTTTGGTGGAAGTGTTTTTTGATTGTGTGTGTGTTTATAGGACTCATTTACCCCATCATTTACCTGAAAAGCAATGAATATATTATATTATGAATAAGATAAAGTTAATTTTATGGAGATTAAGCTTGGATTTGTATTTAGGGTTTTATTGCTTTTTTTGATGATTAGAACATGAGAATTTTACAAATGATAATTGCACAGTTCCACTGCAGGTAGCAGAATTAATTTATTGCACAGGTTTCTTATTTCTTAGGAGCTTGGAACACAGTACAGTTGTTTATAATACAATCCAAAAAATTAAAGTTTATTGTCTTCAAACATCCCCATATGCGTGCAAGTTTGTTTGTTTAATCATGATTCCTTTTGAGTGATTTTGACACTTTAAAATGCTTTCACTTTTGTCATCCTATCTGGCCATCATCAAAACCTTGTAAAAATGGTAGAGTTAATATTGTAATCTGAACTTGTCAGACAAACAAGTTCAGTCATTTAGAGATCTTAAGGTTGCAGATCTATGTAGTGGCATTAGAAACATAGTAACCTAGATGTTCAGAATCCCAGCCATATACTCTTTTTGATAAACCAAATCATCTGCATAAAAGTACCATCTAATGACCATCTCTGATTTCTGAATGGCTCTCGTCTTTTTCTTTTTGTTCTTGGTGTGCTAGAGCAGAAAGAAAGCCACAGCCAACAATGTCACCAGCGCAGTAGTTTCTATGGTAGATTAAATTCCTCTGAAGGATGGTATTTATCCTTAGTGGAATTTCTGAGCAGATGATTTACTAAGTAGTAAGAGTTGCTTGGCCTTTGGGCCTGATCTCACCATCTTTCGTGGAGTTTTTAGCAGATTCCTATTTCTTAGGGTCCCCTGATGTTGAGAGAGAGAGAGCAGGACCATACTTTTTCCCCAGCCTGTAACACCCCCTCCTCCAATCACTCATCCATGTGAAGTTGCTAAGAATAAGAGCATATTGGTAAAATCACCCTGGATCATGCCCTCGTGAGTGCTCTCCTGCTTGAGGATGCACCTGGGTGCTCCTTTTCTGCTCATTAACTCTTTGTGTATTTGGTGGGGCTTCCTTGATAGCCCAGGTCTGGCTTCCTCTGTGCAATGCACTGAGGAACACCAATTCAGTATGTGTTAGTACCTTACACTTTACAGAGATTCTCATTTAATGCTAACAATGGAAGAACTTTCTGTCTCTAATTTACAAATAAAAAACCCCTGAGGCTCAGGACCTTTAATGACAGGACCAGAAGCTGGTACAAACTGGGGCTAGGAACCTGACTTCTCTCAGATTATAAGCTTCCTGAGAACAGGGAGTACATTTTAATCAGTGTTATAGCCCTAGCACTCAGCACGCATCTTGGCTCATACTTGGATCCCCCAGATACGTGTTGTATAAATGTTGAGCCCCCGCTCCATACTGTGTGGCTCCCCCCCAACTCTGCTATTGTGAGATTGCTTATGCAGAAGATTCTAGACTCTTTACAGGGAACCTGAGGCTCTCTTCTTAGGGCCCAGGGACATCAGCTGCTTTCAGAAGTGAGAAAATCCTGCCAAGATTTTTTTTTTTTTTGAAGCCATTCTGCTGTCTTGTCTCTGACCTACATAACTTCTGACAGAGGACCTGTGTCAACATTCACATCACGTGCTCTTGCTGGTGGCCAAGCTTCTGTGCCTTGTGCTACTGATGGCAGAATTCATAGAGCTGCTGCTTTGGATCTGAACTTGCATGTTGGGCCAGGCTTTCTGTTACTTACTCAACAAGTTGTGTTGTCAGAATTAACTCCAAGTGCGGTTGTTGCCAGAAACGTCATAGTTCTTCTCTAGCATCCTCAGGGGCACATACGTAGAATGTTCTAGACAGTGTATGTTTTGGAAGATACAGGAGAGAGGTATAATGGGTTTGCGTCTTTAAAACAAAAGATTACCTGCTGGCAGGTGATCGTCAACCTCTCTCTGTGCTTAAAATATCAGTGATTTGTTTAGCTTATTTTTTGTTAAACAAAAACTGGTTTTTAAAATTTAAAGCACTTTTACATTTAAATAAAATATTAAAAGCTCAGTATAGTTTTCATAATTTTAATTCATAAAAAAATAGAAAGCAGGCCGAAAGTAAAATTTAGCCTGAAATCTACTGCAGCTTTTCCTCATTGAGGCTAATCATCCACTGCAGGTATGGTTTTAGCAGGCACTGACAATCCCTATTCCAGTACAGATTACTTGGCCTTTTGCTTGGAAAATGCATGGGATTGCAGTGTTTCTCAGGGTTGGTTCCACTGACAGTTTGCCCCAGACTTAACGAGAAGTATGTGTTCAAATGCAGAGTCCCAGGCCTAACCCCACATGCCTAAATCAGAACCTTTTGGATGTGAGGCCCAGGAATGGGCATTTTTACGAGCTCCCCGTTGACTGTGGCGAGCTCTGAAGTTAGAAGCTGGGTGGCTAGTAGATGGCAGCAGCGGATCAGAGTCACGGAGATCTTGGATTTAGTCGCTGCAGCATTTAAGGCTGCTGCCATATCTGTATGTGGAAATAGGGATGATGTAGTTACCTGAAGGACGTGTGGCGGATCCAGTGAACTCAGTGTCTGGTCCACAGCAAGTGCTTAAGAAATTCTGGGCAGGGCGGGCACAGACATGCTCGTTACTGTTGTCATTGCACCCAAATGACATGATAGCTGCTAGGACTCATCGTCCCCCAAGCAAGGCTGTGAGAGTGTTAGCAGAAGAATAACTTTGGAGAGTCACGAAGTCAACGCCAGACCCACGGCCCGTTTTTACAAGGAGCGTTATTGCTGCGCGGCCACCCCGTTGGTTTAAGTATCATCCGTGGCTGCAGTGGACCCTTCGGCTTACACAGCCAATGATATTTACTCTCTGGCTCTTGACAGAAGTCCGCTGACTCCCGCTCTCCTCTCTGTGAACGTGGTTTTTCCGTGGAAGCTTCAGTGACGTTCATCCGTGGTGCTGAGGCAGTCAGGCCTTGTGATAAGAGTGCTGGTGGCAGCGGCCAGTGTTCCTGTCCGGGCTCAGTGCTCCCACCACACCTGCTGCTTCGCGTCTTTACGCAGCGCCAGCCCTTCTTCGGGCCTTTCTACCACCGCCTTCTCACTCGGCCTCAAAAGCAGTGAAGGGGTCCTGGACCATTTCAGCATCTGGGAAGCTGGCTGCCTGAATGCTTTCAAGACCGCCCGGCACTCAGGTGTTACGAGTCCCCACAAATAGCAACGTGGGAAGGGGAACCAGTTTCCAGAGAACATGCAGTCGGAGTCATGTGCCCTGGTGGGCCTTCTCACTGCCAAGTTTGAGTTTACATTGAATTCTGGAAACGCGTTATCATTCATCTCCTACCCCTTCTACGTTAGAAACCACAGCCAAGCCCAACTATCAGATGAGAAAAAACAATCCAAAATTGACGGAAAGCTGTAGAAGGATATTATTACGGAAACAATTGCAGTCTCATTCTCTAAACCTAAAAGTCCAAGTGAAGATACAATTGTTGAAATTTGTGGTTATATTTCACAAATTAAGGTCACCGCCTAGAACTTCTGTTCAGCAAGTATGGTATCAGGCTCAAGCGTACATGTGACAATTAATTTACAACATTTTGATATTTTCCAGCAGGTTTTTTTTTTTAATTTATTTATTCATTTTTGGCTGCGATGGGTCTTCATTGCTGCGTGCGGGCTTTCTCCAGTTGCGTCGAGCAGGGGCTACTCTTCGTTGTGGTGCGCAGACCTCTCATTGCAGTGGCTTCTCTTGTTGCAGAGCATGGGCTCTAGGCACCCAGGCTTCGGTGGTTGTGGCACTCAGGCTCAGTAGCTGTGGCTCGTAGGCTCTAGAGCGTAGGCTCAGTAGTTGTGGCATACGGGCTTAGTTGCTCAGCAGCATGTGGGATCTTCCTTGGACCAGGGCTCGAACCCATGTCCACTGCATTGGCAGGTGGATTCTTAACCACTGTGCCACCAGGGAAGTCCCAGCAGGTTTAATAACAGGAATATCTCATTTTTCTAAAAGTCCAAGTTCCATCCTTCTTGCTGGAGCCTCTAACGTTGTCCTGGGCTTTAGTTGGGAAAGAACCTCTGCACTGTGGTTTTTACATTTATTCCTTAGCATAGTTCCTCATGCCCCTTGGGGCAGATGATGAGGTATCTCCAGTTTTGCATATGTTCATGATAGTAAGACAGACATCTCTTAGTCGTCAGTAAAAATGTTTGGAGAGATTGAGAAATTAGAATGCTATTCTGTGTTCATGTGGGCTTGATTATAGGTGCTTTTCGCTTATATTTCTACGTCTTTGGTGTTTTGTGTCTTTCTCTGTGTGTGTCTCATTCCTCCTCTACTTGGTCCCCTAACTCCATTCTTCCTTTTGTCCTTTAACTAGTCATGATAGGTATGTATCCCTTGGGTCTTGCTTATCTAACTAGTCATGATATATAGTATACCCCTTGGGTCCAGTGTTTATGAAGTATAACTAGCATAGCATTAAATGTTTCTCTTAAAAAAAAAAAGCTTCCTGCCAAAGTATAATTAAAAGTCTTTTTATGTGTCTCTTGATTAATATTTTTATTCGCTCACAGACTCTCTAATAAGGAGAGTTCCCGTCCCCTGTTTTCTTGGCCTCTTTATGTTGCTGGCTCCGGGTGTTTGATTGCTTGATGGAGCCGATAAAATTCCCCTGATGTTTCCTACTCACTCTAAATTTGGAATACACCTACAGTATTCTTTTAGGCCTTATTGTTTCCTAGACCATCTATTTAAATACAGTCCTAAAGCTTAAACGGAACACTGTTATTGTGGCTAAGAATAATATGTGTAATGGAGCAGTAGATTAGATTTCATTACCATCCTCATAACCACGCAAAAGCCAGCGCTCCCGCAAAGCACTCAGTAAGTTCTCATGATTATTAAATTTTGCCAGTACCATGGTAAGTTTATAATGGTTACTTGCGGTGATTTGTGAGTGGAGTGGAGGGAAGAACTTGGCCTTTAAATCCAGTGGGGCCTCTCTAAAACCCTGATGTTTGAAGCAGAAACAGAGGTATCCATAAGGACAATAGTCAAGGGGAAATCTGTTGCCCATCACTGAACAGAAAACAGTATCATCTGATGCATGGTTTTGCTGCATGTGAGGCAGAGCAAGGAGTTTTTAGTGTATTGTATTGTATTGAGACGTCTATGAACTTGAGAACGTTTGCAGCCCTTTTATAGGGAGTGACTGACTTGACGCTCTTATTTCAATTTCCTTTTATTGTTTATCAGAAAACCTTTCTATTTGTTTCATAATCCCAGATTTTAATTGGATTTTGAGATATAACATCAAATTCATCAGGTGACTTGAATATAAATTATTTTTTAATAGTGAACCTTCTGTACTGGTTCTGTGACATTAAAATACACGATTCTGTCATTTGAATTATTCTGTTACACTTTATGATCCTGTGCTTATGTTCTTGCTTTTCCTCAGCTTAAAATTCCCATCTGCTACTTCCCTCCGCACTCTATTCCCTCTTCTAACTATTCCAACTTTCAAAACCTGATTCCTAGTTCATATGCCATCTGTTCCGAGAAGCTGTCCTGCTTTCCAAAGTCAAAAGTGAATGACTTCTTTTGTTTGCATTTTAATTTTTGTACTTTCTGTATGTCAGAAAGAGGCATTTTGCCTAGACTTCTATTTCACAGCTATTTTGTTAGTTTTCACGGATAGGTATCATATCAGGCATATGAAATTACCATTATTCAACTATTTTTGTGCTACAGAACATCAAGTTAATAAGGTCAAACCTCATACGTATTTCATCATGAACTGCACAAACTTTTGAAAATAAATGATGATCTGAGTTACTTAAAACACATCTTGGACTTGGTTTTACATATCTCTCTGTTCTAGAGCACTTGCTGAGTTATGGACATGACAAATGTATTCAAGAAATGTTTGTTGAAATGAAATCAGTTGGACTGTCTAAATTATCATCACTTTTTATAAACAGGTAATAATTGATTTAGAAATGAGACCTGTTCTGTGAGCCACACCCATTTAATGCCAGCATATACAGGAGTCCACTGTATACTCTGGTGTACATTGTCCAGACCATTACAGTATTGTCACACACGTAAAGTTAAACTTCTTGTCTCAGTCACTGTTACTTACGTTTTAGTTTTATATTGTTACCTTGGTTGAAATATTTTTCTTTCCTTTGCCTATACTTATTTTGCTTTACTTAATGCAAAAATAAGAATTCTTTTATTTTTCTAATGTTCCTCTCTGAAAATGTTTTACCCACCTCACTCTTGGCTGAAGGTCTGTCCGTGTCCCCCTCCTCAGAAAATCCTCCCTGGCTTGCTTTATTTAGCCATGGGGAAAAAAAAAATCCTTTCCTTCCTTTGAAATATTTTTGTGCTTGCTAAAGGTCCAGTTAAATCACAGGAGATAAAAGTTGTACTGACAACCTTGGACATTCTCTGTTGTTTGCCAGAAATAGCAAACTAGATACTCATCTTGTACAAAAATATGTGCATGTTCATCCTTACTAAAAACATCTTGTATTTGGTAGAGGGGTAGAAGTCTAAGGCAGCTCGTAGTGTGGAATCTTGGGCTGGGGCCCATGAGGTGGGGGTTGGAGGGGAAGAAAGGATGGTGCTGAACAAATGGAGAAAATTATGCTTTTTTTCTTTATTGACAGGTTCGTTAGTTTAATAACATGTCATCTCTTTCTTAGCTACTTGCAATACAGTGTGATTTCCTCAAGACATTTCTGTTTTAGCTCACTTACGCTTTTTTCCTAACTAGAAGAAATTTTACATGAGAAAAGGTGATTCTGGAATTGGAAAGAAAGCTCCATCTGTAAATATATTGAAATATTTTACAGCATCATGCATAAATACGGTTTTGTGAATTTCTTTTGTTCTTGTATCAACAGTTTTGCCATATCATACTTTTAGTTAGGGTAAAAATTCTGATTGGCTCTTTTACAAGCTCTTGAGGCATGTGTAGACATTTTTCATTTTTAGACAGATCCCAGTAGTTGAGGTTGCTGGAACATGAGATTCTATAATCTATATAGTTGAAATTAGTATAACAATTAAATAAGGTGGCTTATTCTCCGATAGGAGTGGAGTAAGGGAACAGATTATTGTAAATGCGTAGAAGGAGGCTTTCCATGCCTGTATATATGTATGTGTTTCTGTTGTTCCAATGAATAATTCAGTAAAACGCACTAGATCTTGTTGAGCATGGATTGTAAACTCAGGGGTAGAGATCAGTGTATGTCCTATGTCTAGGACGGTGCTTTGCACATGGCAAATCCATAATTATTACCTGTTGAGTGAATGGTTGAGTTGATAAATAAAATACCTAGTTGCTTAATACCATGTGATGAGCTCTAAGGAACATAGAAAAAAACATACTAAACATGGTCCTTAAGGTTGTAATTTAGAAGTAGAGACAAAAATCGGTGCATTCATGGAGAGTGATTTGTACTGAAATCTATAGTACTTACAAAGTAATTTTTTTAATAAAAAGGAGATGAGGCAACCGTAGAAATAGCGTCATTTACTAATGACCGAATACCTATTTTGCACTATTTATTGTGCTAAGTGGTTTACATATATCATCCCAGTGAATCTTCATAATAAATCTGTGATTATTATTCCTGTTATTCCTCCATGACATAATCAAGGTTCAGTATCTTTCTCAAATCACCTAGCAGTTAAGTGGCAGAGCTAGGTTGTGAGACCTATTTTGTCTGCCTATTTTACTGCTTTGCTGTATAATTGCTTTTCTAGTTTTCTAGAACTGTCTGGACCAGAATTGGCCCACGATGGTAGTTGGGTACCAGGAGTTCTCTGGACTCCACAGATGCAAAAGAAGACTTGGGGCTCTTGCTAAACCAAAAGTGTAAAGCAGATACTGCTGTCAGTGGGACCTGGGCTCCACCCATTGGCATCAGTGCAGTGATGGGGAGAGGGACTTGAAGGGACTGCCTTTGTCTCTTCTGTCATAAGTATCAGTATTAAAATTCATCCATTTTTAGTGACGTTTGTAAGAAAATCAATTTCCATTATAAGAAATAACTTTACATACACCTATAAACATTTGTTAAAAACAAACTGAAGGTTCAACATGGCTGCCATTGTCTTTGAGTTACTTTCAGTTAGGAAACTGATACAATTGATAGATCTCTGTCTGCTGGTTTTGGTCTCTCACTTGGGGAGCTTTTTACACATACTAGTATTTTAACCCAATCTCCGGAAAACCTATCAGTAGGTTTGTGATGGGGATCAGGAAGTCTATGGATTGATTACTTTTTAAAAACCATCTAACCATTTTTGAACATACAGTTCAGTAGTGTATATTCACATTGTCTGTGCAACAGATACCCAGAACTTTATTGTACAAAACTGAAACTATATCCATTAAAACAACTCCCAATTTCTTCCTCTTCTTAGGCCCTGGTAACCAGCAGTCTATTTTCTGTTTCTATGAATTTACCTATTTTAGATTCTTCATATAAGTGAAATATACAGCATTTGTCTTTTTGTCACTGGCTTATTTCACTTAGCATAATGTCTTCAAGTTTCATCCATGTCGTAGCATGTGATAGGATTTCCTTTTTAAGGCTGAATAATATTCCATTGTATGTATATACCACATTTTGTGTATCTGTTCACCTGTCACTGTACATTTGGGGAGCTTTGACTTCTTGACTGTTGTAAATAGTGCTGCCATGATCACGGGTGTGCAACCATCTCTTTGAGACCCTGTTTTCAATTCTTTTAGATATATACCCAGCAGTAGGATTGCTGGATCATATGGTAGTTCTTTTTTAATTTTGTGAGGAAATGTCATACTGTTTTCCATATCAGTTGCACCAGTTTACACATTTTATATTTCTACTAACAGTGCAGGGTTTCAGTTTCTCTATATCTTCACCAAAACTTTATTTTATTTTTTGGGTTTTGTTTTGTTTTGTTTTGTTTTTTTGGATTGTGGCCTTCCCACTGGGTATGAAGTGTCAGAAAATCTTTTAAAAGCCCACTGGTGATTCTGATGGTAGATTAAATGTGTAAACCACTATCTGAGCACATCTTTGTGTTGCAGAGACTACAATAGTGCCAGCTTCAGGAATCTGTGTATAGAACTTTATCTTTAGTCCAGTGAGAGATGACTCAATGTTTTTTCAAAAATAGAAGTTTTTCAGGAAAAGTTACCTTATCAAGTTAGCTAATTGGCTGGGTTGAATTTAGGTACTTCCTAGCTTAAGATTTTTATTGTCTTGTGATTTTGTTTTGCATACTGTTTTTTTCTTGTGGAGATATATTTTATTATTATTTTTAATTGTGATAAAATACACATAAAATTTACCATCTTACCATCTTTTAATTGTTTAGATCAGTGGCATTAAGGATATTCAGATTTTGTGCAGTTATCACCGCCATCTTCAGAACTTTTTTCATCTTTCAAAACTAACACTTTGTACCCTTAAACAAGAATTCTCTGTTCCCTCCTCCTTCCAGCCCCTGGCTACTACCATTCTACTTTCTGTTGATGAGTTTGACTACCCTAGGTGTCTCACATAAGTGAAATCATAACAGTTTTTTGTGACTGGCTTATTTCAAATTTAAAATATTTGAAAATATTTTGTTGCAACATTTTAAAAATGTTTATTTAATTAACCTTTATTGAGTCCTTTGGGAATAGAATGCCATGTATCTGCACATTCCCTCCCCCAAGAGCCTCCTCACACACATTGTAACATCTCTGAAGGCAACTTAACATTGTATACTAGTTTAATTGACAGAGGTTTTGTTTCTTGCACATAAAATAATGGTACATTTTACAATTGATGGGAACTTGTTTTCCATGATGGTAGGGTAGGTGATTTCCGTAAGGTAAAATGATTACCTAGAATACATTCATTTAGGGATGCCCTTACGATTCCCAGTAAATGTTTTAATTTAACTAAAGAACAGAAAAGCTATCTGGTATCATTAATCAGCACATTCGAATCATTACTCTGAATGATTATGCTTCATTTATTTTGTGTCAGAATGTTTTCCACACAATAATAGAGAATAAAAGTGCATCATTAATTACCGTAGAGTAGCTCACACGTGTGTGGGTATATGTATTTCCATATCGTCTCACAATGAGGGAAATTTAATGTAAGAAATAATCCTTACCAGAGTTGAAGATTCAATTAAATAATATTACATTTAGGACCATTTATAATTATGCCTTATAAAAGTTTTCAGTAATGCTTGAAAAAGTTTGTAGAAACATTTCCATATACTTGTGTCTTCTATTTCTAAATGACAAGCATTTTTAATAATAATGTTCCTTCCAGCTCTTTCCCTTTCCCATAGCTGTCTGGACTCTTGTCAGAAAACCACAAAACAAACACACAAAACCCACTTGCAGTATATAATTGCACTATTATAAAAACACACAGTATTGTCCTAGGTTCAAAAGGCAGATGAAGGAAGTCAGCCCCTAGTTTGTTTCATCAGCTGCACTTACTTTCCAGAGTAGAGGACTTAATTTATAGTTCAAAAACCTCTTAAAAGACATATGTCTCTCTTTTAGAGATGAGAAGATACATAGACAAGAAAAACTTAAGTAGTTTAAGTGATGCTACAGGAAAAAGGGGGTGGAGAACAAAGTTTGAAAGGTTCTTGGAGAAAGTTACAGTCTCTCTCTGAACTCTGTCCTCTCTCTTTTTGTAAGAAAGCCAAAATAATTTCAACACTCTTTTTTTAAGCACCAAACAGTTTTCTAATGTTTTCTTAAATATTGCTTTAGCTTATTCTTACAAGGAATTTCTGATGTGTAATTTTTAAGGAAATTTTGAGTAATTTGTCCAAGAATACTCACCCTAGTCAGAGCTAGGATTTGGGACCTCTGACTCTTAGGACCATTTCATTTCCACCGCATCACACTTAGTGATTCACTAATAACTTCATCACGCTTTGTTCCCTGCTCCCTCCCTAATTATATCATTTATTTCAGTATTTTAATGTTAACTTTTATAGTTAAAAATTTTTGCTGTAGGCTGTGAGTTTGAAAAGCTGCTGAAGCCATAATTCTTCCAGTATGGAATGTACCTATGATTTTAGGAGAATATGAAAAAGAAACTAAGATTTATACTGATATTTTGTGGACTACCTATAGTCTGTATACAACTATGAAAAAACTCATTTTTCATGTAACTAAGAAAATAAACCTGCTTAAAAAATTTCTCTTTTTTAACAGCTTTCTTGAGATATAATTCACATGCCATATAATTCACCTATTTAAAGGATACAACTCAGTGGTTTTTAGCATATTCACAGAGTTGTACAACAATAACCACAATCAATTTTAGAACATAGAATACCTACTTTTAAAAGTAGAAGTGTTCAGGGACATCCAGGTGGTTTTCAGTTTTTGGCTGTTATGAATAGAGCTGCTTTAAAAAAAAAAAGTATAGGCAATTTTAACAAAATAATCTTTAAATTAATGTCAGAATCGTATGTTTGAAAACCTTTAATTATATTGTAATTATTTCTCAGCTATTTAGAGACATTTTGTGCCAGTGTGCTGAGCTGAAAAACTTAAAAAAAAATTTTTTTTTTTTGGTTTTATCAGTGACTTAGTGTTTCTCTGTTCCTGTTTTTGTAAGTTTTTGGTCAGGAAGGTGAAGTGAACGATGTTTGCTTAAACAAATGACTTTCATGTATTACTGTAGGAGCTATAAACATACACATGGTTAGATTTCTGTTTTAGCTTATCAAGTTCACAGTGGATCGCAGGCAGAACATTTTATGTAGCATTATTTATCAGGCAGTAGTTCTCAATCTAATGCAGATTAGGATCACATGAGAATTTAAAAATACCAGCACCTTTATCTACTCCTCAGAGATTGTAATTTAATTGATAATGTAATTCAGCGTGGGACCCAAGTGCCAGGAGCTGGCCAATTTTAAGTTTCCTATATGATTCTCCTGTATGGCCAGGATTAAAAACCTGTTTTAGATTCTTGCTGTCAAAAACATTATTTGAAAATATTTTACCTTTTGTCTGTCTGAAGCCTAAGAAAAAGAACTGATTAAATCAAGGCTAGATTAGAAAGTAGGAGAGGGAACCCTAAGTAAATCACTAGGCAGCACTTCTGAAGCTCATTTCCCATACTGGTGGTCTTTCCATCCTCCGTACTTAGCAAATGCCTGCTCTGTAGAAGTTCCTTCCTTCTTTTCTTCCTTCCTTCGACATTTATTAAGTGCCTACTGTCTGTTCCAGCACTCTTTTATACCCTGAGGATATAAATACAATTTGGAGTCCTTCTTACATTTGAGTTGGCAGAAGATGCATGATAAATATTTGTTGAGTTGAATAGAATCACAGCTGAGCGCTCTTGGCGTGCTGGTGTGCAGTGCCTCAGATACTTTGCAGAAATTATGCCTTTTCGATATCCAGGAACATTCCAAGCATCGTTTGTCATTTCCTCATTTGTCTGCTCAGGGACACCCCACATCTAGCCAGGCTTGAGTCATCAGGATAGAGTTGGTTAGGATGAGTAATTTAGGTCTCACTTCTCCATGTATCACAAACACTTGGGTCCCACCAGCAACTTGAGTTTTGGGGAAGCTCAATGTCAAGTTAGATGACGGAGACGGGGAACACGGACTGGGGGTTGTAAATGAGAGAAGTCTGTCCCTGGAGGACTTGGTCTTAGAAGCCAGGCTTCCATTCAGCCCCCTGGCACATTTTCTTTTCTGAGAGCAGGGGAGGAGGAGGCATGGTGTGTTTCTGTAGGAGTTTATACGTTCTGACTGGGTTGATCGTCTCTCCTGTGCTCCCCTACAGTTGCTTGACTATTTTAGCGTTGACTTTACTTACGGAAAAAAAGAGAGCTTAGAACAAAATAGTAAAATGTCCATGTGTGTGCGTGTGAGCCCAGCGCGCACACACACACACACACACGCACATACATACATACATATATTTAAGAGTGAGAAAACAGAAGCAGATGGGGCAATAGTTTGTTTTGTTTTGTTTTTCTAAGCAGTGATTTTTTTTAAAACTCAGTTATTTTTAGCTTTTCCAGCCTTTCAGCATATAGCAAATACCTTCTGAATAAGAGTAAGTGGGTGTGTGTTGCTGGCTTTTGTATCTTGCTGTGGTGCTCCTGATGGAAATATAACACAGGGGAAGAAAGAAAGATCGCAAGGTTTAACAAGGCTTTCCTCCTGGTTGAGTCTTTGCTGCCACTATTGGCATTATTAAATTTATATATGCAATAGTGAGTAATAATATCTAGAGTCATAGCATGTCCCATGTTTTTAGGAAAATATTTTAACAGATACATTCTGCTTTTACTTTGTAAATGAAACATTTAGTTGTTGAGGTTTTTTCGCTCACGCTGCATTCCCCCCTCAACTCCTACACTTTTTATTGGGGCCGTTTGACTTGTTTATTTTGTTTTGCAAAGAATTTATTCTCTGGACACGTGTGGATTGGCATGTGCCTTTTAAAGACTTTTGTTTGTTGGGGAGCTAGACGTATACCAAAGGAGCTTCTGTGTGGTCACCATTCAAACAAAACTTCCTAATTTCAGTGTCATTGAGGCAGCAGCTGGTGCAGCTGAATTCAGAGGAGCAAGCATAGTTATTGACTGTTTTCTCTAAAAACAGCCTGAACAAAGCATTTCCTTAAGCAGCGCTGAGCAGGATCTGGAACTTCCTATGCCTCAAAAAAGTCTGAGAAAGGTTTGCGGAAGTGCAGAGGTCAACGTTACTGCATGTAATTCCTCTCCTCCACCCCCGATCCATGGTAATTGACTCCTTTTAAAAAAAATCTCGTATTTTAAAATCATAGGATCGGGCTTCCCTGGTGGCGCAGTGGTTGAGAATCTGCCTGCTAATGCAGGGGACACGGGTTCGAGCCCTGGTCTGGGAAGATCCCACATGCCACGGAGCAGCTGGGCCCGTGAGCCACAACTACTGAGCCTGTGCGTCTGGAGCCTGTGCCCCGCAACGGGAGGGGCCGCAATAGTGAAAGGCCCGCGCACCGCGATGAAGAGCGGTCCCCACACCGCGATGAAGAGTGGCCCCCACTTGCCGCAACTAGAGAAAGCCCTCGCACGAACCGAAGACCCAACACAGCCAAAAATAAATAAATAAATAAATAAAGTAGCTATAAAATTAAAAAAAAAAAAAAAAAGCTACTCTTTAAAAAAAAAAAAAAATCATAGGATCAGCATCTGTAAGCAAAAAACAAACAGAAAAACAAGAAATAATCAGTTAAGTACATGGTCATATCAGCTAGATAATCGTTAGTAATGCCAGAGGAGTGTAAAACACAAATGCTGGTTAATTTAAGAAGAAAGTTTCGAAAATTGTAGCTTAACGTTGTACTGATTGTGTGCTATTTTTACATATGTTATTTTTTTTCTTGTAGATAGTTAAGGGGAGTAATCTTTTATATAATTTGTATTTCTTCTGTAGAGATCTTTGAAATGGTATAGATCAGGAGTTGGCAAGAATTCATTCATACATTTTATTTTTAAATTTTTGAAATACATTTATTTATTTATTTTTGGCTGCATTGGGTCTTCGTTGCTGCGCGCGGGCTTTCTTTAGTTGCGGCGAGCGGGGGCTACTCTTCGTTGTGGTGCGCGGGCTTCTCATTGTGGTGGCTTCTCTTGTTGCAGAGCATGGGCTCTAGATGTGCGGGCTTCAGTAGTTGTGGCACTTGGGCTCAGTAGTTGTGGCTCGCGGGCTCTACGGCGCAGGCTCAGTAGTTGTGGTGCACAGGCTTAGTTGCTCTGCGGCATGTGGGATCTTCCGGACCAGGGATCATACCCATGTCCCCTGCACTGGCAGGTGGATTCCTAACCACTGTACCACCAGGGAAGACCCATTCATACATTTTAAAAAATAATCATGCTTTCATTAATTTTTCTTTTTAGTGAGTATCTACCATATAGCAGGCACTCTGTTAAGTACTCATAGGGACAAAAGAAATGCATGATAATATGCAAACAGTTAAGTAATAATAAAGGTGGAATATAATTTGGGGAGAAGTTAAGTGGCATAGATCTGCTTTCATTTGTTTTATTTCCAGATACATTTGTATTTTCAGGTAAAAAAAATTTTTTTTTGTAGCAGTAACTTAAGGGTTCATAAGGAGGTTTGAATACTATCCCTGCTGTCTGTACTTTTGTGATCTAAGTGTCTATGAGATATTGCCTGCTTGTTCCAGGGGGAAGGAAGATTAGGAAATGTTATTAGATTACATTATGTTTTACGTTTTTCTGGTAACACATGTAGAACTTCTCATTCTTTTCTATTGGCATCGATTTAGAATAAAAATCATTGTATAGGGTCAGACTCATGGCCAATCAAGGAGGGTCATGTTTCTGGGTTGCCCCTTAAAATAGTCCACTGACATCTTAATTTCTTTAACCTACTACTTGGTTCCATTGAATCCATTTTAGTTTTCTATTCATTATTTTTTTTTTAACTTAATAAAATTTAGTCTCACAGATTAAGGAATTATTTTATGTAGGTTTACTGCCTGCTTTACAAAATAATGACTTTCTCTTTCCTGAATCTTATGTATATTTCTCTCAGGTTTTAATGAGGTAGACCTTAGTGTACTGAGGCCAGGGTTAGATGGACAGGTTGTGTTATAAAATCATACCATGGGGCCAGGTATGATTCCATAGATTATTTGGCTTTTTCTAGACCAAGACACCACGTTATTTTTATATGGCCCTCCCACATTCTCATGATCATTAAATTGTGAGTAGGTATCGCCTTTAACATGCATTATTTAGTAAGGTCTGGTGGTTAACACTGTGAAGAGCATCACAGCTCTGTAAAGGTAATGTTGTATGCTTTACTTTTAGTTCTATTTGGGTCATGTTTAAATTTTAAAAATATTTTTGTGAGTTAAGAGTGTCCTAGAGAGATACCTTCGAGTTGTTTCATAGTGCCTTTGGGCACATTTCCTAAGTTTATTTATAACTTGCCACCCATGATGCTATAAACATCTAAAACTGATTTTTTTTTTTTTTCTCCTCATGAAATGAATTATCGGGGAAATGTTACAGACCCACTTCCAGAGTCTCAGGAGGGCCCCTGCATTGCACACAGGGGGCGTTTAAGACTTTGTTGCCTTCCTTTCTCATTCCTTTTTCCCAAACAATGCCACTCTCACCCTCATAGGTAATGTCTGTGTCACCGAGACAGCAGGTCTCTGTGTGAATAACTTTCTCAGCTTTTCACTTGATCAATTTGTGGGCTTACCACAGCCTAGCCGTTCCTTCCTTCCCATTCTGAGACAGACGAGTCCTTTGAATTGGGGGTGTCCTGACGTCAGTCCTCTTAGAATCTGGGTCCTTCCTGGCTTTTGTGAAGTTGGGCCCCTCACCTTGTCTCCCATGACTGTTTTCATCTCCTCCTCCGTTTATGAAAATCTCTCAGGTTATATCATCTTAAAAAAACGAACTTCTTCCTTTATGTTGTTCCATTCTCTAAGAAGTACCTTCACTTTCTCTTTCACTTCAGTTGAAGGAATGTTTCTTAAAAGAGCTCTTTTCCACTTCTTGATCTTCACACGCCAACTCAAGACCCTTGAGCTTATGTACCTGCTACCAAGCTCAAACTTCCTTTGCTAATGGTCTTGTAACTGCTAAATACAGTGGTGTCATAGAGATATTATTTGACCTTGCTTTTGCAGTTGATGTGGCGGATTGCTTGCTTCTTTAATTCCCTTCTGTTGGCTCCCGTATCATTCCGAAGCTCTTGCTTCTTCCTTTCTGACTGTTACTTCTAAGACTCCTGTATGGGTTTATCTTTTTCTTCTTGCCTCTGAAGTTGGAATTTGGAAGCGTTTCATCTTTCTCCCTCCTTTCTATATTTGCCCTCCCTGAATGTGTCCAGTTATTTCTAGCCAGCTTTTAATTAAATATCTCCTTTTGGTTATATAGTAGCATTTCAGACTCATCATGTCCACAGCTACATTCTTTATTTGTTCCTTTAGAATCCTGCATTTCCCGTTTTTATTTATTTTTTTAAACTAATCTTTATTGCAGTATAGTTGCTTTGCAATGTTGTGTTAGTTTCTACTGTACAGCAGAGTGAATCAGCTATGTGTATACATATATCCCCTCTTCTTTTGGATTACCTTCCCATTTGGGTCACCACAGAGCACTGAGTAGAGTTCCCTGTGCTATACAGTAGTTTCTGAGTAGTTATCTGTTTCATACTTAATAGTGTATATATGTCAATCTCATTCTCCAAGTTCATCCCCCCTCCCCTCCCCCCATATCCATACATCCGTTTTCTACGTCTGTGTCTCTATTTCTGCTTTGCAAATTCCTGTTTTATTAATGAATCTTTGACCACCAGGTGCTACATCCATCCCTCAACCTGGGAACCATACTTGACTCACCACTTACATCTCTCATCAGTCACCAAATCAGGCTGATTTTACCTCCTCAATATTGTTCTTCTGTTGCTTTATTTTATTTTATTTTATTTTATTTTAAACAGTTATTATTATTATTTTTTAATCCTCTTGGGCTTTGCTTTTTTTTTTTTAAATGAATTTATTTATTTATTTATTTATTTTTGGCTGTGTTGGATCTTCGTTTCTGTGCGAGGGCTTTCTCCAGTGTGGCGAGCAGGGGCCACTCTTCATCGCGGTGCGCAGGCCTCTCACTGTCGCGGCCTCTCTTGTTGCGGAGCACAGGCTCCAGACGCGCAGGCTCAGTAGTTGTGGCTCACGGGCCTAGTTGCTCCGCGGCATGTGGGATCTTCCCAGACCAGGGCTCGAATCCGTGTGCCCTGCATTGGCAGGCAGACTCTCAACCACTGCGCCACCAAGGAAGCCCCTGTTTTATTTTTTTTTAATAGGCTGTTTTCATAACCTAGTGTCATACCTGGTCTCTTTCTGTATTACCTCCATCCATTTGCTAAGCTGGAAAGATACTTTGCTAACATACAAGTATGATGGTGTCATTCTTTTGTTTAACATGTAATGATTCCCCATAATTTATAGTCTGAAACTTAAATAACTTTGTCCCTCGTGACACGGCTCCCACCCTCCCTTTCCAACCTTTCCACAGTTTGGGAACTTTCGGTGTCTGGGACCCGTGGTGCTCCCTCATGCGGCTCTGCTTTGGCACACGGGCTCTGTCTGCATGTGCCTGAACTCACACAGCTATAGCCTCACTGACACTATCAACACACCCTACTGCTCTTCAGACTAAGCTATTTTCTTTTCGACGCTTCATGTTTATTTTCAGTGCTTGGTATAATGCATAGCTATTCTTTGTTAACACATCCATCTACCCCATTAAATCGTGACTTATTGAAGGGCTGAAACCTCCTTCTTCATTGTATCCACAGTCCCTGTTATACTGCCTGGCACGTAGTAGGCATACCGATAAGTACAGTAGAGCTTTCTCAACAAAAGAAGTAAGAATCAATAGTCGGTCAGTTAGTCAGGAAAGTTATTAAAATAGAGAAACATAAAAATGATGTGTACATATCTTAAATATTTTAAACATAAAACCTACAAATGCATTTTTTGGCAACCCTTTGATATAAGGCCAAGACTTTTTCTTCCAGTTTCAATTCACAGATGGGATTCAGTATTATCTTTCATACCAAAACCAATAGTGGATTATCTGTTATTTCCAATTTGTTTATTTTTAGAGTGAAACTAAAAACCTTAGAAACACTTTTGAAGATATTTTTGATTTATTTTTCTCATTGTACAATTATGATTGCACATGCCTTATTCAGTGGCAGCTTTAAAAATTAGTATTTTATTACGGTCTAGTCTTTGAAAATCTTGAAAGCGTTCAACGTATTTTTAATAGAAACAGATATTGTGCTTCTTTTCGTACTCCAGTTTCACTGCTTTAAGTCATATATCATTGAATAAAAATCACATTATTATAATAAAGTATAACTGCTTGAACAGGTTTAGGGTCAAAACTACTCTTACTACAGATATGGCTCAGCTGATGGCAGCAGAGGCCCTTGCTCTGCTCAGGAAGGAGGCTGCTGGTTGGGAACATTCCAGGTGCATCAGTCAATATGATTTACAAAGGGAGTGGAGATCATTGGTTCATCTGGACAGTTGGTTAAGTGGAAGTTGGTTAAAAGCATTCTACCATGTTTGTCAGATTGATGCTAAAAGATGTTATCTCTGTTACTTGGCATTTTGGTAACTAAGAGAGCTGGATAGAAACCTGCCTGCTTTCGTGTGCACTCTCTCCTCTATGTCATTTATAAAAATGTTAAATAAGACCACGGTGAGCACCTGTCTCCTGGACGTCCTCACGTTTGTACGTCTGTTTCTCTGTCATTTGTCTCCTGCTTTAACCATGGCAAAATGTAATTTTTAAAACTGCTCTTTGGTTTGTTCCAGTCTGTTGGTTGCTCTCAAGTAGAATGAGTGCTCAGCAATATTCTACCCTAAATTCTTGTTTGTTTTTGTCCCTCAACATGTTGTTTTCTTCACTATTTAAAAGGGCTTCATTTTGAAAATTCTGCTTCGTCATCGTCGTTAGCAACTGCGTCCTTCTGTCTGGTGGCCTGTCGTAACTAGACTTTTACATTTGAGCCAACAGTTTACAAACTTCACGTTGAATCTTTAACTCCGTGATAATGCCGATCGAATTTTTGTTACATCTTGTTTAATAATTAGGTTTAGACCCGCCCTCGAACTAATGACTCTTTGATTTAGGTCCTGCAAGCCTATCTGTTTCAAAAGATAAGTTGGTATTTGCAATATTCTTAATACTTTTCCCGATAAAGACCAAGGAAACAGTTATTCAGTTTCTCTCTTTCTGTCTCTCATCTAAAGTACATGCTTTGCAGAAAATCTTACTTTACTTCCTGAGGTTTTATCTTTTTAAGCAACATTTTTTTTTATTGGCTTTGGAGGACTTTGTAAGGTTACTGTCAAATTCTTTCTTGGCAGGCCTGATTAGTAGTTTGTCCTTGACCCTCTAATCTTTGAGGGTTTCCCTATATTCCTTGATAGGGCTCTCATTTCGGTTTTTGAAAAGCAGTTAGCTATATATGTTGCCTCCAACCCTGTCCCTGTCCCCTAAGCCTCTACCCAGGACCTAATCGTTTTGATCCTTGGCAGATGTTTATCTTGAGCTATGGGTAAGGTCTTTAAAATGGTCTTCAAAGTACCTAGGTTTATTTTCTTTAAGCTGCGTGTATCCTTTTTAGGAATAATGCCCCATTTTTAAGAGTTGGCTAGTGACCTGTTATAGCTGTCTTCCAAGGCTGGAGTGATGATGCTTTTTTTTTTTTTTTAATTTTATTGAAGTATAGATGGCTTACAATGTTGTGTTAATTTCTGCTCTACAGCAAAGTGATAGTTATACATATATATATATATATATATATATATATATTCTTTTCCATTATGGTTTATCACAAGATATTGGATATAGTTCCCTGTGCTACACAGTAGGACTTTGTTGTTTATCCATCCGATATATACTAGTTTGCATCTGCTAATCCCAAACTCCCAATCCTTCCCTCCTCCTCCTTGGCAACCACAAGTCTGTTTTCTATGTCTGTGAGTCTGTTTCTGTTTCGTAGATAGGTTCATTTGTGTCGTATTTTAGATTGCACATATAAGTGATATCATACGGTATTTGTCTTTCTCTTTCTGACTTACTTTGTATGATAATCTCTGTTTTGGCAGGACTCCTTCCCAGTCTTTGATTTTCAATGTTAGGTGAAACTCTCCTGCCTGACACCCAGAGGTGTACACTCATATTGCATTACCATTATTCTTGGTGTTTTCTTTTCACTATCTTATTTAAAACTCTGAGACTGTTATCTGAAAGGATCATAAAAGTAGGACCTGATAGTTGACTATACAGACTCTTTCAGTATAATGTATATATGAGTTGGAAATGGCTATATTTCATAATAAGGGAAAATTATTTATGGATAAAGAAAAAGCATGCTAGACTATTAGAACAAGTAGCTTGAGAAAGCAAGTGTTTCAAATATTCACCATCTGCTTCAGTAGACTTTTTGAGAATAATAGAGTACAGTCTAAAACCCACACACACAGGTGTTTCCATTTCCTCTTTACGTAAGTCTCACCTTCTCAGTATCACCTCTGTGTCCACTGGCCTTACTAGAGTGTGGATGTGGATGGACCGTGTCATCCACAGCAGCTCACATTTCCTGTTGATGCACCTACCTGCTCCTGTAGCACTTCCAGCCTCCTTTAAAGTGTCCCCTAATCCTTCTGTGTCTGGGTGCCCAGGGACATCTTATATGTACTGGTGAGTTATTCCATCCGCTGGTTACCATGAAGAGTCTTCTCCATTTTGGTCTCTTGCTTGCTCACATCCTCTTTTCCTAAAATCCCTGAGAGGGCCTCATCATTGCTGGTTATAAGTCTTGTAAGAAAGAATCCTAATTCTGTATGTCTGGAGACATCATTCAGAGCTCTCTGGATTGTCAGCCCTTGAACATAAGGGAGAATGTCCTTTCAGGTAGCTGGGGTCCTAAGCCATGTTGATCTCATGTTGACTTCCTTCATGTCACTCCTAACACTGCTTTAGGGCTTAGAAACTGGGAATTTGTCTTGAAGCAGGTACATGTAATAGTGTTCTTTGTTGCTGGTTGCTGTGCCTACCCATTCCTTACCCCATATGATGGATAACTACACAAACAATACGAATATCCTCATCCTCCAGCCAAGAAACAAAAGTCTTCATGAAAATGGATAGGTATGGGCTCAGGGAATTTCCACGTCATCATATTTACCAAGATAACGTCTCTTCCTTTCAAGTTAGGAACTCCTATAGAGGTAAATAGGGTCCAGGTAAATTACGACATAGTATCAGTTACAGTAACTTTGAAATCATTACATGAGTGTCTGTTTCACATTTGAACTCACATTGAAAAATATGTATTTTGAATACGAACATGGTTTACTGCTTTAAATTTTAGTGTGTCTGTCTATATGCCAATATGTAAGTGTGTGAATATAAATAACATACACAGTATTACAAGGTGTGTGTGTGTGCATGGCACAAAGTAGTATGATACACGTGAGTAAGTTGTATGTACAGATCAAACAGTAGTGTGATTGATGCACATATGTGTATGTGTGTGTGTATGCATATGAACCAAATGTGTAAGAGTCAAATAGAGTAGTGTCATGTATATGTGTGTATGTGTATATATGAGTCCAACACAGTGGTATAATGTGTTTGTGTGTGTGTGTGTGTGAATCAGACACAGAGTAATGTGTGTGTGTAAGAATCAGGGGCAGGCAAGCATGATACGTATGTGTGCATATGTATCTTTGTATAGGATTCAGACACATCGTACTATAAAGTAAGTGTGTGTGTGAGAATCAGAGTAGTATAATTGGAAAAACACAGGATAAATAAAATTTATGATGATTCCAAAATGATAAAACCTGCATGACTTTGTGTAAATCACACAACCTTTCTAGGCACGGTTTAGGCGAGATTTTTACTAGATCTAACTGCAATCTTTCATGGTTCTAAAATTTGATGGTTAGTGCAGTCACTATCTGAAACTACTTAGCCTGTTCCATCATTGTGTGAGTTATTCTATCTATAATGACATTTATAACTGACCTTTCTGCATTCAGAATCTCTGTTGTATCATTGTTTATTAACTTCTGTGGGAGAGAGACATGATACCTCTAATTTCACGGTTATTTTTCTGAACTATGCCCAAAATGGCCCCTGGTTTTATAATTAAGGGAATCCAACACTTCCTTGGATGTTCTGTCAAAACCACATTTTCTAAACCCTTGCATTAACATAAAGAAAATGTTGCAGCAATCTGTCTCATCTTGTTAAGGCTACGTGGCTATTTAATACCTAACTAAAAGGACTGAGTGAGTGAAAACCTTGAAGGCAGTATTCATCTTTGTAGGCAGTACATAGATAGCCCTTGCCACATGCTACATAGTCAGCATATATTTATGGAATGAACAAATTATATGATAAAATACATTTAAATAATTCATTGTTATCTATGTGCCCATGTGTTTTCTCAAGAGTCCTTTGCAATGTTTTGCTTGGAGATGGTGGAGAAGGGTGGTTTCCTACCATCATGGTTGCAAGATGGCAGTACTATTTAGATGCTCTTGGTAACTGTGACAGACAGGGTGCGGAATTGAGGGATGGTGGGAGTAGAATGTAACTGCTTTTCTCTCTTTTGGGAACAGTTATTGTACCCCTTTTAGAGGAACCATCTTAAATCAATGAACCACTGATTTAAGTAGATCTGTGTCCATAAAATCATATGGGAGCTTTTCCTCTGGGCATAAATCTTGTGTCTATAGGGCACTGAAGCAGTTAATATAAATGCTGTCTTTTGGAATCAAAGTTCAGTGCAGACATAGAATGTCAGACAGTCCTACTTTTCTCTTAGAATATTCTCTTATTGCAAAAGGGAAGTGAAAAACTCTATAAGGGAAAATTATAAACAATAAAAGAAAATTTGGTAATCTAATACAAAAGAACACCCTTTTCATTGCATGAAGTGCCTTGTCCTTTTTTTTTTTTTTTTTAAATTTCAAAAATCCATTTGAGCATTCATCACTAAAGCTTGCTGTGATGGCAAAAAAAAATGCCTTTTAGAGGCCCTTAGTCAGCTTCGACTGATTAGGTGTAGTGGTAATTAATTCTTACTTTGATACCTTGTCAGCCTTCTTATTTGTAGAAAAGGAGTAAACATGAGAAATCGGACTTTAAAACATGTGGGTGATTATTAGTTACCGCAAATGTTCTTCAGGAAGCTAGTTGGCCCTGAAATGAATGAAATGAGAACATGTTATATGAGGTTGGTTTCCCAAGCAGTTTTGATGTTCTTAAAGTTTAGCATAAGAAATACTAATAGCCTCTGGATGTTTCATATTGGCTATCGGTTAGCTCTTTTCCTTCAGGCCTCCTTACAGCATTTTGAGATTTTGGCGTTAGGTGTGTGCTGACTCTAACCTCAGCAAGAAGACTTCTTCCAGAGTCAAAATGAAACTAAATATTCATATTAGAGGGTGGTGGGGAAAGAAACACTGCCTTCCCCTCAGGAGCAGACAGACTGCATGTGAGTTCTGCCAACTGGCCTGTTGGTGAGCATTAGTGAAGTCATCAGGCCAGAGCTATTTTCATGCACTGACATGGTACTCCAAGGCAGCTGGAGGTGCTGCATAGAGGAAGCTCTGAGAGAGAGGTTTGCAGAAGCAGAAAATTTCCCTGCTGACTGACAGCATCCCCATTTCACACCGGCTGGGACTCCGACATCTGCAGGAAGCATGAGGGCTTGTGTAACAGCCCAGGCAGAAGGAGGACGGGGAGCGCTTCTAGCCTTTCCAGGTTATGTGCAGCGATGTCTCAATATCCAGGTGCCAGGATTGTCCAAAAGAATAGGTGGCCCTGGGTAAGGAAGATGGTGCTGGTGGAAAGCTGGAGATGAAATCTTTTGTTTATAGAGCAGCAAGACAGATTCCTTTTCCCCTCCCTCCCTCCCTCCCTCCCTCCCTCCCTTCCTTCCTTCCTTCCTTCCTTCTTCCTTCTCTCTCTCTCTCTCTCCCTCTCTCTCTCTCTGCCTCTCTCCCTCTCCCCCCCCCTTCTTTCTTTCTCAAAAAGGTCAGAAATGCAAAGGCTGCCCTTTTTGCTGGCACAGTCCTGTAGGAGATTATGAGCAAAGTAAAGGAAGTGGGACGTGCATCATGTATAATTTATCAGCATATTGAAAACAAGTTGAATACTATGCTGGACAGTTAACGACCTCAGAACAGCCCCAATGTGGGAGAAAATACTGTTCAGTTGTATTCCTTAAACGCTTAAGCAAAAGATCTATCACTTGGAAACAGTTTTTTTGTGTAACCTGAACTGCATTTTAATTTTTGGATTCTGAACTCTGCCTTGTGGGCTCTGTCGCTAAAGATCCTTCAGAAAAGCATAAATGAATATTTGATTAGAAAATCATCTACCGGATGCCGTTTTAACCACTTCCGAAATGATCTAAAAGTGTACACAGAGCTCTAGCCCTTCAGAGACTTAGAAAAAGTCCAGGGACATCAACCAAATGGAGATAAATTTAGAGATAATGAGATACGAAGCCTGAGCGTGAGAAATTCGCTCCTTTTCAGCTTCAGTGATGCAAGTATTTTCAATTCAGAAAGCAAGAGGTGTCCTCTGATAAGTAGTTTCCTACAATAGGAGTGAATCAAAGCAGACACTCTTTAGCATGAGTGCACTCAGGGGTCATGGCTGTGCAAGCTGCCATGATTCAGCCCTGTTGAGCAATGGGACGTCAGAGACAGAAAGCTGCCTTGTTTATTAGAAGTAGGGTAACCACAGTCTCAGGCAAGTGAGGAAGGTTTTGCTGGCACTTTCATTCTGAATAGCAAGCCCTAGTGCAAGGAAAAAAAAAAAAAAAGCCAGAGTGTTCGGTATAGCTGTTTATATACTACTAAAGCTTACAGAGCTCTTGTTTACTTCTTAATTTTTTAAATTCAAAAGCACAGTCCTTACACTTCTTATTCAGTAACAGTTAACAGTTTAGCAAAGCTCTCATGTAAGTCAAGGACGACAGTGCATGACCTGGATTTCTACAATACTTTACGAATTCGAAGTTAATGAAACCTTTGTTTAGCTGGGTGCTTCCTTCAAACTATTCCAGAAGACATGTATTCAGAGATTTCCATCATGTTTCAGCAGGAAAAAGATCATTATTGCCTTAGAATTTCTGGGAAGGTCGAGGAGGGTTTGCAGAGTAATTTTCTATTATTTGATAGAATTGGGGCCATCCTTTGGAACAGTTTCAATTACAGGTGAAGAAACTCGGGACCCCAAAGTGTCTTCCTTACCTGAAATCTCATAATCTAGGAAGTATTAATGGAAATTAGATGAATGAGTATAATTGAGGGTTACTTTATGTTCAATATTAGACTTGCTATTTGGGTGGAAAATTAAGAAAAACTGTAATATGCTTATATTAAAGCTTTCCTGGCTATAATTTATTCTTTCTCTGGTACTTAGAAGGAACTTGAGAATCACGAAATTTGGTATAGTTTTTAAAAGCCAGGCTTGAAATCTAACTTCCCCCTTATTGCTGGGACCTTGGGCAAGTGACTTATATTTGAGGCCTCAGTTTCCTCATTTGTAAGATGAACTTAATAAAAGAACCTACCGAAAAGGATTGTTGTGACATTTTGAAAGAACAGATCTGAAATTCCTTAGTGTGGTGTCTGGTACGTAGAAAGAGCAAAATAAATCTGGCCTGTTCGGAAGATGACTAATAATGTTATTTTGTTCTACAATACCTCAAGGCCCTCGTTTGAGGGATTCATTTTCATTTCTGTCTGAGTATTGGACCCCACGAGGGACCAAGGTCTACATTTGCCCTCACCCCTGTATACTGGAAAATAATTTTCTTTCTGGTGGGCTGAAATGAATGCTCTATCAGTAATAAAGTTCAAGATATTAAAACCTGTGAATAGGGGTCAGTGAACATTTCTGAGTAGGTTGTAGGAACACCCCCAAGTTCACAATGGCAGGTTTCATTCACGGTCATTTTATATATTAAGATCTCCTCTTTTTTGCTTCCACTTCTTACTCCTGACTGTATATGGGTATGCATTTTTATATGTGATTTTTGCATATATTATTTAAATGATGATGGTAATGTTATGAGAGAGATTTCTTTGTACCTGTTCTATGGATGAGAAAACTGAGGCCCTGAGAAACTAGTGAAGAAGTGGTTGCATTAACTCTGTTTCACTTTTTGTTTTTCTCTCCCCGTGTGTCTCCATCTCTCTCTTCATCCAATTCTTCTCCTCACTGTACATTCTTGGCTTCCTTCCTTTTCACCCTTCATCTTATTCTTCTCCCTTTGTATTTTATTTTATTTTGCCTCATTTTAGTTTTCTCTTGTTTTGTCTTTCTTCATTTCTCTTCTGTATGACAAAAACAACTTTTAAGAGTTGCTGTCTCTAATGATTATTGAATTTTATACCCATTTTTAAAGGAGAGAATACATTTTTTTTTTTAAAGCTGTTAAATTAAGTTGCACTCTGTGGCCAGCAGTTTAACTCGCCTCCCCTGCGTGTCCATGACTAGCTGACAGGAAAAGTAGTTTGTTATTCTTGTTTAAGAGATGGAGGCAACTCATAGATACATATCTTGAAAATTTTCTTTTTCATTGACAGCCAATTCTACTTATACTAAGAGTGCTCTGGTTTTAAAAGGCATCATATAGTAGCTACCATTCTGATTGCTTTAAATCTGTCTTCTCAGAGTACAAAACCTGCTGTAACCTGTTCTTTGAGAGTCCAGTGAATTTAGTTGGACCCTTTTCAAAAGTTACGGGTGGAGATCAGAGCTCCCTCCCGGGCTGTGGAGCTGGGCAGAGGCTAGGGACAGCTGGCCCCCGCCCTGTCTCTGTCTCACTGTCTCTAACCTGTATCCTGTTGCACTTTGTACCTCTTCACACAAGCTCTCAACCCCTTGCCCTTGCTTTTTCCTTTTTATCCGAAGACCGTGTAGAATTAGCTTTATGAAGATAAGGGAAACTGAAAAGTCAGACCTCCAGAAACAAAAAAAAAAGCTTGGAATTGAATACTAGACCATATTTTAAAAGTTCCCTTGTCAGGATCCAACAACTTGTGCCTGGCCACCCATCATTCACCTTGACCCTCCTTCTCTCGTCCCTTAATGGCGCCCAGTAAGTTAAAAAAATAATTCTGAGCTCTTATGTTATGCAGAGCACTACACCTTTCCCTGACCCTGGTGCCCAGTTCTGAATCTCCTTTTGCTTATCTAAAGAATCATTAATAATTTCTAACTCCAAATCTTTGCTTTCCCCTTTCTCTTAGAGGCCTCACAATGGAAGGGGAAGTAGGCAGATTTTTTCCCACTGAGTTGAATTTCATCCCCCTTCCCTCCCAAAGAAGGCAGACATGGCTTTTATTTTTCCAGTCCTCTTTTACATGTAGAATTAAAGCCAAAACAAATTATGTTAATCTTGGCTTTTTGGTTGAGTAGATTTTGGATGAGTTGAAGTTTACTGTAACTTTGAAAAACGTTTTTCAGTTTGACAGTATCGTCGGGTAACACAGTTTTCATTTTCACAGATTACTTTTCTGAGCCTATTTGCAGACCAAAGCATGACAAATACACAAATAAGTTTCACTTCTTTTCTCTGCATCGGAAACTGTTCATGTTAAGTAGGATTCTTATACACTCAGAGGGATATACTGCATAATTTTATACCTAGTGCCATATAAGTTGGATTTCTTATTCATCACACACCATATGCAGTGTTATTAATCTTTACTGTAAGTAGAATGACAAGTGAGCAATAAAAGCAGGCCTTAAAAAACTACCAACAAACATACAGGAAAAAAAAAATCCCCTAACAGATGCTTCAGAAAGAAGTGACAGTCAGTGAAATTTGGGTTACATGTATGTTGCATAACTGATGCCCTGGTGTGTACCCTCAGTATGGTCCATGGTTTTCACTTCAAATCCTAGCTTGGGCTCCATTCTTTTCCCCATTTTTCCCTCCATCTCCCTCTTTTCCTTCCTCTCCCATACTTCCCACACCTCTTAACTCCTGTTAAAAACATCTTCTCTGGGTGGGAACCGCTTGCCCCTTTCCTCTTCCTTCCCACTCTTCAGGCAGGTGTTGCATTTGTCTCTATCCATGGTCCCAGGCATGCCCATCATCTGTATCTATGGTCCCAGGCATGCCCGTCATCTGTATCCGTGGTCCCAGGCATGCCCGTCATCTGTATCCGTGGTCCCAGGCATGCCCGTCATCTGTATCCGTGGTCCCAGGCATGCCCGTCATCTGTATCCGTGGTCCCAGGCATGCCCGTCATCTGTATCCGTGGTCCCAGGCATGCCCGTCATCTGTATCCGTGGTCCCAGGCATGCCCGTCATCTGTATCCGTGGTCCCAGGCATGCCCGTCATCTGTATCCGTGGTCCCAGGCATGCCCGTCATCTGTATCCGTGGTCCCAGGCATGCCCGTCATCTGTATCCGTGGTCCCAGGCATGCCCGTCATCTGTATCCGTGGTCCCAGGCATGCCCGTCATCTGTATCCGTGGTCCCAGGCATGCCCGTCATCTGTATCCGTGGTCCCAGGCATGCCCGTCATCTGTATCCGTGGTCCCAGGCATGCCCGTCATCTGTATCCGTGGTCCCAGGCATGCCCGTCATCTGTATCCGTGGTCCCAGGCATGCCCGTCATCTCTATCCGTGGTCCCAGGCATGCCCGTCATCTGTATCCGTGGTCCCAGGCATGCCCGTCATCTGTATCCGTGGTCCCAGGCATGCCCGTCATCTGTATCCGTGGTCCCAGGCATGCCCGTCATCTCTATCCGTGGTCCCAGGCATGCCCGTCATCTGTATCCGTGGTCCCAGGCATGCCCGTCATCTGTATCCGTGGTCCCAGGCATGCCCGTCATCTGTATCTGTGGTCCCAGGCATGCCCGTCATCTGTATCTATGGTCCCAGGCATGCCCGTCATCTGTATCTATGGTCCCAGGCATGCCCGTCATCTGTATCTATGGTCCCAGGCATTCCCGTCATCTGTATCTATGGTCCCAGGCATGCCCGTCATCTGTATCTATGGTCCCAGGCATGCCCATCATCTGTATCTATGGTCCCAGGCATGCCCATCATCTGTATCTATGGTCCCAGGCATGCCCATCATCTGTGGTCCCAGGCATGCCCATCATCTGTATCTATGGTCTCAAGCATGCCCATCTTCCCTGCGGTGGGTTGAGAATAGCTTTTAAAATGGTTGGGCCCCCTCACGCTGGATGCTTCCTGTCCCTGTGTCCTCTGCCTTCCTTGCCCATCTGTACAATCCACTGTTGCTCTTGGGGTGGTGGTTTTGGCTATGGTTATTCATGCCTGCTTTGCCAACTGCACGTTGGACTCATTCCTGGGCCTTACCCTGCCGCCGTTTATCCTGGTCCTGGGCTTGGTGCTTTATAGCCCTTGCTTCCTGGCCGCCTGCTGCCTGGAGCAACTGTGTTTGGGGAAGATTGATGCTGTTTTTCTTCTGTCACCATTGCTTATCCATACCCTCCTACGTTAAATGAAAACCCCTCTTTGGATGCATCTTGACTGTTTCACGTGCTGGGCCACAGCGGGCTCTGCCTGCAAAGAAGTTAAGACCTGCCCAAAGGCTGAGGGTCCTTGTAATATTACCATGGGAAGTAGGTTAAAGAATCTTGATTGTGCCTACAGTCTGTTTTCGAACTCTGGAGATGAGCATCATATGTGCACAGTGGTATAGAACCACACTTAGCTGGGGCAGCAAGCCTTGTTGCTTTCTGTTACATCTTGTTAAGAACCAAGAAAGTAAAATTTACAAGGATCCTCAGATACTTTAATGGCAAAGTAAATGCCTTGCATTGATTTGTTATTGTGGACCATTAGCACAAGCATCATGTATTTTTTTCTTCTAATAAATTGCTTTGCAGCCAGGGTTTTGCTTTTTAAAGCCATTTAAGTGAATGGAATGGATTTGAGAAGTAGGAGTCTAAATTTCCAACTTGCTTGATGCTAAGACTGCAAAGCATTTTGGTGAGAGAGTAAGGGGCAGAATTTGACTTACTAAAACTTCCAGTTAACTTTTCTTTGGTAGTTTCTCTTGACATGACTTTTCTGGTGATTTTTATTTTTTTTCTAATTTTTTATTTATTATTATTATTTTTAACATCTTTATTGGAGTATAATTGCTTTACAATGGGGTGTTAGTTTCTGCTGTATAACAAAGCGAATCAGCTATACGTATACATATATTCCCATATCCCCTCCCTCCTGTGTCTCCC
The DNA here is from genome assembly GCF_949987535.1 of Balaenoptera acutorostrata. Taxonomy (NCBI): domain Eukaryota; kingdom Metazoa; phylum Chordata; class Mammalia; order Artiodactyla; family Balaenopteridae; genus Balaenoptera; species Balaenoptera acutorostrata. The sequence goes on from NC_080081.1 coordinate 32,380,604, forward strand.
TCCCACCCTCCTATCCCACCCCTCTTGGTGGACACAAAGCACCGAGCTTATCTCCCTGTCCTATGCAGCTGCTTCCTACTAGCTATCTATTTTACATTTGGTAGTGTATATATGTCCATGCCACTCTCTCACTTCGTCCCAGTTTACCCTTCCCCCCTCCCCGTGTCCTCAAGTCCATTCTCTATGTCTGCATCTTTATTCCTGTCCTGCCCCTAGGTTCATCAGAACCATTTTTTTTTTTAGATTCCATATATATGTGTTAGCATACGGTATTTGTTTTTCTCTTTCTGACTTACTTCACTCTGTATGACAGACTCTAGGTCCATCCACCTCACTACAAATAACTCAATTTCGTTCCTTTTTATGGCTGAGTAATATTCCATTGTATATATGTGCCACATCTTCTTTATCTGTTCATCTGTCGATGGACACTTTGGTTGTTAACATGTCCTGGCTATTGTAAATAGAGCTGCAGTGAACATTGTGGTACATGACTCTTTTTGAATTATGGTTTTCTCAGGGTATGTGCCCAGTAGTGGGATTGCTGGGTCATACGGTAGTTCTATTTTTAGTTTTTTAAGGAACCTCCATACTGTTCTCCGTAGTGGCTGTATCAATTTACATTCCCACCAACAGTGCAAGAAGATTCCCTTTTCTCCACACCCTCTCCAGCATTTATTGTTTGTAGGTATTTTCATGATGGCCATTCTGACCGGTGTGAGGTGATACCTCATTGTAGTTTTGATTTGCATTTCTCTAATGATTAGTGATGTTGAGCATCCTTTCATGTGTTTGTTGGCAATCTGTATATCTTCTTTGGAGAAATGTCTATTTAGGTCTTCTGCCCATTTTTGGATTGGGTTGTTTGTTTTTTTGATAATTGAGCTGCATGAGCTACTTGTAAATTTTGGAGATTAATCCTTTGTCAGTTGCTTCATTTGCAAATATTTTCTCCCATTCTGAGGGTTGTCTTTTTGTCTTGTTTATGGTTTCCTTTGCTGTGCAAAAGCTTTTAAGTTCCATTAGGTCCCATTTGTTTATTTTTGTTTTTATTTCCATTTCTCTAGGAGGTGGGTCAAAAAGGATCTTGCTGTGATTTATATCATAGAGTGTTCTGCCTATGTTTTCCTCTAAGAGTTTTATAGTGTCTGGCCTTACATTTAGGTGTTTAATCCATTTTGAGTTTATTTTTGTGTATGGTGTTAGGAAGTGTTCTAATTTCATTCTTTTACCTGTAGCTGTCCAGTTTTCCCAGCATCTGGTGCTTTTTAAATATTTAGTAATGTCATCAATGGTTGCTTTCCTGGGGCATGAGAAATTTTGTTCACTGTTATCCATCTTGCTAGATGCTCTTGAGCAAGAAACTTAACTTCTCTTTCCCTGCCCATAAGATTTTAATTATTATAATTTTTCCCTACTTTTTTTTATAGGGATGTCATGATGCTTTGGAGTAGAGGTCATGCGTAAATACAAAGTACAGTATAATGGATTTTTATTATTTTCTTTAAAGTCAATCTTTGCTCACTAATTTTTAATTAGGATAGTGGTGCATTGAAGATGTTTAAGCTCGTGAGTCATTTTTCTTAATAAGATAATAGGCATATTCCTTTTGCTTTTGTTTTTTTATTTAAAAATTTTTTACTCTCTATTGGCGTATAGTTGATTTACAGTGTTGTGTTAGGTTCAGGTGAACAGCAAAGTGATTCACTTATACGTATGCATATATCTATTCTTTTTTAGATTCTTTTCCCATATAGGTTACTAGAGTGTTGAGTAGAGTTTCCTGTGCTATGCAGTAGGTCCTCGTGTATTCCTTTTGTTTTTACCTTGCGAAATGAGGAACAAGCAGCTCTGTCAAGAATGGGAAGTACTGTACAGTGTCCAGAAAATGAAAACCCCTGAGTTAATGTAGTCAGTAAAATACGTAGGCACACTATTATGTTCAGAACACCAAAAAATTACATGAACAGTGAGGCAGCGCAGCCGCGAGAATGGCCCTGGGCTCTGATCTTGAAGTTGTCTCTCATTAGCTCTGTGCTGCCGGGTAAGTCATGAGGTATTTTCTCATTTGCAAAATGAGTCATTTCAATTTGCCAACCCCAAAGTTCCCTTGTGTTCTGTCATCTTAAAACCAAGTATCCACTTCCCTGCCTTTCCCTGCTTGCTTCTCCCATCCGTGTCAGGTCTTGGACTTGGCCCCTCCAAGGGAGCTGATGCAGACCTCAGTGAGCTGAGTCTCTGTGGCACTAAAGTTGCTGATGAAAAAACTTCAGCTCCTGACAACAAGGCCCTCAACTTGTATTTTTTTTTTTTTTTTGTATTCTGTATCATGTATAAATTATTTCTGGCTAAAGCGTCTGGAAGTTTAAATGATCCCTCTGAGTTAGTTGCTTTGACTTCTTTTTATGACTTGTCCTAGCTGTTTTGCCTAGCCTGGTGGTTGCAAGTCTTTGGAGTTAGGGATGGACTTTCTGTGTTTGGTTTTTAACCCCCTTGGGTCTAAACATTTTGGTGCTGTGAGTTGTCTGAAATACATGTTGAAGATGGGAGCAGTTTTAAATTTAACATATCTTAATCCTATTTTATATGATGGAATACATGGAAAAGTTTACTGGGATTGGGATATCATATAAGAAATTATAAGTTAAATTACTTTTTTTTTTTTTGAAAGTTTTGAATTTTATTTTAATATTTTTATACAGCAGGTTCTTATTAGTTATCTATTTTATACATATTAGTGTATATATGCCAATCCCAATCTCCCAATTCATCACACCCCACCCCACCCCAGAACTAATAAGCCTTTAAATGTTCCTAAAAGTACTCTGTAGTCACTAGTCCCACAAAGTGAGTTTGTCTCCCGTTTTTCAGTGGAATCTCTAGTCCCCTTTACCCTTCTGAAGAGTCACAATGATATGCCAAAAGATTTTCTGCTTTTCCTCCACCTCATCTTCCTTCTCGACAGTGTAATAATATAATTTTAAAGCAATCTTTTTAGCACATTTTCTCATCCAAAGAGGTTCATGGAATAATTTAAGTTTTCACGCATTCATTCTATACTTATTGAACATCTGCAGTGTGTGAAGTCCAGTACCCACGTAGGGAAGCTCCACTGTTTATAAAGCATTGTTCTGGCTGTTTTGAAGCCAGTGGGGGCAGTGTGTTGAATGGTGAACAGCTCTAGCCTCTGACTGCTTGGCTTTTCATCCTGCTCCACTGCTTGTGTGACTTTGGCCAGTATTTACCTTCTCTCTATGCTGGTTTCCTCCTCTATGAAACAGGCATGTTAACTCTATCTCACAGGGTTGCTGAGTGTTAAATGAATTCATACATGGAAAGGACTTAATATGGTGCCTGACACATGATAATCCTTATTGTTTATTATTATATTACTATCATTCATTAACAGTAGTAGTGGTACTGTTGAAAGTGGTAGGTGGTATTTCTTGCCATCATGATTCTTGCTGTTTCATGGGAAGTTGAGAGTTCTATTATAAGGAATATGTATTAAGTATAAATTATGTTTGGAATACAGTTTTTCACCACAAATGGCAAATGACGTTTTTCTCTATAAATATTATATTTAATGGAATTAGGTTAGATAATAACCTACTTTGATACATAGTTCATCCTTAATTATTTTAGATATTTCAGTTTATAATAGCAAGTATCTGAACATGCTCATTGTAAACATGTGGACAAAAAAAATCTAGATAATAGAGTTTCCTGAAACAATGGCTTTCTACTGATGAGGTGTAGGTTAATATGCATGTGCTTTAAAAATTATTGCTGGTATGTCTGTGGTGGATGGAGAGCACAGGGCAGCTGGGAAGACTGCGAAGATTTTAGAGGGAAAGCAGAGATGATGAGGAGAGGCCTAGCAGCTGAGGAGTGGAGTATTTTGGAAATTTGAGGAAGAAATGAGCAGATTATATACAAAGGAGAGAAGGCTAGTTGCCCTGCAGCTTTTCCTCTCAGCTGTGGTAATGGGAGAAAAGGACAGACACCAGGAAGGGTGACATTTTCTAGAAGGGATTATGTTTGATTCTTCTTGATTCTCTACTCATGGCTGTGAGTGGCCTACTCACGTCCAAGGGACACTGCCTTTAAAATTTAGGGAACTGAAATATAATGGAAACTTGCTTCGGGGAAAGAATTCTCCCATTTGAATTGTGTGTGCTGTGATCCAGGCCAAGATGATGGGGTGTGACGTTGGGCGGGGTAGGTAGCCTGCTTCCTTGGCTATTAATGTGACACTCAGCTTTGATAAATGGACCCTTTGTGATTTCCTTTCCATGGAGTGTCAGAAAACTTATTTTCAGTAGAAGTAGTCTTCTCAAGGGGGGGACTAGTAGAAAACTTACAAAAAAACACAACAGTTGATTCAAAACTGTAATTCTCAGAATTATCTACTGGGCAGCAGGTGGGTACCACGAGACTGTGTGTCTGTGGCACTGTATCCCAGAGATCGGCACACTGTATACCACATTTGTGATGCCACATAAGGGCCACTTTAAATTTGGACCGTCTTCCAGTTTCTGGGCTTAAAAGCAACCTGACATTTATAGAAAATTTTCTAGTTTAATTCTCACAGTTACTCTAAGAAGAAGTTACAGTATCTTCCTTTTTTATGCATAAGGAAAATGAGGCATAGAAGGTAAAATATTTATTTTAGGCCATATACCTAGAAGATTTGGGAGCCAGGCTTGAAATCCATGTCTTCTGATTCTAAATCCTCTTTTTTTTTTGTACTTGACACCACTTATATTTCTCTCTACTTCATCCCAATTCTGTCCGTCTTTCTGTCTTTGGGGGTGGGGTTTAGTGTTGAGCAGCGATGGTGTTTATTTATTTATTTATTTATTTATTTATGGCTGTGTTGGGTCTTCGTTTCTGTGCTAGGGCTTTCTCTAGTTGCGGCAAGCGGGGGCCACTCTTCATTGCGGTGCGCGGGCCTCTCACTATCGCAGCCTCTCTTGTTGCGGAGCACAGGCTCCAGACGCGCAGGCTCAGTAGTTGTGGCTCACGGGCTTAGTTGCTCTGCGGCATGTGGGATCTTCCCAGACCAGGGCTTGAACCCGTGTCCCCTGCATTGGCAGGCAGATTCTCAACCACTGCGCCACCAGGGAAGCCCCAGTGATGGTGTTTTTGATCCTCTGCTGTACACAGTTGAGTCCATCGTACTTTACCTCCCTTATTGATACCTGGAAGGCTCCTCTCCTGTTTCAGTCATTTCACTTCCTTTGTCTTTGACGCCCTCTTGCGCTCCTCTTCCCCTGGTCATGCCCTGCTCCTCACTACCAGCCAAGCACACATTCCGATGTGGCGTATGTCCCTAGATGTGCAAGAGCCCTTGCGGAGTTGTCAGTGGTGTTTGTGAGTGTGTGTGGTTGATTTTCATACATGGTTCTATGTTATAAAACTCATTTCTCTTTTTTACGGTTCTCACCCAACACTGTATTTTTAAGTTATATCTAATTTGCTATCAGTTCTTACTTCTGCATAGTATTCTGTAACATTCACCTACTATATTTTACTTCTCCATTCCCTAGTGTATACCTCCATGCCTTCAACTCCCATTACTACAGTGTTGCCTTCAGCGTTTCCAAACATGTGTCTTTAAGACGAGTGATCAGATAGGGCTTAAACATACTTAATTTCACTAATTACTGCCATTTTTTGTTTTATTTTTTCCATAATGGCTCTACGAGTTTAAACATGCACGAGCTGTGTGTCAAATTTTCCCTTGTCCCAAATCACTGCAAAAACTTGATATTATTCTCCTTTCTCATTCTACACCATTCTGATAGATATGAAGTAATAGGTTGTTGTTCTGATGTGTATTTCCTTGATTTCTAGTGAGTTTTAACCTCTCTCCTACTCTCTCTCCCTCATTATACTATCCTTTGCCTTTTTATGGAAACTCATGCTCATTAACTCTTCTTGGACTGTTGAAATATCGTTCTCACTGGCGCCTCTGCCTCTCATTCCCCAGTGCCCCTTGCTCGGCACTGCCCGATTCATCCCCCTAAATGTGCCACATGGATCCTCTACCCCAGATCTCTTAATGGCTTTACATCCTCTGTGTATGAGGTCAGCTCTTCTTCTGTGAATTGCCCGCCCCCATCTGGCCTCACCACCAGTGTGGTTGGTCCATGGTGTTTTCTTAGTCTTGGCTCCTACAGGCCCCCATGACCCCTGACACGTGGTAGGGTCTCCTCACTGTGCGTTACTCCACGCGGAACGCCCTCCCACATCTGTCCGGGATCTTGATTTTGTTTCTTAGTTTTCATTAAAATTTTGTTTGCACATAGCTTAAACAGTCAGATTGACCAACACAGCTGGGTAAGAAGCAGCAGCAAGTCTTTGCTTGTTTTCTTCACCCTGTCTTTCTGTCCTCTGAGGAACTACTCTCTTTGTTTCCCTTAGTGTTAGCCTTTACCTGCCGACTTCCCAGCGTGTAATACAGGATTGAGCCCTTTTCCTCTCCACACCCCCCTGCCTGCCCCCACCAAACCCACAGCTTTGCAGTCTCTCCAGTGTAGTTGTGTCAGCTTTGGTTCAATCCATATTAAGTGTTTACGTAATTAAACCTTTAGACACTACTCAAAGCTGTGCAGTGCCCAGCGTTTACTCTTCCTTTCTTATAAATTTTGTCTGATTTTTTGTTTGTTTACTGAGTTTTGAATATTCTTACCGTTGCTCCAATCCCCGAGTTGTCTGATTCTCCTCTCTGTGCGTTTAGATTCCTGGGGTGTTGTGTCAGATCCTTCTTCTTGGGGCCTGTAGTGCTGCCCTGCCTCGTGCACAGCTCGGGTCCTGGGGCCCCATAGTTGTCTGTTCTTTCCTCTCTCTTGAGCCCTCTATTCCCTTATCTCATGGTTCCTTCTCCTTTGTTTACCTCCTTCTTTGCTGTGCATCTCCTCCTTCCTGAGAAGGGTCCTTGTAGGAGATGTAAGTTTTTGACATCTAACATACCTTTACTTTTATATTTCATTGAGAGTGTAGGTGGGTCTGGAATCCAGGGTTGGACATGATTTTCCTTTGGGATTTTGAAGGCATTCCTCCACTCCAGCTTCTGTTTGGATGCCGTCATGATTCCCAGTATTTTCGTTGATGACCTTTCCTCCCCCCGCCCCCCTTGCTTTTTCTCTCTCTCTGGAGTCTTGGAGAAGTGTCTTCCTGTTGCAAAGGTTCTGAATTTCTCAATGATGTGCCTTTGTGTGATCGGTTTTCATCAAATTTTGCAGGTTCTATAATTTGCAGCTGGTTTTATAGTTCTGTCAACTTTTCAACCCTTGTTTTAGGGAAATTTCTTTTTTCAAATGCAGAGATCCCTTGTTGTCCAATTTGATTCATTTACTGAGTTCAGATAGCAAGCAACCAGATCGGAACGTGTCAGAGGATCCAGGAATAGTGTTTCCTCCAGAGAGTACTACCTCAAAATTTATTTTCATCATCTATTCAGTTCAGGCAACAAGAGTTTGGGGAGCAGGAGGGTTGTGTTTGTTTGATGCTGTCCTCATCTCCATTTTCTGTTTTCTCTTTAACTCCCATATTCCCACATTGAACATCCTGGACTTCAATTCCAATTTTCTTCCAATTCCAGTTACTGTTTTGCTCCTCTCTTGTGTTTTGTTCTGCTTTCTGAAAGAGCGTGTCATCCTCATCTTCCCATCCTTTTATTTCATTTTTTTACTGTCACATTTTTAATTTCTAAAAATCACTTGTTCTTATAGTAATCCTTTGTTAATGACGTCCTCTTGTTTTTTGAATGCATTTATAATCTCTGTAATCTCTGGTTGGAGCACTCAACAGCTTCCTGGAAGCTCTGTACTGGAATGTGGGCTTCTCAGCAGAGTCAACCTCACTGGGCTACTACTTGTGGAGCCCCTGATGGCAGGAAATATCTGTAGGCTTGATTCTAGGACCAATCAGGTTCTCAGAGAAAGAGCTTCCAGACTCCTGCCTACAGGTATAGGCCAGGCAAGCCATTTGCAGCCTGACTGGGAAGAAAACTGGGCATGACACCTCAGCAGTCTGCTCCCCCCTCACTCTGTTCTCCGTATGATTCCCTCACTCACACGGTGTCCCTGGACTTCCAGTAGAAGCCCCATGTTTTCCTCTATTCCGAGAGTAAACCACTGGTCTTCTAGGATTGGGGAGGGTGGTCATCTGTGTTCAATAAGGTAGGGCATCCGGAGATCTAAATAATTCTTAGAGGGATTGTCAGCCGGTTTCCCTTGATACAGCTAAATTTTACCCCCTTTTCTAGAGTCGAGTGGAGCTGACAGCCTCCCAGATCCTGGAAGGTTTTGTCGGGTCAGTGAGATTGCTTCTCAGTTTTCCTCACAATTGGCTTAGCTTCTTTCAGCTTTCTAGGGTCTGCTAAATCATTTACCTTTCTTCCATCTGCTTTTTGCCTTTCCAAAAAAATTTTTTTTGCCGTGATTGACTCATCTCACATTCTATGCCAAAAGAAAAATCTATTACCTCTCATTTTATTTGAGTAGAGGAGAGAGTGAAAGTCAATGTGTATGATCAATCTGCTCTTTCTTAATCCAAAAGTCATATTCTTGTTGGCCACTTTTGTTTCCCTTTCTGTCAATCATGTATCCATATGTTTTAGCAGATTTTTCTGTTGAGTTTCTTGTCTTTTTCTTTGTAGAATTTCTTTATATATTGTAGTTTTAATTCCTTATTGAATTTGTATCCTTATGTTAACCACTTGGGCCACATGATAAAGCTCTACTCTCAAAATTTTGATTTTCTAAAATGTGAAATTAGATGTTCATATTGCTGGATTCTAAGTGTGTGTCATTGTTGTGTGGGATTCCCAAAATGTAAGTACTGCAGTGATTTAATGCCTTAAAGTTTCTTGCTTTTAAATTACAGTCATTGAAAGAACGCCTATTACGTAGTATATGATTTGTATAAGTTGCCTTGGTTGGAAATTGTAGACACCCAGATTGGCAGGGGCTGATGGTCCCCAAATCTCTGTTCTTTCCTTCTTCTATGACAATAGAATTTTTAGTTGTGTGCATAGCTGCCCAGAAGAAAGATGACTGACATTTTCTAGCCTCTAAATGTGGCCGAGTAGGTTCCAGCCAGTAAGAACTTCCTGTAGGTGGCTGCTAGGAACCCACCTGTGAAGTCACCTACTGCATTCCCTTTCCCTCACATCTTCCTCCCTTCTTCCTTTCTGTGTGTGGCATGTGACGCAGTGGCAGGAGGTCTAGCTGTCGGATTAAACTCATGAGAGGGGGTCAGGCTCTAGGAATGGTGGTGCTGTGAGCTGGAATGTGCATAGTTCTGTAAGACTTGGGGGAGCAGAACTTCCATACCAGCCCTTGACCCTGCATTCTGAATGCTAGAGATAGAAACTGCGGTCGTGTCTAAGCCACTGTCCTTTTAAGTTTGCTGACACTTGCAGCTAAACCCAATCTTAACTGATACACCACCTCAAGCTTGCTTAACCAAAAACAGGTTTATGGCTTATTGGCTTATGGAATGGGTCCATCCAAGAGGTGAAGCTGTTTTTAAGTCCTGCCCCATGTAGCAGTTTAAATTATGTCGTTAGTACTCACTTTCTCTGTTCACTTTTCAGGTTTGTCGCTTCTGCTTGCTTTATTCTCAGCCTGTTCAAGTGTGATAGCTGAATGGCTGCTGGTTGCCTCTATCATAAAGACATTTATATTCTCAGAGAAAGAGCAAGCACTTCTTCTGATAACTTAACAGTTGTCTCTGTCACCTGTTCCCTAAACCAATCAGAGGTGACCAGGGGGAGAATGCTCAGATCAGTTAGGCCAGGGTCACGTGCCCATTCCTGGGCTCCAGGCGGAGGGACAGCCGTACCCAAACACACGGACTAAGCAGAATTTCTCTAGGATGAAGCAGGGCTGGTTCCGAGAAGATGCTGGGAAGATAAATATTACATATGTCTAGCTGCGTTATGTATAATTAAGCTTCATAGTGCTGTGATTTAAAAAAATATGTATGTTAATTTCTTGCTTTTTCTGTTTTTCAGTAGTCCTTTCCAAACAATGCAGTGAATGTTAAAATGAATGATTTTATTCATTAGGCAAATCGATGACAGTAAAGAAATAAAAAATGAAATGAATGATGTAGTAAGGAAGTACAAAGTATTCTTTGCCTATATGGAATACAGTAGTAAGATGATCAGATGAAAATATGTGTGGTAAAACAAATCATAATAATGTTTTCTAAATAGAGGTCATTTCTATTAGTGATAATTAAGCATTCCTTATTAGGGTGGTTACAGTATATCTGAGCAGACTGCCTTAACTGTAGTCAAGAAACAACCTTATATGATTCAATTCCAGTTTGTAATCTTTGCAAGTAACTCTTCTTTTTCTCCTGTGAGCCTCTCGAAAGGCCCCACGCAGTGCTACAGCTGACCCCAGTTTCTTTTTATCAGGTGGAAAAAACAAATCTCTAAGAGCCCCTCAAAATGAAATGGAATATGTTGTTTCTTCTGGAAAACAAATGGAAAAGTATAATTTTTAAAACATGTTTTAAGACTACAGGTGTTGTAGCTTGTGAACAAACTAAATACTTCTATAAACTTTTTTTTTATGGCTTTATTGAGGTATGATACACACAAAAAAACTGCATGTATTTAATGTATATAATTTGATGAGTTTGAACATCTGTGTACACTCATAATACCGTTATCATAATCAAGGTAGTAAACATATCCATCGCCTCCCAAGAGTTTTTGTCTCTTCGCTTTTTTTTTAATGGTTAAGAATACTTAAAATGAGATGTACCTTCTTAACATTTTTTTTTTTTTTCTTTTTCTTTTTGGCTGTGTTGGGTCTTCGTTGCTGTGAGCGGGCTTTCTCTAGTTGAGGCAAGCGGGGGCTACTCTTTGTTGCGGTGTGCGGGCTTCTCATTGCGGTGGCTTCTCTTGTCGCGGAGCACAGGCTCTAGGCGCACGGGCTCAGTAGTTGCAGCATGTGGGCTCAGTAGTTGTGGCTCGCAGGCTCAGTAGTTGTGGCGCACGGGCTTAGTTGCTCTGTGGCATGTGGGATCTTCCCGGACCAGGGATTGAACCTGGGTCCCCTGCGTTGGCAGTTGGATTTTTAACCACTGTGCCACCAGGGAAGTCCCTTAACATATTTTTAAGTGCACAGCACGATGTTGTTAACTATAGGTACTATGTTGCACATCAGATCTCTAGAACTTGCTCATCTTGTATTACTGTATCTTTATATCCATTGAACAATAACTCCCCTTCCATAAACTTTAAAAAAACTTAGCCTTGCGTAGAAGGTTAGTCAGGCATTTTTAAAAATAAACTTTATTTTTGAAAAACTTTAGATTTACAGAAAACAATGTGATGATAGTATAGAGTTCTCATATACCCTCTCCCAGTTTCCCCTGTTACAAACACTTTACATTTCTGTGGTATGTTTATTACAATTAGTGAATCAATCTGGATACATTATTGTAAGTTCATACCTGATTCCCATTTTTCAGTTTTTATCCACTGTCTTTTTCCTGTTCTAGGATCCCATCCAGCACCCCACGCTACATTTTGGGGTCATGCCTCTTTGGCCTCTCGAGGCTGTGGCAGTTTGTCAGACGTTCCTTATATTTGATGACCTTGACAGTTTGCGGAGTACTGGTCAAATACTTTGTAGAGTGAGTCTCAATTGGTATTTGTCTGATGTCCTTCTCATGGTTAGTCTGGGGTTATACCTCTTTAAGAGGAGGATCACAGAGCTAAAGTGCCATTGTCATGACATCAGATCAACAGTATATGCTGTCAGAATGATTTATCACTGTTGATGCTGACCTTGGTTACCTGGCTGAGATAGGGTTGGTCAGGTTTCTCCACTGTAAAGTTATCCTCTTTCCTTCTTTCCTTACGGTTACTCCTTGGAAGGAAGTCGCCCTGTGTTCCCTACACTTGAAGAGTGGGGAGTTGTGCACTTCCTCCTTGAGGGTGAAGTGTACACAAAGATTATTTGGACTACTTCAACTCAAGAGATTTGTCTGTTGTCCCTTATTTATCTGTCTATCTGTCTATTTGTCTATTTTTATCTATCTATCTAAACACATATTAATATAGACTCATGGTTATTTTATACTTTTGGGTTATAATCTAATACTACTTAATTTTGTTACTCAGATTGTTCTAGCGTTGGCATTGGGGACTCTTTTAGTTGGTCCTTGTATCCCTTTGACAAACCCCCTTATTGTGTTTTTGTGTGGTTTGTTTGTTTGTTTGTTTTAGCCGTGCCACACAGCTTGTGGGACCTTAAGTTCCCTTACCAGGGATTGAACCCGGGCCCTCTGCAGTGAAAGCATGGAGTCCTAACCACTGGACGGCCAGGGAATTCCCTGTTCTTTTTTTCTTTTTTTTTTTCTCTTGTCTTTTCTTCCTTTTACCCTTGCCTTTCCCTCTCCCTCCTCTTCTTCCTTACTTTCTGTCACTACAGATGCTACATACTCATTTTATATATCTCCTGCCTCAGTCCTAGAATCAGCCATTTCTCCAAGGAGACCTGGTTCCTGTTATTAGAGAATGATACTAGAAACCAAGATCTGGGTACACGGTGTGCTTGTTGCTGCCGGGGCGTTTTTATTATCCCATTTTACAGATGTAGAGTTGGAGATCCCAAATAAAAATGGTGGCAATGGAAGAGGGTAGAAGTAGTTGTGGTCACATTGTGGAATAAGAGGCCTTGTTTCTGGGTAGTTTTTCTTCCATTCCTCTGCAGTTGGGAACTAATAGGTTTTTCTCTCTCACTGATGTTTTTGTGAGGTGGTTTATTTTCCTGGGCCCTCTCATGAGTCATTTATCTAAGGGCAAAGTGTAAGAGGGTTTTTATTAATGTTCTGATTGGAGGAGTTATTCATTTATTGACCACATCATTTTTTTTTTTTTTTGCAGTTTGCCAAAAAGGTATAAAATGAAATATGATCTGCTCAATAGTGTTGTTTATTGTTTCTGACAATAAGACTAGAATCCTTACAGGATTATTGGGAAACATGGAACCCTTTAGGAGTGTTTAATGGATATAATGCTCTCTCACTCTCTCAACCTAAACAGCAGTTGCTCTGAGGACTTGCCTAATGTATTATAACTAGATCCATAGCCCAATTTTTACATTTCCGTCTTTATTGAAAACATAAACATTATCTGGAGTAGAGAAATGCAAACCTTCCTCAAGGAACTCTTAACTTAGAGAAAAATTTAAGCCCACTTAGTCTGTCTTTGTACAGCACATACTACTTTTGTCCCTTTTCGTTAATTAATTAATGAGTGCTCTTTAGAAATGGGAGAGTGGTAGCTTTAACTGGTTGTCCTGGCCAAGGACCAAGATACTTCTGTAATCTGGATTTACTGTATTTTAGTAAAATATCAAGAAACACTGAAGCCATTATGAAGGCAGAGAGTGTACACAGAGTCATGCACACACAGAGGTTCATTTCCATTTTTCCATGAGGCCTTCTGTGTGTCTGTTAGGAAGTTGGAGTGAGTTCTTTTGTCTCAGTTTCCTTACTGCTGTGTTAGCCCGGACAGAATGGCCCTCCATCAGGCCACAATGAATTATCTTGTCCTTGTCCTCCTTCCCCATACCCATATTTAGTCATCACTAAACATATTCTATTCATTCTGTTCTTTTGAAGCATGTGAATGCATTAATTTTTGATGTTTGAAATGGTTTAATTTGTCAAAGGGTGAAGTACTTAATTTTATTTTCCTTCTGGCCATTAGGGGACTAATTAGAAGAGCTTGAGCAGTGCTAGACCCCCATTTCATGCAATCTTTCAAGTTTACAGACTTAATGAAAAAATAATATTTCACGAAGGGAATCTCAGTTTAACCTTGTGGAGAGGCTTTTCAGTCAATTAGTCGGACATTGCTTATCATGCATGGAATCTTATTTATACCTTTCTTCTTCTTTTTTCTTTTTTCTTTTTGTATTTGGATGATCTTGAGAAAGATCCTGATGAGTCTTTGCTGCTTTCTTGACACTCTGATTCCTATTTTACTCAGTTTCTCCCTGCTTCGTTGTGTCTCCTGGGATATCTGGGTACTAGAAAGTCCCTGCCCATAGAGAGCATTGTGCTGTCTCGGTTTTAATTTGTGCCTCAGTTAATGCTTTTCTCATGTTCATTTAAATGCTTTATGAGTTTCTGTTCTCTGAAGCATAGATCTTAACTGTTTGATTGAACGACACGTTGCAAATATTTAATGTTTCATATTTATGAGGTCCTTCTGAATTATTTTATTACCCTTTTGGACATACTTATCAGGTCTTACTTAATTGATGTTAAGACTTGGCAATCCATTAAGGCTTCTTCAGTCAATTCAAACTCAGGCTGTAACTAGGATTCCTGTAGCCCTAACTCCTGCAGTGTTCAACACAGCTGTATCAAAACAGAGATCCTGTTCTGGGTTTGCTTCTTTTTTAGCAGTCTTTAGGACCCTGTGACCTTTTGATATCATTGTTACAGTAAAAAGCATGGAATATTGCCTGGCCCGGGGAGATGGTACCAGGTCAGATCCATTTTCAGGATTGGGTCCTTATGCTGTTAATTGCACTTGAGATCTTATCTATTAAGAATCAGCCAGTAGATAATCTCATTCTAAATATTTAAGTAAATTATTAATAAATTATATACATTCCAGAAAATAGCAGTAGCAAACACTTATATACTGTAGCACTTATTTAGCACATACATGTTTTATATGAAGGAGATACTATGTCATAATCTTTATTTTGCAGATGATGAAATTATGGCGCAGGTAATTTATATACTTGGAATGCATTCACACAATAACAGGGCAAGGTTGGACCAAGGCATTCTGACTCCAGAGACTGCTATAAAAACTTGACTGTCCTGCCCTGAGGTCTGCCCCCTCCTTGGGGGTGGGGGCAGGTGGGGAGGGAGAGAAAGAGGGGGAGAAAGAGAGAGGGTGTGTGTGTGTGTGTGTGTGTGTGTAATTCAGAGGTCTGGGGGAATTTTATTGCCATATCTTTGATGTTGGATTCCTTTTTCATGAAGTTGAGCTGTGGGTGTTGGTGATTTTGATAATGAGTTTTAGGAAATCGCAGTTCCTGAGATCACTGGAACTGCTGGAGTTCCTGCCTCCCCACTCATCAACATTTTAGCCCCATTTATACAATGCTTGCATTTGAGAAGAAGCCAGCATTTTAACATGAATGGTCAAGGTCAGTTCCATTTGATAAATATTTATCAGTCATCTCCTGTGCACAGTGTTCACAGGATACGTCCTTGCACTGGGTGGGACAAGGCAAGCCTTACCCTTAAGATAAAATACGTCCATAATAAATACTCAGGTGAGTAACTGCATTGCAAGGCATATGAATGGTACGAGGTATTGTGAGGGTTCAGAGATGGTAAAGAATTAGGACATAATTTCTTTGAGGAAGTGGCTTTCGAGCTAAGTTGTGAGAAGGGATTTTTGTCAGAGATATTTGAGGTGGGGGGAACCCGGTGATCAGTGGTGTTCAGGAGGAAGGGTGTGCACGAGTAGTCGCGTGTGGTTGTTGGGTCACATGTGTACGAGGTGGGGAATAATTCTGTGGTTTGGGGTCATAATGTGAATTTTATTTAGTGTGAACGAGGTGGGGAATAATTCTGTGGTTTGGGGTCATAATGTGAATTTTATTTAATGTGTACGAGGTGGGGAATAATTCTGTGGTTTGGGGTCATAATGTGAATTTCATTTAATGCCACCCTGGATGATTGTTGTGGCAGTGAGAATGGAAGAGAAGGGATCAATTTGAGAGTCATTCTCAGGACCCATAGGACTTGACAACTAATAGAATGGAAAAGATCTGGGTGGAGGAAGGGGGGTTCAGGATGGTGTCAAGCTTTTAAGTCAAGCAGACCTGAGAGGGTGGATGGAGATAGAAGAGCTGGTTTTCATTTTAGCCTGCTTGCTGAGGCAAGGATTATTTTGATATTCGGTATAAACATTTTTTGACCACCTCAGCTGTTGAAAACCTGGGTCATACGACCTAATATTGTTTAAAGAGAGAGGGGACAGCTCCGTAAAGGAGTTGTGGAGGAAATACCTCTTCGTGACAACAGCTTTGTTGTGTAGTGCATTCACTGTTTCTGAATGAGGTATTCTAAGAGTCTCTTGTTCGATCTTAAGTGGCTTGAAAATAAGGGAGAGACGCTGTAGGCATACTGACGTCGGCACTGAGTTTATAGTACTGGAGTCCACTTCATTCCTGAGACTGTTCTTGGCTTGATGGAGGGTCCAGAGGTCTAGAGGTCTCTGGAATCCTGTGTCCCAGTCTAGGATGTTCAGTGCAGCCACTTGGAGCATCCGTGTTTTTTCAGGAGTGGTGGGCGGTCTGCACACACAGCCCTGGGTCTCACGCACAGGCTGCGGAGAGCATACCTTCCTCTCTTCCTTGTAGATGCTCTCCGTGATGGCACGAATCCTGTCTGCTTTGGATGGCTGTTGCATTTTGGCACTTGGCTCCATGTCGGATACATGACAGAATCAGAAAAATACAAGTGAAGAGATATGAGTTGTTCCCATAGTCTGTGGCAGATTAAGTTTTCAAGCATGGTATTCTGATGGCCCTTCATTAGGGAAAGTGTGAGCTAAGGAACCGATATGTCTGACTTACCATTTATGTATTTCAGTATGTGATACCTGTAGTTGAATTATTTCAACCAGAATATCTGTTTAACACTATACTCAATTTTTGACATTCATGAGTTTTTTTCCCGCCTGCAAGAGTGTCTTGGTTTTTATTGGCCCACTATACTTATGAATATATTTTTGATCAGCTGATAAGGGTCCACAAAACAAAGATAAATAACCCTTTCTGGGTTCTTATCGGGGTTGCATTGAATTGATATGACATGTTTTTGGAGAGAAATGACATCTTCAAAATAAAAAAATATGTTCAGTCTCATAACTTGGTATCTTTAATCATTTATTTAGGTCTATTTAATGTCTTGTGATAATTTTTTTTAGATAAGAAGTATTTTATTTAATGGAAACAGTAAAAATTCTGTAACATAGTAAGTCTTATTAATTTTGCCTGCATTTCATTTTTTCTAGTTTTATTGAGATATAATTGACATACATCACTGTGTAAGTTCCTGTACAGCATAATGGTCTGACTTTACATATATTGTGAAATGATTACTGCTGTAAGTTTTGTTAGCATCCATCAACTCATGGATACAATAGAAAGAAATAGCAAAAAAAAAAAAAAAAAAAGAAGAGAGAAGAAGAAAGTTTTTTTCCTTGTGATGAGAACTCTTAGGGTTTGGTCTCCTGAGTTTGGTTTTTTTTTTTTTTTTTTTAAATTAGTATTAATTAATTAATTAATTTATTTTTGGCTGTGTTGGGTGTTCGTTTCTGTGTGAGGGCTTTCTCTAGTTGAGGCAAGTGGGGGCCACTCTTCATCGCGGTGCGCGGGCCTCTCACTGTCGCGGCCTCTCTTGTTGCGGAGCACAGGCTCCAGACACGCAGGCTCGGTAGTTGTGGCTTACGGGTCTAGTTGCTCTGCGGCATGTGGGATCTTCCCAGACCAGGGCTCGAACCTGTGTCCCTTGCACTGGCAGGCAGGTTCTCAACCACTGCGCCACCAGGGAAGCCCGTGAGTTTGGTTTTTGAACAAGCCGTACTGCGTAGTTTATACAGTGACTGTAAGATACTGTTTTATATTGATTTTTCGGACGATAGGTCATGTGTGAAAGTTTCGGGGCAGTGCAGGTGGTGCGGTGTGTAAGTCAGGAGTTTTGTGTAGTCAGCATTTGCCATCTTTGCTTCTGCCCGCTTGAGTCCAATGATCATCCAAGCTGAGGCTAGAGAGATTGGTAGAATTTCCATCTTTCTCTTAATTGCGTTCAGTTTTTGAAAGCTAATACTGGTCTTTTATTATTTTCTCCTATTTCCAAAAGTAAGATTTTTTGTAGTAAATCTTTAATTAGGCCAAAGCACAATAATGGCATTATTTCTTTATTTAAAATTTTTTTACAGAATTATGTTTTCTTGTGTAGCGTTTTCCAGATATAATATTAGAAGTATGAGGGAACCCAAGGATTTGATTAGGCCAACTTGTGAGAGGGACTGATAAAGTTAAGATACTGATATATTGTTAATGGAAAATCAGAATCAGGGAGGAAGTACCTCTTAAATAAAAGATCATATTGATTTAAAGTGAAATTATTTGCTTTTACAAAACTTTTCCAGGAAAGCACATAACATGCAAAGTGAATCCATAGCTGTATTTTAAAGAATAGCAACTTCTATTCCAAGTTAATATTCTTTCTTTATCACCCCTCAGTTTTACATGTTTTAAACTAAGCTGTAAATTTAGCTTGAATAATTTTAACATTTCCAAAGACATATCTCAAAAAAGCAATTTAAAGGAAACATTGACATTTTGAAGTCAAACACAACCCCCTTTCTTATGAAAGCAGTCAGCTTATTTTAACTAAACATTTATTTGCTCTTAAGATAGAAATACCTTTAGCAGCAACTTGTCTCCAGGGTTGAGATTTTTTAATGATGTGAACCTTACGTTAATATGACCATTTTATTCTGGTCGTACGTAGTCATTTATTTTGTGAATGGAGTGGGGATTGGCAAATACATTTGCTTTCATGTAAAGCTTGACTATGACACGTACCAATTGCAGACCCTTACTTGATCTCTGCGTGTAGAGTACCGTTGTACCTTCTCTTCCCTCCATACCTTGCTTTCCTGGTGGATGACCAGGCTGTGAGTTTCTCAGGATCAAAGGTGATATCATTTCTGTGTCGATAACCCCAGCATGTGCAACAGTGCCAGGCAATAGTATGTGTTTAATAAACGTGGATTGAAAGAATATGACTAAATGTATGTCTGTATGTATAGCAAACAGTGTTTGCTACTGACAGGTTTTCTTTCTGAAAAATTTATTTTTAAATAATGATAGGTTCATAGGAATTCTCCCGGGTCTTGTACAAAGCAGATCTTGTGTCCCTTTACCCAGTTTCCCTCGGTGGTAACGTTTTGCCTGACTGTAGTGCAAAATCATAACCAAGACATCGGTCCAATCTGCAAAGCTTGTTCAGATTTCGCTAGTTTTACATGCAGTCATTTGTGTGTGCTTGTGTGTATAGTTCTGTGCAGTTTTGTCACGTGTAGATTTATTTAACTGCTGTCACAGGCACAAGGCTTCCTTGTGCTACCCTTTTACTGTTCACCTCCCCACCCCCATGCAACAGGTTTTTTTTTTTTTTTTTTTTTTTTTTTATTTATCTATTTATGGCTGTGTTGGGTCTTCGTCTCTGTGCGAGGGCTTTCTCCAGTTGCGGCAAGTGGGGGCCACTCCTCATCGCGGTGCGCGGGCCTCTCACCATCGCGGCCTCTCTTGTCGCGGAGCACAGGCTCCAGACGCGCAGGCTCAGCAATTGTAGCTCACGGGCTTAGTTGGCCTAGTTGCTCCGCGGCATGTGGGATCCTCCCAGACCAGGGCTCGAACCCGCGTCCCCTGCACTGGCAGGCAGACTCTCAACCACTGCGCCACCAGGGAAGCCCCTGCAACAGGTTTTTAATAGTGTTGACTCTGCTTTGCATTCACGTATGCATTAACTATGGCACGTGCAAGAATTACGTTTCTGTTCAAGAAAAGGGAGCAGCAGTGATAGCATTCGTGATTGTTCCCCGGTCTGTAGGTCACCTCTCACCCACGAACAGTTTACATCTTTCCTATTTTAAAGAAACATTACCTTCAAGTTGGCTTCCCCAAAGTTAGGCATCATTAACATTATCATCATGGGAGTCTACTCCCATTTGTTGGAATTTAGAGACCGCGTGGTATATTCATTATCCAGAAAATGCGTGAGGTTGCAAAACATAAATCGAACGCTAAAAATGGGGATCCACAGTGTTAATGAGTTAGATATTGACAAGTGAATCTTAGGAAATGATCTTGAGGGCGAAAAACTGATGTAGGCTCATGTGCCCTGAATGGGTGTGTCCAGTGGGTTTTAATTGGTGTGACCACGGTTTCCTTGTGCATGATGGAGGCTGTAAGGTTGGATGCATGCAGTAGGCTTAGTGGGTCTAAATGTGTGACTTCATGTGTTGAAAGGGAATCTGTCCCTTGGGGTGAATATAGCAGGCTGGGTCGCAGATATGACCACCCATGTTTATATAAGTATGGAGGAAACTTTTGGTGTACAAGGGAAAAAACAGATGCTTGTGGACGTTTTTCCTTTAGGAAGTAGTTTGAAATTTTGAAAATGAATCTCTTTTACTCTCATATCCTAAAGCTACTTTTGTATCTCGTGTCTGGGATACAAATGAGAGAGAAGGCAGTGTCTCTCCTCCTTCCCTCGCCTGCTTATTCTCTCACATTTCATTATGCTGGAAGGCAAAGTGGTGGAAGTGGCTTGGGAGTTTCATCACTGGCAGTGAAAGGACCCTCCCCTGCTGACTCTGCTTCTTGCCTTTCTTCCTTCTCCAGCCTCTCCCTGGAGCACCTGCTGGGCCAGGAGCTATTGTGAAAGACCTGTTTTGTAAAGAAAAGCGTCCAGGTGACACTCCCCAGATCTGGGATCAGAAAAGTACTGCCACCTCCTCAGGGTGAAAAACCTGCAACCTGTCTTGGGCACACTGAGCCCCTGTTGGGCGTGGAATGTGGGTTTGGGCGTGGAATGTGGGTTTGGGCGTGTACTCTGAGCGGATCTGGGAGACTGAAGGTGGGTGTGGGGATACCATGTCCGGGTTAGTGTTTGGCTAAGCCTTTAAAAATAGCTTGTTTTTCGTTTTTTGGAATACAACCTCCCTGTTCCAGTGTATTAACCATCAATTTTAAATTCTTACACGAGGTGCTGTGGGAAGTTTAAAAGAAAGCCTTTATCTTTGAGGAGCTAACAGTCTCTTCAGAGGATTTATCTACTAGTTGGGAGAAAAAAGAGATTTACGAGGAATGCAAAATAATAGGCCACGGACTATTTTAAGTTCTGAGAGAATACATTGGTAACCTGATGGAAGTGGTCTGGGTGCAATCTGTGAAGACTTAGAGAAGGGGCGTTTCCAGACAGTTCACAAGGAGTGGATGACTGCTGGGCATTGAAGAAGGGGGGGCCCTTGGAGAGGAAGGGGGCCCTTGGAGAGGCAGCGGGCGGGGATGCGGCTAATATGTGCACTGGTGTGGAGGTGAGCAGGTGTTCTGGGTTCAGGTCCTGCCACTTGCTGGACTTGTTAATTCAAGTTGAGTTCCTTCGCTGACTATAACATCCCTGCCGTCGACTGAAAAAAAAATATGCACAACCTAAAAGTTAAGACTTATATTTTGTTTGGTGGACAAAACTGAGGACTTGACCCCAGGATACAGCATCTCGGATAACTCTGAGGGACTGCTCCCAGGAGGCAAGGAGGGGAGCCAGGGTGTATAGGAGTTTTTGCAGCAGAAACCAGATAGTCAGAACATCAAAAGATTACTGTTAATTAAAGAAAACCAGACATCTCAAGTTAAAGAATTTAGCATTTTTCTATGTATGAGAAGATGCAAGAGTCTGGGCTCACTGAAGTCATTCCTTTGCTATGCACCTCAGCTGTCTGTCGCCAGTATCCTGTACTTTCTCATCCTGAGTCCCCTGAGGGTGGGTGCATCGTCAGGGGTAGCTGCAGCATTTGACTGCTAGGTGGCGGGCACCCTGTTTCTATCCTGAGTTCTCTCAAGGCTCACTGTTGTTGGGGACACTGTATGTGATGGCTTGATGGCTGCAACATCCTTTGTTTATTGATATGGCAGGCAGTATTTTTCATTCATACTGTCCTAAAGTTGTGAATACTAAATAACGTTTACAAAAAAGCTGTCAGTCTTAGAAATCAAAGGTTTTTTATTTCTTTTGTATACGCTTTAAAACTGCAGAGCGTTGGAAAGTACACTGGTATTTACCTATATTTAAGAGCATGAAATGGTACTGAAATAACCCAATTCAGCAGATCACTTTAGGATGAAATATGTTTTCCCCTTTCAACCCGTCAGGAATGAATTTTTAGAATGATTAAGCTCCTCTTCAGCTTTTCTAAATATGTGTGAGGGAAAGATGGATTACTTCCGAAGAAGGACTGTGGAAGGACAGCTTTTTTGTTTGGCTTCAGTCTGACTTTATATTTTTCCTAGAAAAACAAATGCCAACAAACAAGACAAAAAGCTATATGGAACTAAAGCTAAAGGAACTTCCCTTCCTCCCTTGAGGACCTGTTTATATGCCAGCTACTGCAGTGGGGGTCAAAAATCCTCATCATCTCTGCCATGATTCAAGTCATCAAATTAATAAAAATAAATGTTATCATTTCCAACCAACCTCTACTGTAGGATAGAGGGAAAAAAATCCTGAGTGCTTTATAACAGGCACCTGTGAGGCCGTTCTCCCTGAGGAAGTAATTTGAGTACAGATGTGAAGTAAGCTGTGGGATCAACAAGCCTGGAAAGCAGAACAGAGGTATATGGATTGAGATAAAAATTAATTGCTAAAAATATGAAGCCACTGTATATGACTTGCCTTTTTATAATATTCTGCTCCGGAAGCTTAGATAAAGCCGCTTCTATATCATCCTTAATACAGTAGTTTGGCTAAGCATTATGCTTTGTCCAAACTGAGATATTTTCAGAAATAATTCTCTAAGATTTCAAATACATCTTCCTAATACTTTGCTTCATAAAACTGAATCAGAGTAACGTATAAAAGGTACTAAAGTAAGATTTAGATGAATACTTTTATAAATCTGTACGGGTGAAGAATTTCTAAAGGATGACACTGAATCCAGAAATCATAAATTGGAAATAGATGGGTATATTTGACTCAAAAAATTAAACACATCTTTATAATAAAAATTCGGTGAATTGAAATGACAGATTATAATGTGGAAAAAAAACTATCTGAGATATATATAGCAGTGAAAATTCATATTTTTAAGGGAAGAAATCTCTTAACCAGAATAAGGCAACTGCCCCAGTATAAAGATGGGAGAAGATTTGAACAGGGATTTTACAGAAGAAGACATACACATGACCAGTGAACTGATGAATTCATGTTTGGTCTCATCGATAGTCCAAGAAGTTTAAATTAGAACCATTTTTTTCTGCTGTCAGATTGGGTAAGATTAAAAAGATGACCATACCGGGATTTCCCTGGTGGTTGGTCCAGTGGCTAAGACTCCGTGCTCCCAGTGCAGGGGTCCTGGGTTTGATCCCTGGTCAGGGAACTAGATCCCAAATGCTGCAACTGAGAGTTTGCATGCTGCAACTAAGACCCGGTGCAGCCAAACAAATAAATAAATAAATATTAAAAAAAAAAAAAAGAAAAGAAAAGAAAAAGATGACCATACCAAACGCTGGGGAGGAAGTGGTAAATACTCATGCATGTGCATTGATGAAGCGTGTGTAAACGTGTACTTTTCTGTGGAAATATGTATAAACATTTAAAATGTGAGTACCCTTTGGACCAGAAATTTTACTTCTAGGAATTTATTCCAAAAATGTGATTATGAATATGTGCAAAGATCTGGCTACAGTCATGTTCACCAGAGTATGGTTATCATTAAAAATTATGAAGCAATCAGAACGTCAAATAGAGTTAAACAAATATGGTACATTGATAGAAGAAGCACTAAGCTGCTGTTAAAAGCAACATATTTTTGAATTTATTGATAGGGAAATTTGTCAGTGAAGTGTTGTCAACTGAAGGAAGCAGATTACAAAGTGGCATTTATGTCAAGGATATATAGTAATGTTGAAAATGTGCTGTATGTTAGATCCTTTGCTAAGTGCTTTACATTGATTATCTTCTTTAATAGCCACAACGTTCCTCCTACTAAATATTAGTGGCCCCATTTTACAGATTAACAGACAGAAGCATCAGGAAGATAAATAGCTCAAGGTTGCAGCAGTAGCGGGTATAGAGCCAAGATTTAATGAGTAGCTTCTGGAATTAAACTTGTGTGTGTGTGTGTATGCATATATGAAAGGGCACAGCAAATATGGTAACAGTGCTTCCTATTTGTTACTAGTATGTCAAGAGATTTAAATTTTCTTATTTATACCTTTAGGCATTCTCTGAGGATTTTAGAATATGCACATTGTACTTTTCTAATCAGAAAAGCAAAGCTATTTTTATTTTTTAATGTTTGTATTATAAGTAGTAGTTTTTAGATTTTTAAAAGGGTAGGTACACTAGCTCTAATTTGTATACAATGTGTGTCAACTTTTACTTTAAGAGGAAGAGTTATAGTTGGCATTTTTCATAACACCCATGGGACATTGCATATTAGGAAATTAGTAAATGATGTTTTCTGTGGTACTTTTTAGGGTAGATACAACAAAAATTGAGTTTTAAAGAATAAAAACAATTGAACATTGGACACATTTATCAGTTTAAAATTTTAAGTACTATTTTGAAAAATCAAAAAAAAAGAGTTCATATAAAGGTAATTTTATTTTTATCAACAAGCCGTTAAGTATTTACTGAATATGGAGAATTTCCAGGAATAAAGAAGAAGTGTAAGATGCAGAATTAACAATCTAGTTGTAGACACAAAACGTCAGAAACAGATAATCTGTATGTATTTAAAACAGTATGTTATCAGGTGGTAAATGATAAACTTCAGATGAAAATACGGAAATAAAACTGAGTCATGAGGGTAGGGTTGTATATAAGTATATACTTGTATATAAAGTACTATAAAAGTACTATACAAGTATGCTTATAAAGTGTCAGATGGATAGGGTTGGATAGTACTCATGTGTAATAGGGAAGGTACGTGGAGAAAGTAAGGATTGGGTTGACACTGAACGCTGGATGGGTGGCAGGTAGCCTGAGCAAGTGGTCGAAGCCAGAGTGAGCAGGGTGGGAGCAGGCGTTTAGTTCAGTAATGGTTGGCAGGAGGTGGGAAGTAAAGTAAGGCGAGGGCAGATTATAGAGAGATTCCAGTGTGAAGCATTTTTGTAGAAAGTTTGACAGATTAAAAAAAAAAAAATTCGAGGCTGTCTACAGGCTTAATTATAATAGTTTTCCAAAAGTTTCTCTTCAGTTTGATAGATTTATTAAATGAAGATCCTTTAATCAAGAAGAGTCCGTGCCTGGGACTTCCCTTGTGGCGCAGTGGTTGAGAATCTGCCTGGCCAGTGCAGGGGACACGGGTTTGAGCTCGGGTCCCGCAAGATCCCACATGCCGCGAAGCAACTAAGCCCGTGCGCCACAACTACTGAGCCTGCGCTTTAGAGCCCGGGAGCCACAGCTGCTGAGCCCGCGTGCCGCAATTACTGAAGCCCGCGCACCTAGAGCCCGTGCTCCTCAACAAGAGAAGCCACCGCAATGAGAAGCTCACGCACCGCAACGAAGAGTAGTCCCTGCTCACCGCAACTAGAGAAAGCCCGCGTGCAGCAGTGAAGACCCAATGCAGCCATAAATAAATAAATAGATATATAGAGAGAGAGAGAGATAGAAGAGTCCATGCCTAATAGATTTGGAAGTTCCTGTTATACACCACAGGGTTTTATTTTCAGTTTTCAAACTGTGCTTTTATACTATATTAACATCCATGGATATTGCATGAGAAGTAGTGTAGCTGATCAGTCTGATCGGAGCTCTTGTAAGTAGCGTTCTTAATTAAGAAACTCTGGTTGGATGGGGCTTTAGATGTCATTTAGTTTGACTTCTCACCTCAGTAAAGAGATTTCTTCTATGATAATCTCCAAAGGGGATTATTTCTAACTATTTGTTTAAAATGAATAGAAAGAGGAAGATGAAGACGTGTTTGATGCTTAGGCCAAAATTTGAAGTAGCCTGTTTTATCTGTTGAAACATATATTTATAACTGAAGAAAAATTTAAAAGCACACACCACATGTTTCTTTTTAGATTTATACTTGGAAAGGATCATGTAGAATACTGAATTACCAGTTAAGTAATTTAATCTTTGAAATGCTTTTTTTAAAAAAAATTAATTAATTAATTTTATTTAGTTTTTGGCTGCCTTGGGTCTTTGCTGCTGCACGTGAGCTTTCTCTAGTTGCGGCGAGCGGGGGCTACTCTTCGTTGCAGTGCCCTGGATTCTCACTGTGGTGGCTTCTCTTGTTGCGGAGCACAGGCTCTAGGCGTGCAGGCTTCAGTAGTTGTGGCACGCAGGCTCGGTAGTTGTGGCACGCAGGCTCAGTAGTTGTAGCTCGCGGGCTCTAGAGCGCAGACTCAGTAGCTGTGGCGCACGGGCTTAGTTGCTCCGCAGCATGTGGGATCTTCCCGGAGAGGCAGATTCTTAACCACTGCACCACCAGGGAAGTCCCTGAAATGCTTTTTAAAAAACCATTTAATCTTTTATTGCAACGGAAAGAGCATCTTTAAATCTCTTAAATTGATCTGGCAAATTGAATATTGTTTTTTGTCAGTGACTTAATAAATATTTTAGTTAGCTTTCTCAAGTAACAAATGAAATGTCACTTGATCTTTTGGTGTGACTATAATGTATTAACTATATCATGTTTATATTCTATAGATATTAACTATTTTATTTTATTGTCTTACAGTGTACTCTTTATAATACTGGACACGTAGCTTATTAAGGGTGTATACAAGAAGTATTCACTTCCAGTTTGATAAAAGATCAATTTCTTTGTTAGTAATAATTTAAATCAAGTTGATTGTATTTATTAATAAATTAACAAATGCTTGTGTGCCTCACACAAATACTAGATTATTACCAGTAACACATACATCCTCTAAGTAAAAAAGAGACCTATGATGATAGTTTTTCATAAACCTAGAATTAAGATTAATCCAGTTCTTTGTACCTGAGATACACCCCATCAAACTAAGTTGTATACTCTCCTTGATATTCAGTATACAGTGTACTGTAGGTATAGCTGGTCATTTAGAACAAAGTAGAAGACACCTTCTCCGTATTTGTTGAATGTAAATTTTATGTACCAAGCCATTCAAACAAAAGAAACTACAGGAATTGATTTTAAATCAAAGATAATATCATATACAATAGCGTTGCTAGACTGATTGAATAAATAAGGAGAATTAGTTAAGAAAGACATTATGGAGAAAGGGAACAAGAATTTGAAAGAGCATAAATATGGGCATTAGTGGACCAAGGCAGGTTTACATACAGAAGGAATGGTGAATTGTTGGAGTCTATGAACCCATCAAGACTTGGACTGTTTACCTAATCTTTACATTTACAGGATACAGCATAGTGCCTTGTACATACTGGTGCTCAGTTCTTTTCTTCTTCTCGGTCATCTCCTCCTCCTCTACTTCCTCCTCCTCCTTCTTATTAAATATAGTGCCTTTCAGATATCAAAAAGGGTAGAAAGTAGATTTTAACAACTTGCAGTATAATTTGGCGGTTCAGAATTCAGCTTGGAATTGGAGAGATGGAAGTTGACTCCTGCCTTAATTACTTGCTCCCATTTTGTGATGTTGAGCAAGTTACAAGTTACCTTCAAGTTACAGTTTCCTCAACTGTAAAGTGGTAAAGAGTACCTAACCACAAGTTCCTAACTTGTGATTTTAGTGAGATAAATCTTGCAAGCCTTTAGCACTGTGTTAGCTTAAATGTTAACCTTAAATAAAAGAGATGTGGGATACGACAGAATGCTACTTTTGTGGTTTGCACTAACATATAAATGTATTCTTTATGGCCTGCCATAAGCTTCTGAGACGTGATGCTTAGTGGCTTGACTATTATCTGTAGAATATGATTATTTTCTTCTTAAATTACGTTGGTTGGATGTGGGCCAGAATTAGGGAGGGTGTGGGCAGTGAGCAAATGATGGCCAGGTTTTGTTCTGAAACAGTGGAGCTGTTCAAACTTTTTGTCCCTTCCCCATGTAGGTGTTTAAAAATTTTGTTAAGGCCCATTTAAAGTAGGGTGTGAGATCACTGTGCTAATGCAAGGAATTGGTATTTCCTTGGGCCAGAGGTCGACATGAGTAAATACAGAGTCTGAAGCAGGGAGAGGAAAAGAGAGGCAGTGACATAGGAGGGAAGTCACCCAGTGCTGGGCAGGGCCCTGCCCACTCCTCCCCAGCTCTTGCTTTTCTGATCTCTTAATGCTTTTTCCCGAGAGGCAGCCCTTCTATCTCCAGTAGACTCTGTCGTCAGACATCTTCTCTTTCGTTTCCTGTTTTCCAATAAACCCTCTACCCTACGGGGTAAAGCAGAGCATGCGCTCCCCTCCCCCAACTCTCAGCCCTGGCTCTGCGTCATTCTCCTCTGGGATGTCCACATCTCCGAGGGCGTCCTGACTTTCATGTTTGCCTGTCAACTTACTCAGGTAATTCAAGACAGGTGATGACTTAAAACGATTTAAATAAAATATAAAAGAGCTACTGTGTAATTTTATGAAGAAAATTCATGTCATAAGAAAATACAGAATTTCAGGTACCTTAAGACCCATGTGATGGTGAATCATGTTCTCCCGGCAGTAGCAACTCACTCTCCTTTCCCCATGGCCTTTCACTTGGCCCTGGTTCTGCACTTAGCCATGGTCTAGAGGTAAGAGTTGATAAGGCAGTGCCTTTAGGAGATTACATTATAGAACTTAACTCAGAGGGAATCAGACATGTTGTTTAGGAAGGAGGTAACTGTTCAGGAGATGATTGAAGGGGCTGTTAATATTGGAATTAGAATAAAACATGCTTAGAAAAATGCATGAGAACAAATTGGAAGAGTGATACTGGGTGCCCTAGATGCCCAAACCTGTTCACAGATCTTCCTAAATACTTACCTTAGAAATCATGAGTGACTTAGACACCAAAGGAAAAAGTTAAAAACATATCTGATCCAGTGTATTCTGGCAAATTGTTCCCGGCGTAGCTAAGTCTGACCTAAAGAGTAATATGATCAGGAAACATGCCTGTATTAATTTTGTGATCTTAAAGATAAAATTTCTATTTAGTTGGAAACATTTAATAGGAAACTTGTTGAAAATAAAGGAGATGACTAACCATGATGTGTGAAGTTTTCTTATTGTATAGTTGAGGAGTTCTTCTATTTTAAAAAGAATAGATATAAAAACACCTGAGGAAAAAGCAAATCTAGTGGGATTATATAAAGAAATAGAAGTAAAAGTGCTGCTTTTATATGGTTTATACATGTTTTTTCCTTTAAAGTCATTGGAGAAAGCATGCAATAAAGGATCAGAACATGGTTCAGGTCCTAGTTCTACTCTTTATTGTTGATTGGACGTCCTCCAGATAAACTTGGCCAAGTTATATTTCCTACTTAAGCCTCAGTTTCCTCATCTGTGAAATGCATTTACTAAACTTGTCTAGTTGGTAGTGTTGTACTGAGTGTGAAATGATGACTATGTAGAACATCTGGCAGGGTGTCTGGAAATTAGTACTCAATGAGTGATGACTATTTTTTTTTTTTTTTGCAACTTGAAGTTTCGTATGTAGGGGACTTACTGTACTTAAAAAGAAATAAAAGAAAATCCATTAGAGTTTTTAAAAAAAAAATTTTTTTTATTGGGGTCTAGTTGTTTTACAATGTTGTGTCAGTTTCTACTGTACAGCGAAGTGGAGTTCCCTGTGCTATACAGCAGGTTCTTATTAGTTATCTATTTTATATGTATTAGTGTATATGTGTCAATCCCAATCTCCCAATTCCTCCCACCCCCCCCCGAGTGATAACTATTAATAATAATAAAAAGCGATAATCACAAATTCCTTTTTTTTACGTTATACATTATTGCTGGTTGTTTCTCTAGAGTATTGTAATTGGTCATATCATGTATGTCCTTTTTAAACAGACTGAAAAGCCTCTTTTTCTTTATTTCTCTCTTATAGTGTAATCTTTCCATAATGATGTGATTCTCTTACCTTCTTTTTCTTACACACTATCATTTTCTGCAGCACCTAGCAAAATTCTTTTTGGTAATCCTGTTAACACGAAGACTAATTGAACATTTTGAATCTTGAAGTGTTTTCCACTTAAGAGCCATGTTTATTGTATTATTCATCATGTTAAGACAAATTCTAGGAGTGACCTTGTTAATCTTTATAGTCTTTTCAATAAATACTGCTATTTGAAATCTGTTTATTAATATTTAAAAATAGTATTAGGAAATATACTTACAAAAATATATAGTGTATGTAGTTTTTTAAAAAAACATTACGAAGGTGTGTCAGTAATGCAAAGGTAAGGTAGGGAAGAAACCTTAGACCACCACACCACATTTATTCAACAAATACTTTTGTGTATTTTACTAATTCTTCATGTGCAGGTCATTTTTACGTAGTATTGCTCTTTTCCCCATCTTTCTTAAACGTAGTTTATATTGGTAGCATAATATAGTTCATTACATTTTTTTTTACCATAATTAAATTGGCCATTTCCTTGTGATGAACTGGAAAAGAACTGGAACTGTTTTTAGGTTACAAATGGTGTTTCAATGAGCCTCTTATTTATTTGTTATTTATAACTTTATATTATTTATTTATTTTTGGCAGCATCAGGTCTTAGTTGCGGCACGTGGGATCTTCGTTGAGGCATGCGGGCTTCTCTCTATTTGTGGTGCACAGGCTTCAGGGCACACGGGCTCTGTAGCTGTGGCGCGTGGGTTCCAGAGCACGTGGGCTCTGTAGGTTGGGGCATGCGGGCTCTCTAGTTGAGTCGCACAAGCTCAGTAGTTGTGGTGTGCAGGCTTAGTTGCCCTGCGGCATGTGGGATCTTAGTTCCCTGACCAGGGATGGAACTTGCATCACCTGCATTGGAAGGTGGATTCTTTACCACTGTATCACCAGGGAAGTCCCCCTCAATGAGCCTTTTATATATGTAGTTTTCCTTCTTTTGTTTTTTACCCCCTCCCTTCCTCCCTCCCTTCCCTTTTTTTTAGGGGGTAGGATTAATTCAGAAATATTATTACCGGGTCACAGATTATTAACTATTGATATTTTGACCCTTAAAACATGAGTGCCTTTCAGAGGGTTCTGGTAGTTGGTATTGCCAGAGGCAATGTACGAGTAAGACGGTTCTACCATTTTCTAACAATGAATATAATAGGTGTTCGTTTTAAATTGGCTAATTTAATTGATGCTTAGTGATATCTCACAGTTTCTTATTTCTTTACAAGGGGCAAAAGTGACCTTGTTGACATGTACGTACTTTCTGATTTAAGACAAGACATTTGGTCATGTCTTGCAGTTTTCTGGAATTAGTTGTATAGTTGTAATAAAGCACATCTTGCTGGAACTAATTTAAAGAAAAACTCTTTAATGCAACTTGTCGACTTTTATATGATGAATTTGTATGCTCACAGTTGAAACTACTTATAGGAAAAGTCTTCGAAGTTAAAAACAGTACTTAAAAAAAATGTTTTTCCGGGCTTCCCTGGTGGCGCAGTGGTTGAGAATCTGCCTGCTAATGCAGGAGACACGGGTTCGAGCCCTGGTCTGGGAAGATCCCACATGCCACGGAGCAGCTGGGCCCGTGAGCCACAGCTGCTGAGCCTGCGCGTCTGGAGCCTGTGCCCCGCAACGGGAGGGGCCGCGATAGTGAAAGGCCCGCGCACCGCGATGATGAGCGGTCCCCGCACCGCGATGAAGAGTGTCCCCCACTTGCCGCAACTAGAGAAAGCCCTCGCACGAACCGAAGACCCAGCACAGCCAAAAATAAATAAATAAATAAATAAATAAAATTTAAGATCTGTTTAAAAAAAAAATGTTTTTCCGGTTTATAGATCGAATTACTGATGATTTGACTTAATGAAACATTTGCTGTGACCTCTTTCTGTCTGCAGTCCCAGTCACTAATAGTATGTAGGATTGGAAACCACTGTTTTGGTTTCATGGGTGGTTAAAAATAGCCTCAGGGGATCCTTATCTTGAGTTTTACTCTTCAGGCCAACTACTTACTCTTCTTAGCTTGCTTTCACCTGATTTGGAGGAGGACAGATCTTAGTATTTACTCACAGTACCCTCCCACCCCCCTCCCCTCCCCTCCCCACAGCAGCTTGGATGAATAGACCTAAAGGGGCAAGGGAATTGTCCGTGAGATGTATAATTGGAAGGAAATTAAAAAAAAAAAAAAAAAAAAAAAAGAAAGGAGGAAAGGGTGAGAACAAAAGAGGAGGACAAGGGGAAGAAACTTAGAAGGGAGAAAGACCTGGACATGGAAGGGAATAGATTTGAATTTTCATTGCCTTCAAAGTTCTTCACCAATTCCTCTGTAAGCCTTACGATAGGCTCAGTTGATTTGTATTTTTGGTCAAACTAATTCTGCATCTCTTTCCCTTGCTCTTTTTTCTTTACTTTTCAGATTCTTTTCTTTATTTTTAAGAAATGCACAGTCTGAGTTTCTGGTTCTTTCTGCCCTGTTATCAATGCACCTACAGCCCTGCCTCCCTGTGAATTTGCACTTCAGGGGAACTGTTTCCTGTCAGATACCGAAGGCAGGCCCCTGATATTTCTAGGTGGCGATTCACACAGGAAAGGACCTGAGAAGTTTCACAGGGCACATGACTTCATGGTGGGACGAACTGATCAACTTGGTGCACAAATGGGTCTCTTCTTTCCCGTACCTTTTGGCCTCCCAGGGGTCTCAGATTAGAGTGGCTAGAAAAGTTAAAAACTGATGTAACCATGTTCCAGAATATAAATTATGGAAGGTTAGATTTGATGTTTAGATTCACCTGGATTGAAATCAAGGTGAATGATACTGATATTTGATTCCAAAATAAAGTGATTTTTTTTTTGGTGTGGTAGTAAAATTTGCATAACATAAAATTTACCTTTTTAATCATTTAAAAAACGTGTCACTTATTTGACAGAGTTATAGCTTTTCACACTGTGCAAAGAACTCTTCTAAATGTAGGAAGTTCAAAGATGAACAGAACCTGATTCTTGTCTTCAAACAGCAGAAGTAGAGTTAAATCCATATAGTTTCAGATAACTGTATCTAACTTGGAAATATGTGTATGCATATGTAAGCTACAAAGATGAAAACCATTCCTTCCCTATTTTATGAATAGAAGAACCTCTAAATAGCACTTCATTATTATTTTTTGATTGTGGTAAAATATACGTGACAATAAAATTGACCTTTTAGCCATTTTAAGTGGATAGTTCAAGGTGATTTTAATTCACTGTATAATTTAAGCATCAGGGGGAATTATATAAAGTTTTATGACAGAAGCATAATGCTAAAAAAGAAGTTGATTTGCAAATCTTTTACTTTTTTTTGGAATTAAAATAACTGATTTTCTTTCCTCTTCCGCCTTTCTTCATTTTTTACACATCTATTTTGGTAGCTGAACTATTGCCAAGTTATTTTAGACCTGTTTTTCCTCTAATGTGGAGATTTTTTTTTATTCCCCATCAAGGTCTAAAAGAAAAGATAATTTTTTCATGGGATGGGTTTGCAATCCATGTGCAGTTATTTACAATAATTTTATAATAATAAAACTATGAAATCGATAATTTTGGATGTTTCTCTTGCCATGAATTATGTTTATTAATAAAGTTAAGCTTTGAGTAAGGTCACCTAAAATACAGCTGTTTTGCTGGGTAAACCTTAGAAAGTCTAAATTATTTAAGGAAGGTAACCTTTGCATTCTCCAAATAATATTTTCTTTGTATCATAAGGACGCTAGAGGTGTGATTATTTACGGTAGTAATCAAGTTAGATGCCTGACATATCTACTTGGTTTCTTCATTTAGCTGTATCTGCAGTCATTTGGTTATCTTATCAGATCAGTCTACTGCATTTCATTTTGCTTTATTAATTGATATAATCTCTATTATTTTGTATTTATGACAGTGACTGTTTATATAAAGGCAGAGCATAAACTTTTATGATTGTGAATTCCCTTTTGTATCTTTCATGCTCAGTGTATGTTAGTAAATTATTATTATGGGCTAGCTAGACCTATGACAGTG
This sequence comes from Balaenoptera acutorostrata, assembly GCF_949987535.1. Classification (NCBI taxonomy): domain Eukaryota; kingdom Metazoa; phylum Chordata; class Mammalia; order Artiodactyla; family Balaenopteridae; genus Balaenoptera; species Balaenoptera acutorostrata. The sequence continues at coordinate 32,414,529 of NC_080081.1, forward strand.
AAGCATCAGAGCCTTTGCATCTACTTAGATTGATTTTATAAAACTGTAAACAAAATTAAATGTCCACCATGTATAATTTACTAATGTTCATAGCTAAATTAGTAGCACGATTAAGAACCTTTAAATCGACTTTGAAGCTACAGCGGTAGTTGGGGCATCAGATGTATTTGGACACTTCACCTGAGTGGATTAGCAACTCTTCTCAGAAAGTAGAAGTAGTTGGGAAGGAATGACATTTGCATAAAGGCACTTCCTTTTGCCACCTTTGGAATTTTTTTTTTTTTTAGAAGTATGGTTTAATCTTACTCCTTTATTAAACCACTTTAAGCTTCTTTTCAAGTATCACAGCCAAACTGAAGGATTTATTTCCTTGCCTGTTTTTTAAAACACTGCTGTCAAACAGAGTAAAAAAAGGCAAGCAGTAGAGATACAGCCCCCTTGTGTTTTCAGTTTATTTGCATTTGTTCATGACTTCTAAGGTATTCTACATACCGAAAGGAGTTTGCTTGCTCTGTTATATATAAATTGCTACCTGAAAGGGTCTGTAAGAGATCAAAGTAAATGTCAGCCTAGTAAATAGAAGAGATTTTTTTTTTTCCTCTGAGCTACATTATAAAGGGAGATTTCTTTTGCCTTATTTTTGTTTAGAACTTAATGTAGTTAGGAAAACAGTGAGTTATTAAAGTTTGAAAAACGTCAGGAATCTCAAATATTTGAAGTCTATTGAAAGCAAAAAGCAATCAATAAAAATTTATTTGATTACTTGGAGTTTCTCCTAATTTCCTACATTTTAGAGGGTTTTTGCTTTTTTCTTCCTTAATGTTGAAAAACAAAATTTGGCTGAAATAAATGATTCTGCCCATCTCCCTTAAAATAGTATTTAAATGAACAGTACTAACTTGTTTATATTGCCAGTTAATTTATAGGATGCTTAAGGCCAAAAAAGATGACCAAGGACCAAACTAATTTGTGTCCATGGGCTAATGATTTTCGTCAAAAAGTTTTTGCAGTACATGTATTGATTATACCTTCTCACTCTCCTTTTCTCTCTCTTGGCAGAAGTCCAACTGATGGCTGCCAACATCATGGGGGCTCTTCTTAGTGTATCACAGAGAAGTTTTCGAGCATGACAAAGTGACCCATATATTCTTTGGTTTCTTTGGTTATTGGAAACAGAATGTCTGTGCTAACTATTGCTAGTGAGGACAATTAATATATAAAGCATTTGATGGTTAACCGAAGTGCTGAGTCATGGAAAGTTTATTATTTTGCTGGGTATTTGTTAGAGTATGAAGTTGGAATTCAGAAAGTATTGTCCCTGAAACATGATTGGGTATGTGCTTGTTAGAGGTGGTTAATTCTACAAAGCACATTTCATCTATAATGCCTGCCTGATAAGAATGTGCTGCTTCCATTATAACTCTATATTTGACAGTGTATCTCTTGAGAATTGTTTGAATTCTCATATCCATTTTTAGGAACATTGCTGTAACTCTGACAACAGAAATAAGGGAAGTTATACGTCACAGGCAACTTGGTATTTCAAAGGCTGGAAGTTGGCAGGGGTTCCGTTTTGCATTGGTGGTGATAAACTCTTGGGGCTTGGAACCCCTTTCCAGGTTATCTTTTAGGGACACTCTTAACTCTAGCTCTGTTTCACATACCTCTTTATTTTCTTCGAGATCCCCAGAGACTTGGCTGATCTACTCCCTGTTTGCAAGCAACACCTGATGCTTCTGACCAGAGTTGCTGGTTTTTCCCCCTTCTTTCCTGCTGTGCTGGGTTGATTGGTGTCCCCCTAAAATTCATGTCCTTCCTGGGACCTCAGAATGTGACTTATTTGGAAATAGAACTGTTGCAGATGTAATTAACTAAGAAGCGGTCATACAGGAGTAGGGTGGGCCCTTAATCCAATATGATTGGTATCCTTAGAAGAGATATAGAGACACAGACACACAGGGGGAACACCATGTACCGAGGGAAGCAAAGATTGAGGTGATGAGTCTTCAAGCCAAGGAGCACCAAGGGTTGCTGGCAACACCAGAAACTAAGAGGAAGGCACGGGACAGATTCTCCCCTACAGCCTTCAGAGAGAGAGCGTGGCCCTCCCGATACCTCTAGCCTCCAGAACTGAGAGACAATAAGTATCTATTATTACAAGCCACCTAGCCCTAGGAAACCCATAAACCTGCCAATAAGCTGCAAAGAATAGTCTCCGAGTTTCTCAACTGCAGGTCTGTTTTTGAGACAAGTGCTTAAGTAATTTTAGAGTTCCGTAAGGGTTACTCCTACTGGAAATGGGACAAAAGTAGAATATAAAATAGGGAAACTTATAATAGTTCAAGGAATTCCAAAAACAAAGCTGAGGATCTCTAGCTGGAAGAGCATTACTTTCAACCGCAGCTTTAGCTCAGTATCTTGTGGGAAAGTGTTTCCATGCCTCAGAGATTCTAATTAGTTGGCTTAGGGTGGGGCTCTGGCATCTGTATGTTTAAGCTTCCCAAGGGAATCTGGGAACATGCGGCTTGCGGTGAGAATCAAGAGCATAGAGGGTGGAGTAAGAACCATTCTGTCTAGAGCAGCGGTTCTCAGCCTTGGTTGCACCCTGGAATCACCTGGGTGACTTTGAAGACCCACTGATGTCCGAGCACGGACCCCAGAGATTCTCTGGTCATTGGTCAGGGATTCCGATGGCTCAGAGGGACTTTAAAAGCTCCTAATGTATTCTGATGTGCAGCCAAAGTTGAGAAATACTGGTCTGAAGGTCTTTTTATCCCAGTGAATAGCAGGGATACTTATTTAAAAAATTTTGAGATTATGGTGATGATGATTTTTGTTATGCAATGGATAGGCTTAGATTAACGTTAACTTTCAAGAAGACAGAAACAAATTTAGTATCTGATTCTTCCTCACGATGCAAGATTTCCCAGACATCTCTGATAAAGGAGGCCAATGAATTATGTGCTGGAAGGATTGGAATGGTCCCTGATGGCTGCATCTTGGTTAGGGTGGGGCTTGGTGGTTTTTAGATTGACTCTTCTCTCTACCATTGCTTTTTCTGCTGTTTGAAAACTTGCCTTGGGCCCACATTAAAAGAGATGAGGATGAAAGTGTAGAGTTGAAAAAGTATGGAAGATACTTTTATCTAGTATCTAGTACTGATATTTAATCTAGCTAGGGAATGATTTTCTTTTGTGACATAGAAATGTGTGCATATAACGAATCCCATTCTTTTTTCTGAAATTCTGTTCGTAGTGAATGTTACCATTGTATCAAGTGATGGTTTCATGAGAGGGCATTCCTCCTGATCTTGTGGTGCCCCTTTTACTGCGCAGACTTGACAAGTGGGTTGTGCCTTTACTGTTACGGACTGAGAGCTGGTTAATACCTCTGATGCTTCCTAGTGGCTTATTTTTAGTATTTCATTGTTGCCATTTCTTACACAGGGATGGTATATTTAAAATATCTAGGAAGACGTAAAAACGACAAATTTAACCTGGGTCTGTTTCATGTAGAAGGCTCAGAATGAATGCTTCCGTGTGGACTTCTCATTTTGTGCTGGTTTCCTTGTCAAGCTTGCATGCTTTGCTATTTTCCAGTGACCTTAACTATGTTCCTTTTTGTGTTATTTGTTTCTAAACTCCACTGCTGCTCTCACAGCTGCTGTTCAGCCACTGGAAGCCTGTGGTCTGAGCCAGCGCTACCATGAAGGAGACCTCATTACTGGTGAAATTCTTTGAGGTTGCTTTCTGTGATGTATACTTGATGGCTAATTCTTGAAAGTAATAATAGTTAGAGCTCTCTGAAGTTCTTGTATGTCTACCAAGCACTCTTGTATTATTGTGTTTAATTTTCATGTGAATTTTTTGAGGAACATGTGAGTACTTCTGTTTTATTGGTAGGAGACTGTCACTGAGCATGGTAATTTGGATCTAACCAGATATTACTGATAAATAGCTTTCTGAATAAAAGCTCTGATTTGTTACCTTTGCTGATTTCCTTGATATAAATGTACTGACCGTGATGAATTCCAAGCTACAAAAGTGTAGTCACAGGGTTGTGCAGAGCTGTACACAGTCAGCTCTCATGTGCCTGCATGAGCCAGCTCCAACTCTTCTCTGGCTCTTACACCAAAGCTAATGTTTCTATTGTGTTTTCTGTTCTCCCTCCCTCCCTTCCTTTCTTCCTTCTCTCCTTCTCTCCTTCCCTCCTTCCCTTTCTTTCTCTCTCCTTGCTCCCCTCAAGGCAGTTATTTTACAGAATCTCCTGTATCACTATCTCAAGAATATCATGCCATGTTTGTAGCTTCTTCTATTAAGAGTTTCTTAGAGACATGGAATTATCATCAAATGTCAAGGTCCAGGACCCTTATTGCCTTAAATTGAAGTCGAATTAATAGGATTTATTATATTAAGTTGTCTCTTTATTATTCTTGATAAGAAAAGTGTTTGAGCATGCTATCAAGTGAAATGCCTGTTCATTCCAGATGTGAGCAGCAGTGTTATGAATTTATCAGTAACAGATCAAACTGATTTTATTCATGACACCAACCATTCTTTTTGAGTTTGACTCAAAACGATTTTTTCTTTCCATGCCTCCTTTTCCTCGGCATAGCCTTTACCTGGAACCACTTTTTCTCCAGGATAAGATTTGCCTGACACAGCTAATGTAGGAGCAGACTTGGAAGGGTTCTGGATCTCAGTGGTCATGAAAACCCATGAGAAAAATCAGTCATCTTTCTTCATAATTGCAAAGGAAATGGCCGGTGTTAAAATCTCCTTCCCATTGCGTATTTTGATGGAAAGTCTAAACACTTGTCTAATCTCCTTCCCCTTGTCAATTTCTACCTGATTATTAATCTCAGAAAACACGTGTCTTAGACTTTCCATTTATCCTGTCTCTGGCTGTAACACTGACTTCCTTAAAAACTGGAGTGCATTCTAAATCATTGCATTTTGTCAAATGCCCTGCCCTTGCCGAGACCTCGAGTTGGATGTATTAGGCGTTCGTGAAGTGCTGCTGCCATCTCTTTAGGATTTGCCCTGTAGTGATTACGGTGGTACCCATCTTCTTTCTTCAGCAGAGCTGTGATAGGGGGACGGGAGTAGAGAGTGCTTGAATCCATCACTGGAATGGACTGCTTGCTTTTTCTTCATTACTTGACTGTACAGAAGTTGCTTTAGTCCATGAGTCCTCTGTAATTTGAAAAAAAATATTGTTAAACAAAACTTCTGAAATTGCTTCTTGACGCTTTATCTATGCATGAAAAAATACTTTAGCGAATATAAATACGAGGCTTGTAAAGTCTCCTTTATAACTAAATTCTGAGTAAGAATGGCCTCGCTTTAAAGGCAGGCTGCATTTTTCTTTTCCATCATGTCAGACCCCTTGAAGACATGGCCACAGGCCATGGGATTTCCCATTCAACAGAATGTCATTTTATGTTTGATCCCCAAAGAATTTGCAATTGTTGAGATTTTATGACTGTCTGACACTTGTATTTAATGTGCAGGCCACGCCACTGAGTGATAAGAGCAGATGGGCATGGGGACCGTAGGCGGAGTTTATGTTACTATAGTATTACAGAGGACTGTGAAAGAAAACCCCAGAGGGTTCCAGTGTGGTTTGCAGTAAGGGTAATTTATTTTGCTTTTGTTGAGGAAATAAATAGTTAAAGGAGTAGATTTTATCTTCTTAAATATTAAAATTGGAAGCATTTTCCACAAGAAAAAGAAATTTCCCAGAAAAGAAAAAATTTTATTTCTCAGTCTGGTTACAAGAAGAGATGCAAAGTGAAATCGATGGTCTGTTTCCTACTTTTATTTAAACATACAGATCTTTGATTGCAAGGGACTTCTAAGTTAAAAAGACCTATTACAAGTAAGCTTCTTGACAGTGAAATCTGATTTTCTATGCGAACACCGTGAATGGAAACTGCTTTCTCTCTGTGATAGTTCTACAATAATTGTACTGATTTATGAGGAATATATTTGTTATCCAAAGAGAGTTATGTCGAAACGGAATTAAATTCAAATACTTTAGAGCCAAAGAAACTCTAGGTTTGAAGTCTTCATGTGGAGAGTTAATAGTATGGGAATGGAAATACATACACTTTATGTAATTTCTATTAGTTGAATAAAGCATGCCTGACATTCGTTGTTTGATTTCATCAGTAAAAAATAAAAACATGTTGTAGCTTTTCAAAGTAACAGGTCACCTATGACAAGACTAGGATGTTGCCTAAAAATTTGAATATTATGGAGTTAGACATAATTTTTAATGAAACAGAAATGAAATGTCTGGTAAAAACTACATGTGTGAATGTTTTGAACAGTGACTCCTTCCCGAAGGTGAATTTGCCTTGTTGAAACTGTATGTGTGGATCTATTTTGTATAACTGTTCAACAGTGGTGAACTCCCTCTTAGGGCATTTCTGCATCTTAGGTCATGTCTGCAGGAGATAATTAGCTGTGTGCTATGCATAAGAAAGCAGGATACCTGGAGAGAGTGGGGAAGAGAGGTGGAGAGATCCTGGAAAATTTTTAGTGAGCAAGGGTTTGAAATGAAGAATTCATTGTTTAGCAACATAATTACTGATTTAAAATTGCATTGAAGTTTTTTTTTCCTTCTTGGGGATGTTGCCTTTATGCTTTTTCTTTAACTGAAAAAACAAAAAGTAGTAAAAACAATAATTATAAGGACTTTCAAAAGTTTTCTCACGACTCTGGTTGTTCCAACCCTAATTTCTCACCTCTTTTTTTTTTTTTTTCCTTTTTTAACCTCTTTATTAGAGTATAATTGCTGTCAGTTTCTGATTTATAACAAAGTGAATCAGTTATACATATACATATGTCACCATATTTCTTCCCTCTTGCATCTCCCTCCCTACCACTCTCCCTAACCCACCCCTCTAGGTGGTCACAAAGCACCGAGCTGATCTACCCATGCTATGCGGCTGCTTCCCACTAGCTATCTATTTTACATTTGGTAGTGTATATATGTCCATGCCACTCTCTCACTTCATCCCAGCTTACCCTTCCCCCTCCCCATGTCCTCAAGTCCATTCTCTAGTAGGTCTGCATCTTTATTCCTGTCTTGACCCTAGGTTCTTCTGACCATTTTCTTTCATTCCTAGGTTCTTCTGACCATTTTCTTTCCTTCCTTCTTTTTTTTTAGATTCCATATATATATGTGTTAGCATACAGTATTTGTTTTTCTCTTTCTGACTTACTTCACTCTGTATGACAGTCTCTAGGTCCATCCACCTCACTACAAATAACTCAGTTTCGTTCCTTTTTATGGCTGAGTAATATTCCATTGTCTATATGTGCCACATCTTCTTTATCCATTCATCTGTTGATGGACACTTAGGTTGCTTCCATGTCCTGGCTATTGTAAATAGAGCTGCAATGAACATTTTGGTACACGACTCTTTTTGAATTATGGTTTTCTCAGGGTATATGCCCAGTAGTGGGATTGCTGGGTCGTATGGTAGTTCTATTTTTAGTTTTTTAAGGAAGCTCCATACTATTCTCCATAGTGGCTGTATCAATTTACATTCCCACCAACAGTGCAAGAGGGTTCCCTTTTCTCCACACCCTCTCCAGCATTTATTGTTTGTAGATTTTTTGATGATGGCCATTCTGACTGGTGTGAGATGAAATCTCATTGTAGTTTTGATTTGCATTTTTCTAATGATTAATGATGTTGAGCATTCTTTCATGTGTTTGTTGGCAATCTGTATATCTTCTTTGGAGAAATGTCTATTTAGATCTTCAGCCCATTTTTGGATTGGGTTGTTTGTTTTTTTGATATTGAGCTGCATGAGTTGCTTATATGTTTTAGAGATTACTCCTTTGTCAGTTGCTTCATTTGCAAATATTTTCTCCCATTCTGAGGGTTGTCTTTTGGTCTTTTTTATGGTTTCCTTTGCTGTGCAAAAGCTTTTAAGTTTCATTAGGTCCCATTTGTTTATTTTTGTTTTAATTTGCATTTCTGTAGGAGGTGGGTCAAAAAGGATCTTGCTGTTATTTATGTCATAGAGTGTTCTGCCTATGTTTTCCTCTAATAGTTTGATGGTATCTGGTCTTACATTTAGGTCTTTAATCCATTTTGAGCTTATTTTTGTGTATGGTGTTAGGGAGTGTTCTAATTTCATTCTTTTACATGTAACTGTCCAGTTTTCCCAGCACCGCTTATTGAAGAGGCTGTCTTTTCTCCACTGTATATTCTTGCCTCCTTTATCAAAGATAAGGTGACCATATGTGCGTGGGTTTATCTCTGGGCTTTCTATCCTGTTCCATTGATCTATATTTCTGTTTTTGTGCCAGTACCATATTGTCTTAATGACTGTAGATTTGTAGTATAGTCTGAAGTCAGGGAACCTGATTCCTCCATCTCCGTTTTTCTTTCTCAAGATTACTTTGGCTATTCGGGGTCTTTTGTGTTTCCATACAAATTGTGAAATTTTTTGTTCTAGTTCTGTGAAAAATGCCAGTGGTAGTTTGATAGGGATTGCATTGAATCTGTAGATTGCTTTGGGTAGTAGAGTCATTTTCACAATGTTGATTCTTCCAATCCAAGAACATGGTATATCTCTCCATCTATTTGTATCATCTTTAATTTCTTTCATCAGTGTCTTATAATTTTCTGCATACAGGTCTTTTGTCTCCTTCAGTAGGTTTATTCCTAGATATTTTATTCTTTTTGTTGCAGTGGTAAATGGGAGTGTTTTCTTAATTTCACTTTCAGATTTTTCATCATTAGTGTATAGGAATGCAAGAGATTTCTGTGCATTAATTTTGTATCCTGCTACTTTACCAAATTCATTGATTAGCTCTAGGAGTTTTCTGGTGGCATCTTTAGGATTCTCTATGTATAGTATCATGTCATCTGCAAACAGTGACAGCTTTACTTCTTCTTTTCCGATTTGGATTCCTTTTATTTCTTTTTCTTCTCTGATTGCTGTGGCTAAAACTTCCAGAACTATGTTGAATAATAGTGGTGAGAGTGGGCAACCTTGTCTTGTTCCTGATCTTAGTGGAAATGGTTTCAGTTTTTCACCATTGAGGACGATGTTGGCTGTGGGTTTGTCATATATGGCCTTTATTATGTTGAGGAAATTTCCCTCTGTGCCTACTTTCTGGAGGGTTTTTATCATAAATGGGTGTTGAATTTTGTCAAAAGCTTTCTCTGCATCTATTGAGATGATCATATGGTTTTCCCCCTTCAGTTTGTTAATACGGTGTATCACGTTGATTGATTTGCGTATATTGAAGAATCCTTGCATTCCTGGGATAAACCCCACTTGATCATAGTGTATGATCCTTTTAATGTGCTGTTGGATTCTGTTTGCTAGTATTTTGTTGAGGATTTTTGCATCTATGTTCATCAGTGATATTGGCCTGTAGTTTTCTTTCTTTGTGACATCTTTGTCTGGTTTTGGTATCAGAGTGATGGTGGCCTCGTAGAATGCATTTGGGAGTGTTCCTCCCTCTGCTATATTTTGGAAGAGTTTGAGAAGGATAGGTGTTAGCTCTTCTCTAAATGTTTGATAGAATTCGCCTGTGAAGCCATCTGGTCCTGGGCTTTTGTTTGTTGGAAGATTTTTAATCACAGCTTCAATTTCAGTGCTTGTGATTGGTCTGTTCATATTTTCTATTTCTTCCTGGTTCAGTCTTGGAAGGTTGTGCATTTCTAAGAATTTATCCATTTCTTCCAGGTTGTCCATTTTATTGGCATATACTTGCTTGTAGTAATCTCTCATGATCCTTTGTATTTCTGCAGTGTCAGTTGTTACTTCTCCTGTTTCATTTCTAATTCTATTGATTTGAGTCTTCTCCCTTTTTTTCTTGATAAGTCTGGCTAATGGTTTATCAATTTTGTTTATCTTCTCAAAGAACCAGCTTTTAGTGTTTTTGATCTTTGCTATCGTTTCCTTCATTTCTTTTTCATTTATTTCTGATCTTATCTTTATGATTTCTTTCCTTCTGCTAACTTTGGGGTTTTTTTGTTCTTCTTTCTCTAATTGCTTTAGGTGTACGGTTAGGTTGATTATTTGAGATGTTTCTTGTTTCTTAAGGTAGGCTTGTATAGCTATAAACTTTCCTCTTAGAACTGCTTTTGCTGCATCCCATAGGTTTTTGGTAGTTGTGTTTTCATTGTCATTTGTTTCTAGGTATTTTTTGATTGCCTCTTTGATTTCTTCAGTGATCTCTTGGTCATTAAGTAGTGTGTTGTTTAGCCTCCATGTGTTTGTATTTCTTACAGATTTTTTGCTGTAATTGATATCTAGTCTCATAGCATTGTAGTCGGAAAAAATACTTGATACGATTTCAATTTTCTTAAATTTACCAAGGCTTGATTTGTGACCCAAGATATGATCTATCCTGGAGAATGTTCCATGAGCACTTGAGAAGAATGTGTATTCTGTTGTTTTTGGATGGAATGTCCTATAAATATCAATTAAGTCCATCTGGTTTAATGTATCATTTAAAGCTTGTGTTTCCTTATTTATTTTCATTTTGGATGATCTGTCCATTGGTGAAAGTGGGGTGTTAAAGTCCCCTACTATGATTGTGTTACTGTTGATTTCCCCTTCTATGGCTGTTAGTATTTGCCTTATGTATTGAGGTGCTCCTATGTTGGGTGCATAAATACTTGCAATTGTTATATCTTCTTCTTGGATTGATCCCTTGATCATTATGTAGTGTCCTTCTTTGTCTCTTGTAATAGTCTTTGTTTTAATGTCTATTTTGTCTGATATGAGAATTGCTACTCCAGTTTTCTTTTGATTTCCATTTGCATGGAATAAATTTTTCCATCCCCTCACTTTCAGTCTGTATGTGTCCCTAGGTCTGAAGTAGGTCTCTTGTAGACAGCATATATACAGGTCTTGTTTTTGTATCCATTCAGCCAGTCTGTGTCTTTTGGTGGGAGCATTTAATCCATTTATATTTAAGGTAATTAACGATATGTATGCTCCTATTACCATTTTCTTATTTGTTTTGGGTTTATTATTGTAGGTCTTTTCCTTCTCTTGTGTTTCCGACTTAGAGAAGTTCCTTTAGCATTTGTTGTAAAGCTGGTTTGGTGGTGCTGAATTCTATTACCTTTCGCTTCTCTGTAAAGGTTTTAATTTCTCTGTCAAATCTGAATGAGATCCTTGCTGGGTAGTGTAATCTTGGTTGTAGGTTTTTCTCTTTCATCATTTTAAATATGTCCTGCCACTCCCTTCTGGCTTGCAGAGTTTCTGCTGAAAGATCAGCTGTTAACCTTATGGGGATTCCCTTATGTGTTACTTGTTGTGTTTCCCTTGCTGCTTTTAATATTTATTCTTTGTATTTAATTTTTGATAGTTTGATTAATTTGTGTCTTGTCGTGCTTCTCCTTGGATTTATCCTGTATGGGACTCTCTATGCTTCCTGGACTTCATTAAATATTTCCTTTCCCATATTAGGGAAGTTTTCAACTATAATCTCTACAAATATTTTCTCAGTCTCTTTCTTTTTCTCTTCTTCTTCTGGGACCCCTATAATCAAATGTTGGTGTGTTTAATGTTGTCCCAGAGTTCTCTGAGACTGTCCTCAATTCTTTTCATTCTATTTTCTTTATTATGCTCTGCAGTAGTTATTTCCACTATTTTATCTTCTAGGTCACTTATCTGTTCTTCTGCCTCAGTTATTCTGCTATTGATCCCTTCTAGAGAATTATAAATTTCATTTATTGTGTTGTTCATCTCTGTTTGTTTGCTCTTTAGTTCTTCTAGGTCCTTGTTAAACGTTTCTTGCATTTTTCCATTCTATTTCCAAGATCTTGTATCATCTTTACTATCATTATTCTGAATTCTTTTTTAGGTAGACTGCCTATTTCCTCCTCATTTGTTAGGTGGTGGGTTTTTGCCTTGCTCCTTCATCTGCTGTGTGTTTCTCTGTCTTCTCATTTTGCTTAACTTACTGTGTTTGCGGTCTCCTTTTCATAGGCTGCAGGTTCGTAGTTTCCGTTGTTTTTGGTGTCTGTCCCCAGTGGCTAAGGTTGGTTCAGTGGGTTGTGTAGGCTTCCTGGTGGAGGGGACTAGTGCCTGTGTTCTGGTGGATGAGGCTGGATCTTGTCTTTCTGGTGGGCAGGTCCACGTCTGGTGGTGTGTTTTGGGGTGTCTGTGGCCTTATCATTATTTTAGCAGCCTCTGTGCTAATGGATGGGGTTGTGTTCTTGTCTTGCTAGTTGTTTGGCATAGGGTGTCCAGCACTGTAGCTTGATGGTCATTGAGTGGAGCTGGGTCTTGGCGTTGAGTTGGAGATCTCTGGGAGATTTTCTCCGTTTGATATTACGTGGAGCTGGGAGGTCTCTTGTGGACCAGTGTTCTGAAGTTGGCTCTCCCACCTCAGTGGCACAGCCCTGATGCCTGGCTGGAGCACCAAGAGCCTGTTGTCCACACGGCTCAGAATAAAAGGGAGAAAAAGAAGAAAGAAAGAAAGAAAGAAGATAAAATAAAATAAAATAATTAAAATAAAAGATAAAAAAGTATTATTAAGAAAAAAAAAAAGATAGACAGAACCCTGGCACAAGTGGTTAAAGCAGAGCTATACAGAGAAAATCACACACAGAAGCATACACATACACACTCACAAAAGGAGGAAAAGGGAAAGAAATATATATATTGTTGCTCCCAAAGTCCACCTCCTCAATTTGGGATGATTCGTTGTCTCTTCAGGTATTCCACAGATGCAGGTACATCAAGTTGACTGTGGAGATTTAATCCTCTGCTCCTGAGGCTGCTGGGAGAGATTTCCCTTTCTCTTCTTTGTTGGCACAGCTCCCGGGGTTCAGCTTTGGATTTGGACCCGCCTCTGCATGTAGGTCGCCTGAGGGCGTCTGTTCTTTGCTCAGATAGGACGGGGTTAAAGGAGCAGCTGCTTCGGGGGCTCTGGCTCACTCAGGCCGCGGGGAGGGAGGGGTACGGATGCAGGGCGAGCCTGCGGCGGCAGAGACTGGCGTGATGTTGCAGCAGCCTGAGGCGCCGTGCGTTCTCCCGGGGAAGTTGTCCCCGGATCACGGGACCCTGGCAGTGGCGGGCTGCACAGGCTCCCGGGAGGGGAGGTGTGGATAGTGACCTGTGCTTGCACACAGGCTTCTTGGTGGCGGCAGCAGCAGCCTTAGCGTCTCATGCCCGTCTCTTGTGTCCGCGCTGATAGACGTGACTTGTGCCCGTCTCTGGAGGTCCTTTAAGCGACATTCTTAATCCCCTCTCCTCGCGCACCAGGAAACAAAGAGGCAAGGAAGTCTCTTGCCTCTTCGGCAGCTCCAGACTTTCCCGGACTCTGTCCCAACTAGCTGTGGTGCACTAGCCCCCTTCAGGCTGTGTTCACGCCGCCAACCCCAGTCCTCTCCCTGGGATCCGCCCGAAGCCCCCGCCCGCCCCGGCCGGTGAGCAGACAAGCCTCTCGGGCTGGTGAGTGCTGCTCGGTGCCGAGCCTCCGTGCGGGAATCTCTCCGCTTTGCCCTCCTGTGGCTGCGCTCTCCTCCGTGGCCCCGAAGCTTCCCCCCTCCGCCACCCGCAGTCTCCGCCCGCGAAGGGGCTTCCTAGTGTGTGGAAACCTTTCCTCCTTCACAGCTCCCTCCCACTGGTGCAGGTCCTGTCCCTATTCTTTTGTCTCTGTTTTTTCTTGTTTCTTTTGCCCTACCCAGGTACGTGGGGAGTTTCTTGCTTTTTGGGAAGTCTGAGGTCTTCTGCCAGTGTTCAGTAGGTGTTCCGTAGGAGTTGTTCCACATGTAGATGTATTTCTGATGTATTTGTGGGGAGTAACGTGATCTCCGCGTTTTGCTCTTCCGCCATCTTGAAGCTCCGTCTCACCTTCTCTTATAGATAGTGTTCTGGTAGGTAGCACGGAGCAGTCAGGCACCTCTGAATAATCCGTTGCCCCCTGCACTCTCCCAGTCTGTACAGGGTCGGCAGTGCCCACGGCTCTGGACCTGTCTGCTCTGATGCTTTCTTACCCCCTCTTGCTTCATCCCTGAGGGTGGCCAATGGTTCATATGCCTGGACCTCTGCTTTCCTGTGTCTTTTCACTGCCCTTTGCCAGTTACTTTCAATTCAGACCATTTGACAGCTATGTCTTGCTATAAATATAAGTACATGGAGTATGTGTGTATCATTTCTATCTCTTGACAGTTGCCAACTTATCTCAGGAAAACCGCTTTCCTTCTTTTTCTTCCATTTGTAATAAAAAGATCATGACCCCATTTCAGCTGTTCCATCCCTTTTTATGGCAATGTTAAACCTGTGTATACATAGTCTATATTTAGCAAATAGATTAAAATAGAATTTCCCAATAGAGAGAAGAGTTAGAAATAAGACGAAGATGAGATCTCAAATAGAATCAAGTGACTGGTCAGGCTTAGAGGATTTCAGACTTCCTGGAGTTGTGTGAATCATCTCTGTTGACTTTTTTTTTTTTTAAGGTTGAATGCATTTATTTATTCATTTATTTTTAGCTCACCGTTTCACCAGAGTGCAGTTCACATGCAGAACAGTGCACGTACCGCTGGTGTACAAATGGGTGAACTCCCACAAAGTGAACATAACACACTTCACAACCACTCAGACCAAGTCATGAAACATGACCAGCAGCTGTCCACACACCAGTCGGCTGCTGTCTCACCTCCATCACTGTAGATGACTGTCTGTCCCTGATGCTACACAATACATGTGCCCTTTAGAGTCTGGATTCTTTTGTGCAACATTATGTTTTGAAAAAAAATGTTTTTAATTGAAGTACAGTGCTGTACAGTATTATATAAGTTACAGGTGTGCATTATAGTGATTCACAATTTTTAAAGGTTATATTCCATTTATAGTTATTATAAAATATTGGCTATATTCTCTGTGCTGTACAGTATGTCCTTGTAGCTTATTTATTTTATACATGCTAGTTTATACCTCTGAATCCCGAGCCCTCCCTAGCCCTCCCCTGTCTCTCCACCCTCCTTTCTCCCCAGTGGTAACCACTAGTTTGTTCTCGGTATCTGTGAGTCTGCTTCCTTTTGGCTGTCTTTACTAGTTTGTTGTATTTTGTAGATTCCACATATAAGTGACATCATACAGTATTTGTCTCAACATTATGTTTTTAGATTCATTCCTATTGTTCTTTTTTTCATTGCTATATAATATTCTGTTATAGGAATTTGTCAGAAACCTTCCACAGACTTATTTATCCATTTTACTGTTGATGGACATCTTGGTTGTTTCCAGTTTTCAGCTGTTAGGAATATATTGCTATGAATATTCTTGTGAATGCCTTTTGGCGCGTGTATGTACATATTTCTACATCGCATAGTAGTAGGAATGGAATTGCTGAGTCTTCAGGAATGTATTTTCATTTTAGTAGATACTGCCAAACAGTTTTCCTTAGTGACTATACCAATTTAGACTTTATGAAAGTTCCAGATGCCCCATATCTCACTACTGTGTATTTTCTCACTCTCTTTTTGCCATTCTGATGGATGTGTGTTGATGTCTTAGAGGTGACTTTAATATACGTTTTCCTAATGATTAATGACGGTGCATACCTTTCATATGTTAATGGCCATTTGGCCGTCTTTGGGGAAAAACTTGTCCACGTTTTTTCGGTCCATTAAAAAAACTGGCTTACCTGTCTTTTCCGTTTTTGTTCATTTCTAAAATTGAACCATATCCTAAATCCAGTGTGACTTTTGGTGGGGAGGGTGAGGATCATGGAAAGATTATTCAGGTAGAAATATGTACGTGTTCATTCATTTAACAAAAGGTTTATTGAAGATCTCTTATATTTTATACCTTTACAATAGTATAAAGGTAGTGTCTGCCTTTGCAGTCTAGTGGGGTATTAAGGCACCTCAAAGACATCAGGAAGACTGAGGGTTAAGTGCTTTGCTAATTAGGGACAAGGAGAAAGCCCAATGAGAAAGCATAAGCAGGGCACATAATAGGCTCAGAGTTTTTAAGAAAAGACTTCCCATGACAGAAGAAAGGGAACCAAAATTTAGATGAAAAATAGGAGTTAGCCAGATGAAAATGAAGAAGGGGAATAGTGTTTTAGGTGGAAGAAGCAAAATCATATTTGAGAAATGGCAGTGCCTGTGGAGAGGAAGGATGTGTTTGCATGTAGATAGGGAGGATGTTGAAAAAAGTATTCATTGATTCATTTAATTATTGTTTGCTGAGCACCTCTCATGTGCCAAACCCTGTGTAAGTTGCAAGGACACGAGGGTGGATAAAATTATTAACCACAACAATGATAATATCTAATATTTCCTGAGTGCTTCCTGTGCTGTGCAGTGTGCTAAGCTCTGTACCTGCATTATTTCATTGAACTCCCGTAGCCGTTCTGTGACATAGGCACAGCTGTTATTCCTGTTTTATATTTGAGAAAACAGGGTCCTACAGAGCTTAAATAACTTCAGTAAACCTAGAAAGCCTCTACGCCCACTGAAAATAAATCTGTTGGCGACTTCAGAAATTGTACAAAGAACTACACATACCAATTGTAATTTCATTGGAGGGTTACAGTAACAGTAAGTTAGATATGGGTCTGTATATGATAACCAGAGTAGATTATAAGACTAAACATTTTTTAGTGTTTTTTAAAAATTATAGGTATATAATATAATACTACATGTATATTATATGTACTATACTAATACTATATATAAATTATTGTGTGTAAAATATTTCTATCCACTTATGATAATAAACAGGTAATAAACTATACTACCTGAGAGCACAGACTCTGGAGTGGAAATCCTTGGTTTGATTCTTTGGTTTGATTCCTGACTCTGCCATTTATTATTAAACTAAGCATGGCAAACTCTTAACCTGTGTGCTTCACTTGGAGAAATATTGTTTTAAATCCCTACTATTAATATATTCATTTCAAAATTTGGTGGTCCTGTGAGGAAAAATATTCAAATTTGCCTTTGGTCTTTTTCTTGAAAGTTTCAATGTGTTGCACGCTAACAAAAAAATCATTTGCCAACAGAGACCTTGTAAAGTACATTAGTTTGGGGACTGCAGACAATTTTTGGATTGAACTGAAGGCACTGAACATAGAAGGTTGTAATTGAAATGTCAGCAAGTATGACTTTAACAATTCTAGTTGATGCTCTTGGAATATTAAATATACCTGTTAAATACATTTTTCCTTTTCAGTATATAAATTTTAATATGCATCCCCTATCGCTGCAGCCTATTTTCTATATCAGTAGTCCCCTGTGGCAACTTTATCTTTGAATACAAACTATTCTTGTTCAATATTTGAGTAATGATAATGAGTTTTATTCTGTAAATAACAGCCTTAGGTACTCTAAACTACAGCCCAGCATAACTTTACCCTTTGCAAGCACTACAAATATTTTTTATTTGTTTTGTATTTTTCATTTGTTTTATAAAATGTTTTATATTCCAAATAGCCATTTTAATGTTTTATTCATTACACTAAACAAATGCAGAACACACGAAGAAAACTGTTGATGAATGTAGAATGGGTAAATCTGTTGTGTTTGTGGGGTGCCCCCTCTCCACTGGGCTGGCAAACCTGAGCTGCTGAAAGGCAGTGTTCCAGGAGCCTTCTAGAACATTTTGACAATATGAATTATATTTGAATTAGCAATCTAAGTGGCCCAGAGCTGATACGAACTCCAAACTATGGAAGAATCCTTGAAAAACCTTATTTTGTTCAGAGCTCGTTTAAGGGGTTCGTGTCCCCTCTGAGGGTTGCCCAGTAGTTTACTTTTCAAACTTTTCCTCAGAAAGGGAAGATCATTCCAGGTGTGTGGTTGAAAGTAGCCTGCTGCAAGCAGTGACTTTATTCTGACTCTCTTATTTCACATTAAATCATGTGATTTTTGAACTGTGCTCATAATATACTCAGTTTGTTTCTAATCCAGTTTCTCCAAAAAAAATCTAAACGTGAAATTGATGCTTCCGTTAGAAATGCCATGTTTATTATGTGAATTTATGTTCTTCCTGGCACACCGAGGCAAAGGCCCAGACAAATCTAGGGTGTCCATGGTTTGTAGTTTCCTTGGCCTCCTAGATGTTTTTTTTTTTTTTTTTAACATCTTTATTGAAGTATAATTGCTTTACAATGGTGTGTTAGTTTCTGCTTTAAAACAAAGTGAATCAGCTACACATATACAATACGTTCCCATCTCTCTTCCCTCTTGCATCTCCCTCCCTCCCACCCTCCCCATCCCACACCCCCAGGCGGCC
Source organism: Balaenoptera acutorostrata (assembly GCF_949987535.1). Classification (NCBI taxonomy): domain Eukaryota; kingdom Metazoa; phylum Chordata; class Mammalia; order Artiodactyla; family Balaenopteridae; genus Balaenoptera; species Balaenoptera acutorostrata. The sequence continues at coordinate 32,432,776 of NC_080081.1, forward strand.
ACAAAGCACCGAGCTGATCTCCCTGGGCTATGCGGCTGCTTCCCACTAGCTATCCACTTCACGTTTGGTAGTGTAGATATGTCCATGCCACTCTCTCACCCTGTCACATCTCACCCCTCCCCCTCCCCCTATCCTCAAGTCCATTCTCTAGTAGGTCTGTGTCTTTATTCCCATCTTGCCACTAGGTTCTTCCTGACCTTTTTTTTTTTTTTTTTCTTCCTTAGATTCCATATATATGTGTTAGCATACTGTATTTGTTTTTCTCTTTCTGGCTTCCTTCACTCTGTATGACAGACTCTAACTCCATCCACCTCGTTACAAATACCTCCATTTCATTTCTTTTTATGGCTGAGTAATATTCCTCCTACATGTTTTGAGTCTGAAGGTCAGGCCGGTGCAGTACATATCGTGAACTGATTGATGTGTGGATGGTGTTTTGTTTGTTTTTTTGTCAGTACAGCAGTACTGTGTTTATAAATTAGGAGATCTCGTCAATGGGTACAGAGGCTTCATTTCATTTGAATATAACTACGCGGGAACCACTGTCACCAGTTGGGGACCAGCGGCCCTCTGCAGAGAGGATATCCCTTCTCTGTCCCGCTTCCAGCCTTCTTTTGGATGGCTCCACTGTTTCAGCCTCTTGGCTCCTGAGAGCATGGAGATTTGTAGCTCCCTCAGTAAATGAGCCCAGAGCTGCCCAACTGATGTGCTGGGGGTTGGTTCCAGGTGTGTTGAGATACTGATTTCCTTAAACAGTTGAGGATGCCCTGAAAAGGGTTGGGAAGCACTGAGTTAGCCTTCGGTAACTTCATGTGTGGCCTGGCACCTCCACCCCTAAGATGCCCCAAGGGTTGTGGGTTCCGGGAGTTTTTTCACAGGAGGGCCTCTCTGTGTTTATACCACCGTGTGGAGAATGGTCAACTCTTAAAGACCTTCCGCAGAATTAGAAGAAAGAAATGCATGGGCTCTTTGCCAAGTAGATCCTCTCTCTCAAGTCAAAGGTTTTATTGCCAGTGAACCAGTGTCTTCTGAGTCTAGCCCTGCTCACGTTGCCTGGTACCACACTTACTCATAAAGTTAGCATCTGGCGGGAACTGACCCACCAGGGATATTTGGTAGAAATCATACGATTGAAAACATGACTTCACACGTAACTCCATGAAAAAAATGAGGGTTGGTATGAGTTATAATATGTGATTGTTTTTTAGGTACTGCTACTTGTCAATAAAAGCGCTGGAAAAATTCCTTAAATGTACAATGAAGTCTTTCACCACTTTTACACATTATGAAAATGAGAAACTCTGTTAACCAAATTTGTTTACTCAGAAGAATGCCTAAGGAGAAACATAAAGAGCAACATTGAGACACAGAATGGATGAAAATGTTATTGTCAGTAGTTTTGACATTTAGAAATTGCGGAGGATTGTTTGGCCTGAGTTTCCAAATGATGCTGTAACATAATATACTTGGCTATGTTCAGTTTAATGATGTATATATTGTCCATTGTATTTCCCATCAGCAGCAGAGTGGATGTGTGATGCAGAATACGTTACATTTTATTTTATCAATTTAAATACAGCTATGCTTCAGGACATAAAGTGGATGTTGGGCTGTATTTCTGGCCCTCTGGGAATCTTTTAGTTTTAATAGGCTATGAGGATTAGGGAAAGCCCTCGACACTTGAATTCAGGCATGGCTGTGCGTGAATGACTGTGCTTTTGGAAGATACACACAACACTTTTGAGAGCACTTTGCAGAGTTTTCAAAGATCTGAAGATTGATAATCTGGTGAGATAAAAATCGGATACCAGCAAGCATCAAATACATTCTTCACAATTACAGCTTTCCAAGCAGCTGAAGACCGTGCTCAATTAACAGTACATGTTGGGATGTATTCACATCCAGATACATTAAATGCTAGATTAAACACGAAAACATATCTTTGGGGAATTCAGTGGAAGACAAGCCATTAAGGTCTCTATAAAATACAATTAGAGGCCAAGAAAATTCCCAGTGTGTTGTACAAGGCTTTGAAATGTAGGACCTTGACCGGTGCTGTTTAATAGAAATACAATGTGAGCTGCTTCAGTAATTGTAGAGTTCCTGATTGCCATGCTAGAACGTAAAAAGAAATAGGTGAAATTAATTTTAATAATATACTTTATTTCACCCAGTATATCCAAAGTATTGCCATTTCAACACATAATCAATATAAAATGATAAATGAAGTCTTTTAAATTATGCTTTTTGGTAAAAGGTCTTCAAAATCTGGTGTGTATGTCACACTTGCAGAGCAGCTTGATTTGGACCAGTCACGTTTCAGGTGCTCAGCAGCTACAACTGGTGGCTACTGGAGTAACCACTAGGAGTCCATGGCTTTTAGTTTCTTCAGTACTGTGGGTAGAGATTTTATGCTGTCCCGGTGTATGTTTTCATGGTAATTATAAACAAAATTCTGAAATCAGTGCTTTCTGAAACCTGCAGTCCTCCTTTATTTTTAACTCGACGAGGGATTTAGTTGGAAAGAGGAGGAAGGAGGAGAAGCAGTTGTTGATCCGTGAATGAGTGATTAAAGTTCATAGGAAAGAGATCAAGGTGTGGATTTCCGAGTAATTACAGGGATAAGATGGATGACATTAGAGAGGCAGTAAAAGAGAGGCTGTAGAAGTTATTGAAAATCAACGTCTACGTCTGGAATAGGTATAATATTAAGTTGTTAAGTTTTAGAAGATGGAGCCAAATAATCTCCATAAACAGGAATTCTGGATGATGGATTTTCGGAACGATCTTTACTTCTGTGGGTTTTAGTTTATTTGGGTCATATTACTATGAAAAATTGTAAACCCATCTCCTGTTGCCTTGTTCCCTGTAGAAGAAGAGTATGGCATACTCATGCATGTTTTCTGGAAATCTGGCTGTCTTTAGTAACTCTTTCTCTTTTCTTAAATTAGTACCGTTTAATAATACAGGATACCCAGAGAGGTTCATGTGGCTTTTTTTTCTGATCTCTTTCTGGCTCCAGCAGATTCTGTGGCTTAGTAGTGTTGCTTAGTTCTGCGTTTCAAAACCAAAGTAGTACTTATAATTATGAAAAGTAATAATTTAATAATAACTACTCTTTTTATCGAGTGCCTTCTGCAAATTGCACTTCTTAGATTCTCTAGACGTAACAGACATGCTGCAAGGTAGGCATTATTTTAGCCATTCTTGTGGATGTTGAAAACCTGAATTCTAGAGAGATTGTGATCGGGCCATGGCCATTTAACTTGGAAATAGAAAAGCTGAGTTTTGAATTCAGGTCTCTAGGACGTTAAATGTCATCCAGCTCTGAAGAACTCCGCAGTTACTGTTCATGGTCTTGTAAAAATGGGAGGGTTAACTTTCCAGTAACTTCTGAGGCTCCTGGGACTTCTGGTTTTATGGGGGAGTGTTCTTGCATAATATCTCTGAGAAAAGCTACATTAAAAACAAAATGCATTGGCAAAAGGAGCTCTGATGTCCTTTGTTTAATATAGACCCCGTTCCGTCCACAGAACATGCATGGAGAAATGCTGCCCAAGTGTAGCAATAGCAACACTGGGGCCATCAGTGGCTCCTGATCATAATTGAGAATGGGAACAGCAGTCCCTTCAATGGCTGCCCGGATCCACAAAGTGAGTGTTGCAGAGCCTGAAAGCTGGCCACATCTGTACCTGGATAAATTTGTCCTGGCATAGCACTTTCATCAAGCTCACACCTTAGGAGCTTCTAGTGAGGGGCACTGTGGTGTGAGGAAAAGAGTATGGACTTTGGAATCAGACAGAAGAGTGTTCAGATCCCCACTGTGCAGTTCAGTAGCCATGAAGCTTTCTTCACTGGTAAAGTGGAGGTTAATATCCCTCCTTCGTGGTGAGGACTACCTAAGATAATGTGTATGAAGTACCTGCGACGCTGCCTGGCGCATACCTGGTATACAGAGTACATTTTTGCTGCTGAGATACTGTTGGAAATAATATATTCCTTTAGTTTACACAAAACAATGTCACAGATATGTTTCTGAGCATTCCAAGTGGCCATGGTAAAACCCTAGGGGAAGAAATTACTTATAGTCACAGATGAACACTACTGTAATGCAGTGCTTCACGGAACTGTGCTTAGAAAAGGAATTCTCCCTCCTCACCTTTGGAATTGTTCAAGGCCACCTCCAGAGGATCGTTCAGCTACTGGTGTGTCCACAAGCTCAGCTTTGGAAATAGTGAAAATATTTCACTTCATGGTCCCCTCTTTACCTCCTAAGCATTTCTCTTCAGAGTGCCACATAGTAAAGAGATGTGGTGTGCTAAGTTACAATTGACCTATTAGTCATCCATTATATTCTGCCAGGTTAGGAGCCAGTGGGAAGGAGAAGTTTTGATAAATTTCACTGAGTTCATCAATTCAGAGATAGAACTCAAACTCTGTTGACCAATATTAATGTATTCCAGCTCATAGCATATGCCTTGTAGACTTGTGCATTTTTTTTTTCAACAACAGCTGTTTATTCCACTTTAAAAGAATTTCAGAGAATTGGACTCTCCAAATAATTCCTGTGTTCTAATATAAATACCTTCTTTTACAGTATGAACTCAATAAATTGCGTTCCATAAATTATTTTTGGTGACTTCGTATGATTCTTTTCTTTCTCATTTTTTGTGCATTTTTAAAATAGAGGATTTGTAGATTCCACAACTTTATAAGTGAAAGGAAACTTGAAGACGTTTCAGCTCCTTAATTTCATAGATAAGGGAGCCGAGGCCCAGATCGGTTAGCTAATCACTAGCACACAGTAGAAAATGGTAGTATTGCCGTATACCGTAGTATTGTTTACTCTATCTAATGTGGCACGAATCTCACCAAATAATGTTTAGTGGTCGGCTACAGGAATTCAGCATGTTGCTAAGAACCATAGAAACTCCAGACAAAATGCATCATACAGTTTGCTTGCATTAAAAACTGATGCTGGGTAGAAAGGGTTGTTCAAGAGAGTTGGAGCACTAGATGTGTTTCAAGTTGCTTGCCCTTCTGTAATCGAGAGTAGCTTGTGTAGCTGCCTCTTGATAACTGGTTGGTCCATGGGTGATAGCTAGCTTTGGAGTGACTCATGCATACACTGGACACCATTCTATAATATCTATGTGGGAAAATAAGTAGAGCAAGATTTTAGCAAGAGTTTAGGCTTAGAGATGTTCATTTGAGAGGTAATAATCAAATCTCTGGTGGGTGAACTTCCTAAGAAATCAAAGCCCATTGTAAAATTAAGGAGAGTTTTGGAAGATACCCCTCTGTAGGGAGGTAGACTATTTAAAAGACATCCAATGGTAGTAGAGAGACTGGAGAAAAGAATCAGAGACCTCATTGAAACGGGGGAGGGGAATGAGAACCCAGATGTGGTGAGGGAACTTTAAAGTCCCTCAACCAAATAAAACACCTTTAAAAAGGATAGCTAGGGTAGGCCTATATGTCATAAAGCATTTTATGAACCTGAAGGTTGAAGCATGTTGAAGATAGTATACATACTATCTATGGGCATATTTTCATTGCTTTGTATTTGATTAATAAATATTTTGAAATATTTGATCCATGAGGGTCAGAAATGTCAGAAATACCTTCAATCTTGGAACATAGCACAGTTCATGAGAAAGCACTTTTAAAGTCATTTTTTTCCATAGAATTAGCTTCTTTAAATCATATTTTAATGTTCTTGGTTTAGCATATATAATATAAATCCCTTTATACTGTAAGACAGATGGGCACCTAAGACACTAGAAGTTATGCTTTCAGGATTGTTTTGATTATTTATTTGAAATGGACCTTCTCTCCACATTACAGACTTCTATATTAGAGCCCCTCGTTGGGTGACATGGGCTAGCTGGTGTAGGTATGCCGATTCTTAGGACGCTTGGTCATCTATGTGTGTGTAAATTTTATGTATCTGTACATATATGTGTGAGTGTTCTCAGACTCAGATTTAAATGTACTCATTCCTAATACATCCCCTTTCCCTGAAATGTCTTTTCTTCCTCACTTTTCAAGACTCAGCTTTGTTTCACCTTGCTGTGGGTTCCCTCAACTTCCTGCGGTACTTTATTCTTTTCACCAGACCTCCTATGATGTTATTAGTTCTTCAACTTGATATAAGTTAGAGGATGTGGACTTTAATTACAGTTACTTTCATTTTAAAATGTGGGTATTCATTCTAGGTCATTAGAATAGCTATGCCTTGTACATGCATTTATTAACTAATATATGTAACACCTAGTTCATGTTAAACGTATGGTAAACATTCAATAGATGGTATCTATTATTGTTATAATTATTTTACTTATTTATATTTGTCTCGCCTTTGTTGTCTATGAGCTTCTTTAAATTAGGCATTGTGGCATATAATTTGTAATGCCCTCAATTTCTGGCATATAGGTGATTCACAGATGAATTAATAACAGAATATATGTACCATGTAATAAATGTCAGTGGACCTTCATCAATTAACTGCCTGGATTGTACTTGAGTTGAGGTCCAGTTTCAGTATTTTTCAGTTTTTCAAGTGGTCTTCTTGATCCTTCTGAACAAGAATCAACCTAATATATCATTTGTCATTCTCAGCAAAATAGTATTTTGATATTTTGGTATTAATTAATTATGAGAGAAGCATACGGTTATGGAATACATTTGACAGTCTACTGATTTGCTCATCATTGAGAAATACTTATTGATTATGTACTTGCTATGACAGCCAGCTATCTGTTATGGACCAGATTATGAACTACATGGGGCAATGATTATGATGTCTGAATATGCACACTAGATTAATGAGTTCAGCTGGTCAAAACTATCGTTCAGTAAGGCACGATTTTCATTAAAAATGTCAAATAAACCCTCTTGTTTCTGTATCATTATGTCAAAATGTCACTGAAACGAATCTATTTACTTCATTGATCCATCTTTCAAATTATATTTTAAAATCTGCCTGTGTTAAAACTTCTTTGCATCCAGATACGTGAAGAGAATGAACATAAAAGTATCCTAAAAATACCTCGTCTGATGTTTTCTAATTCTTGTTAAATATTTCGAGATTGCAAATTTCATTTAAATGTCAACTGTAATTGTGTGCCATTTGTTTTTCTACTCAGGGTTTACAGTTTGATGGAATGTTTTCCCCACGATTTAATAAATATTTGTTTTATTTCACATGAATTAATTCAAAACTGGATAAGAGCAACATATTTTAATCAACTATTGTTGTGATGGACTAGAAAATAAATTTACTCCCTACGCAGTTTACTATGCATTTGAGTGGGATTTATCTTGCTTAACGTTGGCAAGCTAAACATAGAAAGCAATAATTAATAGGAAAGCCAAATATGTATACTGAATGAGGCACTTATTTATTTATATTTTTAATAAATTTATTTATTTATTTTTGGCTGCGTTGGGTCTTTGTTGCTGCGCGTGGGCTTTCTCTGGTTGCGGCGAGCGGGGACTACTCTTTGTTGCGGTGCGCGGGCTTCTCATTGCGGTGGCTTCTCTTGTTGTGGAGCACAGGCTCTGGGTGCGCGGGCTTCAGTAGTTGTGGCTTGTGGGCTCAGTAGTTGTGGCTCACGGGCTCTAGAGCACAGGCTCGGTAGTTGTGGCGCAGGGGCTTGGTTGCTCCGCGGCATGTGGGATCTTCCCGGACTAGGGCTCGAACCCATGTCCCCTGCATTGGCAGATGGGTTCTCAACCACTGCGCCACCAGGGAAGCCCGAGGCATTTATTTTTCTTGACTATGTCATAGCTCTTTAGTGTATAAAATTTTAATTACCCAATAATGTATACACCCAGCTATGTTCAGATAACACCCATTGAAGTAAAGTAGTGAAGAAGTTCTTAGGCTGTGTGAATTATGCGTTTATAAGTGGTACCAAATGTGTGTTTACCATGGTTTTATTTTCATTTGTTTTCAAAACTTGAAGTTTGCTTTTCTATGTGTAAATCACACAACCACATTATATTTATAGAAAGTGCTGGGAAGTGAACTGGAGATAAATAAGTATCTGGGTACCCTGTTACTCCTCTTCTCCTACCAGCCTCTTAAAAACCCCAAAGGTTTTTTAAACATCTTTGGCATGATGGTTTAAGACACATCCTGACAGAGAGGGTTAGGGGAAGGATGTTAGGGTCCCCCACGTGGCAATGCAGACTAGTGTGTGGCCAAGTTACTTTTGGCAGAACGTAGTGTTATATACAGTAGCTTTCCATGCAAGTACAAATTGCACATGCTCATATTTGTGTTGCAATCTGAATCACATAAATTAGACATACGAAGACAAGATTGAATCATCTTGTCAGTCCTTTGCAATACAAATCAGATTTTTGACTACGCAGTCCCAGTAAAATGGCAATTACACTGCAAGACGAGCATAGCATACATTACTTTTCAAACCATTCTATTGAGCACAATATGTGTAAAAGAAAGGTTTAATTCATTTGCTATGGTTGCTTTCTTTTAAGGGTTTATTTGTTCTCTGTCTGCGCAGAATGATGGGGTGTAACGGAAGCCGCAAACAGATAGAGTAATTTCCACGTCAGTGTGCTTTGGCTCTGCCTCCTCCCTCAGAGAATGGGCGGTTTATTCAGAGAACTCTGTTCTTAAATGATTGTGCAAAGCACACCTTACTCCATGTGGGACCTTAGTTCTTCAAGTTTGCTCTTTCTGTATTGTCTGTTTTTCTTAATAGTGAAGAATTCCTGGATGGAAACATAATTTCAGAGAAACATAGAGCTGGAGATAGGGAAGAACAATTTTGTAAATGGAGAATTTTCAAATGATTTGTATGTAACTTACAGAATTCCAAGGGGATTATTATGGGATATGAGTTATTAATGACCTTGAATTCCCTTTCTCCTATTTCTGTTAGCTGTTACATCACTGAACTCTCTTAATGGGTGCATTATAGACACTGTACTTTGACACCCTAGAGTGGAGATCCTGTTGTCTTTGTATTCCCAGGATCTTCCTGTAAGAGACACACTCTCATGGTTGAATGTGGTATGGAGGAAGTGTAACTTGGGCCAGAGTAGGTCATTGCTGGTTCCTAGTTCTCGGGAAAGTTTAAGTGGAAGTAGGAGATTGGACACTTGATTATAAATGTAGGGAGTAGGGGCAGGACTGACATTTGCTGAGTAACTAGTATGTGCCAGGTAGTGTGGTAGATACACTGTCTACATTCTCCTTTTCAGTGCACCGCACAGGGTTTTATGTTACCAGTTTAATAAATTCGGGAAAGGGAGTACATAAGGTGAAGCAACCTGCCCCAAGTTATATGACCCCACATGTTAAAGCTGGTGTTCATTCTGTCTGGCGTTCATGCCTGTATCTTTTTCGTGACCATCAGTACCACCTTTCTTATGGGAGTGGAACATACCATTCATTCATGTGAGGTCCCAATTCTGGGCATAAAAGCGTCCTTGGCGTTTCCATATCATCATTTGGATTGCCTGACGAGTAAAGGAGGGGGGTGGAACTTGGTGCCTGGGTTTTTGTCTCAAGGAAGGGAGGTAATGCTACAAAGTAGGTGTGTAATTATAAAATATGTCCAGGAAATAATCTACATTGAGGCTTTTTGTGCTTTTCTTTTTGCATTCATCAGATCTTTGCTATGATGTTCTTGTATTAATAAGTTTAATACAAATTGGGTTCCTTTTTTTCAGGATAATGCTTTCTCTATGGATTCTGCCTACCCTAGTTGAAGTGATTTCTATTAAAAGTGTGAAAATTCTGAAGTGGGATACAAAGAAGAATTATCACTCTTTAATCTTTATTCACGAGTCATGAAAATTTTATGTATTTCAGATGTAGATGTTATTTAGATTATAGAGCCCTATATACTCAAAATGGAAAATAAAGAGCTATCCTTTTCTATTTATTGTGAGAGGCATATCTAAAAATCACATATTCATATAGATGTAATTTCCTGACTACCTGTGGCCTGTATTTAAAAATACCTGAACATTAGTTTGCTTCTCTACAGAGAATGATGTGAGTGCCATGGAAATCCGTGTGTCTTTTCTGAGCAGTAAGATGTCTCATGCTGTACAGGTTCAGAAGAGATACTGTAGGTGTCACCTGTCACCTAGCAACAAGCTTACTGCTTTGTGTCTTTAGTGTCTCTTTTCATTTTAAGTCAAAATAGTTATGAAAATGTAGCGCTTAGATTTGCATTTATCTCCTGAAATATTTAGATTAACCTTCAAACATCTTTAGTTCCCAAGATAACTCACCACGACAGATGAAACAGAAATAACTTTCAACAAAAAAAGGCAACTTATATATCAGAAACCTTGATACAGAGTAAGGCCAACATGGATCCTGTTATGTAATATCTCAGACTGAAATGCACAGGCCTGCCTGTGAGTTCCCTAATCAGCTTTTAAAAGTTGTGGTAACTGAATTGAATAGGTATATTACACCTTTATTACTTGGCTTTTTTTAAAAATCAGCATTTGAAAACACAAGATCACAACGAATGAAGTAGTGATTTGTAAAGTTGAATCCAGAAGACGGAATTCCAAATGGGATTGCTCTACCGGCATCAGGATTCAGTTCTTTGAAACAGAGCAAACTAAATTACCTGTGGGCAGAGTGGTATGCCCTGACTAGTCAGATGTCTGTAAACACTTTTAAAATGTGTTTCTGTGTCTCTGCTTAAAGATACATAAAGGGATTATCAGAGGAACCAGCAACAAGAGTACTCATGGGTCCTGAAGTATTTTGAATGTGTTAAACACTAGCCTTTAAAGATTGAGAACATAATAGATCATTTAAGATGTGATGAAGAGCCAGCAGCCTGTTACTAGAGGGTAATGTAATGCCTGTACTCTGAGGTAGTTATTCCAAAGTAACTCCTTATTCATTAAGGAGGATAGCATCCACTTTCATTCTGGCCAAGGTCATTTCTGTTATCCAGGATACTCTCTTTGAATTCTTATGGAAGCTGGCTGACCAAGTGGAAATTTTAGGGAAGAAAACAAGAGTTAGAAAGTGAAGAATTTGGACAATCATTCTCTATTGCTTATAGCTACTGAAGAGAGAAACAGGTGTAAGTAGAATTTCTCCAGACTCTCCACTAAAAGAAAAACCAGTATTTACCAGTGGTTCCAGGTAGCAATATTTTTGTTTAAAAGTAAATCTAAAATTCTTTCTAAAATACAACATTTTATGCCTTTTGTTATTTCTCATGTTTTTCATATTGGAATAAGTGACTAACTAACCCTTTGCTTTTCTTCACCTGACAATTGAGAATAATTTTTGGAGCCAGGAAAGTGAGGACCAGAACACGTGTGATGAGTTTTTTGATGAGGACAGTGCCCTTTAAAACTTCGGTACTTAGGGAAGATTTACTGGATAATTTCACAAACCTATTTGGCAGAGTTAAGTAATCTTTTAATTAGGAAATTGATGAGATACTAACTGTTATTGGAAATGTGCCAGTTTCCTATTTTATATCATGGTTTGGTTTTGATGGGGATTTGGGGAACAACCCAAATGTCCCTTAGCATGAATAAAATTGGAGCTTCATCTATTCTATCTTGTGGTCTTAATCTGGGGAAATTCTGTAGTTTTCCTGTTTAATATCTGTCCATTGATTAAAGAGTGATGATTCTTACGTGTGCTTACGTATATGTTAGTGCAGACTGTTGTATAGACATTACTTCAGTTAGGGTATATGGGGTAGGTAAAACAGGTATTATCCTTACTTCTGTGGAGAAGGAAGTTGGGCCTCAGAGAGGTTGATTGAGGTTTTTAAGGTCACACAGCCAGTAGATGACAGAGGTGAAACTAGGGACAGGTCTTCTCAATCCTAAACTGTGTCTTCGTCTTCTGTGGGGTGGGTGCTACAGAGCAAAAGATGACCTTGAGTGCTCTTTGAACAGCTTCAATTGAATGGAAAACAGAAGTTAGCATTGTACCAAGCTGTCCCCAGGTTTCAAACATACTGAGGTGTACATTTAAATTAAAGGTAGTTACAGAGATATACTACAAAGAGCCGTCCACTAACAGTTGGGACTAACTCAGGGGTTTTAAAAGGACCCCACCATTATCTGACTTGTTACCTTGCATAGGAAATTAACCTCTGATCGTCATTGTCAAGTGGATCTTAAAATGTTCATGTGCTCAACTCACAGAAGTGCTTTCAGAACAAATATTATCATTAGGATACTTGGTAAATCCTCAAATGCTGTAAAAATGTGTGATGTTGTGTTATGTATAGTTCACAAAATTTAATGTTTATTGTGGTCTGTAGCTTAATTGCATCAAAAAAATACAAATTATATAATTAAGGCCCTAGTTACTTGGTTAAGAAATATCCACACAATTGATATGAAGGGGAGTTTATTTTTCTTTTGTTTCTTATCATTAGCTTCTCTTATTCATTTGACAAACCTTTATTTTATCTCCTAAAGTTTGCTGGGCAATGGGCTGTATATTGGGCAATAGATGGTAGTAGAACTAGGTTAGCAGGTACAGCTTCTTGTGGGAATATAAATTGATGTAGTCTGTATAACAAGCAATTTGGGTAATATATTTTGAAAGAGTGAAAAAAGTTCATATTATTATGATCCAGTAACTATACTTATATAACTATATTCTAAGGCAATAATTAAAGGTGCAGATAGGGCAGCTAAGTACAGTGGTGTAGGATGTGGATGCTTGGCTGAGGGGTGAGTGGTGGAAATTTACACTAGGCTTCCCTGGCCAGGCCCCACCTCCTGATTAGAGTCTGTCTGTGTCTTCCCAGAGAGGGCGTCCTTTCTAGTTGTCCAAAGGCATCCTCCAGGCTAGCAGAGGTCCTTGTGTCCAAGATTTACGTAGAAGGATGTGTGTTATCAGTAATAGTAAAAAATCATAAACTAGTAGACAAAAATGAGGGAGTAAATAATACTGTATCCCTACAATGGAGTATTATGTATTTAGGGAGAAGCATTCATAAGTTGAATGTCATGTAAAAATTCTCATGGTTTATTAAAGTGTGAAAAAAAATTATAGAACCGGAATGTAAGATTGAAACCAGTTTTGAAGTACCTGGTACATTCTGCTGAGAAGTGGGAACTGATGGATTGAGATATATTTTGAAGAATAGAAAGGACAAGACGTATTTTGATAAGAACATGGTGTTTTAGATGACTTTTTAGTTCTTTCAAGGGGTACCCTATTATGGTTTCATAACGTAAAATAGAGGAATTATCCTCTGAATTTCAAGAGAATATTTCACCACTGTCATATTAAAATATTGCATTTATGTTCCATTGCTTAGTGGCATTTCTAGTAGTGGTGAAAGCTGTACTATATATTAGGGGATGTGTTTTGAGTCATAAGAGACATATCTATATCAGTATAGACATAGAGGGAGAGATGGAAGGAGGGAGGGATGGAGGGAGGGAGAGTCATTGACTGACTGATCAATCGATTGGGTTAAAACTGGAATAAAATGAAAGACCACTTCATCTTACAGGCCAAGCCCATGGAACACGTACATTCTGGTACATTTCATTTAAGGCTTTATGAGTGAGTGAACTCTTTTTTCTGTTCAAATGTATGGAAACACGTACAAAGGAGACCTGGCTGGATACTGCCTGTGTAGACATTGGCACAGAATGGGCGCTGCTAAGGACTCCAAGGCGTGTCCCCTCTCGAGTGTAATTCCAAGTGAAAAAAAAAAAAAAAAAAAGTCAACTGTGCCTAATAAGCTGGCTTAACTGAATGCCAAAGAAAATTCGCCTCATGAAATGGAAATTCTGAAGCAAGTTACATAATACTGAGAGAGACTAAATAGGAGGACTTTTAAGATCTATCCAAATGGGGCAAATGGTGTATTGTAATCAGAACTCTCCAATCCAGCAATATCTAATTCTATTTGGTGAGATCCAAATGGTGTTGGGGGTTTGGAAGCTTTTAGAAATCACATAAATATTTACTTGGTATTTGTTTAATTTTTAAGGAGTGACATAGATCAGTTTTTAAAAAGTTACTTGGGTATTGGCTAACATGGAATCACCCAAGAGTATTCATGTTAGTTGTTCTGCACATTTGTATCAGCTGTAAAGAGGGAAAACAGCATTCCTTTAAGAATCTCTTAGTTGCTAAGAATAATAGAGCCAACTGCTCCAGCCGGAACATTTGTGACTTCTCTTTCTTATATTAAATTTACTTCTAAAGCAGTTTCTGCTGTTTTCTCCCCAGCCTTCTCTCCCTGTTGCATGCCTTTCTTTTTCTCCCCTCCCTGCCTTATCTTTATACAGATTTTCATATCTTGTGCCCAGGATCTGTCATAGTGTCATAGCTGGAGTTTCTGTCTCTGTTTCTTCATTTCTCCATTCTGCCCTTTACATGGCTGCTAAAGAGGAAGCAAAAACCAAAACTGTTCATCAGCTATTATTGTTATTGTGTCACTCCACTAATCAAGAGCTTCAAAAATTGCAGAATTAAGGTTTTCTTTTTCTTTCCTCCAGTGGAAGAATGTTACCAACATGTGGAACTTTTTTCTCATTTTTTAAAATTGAAGTATAGTTGATGTACAATATTAGATAAGTTACAGGTGTACAATATAGTGATTCACAATTTTCAAAGGTTACAGTCCATTTATAGTTATAACATACTGGCTATACTCCCTGCGTTCTACAACATATCCTTGTAGCTTATTTTATACATAATAGTTTGTACCTCTTACTCCCCTACTCCTACGTTGCCTCTCCCCACTTCCCTCTCCCCACTGGTAACCACTAGTTTGTTCTCTTTATCTGCGAGTCTGCTTCTTTTTTGTTATCTTCACTAGGTTGTTGTATTATTTAGATTCCACATGTAAGTGATATCATACAGTCTTTCCCTGTCTGATTTATTTCACTTAGCATAATAGCCTCCAAGTCCATCCATGTTGTTACAAATGACAAAATTCCATTCTTTATGGCTGGGTAGTATTCCACTGTATATGTATACCACATCTTCTTTATCCATTCATCTGTTGTTGGACACTTAGTTTGCTTCCATATCTTAGCAATTGTAAATAGTGCTGCTATGAACATTGGGGTTCATGTATCTTTTTGAATTAGTGTTTTTCTTTATTTTTCAGATATATATCCAGGAGTGGAATTACTGGGTCATATGATAGTTCTATTTTTAGTTTTTTGGGGAACCTCCATGTTGTTTTCCACGGTGGCTGCACCAATTGACATTCCCACCAACAGTGTATGAGGGTTCCCTTTTCTCCACATCCTTGCCAACATTTGTTATTTGTGTTCTTTTTGGTGATAGTCATTCTGACAGGTGTGAGGTGATATTTCATTGTGGTTTTGATTTGCATTTCCCTGGCAATTAGCGATGTTGAGCATCTTTTCATGTGCCTGTTGGCCATCTGCATGTCCTCTTAGGAAAAATGTCTATTCAGATCTTCTGCCCATTTTTTAATTGGGTTATTTTTTGATGTTGAGTTGTATGAGCTGTTTATATATTTTGGATATTAACCCCTTATTGGTTCTAATTATTTGTTTTTGTGTGTGTGTGCTTTTCTTGCAGGATCAATGTGACTCTGGAAACAAATGGATGAATGAATATCCATATGAAGAGGAAAACAATAAAGGTTGGTTAGTCAAACTGTATAATTGCAGTGGCAGTCCTATTTTGAACATTAATTTTGGGCAGTTATTCTCATTAGAGCACTTCTTTGTCTGTGAGACAGAGGTCAAAGGTTAGAGACATCTATCTATAAAGTGTAATTTTTGTTTTTAAACCCTTAAATATAAAAAAAAATTATAAAGAGGCAACCCTTCTTTGTGCAAGTCTAGCTGTCGTCAGTTTCCGGAACCGAAGCTGGTTTAAGAATCAACTTTCAGATGATAATTAAAAAATGGGAAACCACTTGATACAACTGATCACTGGCACACACACAAAAAAAGCCAGATTTTGTTTAATATATATCAATTCCTACCACAAGCATAATCCTAATCCTAGTGCTGTATGGCATATGATTGCTGTCAAATGCTGTCCTCTTTGCACCTGCAGTCTTGGCTTTCATCAAGGGCATAGGATGATTATGAAAGGCTTTTAACTTTGGTTTTTCACAGGAAAGTACTGGTGTAAATTAGAGGGTAAAAAAAATCCTGGGAATTTCAACAGTAATCAAGTGCTGGTTATCACTTTGTAGTATTTATTTGAACTTTTTGTGTACTTCATACTGGTCATAATATAAACATAAATTAATACTAAGAAAATGACAATATGTTAAACCATCTCTATTTCATAAAGCCTAGTACAGAGGCATGTGCCTCATAACTCTTTATATAGCTGTACAACACATACAGTTTCATATTTTCCTTCCCCCATTGCTCCTTTTATCTTCAAATAAATGTACATCATGTCTTTTTCTGCCAGCCCACCTTCACAGATACTTACAAATGATTTTCCATATTATATCTTTCACTTGAAATTGCCTTCTTCCAATTCCGCATCCATTCATGATAAAAAGTCTTAACAAGTTAGGCCTAGAAGGAACATATCTCAGCATAATAAAGGCCATATGTGACAAGCCCACAGCTAATATACTCATTGGTGAAAGTATGAAAGCTTTTCCTCTGAGATCGAGAACAAGACAAGAGTGTCCACTCTCATCACTTCTTTTCAGCATAGTACTGGAAGTCCTAGCTAGAGCAATCATGTAAGAAAAAGAAAAGTTATCAGAATTGCAGAGGAAGATGTAAAATTGTCTTTATTTGCAGATGGCATGATTTTATATATAGAAAATTTTAAAGACTCAACCCAAAAAACTGATAGATATGATTAATGAATTCAGTAAAGTTGCAAGATACAAAATCAACATAACAAAAATCAGTAGCATTTCTATATGCTAACAACAAAGTTTCTGAAAAAGGAATAAATTGATTCAATTTACAATAGCATCAAACACAGTAAAATACTTAGGAATAAATTTAAGGGGATGAAAAGGAATAAATTTTAGGAGATCTCTATGCTGAAAACTACAGGACATTGATGAAAGAAATTGAAGAAAACACAAATAAATGGAGAGGTACCTCATGTTCATGGATTGGAAGAATTAATACTGTTACAATGTTAATATGACTGAAAGCCATCTATAGATTCAGTGCAATCCATATCAAGATTCCAATTATGTATTTTACAGAAGTAGGAAAAAACATTTCTAAAATTTATATGGAACCACAAACGACCTTGAATAGCCAAAGAAATCCTGAGGAACAAAAAACAGGAGATGTCACATCACACTTTCTGATTTCAAGCTATACTATAAAGTTATAGTCATCAAAACAGTATGGTACTGGTAGAAAAAAAGCCAACAAATAGACCAATGGAACAGAATCGAGAGCCCAGAAATAAACCCAAACATATATGGTCAACTAATATTTGACAAGGGAGCCAAGAATACTCAATGGAGAAAAGACAGTCTCTTCAGTAAATCGTACCAGGATAATTGGATATACATGTATGAAAGAATGAAATTGGACCCATATCTTACACCACTTACAAAACTTAAGTCAACATAGATTAAAGACTTAAATGTAAGACCTGATACCATGAAACTCCTACAAGGAAGTACAGGAACAAAGCTTCTTGACATAGGTCTTGGTAATGATGTTTCGGATATGACACCTAAAGTACAAGCAACAAAATAAAAAATAAACAAGTGGGACTAACTACATCAAGTTAAAAAGTTTCTTCACAGCAAAGGAAACCATCAACAAAATGAAAAGACAACCTACAGAATGGGAAAAAAATATTTGCAAACTGTGTATCTGATAAGGGGTTAATATCCCCAAATAGAAGGTGCTCGTACTACTCAATAGCAAAACCCCCCAAATAACTGAATAAAATAATGGTCCTAAGTCTGAATAGACATTTCTCCAAAGAAGATATCTGAAAGGCCAGGAACATAAAAAGATGCTCAATATCACTAGTCATCAGAGAAATGACATACTACCTCACGCTTGTTAGAATGGCCACAATTAAAAAGATAAGAGATAATGCTGACATGGATGTGGAGAAAAGGCAATCCTTGCACACTGGTTGGTGGGATTGTAAATTGGTGCAGCCACTATGGAAAACGTTATGGAAGATCCTCAAAAAATTAAAAACAGAACTACCATATGATCTAGCAGTTCCACTTCTGGGAGTATATCCAAAGGTAATCAAAACACTAACTTGAAGAGATACCTGTACCCCCATGATCGTTGCAGCATTATTTGTAGTAGCCAAGACATGGAAACAACCTGTCTGTCAAGAGATGAAAAGATAAATAAGATGTGGTATATATACACAGTGGAGTATTATTCAGTCATAAAAAATGAGGAACTCCTACCATTTGTGACAACGTGGATGGACCTTGAAGGCATTATACTAAGTGAAATAAAGACAAAGGCAAATACTGTATGATTTTACATGTATGTGGACTCTCCAAAAAAAAAAAAAAAGCCTTCCTTTTTTCCTTGCTAAAATTTCTCCTTCGTAGTATTTGTTTCTGGAAAATTTTTAGCCCTCTGGAGGGAGTTTTGATTCAGAGATGATAATAAGGTAGATTTTTGGGTAATGTTCTTTTTTATGATCTCAGTATTACCTATATGGGTGCATTTACTTTGTGAGAATTAATTGTACTGTGTACTTACTTGTATGTGGATTAGAGGTGTGCTAGTAAACTGGCTCTAGGGCATGGGGTGGGGAGGCCTGATCTGTAATATTTGTCAATTCCCATGGTGTAAATATTCCCACTACAGCTGGTTTCAATGGTTTAACAAAGAGCTTGCAAGATTCCTTAAAATTTAACAATTGGCTCTCATGAGCTGGAGGTGAGCTAGCTCCAGCAAACCACTGATAATTTCATGTATAATGTAACATTAAACAATTTTCTATACTCCTTAAGACAAATAGGGCAAATGTAGTAAATTCAAATTTTCCTGACTCATCGCTGTGTAAACATGGAAACCTTCACTCATTATCATGCAGAAAGCACTTATCCCTTTTCTTATGTATGATGTTGATCTTATATTTATGTTTTTGTTCAGTTGTAATTAAATTTTTACGTTTGAATGGATCAGTGTCAGCTTTGTAAGTTATACATTTTGACAGTGTCATTGCTCTGTAACTAATTTTATGACAACTGAAGATTATCGCAAAGAGAATCTTTGTGTTAATACTTACCCTGAGGATAGACTGAAAATATTATCTTGATTAAGTATAATACATTATGTGTGATTCATTCTAAATGATCGTGCCTCATAGCTCATAATTCATGAGTTCAGAAGTCTTTATAGAGGAAGGAGCAGTGAGTATTTCACTTAATGTGTTTGTCCCAATGAATTATGTTTTTCTTCTTGCTGTTCCTTATATTTCTCAATCTGTGTTTTCAGTTATAGGTGCCTTAGAACAAAGAGTACATTGATGCTTGTTTTTTAACCTGCTTGAATCAGGTGGTGTTAGTTTTAATAAGGTCTGATTCAGAGAGAAAATTGCAGTTTGGAAATTTATCTTTTCTATATTTCACGTATATTCCCAAGGTCAGTTTTAAGATGACGTTTTTAAAATGTCAGCAGTGAGTGCAACATTGCCACTGTCTACATAATTGAAAAGGGATTTGAATATGGCTCTTAAAACTATTTTGTACATTTCCAGTTTGCCAGTGGTGATAAAATCTTGCCAAGAGCCACAGAATATCGTGCTATGCCTTCCTGCTTATGTTCAAATATTTAAACAGCCTAAATAGCATTAGTAAAATTTCTTTTGTGGCCATATCAATAGTCTTATTTTCAGGTGCTGTCTTCACCTCTTTCAACCAATCAATCAATTAATAATATAAAAATACAATATATAAATATATATATATTATATATATATATTATATACATATATATATATGTGTGTGTGTGTGTATATTCACATTAAGTTCTTTACTCAGTTTTTAAGTTCTTTCTTTTACTCCATTTCATTGCACTTGAATTTGTCACTTTACCATTTGCCATTAGATAACATTAAATAAATTCTAAAAAGATCCCAGTTATCCATTATTTTCTATTCGCATATATCAGCATAAAACCTTGTCTATGTGCTCTTTAACATATTTTAGCAGTTGCTCTCATTGTGAATGTGTGTGGACCTGACTCCACAAACCTGGCTTTGCTCCATTGTTTTCCAGCCATTTCAGTGTGTTTCCCAAGTGCTCTCAACAGCTGGTTTAGAGCAGGTGTCCAAAACATATGCATGCGTATACATTAGTCCAGCTTATCAGAGTTCATGTTCAAACTTTTGCTCTGTGACTACCTCTGATGAACAGCTGCTTAAACCATTCAGCGTTAACAGTGGGTAAGTTTTCCTTTTTGGATTTGGAAAGCAAGAGGACAATAGCAGGCCTTTCTGGGAGAGCTTTAATTCCTTACAGAAAAAAGCTTGCTTCGTAGCGATGGGCATATATAGGGTGGTTACTTTAAATTTCTTTTTCATGAAGTTTCAAGGCTCTTTCTTCACACAAGGTAGAAAGACTAATAGCAACAATCCAGCCTTTCTTTCATTTTGAGCTAAGTAGTTACAGTTGTTGAGAAAGCCCCAGTTGATGTAAGTGAAATATATTGTCAGCGCTAGGCCACTGTACATTTATGTAGAGTAGCTGCCTGGGCAGTAAACATGGAATCACAAAAAGTCAAGTCTTGGCTCTGCAGTTCTCTGCCTGTATGATCTTGGACCAGTGACTTCTTTCTGAATTTTAATTTTCTCAAGTGCCAAGTGGAACTAATAACACCTGTCCTACCTATTTCAAGAGTTGTTATGGGGTGAAAGAAAATATGACATATTTATGAAAGTAATTCAGAGCCGTAGAGTTCTAAATGTATGGGTCCTGCTTGCTACTATTATTTATACAGCATAAGACAGAGATTCATGACTTTGTTGTATGACGTCACATCACAAAGTCAAGTATTTTCAGAATTGGAAGTGCCCACAAAGGTCATTGACTCTAATCTGTGCTTGGTACACGGCTGTCTTTTCATAAGAGTTGGTTGGTTACTTTAGCGCTATATCTTGAGTACTCCTTGGAATTTCCTACTGCATGTGGCAGTTCATCCTGTTTCCAGGCATATCTAGTTATATTAAAAGTTATTCCTTTTATTGAGCCTAATCAGTAGATTTGATAATGATCCAGACTAGTAGGTATATAGCATATTTATTAAAATATAGTCCTGCATGAGGTCATTCTTCTGTCAAGTCCCGTCACCCTTGGGTGTCTGATTTCTTAGACCTGGGATACGAGAACAAAATGATATACAGGGATTTGAGAAAGATTATGCAGTTATTGAAATAGAATAATGGCTTTATTCTTTGAAAAGATGATGCATTGCTCATTTTAAAACATTAAAGCATGCAAAGTCCCATCACCTGTCTCACACTTATTAGCATTTGGTGAGCATTATTTGCAGCATCTCTGTGTACATATATACAGGTAAAGAGAGATGGTTTTACAAAAATAGGATCATATTTATACTTTGTATTTCTAATAGTTATTTTTGTTTGCTTCTGATGCGATGGAAGAAATAGAAGCTGAGTTTAAACCAAAGGAATTTATTATTTTCAAGTTAACGTCCTTTCACCAAAGTGATGCTATCATTTGAGAGTTAAGAGAAAAAGAAAATAAAAAACTTTGAGTTCTGATAATTCTGTGTTTTTTTTTTTAATGACTGAATTTAACTTCAAACAACATCTTTTGACTTGTTGCTATGAAAGATGGGTAAATTAATGACATTTCTAACTCTTTTCCCCTCTTCTTGTTTTACTGTCTTCTTAAAACTTATGTTATTAACATTTATTTTCTGATTGTTAACTGTAATTATCAAAGCTATTTAGTATTAATTCTTATTTTTCTCAGAAATATGGAAACACTACTTTACTGTTATCTGGTGTTTGGTGTCACTGTGAAGGCTGAAGCAAACTGGTCTTTGCACTTGTTCTTGTCTTGCTTTGTGTTCAGATGTACATGGACTATTTTTAGTAAGCTAGAAGTTCAGTAACTTCATCAATTTTGCTTCTTGATTTTTATCATTCTGTATCTGTTTTTCTTGGATCCTGCCATTCACCTCTGAGAAGTAGACTCTGTTTTTATGTCTTCAGATTTAAATATTATATTTAAGGTGTCTCTTCTATTTGTTCTCTTGTTTAGTAACCCTGAAGATAGGTATAATGTTTCTCCTTGGTTTTTTGTATCTGTGGTCTTCACCTTTAACGTTTTTATTTCACTTAACTGTGCTTTCCCATTCAACGTTTTTTCTTACTATCTTTTCAGTCAAATTCTTTGTTATTTTTTAGTTCCTGGAGTTAATTATCATCTCTGTAGTATTTCATAACTCTGTCCACTTACTTTCATCTGTTTCACATATCCTGTACTTTATCATTTGAGCCCTGTACTTTCCTGAATATTATTTTCTTTTAACGCAAGACCCTTTTGTTTGAACTGTTATTATTTTTGAGTCTGTGAAGTGGTGTTATTTATCCAAATTCTTCATCTGTTTCCTTGGATAATTCTTCCTGTGGTGTTTGTTCTTCACTGGCCTCTTGCTTACATTATTCTCTGGCTTTTAATATTTGCTGCTTTCGTGCACAGTTCCCTTGTGGCCTCTCTCTGGTTTTTACCCATCTTTGAATGGGGCCGGTAGTTTCCAGTATGGCAGGTAGTATTGTGGACAGGGGCACCAACAGTTTTGGGCATGTGCTAGATGAGTCCAAATCTTTGTCTTGCGTTTCTTATTTCACATACTCTAAATAAAGGTGTTACTTCCAGTGTCCTCCCTCAATTGCCCTTGTACAGCAGAGCCTCTGGGGACAAAGGCTCCTGTACTTCTGGCACTTCAGTGACCCCCTGGATGATGGAGCTAGACTCTAGAAAATGCTGCATCTGTGTGTTTGCTCCCTTAGCACCACTTTCTCTGCTTTCACTGGATAGGGCTTTCATCGCTGTGATTTTCACTTTTAGGAAATCGCTCCAGGTCTGAGGAGGTATGTATCTGCTCCCCGAGGATTCCGAGGTTTCACGGTCTTTGATGAATATATTTTGATTGGCAGTCTGAGTTTCTGACTGTTTTTACTTTCACTTAAGATGGAGTTTTTCTCTGTTTTTTTTTTTTTTTTTCTAAATTGGCTTTAAAAGTTTTCAGTGAGTTTTAAAGGAAGGGTATAAAAATGCCTTCACGTCACCATTTTTAATAGGTAGTATTTTAGGTACATTTAAGGGACCCATGGAGACTGTCGAACTTGCTGATGTGTTTAAGAGCTTGGCTCTATATGCAGGCTTTCAATCCCAGCTTTCAATCCCAGCTCTGCCAGGGCTTCACCTGCTTCTGTAGCTCATTGTCACACCAGTGCTATGTGGGTGACGATGATGATGATAGTAATGTCTCGTCCATAAAGTTGTCATGAAAGTTAAGTGAGTAAAATGCTAAAGCGTTCCCATAGTGTCTGGTAGTTACTAAGTGCTCGTTAAAATAACCATTTCATTATTTTAAGTCATGTTAATTATGTCCATTTGGCTTTAGGAAAATCTGTTCAGGCCAGTAATTGTATCTATATTGTTTCCTTGGACTGAAGATACTGCTGGAACATACCTGCGTACCAGGGGGTACCGGGTCTCTGACTTAATATGTCAGCTTCCAGTTTCAGGATCTGACTGGGGACTTCTAAGTTGTTACTCTGTATTGATAAGAAATAGTACCTCTGGCTTTCTCTTGGAGGAAATAAAATCCTTGCACTCACTGGATATGCTCTAGCGGTTGGTACACATGTTATTCGTTTCCCTCACAGAATGTTGACAGCTTATTTTGTATTAGGCAGGGTTCTCCAGAGAAACAGAACTAATAGGATATATATATATATATATATATATATATATATATATATATATACACATACACACATATATATGTGTTTGTATATATATACATATATATATATGATGTATGTGATTTATTGTAAAAATTGGCTCATGTGATTATGGAGACTGAGAAGTCCCATGATCTGCCATCTGTAAGCTGGAGACCTGGGAGATCCAGTGGTATAGTTCCAATCCAAATCCAAAGGCCTGAGAACCAGGGGAGCCGGTGATGTGAATCCAAGCCCAGGAGAAGGCCAGTGTCCCAGCTTAAGCAGGTAAGAAAGGACTAATTCTCCCTTTCTCCACTTTTTGTTCTACTCAGACCCTCAACAGATTGGACGATGGCCACCCACACTGGGGAGGGCCATGCTTTACTGAGTCCACTGATTCAAATGCCCATCTCATCTAGAAACACCTCCCAGACACACTCAGAAATAATGTTTAATGTGGGCACCCTGTGGCCCAGTCAAGTTGATACATTAAATTAATCATGACACCTATGCTGTAGTCTGATTGAATCTAGTAATCATATACTTAGAGTATGTTATTTGTTAGACACAGGCCTACAGAGACAAATTATATTTAGACCCTGTTTTCAAGGCTTCATCATCTCAGGGACAGGCAAATGAGTTACTACTATTTGATATGATTAGTGCTACAATATATTTAATGAAACCTAGGGAGCTGGTGATGGCTTCACTTGTGAAGTGACCTTTGACCTGGGCCTCGAATGATGGTGTCACATTTTCTGGAAGAAATAGGAGTAAAAGTCACAGTTTTTTTGTTCAAAAAAAATTCTAAGTAAACACAAAAGTATATTTTCTTTCCCTTGGGCACAAAAGTGCCCTGCAAAATTTCCTTTTGGAGTTAAGGATAAATGTAATATTCAGTGATACCATTAAATATTTCAGCTAAAATCTATTGAGGCTCGTTTATGTGTCCAAATGATTTTCTCTTTGCTTCCCCCTCTGTCTCTCTCCCGTTTTATGTCTCTCTCTGTCTCACATGCTCTGGTGTACTTTTGTGTTCTCTCTCTCATTTTCATTCTCTGGCCGTTTGATTATAGTGGATCTTCAGCTAAGCTTTATGTCATCCTATTTAGAGTACATTACCAAAGTAGTTTATATAATGTGTTTTACCAGAAATTTTCAGGAGTGATCATAAAAATGATACGAGCATCTTTTAAACATAACCATTTTAGTTAACCAGTTTTGATTTAATGAGAACATCAGAGTATTAAAGCAACGTAATGATTGATTATTAAAAGCATTTGTTGAAATATAATATCTATCTGGTTAATTTTGTTATTATCAACATCTGTGCATTAAAAAAAAAATTGCAACCTCTTTCCCCTCTCTCCAGTTGATGTTAGCTGAGAATTAATCTCTTACTGTTCTCTAAAGAGACTTTTGTTTAATAAAATCATGAATAATTATTGACTCAACAATGAGTATGATTCTTTACCTTATAGTTTAGTCCTTAGTATACCTTAAGGCCTAATGGAAGTAAGACTCACAAATATTCCAGTTTAAGAATCAGTGGGTTATTCATATTCAGCATGCTTTTCTTCCTGGAGCTAGGGTTGGCTCAGAGGAACAGAACCATGGGAATGGTAGAGAACATGGAATTTAGTATCAGGATTCGACCTCATCCGATTCTAGGAGCTAGTTAGGCAAGGTAGGTGTGGTTGTTGCCTCTGTATTTTGGGTGCCAGGCCTGAAGTCAGCAGGGCACGCAGTCAGGAAGGAAGGGTGGCAGGAGGTGCTGGAGAGCAGGGGTGAACGGAAGCCGTGAGGGTGAGCTGAGTCCGCCAGACTCCTCACTGCTCACCAGCCTCCGACCTCGCGGATGCTGCGGACTGCAGGGGAAGCTGGCGCCTTCTCTGAGGCAGAAGTGTCTCGTGTGAGAATCAGATAAGCTGCTGGAGATCTTGTGGGCCCGTTCCACCCCTGAGCCAGCATAGTGTGCAAGCACAGAGCGACAGCGGGCATGAGCTGCACCCGCCCCTGAGCCCTGCGTTGAGCTTCTGAGTGTGGTGAGATCATGAGGGCTGCTGCACTTCTGCCTTCTGAGTCTCCCCACGGCGTCCCTTATAACCCGGGAGCTGTGGAACCCTGCAGGGAAGACAGTGCTGGGCAATGCAGACGGAGCTCAGCTGAGCTGTGACGGTTCATGCCCAGCACTGAGTCCCACGTTGCCCGTTCTCTCCATTTTCCTGCAGGAGTCTCCTTCCTCACCCCTCCCTCCACCTGAGTATTGTACGTCGTGTACCTTTTCTGATTCATGCCCTCTTTCCTTGATGCTTCCATTCCTGTCCGAGGACCGGAAGCACCGTCTCTGGGACCCAGGCTTGTAGTGGAGATGATGTCCCGCACAGAGAAGTCTCACCTGCTCTGACAACCACCTGCCTGGATTCACTGTTTTGGAGCCCTGCTCATCTCTTGAGGAACAGCAGGATCGTTTGTGGCCTCATGTGGTACTTGACTAGTTTTTGGTGTCCGTAGTAGCGGAGATCACTCTGCTTCCTGGATTTTGACTGTCCGTCTATAATGTAGTAGAACGGTCAGGCTCAGGCCAGGGCCGTGTGGCCGTGGGGAGCTTTGAGAGCACAGGAAGATCAAACATAGCATGAGAAGAGGGGAGATTCTGATTTTCTGCATGGTGGAAATAGGTGGGTCATCCGGATGTTAGGGGCTTACCCAGGTAGTAAAGTTCAGAGTAAAATTATGAGCAAGAATGAGATTGAGAGATTATATCCAGAGTAAGAACGAAGGATGCCAGGGCCAGCGTACGTTAGAGGTGAGGTTGACAGGCTGTAACTGAACAGGATCGCTGGAGAGCAGCTACCGAGGAGGCATGTGTAAATTCACACTGGGTTCCGGACAGGAGGCGCTAATACTGGAGGGGAGGATTGGGGGCTGGGGGGGGGAGCGTTAGAGGGCAAAGGTTAACACCAGCGGGACCGCTGAAGTAGGAGCATGCTGGCGCCAAGAAAGGTGGGGCCTGTGCAACAGGCTGGAAGGGCACGTGGCTCGTTATCTCACAGGTCGACTCTCCAGAGGTTTCCCGGAGGTCTGTGTTGAGCCCTGGTGCAGGACCAGGAAATCCTGTACGATGGGCCTTCCTGGAACAGAGGTAAAGGAGAGCATTTGGAGAGGTGGGTGAAGGTAGGCAGGGAGAGGGTATTAGCCCTTTACTGGGTTCGGGGGGGAAAAAGAAGAAAAGCTTTTGAAGGTAACCTGCCTTCAGTTCCCAGAATTCCATCCGTAACCCCAGAAAGGACTTGACTCTGCTTTGTGATTTAGAGTAAATTCAGAAATAGCATTCTAATCAGATAGAGAGTAAGAACAATTAGGTTGCTAAAAAAAAAAAGTTCAGATACTGGTAGAATATACCAGTTTATATTTTTACATTTACGTGGTGTGTGTGTGTGTGTGTGTGTGTGTGTGTGTGTGTGCGCGTGTGTGTGTGGAAGAGAGAGAGAGGTTGATTGATTCTAGTTTATGGGTAAACGCTTGCTAGATTTTTCTGAGTTTTAATTACTTTTTAAATTTAATTACTCCATTCCTTTTAAATTGAATTGCAGATCGAATTCACAGTCCTTAAACACCAGGATCACATGAATTGAGACACTTTACCTGGTTATTCCCTTTGTGGACTCAGTTCTTTCCAGTGGTGACTACTTTTCACGGAGATTAATGTTGCCAACCTATAGATATGAAGGACAGAGTATCTTATTTATGCTTGTAAACTCTTCTCTCCTCCAGAATATACTCATTCTAGAAAGGAGAAAATGATGGAAATAGGTGGGTGTCTGGCTTCTGGCTAGATATGTTATTTCCATCCGTGACAACCTTTATCATTCTCTGAGATCTTGGGGGACTTGCGTAAGGTTGCACTGCAGTTAGTAGAACGGCATACATTTAATCTTTGTTTCGTAACATTTGTTTGTACATTATTTATAAAAGTGCCATTTAGAAAGGCCCCAGTAGAGAAATAATTGTGGAGGAGCTACTTGTGAAGATATTTGTGTGGGAGGAGGAGAGGTTGAGTGATTACAGGTAGAGGAGAGTAAGCAGAATTTATTGTTTAAAGCAACTAAATGATTTCCATTTATAATTTCTTCTGGTTCTACTCTAGGACATTTATGCATCTGAAATGCTTGCTTGTATAACTAGGTAATCATTGTATCCCCACCTCACTTCTTAATTCTCCTCATAGAGTTTGAAGAAAACGGAGATATCAGATATTCAGAGGTGGCCGGGGCATACAGTTTGGCAGTTCCCCAGCCCACTTCTGGCCAGCTTGGTGTAAATAATCAAGGGGCGGCAAAGAGAGAAAAGGCCAAAAGATTTCTGTGTTGCAACTCAGTGTGAATTGAGGTCTCTTCCCCGGTTCTAATCAATTATGCAACAGCATTTATTTTTTGTTCTGCCAGAAACAATATACATTGTTGTAATGTAAGAATTTAATTACAGTGGAGAAGTCTCTAGTGCTTTTTGAATGAGAAATTAAGTCTCCATCTTACTTTGCCTCTAACTGTGAAACAGATGCTACTAAAGCCCCAGCAGAAACTGCTGGTAATGTTAGTTGCTCTTTCCATGTTGAAATATGTTGACCGGGTGAGAGGGGAGACTAAATGGGACCAGTGGGTTAGCGAATTGTTATTCTTTTGATGTTGGCTCAGTCTTGTTCAGTAGTTCAGGATGCAGGGTCTGTGCTTCAAAGGGATGATGTTACTGCTGCTCTCAAGAGCAGCTTCTTGGACTTCCCTGGTGGCGCAGTGGTTAAGAATCCGCCTGCCAATGCAGGGGACACGGGTTCGAGCCCTGGTCCGGGAAGATCCCACATGCCGCGAAGCAACTAAGCCCGTGCGCCACAGCTACTGAGCCTGCGCTCTAGAGCCCGCGAGCCACAACTACTGAAGCTGCGCACCTAGAGCCCTTGCTCCACCACAAGAGAAGCCACCTCAGTGGGAAGTTCACGCACCGCAACGAAGAGTAGCCCCCGATCACCACAACTAGAGAAAGCCTGGGTGCAGCAACGAAGACCCAATGCAGCCCAAAATAAATAAATATAATAAATAAATTTAGAAAAAAAGAAATGAAATAATAAAAAAAAAAAAGCAGCTTCTTTCCAGACTCACAGATGCAGAGAACAAATTAGTGCTTACCAGTGGGCGGTGGGGGGCGGGCAGTACAAGGATGGGGGAGTGGGAGGTACAAACGATTGGATGTAAGATAGGCCCAAGGATGTATTTACAACACGAGGAATATAGCCAATGTTTTATAATAACTGTAAATGGAAAGTAACCTTTAAAATTATATAAAAAATTTTAAAATTAAAAAATAAAAAAAAAGAGTAGCTGTTTTCTAGATTTTTCTTCTCAAGCAATGCTGAAAATTTCAAACATATATCTTAGAAACGTAGAAATTTGGAGTTGGATGTTTCTATAAGAAATATCTCATTCAAGTGGATTAATGTAAATAGGAGGAAAAAATCAATAAAAATGAAGCAATTTGCTCAAGGTTACATAGCCCATTATAGAGGGGGAGGTTTGGGAGAAAGGAAGGCATAAAGGGAACGTGGTTACTTGTAGTTCACAGATTTTTAAAACTCAGTTTAAGCAAGTAGGTTTAACTTTTGCCTATTTTTGATTTTAAAGCAAAATGGATGGATATCTTTTTAATGGACGTTTGAATAAACGGATGGATGGAGGATGAATGACGGCAAAAGAAAGAGAATGAGAGAGAAAATGAGTCTGATCTCTCACTTTTTCCTCTTTGAAAAAAGTGTTAAAGAGTGTCATCATGTGATCATGTGTGATGGAAGAGAGAGAAAGATGAGGCCCTGAAAAGTTGGCAAATGGGTCACACAAAACCTGAAACACTGAAAATATATTAAGGTTGACTTTTCCAGTAAGTGGAAAAGTGGTTGAGGGAAAAGGTCTGGTTTACAGGAGCTAACTATGTGGAAAATGGCAAGGCAGGATTTTCCTAAACAGTTACCCTACACAACTATGCTGATGACGTGGCAAAAATATTCTGAATTTACTGCTCAGACTATGGTTAAATAAAATAACAAATATGAAGAGGGTACTTTCCTATACTAATTATTTATGATTGTTAGTCTGTGCATCTGTGATAGCCCAAAAATTTTGTATTAATGCATCTAGCAACATGATTTTTTTTTTAATGGATAATATGCTTTCCCCCCCCCCCCCCACCCCAGTTTGATAAGTTGAGTGTTCTGAGGATTTCCCCTCTACTCTTTTTCTTATGCTTTGGTGTTGCAAATTAAGTTTTGATTCTTAAAATAATTGCTTGTTTTGTGTGGTGACTATGTAGTCTTAATAAAGCAAATTCTAGCTAATAGTCATTTTATTTCAGAATCAATAACTTTGAAAATTCTTATTTAATCAATTTAAACAATGTGTTTCTAGTTGAAAGAGTAGGGATAGATGCTTTCTTGAAGTTATTAAGTTTTTCGTAGATGTAAAAGAATATATGTGATGGATGTATATGTAAGTTATAAGACAGAATGATAAAGAGAAACCCAACTTAAGAAATAGAATGTTTCCAATATTTTTAAAGACCCCTTTTAGTCCTAGGCATGAGCATTATCCTGCGTTTTTTATTGTATTTTCCTTGCTTTTTATAATGCTTGTCATCATACATAAGTACGTATTCAGGAACTATATATTGTTTACTTGTCTTGGGACATCAGATGAGTAGTGCTATACTCTTTTCCTTTGTAACTTGCTTTTCTTACTCAAATTTTGTTTTTTGATATTCATCCACATTGATACATGTAGGTAAAATTATTCATTTCCACAACTGAATAGAACTATATTATATGACCATACTGTAATTTATCCATTCTTCAGCAATAGACATTTTTATTCTTTCTAGCTTTTTTGCTATTTTAAACAATACTGCTGTGTACAGTCACTTAAATGTGTCCTGGTGCACAAGTAGAAGGGTTTCTCTGGAGTATATCTCTAGGGGTAGAATTGCTGGATTGTAGAGTATGCACATTTTCAACTATACTAGATAATGCCCAGTTGCTTTCCCATATTGTTGCAGCACTTAAATAGCACTGTTTGATAGTTCCATTTCTCCACATCCTGACTGACTCTTGGTTTCTGCTGACATTTAGAGTTTTGTCAGTCAGGTGTGTGTTAAATAGTGTTTCCTTGTGGCCTTAATTGCACTTTTCTATTACTAATGGTTTATATGTTTACTGGTTATTTGAGTTTCATCTGTGGAATTCCTTTTCATGTGTTTTTGCCTATTTTTCTACTGAATGGTAGTCAATTTTTTTCTCACCTTGGAGTAGATATTCAGCGCTGATTAAATATGTTGAAAATATTTTCTCCAAGATTGTGGACCTTCTTTTCACTTTTATAGTATTGCTTTAATTTTTGATTTGGCTGAATATATATTTATTATATGGTTAGTGTTTTTCTATGCACTTTGTCATGATAATTTTATATAGGATGTTTGTATCTACTAAGTGAGATTGGCCTGTAGTTTTCTTTTCTTATAATATTCTGACTGGGTTTTGGTATCAATGTTAGAATCTTTTTTCTCTATTCTTTGAGAGCATGTGAATAACTAGAATAATCTTATGTTTACATATTTGGTAGAACTCACTTGTAAAGCTATTTGGGACTAGAGTTTTCTTTGTGGGTAAAACTTGAACTTGAAATTCATTTCCTTTAGTGGTAATAAGACTATTTAGGTTTTCAGTTTCTTCTTCAGTCAGTTTTGGTAAGTTGTATATTCTATAAAGTTGTTTGTTTATTTTAAGTTTTCAAATTTATTGGCATAAAGAGTTTAATAGTTTGCCAGAACTGCCATTACAAAGGACCATAGACTGGACGGCTGAAACAACAGAAATTTATTTTCTTACATTCTGGAGGCTAGAAGTAAGGTGTTGATGGAGTAGATTTTTTCTGAGGTCTTTTTCCTTTGCTCATAGATGGCTTTCTTCTCCCTGTGCCTTCACGTGGTCTTTCCTCTGTGTACCAGTCATATTGGATTAAAACCTACCCATTTGACCTCATTTTACCTTAACTACCTCTATAAAGGCTCTATCTCCAAATACAGTCACTTTCTGAGATACTGGGACTTCAACATAAGAAATCTATGGGGGACACAATTCAGCCCATAGCAAGGATGTTCACAGTTGTCCATTAATTATATCTTTAATCTTGCTGTATCTGTACTTATGTCTCTCTTTTCATTTTATTTGTTTCAAAATGATTATTTTTATGTTTTTTACTTCTCTTTTTATTTCCTTTGGTAAGTCTTGCCAGGGATTTGTCAATTTTATAGTCTTTTCAAAGAGCTCCTTTTGTTGTTGTTGTTGTTTCCTTCTATTGTATTTTTGTTTTTTATGTATTCTTAGTTTTTATTTGTCTTTCATTTTCTCTTGAGTTTCTTCTCATAGTCTGATAAATTTAGTTACTGAACTAATTAATTTTTAACTTTATACTCTAAGGATTTCAGTATATAATTTCTCTCTAAACACAGCATTAACTGTATTTCATGAGTTTTGGTATGAAGTATTTTCTATATCATTTAGACCTATTTATTTTCTGTATTCCACTATAATTCTTTTCTGAGAGTCTTGAGTTATTTACAGATCTTCTGTGACTTATGATGAGATTATGTCCTGATAAACCCATAATAAGTTGAAAATATCCTCGGGAATTCCCTGGCGGTCCAGTGGTTAGGACTCTGTGCTTCCACTGCAGGGGCCCGGGTTTGATCCCTCATCAGGGAACTAAGGTCCCACAAGCCAAGTGGCGTGGCCAAAAAAGAAAAAAAAAATATCCTAAGTCAAAAATGCACTTAATATATCAATACCTAACTAACCAAACATCATAGCTTAGCCTAGCCTACCTTAAATGTACCCAGAACACTTAACGTTTTACCCACCTGGGCACAAACGTGCCCACATTGGGTAAAATCATCTAACACAAAGTCTGTTTTATGATAAAGTGTCGAATGTCTCATGTAATTTATTGAACACTGTTACTGAAAGTGAAAAACAGAATGGTTGTCTGGGTACAGAAAGCTTGTGTGTTGATTGTTTACCCTCCTGTTTATGTGGTTGACTGGGAGCTGTGATGACTGCCGGTGCCCAACATCACCAGAGTATCATACTGCACATCACTAACCTGGGAGAAGATCAAGATTCAGAATTCAAAGTACGGTTTCTAGAGAATGCATATTGCTTTTACACCATTCATAAAGTTGAAAACTCGCAAGTTGAACCATTGTAAGCTGGGGACCCTCTGTAGAAGTTTTAATTTCCAAGTGTACTTTTAGTTAATTTTAAATTACCAAACATTAGCTTCATTGTGTTATATTTATAGCATGTTGTCTGCTTGATATTAATTATTTATAGTATTACTGTATGGCATACTTCAAGGACAAGTTTTGTAAATGCTTTGGATTTGGAAAGAATGTATGTTCTCTTATTGTTATGTATATCGTTTTATATTTGTCCAGTAGATAAAGCTTTTTAATTATTTTGCTCAAAATCTTTGTAGCCTTACTGATTTTTGCTTGGCTAATCTATCCATGACTGAAAGAATGGGTTATAATCTCCATTTCTTGGCTAATCTATCCATGACTGAAAGAATGAGTTAAAAATCATGACTCTCTTAGTTTCTTCTTATTTCTATAAATTTTGGCTGTGTATATTTTGAATTATGCTAATAGATGCATACTCATTTAGAATTTTTTAATACTCTTAGGAAATATGTCCTGTGTCTCATTACTTAGTCATTTTCCTTTCCTTTCATAATGCATTTTGTCTGTATGCTTCTTTTGTCTGAATTTACATACTCCAGCTACTTAGTTATTACTGTCTTTCAGCATTGCGAGGACATTATTCCATTTCACTTTAAATGCAGTCAGAGTCTTTGAAAGATTGCAAGCAGGAGGTTCATATGGTCAAGAGTTCTGAGAAAATGACATGGGCTTCTGTATGGAAAAGGCATTGGAAGGTTGCAAAAACCTGGAGTTGGGCTATTATAGGGCAGCATGACATGGTGGTGGCTTGGCTTGGAGTCTTAGCACCTGAGATGGAGATAAAGAGAATGTATATGATTCAGAGGGAGAATTAATTGACAGATGTTGGTGATGGATGTCAAGGGTGATGTGAAAGAGAATGTATGAATGATGGAGCTTCAGTTTCTACCTTGAGCAACTCATTCCTTGAAATGATCATTTATCAATTTGAAAGTAGTAGAGGAGTGTTCTCCTTCAGTTCATTTTTGTACGTGTTCCATTTATTTTTCAAAAAAATGTTGAGGGTCTCTGAAGAATAATTTTCATCCTTGCTGCTTTAGAAAGAATAAAAACAAGCCTATTCGTGTATGGGGATGCTATGAAAGAGCTTTCTGTCTAGTCGTATTTATTAATTCCTTAACTTTTTTTTTGATGACTCAGGGTGTGCCAGGCACAGTGCCAGTTTTTCTGGGCTTGCAGTGGTAAATACGGTGAGTAGAGTGTGTGTCTGTGCTGAGTTTCGTAGTAAATGCAGACCAGCACAGAGTCATGTATCAACACAATGTGGGAGGAGCTTTGGTGAGAGAAGTGTTTGGTTCTGTGACAGCACGTGGCAGGGATACCCACCTAGATATGGTCCAGTAAGTATGGTGAAGATTTTCAAATGAAAATGAAGCTTAGACTAAAAGAGACCTAAAGATGGGTAGGGGCCCACCAGAGAAAATTTAAGAACTTTGGAGAAAGAACACAGGCGAGGAGGAGATTGTGACAAAGTTGAGGAACTGTTAAAAAAAAAAAAAAAAAAGAAAATCATTACGATTTGAGAGTAGAGTGCCAAGAGATATAGTACCTGTTTGAGGGAAGGAGGACTCAAATTATGTTAGTGTCTTATAACTTAAAAGTTTGATATTTATTGTGAAAACAGCAAGGAGCTTGTGAAGAGGTTTAGGGAAGAAAGTGACATGACCAGCTTTGCATTTTAGTGAACTCTTGAGTATATATAAAAAGGATTGGGTTGGGAAATAAGGGTGGACCACCAAATAAAGGACTGATGATGATACTCTCTTCAACTGGCTTTAGGCTTGGCTGTGGAGGTGGAGAAAAATGGCTAGATTTGGAGGATATTTAGGAGATAAAGTGATAGATTTAGTTATTCAGTGTATGTGATGTTGAAGAAATGAAGGAAGTCAGAAATGGTAGCAAGATGGGGCTTGGGTCACTGGGTGGATTGTGCTACTGGGAGGATCAGGTTTGCAAAACATGAGATCTTTTAAACTTTTGAGATTGGAACGTCCTGGGAGAAATCCAAAGGGATTTTCCAGTGGGTATATTTGGGCCTGTTGCTCAGGAGAGAGTTCTGGGCTAGGAACTTAGGAAGTCAGTGATATATATATATATATATATATTTTTTTTTTTTTTTTTTTTTTTTTGGAGAGTGGGTCAAATGGTAGGGGGGTTTATTGTACACTTTTTTTTTTTTTTAAGAGATTGGAGTTTATTTATTTATTTATTTTTGTCTGTGTTGGGTCTTCGTTTCTGTGCGAGGGCTTTCTCTAGTTGCGGCAAGCGGGGGTCACTCTTCATCGCGGTGC
Organism: Balaenoptera acutorostrata; assembly: GCF_949987535.1. Classification (NCBI taxonomy): domain Eukaryota; kingdom Metazoa; phylum Chordata; class Mammalia; order Artiodactyla; family Balaenopteridae; genus Balaenoptera; species Balaenoptera acutorostrata. Next base: position 32,468,314 of record NC_080081.1, read on the forward strand.
GCGGGCCTCTCACTATCGCGGCCTCTCGTTGCGGAGCACAGGCTCCAGACGCGCAGGCTCAGTAGTTGTGGCTCACGGGTCTAGTTGCTCCGCGGCATGTGGGATCTTCCCAGACCAGGGCTCGAACCCGTGTCCCCTGCATTGGCAGGCAGACTCTCAACCACTGCGCCACCAGGGAAGCCTGAAGTCAGTGATATATTGATGGCACTTGAAGCGGTTGGAGTGAATGAGATCAGCCAAGTAATGTTTATGGAAAGAGAAGAGAAAAGTGGGAGGGTCAGCATGGAGAGAATTGATATAAAACAAGTACAAAGGGTATAATATAATAATATGATGAAATGCAGTAAGAAGATGGGATTTTAAAGGGAGTAGTTGCTAACTGTTAGGAGAACAGGAAAGTCTTCAAGTGAGATGATCATTGAAGAATGATGGCTAATACTGAATAATTGTGAAAGAGAATGATTCAACCAGAAGGAGTTATACAAGCAATCACACAGGGAGAAAAAAAGAGCATAACTTTAGAAACCAAAGAGTAATTTAGTTTAGGACAGAACAGAAAGGTCAGTTGGGGCCATTTTGTAAAATATCTAATGCATTATAATGTTAGAGTATAGTTCAAGGTAGTTGAATGAATTCCATTAGTGTGCCTTGTAAAAATGTCTGTCTCTTATTTATTTTATTAACCATGAGGTCACAGTTAACAGTTTGTAGGTGTTTTTAATTCTTAATGTATTTCCCCTTGATGTGATTAATTGAAATTCTTTTGAGATGCTTTTTGAAAATCTGTTTCTTTTTTAAAAGAAGTACTCAGGTTGTATTTAAGGAAATTTATTAACACTGAATTCACTCATCTGATTTCACTCATTATGTTATATAAGTAAGCATGCATTAATTATTAAACTCTAGTGTTTAGAGGAAAAAAAAGTGGTTGAAATGATGAAAGGTAATTTTAGACATACTATGTTGGCGGGTCTCAAATAGTAACAAAAAACTGAGGGTGAATAAGTGGGATAAACTTTTGTCTTTCCAAACTTTCTGTATACATTTTTATTAGGACTTCTGGAGTTACAAGTATACTTTTGAATTACATACTAGATATGTAGGTGATTGGAATTTTAGATTTTTGGATGAAAACACTTGTTTTATTAATGGAAGAATCAATATTTTTAATGAGTATACAGTGATAATGTTGCAGTTGAAAATTCAGTTCTTAAGTGTCAAGATTGCCTTTTACTGAATCAATTGAGCAATTAGCAAATTTTATTGACTGTGTAGAGCTCTCTACCTGAGCCTCTGGAAAAGTAGGACACCTGTACTGTGTTCTTAAAAGTTCATCGACTAGTTAAGCAGCAAAAGATTTAAATCAGTTAAATTAGTTTGATGTTCATCCTGGTCCTTTTCCATGGCTTTTTCATCCTGAGTTGTTTCTTTTAATTTATCTCTTGGTCGACTAGATTTCATTGTCAAGTAATTTTAAGAAAATATCGTAACATCCTGCATTCCCTAAGATATTTTATGTTTGAGCACATTAAACAGCTGCTTTTATACCCTAAGGTCACATTGATTTAATAAAAGAATTGGATCATACTTTCCCTCAGAACTTTGTAAAACTTGAGTGCCGAAGTAGTCCTTTTGCCATAGCATCTGTGTTAATAACTTGTTTGGCTAGATTCTATTATTGAATAGTTTATTTTATGAAGGACTCATGGATGCTGTGTTCCCTGACTTCTTGCATGTTTCAATATGTTTCTTTTATATTCAAAGGATATTTTGCTTTGTTGTAAAATTTTGGGGTCCTACTAAGAAATCTGTAGACATGGCTTCTTTGTCTTCCAGCATTGAGTGTTCCTCTTATAGAATGGTGAGGCTAGTCTGACCTCCTCACCACGCAATGGGAGTGAATTGCTCTTTTCTGCCTGAACACCTGCAGAACTTTCTTTCTTTATCTTGAAGTTCAGTGACTCAAGGATATAATTCTTTTGGATCGTTCTGTATCAATTTTTAACTGTTATTGCAATCTGTTCTTCCTTCGTGTTATGGAAAATTCATACTATCATTACTTGAAATATTTCTCTAGCTAGTTTTTGGGTTATTTTCTACAGAGTCAGCAGTTTTCAGTTTGTTTTTCATGCTTCTTATCTTTTCTCCATTAAAAAAAATGTATTTGTCTTTCTCCTCTGTATTCTTTGGAATTAAGTCCTTTTTAAAAAAATCAATAATTCAATTTTTAGCCATATCTTCTCATTTCTAGCCATGTCGCCTCATTCCCTTGCTGTTTTTATTTTATTAGTACTGAATTGATAAATTTTTGATCTTTTGTTTGTTTTGATGGCTCTGCAACATCTTTTTAATTTCTATTATTTCATCATTTCATCTTTGATCCCCTCTTCACTGATAATCCTTTAAAAAAATCCTGCTATAATGGGAAGCTTTTTGTTTTTAGGTTGTGTTTTCTTTTGGAATGAGTGCTTTTTCCCTCCTTTCCTTCCTTTCCTCTCTTTCTCTCCCATTCTTTCCTTTTTCACTTCCTTTATCCTATGATATGTTTACGTATTTCCTGTTTTGCTTCATCTTGTCATGTAAGCAGATAGTCTGTTTGCTGAGATGCAGTGTTGGTGAATCTCTTTCCTTCTTTCCTTCTGTGGTTGAGACCTATCTATTTTCCGTTGGTTGCTACGTATTGAGAATTAGTTGTCCCTTTCGTTTTGCTCTAACTCCAGGTGAGGAGTGGGATGGCCTTATTGTGGGGAATGAAAGAAGGGAAGGGCTTGGCAGTGTGAGCTGTGTCAAAATGTTCTGTGACTTCTCTCCCCAGATGGCCATGCGTGTACAATGATGCCCTTCAAAGGAGATCTCAGATATAATACTTCCTTACGAAAGCATGCAAACTATTTCTACACCTTTCGGCTAAGGGGCACGGAGCTAGTCTTTAGGGAGCATGGTGGTGTTTTGTTTCATCTGTGGCTTTCCTCTTTACACGTATGAGCCCTGTTGCCTACATCTTTGTTTATTCAAGAGCTGAAAATCTCTCCACAGGGTAATTATTTTAAGTATTTAAGATTACTTTGGGCCCTGTAGGAACGTCATCAGCTTTAAATAACAATGTCATCTTATACATTTTCTAGAGCAAAACATCTTCAGAAATACTGAAAGGGCTTTGCATTTCTCCTGTATGTATTGCTGTTACACCATTTCCTGTTGCCAACATAGAAACGACTTACTCTAAAGTGCGTATCATTTTAAATTATCAGCTCGTTAGGCATCCTGGCTTTCTGTCATTCTTGGTGTTTCAACTTAAAATGAAGTATTTATAAAATAGGTACATAAGCTGTATCAAATCATTATGTCTGGCAACTCGTAGAAACAAACTCTTTACTTCAGTGTATTTATCTCAAGGAAAGGGAATGATCCTTTTCTGGTGCTGACATAAATCCATTCTCACACGGGCAAAACACAATCTCCAGTGTGCTCCTGGTGATTCATTAAGTCTTTGGAGTGCAGAAGGGCAGTGGTGGGTCACACTAGGGTGAGATTTTAGCCGGGAGTCTGTCACCTCCTATCGATCTACTAGTTATTTGTTTCATTTATGTTGGAAGATGCTCCACTGCAGCTGTGATTACTGTGAATTCCATATGAGTCATACAAGATGAGAAAATAAACTGAAATGTATACAGTTTACCAAAAAAAAAAAAAAAAAAAAAAGGAAGTCAAGTTTCATGTGCAGTTTATTATGGTTACGTTTAAATGCAATTGATGTTAAACTCCCTTCTATTGAGATGGCCCGTAAGGAAATTATTTGTCATATGTCATAAAGATTGACTATCTGTGACTTGAGGAACCACCATGCTGTTCTAAATGATTATTACTAATCAATCGTATTGATAATATTATTGATTGGATTAATTATAGGGAATCAAACTTTGAAGACTATTTTAAAGACTGTCCAAACTTCTTTAAAGGTACATTCACAATGAAACTGTATCAGGATAAAGGGGAAAGTTTCGTTTCTTGTCACTGTTTCTTCATCCCGATTACTCAAAACTCAGTGTTCGAACAGTCATAAACTCTCAAGCTATAATTATGTTATCTTTAACAGGTTGCTGTGATTTTACGTACTCAGGCATTTAAAATTTTTTTCTCTTCTTTTTCTCAGAGTAAAGATTTCAGAATTTTAAAGTTTTCTTTGGCATCATAACTTTGTTTTTTTTTTTTTTTTTTTTTTTTACAAAAGCAACAATGATTGCAATTACCAAACATGAAACACACTTATACTATGTCATAATATTGACATTCAGTCCAGTAATCCTCCACTGTAACAGCTCCTTTACTTTGCAGTGAAAATTGATTTGTATATTCTTTTCCTCTGAGTCCTTGTGGGATTTTTTTTTTTTTTAATTCAGACAGAAAGTCACAAAAATTATACTCATCCTCATCAGTTCACTCAGTCCCATGTAATTAATTTCTTTTTTTTTTCATCTTGATCTTTTGTTAGCACTTTTATGAGTTCATCAGTTTTTCATTAGAGTTCTGAAAATGCTTATTCATTCAGTTCAGCAGTACAGTCAGTTACCAGAAACCTGTACTTGTCAGAGTCTTTTCCATGAATTTCTTGAAGATGAAACTCTTTTATAGGAACATATTTGCAAAATCATCAGAGTACACCCAGAACTGTCTGTAAATGACAAAAGACTTAAAAATGACCATGGTTAAAGATTTGATGAAAGTTCATAATAATGCAGTTGACAAGAAAATTAGTTATTTCTGAGATATACATTTTAAAGTAATAACTAGGATTATTACTTATAACATTATACCAGAACATATAAGATTTTTAGACGTTTCCTGTAATGTCTGAAACATTTATATTAACATATTTCCATACATATTTCCATACAAATACAAATATAAGATTTTTAGAAATTTCATGTAATGTCTGAAACATTTATATTAACATATTTCCATACATATTTCCATACAAATACAAATATAAGATTTTTAGAAATTTCATGTAATGTCTGAAACATTTATATTAACATATTTCCATACATATTTCCATACAAATACAAATATAAGATTTTTAGAAATTTCATGTAATGTCTGAAACATTTATATTAACATATTTCCATACATATTTCCATACAAATACAAATATAAGATTTTTAGAAATTTCATGTAATGTCTGAAACATTTATATTAACATATTTCCATACATATTTCCATACAAATACAAATATAAGATTTTTAGAAATTTCATGTAATGTCTGAAACATTTATATTAACATATTTCCATACAAATAACCCAATGAAAGTTTAGTATTAGTTGTTTTGTTTGTTTTTTTATACTGCAGGTTCTTATTAGGCATCAGTTTTATACACATCAGTGTATACATGTCAATCCCAATCGCCCAATTCAGCACATCACCATCCCCACCTCATCGCAGTTTTCCCCCCTTGGTGTCCATATGTCCATTCTCTACATCTGTGTCTCAACTTCTGCCCTGCAAACTGGCTCATCTGTACCATTTTTCTACGTTCCACATACATGCATTAACATACGATATTTGTTTTTCTCTTTCTGACTTACTTCACTCTGTATGACAGTCTCTAGATCCATCCACGTCTCAACAAATGACTCAATTTCGTTCCTTTTTATGGCTGAATAATATTCCATCGTATATATGTACCACAACTTCTTTATCCATTCGTCTGTTGATGGGCATTTAGGTTGCTTCCATGACCTGGCTATTGTAAATAGTGCTGCAATGAACATTCGGGTGCACGTGTCTTTTTGAATTACGGTTTTCTCTGGGTATATGCCCAGTAGTGGGATTGCTGGGTCATATGGTAATTCTATTTTTAGTTTTTTAAGGAACCTCCATATTGTTCTCCATAGTGGCTGTATCAATTTACATTCCCACCAACAGTGCAAGAGGGTTCCCTTTTCTCCACACCCTCTCCAGCATTTGTTGTTTGTAGATTTTCTGATGATGCCCATTCTAACAGGAGTGAGGTGATACCTCATTGTAGTTTTGATTTGCATTTCTCTAATAATTAGTGATGTTGAGCATCTTTTCATGTGCTTCGTGGCCGTCTGTATGTCTTCTTTGGAGAAATGTCTATTTAGGTCTTCTGCCCATTTTTGGATTGGGGTGTTTGTTTCTTTGATATTGAGCTGAATGAGCTGTTTATATATTTTGGAGATTAATCCTTTGTCCGTTGATTCATTTGCAAATATTTTCTCCCATTCTGAGGGTTGTCTTTTCGTCTTGTTTATGGTTTCCTTTGCTGTGCAAAAGCTTTGAAGTTTCATTAGGTCCCACTTGTTTATTTTTGTTTTTATTTCCATTACTCTAGGAGGTGGATCGAAAAAGATCTTGCTGTGATTTATGTCAAAGAGTGTTCTTCCTATGTTTTCCTCTAAGAGTTTTATAGTGTCCAGTCTTATATTTAGGTCTCTAATCCATTTTGAGTTTATTTTTGTGTATGGTGTTAGGGAGTATTCTAATTTCATTCTTTTACATGTGGCTGTCCAGTTTTCCCAGCACCACTTATTGAAGAGACTGTCTTTTCTCCATTGTATATCTTTGCCTCCTTTGTCATAGATTAGTTGACCATAGGTGCGTGGGTTAATCTCTGGGCTTTCTATCTTGTTCCATTGATCTATGTTTCTGTTTTTGTGCCAGTACCATATTGTCTTGATTACTGTAGCTTTGTAGTATAGTCTGAAGTCAGGGAGTCTGATTCCTCCAGCTCCATTTTTTTGCCTCAAGACTGCTTTGGCTATTCGGGGTCTTTTGTGTCTCCATACAAATTTTAAGATGATTTGTTCTAGCTCCGTAAAAAATGCCATTGGTACTTTGATAGGGATTGCATTGAATCTGTAGATTGCTTTGGGTAGTATACTCATTTTCAAAATGTTGATTCTTCCAATCCAAGAACATGGTATATCTCTCCATCTGTTGGTATCATCTTTAATTTCTTTCATCAGTGTCTTATAGTTTTCTGCATACAGGTCTTTTGTCTCCTTAGGTAGGTTTATTCCTAGGTATTTTATTCTTTTTGTTGCAATGGTAAATGGGAGTGTTTCCATAATTTCTCTTTCAGATTTTTCATCATTAGTGTATAGGAATGCAAGAGATTTCTGTGCATTAATTTTGTAACCTGCAACTTTACCATATTCATTAATTAGCTCTAGCAGTTTTCTGGTGGCAGTTTTAGGATTCTCTATGTATAGTATCATGTCATCCGCAAACAGTGACAGTTTTACTTCTTCTTTTCCAATTTGTATTCCTTTTATTTCTTTTTCTTCTCTGATTGCCGTGGCTAGGACTTCCAGAACTATGTTGAATAATAGTGGTGAGAGTGGACATCCTTGTCTCGTTCCTGATCTTAGAGGAAATGCTTTCAGTTTTTCACCATTGAGAATGATGTTTGCTGTGGGTTTGTCATATATGGCCTTTATTATGTTGAGGTAGGTTCCCTCTATGCCCACTTTCTGGAGAGTTTTTATCATAAATGGGTGTTGAATTTTGTCAAAAGCTTTTTCTGCATCTATTGAGATGATCATATGGTTTTTATTCTTCAATTTGTTAATATGGTGTATCACATTGATTGATTTGCGTATATTGAAGAATCCTTGCATCCCTGGGATAAATCCCACTTGATCATGGTGTATGATCCTTTTAATGTGTTGTTGGATTCTGTTTGCTAGTATTTTGTTGAGGATTTTTGCATCTATATTCATCAGTGATATTGGTCTGTAATTTTCTTTTTTTGTAGTGTCTTTGTCTGGTTTTGGTATCAGGGTGATGGTGGCCTCATAGAATGAGTTTGGGAGAGTTCCTTCCTCTGCAATTTTTTGGAAGAGTTTGAGAAGGATGGGTGTTAGCTCTTCTCTAAATGTTTGATAGAATTCACCTGTGAAGCCATCTGGTCCTGGACTTTTGTTTGTTGGAAGATTTTTAATCACAGTTTCAATTTCATTACTTGTGATTGGTCTGTTCATATTTTCTATTTCTTCCTGATTCAGTCTTGGAAGGTTATACCTTTCTAAGAATTTGTCCATTTCTTCCAGGTTGTCCATTTTATTGGCATAAAGTTGCTTGTAGTAGTCTCTTAGGATGTTTTGTATTTCTGCGGTGTCTGTTGTAACTTCTCCTTTTTCATTTCTGATTTTATTGATTTGAGTCCTCTCCCTCTTTTTCTTGATGAGTCTGGCTAATGGCTTATCAATTTTGTTTATCTTCTCAAAGAACCAACTTTTAGTTTTATTGATCTTTGCTATTGTTTTCTTTGTTTCTATTTCATTTATTTCTGCTCTGATCTTTATGATTTCTTTCCTTCTGCTAACTTTGGGTTTTGTTTGTTCTTCTTTCTCTAGTTTCTTTAGGTGTAAAGTTAGATTGTTTACTTGAGATTTTTCTTGTTTCTTTAGGTAGGCTTGTATAGCTATAAACTTCCCTCTTAGAACCGCTTTTGCTGCATCCCATAGGTTTTGGGTCGTCGTGTTTTCATTGTCATTTGTCTCTAGGTATTTTTTTATTTCCTGTTTGATTTCTTCAGTGATCTCTTGGTTATTTAGTAACGTATTGTTTAGCCTCCATGTGTTTGTCTTTTTTACGTTTTTTTCCCTGTAATTCATTTCTAATCTCATAGCGTTGTGGTCAGAAAAGATGCTTGATATGATTTCAATTTTCTTAAATTTACTGAGGCTTGATTTGTGACCCAAGATGTGATCTATCCTGGAGAATGTTCCGTGTGCACTTGAGAAGAACGTGTAATCTGCCGTTTTTGGATGGAATGTCCTATATATATCAATTAAATCTATCTGGTCTATTGTGTCATTTAAAGCTTCTGTTTCCTTATTTATTTTCATTTTGGATGATCTGTCCATTGGTGTAAGTGAGGTGTTAAAGTCCCCCACTATTATTGTGTTACTGTCGATTTCCTCTTTTAGAGCTGTTAGCAGTTGCCTTATGTATTGAGGTGCTCCTATGTTGGGTGCATATATATTTATAATTGTTATATCTTCTTCTTGGATTGATCCCTGGATCATTATGTAGTGTCCTTCCTTGTCTCTTGTAACATTCTTTATTTTAAAGTCTATTTTATCTGATATGAGTATAGCTACTCCAGCTTTCTTTTGATTTCCATTTGCATGGAATATCTTTTTCCATCCCCTCACTTTCAGTCTGTATGTGTCCCTAGGTCTGAAGTGGGTCTCTTGTAGACAGCATATATATGGGTCTTGTTTTTGTATCCATTCAGCCAGTCTATGTCTTTTGGTTGGGGCATTTAATCCATTCACGTTTAAGGTAATTATCGATATGTATGTTCCTATGACCATTTTCTTAATTGTTTTGGGTTTGTTTTTGTAGGTCCTTTTCTTCTCTTGTGTTTCCCACTTAGAGAAGTTCCTTTAGCATTTGTTGTAGAGCTGGTTTGGTGGTGCTGAATTCTCTTAGCTTTTGCTTGTCTGTAAAGCTTTTGATTTCTCCATCAAATCTAAATGAGATCCTTGCTGGGTAGAGTCATCTTGGTTGTAGGTTCTTCCCTTTCATCACTTTAAGTATTTCATGCCACTCCCTTCTGGCTTGCAGAGTTTCTGCTGAGAAATCAGCTGTTAACCTTATGGGGGTTCCCTTGTATGTTATTTGTCGTTTTTCCCTTGCTGCTTTCAATAATTTTTCTTTGTCTTTAATTTTTGCCACTTTGATTACTATGTGTCTCGGCGTGTTTCTCCTTGGGTTTATTCTGTATGGGACTCTCTGCGCTTCCTGGACTTGGGTGGCTATTTCCTTTCCCATGTTAGGGAAGTTTTCGATTATAATCTCTTCAAATATTTTCTCTGGTCCTTTCTCTCTCTCTTCTCCTTCTGGGACCCCTATAATGCGAATGTTGTTGCGTTTAATGTTGTCCCAGAGGTCTCTTAGGCTGTCTTCATTTCTTTTCATTCTTTTTTCTTTAGTCTGTTCCGCAGCAGTGAATTCCACCATTCTGTCTTCCAGGTCACTTATCCGTTCTTCTGCCTCAGTTATTCTGCTATTGATTCCTTCTAGTGTAGTTTTCATTTCAGTTATTGTATTGGTCATCTCTGTTTGTTTGTTCTTTAATTCTTCTAGGTCTTTGTTAATCATTTCTTGCATCTTCTCAATCTTTGCCTCCATTCTTATTCCGAGGTCCTGGATCATCTTCACTATCATTATTCTGAATTCTTTTTCTGGAAGGTTGCCTATCTCCACTTCATTTAGTTGTTTTTCTGGGGTTTTTTCTTGTTCCTTCATCTGGTACATAGCCCTCTGCCTTTTCATCTTGTCTATCTTTCTGTAACTGTGGTTTTTGGTCCACAGGCTGCAGGATTGTAGTTTTTCTTGCTTCTGTTGTCTGCCCTCTGGTGGTTGAGGCTATCTAAGAGGCTTGATGGGAGGCTCTGGTGGTGGGTAGAGCTGACTGTTGCTGTGGCGGTCAGAGCTCAGTAAAACCTTAATCCACTTGACTGTTGATGGGTGGGGCTGGGTTCCCTCCCTGTTGCTGTGGCGATCAGAGCCCAGTAAAACCTTAATCCACTTGACTGTTGATGGGTGGGGCTGGGTTCCCTCCCTGTTGGTTGTTTTGCCTGAGGCAACCCAACACTGGAGCCTACCCGTGCTCTTTGGTGGGGTTAATGGCAGACTCTGGGAGGGCTCACGCCAAGGAGAACTTCCCAGGACCTCTGCTGCCAGTGTCCTTATCCCCACGGTGAAACAGAGCCACCACTCGCCTCTGCAGGAGACCCCCCCAACACCAGCAGGTACGTCTGGTTCAGTCTCCCCCAGGGTCACTGCTCCTTCCCCTGGGTCCCGATGGACACATTACTTTGTGTGTGCCCTCCAAGAGTGGGGTCTCTGTTTCCCCCAGTCCTGTCACAGTCCTGCAATCAATTCCCACTAGACTTCAAAGTCTGATTCTCTAGGAATTCCTCCTCCCTTTGCCGGACCCCCAGGTTGGGAAGCCTGAGGTGGGGCTCAGAACCTTCACTCCAGTGGGTGGACTTCTGTGGTATAAGTGTTCGCCAGTCTGTGAGTCACCCACCCAGCAGTTATGGGATTTGATTTTACTCTGATTGCGCCCCTCCTACCGTCTCACTGTGGCTTCTCCTCTGTCCTTGGACGTGGGGTGTCCTCCTTGGTGAAGTCCAGGGTCTTTCTGTCAATGATTGTCCAGCAGCCAGTTGTGATTCTGGTGCTCTCGCAAGAGGGAGTGAGAGCACGTCCTTCTACTCCGCCATCTTGGTTAATCTCGGCATCATAACTTTGCATCATTCTTTTCCCGAAAGTATTTTTGTACCATTAACTTTGATTTAATAAACATTTATTGATTGCATAATACCAAAAAATATGATTGATTTGGCCAGTGGAGTTGTGCAACCAGTTAATTTGTGAGTGCGAAACTAGCAAACAGACAAAAAAAACTTTTAAAACTCCTATCAGTTCAGCTAGGAAAAAAATCTATTTGCTGTATTTATTCGTAGTTCATATTGCCACCACGAACGTATGTCATCAGTAGTTATACACAAAATCTAGAAAATTGGTGGTGATGAAACCTATTTAGCCACTGTTAATGAAGAAGAAGTTTCTTTGTTTTGAGTCTCAGGAGAAACAGTCATCATGCATTTCTTAATCTGAGGTCTTAAAGGAATCAACTTCATAGTTTACAGTTTAGTAACTTTTTCTGTCTTGGAGCATATCATCATATAGGTGGAACTAACCTGGAAAGGGTGCTCTAGCCCAGATAAATTATATATGCATCACAGTGTTGCCTAAGAACAAGGGTCAATAGTTCTCCGGTCTCTTATGGTATATTATTGTGTCTTTATGGAGTCTGGCAGCTTATCAGAGCCTCTGTCTAGCTTTTGGTCCCAGAGTTTTATTTTGTTAAGGAAGTGTATGGATTGCATTATGTCTCTCCCCCAAATTATTAACTTCAGTATAAGAACCCTTAAATGTGTTTGTAATTGATTGCTTATTAAAAAGATCCAGCAAGTGAAGGGTTTAATTTATAATGCTTATTAACTTCTTGACTCCCTGCTTGATTTTATCTTTTTTTGGCATCTATTTTTATTGATATATTACATATTTCAAAAAACAGCCCAGTTTTTTATCCTTTGCCAAGTTCTGGTAACTTTCTCATTTTGTGATATTAATGTTTATAAATTTTTACCATTTGCAGTTGGTATAAACTTAACTTTGAAAACCACTAACAACTCTTCTGTTTTTCATGGACGCCCTCCCACAGTTGACATTAACATTTTTCTGCAGCTTATGAAATTTTGTTTAAAAAACATTCCCTGCCCTTCTGCTACTTCTAGCCCTTGATTTAACCCACTAAAAATGGGTACTTTTGACAGCATCTGTACTGGGAAATGATTTCCAAATAAAACATTTGTTAGAACACACAAACGATTTATTTAGGTACATCTCAGAGCCTAAATATTCGCTTCAGCTGCCAGTATGTGCTTTATTGGCTAATGTTTCTGCAGTGTTTCCACATTTTTATAGGCTGGCGGCCAAGTTGTCCAACAGTCTGGTACCTCTCAGGGAGTGGAAGTGGGTGTGTCTATGAGGAGTTGGTGGCACTAGAATGCTCTTTTGTGTAGCCAGTTGGCATATGTTAGAACCAGCAGAAGTTGACCAGAAGGAACCTGGAAGCATCTATCTATAACCTGGAAGCATATAAATACTAATGAGCTTCCTCTACCTGTCCAAAGTGGCTTGAGGAAGCCTGCTTAGATCCCCTGTGACGTTGATCCAAGGAAATCAGAACTCTTAGAGCAACTTGTTCAGTCATGTTGGATCTAAAATAGTTAAAACATTTAGTACAACTGAGATCTAATATGTCATTTTTGTACAAAGATATATTATGGTAAAAAATACTTCTGTAGTGCTCTGTGGTTTATAAAGTGCACTGTCATGTGTTTTCTCATTTGATCAGCCAAAAAAAAAAAAAACAAAACTTGTGAAGTAGATGGTGTTATACGCATTTTACAGATATGAAATCAGTCAGTCACACAAGCTGGAAATGCTGACATTGTGGGTTTAAATCCTTGTCACTGGATCCCATCTTCTGTGTTCTCTCACTGTGCTACACAGGAAATAAGGGTTGGCCAATGGAAGATGGACTGAGCTAGTATAATACAAGATTGCGTCAAATAGATATCAAATTAAGGACCCAAGAATGCTGCTTATACCACCAACCTCCGGTGGTCAATTGGCAACAAGGTGTTTGTTGATCATAACTAAGCACTATAGGATTTGTAAAGTTTTGATTAGATGAGATCTAAAACTATAAGTAGGTCTCTATATGATAAGAACAAAAACTGGATGAGTGAGGATGCAGGTTTGTGTCTATCTAATAGATAGACATAAATAATATGTTTTCTGGGTGTGTGTGTCTTTACTGCATTAAAAGGAAGAAGATTTGATATAATCCCATGAGGAAAGTTTTGAGAATGGCATATTGTTAGTTAACTGGGATCGGTGGAAGAGCTTCTGTCCCGTGTATGCGCTGAGTGCTTTCTATGGATGTGCTTGGTGTCAAGCGATATGCCGGGTACTGGGGATACAAAGAGGATGAATACATAGGGTTGAGGAAATGCCTCCTTCACTTTGGTAGATGCCGTGGACTGAAATGTCTCCCCCAAATCCACGTGTTGAAGACCTAATCCCAGTGTGACAGTATTTTCAGGTGGGGTCTTTAGAAGTGAAGTAGATTATGAGGGTTGAACCCTCATGACGAATTAGTGCCCTTGGAAGAAGAGATGTGACAGATGAGCAATCTCTCTTCCCGTGTGTGGACACAGCCAGAAGATGGCCATTTGCAAGCTGAGAAGGGAGACCTCACCAGGAACCAAATAGACCAGCACTTTGATCTTAGACTTCTCAGCCCCCAAAACTATGAGAAATAAGTTTCTGTTGTTTAGGTCAACCAGTCTGATATTTTGTTGTAGCAGCCTGTGCTGACTAATACAGCAGAGTCAGAGCACTCTTTATAGACCCACATTTGAACACGGGCTTGAAGGATGAGTAAAAGTTCTGTTACCAAATGAGGAGGAAAGATATTCCTCCAAGGATATAAACTAAGTGTGGGCATGTCCTAATGTGTGGAAGGGAATGTAAAAAATTCTAGTGGTTGTATGTTGTTGGGAGGATTGGAGGAGAAGTTAGAAGCTAAGCTGGGGCCTGTTTGCCAGCTGTCCTCTCGAATGTAGGATGTACTGGAGGCCATTGCACATAACATCCAGTCTAGTGGCTTTTACCCCTTTTTTATACTTCTGTATCTTCATATGTTCAATTTACTGCAGGCAGTATAAAATGTCATTATTCACAGTAGTTGTCTATGATATGTTTTAGAACCTCTGAGAAGATAGGTTTTGTATTCTGATCCTTCATTTTGGATCCATATTTTTTGACTATCATGTCTCCTCCCTCTTTTTTTCCTACACATGCGCACGTATGTGCGTGCACGCATGCACACACACACACACATTCACACACAATGTGAGGCCAAACTCAGCAGCAGCCTAGTATTTCCCTTGGATTAGTATCATTTAGCTCCAATATGGCAGAAAAAATTGAGAATAGGTGTCATGAACAATAAGAAGATATATATATATATATATATGCATGTAAGTTGATGGTTTTTCTACATATGTGTGTATGTATACATATGTAAAAAGTCAACTGTATGTTTTATAGAAATATAATTCATTGCTGATCTATACATAGACTGGAAGGGAAACTGTTGGTAGCTGAGAAGGCAGTTAGGGGCTATTTAATAATCATTAAGAGATGATGACCTGAATTAAGCCTGCAACAGTAGGGTTAGTAAGCATGGGTGGTGTGGACCTCTGTCTTTCAGAGGTGGCATCAATACAACTTTGTAATTGATCATGTAGTCAGAAAAAGTGGGCTCCTAGGTTTCTCATTTGGTGCATGTTGATGTTATTAACATGAATAGAGAATAATGGAGGAGAAAGTAGGTTTTTGAAAGTATGAGGTAGGGAGAGAAATGAGTGAGATGAGGAGCCTTTATAAACTTCCTTGGACACTTTTTAACTTACGGCAATCCAAGTAGAGGTTATGATTGGGAATAGGGATCTAGAACTCAGGAGGAGGTGGGAGCTGGAGATGGGTCACCCATATAGAGATGGAATGATGGCGGTGAGCGTGACTTGGATTACTCAGAGAAAAATGTGGAGAAGCAGAAAGAGATACAGACTGAGGTATGGGTTTTTCAGGCTCCTGACGGTGACACTGAAGTGTGTAATAGAAATCATGTGCGAGGGACTCCTGAAAGATAAAAGATGAATAAATTACTTTCCCTTGAGTTTGCAGAAATATCCTTTACATTTGCACTTTATTTTATATTAAGTGTTTTCACAAAGCCATCTTTTAGAAAGCTTCTTAAGTAATTCTGTCATCCAAACACATAAGGCAAAGAAAGTCTCAGAACTGAGTACTCATTTTGCAGTTAGTTTACTGACAGGCGCAGATGATGACATATACAGATTCTGCTCTTGGGTGACCTGAAAAAGAGCCCTCTCAAATAATCAGTTATTTGCATTGAGAATACTAGGCCAAGTAGAGACATACAGAAGTATAGTGGCATATCATTGGTAGGGTCTTAGTTATACAGAAACCATAGCTGTACTAGACCCCACCAACTACTGGGAATTATGTAGTAAGACATCTGAGAAGACAACTAGACATTACACGGTATATTCACTTTGCTTATGTGAGAGTATATTGCACGCTTAAGTATCTGTATTACTTTCCATCTAACTTTAACTGGCTTATTTTTTAAAAATATAAAACAAATGAGAAGCAGCCAGTTTGCATTAAGCATTTTAGCAAAGAAAAGGACCGAAAGAGTTACCTAGTTAAATTTCCTCATCTTACTTAGGCCAAAAGATGTTAAGTGACGTATCCAAGGTCATTTAGCTAAATAATAACCTAAATCAACTTAACATTCTTTCTGTTCTACCATAGGGCAGAAGGAGCATTCATTTTTACTAAAAAAAATAATATTGAGAAGTAAAAGCCTGACAGACTATAAAATGCAGATACAAGAACTCAAGGAGCACAGGAGTTTCAGGTCATTTGGTGTAGACACACTTCAGTGGGCCCTGAAGTTATCTCTTTATGCAGCATTGCATAGTCATTGAGGTTCATAGTTATTGGTCTGAGTCATCAAGAAAATGTTATGTCCCTTATTACCTTCTACGTAAAATATATTAGGAATATTTCCATCCCAAGTAGTTAGTATTGTTTCCTTTTAAATTTGAAGTTAAAAGAGATACACTCTCGCCCATCCAGAAAACGAAACTCTCCAGCACACAGTATTCTAAGAATGCTGTGTAAGGGAGGCTTATTGATGAAGGGATAGATCTCTCTTGCATTGTGCTCGCTCTCTCATTAAAATGACAAGACTTACATGTTTGGTGCAGAGAGTAAAATACCTTGAAGAGTGCATGACCTTATTTAGAACTGAAGCCTTCAAATATTTAGAGGGAGGAGGGATCTCTGTTAGATGCCTTGTTTACCAAGCTCATGGTTTAAGGCTTATCCTGGGCAGGAGGCATGAGAACCTCAGGAGAAGGTCCTGTCCCCCTGCCCCCCACCTGAGTTTGTCTTACAAACTCCCATCACACATTAATTAACTCATTCTTCTGTCCTTGAACACCACCATGCTTGAGTTGTGTTATGTGGCTGTGTATTCCAGTCTTGGCTGAGTCCTTCATCTTGACATTTCTGTGGCTCTCTCATTGATTCAAACTCATTTTCTCAGTTTTGGCGACCAGCATAACCCTATTTTAACTGGTCATTCTTGGTTCAACCCTTCCGCCTTTGGCTGTCAACCATTCCACCTTCTACCCCTTTCACTAGTCTAGGAAACTGCTTCCCGAGACAAAAATGCATTTAATTATGGGCTTGGGAAATGTTATATTTGTCTTCATAGAAAGTTATCAGAAAACAAAATTAGTGGCCTTTCTCAGCAAAGGAGCTTGTCAGAATTGATCATTTTTATTTGTCTTTAACCATATCCTGGCATTTATTTTGGTCATTATTTATAATATTTTTGTCTGTAAAACTTAGAGGTAAACATACATTAAGATTTTAAATAGCGCTATCATTTTCTTTGTCTCAGTTTGGCATATATGAGTGGCTGAAATTAGAATGAAATTAATGTGGAAAAGTCAGAAGTTATTTGTGCATTGCCGAATGTTAGCTAACATTTTACTCTACTTCCGGAGTAAAGCGCTGACAAGTGGCTGGGTGTGTAAATTCAAGGTCATTGGGTGTCAGTGCTGGGTGTAAGACCTTAGGGGTTAAGTTCCCTTGAATAGGGTAAAGGATTGTGGAGGATCAGGGGCATTTTATGGAATGGGCTACTTTGTGTGTCACCAAGTGCAAATTGTATTTTGGCTCAATCCTTTTGCACATGGAGACGCAAGAGGCCACAGAGGTTAGGCCTGCATTCAAGCTGTCCTCAAATGAAAGTTGGCTACCCTTTTCTTACAAATCCCCAAGGAAAAGAGATTCCATGACCTTGGTTGACTGCACATTTCAGAGCTTCTCAATCACACTTGTAAGGAGTTCTTCCTAAAGCCCATTCCTAATCCTTCCTCTTTCAGTTTCTTTTCTCTGGCATATTACAAAAAAAAAAAGCTTTTACTGTTTTTTGTCCCCCCCTTTAAGTTTGTCTTTATCAAAACAATACATACTCTTTCTGTACTCATTAGAGAAATAGCAGAAAACGTAAAAAGAAATCAGAGACAAGAAAAGTAAACCTACATAGTTTTCATTACACTTGGAATGAGATAACTTCTTATATGCTATTTGTATATTGATTTTTATACTTAAGAATATGTAGTACAAACCTTTGTGTGTCAGTGGGCATATTTTTACATCTTTTGAAATGACCCTTTATGGTATTTTATTTTACAGCTCTATGATAATTTGTATAACCACTATCCTATTTTTGGACATTTAGTTTGCTTCCAAGACTTAGTAATTACAAATAGCAGAGAAATAAATATTCTTTTGCACGCTCTTAATTATTACCTTAGGATGAATTCCAAGAGTTAGAATTGCTAGAGCGAAAGGCATATGCATTTTATGGCTTTTAATATTTTCTGCCAAATTGCCCTGTAGCTAGCAGCCCCACCCACTAGATTATGAGAGTAGCCTGCTCTTAATTAATTTACATTGCAGCTGTATCTCAAGAACTTGGAAAAGCTAGTTTGCTGGCCTGAGACGGTCATTTTCTAGGTTGAAGAGCAGGCTATAATAGGTGCTCAATAACCATCATCCTTTTTTTCTACTGAAATTCCTGTCACCTCATGCCTTTTGGTTAGAGTGGGAAATTTTAATATATTCATTCTATTTTAAAAAGGAAAGATGAGTAGTAAAAAGGGAACGGGAGTTTTGGAGCAATGTGCAGTCGTGTGCGTGAATGGTCTCTGCATTTCCTACCCTAGGGACGTTGTATCAGCTTCCAGAATGTACCTTTGTGGATTGTGGGCGGTGGGATCATAAACAGCCGCGTAGATATGAGTGCAAGGTTTCCGAATGGGTGACACCTAGGATTCCCATCTATCCCATCCCGATCTGCAGACCCGATCAGTCTGTCTCTGTATAGGACTGAAACGGAGGTAATTAGAGACTGGAAGCTCTATATATGTTAGAAAAATCAGGCTAATATACAATTACCAAATTTTGTGGAAGAACAAAGAAGTGGCCTATCAAAAATAAATTGTGCTTTTAAAATACAGTATTTCTTATGGAGACTTTATTAAACTACTGTCCCCTAAGGAGTCTTTCATCTGAAGTAAATACGTTAGAAATTAATTTTCTTAGGAAATGGACTTTTAATGGTGGCAACATTTATCTATGTAGATATCTGTAATATCTACAATATTAAACTGTAAAGATGTTGATGGTGCTTTGATCCATAGCACTACTTTCTTAAATTAAAAAATTTATTCTTTTACTGAGGTATAGTTGCTGTACAATATTGTATAAGTTACAGGTATACAGTAGAGTGATTCACAATTTTTAAAGGTTATATTCCATGTATAGTTATTATAAAATAGCGGCTGTATTCCCCGTATTATACAATGTATCCTAATAGTTTGTATCTGTTACTTCCCTACCCCTCTGTTGCCCCTCCCCCACTGGTAACCACTAGTTTGCTCTTATATCTGTGAGTCTCGTAGCACTGTTCCTTATTACTGTTTTGTCTATAACCTAGCCATGCTGAGGGTATTTGATCCTAAGGCAAAGCCTTTCAACTAGCATGGTATCAAGTCACACTGGTATGCCACAGATCGGTTGCAGGTATCCATCCCTTGAGCGTTTGAGACAATCTGCCAAGGCCAGCCTTTCCTGATTAACCCACTGTGCGGTAGAGCCATGAATTGTTCTTTGTATTCCATAATGTAAAAACAGTTGGGAAGCACTGCTTTATAGATCCGTTTTGACTTTTGGCTCCCTTGGAACAATATATTCTAGGTTCAGATCAGCACAGATGTGTCTGAGCATCCTTATTCAGTCTCCTATAGATTACTCTGATACCATTTGGGGGAGAATTGAGGGATCCAAAAACTTTTGAGGTATTCACTAGAACTAGAGTAGAACGAGAGTTACCTAAGATTCTCATAGAGTGATGCTGAAATTCAAGAGGTAGCTTTGGTATCTTCAGTGCCCTTTGCCCTGGAAAAATGACCTAGATAGGCTTAGTTTTGCAGTCCTGTGTTCTGTGAACTGTACTACAAACAGTGGGAGTTGCAGAGATAATCAGTCATGGTTAAGAGCTATTGAGGAGCTTACCATTGCACAGACCTTCTTCTTAATGTCAATATTTGTACTTCCTTGCAGACTGTGTATCCCTACATCCTTGGCTGTAATTTTTGTAGGTGTGAAAAAGTACTGAATACCTAGGTTTGCTCTTAAAAGTTGTACCATAGCACAGATCACGTTCTCATTGTCTAAGTTTTGAATGGAAGATTCTGAATGGTATAAAATTAGACGTTAGGCATTTGTAACAATACTTTAGGAAGGACCTTTCAGCTCTTTCAGCCATATTTGTTGGCTTCACTGGTAATAAATTATAAAAATAGACCCATAAGTTGAACCTTGGACTCTTTTTTTTTCTGCATTTTATTTTTTTTATATGGCAGTCTCTTATTAGTTATCCATTTTATACATATTAGTGTATATATGTCAATCCCAGTCTCCCAATTCATCACACCACCACCCCCCCCCCCGACCCCGCTTTCACCCCGTGGTATCCATACGTTTGTTCTCTACATCTGTGTCTCTATTTCTGCCTTGCAAAGCGGTTCATCGGAACCACTTTTCTAGATTCCATATATATGCGTTAATATATGATATTTGTTTTTCTCTTTCTGACTTACTTCACTCTGTATGACAGTCTCTACGTCTATCCACGTCTCTACAAATGACCCAATTTCGTTCCTTTTTATGGCTGAGTAATATTCCATTGTATATACGTACCACATCTTCTTTATCCATTCATCTGTCGATGGGCATTTAGGTTGCTTCCATGACCTGCCTATTGTAAATAGTGCTGCAATGAACATTATGGTGCATGTGTCTTTTTGAATTATGGTTTTCTCTGGGTATATGCCCAATAGTGGGATTGCTGGGTTATATGGTAATTCTATTTTTAGTTTCTTAAGGAACGTCCATACTATTCTCCATAGTGGCTGTATCAACTTACATTCCCATCAACAGTGCAGGAGGGTTCCCTTTTCTCCACACCCTCTCCAGCATTTGTTGTTTGTAGATTTTCTGATGATGGCCATTCTGACTGGTGTGAGTTGATACCTCATTGTGGTTTTGATTTTCATTTCTCTAATAATTACTGATGTTGAGCAGCTTTTCATGTGCCTTTTGGCCATCTGTATGTCTTCTTTGGAGAAATGTCTATTTAGGTCTTCTGCCCATTTTTGGATTGGGTTTTTTTTTTTAGTATTGAGCTGCATGAGCTGTTTATATATTTTGGAGATTAATCCTTTGTCTGTTGATTCATTTGCAAATATTTTCTCCCATTCTGAGGGTTGTCTTTTCGTCTTGTTTATGTTTTCCTTTGCTGTGCAAAAAATTTTAACTTTCATTAGGTCCCATTTGTTTATTTTCATTTTTATTTCCATTTCTCTAGGAGATGGGTCAAAAAAATCTTGCTGTGATTTATGTCAAAGAGTGTTCTTCCTATGTTTTCCTCTAAGAGTTTTATAGTGTGCGGTCTTACCTCTAGGTCTTTAATCCATTTTGAGTTTATTTTTGTGTGTGGTATTAGGGAGGGCTCTAATTTCATTCTTTTACATGTAGCTGTCCAGTTTTCCCAGCACCACTTATTGAAGAGACTGTCTTTTCTCCATTGTATATCCTTGGCTCCTTTGTCATAGATTAGTTGACCATAGGTGCGTGGGTTTATCTCTGGGCTTTCTATCCTGTTCCATTGATCTATGTTTCTGTTTTTGTGCTAGTACCATACTGTCTTGATTACTGTAGCTTTGTAGTATAGTCTGAAGTCAGGGAGTCTGATTCCTCCAGCTCCGTTTTTTTCCCTCAAGACTGCTTTGGCTATTTGAGGTCTTTCATGTCTCCATACAGATTTTAAGATTTTTTTGTTCTAGTTCTGTAAAAAATGCCATTGGTAATTTGATAGGGATTGCATTGAATCTGTAGATTGCTTTGGGTAGTATAGTCAATTTCACAATACTGATTCTTCCAATCCAAAAACATGGTATATCTCTCCATCTGTTTGTGTCATCTTTGATTTCTTTCATCAGTGTCTTATAGTTTTCTGGGTACAGACAGGTCTTTTACCTCCTTAGGTAGGTTTATTCCTGGTATTTTATTCTTTTTGTCACAATGGTGAATGGGATTGTTTTCTTCATTTCTCTTTCTGATCTATCGTCTTTAGTGTATAGGAATGCAAGAGATTTCTGTGCATTAATTTTGTATCCTGCAACTTTACCAGATTCATTCATTAGCTCTAGTAGTTTTCTGGTGGCTTCTTTAGGATTCTCTATGTATAGTATCATGTCATCTGCAAGCAGTGACATTTTATTTCTTTTTCAATTTGTATTCCTTTTATTTCATTTTCTTCTGTAATTGCCGTGGCTAGGACTTCCAAAACTATGTTAAATGTTAGTGGTGAGAGTGGACATCCTTGTCTCATTCTTGATCTTAGAGGAAATGCTTTCAGTTTTTCACCATTGAGAATGATGTTTGCTGTGGGTTTGTCGTATATGGCCTTTATTATGTTGAGTTAGGTTCCCTCTGTGCCCACTTTCTGGAGAGTTTTTATCATAAATGGATGTTGAATTTTGTCAGAAGTTTTTTCTGCATCTATTGAGATGATCATACGGTTTTTATTCTTCAGTTTGTTATTATGGTGTATCACATTGATTGATTTGCGTATATTGAAGAATCCTTGCATCTCTGGGATAAATCCCTCTTGATCATGTTGTATGATCCTTTTAATGTATTGTTGGATTCTGTTTGCTAGTATTTTGTTGAGGATTTTTGCATCTATATTCATCAGTGATACTGGTTTGCAATTTTCTTTTTTTTGTAGTATCTTTGTCTGGTTTTGGTATTAGGGTGATGGTGGCCTCGTAGAATGAGCTTGGCAATGTTCCTTACTTTGCAGTTTTTTGGAAGACTTTGAGAAGGGTGGGTGTTAGGTC
Organism: Balaenoptera acutorostrata; assembly: GCF_949987535.1. Taxonomy (NCBI): domain Eukaryota; kingdom Metazoa; phylum Chordata; class Mammalia; order Artiodactyla; family Balaenopteridae; genus Balaenoptera; species Balaenoptera acutorostrata. The sequence goes on from NC_080081.1 coordinate 32,491,073, forward strand.
TTCTCTAAACGTTTGATAGAATTCACCTGTGAAGCCATCTGGTCCTGGACTTTTGTTTGTTGGAAGATTTTTAATCACAGTTTCAATTTCATTACTTGTGATTGGTCTGTTCATATTTTCTGTTTCTTCCTGGTTCAGTCTTGGAAGGTTATACCTTTCTAAGAATTTGTCCATTTCTTCCAGGTTGTCCATTTTATTGGCATAGAGTTGCTTGTAGTAGTCTCTTAGGATGCTTTGTATTTCTGCAGTGTCCGTTGTAACTTCTTGTTTTTCATTTCTAATTTTATTGATTTGTGTCCTCTCCCTCTTTTTCTTAATGAGTCTGGCTAATAGTTTATCAGTTTTGTTTATCTTCTCAAAGAACCAGCTTTTAGTTTTATTGATCTTTGCTATTGTTTTCTTTGTTTCTGTTTCATTTATTTCTGCTCTGATCTTTATTATTTCTTCCCTTCTATTAACTTTGGGTTTTGTTTGTTCTTCTTTCTCTAGTTCCTTTAGGTGTAAGGTTAGATTGTTTATTTGTGATTTTTCTTGTTTCTTGAGGTAGACTTGTATTGCTGTAAACTTCCCTCTTAGAACTGCCTTTGCTGCATCCCATAGGTTTTGGATCGTTTGTTTTCGTTGTTGTTTGTCTCTAGGTATGTTTTGATTTCCTCTTTCATTTTTTCAGTGATCTCTTGGTTAATTAGTAATGTATTGTTTATCCTCCATGTGTTTGTCTTTTTAAAATTTTTTCCCCTGTAATTGATTTCTAATCTCATAGTGTTCTGGTCAGAAAAGATGCTTGATATGATTTCAGTTTTCTTAAATTTACTGAGGCTTGATTTGTGACCCAAGATGTGATCTATCCTAGAGAATGTTCCGTGCGCACTGAGAAGAAAGTGTAATTTGCTGTTTTTGGATGAAATGTCCTATAAATATCAATTAAATCTCTCTGGTTTCTTGTGTCATTTGAAGCTTGTGTTTCCTTATTAGTTTTCTGTCTGGATCATCTGTCCATTGGTGTGAGGTGTTAAAGTCCACCACTATTATTGTGTTACTGATTTCCTCTTTCATAGCTGTTAGCAGTTGCCTTGTGCCTTGAGGTGCTCCTATGTTGGGTGCATATATATTTATAATTGTTATATCTTCTTCTTGGATTGATCTCTTGATCATTATGTAGTGTCCTTCCTTGTGTCTTGTAACATTCTTTATTTTAAAGTGTATTTTGTCTGACATGAGTATTGCTACTCCAGCTTTCTTTTGATTTCTATTTGCATGGACTTTCTTTTTCCAGCCCCTCACTTTCAGTCTGTATGTGTCCCTGGGTCTAAAGTGGGTCTCTTGTAGACAGCATATATATGGGTCTTGTTTTTGTATCCATTCATCAAGCCTATGTGTTTTGGTTGGAGCATTTAACACATTCACATTTTAGGTAATTATCAATATGTACGTACCTAATACCATTTTCTTAATTGTTTTGCATTTGTTTTTGCAGGTCCTTTTCTTCTTTTGTGTTTCCCACTTAGAAACGTTCTTTTAACATTTGTGGTAGCTGGGTTGGTAGTGCTGAATTCTCTTAGCTTGTGCTTGTCTGTAAAACTTTTGATTTCTCTGTAGAATCTGAATGAGATCCTTGCTGGGTAATCTTGGTTGTAGGTCCTTCTCTTTCATCAGTTTAAATATATCATGCTGCTCCCTTCTGGCTTGTAGAGTTTCTGCTGAGAAGTCATCAGTTAACCTTATGGGAGTTCCCTTGTATGTTATTTGTCGTTTTTCCCTTGTTGCTTTTAATAATTTTTCTTTGTCTTTAATTTTTGTCAGTTTGATTACTATGTGTCTTGGCGTGTTTCTCCTTGGGTTTATCCTGCCTGGGACTCTCTGAGCTTCCTGGACTTGGGTGGCTATTTCCTTTCCCATGTTAGGGAAGTTTTTGACTATAGTCTATTCAGATATTTTCTTTGGTCCTTTCTCTCTTTCTTCTCCTTCTGGGACCCCTATAATGTGAAGGTTGGTGCCTTTAATGTTGTCCCAGAGGTCTCTTAGGTTGTGTTCTTTTTTATTTCATTCTTTTTTCACGGTAGTGAATTCCACCATTCTGTCTTTCAGGTCACTTATCCATTCTTCTGCCTCAGTTATTCTGCTATTGATTCCTTCTAGCATACTTTTCATTTCAGTTATTTTTTTGTTCATCTCTGTTTGTTAGTTCTTTAATTCTTCTAGGTCTTTGTTAAACATTTCTTGCATCTGCTCGATCTTTGCCTCCATTCTTTTTCCGAGGTTCTGGATCACCTTCACTATCATTATTCTGAATTCTTTTTCTGGAAGGTTGCCTATCTCCACTTCATTTAGTTGTTTTTCTGGGGTTTTATCTTGTTCCTTCATCTGGTACATAGCCCTCTGCCTTTTCATCTTGTCTATCTTTCTGTGAATGTGGTTTTAGTTCCACAGGCTGCAGGATTGTAGTTCTTCTTGCTTCTTCTGTCTGCCCTGTGGTGGATGAGGATATCTAAGTGGCTTGTGCAAGCTTCCTGATGGGAGGGACTGGTGTTGGGTAGAGCTGGGTGTTGCTCTGGTGGGCCGAGCTCAGTCAAACTTTAATGTACTTGTCTGCTGATGGGGTGGGTGGAGCTGAGTTCCCTCCCTGTTGGTTGTTTGGCCTGAGGCAACCCAGCACTGGAGGCTACAGTCTCTTTGGTGGGGCTAATGGTGGACTCTGGGAGCGCTCATGCCAAGGAGTACTTCCCAGAACTTCTGCTGCCAGTGTCCTTGTCCCTGCAGTGAGCCATAGACACCCCCCGCCTCTGCAGGAGACCCTCCAACATTAGCAGGTAGGTCTGCCTCAGTCTCTTATGGGGTCACTGTCCCTTCCCCCTGGGTCCTTATGCGCACACTGCTTTGTGTGTACCCTACAAGAGTGGAACCTCTGTTTCCCCCAGGCCTGTTGAAGTCCTACAGTCAAATCCCGCTAGCCTTCAATGTCTGATTCTCTGGGAATTCTTCCTCCTGTTGCTGGAGCCCCAGGTTGGGGAGCCTGACGTGGGGCTCAGAACCTTCACTCCAGTGGGTGGACTTCTGTGGTATAAGTGTTCTACAGTTTTTGAGTCACCCACCCAGCGGTTATGGGATTTGATTTTATTGTGATTGTGCCCCTCCTACCATCTCATTGTGGCTTCTCCTTTGTCTTTGGCTATGGATATCGCTTTTGGTGAGTTCCAGTGCCTTCCTGTTGATGATTGTTCAGCAGTTATTTGTGATTCCGGATGCACTCGCAGGAGGGAGTGAGTGCGTGTCCTTCTACTCCGCCATCTTGAACGAGTCGCACCTCAGGCTCTATTACTACTTGGGTTTCCATCCTAATCACAGAGTGCGATGTTTTCCTCCCATCTCTGATTGTGGACCGGGATCTTCTTGCCAGTTCTTCTGGATGTTAGCCCTTACCAAGCAAGGAACCAGATTTTAGCATCTGTGTGGTACCTGGATTCTTTTTTAAAAGTAATAGCTTGAAGAAATGTAAGCTTAGTATGCTCTATCAAATGAGTATGTTTAGATAACTATTTTTACCATTTCTATATTGTTTCTGCTTTGGCAGCTTATTTTCTGCCAAAATAATTGAAACTTGCCCAATCGGGTATTTTAGAATGAAAAATATCTCTTGGTGCTTATTGTATTATACCAAGGACTAAATCATCACAAAACTTTTCCATATAGAGAAATAGAATTATTTTGTTGAACTCTTTTTAAAATTAAAGGATAATTGGTAGAAAGAAACATTCTAACCATAAGCTCTTTTTTAAAAAATTTATTTATTTTAATTTATTTTTGCCTGCATTGGGTCTTTGTTGCTGCGTGCGGGCTTTTTCTAGTTGCGGCGAGCGGGGGCTACTCTTTGTTGAGGTGCGCGGGCTTTTCATTGCGGTGGCTTCTCTTGTTGCAGAGCACAGGCTCTAGGCATGCAGGCTTCAGTAGTTGTAGCATGTGGACTTAGTAGTTGTGGCTCACGGGCTCTAGAGCGCAGGCTCAGTAGTTGTGGCACATGGGCTTAGTTGCTCCATGGCATGTGGGATCCTCCCAGGCCAGGGCTCGAACCCGTGTTCTCTGCATTGGCAGGCAGATTCTTAACCACTGCGCCACCAGGGAAGCCCAGAAAGAAGCATTCTAAAAACATTGTTGAGTGACCTGTCCTATTTGCTAGAAGTAGTAAGACTTATTACCTAAAAGTATTTTTTTCATGTTTATGTAATGCGTTCAAGAATTGGAAACAGATTGAAAAGTTAAGGTTAGTCAAGGCAGAGTGTTGTGACTCAAAATCTCCAGTTGTTTTTCCCCCTGGACATTCTTCAGGGACATGCAAATCAAAGTCATATATATATATATAACAGATATAACTTATATACAAACACACTCACACATACATATACTTATATCCTTCTATCTTCTGGCATAATAATGACAATTTTATTGCTTTATTCAACTGCATTTTAGTCTTATATATAACAAATACACTGGATAACAAATTTCTTTACTGCCAGGAGAAAAATGATTAAATGCAGAATGATATATTTGCCCCACATTGCCTCATATTTCAGATGATTAACCAATCCCTTCTATTGGTCTTGACAAAATGTGTTTATAATTAATGTAAAGTAATAGACTAGCATTTGAATCACTGTTATAAGTATGCTTAACTGATATAAAATAGTGTGGGAGACTGGTCTATTTCTTCACACCTCTTATGATAGTACCTTGCAACTTTTGATAGTTTTATAGACTAGGTAGTAATGGTTGCCTTTAGGAGTCATTATTCTTTTCTATGTATAAATATTATTTCTGATGTCCTCTGAATGAAGTAAGAAATGCGTGTTTGAGTTGCCCATTTATTTTTTAACTGCTTTTTGTGACCACTTTAAAGAATGTATTCTTTTTTAATTAAAAAATGGAATTTGTGATTAAACATACAGCAGAGAATTGTTTTTATTTAATAAACTTATTTTTAGAGCCATTTTAGATTCAAAGCAAAACTGAGCAGAAAGTGTAGAGTTCCTGTGTACCCCCTGTCCCCACTCATGCACAACCCACACCACAAGGTATATTTGTTACAGTAGATGAACCTACACTGACACATCATCATAACCCAAAGTCCACAGTTTACATTAGAGTTTGCTTTTGGTGCTGTAAATCCTGGGGGTTTGGACAAATGTATAAGTGCCATGTGCTCACCATTGTAGTATCATATAGCAATAGAACAGGTTCACTGCCCTAAAAATCCTTTATGTTCTCCCTGTTCATTCCTCCCTCCCCCTTAACTCCTAGCGACCAGTTATCTTTTTGCTGTCTCTGTAGTTTTACCTTTTCTGGAATACCATATAGTTGGAATCATGCAGTATATAGCCTTTTCAGATAGCTTTCTTTCACTCAGTAATATGCATTTAAGTTTCTTCTATGTCTTTTCATGGCCTGTTAGCTCTTTTTAGTGCTGTTTAATATTCCATTGTCTGGATGTAGCACAATTTATTTATTCACCTACTGAAGGACATCTTGGTTGCTTTTAAGTTTTGTCAGTTATGAATATAACACTACTATAGACATCCGTGTGTAGGTTTTTGTATGGACCTAAATTTTTAATTCATTTAGGTGAATACCAAGGATTGTGATTGTGGATACTATAGTAAAAGTATGTTTTGTTTTGTAAGAAATCCCTAAACTATCTTCTAAAGTGGCTGTACCACTTTGCATTCCCAACAACAATGTATCAGAGTTCTGTTGCCCCACATTCTTGCCAGCATTTGATGTTGTCAGTGTTTTGGATTTTGGCCATTCTAATAGGTGCGTAGTGGTATCTCATTGTTTCAATTTGCATTTCTCTAATGATATATGATATTGAACATCTTTTCATATGCTTAATTGCCATCTGTATATCTTCTTTGGTGAGGTGTCTGTTAAGGTCTTTGACCCATTTTTTAAGCAGGTTGTGTATTTTCTTATTGCTGAGTTTTAAGAATTCTTTGTATATTTTGGGTAACAGTCTTATATCAGATGTGTTTTTTGCAAGTACTTTCTCCTATTCTGTGGTTTCTCTTCTCATTCCCTTGAATGAAACTTAATGAAGTCCCGCTTATGAATTATTTCTTTAATGGGTTGTGCCTTTGGTGTTATATCTATAAAGTTATCTCCATACCCAGTGTCATCTAGGTTTTCTCCTATCTTCTAGGAGTTTTATAGTTGGGTATTTTGTATTTAGGTGTGTGATACATTTTGAGTTAATTTTTTGTGAAGGGTATAAGGTCTGTATCTAGGGTCATTTTTTTTTTTTTTTAACATGTGGATGTCCAGTTTTCCAGTAGTGTTTGTTGAAAATACTGTGTTTTCTCTGCTCAGTTGTCTTGCCTTGCTCTTCTGTCAAAGATAAGTTGACTATATTTATGTGGGTCTATTTTTATGCTCTCTATTCTGTTCCATTGATCTACTTGTCTGTTCTTTTGCCAATACCACACTTTTTTGATTACCAAAGCTTTATAGTAAGTCTTGAAGTTGGGTATTGTCAGTCCTCTGACTTTGTTCTTCTCCTTCCATATTGAGTTAGCTCTTCTAGATCTTTTGCCTATCCATATAAATCTAGAGTCAGTTTGTCGATACCCACAAAATAATTTGCTAGAAGCTTGATTGGGATGGGGTTGAATCTAAAGATCAAGTGGGAAAAACTGGTATCTTGACAATATTAAGTGTTCCTATCTATGAACATGGGGCATTTCTCCATTTATTTAGTGCTTTGATTTCTTTCGTCAGAGTTTTGTGGTTTTCTTCATGTAGACCTTGTACATCTTTTATTAGATTTATATCTGTGTTTAATTTTGGGGAGCACTAATGTAAATGATAATATGTTTTAAAATTCAGATTGACTTGTTTATTGCTGGTATATAGGAAAATGATTGACTTTTGTATATTAACCTTGTATCTTGCAACCTTGTAATAATTGTTCATTAGTTTCAGGAGTATTTGGTTGATTCTTTGGAATTTCTATGTGTAATTTACGAGCAACGATAGCTTTATTTCTTTCCAGTCTGTATACCTTTTATTTCCCTTTCTTATCTTTACTAGATCATGAGCTAGGATTTCCAGTATGATGTTGAAAAGCAGTGGTGAGAGTTGACATTCTTGCCTAGTTCCTAATCTTAGTGCAAAGCTTCTGATGTCTCATCATTAAGTATGATGTTAGGTATAGGTTACTTGTAGATATTTGTATAAGTCAGGGTTCTCCAGAGAAATAGAACCAGTAGGATACATATATAGCTAAGAAGATTTATTATGAGAATTGTCTCAGACAATAATGGAGGCTGAGATATGCCACAATATGCCATCTGCAAGCTGGAGAACCAGGAAAACTGTTGATATAATTCAGTCCACGTCTGAAGGCCTGAGAACCAGGGGAGCTGATGGTGTTAAATCCTGGAGACCAAAGGTCGAATAATGAGAATCTCTGATGTCTCAGAGCATGAGAAGATGGATGTCCCAAATGAAGGAGAGAGAGAGAGAATTTGCCCTTCCTCTGTGTTTTTGTTCTGTTTGGACCCTCAATGGATTGGTTGATGCCTGCCGACATAGGTGAGGGTGGATCTTCTTTACTCAGTCTACTGATTCAAATGCTGATCTCTTCTGGAAACATCCTCATGGGCATACCTAGAAATAATGTTTTACCAGCTATCTAGGCATGCTTTTTAGTCAAGTCAAGATGACATATAAAATTAGCTATCACAATGTTCTTTGTCAAGTTGAGGAAGTCCCCCTCTAATCCTAGTTTACAGAGAGTTTTTATCATGAATGAGTATTAGATTTTGTGAAATGCTATTTTTGCATGTATTGGTATGATCATGTGATTTTTTTTCTACTTTAGCTTGTTGATGTGAGGGATTGTTTTCATTGATTTTCTAGTTTTGAATTAGCCTTACATACCTTGGATAAATCCTACTTGTCTGTGGTGTATAATTCTTTTTATACATTGTTGCATTCATTTTGCTAATGTTCTGTTGAGAATTTTGACAGCTGCGTTTATTAAGAGAGATTGGTCTGTAGTTTTCTTGAAATGTTTTTGTCTGGTTTTGGTAATATGGTAATACTGGCCTCAGTGAGTTAGGAAGCCTTCCCTCTGATTCTGTCTTCTGGAAGAGGATAGAAAATTGGTATAATTTCTTCTTTAAATACTTCGTAGAATTCACCAGTGTACTTATCTGGACCTGGTACTTTAAGTTTTGGAAGGGTAACTATTAGGTATAAAATAAGCTACAAGGAAACATTGTACAACACAGGGAATATAGCCAATATTTTATAATAACTATAAATGTTTTATAGTTTTATAATAATATAAATTATTAAAATTAATTAAATTATTAAATTAAAAATTTAAATTATAAGTTTTATAATAACTATAAATAACTATAATAGCTATAACTACACCTTTGAAAATTGTGCAGTCACCTGTAACCTATAATATATATGGCAAGTATACTTAAATAAAAACAAAAACCAAGGGGACTTCCCTGGTGGTGCAGTGGTTAAGAATCCGCGTGCCAATGCAGGCGACCTGGGTTTGAGCCCTGGTCCGGGAAGATCCCACATGCCGCGGAGCAACTAAGCCCGTGCGCCACAACTACTGAGCCTGCTCTCTGGAGCCCATGAGCCACAATTACTGAGCCCATGCGCCACAACTACTGAAGCCTGCGTGCCTAGAGCTCGTGCTCCGCAGCAAAAGAAGCCACTGCAATGAGAAGCCATGACGAAGAGTAGCCCCTGCTTGCTGCAACTGGAGAAAGCCCACTTGCAGTAACAAAGACCCAAAGCAGCCAAAAATAAATAAATAAAATAAATAAATTAAAAAAAAAAAAAAAACCAAAACAAACAAACAAACAAAAAACAGCAAAAAATTTTTTTCTTTCATGGATACAGGCCTATTCATATTGTCTGTAGCTTCTTGTGTGGGTTTTGGCAGATTGTATCTTTCAAGGTAGTGATCTATTTCACCTAGGTTGTCAAATCTGCGGGCATAGAATTGTTCATAATATTCTTTATTCTTTTATCGTCCATGGGATCTGTATTGATGTCTCCTCTTTTGCTTCTGATATTATTAATTTGAGTTTTCTCTCTTTTTCCCTTAGTTAGCCTGGCTAGAGGCTTACCAATTTTATTCATCTTTTCAAAAAGCCAGCTTTTGGTTTTGTTGATTTTCTCTATTGATTTCCTGTTTTCAATTTCATTAATTTCTGCTCTAATTTTTATTATTTCTTTTCTTCTGCTTACTTTGGATTTAATTAGCTCTTCTTTTAATTTCCTAAGGTGGAATGTTCGATTATTTATATTTCTTTTTTATAATACATTCAGTGCTATAAATATCCCTCTAAGTACTTCTTTTGCAGCATCTGACAAGTTTTAATAAGTTGTATTTTCATTGTCATTTAGTTCAAAATGTTTTAAAATTTCTCTTGAGATTTCTTTTTTGACTCATTTGCTGTTGAGAAGTGTGTTATTTTGAATTCCCAGCTATCTTTCTTTTACTGATTTCTAGTTTAGTTCCAATGTGGTCTGAGAGTAGACATTGTAAGATTTCTTTTTTAGAAACTAATTAAGGTGTATTTTATGGCCCAGGATATGGTCTATTTTGGTGAATGATCCATGGGAGCTTGAAAAGGATGTGTAATCTACTGTTGTTGGATAAAGTAGGCTACAGTATGAATTATATCCAGTTTATTTATTTATTTATTTTTGCAAAGGACTATTCCAGGTGCTTTTTTTTTTTTTTAATTTTATTTATTTATTTATTTATTTTTGGCTGTGTTGGGTCTTCGTTTCTGTGCGAGGGCTTTCTCGAGTTGCGGCGAGCGGGGGCCACTCTTCACCGCGGTGCGCCGTCCTCTCACTGTTGTGGCCTCTCTTGTTGCAGAGCACAAGCTCCAGACGCGCAGGCTCAGTAGTTGTGGCTCACGGGCCCAGCTGCTCCGCGGCATGTGGGATCTTCCCAGACCAGGGCGCGAACCCATGTCCCCTGCATTGGCAGGCAGATTCTCAACCACTGCGCCACCAGGGAAGCCCTATCCAGTTTATTGATGGTGCTGTTGAGTTCAGCTATGTCCTTACTGATTTTCTGTTTGCTGGATCTGATCATTTCTGATACAGAGATGTAAAGTCTCCAACTGTAATGGTGGATTCATTTCTTTCTCCTTGAAGTTCTATCTGTGTTTTTGTCTTGCATATTTTGATGTTTTGTTAGACAAATACATGTTAAGTGTTGTTATGTCTTCTTGGAGTATTGACCCCTTTATCATTGTATAATGTCCTTCTTTATCCTTGATAACTTTCCTTGCTTTGAAGTCTGATCTGCTTGAAATAATATAGCTACTTATGCTTTCTTCTGATTAATGTTAGTATAGTATAACTTCCTCTATCCCTTTACTTCTAACCTATATGTCTTTATATTTAAACTGGGTTTCCTATAGACAACATATAGTTGGGTCTTATTTTTTTGATCCACTATGACAAACTCTGTCTTAATTGGTGTATTTATATTATTAATATGTAAAGTAATTATTTCAGTTGGATTAATATCCACCATATTTGTTATTATTTTCTATTTATTGCCATTGTTCTTTGTTTTTGTCTTTCACGCTTTTTCTACCTTTTGTGGTTTTAACTGAACATTTTATATAATTCTGTTTTCTCTCCTTTCTTAGTATATTGGTTATATCTCTTTTTTAACTTTTTTTAGTAGTTGCCCTAGAGTTTGCAATATATGTTGATGACTAATCCATGTCCACTTTTAAATAACACTGTCCTGTGTCATGGATAATGCAAAGTGCCTTATAATAACAAAAATATTTCTGATTCCTCTCTCCTTTCTCTGCCCATAAAAGGCATTCCTCATTTCTATTACAGTGTTTTTGATCACTTGTATTTCTTTTTGAGTCTTTCTCAGCATTTCCATTTCTCTACTTACATTACTCATCTGTTCTTCCATGTGTCTACTTTTAAAATTGAAGTTCTTAGCATATTAATTGTAGTTTTTAAAATTCCTGGTCTGGTTATTTCAACATTCCTGCCACATCTGACTCTGGTTCTGATGTTTGTTCAGTCTCTTCAAACTGTGTTTTTTGCCTGTTAGTATGCCTTGTAATTTTTTGTTGAAAGGTAGACATGAGATACTGGATAAAATGAGAGTTAATAGGCTGTTAGTAATTTAATGGTAAGGTATAGTCCTATGGTCAGGTCTTAGTCTTTTGGAGAGCCTGTGCCTCTCAGCTGTGTAATTCACCAGTGCTTCTGAGTCCTCCCCATCCCCTTACATGGGACAGGATGGCTAGAGGGGGCCGGAGTTGTGTACTCCCCTCCCTGCAGGTAGGTTAGGTGCTTATAAGACCCAGCAGGTTAGGCTTTGGTAAGAGTTTCTCCTAAAGGAAGTTCTTGTTAAGAAGAATTTAGTGCTCAACATGTTTTTCAAATGGAAATCCTCCCCCTGATGGAAGTATTAGAGGATTTTTCTCCAATATTCACTGTAAGGACATGGTACAACTCCCAGAGAATAAAACTCAAAAAGTGTGGGGACACCCTATAAATGGAGTTTTTAATTCTCAGGTTTGTCTATCCTGAGCCTCCACTAATTCTTCAATTACAGTTCAGGTTTCTCTACCCGAGCACTGCTTCCCAAAGAGGTTTTGGTTCAGGGGCTTTTGCTCTGGCAAGTTGGGATTCTCTGCATCCTCTTGTCTTTCCAGTTTTTGGAACAGCAGTTTGCCTTATGACCTTACTTCTCTGATGGGTCTAACAAAAGTTGTGGTGTCTGTTTATTCAGCTTTTTACTTGTTGTCATGATGGGTTGATGACTTTAAGCTTCTTACATGGTGGACCGGAAACTGAAAGTCCCCGAGGTTATTTTTAGTTCTTCCAAAACTGTGTTGTTTAGAACCTAGTTCTTTTATTTCTTTTCCTCATAACTCTCTAGGAATTTTCTCAAATAACAATTCCAACATTGTTATGTAATCAGAGAATGTGGTCTTAACATTTAAAGGTCCAGGGAAGTGGGAGGTATACACAAAGGGCAGAGAGTATAGTAGTTTGTGGTTATTATAAAATAGAATATTTTGTTTAAAAACCTGACAAGTATAAATCTTTTCGCTCCAGTACTTTTTCAGACAAGAACAGAAAGGATTGATTTTTCCATAAGACTAAAATCTTTTAAAATACACTCACCGACTGCTCGATGTAGTGGAAAAAACAAAAGTATTTGGCGTATAGTTTCCTTTTTCAGGATGCTAAATTCTTAGCTCAAGATAGTAGTATAATGTGCCCTTTCTTTTTTTTTGTAGAATCGAATAGAACTTAAAAAAGATTATAGATTTTGCAAATTAGATGGCAATGTTTCATAGCTCTTTGCATAATAAAAAATACTTGCAAATATCAGTTGATAGCCCACTTGAAGCAATATAACAGAATTCAGTGAGTCAATTACAAATATAACTTAGACAATAAGTTCCTTTCAATTTCACCTACATATTTTTTTAGATTTGTAGTAGCTAAATTTTAACTGCAACATAAATATACATGCAGCTCTGTGTGTGTGTGCACTTTCCTTGTTAGAAAATTGATATGACTTTTTTATACTTTATGAAAGTTAATCTGGATTAAAAATTGATTTCTCCCATCTGTTTTTCTTTTAACCTGTTTGGCTCTTTTTAACCTCAAAATGTGAATGCCCAATTATTTCTTTTAATTACACAGATAATATATGAAATTCATAAAAAGTGAGAAAATTTGTCAAAACATGTGAAGAAAATCAGTCCATGTCTTGTCAGGTCCAATTTTGAAATGTACATCCTTTTCGCTCTCTCTCCTCCCTCTCTCCCTCCCTCCCATTCTTCCTTCCTTCCCTCCACCCCACTTTTCTCTCTGTCGATCTCTCTGTCTGTTATAAGCATTGTTTTTAAAGGTACAGGAACATATTCTGCTGTCATTTCTTTTTCGCTTAATTATGATCATTCATCTACTTTAAGACAGAAGGCTGCATATCATAAATTTAATGAATAAATATTATTCACTGGTTTGTATGTCCCATAATCCATTCAACCAATTACCTGTAATTTGGCATTTAGATTGATTCCTTTTGGTTCTTTTAATACTATAAGCAGGACACTGTTGTACATGCTTAAGTATGTGCTTGTTCAGTTATTTTCTTAGAGTAGCATTTTCTGTTAATTTCATTATTTTTACCAGGATACTAGTAGGCCTTGATGTTTCTCTTCCATTTGTGTATCTCCAGCTTTTTTTAGTTTAGTAGGCTTTCAAGTTAATGTTAAAAGAAAAACCTACATTTTGCAGTATCTGAGGCTGTTGTTCCAGTAATTTCATGCGTTCAAAAGGTGGTTATGGGTCATCATGGTTCGATCTTTAGGAATAAACCATGTAGTTATGAGCAAGATAAACTTTACCATTTTTTTTTTTTGTCCTTTTAAAATCTAGCAGAGATATTTTTTTTTTTTTTTCCTTATGATAACTTTTATTTATTTATTTATTTTTACTGTGTTGGGTCTTCGGTTCGTGCGAGGGCTTTCTCTGGTTACGGCAAGTGGGGGCCACTCTTCATCGCGGTGCGGGGACCGCTCTTCATCGCGGTGCGCGGGCCTTTCACTATCGCGGCCACTCCCGTTGCGGGGCACAGGCTCCAGACACGCAGGCTCAGTAGTTGTGGCTCACGGGCCCAGCTGCTCCGTGGCATGTGGGATCTTCCCAGACCAGGGCTCGAACCCGTGTCCCCTGCATTAGCAGGCAGATTCTCAACCACTGCGCCACCAGGGAAGCCCCGATATTTTTGTTTTTAAAGATAGCATTTATCTGATATTGTGTTGAAAAATACTGTGCCTAAAATAAATCTCTTTATTTTTAATCCAAATAACCATAGATGGTCATTATATATTATGTAAATTTATTATATATATTATACATATAGTACATAATCATATACATGTGTTATATATAGACACATATAGAATATGTAACCATATGTAATATGTAACCATATATAATACTTAAACTGCTTTATAAGTCACTTTTAATTCTTATGTACTAATATACTTAATTATTATTTTTCCCTTATTTGACCCTTTTGCTTAAAATGAAGTCAAATTTTCTAAGGCTTCCTTGTGACCTTAAATTTTATCTACCATCAAAGATCAGGGTAGTTTTCCCTCTTATCTGGCTAAGTTTAAGTTAGTTAAGCCTTAGACTTGGTTAGGGGAATATTTCCCCTCTGTCCCAAGATGTCTCTGACAACAGAGTAGAAGAAGGGTGTAGCAAGACTGTCACTTATTGGACAAAGACTAATGGGACCTGAGAGTAAAGGCTGGCTGTGATGGCTACGGTTCTGGTAGCACGGTTCATGAAAGGTTTCTAGCCTGAGAAGCAGGGTTGATTATGAAGTCATTCCTTGAGGAACAGTTTGTTAAGCAGAGTAAGATTTTCCTGTTCCCTCCCTCCTTCCCTCCCTTCCTCCCTCCCTCCCTCCCTCCTTTCCTTCTTTCCTTTTTTTGGGAAGGGGTGTATGGAGATCAGAGATACTGTATTTGGTTTGGATTTATAAATCATGACCTACTCAAGGAATGTCCAGTTGGAGATGTTGACCAGTCAGTTGGAATATAGTCTTAAGTAAAAGAAGTCAGAGCTGAAAATACAAAGTTGGGTCCCAGCAATTAGTTGCTGCCATTTGGTTGACCGATTATATCACCTGCCCCTTTTTCAATGGAGACACAACTGTAGCTAAGTGAATTCTTCATTTTACGGGGATGACTCCTGCACTGAAGAATTTTAGCATCCTCGGGCATTAAAGGCCAGTGACACTCCTCCAATTCTGTGACATTCAAAACGTCTCACTTCTCTACCCACCCTGCCCCTACCCCAGTTCCCAAAAGGATTGGGTAGAAGCTGGAGGGAAGATCATGATCCCAGTAGAGGTTGAGGTCTATTGAAGTGATGGCATAGAACGACTTTGTCCAGTAGACATGGAATGAAATCCATACGTGTAGTTCTGAATTTTCTAGTAGACACATTAAAAATTTAAAAAATAACTTTAATAATATATTTTATTTATCCCAATGTAACCAAAATATCATTTCAACCTGTAATCAATGAACAGTTAATGAGATGTTCTGCATTCTCTTTTTCGTACGAAGTTTTCCACATCCAGTGTGTGTCTTATATATAAAGCACCTCTAAATTTGGACTAGTCACATTTCAGCTGCTCCATAGCTGCATATAGCTAGTGGCTACCCAGGCACCATAGGTGTAGACTGTGTGTATCCTAATGGAAGTGAATTTGTGGTTTGCCTTTCCAGCATGTTCTCCCACCTTCTAAACAGAAGTCCTTCTTTTATTCCTATGACTCTGAATCAGCAGTGAGATGCTCTAAGAACCTACTAGCCCTCACAGATTTTCATTTTTCATGAGAAGGCACCCTTCCTCTTCTTCTTTAGCAGGGATATTGTGGCAGTTTAATTTACATAACCTGGGTTATGATTCAAATTTGTTTGTTTGGTCCAGTACAACTAGATGGAACTAAATCCTGTAGTTCCACAAGGGTGTATTGAATTCTGTTACTTAAAAGGTAACATTACTAACACAATTGAGAAAATATACAGGTTTATATTTCAGTTCATAATTGTGAAATACTTTGTTCTTGATAGAGGGGTCCGTCCTGGTTTCCATGAGAAAAGCCACGTATCCGTCATCCAGCAAATTAGATACAGCGCCAAGAATGAAAACTTTATCTTCTAGTTTCTTATTGAAAGTTAAGTCAGCATATTCATTTAGGTGATTCCAATTTCTTACTTTGGGGGTTTTCTAGGCTAATTTGGTAGATACTCACTGGCCATGTCTAGGAATGAGGTGAGAGATCTCCCTTGAGTTGCTATATTAATGTTGAAATCCCTATAGGTTTCTTTCAGTTGCCGTAGATTGAACTAATGAGCAAATTCTTGCAGCTCCTTTCTGGAATTTTTGCCCTTGTTTAGTGGGAAAATTTGGATATGCAGAAAGAGGAGAAGAAATTCGAACAAAATAGTAAAGCCATCTTGTAAAATGTTTCTCATTTCCCAGTTAGGTGTATTTTAAGGTAAACTATAAATATTCTTTATAATCAGATATTATTTTCTTTTAATATTCAGGTTGTATCTATACGCTTGGGCAATATAATTCAACAGAAAATTAAGATTCTTTTCTAATGAGTTCATAATATCAATAATTATAAAATAGTGCTTCTTAGATGGGGCACCCTCCTTTGCCTCTCCTTCCTCTCCCCCTCTCCCTTGACATTTGGCCATTTCTCATGTTTTTTTTTTCTTTGCTGTACCGTGCAGCATGTAGGATCTTACTTCCCTAACCAGAGATCAAACCCGCGTCCCCTGCATTGGAAGCACGGAGTCTTACCGCTGGATCACCAGCGAAGCCCCTGGTGGCATTTTGGATTGCCACAACTATGGGGGTGAAGGACTGTTCCTGGGATCTAGTGGTAGAAGGCAGGGATGCTGCAGAATATCCTACAATGTACAGGACAAGCCCCCAGAGCAAACAACTATCTGGTCTAAATGTTGTAGTACAGATGTTGAAAAGCCCTGGTCTAAAAGAATACCGGAGTTATGACAGTGGACTTCCTTAACAGAACCTATTTCCTCTCTCTATGAGCAGCATTTAATTTAGACATATTGACTATGAAGTAGCAGAAAAAGGTAATAGAAACTTCCTGGATACAGTAAGTTATACAGGTTGAAAATTATACTGTTTCTGGTTTTATGGGGCAGGTTTATTAAGAGGCTGGAGGAAGTAACAAAGCCTGAGTAAATGCCGTGTAGTTATTTAATTCCTTAATAAAAAGTGTGCTTCAGATTTCTGTTGAATAAATTTTCCTTTCTGAATTGCATTGCGTCGCATTTTAGAATTTTAGAAGTACCGTTTATGGGAAAAAAATAGCCCTAGATTTAATTTTTCTACACACACACACACACCCCTTATAGAAATTCTAAGAAGGCATAAGGATGGTTGATAAAATGAGGGAGGTGCAGAGATGGGAGAAAGGCATTCAGGGTGACAGCAGCATGGGTAATGGCATGGAGGTGTTAATATCACTGGCATTGTATTGCCCTGAATACAGACAGATTTTAAACTTTTATCTCCTTGGATTTATTTTACCTCCTATGTAGTTCTTCTGGTTTCCTCAAATAATTTTGCAAGTTTTCCACAGCTCAAATAACAGGGCACTCTGTAGGTATCTTCTCCTACAGAGAATATGTTGTAGTAGTGAATATCTTCCTTTAAAACAGTGTATTTCTGGGTAATCATGTGAAGGGGAACCATAGAAAAGGCTTTGAGCACTGCATCAAATAACATTTGATTGCTAGGAAGGGCTATCAGACACTTCACGGTGTGCCCGGCAGTCGGAGAATATTAACTGTCCTAGAGGTGTCCTTGGAGAGGTGAGCTGGGTCTTTGTTATTGGTGTTCATCCTCACAGTTTTAAACAGATAAAATAGTTCACTGTTGCCATGCATCATGAGAAATATATGCTAATTGTGTAGATCAGTCTTCTGTCAATTCCTTTCATTAGTATTTTTATCAAATCTACCATTTCCATTCTAGTTATATAATAGTTCATATAGAGAAATCTCACACATAAAACCAAGAGGGTTCTGCAAAGAGTCAAAAATCGGATTAGGACATCCATTCTTAAAAGTAAGTTTAGTAGAATGGGTGAAATAGTATAACCATTACTACTATTAATTAAAATTACTTAATATTAACAATTAATAGAAAATACTTTGTGCTAAAGTATCTTATGGGCATGATCTCATCGAATCTGTAGAATAATTCTGTGAAATAGAATGTTATCTACATTTTACAGATAAGAAAACTGAAACCATGAGAAGGTCATAACCCAGGAAATCTGTTCATTGGGCCCATGTTCTGGGCAATATTCTATTCTAACTTACACTTCTATATAGTCATGAAAGTGTACAGAAATAAGCGTAGACTTGGAAGGTAGAATGCTTTTAAAAAGGTAAAAGATAAAGTAGTCAGAATTCTTGGAGATGGTATTGGATAAAATGAAAGATGTGTAATAGCATTGCCAATCAAAATGTCAAATTAGTACAGGATTTGGATTATACATAAAATTTAATTATTACAACTAAAGACATCATTTGGGGAATCTGGAGAGATCACAGCTAGAGGTGGGTATACTTGGAAGCTGACAGATTACATTTCGGGTTGAGCCAATGCATTTGGCCATTTGGCAGCCAACTACTAATGTCTTTCTCCACTGCAGTCCGAGGACCCAGAGTGTTGAGGAAGAAAGAGAGGGGAAAGGCTATTCCAGTGATGTGTCTTACATGATTTTCCTGGCAGTGCAAACGATTGCACCTTTGTATTTTTGATATAGTCTTTTTAAAGCACTTTTGTTACACCATTTAATAGTAAGACAAACACTACCTAGTGCTTTTACATGCTTTGACAATCCTTCTTAGATGAAATAAACAGTAAAGGTCATTTGTTCTAGCTTTACTTTTTCAAAACATACATTAAAAACCAGTATCATGCCTAGGGTTTTCAAGGAATGTGATATTTTATATATGTTACAAAATCTTAACTAAATAATATGTATAAAATAAGAAGGCATTGAATATAAGACCTAGTTTACCAGTTTATATATTTTTCTGGCCACTGAGGAGACCCATGAGGTTGACCTTTTCTTTTTGTTTTCATTAGAATAGTTCTAACTAAAAAAAAAGTTAACTTGGATTTTTATTTCTCCTCAAAATTTTTTTGCGTATTCCCAACTCTTCAGTGCTATTTCTTCAGGCTGTACAGGAGACAGATATTCAACAGCTCGTGTTTGAATGAGATAATCCATTTTGGGTTTGATAAGGAGCCACTTGACATCATTGTAGGTCAGGAAAGGTGGAAATATAGGTCAATAGTCATTTCCTTTGTTTCCTACAGAAAATAAATGACTTAATTTTTGATAGTAATCTTCATTGTCTCCAGGCACAGAGGACCGGTGATGTGATTTCATTACATATTCCATTCAGTGTTCTGCATATTTTTTTCATTTCTCTCCAAATGACTTTTCATAAAGGGAAACAGCGGTGAATATGTTAATGTACAGTACTCTTAAACTCGTACTTTGGCAAATATTTATTTTGTTTCAAGTTTTGATAACCGTGAAAGTCTGTAAAATGATAAATCCCGGGAAAAATGATCGTGAAGACAGAGTTAATTCTTGTCTTGAAAATGCAGCTAATAAGATGACTTCTTTATATAGTTTTTTTTCGTTATTTCAACCAAACCGGTGTTTCCAAGTTTGAATAAATTTGACTCTATTAGTATCTGTTATAATATTCGAACGTACTCAGCTTGAGAGAAATTTTCTTCGATGCATAACAGATCCTGAGTAAGCAAAAATGTACTGAAATTAAGCAATATACCGAAATATTAATGTATCCCAGAGTGCAATTTATCCTTTACGGGATACTGGAGGAATATACGACACGTTTGGCTTTTCCTGCTGGGCTTCCTGCCTCAAGCTTCATGTACAATGTAGAAAGTCAGTGCCATCCTTGACACTCCTCTCAGCTCTTACCCTACACTTCCTCCTTCTTGTCGGTCATCAAAAGCTGTTCATTCTTCCTGTGTACTCCCTCTCAAATAATTTTCCTCCTCTTTATTCCCACTGCCACTGTTTTGGGTCAAGCTCTCACCAGCTCTCCCCTGAGTTGTCGCAGTAGCCTGTGAACTGGTGGCTCTTCCTTCTGCATCAAATTCTATCTGTTTATAAGCCATCTTCCAAAGCAAGTCCAGTGCTAGCTTTCTAAACACAAAGCTTAAACACATTATGCTTTTGCTGCATGATGCCCCATCACCTGCTGTCTGATACCCAAACACATTTCTTTCCCATTTACCTCAAGTTTTCTTGGATCAGGGAGTCTTTCTCTCTTATTCACTTGGGCCCCTAGCAACTAGCCCATTGCAGGCATTAAAGAAACATTTTTGAATGAATAAATGAATTACCATAACATATGAGACCTTTGCCACCTAACACCAAGTTACTTACATGGTCTCATCTCCAGTTTCTCCTCCAATAAATCCTGTGTTCCAGCCACATGAAATCCTTTATAATTGTTCACAAATATGGAGAATTTCATTGCCCTACGATTTTGCTTATGCTCTTCTGCCCGTCTGTTTCTCAACAATCAGTTATCACCTGGGTCAGGTGAACCCAGGGAATGAACTGATTTTAGATTTATTTACATTTATTCTTTTCATCAGCCCAACAGACATCTACTGAGCACATACTATGTGTTAGACACAGTTATAAGTTTGGGGATAGGGACTTATGAACAAAAAGACAATGTCATGGCCCTCCTGGAACTTACATTCTAGTGTAATAACAGATAAAGAATTTGTCAGGTAGTGATGAATACAAGGGTGGAATCGAATATACAGAGGCCTGGAGGAGAGAGCATTTTTGACATGGTTGAGATGTACCCTGGGCAGAATGGTGGAAAACAGGGTTGGGTAACTGGTTAGAGGCACATTGGATAAATAGTTAGAGGTCCCCACTATAGGACAGGGTAAAGACTTCAGAATGACCTTAACACCATCTCCCTTCAGTGTGTCTGTGATCAGCCTGCCCTTGCCTTGCTGCTCCCACTTCAGCCCTGGTTCCCAGCCTTTTGATATAACAGGAGCTTGAAGCACACTAGCCAGAGTGGCTTGGACTGTTCTGGGCTCATCCAAGTTTGCAGCCAATGTCAGAGTACCCAGCAGTTGAGAATCTCTATCCCAGGCAGCAATGGAAAATAGGTATTAACCCCAGAGTTAGACGGCCGATCATTTTCATAACCTTGGGCAGATTACTTAATCTCTCTGAACCTGAATTTTCTTATCTAAAATGGACATAGTGAAAAAGAAAAGAATGAAACTCTATAAAAGTTTCCCTGTTTCGTTCACTGACGTTTCCTAAATAGCGAGACAGTGCCTGGTACTCAGTATTTTTTGAATGAATGAATGATATAACAAATGTAAAGCCCATGAAACAACACTTGGTACGTAAGTGTTTAGTAAATGGTAGTTATTATCATTGTTCGTATGTGGTTATATATATATATTGTTATTATAATTGTTATATAATTATTTTTAAAATTTTGAGACCCTGTGGTCATATTGTGGTTGTATTGCAAGTGTAATTGCCCATGTGTGGGTCCTGTGTACTGCATCGGCCTTTCTGCCCAGCCTCATGGTGCCTGGTTTTTGTGCGCATGTGTGTACCTGGGCTCGGGCACATGGCTAGCTCTCTGATTCTCGTCTGCACCTGTTACCCGGTTCTGGCTTCTCCTGGGGCTAGGCACTCAGAATTAGTTTCTGCTAGCCCTGCTCCCTTCAGAGAATCTTGTTTCTGGCTTCCTTTTTCCAGGACTGAACTCACTTCTCTCTTTTCTTTCTCATCCTCTTTTTTTGGGGGAAGGTGGGAGCTATAATTGACATATACTGTTAATAGAGTCACCATGCTGTACATTACATCCCCATGACTTATTTATTTCATAAATGGAAATCTGTACCTTTTGACCACCTTCACTCACTACACACAAACACCCCTCTGGCAATCACCAATCTATTCTCTGTATCTGTGAGCTCTCTCTCTCTCTCTCTTTTTTTTGTTGGTATTGTGTGTGTGTGTGTGTGTGTGTGTGTGTGTGTGTGTGTGTGTATGCTTAAGATCTTACATATAATCAAGATGTGGTATTTGTCTTTCTTTGTCTGACTTATTTCACTTAGCATAATGCCCTCAGGGTCCATCCATGTTGTTGCAGATGGCAAGATTTCCTTCTTTTTTATCACTGAATAATTCCCTTATCTTTACCTGACATCAAGACCACTTGTTAGCCCATCCTGATGCCTGTTGCTACACATTTGATCTCTCCCTGGGCTGTTACTATCTGCCCAGCTGAGCTGAAGTTTTGTGCTCCCTCTCTAGGGTTTGGTGGGTGGTCAGTTGGCACGTCTCTTGCCATGGTATTTTCCTGGCTTTTGACCTGGTTTCTGTTTTCCAGTCCTGGCTCTGCCCGTTACCTCCCGTAGTGCCTCGTGGTTCATGAATGTGGCGCGGACAGAATGAGATGACTGCCATAGCAGAGACCTGTCACTACGTGTTTAAGGAGAAGTTTGGCCAACTCATGACCCCCAAGTGTGTGCAGCTCTTCAGAATATGAATGACAAAATAATTTTTATTACAATCTGTATTAATACTGGGGTGGAAGACTTCTTTAGAAGCTCAGTTGATATTTCTAAAAATATTAGTGTAAACGATCCATTGTTGTGGTAATTTAGCGCTTTACCAACATAGAAAACAATGATTCTTGCTATCAGGAAAATATAAGTTGCTGCATTGCATGTGCAGTTTTACCAATTCTTATGAAAGACACATTCCATGTTTCGACGTGAGGTGATTATGGAAGGGTTTTGTTTTTGAGACTGATGACAGATATTTCAGAATAATGTATTTATGGATCATTGAAACCACTGAAGGGGTTTTAAGTTGCAAGTCCCAGTAGGTCTGTAGTTTGGATCCTAGTTCTCCCAGTAAAATATAATCATCAATGTGATATCCACTCTCCTGGGCTGCAAAGCAAGGGAAGATGAAAGCCTGGGCCAGAATGGCAAAGTCTACATTTGAACTGATATTTATTTTGTACCATCGGAGGTACTTTAATTATGCATATGCCCTCTACAAAATTGACTTACCAGTGTGAGGGTATGTGAGTTTAGAAAAATATAATTTTACACTTAATCTAAGCAATTATAAATTGAATGTGAGGCCCGAATGTATCTCTTTTGAGTACAAAAGGTCGAAGATGAAGTTCCTGTATCATCCAAGTACTTGAAACTATTGTGAAAATATTGAATGAGCCATCAAGGATATGAATATTTTCAAAACACTGGGTAGCAGATGAGATTACCATAGATTTTTCTGGATGTTGAACTCAGGATGGGACTGACTTGCTAAATTAATTACAAGATGTTTCTAGGATAGGAATGTATAATCTTATCAAGCTAAGGAAATATGTTGAAAGATTGATTTAAAGGAAAAAAAAAAAGTGAAATAGCTTTGAAACCAGGGGCTTATTTGATCTCTTATTGTTATTCCCCAAACTGTTGATACTCACCGGTGACCAGAAGTTGCACATTCCTTTCAGTGACTAAATCAGTTCAGCCCTGAGAGGAACCATCAATGGAGATTGCAGAACTCCTCTGCTGGGACCTTCAATAAGATGCTCATGTTTTTTTTCCACATTGATTTAGGGAGCGCACAGAGGAAGATGGAGAGAGAAGGAGAGGGAGAGGAAGGGAGAGAGGGGTGTAGTGGTTGGGAGCTTAGCTTGGGCTCAGGCTCCTTTGGTTTGGAATCGAGCTGCACCACTTACTAATCGTGTGACCTTGGACAGTTTAACCTCCTTGTGTCTCAGATGCCTCATCTTCGGATAATAAAGCCTTGACCTCTTGGGTTGCTGTAAGGACTAAATGAGTACACGTCTCTTAGCACAGGGTCTAGTCCATAGTAAATATGCAAATAGCAGGTGTTGTTATTATGTTTGCTGGCAAGATAATAATAAAATGGTAGTTGTGTTATGCTACCTATTGTTGCATAACAATAGATAATGGAAACTGTTGGCTGGTCATAATTCTAATCTCTTAGGTGTGTCGATCCTTAGGAAGAGCAGGGATTCACTCATTCTTTTGCATTTCAGCACAAATTTGGGGGTAGTATAAAACACTTATGTTTTCTCTGAAGAAAGGACCTATTGCTTGAACTGGCATACAGGCTTGGAAAACAATTGTTATTTTTGTTGGTTTTTATTGTTGTTATGGTAGAAGTGAGTCAAGAAAGGGGAGAGATTGACTTCTCTATGAAGTGGTTTTTAAGCAAAAGGTGAATTTCCTTATAATCTGATTCTTCTGCTTTTTCTGTAGGAAAAAGTACTCAGAGGATGATACTTTTAACCAGTTGGTATGCCTGCATTATAACATGTGAAGAATCTTTTCTGAACATGCCTTAATCAACTTGATGCAGTGAATCATGAATTGTTTCTCATGTGTCCCTTTGATCACTGTTGAACATAACATGGGTAGGGGTGAGGACAATTCATATTTTTCATTACCTGTAGCCAAACATGGAGATTCAAGATGGAAACATGTTTAAGTGAATATGTCCTGTATCTTGAGAAATCAGAACAAATCCCAGTAGATACTTTTGGCTTATGAAGGGAAGCCTTGTTGAAAAATTTGGTCTGTTGAATGTCGACTAGCTGGCTCTTGATTACCCCAGCTGTGCAAAGTGGATGACGCACAGTCTGGAGGAGGGAGAGGAAAGAGACCTGCATTCTGGGAGTAGGAGGGCGGATTGTAGTAGTTGCCCTGGAAAGTCACCCCTGTTCTATGTTTTTATGAGAGAGGGTCATTGAGCATCAGTCCTTTTCCTTCCTGCAGGTTCCATTCAGAATATTGTGAGATGCTAGGATTGATGACAGTTGTATTTACATGTAGATGTATTTCTGATGTATTTGTGGGGAGGAAGGTGATCTCCACGTCTTACTCTTCCGCCATCTTGAAGGTCTCTTGACATTTGTGTTTATACTGCTTTTGACTGGGAGAGCTACTGCCAGCTGTACTGCTGTGTTGGGAAATAGGAATATCCAGAGTACCATTCTCATCCAGTGCACATGTAATTGGTCAACAGCCAGCTAATAAATCTGATGATAAATTTGGCTGTAATTGATACAATTTACTCATATGAAACATAGGTGTAACATAGGTGTATAGATACGTGTGCATGAATATAAACACATATACATAAATTATATAGGGTTGTATAATATCAAAATATTTGTTACAACATAAAGAGTACCATGTTACTAAAATTGATGACTAATCTTATTTACCTCTTGGGAATCAATTGAGCTATTGGATTCCCCAGCAAATGCGTTTTGATCAAGATCACGGCAAGATACGTTTGACAGCAATTTCAAATTATCAGAGTTTATTACATATTTAAAGTCTGAAGTCAGTTGAGATTGCATGTATCTGATTTTTAGCTTAGAGAGATAAATCTATCGATATTTTGTTCCAAGGACTACGTCCTCAATGCTGTACAATTACCATGTGCTCTGTAGAAACCACACACCTTGGATGGTCTGGAATATGGTGTGATGCTCGGCCCTTCTCTTTATGCTAAACAAGGTCAGAATCAGGAATGCAGAGATTAATACGCTTCATGTATATACAGTATAACTTTCAGGCATATGTACCGATCGAATCTGCGCTAGTTGCAAGAGTTTAATAATTAAGGATTGGGTTCCTTAGCTGTGAACATTGTTATTTATGGTGTTTATTATGGCTGTGCTGCGCCGATCCTGGAAAAATCAGGGAAAGAGAAATATTTGCCAGGCAAACTTCATTTCTTAAAAAAATGCTTGAAAATCTGTTTAATTATTTTACTTTTACATGAAACTGAAGTATAACCCTGTCTTTAACACATCTAGAATTATTCCAATACAACAACAACAAAAATTATAATGAAAACAGTGATATTTAAATATACTAAATAGCATGTGAACCCAGTCAGCTTTTTATGATTTATCCGTTTTTAACTTCAAAGACTCTGGTTAGCTTGCATTTTTATTTTTTTTTTAAATGAATGGATTGATCACAGCCAGCGAGGAAAACGGCTGAAGTCTATCAGCTGTAAATTGGTACAAAGCACTAAAAGGGACATTAGTCTCTAATCAGATTCTAACAGTTCATTAAACCTGCCTTTCCAGAATCGCTCTTTGTCTTTTCCCCTCCTTTGCAAGGCATCTTCTTCCCTTTCCATCTGGGCAAGACCTCCTCCGGGGTAGGAAGCATATCAACTCATCCTTCATTGTCTACCAACCAAACAGCCTACAGGAGGCTTTGTTAGGGTGGATTCCATGCTGCTGTGAAAGGCCCGGCAGTTGAGGGCTGCTGGCAGCAGGAAGGCTTTCCTGAGGTTGGGAGGTGGCAGACCAAGCTGGCTGCTTCCAAGCATGGAAGCAAGTGACACATTGGGATTTGAGGTCCATGCCTGATATGTAAACAACCCACCAGCCTCCGTGAAAGTATTTTAAGCTTGGAACAAATGCACTGAGCTCACCAGTAATACCATAGTTCCTTCTGTCCTAAGCTATTAGGATGCAAAAATCCCCCCAAAATATGGACAGGTCAAAAGCAAACATGTAAAAACAATGATGTATCCTGCCAGTTTCAATAATATTGTACATTTCTAAGAGAGGAACGTGACAGTAATTTTTCTTCTTTTTATTACCTAACAGACTAGGTAGCATGGGATTTCTAAATGCTCATTAGTTAGCTGTAGCGTAAATTTGCTTTTTCTTCTTGCCGTTGATTTCTCTGAGCAAATATTTGTGATAAAAAGCCCCATACATTTTATTTCTCAGAGTATTTTTCTTAAACAAAAAGGAGAGTCAAGAAATGGGAGAAATAATTAGAGCTTCACTATACTGCACTCTGTTGGTATTATTTGGTAATAAAAACGTTTAATTTATGATGTGTTGAAGTGAGAGTTGTTTTTATTTAACTGTCTGTTGGGGAGAAAAGCAACTCTATGAATGGCGAAAGCCTGAAGGTTTAGAAGTGATATCAACCTTTGTCACCATGTAGGCAAAACATTTAGAAATGTCTCTCTTTTTCTTTTAATAAGACCACCTTAGTGTCATGTGGTTACATTCTATAACAGCAAAGACACTATTCTAAAAACTCAGTCAAACTCTGTCATTGTAATTTCTTGGTTTAGTCGGTATTTGAGGGTAAAGTTGGCATTCTCAACATATTTTAAAACATGAGCCTGATTTTGGCCTGAAGCAAGCACTGATGTGTGGCTTTCTGACTCCCTTCCTAGGTTGTTGACTTCAGAAAATCCCCGAAGCTGTGGAAATTAGTCAAAAAATAACCCTGATTTAATCTTTTTATAGATGTTTGAAATTCTATTGAGCCACAATAGAAGTAAGGTTTTCCCTTCTAGAGGTGTTAAATGGAGCCAAACATATACCAGAACAGAAAACAAATTATTGTTTATTCTTTGATTATAACTTCAGCTTAAGAATTCACCCTTAATCCAAGATTTATGTTAGTTGTTTTTAAAGGAGATGTTTGCGGTTGAAAGGTAGAAATTTTCATTTGATCAGATATACCATGATACCGAATTCACTGTCGAGCATTATAGTATCTTGTACTTAAAATTATTTCGACTTTGGCAGTAATATGAGAGTATATAAATTATTTTGATCTGTCTTTTCCTTTATGGATTTCTGTATACAGTTCAACCTCCAGAGCTAAGGAAGAAAGAAACTTGCCTTGTATTTCCTTCCATGATTGCAAGTGTGATGAGTTATTCCGGCCCCGTATAAATTAATGTAAGGTTGCCTTACTCCAGTTTATTACCGTCTGACCTCCAACCCAGGGGTCATAGAATCAGACTGATTAATTCAAGTTCTTGGTCATTATTTCAAATGAAAGTTCAGAATGGGGGGATAATTGGTTATGCTGATATTCTCACTTAATTATACTATATTGTTAAAAAATTAGGTTAGCAGTACTAAATGTACTACAATGAAGGCAGACTCTACCAGCTGTCCTCTTCTGAACGCTTTATAGCTGAATTTCCCTCTCTCTCTTTTTTATTCTCAGAATATCAACACCTTTGAGAACAGAATGTTAATGCTTGATGGGATGCCAGCAGTCAGAGTCAAAACAGAGCTTTTGGAATCTGAACAAGGGGTAAGCAGAAGTTTCCTACGATGCCCCACCCCCTTCTCTTTAAGAGAGTGGAGTGTTTACCTCCAGAGTGTTCTAAGGTTTGCAGAACACTTCTGATTTTTCACTTGCTTCAGCTTTTCTCTCTTGAGTAAAAATCATCTGAGACCATGGTTGATTCTCACCCATTTGCAGCCTCAAATATTCCTAACTTAGAAAAGATAACTTCTTGAATTTACGAAGGCATAGTGACCATACGGCTTTATTTAAATTGGTGAATGTTTTGGAAAGCTAATTCAAATCCAACTCACAGAGGAAGTATTAAAAAAATAAGATGAGACTATAACCTCAATGTCAAGGTAGTTTGGTTCTTACTAAGTTAGGAAATTACAGAGTACAGTTATGGGAATGTTACTGTTTTTGGATGGATTTCTCGTTTGACATTTGTTTTTACCCTTTTTTATAGATGATGAAATTTAGGTCAGTGAGTTTGAAAAGCACATAAAAGCAAAAGAAAGCTTATTGAGCAATAAGTAGCCAAATTGACAATTTATGGCTACTGAAAGTGTAAAGACTTAAGAGCACAGCTAGATTTTTTTAAAAAGGATGTGGGTGATTTTATAATTGTTAACATCTATAGCTTCACTAGTAAAAATCATAATCAGCGCGACATGATCCCTTGCAGCATTGGCTGACCACCTTTTGTATTTAAGGGAGAAAGCACTGCCTGCCTGTCTTAACTAAACCAGCATCACAGAGGCAAGTACACGTGACTGCAAAAAGGACATCAATTAAATCACATATTTAATCTTAATCTTATTTGTGTATCCCTTATTAAAAAAAACCAAAACAAAACATTAGCAGCGTTTTGAAATTGAGCAATCAGATTTAAGTGTTAATAAACTCTCACTCTTAACAACAATCAGTACGCATGAGTTCTTCTGGGACCCCATTCAAGAGGTTAGGATACTGATGTACCAAAATTATTTTGTAATGAGGACACTCGAGGGCAGGGATCTCGGTGGTTGCATTTAGAGGGTTCTCCAGTAATGTCCCCATTGCTGAGCACTCTGTGGCAGGGTGTATGGCATCTCGTAATATATTTCTCTTCCGTGTAGGTCAGTGTCTGAAATAGACCCCCATCACGTAGAACATATCATTTCATCTCTATGTTCAGCGTAGACTGTCGTAGCTCTGAAATGCACATTGTGGAGTATGTCAACCGAAAACATAACCCCACAGTCTACGTGACATAATGACTGATTCACAGAGATTTAACCCCAGACTTAGGCAGTAGAGCATCATGAAAGAAAAGACTATGTGTTGGTTATTAATAATTGCTTATTCGTTGTAGACAAACCTTCAGAAAAAGTCATGTGTTCACCTGGATTTTCTAGCCTGACACTCATCAAGTTAAACTCTATATCCCCCAAACTAAGTAGTTCTTTACCTTTGTTTTTTTAACCAAACCACAGAAGGATGTGTTTTATTTCTTAGGAGTTCTGTTTTCTTAATCTAAATGCATTAGCATCAGTTTAATAAAATAAATTCCTACGTACCCCGTGTTTAAGTTTAACAAAACATACAGACTGTAACATCTTATTTGGAGAAGGCAGCCTGATGGAAAAGTGAAAACGGTATATTTCACAATGTTGCTTTTATTTCACAGTATGTTCTTCAACTTAAATAACAGTAAATCTGTTCAAGTCATACATGTTGGAGGGAGGCAAAAAAGTACAGAAAACCAGTCAGAATATGTTACCTGGGCTACTAGGCAAAGCCAGGATAGTGCATTGTTGTCACCAGTCCTGGGAATCTTTAAGAACATCTAGGTACGTCTCTCTCCTTTACTATCATTTTTCAGTTTTAAGGTAAGGTTTGCATGAAAGATTTAAGTATACAAAAAATGAAAGCCAATATTCCCAGGGGTTTTACAGTGTGAATAAGAAACTCATGTCACATTATTTATAGAAAGTATTTTTCTGTCCTCAAATAGGGACAGGAAAAATTGTAGGTTCTAGGTTTTACTTAATGCCTGTTCATTAAAATCAGTTTTCTTCCTTGTGAATGGAGCTGATGTTGGTATTTTAACCCTAATTTAGAATGTGTATTTTGGAGGGGAATAGAAACTTCATTTACTCTTTTCCTTAGTCTCGTATATACTTATCTTAAGTATATGACACACAAACTTTTGTTCTCTTTTACAGCAAAACTTTAAGAGAAGCAGACCACAGTGTTTAATGAAATGTATTATGATTTAACTATTTATAGAATACAATTAATTTGTACTTAGTCATTTGTAATAATTTAAATCAACTCTCCTTTAAACAGCTGAAATCTTGAATTTTAGTGAACTTTATTTGTGGTCCCTTTACTGGAGTTTTTCATTGGGGATGATGGGATGGGTGATAATGCTGTGTAATTTCAGAATCTCAGAAGTACTTTTAGATAAGGAGTGCTAGAATTCTGAAGATTTCTTGATTTCCATCTTACGGAACTCTTTCCTCATTGAGTATTAAAGGCTGGTTGAAGTTTGATTCTTCACAAGAAAATGTGAACATATTGGTGACATTAAAATCATCACATGTGTGATTATGGGCTTTTGAAAAAGATGAGATGTTACAGTGAACAAAACATTGTAGAAGTGTATCTGTGCATCACAACAGTGAATGGGAAAGCCTGAAGCTTGTGCATTAGTGGGATTCTGTAATCACTCTGGAAACCTAGTTTTGAGACTCTTCCATCAGCGTTAAGGGGAGAAAAAGTTAGTCTGCCTTTCAGGCTACAGGCAGTATTGTAAAGATCTGCTACTTTACATGGACCTCCTGTCTCAGGGCACCATGAAGGCATCTGCTCCTTCTCTGTTTCTTGTCATAAATAGTCCCTTAGGTCTTCGGCTGTCAGCTGGTCTCTGCATGTGTCCCCTCCTCTCCAAGGAATTCAGGACTGGATGAGCACATTTCAGAGCTTAAAGAAAGACTGTGGAACAGGTCGAGGTTGGCCACTCTGCTTTCTCTTCTCTGAAAACTTCTGGCTGCCTTGCCTCATCCCCTTAATAGTTTTGTGGTGTGTGTATGTGGTCCCATCTCTTTAATCAGATGATAAGCTCTCAGCGGGCAAGAACTATTCCTTGTGTTTTTCTCGTAGTTCCTGGCACGTGGTAAGTGCTCAGAAAATACGTGCTTTATTAAACTTGTCCAGGCATTATAACTGGCATGGTGCAAAATATGAAACCAGTCAATAGCTACTTATAAACCTGCTCTGTCTACCTCATAGGGTTGTTGTGAATATAAAAATAAGAATTGGAAATATTGGAAATAATAGATTCCCTTTGGTGGCAGTCTTCATCTTGTAGCCATGTGAACTGGATAGAGAAGAGTGGCTGATTCAGACCGTCTCTGTGTGCCTGACTTCTGTTTGGAACCCTTAGTTTTGTGGTATTGAAGTCGATCATTATTGCAGTCTCCTGAAATGTGACTTAAGTTTTCTTCAGCCTTCTTGGTAATACAGCTCATGCTACTGCGTGGTCCATGGCAAGGTCATGTGCTCTGGTGATATACTTCAGGGGCACAGCATGGAGTGGTGGAGTGACTTTGTCTGTGACCTTTGGTGCTTGTGTCCTGCTGTTATAAGAGCTTCCCAAATGTGCTCTCAGCCTTTGGATGTTCTAAGGCGTTGTTAAACCCAGGACTAAAGCAGGAAGAGGAATGCTAGAATTTGTAAACCCCAGAGATAAGGCGGTGTGCAGAGAATAGGCACCACCTCAAAGACATAAAATGTGGTTTTATTCCTGGCCCTGCAGCTCCCTAGCTGGAACAGCATTGGGAAAGAACTGCCCATCTCCAGGCCTCTATGTCTTCATCTGTGCAGTGGGGATGTTAGAGACGAGACCTTCCAAATTCAGTCTGACGGTCTTTGATTCTGGTAACAGGCATGGAGTGAGAGAAGGCATTTCCCATGTTGAGTCTAAAAGTGATACTGCAGTGAAACTGCCTGTGTGTGGAAGTAGAAATGCACAGACTGTAAAGTGAGACAGACCTGAGTTAAGATACTTCCTCAGCCGTCTCTGTCCCCCTATTCCTCCTCATCTGGGAAGTGAAGTGAACCGAACCATCCAGCCTCACAAGGGCCTGACTGCACGTGGTGGGTGCTCAAGAAATGTTCTCCTTTTGAGGAAAAATAGGATTATAAAGGGCCCCATTGCTTCACTTTCCATTGCTGCAGTTCTCATAGGTACTTAGTAGAGGTTTCAACATCTGCATTAATTTATAATCCTAAGAGAGGACTTCAGGTAAATCTTAAATCTTAAGCTTTGTTTTTTTATTTTAATTTTTATTTAAGCGTATCTGGAGAAATGTTGCAAATTCTGCTTAGATTTTATCATGTAAAAAAATAGAATGATGAAGCCAGAAATCAGTTATTATTTTAACACAGAAGTGATACCGCTTGGTGTGATAATGCTATTTGGCCATAATTTTTAAAAAAGGAGTCTGAGTTCGCATACTTTGAAGACTTGTTGGTATATTTCCAGATGAAATAATTCGATGTCTGGGATGTGCTGCAAAATAAAAAGGGGAGGGTGGAATGGATGGGGATGGAGATGCAGTAAGATCGGTCATGGTTCCATCACTACTGAAGCTGGATGATGGGTGCAAGGGGGCTTGTTTAACTGTTCTGCCTAATCTTATATATGTTTGAAATTCTTTAAAGTAAAATGTTTAAAACAGCTCTCTCAATAAAAATATGAAAAATACATAGGCGTCAGAGGGAGACGGGAAAGAATCATTCCTCACTCAGTCACCCTCGCTCTTCGTGTTCCAAGGCCTGAGGGGTCTGCCGCAGGGATGGAGCGGACCTGAGTTCCTCCTCCAACCACGAGGGTGTTGGAGCCCTTGGTTTCTCCTCCTCTCTCTCCTCTTGTAGAGGCAGGTGCGGTCCTGATCCGCGGACTTGTAGGCAGAGGGAAGTGGCAATAGCATGGCTGAGAGAGAGAAGGAGAAGGGATGTTCTGCCCATTTTAAGTGTTCCGAGCAGTTGGTAATTGGGTGATAGAAGACCCCTCTGTGTGACACTGTGGGAGACGGCCTAAGGTCGCTTTACCACAGCCCGGGAGCTGGGGAGGGGACAGGTATGGCAGCGGATAGGTATGGTTCCATGGCTTCCTAGCAGAAAATATCAGCCCTGGTCGGACCAGAGATCTCTGAGCGCTCTAATTTTAGAGGTAGGACAAAAGAGAATAATGGTTCTTTCCCCCGGAGGCTTGCAGTGCTTTTGTAAACCGTTCAGTAGGACGTTCATAGCAAGGTGTTGAAGACATTTCTGTATCAAGGAGAACTAGCGCCGGTAAGGCGACTGTATTGTCACGTCTTCAAGAGCAGAGCTAATGCTTTTTGTTTCTCGTTATTCCTCATCCTCCCAGCGCAGGGAGCTGATGCTTAGGCAGAGCTCAGCAAAGAGCGATCAATTCAGATGCTGTTTATTGTAAGTGGGAGCCAGTGTCAACGGCAGAATTGAGATTTCGAGACAGGTGCCATTTTGGAAAAGTTGCCAATCCTTAGGTTTGATAAACAAAGAGAAACAGGTGCAAGTGTTGTAGCTGAACCTACATGTGTGCTATGCAGTGCTGATTGGAGACCGGCAGTTACATTAAAATTCAGTGGCTTTAGAGAAAAAAACTCCACAACGCGTCTACCTTCTTTTCCCTCACTAAACCACTATGTTTAACTTAACATAAAAGATTTAATATACATGAGTGTGTCAAGGCTTAGTAAGACAGTGTTACTTTAATGACTATCAGAAGAGAACGAGAAGACATTATAAAAATGCCACTTGCGTTTCCCTTCCACAGCGCCTCATTATTACCCCCCCCCCCCACTGTGGGAACAGGGGCCAGCATAGCTAGTAAATCGGTAGAATTATCTTAGACATATGATGTTGCTTATCACTTAATATTCTCTGATGACCCACTGCTTGAGATCTTTTGATCTGTAGTCCAATCTTTGCATGTCACTACCTGGCTTCAAAGAAAAGCATACGCAGAAGCTATGTTATTGCTAATATAAGAAGACCATTATTTTTTTTAAAAGCAGGAAAAAATATCTGCACTTGCAAAACTCATATTTTAGGGAAGAGTTGTCCTCCTCTGTAGAAGCAGAGTTGGACTGATTTTAATAATGTCAGAATGGCCAGTAAATGTATTAATAGAAAGAATTGAAAATCAATGAGCTGTGATAGTAATTACAGATAGTACCCAAGGGAAATATAGCAGGCAGCCAGATCCTTTCCCTCGGGCCCTGCCCTGGGCAAAGCTATGAAGCTGATAATTCTGCCCTCCTTCTTTCCCATTAGCAATGTACTTTCTCCTTCAACTTTATTCCCTTCCGCCTGCCATCCAGACACCCTTGACCCTCTGTGCAGTGGTAGTTCTTGGTATCCACAGATGACCAGTTCTAACTGCAGTCATATTCATTGAGGCGAATGTGAAATGCTATTCTTTCCAAGCATTATTTGCATTTGCACAGGGTCAGTGCTTTGTAAAAAGGAACACTTTTTGAAGAAATTTCATGCTCTGAGTAATTTGGGAATTTTGATTTGGAGGAAATGAACCTTTCCAAAATATTTCAGCTTATGAATGATTGTGTTCTCCTTCATGTACTAGTCTCTGTAGTAGAATCAGGAAAAAAAAATCTGGAGCATGAGGTGTATATTTCTCTATATCTAGGTGTGTTTTCTTATACTAATATTTATATACTGATTCATAGTCTGTAAAGTGCCTCACAAAAATATCTTATTTAGCCCTTGGAGGACTTTTTGCTCCTGACTGTGAGGGATTAACTGCTGGTGGGTAAAAACCTCCCACCATAAACACTAGAAAACCAGACAAAATACATGAAATGTTTTTCACATATTGGGCAACAGGCAGTTAAGGGCTGTGATCCCTGGGACGTGGGGTGAGAAAGGGGGTGATTCTAGTATTGCCTCAACCTCCTGCCTGGAGGCAAACAGGTAGGGCGGACCCAGAGAGGGTCTAACAGTCACACCGAGCTAGGCAGGCAGGGTTTGGCATTTGGAGAGGTCAAGGCAATTAATTTTTAAAGAGAACAATAACAGAGAGGACGGGGTTGTACAAAGAGAGGGCTCTGGGGAATCTTCAAACTGGTCCCTTTAAGGGTTTTGCTAAGTAATGATCTGCCTGTGTGAGGAGGAAGGCAAGGAAAGAACAAGGATGGCAGCGGGTGGAACGATTCTTGGATTTCACATAAAATTCACAAAAACCATGTGGGAGAGACCTCTTCATACGTGGGCATTTGGTAGAGGTCTCAGAAGGGCCACAGCTTAGTAATGGGGCTGAATTAGTTCCGTAATAGTCTGGTCTGGACCTTTCCATGACAGAAAGGATCAGACTGATCTGCAAGGTACTTAGTTGTGCCAGAACAAAATCCAGCAGTCTCCAAGGAAGACAGATCTAGCCTTCAATAATGTAAGAGTAACAATGTCTTGGCATTTGATCAAAATTGATCATATAGAAAAAAAATTTAAAAAACTGAACAGAGTCTCAGTGACCTATGGAACAATCCCAAGTTGTCTAATATGTGTACAATTGGACTCTCAGGAGGAGGGGAGGGCCAGAAAAAATATTTGAACAAAGAAATGGCTGGACATGATCCAAATGTGATGAAAACTATAAACCCACAAATCCAAGTTCAGCCCCAAGCAAAAGAAATCATGCCAAAGCATATAATAATCAAATTGCTGAAAACAGGTAATGAAGAGTAGTCTTAACAGCAGCCAGGGGAGAAGGAGGAAATATACCTGACCTACAGGGGAACAAAAATCAGACTTCTTATCAGACACCATTCAGGGCAGAAGAAAGAACTTCCTTAGGTAGCAGTAAAAGGACACTAGATAGGAATTTGGATCAACACAAGGAAATGAAGAGCACTCAAAATGGCAAATACCTAGGCAAATATAAAAGATTAAAAAAAAATTTAGGGGAAAATTGCTCAAAGCAAACATAATAACAATACATTATAACATATATTGAAGGAAAATGAGTAACAACAGTAGCACAGAAATGGGAGGATGGAAGGAAGGATACTGTTGTGTGTGTGAAGAGTTGTATCATTTGAAGGTAGTCTGTGTTAAGTTAAAGGTGTAACACTAAATCCTAGAGCAACCCCCCTACACACACACACACACACACACACCCACAAAAGAAAACAACCAGATAGTAGCTAATAAATCAATGGTAGAGATGAATTGGAAACATTTGAAAAGGTACTCAATGGTATTTAAAAGAGAGCAAGAAAAGAGGAAAAATGAACAAAGAACAGTTAGGAGAAATAGAAAACAAATAGCAAGGTAGTGCATTTAAACTCAACGCCTTGATTATTGTGTGAAATGCAAATGGTTGAAGCACTTCATCTAAAAAACAGATTGTCAGATTGGAACTAAAAGTAAGACCCAACTACACGCTATCTACAAGAAACTCCCTTTAAAGATACAGATAGGGTAAAAGTAAAAAGAATCAAGAGTAGTCGAAATTATGAAACAGAAAATGGAATGGTGGTTGTGGGGTGTTAGGTGGAGGCGGACCTGGGGAGTAGTTTGATGAGGAGAGAGTTTCCGTTTTGTGAGATGAAAAAACTGTAGAGCTCTGTTACAACAACAGTGTGAATGCAGTTGACACTACTGAACTGCACATATAAAAATGGTTAAGAGGGTAAATTTTATAGTATGTATTCATTACCACAATGAAAAATAAAAAAAACATTTAAAACCCCAGGGAGCTGTTGTTTACAATTGTCCAAGAGACAGTTTAGTATGGATTACTGAACTGAATGGCTGAAGGAGAACTTCAGCAGAAATTGCTTCAGGTAGTTCAAATGGGAAGGGACTTTTTAAAAAATCTGTTTGTTATAGCAGCAGCTATGTGTGAGTAAATGGCCCTAGTTTTACTTAAAACGGCCACTTCTTAAATGAAGGTTGGCTTTGACAACACCCTTCTTCTGACCCTGGAGGAAGAAGTTTTATATGAAAAGTGAGGTTACAGTTGAGGAACCAGACAGGGGTTATGAGTGCCAAGCCTCTGAGCAACTGAATATTTAAGGATAGCTTGTATTCAGCCCTCCGTATCCGGCGTTCCTCTGTATCTGTGTTCCACATCCGCAGATTCAAGCAAGGTGGATCATGTAGTATTTACTGTTGGAAACAGTTGATGCGGAAGAGGACTCATGTTGTTCCAGAGTCAGCTGTGTCTGTGTTTAGTCATCACAGACCTATTGATTGCCAGTCCTGTCGATCATCCAGATCAGAAACATAATTCTTATGTCTGGTAACATTTTTATCATTGAAAAATTCGAATATATAAAAAACCCATCAAGAAGAAAATAAAAGGCATGATCACACTACCTTGAAATAAAAGCTGGAGGGGGGGGAAACATCACATTTGAAATAATTGAAAATATTAAAACTGGTTGGATATCTGATTATATTAAAAATGACTTAACTTTTTTGGATTTGAAAAAAAAAAAGCTGTTAATAGTTTAGAATTTTTTCTTCCAGGAAATTAATAATTCTGTAACAGACATTCTTTTATACAAACAAAAAGTAAAAGAATAGGAAAAGATGTATCATGTATACACCAAATAATAACAAAAAAACAAAACTGCAGTGCCTGTATTATTATTAGAGAAAATAGACTTAGGGACAAGGGGAACCAGAGATAAAATAAAACATCTCATAAGATAAGAGAGTCAATTCATTAAGAGGACATAACAGTCCAAGTTGCTTTTTTACCTTAGTAAACCCTTGAGTCAATATAATATTATCCCTATTAGTCATTAAAATTGCAGAGATATTGTATGTCCAAGGTCACATCACCAGTAAGTAACAGGCATGTAACTGGAGTTCATGTATTCTGAATCAGAATCTTTTCATATGGCAAGCTGTCCTTGATAGTATTATAACTAGTCATCACATTGGAAGTGATCTGATTTCAAATAATTCCCACTACAATATTAATATTTAAGAAAAATTTTAGATCTTATGGAAAGTTTTAATTCAGTACTCCAATAAATGCAGATATACCAACAGAGGTTCAATGCCCAGTGCACACAGTAGCATGAACTAAATATGAACTCTTGGAATCTCTCTTTTACCTTAATTATGTAGGATTAAAAAATATTTTACTACTTACTGTATGTTTGTTTTAATATAAAATAATGTTTTCAAAAATTTAATAGTAGGTAAAAATGTGCAAAGATATTCCCTGCTCATCACATTGGCAAAATTTTATTTCACTGTGTGTCTATCAATTTTAGAAATCAACAAATTGAGCAGAGCTGACAGCACATATTAGATGCACCTTCTAGAAAGCTCTGTCTCTCTGTCATAGTATTTTGAGAACCCAGAATTTCATAAATATGTAACACCAGGATGTCAACAGTTATTCTTTTTTCATTGCTTTACAAATTATGTCAGAGTTGTCGCTGAGGAAAATATATACTTTGCTACCAAGGCACATTCGACCTGGTGATAATTTTGATCAATTTAGCATCTTGCTGAATGGTCGTGTCTGTGGCCTGTGGAGAAATGAATTTGTCTCTAATCTGCTGGTCAGTCCTTTTTCTTCTCTTAAGGGCATAATGTCAGAAGATTTTCTTAATGAAGAAATATGTACTTCTCGTCAGTCATAAATGAACGGTGAAGTTCAGATGACTCACGGTCCCCATGACCAATTCTATTTCCAACTTTCCAAGTTTAATTTCACTGTTACGTTCCTGTCATAACTAATTATATCTTTTTCAATAAAGCCATGCACCTAATGATTGAGATCATTTAGTCTTAAAGCCTATATCTACTAAACAAGACAATCTTATTGTTCTTTACAATTAAGATAAAGAATGTACTGTTCTTAGGTTCGTTTTTTAAAGACCTCGGTTATATACTTTTTAACTTTCAGACTGAAAGAAATTAATACAACTGTGGGTTTAAAATCTGCACCCTCCCTTGGCTAAGTCAGTTATAACAAGGTAGTAGAATAAGTCTCTTGGGTCACTTCAAGTGATAAATTTCATATAAAGATGAGTATTCAAACCATTTACAAATGAATCATCAATATATTACTCTATTTACTGAAAAAAATAAAGAGGCAAAGTGTTTGAGGTGAAGTATTTTCTGTGAACAATGTAGTGGCTACTGGCACCTTTTAGGGACCTGACAGTCTGGACATTATTTTCCCGCCCATACACATGACCTTCTCAGGTATAAGATCATATATTTTTTTCCCGCCCATACACATGACCTTCTCAGGTATAAGATCATATATTTTTTTCCCGCCCATACACATGACCTTCTCAGGTATAAGATCATATATTTTTTTCCCGCCCATACACATGACCTTCTCAGGTATAAGATCATATATTTTTTTCCCCCAGTGAATATTGTACTTACTAAAAATTTATATATTTTGCTGAAAATTTCTTCAGTCTTTACCATGAACTATTTTGCAAAGGAACATGATTTTCATACCCATCATCATTATTAATATGGTAAATAAATACCAATGATATGACAAAACTCTTTTTTTTTTTTTTTAAACATCTTTATTGGAGTATAATTGCCTTACAATGGTGTGTTAGCTTCTGCTTTATAACAAAGTGAATCAGTTATACACATACAATATGTTCCCATATCTCTTCCCTCTTTCATCTCCCTCCCTCCCACCCTCCCCATCCCACCCCTCTAGGTGGTCACAAAGCATGACAAAACTCTTAATGTCTATTGTTTTATCAAGTCATAAGATAGATGTAGAGACAGTTATCTCTTTCCATTCACCTTGCGTGACTGTATACTCTCAATTTGCTCTCATTTCCCTCCCACCAGATTTTATTTGCCACAGTGACTTCT
The DNA here is from genome assembly GCF_949987535.1 of Balaenoptera acutorostrata. Taxonomy (NCBI): domain Eukaryota; kingdom Metazoa; phylum Chordata; class Mammalia; order Artiodactyla; family Balaenopteridae; genus Balaenoptera; species Balaenoptera acutorostrata. Next base: position 32,530,829 of record NC_080081.1, read on the forward strand.
GATTTCCACGTTGACATTCCATAAATATGTAAAAGTGGAGATTTTGCCTTTGTCCTCTTTGGATTCTTGTTCTTGGGGTACATTCACATTTCTGTGCAGTGTTTTTGAATGACTGAAATGTTTCTGAGAAGGATGTGAAACATTTTCCTATATTTAAATTCAGGTGTAATAAAGGGTATAGAGTTCAGCTGGGTTAATGAAATTATAAACATAATGCTTAGCATAGTACACTGTGTATTAAGTAATCAATAAAAAGCAACTGCTCTTGGAATTGTTATTGTTAGTCTGAATTTCTCCTTAATTTCATTATGTAAAGTACGTTGCATATGTAAATTAAAATATATGTTCATTTATTCACATGGATTTTGGTGATACTCCAAAGTCACACTGTTTCATATGACTCCATTATCAATTAAAAAATGGTACTGTCAATTTATGTTTACACAATAGAAATAATATATATTGTGTTATTAACACCTGCCTTTATGCATAATTCGCATTTAAAAATAAATCTTTAGTTCTGTATTCTTGAATTTTACTCTGAAATACTATATCTTATTGTATGCAGCTAACTTTCCTTAAGCATAAAGAACAAGAAACAATTGTTACTGTAGAAAGCACTTGAAATTTTATTCAGAAGCATATGTGGCCATGATAGTTAAAGGAGTAGTGGTTTAAAAATAACTTTCTGTTTTGTAAAACAAAACTGAACTAACTCTTTTCTAGTGAATATTTATAAAGTATTTTATTTCAAACTCCTATTTCCACAAAGACAAAGTTATATTGCCACCATTCAAAATCTCCATTGTCTTGGAAAACGTTTCTTCTACAAAAGTATAGGAGAACTAGATAAGAGGCAAGAATAGTACATGCTATGTAATGTGACCAGTTTCCTAAATTAGTATCTTTTGCTTTTTCTTATAGGAAAAATGATACATATTGTTATGCTATAACATTCTGAAATCACTGGGGAAAAAAGTCACCAAGTAGTTGATATTATTAGTTTTTGAATCACATGAGTTATTGTCTTTATGCCTTGTGAAATGTCTTGCTATTATAAGAGACCTATGGCCTTTGTTAGAAAAGAGTAAATTGTTCCCAAATGAAATGAAGTTATACCTACATGATCTGACTCTCCTTTATGAAGCTGACATTATTCTCGAAAACTTCTCAGCCTGCCCATTATCAGAATGTGTAGTGGTCCTTTGTGACTGCCTGACATCTTTTGTTTATCATCTTGACTTTCTGTTAGCTTCCTGTATTGTGATTCCAATTCCCCTGATAGAATCTTTAAAAATAGCAAAACCAAAACCAAAACACCCTGCAGTTCCTAGACTCTCTTGCAGCTAGGACTTGTTGCCCGTGAGTTGCACCACCCACTAGAGGGACACAAGAAGGAGGCAGTGCAAGGCTAGTGCTCTTTGGGTGAGTGCAGTGGCAAGAACTTCCGGCTTTTGGGGGAGGTTGTAACAGACTTTTTGGCATCAGATGCTGGAGGACAGTAGTTGTGGAATTTTCATTGGAGGAGACCTGAGGTGTGGTTGGGCTTTCTTCCACCCACATTGTTCCTGGCTATGTAGTATTTAAGCCTGGTTCTCTGACGTACCAAGAAAGTTTCTGAACTGATATTTTAAAAAATATATTTCTCTCCACTGAAACTACTCCGAGTGGGTTCTGTTTACAGCTGATACAATGAGGTCTACTCACTTTCCTGCTTAAATATTTTGGGACTTACCTCAGTGACCCTCCGTGGTTAAGTGTGTGGGCTCTAGAGCCAGACTGGCTGTCCTTATCTCCTGTCTCTTAACATTTTTTCTGTGACCTGAGCAAGCTCTTAATCTCTGTCTTATTTTCTTCGTCTGTAAAATAGGGATTATAAGAGTACCTACCTACTGGAGTTTTGGGGAAGATAAAGGAGTTAATGTATATTATATCCATTTGCTGCCAGCTGTTGCTTCAACCTAATACCCTCTCTGTTCCTGTAGTTTGTTTAGGTCATGGTTATCCTCCAAGTCCCAGGACAAAAATCTCTCTTCCATAAAGCATTCCCATTGATCTCTCTCTCCTCTGCACTTTTATTGAATCTGTCTGTAGTCACTACCCACCCAATTTAGCACTTAATTGAGCTCAAATTGCATGATGCATATTAACTCTCAGCTTGATTTCAAGCACATTTATTTGTTAATTCAGTCTCAGAACAATCATTTATGGTGCTGGTTGCTCGGGATCAAGGTGTATAGCCTGACTTCAAAGAGCCCCATGGTTTATTAGGAAGATGATCCTAGTCTTAAACTTCCCCAAAAGACTAGTTGTGGAGGGTGCCTTTTACGGGTACTCCTGCGGGCCTGGTCCTTTATATCATCTCGTCTCCCCTTCCTGCTTGTCCCGCAGTGACCATCTCCACTTCACCAGCGAGGGCAGAGTAGAAGAGGTATAATTCATCCCTTTGTTTGGACAACAGAACTTTGTTACTTGTACTGTGAAGGAAGGATGCTGGTGTAGTACTGATTTTGGGGGTGGTCCATGCTCTTTGGGACTCTCCCACTCTTAGCTGACCTACTGGCTTCTCTCCTTCTCTTCCTCACCTTCTCATTTAATGTTCTTCCCCACTTTTGCTGTGGTACTGAATTTTCAAGCCTGTTTGGCTGTGCCAGAATTCATTGAGATAAATTTGGAATTATCGATACTTGTTCACATAAATGCTGTGTTATAGTTAAGTGGCTAGACGTTTGAGTTTCATGCTTCACACCCTTTCAGATTCTTTATGCCATTTCATTTATCCAGTATGATTTCATTATAATTATGTGTAACACTTTGGGAATCATCTATGGGATTGCTTTGGGCCTATTATTTTTATGGACCCAGAGCGTTGCTCTGTCATGTTCTCATTTGGAGTCTTAAAATGGTGTGAGTGTGATTCTAGAGATGCTCCTTTTTACTGAAATCATACAGTCCTATAGATGTGCAGTGAATTTAGCCTGATTCTGCATAGCTACAATTACTTGGGTAATTCAAGCAGAGAAACCAAATGCGCTTGAAACCGAACCATTTGTTGTGTCTTTCACGAGTTAGAGTGATTTAGTCTGATTAGTTTTGCAAAATAAGTTACCCTTCTGCAACACCTTTGGTTCTCAGTTATTTATTTATACATTCATTAAAAAAATACTGGGGGAGGGCACTGAGTAAATATACCTGGGAGAACCCTGAAAATATGAAGTTAATGTGTATATATCAAGTTTTAGGAGATGACACTTTGTTATGTACTGATGTACTTTGCTGTTTAACGAGCTGGTCATGCTATCCCTGGGTACCCGTCCACATCTGTGAATGTCCTTTTCATGCTTCAGAGCAGTTTCCTGTGCATTATACCTTGATGTCTGTATCAATTCAGTGAGAAGGTCAAATAGGAAGACCTTTGCAATCACCATGTTTCACAATGGAAAACTGAGAAATTAAGTTGGTACTCAGGAGCAGTGTGGTTTGTTAATCCCAAGGGATGGCCAGAGATTGCAGGGTTCTTGTGTGACACTAATGGTGAGATTGTGAGCCGCGTTGAATTGGTGGGAGGTTACGTCAGTCTCTGGATTCCGAAAGCTAGGGCACGGAAAGCAGCATTTTTCAAAGTGTGGTCTGCTGCCCATGGCTTCAAAGTCTCCTGCATTCCTACCCCAGACCTACCAAATCAGAATCTCTGGAAATAGGAAAAAAAACAATCTGGGTGTTCAGCAGATTCCCCAGGTGATTGTCATGCTTTTTTTTATAGCCTTTAGAGAACCGCTGATACAGAGTGAGGTAATAGGGTCTCTGGTTCATTAGGCTACTTGTGACTATGACTTCTGAGGTGCTACCGTCTAAATCACAGAACCCCCCTTTGTCTTGGAGCGAAGGAAGGCCTCAGATGGTTGCTGTGACCCTCTGGGAAAGTCTGCCTGGCCGATGCACTGGGTTTGTTAGAGAAGCCAGTGGGTGTTGCAGTCTGGAGGCAGCTTAAGAATTTTTAATACCTGAAATTGATTAGTGGATGCATGTAAACTCTGAATGGCACAAATGATTCCTGTAAAACTCAGTGAGGGTTGTGCGGACGTTGCATAAGAATTGCGTAAGAAGTATAGTGAGCAGGATACGGATAGTTCTGGGCCCACTTTCTCCAGCAGCCTTTGAGCTCCTGTGGAGCCCAGTGAATTCCCATTGTCAGGTTCCAGCACTGTATTTTCAAGTTCTAAGCCAATTACCGTTGAATTGTGAGCAATGTACTTAACTCTGTCTTTGAAGAAGTAGTTCACATTTCAGGCATTGACATTTTATTTTACATCTTCTCTACTAAGAGAGTGAATGACTCATTTGGAAGTTAAAAAATATTTGAACTTTTTAAAATATTGATCTTATAAGTGCCATAACTTAGAAGAGGAGGCATGAAAATTGGCATTTAAATGATGTCTCCAAAGATTCCACCTCTTTTGTGCGGAATGAGACTCGCTATTGGAGTGAAGCCTCGGTGTCAGATTCTGAATTCACCCCTGAGAGCCCGGTGGTGGGGGCTGCAGAGGCTGAGGAGCTTCGCATAAAGCCGCCCTGCAGCGGGGGCCAGGGGTTAATATTCACTCTGTGCTCTCTGGGCCAGTCAGGAGCTCCAGCACATGATTTTTCTAGGGTAAATTTTTCTAATTGCTCATCTGAATAAGTGTCTTTTTCTGATATTTTTTTTTCAAACAACAAAGGGCTTTGGGGTTCGCCGAAGTCTTGCACAGTACTTATGATAATGCATGAAGTAGGTTCTTGACAAATGTTTATTTTGTTTTATTTTATTGAGCCTGGCTAGAAGTCTGAGATTCTGTGTTTATGTTCCTGTGACACGGTTTTCGAGGTTTTGCTGTGTAGAATCCTGATTCTGTCACCTCTGACACGGATGGTCCGAGAGTCCACCTTTCTCTTGGCTGTAAGAAGAGATGGATCACATCTCCCTGACCTGAACTAATAAATGAACAAATTTTATCAAATCTTAAAAGACCCATGTCACACTATTCCCCTCTCGCCCTTTCCCTCTCATTTTCTAAAATCCCGTCTCTGATGTCCCTTTGGCAGTGCAGTTTATCTGCCTTTGTCACTCCTTAGCAATCAGAGATGAGTGTAGGTGACAGTTGAATGTTAGCATGACAATCAACACAAGTACCCCAGTGCCTGTTTTTTTAAGTTGACGTTTTATTTTTTTAAGATGGAAAATAATTGTCTCATAAATATTGCGTGTGTGTGTGTGTGTGTGTGTGTGTGTGAGAGAGAGAGAGAGAGAGAGAGAGAGAGGAGGGCGTGCAAGCAAGAGAGAGACAGAGAAGTCTAGGACACCTTAGCTGAAGGAAAGGAGAATAATGACATTTATTTAAATAATCATGGTTTCATTTTTTTTTTTAACATCTTTATTGAAGTATAATTGCTTTACAATGGTGTGTTATTTTCTGCTTTAAAACAAAGTGAATCAGTTATACATATACATATGTTCCCATATCTCTTCCCTCTTGCATCTCCCTCCCTCCCACCCTCCCTATCCCACCCCTCTAGGTGGTCACAAAGCACCGAGCTGATCTCCCTGTGCTATGTGGCTGCTTCCCACTAGCTATCTATTTTACATTTGGTAGTGTATATATGTCCATGACACTCTCTCACCCTGTCACATCTCACCCCTCCCCCTCCCCATATCCTCAAGTCCATTCTCTAGTAGGTCTGTGTCTTTATTCCCATCCTGTATGGGACTCTCTGTGCTTCCAGGACTTGATTAACTATTTCCTTTCCCATATTAGGGAAGTTTTCAACTATAATCTCTTCATATATTTTCTCAGTCCCTTTCTTTTTCTCTTCTTCTTCTGGGACCCCTATAATTCGAATGTTGGTGCGTTTAATGTTGTCCCAGATGTCTCTGAGACTGTCCTCAGTTCTTTTCATTCTTTTTTCTTTATTCTGCTCTGCAGTAGTTATTTCCACTATTTATTATTTAAATTATTATTTAAATAATCATGGTTTCAGAAAAATCTTCCAGAACTACTGAGAACATGGTAATTTTAACTTTTCTGAATAATAGAAATAATAGTAATAGCTTAATTCTCTATTTTCCTTTTTCTTTTAATACCTGGCAGGTGACTTTTTGTTTAGCCGCAGTAGAACAACCCTGACTTGTGAACACTCTTTGGAGACGTGTGATAACTGGTGAACTATTTCTCTTGTTGGCAAAACAGCAGCAGTCACTTATAATTTCTATCACTGGTATTAAGTCTGGCTGAAATAATCTTGAGGTGAGAACAGTACTGCTGTTGTCTGGAGTTAGTTTTTAGGAAAATTAGAATCATTGAAGAAAAACCTGGCAAGCCCTTTGTTAATCAAATGTTTCAAAACTTTTTACACAATAGGCTACCTTCTTGATTTTTCTGGGTCTTTTCCGTGGATACAGAGATGTTAAGCTCATCTTCAGTCCTGTAGTGAACTTGAAATACACAAATGATCTATTTATGACACCAGGAGAGTATATGTAGGGATTCCAGCATAGCCCATTGAAGAGGGAGGAAAGAAAAAGGCAAACACAGCTTTGACCCTCAATTCATATGTAAAATCTTTAAGGCAAAGACAAGAATCAAGTAATTTTCAGTATATATAGAATATGAAGATTTTACTCCTTGGAGGTAATGTCAATATAAATGGAAAACAATTCAGTTGAAACTAGACAATAAATTCATTCAGTTAAATGGAAAGTAGGTGCCAGAAAACATCATCCAATAGTAGAAATTAGATTATTTGTACTGCTCGAAGCATAGGACTTCCCTATGAAAAAAAAGAGATTTTGTGTAATGTTATTTATTGGTCCTGCAAGCGCACAATAGCACGTCCACAGATTCCGAAGCTCCTGTTTTCTTTATAACTTTTGGGTGTGATAATAGAGTTTTAATATTTCTTTTGATCCATATCAGATGAAGAGGATTCTTCCTTTTACCTGAAAGCAGGGTACGGAAGATAACTGGAATAATTTCAAAAGACGTGGTATCCAGAAAGCTTACCACATGGCTTTTCAATACGTGTGCTATTTATTTACTCCATAAGGGAGGTACTTTTAAAATACTTGAGTTACTCTGACACTAATAAAGCTAAAAAAAAATTGAGTTTATCTTAGGAGATATTATTGAATTGACAGGGCAGGTGAGACCAGTGTTTATTAACAGATATTTGTTTTAGTCTTTTAACGTGTATGATTACATTTGATTCTTACAGTGACATCTTCAGTTGAGGAAATCAAGTCTCCGAATGTATTAAGTGTCCCATCTAGCATCAGATCTTAGGAGTGTTCTTTCAACTATACACAGAAAATGAAAAAGTGCTATCTCAAGTGTATTCTCTGATAGACATGTAAGATAGGGAAACATAATGTGTAAGTATTCATTGCCTACCCTTTTTGCCAGCTTCTTTTATGTTGTGGGCCTTTGTTAGACAAAATCTGGATAAGCAGAGAAAGAGGACTTTTGGGGGTGTGGGTAGAACAGATAGAACAGGGAAACCAGCATGCTTTCATTTATTCTGGAAAGGTCAGAGCATTGTTGCTGAGGGAGAGAATAATTGATTTTGAAAGCGTGTGCAGAGATCAGGGTAGGGAGATGGCGCATAAGAGCCAAGAAGAAAGCTTTGGTGAGTTTGGATAGAGAGTTAAAAAGTAGTGGGCAGGGAGGGGTAGATCTGCCGAGCGTTTCATTTTTTGAAAATGGAGGAAAGGGCATTTTGCTAGTTTGTGTATTATGATCACATTTTAACTTTTAATTTTTTGTCCAGAGACTTGACTACGCATCTAAATTGTTTACTGAATATCGGATTGGAATTTCCTTAAAGAGCAGATTGCCATCCCTGGCCCATGCAGTAGCTCACCTCCACATGGGTTACAATGTATATTTAAAAGTAAATGCACACATGTCCACACCCACACTCATGCACACTACATATATACATGTATGTATATAGTTACACATATGTAAATATATGTTATATATTTATGCATACACACAGAAAATGCAAATATATACGCGTACATATTTGTATATGTATTGATTTATTGAATATTTATATAACTTATAGTTATTTTACACATCACATAAATAAATTCATATGCACGAACACCAAATTCTTCTCACAGTATTGGCAGTGTTGTATTGTTTAGAACAGGCTTTTCAACCTACTTTACATTTTTCCAAATTGGAAGGGGAAAAGGTGCCAACATTGGAGCCCCTGATAGGAGATGGAGAAGAAGATCCTGGCAGTGAAAACCCTCGGTGGAATCTGGGGTAACTGCTGCTGCTGGCTGGACTTCCTTTCTTGCCATATAGTGAGAAAATTTAGGGGAGAAAGGTTTGTAAGAGATAAAGCGTTGATAGCAGCAATCAGCTTGGATGTCTCTCAGGTGAAGTTTGAGAATCTAAGGATACAACAAAGTCAGTTGGCGGGCAACCCTGATGCACTAGAACACGCCTCATATGAGGAATGAAAACATTTGCTCTTCAACATGGCAAATCCTTGGGGAGTTATTTTGCTTTTCATGGTGTATTGAGTATAATACCCAGAATTCTGGATGCATTCCAATGGGATGCTAAGGCTTAATTCATGACAGCATGGTGTATTATGTTAATATCGATAGTGTAGTTAGAAATTGAAGATTAGCAAAATGCAACAATAAAATAAGCAGGATCATTTGAACCCATTAGGACAAACTGCAGAGTAATGTAGCCTATTTTTATTTGTTGAGGGAATTTTAAATGTTTATGCAATGTAGGCAAAAAAAAAAAAGGTTCATTTAGTTTTCTATCTACGCTGTTCTATTGATGGATTAGATTTAGGATTTAGAGAAAGACAGCTTTCTTCCATATGTCAAGATAAGCAAAGTCAACAGAGAAAATCCACGTTGCCTCTGTGCAGTCTAGAGAGATCATACCCTTGAGTCGTCATGAGAGAGTCAGTGCTAGGTCTTGCTGTCGCAGTCAAAATTCTATCTTGGGGGTCAGCAAATTTTCTGGGGTATTGATCCCATTTGTGGATAACCATTCTAGAAATGTTCATGACAATTCTTGAGTGGCTCAAATTTTAGTTAGGAGCTCCCTGCATTAGAATTCTTGAAGAAACACCAGGACTTATTCTTTGAGTTCTGTATCAGTTTTGAGGGTTTTTAAAGCAACCGTTTGGCATCTGGGAGCCTCCTTCAGCCTGGGCTGCACTCCTGGGGTAGGTAACAAGGACTTCCGTTGGCTCTCGAAGCCCAGGGTAAGACCTGCTCTGTGAGTTACTACCCACAGTTTGATCCCAGGGCACCCATTTTACTTGTGGCATTTGGCGGGTGTTCTCCAGAATCTGACTGGATCTTCTTTTCAGAAGAGTCAAGTCGACCATCCATTCAGAGGTAATGGTGTGTTTCAGACCTTCAGGACTTTGGCAGCACAACTCAAAACAGAGGAATTAAGAGTAAATTAGGCAACATTAAAGAGTCGAATAGGAGTAGGGTTTAGAGCACATCAGTGGAAAAGCTCAGTAGCAAATAGGGTTCCCTTAACAATTCTGAGGTCTGGCAGGAGAAATCCAGTGTCTAGCCAAACTCAGGATCAGGTGGTAGGAAACAAGTCCTTGATGAATAATTCTTTTACTGGCAGTCTTTCTTTTTTTCTGGTTTTGATTGTTAAGTAGCTCTCTAAAGGTTCTCTTTGCATTGGGTAAAGGGCTTAAATCTGAACAAACTTGGATGCTATGCAGTTCATATCACAGGGTCTGTGTTTATTTCTTTTGTTATCAAGTATTAAAATGTGTCAAGTATTGGGACTTCCCTGGCAGTCCAGTGGTTAAGATTTTGCCTTCTAGTGTAGAGGGTACGGGTTTCATTTACTGGTGGAGGAGCTCAGATCCCACGTGGCCAAAAAACTGAAACATAAAAAGAAAACAGAAGCAATATTTTAACAAATTCAATAAAGACTTTAAAAATGGTCCGCATCAAAAAAATCTTTTAAAAAAATGTATCAAGTATTAAAAGTATTAATATAGTCCTGTGTAAGAACTCTTGTATAGTACAAGGGGATGAGATGAGAAATGTGCCTTAAGTTGGCAGACATTTATGTAGTTCACCTACATCATAGAGGGGAGAATTGGGCTTTTCTAGGAGCAATTTAAAAGAGAGAACAGTAGAAATACTGTAGACTGAATGTAGACATTCCAGTGATGGAATCTCAGGGCAGAAACCTATTGCCATGGAAACAAAGATTTGAGTAGGAGTAAGAAGAGGTAAGGATTGCAGAGGGAAGTATATTTGGAAAAAATGAAGGAAGGAAAAATAAGTTTTCAGTTTAACTCACTTATCATTGTTTGCCGAGTCAGCACTCACTTTTGTACTGCCCGCCTGGTCCTTTTCACTCACAGTCTTGTATGTAAAATATATATATACGTGTATATGTTTAACTAGACTAAACACTTAAAGATTAACTGCTCTTTAACTAGACTCAGCTTTTTTACTAGACTCCGCTTTTTAACTAGACTAAGCCCTTAAAGACGTAAATAAAGGTCAGGAATGATGTCTTTCTCATTTCTTGCTGTGCCTTCACAATGGAAAAGCTCAACAAATGTTTGATCACTATTTTTCATTTAATTTCCATGTAAAAGTGCCTTCTGATCACCAGTTGTGTATAAGGCATTGTCTTAGGTGCTGTAGGCACACCAAGTACGTAATACATAATACGAAGGGAGTTTATACTCAGGAAACAGAATGAGGTTGCAGCAGGAAGAAGAATATTAGCTAATGTGTATTTATTACTGATGTGCTAGATTTAGCACTTTACATATATTACTTCATCCAATGCTTCTGGTAAACCTGAGGGTTAGATATTATTATCCTCTTCTTCCTTAAACAAACTGAGTCTCAAGAAAGATATTGCCAATCATTGTGATAACTACAAGTAGATGGCAGGGTTCACCTTGGTGCCTGGTGTAAACCAAAGCCAGGCTCTTAAATATACCTTTGTGATGCCATCATGTATGTATGTGATAAGCAGTATGGGCAAGTGCAAATATATGGGTTTTAAAAACTATGAAGAGATTTCTGAGCATGGAGTGATTATTTCTAGTTTAGAAGATCTGGAAAAGCTCCAAAGTGATGACAACTGATATACACCAGGAAGAAGTTAGTGCAGGCATGAGAGGAATCAGTCTCAGTAGCGGGAACAGCGTCAAGAAGGGTGTTGAAATTTATTAGTATAAGTGTCTGCCTCCGAGTACGAATGATATGTGCCGACTGTTTTAGTATCTCTTATAAAAAATAATCATTTTTCTAGCATATAAAGTGGACACTAAGAAAATGGAGTGTTCTCCCAAGTCAGGGCCAGTCAGACACTTAGTACGCAACACATGCTGGACCTCGGATGGTATATGTTTGGTGATGCTTACTCAAATTTGGACAGTAGTTAGTTACAGAGTTTCATTTAAAGACATGATTGTCGTTTGACTTAGCTGGGTACAGTAGTGGCCCAGGGAATACCAGTGTTCACGTTCCTACCTTCAAAATAATTGTTTACAACATTTTATTGCCTTGAAAGTGTTTTATACCTGTTAATCGGGGGCAGATGAAGTTAACAATTAAATAAAAACAGTTATATCACTGTAAGATCTCAAAGCCAGTCGTAGAGTACTGAGAGCAAGATGCAGACATTCTGCTTCCTTATGTCCCATTTCTTTGTTAAATATTAATACATTAATTTATACGACCACAGTCAGCCACTGACACTTCTGCTTCATCTCCCCATACATCAGAGTTACGTGACAGTACTTAAGCTTTCATTTACAAAGTAACTTGCACATTCGGGCTAATTCATCAAAACACTTCCTAATGGTTCTCATTTAAATATTAGGATTGCTATTTTATAGGCAGAGAATAGGCGGCAAAGACATGGACAGTCTTTATTTACATTGAGTATAAAGCATTATACCTAGAATGTTTCGTTCAGCATAATGACATTAATTGCATTCTGGATTTTTAAAAGTTTGGGGTTCTGTGATGGTTGAAGGGTCGTTTATTGCAGAGGAGACAGTCTGTTGTGGCTTTTCTGCCATAGGCAGCTAGAGATATTTACTGGATTTGACAGCTCTGGTCCTTGTGGTCTATGTCAGTTCTGGAATTAAATAAGTCCATGGTTTAATTAGTTGTTATTTCTCTGAGTTACTATAAAAAATAGTAGCCATATGTTAGATTATTAACTTTTTAAAGCCTTTTTTTGTGTAAGTAACAGATCGTCACCAAATTGGAATACTGTTTATTTGTTTGTTTCACACGGGATTTATACTTCTTAGTTATCACAGTCACATCACTCCAAACATCATCTAAAAAAAATCTATGCAGATCAGCAAGAACAGATGAAACCGTAAAACCTCATGCTTTAGACGTAATAGGAAGACAGAACACTACAGACTTCAAATTATCTGCAGTAGGAAGGTAAACACCAATGTCTAGAAAAGATATTTCTTATTTCCCTTCTCAAGCCTTTGTGAAGGACTGGGTTTTTCGTAAAATTATACAGAAAAGCGAAGATGTAATTGAGCTACAGTCAACCCGCAAGAGAGAAAATCAGTCCTAAATTCAAAAACACTGCACAAGTGGCCTGGGTAGCTCAGAGCACTGACTGCAGGGAAAGGATTTAAAATGCGTGTGACCCATGCCAGCAGTCTTGGAAAGGCAACACATCTGGGAAGAAGGAGCGGGAGGCTGAATAATGGCCCCTCAAGATATCTATGTCAGAATCCTTGGAACCTTTGAATTTTACCGTGTTTTCTAAAAAAGGGACTTTGTAGATATGATTACATTAAGGATTATGCGATGGGGAGATTATCGTGGATTATCTGGGAGGGGCCCTAAGTGACAGCATGAGTGCTCTTATTAGAGGGAGGCAGGATGGGATGTGACCACGGAAGAGAAGGCAATGTGAGGACGTGGACCTGGAGTAATGCCCACACAGGCCCAGGAACACTGGCAACCACCAGAAGCTGGAGCGCTAAGAATAAATTCTCACCTAGAGCCTCCCCCAAAGCAACCAGCTCTGCTGATACCTTGATTTTAGCTACATATGACTTATTTTAAACTTCTGGATTCCGGAACTATAAGAGAATATAAATTTCTGTTATTTTTATACCATTAAATTTCTGGTAATTTGTTATAGCATCAAAAGGAAATGAATACAGAGATGAAATGGGAAATTTGCCTTTGAGAACTCCCTGGTGAAAAACATGAAGAGCAGAGGGGAATTTCGGCTCCTGAAAGACACAACACACCAGAAAGTAGATGGAAAGCACACAGCTCCCACAGCCCATCATCTGCACAAACCATTTCTTGGAGAAATGTTTGTTATGTTTTACAGTGTACACGTTTTGTACAGTTTGTGCAAATTAAAGTACATTTTTGCTACACTAACAGAAGAGGGCACTCTTAATCTAAAATTGTATTAATCACTCCAAACTACCACCATCGTTCATGAAATGGAATTATAAACAGTTTTCAGAACGATTCTAAGATGAAAACAAAATGAGAATCAGAACCTGTTAGTTGATGAAAGTTCCCCTCATAGTGTCAGCCATAAAGTAGGAGAAGACTGTAACACAGCACTGCAAACTGAATTAAATATTCCTAAACAATTATTTGGGACTATAAGGGGGAAAACCTTTATGTCAAAACTTTAAGAACAGACATGGACTAAAAACAGGAAGAAGTGAAACACAACTTAATTGAACCTAGGAAAGAAACAGAAATCGGTAAAATTGTAAGCAATATTGTAAAGACTAAATTATAAGATGCTCAAGGTGGGGAATGGATTAATATAGGAAAACTTAATAAGGAGCATTGATGACATAGGCAAATAACTAAGAGAATGAAAATAAGATAAGGGTAAAATTAGTCTCACAGAAAGTTGTTGAAATAGACAGGCAGAGAAGATCTAGCCTATGGATAGAGAAGAGAAGCAAAACAGTGACGCAGAACTAACATTTAAACTATAACCCCAAAAAACTTTCTTGAATTAAAAGACGACCTGAAGGTACACATACTGGAAGGGATTTCCAAGTAACTAGGACAATTGACAAAGAATGATCAACTCTTATATATTTCCTAGTAAAAGTAGTGAACTTTAAAGCAAATAATCTTATAATCTACAGCAGGGGTTGGCAAACTACATTTAATGGCCAGTTTTTATGTAGAATTCAAGCTAAGAACTGTCTCTGTGTGTATTTTCAAAGGGTTACAAAACAAAAATATGTGACAGATAACATATGTGGCCCACAATGCCTAAAAGAATTTATTACTTGGTTCCTCACAGAAAATGCTTGCTGACTTCCGGCCTACAGGCAAAAACAAACAAATAAAAAATCAACCAAATAATTCAGAAGTAATTAGGAGGGCATCAGACATCTCTAAAGAACATGCAAAAAGTAGCAGCAATTCAAGAAATTCAAGTGTGAATTCAGAGTGTGAACCATGAGTTTTATATCCAGCCAAGCTCTTCATCAAGTATAAAGCTATAGAAAAACTGTTCTAAACATGCAAAAGCTCAAGGACTTCAGCATCCAGTGAGCTCTTCTTGAAATGTTAAGAGAATGAGTTTTGGCAACCAAGAGATGACTGGGAAAATTTTGGCAAAATGATGTGAGAGTGAACATTTATATTTACTTGTAGTTCTAAGCCTGAAAAAAAAGGTGGGTCCATGAATGGGAGAATAATACATAGATGTTCTGACAATGTTGAAGGAAAGCATTCATTAAATTTGAACATGGACTGTGGATTAGATGCAATTATTGACTTTGATAATTAGATTATGGTTATGTAAGAGTGTACTCATTCTTAGTGTATACATGCTGACATGTTAAGGCTAAAGGGGCAGTATATCTGAAACTTACTCTGAAATGTTCAGGAAAAAATGGATATGTTTGTACACACGTATGTAATTGTGTGTGTACGTACCTGTATACACATTTATGTGCGTGTATGTCTGCAAATGCTTTTAGATAGATATAAATATATAAAGAGATGGATGGTTAAGCAAACGGGTATAGTCATGCGCAAATGCATGTAAAAAGAGTGACATTTTTAAACCCAGGTTGAAGGGTATATGGGACTTTTTTTGTATCTTGTTGTAATTTTCATGTAAGTTTAAAATTGTTTCAAAGTAAAATGTACCCAAAAAAATGACACAGAGGGGGTCATGAGAGAGTGTGCTCTCATAGCCTTGTGTAATGTCTCCTGCATTTATTTCCCCTGGAAGAAAGAACATGAATGTGGAGGCCCTTCTCTGTGGCATCTGCCAACCTTATTCTGGTTTTCCAGTCTCACGCTTACAGTCAAAAGCCAGCCAGATAATTTAGCTATTTTGATATTTATAACTTTGTAGATGCTCATTTCTTTTTGGAGGAAAAAATTCATTTGCTCATTCAACGTATGTTTATTGGGTGCACTATTCTAAGTGCATTGGAGGTAGGAGTTAGTGAAAATGTCTCATTTTAGTGAAACTCCTAAGCCTGAAACATACCCTGCAACCCTCCAGCAGTGAGGGTCTGTACCACCGGGCTTAAGGTCCCAGAGGATGAGTGGATGGGTCTTCTCGTGGCTGCCAGGACTCTCGGGAGGATGAGCTGCCCGGGAAAAGTGGGCTTGTGAGAGGTGGACCACGGAGGACACAGCCAGGGCTTTGTGCTGGTGGGTCTAAGAAAGTCATCACAGCCGGGGTGCAAGAGAAAGACCTTCAATGGGAAACCCGAGGGATGAGGAACAGCTATCAGACGTAAGTCAGAAATGGGATTTAAAGTTGGTCGAAGTAGAGTGGTTTGGGATATTCCCTGGGAAAATCAAGGTCCATGGGCCATTTGTTGATGTTGGCAAGAACAAGCTAGTCGGCTTACAGACCCAGGGCTGGGCTGGCCAGGGACCAGCAAAGATGAAAAATCAATTCATTTAATTCCTAGAGATGCAGTGCAAATGGTTTCTTACAAAACACTTGACTGCGCTCATCCTTTTTAACTGACATTTTTCTTTCAACAAGAAAAATACTTGTAAAGCTGTTTCAGATGCCATTATAGTGTGTATTGCCATGGTTAGAAGTTTGGCATATACTGCTTATACTGTATCATTTTTAAAGTGCTATAGTTAAAACAAGAACAGATGAAAATATGCTGATGGTAATATTAATTTATACATAAAAGTGCTTTTAAAATATAAATAAATTTTAACAACGTGTGTTTTATTTGGAAGGTATGAAAAGCTTCTTCTGTTTTTGTGTGTGCTAAGTTCAAATCTGCCCTTTTGGTCATCACCAGCATCAGTGCTTGCTTTTTTTTTTTTTAAGATTTATTTATTGATTGATTGATTGATTGCTATGTTGGGTCTTCGTTTCTGTGCTAGGGCTTTCTCTAGTTGCGGCAAGCGGGGGCCACTCTTCACCGCGGTGCGCGGGCCTCTCACTGTCGTGGCCTCTTGTTGCGGAGCACAGGCTCCAGACGCGCAGGCTCAGTAATTGTGGCTCACGGGCCTAGTCACTCCGCGGCATGTGGGATCTTCCCAGACCAGGGCTCAAACCCGTGTCCCCTGCATCGGCAGGCAGATTCTCAACCACTGCGCCACCAGGGAAGCCCCCAGTGCTTGCTTTTATTGGCTGAGCCATCCAGTTGCGTTCCATCCCAAAGGGTGAAAATCCACTCATGGTCACTTATATCAGTGGAAGGAAAGGGTTCTCGAATTCGCGCTTAGACTCGCGCAGTGCTGCTTCCGCTGGTCTGCCTGCTCATCAGCAGGACAGACAGCCAGGCTGGACGGAATGCAGACCATGACTTACAGGTGGTGATTAAAATGATGGCAAATCTGAGGAACAGCCCGGGTCCCTGAAGCTGGGCTGTGGCTGCCAAGTGCTGCATCAGCTGTTTTTTTCCTAGAATTGCATCTAAGGATCTTCTCGAAGGAAGCCCTAAAATTACCTGCTGAATTCTAAATTGAGGGTTACGTGATGCATGAGCCGAAGGGGATATAAAGAGAGGAAAGCATAGGATAATGCAAGATAGGAGTGGTTCAACCATGCAGCAAATACTCTGAGCCTAGTACTAAGTTCGGTCCTGGGGGTGCAATGGTGAGAAACAGTCAGTGTGAGTTCAGAGCCGACAGACAGTCGTTGGGGAAGTCAGAGGTGTGTCACAGATTTGTTTGTTATGCTTGGGGGAAACAGAAGCTCAGCACAAAACCCAGCCTGGGAAGAGATTAGGTGAGGTTACGTGGAGAAGGTAACTCGGAGATGAGTTTGAAAGGTACGTTAATGACAGGGAGAGGTGTGGGGAAAGAGAGTCGAGAGAGAGAGAATGTTACAAGCCAAGAGGAGGAAGCATAAGGCTGCATGCCGTGAGTGAGGGCAGTGTACGTAGCTTGCAGTATAGGAGGAACATAACACACTGAAGAAAGAGAAGAAAGATTGACTTAAGAAAGACATGTGGTATATGTCAGATTGCCACAAACTCTGTGTCTTCAAGTAGCAGAAATGGATTCTCTCACACCTTTGGGGAAGTCCAAAATTAAGTGTTGGGAGAGCCATGGCTCCTTCCTCTGAAACCTGTACGGGAGAGTCCTTTCTTACTTCTTTTAGCTTTTGGTGTTTGCCAACAACCCTTGGTGGTCCTTGGCCGTTAGATGCGTTGCCCCAATCCCGGTCTCCTTTTGTATTTCTGTCTCTGTGTCTCTTCTTCTCTGAAGGACCCCTGTCATACTGGACTAAGGTCTCACCCTACTCCAGTACTACTTCATCTTAACTAGTTACATCTGGAACAACCCTATCTCCAAATAAGGTCACAGTCTGAGGTTCTGGACGTTAGGACTTAAACATATCATTTTGGAGGACACAGTTCATTCACCCAGAGCAGTATCCACAAAGGAGTGTTCAAGTTTCTGTTTTCTCCTGGGAGTTGCTTAAAGGAAGGCCACTCAGTGGGAACCTACACCTGTGGCCTGATAAACTGTGGTGATTTTTTAAAACAACATATGGAGGACAAATAAGCAAACTTTGACATAATGAACTTAGAAAAAGAACAGTAACGATTAAATGAGCTCTAGTAGCCCTTGTTAAGTAAACAATCGGTAGCATTTTTCTGAGAAGGTAATTTAGAACCTATCTTCTGGGAGCTATTGTGAAGGAGCAGTAAGAAGTTAGGCCTTTAGCAGAGCCTTACCTGGGGCAAAACAAAACAAACCCCAAACCACAAAACCCTGGACACATCCTACCCTAAATCATTGTACCTTATAGAAGCATAAAAGGAGCAGAAACATTGGAGAAAACCACAGGGCCTCTGGCCTACAAAACAGTTTTATTTAAAAGG
The DNA here is from genome assembly GCF_949987535.1 of Balaenoptera acutorostrata. Classification (NCBI taxonomy): domain Eukaryota; kingdom Metazoa; phylum Chordata; class Mammalia; order Artiodactyla; family Balaenopteridae; genus Balaenoptera; species Balaenoptera acutorostrata. The sequence continues at coordinate 32,549,204 of NC_080081.1, forward strand.
TTATGTTTGCTTTGAAGTAAACAGAGTCATAGAATGAAAGCACAAAGACACAGTGTACATTTCTGTGGTTCAGAATACAGGGAATGTAAGTTTTGGTCTAATGTTTGTACTGTTTCTCATCTGAATATTTTTCTTATTTCTGTAACTCCTGATATGTTTATTCTAGGTACATTAAAATAATTAATTCTTTGATTAGAACAAGTGAATATATATCCTCTGCTTTATAGAAATTTGTGCATTTTTCAGGAACACGTCTTTTCTGTGAACTTAAAAACCACTGTTCTATGTTTCTCTGTTGCTGACTGTAGGAACGTGTTTGGCCGTTAATCTCCCGGGTGCATGGGCAGTATTGAGGTTTTGAATTGCACTGAATTGTATCTTTAAAGATTATCCTGAAATTCCACTAAAAATATATTATTAGATGGGGCCATTACTTCATATCATCTTTTTTTTTTAATAGATCTTTACTGGAGTATAATTGCTTCACATTACTGTGTTAGTTTCTCTTGTACAACAAAGTGGATCAGCCATATGCATACATATATTCCCATAGCCCCTCCCTCTTGACCTTATGAACAAAAGCTGAAATAGCTTCCTAATGTGACTTTTTCATTTTAATAAGCCAAGAGATTTTTAAAAATTGTTTTCATTCACTCATATACTACCATACCTTATCCTCTTGTCTCTGATAATTATTGTAAGGTTATTTTTTTTAAGAGTCATGAGTTTGAATTCATTACTGTATAGCTCAGTATTCGCATTAGCTAAAAATTTTGTGGCTAAGATTCAAGTTGCCTTAATACAAGGAGCAGAATAATCTGTAGCTTTAGTTTATTATATAATGTTACATTCATGTTTAGATTACAAAATTTTGTCCAATATATTTAGGTATTTTGTCTGTTAGAACACATGAGGACTGAAAAAGCAGGATTAAATCTGCTTTTATTTCTATCAGATGTTCAACCTTTAAATATAGAGCAAATACATAAATGCCAAAAGCTATAGAATGTTACAGTAATTGTAAAACGCCCACCCCCCCAATTTTTTTTGGAGAGTATTAAATAGATTGTTTGTGTTAATATGGAGTGAACATGGATAGTTCCTAAAAGCAGAGCGTGCTCAGAAGCTGGGCAGGGTGCAAGAGACCTAGTACAAATGAGGAATCAAAAGCCTTGGTATTTAATACCAGCCCTACACCTAACATGCTGCAAGCTCTGAGCTCCTGATTACCCTTTTATAACAGGGGCTAATAATTGCTATTCTCTTCATATTGCTGAGCCATTGGATGCATCCCAAAAAATTAAGGTTGGAAATTATTGTTAGTTTAAAAATTTATAAATTATAAGGAACTGTACCACTCTAGGGTGATGGTGTACAAAATAACCTAATGGTAAAGCTTATTGGAATAGTAGATCAAGGAAAAACCAAAAACTTTTTTGATTTCAGCAATTTAAGAAAATGGTAAAGGAATCTTCCATTAAGTTATTTAGATAAGATGGGAAAATGTGGACTGAATGAGAGTAACGCAGAGTAGATTCATAGGCAGTGAAACGTCAATATTCAGAGATTTTTTTTTTTAAACACACTTAAGTCATGTCTAGGGCATCATGGATGTTCACTTAACGTGTAGATTGATGGTGAACGGCTGGCTGGATATCACAACTCTTAAAATTTCTTTGACTTTGCGCTGGAAGTGCTACACATGTCCTATTAGGGTGACAAACTTTGAGAAAGTGGAATCTCTTTAGATGCAAGTGGTCAGGATGGTGAGAGATTTGAAGTCATCCCACATAAACATAACTGAGGTAACAAAGAGAGATTTAGCCCACAGAGCAAGAGACATAGGAGGAGACTCAGTAGACTTTCAGATTTTTGAAAGTTTATTATAGATGATGTATATGTAATTAAATTTAGTTCCGAAGGTGGTGTTAGTACAAACCAGAAGTTATAGGAAGTCAGGATTGATATATATGAGGAAGCAAGAGCTTAGTAAAAAGTAGAATTGTTTGAAAAATGAGATCCTCTTTCTGATGAGTGCTTTGTGCCCTGTCAACTGGTAGTGTGGGAACAGAATTTAGTTGAATACTTTGCACAGATTTTACTTGGGATTTCTTGGTCTGGGAAGGTTGATCTTTATCTTCGAAAGAGTTTGTAAATCCATGAAAGATCTCACGTATAAGTTATGGGTCTTAGGAAGACCCTTAGGAAGGGTAGGAAGTTGTAGGAAGTTGAGATGAAATAATTGTGGGGGAAAGAGGTGCTTGATTTTAGGTAAGTTAATTAAGTTTGGGGGGATGATGGCATAATGCAATGAAGATTTCATGAAGAGAACCCATCCTTATGAACATTAAAAATTTTTCTGATGTTTAATCTGAAGAAAAATGTATTACACAACCACAAAGATTTATTTTATTATATATTGAGAGTTAAAATGATCAGAATCACTTTTAGTGCAGTATTTCAGGATGTTCCCTGCTTTTATGTATGTATTATGAGGATATAATGAAAAGGAGACAATACAATGTAAGATCAGCTACTAAATTAATTGGGAATTAAATCTCTGGAATTGACATTTTCTTGTTAACACAAATTAGTAATGGCAAGAGTACAGGAACTAATGCTTGTAGAAATTCTTGGACTTGGGCACAAATATGCTGATTTTACTCTGAAATGTGTATTTTTAAAGCTATTGTACTGTTACTTACCCAGGGTACTAATTTAGCAATGGAATGATTAACCATGATGGTAACATTTCAACAGAGTCTCACGAAAATTAAAAAAGGTCATTGCTGCCTCAGATTTCAGTGAGGCAGAAAAAACCAAAAACCTTTCACTTGCACAAGTAAAACAATAATTTGAAAGTTAATAGGTAACTGAAGAACAAGAGTAATGGTAAACTGCAGATTAAATATGAGTAATGAAAGGATTCTTTCTAAAAAAGGAAAAAACACTTCAATACCTCTAAAATTGTATATGATTTTTTTTTGTTTGTTTATGATATTGCATTAAATAGATATAGCAGCTTGGCCAAAAAGTGCGTTTGGGTTTTTCTGTACACTGATACGGAAAAAACCCAAACAAACTTTTTGGCCAATCCAACAGTAGCCATATAAACTAAACAGATATGCAGGTTAAATTGAATTGACAATTCAGGAATCTATAAAATTCAAATTAATATCCCATCTATGATGGATGATGATTTTTTGCTGAGTGTGTAAATTGCCGTCAATGTGAATGGCTTCTGACTGCTGAAGCACGGGTTTTTTGAGTCTGGCAATCCTGATCTACTGAGTTCTGTCTCTTCTTGCTATGTTTCTCAGTTGGAACTACCGGGTAACCATCATCATGACTCCCAGCGCTGCCATTTCGTCTAAGTTTGAGTCACAGGCATCACTACTAAGTCCACCTCCATTCCTTTTCCACTGCATTAGCCCAGGATGTTAGAGTTGTATCTTAGAGTGTTGCTATTACAATGTTAAACACAGGTACAAATGCAGACACTGAAATCACATGATGGCCCTATAATAAAAGGATCGAGAATATAGTTATATTAATTTTTAAGATGGTCACTGAAATGAGGTGACAGAATTTCTTAGGGATAGCTAGGATTTCTGACATTGTTGTGTCCTGTGGCCTGTTCGGACCTAAATTTCACAGTGAGCTAATGGAATCAAAATTAAATAAATTGAGTTTGTAATTTTAAAAATACACATGAGAAAATACCTTTCCATCTCTTAGTGAAGTTGATAAAGTTAAATAGTGCATTATTCTGTTCCCTAATGAAAATTGCATTTGCTATATATCGAATGATCCAAGGAAACAGAATTCAGAGATTTGGGGGAATTGATTGTTACGTAAGTCAGCCTATACATCACAGAAAACAAATTTGTTGCATCAGTGTTAGGAGGAAGTATAGGGTAGTAGGTTTTATTAATGACCCTTAATAGCTATAATTAACATGTAGAACCTTTGAACCTGATTGGCTTTTTTTTTCCTGAAGTCTGTGGTTGAGATTATTTTGATTGCTTATTTCTGATCTATTGAGTATGCATTTGTAGCCTTCACTTTGCCTATAACTGCTACCCAGAAGTTTACTTTAAGGTTGTTGATTGCCATTAAAAAGTATTTGGTTATGGTCCTCCTTGATGCAGACAACTTTCTTATATTCTCTTGTGTATCTTTAGCTTGGTTTTGTTGCAGACTAAGCGCAAGAGCAGAGGAAAAATTTGAAACTTCTGGGGCATTAACTTTCCCACATGCCTATTTATTAAAATTCAGTTGATCTACCTATTTGAAAATGGACTTGATATGTGGATAGGGAAGCTTTCAGAAAAAAATTACACAGTCCTATTCTTGAATTTGGTTTTAGACTCAAACCCTGTTATTCTTCATAGTAATATGAATTTCTTAAAAGATGGCCAGATTTTTATTCTTTTAGTATATTTTCAAATACCATGTCAAATTTATCAATCCCTTTTATTTTCCTTGTACTGTTGAACTTACAGGCTTATCATGTATTTGTGGGATGCCATAATGAATAAGACTTTAGACACTGTGGTTAATTTTAGTGTTTATTGCCCATCTCCTGAGGTGAAGATCACTTCGTCACTGTCTCAGCATGTTCTGGCACACACCAGTGTCACACACAGACAGCATCTTTATTAATAAAAAAAAATGGTACTGCTTTAAAAATTAAGCTATCAATTAAACATAGACCAAGTGAGATGATATCTTCTATTAGATCACATCACATAAAAACTCTCGGTAGCACATATAAAAAAGTATAATGTCTTGATTTGTGGGCTAACTTTTTTGTTAAAAAATTACAAAGAAAAATTTTCAGTGACACATGCAGAGGAAGTGATCTGAATAAAGCAACTGTATCCTTTCAGGATAAACTAATGAAGACTGTACCGATGGATGCCTTCGCGATTCTCCAAAAGAAACGGCATAAAAAAAAAAAAAAGAACTAAACCCAACTCAGGGTCATATTGCTGGACAGCACTTATTTTTAGTCTTTTTAGTAAGACTTTCACTAATCTTAGTTATATCATCATCCCGTTGAAACTAACAGAGGTCTATTGATGGATTGGATCTTGAGTACTTTGAGAATGAAAGGATAGAAAGAAAGAAGCTTTAATATTCTTGATTTAACAATGAATCATTACTGTGTGCTGAGAACGTTTCTTCATTGTTTGTGTAAAGAACATTTTAGAATGTATTGTGTGGCCACTGTGCTAAATAAAGTGACACCGAAAGTAATACCTTAATGAAGTGTCGGAAAGCTCCCTGGCTTTGGAGTTACGTTTGCTTCCTGGGAGCCCTGTGAAGCACGTCTGTGAACTTGGGCAAATCATTTAATCTTCCTGAGCTTTGGTATCCGCTTCGGTGAAGATGGCAAGACACTCTTCTTCCACCTCCTCCCTTGGTAGTATTTTAGAAATAATTGAGAGAACAGATGTCAAAGGGCCTCATCTAATGCCAGGAATTCTTGAATTAAACAAATTGCGTATGTAAAGTGACCAAGAAATAGAATACCTACCTCAAAGTAGTTGAGCATTAAAACTTTTTGTACCCCTCTCTGCTGTTTCTGAATCTCTTACCCTTCTAACACACATCTCCATGCCTTCCCTTATTACCTGCTTCCTGATATACACCATAAGCATTTGGGGACAGTAAAAGTCCAAGTAATTACATTTTTGTAATTTTACTTTTTAAACTATCCTCCATATTTAGCTAAGATTTTGTGTTTAAGTGGCCCTAAAAATAAGCACATTAAAATATAAGCAATAGAGATGACTAAATTCTGTCTCGTTCCTCTGGTCCCAAATGGTATACTGTGGATTTCCACTGAAAGTTATTTACAGATACATGAAATGATTGTGTACTTTTAAGCCATTAATATGCCTCAGGGAAGTTCATTTGCTTCTTTTAAAAACAACCTTTAAAATAATTAATTAAATAGTATTCCAGGCTCCCCACCCTGAATTAATGATTCCTAAAATGTTTTTCATGTTTGGGTTGACATGATGAGATTTATTTCCCCATTTTGAGGCAGCTGCTGATACCTTTTCTTTCGGGAGCCACTGACCCCAGAGCTTAGAATGAAGAGAAGGGATACGGAGAATTCTTTGCTGAATTATTGCTTTGCTGCATTGTGGAGGTTTTCAACTGAACCAAGGGAACAAGAACCCATTAATCAGGGACTGCTGTCACTGAGAAGATTTGTGTTCTCCATTTTGGGGAATATTTTAGAACTAAGGACCACATATTATTTATAACCATCAGCACAGGGTAAATTATCCTCTAATTTGGGCTAATATATGCCCCCAACCCACCCCAATACGTGTGCATGCACGCATGCACACACACACACACACACACACATACATACACATGCACACACGCCATTAATATCAGGCTAATGTGAAGGTGATGTTTCATGCTGAGGACAAGGTGGCTTGAAGATATTTCTATGGCAACAGAAAGGCCCCTACAGATATCTGTCTTCTAAACTTGATGCTGTTTATCAGAGGCTGCCTGTTTCACAGACTGTAATTATCATTAGGTAGAGAAAGGTTGTTGAACGTGGGTGGACTGCTTGACTGAGGCTTTCTGACTGATTTACTTAGCATAGCTTTGAAAAATTTCAAAGGAATATTAAGAACCTGAGATCATTGTGCTCCTTGTCTCTGGAGGTGAAGCCATAGCTAATTATAGGATGTTTGCTGAATGTGGATGAAGTTTTTGAACCGACAACATAAATAGCAACACAAAAGCACAATTAAGAGTGATGGGTAGGGGCTTCCCTGGTGGCGCAGTGGTTGAGAATCTGCCTGCCAATGCAGGGGACACGGGTTTGAGCCCTGGTCTGGGAAGATCCCACATGCCGCGGAGCAACTGGGCCCGTGAGCCACAACTACTGAGCCTGCGCGTCTGGAGCCTGTGCTCTGCAACAAGAGAGGCCGCGACAGTGAGGGGCCCGCGCACCGCGATGAAGAGTGGCCCCCACTCGCCGCAACTAGAGAAAGCCCTCGCACAGAAATGAAGACCCAACACGGCCAAAAGTAATAAATAAATAAATAAATAAATAAATAAAATTAAAAAAAAAAAAAGAGTGATGGGTCTATGTTAAATGATTTTAGTGTGTATGCAGTTACACTGTTTAGAGAAGTCTATTATTTCTTCACTTCAATCAAAATGGCCATTGAATTAATCAAGTTGTCATTGGAGTGTTTTTTTCCAGGGCTAACAGTCTATGATTCCGAATTTATCTTCTGTTTTTACAACTGGGACTCAGAACTTCCAAGATTTTTCTTGGTTCTTGGCATACAATTTAAAGCAGATGGGCCAACAAGAATCCCACTCTGATTGGGATGTGTGTGAAGTGTTTAGTATGCCTGCATTTATAGCCATGAGCAGTATACCGAGTAAGCCAATACAATGTTTTTACAAAAGGAAAAACATGTAGAAATTTGGCTAATTTTGGCAACACAATTGAATGTTTTCACTTTTTTTCAAGCATGAGATTTCAGTTGTAGTGTTGCAAAAACCAGTTTCTTACTACGTATGATTAGTTTTTTAGAAGTTAAAAACTATAGTTTTCAATTACAGTTTGGGTCCTTAGTCTATGTACTTAGTGAGATTTTTCATGAGTAATAGTGTAGTTGCATAATACTTTATTTGGAAATCATGTAATCATCCCATTAAGACATAGAACTCTGAATGAATTTCACTGAGGTTTGCATCATTCGATAATGTATTAAATTGAAAAAATGTATTAAAAGGCATAAGATAGGTTCTCGTATTTTGTAAACACCTATTTTGAGAGTTACTGTAACTAGCAGTTAATAAAACTTATTGAAGGTAGAGGTGGTTAGGAACAGAATGATTTGTCTATTGGGTATTATGGAATAGCTTAAAAAAATTTTGTCCTTAATATGTAGTCTAATTAGGTGCCAGTACTACTCTAGCAAATTGTTGTCTCATTTGGGTGGTTTTTCTCGTATGACGACTGAGATCGCTCATCAGTTTATTGAAAAATCTGAATTTGGTAAAGTATAAACTTGAAATTTTATATTTTTCCTGCGTCTTTAGAAGTTCCCATTTGTATCCCTTAATTGACATCTCATCTCAAATGTTTTCTGTACCTTATTAGTGACTTTCGGTCATTTAAAGAAAAACTTTCAGTCCAGCTTCATACTTCAACCTCATATCCAACTGTAAGCTCTTGTGCAGATGGCTCAGAGGAGGGAAGGAAATTCTGTTTTTGGTTTTGTTTTTTAACTTCATCTTCTTATTCCTCAACTTGGAATGTGTCTTAAGGAGTGGGGAGGAGGGCAGTGTTGGTTTCTGGGTCATTTTCCTCCCCTCCTTCTAATGGGTGAGAATGGGAGGTGAGAGGGGAGAGAAAACAGTAATGAGAGACACTCTACAGTTTGATCTGGCTTGATCTAGTTCTTTACCACTGGTGGCCTCAGTGATATGGAATAGATGGCGTTCACTTTTATTTCACCTTCTCAGAGGACCTGTCAAAGCAGGGCAGCCATGTTTCCTTTCAGTCTTGCAGTGGTCCATGCCTCCATCCCCCTCTCTGGGCAGGGTGCCCCTCGCTGGTAGCCTCCTGGGCAGCCCCATTGTACGGTTCCCTAATGGGGGACATCTGATGCTACTAGCATGATCTTTTCTCACCCACCTCCCTTAATTGTTGCCATCAGAAGCATACCTTATGGCTGTTTTCTCTTGCAGTTACCTTTCATTTCTAAACGTTCTTTTGAGGTACAAGCCCAAATTCCTTCTGCAGTGTCCCTTAATTCATGGGACTCTCACCTATTACAATGCCAAAAGGTAGGAGTGTAGGCTGTGTGCTCATTCCTCCACCCTTCACTACCTGTTGGTCTCTAATTTCTCTTTTCACACTTTTGGATAGGTAGAAGGATAATAAGTGTATTGCCAAAGTGCATGTCCAGCCAAGGGTTGAGATATAAAATTTCCCCTTCTTATGAGTATTATATTCATAATAGACTTGGTCGCTGTCCATCCCATTCACCTTTGGTTGGGGTAAGCTCCTAATCCCCCTCGTCCCCTGTCCCGACAGCCAGGCAGAGGACACCTGATTCCACAGTTCTCTCCTTTTCCTCCCTAGTCTCTTTCTTAAGGACTTCAGAAGTGGGCCAGACTTGGATGATGGTCATGAGTAGCAGAGCTTTTTTCAGCTACAATTTTAAAAGTCCCGAGGGAATTGTCTGGTGCTAGATATTTATGACCCTCTTTAAATATTAAGTGGTTTATCTCTCTGTCTTCAGCTTCGTGTTAGTGGACAAATGGAGGACAATTGAGAAGAGCCTACAAGTCTCCTGCAATAAGGTTTTCTTTAAGAAGGAAAGGGGGGGGCAGATAAAATATGTATTGCTGCCCTTTGTATCTGAAATTATCAACCTGAAGATCACTTTCTAAGATAGGTTAATTTACTTCTTGAACATTGTTTTAGGAGTTTATTGTGTGTCAGGCAGAGAAAGATTTTAGTTAGGAGAAAGAGAAAAGCTTTAATAGGAAGCTGACATTAAGTAGGGTTGCTTAGCCCAGAATTTTGTAGGTTGTTCTCTCTCCTGCAGGAAGTGAAATCTAAGTAAATGATTAAAGGAGATGTAGGGATTAGGCAGGTGACAGGAGCAAGGGAAAAAAGTGTTCCCTGACAGGCATAATAACTATCTTTACGAGGTCCCAGAATGAAGAGAGGACTTGCAACCTTGAGGTCCTGAAGGTCTACAATATGCGGTACTTATAGGCCAAGTAGGGACTGATTGGAGTGGTCTTACATGACTGTAGAGAAATAAACAGAAACCAGGTCATGAGAATTTTTTTAAAAGGTATCCTAAGCGGGCTTCCCTGGTGGTGCAGTGGTTAAGAATCCACCTGCCAATGCAGGGGACACGGGTTCGAGCCCTGGTCTGGGAAGATCCCACCTGCCGCGGAGCCACTAAGCCCGTGCACCACAACTACTGAGCCCAAGTGCCACAACTACTGAAGTCTGCATGCCTAGAGCCTGTGCTCCACACCAAGAGAAGCCACGACAATGAGAAGCCCACGCGCCACAACGAAGAGTAGCTCACCGCAACTAGAGAAAGCCCATGCACAGCAACGAGGACCCAACGCAGCCAAAATTAAATTAAAAAAAAAAAAAAGTATCCTAAGAGAATTGGAGAACTAGTGAAACATTTTAAGTGTGGATGTGGCATCATGAGATTTGTAGTTTAGAAGGACCACTGTTACGTTGTGTTCAGCGGATTGAAGAGGGCATGAGGAATGCAGGTAGATCAGTTAAAAAGCCATTGCAGTGATCCATGTAGGATATGATTGATGGTGGCCTGGAATAGAGTGGGGTAGCTGGTGTGAAGAGAAATAGACAAATTAGAGAGCCGTTTGGCATGTGAAGTTGTCAGCATTTGAAGACCGATGGCAAGTAGGGGTTGAAGAAGAGGAAGGAGTCAAGAAGGAGGTACCAGTGTCTGTCCTGAGATGCCAGGTAGTTTGATATTGATTTATCCTGGGATAGAGGACGCTGGTGGAAGAAAGACCTGATCAGGATGAAGAAGATGATGGATTGAGTTTTATACATCAACAGGGTCTGAAGTGCCCAAAGGCCAAAAATACGGAGATGTCAGGTAGGCATTTGAGATATCAGGAGGTATTTGGCCTGCAAAGGCGGATTGTGTTTGGAATGCTGAATTCATTACCTGAGCTGTTAGCTCATTCAAAATAAGAATAAGCAAACTCTGCTCTATCGTTGAGTTGCAGTGCTTGGGTTAGCAAACTCAACTTTTTAATTTGAGGCTGTTTTCCCCCCATGAAAATGATTTATTAAATGTTTTCAATATGCTATAAATTTTATATTCCCTCTTTCTACCATAACTCGAAAATTTTAAGGTGATTTTTGCCATGGGAACCAAATTTAGAGCACAAGTGTGAGTGTACATAATGTGGCTACCATGTCCAAGATGGAAGTGCTGGACCTGGGGCTTCCCTGGTGGCGCAGTGGTTAAGAATCCGCCTGCCAATGCAGGGGGCATGGATTTGAGCCCTGCTCTGGGAAGATGCCACATGCCGCGGAGCAACTAAGCCCATGCACCACAACTACTGAGCCCAAGTGCCACAACTACTGAAGCCTGCGTGCCTAGAGCCTGTGCTCCGCAACAAGAGAAGCCACCGCAATGAGAAGCCCGCACACCGCAACAAACAGTAGCCCCCACTGGCTGCAACTAGAGAAAGCCCACGCGCAGCAACAAAGACACGATGCGGCCAAAAATAAATAAACAAATAAATTTTTTAAAAAAGTGCTGAACCTAAAAGTAACCATTAGTTTTGCAGGCCTGTTGCCTGGTTGAGACTGGATATGAAATATGACAAAAACCTTTGCCCAGGAAAAGAACTGTTAGTATTATGAGTTTAGAATTTTTAGCATGATAAAACACAGAAATAATAAAGCACAAGTCTTCAATATTCCAGGCTCTCATTCTCTTGGAAGGGGACCAACTGTTAGCCGTTATATTACAGCAGAAAACCTGAGTCCATCATTTAGCACTCATACATATGGATTTAATGAACCTCTATCAACAAAAAGAATTTTTAAGTTTTAGGGTAAAGAACAAAACATGAAGAGAATTGCTAATTCTGGAGAAGAAAGCCTAGATTTAGAGAATAGACGTTAAAACACTTCAAGGAAGAAGTGAATTAGGTGGGGATGAAAACTCAGACCTAGTTTGTGCTCCTCTGATGATTTTTATTTTTATATGAGCTACTCCTTCATAGATGAAGCTGAATATGCCACACTGTTACTGTCAGCTTGTTATTGTGTCCTGGGGAAAGGCTTAGAGGCTCCCCGACCCTGTAGCTCACTTCAGTGGTCACCCTCAGCATACTGCTGGCACATAGTGGACATTCAGAAAGTATTCATTCCCTTCCCTCACATTTGCATTGCTTTTGGGAAAAAAACATAGTTTTCAGTGTGAGTTTGATTTCATCAGAAACTTTCTTATCCAAAGATTTAAAATCAGTTAATTGGGGCTTCCCTGCTGGCACAGTGGTTAAGAATCCTCCTGCCAATGCAGGGGACACGGGTTCGAGCCCTGGTCCAGGGAAGATCCCACATGCCACGGAGCAACTAAGCCTGTGCACCACAGCCACTGAGCCTGCTCTCTAGAGCCTGCGAGCCACAACTACTGAGCCCACGTGCCACAACTACTGAAGCCCGCGTGCCTAGAGCCCATGCTCTGCAACAAGAGAAGCCACCACAATGAGAAGCCCGTGCACCGCAACGAAGAATAGCCCCTGCTCACTGCAACAAGAGAAAACCCGCGCGCAGCAACAAAGACCCAACACAGCCAAAAATAAATAATAAATAAATAAATAAATAAATAAAATAAAATCAGTTAATTGGGAACTGTTTGTTCGACATAACTTACTATCTGAGTTATAATGAACATAAAAGAGGCAGCATGTCTTGCTTTATAACAGATAATTTGGATATCAGCTTCTTCTGAATGTGAAGCATGCTTGGGACAGGATTCCTCAAAAACTCATCTTCTGTTGTAGCCAGTTTGTTTTCTTCCCATCTGTAGGACCTGTGGTGGTTTCTCTTTGACCTGTTCATTATGATCAAACTTCCAATCTAGGGCAGCAAAACTTAAACCTAATATCAAACTACCTAACTGTCCATTCCTTCCATTCCAGTGAGGTCAGTCCTTTGTTGTTCCCCATCATTCGTTCCTCCTGGTGTATCCCCTACACTCCTCTGTGCCCTAGGTGCTGCCGTCCACTCTTCGACATGTGGCTCGTAATTCACTCTGTAACCTTCTCTATGATGTCAGCATTGCTAATCACCCACTATGAAGATATTAGAATGGCTGGCATAGATCAAAGCCCCTCATTTCCTTTTCTGATGTTTCAAGTCTTAAATATAATTTCATGTGGGAAAAGTTCTACCCAAACTAAATGGACAAGAGGAAAATTATGGTAAGTGAAAAATATTATGTTACCTGGTTGGCAGGCTGAGATCTTAGCCTAAGACTACTAGATACTTCTGTATACTCTTGGAAAAAATTACTTAACTCTCTGGGCTTTAGGTGATTGGTTTCTTTGTTTTCACTGTTTCTAAGTTCTTTAGCAGTTCTAAGATCTATAAAAATAAATTCCTTTATGACGCAGAAGTTAGGCCTTACGTAAGCTCAGCCGTCTAGAATCTGGCAACTGGATAAAAACAAGGATTTGGCGGAAAAGAAGTTTCTTGTTTTCCACCCATGATAAAACTAGTGAAGAAGTGTTGAACCACAGATATAATCACAGCTCAGACTGTGATTGTGTGGTTCCTGAACAGAGGAATAACCACAGAGAAAGACATACTTTTGTTAGCTGGCTTTTTTATAACGCCAAGACATTTTGTGTATAAGCCGAGAAATGTAGGAGGTTTAAGAGGAAAAAGAAGATAGAATGAATAAAAAGGAAATCTGTTGTTAAATATGAAGAACTATTACTCTGTAATCGTCTCAATAAATTCTGACATTTAATAGAATTCAACTGCCATTCCTTAGAAAAATACTAAAAAATAAAACTTAATAGGTATTTCTTCTAACCAATAGTCAACAAAATAAAACTTAATAGGTATTTCTTCTAACCAATAGTCAACAGTATATTTAACGGAAAAAACCAAGAGTTTCCATTAAAATCAGAAAAGAAGCAACCTGCTAACACAATCATCATTATTTTGTTTTAGAAAATCTACTCAGTGTGTACCTGGAACACAAATAAAAAGAGTAAGCACTAGACAAACTTAGATAAAAACATTCGAGAGAGTGTGATTGAACACCTCAAATTAGAGGAAAAGGTGGTTAAGTTAGGATTAAATAGCTTGAATTTAGTAAAGTAAGGGTGCTAAAGTAAATAGCATATCTATGCTTCATTAATAACTAAATTAAAAATATAATGGCATTCATGGTGGCAACTTATTATGAACTACCTAGAGATAAATTGTATTGATGGAAGAATGAAAAAGGCAGTGAGACTGGGGGAGTCAAGAGAGTCTCTTTGATCCCCAGGCTGTATTCTGTGTATACTCATGGGCGTCATTTCATTGTCATTGTGACTGAGCACATGTTATATAGCACATGTGTGTGCTGGTGTGCATGTGTATGTATGTCTGTGGTTTGTGGACATCTGGAAAGTGAAACGTTTTGTAGACTAATTAATCATTACGTAATCATTACTGAAGTCTCAGTGTCTCTTTGCATTATCCATTCTCTTGCAAGCTGTGTTTTCCAAATTCCCTTACCCACTGGCTTGTCAAGAAGTTCAGCTAGTGGGAAGCATTAGCAGACAACTATGAAGGTTAAAGGAATGGGGGAAACCAGGGTTATAGCTCTCTTCCTAGCCATTTTCCAGTGGCTGTGTCTCTTGTACCCAGCTCCTCAGGCAGCCCTCGCTGTGGATCTAGCTCCCTTTGGATGGAGCCAGCTTCGATTCTTATAACATCCTCTCTGACCTTTGTCTTTCCAGTTCTAGAGATGAGAGGGGCTTTTTGGGGTTTTGCTGTTGCTGTTACTTCACTGTTCCCCTTTTGGCTTCTCAGCTCTGTTGTCACCTGTGTTAAATTTCCTCTGTTTGAATATCCAGCCTGGCACCTGTTTCTTGACTGGGTCCTGACTTAGAGAAGCACAAGGTTTTTCTTCCTCCCTTCCTCCCTCCTTCCCTCCCTCCCTTCATTCCTTCCTTCCTTTCAAAAAGTCTATATAGAACAATATCTGGCACATAGTAAACATTCAATATTGTTTATTGAACATATTCTAAAACAATGAGGCTGAGGAAAAATGATCAAATTATTTTCAGATATTCAGACAACTAAAGCTAATGAAAAGATCTGCATCACTCACGTAATTAAATTAGATCACATGGATTGTGCTTATTTAGTCATTAGAGAAGAGATTGGAGGGTGCCCCTCTCTCTGACCCAGTGCTAATTGGAAGAGTAATGCAGAGGTGTGGGTCATGGATTTTTTGAAGAGTGCCTTTTCAAAATATGATGTTAGGGCATCAGGTTTGGGGCTGATAAGCAGTTAGCAAAACAGGAAATGGCTAGGGTTTTTTTGTTTTTGTCTTTATTTCCAAAGCTTTCTTTCTGAACACAGTATATTATCATCTGAACACATTTACATTGCCGGCAAAGTGGTTGATTTTAATTATCCCTTTATTTTTATTTTAACAAAAGTGATATTTTCTTGTGATAAAAAAAATTCACAGAAGGTTGTGGCTAAAAAGTAGTAGCTTCATCCCACTCATCTCCATCCCTACAAATGTAGCCAAGGTGAATGGTGCATTGTAACCACCATACAGTGGTCTCTGCATATACTAAGAATATGCAAATTGCATTTGCAAGGTATACTGTTTTACAGCTTCTTTTCTTTACTAAAGAGAATAACTTAGACATCTCTCTCTAGCCCAGAACTCTTTGCCTTTCGTTTTAACAGCTGCATAGTGCTCTGTTATATGGATGTAGCCCAGTTTAATTGTCAGATTCCTTATTGGTTGGCATTGGATTTTTGGCAGTGGCTTCTACCCTAGCAGATAGGCAACTTTTAACAAAATAAGAAGAGTTTGACTTTTTTTTTTCTTGTCCATGTACTCATAATGTTCCTGTTTTATATAAACATCTGCAAGAATTGATAAAAACCATAGTAGCTGTGAAATTTCTACAGCTTTCAAATACACCTGAATATATATGTGGACCTTTGATTCTGGCATCTTCGAAAATCTTCACTAAAAGTTTTTTATTACTTGAGAAGAGGAATACTGTTGTATTGCTGTAAGGAGTTAGAGGTCATCCTGAAGAAGTGAGATCGCTATTTCTTAATAGTTTACTCTCTTTACTTCCATTGTTGTCCTGTTATTTTCATGGGTTATTACAGAGTAATGTTTAGATTACAAAATATTTCAGAAGAGATTGCTGATGATGAAGAAGAATTTTTAGATTTAAAATAAGGCCTCTGTAAAATATTCAAATCCAAAGTCTTTGAATGTATAAGTTAATACCATTACAACAACAAACTGGGGCGATAAGATAAATTCTTGTCACAAAGTAGCTTCCTGTAGTAACATAGAAGTAACATTGTGAATGAATGCTATTGACAAATCAGCCATACACAGCAGTAGCGAGGAAGGTTGGTGACTACTTGGGAAATTATATTACTTTGGCTTTTGAATCAGTGTTTTAATTCAGTAATTCAATATTTTAACTTTCTGTTGGAAGATAATCATATTATATTGATTAGGAGTTTGTACACGACTACTCTGCCTTACTAATAAGAAAGAGATAAATGATCTACAAATGCAAGCTTATCAGCAGAAACTTGTTTAGAAATAAAAATTATAAGAAAACTGTAGAGTGTGTCAGTTTCTGTGCAACAACTACATCTTTAGAAGAAGACATAAATTGATGTAGGCTCTGCCCAGAAAAGATCGTAATATCTCCATATTGGTTAAGAAGGCAAGGAAATGCATAATTATCTTAGAAATGTATTTTCCAAAACCAGCTTTGATTATAACTATTTTGAAAGTATACTTGTCCAGAACTCATTATTCCCCATGGTTCTTGAAAACTATATTTCTGGACCTTCATTTAATTTTTGTTTCATTTTTAGGGCAGAAGTAATTCAGTTACTGAATGTATTAATATTAAAAATATTATTGAAAAGGTGACCTTTATTTGTCCCAACTGTAATGCATTCAGCTGTTCAGAGGAGAAGAGATGGTTCTTACTCTAGGTCATTCTAGACACATGGGATTTTTGTCCTATATAGCAACAGTGTGAGAGGCAATCTACATTTTTGAAATATATGAAAATATATTTTAAATAACATTTGATTTTTAATATAAAAATGTAAATTTTTTGACCAAAGTTTTTTCTTGTGGTCTTTTCTAACTTAGCCATACTCATGAAAATTTATTTGTACATATGTGCGTATCTCCTAAAAAAGTAGAATGCTGTAGCACAATATTTTCTGCTTTCAGCTTTCCATTGTAAATACTTCTGTTTTTTTCCTTTCAATTTTTTCCCTTATTCAGATGAAAAAAAGTGTTGGAATAGCCTAGGAAAATTCATTCCATATTTTGAGGTTTCAGCTAAAAAGTTGGAATTCAGATTCTTTGAGACGTTTACAGAGGTTTTAAGCACTTTCCAATAAATGTGTATTTTTGTTCGTTTCCATCTTCAACATTTACATTGTCTTTCAAAGTATAAAATACTTAGTTTCTTTTAAATTCTTTATATAGA
The DNA here is from genome assembly GCF_949987535.1 of Balaenoptera acutorostrata. Lineage (NCBI taxonomy): Eukaryota > Metazoa > Chordata > Mammalia > Artiodactyla > Balaenopteridae > Balaenoptera > Balaenoptera acutorostrata. The sequence goes on from NC_080081.1 coordinate 32,566,520, forward strand.
ACAGACCATTGGATTGTACATGGTTAAAAATCTATTGAAGTGTGTGTCTGTTAATTTTTTAAAGCTCTCACTAGAAAATTAAAATTTGTTCCCCTTTAGTCATCATTTCAAATTATACAAAAACACCTCCACTTACAAGTATGTAAAGTGATTTTTAAAAATAACACTTAATGGGATAAAAAGGATTATTTTCCCTTATGGGAAAATCCTCACATCAAATGAATTTATTTTTGCTTTTTTTTTTATGGTAAGAGTATTTGGAATTTCTGATCAGAAAGTTTAAGCAAACACAAAGAACCTTTATAAGGTTAATTTCTCATTCCTTGGTAGAAGGAGGCATTTTGGGTGATAATTTTTTGAATTATAACCCAAAGTAAGGCTTGTAAAATTCATGACCCTTAACACTTATATGAGGCAGAAGATAAAGAATACAGTTTAGTGGGTGGGAATGAGTCAAAGGAATTTATCATTACTTATCTGGTAATAAACCACAAATAACACTAGATACTATCCTACTATGGATATGTTTAGTTTAAAGACAATATCCTTGTGTGTTCTCTGCTTCAAATATATTTAAGGTCAATATACATGTGATAAATCAAATTATGTCTTAAGAATATTCTTAATTTAGTCTCATAAACCATTACTTAGAGGAAATTTTGTAAAAAGTAGGCCCAGAAATTCACTGTTTTAATTAATTCTTTACTCTTTTTATTTGAAAAAAATTCAATACCTATCTTGTACTTGAAAGATATTCTCACAACTTACTATTTGAAAATGTGATTATATTTAGTTCCTTCTGTCTTGCAATATTCTACACAAAAGTAGAAGCACAGTGATATTTTGCTTAAATATTTTAAAAAATTATTTACCCAACTTTTCTAGATTTTTTTTTTACTGTATAAACCCCTTATTTTACATTATCCTTGCTCATACATTTAAATGTATAAAATGCTTCAGAAACTTAGTGATACTCTTGGGTTCTCTTAGATGAAAACTAGTCTTTCAAAACTGGATTTCTAAATGCATGTATATATTTATTTTTTTAACAAGAGAAAAACAAATAAGTTTATTAACATGTATACTTTGTGTATATATGGGAGATGCCTAGGGAAAATGAGTAAATTCCTTTTTTTTTTTTAGATTTAAACCACATATCTGTCATTGGGTTTTCTATAGATATGCTTTAGTAACCAAGCATTAAGATCATAGTACTTGGGACTTTCTATATTTTTTTCTATATCATATCATCTGCAGATAGTGACAGTTCTACTTCTTCCTTTCTAATTTGTATTATTTACATTTCTTTTTATCTGATTGCTGTAGCTAGGACTTCCAAAACTACACTGAATAAAAGTGGTGAGAGTGGACATCCTTGTCTTATTCCTAATCTTAGAGGAAATACTTTTCAGCATTTCACCACTGAGTATGATGTTGGCTATGGGTTTGTCATAGATGACCTTTCTTATGTTGAGGTGTGTTTCTTCTATACCCACTTTGTTGAGACTTTTTAACATAAATGGATGCTGAATTTTGTCAAAAGCTTTTGCTGTATCTATTGAGATGATTATATGATTTTTATTCTTCCATTTGTTAATGTGGTATATCACATTGATTGATTTGTGGATATCCTTACATACCTGGAATAAATCCCACTTGATCATGGTATATGATCCTTTTTGTGTATTTTAAATTTTGGTTTGCTAGTATTTTATTGAGGATTTTTGCATCTATGTTCACCAGGGATACTGACCTGTAATTTTCTTTTCTTGCAGTGTCCTTGTCTGGTTTTGGTATCAGGGTAATGTTAAAGGTCTCATAGAAAGAGTTTGGTAGCATTTTTTCCTTTTCAATTTTTGGGAATAGTTTTTTGGGAATAGACTCTTCTGTAAATGTTTGGTGGAATTTACCTATGAAGCTGTCTGGTCCTGATTTTTGTTCGCTGGGAGTTTTTGGATTGCTGATTCTGTTTAATTACTAGTGATCAATCTGTTCAGATTTTCTGTTTCTTCCTGATTCAGTCTTGGAAGATTGTATGTTTCTAGGAATTAGTTCATTTCTTCTAGGTAGAAAGAAGCATTTTTGGGGTGATAATTTTTTGAATTACAGCCCAAAGGGAATGTAAATTTGTATAGCCACTATGGAAAACAGTATGGAGGTTTCCTCAAAAAATTAAAAATAGAACTACCGTACAATCCAGCAATTCTACTTGTGGGTATTTTTCCAAAGAAAACAAAAACACTAATTTTAAAAGATACTTGCACCCCTATGTTCATTACAGCATTATTCACAATAGCCAAGAAGTGGAAGCAACCTAAGTGCCCACTGATAGATGAATGGATAAAGAAGATGTGGTATATATATACAATGGAATATTAGCCATAAAAAAGAACGAAATCTTGCCATTTGTGACAACATGGACGGACCTAAAGGGTATTTTGCCGACCGAAATAAGTCAGCCAGAGAAAGACAAATACCATATGATTTTACTTATAGTTGGAATCTAAACAAAAATAAAAACAAAGGATCAAACATAACAAAACAGAAGCAGAGTCTTAGAGACAAAGAACACACAGGTGGTTGCCAGAGAGGAAGGGGTTTGGGCGGGAATGAGTGAATTAGGTGAGGGAAATTAAAAGGTATTAACTTCCAGTTACAAAATAAATGAGTGACGGGTATGAAATGTACAGTGTGGGGAATATAGTCAATAATTATTTAATATCTATGCATGGTGACAGATGGTAACTAGATTTATCGTGGGGGTCATTTTTAATGTATAGAAATAATCGAATCACTATGTTGCACACGAGGAACTAATGTAGTGTTGTAGGTCAGTTGTACTTCAAACAAACAAGCTTGTAGAAAAAGAGATCAGATTTGTGGTTACCAGAGACAGGAGTCGGGGGGAGAGAAAATTGGATGAAGGCAATCAAAAGATACAAACTTCCAGTTATAAGATAAATAACTACTAGGTAGGCAGTGCATAACATGATTAATATATTTAACACTGTTGTATGTTATGTGTAGAAGTTAAGAGAGTAAATCCTGAGTTCTCATCACAAGGAAAAAAATATATTTTTTCTTTTTCATTTATTTTGTATCTATACAAGATGATGGATGTTGACTAAATTTACTGGGATAGTCATTTCATGATGTGTGCAAGTCGAATCATTACGCTGTACACCTTAAACTTACATAATAGTACCTCAATTATATCTCAATAAAACTTGAAGAAAAAAAATCCTACTACATGGTCATTGAGAAAAACAAAGCATGATTGCCTGGATTCTAAATTTATATGGTGGGAAATTGAAGGTAACCTCTCAGATTTCCAGTTTCTCAATGTGTGTAGTGAACGTAATAATTCTCACACTGTAGATGTTAAGAGCTATTATACAGCTTGTGTGCCTACCCAGGTGTTCAATGACACTATTATCACTGCTTCTTAGTGTAATTTGAACTTTAGACTCATAATGCCATAAATCACTGTAAAAGGAGGGGAGGGAGGGAGGGAGGAAGGAAAGGAGGAAGGAAGGAAGGGAGGAAGGAAGGAAGGAAAGGAGATTTGACTCGAATACATATCATATGTGCCTAGGTATGCGCATTTATATGCATATATATTTTATACATAAATGTAGCTTCTGCCTATCCTACAGCATTCTGTGCCTTTACCCAACCCTCCAACTCCCTTGTAAAAGTAGGGGAGAGGTGCATACATTTGGATTTCATTAGACACTAGAATGAAAGAAGACTCATGATATGAAAAGATTCTGGCAGTTCTAAGTAAATCAGTCTGGATCTAAAATAATCTGTAAAGACCCATTAGCTTACATGATCAATGTGGTTCCTATCCTGCAGGAGATTTATAGGAACGCAATTCTAGAATTTTTAGTGGTTTCTTAGATGTTGACCGTATTTTCTCAGTGACTCTTCCAAATGCAGTGCAGCCTGCACAGTTAAGCTCTTTGAAGATAAAGGAAGAATACAAAGCATGACAGACAGTAGCAAAGAATCAAGTTTTGAGTCTCCCAAGTCCCCTAAAATCTGAGGAGATTTCTACTTTTCAAATGACATTTCATTCTTGTAAGAAAGGTTCATAAGCATAAAAACATTGATTTTCTGTAGAATGATGGTTTCTTTCTTGACAATTTCAGTAAGATATGTGCTTATCTCTTTTCCGTTCTCCTTTTTTTTGGACAATTACTTACCATATTGTTTTTAAGAAATTGAAGCACAATAACCTTCTCTTTTTAACTAACACAGATGAAAGACAAAGAGTTTTCATGAAATAATGAAGGATAGAATTATGCATGCTGAGATTTGTCGTTAGATCTTGCTGCTATTCAGAGCACTAATGTCCCCACCAAAAGCCTTCATAATTAAAAGACAGTCAGTGATTTAACAAAACTTTTATATTAAAAGAGGTAACCTAAATTCATTTTAGTCTAAATTATTTTCATCTAAAAATTATAAGGTTTTTTTAATCAGATATTTAAATGTCATGATCAATAATCAGTGTTTCTCTTATAAATAAAGCAAACTTAGAAATGGCCACCATAGTCTTATGTATTCAGTCACTTCTTGTCATGCAATCCTTTATCTTGGTTTCCCTAAGAAAGCTCATTCAGGATTCTTTTTTTTTTTTTTTTTTTTAATTCATGGGGATAATATTTGACCAACTTCAGATAAATGTTTATTTGGAGCTTACAAAAATTGTAAAGGTGGTTTAGATGAATAGATGGATAAGAAGGTTTTTTTTAAGAAAACAATGTAAACAAAATGAACTTTTTAAAGAAAATGGTACTTTTATTAGCTTTGCTGTCTTTATATATTATTTATTGTATTTATGGATGGCTTGAGCAGTATATCTAGATTAGACTATGTAGATTAAAATTGGGCAGTTATGCTTACTCAGCACATATGTCACTAGTTTCTATTTTTGAAGATATTTGGTGTTTCCAATGATGATTAACTGTGAGAGTGTGTGTGATCAGAGCTAGCGAGTGAGCAGTTTTGATCTGACTGTATACATTAACAACAATTATACTTTAATTTTTTAAAACATTTTGGTATTTTTGACATATCCAATAGATTTGATTCTCTATCTTGTGAGATAGCTATGCCCTTTTACAAAAAGAGCTCTTGCTGTGTGCCACATTGCTACTTCCTAGTTAACTTTGTTATTTGGTTATTACTGAAGTAGCACAGATTTTTTTTGTCACTGAGCACAGATTTCATGCAGAATTAAGGGATGTCCTGGATGGCAGCTGGAGAGAATCAGAGAGATTCTGTGTGTTCCATGCTCATGAATAAAACTGGCTTCTCTACTTAACTAGTAGGAATGGCAAACCTCCGGTATACAAAATATCAGTGGGCATATTGTGGGTAAATGGCATCTGGAGGTTAGAATTTCAGGGTTCCATCTTTGTAGCACTCTCCTAGATTTGTGCCAGCTGACCTTTGCTGTCCATTTTTGGAACCTACCTATGTGATGTCCCTGCAGAACCTCCACCACCAGCATTCACCTAAATGGTGGGTTCCATAGTGCACCTCCCTTATCTCAGTAGGGAGCGCCAATCTTCATCAGGTTTCTGAAGCCAAAGCCATAGGAGCCAAAGCCATCCTTGCTATCCTTCATTCCTGCATCCTCCACATTCAATTCATAACTTCTAAATATGCCTTTTATCTGAATTCATCTCCACCTCCCCAAATGCTCACCACAGCTACACTAATAGCCTCCTAACAGGTTTCTCTAACTTCCATTCCCACCCCTGTCAACCCATTCTCCACATAGCAGATTTCTCTTCCCAACTTACAACCTTTCAGCATCGTTTCATTTCCCTAACAATAAGACCTATTTTTCATTCATAGCTTAAGGCTCTTGCTTGTCCTCCTTTCTAGACTTCTCTTTCTCTAGGTATCTGCCTAGCTCACTCCTCCTTCTCTTATTTCAAGTCTTGATTCAGATGGCCACTGTCACTAAACCCTTCCATTACCACCTGTTTAAAAGTGCAGCTGCTTCATTGGGTGAAGAGTGGTAGGGATGGGTGGTAATGAAAGCAAACGTGAATGCAAGAAGACAAGTTTGCAGACTTCTGTAATAGTCAAGACTAGATGGTGGTGACTTGGAGTAGGTTTGTGGTATTAGAGATGAAGTAGCGTAAACCAATTTGCGATGTATTTGGAGGTTTAGTTAAAAGATCCCACATACGGATTGGATTTTGGAGCTGATGAAAGACAGAGGAATCGAGGATAACCCCTTAGTTTTGTCTTGAGCTACTAGGTAGATGTTGATGCTATGCAGTGACAGGGGGAAAGACTAGATTAGGAGATGTCTTTTTGCAGAAGAGAGAAATTGAGTCACATTTAGATGCTAAGTGAAGATTTCAGGAACACCACTGGCTATGAGAATCTGTATTTTGAGGTGAAGGTTTCATAGTGATCGACATATTGATGTAAGAGATTACCTAAAAGATTGTAAATAGAATAGAAGGTACAGGACTGGGCCCCGAGGAATTTTAGTACTGAAAGTTTGCGCACTCTAAGTGGAGCCAGCAAAGAAGCCTAAGAAGACTGCCAGTGATATAGGCAGAAGACCAGGAAAGTGTGCCCCAGAGGTCAAAAGAAGCAGGTACTTAATGACGAGGTGATTGCTCAGCAGTGTTGAATGTTACTGAAACATCAAAGAAGATGAAAATAAACACGTAAATAATAGATTGGCAGCAAGGTCATGGGTGGTCTTGATAAGAGAATTCTTAGCGGCCAGTGTTGTGGCTACTCGTCCCATGTGGCTTTTTAAGTTTAAATGTACATTAATTCAAATGAAATAAAATTAAATATTCCTCAGTCACACTAATCATATTTCATGTATATAGTAGCCACAAGGGGCTAGTGGCTAGACATTGGACACTGTAGCTATCTAGCGTAGCTATCTAGCATTTCCATCGTTGCAGGAAGTTCTGTTGGATACTGCCAGTCTAGAAGGCAAGTGCAGCTCTGAGTGAGCATGTCCTCTTTTGGCCTGGCAGACTCCTCTTCCTGTGAGGAAGGGTGTGGCCAGAGAAAGACTAAAGCAGAGTCCTTGAGGCATTGGATCCGGTATACCTGGTCTTACCTAAGGGGATAGCGCCCAGTAGAGTAGTGAAGAGGAAAGCGTGATTGGAGTGGTCCAGAAGAGTTGAAGAAGTGCAGACAGGCTGTAGATCTCTCTGGTTTAGGAGACAGTGGAAGTGATTACCGCAGATCTTTTCTTTTATTGACTGTAAGTGTTACACTGTTTTGTGCAGTCGCATTCCTGGGAGGTCAGGGACACCTCAGGAGGTGATTGCGAAGCGTGTTGTCTGGGAAAATTTGATTCCGTAGACAGTACTTCATGCTAGGCTGAAGATGAATAAAACTCAGATCCACAAAGGAGTATTGCTATGCCCTTCAACTGAGGGAAGAGAAAAATACAAGTACGGTTGTGTTTTAGACATACTGACATATTGAATCCTCAGAACAACTTCAGGAGGTAGGTATTGTTAATATCCTTGTTATCCAGATGAGAAAAGAGTTCCATTTTATTCTGACAAATGAGATTGATAGGAAGTCAACTGAGGTCCTATTCTGTAGATCTCTGAAAACCAAGTAAGGGACTTAAATTTTTACATAGTGTCCAAAAAAAGACTTTGTTTTTTCAACTGTATTAAATTTGGGGAAGTTGCCCCAGAAAGGCTATTGCTTTCTCTCATAACTTATATCTGTAATTAAGTTGGCTGTCATTCCATTTTATCAATTTGTCCTTTATAGTAGAATAGCTAGTCACCGTGGTACAGGAATGTGAGTGGTTTATCTCACACATTGTCATATAGCACATGCCCAAATTGTAACTTTTCTAACAAAAATTAACACTTTGTTAAAATATGAGTTAATTATTTTATCAACTGTCTGTCAGAGGCAAATGTCCTACCTTTTGTCACATTGTGCCTTACAATGGGATTTGCTATGTGCATGCCTGTTTTTCAGACTGGGTTATAAGTAGAGGTAAAATGGGTGTATATTTGTTTGAGGTAAAAATGGGTGTGTATTTGTTTTACCCTGGAGTGCCCTGCTCAAAGCTTTGCAGATAATTAGATGTTGAATAGATGCAGGTTAGGTTCAATTAAGTACTATGTTACTTCTGTTGAATCAGTTTCCGAGCAGAATTATTTCCTATTCTCTTTCCTTTTGTGCTTGAGCTTATGGTGCCCTTCCCTGTCACATCTCTCCAATGTACAATAAAAGAAAAATCCCTAACTATACTACCTGGTCGTCTTCCCCACTGAATGTCATCCTGTTTATGTAATTAGCAAGTTATCAATGTGGCAAGGACATTTAAATATATACGTCTTCTAGAGCGGGGGTCCCCAACCCCTGCTCTAGAACCGGGCCGCACAGCAGGAGGTGAGAGAGCGAAACTTCATCTGTATCTACAGCCACTCCCCATTGCTCGCATTACCGCCTGAGCTCCGCCTCCTGTCAGATCAGCGGCAGCATTAGATTCTCATAGGAGCATGAACCCTACTGTGAACTGCGCGTGCAAGGGATGTAGGTTGCGCGCTCCTTAGGAGAATCTACTGCCTGATGATTGGAGGTGGAGCTGAGGCGGTGATGCTAGCGCTGCGGAGTGGCTGCAAATACAGATGATCATTAGCAGAGAGGTCTGACTGCACAGAGACCATAATAAATCGATTGTTTGCAGACTCATATCAAAACACTCTCAGTGAGCGGCAAGTGAAAACAGGCTCAGGGCTCCCACTGGTTATGCATTATGGTGAGTTGTATAGTTATTTCATTATATATTACAATGTAATAATAATAGAAATAAAGTACACAATAGACGTAATGTGCTTGAATTATCCCGAAACCATCCCCCTTCAAACCCCGGTCTGTGGAAAAATTGTCTTCCACGAAACCGGTCCCTGGTGCCAAAAAGGTTGGGGACCGCTGTTCTAGAGGACTCTGCCACATATTCGTAAGGCTTATATGATAAAAACTGGTGCTCTGTGTTTTTCAACAAAGAGAAACTTTTCAAACTTTGATAGAATCACTCATTTTTTTCTCATGCAAGTAACTTAGTTTTTAATGAATTTACTGCTTTTCTCATTAAAGTTGCTTATTTATAAAAAAAGATGTGTAATAAGGCATAATTTAATTTTATTTAATAGCTAACAACAAACTTCAGAATGTGTAAAAATAAGGAGGCAATATAATGTAGATATTAGCCGTAGTAATTATTTGGAAAAGGGTCTTTTTTTTTTTTTAAGAGAAGGTATTCTTAATTTAGCAGTCATGCTCAAAATTACTGGGCTAATAAATTTCATATTCAGGGATAATTGTTTTCATTTCACAGGCGACAGTTTACAAAGGCACCAATGTGACAATTCAGTGAAAAGCAAAATGAAGAATGAGTATGACTCCTTCCATAAATGCTGTTTTACGGGCATGAGATAGTTCCCTAAGCCAGTCTATACGTGATCCTGATATTTGTCTCCTTTGATAGTTTGCTTTATTGTATGTAATGATGGACTCTGTTAATGTATATTAACTTGTACTGCTTCTGGTTCGAAATAATTGCAGTTGTTTTAAAATGCTTATAAGACAAAATATCAGACATTAGCAGCATTTATTTTGGGTTTTAGTATTGGCTTTTACGGTTGAAACACTATAATTTTTATTTGAGTCCTTCTTAGCAATAAAATATGGGCTGATGGAATATGATTACATAAGTATCCTTTTTTTTCAACATCTTTATTGGAGTATAATTGCTTTACAATGGTGTGTTAGTTTCTGTTTTATAACAAAGTGAATCAGCTATACATATACATATATCCCCATATCTCTTCCCTCTTGCATCTCCCTCCCTCCCACCCTCCCTATCCCACCCCTCTAGGTGGTCACAAAGCACGGAGCTGATCTCCCTGTGCTATGCGGCTGCTTCCCACTAGCTATCTATTTTATGTTTGGTAGTGTATATATGTCCGTGCCACTCTCTCACTTTGTCCCAGCTTACCCTTCCCGCTCCCCGTATCCTCAAGTCCATTCTCTAGTAGGTCTGCATCTTTATTCCTGTCTTGCCACTAGGTTCTTCATGACCATTTTTCTTTTCTTTTTTTTTTTTTTAGATTCCATACATATGTGTTAGCATACGGTATTTATTTTTCTCTTTCTGACTTACTTCACTCTGTATGACAGTCTCTAGGTCCATCCACCTCACTACAAACAACTCAGTTTCGTTCCTTTTTATGGCTGGGTAATATTCCATTGTATATATGTGCCACATCTTCTTTATCCATTCATCTGTCGATGGACACTTAGGTTGCTTCCATGTCCTGGCTATTGCAAATAGAGCTGCAGTGAACATTTTGGCACATGACTCTTTTTGAATTATGGTTTTCTCAGGGTATATGCCCAGTAGTGGGATTGCTGGGTCGTAGGGTAGTTCTATTCTGAGTTTTTTAAGGAACCTCCATACTGTTCTCCATAGTGGCTGTATCAATTTACATTCCCACCAACAATGCAAGACGGTTCCCTTTTCTCCACACTCTCTCCAGCATTTATTGTTTGTAGATTTTTTGATGATGGCCATTCTGACCGGTGTGAGATGATATCTCATTGTAGTTTTGATTTGCATTTCTCTAATGATTAATGATGTTGAGCATTCTTTCATGTGTCTGTTGGCAATCTGTATATCTTCTTTGGAGAAATGTCTATTTAGGTCTTCTTCCCATTTTTGGATTGGGTTGTTTGTTGTTTTGATATTGAGCTGCATGAGCTGCTTGTAAATTTTGGAGATTAATCCTTTGTCAGTTGCTTCATTTGCAAGTATTTTCTCCCATTCTGAGGGTTGTCTTTTGGTCTTCTTTATGGTTTCCTTTGCTGTGCAAAAGCTTTTAAGTTTCATTAGGTACCATTTGTTTATTTGTGTTTTTATTTCCATTTCTCTAGGAGCTGGGTCAAAAAGGATCTTGCTGTGATTTATGTCATAGAGTGTTCTGCCTATGTTTTCCTCCAAGAGTTTGATGGTGTCTGGCCTTACATTTACGTCTTTAATCCATTTTGAATTTATTTTTGTGTATGGTGTTAGGGAGTGTTCTAATTTCATTCTTTTACATGTAGCTGTCCAGTTTTCCCCACACCACTTATTGAAGAGGCTGTCTTTTCTCCACTGTATATTCTTGCCTCCTTTATCAAAGATAAGGTGACCATATGTGCATGGGTTGATCTCTGGGCTTTCTATCCTGTTCCATTGATCTATATTTCTGTTTCTGTGCCAGTACCATACTGTCTTGATTACTGTAGCTTTGTAGTATAGTCTGAAGTCAGGGAGCCTGATTCCTCCAGCTCCGTTTTTCTTTCTCAAGATTGCTTTGGCTATTCGGGGTCTTTTGTGTTTCCATACAAATTTTGAAATTTTTTGTTCTAGTTCTGTGAAAAATGCCATTGGTAGTTTGATAGGGATTGCATTGAATCTGTAGATTGCTTTGGGTAGTAGAGTCATTTCCACAATGTTGATTCTTCCAATCCAAGAACATGGTATATCTCTCCATCTATTTGTATCATCTTTAATTTCTTTCATCAGTGTCTTATAATTTTCTGCATACAGGTCTTTTGTCTCCTTAGGTAGGTTAATTCCTAGATATTTTATTCTTTTTGTTACAATGGTAAATGGGAGTGTTTTCTTAATTTCACTTTCAGATTTTTCTTCATTAGTGTAGAGGAATGCAAGAGATTTCTGTGCATTAATTTTGTATCCTGCTACTTTACCAAATTCATTGATTAGCTCTAGTAGTTTTCTGGTAGCATCTTTAGGATTCTCTATGTATAGTATCATGTCATCTGCAAACAGTGACAGCTTTACTTCTTTTCGGATTTGGATTCTTTTTATTTCTTTTTCTTCTCTGATTGCTGTGGCTAAAACTTCCAAAACTGTGTTGAATAATAGTGGTGAGAGTGGGCAACCTTGTCTTGTTCCTGATCTTAGTGGAAATGGTTTCAGTTTTTCACCATTGAGGACGATGTTGGCTGTGGGTTTGTCATATATGGCCTTTATTATGTTGAGGAAAGTTCCCTCTGTGCCTACTTTATGGAGGGTTTTTATCATAAATGGGTGTTGAATTTTGTCGCAAGCTTTCTCTGCATCTATTGAGATGATCATATGATTTTTTTCCTTCAATTTGTTAATATGGTGTATCACGTTGATTGCTTTGCATATATTGAGGAATCCTTGCATTCCTGGGATAAACCCCACTTGATCATAGTGTATGATCCTTTTAATGTGCTGTTGGATTCAGTTTGCTAGTATTTTGTTGTGGATTTTTGCATCTGTGTTCATCAGTGATATTGGCCTGTAGTTTTCTTTCTTTGTGACATCTTTGTCTGGTTTTGGTATCAGAGTGATGGTGGCCTCGTAGAATGAGTTTGGGAGTGTTCCTCCCTCTCCTATATTTTGGAAGAGTTTGAGAAGGATAGGTGTTAGCTGTTCTCTAAATGTTTGGTAGAATTCGCCTGTGAAGCCATCTGGTCCTGGGCTTTTGTTTGTTGGAAGATTCTTAATCACAGTTTCAATTTCAGTGCTTGTGATTGGTCTGTTCATAAGTATCCTTTGTCAGTAAAACAAAAATTCAAAGTTTATAAGATTGTTTTGCACTTGATATTCCTCATACAGACTGTACTTTGAAAATTAAAGTTTTATTTGTTAGTGATTTACATATATCTTCATGCTTACTCATGAAATTCATGCACTTGTTTTAAAATTCAGAATTATTTAAATCCACATCTATTTGGTATAATTAATTAAAATCTAAGCACAAATCTGTTTCCCTATTTTAGTATATTCTGTATGTGAGTATATTCTGTGTGACTATAATTTGGATAAAATTTAAAAATGACCCTAATGAAAATGACATTGGAAGATATGGTTCTGAGACAGTGTAGTGTGTTTGTGTATATATAAGAATATTGTTCAGTCATAAAAAAAGGAAATCCTGCTATTTGTGACAATGTGGATGCAGCTTGGGGGCATTATGTTAAATGAAATAAGTCAGACAGAGAAAGACAAATACTGTGTGATCTTACTTGTATGTAGAATTTAAAAAACCAAACTCATAGATAAAGAGAACAGATTGGTGGCGTGTGTGTGTGTGTGTGTGTGCACGTGCGCGTAGTGGGTGAAGGTGGTTAAAAAGGTACAAACTTCCTGTTAGAAGATAAATAAGTTCTGGGGATGTAATATACAGCATGGTGACTGTGGTTAACGATACTGTATTGTATATTGGAATGCTGCTAATAGAGTAGATCTTAAATGCTCATATCAGAAGGAAAAAAAATTGTAGCTGTGTGAGGTGATGTTTGTTAACTAAGCTTATTGTGGTGATCTTTTTGCAGTATATGCAATACATATATAAAATCATTACCTTGTACACCTAAAACTAATACAGTATTGTATGTCAATTATATCTCAATAAAACTGGGAAAAAAATAGAGTTCTGAAAACTCCAAAAAGGGTAGGTCCTTCAAACGTTAAAGGACAGAAGCTTTTAAACTTCAAGCTTTATCTGCAGTGGTCAGTATTTCTAATGCCTGTGATTGATGTGTAGGCAGCAAAAATCAGAAAGGCTTTATTCCTGTCTTGCCCCTAGGTTCTTCATGACCTTTTTTTTTTTTTTTTTCCCTTAGATTCCATATATATGTTTTAGCGTACGGTATTTGTTTTTCTTTTTCTGACTTCACTCTGTGTGACAGACTCTAGGTCCATCCACCTCACTACAAATAACTCAGTTTCGTTCCTTTTTATGGCTGAGTAATATTCCATTGTATATATGTGCCACATCTTCTTTATCCATTCATCTGTTGATGGACACTTAGGTTGCTTCCATGTCCTGGCTATTGTAAATAGAGCTGCAATGAACATTTTGGTACATGACTCTATTTGAACTAGAGAATGGACTTGAGGACAAGGGGAGGGGAAGGGTAAGCTGTGACAAAGTGAGAGAGTGGCATGGACATATATACACTACCAAATGGAAGATAGATAGCTAGTGGGAAGCAGCCGCATAGCACAGGGAGATCAGCTCGGTGCTTTGTGACCACCTAGAGGGGTGGGATAGGGAGGGTGGGAGGGAGGGAGACACAAGAGGGAAGAGATATGGGAACATATGTATATGTATAACTGATTCACTTTATTATTTAACAGAAACTAACATAGCATTGTAAAGCAATTATACTCCAATAAAGATGTTAAAAAAAAAGAAAATTAATGACATTCATATGAAATATAAATATATAAACATATTAAAAAACCCAGTTAATTTTTGGAACATCCTAAAAAAAATAAAAAATCGGAAAGGCTGACCAAGTAAATGACAAGGAGAGTGAAGCAGCTGCTGTTCTAGTCAAGCAGAACACGCCCTCACTTTACCTTTAAAAATGTAATGAAGGCAAGATTAAATGAGCCAACAAAACATTCCATAAGCCCTTAGTTTTTAATTTTTATTCACTTTTTGGACAAAGCCATAAATCATGCTGATTATTTAAAGTTATAATGATGAAAAAGACCTGGTTACCTGACTTATTTTTATAATGAATTTTATTAGTGTCATATAAGCAACATAATGCCACATTACTCGAGTTAAGATTTCATTCCACTCCTCCATTAGCATGACAGTAAAAAATGGGAGTAGAAAATTCATGATCTTGTGCCAGGACCAGTTTTCTAAAGTTACTAATGAACTGGAATGGCAAAGCTGGTGTGGACGCTTGTTTTAAGTTTGTCAGTCTAAACTAGGTCTTGTATGCAGTGGATTCTTTTTAGCTCTATCTATAAACAACATAGTTTGCTTTTTAAAAAAATCATAAAGGAAAAGCACCACGGTGTGCCAAAAGCAAACAAACAAAAACCCACCTATCCAATGTCTACAGAGGAGGAAAAGTTTATATGAGAGCAAAACTCTGTTTGAAAACCTTTTCATATGGGACAGTAGTTCTGTGCCAAAGCTTAGAAAATGAAATTCCCTCGACCTTGCCAAACTATAATTATACCTGTATTATCCTGTTTTTGTATTAAATATTTTATTTCCTTAGATTTATAAATTAGGAGAACTTTGACTAGATCTTAGCTGTTTTGTGTGTGTGAATAAGTTGGTTGAAATTTTTTTACCTCTCATACTAAATATAAGAAAGTAATGTTCCTTGCTAAATAGATGAAAGCAGTTATTTTACTGCTTTAAGATTTTAGGAAAGTTTAAAGAAAAAATGTTACTTTAAGTGTTTTTTATCTTCTATAAAAAAATAACACTTACTGATTCTATGTTGGTGCCAAAATACAGACATCAAAATGAAATCTATGGCTTTGTAAATAATGATTTATAAATCTGAGTTATAAAAATGGAATTGTTTCCGCTAATTTGGCCTTCATTTCCAAAACTGTGTCCCCTTAATTTCTATTTAGTTTTGCTTGGCAATGACTCCTGAAATGTGATTTTTGTTTCGTTGTCTCTAGAGAGCATGTTTAGGAATTAATGACTGTAAACAGGTACATAAAAGAGTTCTAATGTCTTGAGCATTAACATTTTTAGGTGTCAGGCTTGCTAAAAGTTGGGTACATGCTTTATTTATTTTTTTCTTTTTTTTACATGCTTTATTTTTTAACAGAATAATAATATAACATCAAGTTTACTCTTTGTAAAAGCAGTAGGTCTTTATAGATTTTTTTCTTTAAGTAGGTCAGGGTGTAGTTTTGCATTCCATAATAGTTCAAGTAATTGTACTAGGTTTCTGACTTAAGAAAAAGACCTATTTAGAACACAGCCAAGAATCTGGAATTTAGAAAAATTATCTTTGGAAGAGCAGCCCTGTTCATGCACCTGTAGAAAAAAAAAATCCCATAGATCCTTAAAAGCCTATTTATTCTAATTTTAGATACCAGTTTTACCCCGTGTTTGTTTTGTTTTCCAGCTCTAAAAGTAGTTTTAAAGCAACAAATTAGGAAGGGAATGGTTGAGTCACGGCTAGAGGCATCTGGAAGCCGCTGAATATGACAGAGGAACCTTCATCACAGGTTGGAAGCAATTCCTCATAAGGACCAAAGACCCTACAGATACATTTTATAGGAATAATCCTTTATAAACATTTTTCCTAAACTTAGGGCATGTGACAAATTTACCATGCTGACTTGTAGGATGAGGCAGTAAAGTGAATGTGAATTTCTTTCTGGCCCATTTCACTCTCTCTGAGTCTGGGTCTAATGCCAACCACATAAGTTGAATATGTGTTCATTTGGAGAAGAAATGCAAAGTCCACAAAACATTTCCTGTCCTCAGCCATCTGATATTTAATTAGGGTGGCAAGGATATAAATAATGAAAATCAAAAAAGCTATGTGTGAAGTTCCAGGTATGCGTTAGTCGATAGGGACCTGAGAGGAGGACTGTTAGCATGTTGGATGGTGAGGAGCCTTCTGTTAGAGAGATGGCCTGAGTTAAGTCCTAAAGGAGACATGGACTTAGCCAGGCAGAGGAGGTGGAGAACGCTGCTCCAGGCAGCAAAATTAGCACTGACTGTCACCGAGAACCAGAAGAACAGGATTTATTTGAGTAGTACCCTAAGTCTTGAGGAGCTTCAGGTGAAGTGAGTCAGAGCAGGGGTCAGCAAACTCTTTCTGTAAAGGGCCAAATAGTAAACATTTTAGACTGTGCAAATCTTACGGACCATATGGTCTGATGCAGTGGTTCCACAGATAGTATGTAAATGAGTGGGCATGGCTGTCTGTGTTCTACGATGACAGTTTCAAACATTGTCATGTTGGATTTGGCCCTAAGGCTCCAGCTTGCCAGACCGCTGGTGTAGAGGTTGTGTAAGCGCCACAACCCTCTACTGCTTTGAGTAATTTTCTTGTTGCTTTTATTAATATCTTCATAAGATTGGTCTGAATGGCATAGTGTAGATAGAATTAAGGAAAAGTTTTATATACTTCCTCTTTAAAACTTTTTTTTTCCCTTGTGTTTTAAGTACTGTAGTTTTACTGTGTGTTTTAGTATCTGATATTTGCTTTCCATTCTGGAGATTCTAACATTTATTAGCATACTTACATATAGTAATTGCTCACAGTGTCTCATTACCTTCATATCTTTTGTTCTGTTTTCTTTTTGTTTCTTAAGTTTGTGTCACACTGAAAGTGTCACAGTAGAAGAGGAGCAGAAAACACATTGAATATCCAAGGGTCATAGACATAGGCTTTACAAAGCAATAACACTGGAGCTCGCCCTTGAGGGATAAGTATAATTTTGCCAAGCAGTGAAAAAAAAGAAACGATATTTTGGGCATGAGAAATAGCATCAGCAGACATAAAAAGTTGTGAAAGGCAGTGCAGTACTCAGTGAACATCACGTAGTCCAGAACATCAGAAAACCTGGAGGATATAGACCTATCCTCTGATTTAAAGTATCTTAATTGACCGTCTTAGTCGTTTGGGTTTTTCTTGCAGCCTGTGGAAAGTTCTTGCCCTTCTGCAGAGTCTGTTTTCCCTCTCACAGCCAAAATGATTGCTTTTAAATGTAAATCAGATGGTTTCACACCTCTGGTCAAAGACTTTCCTAACTCAAAAAATAAAATAAGAGCTCTTTACCATCTCCTAAAAGATCCCACATGACCTGACTCCTTACTCCCCTGTATGAACTCATTTTCTCCCATGTTTCCTGCTCTACCTCCACGGGCCTCCTTGAGCTCTCTCAAATGTACCCAGCACACTGCCGGCTCATAGATCCTCTGGAGCACTCTTCTCAAGGATGTCTCCCTTATTTCATCCGGGTTTCAGATCCAATCTCACTTCATCAGACAAGCCTTCTGTGAACACCCAATCTAAGTAGAAGCTTCTTCCATGAAACTCTCTGGCCTCTTCTCTTGTCTCTTTCTTGATAGAAAATCTCTTAAAAACTTAACTCCAATGTCACTGTGGAAGTGGGACTGCAAAATAGTTGAAGACCTTGGCTGAGGAATTAGGAGAAAAATGTAACACAGAGGAAATTCTGGATATTCCAGGCCAGAAATACTTTTAAGTAATTAATAGAAGTTTTGCACCTTCTTTACCAGTTCTTCATTCCTCTTTTAATTTTGCCTTCTTAGAACAGCTCCCAAAGCATGCCAAAATGAGAAAGTCTATTTTTAGGCGAGAAACATCACATTTCTAAGGTTAAATTTATGTCTATGTGGCCTCTATAGGAAAATGTAAAAAGAACTTTCCCTTTTTATTAGCCTCTGTATAATTTTATGTCATTATTCATATAGAATGTAATTTTCTCTTGTGAATAGAAATAGTACATAATTTAATTAAATTTACTTTGAGTTTATGCTTTTCCAAAACCAGCTATAAAGTCAGTGTTACTCTTATAATCCATGAAGAGTCTAAGATTCATGAGAGATATCCATTAGCACCTTTTCAAATTTGAAGGTCAAGAGAAAATGCCAGTAGTGTTATTACTATATTATCGTGAGGTTCTTTATGACAGCTAAAATACTAAGAAAAGTACAACCAAATTACATGTAATAAGGATTTATTAACTAGATACACATCTTTCTGAGATAAAAATACTCCAGATCCAGGAAAGGATACATCAAAAAACTATTTTATATCAACTGAGCTGTTACATGTTCCATACGAGGCTCCCTGACTTTTTCTGGGGCACAGGATAAGGTGTGAGAATTCTTTAGGGAGAAGTGAATAAACACAGGAGTATTCGTAGTCATTCCTGGTTAACAGCTTAGCCAACTTTTTCTCTCCCCTCCCCTCCCCTCCCCTCCTCCTTGCCCTGTGGCTTGTGGGATCTTAGTTCCATGACCAGGGATTGAACCCAGGCCCTCAGCAGTGAGAGCACAGAGTACTAACCACTGGACCACCAGGGAATTCCCAAACTCTTTCCTTTTTTAATCTTTATCTCTATTCACATATCAAACAGTGAACCATGATAGGGAAATGTTTGAGGGAGAATATGTCAGCAGTGTATCACTGAGCATGGAGTAGTAATTTTTTTCCAATTTTATAGCCTAAAGTACATAATTATGCCTAAAGAAAAGTACTCTGGTCATTTTAGTTGTATGCAAGTGTTGCTCTGATGGCCTATTTAACTCTCTCAGGTGAGATTTAATGTGCTGGGTCACCTGGATTTTATATTTGGCATGCACTTTATTCAAAATATGGGACATAACTTAGCATTATACGAAATTGTATTACTTATGATGGTACAGGTTGTAGTAATAAAACAAATCTCCAAGAGCAATGAAGGAAACAACTTAAAAAAAAAAACATGATTAATGAAAATGATTTGATATTTTGGTCTTTATAGACAATGATACTTCCAGTAGTGTGGAGGAGTAAATACTCTGCAAAGTCATCCTACTGCAAAACAATTGGAGAAAAGAAAAAATAAGGGAGATTTTTCAGGTCCTTCCACCATTCCTAGTTGTTCCCTTCCCGGTCAACACAATGACACACACATACACACGCACACTAAAATATCAAAAGATCATAATTGGAATTACCCTGGGAACAATATCACTATTAGACTAGGGCTGACTGAGATCAAGAAACAAATAGAATTGTTAAAAATAAGAAGTATAATTGACTCAGTGGATAAACTACAATGTCAAAACTGAAGAAAAGACAAAGAAATTCATAAAAATAGCAAGAAAAAGATATCACTTACAAAGGAAATACCAATAGAGACATCCAACTTCTCAGTATCAACAATGGCAGCTAGAAGACAGTGGGATAGTATTTTCAAAATGCTGAGAGAACATGTCAACATAAAGTTGTGTTATCACTCACTATAATTCTGTGAAATATCTTCCAAAAATATGAGCAAAACTCAGGACATTTTTGAGTGAACAAAAACCAAGAACCTAAAGTAAAGGACTTCCTAAAGTATTCAACTAAAAGATTCTGACATATTAATACTTGAGGAAGAAATAGAATGATCCCAAAAGGATGATCTGAAATCTAAAAAGGAATGATAACCAAAGAAGTTGGTGAACATTACATAAATTTACACACACATTTTCCTCTTGAGATACTACTACTAATATTTAATTTGTAGGATTTTTATATAATGACAGAACTGAAATGTTGGACTATCATAACATTTAAGTTTAGAGAGGATATTGGGAATTAGTTTCCTAAGGTCCTTATGTTATATCTCTATGACACTGTTAATTATGTTTGGTAAAAATTCAAGAGTAACTACTAAAAGAATAGAAGTACAGTACATAATTTCCAAACCCAGTAGAATGGAAAAAAATGTATAAGACAAGAAGCAAACAAAAAAGTATAGGCATCTTTCTTTTCCTATGTGTTTTTTTAACATCAGAAATAATAAAAAATAGGTAAGAATGGCAGAACAAATGGAAAGCCAAAAGTAAGATGATAAAAATAATGCCACATATCACTAGTCATAATAAATGTAAATGAATGTGATAAGCTGCATTCTGGCCAACCTCCAAGTTTTCCTGTCTGCCCCACCCAAGGGTGCATGGTAATCCAACCTCCAGAAAAGGACTTGACTAGCTGAAATCTTGATTTTAGCCTATGAGACCCTGTGCAGAGCACCCAGCTAAAATGTGCTAGATTCTTGACCCACAAAAACTGTGAGATAATAAATTTGTGTTGTTTTGAGCCACTAAGTTTGCAGTAATTTGTTATTCAGCAATAGAACACTAATACACTGGACTAAGCATGAAAGCCAAAAGATGGAGATTGTTAGTTTGATTTTAAAAGTGTAATTATATATGGTTTACAAGAGAAATACCTAAACATAAAAACATATAAAGATTAAAAGTATGGAGGAGAGAGGAGAAGATGGCGGAAGAGTAAGACGCGGAGATCACCTTCCTCCCCACAGATACATCAGAAATACATCTACACGTGGAACTGCTCCTATGGAACACCCACTGAAAGCTGGCAGAAGACCTCAGACCTCCCAAAAGGCAAGAAACTCCCCACGTACCTGGGTAGGGCAAAAGGAAAAAGAAATAACAGAGACAAAAGAATAGGGACAGGACCTGCACCAGTGGGAGGGAGCTGTGAAGGAGGAAAGGTTTCCACACACTAGGAAGCCCCTTCACTGGCGGAGACTGCGGGTGGCGGAGGGGGGAAGCTTCGGAGCCACGGAGGAGAGCGCAGCCACGGGGGTGCGGAGGGCAAAGCGGAGAGATTCCCGCACAGAGGATTGGTGCCGACCAGCACTCACCAGCCCAAAAGGCTTGTCTGCTCACCCACTGGGGCGGGCGGGGCTGGGAGCTGAGGCTTGGGCTTCGGAGGTCGGATCCCAGGGAGAGGACTGGGGTTGGCGGCGTGAACACAGCCTGAAGGGGGCTAGTGCGCCACAGCTAGCCGGGAGGGAGTCCGGGAAAAAGGTCTGGAGCTGCCAAAGAGGCAAGAGACTTTTTCTTCCCTCTTTGTTTCCTGGTGCGCGAGGGGAGGGGATTCAGAGCACTGCCTAAACGAGCTCCAGAGACAGGCGCGAGCCGCGGCTATCAGCGCGGACCCCAGAGACGGGCATGGGATGCTAAGGCTGCTGCTGCCGCCACCAAGAAGCCTGTGTGCAAGCACAGTTCACTCTCCACACCTCCCCTCCCGGGAGCCTGTGCAGGCCGCCACTGCCAGGCTCCAGTGATGCAGGGACAACTTTTCAGGGAGAATGCACGGCGCGCCTCAGGCTGGTGCAACGTCACGCCGGCCTCTGCTGCCGCAGGCTCGCCCCGCCTCCTCCGTACCCCTCCCTCCCCCTGGCCTGAGTGAGCCAGAGCCCCCGAATCAGCGGCTCCTTTAACCCCGTCCTGTCTGAGCAAAGAACAGACACCCTCAGGCGTCCTACATGCAGAGGCAGGTCCAAATCCAAAGCTGAACCCCGGGAGCTGTGTGAACAAAGAAGAGAAAGGGAAATTTCTCCCAGCAGCCTCAGAAGCAGCGGATTAAAGCTCCACAATCAGCTTGATGTACCCTGCATCTGTGGAATACCTGAACAGACAACGAATCATCCCAAATTGAGGAGGTGGACTTTTGGAGCAAGATATATTATTTTTCCCCCTTTTCCTCTTTTTGTGAATGTGTATGTGTATGCTTCTGTGTGAGATTTTGTCTGTATAGCTTTGCTTTCACCATTTGTCCTACTGTTCTGTGTGTCCGTTTTTTTTTTTTTACTTAAAAAAATTTTTTTCTTAATAATTATTTTTATTTTTTATTTTAATAACTTTATTTTATTTTATCTTACTTTATTTTATATTATTTTATCCTCTTTCTTTCTTTCTTTCTTTCTATTTTTTCTCCCTTTTATTCTGAGCTGTGTGGATGAAAGGCTCTTGGTGCTCCAGCCAGGCATCAGGGCTGTGCCTCTGAGGTGGGAGAGCCAACTTCAGGTCACTGGTCCACAAGAGACCTCCCAGCTCCACGTAATACCAAACAGCGAAAATCTCCCAGAGATCTTCGTCTCAACACCAAGACCCAGCTTCACTCAACGACCAGCAAGCTACAGTGCTGGACAGTGTATGCCAGACAATTAACAAGACAGGAACACAGCCCCATCCATTAGCAGAGAGGCTGCCTAAAATCATAATAAGGCCACAGACACCCCAAAACACATCACTAGACGTGGACCTGCCCACCAGAAAGACAAGATCCAGCCTCATCCACCAGAACACAGGCACTAGTCCCCTCCACCAGGAAGCCTACACAACCCACTGAACCAACCTTAGCCACTGGGGACAGACACCAAAAACAACAGGAACTACGAACCTGCAGCCTACGAAAAGGAGACCCTAAACACAGTAAGATAAACAAAATGAGAAGACAGAAAAACACACAGCAGATGAAGGAGCAAGGTAAAAACACACCAGGCCTAACAAATGAAGAGGAAATAGGCACTCTACCTGAATAAGAATTCAGAATAATGATAGTAAAGATGATCCAAAATCTTGGAAATAGAATAGACAAAATGCAAGAAACATTTAAGAAGGACCTAGAAGAACTAAAGAAACAAGCAACGATGAACAACACAGTAAATAAAAATACTTTAGAAGGGATCAATGGCAGAATAACTGAGGCAGAAGAACGGATAAGTGACCTGGAAGATAAAATAGTGGAAATAACAACTGCAGAGCAGAATAAAGAAAAAAGAATGAAAAGAACTGAGGACAGTCTCAGAGACCTGGGACAACATTAAACGCACCAACATTCGAATTATAGAGGTTCCAGAATAAGAAGAGAAAAAGAAAGGGACTGAGAAAATATTTGAAGAGATTATAGTTGAAAACTTCCCTAATATGGGAAAGGAAATAGTTAATCAAGTCCTGGAAGCACAGAGAGTCCCATACAGGATAAATCCAAGGAGAAACACTCCAAGACACATATTAATCAAACTATCAAAAATTAAATATAAAGAAAACATATTAAAAGCAGCAAGGGAAAAACAACAAATAACACACAAGGGAATTCCCATAAGGTTAACAGCTGATCTTTCAGCAGAAACTCTGCAAGCCAGAAAGGAGTGGCAGGACATATTTAAAGTGATGAAGGAGGAAAACCTACAACCAAGATTACTCTACCCAGCAAGGATCTTATTCAGATTTGATGGAGAAATTAAAACCTTTACAGACAAGCAAAAGCTGAGAGTGTTCAGCACCACCAAACCAGCTTTACAACAAATGCTAAAGGAACTTCTCTAGGCAGGAAACACAGGAGAAGGAAAACACCTACAATAACAAACCCAAAACATTTAAGAAAATGGGACTACGAACATACATATCGATAATTACCTTAAATGTAAATGGATTAAATGCTCCCACCAAAAGACACAGACTGGCTGAATGGATACAAAAACAAGACCCGTATATATGCTGTATATAAGAGACCCACTTCAGACCTAGGGACACATACAGACTGAAAGTGAGGGGATGAAAAAAGATATTCCATGCAAATGGAAATCAAAAGAAAGCTGGAGTAGCAATTCTCATATCAGACAGAATAGACTTTAAAATAAAGACTATTACAAGACACAAAGAAGGACACTACATAATGATCAAGGGATCGATCCAAGAAGAAGGTATAACAATTGTAAATATTTATGCACCCAACATAGGAGCACCTCAATACATAAGGCAAATACTAACAGCCATAAAAGGGGAAATCAACAGTAACACAATCATAGTAGGGGACTTTAACACCCCACTTTCACCAATGAACAGATCATCCAAAATGAAAATAAATAAGGAAACACAAGTTTTAAATGATACATTAAACAAGATGGACTTAATTGATATTTATAGGATATTCCAGCCAAAAACAACAGAATACACATTTTTCTCAAGTGCTCATGGAACATTCTCCAGATCATATCTTGGGTCACAAATCAAGCCTCGGTAAATTTAAGAAAATTGAAATCATATCAAGTATCTTTTCCGACCACAACGCTATGAGTCTAGATATCAATTACAGGAAAAGATCTGTAAAAAATACAAACACATGGAGACTAAACAGTAAACTACTTAATAACGAAGTGATCACTGAAGAAATCAAAGGGGAAATCAAAAGATACCTAGAAACAAATGACAATGGAGACACGATGACCCAAAACCTATGGGATGCAGCAAAAGCAGTTCTAAGAGGGAAGTTTATAGCAATACAGTCCTACCTTAAGAAACAGGAAACATCTCAAATAAACAACCTACCCTTACACCTAAAGCAATTAGAGAAAGAAGAACGAAAAAACCCCAAAGTTAGCAGAAGGAAAGAAATCATAAATATAAGATCAGAAATAAATGAAAATGAAATGAAGGAAACAATAGCAAAGATCAATAAAACTGAAAGCTGGTTCTTTGAGAAGATAAACAAAATTGATAAACCATTAGCCAGACTCATCAAGAAAAAAAGGGAGAAGACTCAAATCAATAGAATTAGAAATGAAAAAGGAGAAGTAACAATTGACACTGCAGAAATACAAACGACCGTGAGAGATTACTGCAAGCAACTCTATGCCAATAAAATGGACAACCTGGAAGAAATGGACAAATTCTTAGAAATGCACAACCTGCCAAGACTGAACCAGGAAGAAATAGAAAATATGAACAGACCAATCACAAGCACTGAAATTGAAACTGTGATTAAAAATCTTCCAACAAACAAAAGCCCAGGACCAGATGGCTTCATAGGAGAATTCTATCAAACATTTAGAGAAGAGCTAATACCTATCCTTCTCAAGCTCTTCCAAAATATAGCAGAGGGAGGAACACTCCCAACTCATTCTATGAGGCCACCATCACTCTGATACGAAAACCAGACAAAGATGTCACAAAGAAAGGAAACTACAGGCCAATATCACTGATGAACACAGATGCAGAAATCCTCCACAAAATACTAGCAAACTGAATCCAACAGCACATTAAAAGGATCATACACTATGATCAAGTGGGGTTTATCCCAGGAATGCAAGGATTCTTCAATATACGCAAATCAATCAACATGATACACCGTATTAACAAACTGAAGGAGAAAAACCATATGATCATCTCAATAGATGCAGAGAAAGCTTGCGACAAAATTCAACACCCATTTATGATAAAAACCCTCCAGAAAGTAGGCACAGAGGGAACTTTCCTCAACATAATAAAGGCCATATATGACAAACCCACAGCCAACATTGTCCTCAATGGTGAAAAACTGAAACCATTTCCACTAAGATCAGGAACAAGACAAGGTTGCCCAGTCTCACCACTATTATTCAACATAATTTTGGAAGTTTTAGCCACAGCAATCAGAGAAGAAAAAGAAATAAAAGGAATCCAAATCGGAAAAGAAGAAATAAAGCTGTCACTGTTTGCAGATGACATGATACTATAAACAGAGAATCCTAAAGATGCTACCAGAAAACTACTAGAGCTAATCATTGAATCTGGTAAAGTAGCAGGATACAAAATTAATGCACAGAAATCTCTTGCATTCCTATACACTAATGATGAAAAATCTGAAAGTGAAATTAAGAAAACACTCCCATTTACCACTGCAACAAAAAGAATAAAATATCTAGGAATAAACCTACCTAAGGAGACAAAAGACCTGTATGCAGAAAATTATAGGACACTGATGAAAAAAATTAAAGATGATACAAATAGATGGAGCGATATACCATGTTCTTGGATTGGAAATGTCAACATTGTGAAAATGACTCTACTACCCAAAGCAATCTACAGATTCAATGCAATCCCTATCAAACTACCACTGGCATTTTTCACAGAACTAGAACAAAAAATTTCACAATTTGTATGTAAACATAAAAGACCCCGAATAGCCAAAGCAATCTTGAGAACGAAAAATGGAGCTGGAGGAATCAGTCTCCCTGACTTCAGACTATACTACAAAGCTACAGTAATCAAGACAGTATGGTACTGGCACAAAAACAGAAATATAGATCAATGGAACAGGGTAGAAAGCCCAGAGATAAATGCACGCACATATGGTCACCTTATCTTTGATAAAGGAGGCAAGAATATACAGT
This sequence comes from Balaenoptera acutorostrata, assembly GCF_949987535.1. Lineage (NCBI taxonomy): Eukaryota > Metazoa > Chordata > Mammalia > Artiodactyla > Balaenopteridae > Balaenoptera > Balaenoptera acutorostrata. The sequence continues at coordinate 32,593,071 of NC_080081.1, forward strand.
GGAGAAAAGACAGCCTCTTCACTAAGTGGTGCCAGGAATACTGGACAGCTACATGTAAAAGTATGAAATTAGAACACTCCCTAATACCATACACAAAAATAAACTCAAAATGGATTAAAGACTTAAATGTAAGGCCAGACAGTATCAAACTCTTACAGCAGAACATAGGCAGAACACTATGACATAAATCACAGCAAGATCCTTTTTGACCCAGCTCCTAGAGAAATGGAAATAAAAACAAAAATAAACAACTGGGACCTAATGAAACTTAAAAGCTTTTGCACAGCAAAGGAAACCATAAAGAAGACTAAAAGACAACCCTCAGAATGGGAGAAAATACTTGCAAATGAAGCAACTGACAAACGATTAATCTCCAAAATTTACAGGCAGCTCATGCAGCTCAATAACAAAAAAACAAACAACCCAATCCAAAAATGGGCAGACGACCTAAATAGACATTTCTCCAAAGATATACAGATTGCCAACAAACACATGAAAGAATGTTCAACATCATTAATCATTAGAGAAATGCAAATCAAAACTACAGTGAGACATCATCTCACACTGGTCAGAATGTCCATCATCAAAAAATCTAGAACCAATAAATGCTCGAGAGGGTGTGGTGAAAAGGGAACCCTCTTGCATTGTTGGTGGGAATGTAAATTGATACAGCCACTATGGAGAACAGTATGGAGGTTCCTTAAAAAACTCAGAATAGAACTACCCTACGACCCAGCAATCCCACTACTGGGCATATACCCTGAGAAAACCATAATTCAAAAAGAGTGATGTACCAAAATGTTCACTGCAGCTCTATTTGCAATAGCCAGGACATGGAAGCAACCTAAGTGTCCATCAAGAGATGAATGGATAAAGAAGATGTGGCACATATATACAATGGAACATTACTCAGCCATAAAAAGTAACGAAGTTGAGTTATTTGTAGTGAAGTGGATGGAGTTAGAGTCTGTCATACAGAGTGAAGTATGTCAGAAAGAGAAAAACAAATACCGTATGCTAACACATATATGTGGAATCTAAGGGGGAAAAAAAAAAAGGTCATGAAGAACCTAGTGGCAAGACGGGAATAAAGACATAGACCTACTAGAGAATGGACTTGAGGATACGGGGAGGGGGAAGGGTAAGCTGTGACAAAGTGAGAGAGTGACACGGACATATATACAGTACCAAACGTAAAATAGATAGCTAGTGGGAAGCAGCCGCATAGCACAGGGAGATCAGCTCGGTGCTTTGTGACCACCTAGAGGGGTGGGATAGGGAGTGTGGGAGGGAGGGAGATGCAAGAGGGAAGAGATATGGGAACATATGTATATGTATAACTGATTCACTTTGTTATAAAGCAGAAACTAACTCACCATTGTAAAGCAGTTATACTCCAATAAAGATGTTAAAAAAAAATGTAAAGGAATGATGACAAGTTTATCATGCAAGTGTGTCCATTTTATTTTCGATCATTCAGACTTAAGTACAGAAAATATAATTAGGTAGTGATAGAGTTTCACTACATATATTACATGTTATCAGGGTTATATAACAATTATAAACTTGTAAGCAGCTTTTTAAAAAAAGTAGCACGAAAACATAAAGCAAAATTGATTTAAACATAAAAAATGGAAAGTTCTCATACAGAGGGAGATTTTAGTATACCTTTGTCAATTATTTTCATGTTAGTCAGAAAAAACTAGTAAAGATAATGATGCATTCTAAAGCATAATTTATAAGGTAAATGGAATAGAATATATAGATCCTTGCATCAGTAATTTAGAAAATAAGCATTCTTTCAAAATTTTCTAAATTGTAAAAATGTAGAAAAAACAATGTCATAAAAGCAAGCCTCGTCAGAGTTCTGAAATTCCTATCACACAGCCCACATTTTCTGACCACTGCATTTAATTAGAAGTCAATAATGTAAAAAAAATTGAAATTTAACATCTTTATAAATAACTCATGAATCAGGCAAATTATAATGGAAATTTTAAAAATAATTAGTATTGTATGATAATGAAAATACTATATATCAATATTTGTAGGATGCTATAAAACGGGTACTTATAACCTTAAAAGAGAATAAAGGCATATTTTAGACAAGAAACTAATTATGGATGTTCATTTTCTTATGGTTCATATAAATTTTATATTTATTTATTATGCCTACCTATGTTAAATGCATTATTTTGCATATTTCAAATATTTTAAAAATAAATCTACTGATACAGTTCTTTTTTTAATATTGAGTGGTTTTCTAATTTGGCAATAATTACTGTGTTCTCTTCTAATAAGTGTTCTTTTGCAGATGATATATGAAAAATTAAGATGACCAGTGTTGAAACAGAGATGACCAGTGCTGTTGAAACAGTATAGTAAACAACATTTAAGCTGCTCTTAATCATTTTTTATTTTATATCTTATCATTGAAATTCCTACTTAAAATCTGATATTTAGCAATGACTAGATATTTGCAACATAATAAGGACAAGGAGCTATTGTTCTTAAAATTTCTCTTTAGATAATATCTAATGCAAAGGATAGTGTTTGTAAGTTCTTACTTAAAGGAAAGCTTTCACTGAAAACTTCATTATCACTTGATAATAAAGAAAATAAAATAATATAATTACTAAGTTGTGACAGTCAATTGTCCCACGTCTCTTAGTTCTGATGACTTGAACTGGTAATGGTTTCACTTGAGGGAGGCCATTGCCAAGTTGGTGAGTGGTGTAATAGGATGTCCTTGTCTGCTTCCCAAGCCTGTACAAGTACTTACTTCACTTTGGTATAAAGTCAGTGCCCTGTGCTAAAGAAAATACAAGTTCATTATTGGACATATTATAATTCAGAATAGACTGACATTGCTGCAGTTACATTTTCCTAAATAACTGAATTTGTCAGTATTGAATTTTATTGTAAAAAGGGCATCATGTCATTTATTTTATGTGACATTATGGCTTCTAGTAAGATTGACTAATTGATTTATAATTTATTCTGATTTACTGTAGTGCATAATTGCTTAAACTTATTGAACAGGCATCAAATGTTTCACAGGGGATGTTTCCCCTCTTTTCTCTTTCAATAATCTGAATGATTTACCTTCATAGAACTGCCTATTTTCCCCATAAAAAGCAATATATCTAGTGTCCATAAAAGTCCCAAGGTCAGATATTCAGAGAATTCATAAATAACCTTATCTGAAGTCATCACAGTGTGAGCAAAGCTCAGTAATAAAAATTCAGAACTGCTCCTTCCTTAATAAGTCGTCTGCAGCTCCGGAGGCTGCACTTGACCTCATCAGAATTCTCCCCAGTGAAGAGTCCTCAACCTTGCCTTTTCCACTTCCATAGTAACCTTTCTAACCAAGTTCACTTGTATTCATTTGCATTTTTAATGAATTATTTGCTTCAATGCCTTCTTTTGAGTGGTGTCATATGTTTACTGCTCTCATTATAAATTCTGAATGCCTTCTTAATTTAAATGCTATAGTAGAGCTTTTGAAAACATCATCAATGTGAATTATTTTTAGATATTTTGAAACATATTAATACATATTACTGACATTTCATAACCCTACTTTTTTTCCTCTGAGAATTATTAAAGAGTATTAAATCTTTTCATTTCACATATTTTTACTTGGAGCAGAAGTAAAACACATTCAAGTTCATGTATTATTATAATGTCTTAAATAGTTCACTAAAGAGTTTAGGCTGAGCAACAGTTTTCAGAAAAATCCACAGAAACAAATATGGACATAGGGAAAGAATAATAAAGTTGGGTTTTAATAGTTCATTTCCCAGTGCTTTGATTACATAATATACTTTTTTGGGGGAACTTACGATGTAAGTTGATTTTAAGCTGTGTTATATATAAATTGCATGTTGTTTCTAGTAAAAACACAACAGTCATACCAAAAGTAAAAACACAACAGTCATACCAAAAGTAAAGTAAAAGAAAATTTGACAAACAATATTTTGAGCAGCATCATCTATTTAAAATTAGGCTAATGATAAAATGATAGAAATCTCAGACCACATTTAATAAAGCTTTCTTAGGAAGCCTCTCTTCTCAGTGTCTGACAGATGATTCTCTTGGCTCATTTCAGGTTTAGGCTTATCCTCCCTTTTATTTATTTTTGGAGGTTAAATCTACTAAAGTGATTTCTCTGACTATTTATTGAAGTTCTTACTTAATAGGGAAGCAGAGATGAGAGCAAACCAGGTCAAATTGATCATTGATTAGGTTGTTTTAACAGGCTATTATCAAATGGCCAAGGCTAATAAAATCACTCATTTAGATCAGTTGCTGAATTCGTTGTAATGTTCTGTGGTAAAATTAGGTGATTAGTTTTTCACCTTTGATTTTAATGTGATTCAGCTTATATTTGTTATTACACATGTGCAAACTTGACGTAAATGAAAGTATAAACACACAAACTTGACATAATGAAAGTCTTGCTTTAGGCTTAAAACCTTGAAAATATGGTCAGTGCAGTGGTCAATTCTCAGTGACCAAAGGAGATACCAATAGAGAAATAAGCAAATGGGATAAAGGAAAGCATATAACAGCACCAGCCTCATTCCACTCATTTATTCAGCAAACATTCCAGATATTGGGGACATACCAGTGAAGGAAGTAAAAATCTCTACTCTCATGAAGGTTCAGTCATTTCTTCTGATTATTTTGGTTCCCACAGCTGAGCCTTGAGACCTCTCCTCCTAAAAGCTTGACTCTTGTTTTCCTGGTTGTTTCAAAAATGTATCAGGCAATACTTAACTTCCCTCTTTTCCTCATTCCATTTACCTCTCCCGTACCCACTTATGAGGATATCTTAGCCAAGTGAGATATCAAAACTCTTTAAGAACAGGTAGAACAATGATTGATCAGTCAAAAAGGGTTCTGGCCGTAAAGAACCAAATACTGTATTAATCCAGAGCTTGGCAAGATCCAGCAATGGCTGGTGGCTTCCTAGGTGCTCCCAGATTTAATCCCCTTTCTTCTAATCAGTGGAGTCTGACCCCCATTCCCTGTTGTGTTTTGGACAGTGGCCAGGTTCCTGGCAGAGTGCATCTCTCCAGTCCCAATTCTAGCATGATTGCCTGCCCGCCTTACACCTGTCCTCAGGTAAGGACGGTGGAGTCTTGTAATCCATAAACTGTCTGCAGACCCTTGAGTTCAAAATACTGAATGAAACTTACAGTTTTTCATTTTTCATTTCTATTTTTGTGTTTATGTATGTCATTATACTGAAAGGGATTTGAAGACCTAAGTGAGAAATTTTGGCCACTAAATGAGTTTATACAGGGTGAAGGTGAGTGGTGCTGACATAAGCTGTGTAGATTAAATTTTGCAATGTATTTGTAGTGTGGATGGCCAGACATAAAATCTGGACCAAAAAATGCCATCATTTACCGCACATAGGACTTGTTTGAATCGTTTCCCTTTCTATAGGGTACAGGACCTAAGTACGTAGTCTTCCACACTTAGGGAAATAGCTTACGGGGAGAATTGAAAGTTTCTCTGGGAAATCTTGCTTTGACTCAAGCCCTGATGAAATCCATTCCATGGATTTTTCCTCATTCCCTTTAAAAACTGAACCCTACAAAAATGTAAACTTCCACTGTACCAAATAGGGGATGTATTTTTTAACTGATATAATTAGCCTCTCCAGGCAGATAGAGCAATGAAAAATATAGACTCATTCTGTCTTTTATTCATTTGACAAATATTTATTGAATGTAGTCCCACACTGCAATGACTCAACAGTCTTCTTAGAGGGACATATACATGGGCAGATAATTTTAATACAGCATGGTAGGTGGAAAAATTGGTTGGACACAAGAAGAAAGCTCCTAATAGGACTAGAGTGAGTTTCAGAGAAAGCTTCCTGGAAGAGGGGACATCTGAATTTCATCTTAAAGATGTCTAGAAGTTAGGGAAAAGTTGAGGGTGGAGAAAAAGTGGTTGGGAGAGAATTGTGTACTTCCTTTCAGAGGTAACAGAATGTGTGAAGGGGCCCAGAATTTTCAATAATGTGAGGAAACTCCATGCACTTTGAGACAGAGAGAGTGGAGGGTTATGAGAGGTGGGTGTGGGACTATCAAAGATTATCATTTATGCTGTGTTAAAGAGCCTAGAATGCATATGCTTGTTGATGGGTAACTGTGCATTTTACACCTTCCTTTACATTTCTTATCTATATTCATATATTCTTTTCTAATCTCCTAACAGGTTTGCAGACTATAACACAGGCAATGGTAACCACTCTAGGAATTGAGTGGAATTTCAAGCAGCCAGGAATTTAATGTAGAGAATTAGATGTTTATGTAATCCATTGAAGAGAGGGAGGGGTTGAAGGTGGGTTTGCCTCTCTACCATTGATTTCAGGACACACCATCATAGCTGTAAAGCAGAGATTGGGAAGCTTCTGGTATTGCCATTACTGCTGTGGACACAAATGCTTCTCACACAAATTATTCAACCCTACAACGTGGAACGTTGTTGTCAGCGGCCACCCCAGCCAGAAGATGACCTCCAGCTCACTTCTGACTTCTAATACTTGCATGAGGGCATCTCACTGGCAGAATCTAGAACCTTACTATATAAGAGAGTTTGATGTTCCACCCCTGTGTTTCAGGGAGATATAAGTGAGCAGTAGTAATAGATGATAAGCAAAATCTGATCACATCAAATACAATATTCTGTTTTGTACTTGTTTATATAGTGTGTAAAATGCTGAATATGGTTTTTCCCCGACCCCCTAAAGAATCTACCTTTAGTATGAAGGTGACCAGAAAGGAAATAAAAAGGTTATCAACAAGGGAGTGAAAAGAAGTCTGGAGAAGAAAAGACTCTGGCTAGGATGGGGGGTGGGGAGTACATTTGGCGGACCAAAAAGATGGCAAGTTTTAGAGGGAAACCTTCTTTGTAGCTAATTTTAGGTGGTTTTCAGTGAACATCCCTTCACACTAATATCTACTTTAACCTTATGTTTTTCTCTGCTGAAGCCTCCTCAGAGCTCTGAAGGCAAATGTTCTGACATTATGCATTTCATAAAGCTGAATGGTCATATAGGCATGAGGACAAAGGATCACTTTAAGATTGTGTTTAAGACCGCTGATCTACACACACACACACACACACACACACACACACACACACACACACACACACACACACACTTCTAGCTACCTTTAAGTACTTTTGAGAATATCTTTCCTCTATACCAGAATAAAAAGCAAGCTGTGGACTTCAAAATGGAAAATATTTGAAAAGTGATGACTGTAGAATGGAACCAAATTTGTGTTGACATGTGTTTTACAATGTTATTATAAAATCAATGATATAATGTGTAAATTGTTTAACTCGTGTAAGTAAAATATTATTGGAGTGTAGTGTTAGGACATCTGGTAAATCTCTGACTTGCTACAGTTATAGGAAAAGGAAGCAATGAGGTGAAACTGATGATGCTCTGATTAGGTTCTGAATAAAAAGGGATGTCAAAAAGATGGCAACCTGGGGAGCATGGAAATTTATATTGAATTTTGTAAACGTTGGAAAAGAAACACTGGACATGGTAGTGGGGGGAGAACGTAGGAAAGCTGGAGTTTTAGAGCGCTGCAAACAGCAAAAAAAGTTACTCTGGTTCAAAATAAATGAGAAGTTCTATGACTCATAAAGTAATCATTGTGGCTCTACTAGGAGCTTTTTTACTTCAGTTATAAAAGATAAGTTAGTCAGGGACAGGGAAGAGATAGAACTGTTCATACTTGTTCCATCAAAGAAGAATTCTCTAACTTTTAGAAAGGGAGGGACCAGTTTTCTTCAGAGGAAATTTAAGTCTTCAATGGAAGATAAATTGTTAAGAGACTGTCTGCTTTGTCATGAAGTCCATTCCTTCATTTAATGACTGTTAATGAGTACCTATAAGGACAAGGTGCCAGGAACTATATTAAGTGCTGAATACATTACATATATGTATACTGATAAATCTTACCTATGTAATTGCAGGATGATTATGGAAAATCTAAGAAAAGTTGAGGAGAAGTTGGACAGAGGATTGGACAGATATTTCTTTTATAATTTTCAAAATGTAAAATTAAACTCTGGAAAGATGTACTGCTATATTTGTTGAAATTGACGTTGTATTATTAAACGCACAGTTTAGGTTGGTGTTTAGAAAGAATACTGATATCCATATAAACTTAAATGGATTTCCTGAGAAATCACATCAAATGTTATTTTTCACATTTTTGGCATTGGAAAAATGCCATCAGTGTAGTTGGGTTTGATTTCAGCAAGGCATCCTCTTTTTCTTATAATTGTTTTTGATGGACATGTGCAGAAAAAATACTCTGAATAATAGTGTATCAAGGTAACAACTTTATTCTTCAGACAATTCACACGTAATGTTTTATGGATTATTGTTGACCTGCAGTGAGGTCTAATCTAAGGACTTAGCTCTTTCATTTATTTTTCTAGGTATGTTTCTTCTTTTAAATTTGATATATAACATACACACAGAAAAGTTCACAAATTACGAGTGTGCTGTTTGTGAAATTCTCACAAAGTGACACAGACACATAACTACCACCCAGATCAAAAAAGAGGATTTTATGTGTCCCATTCGCGTTGCATCACAGTCACTACCCAATTTCAAAATAATGACTATCTTGGCTTCTAAAGCTATAGCTTAGTTTTGCCTGTTCTTGAATTTTGTTAGGTTTTGATCACAAGTATACCAACCTCATAATAACATTTAAAATGTGTTCCTTTTTTTTTTAATTCTGGAAGATTTTGCATGTGATTTGGGTTATTTTAGAATTATTTCATCATAATATGTTTGAAATAATTCATGAAGCAAAATCTGGGCCTAGAGTTTTGAAGTCAGAAGGTTAAATCAATTTCTGAAATAGATATAAGATACTTTGATTTTCCATTTTTTTGGTGTCAGTTTTGGTAAATTGTACTTATTAAACAATTTCTCTATTTTATCAGAATTTTTAAATCTGTTAGCATAAATCTGTTCTTAACATTCTCTTAATTATGTTTTTAATTGAGACATCCCCATTTCTTAATCCTGATATTGGTAATGACTACCTTTTCTCTCTTTTTTTCTTTAACAGTTTTACTGTGAGTTTATTAGTTTATTGGTCTATTGAAATAACAGGTTTCGGGTTTTGTTTAGGTTCTCTGTTGTGCATTTGTTTTCTATTTAATTAATTCTATTATCCTAAATGTTTTCTTCCTATCCTTTATTTAAGATAAATTTGCTTTCTTTTTCTAACTTCTTTAGATAGGTATTTAGATCACTGATTATCAACCTTTCTTCTTTTGTAATTATGTTTTAGCATAAGTTTTCATCTAATCACACCTATAGCTATATGCCACAGATTTCACATATCATATTTTTATTCTTATTTGAATCAAATTATTTTCTTTTTTTTGTGATAGTTTTTCAACCCACAGGCTGACTTTAAGGTGTACTGCTTAATTTCTTAGTGTTTTGGAATTTTCTAGGTATCTTTTTGTAATTGATACCTAGCCTAATTCTGCTGTGGTCAGAGAACACATGCTGAATAATTTTAACTCTTTGTTTTTTATTTATTATTTATTTATTTATTTATTCATTCCTGGCTGTGTTGGGTCTTCATTTCTGTGCGAGGGCTTTCTCTAGTTGAGGCGAGCGGGGGCCACTCTTCATCGCGGTGCGTGGGCCTCTCACTATCGCGGCCCCTCCCGTTGCGGGGCACAGGCTCCAGACGCGCAGGCTCAGTAGCTGTGGCTCACGGGCCCAGTTGCTCCGCGGCATGTGGGATCCTCCCAGACCAGGGCTTGAACCCGTGTCCCCTGCATTGGCAGGCAGACCCTCAACCACTGCGCCACCAGGGAAGCCCTAACTCTTTGGATTTATTAAGACTTAGTTTACAGCTTACCCTGTGGTCAAATTCTGGTAAAAGGTTCAGAGTACTTGAAAAGCACTGTTTATTGGGGAGATACCACGTATATTGTTGTAAACAGATCAACTAAGGTAGGTTTGTTAATTGTGTTTTTTTTTTTTCCCATCTTCTATACTTTTGGCTCCCTGTTTATCAGCTATTAAGAGAGGTGTGCTAAGATCTCACACTATAATTATGGATTTGTCTGTTTCTCATTTTTAGCCCTTTATGTCTTTAAGGCTGTTTTCAGGTGGTTATAAGTTGAGAACAATTATATGTATCCTGTTTGTGAGGTCATTTTGTCAAAATGAAATATCCCTCTTATAGTAATTATTTGAGTTTACAGTATACTTTTTCTGGTATTCATATAGCTATGTGAGTCTGTTTTCATTCTTTCAGTTTCAACTTCTATTTCTTATATTCAAGATTTGTCAGTTTTAAGGTATTAACAAAATCTAAAATATTAAAAGATTTTAAAGCCATAAAAAACTAGACTACTTAATTGCAGAATGTAGAATCTTTTACATTTAAATATAATCTTATTGTATGTTTTTTGTTACCTTTGTTCTGTTACCTTTCCATTTCATCTTGGGGAATTATTTACAATCTGATATAATTTGTGTGTATTTGTAGGAAAAGTGTAAATCAGTGTTTTCTCTTAAGACCCCACCCCCTTTTCATATGGTATTGCTTAGGTTCTATCTCATCTACTGACCAGGGAAAGTATCAAAAAATGTTCCAGCATATTAAAACTCAAATGTAATAATTTAATCTAGCTAACCAGTAAAGTATAGCTAATGAAAGAAATCAATTCCTAATTGAAATAAAGGGGAAAGGGATAATGCCATCTACATGTCACCTTTCTGCAAATCAGGATATCTGCCATATCCTTTATACAATTAAGGAGTCATCATATAAGCTGGAATTACTGTTTAGAGTTGCACTAGCAAGAAATTATCCAGCACCATTTTATGCAAACCAAGAGAAAGATTTTTTTATTCTTCAGTTATCTTAACCTATAATTCTGTGATGTGTAACACAGCTTTAACGAAAAAAATGTAGAATTGATATTATCAGTATCATTTAATCCAGTTTCACAATCTCTTATCTGTTAAAAGTTAGGAAAATTTAACATTAAAAAAAACTCCTTTAGGGCTTCCCTGGTGGCGCAGTGGTTAAGATCTGTCTGCCATTGCAGGAGACACGGGTTCAAGCCCTGGTCTGTGAAGATCTCATGTGCTGTGGAGCAACTAAGCCCGTGTGCCACAGCTACTGAGCCTGTGTGCCTAGAGCCCATGCTCCACAACAAGAGAAGCCACCGCAATGAGAAGCCCGCGCACCGCAATGAAGAGTAGCCCCCGCTCACCACAGCTAGGGAAAGCCCATGCGCAACAATGAAGACCCAATGCAGCCAAAAGTAAATAAATAAAATAAATAAATTTTTTTAAAAATTAAAAAAAAAACTCATTTAGAATTAAAATCTGGACTAAACCAATGTGCAGATATTTATAGTCCTTATTTCTAACTTGATGTAAATGCTCTTTTGCTTTACTGCCGATATATTAATATGTCTGAGAATGCAGTTCCACTCCGAACCCTCTTGGCGATGTGCTATTACCTTCCTAAAATCCTAAAAGTTTTAACCTATATGGCCCCAAGGGTTGAAAACAAGAAATTGTGTGTTTCTAGTATTTTCCAGTTGGTTTTGATAGTTATATCATAAATATGTCCAACTGTCTTCTGCAGAAGATTATGAACAAATTTCAACATTTGACTCTATAGTGTGCTAATATAATTTATTGAATAATCAAGGCAGTGTCATTTTATGGAAGCTAAACTGTTACAGACTATCAGATATAGTCATCTCTAGTTTTAGCAATAGAGTAAAATAGATAAAAATAATAGCTACAGCAAAAAATACAGCCACAGTTTTAATTGAGTACTTTGTGTCAGGCAGTGTACCTTCAATAATTTAATCTTCAGAACTCCTTTCAAATGTAGGTAGAAATATTAGCACCATTCGTAAGTGAGGAACTGCAGTTTAGCAGGTAAGCAACTTGCTTTGTGGTCACAGAACTGGGGCAGAGCCAGTGCACAAACCTAAGTCTGTTAGTGTTTATAGCCCATGCCCTTCACACTTCTGCTATAGTGTTATAATATATCCTTTTTAATTAATCATATAAGACATTTAATAAATATGAAATGCAATTTCACAACCAACTCTTGATTATCTTCATGTCAATTACCTATGGAAAAAACATGCAAATAGCAAATCAACTTCCTTTTGTCATCCAGAATGTATCTGGGATCCTCCCTTCTGCTGACAGTTGGCTTGTGCTCAAGAAATACAAATGAATTTTAATATGAGCCTGAGAAAAAGAATATAATTATGGTGGTAAATCTGCTGGAATCATATAATGAATTTAAAACCCAACATAAATGCTTTTTGGATTATCTGTCATTTGGGATTAGTTATACTGCGATCCCTTATAAGACGGTAGATAATTGAACATCGGCTATTTTACTGCAGCTGAAGGTCCTGATGCTAAGGAGAAAATGAACTATGTAAATGTGAGTTTGCTTATTTATTTAATAATGTGCTTGAGATTTCATCACAGGAATCATTTAAAGCCAGAAACACAGAGTAACTTTATCTCATGGGAATTAAAGTTCTCTTATTTAAATAAAAGAAGTGATTAATATGCCTGATTCTTTTCTTTTTCATCTATATTCAGTAATGCATAATTGAATAATGTACAGTTGTTTTCTTAGAGATATAAGGAAACCAATGAAGGAAAAACAATTCTGTTAATAAATGTTTGTGAAGTCCACGAAAGCTTTTACTTAACCTTTTTAGCCCCTTCTTTATGAAACGTAGTCATCTTTAAATTGCATGAAAATAAAGGAAAATGTTCTGTGGCACTGATTGCAGTGATTTCAGTCTTTCCTGATCTGCTGGAGGCATACAGCATAGAATCAGACGTGGAGATCAGCGATGCATTACAGTCGAGGCAATGGGTTTTGTTGTCAGGAATCACTCAAAATTGTGTCTTGACGTTGCCACTTACCACTGTAGAGCCACCGGCACATTTCTTAACCTCTCCAAGTCTCTATTTTCTATCTGAAAAGTGTGATTAGTAATAGTTTCCTATATTGGGATGTGAGGATTAAATGGATATATCACAACGCGTGTACACATGTCGGTAAGTGTTAGATACATGCCATTTCACCTTTAAATGTGGTGAAGATGATTCAGGTTTGAGGCCTAGACAGAGTAGCCATCCTTTGGCTGATACCAGAAGCCTCAGTAGAAAGGCAGATGCTTAATGGAGCTCGGCTCATCAACCGTACTTGTTACCTCAGCTCTCTGACCCAACACCAGTTCCCCTTGACTTTTACACAAAACAAATATATCTGCCTTCTTCTATTTATGCACCTAAGCACAAATATGAGAGGTAAACAGTAAATACTTATAAAATCAAGGCATGTGAACACACACACATACACACACATCTGCATATATAGATCATAAACTCCTCAAGTTATTTTTTGTGCACATTCTCACTACACACACAACACATACACACACACACACACACACACACACACACACACACGTAACCCTCCTGTAATTTTTAAGTGTACCGTATGGTAAAAGTCACAAGAATGTATGCATGTTAACTAACATTCATATTAATATATAAACCATACCCACTTGCCCACAGAGATGCATCTACTGATGTTTTAACTGTATAGACGGATTTACCTGATTAATACATATGGAGGAAGTTGAGGAGGGAAAAATGAGAGGAAAATAATCTAAATTTTTTTTAAAAAGGAAAAAATAGGATGGTAGAAGGAAAAAGATAGAAGGAAAGGGATGGTAGTTCAGTGCATGGTTTCTCAACCTCAGCCCTATTGATCTTTCGTCTTTGCTGTAGAGAAGGGCCTGTCACCCTTGCCCTCAGTTGTGATAATCAAAAATGTCTTCAGACATTCAGTGCTGTGTCCCCTGGGAGAAAAATTACCCAGGCTGAGAACTGCGCCCTTAGCTGTAAGAAAGAATGTCAGGTATGCAGATGAAATTGTTCTTTTGTGAGAGGAATTAATAAAATGGCAATCAGTCAATTAAATTCTTTTTAAATGAAGGAATGGGCAGATGGAAATTTACAATGCTAATTTTTATGTTACCGTTAATAAGTATATTTACTGTTTGTTAAGTTTCATAGATTTATTGAATTTTAGAATTAGTAAGGGCTTCAGAGAGCAACTGGGGCTTGTTCCAGGGACTCTGATGGGTGCTGGGTGACAAAAGAGTTTAATAAAAGTGGTGTCTTGCGTGGGCTCACAGCCTGGTTAGAGAAAAGACACACAGGCCTAGAGTGCTTTGGAAGCATAGAAGAGTTGTGTCTCATCAGGACAGGTAGACTCTGGTAAAGGTCAAGGTGGTAACAGACATGTGACTGTGCAAAAGCATAATCAAAGTCATTTTCAATTAGAAATTAAAGGAAGAGAGATGATGAGTAAGCTGTCTGCATAAAATAGAACATCTACTAAAACTCAGGCAAGCACTCGTTTTACAAAACCGTGTTGCCTCTCGCTTAGTGTTCCATTTACCAAATTTACACTTTATTACACTACTTTTATCAAGGAACATGCATCATTGGCCAAAAATGAAGCTTTTTTTTTTTTTTTTCATTTCTGAGCATCTGGTTTACAAGAAAAGGAACAAAAGAAGTTAAATAGATGGTGAGCTGGTTGGTTTTCACTACATTTCTCATGTATTGCTTACAAATCTAATTAGGCTTTGGTTTTTCCATTTTATTCCCCCATCTTTTCTCATTTCTTTCAAACTTACATCACATACAGTTTGGCCAGAGCACCAAATGCAAGATGCTGTTCCTAAGAATGATGTTTCTAGTTGTGGTTATCCTAAAACTTAATGTGAAAACAAATTGGAAATAAACATGAAATAGACATTATCATGTGGGTTACTGATACCTGCCTCATGCCCTTCAATTTGCTGTGTGCTAGGTATGTTGGGAAAGTGAGTTGGTGCCCACCAGACAGCTATCCAAGCAGCACTCATTTTTATACTCTCTTCAGTTTAATATTGCCAGATACTAATTTCACATGAACTGCAAGAAAATATTTCTCAAAGGCACAGGTTCTCACTCTTTTTCCATCTTGCAGGGCTGATGAGGGCAGCATGGGGGGTAAGTTCAGTCTTAGGAATCACTCTTAGGTTTAGATCACAGATCCATATTACATTGTGGCCCTGGGCAGTTCTTTCAAATTCTGGGAGATGACATTTCTTTATTAATAAAACTGGAGGAGAAAATTCTATCAGATAATGTTGTAGTAAATATTAAGTATATTTACTTTTCCTGTATTTTAAAAATCAATCATTATTATTCAATTAATTAGTATTGAATTAACTAATTTATGATTGCAAGTTCTCTGTAATACTTATTTGAATGTTTAACTTGTTGATTTAAAGAGCACAGTTTTGTTTTCTCAAATTCATTTAAAATGTCCTCCATTCTTTATAGCACAAGGTTGAATGAAACATTCCCCATTGTTCATACCATTTCATGTTTTCTAAATGCAGTTCACTAAAGAAGTGGTGAAACTCTCATTAAAGCTCTGGGGGACTGGGGTGGGGGAAGAGTTGCTTCTATCATGGTCAAGATTAAAATCCTTTTGCAGTATCCTCAGATTTATCAGTGTGGTACTGATTATACAGTAGTGGTGACTAAATAGTTACTGCGTGAAAGCTTTTCATCAGAAACACACAAAGCTTTGTAGTACCCATACATTGTTATATAATTGTTGACATTAGCTTCTCAAGTATGAGAATGTTTTCCTAGTAAACTGTGATGCGGAAGCTTGAGGTTTCCAGAAGAATTCATAGTTTTAACCCACTAGGGTTACTACAATTGCATACTTTTAGTTACCAGTTATATTTAACTTTTTTCTTAGTTTAATTGCAAGGTATATAGGTAGATACATTAATTTATGTAGACTAACCATGCCAACAATCTAGGACTGATAGTAGTAACACCCTTGGCAAATTGAGATTTTAAGAGAATTTGCTGTTTTCTTCTAATAACAGTATATTATAGTGATTTGCTTCTAATAACATTACGGTTCACTAGAATCTTGGAAAAGCCAGATTGAAAATTATAAAACACCTCCACTCACTTTCTAGGTTTTTTTTCTTTAAAATATATTGTGTACACTACTCATTTTTATCTTTCTGAAAATGTAACTTGTTTCTTTTTATTTTAAAAGTAGTGGGACTTCCCTGGCGTTTCAGTGGTTAAGACTTCGCCTTCCAATGCAGGGGGTGCAGGTTCGATCCCTGGTCAGGGAGCTAAGATCCCACATGCCTCGCGGCCAAAAAACCAAAACATAAAACAAAAGCGATATTGTGACAAATTCAGTAAAGACTTTAAAAATGTTCCACATCAAAAAAATCTTTAAAAAAAAGAAAAAGTAGTAGATTCACTGTAGAAAATATGGAAAACAGGAAAGAAGTAAAAAAGGAAACATGGATCACCCACAAATTCACCAAATGGAGAAGTTATTATTACCATTCTGGAGTATTTTTTCTAGCCTTTTTTTATTATTTTCACGTATAAAAATATTTTGGTGGAACAAAGTTAAACTCATTTATTATATGCAGTTTTATATCCTAACGTTTTTAAACTTAACATTACATAGATAATAGTTCCCCATGCCACTGAATATTGTTTCTCAAACTTGGCTGATCATTGTAGTCGCATGTGATGCTTTTTAGACTATTGGTGCCTATGCCATATCCCAGACCTATTTCATCTCTGGCCTGTGTACCTTTCAAATGTTCCATGTATGATTCTGGTTCATAGGGTTAAAATCATTGTTCCAAATTTTATTCTGTTTTTATGACCACTTTGTTGTTTCTAACTTTTATTCCTGTAAATGAGGCAAAGTTAAATATTTGTGTATACATCTTTGTCAAAATCCCAAATTGCCCTCTATGTCTAAAGGCAAGTCCCTGCGTTAAGTTATGCCCTGTATCCCAGAAGGAAAGTTTTATAACCAACTTGAATATATAAACTCGTAGATAATTTAACTTTAATAGTTATAATACTTTAATATACTAATTAGTTGCAAAACAAATTCAAAATCACATTTTATGTAAAATGTACTTATTTGCATAAAATTGAAATGGTTGATACATATGTCATCTTCCCAACAGAATGACCATCTTTTGAAAGCTTCTTCACAGTGCCAACACTTGAAATTATGAGGTCATTTCACAGGAATCATGACTAAATCTGAGTTAACATTCCTTGACTTTTTTTTTTAAGCATATTCTCTTTGGTGATTTCTAAAAGTCAACACTGGTGTTGATTGAGAATTTGCTTTTCAAAATAGCATTTTGTTTTTCAAAATAGAATGATTAGGGATAGACTTTGAATAGACGTATTTACATACATATGGAGAGGGGAGAGAGGGAAGAAGAGAGAGAGGGAGATGGCAGTGCCCTAGATTCTTTTTTTAAAAAGAACCAGGGCTTCCCTGGTGGCGTAGTGGTTGAGAATCTGCCTGCCAATGCAGGGGACACGGGTTCGAGCCCTGGTCTGGGAAGATCCCACATGCCGCGGAGCAACTGGGCCCGTGAGCCACAACTACTGAGCCTGCGCAACTGGAGCCTGTGCCCCGCAACAAGAGAGGCCGCGACAGTGAAAGGCCCGCGCACCGCAATGAAGAGTGGCCCCCGCTTGCCACAACTAGGGAGAACCCTCGCATAGAAACGAAGACCCAACACAGCCAAAAAAAAAAAAAAAAAAAATTTTATTGGAGTATAGTTGATTTATTATGTCGTGAAAGTTTCAGCTGGACAGCATAGTAATTCAGTTATACATACACATATATTCATTCTTTTTCAGATTCTTTTCCAATATAGGTTATTACAGAATATTGAGTAGAGTTCCCTGTGCTATACAATAGGTCCTGGTTGGTTAATCTGTTTTAGAGATAGTAGTGTGTGTATGTTAATCCCAAACTCCTAATTTATCCCTCCCCACCTTTCCCCTTTGGTAACCATAAGTTTTGGTTTTGAAATCTGTGAGTCTCTGTTTTGTAAATAAGTTCAATTTATATCATTCTTAAAAATGTTATTACTTGTTTTAAGGTATTTTAAGACTCTTGAGACACAGCTCACCAGCATTCCTGAAAGTGTGTATCCATTTACACTGCTGTCCTGCAGCATAATAAAGTGTCTGTTTTACTACAAGCTTGTCAGCATTACTAGTATCATTTTTTAAATCTTTATTTCTTAGAATTCTGTGTCCCAGCCAGGAGGAGTACTGAGCTGTTTGCCCTGTCACTGTAAATCATAGCTGATTAGCAGGAGTCTTGTCTGGCTGGCAAGTCCTCTTTTTCAATCAGATCAGTTGTCCTCCGTTCTGCCTTCCTGTTCCTGCCTTTGTCTTCCCTGAGGCTCTAGCCTGCCCCTTCTCCCCTTTTGCTCAGACGCTCATCTCGATGGGTAAAATCAACAGGGGCTCGATTTGTACAGTTAATTCTACACCTAAACGTATTAATTACGTACGCGTATGTGTGCCTTGTGGCAGTTGCACCTTAACAGGGGATCACTTTAAAAAACCTTTAGACGGTTTCACCCTCTCAGATCCTTAGAAAGACCTGCGTGCATCTATACCCCATTTACCAGCAAGCCAAAAGATGAAGCTAAAAGAGTTGGTTTGCATGAGGGCATTTTGCTGATTTGTAGGGGGCTGGGATGGAATTAAATCCACTGCTTGTGAACAAGTTCTGGAGCATGTAAACACTATTGCTCTTCTACTTCTGCCACATTCCCATGGTAGCTCCCTGTGATTCCAGGGGTAGGTGAGAAAAGGTGGATTTCTCTCAACGTTGCTACTTGTCTTGTTTTGGCTTGGTCGTTGATCTCTCTTTAAAGGCATTTTCTATGAGTAGAGAAGCATATACAGGCTTCTCTGGACTACTTGCTTGCTTTAAATATCCAAAAAGTAAAACCTACATTTTGCAAATATACCTCCCTTTACATAAAAAGATTGCATTATTGCTTTATATGTTTGTAATATGGTAGGGTTTCCAGTTGTATCATTTGGGTATCTCAGCCTCTCTGAGGTCATTTTCTAGTCTCTGAAATTTGATGTATTCCAGTACTATGAAAAATACCATTATAAAAATAACTCTTTATGGTGAATATTTTGTGAAATCGAAAGCACAGTCCATCTGGTAGCAGACAAGATTAATCTGATTGAGAATGGTAAACATTATTGCATATTTTAAAATATGTAACTAGCACAGAACATTTGCCTCAGGCGCTTGACTAAGACTGTGGCTTAGGGTGAAGATTCAAATGAACTTTTTATCCCTAAAAGTCTGTAAGACATGTTCCTCTCACGTATAGTGAAACTTTAATATCTTACATCAGTCACTGAATAATAATACCAATTTAAAACCAAAAGAAGAAAAAAATTAACCATGATGTAGCCAAGATAGTCTATAACAGTTACCTCTTTTAAAAAAAATTTGCAAGTGTTATGATAATAGTTTTGGTTTATGAATTTTGCAAAGAATTATAAACAAAATAATAGATAAAATTGAATCTTATCAGTAACATTAATATTACATTCAAGGTAATTTAAAATCATTAGGGGACTTTACTTTTTTAGTAGAGATTTATACTTTCAGAATAACTTGGCAGATTGTACTTAAGAATTCCATATACCCACCCTACCCCCCCCTTTGCAGTCTCCGCTATTATTAAAGTCTTGCATTAGTGTAATACTTTGTTAGATTTAATGATTTAATGAACCTATATTGATACATTATTGTTAAGTATCGTCCATAGTTTACATTAAGGTTCATTCTTTGTGTTGTACACTTCTGTGGGTTTTGATACATGCATAGTGACATGTAACCACCATTGCAGTAACATACGGAAGAGTTTCACTGCCCTAAAAATCCCCTGTGCTTCTCTTTTTCATCCCTCCCCTCCCTTCCCCCAAGCCCCTGGCAACCACTGATCTTTTTTTTTTTTTTTAATGTCTGAAACATATATATTAACATATTTCCATACATATTTCCATACAAATACAAATATAAGATTTTTAGAAATTTCATGTAATGTCTGAAACATTTATATTAACATATTTCCATACAAATAACCCAATGAAAGTTTAGTATTAGTTGTTTTGTTTGTTTTTTTATACTGCAGGTTCTTATTAGGCATCAATTTTATACACATCAGTGTATACATGTCAATCCCAATCGCCCAATTCAGCACACCACCATCCCCACCTCACCGCAGTTTTCCCCCCTTGGTGTCCATATGTCCATTCTCTACATCTGAGTCTCAACTTCTGCCCTGCAAACTGGCTCATCTGTACCATTTTTCTAGGTTCCACATACGTGCATTAATATATGATATTTGTTTTTCTCTTTCTGACTTACTTCACTCTGTATGACAGTCTCTAGATCCATCCACGTCTCAACAAATGACTCAATTTCGTTCCTTTTTATGGCTGAGTAATATTCCATTGTATATATGTACCACAACTTCTTTATCCATTTGTCTGTTGATGGGCATTTAGGTTGCTTCCATGACCTGGCTATTGTAAATAGTGCTGCAATGAACATTCGGGTGCATGTGTCTTTTTGAATTACGGTTTTCTCTGGGTATATGCCCAGTAGTGGGACTGCTGGGTCATATGGTAATTCTATTTTCAGATTTTTAAGGAACCTCCATATTGTTCTCCATAGTGGCTGTATCAATTTACATTCCCACCAACAGTGCAAGAGGGTTCCCTTTTCTCCACACCCTCTCCAGCATTTGTTGTTTGTAGATTTTCTGATGATGCCCATTCTAACAGGAGTGAGGTGATACCTCATTGTAGTTTTGATTTGCATTTCTCTAATAATTAGTGATGTTGAGCATCTTTTCATGTGCTTTGTGGCCGTCTGTATGTCTTCTTTGGAAAAATGTCTATTTAGGTCTTCTGCCCATTTTTGGAATGGGGTGTTTGTTTCTTTGATATTGAGCTGAATGAGCTGTTTATATATTTTGGAGATTAATCCTTTGTCCGTTGATTCATTTGCAAATATTTTCTCCCATTCTGAAGGTTGTCTTTTCGTCTTGTTCATGGTTTCCTTTGCTGTGCAAAAGCTTTGAAGTTTCATTAGGTCCCATTTGTTTATTTTTGTTTTTATTTCCATTACTCTAGGAGGTGGATCAAAAAAGATCTTGCTGTGATTTATGTCAAAGAGTGTTCTTCCTATGTTTTCCTCTAAGAGTTTTATAGTGTCCAGTCTTATATTTAGGTCTCTAATCCATTTTGAGTTTATTTTTGTGTATGGTGTTAGGGAGTATTCTAATTTCATTCTTTTACATGTAGCTGTCCAGTTTTCCCAGCACCACTTATTGAAGAGACTGTCTTTTCTCCCTTGTATATCTTTGCCTCCTTTGTCATAGATTAGTTGACCATAGGTGCGTGGGTTTACCTCTGGGCTTTCTATCTTGTTCCATTGATCTATGTTTCTGTTTTTGTGCCAGTACCATATTGTCTTGATTACTGTAGCTTTGTAGTATAGTCTGAAGTCAGGGAGTCTGATTCCTCCAGCTCCATTTTTTTGCCTCAAGACTGCTTTGGCTATTCGGGGTCTTTTGTATCTCCATACAAATTTTAAGATGATTTGTTCTAGCTCCGTAAAAAATGCCATTGGTAATTTGATAGGGATTGCATTGAATCTGTAGATTGCTTTGGGTAGTATAGTCATTTTCACAATGTTGATTCTTCCAATCCAAGAACATGGTATATCTCTCCATCTGTTGGTATCATCTTTAATTTCTTTCATCAGTGTCTTATAGTTTTCTGCATACAGGTCTTTTGTCTCCCTAGGTAGGTTTATTCCTAGGTATTTTATTCTTTTTGTTGCAATGGTAAATGGGAGTGTTTCCATAATTTCTCTTTCAGATTTTTCATCATTAGTGTATAGGAATGCAAGAGATTTCTGTGCATTAATTTTGTATCCTGCAACTTTACCATATTCATTAATTAGCTCTAGCAGTTTTCTGGTGGCAGTTTTAGGATTCTCTATGTATAGTATCATGTTATCCGCAAACAGTGACAGTTTTACTTCTTCTTTTCCAATTTGTATTCCTTTTATTTCTTTTTCTTCTCTGATTGCCGTGGCTAGGACTTCCAGAACTATGTTGAATAATAGTGGTGAGAGTGGACATCCTTGTCTCGTTCCTGATCTTAGAGGAAATGCATTCAGTTTTTCACCATTGAGAATGATTTTTGCTGTGGGTTTGTCATATATGGCCTTTATTATGTTGAGGTAGGTTCCCTCTATGCCCACTTTCTGGAGAGTTTTTATCAGAAATGGGTGTTGAATTTTGTCAAAAGCTTTTTCTGCATCTATTGAGATGATCATATGGTTTTTATTCTTCAATTTGTTAATATGGTGTATCACATTGATTGATTTGCGTATATTGAAGAATCCTTGCATCCCTGGGATAAATCCCACTTGATCGTGGTGTATGATCCTTTTAATGTGTTGTTGGATTCTGTTTGCTAGTATTTTGTTGAGGATTTTTGCATCTATATTCATCAGTGATATTGGTCTGTAATTTTCTTTTTTTGTAGTGTCTTTGTCTGGTTTTGGTATCAGGGTGATGGTGGCCTCATAGAATGAGTTTGGGAGTGTTCCTTCCTCTGCAATTTTTTGGAAGAGTTTGAGAAGGATGGGTGTTAGCTCTTCTCTAAATGTTTGATAGAATTCACCTGTGAAGCCATCTGGTCCTGGACTTTTGTTTGTTGGAAGATTTTTAATCACAATTTCAATTTCATTACTTGTGATTGGTCTGTTCATATTGTCTGTTTCTTCCTGGTTCAGTCTTGGAAGGTTATACCTTTCTAAGAATTTGTCCATTTCTTCCAGGTTGTCCATTTTATTGGCATAAAGTTGCTTGTAGTAGTCTCTTAGGATGCTTTGTATTTCTGTGGTGTCTGTTGTAACTTCTCCTTTTTCATTTCTGATTTTATTGATTTGAGTCCTCTCCCTCTTTTTCTTGATGAGTCTGGCTAATGGCTTATCAATTTTGTTTATCTTCTCAAAGAACCAACTTTTAGTTTTATTGATCTTTGCTATTGTTTTCTTTGTTTCTATTTCATTTATTTCTGCTCTGATCTTGATGATTTCTTTCCTTCTGCTAACTTTGGGTTTTCTTTGTTCTTCTTTCTCTAGTTTCTTTAGGTGTAAGGTTAGATTGTTTACTTGAGATTTTTCTTGTTTCTTTAGGTAGGCTTGTATAGCTATAAACTTCCCTCTTAGAACTGCTTTTGCTGCATCCCATAGGTTTTGGGTCGTCGTGTTTTCATTGTGATTTGTCTCTAGGTATTTTTTTTATTTCCTCTTTGATTTCTTCAGTGATCTCTTGGTTATTTAGTAACGTATTGTTTAGCCTCCATGTGTTTGTCTTTTTTACGTTCTTTTCCCTGTAATTCATTTCTAATCTCATAGCGTTGTGGTCAGAAAAGATGCTTGATATGATTTCAATTTTCTTAAGTTTACTGAGACTTGATTTGTGACCCAAGATGTGATCTATCCTGGAGAATGTTCCGTGCGCACTTGAGAAGAACGTGTAATCTGCTGTTTTTGGATGGAATGTCCTATATATATCAATTAAATCTATCTGGTCTATTGCGTCATTTAAAGCTCTGTTTCCTTATTTATTTTCAATTTGAATGATCTGTCCATTGGTGTAAGTGAGGTATTAAAGTCCCCCACTATTATTGTGTTACTGTCGGTTTCCTCTTTTAGAGCTGTTAGCAGTTGCCTTATGTATTGAGGTGCTCCTATGTTGGGTGCATATATATTTATAATTGTTATATCTTCTTCTTGGATTGATCCCTGGATCATTATGTAGTGTCCTTCCTTGTCTCTTGTAACATTCTTTATTTTAAAGTCTATTTTATCTGATATGAGTATAGCTACTCCAGCTTTCTTTTGATTTCCATTTGCATGGAATATCTTTTTCCATCCCCTCACTTTCAGTCTGTATGTGTCCCTAGGTCTAAAGTGGGTCTCTTGTAGACAGCATATATATGGGTCTTGTTTTTGTATCCATTCAGCCAGTCTATGCCTTTTGGTTTGGGCATTTAATCCATTCACGTTTAAGGTTATTATCGATAGGTATGTTCCTATGACCATTTTCTTAATTGTTTTGGGTTTGTTTTTGTAGGTCCTTTTCTTCTCTTGTGCTTCCCACTTAGAGAAGTTCCTTTAGCATTTGTTGTAGAGGTGGTTTGGTGGTGCTGAATTCTCTTAGCTTTTGCTTGTCTGTAAAGCTTTTGATTTCTCCATCAAATCTAAATGAGATCCTTGCCGGGTAGAGTCATCTTGGTTGTAGGTTCTTCCCTTTCATCACTTTAAGTATATCATGCCACTCCCTTCTGGCTTGCAGAGTTTCTGCTGAGAAATCAGCTGTTAACCTTATGGGAGTTCCCTTGTATGTTATTTGTCGTTTTTCCCTTGCTGCTTTCAATAATTTTTCTTTGTCTTTAATTTTTGCCTCTTTGATTACTATGTGTCTTGGTGTGTTTCTCCTTGGGTTTATCCTGTATGGGACTCTCTGCGCTTCCTGGACTTGGGTGGCTATTTCCTTTCCCATGTTAGGGAAGTTTTCGACTATAATCTCTTCAAATATTTTCTCTGGTCCTTTCTCTCTCTCTTCTCCTTCTGGGACCCCTATAATGCTAATGTTGTTGCGTTTAATGTTGTCCCAGAGGTCTCTTAGGCTGTCTTCATTTCATTCTTTTTTCTTTAGTCTGTTCCGCAGCAGTGAATTCCACCATTCTGTCTTCCAGGTCACTTATCCGTTCTTCTGCCTCAGTTATTCTGCTATTGATTCCTTCTAGTGTAGTTTTCATTTCAGTTATTGTATTGGTCATCTCTGTTTGTTTGTTCTTTAATTCTTCTAGGTCTTTGTTAATCATTTCTTGCATCTTCTCAATCTTTGCCTCCATTCTTATTCCGAGGTCCTGGATCATCTTCACTATCATTATTCTGAATTCTTTTTCTGGAAGGTTGCCTATCTCCACTTCATTTAGTTGTTTTTCTGGGGTTTTTTCTTGTTCCTTCATCTGGTACATAGCCCTCTGCCTTTTCATCTTGTCTATCTTTCTGTAACTGTGGTTTTTTGGGGTTTTTTTGTTTTTTTTTTTTTCCACTGATCTTTTTTTACTGTCTTTATAGTTTTGCCTGTTCCAAAATGTCATATAGTTGGATTCATAAAATTTATTTTTAAGACATATTTGCATGCTTTTGTGAAGTTCAGTTTGACAGTAATTATAAGAAAATAGGAACAAAACTAACTTCTTATACTTCCGTTTTGGACATTTATTGTTGTGACACTATTTTTTTATCTCATTTGACCAGGTAAATGGGATTTAAGTGGCTTAATATCTTGAGTACAAATATTCTCATCTAACAAATGCGTTTGAGTCTTCAATGATTACGTTATGTGGTAGAACACAATATTAATTTACATGTAACACATTATATCCATGTTCAAACGAGTTTGTTAGTCTTTTCGTTGGTTAGGAATGTCTTCTATTAATTTTTTAAATGCACAAATAGAAATGCCTCTGTCCTCTACCACCCTGTAGGAGAATCCTCCCCACCTCAGGTATGACCCTAACTTTACAACACGTAAGTGCCAAACCAGAATTTCAGATGTGCAGTCAACTGTTAACATAAATTGATTGCTTTGGGTAAATAATATGATTCATGAAAGCCCTGGGAAATAAATAGGTCATGGAAAAATATAATAACTAGGAAATAAGGAAAATTTAGGATAAATTTAAATGCCTGTATTGAATCCTTTTAGAAGGCTGGCATTTTCAATTTGAATGTGAAAGCATAAAAACATAAATGTAAAAGCACAAAGAGTCCATTATGTTATGCATATGTTCTGAATTTTCTTAAGGAATCAATTATTTCTTAAACCAGCATTTGAGAGATTGAGATAAAGCAGTTGAATTAAATATTCATTGAAATATCTTCCTCTTTAACTCATTCAGTACTTTTGAAACCAAGTTCCAGATTTTAAACGTAGGATATTTCTACTTGTTGCCTTTTATTCTCTCATCCGTACTTTTAGAAAAATTATAATTTGTTTTTCCTTTTGTGAGTATACTTTGCTTTAATTTTTTTCTTGGTCAGGTTTACAAATTCACACTTTTACAGCAATTGTAGTTAAGAGTTTGCTCTTAACATGAAGAATAAGGAAGAAAAATCACTAGGCTTGAAAGAAAGGTGAATGATGACCATCAGGGCCCATGGGAGACAAATTTTGAAAAATAGGCCTTCGTTTTTAGTAAAATAACACAATAGAGAGGAAAGCGAAGTACTTGTTTCTTCACAAATTGATGTTTGGTGCCTTTCACACTTTGAGCAAAAATGACCAGTCAGAGTTGAGCAGGTTGCTTGCTTGAACCATGGTGCTCGTAGTTTTAAATTTTCATTTACTAATGTGGAAAACTAAGACATGTACCTACTGTGCATTTCACGTACAAAGGAATTCTACCCTTGAAATAAAGTGTATTTGCATTTAAAATAATGCAGTGTAACAAAAGCTCAATGATAACAGGATATGGAGTCATAGTTTATTCCCTTTTTTTTTAAATTAATTTATTTATTTTTGGCTGTGTTGGGTCTTCGTTTCTGTGCGAGGGCTTTCTCTAGTTGCGGCAAGCGGGGGCCACTCTTCATCGCGGTGCACCGGCCTCTCACTATCGCGGCCTCTCTTGTTGCGGAGCACAGGCTCCAGACGTGCAGGCTCAGTAGTTGTGGCTCACGGGCCCAGTTGCTCCGCGGCATGTGGGATCTTCCCAGACCAGGGCTCGAACCCGTGTTCCCTGCATTGGCAGGCAGATTCTCAACCACTGTGCCACCAGGGAAGCTCCCCCCTTTTTTACATGAAGTGCACAGTAAGTTTCTTTAAGCACCTCCCATAGAAAGTGCACATTCAACTACTCACCAAGTCAGTGAAACTTACATAAACTAAATTTCTACCGAGACACAAGAAACAAATACAGCTCTACTATTTTCATCTCATGATAAGACTGTTGAAGAATAGCCAACATCCCCAAACAATTATTTTAATATATTTATGTATTATTGTCATAATGGATACCAACTGAACTATGGATTGATAGGTGATATTTATATAGTGGAATTAACAAATCAGACCAGTCAATTAAAATGTATTCCGTCACCTATTACATGCTCATCCTGTGGGCCAATCTAATTAAGCTAAAAAAAAAAAATAGAGAAGAAAAATTTGAATAATGTCAAATGACTGTCTTGTGCATTTTAAGAGAGGATGTGTTTGTTTAAAATTTTATGTGGAACCTGAAAATGCTTACAATATTTCTGCATGTTC
The DNA here is from genome assembly GCF_949987535.1 of Balaenoptera acutorostrata. Lineage (NCBI taxonomy): Eukaryota > Metazoa > Chordata > Mammalia > Artiodactyla > Balaenopteridae > Balaenoptera > Balaenoptera acutorostrata. The sequence continues at coordinate 32,620,506 of NC_080081.1, forward strand.
AGCTTACTTCTGTAACATATATCTGTTTGGTTGTTTAGCAAACACTGCCCCTCTACAGGGGCTGTATTATGTGATCCTGCCTCAGAATATATCTTATGCTGAGTTCATGGAGCTATAGTAATAGATCAGGTTCTGTTTGGAATTTTTGCTCTAAAAGGGGAAGCTCATTTGCTTCTGTCCCACAATTCTCAGTATTACTTAAAAGCACTTAATGACCTAAATTCAATCTTTACAACAATTGTGTGAGTTTGGAATTAATATTACTCTTTTATAGGTGGCTAAACGCAGACCTAGAGAATTTTAATGATGATACCATGACTGTACAGCTAATAAGTAACAGGGCAGGTCATGAATTCAAGTCTTTTGTGTCCAAATCAAATTTTCTGTCTCTAATATTAACCACATAACAGGCTATAAAGCGGATTCTTATAACCGTGAAGCCATGAGCTATGTAACAGTAGGCAAGTCACTCTACAATCTTCTAAACGCTGCCATGAAATGATTTCTCAAAAAACTTTTATAAAGTTGAAAAGATAAAATTAAACATAATCTTTTTATGCTTTAAATGCTGTTTGCTGGCCTGCTGGCTGGATGGATAGATGAATGGAGAGATGGATGGATGGATAGATAGTTGGGCACATCCTTTTTGTGTGTGTGTCTGTGTGTGCGCGTGTGTATATGCATAAATATTATGCTAGTTCTCTAACAATCCCTGATGCCATTAAAGATGAAACAGCTTATAAATCTTGGATAACATTTAGCAGAATATTACCCAAGTGGTCCTCAACCAAACGTAAGAGTCTCTGGAGGGCTTTCCAAAGATGAGGTGGTGTCCGTATATTTTTTTTCTCCTTTTAAGATTACCAGGTGATCACAATACATGACAAGCCTTAAAAACCCATATTCACTTGAGGACTGTTATAAGATTCAGCTGATGGCAATGGCTGACTGTAGGAAACACATCAGGCACTCTGAGTACTCACACAGAGAAAGTTTTAGATACATTTTTGCATTTATTCAACAAAATGCCTAAAGCTGAAGTTACATTTGAAAACGTTTATTCAGGAAAAAGATGATCTCATTAGACCAGCTCACATGTAATCCCCAGATCACTGAAGGGAATACGTTCACTAGAATATTGTGCATTATATTTTATTGAGTGGATTATTTGGAATCAAACTGGCCTTCAGACTTTTGAAGAAATATTATTATGCAGCAGTATAATCCTATTTATATTTATCTTTAGGTTTTTCACACACCTTTTTTTAATGAAGTATAATGTTACATTTACCTTGTCAGACTTCTGTGTGTGTTTATGCATTTATTTCTTAAGGTATGAAAGGCTGAAAAATTACTTTATTGCGGACCCCCTCCAAGAAATATTATATCATCTCTTGGAAAATGAAATTAATTACTCTCATTGTCTTTGACAAAAATGCAGCATGCCCTTCAATCTTCACATCCTTAGAAGGAATTCTGTTTCTGTTGATAATATTAAATATAGTTTAAGTGTTTGATCATCTTTTCCACTCCAGGGTCATCAACGGCAGAAATTCAGCTAAAGTCACTGCTCCCAGGCAAAAATCTTGATGGGCTTTTATTTAAAACAAACAAACAACAAAACAACAGCAATGCTTAGCGAATGCTGCTGTGAGCCATCCGTCAATGTTGTATCAAGAATTGAGTAGTTAATGACCAAGGGCAGAATTTTAGTATGAAATCCTTTCTTTGTTCTTTTTTACAAAATTTTCTTGTCCTAATTGTGCATAAACCATTTCTTTGTGATATCTGGTCTTTTCAGTGTCCCTGCCTCTTAGAGGCTGTTTCCTGGTAACATAGCCATATCTTTTCTCACTTTCTCAAATCTATGTAGTCCTTTTATTTAATTTCTAACTGCTCTAAGTGCTGCTTGTTTGGTGTTTTCCCGTGGTTTCCCCAGCTTTCCTTCTCTCTCTTGGCTGCTCTCCCATTGCTACACGTTTATGGATTCATGTCTCGGAAGCAATGTGTTTCCATTTTCCACTCTCCAAAAGCCAAGAAATGAATTCTAATAATGATTTCAGGATCAAGCCTTTCAGGTCTTTTCTTTTTCCTAAAAGGAGGAGGACGCGTATACCTCAACTGTTTGGGAAACATATTTATGCAGTATTGCTGGTCTTACGTGTACGTATGTGCAGCTTGAAGCTGGAATTATGGATGGTTTACTGGCCACATTATCACAGTAGAAGTGATTGGTATGGGCTATGAGAATATATTAGGTCAACACTGTAAACGGGTGAATGGTATGATCAGGGTTTTGTCCTCTTTATACTGATGAGGCATTGTTTTTGGATATGCTGGCTGCATTTCAAGTGCTACATATGAAATAGGAACCAGCATGTGCGTCTGGGATGTTTACACTTATAAATTCATGCATAACATGTCTAACGTTCCCAAATAAGATACGTCTGTTGTCCAAAGGTTTGGTTGATACTTCCTAATTTTTATGAGCACTTTCTGTATTTTGGTTTGAGCTCATGCAAAAGCTATATAGTTCTCAAGTATTTGAAAGCACCTAGGGGCTCTTAGTATTTGGTCTTCCTAGCTTTCTGGTATATACAGCAGAATTACAAGAAGAGTGCTCTTCCTCTATTGTTGTAAAACAGCTTAAGGAGTAAAATTTTTTTTTACTGAGGGATTAAGCAGATACCTACAAAGTATGGACTCGTGTTCATAATCTACAGAAGTCTTAAGCAGTTTGCAAAGCTCAGTGAAGCTTGATGCCTCAGAAGCCATCTATTTACAAATAAGCTCCATGTTTACCTCCTGTATTGTCAAGCACTCTTTCATTTACTTTATGAAATGTTTCTACAACGATGAATTGCACCTCAGCCTTTGGTTTATAAACCTATGTTAGAACCTTGTGTCTAAGTATAATTAGGAAGAAAAAAATTCGTGATGGAAATAGTCACTATTTCCAAAATTAGAATTTTGGAGAGAAATTAATCAAGGCTATATTTGAAAGCAAACTATGATAATTTGTGCTTAATGACATATTTTATAATTTTAATGACAAACCAACTGGGATATTTTATGAAAGCAGCCTCAACAAAGAATTTCTATGTGGGTATGACATACTAATAAGAAACATCCTGCATTGTTCTACAGAGAAATTAAATGATAATACTGAGTACAGACTGAAATAGTGTTCTAGTTAGAAGAGTAGATAATGCTAATAGCTTTTTATAAAAGTTGCTCTGTTTATGGTGTTTCTTTTCTTTTGTTTCTTAATATCTGAGAATATCTAAATTCTTATTTCTCAATTTCAGCACATGAAATGAAATCTTGTCATTTAGAATTTTATGCAGTAGATATTTTGGCTGCTTCATTTTGATATTTTCTAATTCTTTTCTTTTGGTGGGTAAGTAACCATGTTAGCCTAGAAGCAAAAAAAAAAAACAAAACAAACAATAAAATATCAACCCATTTTCCTGTTTAGTTGATCTGGTACCATTGTTTAGCTTATTTTCTTTCTTTTCTCATTGTTGCTAAATAAAATGCCCTTGCACTATTGTATTTTCTGAATGGAGCTTTAATTTATATTCTATAAAGAAAGATTTGAAGAAGCATGTTTTGTTCCTTTAAGTGTATGCTCAAGCTTTGAGGGGACTAGCAAACCAAAATCTTTTATTAAACAAAGAATGAAATGAACCAATTTAATATAATTTTAGGCATTGTTGTTCTCATACCATAGTGAAGCTGAAAAAAAAAAGTTTTGGTCTTCATATAATAGAACAATAATGTCTACGTTAGCCTGGTCAAATTAGATATAACCAAAAATAATCTTTTGTAGTCTAACTCTCTCTGTTAAGGCTAGACGGACACCTGCTAATTTGGGGGCCATTTTAGGCCTTGGAAATAGACATTTAGTAACTATTTCTTGAATTTATGAGTGAATAGGTATAAAAATAAATTATATTCATGCTCAGTAATAACACACTGAGCCCATTAGTCTGGGTGGAATCTTGGATTCTTTATTATTATTTATTATTAAATTTTGCTCCTTAAAACTTGAAAGCATGAAAACAAACTTGGACAAAATTATTATCATTGTCTTAAATTACACAGCACAAGCATAGGTAACTTAAGATTTACAGAATAAGCTTTTCCTAAAATTATTTCCTAAAAATGTCTGTTGTAGTATTTCTGTATATTATTTTGAGAAAAACTTTTTCATTACTGTGAGCTCAGTTATAATCCAGTTATTAGAAATGGTTTGTATTCAATAATTTAGCAAGCAGGTGTGGGAGGTTGGAGAATTTTATGCCCTGTTTTAATGCTCAAAATGAGAATGGTACGATGGCTCTTGCACCAAATATGAAAGTTGAAATGTCGTGGTGAGTTTCCCCCGTGTTGTTGCCAGGTAATATTACGCCTGCAGATTTATTAGAGTGTTGAGTAAAGGGTTAGAATCATGAAATTGTAGAATTTTAGAGCTGGAAAGGCTACTTAAGCTTATCTAATCAAAATTCCCATTAGTTTATAACCAAGGAAACTGAGACTCTTAAGTGCAGTGATGGGTCAGACACACAGAGCGAATGTTTTTAATTGAAGAGGTTGTATTTATGCTGTCTTAAGAAGATAATATTTTGCATTCTGAACGGGTCTTTCAGAGATTTTATGTAAAATCGCTGTTCATTTTTAGGTTCCTGTGTCTTCTTTTCTCCTCCGTAGTGTATTTCCCTGGATTTTGACAATGATGTCTGTTGCTCTCCCAGTCGTCTTACTCTGTTGTGCTTTTGTACTCTCCACTTTAATTATGACGACTGTCTAAGCGGTTCTTCAGATATTTGGAGAGCGAATTAATGTTCTGTAGCAATAAGAGAAAAAGTAAAAAACATTCACGTCATCAATCATAACTCTATTTTTCTCCCCACAGTCTCCAAACGTCCACAACTACCCCGATATGGAAGCTGTTCCCCTGTTGCTAAATAATGTGAAAGGGGAACCCCCGGAGGACCCGTTATGCGTAGATCACTTCCAGACACAAACTGAGCCAGTGGACTTGTCCATCAACAAAGCCAGGACGTCCCCCACAGCCGTTTCCTCCTCCCCCGTTTCCATGACAGCGTCCGCCTCCTCCCCGTCTTCAACTTCAACCTCTTCGTCGTCTTCTAGTCGTCCAGCCTCATCCCCAACTGTTATAACATCAGTATCTTCAGCATCATCTTCGTCAACGGTATTAACTCCAGGGCCCCTTGTTGCCTCTGCCTCTGGTGTGGGAGGCCAGCAGTTTTTGCACATTATCCATCCCGTTCCACCTTCAAGTCCCATGAATTTACAGTCTAACAAACTGAGTCACGTTCACCGCATCCCCGTGGTGGTCCAGTCGGTGCCTGTTGTCTACACAGCTGTGCGGTCACCTGGAAATGTGAACAACACTATCGTCGTACCACTTTTGGAGGATGGGAGAAGCCATGGCAAAGGTAAGAGACACAAGCAAGCCTTGATTTGTTTCAGCAGTAACTCTTCATTTATTCAGTGAGCGGACCCTAAGTCGTAGGCAAACACACTACATCCAAGGAAGTTCTGTGCAGAACGGCACAGAGGAGCCAGCAGATCCACTGCTGAGTAGAGCACAGTTTAGTAGAAAATAACCTCATATTTATATAGGTATATGCTTCAGTATTACTTAGTCCATATTTCTATATATCAAGTCATTTAATGTCAGAATTCAAATACCTAAATTTGCAAAATATTTTTACCTTCAAGTGCTCAGATAGAAAGTTCAGTCTATAGTCAGCGTAACTGCTTGTGAGATGTAAATGTGTAAATCCCTCGTAGAAGTTAACCACTGTGAAATTTTTAAAAAGTGTGTCAGGATGTTTCTTCTTTCAGTTGTTCAGACTGGAACTTAACTTGTCTGGCAATAATATAAAATTCCATGAAGTTCCAGTGGTTGGAACCTGATCGATCATTCACTTTTGAGTAATTTGTAAATTAAGTTGCCATTAAAGTAATTCTAAAGTTAGGTGTTTGGCTACAAATGTGTTATGTAGTTTGAGTTCTTATCTTCATACAAGTCTAAGTTATTATTTTAAATAGCGGAAGCCTCCATATGATAGAAATCATTCAAAATGCAGTATTAATATTTCCTTCTGGGGGTTAGAAGGCAGAAAGATACTTTGTTACATGACTGTATATAATAATACCAAGTTAATTATATATGATAGACAGCTGATCATGAAGTTATTTTTCTTCTTCTAAGTTCTTTTTGCTTCATTTTTAAATAGAAGGAATTGTAATAATATCATGGTGTTGATTTTTCTTCCCTTTCTATGAATCTAAAAACATAAGCCACCCTTCTATAGAGATGTAAAATGCCTATAATTATCAACTCATATGTGTGTATTTTGTCTTCAGAGCCTAGAAATGACGATGGATTAAGACCTAGATTGCATTACTTTTTGCTTTGATACCATATTACTTCCGAGGCCCATAATTAAAATATGATGGGTGAATACATAAAACACTGCCTTCGTGTAAAATACTAGTAAACATAGTTGTTTTGGTTCTTGTATAAGGTAGGATTCAGTGCATAGGAATAACATTTGGTCGTGAACTTGGAGAAATTTTTGCAAACATACATTACAAAATTGTGCATTCATCTTTTGCAAGTTACTATTTTATCTGCTGTGAGTTTCTTCATAGCACATGACAAATTTCATCTTCCCAGTTTTACCACGTGAAAAATCTTGTGCTTTACAGCAGTCAGAGGTTTAAACTGCAAACTTGAGATCCAGACGCTCTGCTTACCTGACAACCTTTTTTTTTCTTTTTTTTTTTCTTTTTTTTTTTTGGTGCTTTTATGGGCAAAGGCCAGGAAGTAGTCCCACCACCATCTTTGTGAGCAGGTAGAAGAAAAAGAAGTGAGTCTTTACATAGATTTTTCTTGAGTCAAACCTTCTTTGATATTACTAATACTTCTGATCCAAATGAGCTAATTGATTTGAATAATAATAACATAACTAAAGGCCACATTAGGTATTTATTTTCTTTTATAATTTACAGATGTGCTTTAAATTTTTTAAGAATTAGGAATTAACAACTAGAAAAATTATAACCTCGTGTATTACATTATATATGTGTATGTGTGTACACCACAGAACCCAATCTTTTTGCAATAACACTTATGAAAAATATTGCTTTTATTGTGAAGGTGATTGATAAGGATTTTAACACTGCTCATGACCTGTTTTTACAATTTTCATGCTCTAATGAAGGAGACAAAAGAGATATCTCTCTTATTTGCCATTATTTTATGGGAGAGATTACTTTTATTTAAAGTTTACTGCTAAAATTTAATTTTCTGGAAAATTTATCTTTGCAGAAGAACTGTGTTAAGTAAGACTCATGCTGTAATTTGTTCTCTACATGAGTATATTTGTTAGTTTCATGCAGTGTTTTCTATTCAGTAGTTTCCTCATGTCAAGAGTAAACATTTATATAACCATAAACACACTGAACTATAACGTGAATGTTAACAGCATGAGATTTGGGGTCAAGGTTGTATGGGTTCGAATCCTAGTTCCCTCACTTCCAGCTTTGGACTGGGCAGTAACTGGGCAAAGTTATTTAATTTCACTAATCTTCATTTTCTTCAGTGATAAAATGGGAATAACAGTATATATCTTGGAAGATTATTGGGAAGATAAAGTAAGAGCTTATGTGTAAATGTCTAGCACTGATCAACTATCAATAAATGTTTGCAGTTATTTATCATTATTATATCCCCCCCCAAAAAATACCTGAAGCAATAATGTTCAGAAATTTTTTCTCTGTCTTATAAAAACAGAAAGTTGGAGGAAAAAAGACTTCTTGAATTTAAAAGTGAAAAACTGCTTCCAAGAAGTTGGTATAGAAATGCTTCTCAAAGCTGTTACAACAAATTATAAGGGATGAGAGTTTAGGATGAGAAATTGTCTGGAAAATCCCATACTTTCTATGTTTATTAGTTTATATTAAGTTTTTATAATCCCCACGTTCTACAAATATTGCTACAGCATTTTATAAGTTTTTTTATTGTTTAATTGATTAATTAGATGATGGTAAAATTGTCTAGTGGAGGAGGCCTGCCTACCTCACAGAATGAATAAAGGAGAGGGCATTTCAGTGATTCCTCACGTCTTTATTTTGCACATATGCACTGGGCACTGGGCCAGCAATGCAATGGCTGGGTGATAAAGGGAGCCCTATTTCCATTCTCAGATAGGACTTGTATATCTGGTATGGATGAGCAAAAGAAAATACAATAGGGGAGTTGTTTTTTCAAAATGCTACTAATAAAAATACAAAACTCTTATAAATGTAGGTGATTGTACTAGCTAATTACCTTTAAAGTTGGTATAACATATCTGGTCTGTGGTAGAGAAATAGATTACCTTACAGGACACTACACAAGGGACTGTGAATGAATACATCTGTATCTAAAATAACATGAATTGAGTCATTTGTCCATTCACGTATTTATTGAGCATCCCTTATGGATCAGGTATTTTATTGGCACCAGAGACATAGTGTTGAGCAAAACAGATGCTGTTTCTATCTGAGTGCTTGTAGTCTACTGGGAGATTTTGACATCAAACAGAAAAATCGTACAGTTAACTGATAACTGTGGACAGAGTTGGGTTAAAATGTAGACCAGCCATGGATGTGCCTAGGGCAAAGAGTTTAATTATAACTGCAGAGAGAGAAAGTTGTATATGACAGAAGTATTTTCATACAGGGTGTTGTATGTGGTTGGAAAAAATGTTTTTGCTGAGATGCTCAGAAAGGGGTGTTCGGGGCTTGGGAGCGTGGTGGGCTGGAACTTCCGCACGGTATGCTCGGATGTGAAAAAGCATTCTAATGAGGAGAGAACTCCAGCCTATCCAGTATTTATGGAATATGGTCTAAAGGAATGGCAAGTCGTCAGCTAGCCCAGGGCACCAACAGATCTCAGTTGGGTCTTGAATGTAATCTGTGATATGAAGGAAAATGGCATGATGTTCTGGAAGGCACAGTAAACACAGTGCAGACTAGAGCCATCAGAGGGGTGCTGTCAGAGAAGGTCTCCAGAGGAGGACATTTTTCTGCTTGATGCAGGACAGAGTAGCAGTTAGCCCCTCGAAGTGATAGTGCTGGGGGGTAGAAGGCTCTCCGCGGAACCTGAGACCTGTTATTTATAAACAAGACCCTAAAGGGATGATTTGACCTTGTAAAGGAATTTCAGTTCAGCCTGGGGAAGTTTTTGGTAGATTTCCCCAGAGATTTTCATTAGTTTTTACAGATATTTAGCAGCAGGAAGCATAGAAGGTCAAAACAAATCACAGGCAAAGTTGTTCTTTGTTTGTTATTGCCTTGATGGAAAAGTAGGCACTTATATGGTTCTCTTTTCCTTCCTTCCTTTTGATTCACTGATAAGGTGAGGGAAAGAGTGTTTAAGAGAATGCAAGTGAAGAGAGCGTTTCACGGAGGGACTCATCAAATGTATCAAAAGCTTCTAAGGGGCCAAATAAGGACTAAGAATGGAGCATTTCGGGAGGATGGAGTTTACTGGTGACACTGTGTCAGTGGAGTGGTGGGGACAAAGGGCGGACTGAAGTGAGTTCATGTTCAGATGGGACGTGAGGCAGGGGTGACAAAGTCTAGACAACTCTTTGGAGTAGTTTTGCTGGAAGAGTTTTGGAGAAATGGCATGATAGCTGGAGAGGCATTTACGCTCTCAAGGGAGGAATTTTAAAAGAGGCAGAAAGTATAGCATATTTGTATTCTGTCAAGAATAATCCAGTAGACAGTTGAAAATGGGTAATTCTAGAGAGGGAAGAATTACAGAAGCAAAATTGTTAATTGCACATTAGTTGCTTATATAATTTTGTGGAAGTAACCTGCATCTTGCAGTAATTAACCCAAATTCTAAAGACAATTTATTAGATTGACACAAGTTTTAGGAAAAAAGATACATAATGGAAAAGGAAAGAAAATGCAAAAAACAGCAGATAATGATCTAGGATTGACAATGAAAAGCAAACAGGAGTTCAGCAAAATGTGGGTTCCACTGAGAATTATAAAAACGATACCAGCATTAATATGAATATAAGATCAAACATTTCTCATTCACCACATACTGGAATGTACAGAATAATTCAAAGAAAAAGGTAACCCCCAAATAATTTGTTGTTTAAAGACATTTGTATAATTGAATATTAATAGATATTACATTTCAGAAACGCAGAACACTTAAAGAGCAAGGCCGTAGCCAGTCTGTGACCATCCAACTAAAGAGCTAAAAAAAAAAAAAAAAAAGGATTTACTTTCTCCCTCCCATATGTGAGTTAGTCCTTTCTCCATGGAGCTAAAGGAACAGGTGATATCACCTTGATGCCCAGGAATGAGGCTCAAGCAAAGGGGTGATTGACCGATGGCTTTGAAACAGCCAGAACTGAAAAGTCAGCTGGGTATTTCACTGTTGCCCAGTTTTCTTCCCTGACCACTATTGCATCCTTCTTTGCTACGTTATATAGATGGTCTGTTGGTCTGTCTTCTCCCCCTTTCCCCATATTGTCTTCTCCTTAGCCACCCAAACCCACTGGATGTCCCCGTGGCTGTAAAAAAGGAGATTGCCCAGCAGAAAAAGCTCAGCTCGTTTCCTGTGCAACCACATTCTTTTTCCTGAAAATGCAACCCTACCAGAAGTTTTGCAAAACATATTTCTTGCATCAAGACTTTTTATTATAATGGTGTCATACTTGAAAAATAACTCATTATGGGTCATAAGTGCATTATTCCTGACTTCAAATATTTATAGGATAAGATCCTTGAGTTTAAAGTACTTTTTCCCCCAGATGTCTGACTAGAGCCTGTTGTTACTGCTGTTAAGAAACCAGCAGCCATTTGGGCATGTCATTTCTTTCGTCATCTCCCTTAATGAAAGCGTGTTATTTTTCTATTATTTTTAGATGAAGTGAGGAATCTTCCAAAACTATACCTTATTCCCATAGCACTGGTTCAGGAATTTCAAAGGGCTGTGGCTGTGAGCAAATCTGAAATACTCAAACCCTATTTCTTCCTACAGGCTTTTGCTTTTCTCAGCAGCCCACAGAAAGAAGCCACAAGTGTATTTTTAGTCCTAGGCCATTTATACTTGTGAAGGGAAATCTGGTCATTGCAGTGATTGCTGCAGAGCTGGTTGGAGGTTATGACTGTAGCTCCTGACCATCTAATGCAACTGGAGTGTTGCTCCCATGAAACTCTCCATTTCAGATCTCTTTGTGTCGCCAGTTTTCTTCACTGTCAGCTTTCCCAGTGTTGATGTTTGTGGTATCTCATTTCAGGTCCAGGTTCATTTTGTCACAGACTTGCTTCTCCTGTCTACCTTACACATGACTGTCCTCTTTTAGTTCACCATTCAATGGATTCCTGGTATCATCTGTCCATAGGACCAGAATAGTCCAGGGCAGCTGACTTATGCTCATGTATATGGTTGTCTTGGCTTCTTGAGTGATTGACCTACCACAGCTTCCTTTGGTAAATGTATTCTTCTACTTATGCTTAATTAAGTATGATAACTACTAGATACAGATTCCTATTTTAAATCTGAATTTAATGTTTATTGACAAACCATCTAGTTACTCAATCTTTTATTGTTAATTTTTTTATGTTGCTTATTGGGAAGCAAGACTGAACGGTTGCTGACTTTTGGCTTATTATTCTTGAATTTAGACTTTGATAGGACTTGAGTGTTTTATTACTGTCATTATAAGACAGGAACATGTCAAATAGTGAGAAAGGCAGCCAATATTTAAGAAAAACTGAATTTTAAATAGGAGGTCAGAATATTTTATATAGATACGTTGGTCATTTGTTGTTTTTTTTACCTGATTTTCAACAAGGAGTAGAAACTTATCTGTATTTTTTCACTTCCGGGCGCCCATAGGAAGTTGAATGGATTCCATCAAAAAAATGGCTTCTTATATGCTCTTGTTTATCTGAAATACCCACAATCTGTCGACTCCTCTGTTTTTTCTGGCATAGACTGGGTTAGGTCTAAAATTTGATGATAATAACTGTCTTGAGAGAGGAGACAGAAATTGTATGTACTGTTCTAAGAGAATTAGCAGAAAAGAGAAAACTGTAAATGTAAACTGTAAAATGTCAAGGAATGAGTTTGGCTTTTCCCCCGCACAGTTAAATAGTAAATAAAATTACAAAGGGGAAAAGAAGAGAAAAAAGTATGGCCTGCAGAGGGGATCCACATTAAGAGAGAGGTGATACTTCATTCAGAGATAGATATTATGTAAGGAAGCAAAGATAATAGACAGGAGACAAACCCATTCAATAGATAAAGTAGCTAAAGCAAGGGGTTCCCAAAGTGGAATTTGTGTCCATTCTGTTATAAAGTGTTACCTAGCATACCATTTTAATTTGTTAGGTCAAGTGCCTCCTATGATAAAGTGGTCTAATTTATATTTAAATAGATAGATGCTTAAATGTGATATATTACTAGAATTTAGTCTAAGGTTAGTCTCTATATTCATTTTTCACCACACTTGAAAAGTTTTCTCTGATAATATTTAACACATTGAACATTAACATACTGGATCTTGAAATATAATATCTTTCCTTTCCTCTATAGTTTCCTTTTTTAAGAACAAGTTTTTTCTCTCCTGAAGTCATGTTCTATTTAAATATAAAGCTTCTAATTTCAAATAGTACAGGTGCTGTTATGCTGCAAGGAAATTCTTATTTTACATATCAGATTGCAGATATTTATAGGATTCTTTTGATGATGTTTGGACTTATATACTCATTGCAAAAAACCTTTGGTTATTGGATGGATATATCTATATATAGAGAGATATAGATATCTATCCTTATCTGGATATATCTATATAGATATAGCTATTTTTTGCAAATGGGCATTTTACCTAGTGACTCTTAAGACCTGGAAAGAGCAAATGAAAGAAGGAAGAATATAAGATCCAAAAGGGAAACTTGGTCTTAGAATCCTTGCCAGCACTGTTTTAAATTGGCTTTTTAATTATTTATAACCCTCTGGCTGTGGTTTCTGTCTCCCGATTTTTTCTCACTCCCTCAACAATAATTCTTTTTCTATTCCAAGCTCTGTTACTGTTTTCTCAGCCCCTTCTCTCTGCCCGTTCTCCATTGTTAATGGAGAATTTGATTAACTGTTCTTCCACTTTGTGTTCTTTAGAAAAGAACAAATTGATATTTGTCTTTCTTTCTAATAAATAAAAGAAGAGCTACCAATTTACAGAATAATCATCACGTACTCCATCTTTCCTCCAGCCACCTTCATGTGGGGAGAATGCTACTTTGATCATTGGCCAGTTGTATGTGTTTTTCATGACCAGGCGTCTTCACCATCGTTTTTCTTCATTTTATCAACAAATGTTTTATGGACAGGTTATATGACCAGAAATGTCACTATGGCGATTTTTAAAATAACTTCTCTTAAAAGCCTGCTTTTTATTGTACAATACACTAAAATGATACTGTTCACACTGTGAGTCGTTTTCCTGTTGATGAATCTTGAAATCAGTTTATTAGCTTATAATCAGCATTTTAAAGAAATTAAATAGGATGGAATTGATTAAGAAATATGGGAGTATCACCCAAATAAGTATTATATCATGAAACTTTTACTTCCATACATGCAAATGCAGTACTGTGTGTGTCTGTATACTGTCTGTGTACTGAGTCATACTGAAATACGTATTTCTTACTGTAGTTGCTGTCTAAAAAGTTTGAACGAGACTGCATGGAGTTCCGTCACCCTTAATTCAGATTCTTCCCTCCTCCTTTCTCTTTTTTTCCATCTCCCTCTCGAATACCCTTCTTGATTCCACCTTCTTTTCTCTACCCTCGCACTCTCCCATCTCCCCTCCCTTTCTGTCTTCTTTCTTCTCCCAGGTGTCCTTCTCCATCTCCCTCCACCCTTCACCATTCTACCTTTTCTTGAAGCTTGATTCTTCTTTCTCTTCTATATGTAACCAAATCACCTATCCCAGAAGTGATGTATTATGGAACTAAGCAACCTATATTGAAAATGATAGCCTTTGTACTGCCATCTAGTGGTGGAATTTTAAAATAATGTGAACGGAAAGAGTTGGAGGACCTCTACGGAATCAAGTTATTTCTTCAATGATTGCTCTCGGGTTTTCCCAGCTGGTTTAGGGTTGTCAGGGAGTGCAGTGAATATGCTCTTTTAAAGTGAAACTTGAACATGAATTTGAAACCTAACTTATCTACTTTGTTTTAAGAAGCATCCCTTCTACTCACTTGTCCTGCTTCCCATCCTGCACATTTGTATGTGACTTCTGTTTAGTAGAAATAAAATGCTACTTTCTATGTATCTGTGCTTAGTTCTTTTTGTAACTATGCATTGTGTTTGTTGGGTTAGTGGACACACGTATATGCCGACTTTTGAACTATTAAGTTTTATTGAATGTCATAGAGAAAAAATAAAAAGAGAGTTATGTCTGGGACGGCAGGACTGCAGGAAGACAGAAAATAGGAGAATTTGGTGAAACTGATAACTGGGAGTAGCCCTTGGAGAATTCATCAGAGAACCGCCTTCTCAACAGCTAGGGACTTAGGAAAAGCTCAGTAGAAACAGAGTAGAATTCGAAAGATATTCCCATGGTATATGGGTTTCTCAGTTTCTCAGTGCGAGAAAGACCTAGTGGGACTGGGGTGACCTACAATAAGAATAAACTTTTCTGTTGACAAAAACTGTAGTTGCTTATGTAATGCAGTATATATTATTATAAATCCTCACTCACAGGATAAAATAGGCTGACATCTCCCAAAATCCATCTGGGCCTCATTAGCTACAATTTTTGCAACACATTGCGTTGTGCCTGACACTAGTCAATGTTCAATAAATACTTAGTGAATGAACAAATGAATTAATTAATGTAGGTGCAGTGTTTTATATGAGGTGCTCAGTTAGAATGCCATGGCCGGTGCTGGTCTCTAGTCCTAAACTCTAAACATAAAAGGAACCCTTCCCTGTATGGTGAGGTAGAAGAAGCAACAACATAAAGTGGAAACCAGCAGGGTTCCTCATATCCCCACAGTGTGGATCCTACCACCCCTCCCCACCAGGCTGTTGCCATTCCACTGAATATGTCTCATGTCTCAGCCAGCATTTCCATGGATTTTCATGATGACAACTCTCCCTTTATCCATGTAGTTTCCTTTTCCTGGACGGCCTTTTCTTTCTCTGGAAAAAGACCTGGTTCAGATGCCTTCTTTTCTAGAAAGACACATACCAAATTGTATTACAATTTATGCCATACATATACACCTACACATAGATATACATATATGTAAAATATATTCTCTTGGCTCGATATATTTGGCTCAAATATATTATATATAATATAAAACTTTATTATAATGGTATCTATATCATGGCCTTACTGCTTTGTCCAGTGTCTGGCACACAATGAACAATAAATGTTTGCAGAATGAATGAATATCATTCCCAGAGCTGTTACTCTCTTATGTCAGTGGGCCATCTGTAATTCCCTGGTGTTTTTGAGTATATTGTTTCTTCTGTTTCCCAGGTTTGTTTTATTTCATTGCATTTAATATTGAAGAATAATATTTGGTGGTACATTATAGATGCTTGATATGATTTAGGTTTTAATGTTTTCTGGAGTTGAACCCCTGTGGGTGAGACATATTCTTATGGCTTCTGAACAGTCTTAATGAAAAGATATTGCTGTATGAAAATTACAGCCAGTTCTTATTTATTGTTTTACTCTCAGGTAAAATAGTTTACCTGTGAAACTAGGATAAATAATGGCTTTGATTGGATCTAGGCAATTAATAGAGTCTGTGAGGTTTCTTATGTAATAGTAATGCCAATTTCATTTCCCAGTCAGGGTGAAACAAATTACACCTCCTATCCCATTGCAGTTAACTGTGTCAGCATCACAGTACCATTAAAATCTCAATAAAATCTGAAAACTGTGGAGTATGGATAATCCCACTATAAATTGTAATAAAAATTACCCCTCCAGACTCTATATTCTCTCCATGAGGTTCATAGACACTGTCTCTTTGTACATGAAGTTTTATGAAATAAATCAACCAGTTCTCCTGTCCTTACCAGATAGCAAGCTGTTTTGATTTAAAAGCTGATAACGGTACAATCAGTTTTTGGTGTTTGCAGTGCATTTTAAAAGCATAAGTTTCATCTACCAAACCTTAAGTAGAAGGAAAATGCTACTTTTATTTGCACTATGCACCGAATGTCTCTTTGTGAGAAAGAATAAATGACATTTTTACCATGGTGGGGCCCGTTGGTTGCAGCCATAAAACAAAGATTTCATTTCTTTCCACCAATCTCTAATTTTAAAGATATATTAAGCAAACCCAAGCACAAATCTAAAACAGCTTTGCTGAATTGCTTCAAATGTTCTGCGTTTAGAAGGAATTGTCAATTTCATGATTGCATTTTTGTCTCATCTGTGCTGAATCCAAGAGCTCCCTAATCATCTCTGGTGTGGCCTTTGTTAGGAGTAGATGTTTCGTCAGTCCTCTATAAACACAGAGCCCTGTAAAACAGAGGAAACCCTCCAGAGACTTAGGTTGTAAATCTGCAAAGAACATGAATTAGACTCTGGAGGAAGTCATATGTTATAATAAAGGTAAAGTAGGTAGCATTTGACGTGAAAGTTAAAGAAGCATAAGGCTTTGCTACTTGGAGTAGGCAGAAGTATTCCAGCCAAGGAAAAGAGTGAACAATGAGGACAGAGAATGAAGGGTACGTAAAGAATGAAGAATAGGGCTTCCCTGGTGGCGCAGTGGTTGAGAATCTGCCTGCTAATGCAGGGGACACGGGTTCGAGCCCTGGTCTGGGAAGATCCCACATGCCACGGAGCAGCTGGGCCCGTGAGCCACAATTGCTGAGCCTGCGCGTCTGGAGCCTGTGCCCCGCAACGGGAGGGGCCGCGATGGAGAAAGGCCCGCGCACCGCGATGAAGAGCGGTCCCCGCACCGCGATGAAGAGTGGCCCCCGCTTGCCGCAACTGGAGAAAGCCCTCGCACGAACCAAAGACCCAATACAGACAAAAATAAATTAATTAATTAATTAAAAAGAAAATCCTTAAAAAAAAAAAGAATGAAGAATAGTGGAGCTTTACTGAATCTTAGGCTATAAGGCGCGCGCGCGCACACACACACACACACACACACACACGGCATAGGGTATAACATATACATTGCATACGTGAATATACTATGAATTACTTATAGGGGAGGACCTGAGATTCTCCTTCTCTGAAAGAGAAAGGCTTTTAACTCTTAGTTTAGATGTACTTCTTACATCCTTTGTGAATATGACTCTGCTGTGTGTAGAGAGGAAATAGTGAATAAAAATGGCAAAAGAAAAATATAGGAGAGGTATATTTCTCAATTTTTATTTTTATAACTCATGTCCCCTGAAATGTTGTCTCAATAGATTTTTTTATGTATTCCCAATAGCCACAAAAACTGTAGCATTTCACTTTCTGTAGTTTTCCTTAGGAAAAGAAGTTACTGATTTTGCATTACCAATCTACAGATGCTCGAAACCCTCTGAGATTCTCATCTGCCAACCCCCCTGTCCAAATAGGAAATTCCCTTCATCTGTAGGTGGACTAAGGGCAAAAGAGTGGCAACTAACAAAGGAGGTGTCAAAATTATTATTAAGATAAGAACTTGAAAAATCACAGCAAGGTCTTTCGGGATTGCAGTAAATAAGCTTACACAGCTCTTTAGTTCTTGGAGGTAATACTTTATTACAGCATAATAATTGCTTTTGAAATAATGACCATTAGTAATGAAGGAAATGCTGACTTATGGTTAGTCTATTTGAAGTAGGAGACAAAGTATGTAATAATTCTTGTATTTACTAAAAATCATTTAAATAATTAACCTTTATTGAACGCTTATATGTTCTTTGTGCTTTACAGACATCAATCATCTTTAAGTCTTACAGTATAACCAGTGTAGAGGTATTATTGCCTGTCTTTTACAGATAAGAAAACTGAGACTCATGTACCTTCCTCTACTTCTTATAAGGTCACAGCTTATTAGTGATAGAGCCTTGCTTGAATAAAATCACAACTTTTTAATACTTTTGCCATACTTTGCCATAATTAAAAAGGCATGCCTTAGTTATCTGGAGAATTTGTCAATATTAAATAGCCCAATTTCATATTTTTTCAAATTAGGTACATTGTATTTTTAAATCATTTTATTTTTGTCAAGGTGTAAAATGTTACATATGAAATTATCTATATATAAAATCAAGTATGGGCTTCCCTGGTGGCACAGTGGTTGAGAATCTGCCTGCCAACGCAGGGGACACGGGTTCGAGCCCTGGTCTGGGAGGATCCCACATGCCGCGGAGCAACTAGGCCCGTGAGCCACAACTACTGAGCCTGCGCGTCTGGAGCCTGTGCTCCGCAACAGGAGAGGCCGCGGTGGTGAGAGGCCTGCGCACTGCGATGAAGAGTGGCCCCTGCTTGCCACAACTAGAGAAAGCCCTCACACAGAAACGAAGACCCAACACAGCCAATAAATAAATAAATAAATAGATAGATAAAAATTAAAAACAAAACAAAAATTAAAAAACAGACAATGCTATACACTCCTAAACTTAAAAAAATAAAAATAAAAAAAATAAAATAAAATCAAGTATGTATATGAATTGCATGAGGTAATTCCATGTTGCTAAATATTGACATTATGGTACCATATTATGTACTTCCATTTTCTCCAGCATCTCGCAGCATTGAAAACAACAGCCTCGAGCTATAGGTTAACATTTCCTAGGTGCAGGGCAATTTTGTCAAAGTGTGGTTCACTGAGTTTCAGAGATCGACATCTGTGTCATTTTTCGACATATCTGGTTCCTGCCTGGAGCTCTCGTGAGCAGGGAATTGGTTAGACAGACATGTACAACACAGCTGTGACTGTTCTGTCTTGCCTCGCTCTGGTAGTGGTTATTTTCTGAAAAACACAAGGGGAAACTACAAAATAAAGATACAGCCAGCGTTTATTAGTATTGTTATAATTATATTTATTTTTCTTAGATTAATGAGTTCAATAAAATTCTGAGCACTAGCCAATAACTAATAATCATTACAACGTTACAGCTTTAGAATTATCCTAGCTTATGTAGCAGATGTTCCAAAATGCCTTCTTTCGAATTGGAAAATAAATTCCATAAAATGTGTGTTTGGTTACAGAGAATAGCTTCAAAGTAAGATCTGACATTTTCCAGTTTTTGTGTCAGTTTCTCTTCAGAATCTCATATACTATTTTTCTATGTTTTTGTATCAATAGTTCTCTTACTGTTTTATGAAGTTTAGCAGAGAGTAAAATATCTTGTATGCTTTCCAAAATTGATTGGTATCATGATACGTGCTAGCAAGTAGATATTAAATATTTTCCAGCATATTCTCGAAGTCATGGTTGTCATGGAACATGACCCATTTCTCATCTAACAAATGGGCACTAACTGGTGAGCCCTTGCTTCCTGGCATCGTTGTGCCCATTGGTATGATCAACAGTAATCAAGGTACTATATACTTCCAATTTATTACCTCATTATTTACCTTGCAAGTAGGACAACTTATTAACAGACCCCTTTATTTCCTTCCTTGGCCAGTTGAGATCATTTTTCATGTTAATCACCACAATAAGCCCCTCACACTTAAAAACTAAACCCTTTTTCAGCTGTAACTTAAACTAGTTTTATCTATAGAATTTTGCATGATCTGATCTAAGAGGAAAGTTACAACTTTTTCAGTTCATAAGTCTAGATAAGCCACTGAATGGTTTATAGTGATCTTTCAGTGTCGTGCTCTGTATTTTTAATTATGGTAAACACTGAGACTAGAGTTATGCTTAATCAGCAGGAGTAAGCTGTCACACTCAGACTCTACTTATTAACACTACTTATTCCATACCTCATTCCAGAGACCACATAAGGAATATTGGCCATGTTATTACTATTCAGCCAGTGGGCGGTTTATTTAGAGGGGCTTTGCATATTTGTAAGGTACAGGGTGCAGTGGTCATCTCTTATCTGGGCATGTTAGAATGCACTCAAAGAAGAGCTTGGAACTGTACCTTATTTAAGCATGTATATATAGATATAAATACATGAGACGTATGTATGTATATATATTCATATTATAAAATGATACCACCTAGAAACTGTTGTATTTAATACTTTGTAAACTAAATGAAATTAGTTGACTCATTATATAAACTTCTTGAATTTTTTTCCCTATGTTGTACCATTTAAATAGGGGAAAAAGTCTTCATATTTATGGATTATTGAATGAATATGATAAGTATAAAAACCATTTATTTTCTTTCTTGCTTTCTTATTCTTTTACCAAAACTAAATAAATTTGAACTACCAGATTAAAATTTTAAAAAAATATTTAATTCTTATTTATTTACACTTTTGCCTTACCCAGGAATTATCCAATGTATTCCTTTCCGTTCACTTACTCATTTGATTAATGCACATTTATGATTCAGCCACAAGTTCAATGCACAGACAATGCCCACAAGAAGTGCATAGTCAAGTGGATGAAGGAGACAAATATAGTGAGACAAGTGCTGTAATACAGATAAGTGTAGACTCACAGTGATATATCATAAAGGAGCACGAAGCTGGGGGGTTGGAAGAGGGTGGTCGTGACTTCAGGAGAAGGGTGTTTCTCAGAGGAAAGTGTTACTTATATTATCCACATAAATGAGGAAGGAAAGGCAATTTAAAAAAAAGATGCAACGTCCTGGAAATACAAAAGAGCATACTGCGTCCTGGTAGGTAAGGAGATTATACAAGTAGATAGGTTGGTATGGTTCAAGTGAAGGGTGTTTGTCAGAAATGGAAATGGGGTTCCAGGGGTATCCATGGATCTGGTCATCACAGCCCTGGTATGCCAAACTAAAGAGTCTGTATTTACCAAACACCTATTAGGGAGACAGACTTGTAAGTAGATGGGAGTAACACGGTAATATTCAAATTTGTGGATGAAGGACGGAATATAGTGACAGTAAAGGAAAGGAGAAAAGTTAGGAGGCTATTTTGGGAAGCCAGGTAAGAATTCCCAAAGGCCGTTGCAGAGGCAGTATGAATTGGACATCTGATGGACAGAACTCATTGCCCAAATGGATGTCAAGGATGAAGGAAAAAATAAATCTAGGCTAGTTCCCAGGTTCTTGTTTTGGCAATGTTGAGAAAGTTCTTCAGTGGAAGAATATATGAATTGAAATATTGTACTGAGAATTTTACCCAGAAAACAAGGCAAAGTAAAAAAAGATTGACAAAAATATAAAAGAAAAGTTAAGGGCGTGAATTGAAGTGTTCCAACATTTATCTAAAACGACTTCCATAAAATAGGAATAGATAGAATACGATATTCAAAAAAGCAGTATTCAGAGGAAGATCTGAGAATTTTGGAGAATTAAGGGATGGCATGAATCCTAGACTATAGACAAGTCAGTAAAAATAAATCCACATCTAGATACATAGCAGGGAAACTGTCAAGCATGAGTCATAAAGAAAATCTCAAAAGCTTTTCTACAAAGGAATTAAAGAATGACAGAGGGTGTCAACAAAAACAAATGCTGGAAAGCAATGCCATAGTCTCTTCAAAGCACCGAGTGAGGGATCCTAGAATTCTGTTCTCAGCAAAAGTCAATTCAACTGACAGTAAAATGAAGAAAATTTTCAAACATATATTGACTAAGTTTACTACCCACACAAATATGCTGAAAGAGTAAAGGATATGTTTTTGAAAGAAGAAAAAAACCTGAAAGGGAAGGTGAGCTTAGAACTGGTTTTAAAAATATAGATGAATATCTGCATAAAGAGATGTATTTTAATTAACTCTCTAACACTGAAACATGAACCAGAATTTTGGGCTATAATGAAAAAGAACTTGGGGAAGGTGGGAATGTTCACTGGACTGAGTCCTTCTTGTGTTTGGGAGAAGAGATACATGGAATGACTTTAGCAGAATTTTAAATGAAAAGACTATAAATAAATCTCAAATGTAATGTGAAATTGTAGAATATGATATTATATACGGTTTTTATAGAGCAAAACTGCATTGGTGGTTGTTCATTGATACATACAGAGTTAAAGCATTAAAATTTATATACACTAGGACACTATGGAAGAGGGAAACAAAATAGGGGAAAAAATGCAAAGAGGCAACTCTTTCTGTGATATTTTACTTTTTTTAATGATCTGAAAGAAATACTGTGAATGTTGAGATTTTTTAATCTTTTGGGAGGTTAAATAGGTGATTATCATATATGTGTGTGGAACTTCTTAAAAATGGCATCAAAGAAAAGCTGTAAATAATTTAACTCAATTTTATAAGCAAGTGTATGAGAGAGCAACTGTTGGGTCATATGTGACATGGCTCTTCCTATTTTATCTTCCTTTTTTAAAAAATTTTTTCTGTTTTTTTTAACATCTTTATTGGAGTGTAATTGCTTTACAATGGTGTGTTAGTTTCTGCTGTATAACAAAGTGAATCAGCTATATGTATACATATATCCCCATATCCCCTCCCTCTTGTGTCTCCCTCCCACCCTCCCTATCACACCCCTCTAGGTGGTCACAAAGCACCGAACTGATCTCCCTGTGCTATGCAGCTGCTTCCCACTAGCTATCAGTTTTACATTTGGTAGCGTATATATGTCCATGCCACTCTCTCACTTCGTCCCAGCTTACCCTTCCCCCTCGCCCTCCCCGTGTCCTCAAGTCCATTCTCTATGTCTGCATCTTTATCCTTTATTCCTTTATTCATCAGAACCATTTTTTTTTTTAGATTCCATATATATGTGTTAGCATACGGTGTTTGTTTTTCTCTTTCTGAATTACTTCAGTCTGTATGACAGACTATTTTTAGTGAGGTCCATCCGCCTCACTACAAATAACTCAGTTTTGTTTCTTTTTATCGCTAATATTCCATTGTCTATATGTGCCACATCTTCTTTATCCATTCATCTGTTCATGGGCATTTAGGTTGCTTCTAAGTCCTGGCTATTGTAAATAGTGCTGAAGTGAACATTGGGGTGTATGTGTCTTTTTGAATTATGGTTTTCTCTGGGTATATGCCCAGTAGTGGGATTGCTGGGTCGTATGGTAGTTCTACTTTTAGTTTTTTAAGGAACCTGCATACTGTTCTCCATAGTGGCTGTATCAATTTACATTCCCACCAACAGTGCGAGAGAGGGTTCCCTTTTCTCCACACCCTCTCCAGCATTTACTGTTTGTAGATTTTTTGATAATGGCCATTCTGACCAGTGTGAGGTGATACCTCATTGTGGTTTTGATTTGCATTTCTCTAATGATTAGTGAATATTGAGCATCCTTTCATGTGTTTGTTGGCAATCTGTATATCTTCTTTGCAGAAATGTCTATTTAGGTCTTCAGCCCATTTTTGGATTAGGTTGTTTCTTTTTTTGATATTGAGCTGCATGAGCGGCTTGTATATTTTGGAGATTAATACTTTGTCAGTTGCTTTGTTTGCAAATGTCTTCTCCCATTCTGAGGGTTGTCTTTTGGTCTTGTTTATGGTTTCCTTTGCTGTGCAAAGCTTTTAAGTTTCATTAGGGCCCATTTGTTTATTTTTGTTTTTATTTCTATTTCTCTAGGAGGTGGGTCAAAAAGGATCTTGCTGTGATTTTTATGTCAAAGATGGTTGGATGGGAGAGACAATGGGAGGAAACAGTTTTCAGGATTTGGAGTGGTTGAAGGAGAAAAAAGGAAAAACAATACCGAATAGTTGCTTTGGTCCTTGACATCTTATTTAATTGGTAGTGTGAATGGGGTAGACACAGAGGAAGAGCTCTATTTTTAGCATACTAATGTGCATGGGTTATAATGAGCCATCCAGGCTTCTCAGATCTCTGCTTGGCCTCAGGGCAAGCTAATGCTTAGTGCTGAGGAGGTGACTTTGGCAGCTTTGGTGAAGGAAATCAGGGTAGATCATGTTCAGAATGCATACTGTTAGAGCATTATACATTTTAGAAGTCATCCAAACATAAATGTCAGTAGTTTTTACCAAAAAGAAAAATCTATTTTTCTTTATTACTATATTCAAAGAAAACAATATCAAATATTTGTGTTTGTTTAACATCTAAGCATACTGACCTCAAGCACGACACAATCTACCAGACATTGGCTTGGGAAAGTCCGAGACCTCACCCTCCGCGATAGCCCTTATCTTCTTCTCCTCCCAGAACTGAGATGGGCTTTCATAAAGAAGTTAGTGTAAACCCAGTTGAAAGTTAAGAAAGCTAAAAAGACAAGTGTATGCCTTTTACGCCCTCTCCCAATATAGCATGTATTAATTAGCATATATTGTTTCACCTGGCCTGTCTCTAGGTAGAATTAGGAGTTTGACCTTGTTCTTGGAGTCATTTCTGGAGAGAGCGCCACCTGCCTGTATGGGCTCCTTCCCTGACCATGTTTGAGGGTAGAGCCCCTGCGCTCAGGAAGGGGTCTGTGCAAATGAGCCCCAAAGTAGTGGTTGTACCCGAAGCCAAAGGAAGTTATGATTCCATTTCCAGATGGTAGGGATCTCAGTGGCATTCTCAGAGACTAGGTAATTTATCATCCCGAAGGGGGGCTTTTAGGCAAAGCATCAAAATAACATCTCTTTAAAAACAAACAAACAAACCCCCCAGAGAATGCATGCTTCTTAGGGATTGAGGGGAACTAATAGAATTGTCCTTTCTTCTAAAAGCATATCAAACATAGAATTGATATGGAAAACACCTTTCATCCAGTTTTGCAGAGCAAATATTTCTCTTTGGAGTTTGCATAAAATGAGGATGTGAGCAAACACATCCTTCAGCCTAGGTTGAAACAGAGGAAGAAAATGTAACAATACTTGCTTTTTGGCCCAAAGATGTTTACAGGTCATTTTCGAGTAGTTATTCATCCCAGGTTAGGATGAAGCCAAACAATGCACTGCAAAGAGAAGAGTTAGCACCGACTTTTGCCCTCATAAAAAAAATTATATTTCGGGATTTTAACACAGTAGACCCTGGTGTTGACAGGTAGAACATCTAAGATGTTGGCTTTTCACAAGTATCCCTAGAAGTCTGTTATGTCGTACCTATATTTTGCTAAGTCACAAGTTAAAACTTTTTCTAACAAGTCACGTGAACATGGGAGTCAGTTCATGCCTGAGCCTCCAAACTACAGGACCCATTTCAGCGATGCTTTGTGCTCTCTACCTGTGGCCCACACAGCAACGCTAGTGAGTTGCTGGGGGGAGAGGCGCGTGTGTGGGTATGTGGGTAAATTGCTAAATGAGAAAGAAAACTTTAATAAAAATTTTAAAAATATGATGGGAAGGTGTGCACAAGAGATACATAACTCTGGATGGAAATGTATTACAGGGTATGTGGACAAGTGTGCCCATTCCCAAAGCCAAGGGTGGAGAGAATTTTAAGAAGAGGGTGGAAGTGAAAGTCAAGAGGCATAACCAATGGTCTTGAAAGCTGTAGAGAGATCCAACAGCGTGTGTCAGTAATTTACAAACTTGAGGATTTTTAATAGTCTTGGAACAAATCTTCAGAATTCCAAAGGTCTACTGTATGTCTAATAGAATGAATTAAGTCACTATTACATATCATGACTTACTTTTAATCTGGCAGGTTTAAGTATATTGTAAAATGAGGCGCAGAAAGCAAACCATTTGAAGAGGGGTTAGAGCAATAGTAACATTGATTCGAAACATGCGGTGGTACTTTTATGTGCCAACTTTTTTAACCATTTAACCATTTTACTTTGAAACTAGCAAAGAATCTTTCATTTCCATGCCAACTAAGTATACAGAGCTTAGTTGATATAGAAACAGAACTATTAAGTTCAAGGTAGATTTTCTGCCATTTCTGAAGTATTTCTTTTCTTATATCTAAGCACCTTATATTTAAATCGAGGATCATGATTTAGTGGTATTAAAATCATTATAGCAGATCTCGATCTGTTTCTTGCAAGATTCAATTGTACCCAGGTGACGAACCAGAAAACACAGAGCAGAAAGACCAACTAAGTGAAATAAGAAAAGTGAATTAAAATGCCACGGATTAATGCCTAAAATCATCTTCTTTGTGCCTTACGGATGAAAATGAGTTTGATGATCTCATTATGCACCATATGTACTCACCACAAATTCACTTTATTATTAAGTATTCTAAATCATCTCTGACTAAAGTAGATTCAGTTTTGAATAAATCAATTGGAGCTGGTTAGGTTGGGTTTTGAGCAGTTGTAATGAATTGAGGAAATGGAAAGGTAGTGGGAAATAGTGGTATAGTGATATCTCAGGGGACTCCTAGAGTTCAGGGTTCTTGGCTGACTCTGGAGAGTTACATAAGGTTAGTGTAAGTATAGGGTAAAACCCCACTTATTAATGGAAAATTTTATGAATTCTTTTTAATCACAAAAGCCCTTTGTGCGCTAAGGCATACTTCCAGTGAACACAAGACAATTGTAAATCTCTATTCATTTTCTTTTTGTAAGTAAGAAAAGTAGTTTTAGTCATGGTTCTTTAGAAAATGAAACCCTAGTTGCTGTTGTGATAATCTGAACAAGCATTAATTTTAAGCTGTATTTTAAAGCATTGAATTCCTTTATTGCAGTTTCCAAGCAGTAACTCATATTATAGAAATGATAGGTATGTTGATGTATTGAAAATATTTTCCTGAAAGGAAAGAAAAGCCTGTTAAATGTAATTTAGCTTAAAAAGTGAAGAAAAACTGAGAACATTTTCATTCCCATGTCACCCTGCGATCTATACAAACCAAAAAATATATAGAATTATCTAAGACTTCATAGAGGAATAGAAATTTAATGATTGTGACTTTCCCCCCACAAATGTTAATATTAGAATATAAGCCAGAAAGTAATTTTTAAAATAAAATGTGAAATATACACTTTTATCATTATACTGCGGAATCTTTTGCCAGCTGGGAACCACTGTGATCATTTCAAGTAGAGATCTGCATTTATTACCATCATCTTCATCAGTAAATGTTACTTTTGACTGTGTACAAGGGAATGTAATCAATATGGTCTCTCCTTTCAAGGAGTAGATGGAATAAAAAGGGATGTAAAATAAGTACATGCTTAAGTATAATTCAAAATGGGAAGTGCAAGAGTGCCATGAAAATATTTAAGTACAAAATATGGGTATTTTTTAAAAAGGAAAGTTTACATTTTTTTAGAAAATGAAAAGAAGGTTGATGAAGGAAGGTTTTTTGTTGACTGAATTGTGGGTAGAAGGGAATACCCATATGTAGCTGGATTCAGGGGCTTTGCAGATAAGACACATAAGCGTTCCAAATGAAAAATGAAATTGTAGAATGGTTAGTGGGCACTGCTGAACCTTATTTGTTGATGTGGTGGGGAAAATTCAAGGCTTTCAAATGAAGAGTGATTTGAGGAAAGTCCTGCATTCATTTAATTACTATAGAAATACTATAGAAGACAAATGTATGTAGCAGTACTTTGAGGGAGTTTATTGAGTTTATTATGAAAAGAAAGGAACGGGCTCCAGAAAAATTGTGGGGTAAAAGCAGTAGCAATTAGCAGCTGGTTGAATGAAGGGGACACACATGAGATGATGAGAGCTCTGAACCTGGGTGACCAGGAGAATGATGGGTCTTTCCATTGAGACTTGAAAGAAGAATAGGACTGGAGTTTGAAATGACTTTCCGACAGTCAGGTGAAGTAGGATGCTGGAAATATAAATGTAAATAAACTGGGGTTTAGGGCAGAGGTTAGAGACGGCAACATGAATTTGGTGTTCATCTCCACTGAGATAGTAATTGAAATTGTAGAAATTGTGGAATTGTCTGGAATTGCTGAGAAGGTCACCAATAAAGAGAGGCAGAAATAAGAAGGTAGGTAGTGGAGTCTGAAGGGGAAACTAACATTTAGGTATATGCAGAGAGAGGAGATGAAGAAGGTAAGAGGGAGAGAGACCCAAGAGAATTAAACAGTCTACAGCAGAGTCAGCAAATGCTTTCTCCAAAAGGCCAGGTGGTATTTTACGGTGAGCCATATGGTTTCTGTGACAACTACTCAACTCTGCCATTTGAGCCCTAAAACGGCCAGAGACAAAATCATGAGCATGATGGAATAAAACTTTATTTATAAAAGCAGGTGGCAAGCCTCAGTGTGCCCACCTCTGAAATCAAGGGACGAGAGAGATTTAAGAAGAGGCTGCAAGTGAAAATGAAGAGAGATAACCAACAGTCCTGAAAGGTGCAGAGAGGTCCGATGGCATTATCACTGAGAAGGGGACCTTGCACTAGGGAATTATAAGAACATTATGAGGTTATTTTTTAATATAATGGGGGCAGAAGCACTGACAAATGTGCAGAGAGGAATTGGGAAAAAAATAGGTAAGTTGCGTATTGTATCTACAGAGTATCAACATCCCAGGATTTGCATAATTGATTGGATTTTTAAATCTCCATTGGGGGTTATCTAAACAATCACAGTTACTACTGTGTAGAGGCATAGTCACATTAGCAGTAACAAAAGTAAAGAAAGTAAGAAACAGCGCACCCAGGAGAGCTGGTTCTAATCTTGGAGTCCACCGGCCTTTGAGTCAAGCTTTATTTACTTACACGTTTTTCTCTCATCATCTATCTTGATATGCTAGAAAAATCAAGTATGTATTTGAGCAACTGATACTCTGAAACCAAATGAGGTGAGAACATCAGTTGTACAAATGTGTTATGAAAAGCCTGCTTCATAGCCCTGCAGGTAATAAAGTTCTACCTAAGTTTTAATTGACTATGTGCGGCCAGCATGAGGTGACCAAAGAGAGAAAAAAAGCTAGTGCAGTTTTTAGGGAATATTAATATCACTGATGATTCTCCTGCAGGTATCTCCATCTGGATCTCCCCCTGTGCTTGTATAGCCAGGGTTATTCTGATCAAATGACATAACTTAGATCCTGTCATCCTTTTACTTAATCTTTCCCAGTGGCTTCCTTTCCCACCCAGAAACAAAACTCAAAATCCTTCCACTGGCCATCAAGGCCTTCGTGCCCACCCTCCTCTGTCTGACCTCATGCACTTTGCTCTCCGTTGTCTCAGCTCCAGCTATAACCTCCTTGCAGGTCCTCAGGCACGTAAAACCTGCTCCCACCTCAGAGCCTTTGCACCTATTGTTTGTTCTGCCTGGAATATCCCACCCCCATCCACCGAAATAAATAAGCCACATCTGCAAGCCTCCCTCAGCTCCCCCAGGTCCTGGCTCAGGTGTCATCTTCTCCGTGAGACCTTCCTGGCCACCCTGTCTGAAATTGTCCACCTGCCTCTCAGCGACCCCTACCCTCCCTTCCCTGTTTTATTTTCTCCATGGCACTTACTGTCTAACAGAGGATGTGGTTTTCTTATTTATTGATTTTTGTTATCTCTCTCTCCCCCCCTTGGCCCCAGTACGAAACCAGGAATTTTTATCTACCTTATTCTCTCCTTTCTCCCCAACACTCAGAAGAGTGCTTGGTACCTCATAGGTACCCAATAAATATCTGTTGACTGAATACAAATCTTCCTTGACTTAAGATGGGGTTACATCCCGATGAACCCACCATAAGCTGAAGATGTCTTAAGTCAAAAATGCATTTAAGGCACCTTACCTTCTGGACATCATGGCTTAACCTCGCCTGCCTTAAACGTGCTGAGAGCACTTGTTAGCTTTCAGTTGGGCAGAATCATGTAACACAAAGCCTACTTTATGATAAAGTGTTGAACATCTCATGTAGTTTGCTGAATACTGTACTGAAAGTGAAAACCAGGATGGTTGTAAGTGTATCGGTCGTGAAGAGTTGTGATTGGGTGGCCGACCGGGAGCTGGGGTGCACTGCCCTGCACAGAATCATGACAGAGTCTGGCAGGGCATGTTGCTAGCCCAGGAAAAGAGCAGAGTTCAAAGTGCAGTTTCTAATGAATGCATACGGCTTTCACTCCATTGTAAAGTCGAAAAATCGTAACTCAAACCATCTTAAGTATGGAATGTTTGGATTAAAAGAAGTAGTGGTTTTAGGTATTATTCAATATATATTCTCTAGTAGTATTTTCAGTTTAGGTGCATTTAAAAAGAAAAATGCTTGATTTGAATAAATCCAGGGGAAGATGAAGTTTTTGTAAATAATATTATATCGATATAAGGGAAGGTTGAAGGAGTACTAAACTTACTGCCAGGGTGAAACAGAATGATGACTGACTGCTAAGTGCCAGGCAGGGTACTTAAACACTTTGCATATATTATCTCACTTACTCCTCACAGCAGTAAGGGCAGGGGAAGAAAACTGAGGGTTAGTGGTGGGCAATCAATTGCCCAAGGCCAGATGGCTGTAAATGACAAGTGGCGGGGCCAGAAGTCTCACCCATGTTCTCTGAAGCCAGAGCCATGTTTTTATTCTAAAAAAACTCTATGACTGTCCTTTTTGGAGCATTCCTATGTTGAAAGTGCTGAAGGAGGACTCTTCTACTCTGGGATGCTAGGAATTCTCCCCCCTATACATTCATTTTCCATTTCCCCCCCCCCTCCTCATCCTCCCACTGCCCTTGTTTCTAGGGAAGCCTAGAAACCCTGGAAACCAAGGTTTCTGTAACTGGGGCACGCTTCAGCCTTGGCAGGGCGAGCAATGAGGGCATCTGCAGGTCACAGGCAGCCTGACAGTGGCCGACAGGGGAAGAGAAAGGCTGGTAGCACTGCAGCTGCCCACCTGAATGCGTCACCCCGCTTCCATCCACGTGCACCCCTCTCCCCTCCAGCCCTGATGGGCAGAGGTGAAGGCAATTGAATGCATTCCTTCTGGTTAGGAAACGTTAGTCTGTAAATTTCCATGTGTGTGTTCAAAGATGATTGTATTATACATAGTAAATATGGTGACTTAACGGGAAAGCTTCCTTTCCTTTAAGAATAGCTGAATGGACCAGTTCCTTTCTAAGGAAGTTAGAAGAGCACCTAGCGTGAGGTGACGGAGGTGAGAATGGACGTTGATGCCACCGTGTCTGTGTCAGTCCACTGTTACGTGGGGGGAAAGTAAAGTGTACATGTTTCATGTGAGTTCTAGAAAGGCAAACATAGGAAGTGTAGCTTTGGGTGATCACGTACCTGGGAGTTCTGCCCATCTGAGCCTCCTGTGAACTATGAACTTGGGTAGAAAAGCTTTGTTCACCAGAGCAATAATGCCAGCTCATGGCCCCTTTTCCCATGGAAGCCTGTATGAGGCACGGTCAAGGATCAAAGAAGACGCTTCTAAAGACAAAATACCTGTAAATACATTTTGCACATTTTGCATTAAGAAGTAAATAATGTAAAATAAAGTGTGGCATTTATTTTCCTTTATTGTATTAATAGCCCGCTTAAATATATGCCACTGAAGGCCAGATTACCTCTTGGGAGGGAAATAGAGAGGGGTGTGATAGGCTGACTATAATTGTAGCAGAGGTTTCTCCACATCGTTGCCAGGAAATTACTGGAAGGAGCTGGGAGAGTGGCTGGTATTGAAACCGTGCACCTCAGGCTGGGACTTGAACCCACATGCTGGGACTCGAACCCGGCCAAAACCCACAGTCTTCCAACTGAGATCACACACCTGGTGTCAGGACTTAATGAAGCTCAGGTTCTTGATGTCTCATCGCAGAAAGAACTCAGCGAGAGACACAAAGTGATGGGTAAGAAGTGGATTTATTTAGAGAGATACACATTCCATAGACAGAGTGTGGGCCATCTCAGAAGGCGAGAAAGACACCAGGGTATGGGGTTGTCAGTTTTTATAGGGGAGGGTAATTTCATAGGCTAATGAGTGGGAGGAGTATTCCAGCTATTTCAGGATGGGGCAGAGATTTCCAGGAATTGGGCCACTGCCCACTTTTTGATCCTTATGGATCCTTGGAACTGTCATGGCGCTTGTGGGTGCGTCATTTAGCTTGCTGATGTGTTACAGTGAGTGTATAGTGAGGCTCAAGGTCTAGTGGAAGTCGGCTTGTCCGCCATCTTGGACCCATTTGGTTCTAGTTTATGTCATGTCCTCGGGCTGTGTCATTCTTTCAAAGGCTGTGCCCTGCCCCCCCTCCCTCCTGTGTCAGTACATTGATTTTTGTATTGCTGTGTAACAAATCACTCCCAAATTTAGTAGATTAAAATAGCAACTATTTTATTTGCTCACAGTTCTGTGAGTCAAAAGTTTGGAATGGGTTTAGTCGGGCTGTTCTCACGCTAGTCACTCCTATGAACGTGGTCATCTGGTGGCTGGAATGTGTCCGCTCAGTCTAAAGTGACTTCAAGCCATCGAGCCAAGGCCAGAGTCACGGTGGGAAGGAGCCCCACGAGAGCATGGCTACAGGGAGACAAGATTCATCGGGATGATCTTTACAGTAACGTTGACTATAGGTGGCTGTTTGAAAGGGTAGATAGGTTCAACTTCAGGTGTTGGGGGTTCTGCAGTTATCTTCCCAAGATTGTGTGACATGGAGTGAAGTTCACACCGTGTTCCCCAGTACCTCCACCTCGGGGATGACACTTCCACCAGCAGTGAGCTGGGGTACCCACCAGTGTCTGATCCCTTTTTCATTTAAGAGGAATAAAATCTCAAATGTAAATTCTTTTCAGATGCTTATAGTTTGCCGGCAGCTCTCTTACTTCGGGAAATAGGTATGTTTTTGGTTCTGGTGCCCAGGTAACTTTTCTATTTTCTCTGCATGGGCACCCCAAAGAATTGGTGTTCCCTAAATGAGCTGAGAAAACTCAAAGACTAATGGAGGTTAACTAGGATAAATGTCCCTACCTCACATTTGATAAAAATAGAGTGGAATTATGCGCGTATGTAGATAAGCTAATCATCTGACCTAATCAGCAATGCACATTTTAAGAAGCTTTTCTAATTACTTCCTCGACTTGGCTGAAGGTACGGGTAAAAAGAGTTTCCCAGCATGACGGCAGCAGATGTATTTCATAATATTTATTGAAACTATTGGAAAGAAATCCTCAATTATAATGTTCCTCAAAAGTACATCAAAAAAAACATCATATTTAACATATTTTAAACTTTCATTAAGATAGAAACATAACATAATTTAGATGATCAACTCTCACACCAGTTACTTGGAATCTCTCATACAGCGAGACTAACTTTCACAGCCAAATTGCTTATTGGTTAACTGCCTGTGTCTTCCTTGAGTTGTATTACTTACCTATGAGAGCTCTAGTTGGCTTGCTCAAAATGGGACCAAAATATTCTCTTTTCTCTGGCTATTTTTTAATTTGATATCTTGGCAAAGGAGTCTTCGTGCATGGTGTTTCAGGAACTTTAAATGTTAAATTGTTGATGTTTACAGGTGTATGTAACACCACACAGTATGAGATTTGGAAGCCTAGATAGGTCTATTACTCATTTTCTTGGTTGAATTTGAGCGGTTGTGAACGATTGTTAAATGAATCATTTTACAGTGAGATGGGCGCAGAGGAAACTTATCTATGAATTCCTGGTTGAAATGCCTGTATCATCTCTGTGTCTTGGGCTCCTTGAGTGCTGGTTGTTCATCTTTACCTTCCATTCTGTGAGCTGCTCAGTATCTTTCCAGTACATTCGTTTAATATAAGTTAGCCCGAGCCGGTTTCTGTTGCCTGTAGCCAAAATAAATCTTAAATGGTCTGATCCCTTCAGTGCCTTTGGAATGACTGAATACTTAAGTAGCTTTCTGTTATTGCATAATTGTGGAACTGGTTACTTTCCTCTACAAAGAGTTTCTCCAACATCCCTCTCCTAAGAAATCTCTAGAGATCAGATGGAAAAGAAAGTCTTTGTCCCACCATGTGGTAAAAAGACAACATTCAAGGACTCTTAATGAGCGTCACTGCATAATTCATTCCTGGCGTTGGAGTGAGTGAGCGCTGTATTGGTGGAAGTTACGAGTGCTGAGTCACATGACAGTGAATTGTTTTATTTGAGGATAGAACCAGAAAAGATGGATAATCGAATGTGTGATTTAATTTCGTTGCTAGTGACTTTGAAACTGGAACATAGTTATGCAATTGAAAGTCATCAGATGTAACACCGTTACGTCCAAACTCTTAAATCTCTAGGTCAAAGTTTCTCAGCCTGGTGCTATTGACGTTTTAGACTGGTTCATTCTTTGTCATGGGGCACTGACTGTCCTGTGTTTTGTAGGATGTCTAGCAGCATCCTTGGCTTCTGCCTTCTGGGTACCAGTAGCATTCCCCCCCCTTCCTTCAAGTTATGACAGATCAGTGTGTCTCTAGACATTGCCAGATGTCTTTTGGGGCGGGGGCAAATTTGTCATCAGCAAAGGACCACTGCTTTAGATTAGTTTCATGATTTTCTCTTTAATTTAGCCAACATTTACCAAACACTTCCACTATTCAAAGTACATTTTCGTGTTGAGACTTACAGGCAGGATGTATGTCAAGTACGCTCACGCCCTAGGTTCAACAGATATTCGCTCCTTCCTAACCAAGTTTAGTTAGAAATATATCAGAACTCTCTAGGTATAGTTTTTCTATTCATATGGTAAGTATTAGGTAGAATCATGAGAAATTGTCTTTTGTGGTTTAAAAAATGGGAAAATATCAGCATTTTCCTGTGGCTCTACCTAATGTCTGATGCACAGTAACAACAAGAAAAAAAATGATTTGAGAAAAAAAAAATGAAACTGTAAATGTACCCAAATGTCATTGTAACCACGATTTTAAATGTATTTTGCTTTTCTTTACAGCTAGAGGTGGTTTCAGGAATCTTTTGTAGGCAGCTTGGAAGAGCAGGCTGAGGGAGCCGGCTGAGGGTTGAAGTCATATATTTTAGCAATGCAATTATGTAGCTAGTGCAGTACTTTTAATTTAGAAGGTGTGCTTCTTCCGTGCCTGAGGTGAGAGGGCTGATGGAAATCCTAGGCAGTGGTTGCTAAAGCTGTTCATAAAGAGAAGGAGGTGGAAATGAAATCTATTTTTAAAAATATACATTAATACATTAAATGTTGATGGTAATCCTCTCGTTTAAAAGGATCTGATGGTCCCAATCAACAGGAGTCAGAACATCAGGCTATTTCCTGCTTCGGCAAGTTTGCAGTGGGAGGAGGATATTATCTAGAAAATGCATTTTTGGAAAATGAGATCAGCATAGAGATGAAAGGCACTTTCTAGCACATGTAAACACAGTTAAAATGCTACTACTTCAGTCCTTTTCCTGCACTCAGCTCTCCACTTAGAGCAACAATGAACTGTGGGCAAGGATTCACTGTAGTATGAAGAATACCTAAACCTTTATGTTAGTCTTGTAAACCTTGTTGTTCTTTAAGCTTCTGATGGGAGCTATAAGCAAATAAAACCTTCTCTCCCTCCTGCTCTCCACCTTCCAGGGAAAGCGCTAATGTGCAGCGAAATGGCCAGAACTCTGGCAGCAGAAGCCAGAAGAAGCCAGAGGGTAGAACAGTAACTCATGAGCTACCTAATCAGCTTCTGACCACTCAGAAGCTGGTAATGTTGTGGATTTTACAGTTTCTATTCCATAATCATCCCCTGAAACTACCGAGAGCTGACGGAGGTTTTATAAATCAGGTGAACGAGGGAAAAGGGTCAGTGCGTGCTCAGTCCATAAAATACGTCGCCTTTCACGAATTCCTGGGATTTCTGGAGAATTCCATGTGTGTGATAGACACAGAAGAGACATTCCGTGCTTGATGTTGGTCCAGGACAAGGTTACCTTTCTGCACACTAATTTTAATTCATTATATATGCCTTTTTTTCCCAGCACAAATGGACCCCCGAGGCCTATCTCCCAGACAAAGTAAAAGTGACAGTGATGATGATGACCTGCCAAATGTGACCTTAGATAGCGTTAATGAGACTGGATCTACGGCCCTTTCCATAGCCAGAGCAGTACAAGAGTAAGTATCACCTTCTCAGGATGAAATGAGAATTGCCAAGGTGTTCAATGGATACTGGAAACAGCAGCACCTCCTGCTCCCCAGACATGTCATTCTAGCTCTGAACGGGCACACGTGTCGGCACCTTTCCATTCAGCCTTGTGTTCTTTGGGAGGAGATTAGGGGAAACGTGGAGTGTTTTACGTAGTTGAAATTTTGTATTTTGAATAGAAATGAGACTTCTTTTTTTAAGACTTCCCGCCCCTTCTCCTTAACTCTGAAAAAAAAAAAAAATTGTTCTTTTCGAGTGTCACTATCTAATTCTCATCATGGTTTTCATTATTCATATAGAACAGTCGAGAGAAGTAAAATATGACAGGCGGTATTATCTTGTGTTGATAGGAAAGTACAGAACAGCTTTTTTGAAATTTAAAATTTGGAAGATACTGTGTTACCCCTTTGAAAAATTCAAATCATGTGTAATTTTTAAAGGGATCACTTCTCACTCCTTTAACTGTAACACAGGGTTAGAGTTTAGCCCTTTTTCATTGAAAATAGCTGCTTTTTCATCGTCGATTCTGTGTCTAGAATTGCACCTATGACTAGTCTGTGTATTTTTTCTCTAGCATAATTTTTAATAACATAATTTTACAGAAGAGGAAGATTTAAATTAAGCCACTGTTGCTACCAACACAAAAGTTAATTAACACTTTACTTAAAATGATCTTAGTTACCTCCCATATATTAATTCTTTTTTCCCAGGTATTGACTAAATATCTACTCTGTTTCATGAATTAGGCCTTGAAATTAAAAAAAAAAAAAATTAGTAGGGCATTTTAGAATTTAAAGCCTATGTGTGTGTATATGTGAGGGTGTATAAAATGAATAATATAGCTCTATGATAAATAGGTACTAGGTATATTATATATTAGAGGAAACAGGATATGGCAAATCTAATGAAATTGCAGTCAGAAAGATTTGGATTCAAGTTCACATTCAGTCACTTAATAGCCATGTGACATCTGGCAAGGTAACTAACCACTCTGAGATGTTTCTTCATCTGTAGTAAGAAAGAATACGTACCTTACAGGACCATTGTGAGGGTGTGATACAGTTACAAGGCATGAAAATTGAATTGCAAAGTTTTGACAGATGAGAGCCTCAAGGGTGAAATTAATATTATTATCAGTGGTAGTAGTAACAATAATGGTAATAGTGTGTAGTATAAGTACATGACAACTAGGAAATATAAATATTGCAAGTGTCATGCTGATTTTACAAATGAAGATACTGAGGATGAGAGAAGTTCAGTGTCTTCTCCAGAGTCATATAATAAGTGGTGATGAAACAAAGTTTAAGACTTCTGACTCCCAAAACCTATCTTTTTCTCAAGAGTGCCTGTAATGTCTGTTACCAGTCATATTCTTCCACTTGAACATGTATAAAAACACTTTTTTCTCTCATTTGTTCCAATAACTGGTTGTAGTAACTTAGTTTCTCCAAAGATAATGTTAACCTGAAGCGTTGGATCAGAAGGGTGGCTGAAATCATATTTAAGTGCTGGCATGCCCGGTCACTTCATCACCAGTTCAGTGATCAGCCCAGTGATTGCGGTTTTGTGGGAGCTAAATCTTAAGATCAAGGATTCCATGTTCTCACCTGCAAAATTAGACTAAATGATGACAAAGTTCAATTCTGAGGTGAATCATAAGTTTCATAGACATTTTAATCACACTGTTTTCCTGCACCATATAATATATACATAATTTGTGTGTGTGTGTTACAGATATGTGTGTTTCTGTAAGTTTGGCACTGTGATTAGTAAAATCTAAGTTACGCTTACTCCATTTCGGGCTTATAGAGCAAATCATGGTATTAACATCTTAAACGTAACCATTTTTTTGTGCTTTTAATATTATGTGCTGAGAATATAATAGTATATTTTAATATGAAACTTTTAATAGCAGCCTTAGGAACTGTAGCTTCATTTTCAACATAACCTCTCCGATTTGCTTGTGAAAACATTTGTAAGCCCCACAATATTTTGTTCTGACTGTGCATACGCCTGCTTTTATTACTATTACAGAAGTTGCATGTGTATCTAGGCAAGTGCCAGATTCATTATTCATGTAAGTGTTTTCATTAAATGATTAGTAAAGAATACTGAGCTGTCACTTGGGAAGCCCTAGAATGCCAGGGCCCATCAATAGTTAATTAACCATCATTCAAGAAGGAGTATGTGTGTGTAAACGCTGAGAAGTGCTAAGATACTGTTAGATGAAGTGAAAAGAATGTTCTGCAGAGACCTCTTAAATATAGGTGTATTTCAAAACTTAAAACAATATGTTGAGGAAAGTTTTATTCTGGAATGAGTAAGTATATAGTCCTTGTTAGAGAATTTTTTTTTAAATCTGTACTTAGGTTTACTCAAAGTTAACTTTCAGTGGATATGTCTTCCTGCTCTTAATTTCTCTGATTTTTAATGCATGTCTCTGTTTCACTATTAATTTCCCTTTCCTCTTTTTTCTGTTCGCCTTTGGATCTTGATGGCTTCTATTAACTCAAAAGCTGTCCAACAAACAAAAAAATTCCAGTATACTATGATCAATAAAATAATGCTTCAAATCATAAGAGGATTGAACATCATCTTGGCATGTACGAGATGAGAGGATTTCAAAAGATATCCGTGCATCTGTTTCTGGCACTTGCAGAACTTTGAGTTAGGTGAGAAGGATGTCTGCATGTAGAGAGGTGGTAAAATCAAAGGTTTATGTGCAATAGAGGCAGCACATTTTAGAAGCCCTGGGCAACCGAAACACGTCTCTCCAATTAAAGCCATGGTTTGGGAGGGGTTTGAAGGCATGCCTCTTATCTCATTGGCCACCAGTGCAGTGTCAAGGAAGAAAGCGGGAAGATGAGAAAGGAAGATATTAGGAAAGACTGACACTAGAGAGGGACGAAACTGCCTTTTCCTAGGCCAGCCCTTCAAACAAGATCCTAACCCACAAGGTGACTCTCTCCAACTGAATCTCTTCTTTGTCTCCTTTCCCATTCGGGTTCATAGCCTTGCCTCATGCCATAGTTTGAATTTTTAATTTGGTGGCTTACTTTGCTGACATTATTATATTTACATAGCATAAACCTTAATATGCTAATAAATGCTGTTTTTAAATATTTGGTATTATGCATTTTACTGGTTTTTAAAATGAACGTTTATTAAATCTTCAGTTCAAGAAATTTTCCTTTGATTTGAAATGCAGAAGTTGTTAGCCAAAATTGCACCTCTCCCCACCCCAATATATAATATTTAGATATTCTTGGAACAATGCTTGGTGGCTAGAGCTGCAACCTAAGTTCACTTCCATTTAAATCGATTTTTATAGCAAGGCTCCTGAGCTGTCCTTGAACCGATCATTGCAACTATTTTCATTGATTCACTTGCTTCTCGTTTATCAGCTCAGCCTCAGTGAATTCAGATAAATGGGAAGAACCAGCCATAGTGAGGCCTACAGACAGGCTCTACCCTTCTTGTATTTCAACTGTAGAGATACTGTCTGAGCCAGAGACAATGTATT
Source organism: Balaenoptera acutorostrata (assembly GCF_949987535.1). Classification (NCBI taxonomy): domain Eukaryota; kingdom Metazoa; phylum Chordata; class Mammalia; order Artiodactyla; family Balaenopteridae; genus Balaenoptera; species Balaenoptera acutorostrata. Next base: position 32,660,078 of record NC_080081.1, read on the forward strand.
CAAGTAATTCTGACAAAGCCAACTTCCAGCAATTCATAGAACATCTGTTTTGCTTAGGTCTGGGTTTTTTTTTTTTTTTTTTCCTCTGATGCTATAATAGGATCATTACCCTTAACTACTTGACAAACATAATTATGAAATAAGTGTTTGGAAAAAGAGAGGTACAGGCACACGATTAGAGCAAATTATTATAATTAACTCTACCCCTAGGCAAAACAATGATATTTTTTAAATAGGTAAAATTTGGCTCTCTTACCCAGAGCCTCTAATTTCTGTACCCCTTTTTCTTCTTTTTTCTCTAACTCCAAACCTTCCTACTCCTCATTTGTTGATGCTGGTAGAATAATCAACTTCCTTCAAAGTAAAGTGTAAATGAATAAGAATATCTGAAAGAGCGCCCTCCTCAGAGGAATTAGTGTTTAACCAGGAACAAGCCTTAAACTGAAAGAATAAAGATCTAGACCTGATACTTTCAGTAAGAGTGAAGTGGGAAAGGGTGGAGTAGAGAGTGGGGGAAGCCGATGAAGATTTTAAGGAGATGGACCAGCTTTCCTCAGTGTCAGTTTTCGCAGAATTGGTAAATGCACGTGATTGTTTACCTCACACCATATCTGAGTTCTCTGCCCTCTCTGATCTTGATTGTAACTGTCAGAGTGGAAAAGAAGCAACATACATTAGTAGCGTTAGTAGCTTTTTGCTTTGGTTAGTATCTCTAAAACTTGAACCTGTTAAAAGGATATTCTTTTTAAATAGTTCCTTGTCAATTACATTTAAGCTAATTAAAACACTGCCTTCCTCCCCCTGTTTTTATTATATTGCCTGTGTCAAGTGTCCTTCTTCTTAAAGGAAAACAATTTGTGAATTCTGGAAATGAAGAGTCTGATCTTTATTTGCACTTAGATGCTCTTTGAAAGAACAGATATGGTAGCAAGTTGGATATCCTATTCCTTCAGATTCTGCTGCTGGCTCAAACATCATGGTTTTTAATTTAGAAGGTTACATCTGATGATCAGAGAAGGGTCAGAAATCTTGGAGGTTTTTCGGTTTGGGTTTTTTGTGTGTGTTTTTCATTTTCCTTATTTTAAAATTCTTGATCCTTATTTCTGAATCTCCTCATGTATAACTTTGTTAATGTCTTTTAAATTACAGTAGAGAACAGTCCTAGAGATAAGGAAGAAAGAGAAAACAAAACAGTTACTGACTGACTTCTTTCAGGCAGATTCTGTGAGAACTTACATAGTTTTCATTTAATTTGCCCTATGCTCCTGTTTTGTTTTGTTTTGTTTTGTTTTTTAATTATTTATTTATTGGCTGTGTTGGGTCTTCGTTTCTGTGCGAGGGCTTTCTCTAGTTGCGGCAAGCGGGGGCCACTCAGTGCGCGGGCCTCTCACTATCGTGGCCTCTCTTGTTGCGGAGCACAGGCTCCAGACGCGCAGGCTCAGTACTTGTGGCTCACGGGCCCAGTTGCTCCGTGGCATGTGGGATCCTCCCAGACCAGGGCTCGAACCTGCTTCCCCTGCATTGTCAGGCAGCCTCTCAACCACTGCGCCACCAAAGAAGCCCCTATGCTCCTGTTCTTATGCACAAATAAACGGAAGCCCAGAGAGGTTTACTCTATCCCCAGAGGTCCTATAGCTGATAATTTGCAGAGCTCATATTGAAATCAAAGTTTGTCTGACTAGAAACCCATATTCCTTTATGAAGGCAGCTCTTATTTTTATGTTGTGGCTTTAATATCTCTAAACCATAACTATCTAAAATTAGCAAAGTTTTTTGAGACCTGAATCCCAATAAGAATATAACTTATATGAAATAATTTCAGTTTTTTTTCATCTTTAAACTTGCTGTCACTTTAAATATAATCTGACTCAGGGGGAGATAATTCTATCAGATGCCTTCTCAGAAATGGTTCTTAAAAAGGTGTTCCACTTCTGTAAATCACACACAACATTATATTGATATGTGAAGAAATAAAGTACAAATACATTAGAGCGTTCTTTCTATAAACTTCACTGTTGCTATTATTTTGGGATTGTTTCAGTGTATTCATATGTGCTGACATTCCCAAAATGAGCATCCTTTTTAGAATTGCTTTCTGTCAATCTATAAAAGGAAATGTTTGTCCAAGGGTTGAAATGGTACTGTGTCATCTAATTTTGCAGCCCTTGACTGAAAGATTTGAGGGTATTTGGATCATGCCTCTTCCCTTGTCTGCTGATTAGAACGAACCCAGCTGAGCTGATTGTGCCCAGAGAAGAAGCCAGAGAGCTCAGTATGTCAGACAATTTCAGGGTTTTTTTTCTTTTAAATCTTTCCCAGATTCTTGTCTCATTAAAAGAAGCTATACTTTTATTTAATAAGCCTAATGTGTTTGGGACACCTTCAAATCCCCACTTCATGCCTTAACAAAGAAATAGCTTTGATTCAGTTCTGTAGGTGGAAGTCTAGCTCTCTAATAGACTAATAATAGACATCATGACTGATGGGTAAATCCTAGAGACGTTCGCTGTCTTGCCAAGGAGATAAACGCTTTTACGTTGCTCTTCTTCTAAAGGAGGTCAGAAAAAGCTCCTGATTTGATGTGAATGAACATAGGTGGAGTCTAAAGTGTATACTTAGCCTTCATCAACCCAACATTCTTGCAGTACTAAAAAAATATATATATAATGATCACTGAGTAACTCAGTCCCTGGGTATTTAATAGCAAGATGAAGACTGTACACCCATACACAGTCACTTTTATCGCTTTGATGGGACCGTGTTGGTCCCGCTTTCGTTTAAAGAAAGTCTGATCAGTTTTTGATAATAATTTGATATTTGAACTGTTTTGTGAATTAGCAAATTAAGTCATGTCTGTATTTGGTGAATAATTAATTCGTTTATTCAGCCCTGTGTGAACACGCTGGGGATACAGGATGAATGATTCATAGAACCTTACCACAGGGAGCTCAGAATCAACATATATGAGGCGAATCAAAGCCCAATGGGATAAAAGCATGAAGGGCTGCAGTGAGGAAAGGGGGGAAGGTCACGTAGCTCAGTCTGGAGTAGAGGAGAGCGTTGACATGCAGTAGGGATGTGTGAGTTCATAGTAACTGGCGCGGAAGTGAGTGTGGCAGAGAGCTGGGAGATGCAGCTGCTTGGGGAGGTGGGTAGGGACCCGATCAGGAAGGATGAATTTATTCTGTAGACAATGGGGAGACATCAGTAGGTTTTAAATGGCAATGGCATCATCAGCTTTGTGTTTTACAGATTTCAGTCTCAAGGATGCTGGGTATGGTGGTGCAGGTTGAACACTGTACATCCCAAAGGGTACCATTTATATGACTAGTGCTGCCTAGCTGTCCACAGCTTCCACAGTTAGACACAGGAGCTTGTGGTATAGATAGATAGATAGATAGATAGATAGATAGATAGATAGATAAATCTTTATATAATGTGTATCTGTATGTATATGTACAAATACATACACACATATGTATATGTATAGACACCCCTGGGTCCATACATGTCAGACTCTCCAATATATTAAGCTGTTCAGAGGGTAGATAACATGTTCTAGTCTTCCATGTATCTCCAGGGCTGCTAGCACAGTGCCTGGCCAGATACTTTTTTAAACACTAGAACAGCATTGAATAAAATAGACAAAATCACTGATTTCATGGTGCTTATATTCCAGTGGAGGAGGTGGGAGGGAAACAGACAGTAAGCATATGGTACCCCTGAAGAAGGTAAGTGCTGTGGAGGTGACGGAGACAGGGTGTGGGTGCTGAGTGGGCTGGAATGGTAGACAGCATTTACTCTTTCACGTAAGGCATTTAAAGAACTCTGATAAGATTGTATGTTAGGAGAGACCTAAAGCGGCATGAGGTCAAGTCCCCAGGATATCTAAAGGAACAGCTCTCCAGGCAGAGGGAATAACAAGTGCAGAGACCTTAAGGCAGGAATATTCTGGAATGAATAAACAAACTCACTGACCAATAGAGAACTTTAATTTTACAGAAGAAACTGAGCTCTATTGATGCCAAGTAATGATGCTACCATTACATCCCTAGGGAGAGGGATTCAGGACTGAATCTCTTTATCCACTCATACTTTTCCCTCTATGCTGTGATACAAGTTCTTTTTTTTTTTTTCCTAAGGGAATCTGCAGTTATTTAACCCACACAAGAATCAATAAACAAAAACAAAAAATAAATGCAAAACAAAATTTTTCTTTCAAAATTTCTTTCAAAGAAGTACTTACTTCTTTTGGGCCTGGGTTCTTGAAATCTAATTTTGTATCCCCTGATGAGTCAAAAATATTTATTATCTTAGAAAGTTTTTTTTTTTCATATATTGTTACTGTATCTTCTAGGATACAGACACATTCATACTTTTTCCCTAAAAATGATGCAACTGTCTTTCCAAGTGAGAGCTTACCCTCAGAATTTTTTATGCATGAATCTTTTTGATCATTAAAAAGTAAAATAAAATAAAAGGCACCAGAATTCCCTGGCAGTCCAGTGGTTAGGACTCCGCACTTTCACTGTTGAGAGCCCGGGTTCAATCCCTGGTCAGGGAACTAAAATCCCACAAGCCACGTGGCACGGCCAAAGAGAGAGAGAGAGAAAAAAAAGAATACAAGTAATACAATTTGTTCTAGAAATGCCAGAAAATATGAAAACAAACAAACAAAACAAACAAAAAAGAGCAAAGAAAATAAAAGGCACTATATATGAAAGCTACTACACAGGTGTTGCTGTTTTGAGAGTGATTTATATCTCGTCTCTTTGGTAGACATTTGATACTCCATGCATAATGCTAAACAGTGAGTTTGACCTTCCCCCTCCCCAACTGAATTGAACATCATTTTTCGATATACTACAGATATAAACAGATTATTTGTTTAGCCTTCCTAACCACTTGGAAATTATTGTTAACTGAGTGTTGATTCATTTTTCAAACTGCCATGCCTCATTCTAATGTGGATTTATTACTTCTAGGTGATCAATTTAAAAATAGATAGAAATCAAACTTTTTAAAGCCAAACTTTTGTTTTTATATTTATTTTTAAAGTAGGGGATTCCAAAGCTACATCATAGATAGAATGAAGAGCCACTTTTGTTTGAGAGTGGCTACTTATTTTTGCTACTTCTATATTTAAAAAAATTTTGGTGCTAGTAATTACTGAGATGACTCATAATTTAAAATAAAGTGGTATTTTACTTCTCTGTGTGAGATCTTTGTGTAGCTTTTTTCTTTCTATATGTTCTACCTGTAATTGCATTGCAAATTTATGTATACCATTTATATTTCTCATCCATATATTCTTAATGAGTGTAACTAGTGAGTATAGGTAGTCATTTCTCATGCATTTTTGATATGTGTTGACATAGATACTCAACGATGATGTTGAAATATTAATGTTTTGCTACAAGTTCCCAGAACTATTCATCACTCTTTCATTTATTAATATAGTCAGAGAGAGTACATATGATAGAAAACCATACTGTAATATATTTGAAATTAACTCAATTCACCAGGATATAATCTCTTCCATTTGCAGTCAAATGCTCTAGACACTGTCTCTTCTTATTACTCTTCATGAGTTACTGCCATTGTACCATAATTTTCCTTCACTTTATAGCACTCTCCCACACTTGAATCTCATTGAATATGTTTACTTACATGTGTCAAATGAAAGTAGAAAATTGAAGGATACGTTTTCATGGAGAACCTGCTGCTATAAAGAAAAATCTGACATAGATAGAAAAAGATAGCTTGGATCAGAGTGAATCTTATCAGGTTGACATTTTACCATGATTTTGTGCCATCTACTTTCACAGTCACAAAGTTGAGGGTTGCCCTCAGTTGAAATCTAGTACATCACACATTATGGCTTATCCTAAAAGTTAAATCCCAAACCATGTGCAGTTAGTGTAGTAAAAATGCCAGGAAATTTCTGGGTACAATTTTGGATCTTTTTTGTTAATTTGAATAAAGTTCTATCTATTTACCTACCTATCTACATATCCTTTCAAATATCTATTAATGTTACTTTTGGTTGCAAATAACAATAAATGTTACAAGAGAACTTAAACATGGAATTATTTTTCTGGTATAACAAGAAGTCTGGAGTAAGCAGGACAGGCTGATGGAGTGTCCTAAGGTTTCTTCTCTCTTCTTGTTTCGTTGTCCTTCAGTTGTGGCTTTCCAATGGTTATATGAAGTCAACTGCATCTCCAGGTATCCCGCCCTTATAATAGTCAGAAGAGAAGGAGTAAAAGCAAAACAAACTAACCAGAAGAACATAGCGACCAACTGTGTCACTTTTAAAAAGCTTTCCCAGGACACCCACCATGTGATTTCTGCTCATATCTCATTGGCCAAAACTAATTTACATGTTCCCAATTATTGGAGTATGGCTAAGGAATAGAAAAACATGGACAGGACTGATTCAATTAATCAGTAATGTCTGCCACCAAATATTAATTTAATACCTAAGAAAACTACGGCACCACCCCAAATTCAATATCAAGGTGTTTTGTTTTTTTTTTCCTAATCATATGTTGCCGCTATAATGCTGTGTAGCCAGTCATTCCAGAACTCAGTGGCATACCGTCATAAAACATTTACTTCTCTTCCATGTATCAGCTGGTCATTTGGAGCAGGTCTGCAGGTTCTTGGAGCAGGTCTGCAGGTTCTTGGAGCAGTACTGTTTACTCATTTTTCTTAACCCAAAGGACAGCCCAGGACATGTATATCTCACAGCAGTGGCTGTGAGCATAAGAGGACAAGCCCTATAGTACAAACAAATTTTAAGCCTTTGCTCACGTCATTCATCTACTAGCATCCCATTGGCCAAAGCAAGGCACATGACCAAGCCCAGCGTCAGCGGGGTGGGGAAATATATTCCTCCCATGGAGACGCAAAGCTTTAGGAGAGTGATGACTAGTGTACTAATATTTCGGGAAAAAATGGCTGTTGTTTCTAGAAGCAATTGAAATTAATTTACCTGTTTTTGAAATCTTATTTTCTAAGTTTTAGCAAATTTTAGTCATGTTCTCATGAAATTTCTAGATGGCCCTGGTAGATCTCATAAATTCTTCTTTCTATATCTACTTAATGATGTATGTTTTAAAATTAATAACAAGTACATTTATTGAGTCTTGATATCTGGATTTCATAGTGTAAGCTCTTATCTCCAGGGCTTATACTCTCAGAAGTGTTTTATTTTGCCAAGTGTACTAGAGTGGTATTACAAAAGATGTAGCACTTAGCAAGAAGCTGATTCTAGCTGAATAAGCAAAATCTGTGAAATGTAGTTATGTTCAGTCTCTAAACTCAAATTAACATTGATTAACCTCTTATGGTGCACAAAATGACAAAAAAAATTAACATTAGCTAATGTGTCTATTCCCCTGATTTCTGGAATTAGATAGCTGTGGACTAAGAGAGTGACAAAATACAAAACATAAAATTGAAACTGTTACACAGATAAGAGAAGATAAAATCTTTGAGCTAAAATTTCATGACCTTTCAGCAAAAAGTGTTTGGGTCTTCATTTCTACATCCCTTCTCCATTTTGTTCTGTATATGTAATCACTGTTACAAGTGATAGAAAACATGGAATTGGTTCTTGTAGTTTCCATTTTCTAATGCAAATATAAAACTCATTTTAAATTGTACATTTAGAGAAACTTTTCCTAGTATATAATAGTAAAGTGCAAACAAGGAAATTGATTAGAAAAAATAAATGTCTCTCTTAAAATCAAGAAATTAGAATATCTTCTTGTCTACTTGGGTAGATTACACTGTGGGGTTAAGATATTAATTTTTCACTGTAGCTTTTTATGAGGCTTATTATTCAAGTAAAGTCAGTAGACCAGTAAAGGTTTTACTGGCTATGAGAATATCCAGCAAAAGTATTGTCAAGAAAACAAACAAAGTAATTGTTGAATTAAAAGCATGTAATCTCTTCATAGACTAAAATCAACCTGGTTTTTTAAAAATATATTTATAGCCTTGGCTTTTTACTCCTACATTTTTACCCAAGCTTCCAGATTGACAGCTACTTTGAAAACAAATGAGGAGTTTCATAAATCTTGCCATGTGTATCTTTAAAAGATCAAGATTATCCTAGTGTTTTAAAAGGGATTGCATGATAAATTATTAGTCATGAAAATGAGTAACAAGTTGGTCACATGCCCAAAAAACTCAGGAAGACAATATCGGAAGTTATTGAAATAGTTCAGACACGAGCACCTCTGGGCCTGGGCCAGGGCTCCAGTGGTGGCTTTTGAACCAGTAACAATAACCCTAAGTGTTGTATTAAAAATATAGTGCTTTATAAGTCTCAGTTTATTTTTATTATGTATCTCACCATGTTCCTAATGTAGCAGTGGATGAATTATCTCATTTTACAGATGAGGACAGTATAACTCAGGAAAGTTAAGTACTTAGTAGGCATCATAAAACTAATAAGTAGTGATACTAATGATGCCCGATCAGATATATTTCACAGCACATGTTAAAAGTGCTCCTTCCTGCATTCTGTCTTGAAGGGAAAGGATTTATGATTTATGTTTTATAGGAATAATTGACAGTTTTAGTGATAACTAGACTCTAAAGGATAAGATAAAGGCAAAAGGAATGGCCATGCCTTTGAACTGAATAATGTAATTGAGTAGAGTGGGTGGAGTTTGATAAAATGGTGAAACATACAAACGGAACCATCCTGTTGGAATTTTGAGATCTGGAACTGGAACCGATTAGAGAAGGCTGGAAATGTAGAGAGGCAGTCATTGGCATAAGAATGATTATTGAGGTTTATTTTTTCTTTTTGAGGTATTATTTACATACAATAAAACACACATATTTTAAAAATACGTTCAACAAATATCATATATTAACGCATATATGTGGAACCTAGAAAAATGGTACAAATGAACCGGTTTGCAGGGCAGAAATAGAGGCACAGATGCAGAGAACAAACGTATGGACACCAAGGGGGGAAAGTGGCCAGGGGGTGGTGGTGGCGTGATTACTTGGGAGATTGGGATTGACATAAATACACTAATATGTATAAAATGGATAACTAATAACCTGCTGTATAAAAAAGTAAATAAAATAAAATTCAAAAAATAAAATACAGTTCAAAGGGTTTAACAATTATATATACAGTTGCCTCTTGGTATCCATGGGGATTGTGTTCCAGGACCCACATGGATATGAAAATCCGAGGATGCTCAAGTCCCTTATAAAAATGGCTTAGTATTTGCATATAACATACACAACATCCTCCCTTATACTTACTTTAAATCATCTCTAGATTGCGTATAGTACTAACACAATGTAAATGTTATGTAAATAGTTGTAAATACAATGTAAATGTTATGTAAATAGTTACCAGCTCCTGGCACATTCAAGTTTTGCTTTTTGGAACTTTATGGAAAAAAAATTTTTTTTTTTTCAATCCACGATTGGTTGAATCCACAAATGCAGAACCCTTGGATGGGGTGGGCATGGGGCCGGGGTTGGGTCTGTGGGGGAGTGGGGGCGACTGTACTCATACACCTGCAACTTTTTTTTTTTTTTTTTAATTAATGTTAGAGTAGAAGTATGTGTATGAGATGGGTAGAGAGAAATGGTGTGGGGGGGCATGAATATGCCCTGCTTAACTAGCTTTATTTTATTTTATTTTTTTAATTTATTTATTTTTGGCTGCATTGGGTCTTCGTTGCTGCGCTTGGGCTTTCTCTAGTTGCGGGGAGCTGGGGCTACTCTTCATTGCGGTGCGCGGGCTTCTCATTGCCATGACTTCTCTTGTGGAGCACGGGCTCTAGGTGCGTGGGCTTCAGTAGTTGTGCTGAATCAAGATACAGAATGTTTCCATCGCCTAAAAAGTTACCTTCGCCCCCTGCACCCACCAATAAATTCAGTACCTCCCCCTAACCCCCAGCCAACCACTTTCTGATGTCTGTCTATGGAGTAGTTCTAGACCTTCATTTATGGAATCGTATACTATGTATTCTTTGGTTTCAGTCTTCTTTCACTCAACATGATGTTTTTGAGATTCTTGCATGTTGTTGCATTGCTAAGTAGTACTCCATTACTTGGATGTAATATAATTTGTTTATTCTTTCACTCATTGATGAGCATTTGGGTTGTTTCCAGTTTGGGTTTATTATATTAGGGCTGTATGAACATTCTGTGCAACTCTTCTGTGGACATGTTTTCATTTCTCTTAGGTAGCTACCTAGAAGAGGAATTGCGGGGTCAAGGGAACACATATGTTTATCTTTGTAAGAAACTACCCAACCGTTTTCCAAAGTAGCTGTATCCTTTTAGATTCCCGCCAGCAGTGTGCAGGAGTTCCAGTCAGTCTACATCTCCAGCTACCTTCGCTATTCATAGTCCTTTTTTAAGGCATTCTCTTGGTTACTTAATCTTTAAAATAAGATCTATTCAGTCCTTCTCAATGAAGAACAAGATGCCAAGGACCAGTTTTGGAGGAAGACCCGTGGTAAGGAGACAGATAAAGAAAGTTACACGGACAGAAGGGCTAAGAGAAGCATCAAGAAAATAAGGAGGAGTGATTTTCAGCCAGATCCTGTCCCTTTGAGGTTTCAGGAGAGTGAAAAATGAGAACTCTAATCAATTTAGCAAAAAATGAACTAGAGACAGTACAGATCTCATTGAGTTGCGGAAAGGACTTATAAGCCTGGATGCAGCAAGTTAATAGGAAGGAATCGTGAGTGCTGAAGGGGAAGGAGCCTAAGATTCGAGGAAGCAAATGTGTACATGTAACTGTGAGGGAGATGAGAAAAATGACAGCCAGAGGAGTGATGTTCATTTCTGTAGACTAGAGATCAACCCAGAGTGAAAAGAAAGCTTGGGACAGTTATTCAAATAACTGTGTTTGGGGGAAAAAAAAAAAAACTTAATTACAACTTGTTTTTGTCTGAATATATAAATTTGATTATCTGTTAACTATCTGGAGAAGTCAATGTAGGTAGCAATTATGAATTTTTATCCATTCAAAATATACTTATTAAAGAAAGGCCCAGCAAATGCCATAGTCATTTGTATCTCCCCCTCTCTATTTTCACTCTGGGTACATCTTTGTCTTCTTATCCACATGAACTTTGAAATTCTTCCTCTGATCTCTTAACTTCAAACGTGAATAAGTATTTGTAAGCTTTAAACCCCAAATGAGGTTGGGTCTTGGTTTATTCCAATGAGAAAATAAGGAGCTTTTCTTTTAGTAATAGCTCTTCCATTTGCTAACTCCATAATATTTTATAACTCTCCAACCTTCCCATTTCTTATCCATTAAAGATAGAGTCTCAAGTATTTTCTGGATTTCTGTGCTTATAAAATACCCAGGAACTATAGTTACCTCTTTATATTACATAACTAAAATTATAAAGCCGAAGTTGCAGGTAAATATTACTGATTCATCCAGATACTCCTACCAGATCATTTGAATGACTGTTTATTATTGTATATTGTTCTACTTAATGAGACGACAGACATCAGAAGGGGATTACTTCCTTCTTACACTTCATGCATTCAGTGCTTATTGAACGCTTGCCATGTGTAAAGACCTCACCCTCAGCTTCGTGAAGGAGACAAGTAGAGAATGTCATCTCTAACATGCCAAGAGTGGTTTCATTTTCTGTCCACCACAATATCTAGGATATTTGTAGTCAAAGAAAATTTCCAGTGAACTTAAGTTCCTCCACGCATTGCAGTAATTTCTGTTATCTTCCATGGAAGCTCACATTTCTTGAGCATCGAATATATGCCAGAAATCACCAGTCATTGGGGAAGGTCTGCATGGGTCAGGCAAACCCATCTTTATCACAGGGGAAAAAAAAGATTCAAGATTGTTTCACATGTCTTCCCAATTTAGGGGGGAAAAAAGTGTCAGTACTTCCTTTTTAGCAAATCCGATGCTTGTAAAACCCAGTTGTTGCTGATTTTAAAACCAGTTTAAGAGGGAGGAGATAATGGGGATATATGTATATGTATAGCTGATTCGCTTTGTTATAAAGCAGAAACTAACACACCATTGTAAAGCAATTACACTCCAATAAAGATGTTTAAAAAAAAATTACTTGAATTTAAGTAATCAAGTAAGAGTTTGGAATTTAGAGTTTTAGACTTGAAACTTCAATAAGATTTAATGTAATGATAATAGATGATTTATACGAGATCCAATAAAAAAATGTCAAGAACCTGCTTTACATATGAAACATATTAATCACGAAGACAATAGTTGTTTAGGAAAGGAGTCCTAAGCCAGGAAATTCATTCCCATTGTCTCCAAGCTTATTCACTGCTCTTGCGGGCTAAGGAAAGGAGTTTGTGAGCTATAAACTCTTCGAATGAGAAGATATGCATCTGGTCTGGTGTCAGAAAAGTTCCTTTGATGATGCTTTTCAAGATGACACCTATAGAATGCTAGATTTTAAATGCTTAAGGTTCATTTTAATGAAAGTCAATAAATTTTAAAATTGCAATTATAATACAATCATGTATAAGAGTTGCCAAACAACTTTTTTTTTACAAACTTGGAGCCTATAATTGCATTAATATGTACTGCCATACTTATTTTAGGGGCAGATTGCAAAACAGATTTCCTGCCGTCTCTGTTCATATGTTTAAAAATCCTGTAAATGCAATTCTTGAGGTGCTGAATGCAGGAACTCGGCACAGTGCTTGTACTGTAGTAAAACCTCAATAAATGTTAGTTGTTGCTGCTTCTCGTTATGACCCTTTTTATCATACATTGCTAGTTATAAAGGTTGTCACTTTGCACGAATTCTTTTCAAATTCATGTCTACAGATGTCCACTCACATAAAATTGCACAGCTGAGTACATTACTAAAGCACACATGTGCCAGGCTCAATTTAAATGTCAGGCAGAGTCAGGCACATGTGTTCAACATGTGACTTCACCATGGCTTAGCAGTCATTTGTATCAAGTGAATCTTTATAGCATGTGTGGCCAAGATAATATATTAGCAATCATTTTGGTTCTTATTTTCTAACTCTAATAATAATGATAAACAATATACACTTTCATTAGACATTTTTCTTAACTAACTTAAAAACAAAAGTTTCCTTTACTGTTTTTCAGGCTTCTGGGTCATTGTTTTATTATTAAGATGTGACACGTACATTGTTAAGTATACAGATCTTAAGTGTACAGCTCAGTGATTAATACACTCATGTGACCTTCGTAGAGATCAAAATATAGAATATTTCAAATACCTCAGAAGGTTCCTTTATATCCTTCCACTCAGTACAAATTTAAATTATTCAAGTACTTCTCCACCCAGTGAAAATCGACATTATTCTAATGGCAGAGGATTTGGAGATTGCAGAATGGCCTGTTAAACAGTCTGACCATTTTTAACTATGAATTTCAGTGGTTCCAGATTCTTTTAGACTCACTCGCTGAAACGAAATACAAGGTCATTTGGATGCTGCCACTAATCGTAGAGAAACCCTCACATTTTAGTATTTATATTAAAACACATAGTTGTTCTTTTCATATCCATTTTGTAATAATTATTAAGAGTTTCTGTTCATAAAATAAGTTTATTATAGCTACATATTGCCTTTGTCTCTTTTACGCTTTGAGATTCTGTGTTCAATTTCATTGTAAAAAGGCTTCTTGTAGCAGTTTTCATCTAAGATGTGGATACAAATTGATGGGTTAGGACTCACTGGTATATTGTAATCGGTTCAAAGAGTGGAGTTGCAGCTAACTGGAAATATCATTTAACCTGCTGTCGGTACCATAGCCATAATGAGCGACCTTCAAAATCTGGGTTTATTTGTGTCTATTTTCTGGTGTCTGTTTGACTGTGTATATAAACATGAGAATTACATGTCTGAGTATTGGGGGAAGAGCTGTTAAAAACAGCTGATTTAGGTCGGTGGCTTGCCATATTTAGTGCATTCTACAGACCAGGATAGCACATTGTGGGGAATAATTTTTGAGACTACTCCAGCATGATGCCAGTGAACTGGATTCCTGTTTTGGCGATTGTGTTCTTTGGCCCCCAGGGATCATAATCCCAGAACAGAAGCCATGACAAGGCCGAATACTGTATTTCTTTACTTATTCCCTTTCCCATTTCAAAAGAAATTTTGCCATAATTTATACAAATGTACCTAGTATAGTGTAACTGAAAAATTAACAACTGGGCTAACAAATCAACGTACATAAAAATAGTGCAACAACAGATAAAGCTAGGGAACTGTTAATACCTAGATACGCAGAGCATGAGATCCTGCATAATAAATACAGGTAGGATGCTGGTGTCATCCATATATACTTAAAGGTCACTTCTATAATAAGGCTTTATTCTAGGAGAATAGCCACAAAAGTATTGCTCTTAAAGAAGACAATGATTTTTTTTGACCTGACAACTTATCTGGAATGACAAACAGGTAATGTGGCAGAAGAAAAGTGGCAATTCAATGAGGAAGAATGACAAATTGCATTGAAATTCTGCTACAGTATTATTTATAGAAAAATGCTTTCAACTGCATCGTTAGATAATAGTGTAATAATGATTTTTAGCTTTTACTATATCTAAGTAGTCACATGAATATATACTTTTACTACTAAATCTGGTAAACATTTCTACTCTCTGTCTTTATAAAATGTATAGACTGCACATATCTATTCACTCTGATTATCATATTTTGAGTCCATTTAACTTTCAGATAACTTTAAGAAAATGAAAGAAGTCCTAGGAAGCTTTTTTAGGGATCTTGAGAGGAATGCAAAAGAATTTTTTTTTGTAATGTATTTCTGGTGAGTTTGAAATGCAGAACATGTTTTCCAAGGGTTAGTTCCCCCTATTATCAAAAATTTCAAGATCAGAATAGATAATGTTCCATTCACTCAATGTGCTACTTTTATTTCCTGGAAGGATAGGAGGGACTTTCATGGAAGAAGGAGTATGTTTTGTGGAAGCCCAGAGCTGTGAGTCCTTGGTCCTGAATTTCACTTCCCCCTCTGTGTTCTGCTGGCCCTGTTTGCAGGTTGCCCAGCCTCAGCACTCACTCACATCTGCAGAATGGAGATGAGGAGACCTCCTCCTTCCTCTCCTATTAGACCACGAGGAGGGAAACACCAGGATTAGCTGGAGAGTTCTTGCAGCTTCTTTGTAAACTTGTTCTTAAATGTGCTGTGGCATCCCCAGAAAATTCTCTAAGGATGCTTTCTAAGCAGTATTTTGACTCCAGGACCATGCCCAGCCCTGCATGTAGTAGATAGGATGCAATATAAAATTCTGTGTATCTCTATTAATTGGTTTTGAGTGCCACCCTAGAGAGTCTTGACTTTTATTGCTGCAAAGTAGTGTCAGCATGGGTCACTTCACAAAATACTTGATCATTGGAAGGATTAGCTTCCATTCTAAGCACAAAACAGTGTAATTTTAAAAAGAAATTACAAAAATAAATATATAACAAATGTATTGTCCAGAGCAGACTGATGTGGGTTTTGACTTACATTTTAAAATAAATCATAATAAGAATAGTATGTTTACTGTTTGGTCTAGTATTTTAAGGGAAAGGACTATATATAATAAAGACTGAACAATTAATAAAAGAAACATAAGGATGACCTGTAAAAGTCAGAAACAAATACATTTAAAACCAGTTTTTGTAAGCAACTATGGATTGCTGAGATGTTTAGTTTATGAAATAAAATGTGAAAGCTGAGTACCATTATGTAAACAGTGAGTTGAAAAGAGGGCAAGAAAAGAATGTGTTCTGAGCAGTGGTCCTGAGACAGGCACACCACATCTCTTATCTGTTTTCATTCCCACAGCTACAGAAAATAGGTGTTAATATTCCCACTTAAGCAATGAAGAACCAAAAGTCAAATGAATGTAGGTAACTTGCGCAAGATCACAGGGAGTGTATTTTGGAACTAGGGTCCAACCTAGCTATGTCTGACTCTGAAGCCTTCCTTTTCATTACATCGGGGAAGAACGAGGGCGTCCTTAGTCCCTGTGTGGCCAGAGTCCCACTCTGGGCAAATTGTATGGTCTTATCCTCACCATTGCGGGTGAGGGGGATCTCCAAATTGCTTTCTGGCTCTGAGTTCTGTCCGGGTAGAAAAAAGAAACGTTTAGAATTGGTGCTCATTTCTTACTGACTGGTACCATGGTGACCATGGTGACACCCAGCAAGTCCCCGAATGCCATAGGGTGCTTATTTACAGAATGCAGATATAGTAATGCCTGTGTTCCTGCCACAGGCTTTTGTGAGGATCGAATGAGACAGCAGTGTTTTGTGAACTCTAAGGCACTTCCCAAATGGAGAGTATCACTGATCCAGCACTCATGGCCCCGCTTGAAGACCAATGGATGAAAATATTTGTAGGAAAACAAAGGTGCACAAACCTTCCCTTATGGGATGCGATTTATGAGACCATTATGTGTCCCCAAGAGCATTTATACTCTTAACTCACCAGAGTAAAACGAAACTTTATTCTCAGTAGTTTTGAGTTTTATTAATGACTCAAACTGTTACAATTCGGAAAAAAAGTGGAGTCTCTTAATAGCTTTCAGAAGTAACAATAAACTATTTTGAAATGTATACAGAACACAGCAGTTTGCTGAGATGACAGATATATAGGACTCAAGGCAGGAAAACTAGTCAGTTTTCACTAGACTATGACTTTTATTCATATCCTAATTAGCAGAATGTGTAGGTGCAAGTTTCACACTTTATAAGAAAATGAATTGCAGAGAACTCCATTTGCCCAGCTGTTTACTTAATTTGAAAGTTAATATGTAAAGTTGAAATGTTCTGAAACAAAAATGCAAAAAGAGATGAAAGCAATTTCATTTTAAACATAACTAGAAAGCAGGCATGTAAACAAAGGGAACGTGACATGTGTTTGATATAAGAGCAGAGAAGTGGTTTCTGCATGCCCCGTGAAGAGCTGTCCTTTACAGACTTGTTCTTAGCAGTCACTGGGAACCACCCTGTATTACTGAACTGAACGTTTGCTCCTGAAACAAATCTGCTTTCAGATGCATTTGACGTGTGGGTATACTTGTCATTTTCTATAGGCCATCATTTTACCTCTTCATTGACTTCCTGAATAACAAATGAATGTGGAGAAAGGAACAAAAAGACCGTCCTAAAAGGATGACAAATTTGGGTTGAACTAGAATTACCTGCTCAAATTCAGTTGCTTTGAAACCCAAGATTTGGAATAAGTTATGTATGAGTTCTTTAAGGAAATAAAATTATGCGCATTTGCCAAATTTAATATGGTGATAATTTTAGAAGGGAAAAGTATTATCAAAAAACTAATAGATAAACAACAAACTACAAATTTGCATATTAAGAGTAAGTTAACATAAGGAAAGAATCAGTCAAAGAAGAGCATCTTATTCAGCAAGGAGACTTAACAAGAGAACCCTGAGAGATTTAGTCAGTAATTATTTTTTTAAAATAAAATATATGTGGGCTACTATGGGGAGGACTAACATGTCAGGTGACATCCTCTCAAACTTTGAGATTATTTTTCCCCAGGTTCTTCTTGCCCTGCCTGTTCTTCTCTTTTCCCTGACTTTTCCATTTTCAAATGTTAGGCTACTTCTGTGTCTTGCAAACTAGAAGATTTCAATTGTCACAGGATCATGACTCTTGTAATAAAGAAAATGTGCTATGATGTACCTTATTTGTATTATTTTTTGCTTAAAAACAAAAGATTTCATTGAATGGTCTCCCAGTCAAATCATTGTATCCTTCAGAACAGAAGTGTTTGTTCTAAGATGCAATGCATGCATTCTGGAGTCAAATGCTTGGGTTCCAATCCCAGAAGTGCCGTGTATTGGTACTAAGATCTTGGCAAGTTACTTAATTTCTCTTGGTGGCACTGTGTTTTTTTCATCTTTAAAACATGTAAAGTATCTAAATCGTGAGGTGGTTGAGTGGATTAAATAAAACATCGCTTGTAACGATGTGCTCAGCATAGAGCGTGGCAAATAGTCAGTGCTCAAGAAATGTTCCTTTGAAAAAATAATTTCCTGATTATTCAGTTGGTAGTTGGATAAAATATCTATTGAGCACCATCTTTTCTCTAACGCCATGACCCTGGACAAGCTATATAACTTCCCAGAACTTGTTTCTGTTTCAGCATCCATTAAATGAACAAGGTTGTCACGTGGTGGGTGTCCAGGGATGGGACATAAAAAGTGCCTACAATAGCACCTGGCTGTAGTAGGTGCTCAACAAATTAGCTATTTAGTTGTTATTATGGATGATATAATGTAGGTTCCTCATGAATGAATATTAGAGAAATCTTATGAACTTGTATAAGAAAATTATCAAGAATATAGAAAGCCATAAGTGAAAAATATATAGTCTGACAATATAATATATCCTGTCTGTCTAGAGGAGGCAGAAGAGAAAAATCACTCCCGCATGAGGTGGTCAAGGAGGGCTTCAAGGAAGAGGTGGGGCTTATTCTGTGCTTTGAAAGATAGCTAGAGTTTATGTCAGAGGCAGGGAGAAAGGCATTTCCAGTAAATGAAATGGGGTAAGCCCTATAACAAAAAAACAGAAGCCTAGACGGAAAGGTTCTTATAGAAAGTCGTGTGAAATAGTGCTAGTGGGTGAGGGCCAGAATATCAAGGTCTTTAATGTGATGGTAAGGAGTTAGGGCTTCATACTATAGACATTAGGGACCCCTTTGATGGTTATTGAACTGAGGGTTGGTATAATGAGGAGAGTGGTTTAGGAAAGTGTTTCAGGCTTTTTAGTTGCTGATAATGGAATCCACTCTAACAATTTATGGTGAAAGGGAGTTATTAAATGATACACCAACAGAGCAACCAGAGGGCACTTATAGCGAAATACCTCCGGTACTCCCCACCCACCATTTGCACCTTTAAAGTGGACCTGGATCCTGCCAGGATCTCCTCCCAGCTGGCCTAGAAGAACTTAAGCCTCTGCTGTCAGCCTTGTCGGGAGACAAGGGTCTCTGCCCAGGGTTGCTTCCTTAAATTGCTCACATCTGCCTTGTTCGGGGGCTTGGTGGAAACAGCTCACACACAGAAATGTAGTGACAAGGGCCTCTGGGAAATGTCGCTTTTCGCTTTCTAGACTCTCTTCTTTAGGAAGTCAAAAAACAAGATGAGTGAGCCAACGTCCGTATCTGCCCAGATAGCTCATCTCGTAGCAGGATGTCACATGGATTGGCAGGGACCGAGATTGATGCATGACATCCAGTGGAAACAAATGTGCAAAGTGTAAGATAATAACCACCTTCCTCATTTAGAGGGGTTGCAAGAACATAGAAAATAAAGGCCAGTTGAGACAGTTCAGGGTCAATCAACAACGGTTATTGGCTATAAGGGGTAAGAAAGAAGAGATCAACAATACCTACACAGCTCTGAACTCTGGTAACTTGAAAAACACTCATTTTACTAATAAAACTATGGGTGGAGAATTGGTAACGGAGAGAAGATAAATGCTGAGTTTGTTTTAATAGTGAGATATACAAGTGGACAGATCTAGTAAAGAGTTGGAAATGCAAAATTAGAATTTGGGCAAGATTAGAACTAAGAATGTAACCGTGAGAGATACTAGCATGATGTATCTTAATGAAGTCTATGGAAACTAAGGGGAGAGGCAGGAGAGAAGGAGCAAAAGAAGGTGATGGGGGCGTGTCAGAGGTGTCATGGGACGTGGCCATCAAGAGAAGTACAAGTTTCTGTTGATGGGAATGTAAATTGGTGCAGCCACTGTGGAAAACAGTATGGAGGTTTCTCAAGAAACTAAAAATAGAACTAGCATATGATCCAGCAGTTCCACTCCTGAGTATATAATGAAAAAAATGAAAACACTAATTCAAAAAGATACATGCACCTCTATGTTCAGAGCAGCATTATTTACAATAGCCAAGACGTGGAAGCAACTGAAGTGTCCATTGACAGATGAATCGATAAAGAAGATGTGGTATATATACAACGGAATGCTACCCAGCCATAAAAAAAGAATGAAGTTTTCCATTTGCAGCAACATGGATGGACTTAGAGGGCATTATGCTGAGTGAAATGTCAGAGAAGGATAAATACCGTATGATATCACTTTATATGGAATCTAAAAACTAGTGAATATAACAAAAAAGAAGCAGACTTGCAGATATAGAGAACAAACTAGTGGTTACCATGGGGGGGGCAACATAGGGGTGGGGATTAAGAGGTACAAACTATTGTGTATAAAATAAGCTACAAGAATATATTGTACAACACAGGGAATATAGCCAGTATTTTATAATAATATAAATGGAGTATAATCTTTAACAAAAAGAAAAGAGAAGTGCAGGTTTCAGGCCTGGCGTGAGGGAAGTGAGGGCTGGAAGTAATTAGCCAGGCTAATTACGAAAGTGAATTTATACTGACTGAAAACCAATTCCAAAGTAGTGGAGGTAGAAGCCAGATCACAAGAGGTTAAAAAAAAAAAATGTAATGCCTAAGAACTAGGGTCAGATGTTAGCCACTTGTCGCAGAGGGTAAGTTGTAAAGAAGCAGCAGAAATTGTGTTTTTTTCACCCTCTTTTTATTTAATAGAAAGCCTATTCTGAATATTCTTGAGGTTCAGGGGAAAAAAGGTAATACAGACGTCCTTCATTCCATTGTGCTTCGCTGTATCGTGCTCCACAGATACTGCGTTTTTACAGACTGAAGGTTTGTGCCAGCCTGACTCAAGCATGTCTGTTGGTGCTGTTTTTCTAACAGCATTTGCTCACTTTTGCCTGTATCACATTTTGGTAATTCTCACAATATTTCAGACTTTTTCATTATTATTGTTATGGTGATCTGTGGTCAGTGATCTTTAATGTTGCTATTGCAAAAAGATTACGACTCAAGACTCAGATGACGGTCTGCGTTTTTTAGCAATAAAGTATTTTGTAATTAAGGTATGTACATTGTGTTTCAGACATAATAAAATTGCACACTTAATAGACTACAGTATAGTGTAAACATAACTTTTATATGCACTGGGAAACCCCAAAATTTGTCACTCGCTTTATTGCAATATGAAGAACAGGATGGCATAATTGAATTTAAGACTGTGCATATATATTTCCATACTGTGTACTTGTGGATTAATTCATGGTCAAGGTGAAAAAAAAAAAAAGTAGGGTGTATACAGGCTTTTATGTGACTTACAACTGGCATTCCGCAGTAATTCGCATTGGCAAAATAGAAATATTCTCTCTTTGAAGCCCTTGAACCCTTGTGTTGGTAATGCTGTTACCTACAAAAAAAGCATAATTTAATCCATCCATGATTTGCTTCCCGTGGTGTGAATGAATCAAACGGGGGAGCAAGTGTGTGTTTAGCATAATGATACATGTCTGAGCAGAAGAGAATCTCAGGATCCCTGCTATTCAGCACTACTCAGCATACAGAAAGCAGTAAATCAGTCCAACTGACTGTCCTGTTTTGCTCTGCCCAGATTGATGCTGCTTTTATAAACACAGCCACAATTTGGAGATGACTTAGCAAATTAGAGCCCCTGACACCACTACAGTAAACTTTCTTGACTCTCATGACAGCCATTCCTCTGATATGCAGTCAACACCAAATTTGAATATGGATAAACTCAGAAGAAACTAAAGTCACCTCACAGCCACTGGGTCATACTTCCTAATCAGCAGAGAATTTGTCTAGTTAGTTTCACATTTAATTTCCAAAATACCCATTACTCTGGGATTCTAACAGAATGCCGTCTACTACAGCTATACTGATTTGAATTTGTCTTGCTATATTTAACAGGTTGTTGCAATACTCTGGTGACTTTTTATTCAAAAATTAAGGTTTTACATTTCTTCATGATGAATTTCCCTAGTTATGGATAATTTGAGAGCTGGCTCTTTTGAGATAGTCTTTCTTGTTGTCTCCTAGCATTTAGACTGTACCTAATACCCAGAGACATAGCATCCTCTTATTATTGCCCTTGCTTCCAAGGAAAGTGAGACACAGAGACATGGGGCAGCCCTGAGCAGACATCAACACTGCAACGTGGGACTCTCCTAGGGAAGGTCAAGATCGTCACGGTAGCTAAGACTTGTCCAGCACGTGCTGTGCTCCAAGCATTGTTCTGAGTGAGAGGATGTAATTACCCTCACTATAAAGATGGGAGAACTGAGATAGATAGATATCTAAAAGATTAGATATCTTATCCATAGACCAAACAACCAGTAAGTTGCTAGAACCTCATAGTGGTTGAACCCAGGCAGCCTGGTCCAGAGTCCGTACTCTTAACCATGCACTATGAACCCTGCTACAAAATTTCTGTGATGTTTGAACTCTTGAGCCTGGAAAGTTTTTCAGGGCAGGAGCAATATTTTATGCACTTGTACATCACCAATGTCTAGCACAAGGCCTGGCAAACAATAGAAACTAAGAAATTCTTTCAATTCGTTAATTATTATTTTCGAATGTTGAATTGTCATTTTATCCCTTGTACAACTAGCTGAATCATATTGCTTGCTTTCTCAGATCTCCAGGGCAGGAATGCAAGAGTGAAACCATCAGCTGATTCTATTTCAATTTTATCAATTCTTTTTTCTTAAAAAAAAAAATCACGATAGTTCTGTTTTACTGTTTGTTAATATGCAGTTTTTAGGCCCATATACTTTGTGTGGTATTGTTTAGTACATGTATGGAATTTTTTTTCTCTAGGTTGGTTCTTCTCATTTCTGCAGATTTTGCAGGGACTCTATAAAAACTCTTGCTTTCTTTTATTCAAAGCAAAAATAATGCTAAATAGTAAGGATGCATTTGTGAGCAGTTTCCAGACCCAGCCTATTTTGCATAACACCTGTATTTAATCAGGGACTACAAATTTAAGCAAACTGCTCTAATCATATTTTGTAAATTCAGTTTGTCTTGATTATTTAAAAGACTATCAGGATTGGTAGATTTAAATATGGGTTAATTCTGTTTAATGGCCATTCATGCTTCCACATTTTCTAATAAGGAGATTGAGGGAAAATAGCCCCCCAAAATTTTGCAGAATTTTTAAAAGATCGTTTAACTTACAGACTTCAAAAATCACAATTTCACTTTTTGACAATGGTGTTATGTGCATTATTCTCATGTTTGGCCAGACCACATGGGAAATTTAAGTACTATGAAAGCTCAATATAAAATTGTTTGAAATACACACACACACACACACACACACACACACACACACACACATATATAAATTATATGTTGTTTTCCAGACAGCAACCAATTATCCAATCCTCTGACACCAGCAGTGTGTCCAACAATTCAGTTCAATTCTGACGCTAATTACCCACAGCTAGCAAAGACCCACAGGTCAAGGGCTCAGTCCTATAGGACTGCCCCCCTTTAGATGCCAGCCACATATGGGGTCCCCAGGCTGTCTGTTCAACTACAAATTTGAGGGTTCCTAAGATCCCCTCTCAAGCTCAAAAATTCATTAGGATGATTCACAGAACTTAGAAAAGTGCTTTACTCATGATTACCAGTGTATTATAACAGAGGCAACTCAGGAACAGTGAAATGAAAGAGATGCAAAGGGCAGGGTATGAGGGAGTGGGGTGTGGAGCTACTATGCCCCCTCCAGGCACACCACCCTCCTTACCCACTGTTGTGTTCACCTGCCTGGTAGCTCTCTGAATCCCATCATTTAGGGGCTTTTATGGCGGTTTCATTACATAAGCATGATTGCTGAAATTGTTGGCCATTGGTGACTGAACTCGATCCCCAACCCCTCTCCCCTCCATGGGGGTAGGTCTGAAAGTTCTTACCCTCTCATCATTGCTTGGTCTTCCTGGTGACCAGCCCTCCTGCAGAATCCACCTGGGAGCCTGACCCTGAGTCACCTCATTACCATAAACTCAGTTGTAATCAAAAGGGGCTTGTGGGGGCTTCCCTGGTGGCGCAGTGGTTGAGAATCTGCCTGCCAATGCAGGGGACACGGGTTCGAGCCCTGGTCTGGGAAGATCCCACATGCCACGGAGCAACTAGGCCCGTGAGCCACAACTACTGAGCCTGCGCGTCTGGAGTCTGTGCTCCGCAACAAGAGAGGCCGCGATAATGAGAGGCCCGCGCACCATGATGAAGAGTGGCCCCCGCTTGCCACAACTAGAGAAAGCCCTCGCACAGAAACAAAGAATAAATAAATAATTTAAAAAAAAAAAAACAAAAAAAAAGGGGCTTGTGAGGAATAACAAGAGACACGCTATCACTTAGGAAATGGCAAGGGTTTTAGGAGCTCTGTGCAAGCACCTGGGGCAAAGACCAAATATATATCTTTTCTTATACCAGGTATATGTGGACCACTGTATGTATTATAAGCAATATTTTGAGGTTAGATGGTCATTTAAAGAGTTCAGACTACTTCATGACTACTTATAAACAATTCTCAATTTCAAGCAACATTGTTTGGTAAGCACGAAACTATAAGCAAGAAAATTTTGCAATATGTTCTACTGTTCTAGCTGTTCTCCACTTGACATGTTTTTAAAAAATAGAGTTACTTCTTTGCTCATAAAATAAACAGAGTGGGACATTGTTTAAGAGCGTGGCGTGGAGTCTCTGCGGCTTGGACTTGAGTTTCAGCACTGTTGTGTGATCCTGGGCTAGGTATATCACAGCTCTCTAAACTTGCCTTTTCCTTACCTACAAAGTGGGAATGATGATATCTATGTCATGGGCTGCTGTGTGGAGAAGTGAAACTGTACAGTAAAACTCTGTCCATGTACCCAGTTCACGGTAAGCTCATTTTTAAGAAAATCTTTGTGTATGTGTCCCTGCTGTGTGACAGGGACACTTTTTTTTCCACTGTGCTTTCTTCCTAACATACAGAATGATAGCTTCCCTTTTCTTAAGAGAAAAAGAAAACACAAATGACTTTTTTTGGTCCCAACTGGCTGTTCCAGCTATTTCTCTTCTTTCATGGGAAAGCTTCTCAAACAGAAGTTGTTTTCCAATATTCTTTCATCCCCATTTTTTAAACTTTTTAAAATAAGCTTTATTTTTTTTACAGAAGTTTTATGTTCATGGCAAAATTGAGTGAAAAGAATGAGAGTTCCCGTATACTCCCTGTACCCCCAACCTCCTCCGCTATTAACATCCCACACCAGAGTGGTCCATTTGTTACAACTGATGAACCTATACTGATACATCGTCATCACCCAAAGTCCATAGTTTACATTCATGCTTGCTGTTGTACATTCTGTGGATTTTGACAAATGTATAATGATATGTATCCCCCATTGTAGTATCACGCAGAATAATTTTACTGCCCTAAAATCCTGTGCTCTGCCTATTCATTCATTCCTCCCTCCCCCCTGCAACCACTAATCTTTTTAGTGTCTCCATAGTTCTGCCTTTTCCAGAATGTCATATTGTTGGCATCATACCATTTGTAGCCTTTTTAGATTGGTTTCTTTCTCTTGGTAAGATGCACTTAAAGTTCATCCATGTATTTTCATGGCTTGATACTTCATTTCTTATTAACACTGAGTAATATTCCACAGTCTGGATATACCACAGTTTATTTATCCACTCACCTACTAAAGGGCATCTTGATTGTTTCCAAGTTTTGGTAATTATCAATAAAGCTGCTATAAACAACAGTGTGCAGGTTTTTGTGTGGACATATCTTCCCCCCCTTTTTTTAAAATTTTTATTGGAGTACAGTTGATTTACAAGGTTGTGTTAGTTTCTGCTGTACAGCAAAGTGAATCAGTTATACATACACATATATCCACTCTTTTTTACATTCATTTCCCATATAGGTCATTACAGAGTATTGAGTGGAGTTCCCTGTGCTATACAGTAGGTCCTTATTAGTTATCTATTTTATATATAGTAGTGTGTACATGTCAATCCCAGTCTCCCAATTTAGCCTTCCGCCCTTACCCCTCTGGTAACCATAAGTTTGTTTCTTATATCTGTGACTCTATTTCTGTTTTGTAAATAATTCATTTTTACCATTTTTTTAGATTCCACATACAGGCAATATCATATGATATTTGTCTTTCTTGGTCTGACTTATTTCACTCATTATGACAATCTCTGGGTCCATCCGTGTTGCTGCAAATGGACCTAATTAAACTAAAAGCTTTTGCACAGCAAAGGAAGCCATAAACGAAGCAAAAAGACAACCCACAGAATGGGAGAAGATATTTGCAAACAAAGCAATTGGCAAGGAATTAATCTCCAAAATATACAAACAGTTCATGCAGCTCAATATCGTAAAAACAAACAATCCAATCAAAAAATGGGCGGAAGATCTAAATAGACATTTCTCCAAAGAAGGCACACAAGTGGCCAAAAAGCACATGAAAAGATGCTCAACACCACTAATTAATAGAGAAATGCAAATCAAAACTACAATGAGGTATCACCTCATACCAGTCAGAATGGCCATCATCAAAAAAATCTACAATCAAAAAATACTGGAGAGGGTGTGGAGAAAAGGCAACTCTCCTACACTGTTGGTGGGAATGTAAATTGGCACAGCCACCATGGAGAACAGTCTGGAGGTTCCTTAAAAATTAAAAATAGAACTACCATATGATCCAGCAATCCCACTCCTGGGCATATATCCAGAGAAAACCATAATTCAAAAAGATACATACACCCCAGTGTTCGTTGCAGTACTATTTACAATCGCCAAGACATGGAAGCAGCCTAAGTGCCCATGGACAGAGAGATGGATAAAGAAGATGTGGTACATATATACAATGGAATATTAGTCATAAAAAAGAATGAAATAATGCCATTTGCAGCAACATGGATGGACCTAGAGATCGTTATCCCCATTTTGAGGCTTTAACGCTCTAGAGACTGACGCTCACTCCTTCTGTAGCTTTACCAAGAAAACTATTCTTAGGGTGGTTACCTGTTGACCGTGTAATGGGCCTTTCCCAGTTCCCACTCTCATTCCTTTTAGACAATTTGACAAAGTGGCTGTGTTTACTTCTCACAGGATCTTTTTATATTAGTTTCCCTCTTATCTATCTTAGTCCTTCTAACTCCTTGATTCTTCCTTTTCCTCTTGCCCTCAGCCGTAAGATATCTCAGAGTCAGTGCCTCTGAACTCCTCTGCCTTTGTAGTTTTCCTTTAGAAATCTCACCCACTTTTTCAGCTACCGTTTTCTGCACTATGTTTATGAAAATCAGATCCATTCCTGCAAGTCTGCCCTCCAGCTGCCTAAAAACCATGTTTCCCACCATTCCTGTAGTCTCTCAAAACTCGAGTCTTGCCTCGAGTTGCCAGTGTCAACAGATCATGTGGATACTTCTTGTTATTGCATCAGTTCTTTTCTCCCTATTCCCTCAGGACCTCTTTGGGTTTGACTTCTGTCCCTTTGTATCTGAACATTGCAACGTCATCCAGATTATCTTCATATTAGTCATCTGTGCACCACGGGCAGATGAATTCTTATGTGATACCATTTCTCCTGTGAAATGAAATCTTCCATCAGTTTTGCACTTTCTAGGGAGAAAAATCCCAAAACATCTATCACCAGTCATCAAACACATTCCACCTTCTGGGCTGCACTCCCTTGCATGAACTCCTGCTTCTGCCTAAGGTAACCGCATGCTCTTCTCCTCTCCCACCTCTTTCTATTTGTTCCTCTTTTATCCTCACCTGCACACCTGCACGCCTGGGGGCTTCTCCACGCCTGCTCAGGAGGTGTAGACTGGGAGACCCGGCCCCATCTCATACCCTTAGCTTGAAGTGATTTTTCTCTCTACTGCCCGCTTGTAGTAATCAGTGCTTCCATTTTTTCATCATCTACTGTCTTGCGCCAACTTTTCTGTTTGGAGAACGGACCTTCTTAATCTTATATTATGATTTAACCTTTCTGAGGCGATTGTATACTCACCCAGTTGAACTACAGTCTGTTTTTAAGGTCAGAGGCCATATCTTGGATTACTTTAATATCACCTAAATTGGTTGGCAGGTGCACAGTGCTTAATACACTTTAATCAGTTCTTTCCTCCTTATCCTTTTTTTCAATCACAGTAATGGTTGGGTGCTTCATAAGCAACCAGAACAACGATGTTGAGATCTGTATCAAATTCAGAAATAACCAAAATAACAAAACTAGCCGTGTTTAGGTTTGCCTATTTTGTTAATATAATAATATCCCATAGGTGTTTCTGCAGGAAAACTCTGTAACCTCTTGGGTCAGTGCTACATGAAGCAGTGGAAAGAAAATACCAGTGGCTGGTGGTGGGAGAGGAGGGAATGGTGAATGTGAATGCAATTAATGTAAATGATGGTGTTCAATTGTAGAAGGCCTGGTGCATTTTGGAAGTGCTTATATGGTGGGTGCATTGCTCTTTGTCCAATTCTGTTGGTAAGTGGGTGTGTGATATTTCTTATATTCCTTGCCAGTCTCCACAAGCACCTTTAGCCCTGTGGGTACTGATTGATGTGTTTGGCAGCTCTTGGCCTGCGATGCTAAGTTCTAAAATAAAGTGTCTCTGCATAAGTCAGTAAGTCATTTCCTGGCTCTTTTGCCTTAAAGTCCTCCAAGCTTCTTGGCCGTCAGTTTTGGCAGTGAAAGGACAGCCTCTACAGCTGTCTACAGATCAGACTGCTCTCTGACTCAGTACTGAGTCCATCTCTTGGATACCATTCCTTTTGATTTATTTGGTGTCTACTTAAAAGACAAATCAGGCTTTATACACACATACAAATCCATAAATTCATTTCTTTTAAACACATTATTAAAATAGAGATAACAGTTACATTTAATTACCAGGTTTAAGTTTCTCTAGCATTTGAAGTTTTACTCTAAGGGAAATGTAAGCTACATTTTCTCCTTAGCAATGGCCTTTCACCTTTGGGGTCTACTTTATTCCATTTTCATTATGACTGTGAACCAAACGATGTAAAATTTTGTCCTACTCAAAGGAAAAATGGTGCAGCCCAGTGAGCTATAACCCCTTCTTGAGAGAACGCTGAATTGTAATAGGTCCAATTTGGGGTGACAGAATGCCCATATTACATACTTTAACTTTGCCTCTTTTTTCAGCCTAAATGAGACATCTCAAAATTAATGCAGCCAGAGGCAGTAAAAGCGTTTGAAGTAATTCTTCCAATACTCCAGTTTCTCCACAGAGTGCACCAAATAAAAGGCATTAGCAGTGTGACTAATAGAATAACTACCAATCAGAATGTCTGTCAATTCATGAAATTTTCAGCGCCGTCCATACTAACAACTAAATCAAAGTATTTCAGTTCACATACTAAAAGATGGGAACCTTAATGCACCATATACTGAATGCTGAAGAATAATATGTCAGACTTATATAGATGCAAAATGAAGTGAAAAATTGAAGCAACTATCAGGGTAGCTCAGGTCAGAGCAGGCATGTGGAATCTATATTACCTGGATAAATGTCAGTTCCACAATATAGGTTGTTGCTCTGTAGACATGATCTAAATTCCCCACCCATAGCATTATTTTTATTAACCTTTTATTTTTTTATTTTTAATTTTTATTATTTTTTAAAATTTATTTATTTTTGGCTGTGTTGGGTCTTCATTCCTTCACACGGGCTTTCTCTAGTTGCGGCGAGCGGGGGCTACTCTTGGTTGCGGTGCACGAGCTTCTCCTTGCAGTGGCTTCTCTTGTTGAGAAGCATGGGCTCTAGGCACGCGGGCTTCAGTAGTTGTGGCACATGGGCTTCAGTAGTTGTGGCGCACAAGCTTAGTTGCTCCGCGGCATGTGGGATCTTCCCGGACCAGGGCTTGAACCTGTGTTCCCAGCATTGGCAGGCGGATTCTTAACCACTGAGCCACCAGGGAAGCCCTTTGTTAACCTTTTAAAATGACTTCATCTTTTTTTCTTCTACTCCTTTCTACCACTTCTTAGCACACCTGTTAGTAATTCTCTACCCAATGCATGGAAAAGATGATGGTGAAAGCATTAGAATTGTTGATTGATGAGTTTAATTACTAAAAAAAAGTGTGAGAGAGAATGTACACACACAGATATACTCATATTTATAAACTTATAAAATGAATGCTATCAACAATAACTGTTGAAAAGCATGAAATAAAACAGGGAAAAAGGAGTTCCTAGAAGATCTGTATTGCTTATATTCTTATCCAAGCAAAGAAATAGCGCTTTAAAAATGTTTTATTTTTAAATAATTTTAGTCTTAAATAATTTTAATATTTAAAAGTTGCAAAAATACTATAGAGAGTTCACAGATCCCTTTCACTCAGCTTCTGTATGGTTTATATCTTAAATAATAATAGTACAGTTGTCCAAACAAAAAAATTATTATTGGTTCAACACTGGTAATTGAACTGTAGACCTCATTTGAATTTCACCAGTGTCTCCACAATGTCCACTAATTTTCCACGAATTTCTCCAGAGATGAGGAAGTGATAGACACATCTGCTTTGGCATCCTGGCCCTGGATGGGTCCTGTGCTCAGACTGTGCTGGGCATGGACTGATGCAGGGTCCAAAGAACCCATCTCCTGTGGGACCCAGGAGACAACACCCAGGCCCATTCCATTTTCATTCACCTTCTCTTCCACTTTATATTTTATCATATAACTACATATTAAATATAAAAGTAAATGCATATTAAATCTGTGTATAAAATTATTATGTACATTTACTTATTTATCTTTCCAGATTATTGCAAGAACAAATCTCAGGGAAAATAAAAAGGCTACTATTACTAGTTCTCATCATCTCCTTCTCTTTAACGAGCAATATTTAATTATATCAGATGAAGGGTCCAATACGGGGCATATAGTGGAGAGCTAAGGAGAAAATCGTTTCTGCTTCTCACTGAATAATTGCATCTGTGTATAACCACAAGCCTGATGAGAAGGATAAATGCAGAGAATAATGAGTCTGTAGTATGGACATGATGTAGGTTGGTGAGTCGGGGAAGGTGCCCTGAGAGGCACTCTTTGAGCTGAGAGCTGAGGATGAGTAAGAGTTAACCAGCTGAAGGGGCAGAGGGCCTGTTGGGGGTTCTATAGAAAAGGAAGAACATAAGCAAAGGCACCAAAACTGAAAGGAGACCAGGGTGATGGGATCCCAGAAAGCACAGAGATTGTTAGAAAGTGAAGCTAGAGAGGTAGGCAGGGGCCCGATCATAGGCATTTAGGCTGTGTTGAGATCTGGGTCTATTTGAAGAGCAATGAAAAGCCACTAGAGGGATAACAGAGTGAGGAAAAAACAGGTTTGCCTCTTAAAAAGATCACTATGGTGCTAGTGTAAAAAATGGATTGGGGGAGGAAGTTTAGGGAGTAGTGCTGGCAGGAGAGAAGAGTGGGTTAAAATAGGTTGATGGCTGTGGAAAGGAAAAGTGGGTAGGATGTAGCAGACGGGCCTCAAAATGGGTTGGATGCGGGGAGAGAGGTTCAGTCAAGCTTGATTCCTGGGCTGCTGGGTTCTTTGACGCTCTTGTGGTTGGTACCATTTACTGCCCAAGGTAATACTGAAGGAGAAACAGACGATTTTTGGCTTTTCTGGCATTGAGGGAAGGGTAGAGAAGATCAAGTCTCTTAATCTTGGTCGTGAGATCACATGAGCCTAAATTGAGTCATGAAACTCCAACTTCCCATCCATATGTGGGGAATCTCCAGGGCTCCCTGTTATTACATAATCTCCTGCCCCTCCAGACCTGCCAGCCCTTGGCACCCTGAACAATTTGTAGTTTTGCTGTGGCTATTTCTACCCTTCCGTGCCTCTTCATATCTTTGGATGCCCCTTTCCTCTTCCATAGCTGAAAACTTTTCCTTTAAAACTTACTGTATTTATAATCCAAGGAAAACGTCTGTGTCTGCTCCAAAGCTTAATTCTGATGCCCTTTTTATCTGCTCCCATGGCCAGCTATCACACTGCACCCTGACGGCCAATCATTTGTCTAAACTCTTGCCGTGCTGTACGCTTCCTGATGGCAGGAATCACGTTTTAATAGATGTAATATCCTCTCCCCTAACACAGTTCACCATGCTTAAGAGCCTAGGACAGTGTCTGGCATAATAGATGCTCAAGTAATATTTGAATTCATGAGTAAATACTAGGTATGCAATAAATGTTGCTTAAATTAAAAATATACATGAAGTATATACATTGCTTTGTCCAGTAGAGGAAAGATTGATATTGTTCCACAACTGACTATCCCGATTACTGATTCCTTTTCAGACATTCATTTATTGATCTGTGTTCTACACCTGCCTTAACATTCTAGCTCAGCTTTCCCAAAATTTTCTAAGAAACTCTTCCTTCCAGGCATATCTTTTTATTCACCTCACACCTTCAATTCACGCTTCTCTTCTTGGAGTATCTTCCTACCGTCATTCACTTCTGATGATGACATTTTTACTTTTCCTTCATGCCCAGCCTAAAGGTCTCCTCCTCAAAACCTTCTCTGTTATTTTACAGTTTGAATTAATTCTAACCTCTTCTTCCCTCCAATAAAACTTGAAATCCCTTTTAATTTTCCTACCCTATTTTATGGTAGTTGCTCCCTCTTTATTTCAACTAGACTGCAAGCTGCCTGAGGGCAGAGATCCTGTCTTAGCCCACAGTGCAAGACTTCATGGGTAGTAGCTGTTAAGGAAAATGTGTTGGATTTAGTTAACATTGATCAATTATTGAAGCTCTAGGTGCTCTGGAGGTGCTCAGTAAAATAGCTCAGATTTGTAAATCTAAAATGTTTTATCCTTTTTCTACATCTCATTGCTTAACAGGTATTTATTATATGCCTACTCTGTATCATACATTTTGCTAAGCTCTGAGGATGCAGTGGTGACTTAGACATAGCCATTGCCACCCATCCTAGAAGTTCTGGTCTAGTAGGGAAATAGGGCTAATGCTCCAACAGTTATTTATTGGGTGCCCACTTTGTGGCAGGTAAAGGAGTTAATGACAGTGAGTGAAAAGAGAAAAGCTCCCTTGTCCCCTTAGAGCATATCATCTACTTGGAGAGGCAGACAAAATAAACTAAACGTACAAACAACTGTAATCTTTAGTTAATGTGTGCTAAGTATCCCGGGCTGTGAGAACTTGGAGCAAGTTGGCCTAGACCTAGAGGTAGGGGATGGCTTCTTAGAGTTGAGCATCCGCTAACCAGGGGACAAGGGAAGAAAGAGAATCTTCAGTGTCACTGCCACAGAGAGAGCAAGTGGGGATGCTGGGAGATGAACCTGGCATTAATTAATGTGATGTAATTATACCAACCAAATGTTCCCTTTTTAGAATTTCTCATTCTGTTGATGTGTAGCAGAAATACATGTTTTTCCTTTCAAAGCACTATATTTTTAACAAAATTTATACTGTTAAAGTTAACTGTGAAGAAATGATCACATTAATTCTGTATGATGTTTAAATTCAGCCTACTCTTCTGAAAATAACATCAATGGCTCTGCATAGAGAGAATTAAATACAATGGGAGGGAAAAAGAACTCTTAGAAAATATATGGCATTCCTAATGGTCATCTAATCACTGACTTGATGAAAACTGAGAATAAAAAGGGCCCACTTAGTTTAAATCCTGGAGTCATGCTTATATTTTTATTTGGTCAAGTGTAGTGTGTGTGTGTGTGTGTGTGTGTTTGTATTATGATAAAAACATCCAAACCAACCTGAATAATCATGAGAACTTGTATTCAGTACAACTGTGTGTCAGAAGGCAGCAATACCAAGAATTACTTTAAAATTATCTTTCATGTGATTCTACATAGGAAAATTCTGAATCTTAAGAATAATCATGGAGTTTTTTAGAGATTAATCTTTTCTTCCCCAAATATAGTAAACTGAGTTGTTAAAGTGTGTATTTTGTCAAATAATTGGATCAATTTATGGATGAAAGTATGGGCTACTCATTTTATCACATAACAGAAAACAGTGAATTTAAGAATAGGAAATATGTATATATAATAATTTCTTATTATCTTGTAATGAAAATCTCTAATCTTACTAGATGAGTAATTTGTTACAATAAATATTTTATTGGTCTTTGAAATAATAATTTATTCTGATTTTTCTCATTTAAGCAGCCTCTCTAACCTATGGGGCATGAGAGCATGAAATGGCTCAAATATTATTTCAGGGCTGCACCTGGGTGAATGATGGTGCCGATTTTGAGCCTGGGAAGATAAGAAAAGGAACACCTTTTATTTTTTAAGGGAAAGGTTGGTCGGGGCTGAAAACCCTGAGTCTGGTGTTGATATGGGGCTAGGGCTGGAGATAGAAATCTGGGAGTCATTGTTATATGGATGGTATCTAAGGCCTGTGGATGGGACAAAATCATCAAGGGGGTGAGGGGAGCTATTTTGGAGATTCCTTCATCTAGGGAGTGAGCTGAAACAGGGCAGAGAAAGGTCATGGGAAAAATGATCCCCAGGCCATACCAATATTTAGAGCTCAAAAGAATGAGAGGAAGAGGCTTAGGCAAAGGAAAAAAAGAACAGGAGTAAGAAGGAGGGAACAATGTCACTGATGCCGAGTAGAGAAAGTTTTTCAAGGATGGAGTGATCAGTTCTGTGAGTCACTGTGGAGAATTTGAGAAGATAAGGACTGAGACTTAACCAGTAGATTTGAAAACATGGAGGCCGTTGATGACCGTGACATCGATGGTTTCATCAGACACGTGTGGTCCCAAACTGGATTGGTTTGGGTTCTAGAAAAAATGGGAAGTGAGGAGGTGGATTCATTTTACCATCAAAAACTTAACATGTGTTATACATTATGTGTTTAAATGGTAACAAATAACGCAGAATTTTCATAAAGAGTTAAAGGGAGAACAAAGTATATGACTGTGGCTCTGTTTCTGGTGAGTCCCCGAAGGCTTAATATTTAGCCCTGTGCCAATTTTAGGCCAGGAAAACCAGTACATTCGCTTTGCATCTACTTATACTATAGAATGTTCGGTTGGGCTTAAACGAATGCTAAGTCTCGTTAAGGCCCCTGGTGCTAATTCACTTTATTGCATCCTCTGCGGTAGTGAGGAGGGAATATACATGAGTTTATAAGTATTGGATGATAATCTGGAGGAAGACAGGTCAGACATGCCTGTGTCCAAGTTCTGAGTTTGCTTTTTTCCGTGCAACTCTGGCAACTTACCTAACTCTTCTAAACCTATTTTTCTCAAAGGTAAAATGTGGATACTAATGATATGAGGAGAGCATAAGGTAATGTGGCTAAAGAACTAAGCATGGTGTCTGGCACCTAGTAGAGGCTTAGTAATGGGGATGACTTTATTCCTATGATTACTGACTTGTTCTTGAATGGGATACAGCTGAAATACTATCCAATTTAGTAAACAGAAGATAGGTCTTCTAATAAAGAAGACAAAATGAGATGCCAGAGAGGAAGTCATACCTTAGAAACCACAGTATTTGGTTCATGTTACTCTATGGGTGTTTATTTCTCTTTGCTATTTCCTCGCCTTTAGTGAAGTCATATAAGCATAGTAGTCAAGACTGCAGGCTCTGTAGAGCACATTTATCTCAACCCCCTGGAATTAACTGGATATTCCAGTTCCATCTTCCCCATCCTTTCCAATCCAATCGGCACTGCTAATGATAATAGCTAACATGTATTAACTGCTTCCTGGGTACCAAGCACTGTTCCAAACACTTTAAAACTATGAACTCATTTAAATCGCACAGACCTAGGAGGTGGCCACTATCATTGCCTCCATTTGTGCAGAAGTGAGAAAACAGAAGGGCAGACAGGTTAAGTAACTTGCCCTAAGATGACACTGTTGGTAAAATGGTGGAGCCGGAATTCAATCCCAGGCAGCTACACAGTTTGTACTCTTTACCGCTTCATCCTGATTCCACTGGGGGCTGTAAGATTGGATTTAAATTGTCACAGCTTTTCTGCGGGGGGGATAGTAAAAAGGTAGGATGGGCGCCCTTCCCAGCAGTTCATCTGTGATCAATAATTTGCGTTTGGGGATCGGGATTTCACATCCCGCCGCCGGCCACCAGCCATTCGGGTAGGTTCAGGAAAACATTGAAAAACAGACCGGTCATATTCCCTTGATTAACTATAAATGTTAGTCATTAAAATACAAGATTGGAGGGTCAGGTCCTTTAGTGCTTATACCCAAAGAAGGAAGCATCATTTTTGTATGAAGGTATCTAAAAAGTTCTCACATGCTAAGCAGAAAAGCTAAATTAAGCCTTGTGTTGGGTAAAATTATAAACATGCTGTCTGCCTCAGATGAGTAAGTGTATATAAATAGAACAGTTGGTGTACATGGCCTTAATGTTATAGCTTCCTTTTTTCTGTGTAATGTAAATTACCAAATGCGAGCATTTCCATCTGACCTAAACTGTCAGTCTCGGAAGAGCACATTGTAGGATTGAATACATGTTATACAACAACCAAGATTGCCCTTTTCTTCAGCCTGGTGATTTTTTTTTTTCTTCTTTCCATATCCAGCGGTTAGTACTGAGGCCTGAAACCCTTACTTACAGAACAAAGTGGCTTAGCAGTAATCGAGCCTGTGTGAGGCTAAGAGAAGAATAATGAACACTCCCTGCAAGCTTCCTGCCTAGATGCAGGTGCAGGAATCAGGAGGTCATGAATAATGCATGACATGCAGATTAGATGGTGGTTTCTCCTACTGGGGTTTTGACTTTGCTACCTGCCTAGCTGCTATATGTGGAAAGAAGGTAGACGAAGGCAAAAAGTGTCACAATTTAAAGACAGAGCTCACAGAAACACTGCATATTCTTTTGCAGAAATGAAATTAGGGAGTAGCTGAAAGGCAAACCTTTATGGTCTACTTTATCAGATAAAGTAAGCTCCAGATTATCAATTTACTCACTTTGGGAAGGGAAAAAAACCCTTCTTGTTTTACCATTTCAAGAAACCTTATAATTATTTGGTCATACACACACAATCAGGAATTCTTTGAAGACTATTAAACAATTACAGAAATTATCCACTTACAATATTTGATCTATGGATCAATGAAGTTTTGCTAAAAGATACAATTACTTAGAGAATATTGTAATTATAGGTTAAACAGACCCATTTTTTCCCACTGATATATGCAGTGAGAAACATCAGTGCTTCTATATCATCAAACTTCATCTGGTGGAATTATCATGATGACTAGAAATAGGGTTAAGGAGGAAGCAACATGAGGTAAACATTTAATGGATGCAGAGCGAATTAAAGAACTGCGAGTATGTGGGCTATTACTCCTTCACATTTTATTTAGGCAGTAGGATTCTGACACCCCAGGGGGTATGTAGGCAAGGTTCAAGAGGATTTCCTGCATTTTCCCTTAGGTCAGGGAACTTTAACTGGAGAGACAGTTTTTGGCTCACAATTCCATTTTGATGACTTTGTTTCAAACAGACAGACTGAAAGAAAAAAGAAAGCAAAAAAAAAAAAAATGAGTCTTGCTACCTTGTGTATAATTCTTACACATTTTTATTGCGTGTTTGTTCTCTCTCTCCCCAATTTGGGGTACTGGAATATGAGCTGGCTTTCATTTCTAGCTGAGTCTGTCATTTCCGATAGGCCCCCCTGTGGCCAGATGCCAGGACCAACAGGTGATCCTTGTGGCTGCAAAACAGCAGGAAGTGGGCCGTGCTTGAATGAGACAGTTCACCAGAGGGGCTGTCTGGCCTCTCTCCATCTTTCTGCATAATTAACAGCCCCTCCCCCATACGGAGCAGAAAATCTGGGCTGAGCAGCTCAGCTGCAGAATCCATTGAGAAGTGCTGTGAGGAAAAGAATGTTAATAAGGGATGTTGGAAGAAATAAGCCTTCTGAGTGAAAAGTGCAGCCTGGCTCTGGATTTACGGAAAGACTGCATTTGGCCCTTCTGAGGGGCTAGAGCTGTACTGTCCGTTTTGAAATGATTCTCACTCGCTGAACAACTATGGAGAACTGGGATTCTAATCAACCTTGGGGCTCTTGGTTCTAACTGGACTTTAAGACCAATTTAAAATCCCCGTTTTGTTTCTTGTCTTGTAAATAGAATAATGTCTGAGACATAAAGGGTAAAGATAACACAAGCTTAACGACTGCCTAGATCTCACAAGTACCTAGTAAAGATAGGTACTTTACTAGGAAGCAGGAAGGTGTCCACAAGGACAGGAAGTAGAGCAAATTGTGCTGCCGGTAAGTGACCCACAAAGAGGTGGAGGTTCATGGAGGTTCAGCAGCTAGCTCCTGATTGGAAGATATTAGCACTTCCTAGAAATTGCAGCTATTTCCAGTGGATGACTCCAACCCTGGAAGCTTGTAAAACACTATAGTCTTTACTATCTTTTCCCCATAATTTAGCTAAAGGTTTGAAATGACTTTGTTTTCTTTAAAACCCGGCTGGAGAGTATCACATCTAGAAGACCTTCCTCCTAGAAATAACTATTCACCTATCCTTTCTCCTCCATTCCCACAGATTCTGTGCCTGGACATTTGGATGAAGTTATTGTAGGGGAGGGAAAAAAATTTTTTTTCCTCTACCCTCTCATGTTCGGGCTCTGGGGGCCTGCAAATTAAACTGACAAAAGGTAGATTAGCAAGAGGAATAAAAATCAAAACAGTTTATTTATACATAAAACATGCATGCATACATGCATGCAGGAATACTCAGTGGTGAGTAACTCAAAGGGGTGGTTAAAATTTGAAGCTTATATACAGTTTTAACAAAGGGTAATAAATTGTAGAGACGTGCCTTGTCAAAAGAAAAGGGAGTCTGGAAGTGTAGGGGGGCTAAATTTTAGGAAGGTGACTAGGAAATGTATGAGGGAAACTAATGGTAAATAAGGGT
The DNA here is from genome assembly GCF_949987535.1 of Balaenoptera acutorostrata. NCBI lineage: Eukaryota > Metazoa > Chordata > Mammalia > Artiodactyla > Balaenopteridae > Balaenoptera > Balaenoptera acutorostrata. The sequence continues at coordinate 32,698,908 of NC_080081.1, forward strand.
TGTTTATGTCAGCTCATCTCAATACCATTTTTGGTGATAAGAGTTGTACATTCATTGTACTCCGCTTCCTGGTATGGGGGTGGGGGAAGGGAAAGCCTTTAAAAATGAAAATTTCCTTTACAAAAGGGAAATGTATGCCCTGCTTTTAGGCATATAAAGGGAAGGTAGAGAGCTCCTCCTCCTGTTTGTGTTTGTGGTTGCCTTCAAATGAAAATAACCCTTATGCCTCAAGTAGCGTATTTTGGGGTGGCGTATACTGATCCCCTTCATTATCTTGCTTTTCAGGGCTTTAAATCTGGAAGTTGACTGAGGGAGTGTATACTTAGACTGTCTCTTCGTGTCCTCCTTATGGAAACAGGTAGCAGAAAGGGCTCACTGAGGGCCAGCACCAGACCTTACATTACCTTTATGCACTCCTAAACCTGGCAAGGATTAGGTAGGCAGCAGTAACTTTTTGTTGGACTGAATGAATGAATCAACTTACTAAAACTGGTCCTGTTTTTGGGGGGGGGGTCTTCACAGTCAACACTGTGACAAACACTTTTTATGTTAAAAGTGGTGCAGAAGGAAAGAGAGAGACTGACTGCTGGTCTGTAGGCATAGGAATTTAACTGCATCCATTTACTAAGAGGTGCTCAAGTTCTGGGGCATTTTATATTAAGCAAATCTAAAAGAGATCATTTATAAGCCAGATCACTTTTTATTTGTTCATTTATAATCAGGAAAATGCTTTTTCAATGACTGGATTACTCTCATCTCCTACAGGGTACATCCGTCCCCAGTATCAAGGGTCCGGGGAAATCGAATGAATAATCAGAAGTTTGCTTGGTGAGTATACAGTCTAGGTGATGAGAATTTATAAGTCTTATGGGAATTTTTAATAGGACTGTGTTAAAAGAGAATTATTCCTGCTTTCTCTGTAGAGAATTCATTTCTACTGACTGAACTACATTATTTCCCTTTCCTTTGGAAAATTCTAAACAAACACGAATAGAGTTCCTTTCCAGCCAAAGCGTCTTCACTCACCAAAAACTGAGTGCAACATTTTTTTCCTAACAGATATGGCATGTTTCCAAGGATTATCAACTGTTACATTTTTAAAGAATGTTTCCCATTTTTAGAAGACACTTTTTTAGTAAGATTTAGACAACAACTCGGATTTTTCTCAGGTACCAGCTTCTACTTCTCATGAAGATTTTCATAGTAAATTAATCTATTAAATTAATTATGATGATTACTGTTTAGATGCCCTTTTTCTGACCTTAGCCTTAAATATCAAGGGATTTGTTTTTTAATTTGGGGAATACAAAGATCTTCTTTCACTGACTAGTTCTTTTTTTTGTTTGTTTGTTTTTTTACATCGTTATTGGAGTATAATTGCTTTACAATGGTGTGTTAGTTTCTGCTGTATAACAAAGTGAATCAGCTATACATATACATATATCCCCATATCTCCTCCCTCTTGCGCCTCCCTCCCACCCTCCGTATCCCACCCCTCTAGGTGGACTGACTAGTTCTTGAACAAAAATAGAGATGGAACTTATCAGATATGACCTGAAGAGTTATTTCAACCACAGAACATTGATTACTGATTCCTTAAAGAGGGAATTTAAAGTGTTTCACAAATGTTTCATATGAAACAAACGAACAAAAATCAATGTAGATTTAAAATCTATATTTGTTTACGTTACTCCATTCTCCAAAATTAACCTTTCCACACATAGTGTATCTTCAAAAAAAGGAAGGAAGGAGCAAAGGAAAGGAGGGAGGGAAGTAGGGAAAAGAAAAAGAAAGAACTGATCTGTGTACTGTCTTACTTCAAAGGTGAATGGACATTCACAGGTCTCCATTCTTTTACTTCATTGAATTGCACTTAGAATGGGATTTTGATTAAAAACTATGGCATTTTTTTTTTTTTTTAGGTATGGGAAGATAATTACCAAAGATTGAGCTTCCAAATTAATTTTACTCCTAAATCGGGATTATTTTTAGACACAAAATAATGATTCTTTGAATTTGAATAGTGCCTAATCAGCTTTCCTCCCTTCCCCCATTAAATCTAATTAACCCTCACAGTCGCTTGGTGATGTTAAATATTATGCTTTTCTTTTTCACAGAGTGGGAAATGGAGTACAGAGGAAACAGCCATTTGCTTACACACTCCCTAAAAGCTGGGGCACCCCTGATGGTTTCTCACAGTCACTAAAGCATACTGTTCCCTGTCAAACCTGGAAAGCTGAGAGGGTAACAAGGCTGATTGCCATTACATAAAAGGAAAGGGAGAAATCAGGCCCTTTTTTGACTGCACGGAACTGATATGCCTTCTTAGTCCAAAGCATATTGTGCTAAAGAAACTTTATTACAAATAGAGAATATGAACTGTTCAAGTGAGTGACATAAGCTAATGGGTAGAGTACCACGTTGTCAGGTATGAAATCCAGTTTCTACACCTTATTTCTCAGTGGCTAAATGTGGAACACCGAGTACATAACACATTTTCTTTCCTTCGCTTTTCCTTTCTGGAGTATTAGAATAACAATAACTTGTTCCTACATAATTCATAGCACAGTATTTGGTTAGTAAGTTTAAACCACTTTTATCTCCAGAGAAATAATCCATGAAAAACAAAAGGGATCTTTACTACTAGGCTTGAGAAAATTCAACATTTATTTATTCAGCAACATTTATTTACACTCTCAGGCACTAGATTACAAAGATAAATAAAATATGCTTTCTGTCTTTACGGGGCTCACTGTCTTGTAGGAGGGGGTGTGTGTGATGTCTCACGTATATAATATAAATATTACATTATACAAATAATGTATAATAAAATGTGGATAATGCTCTAAGAGATACATTCATAGTATGATGTTCAGAGGAGAATGTAATCAGCTCTGTTTAAGACTAGTTTGGGAGTGAGCAGTTGGGAAGGGGAAAAGTATAGAGGAAAGAAGAGGATTGTCAGAAAACCATCCCCAAGAAGAAGGTTTTTGAGTAAAGACCCAGAATTAATAGGAAAAGCAGAGGGTTGACACAGCACTTCCTTTATTGATTGAAACACATATACAAAGACCTGGAGACATTTCTAAATTATTGGGTCATGAGTTTAGTTAAAAATCCTATTGCATATGCCACCTTGAATTTTTTCTTACATAAATACTATGAGGCTGGTGTATGGAAATAAATCACCCAGCTGGGAAGAAGCCCAGTGAATCACCCAGCATCTACATCTACTTAAGTGATAAACTCTTGCTATTTCTTTGTGAAGTATTGGCTCTGAAAATCCAGAAGTTTTAAATACTCATGCTAGCCATGGATATGAAAGTGATAGTTGCTCTCCGCAAAATAGAAGTTTGGGATAGTTTATAGAATTAGATGGCAAGTTCAGCATTAACTTGGTTCCGGCTTGAGTTAGATCCGCAGACATATGTGAGTGATGTTGGGTGATTCTGTGAAGCCAGCAAGTGGTGTAATCAGTTAAAAAATACTGTTCATCACATAAAGCATTAAACCTCAGTGAAAGATGAAAAAGCTTGAACTTGTAAGTTATGCCTAGGAAATGCATGACGGTTGTAAATGTCAACAGCTGTGGTTGAACTATCAAACCACTGTTTATTATTGAGTAAAAGTGGCTTAAAATTGTAAATAGTGTTTTTCTTTGCACAATGTCAGTACAAGAGTCAGCATCCGTCCACCGGCCTCATTCCTGTGGCCGCATTTCCTTTGGAGCTGAAGCAAGGTGTGGAAAAGAATGTCTGTTCAAGACAAACAAACCTGCTGCAATGGAAAGAAAATGTGGCTAAAAAAATATACATAACCAGGAAGGAGCTGAAAGCACCAGACTGTAAAGGGTCCAATGACAGATGTTAGGATAGAGGCAGGTCTGTTATAACTATCTGCTAACTTTTAGGATTAAGAAATGGCAGGAAGAACCTCTTGCAAGATCTATTAGCACCCCAGTAGAGAACACGAGCTCACTGGACAACTCATTTGATATTCAGTTAATCAGAGGTAGCAATCCAGACCAGACGTAAACTCTATCAGAGTGGCTCTCCCCTGCCTGCCATCCCGCTCCAGTAATACTTGTTGATTTGAGGATTGATGAAGCCTTTGAGGTTCAGCACATGAACTTCATTCTCTATGTCATGTGTCACAGCTCTCCTCTTCCACACCTTCCTTTGTTCCAGTGTGAACCTTTTCAAGAGCATTTGGTATTTTTTCTTACATATGATAATGACAGGAAAAAAAATATTTTGCTCCATGGGGGGGGCAAATGGGGCAAGTCTTATTAGAGAGTTGAATGTACAGATAGGCTTTTCTTCTTCACAGATCTTTTTGCTTGAAGCTCTTGTATTCTGATACCAAACCCACAGAGAGTGGCTGTTTCCAAGTCGTCTTTCAGCTCTTTTATTCCTAAAGCTATTCTAGAAATCTGGAACCTGTGTTTGGTGTGTAGGTTGAACCAGGACAGGGAGGGGCTCGGTGGGGAATATCTCTGAACTGAACGTCGAAGTTGATTTAAGGCTCCAAGCTTGCCAGGATCAGTGGGAGGATTCCAAAAACATGCATGTAGTATATGCTCATTTATAGCTTTTCGTTCTTCTCTTTATTTCTCTTTCCATCCTACTCCAGTCCCAGAGTTTTCAAAGACTTGGGTGTGTATGGTTGTTTGATGATGGTGTAGTCATGGTTGTACTCTGCACCCAAAGCATCCACGTAGGGCTATTATGTGACAGAGGTATGTGTCACATAATAGACACTGTGGGCTATTTATACGATAATGGAGAAAATTAGGCATTGTGAATAGGAATTGCCATTAGTAAAATAGGATTAATTTTCCCTAACCAACCGGATGCTGCCACCACCAGTCTCAGTCATGATTCCTTTCTTACCAACATGCCTGAGATGTTATGTAGCTGCCTACAAAAGAAGCTCCAGTTTTAATAGCGTATCCATGCAAATTATGACACATTCTGGGTGTGAATCACATTTCACATTTGGAAGTGAAAAAATTCTGTGTCACCAGTTTTGGGGAGGGCAGGAAGAGCCTTTGCACACTTTGATGTTTTATTGTTTGATACGCTGTGCTACAATGAACTTAAATATTTACATGCATATAGTTGCAAATGTTAGACATGACTTCATCGAGACTTTGTGAAGGATATAACCAGTATGGATTTTTGTCATAAAAATAAGGACATTTCCTTCTTGTTTAAACTTTTTGCCTTAATAGAGGAAGGTGCTCAAGTTGTTGATATTGGAAACCTTTCAGAAAGCTCAGGTGGAACTAACCCATGTTCTACGTGTCCAAATGCAGTAGTTATCAACTGTGGGGCTGAAAAGGAACCGTAAGCATTATCAAGTTCAGTTCAACCTCTCACTTTTACAAACGTAGAAACGGAGGTCCAAAGACAGAAATGTGTTCCATGTCAGATGTGGGCATAAAACCAGTTCGCTGAACTCCTGTCCAGTCAGCTTTCTGCTACGTGGCAGTTAGTTACCTGTGGGCAGAGCAAGAGAAATGCTAAAGATTAAATCAGATGGATGTTGAATTCATTACAAGCTAAGCAGAAGGCTTTTGTCTGGGAAATTCCCATGAGATTGATGTGACGGGGGAGAGAAAGAAGGAGGCGGGAGAGGCCTGATAAAGACATTGCTTTCCATTCCAATATGTAGCAGTTGCTCCCTGCCAAAATGTTTACTCATCACCCTGCAGATCCTTGCATGCTCATTATTTATAGATAATATTGACTATGTTATTTTAATTACCAGAGCATTTCACTGCTTCTTGACTTACGGGGCAAAAATTATGATACTCTGTCTGAACTTTAATACGTGAAAATTCCAGTTGCCAGAGTGCCTGCCTGGCCTTCATTTTTTTTTTTTTTTTTTTTTTAAATCCATACGTGTTGGCAAATAAGTGACAGCAGGTTGCCTTTAGATTTAGTTTGGAAGCATGGTCTCTCCAGTGTTTGATAACAGATTGAGAAAATGGGCCATGGTTTATATAATCATAAACCGGTTTGCGAGTTCTCTGTATCCTGAATTACAATGAAAAGTACTTCCACAGTGTTGCCACATTTAAAATCCCTCCAAATCCGTATCTTTTCTTATGCTATAATCCAGTGTCAGCTAGTAAATTCGTTACTTCCACCACCTCCTCAAATTTAGCTTGGTGACAATTATGTATACTTTAAACCTGTATGCTGTCTTTCAGATTGCCCTTCTTAACGACCTTTGGTCTAATTTTCTTCAATTCTCTATTACCCAGAATTTCAGCAAGAACGGTCGATAAAAGTGTTTCACATTCCTGTAATATCAGCTGATTTTTGTGTCTAGTATTACTTCAATCACAATAAAGATGATTTGGGGAAAAAAGTTAAAGTAAGTTATTTTCTACAATTATTTTCTAATTGTGGGAGAATTAAGGCCATAAGATCATGCTGAGCTAAGAGGTCACCACTTCTGAGACATTTTTCTATTAAAAGTTCATTAGTAATTTGTTTTTACCAACCCGCCGCTCAGGACCATATTAGCGTCTTATTGGGCACGTCAATACATTCCTTGTTATTTGTGGCATCTTCTCAGCACTGTAGCTAGGTGTGGTACTATTGTGTATTAAAACATCTCTGTTGTTTTAACTAAGTTTAGCATGACCAAGAAATATTAGTTCAGTATTCAAAAGGACTTGTTTGGAAAAATCTAAAAATACACAGAGACTTAACAACATACTTCTGTGTAATACAGGGGTCAGAGAAGAAATTTCAAGAGAAATTTAAAAATACTTTTAACTACAGTTGACCCTTGAACAAGCAGGGGTTAGGGGCACTGACCCTGTGTAGTTGAAAGTCTGTGTATAACTTTACAGTCAGCCCCCCATATCCGTGCTTCCCCATACACGGGTTCAACCAACCGCTGATCGTGTAGTACTGTACTACATACTTATTGAAAAAAATCTGCATATACGTGGACCCACACGGTTCAAACCCGTGTTGTTTAAGGGTCACCTGTAAGTGAAAATGAAAACACAACTTATCAAAATTTGTAGGTTGCATCAAAAAGCAGTGCTTAGGAGGAAATTTATTGCACTGAAAGCATATGTTACAAAAGAAGAAGGATCTAAAGTCAGTAATCTTTTTTTTTAATTTTTTATTTTTTTATACAGCAGGTTCTTATTAGTCATCCATTTTATACATATTAGTGTATACATGTCAATCCCAATCTCCCAATTCATCACACCACCACCCCCCTGCCACTTTCCCCCCTTGGTGTCCATACGTTTGTTCTCTACGTCTGTGTCTCTATAAAATCAATAATCTTTAAGTTTTTAACCTTAGGACACCAGAAAAAGAAGAGCAAATTAAATCCAAAGTAAGCAGAAGAAAAGAAAAAAACAAAATGACTTGTTTGTAATTCTGGGATTTGTAGCATATTTTTTCATATAATTGTTGTTTCTTAGCTTGGTTTTATATAGCTTAAGGATATTTAAAATCCACACAATCAGGAATCATGATTTTACTGGGAAAGCTACTTAAAATACAGCTTTTTATAGTTTTAAAGTGTGCAGTGTACATTACCCTCCATCACAATCCCCTCCCTGTTAAACTTGTTCAGCTGTACACCTTTAAAATAATGGTTGTGTTGTAATGAAACAGGCAGAATAAGGGGATTTAGGGAGTCACTAATGAATAATGCAAGGAAAAAACTGTCCCAATATGAAAAAAATGATGTACCTACTGTTAGCACCAGTACAATTTCTGTTATGATTAATGTATGAAATTAAAACAACAAAAGATCTTATTTTATATATCTCTAGAGGAGCCTCCATCTTTCTTAGTCTTTTACAGTATTTTTCAGTGGATATTTTTGGGCTAAAGAATTAGCTAACCAAAGCTGACTTCTAAATATATATATTTGAAAGAATAATGACTTAATATTAGGACCCAATCAAAAATCCTAATGTGTTCTTGAATGTGCTGGGAATACCACTCAGGATCATAAATCTTAAGAGAATGCTTGGGGTACCAGCGGTTTTGTTTTGATTTGGGTTTTTCAGTCATATTTCCAATATAATCTTTCTAGCCATGGAGATTTATCTGTATACACACGGACAGTGAACCAGCAAATTTAAAATTAAATAATATATCCTCATCTTACTATAATTCTTCTCAGCTGACCCCTAGATTTGCATAAAGTTTAACAATTTCCTTCAAATTGGCTATTTATTACATTTCTTAGTACAGTACTAGATTACCTAAGGAAGGACCAATATCCTCATAATGAATATATTTCTTTTAATCGGTTCTAAGAGAGCAGTAGATAGCGTGTGACCTATTTACCCCCCAATTAAAACCAACCCATATCCCACGGGTTTTAGACCCAGCTGCTGCACATAAACCCTCAGCTAATCAGTAGCAGGAGAGCTGAGGACCCTGCAGGAATCCACTGTCTGTAGCCATTACCTCTGTCTCAATTTTCATTCAGTTTAGTCTCCTTTATCAGGTGAGTTTCTTTTGTTGGAAGTAATGGAAACTGAGTCTGTTTAACTTAAGCCAAAGGTAATTTTGTCGAAGGACGTGAGGTGGGTTACGGGAGTCAAAGGAAAAAAAGAGGAGCTGGGCCTCAGGAAACACAGGGGGCAGGACAGCACCCCGAAGCAAGATTGAAGAAGCAGGTGCTGGCCCAGAACGAGGGGAGCTGACTCGTTTCCCAGCTCCTCGATCTCAGTCAAGGAGGTCGGAGTCTGATCAGCCCCAGACTGGCTCAGGTGCCCAGCCCTTGGCCGAGGTGGGGAGGGTACCTACCTTGGTTAACAGTCCTGTTACGACCACACGTAAGGAGGAGTGTCCCAAAGGAAGAGGGGCTGCTGGTACCAAACGGTGATGGGAAAGAAGATGCTTCATAAACCAGCACCGTCCGCTTGCCCTGTTAGCCAGTGAACTAGAAGCGACCAGTAAAGGCGGTTACTGAACTTCACTGTTATGCCTTGGAGGCAGTCTTATATTTTGGATGATGAAGGCACCCCTGCAATTAGTAACTAAAATAAGTGGCTTCTCTCAGGCCTCACTCTTAAATGTTTGAAGCACAAGAAGAGTGTTTAGTCAAAATAGACTTCATTCTTGAGACTTAATAGTTTTTGATCCTAATCCCCTCAAACTCTCCATTTTCCCAGAAATCCTACTTTAAATCATGTATTTTAAAAAGCAGCTTTTAAAACCAAACACACTGGGACTTCCCTGGCTGTCCTGTGGTTAAGATTCTAAGCTTCCACTGCAGGGGGCGTGGGTTTAATCCCTGGTCAGGGAACTAAGATCCCGCATGACACGAGGTGTGGCCAACAAAGTAAAAAATAAACAAATAAAACCAAACACACTTAAGGGCTTCCCTGGTGGCGCAGTGGTTAAGAATCCGCCTGCCAATGCTGGGGACAACGGGTTCGATCCCTAGTCCAGGAAGATCCCACATGCCGCGGAGCAACTAAGTCCGTGCGCCACAACTACTGAGCCTGCGCTCTAGAGCCCGTGAGCCACAACTACTGAAGCCCGCGCGCCTAGAGCCCGCGCTCCACAACAAGAGAAGCCACCGCAATGAGAAGCCTGCGCACCGCAACAAAGAGTAGCCCCTGCTCGCCGCAACTAAAGAAAGCCCGTACGCAGCAAGAAAGACCCAACTCAGCCATAAATAAGTAAATTAATAAATTTATGAAAAAAACAGTTATTGTGAAAAGATATAAAATAGAGGAGCCTCCTATGAAATGAATAGGACTTGAAGTCTGCAGGCTTGGGTTCTAGTATAAATTTGTCATTTACACTAAATTGATCTTTCTTCTCCTTTCACCCCAGTATTTCTGTTAAGTGAGTGAATGAATGGTGTTTGACCCAAACTATTCACATTCGGTCTTGGGAAGAGTGCAACAGAGATAATACTCGTCATAGTATCACCTTGAAAGAAAGTGCTTCATAAACCCTAGATATTAGCCCACAATTGAATGTCAACTTCACATAAAAGGCATCTTTTTCTACCACCTGGGTGATTTTTTTGACATGCCTGGCAGTTATTATAATCTCAAATGAGGCTATAAGTTACTTCGACTCTCCTGGGTCCTTCTTAACTGTAACAGTTTAGAATCCTGAGCAGGTGAGTATAGGTAGGTAGGACTGTGGTTTGATACATTAGGTGAATACATGCTCCAGGAAGGACAGGTGTTACATCCAAGCAGAAATGATAGCTTTTTAGGTTACAGATGGAGCCAGTTTACTTCAGTTTCTGTGAAGGCCAAATAAACAGAAGGGTAACACTCTGTATGTTACTAATTCTGTGTGACTAGTAAATATTCTCTTCCACCCTATATTTGGAATGCCTTCAGAAATAAGACATATTGGGTTATATCCTTTAGAAAGCAATGATTTAAATTACCCATAGGATTAAATTAATGTTCTTGTAAAATAGAAATCCCTCCAATTCCATCTATTTTCCCATTCCTCTACTCATTGCCTTCTTTCCTTAGAAGACTGTAAAGAAGAAGAAACATTGCTTTCCTTAGAGTTTGTAGTTGATAGGTCTGGAGAAAGAAAGAAAATAGCTCTCTATTATTTTTCACTTTAGACCTGAATTATTTCGTACTCTTTTTTATTTTTTTAATATCTTTATTGGAGTATAATTGCTTTACAATGGTGTGTTAGTTTCTGCTGTATAACAAAGTGAATCAGCTATATGTATACATATATCCCCATATCTCCTCCCTCTTGCATCTCCCTCCCACCCTCCCTATCCCGCCCCTCTAGGTGGTCACAAAGCACCAAGCTGATCTCCCTGTGCTATGCGGCTGCTTCCCACTAGCTACCTATTTTACACTTGGTAGTGTATATATGTCCATGCCACTCTCTCACTTCGTCCCAGCTTACCCTTTCCCCTCCCTGTGTCCTCAAGTCCATTCTCTACGTCTGCGTCTTTATCCCTGTCTTGCCCCTAGGTTCTTCAGAACCTTTCTTTTTTTAGATTCCATATATATATATATATATGTGTTAGCGTACGGTATTTGTTTTTCTTATTTCGTACTCTTTGAAGAACTCTGTAGCTTAACCGAAAGAATGGACTGATTTCTTACAGTGCAAGTGGCTTACAGTAATCTTCCCCAAACTTTACAGGCTGTGAAGTGTTTTTTTGAGAAAGAGAGGTGTGGAATTGTATTGAAGGTAGGAAGCAAAGGCCAAAGGCGAGGGTGTTGAGAACAGAAGGAAGTTGCTGCCACCTAGAGGTAGAAGTTGGTAAATGGAGGGTGTACTGTGAAAGCTCATGGAGTGATCTTGAGAGGAGACTTTGAAGTAGAATCATCATGTAGCTGAAATGCTGCCAGTTGACTCAGTCTCTGCCTCTAAGTGGGACTAGACTCATTCTCTCCCCTTCCCGTTGGTACTGCGCCAATATTTCCTATGAGATTTTGCTGACCCTCGTGGGTTTTTCTATTTTTGTGGACAATAGCCTTGTTATTGATCATGAAACCGTCTGTTAAGTGTTTGGAAGTCATTGGAAGTCCTCTGTATCATGCAATCTCAATTATTTGGAGGAGTCCTTATTATCTCGGCTAATAACGAATGTCTTTTCCATAATCCATGCCATGTATTTCAAATATTACCTTGGGAGCTCCTCGAAGACTACATTTTCATTGAATTTTGTGTCTGACGCACTCCTGTGTGTCAAGAAAGCTCAGGTAGCAGGGAGACCGTTGAGATGGGAGCATGGGAGCAGAGAGCCCCAGGAATACCACTGAGAGGAAGGGACCCGGAGATTCCCCTGAGTTATGCCAAAACCTACAACCAATGCAGCACCAGCCTCAAGAATAATATACAATGTAGCCCATTTTCGTTTTGGTTATTAGAAACTCGTTGTACATAGCAGTGTCAATTTTTTTTGTCTTGCCAGGACATTTTTAACAGAAAATCCTCCCTCATAAAGAAGCCTAGGCAGCCAGGAATGTTGTGCTGCCACACTTGGCTGGCGATTCTCTCTTTCCAGGATGGCCATATTGCACAGACCCAGGGGGCACTCTTCACATTGTAGCCTATGTGGAGGGTACCTCCTGGGGCACTAAAGCAAAGCATATTGGCATGGAAAGGTGAGAAGAGACGAAGAGAATATCTGTGTGAGTTTATTCATCAGCCCCTCTCTCCTCTCCTGAATGGGAGACTTGATTGAATGTTGTGGATCATTGTGATGATGGTTTTCGGGGGGAAAAAAAGGCTTCAGAGAAGACCAGAAGACGTCAGCAAGACCTTTTAGAAAATGGGGATAGCAAGCAGAGTGGTCCTGTGTTCCTTGTTTATTTTTATTTTTAACGCGTCTCTAGAACGCGTTAGCTGAATCTCTTTTCTGCCTACCTGCCTGGTGGGGCTTTACGTACTTGCTTGCCATTTTTGCTCTTTTTCTTAGCTTGAATCGAATTTTAAGTTACCATTTAAGTATTTACATTCTACGTCACTTGCAAACCTGATCACTTTTGAAACTGCCAGAAGTTTTGTGAGTTTTTTGTTTTGTACTCAATAACATCATCACTGTTCTAGAATATTTGTGTTCATTCATTTGTTCCCTTATTCAGTGAAATTATGTCACCTGCAGTGATCTGGCCACTTTTCTGCACTCTGGGGACACTGTATTTAATAAGACAAACGGGCCTGTGATCTCACAGAGCTCACCGTGGAGTCGAGTAAGATAGATAACTAACAAATGTCTGGAGGTGATAAGTGCTCTGATGAAAGTGTAACGGGGGGATGATCGGAGACGACTGGAAAGCCAGCCCAGGGGCTTGGTCAGAAAAAAAGCTCTTGAAAGAAGGAGACACACAAGCTGGAAGATGCATGAAAAGGAGCCCGCTGGGGGAAATGGCCCAGGTGCTCGAAACAACTCACACAGAGGCCCTAGGATGGGAACACATTTGGAAAATTCAAGGAACATAAAAAAGTGAGTAAGGAGCAGGTGAAACAAGGTAAGGGCGGAGAGGTTGGCCGGGACAGAAGCCTGCAGCCTGTGGTCTGAGTGTAACAGGACCACAGGAGGAGAATGAAATGACCAGATATGTGGATATTTGCAAGGCTCACTCTGGCTACTCTGTGGAGAAAGGATTATTAACATTGATGAGCCGTACGTACCCACAGGTAAATCAGACAGAAACTATCACGGTACCCCTGAAGGAAGCCTGCCGTGTCCTCAGCGTGCAAACTTACAACTGTGAGTTTCCGTCCCTTTCTTTTGCCCCACCTCTGTATGCTATCAACAGCCCATCATAAAATGATGCCACCTGCCCTGGTATATGTCCAGCCCAGGGCTGCTTGGTGAGACACTCAACCTCAACTAAATAAATAGATCTTAATACCCAAAGGCGTCTTTTCCCAAAACACCAAGTACCCTGACCCCTTTCTTCCATGAAAAGACTTGGCACTGGAAAAGAATCTATTTGTTCATCTCCTCCAGGCCCAGTTTTCTTCCTGTTCTCCACCCACACAGTCACCCAAGCCAGAAGCCTCACAGTAACTTCAGCTCTGTCAAAACCAACATCTATTTGATCACCCAGTCTAGCATTCCTCTCTCTAAATATTTCTTGGCTGTGTTGGCTCTTCTTCGTCCCATCTCTTGCCTGAAGTATTAACCTGAGCTCCTAATGGTCTCCTTGGATTCTGATTCTTTCTACTCCCTGCTGTATGCAGTCTTCACCATGCCTACAATGATGTTTGTAAAGTGCAAAGGGGATTGCTCTTCTGTACAGCTCTGCCAGTACCTTGCCATCGTTTACATGTCCAGAGCCCTTAGAGCAACTTATGAGACCCTTTGCAAGATGACTCTTTTCCTCCTTTTCTACTTCGCTTTCCCTAAATGTTTCCCATCAGCCTTGGACCCTACGTTCCAGCCACAGTGAACTTATGTTTTTCAAAACACCTTGATCACAGAAGAAACTCATTCCGAAAGACTCAGATTAAGAAATCTCTTCTGTGCAAAGTCTTCCCTACAGTCTCCCATCCCAGCAGCCTCTTCTTCCCCCCTGATCCAATGCCCCTGTGTGAACCGAATTACCATCCTTATCATTTGGTTTACTCTCCTCATTTGTTTGCCTGTGTGTAATGATCTTCCCACCTTTTCATCTGCAGATGGCAAACCCTCTGTTGTGAGGACCATCATTTCCTGGCTTCCCTCACAGTACATGGGACAGTCAGCCCAGGGCATATTGATCAATGAAATGAGTAATCTCAACATCCTTGTATTATTTGTAGGAAAACTGAGGCCCAGAGAGTTTAAAGAATGTTGTCCAAGTTGGCACAGCGAATTTGAGCTGGGATTAGACCTTCTGTCTCCTGACTTTGATGGTTTCCCTTCCACTTTTTCATGGCTGTTTCCTATTCCTTATTCAGTATTTTTTAAAAAGTAGAAATACTCAGATTCAGAGAGCAACAAGAATTTTTTTCATGTTAGAAACATCTTTAGACATTACGTACATCATCTCTACCGTTTCTCTGCTTATAATTATTATACTCAACAAAATATTTGAAGGATAATCGTAGAATACTGACCTGAATTTCAGAGATTGGGGGCCTCGTCTGTCACTCTCTTAATTATCTGATCTGGGGCAAGATTGAGTCCCTCATGCCTGCTCTTGCCTATATATTTCAGAGAGATGATATGAAAATAAATAGAAGAGCTTTTGTAGGAAAGGACTTCATGCTCTGGAAGGCAAGATGCTCCAAAATGCCTCGGTGGTATTTTTTGGTCACTGTTCACTTTTCTCTTAAATGTAACCTCCTTTATTGGTACTTTAAAAATACATATATTTGACAGCTTTCCATTTCTCTTTTTGTTTCCACAATCATGTAGTTTTATAAAGGATTAAGATTCCAATTGTTACCTCCACCTGGATTAAGATGCCAATTGTTACCTCCACCTGACTTTTCCATTTACACCCTTCCCTCTGATCTACTTGATTCTGAATTTAATTATTAGGCTTACATTAACACCCTGTCTCTTTGCTTTCTTCCCGCCTAGTAGTTCTTCATGGCTGAGTGAAAAAAGCTTGATTAATAAAAGCCTGCCCTTTTATATTTCCTTGTAATTAGTCCAATAAAAAGGGGTCACCTCCTGGTTGGGCTTTGTGTGGGTAATTTTTTTAAATTCTTTGTCCTTTGGGTGTGCTAATTCCACGGCTTTTTGTTTCTTGTGTATATTGATGGATTTGAAAATCAAGCTTCTGGTTTTTATTGCCACACCTTCAAAGACACAGACACCCACAAACATCACAACTCTGGAAATAGGATTTGGGACGAGATTTAAATAGTGACTCTGTGGTTTAACAGGATTAAGGCATGGGACATTGTCAGATGAACAAAGAATAAATATCTTTTCTCTTTTTAATCTATTAGCTAACTCAACAGGTCCTGCATTTTAAGTGGCACTGTGCAAGAATATCAAATCCATGTTGGTGTGAAGAGTTAAATCATTTATCTTCCCAAGGGCTAAGAAGCTGGACCTCCCCAGGATCATAGCAGTTGTGGACCCATGGTCCCAGAGCACACACCAGAAAGGGCCTCCTAATGATAATAAGGGAGGATCATTTACTCTTTAGGAAATGTCCATCAAAGCAAATCTAGGGGTGTAATTGGCCACAGAGGGAGATGGGGCCTCGGAAGTACTGAATGTAGATTTCTATTCTCCAGTAATTTTTTAAGGCCTTTAAAATTGACCTGGGGTGAATAAATGTAAAAATAAAAATCCAAGCAACTCAATGGAGAAAAGCACAGGCTTTGAGATCAGGGGATGCTAGTTCAGATCGTGTCCTCTGCATTTATTGGTTGTTTGGCCTTAAGCGAGTCATCAAATTCCTCACCACCGTTTTCCTCAGGGGTAAAAATATAACAAAAATATCTCTTTCCTAGAGCTCAGCAGGTTAAAATTTAAATGTGTGGATTCAGGTTAAAGATCCAGCTGGAGCAGGATCATGTGTGTTAGTTATTATTTTTATCAAAATGCCAGCTCCTGATTATCTCCTCCCTCAAAAACAATCGTCTAAACATCTGTGTCTGACTCTGCCTTCTGTGTGGGTTATGTACTACCCCCTGACAAAGGGAACCTGATACAGAATTAGAAATGGGCCCTGAAATCAATAATTTGCTCTCTGGCATGCCTGGTTATATTGCTGGTAAATAATTCATCCTTTGGTGGTAGAAGGTAGGTCTCCAAAGTGATTCTCCACAAACTCCTCATTTTTAACACTTCTCTCCAAACGGGAACAGTGAAGTCTGATTTCCTCAGGAAATGGACTGTGTACTTGGTTAAACCACCTTTCAGTGATATTTTACATTCTTAAGCTTTTTATAGTTTTATGCATTTTCATACATATCATTCCATTTTTCTTCGTAACAATTCTGGGAGATATCTTAAAAGATATTACTATCTTAATCTTTAAAATGAAGAAGGGCAGAACAGAGTGGGGATTAAAGCATCAGTCTACTTATTTTCATGTTGCAGTTACCACATACTAACTCTGTAACCTTAAGGCAAATTTTTTAATATCTCTGTGCCTCAGTTTCCTAATCTATAAAATGGGACTTGCTATCAATCCTTGTGCCGTGGTTATTGTGAGGATTAAATGTACTAATAACCTAGAAAACTGTAAGAACAGTGTTTGGCAGACTCAATAAATATTGACTATTAGTATTTTAAGGGAAAGCAAACCTAATTTATGCAGGACCACAGCTAATATATAGCTAGCATTAGTTATCTCATTAATGTCTAGAAAGTATTTTGACCCTCTTACGGATAACAAAATGGAGACCTAGGTTAACTGATCCCAATATGATACACTCAGCTGACCTCAGTATTTCCACTACATCCCTCCTGTTCACTCCTCTTCCTTCACCTCCTTTTTAAATGTTCATGTTTTCCAAAGTTCCATCTCATTTTGTATAATCTTTCTTAATGATAACAGCCTTCTCCACAGTTTAAGTCCCCACCCTTTTGCCAGTGACAGCTTGGATTGACCACTTCCTCCTCTGTGTGTCCACCAAGTCTTTCTCTCACAACCCTTGAGTGTGTGTGTGTGTGTGCGCGCGCGTGTGTGTGTGTGCGCGCACGCATGTGTGCGCACCTCTCTCTTTTAGTCTCCAGTACCTTACAAAAGGTCTGGCCCATACATAGCAGGCACTCTGGAAATCTTAGAAGAAGGAAGAAAAAAAGGGATGGGGCATGGTTTTAAACTGAAGTGTTCTAATCCTCCTAGAATACTTTCCAGAATATTCTGGAATGTTTTAAGAGTTTTTCCAAGATTTGCTCAATTAAAATAATCTGCTTATCAGAAGTCTGACTTATCTTGAGTACATACTCTGTGCTAGTCACTGTGTGAATCCCAGGACTATAAAGGTATCCTCAAGGAATGTCTCTTTGGGGGAGATTTCAGACTCAAGAATGAGTTAGCAAAATTACGTTGTTGCTGTGTGTTGATGGTCTTTTGTAAAAATCATGTCTATGCCTCAGCAATTTAACGTATTTAGATATTGCATCATGTGTTGGCCCTGGGCGTCAGCACTGTTTGAGCTAGTGGAATTCATGCATAGAAATTATTTGCATTTTTTCATTTCATTTAAAAGTTTTTTAAAAAGTGTCTCCATTGTCTCCGTTTCCTAGTGTGGTTTACCATGTTTGTAAACTGAAAAATAATTGAACTAACACAGTTCCATCACTGTTTGCCCACATGCACATATACACACTCCTGATTGTGGTAATGCAGTAGTTTTGTTTGTGGGTTTTATCTGTGCATCTTTGCCAGCCTGATACTACTCCACTGTATTGACATTGGAATGTCATTAGAATGCTGATTTCTCTCTGGGTTTAAAGACCCATTTTGAAGGTGTCAGGCATTCAGTAATAGACTTTTGCCTGGTGTATAGACTGCCTGCGTTACCTACGTAGTCGGACATTACTATCCTTGAAACGTAAAAATGATACATCATTTATCTCATGACCACTAATGTTCCGCTGTTAATTGATTCAGTTGTGTAATGGCATGCCCTTGACTTGCATGCTTTCAAACTGTTGGGTATCTTGAAAATAGCATTAAGTGAAAGCAGAATCATGGCTGTTATTGCCCAGCGTTGTCTTTTACAAGTCGGTGCTTATCAGTAGATCGGGAGGCCTCTAATCGTGGAGATGGTAGATGTGAAGCACAGGTGTTGACAAAGGAGCATTTCCTTCTCTTCTTGCACTTGGTGCTTCGGCTTAGTGTGTGAAATATAGTAATTCTTGCACGCGATACTTTCATAAAATGTGGAACCACTCATCGTCACAATCTGGACATAATATGTCCTTTGTTAGATACATGTTGGGGATAATAATAATTACAGTTAATATGTATCAATATGCATGATTAGGATTAGGTTGGTCGGAGTATGTCCTTCAGCCCTCGTTCCAGCTGACCTGAATGTCACATGATTTAGTCACTGGAAGAGGAAAACCAAAGCCTGCTCCCTGGCTCCTGACCCAGACCCCTTCATGGTGAGCTCCTTCACACCTTCACGATTTTAGTCACAATGAGGCAAGAGTAGTGACTTTCCTGCATGAAACGTATCCTTTAAACGAACGTGCATTTGCAATGTGCATTCTTTTATGTCCCCAGGGGCTCAAGAGCACATGTCCAAAAATAACTCCATACTGCAGATGATTTATGGTAATGAGCCATATTTTTAAAATGAATACAAATGTAGTAACCGTAACTTCTCCTAACTACAGAATGAGTAAAATGTTTATTCTCATTGATAAATAATAGCTGTCATTTTAAGCATTCCTAAAAGTGACTGATTCTATTATCAGGCCTTGGTCCAAAGGCTGTAGCTGGCTAAAGCTAGAAGGCTCTGTGCCTCTAGGTGCAGCTGTCATCTCTGGATTTAACACCAGGATGCAGAAACATCAGCATTCTTCTTTTTTTTTAAGTAATTAATTTATTTTATTGAAGTCTAGTTGATTTTCAATGTTGTATTAATTTCTGCTGTACAGCAAAGTGATTCAGTTATACATACATATGTTATTTTTCATATTCTTTTCTATTATGGTTTATCAGAGTATATGGAATATAGTTCCCTGTGCTATACAGTAGGACCTTGTTATTTTTCCATTCTGTATGTAATAGTTTGCATCTGCTAATCCCAAACTCCCGATCCTTCCCTCCCCCACCCCCCTCCCCCTTGGAAACGACAAGTCTGTTCTCTATATCTGGGAGTCTGTTTCTGTTACATAGATAAGTTCATTAGTGTCATATTTTAGATTCCACATATAAGTGACATCATATGGTGTTTGCTTTTCTCTGTCTGACTTACTTCACTTAGTATGATAATCTCTGGGTCCATCCATGTTGCTGCAAATGGCATCATTTCATTCTTTTTTATGACTGAGTAATATTCCATTACACACACACACACACACACACACACCACATCTTTTTCCACTCATCTGTTGATGGACATTTAGGTTGTTTCCGTGTCTTGCCTATTGTAAATAGTGCTGCGGTGGATATAGGGGTGCATGTATCTTTGTGAATTGTAGTTTTGTCTGGATATATGCCCAGGAGTGGGATGTCAGCATTCTTTATTTCTGAAACACTAGCCTTCGTTGAAGGTAAACCTCAACCAGCTACATGCAGGAAATAACAAACTCTAATAATGTAGAGGGACACACGCACACATTCACATATATGTGTATATCCATACCTGTATGTATATCGATCTCACCCTGCAGTTTTATTTCTTAATATCCTGGTACAGATTTTGCATGTGTTGAGCATCCTGACGTCACGCTAGCCTTAAGCAGCACATGCTGCTGTACTTTCCATTCTTGCATTGCTCTTCGGTGCCTACACACCTGCTCCTGCAGCCCTGGGGCGTTATAGCAGTTCTTCCTGTGTTCCCTCCTCTGGAGTAACTCCTCTTGCTGCCGCCACCCCTACCCATACTGGACCAGCTCCCGTGTAGCTGACTCAGGCTCCAGGTGGTCCAGCACAAAGACCCCCGTCACCGGGTCTCCTCTCCTATCACTGACTTGCCAAAAAGGGTTTTATAAAAACTTGTCTTGAGAAGATCCCTACTGGAGGGGGCCTATGCTTATCCTTTTAAATCCTTTTTCACCCATTCTCTCATGGGAAACTCACAGTCAACCTTTGGGACATTAACATTCGGTATCACTGACCACATTTTGTCAGTGATGAAATTAAGGGTCCAAAATAGAGATTCAGTGATTCGTTCTCTGTAACAAGCCACTGTGGAACAGAGCCGACACATTGAGATCTCAGTCCAAATTTAGCACTGGATCTCCTAACCCAGGCTGCCCAGAGTCAGCTGGAATTCTTATTTGTGGAAGGGGAATTTCAAAGCAGACACACCAGCTCTATTTTATTTCAGTACAAAGATGCCACAGATCTTGGCATTTGGCTTTGTTTGAAGTATGGAAAAACATTTTGTAGAAAGGGAGAAGATGAGCTTCCAGATAAACATGAGAGGTCACTGAAGTTCTTGAAATGGATTTTCAAAACCTTTTTAAAGGTATAGATTAGTTTTCTCTCTGAAATGCTTGACATACAATCCTGCCTCAAGGAACTAGGGAATTATAAGAACTCTCAATGTACTCTATAGTCGTCTGATTTTTCTCCTTTTTTTTGGACACCACAACTTCCTAGAAACCACCATCATGGTTTTTCTCATCAACACAATGGGACTTGAAAACTAAGGTGATTATTCTGAAGATATTCGTGGTTCCGAAGCACACTGTTACCAAAACGATTTTTAAGATGTATTTCTTGGATCAACTTTTTCTAAATAGAAATAAATGCACATAAACCTATGCATATAACAACATACATATCTCTTGGTAGTTTTTCAGAAGCCATTTCAAAAGAAGTTTCCATGTAACTTTAATGGAATGAGAAAACATTTCTTCTAGTACTTCTCTCCCGCCACCCCGCTTGATTTCTAAAAATATTCAACTTGTTAAATAATCGTATAGTAAGTCTTTTGGCAAAGCTAAACTCTCGGGTGCTTTCTGGATCTTAGAGGGCTATTTTAAGGAACATAGCATTGATCAGGCAACAGAATTTAAGACTCTGCATAAGAAGAGTTGATCCTGCAGGAAGTCAGGATAAACCCCTTCTGCCAACATTCGGCAAGAGGGAGTAGTAGTAAGAGCACATGCAGTACTTAGGTAATTCATAGATGAATATACATCCTCCAAATTTGCTCATATTCTTTTTTTTAATGTCTATCTATCTGTCTATCTTGGCTGCGCCGGGTCTTAATTGCGGCACGCAGGGTCTTCTTTGCCACGTGCGAGATCTTCATTGTGGCATGTGGGATCCTTTAGTCGCGGCATGTGGGATCTAGTTCCCTGACTAGGGATCCAACCTGGGCCCCCTGCATTGGGAGCGCAGAGTCTTAACCACCAGGGAAGTCCCCAAATTTGCTCATATTCTAAGCTCAGATTTTGGAAATGGAGTGTAGCCAGGACTGAAGAAATCAAGCTGATGTCCTCAACCCATCTGAAATGTAACAGGCTACTTCCTGCCTCCTTCTAGCAACTTTTCTTGTAAGTGGAGAAACTAATGGAAAGATGTGGGATTTTCTTATGTAAGAGAATGAAAGACCAGAGGAGGGTTGGGACTCAAGGCTAACTTTTTTCTTTATGCTCAGGAGAACATGACTTTACTATGGCTCTCCCAGACTTAAGGCGGCGATGGAAAGAACTGAGAAACAGTCACTCCTTTGAGGAGGGGGAAGCTGAGCCATTTCAGTCCCTCACAGGGAGAGGTGACTATTGTTTCTTCTGGATGAACTGTTTTCTTAAGGGAAAAGCAGGTTGGAATCCTGAGCTCTCATTTGAAAGTATACACGCTGCCGTTTCATATCCTCAGTGCTAAGAGGGTTGATGTTACTCACATTCTACTGTTTGACCTCTTTAAGGTTGCTTAATCTGCCTAAGCTTTATTTTACTCATCTGTAAAATGGGAGCGATAATGCCATCATCTTAGAGTATTGGAAGAACTAAATAAAATTATACACGTAAAAGAATTAACAAAGCATCCGGCAAACCTTAATTTGTTCTATCAATGTTAGCTATTGTGAGCTATTATGATTTGAATACACAAAAGTTCAGCGAAAGGAAAATTCCTATTTGTGATGCTCTAAGTAGAGACTAAAATCCATATACTCTCTGTCTTTTGAGCTCAGGTTTGACTGGAGTAAAGCTAGCAAGTAATTTCAGAGATTTGGTTCCGTTCTTAAAATTTTGTGCTTTTCCAAGTGAAAAATTGTGCATGTTCCACAGAATACCTTAAATATTCAGGAATCTTCCCCGAGTCTAATGACTGTAGCAAGAATCTGAAATAATAAGCACTGCCCTTTGCTTCTGTCACTTTTTTTTTGCTTCTCTTATACCTCTAAATAGCCAGCATTTTATTAAATTGACCCTGTTGGCTCTGCTCAAAAGCCACAAAACGAGAGAACCATCAGCAGGTTGGGCTTGAAACTCACCATGTCAATAGGCTTTCCAGCCACTTTTCAGAGGTCAGTGTGCGTGGCAGCAGGAACGTGAAGGCTCTCGTCCCTTGGTGACCTGGAGTAGGTGTGCAGCAGGTGACAGAAGGGGACTGTCACAACCCCACTTACTGCTGAACCCCCAGAACTCAGAGCTGTGCTCGCACATAGTAGGTGCTCAGGAAACGTTTGTGAAATACTGAAGAAGTGACTGATCTCACAATGACATCTTGAGATTTTTTTCAAAGCAACTAAACTGTATTTTTTAAAACTTTAAAACTAAAATTCATATGGAATATTTAGAGAGAGAAGAGTAGTAATTGGTTAGTATAAACTTATTTTCTATAAATTTAGATTTCTTTTTTTTTAATTGAAGTATCGTTGATTTACAAAGTTGCATTAGTTTCTGGTGTACAACAAAGCGATTCAGTTTTATATGTATATACATATATATTCTTGTTCATATTCTTTTCCATTATAGTTTATTACAAGATACTGAATATAGTTCCCTGTGCTATACAGTAGAACCTTATTGTTTATCTATTTTATATATAGTAGTTTGGATCTGCTAATCCCAGACTCCAAATTTATTCCTCTCCTACTTTCTCCTTTGGGCCTATTGGCCATCTGTGTGTCTTTGGAGAAATGTCTGATTTCTTGTTTTAAAGTCAACCACTGAGAACAATGAACTTGTTGAAATTCATCACTGGAGGGGCAAAGGTGAGAGTTTTAGTCTTATTCTATGAGCCTTACATACTTGAAATTAAAATAATTCAAAACAGTGACCCTGAAGCTCTGCAGGTTCCATGGTACATGGTTTAAGACAACTGTCGTGGAGCTAAGAGAGGATGTCGCACTGGGCTAAGGATTATGAGAAGAACTGTGATCCAGGGGATCACAATAGAGGTCTTTGCTGTTACTCCTTGTAAATCTGAAGGCAAGATTCTTATCCCACAAGGAAACCGGAATTTACAGCTTTGAAACCCCAGCTATGTCTGGCCAATCCAAAGCTTTTGTGGGTCTTGGGAGCACTGTTGGTGCAACCCATTCCTGTGGGCAGGGACCAACCCTGATAGGCTCTCTCGTGCTTGGGAGGCATCGTGGGTCCATGGCAGAGCACACCTGAGCTTTTGTCGCTCTCCTTCTGTGCTCGACTTAACTGTGCTTTGCTTTTTCTCTCCTCTAAGATGCAGGAAAGTTTCTGTTCCATGGAAACATTGTCAGGATGAACTGGAACTTTAAAAATGAATAAAACATTTTTTAGAGGAAGTTAAACTGCTCCAAGGAAAGATGCTTTAGGAATGGAAGGAGTTATTATAAACTTTTTAAAAAATGGGTATGTCAAAATGCTCTTAGCACTTTGAGGAGAATGTGTCCCATTTTACTCCTTATGTTTTTGCCTTTGCTCCTGGAATTTTTAAGCCTGTCTTCTGGATGCGTAGATCACATTAGGGGGCGGGGTGGGGGGAGGGCTTTTCATACATGAGTTGCACTGTCTGTCAGTGCAAGACTGCTCTGTTGTTTCTCCTGATTTTCCTCGAAGTCTCCCCGACGCTGGTAGACTGACACTTAGATATATGCCAGAGCACAAAATTCTTTCACCTCGGGACACGTAGAGGGTGTATCAAGAATGCTTTCCCTGATTCCTGCTTCTTGAGATAAAAGAACATATGGCAAAGAAAATCTTAGCTAGTTGCTCTGAAACAGTAAATCAAGAATTGAACTCATTTAAGCAAACTAAAGGATGCATGACATGGCTAGTTCTAAATCATCTTCCATGATGAGGCTTAAGTGGGTTTACCCTGCAGCGCTCTACTGTGATTCACTCTCTCCTCCTGTAACTATTTCTGGGAACGCTTCTTGGTACTTGGACAGCATGCAAACAGGTCACAGGCTGTAGCTCACAGAGTCCACAAAATTGAGTAATTCTACAAGGGCTGTGCCCTTGCAGCCCAGCAGATCAGCTCTGAAAAAATAGCTGAGTGCATATTCCTGTGCACCTTACCGATTTTTAATTATCACACCTCACAAGGTGATATGTTTCTGCTAAAAGGAAAAATTATTATTTGGATTTGAAAACTAGAGAGCTCACTTAAAAAATACAATTATCCAAGAATGTGCTAACCCCAGGTAAATTTACAAATGTTTTGATCATTGTCAAAGAGAGTGTAATATGTTTTCTGATTATTTATCATTATCTCTATGTAAATGTGAGAATGATTCAGAAATTATTATTAGTCCGCAGTGGTGCAAAGGTCTCTTGAGAATATCAGATAACAATAATGAAAAGAGGCATAAGTGGTGTGTTCATTTCCCCAACCTCTGCCCCCTGAGCACTTTGAACTTTCTTAGAGACTTAAAACTTCTTACTTTTTTTATTGACTTTATGCCTTCACTTCTACATCCTATATGGGCTATGTGACGTACATTTTGTTACTTTTAATTGAGATATAATTGACATATATTAGGTGTTGGTTTGATACATTTACATATTGTAGTATGACTACCACGTTAACACTGACACTGCCATCACATTCCATAATTATCTTTTCT
This sequence comes from Balaenoptera acutorostrata, assembly GCF_949987535.1. Classification (NCBI taxonomy): domain Eukaryota; kingdom Metazoa; phylum Chordata; class Mammalia; order Artiodactyla; family Balaenopteridae; genus Balaenoptera; species Balaenoptera acutorostrata. Next base: position 32,724,008 of record NC_080081.1, read on the forward strand.
CTTTTTGCGTGAGAACAATTCAGATCTAGTCTCTTAGCAACTTCGAAGTTTCTAGTACGGTATCGTTGACTGTATTGACATGTGTTTTTCTAACTGAAGTTTGTTTGTGCACTTTTGTAATTATCTTTGAGGTTAACAACAATACTTAATACATTCCCAGCCCAAAATTAGGGGACAGAGTGAGGTAAGATTTATTGAGGCTACCCCAGTAGCAAAGGCTAACCAAGTAGTAGGCACTGTCTTAAATGCCTTACATGTATGAATTTATTTACTCCTTGTAACAACCCTGTAAGTCTGCTTATTTGTCCCATTTTATAGAAGAGAAACTGAGGCATTGAGGCCTTGTCCACAGCTGTACAGTTAGATGAATGAGGCTGGGTGATCTGTCTCCATACGGCCCCAAACACTTAACCACAGACCTTCTCCCATAAGGGATGGCCAACAGACCAGAGTTTACAAATGATATAACCATAAGTGAAAGCTTCATGAAATCATCTTGGCTATGTTTATCATGGTCTTTTCAGCTATGCAGCCCTTTAAGGGTAATCTTACACCCTGGTTAACTCCCTCAGCACTTGTAGATTCTGTTTTAATCACTCCATAGCTGCTTACATTTGGTCTTTTGTTGTTGTTTTTTCATAAACATAATGCACGTTGACTTACCCATATTTTAAGTTCTAAAGATCAGAGACAATGTCTTTTATTATTTGTCTGTTTTCCACAAGAAAAGACATGGAAAAACAAGGATAGAGTGAGCACTGAAAAATGCATACTGGATGAGGTGGATTTAAGAAAGTTAAATAATTTGGTTTTTATTAAGCTATTTTTTACATCTGCCAAAATGTGTAATCTTCAGATAATTTGGTATCATTGGTTTTCAGTCACATATTAATGCCAACATGCATTTGGCCAATTTGGTCATCTTCTGAGAGACTCACAGAAATTTCTCCAAAGAAGATGCTTAATACGTTCTCACTGATAATATACATATTCTTTAACTAACTTCTTGCTGAAAAAAAAAAAAAAAACAACCCAGGTTCCAGATAAAGCTAAATGAGACAGTTGCAGATATTTCCACAAATGCCTAATATTCATGCACAGAATTAGGAGAAGTCAAAGCCTTGCTATTCTACATTAAAGTATATTTTTATTACCCAATAAACAAGGAAAATTAAGCTGGTAATTAGTATGAACTTTGTATCTGATTCACAGATGTCTTCTGATAACTCGTATTTAATCCTGCAATGTCATTGCCAGTAATACATTGAATACTTACTAGGTTTATAGGCACATTGTCTTTTTGAAGGGTCTCAGAAGTTGCCCTCAGGTAATCTAGATAGGAGTCAAAAGAAAAAATACATTGCGTTGTTTGGAAAATAGGATAAGAAATCTTAGAAGCCAGTGAAACATAATCCTTTTTGTTAGAACATGAATTTAATCTTAGAAGTTAGTATGTAATGAAGAGAACTAAAAAATCAAACAGATAATGTTTCATCTATTGCTCTAAAATTTTTTTAAGAAATGAAAGCTAGAAACTCTACATGTCAGATGCTGGAGTATAGCTATTAATATGTAATTTTCCCCTGGGAAGCCCTTCTGTTTTAGTCAGTCACTCTCTTCATAATAAGCATCAACACTTTATTTTTCTGCTTTACTTTCTCTTTGAATGAATCCAAACTTGCACCAATGATGTCAAACATGTTTGAACAGTGGATCACAACATACCAGTTGATCCTGCACGGCAACAACCCATCTGATAACCAGCCCCTATATTGTTCTTCGGAAGCCGTAACACACATCACGTGGAGATTTGCACCTTCCCTGTAACATAAGCACCACCAACACTCAGTAATATATAAAGTTTCTGCTTGACAATGTGATCTTTAACATACAGGCACTTATATCACCTGGTACTATGTAAACCTGTGGAAACTATGAGATAATGAGAGAAATCTTAAAATGGTGAATTTTCTAGTGTTTGAATCGTTTTACTGACTCTTGGAATCAGACAGTCTTAAAGTATTATAGTTTATATTGGCAGCTGGAAGAATCAAATATTTATTATATTAATAATTAACTCTGAGTTAGGAGGAATAGATTGTAATTCACAGAAACTCCAGGCTTTCTGGAGACATTATCCTTAATTAATATCTCTAGATTATGAAACAGTTCTCACACTACACATCCATTTTCCCTATAAATGAGTTGCATTATGTAGGCTATGATGGCTGAAAGTAGGTCCTTGAATGGAGGATCCAGGGGACGTGTTAGGGGTAACTAAGGAATTTCAGTTAGTAGGGCTTAAGTAGACTAGCAGGCTAGTAGACTTGTCTTGATGCATGCGTGCTTGGAAGCATGCATCATGTTCAGGATAGCTTTGGGAAGAGAGGAGGTGATTTTTAAGTAGCACCACTGGTGGTTATTAAGGTGGGAGTAGAACTTCATGGGGGAGGGACCCAAAAAACTCAGTGCATACAGACCAAAGACAAGTAATTTGTCTTAGCATTCAAAATCTTTACCAAGACTGCCTACCCATCCTTACCTCTTACTATGTGTCCCTACCTCACCCTTAGTCTCAGTTTTCCCATCTGTTAAATGGGGATAGTAGTGTTCATCTCATAGGGTTGTTCTGAAAATTAAACAGATAGTCCATACATAGTACAGGGCTTGGCATCATTTATTAAGTGCTCAATAAATATCAGCCAGCATTCTTCTTCTTCTTCCACTCCTCCAGAAGTAAACTCTGAATTTCTAGTAGACTGCTTTACCCACGTTTGACCAAATACCCCTCATTCCTTTTTATCCCTGGGCCAATGCTCAGGTGATTCATCCTGTCTGGAGTGTGACCCTCTCCACTTCACCCTATGCCTCCCTTCTCGAATTCCCACTCAAAGTCAGGGTCCTGCTCAAATCTCACTTTTCCCAGGATGGCGTCCTAACCACCACAGCCCCCAGGGGTGGCTCCCATCTCTGAATTCCTCTAATGGCCACGAACAAACAGTCTTTGGAACACCAATTTGTTGTCCCTTATATTGTCGGGTGTCTTTTAAATTATATGTATAGATATATGCCTTGTCATACCACTTACTAAGCAGCATGTGCCTTAAAGTAGAGATTGTGGGGTCTGATGCTCTTGGGCCCCCAAATCGCTGAGTAGGAGGTCTTGCAGAGTGGCCTGGTGGAATAAGTAATCAGCTTTGGAGCCAGACAGCGCCTGGTTGGGATTCCTGGCCTGCCACTTCCTTGTCCTGTGATCTTGGGCAGTTTACCTTTCCTGAGCTTTAATTTTCTCTTCTGTAAAGTGCAGATACCCTATAGAATTTTTTGAAAATTAGTAGTAATATGTATCAAGCACCTAGCACAGTTCTGGGCACAAGTAAATGCTTAATGATATTGTTGTTATTATACAGACTATATATCAGTAGATACTTCTTAACTGATCAATAGAGAATAGCAAATACCCACCCTTCTCCCTGCCCCGAAAAGAGGAAAAGACATATATGTTTGAAATTTCAAAGAATATTTTGCCATTTCTAAGGAAAATAACAAAACAAGTAGATTAAGCTTCTTTATCTTAAATATCCCAAAGTATTAAACCTGTGTGAACATATAACCATGCATTCCTTCAATAATTAATGCCACGATTTGTATGGCACTGTTCTAGAAACTTCAGATGAAAAAGTGATTAAGAAAAATCTAAAAGATACAACAAACTAGTGAATATAACAAAAAAGAAACAGACTCACACATATAGAGAACACACTAGTGGTGACCAGTGGGGAGAGGGAAGGGGGGAGGGGCAAGATGGGGGCAGGGGAGTAAGAGGTACAACTATTAGGTATAAAATAAGCTACAAGGATATATTGTAGAACACAGGGAATGTAGCCAATATTTTATAACTATAAATGGAGTATAACCTTTAAAAATTGGGAATCACTATACTGTACACCTGTGACTTACATAATATTGTACAGCAGCTATACATCAATTTTTTAAGTCTTTAATTAAAAAAAAGAGAAAAAGTCCCCAACCACATCTCTGCTGAGAGAGACGGATGATGGACAGATAAATATACTATATAACGTTAGGAGTGATAAGCGACACAAAGGAAAATAAAGCAATAGACAGTGAGAGGGTGTGGGGAAAGGGGGGTGGGAGGGGACATGTATGTCCTCTCTGAAGAAGTGACATTTGATTAGAGCCGTGAATGCAGTGAGGCCAGAAGCCATATGGTGAGAAATAGTTCTAGGCAGAGGAATAGCAAGAGTGAAGGCCCTGAGTTGAAATGAGTTTGACACATTCCAAGAACAGTTAGAAAGCCACTGTGGCTGGAGTAGAGTGAGCTGGAGAAGGAATGATAAGGTCTGAGAGTTCCTAGAGGGCCTTGTGGGTGACAATAAAGACTTCGGGCTTTGTTTTCAGTGAAATGGGAAACCGCTGGCGTTTTGATAGGACACTGTTTCTTTATTAAGAAGACTATGAGAGAACATTTCACAGCCATTAGGATGGCTGTTATTTAAAAAAAAAAATCAGGTGTTAGTGAGGATGTTGAGAAATTGGAATCCTTGTGTATTGTTGATGGGAACGTAGAATGATGCAGCCTCTGTGGAAAACAGTCTGGCAGTTCCTCAGAAGTTAAACAGAGAGTTACCCTATGATCCAACAACTCCATTTCTGGGTAATATACCACCAAACAAATTGAAGACAGGGATACATGTACACTGGTGTTCACAGCAGCAATATTCACAATAGCCGAAAGATGGAAACAACCCAAATGCCCATCAGTGGATGAAAGGATATACAAACCGTGGTAACTACATGCAGTGGAATATTATTTGGCCTTAAAAAGTGATGAAATGCTGTTACATGCTACCAAGTAAATGAATCTTGAAAACACTATGCTAAGTGAAATAAGCCAGACACAAAAGGACAAATATTGTATGATTCCACTTATATGAGATACCTAGTTTAGGCAAATTCATAGAGACAGAAAGTACAGTAGAAGTTTTCAGGGACTGAGGGGCCAGGAGGATGGGTTACTGTTATATACTGGGAGCAGAGTTTCTATTTAGGGTATTGAAAAAGTTCTGGAAATGGATAGCGGTGATGGTTGTACAACAGTGTGAATGTACTTAATGCCGCTGAATTATACCCTTAAAAGTTGTTAAAGAGTAAAGTTTATGCTACATATATTTACCGTAATAAAAAACAAACAAAAAAGACTATGGGGGGAAAGGGTGTGGAAGCAGAAATTCCAGTTAGATGCTGTGGCAGTAAGCCAGATAAGAAATACATGGCTGTGGAGATGGTGAGAAGTATTCAAATTCAGGATGCATGTTGAAAGTAGAGCCAGTAGGACCTTGCTGACAGGTTGCAAATGGAAGAGGATAATCACAAAAGACTCGTAGTTTTCTTCTGAGCCACCAGGAAAACAGTGGTCAATTCCTGAGATAGAGAACACTGGGGAAAGAGCAAGTTTGGGGGAAAATATCACGTATTCACCTTTCAACATGTTAAATTAGATGGCTGATTGACCCATGAGTGGAAGTTCAAGATGTATGAGTCTGGAGCTCAGGGAAGAGAGCCTGCAGAAATAAGAATGGATGGGTGACGTGCAAAAAGATGGTCGATGCAGCACACTCTATGAAGCATGGGGGTGAATGTGATCACCCAAGCAGTTGAAAGAGAAGTGGTCAGAGGCCTGAGCTCAGGGACCCTCTGGCATTCAGAGGCACATACATGTGAGATGCTTTTCATTAATATTAGCAGGTTTCTGTTAAGCACCTCCTCTATCAGGCACTGTTGTAGGTGACTGGGACAGCAATGCCTAAAATAAGGCAGCCCCGCCCCCGCTAATATTATCTATTGCTCTTGGGCGAGTTACGTAACTTGACTGAACTCCAGATTCCTCATCTGTAAAATGGGCTTAATCATTGAGGTTCACACAAAGCGAAACAACAGTAACTTGAAACAGTTCCTGATTATCCACCTGTTTATACAAGGTGTTTTATTTTCATAACTCTAATTCATCTTATAACCCAGCAAGGTAGGTATAAAGTTTAGGGAAGCTGATAAATTTTTCTAAGACATAGCTAAAAATTCATTTTCATTGGCAAGATTCTTACCCGGGTAGTTCTGGACTCACATCTTTCAGTCCATCCAATATTTCAAGCCATTCTAATATGTAAAATACTCAGCAAGCTGCCTGAGACGATAGTAAGTGCTTCAAAATATGTTTCTTTCATCCCTTCTTTGTCCTCCCCTCCACTTAAGTGAGTCTCTTTGAAGTCCTGAAAAACAAACTCCTATAATTAAAACCAATCAGAAAAGCAATCACTTAGGTCATCAATATGTAAACTGCCAACGATAAACTTAGTAATATCCCTAAACAAATTTAATGAATGTTAATTGACTGAATAAACAAAAACTGTGTATTTGTCTAATTTTCTCTACAAAGTACCTGGCCTTTAGAATTTACAGATTGGACAGCACTTAATGAAATTCTATTACTATTAAATTAATTTTATGAGCTTTCTTTTATAAACTGCATTCAAGATATCCCTGAAAATACTACCTTAACTTAGTTTATACTACCCTTTTAAATTATTGCTTGTCTGGCAAATGAAAAGAAAGTGCCACTCTGCTGTCTTTTTTTTAATGATCCTTATTTATTTATGTTTTTGGCCACGCTGCTTGGCTTGTGGGATCTTCGTTCCCCGAACAGGGATCGAACCCGGGCCCTTGGCAATGAAAGTGTGGAGCCCTAACCACCGCCAGGGGATCCCCTCTGCTGTTTTTTTAAACATAAATCTATTGTTTATACGTAGATTAATTTTAATCGTTAGTGCCTCCTATCTTGCCACTCTTCCTGGGGACTCTAGGATGGTTCAGGACATTATTATTATCGTGGTCACCCAGGCTAAGCTGCTGGAGTCATTCCTCCCTCTCCCGTATCTGCCATCATCCAGTCAGTTACCAAGAACTGACAGATCTGCTTCTGAAATGTCTTGGAATTGGTCCCCTCTGATTCAGATTTAAAGACAGTACTTTGGTTCGGCTTAGAATCCACTGCTTAGATGATGGCAGTAAATAGCTCTCTAACTGATAAAGGCTGATTCACTAATGAATCCTATTTTTATAAGCCAGAATTTTCCTCCTAAAACTAAAAAAAAAATAAAATCCTGACACTTCCAGGACCTACAAACATGGTTCATTATAAGGGAACACTCAAAGCCCGTGGTATCTGGCTCTGGTCATCCTATTCTTGTCTCTTCTGCTTTTTCTTTACCTCTCACACATTATTTAAGACCCACAAGTCAGTGTCCTACATTAAGCTTGCCCTGATCTTCTCAGAATTAGACACTTTCTCCCTTTACTCCCATAGCGCTTTATTATTCCTCTCTTTATCACATATCATTTCTACGGCTTTTATAATTATGATTCACATACATAAGTTGGAGCAATTTTTTATTATCTTAACAGCTGGCACCAAGTTCCTGCAGGAAAAACTCCTTTGGTGTAGAAAATGTGCTTTTAGGAATGCTTGGAGGTAGACTGACAGCTGAACCCCACTCCTACTTCCCGGCCAAGGACTTGGATGTAACCTTAGCCCCAGGGTTTTTAGTAGGGGAAATCTGCCCTGCATGTGCCAAGGGAAGGAGTTTGTTGTTTTTCTCTTGAATAAAGATGAGATGGGGGTAGAAGAAACCAGAGATGAGATGAAGGAGAGAGAGAGTGCCAGCAAGATGTACACTTGCCTGAGGCTGGAGGGGACCAGTGAGCAGTGCAAAAGTAGCCAGAAGCATTTTATAAATACAGGAACACTAGGAAGAGAAAAACAAAGCTCCAGGAGTGCCTCAACGTCGATAGTAAAAAGGGCTACTGAACTCAGATGAGTTCAACCATCATCAAGATGGTTGTTCTTGATGTGAAGATTGAAGAAGGTGCTGATTTTTACATCCAGATTAATGATAGAGGCCAAGATAGCCCTGAGAATATAAACCTCCCAGAAATTTACATACATCTTTTGGGAATGAGGGTTGGACTTCCACATGTCATATAATTGGTAAATATTTGAGTCCTTTGTCACCTGAGTCAGATAAATATCCAAATCCTACACCTCACCAGATTATAAACTCTCTCAGGATACTTTTGTGTGCCCACTTGCTTTCCTATGATGAACCCACAGAAAATATTTGTTGTTTTATTTGATTGAATAAGTAGTGTTAAGATGAAAAATACCTATACACCTGACTGCTATTTATTTAAACTCTCATCTTATGGATTTTCTCAGCAGGAAAAAGCCAAGTAAAAAAATACCAACAGTGCAAATGATATTTAATCATCAATGAATATGGTGCACGAGACTTAGTATTGTCATCTTGATATATTATAGGTTTTCCATCTTACTCTAGGACTGATGTGATGTAGGAGGAAGTGTAAACTGGAGGTCTTAAGTCTATCATTTCCTAGGCATTTAACCATTCTGAGCATCTATTTTCTCTACTGTTTCTCAGCTCTTAGACTGCCAATAACAACATCTACCCTGCCAAGCTTTCTGTAATTTTTGTGATGATCTTCTAAGTTTATGTATGGTGATATAAAAGTCATTCTTATGCCATCTGCAGTATTTGATAGTACACAGTAAGTTTACTATAAACAGCAGAGTACACATTGAGAGGCTACCAATCATATCTAATAACACTCTGGTCCTGAGAGCTGTGGACAGCGTTTTACCAATAATGGAGAAGAGTGAAGTTAGGAAAGTAAGTGATATTTACATGATGCTTGAAAGCTTGCAAAGTTTTTATCTAACCCTTCTTCTTACGTGGAGAAAGATGAGCCAGGGCTGTACTCTTGGTGGATAGTCTGGCTCCAAGATTTTAGTGATATATGAAGTTCTAGGTGAGAAGTTCTAGGCAAGTAGCATAGAAATGGCAGAAACATCAGCTCCATAGAAGCAGGCTAAGAGCAAAACTGAGGTTGGAAAGAAAGTGTAAGTATCAGCAAATAGGAACTTAGTAAGGAATGGCTCTTGGTATAAACATGGTTTCATGGAACCCAAGGTAAAGAAGGAGCTCAAGGGCTGCCCTGGTGGCGCAGTGGTTGAGAGTCTGCCTGCCAATGCAGCGGACACGGGTTCGAGCCCTGGTCTGGGAAGATCCCACATGCCGCAGAGCAACTGGGCCCGTGAGCCACAATTACTGAGCCTGCGCGTCTGGAGCCTGTGCTCCGCAACAAGAGAGGCCAAGATAGTGAGAGGCCCACGCACCGCGATGAAGAGTGGCCCCCGCTTGCCACAACTAGAGAAAGCCCTTGCACAGAAATGAAGACTCAACACAGCCATAAAAATAAATAAAAATAAAATTAAAAAAAAGAAGCTCAAAACGCTTCTCAACCTCTTCTATGAGACCGTCATTCCCCTGATACCAAAACCAGATAAAGACGAAAGAAAACTACACAATATCCCTTATAAATATAGGGTCAAGAGCCCTTAACAAAATACAAGCAAACTGAATCTAGCCACATATATGGAAGATTATATACCATGACCAAGAAGGATTTAACCCAGGAATGAGGCTGGTTTGACACATGAAAATCAATCAGTATAATACATTATATTAATAGACTTAAACACAAGACCACATGATTATCTCAATTGATGCAGAAAAGGCATTTGATGAAATTCAACATCTTTTCATGATAAAAACACTCAGCAAACTAGGCATAGAAGGGAATTTCTTTAATCTTATAAAGAACATCTATGAAAAACCCGTATCTAACATCCTTAATGGGTGACTGAATAGTTTTTCTAAGATCAAGAGCAAGACAAGGATGTTTATACTCACCAATTTCATTCAACATTCTAGCCAGGGCAATTAAGAAAAAAATAAATCCAGATTGGAACAGAAGTAGTAAAATTATCTCTATTTGCAGTTGACATGATCTTGTTTATAGAAAATAAATGAATCCCTTCAAAAACTGTTAGAACTAATAAACGAGTTCAGCATGGTTGCTGGGCATAAGATCAATATACAAAAATCAACTGTATTTCTATCCACTAACAATGAACTATCTGAAAATAAAATTCAGAAAATAACTCCAACACAACATTGTAAATCAACTATACTTCAATGAAAAAGAAAATTCCATTTACAATAACATGAAAAAAAAAGAAAAATGCCTTGGAATAAATATAGCCAAAGCAGTACAAGATTGGAACACTAAAAACTATAAAGCATTATTTTTAAAACAATTAACTCTTAAAAGAAAAGACATTCCGTGTTCATAGCTTGAAAGACTTATTGCTGTGTAAAATGGTAGCATTCCACAAAATGGGAAATAAATCAATGTAATTTCTATCTGAATTCCAACTGCAGTTTCTTTTGAGGAAATTGACAAACTGATCCTAAAATTCATATGGAAGTAATCTTGAAAAAACAACCTTGAAAAAAAGAATAAATTTGAAGGACTAACACTTTGCAATTTTAAAATTTACCTCAATACTATAAAGTCAAGACAGTGTGGTACTAGGCCAGGTATGCACATATCGATCAATGGAATAGAAATGAGAGTCTAGAAATAAATCCTTACATTTATGGTCAATTGCTTTCTTCACAAAGTTGCCAAGACAATTCAATGAAGAAAGAATCTTTTTCACAAACAATGTTGGAATAACTGTGTATCCACATGTAAAAGAATGATATTAGACTCCTTCCTTTTTTTTTATACCATACACAAACTCAAAATAGATCATAGATCTAAATGTAAGAGCTAAATCTGTAAGGATCTTAGGAGAAAGCTATAGGAGTAAATCTTTGAGCCTGAGGTTAGCTAAAGCCTTCTTAGATATAACAGTAAACACACATACAACTAAATAAATATTAAATTGGACCTAACCAAAATTTAAAACTTTTGTGCTTTAAGGATACAAGAAAATGAAAAGACAACCCATGGATTGGGAGAAAATATTGGAAATTTTTTATCTGATAAGGAACTTGTATCCAGAATATATAGAAATTTTATAACTCAACAATAAAAGGACAACACAATTTATAAATAGGCAAAGTATTTGAATAGACATTTCTCCAAAGAAGATATACAAATGGCCTATGAGCCTATGAAAAGATTCCCAACTTCATTAGTCATTAGGGAAATTGCAAATCAAAACCACAATGAGATACCACCTTACATGCACTAAGATGGCTAAAATCAAAAAGACAGACATAATGTGTTGGTGAGGATAAAAAGAAATTACAAGTTTCTCACAGTGCTGGTGAAATTATAAAATGGTGTAGCCACTTTGAAGAACAGTTTGAAAATTCCTCAAATATTAAATATAGAGTTACCATATCATCTAGTAATTCCACTCCTAGGTATATGCCTGAGAGAATTTTAAAATATATGTCCACACAAAAACTTGTACAGATATTCATAGCAGCATTATTCTTAATAATCAAAAAGTGGAATCAACCCAAATGTCCGTCAACTAAAGAATAAAATGTGATGTATCTGTTTAATGGAATATTATTCATCCATTAAAAAGAATGAAGTATTAATCATTTCATGATGTACATAAATCATTATTCTGTACACCTTAAACTTACACAGTGCTGCATGTCAATTATATTTAAATAAAACTGGAAGAAAACAAAGGAATGAAGTATTGATGCATGCTACAACATGGATAAACCTTAAGGACTTTATGCTTAAGTGAATGAAGCCAGACCCAAAAAGCCACATATTTTATGATTCTACTTCTATTAAATACCCAGACTAGCCAAATCCATAAAGACAGAAAGTTGGATTAGTAGTTGCCAGGAGCTGGGAGGAGGGGCTGTGTGGAATGACGGTTAAAGAGTATGGAGTTTCCTTTTGGGGTGATGAAAATATTTTGAAACTAGATAGACAAGATGGTTCCACAACATTGTGAATATAATGAATGCTACTGAATCGTACACTTTATAGGGTGATTTTATGGTATGTGAATTATATCTTAATAAAGTTATTATTAACCAAAAAAAGGAAGAAGGAGCCCAAGGCTAAGAAGTGTTGGCAGTATATTGGACATTGAGTCAGGTCTGCATTACTCTAGGTTAATCTTCCTGACAGCTCCACATTTGAAATATGGGAATCTGAAAATCCAAAATATTAAATGTCTAAGATACCATAACTAATAAATTATAATAAGCTGTAATTCATGCATAGATTTCAGATTACAGTCTATGCTTTTCTCTAGGGACCACAACAAAAAATAGGATTCTTGTTTTCTTTTTTTTCTTAAAGATAATAATATGAACTTATTGATCACGAAACTTTAATTTAGAAGTCTGCATATTAAAATGCAGATTCGAATTTCACATGTTTTTCTCCATTTTTAAGATCAGCGTGTTCTGTTTTTTTGTTTTGTTTTGTTTTGTTTTCCTTGTGTACCACAAGTACTTGACCTAGTTCAGAAAGAACTTTATGAGACATACATTTAAGAATGACTTTATAAAATTAAAACTATATTCTTTTGGGTTGGGCGTTGTATAAGTAAAGTGGAGAATAAACACACCAGATCCTAGGCTATTGTGGCTGAGTTTCCTGGTAGCCAAAGCAAAAAAGTAAATAGGGTGGGGATTTTACTTCTAACTATCTGATGAAAAATATATATATACATCAGTGTTACCAAGCACATTTTCTTCCGTACCAAATAAAAATTATAACATAGCTCTTTCTCTCTTTCTCCAACATCATTGGAGAGTGAAAGAGTCCTAGCTTGAGGGGTTGGGAAACAGTGTCTGGTTCCACCTCTGCTACTGTTTAGCTGTATGGGCTTGGCATAGGTTAGTTTAATTAATTTTCTGAGCCTTGGTTTCCTCATCTTCTAAATGTCTTTCAAATATGAATTTGGGTCACATTAATATACCTTCTAACTTTTCCAACATTAATTTGGCAAAGTATTCAAAGATTAAGTTGAGTTTTCAAGACGGAAAAAACAGGTAAAATATTCTCTCCGTTAGATGGGAAGATTTTTGGTTTTCTCCAAAATTCAAATACAGCCACATTTTATGGTAGGAGAAATGTCTATTTGTGGCGCCAGATAGCCCTTTTGGTCAACAAAAACTCAAGTGGGACATTACTAATGAGTTCTACTTGGCCTTGTTATTTTTTTTTTTTTTAATTTTAGATGTTTTTCCAAAAATTCAAGTGAATGGTAAGCAAATTATTTCAGATAATAGTCACTTTTAGGTAAGAATGGCTAATGATGTATATTTTTTTGAATTTTTGAATTTTATTTATTGTTTTATACAGCAGATTCTTATTAGTTATCCATTTTATACATATTAGTGTATATATGTCAATCCCAGTCTCCCAATTCATCCCACCACACATCCCCTCCACCACTTTCGCCCCTTGTTGTCCATACATTTGTTCTCTACATCTTTGTCTCTATTTCTGCCCTGCAAACTGGTTCATCTGTACCATTTTTCTACGTTCCATATATATATATGTATTAATATACGATATTTGTTTTTCTCTTTCTGACTTACTTCACTCAGCATGACACTCTCTAGATCCATCCACGTCTCTACAAATGACCCAATTTCGTTCCTTTTTATGGCCGAGTAATATTCCATTGTATATATGTACCATATCTTCTTAATCCATTCATCTGTCGATGGGCATTTAGGTTGCCTCCATGACCTGGCTATTGTAAATAGTGCTTCAATGAACATTGGGGTGCATGTGTCTTTTTGAATTATGGTTTTCTCAGGGTTATGCCCAGTAGTGGGATTGCTGGCTCATATGGTAGTTCTATTTTTAGTTTTTTAAGGGACCTCCATACTGTTCTCCATAGTGGCTGTATCAATTTACATTCCCACCAACAGTGCAAGAGGGTTCCCTTTTCTCCACACCCTCTCCAGCACTTATTGTTTGTAGATTTTCTGATGATGCCCATTCTAACTGGTGTGAGGTGATACCTCACTGTAGTTTTGATTTGCATTTCTCTAATAATTAGCGATGTTGAGCAGCTTTTCATGTGCTTCTTAGCCATCTGTATGTCTTCTTTGGAGAAATGTCTATTTAGGTCTTCTGCCCATTTTTGGATTGGGTTGTTTGTTTTTATAATATTGAGCTGCATGAGCTGTTTATATATTTTGGAGATTAATCCTTTGTCCGTTGATTCGTTGGCAAATATTTTCTCCCATTCTGAGGGTTGTCTTTTCATCTTGTTTGTAGTTTCCTTTGCTTTGCAAAAGCTTTGAAGTTTCATTAGGTCCCATTTGTTTATTTTTGTTTTTATTTCCATTACCCTAGGAGGTGGATCAAAAAAGATCTTGCCGTGGTTTATGTCAAAGAGAATTCTTCCTATGTTTTCCTCTAAGAGTTTTATAGTGTCCGGTCTTCCATGTAGGTCTCTATTCCATTTTGAGTTTATTTTTATGTATGTGTTAGGGAGTGTTCTAATTTCATTCTTTTACATGTAGCTGTCCAGTTTTCCCAGCACCACTTATTGAAGAGACTGTCTTTTCTCCATTGTATATCCTTGCCTCCTTTGTCATAGATTAGTTGACCATAGGTGTGTGGGTTTACCTCTGGGCTTTCTATCTTGTTCCATTGATCTATATTTCTGTTTTTGTGCCAGTACCATTTTGTCTTGATTACTGTAGCTTTATAGTATATTCTGAAGTCAGGGAGTCTGATTCCTCCAGCTCAGTTTTTTTCCCTCAAGACTGCTTTGGCTATTCAGGGTCTTGTGTCTCCATACAAATTTTAAGATTTTTTGTTCTAGTTCTGTAAAAAATGCCATTGATAATTTGATAGGGATTGCACTGAATCTTTAGATTGCTTTGGATAGTATAGTCATTTTCACAATATTGATTCTTCCAATCTAAGAACATGGTATATCTCTCCATCTGTTCATATCATCTTTATTTTCTTTCATTAATGTCTTATAGTTTTCTGCATACAGGTCTTTTGTCTTCCTAGGTAGGTTTATTTCTAGGTATTTTATTCTTTTTGTTGCAGTAGTAAATGGGAGTGTTTCCTTAATTTCTCTTTCAGATTTTTCATCATTAGTGTATAGAAATGCAAGAGATTTCTGTGCATTCATTTTGTATCCTGCAACTACCAAATTCATTGATTAGCTCTAGTAGTTTTCTGGTGGCATCTTTAGGATTCTCTATGTATAGTATCATGTCATCGGCAAACAGTGACAGTTTTACTTCTTCTTTTCCAATTTGTATTCCTTTTATTTCTTTTTCTTCTCTGATTGCCGTGGCTAGGACTTCCAAAACTATGTTGAATAATAGTGGTGAGAGTGGACATCCTTGTCTTGTTCCTGATCTTAGAGGAAATGCTTTCAGTTTTTCACCATTGAGAATGATGTTTGCTGTGGGTTTGTCGTATATGGCCTTTATTATGTTGAGGTAGGTTCCCTCTATGCCCACTTTCTGGAGCGTTTTTGTCATAAATGGGTGTTGAATTTTGTCAAAAGCTTTTTCTGCATCTATTGAGATGATCATGTGGTTTTTATTCTTCACTTTGTTAATATGGTGTATCACATTGATTGATTTGCATATATTGAAGAATCCTTGCATCCCTGGGATAAATCCCACTTGATCATGGTGTATGATCCTTTTAATGTGTTGTTGGATTCTGTTTGCTACTATTTTGCTAAGGATTTTTACATCTATATTCATCCGTGTTATTTATCTGTAATTTTCTTTTTTTGTGGTATCTTTGTCTGGTTTTGGTATCAGGGTGATGGTGGCCTCATAGAATGAATTTGAGAGTGTTCCTTCCTCTGCAATTTTTTGGAAGAGGTTGAGAGGGACGGGTGTTAGCTCTTCTCTAAATGTTTGATAGAATTCACCTGTGAAGCCATCTGTTCCTGGACTTTTGTTGTTGGAAGATTTTTAATCACAATTTCAATTTCATTACTTGTGATTTTTCTCTTCATATTTTCTATTTCTTCCTGGTTCAGTCTTGGAAGGTTATACCTTTCTAAGAATTTGGCCATTTTTTCCAGGATGTCCATTTTATTGGCATAGAGTTGCTTGTAGTAGTCTCTTAGGATGCTTTGTATTTCTGCGGTGTCTGTTGTAACGTCTCCTTTTTCATTTCTAATTTTATTGAATTCTCTCCCTCTTTTTCTTGATAAGTCTGGCTAATGGTTTATCAATTTTGTTTATCTTCTCACAGAACCAGCTTTTAGTTTTATTGATCTTTGCTATTGTTTTCTTTGTTCTGTTTCATTTACTTCTGCTCTGATCTTTATGATTTCTTCCCTTCTATTAATTTTGGGTTTTGTTTGTTCTTCTTTCTCTAGTTCCTTTAGGTGTAAGGTTAGATTGTTTATTTGTGATTTTTCTTGTTTCTTTAGGTAGGCTTGTATAGCTATAAACTTCCCTCTTAGAACTGCTTTTGCTGCATCCCATAGGTTTTGGATCGTCCGGTTTTCATTGTCGTTTGTCTCTAGGTATTTTTCTGATTTCCTTTGATTTCTTCAGTGATCTCTTGGTTATTTAATAATGTATTGTTTAGCCTCCATGTGTTTGTGTTTTTTATACTATTTTTTCCCCTGTAATTTATTTCTAATCTCATAACATTGTGGTCGGAAAAGATGCTTGATATGATTTCAGTTTTCTTAAAATTACCCAGGCTTGATTTGTGACCCAAGATGTGATCTATCCTACAGAATGTTCTGTGTGCACTTGAGAAAAAAGTGTAATCTGCTGTTTTCGGATGGCATGTCCTATAAATATCAATTAAATCTATCTGGTCTATTGTGTCATTTAAAGCTTCTGTTTCCTTATTAATTTTCTGTCTGGATGATCTGTCCATTGATGTAAGTGAGGTGTTAAAGTCCCCCACTATTATTGTGTTACTGTTGATTTCCTCTTTTATAGCTGTTAGCAGTTGCCTTATGTATTGAGGTGCTCCTATGTTGGGTGCATATATATTTATAATTGTTATATCTTCTTCTTGGATTGATCTCTTGATCATTATGTAGTGTCCTTCCTTCTCTCTTGTAACATTCTTTATTTTAAAGTCTATTTTATCTGATATGAGTATAGCTACTCCAGCTTTCTTTTGATTTCCATTTGCATGGAATATCTTTTTCCATCCCCTCACTTTCAGTCTGTATGTGTCCCTAGGTCTGAAGTGGGTCTCTTGTAGACAGCATATATGTGGGTCTTGTTTTTGTATCCATTCAGCATGCCTGTGTCTTTTGGTTGGAGCATTTAATCCATTCACGTTTAAGGTAATTATCGATATGTATGTTCCTATGACCATTTTCTTAATTGTTTTTGGTTTGTTTTTGTAGGTCCTTTTCTTCTCTTGTGTTTCCCACTTAGAGAAGTTCCATTAGCATTTGTTGTAGAGCTGGTTTGGTGGTGCTGAATTCTCTTAGCTTTTGCTTGTCTGTAAAGCTTTTGATTTCTCTGTCAAATCTGAATGAGATCCTTGCCGGGTAGAGTCATCTTGGTTGTAGGTTCTTCCCTTTCATCACTTTAAGTATATCATGCCACTCCCTTCTGGCTTGTAGAGTTTCTGCTGAGAAATCAGCTGTTAACCTTATGGGAGTTCCCTTGTATGTTATTTGTTGTTTTTCCCTTGTTGCTTTCAATAATTTTTCTTTGTCTTTAATTTTTGTCAATTTGATTACTGTGTGTCTCGGCATTTTTCTCCTTGGGTTTATCCTGCCTGGGACTCTCTGCACTTCCTGGACTTGGGTGGCTATTTCCTTTCCCATGTTAGGGAAGTTTTCAACTATAATCTGTTCAAATATGTTCTCTGGTCCTTTCTCTCTCTCTTCTCCTTCTGGAACCCCGTAATGTGAATGTTGTGTTTAATGTTGTTCCAGAGGTCTCTTAGGCTGTCTTCATTTCTTTTCATTCTTTCTTCTTTATTCTGTTCTGTGGCAGTGAATTCCACCTTTCTGTCTTCCAGGTCACTTATCCGTTCTTCTGCCTCAGTTATTCTGCTGTTGATTCCTTCTAGGGTATTTTTCATTTCAGTTATTGTATTGTTCATCTCTGTTTGTTTGTTCTTTAATTCTTCTAGGTGTTTGTTCTTTAATTCTTCTAGGTCTTTGTTAAACATTTCTTGCATCTTCTCGATCTTTGCCTCCATTCTTTTTCTGAGGTCCTGGATCACCTTCACTATCAGTATTCTGAATTCTTTTTCTGGAAGGTTTCCTATCTCCACTTCATTTAGTTGTTTTTCTGGGGTTTTATCTTGTTCCTTCATCTGGTACATAGCCCTCTGCCTTTTCATCTTGTCTATCTTTCTGTGATTGTGGTTTTTGTTCCACAGGCTGCAGGATTGTAGTTCTTCTTGCTTCTGCTGTCTGCCCTCTGGTGGATGAGGCTATCTAAGAGGCTTGTGCAAGCTTCCTGATGAGAGGGACTGGTGGTGGGTAGAGCTGGCTGTTGCCCTGGTGGGCAGAGCTCAGTAAAACTTTAATCCACTTGTCTGCTGATGGGTGGGGCTGGGTCCCCTCCCTGCTGGTTGTTTGGCCTGAGGCAACCGAACACTGGAGCCTACCTGGGCTCTTTCGTGGGGCTGATGGTGGACTCTGGGAGGGCTCACGCCAAGGAGTACTTCCCAGAACTTCTGCTGCCCGTGTCCTTGTCCTCATGGTGAGCCACAGCCACCCCCCGCCTCTGCAGGAGACCCTCCAACACTAGCAGGTAGGTCTGGTTCAGTCTCCATTGGGGTCACTGCTCCTTCCCCTGGGTCCCAATGCACACACTACTTTGTGTGTGCCCTCCAAGAGTGGAATCTCCGTTTCCGCCAGTCCTGTCAAAGTCCTGCAATAAAGTCCTGCTAGCCTTCAAAGTCTGATTCTTTAGGAATTCCTCCTCCTGTTGCCAGACCCCCAAATTGGGAAGCCTGACGTGGGGCTCAGAACCTTCACTCCAGTGGGTGGACTTATGTGGTGTAAGTGTTCTCCAGTTTGTGAGTCACCCACCCAGCAGTTACGGGATTTGATTTTATTGTGATTGCGCCCCTCCTACCGTCTCACTGTGGCTTCTCCTTTGTCTTTGGATGGGGGCTATCTTTTTTGGTGAGTTCCAGTATCTTCCTGTCGATGATTGTTCAGCAGTTAGTTGTGATTCCGGTGCTCTCACAAGAGGGAATGAGCACACGTCCTTCTACTCCGCCATCTTGAACCAATCTGGCCTTGTTATTTATATATACCTGTATGAGCAATTAAAAACTGTTTCAATAATTTATGTAAGTACCAGATAGTTAACTGATATAATTTCAGTGCTCTTTAATAAAACAAATCTCTAGTGGAACATAGACCTGGTTAATGACAAGCGTAAAATAGATGGAAGCTGTGTGGATGGTCATGTAAAAAGTTTATTTATGGTTCCCTTACAATATCTCATTAGAACTGTATATTTGGAACCAATTATACATGTTTTAATATTTAAGACACAGAGTCTTATTATATACTGTCCTTGCCTAGGGTATATCCAAACAACTACCTTAAGACTGAATCTGCCTTATAAGAAGATCCTCCTGATATGGAAAAATTAACCTGTTTATATCAAATTCTGCCCTAGAGCAGTGTTATGGTGAGACTCCAGTGTGTGCCCTTGGGAATGTCCTCATGGGGCGGACTGTGTTTCCCAAGTTCCTTTCTCTCTTCCTTTCTCATCACCCTTTCCAGCACCTACTGATATGCCAGCTTCTGGAGAGGCATGCATGTGACCACATCTTCATTCTTGAGGAGTTTAAAGTTTATCTTTAAAGAAATAAGGAGAACTTATTTTTCTAACTTAGCGCAATTCTAGAGGGTCTCAAAATCAGAAGGGTTGAAGGGCCACACCAATAAGATAAATGCATAGTGCTGTCCTTATAAGGCAACAGGGAGTTGTAGGACTCGTGCCAACCTGGGGAGGACAGCACCTGCCTTAAAGGCATTCTGATTAATTAATCCTGTTCAGACCTAGAAAGTATTTTTTTTAGGTTTAAATGATCCATCAAGTTATATCTCCTGGCATGAAACATAATTTAAACTCCAATGTTTCCTGAAGAAATTCTGTGGAAACGTTCTTCTGAATATTTCAGTAAGTTATATGTCTTCTGTTCCATGTCCAGTGTAAGTCAGAAATCCACACTTGTGGGAATTCCCTGGCATCCAATGGTTAGGACTCCGTGCTTTCACTGCTGTGGACCCAGGTTTGATCCCTGGTTGGGGAACTAAGATCCCACGAGCCGCGAGGTGAAGCCAAAAAAAAAAAAAGAAAAAGAAAACAAAAGAAATCTGCACTTGTTTCAGGACCCTTGTTCCATTCGGCATTATGAATTGATTTTATGGGGAAAAGTCTTTACAATGCCTACAGTGTTCCCCCAAAAGAAACTTTTGAATAGATATTGCATATTTGAAATGGATCTTTTTTGTTAACAAATAATCTTCTCTCAACTTGTAATATCAATTCATCATAAAAGTTTGATAGTATAAGCAATCACAGCAAATGCCATTAATGATTCACTTTTGTCTGTTTATCTATTTTACTTTTTTGCTTACACAGCTTATGATTTTACTTACTTGCTAAAATATGATGAATCAGGAAAACAGCAGAGCCTGTAACAGTTCTGAGTATTTTAATGGTCCTAGATAGTAATGAAAAATACTTAGTAGCAGCTGTTATTTTTAAGGAAAATCATAATATACTATGAATCTATCTGCAGACCCACCTAAAAAAACTTCATTGGTAAACCCATTATATTTTAATTAGTAGGAGATTTCATTTATTAGAATAATAATTAGAAATACACTTGGACACATTCTGTTCATATGAAAAAGTGTCAAATTCTAGTGGAATGTATGCCAGGATTGAGCTTTGGGACATGTTTCAGCAAATGTATTACTCTTGATTTATACATTTTGTGAAATGGATTTATTTTTATTGAATCCAGATTTGAATGTAAAGTGGTGTATAATGTTTTAGTCACAGCTTCTGGAGAGATTGGCAACTACTAATCTTACAATTTCAAATCTGCTCAAAAGTAGTTTTCTGTAGGAAACTATGGTCAGGAATGAAAGAGGTGAATCTGTGAATCCGTGAATCTGTGCTGCCTTGGAATGTAGCTTCTGGGGACCGGAGGGTGAATGTATCTAA
The DNA here is from genome assembly GCF_949987535.1 of Balaenoptera acutorostrata. Lineage (NCBI taxonomy): Eukaryota > Metazoa > Chordata > Mammalia > Artiodactyla > Balaenopteridae > Balaenoptera > Balaenoptera acutorostrata. Next base: position 32,745,139 of record NC_080081.1, read on the forward strand.
CGCCTTTTCCCCAATTCATGTCATAGAAAAGGCACTGACATGGTTTGATGGAAGCTAGATAGAGTCTGTGATAGTACAGAAGAGAAATATAAAGATTCCTGCTTCTGAGAGCCATCTGCTGGCTAAGACAAAGCCTGCAAAAAACCCACAAATGTCTGGCTTGTCCACGTGAATAGAATCTCAATTACTAAGAGTTATGTAACTCTGGTTTAACTGAAATTCTCATCAACTCTTTTTTTGGCATGTGGCCTCGATATTGTTTTTTGTATCTTTACTGGAGTGTAACTAACTGCTTTACAATAGTGTGTTAGTTTCTGCTGTACAACAAAGTGAATCAGCTATATGTATACATATATCCCCATATCCCCTCCCTCTTGAGCTTCCCCCTCCCACCCTCCCCATCCCACCCCTCTAGGTCTTCACAAAGCATCAAGAGCTGATCTCCCTTGCTATGCAGCAGGTTCCCACTAGCCATCCATTTTAATTTGGAAGTATATATATGTCAATGCTACTCTCTCACTTCGTCCCAGCTTCCCCATCCCCCGCTGCGTCCTCAAGTCCGTTCTCTACATCTGCGTCTTTATTTCTGCCCTGCCACTAGGTTCATCAGTACCGTTTTTTTAGATTCCATATATATGCATTAGCATATGGTATTTGTTTTTCTCTTTCTGACTTACTTCACTCTGTATGACAGACTCTAGGTCCATCCACCTCACTACAAATAACTCACTTTCATTCCTTTTTATGGCTGAGTAATATTCCATTGTATATATGTGCCACATCTTCTTTATCCATTCATCTGTCGATGGACACTTAGGTTGCTTCCATGTCCTGGCTATTGTAAATAGTGCTGCAATGAACATTGTGGTACATGTAGCTTTTTGAATTATGTTTTTTTCAGGGTATATGCCCAGTAGTGGGATTGCTTGGTCATATGGTAATTCTACTTTTAGTTTTTTAAGGAACCTCCATACTGTTCTCCATAGTGGTTGTATCAATTTACCTTCCCACCACCAGTGCAGGAAGGTTCCCTTTTCTCCACACCCTCTCCAGCATTTATTGTTTCTAGATTTTTTGATGGTGTGGCCTCGATATTTCATTCTCAACGTGGTGTTTGATTTACTAACAAGGAAGTAGTTCTTGCTTCCGTCTCTTCTGTGGCAGAAGCTGATTCAGAATTCCCGTAGGTGATATTTATGTCCTGTTGAAAACGATTTTAAAGCAAACTTTGGAAAACAGTACAAAATATTCTCTTAAAACTGAATGTTCCCCCTTCCCTTAAGGTAACTCTGTCATGCAACCAACTCTAAATGCTTTTTGGTACAATTGTAGATAAACTAAAATGAAAGGGAAGGAACTAGTTCTGTGGTCTTGATGGTCAAGGAAGACTTAATAGCATACCGCTGCCAAACTCAGTCTTCTAAAAACATGTCCCTGGAAGGAAATATATATTTTACAACAACCTTAACACAGTATTTTTTAAGTTAGATTAATAGTAAGTAATTATACTGAGTACCTCTACTGTCAGTATTAATAAAACAGTTTACCTTAAAATTCTCAAGAGAAAAGTATATTATAGCAGGCTACATTTAAGAATGCTTTTATGAGCTGTTGTTTTCTATAATAGGATTAGAGGGGAAATTTAAATGATACAGATTATTTTGTTGCTTTTTCATATTGTGTTATATGCTGGTTTATATTCCTGTTTACCTGAGTCAATAGAACATATTAACTAGTATTGGGTTCTGGAGTCAATCCACCACTTGGGTTCAAATCCTGGTGTGGTCACCAACTTTGTTTTGAACTAGGTCTTAACCTCTCTTTGCCTCAGTTTCCTCATCTGTAAACTAGAGGTACTAATAATATTGACCTCCGAGAGTTGCTTTGAAGCTTAAAGCATTTAGAGCAGTGCCTGGCGCATGGTAAGCATTCTGTAAATGTCAGCCGTCATGGTTATCGTCAGCCTTCCTCCTTGGCATTCTGTTGAGATGATAGATGTGAATTTGCTGAAGCACCTTCTATCCCTCTGTTTTCTGCTCTTGTTTTAAAATTTAGGATGTGTGTGTCCTCCCTTCCCAGCCTTAAACGAATGCCCTGGCTTTTTTTTTGCTAACTCCTATAGAAACTCCAATTTCAGTGAAGGGCGTCTCATCACACTCAGGTCACACGTGACAAATGGCCTTTTATTACGTGCTGATTACAGTTAACCTTCATTTCTTTCATGGCAGCCGTGTGGTGCCTTCTATTTAAATAGAGCTGTTCCTGGATATGACTTTTCGAGCCTCTCTGGGTTTATTTCTAATTTAACTTGCCATTCCAAGTGGGACTATTGTGTAACTGAAGGAGTGATGCACTCATTTGTTTTCTCTACGTCTAATTATTACAACGCAGTGCCTGTGAGGCCCCCTCGGGCATTCATTCACTTTTCTAAATGGTGGAACCTTCTGGGGAAGGGAGTGGGCCTTTAGTTATTGTTCTTTTGAACTGCACGGATATGTTTATTAGTGCAGTGTCTGGGAACACACTAGCAACTCTTTTACCCTGACCATTTTCATCGTACCGGGCTTATTACCAAGGATTATTGGAAGAATCCTCTGCTGGCGTAGGCAGTAGTTTCTTGCGCATTTCCATTCTTCAGAACAAGGCCAACTTTTGAAGCACACAAGTCAGTGTGCGTGCATTTGAGGATACCTGAAGTGCTTTGGAAACAAAGGGCACATGGCTTTCAGAAAGCATAGGAAGGGCAGAATAGAAACACCCAACATGTAATTATAGCTGTTCTGTTACCAAATACTGTGCTTTTGAGCCCCAGAGTGAGACGGGACAGGATGAGTTAGAATCATTCCTTCACCCTTTCACGCTCACCTAGATGCTTACCTAGGATCAAAGGGAAGCTTTTTCTTTCATTCACCAGCATCTTGTACGTGTTCAGAGGGATCTCAGCAGTCTCCCACTGAGAATTTTAATTGTAAGCCATGCTTTAGAATGCCATTCTCTTGAACTTAGAGCAAAGAACCAAGACACTTATATGTACATGTGTTTTTTTATTTTTTATTTTTTTAAACTTTTTTTTTTATAAATTTATTTGTTTTTTGGCTGCATTGGGTCTTCGTTGCTGCGAGTGGGCTTTCTCTAGTTGCAGCGAGCAGGGGCTACTCTTCGTTGCGGTGCACGGGCTTCTCATTGCAATGGCTTCTCTTGTTGTGGAGCACGGGCTCTAGGCGCGTGGGCTTCAGTAGTTGTGGCACGTGGGCTCAGTAGTTGTGGCTTGCAGGCTCTAGGTGCACGGGCTTCAGTAGTTGCAGCACACGGGCTTAGTTGCTCCGCGGCATGTGGGATCTTCCCTGACCAGGGCTCGAACCCGTGTCCCCTGCATTGGCAGGCGGATTCTTAACCACTGCGCCATCAGGGAAGCCCTGTACATGTGGTTTTAATGGTTACCCAGAATCCCAGATATTCAGTAGCCACTTTGTATACTCTAGCATTTAAAACATGAAATTTAGGGAAATGAGAGTAAGAGTGGGAATTGAGTGACCATTATTGGAAGATTTGCAGTCAAAGGATCCTGGTAAGGATTAATTAACCAATTAAAGATTCATTAATTAGTTGATTATATTAAATTAAAAATTAGGTATACCTGACTTAATACACTCTTCCATTCATCCATCTATTCATTCATTCTACTTAGCAAACATTTCTTATATGCCCACAATGTTCTAGGCTCCAGAGACACAAAAATACTTGGTACCAGCACCGTGACTATCAGATTTCCTGCCATGGACTTGGCCTGGCCAAACACCCAACCCACAATTGTCTTCCACCTGCAGTGCCCCCTAACTGTAGGATCATGCCGTGGGCCCCAGTACAGCAGCAGTCCTCTGTGGAGTTGGGTTGTCCTCTCCTCTTCTTGTGTTCTTTAAGCTCTTCTGCACTTTTTATTCCTTTTCACTTCAGCCCCACTTACCTTCCTGCCTTTCCACAAAGAGATCAAATAAGTTCTGAAAGGTACAGGCTAGCCTAAGGTTCTTTGATGTCTTCTGAGGATGTCTGTACCATTTAAAAAGGGGAACCAGGGAAAATTTTACCCACTGAATATCATTTTAAAGCTAGTTTTTGCTGGGTCCAGCTATTCATTGCACATACCTTTTTAAAAATTATTTTTATCATCATCATCATCTTTACACGAATACCTTTAGGTGGTTGTTCTTCATAATGTCCTAAAACATTTCACTTTAAAATGAGGAAAACCAGGGTATGAAGTTTTGTAGAACATTAAGGCCATCCACCTAACCTGTCTTCATTTAATGTAAATTCAGAAATCTGAGTGCAGTAATTTTATACCATTCTATAGCCCTTGCTTTCCCTTCTCTGCCTGCCATATAGTTCAGTAGTTGATTGACTATATAGCAGCATTACTTCAGTTCCTTAAAGACCTACTTAGTAGTTACTTAGTTTTTTATTTCAAATTTATTTTTCACTTTTCTCTGTATACATGTATACATAGCAAGATAAATAGCTAAAGTCAACTATGGGCAAACAATATGTGTGTGTGATTATGCTTAGTTACATTTAGACTTCTGCATATTAGTGTGTAGAAATTATTGTATAAAACAAAGGGTTCTTATTATAGACTTTAAGTTATAATTTGAAGGAAACAAATGCCATATCATATTCTCAATTTAAAAGATGTCAAACATACCACAACGTGAAAGTTTCCATTTTTGAGGGCTCCCAGTGACAAGATCCATATTTGTTTTTATGACTAGATATTCAAGAAGTGAATTACTGTTGCCCTATTATCACACACACAGTCTTAATTATTTGCAAAAATCACAGCCTATGCCAGAACATACCTTGTTAGGAGTGACTAAAGCTGTTCTCTCATGGGCAAACCTGTCACACTATTTTGACTCTTTTCACAATAGGCTCCAATCCCTACAACTGAGTCAATGGTGTGGAAAACCACAAATCCGTATTGAGTGATAAGAAGGCTGAAAAAGTGGCTTAGCCGTCCCATATGTTCTTTCCTTCAACTACTAGAAACCTTGCACAAAACTGTTTAAGATACTAGTAGATAAACATCATTTATATTTGATCTTATCTAATAATATGACGCTTTGGCTACTGAATCTGTTATTTGTACAAGTGAAAAGATGCACTGAAAACCTAAAAGGCACGTACATGGAAGGAGACATTCAAAACATGTTCACTGGAGCAATGTTACAGTGAAATATTAGAAATAACTTATATGTCCATCACCTAGGAAATGGATTTTAAAATGCTGGGATGATATTCTTTGGACTACTCCCGTATTTCATCTGAGTCAAGTATCAACCAACTACAGCCCATGGATCAATTACAGCCCACTATTTGTTTTGTAAATAAAGTTTTATCGGAACATAGCCATACTCATTTGTTTATATATTTATCTATAGCTACTTTCATGCTACAATTGCAGGGTTGATTTGTTACAACATAGACTGTATGACTCTCAGTCAAAATAAAATATTCACTATCTAGCCCTTTACAGAAACAATTTACCAACTCCTGATCTAGGTTAAAACACCATCTATTGTAAAATACACCATTACTTTATATACCACTAAGAAAGAAAAAAAAATATGTCAAACTATGACAAGCTGTCAAATGTCAGAAGCATCCTGCTTTTAGAGACATTAAAATATTAAAATATTCATCGTAGAATCAATGAACTGTGGTATATAGCATTTCAAATAAACAATACAGTGTATCAATATGAACAGATCTCAGATCCTTGGTGTCAAGTTAACAAAAGTCAAGTGTAGAACAATTTGCAGAATGATGTGAACAGCATATTATTTATATGTCTCTTAAAAGACACCAAACAATATAATGAGTTTCCATGAATGCAGATATATATCAGTGAGCATGATTTAAAAGAATTGGAAGAATTTAAAGGAAGCTGATGATAGAGGTTTTTCCTGGGAGGAGAAGGGACCAGGATAATGATAGAAGGAGGGAGGGGTATCTTTATCTGTTGTGTTCAGGTTTTTCAAGGATTGATTTATTAATAGAAAAGAATTTTAAAAAGCATCAAAGCATGGAAAACCTGGAAAAAAGTAATGTCAAAGTATTAATAGTGGTAAATTTTTTATAGTAGGAATATGGGTGATTTCTTTTTTTAGTGTATTTCACTGTAATTTTCAAGAACTTCATGAATAACTAAAGAAGATGAGTCATGTTCTTCATTTCTATCTCAATCAAAAGAGATTAAGGTTGGAAGAAGTACATGTTAATCAGTTACCTGACATTACAAACTAATCCTGTTTTTCTACTGTGGCATTAAGGTTAAACAATGTACAAGTCAGGGCCAAATTTCATAGTTAAAACTTTTTTTCATAATGTGGTACAGCTAATCTTTAAATACAGTGAACTTTATTCCTCACCGTGAAAAACCACCAACGAGAAAAGTCAAATGTCAGGTGCATTTTACAGAACTGAAAAAGCTTGTCATGAGTCATGTTATTGATGTACTGATGTCATTTCTTTCAACCCGACCTTACTTGTTTTGAAATTACGTTGTGATTTTACACGATTTTATATGTTGTCACATGCAATTCAGACCCTCATGTTACTTATTAAATGCATTCATTTTGTCATTTGTCTATGGCAGGTCTTCCTAAAATATTCTCTGTAAGTGTCTTCACAAGTTCAAAACTTTGAGGGATAGTTTTAACACCGCCAGATTATTTCTTTTGATGATGGGGATCTACTCACTCACCACTGCTTTCATTTAGTTTTTGTTTTTGTCATTTTGTTGTTATTTTAAGCATGTCTTTCTCTCCCTAAGAGTGTTTCATCAAAAATAGGTCTAGCTGCCTGCCTTCAAGATTAAGAAATGAAATGTGTCCCAGAAGGTGACAGCGGGAAATGTGGACATGGGACCTTGGGTCTGTATGAAGCTGCAGTCTATGAGCCTCGGGTCTCATGGCACTGGAACCAAACAGAGTGCTGTATTGCTCACCATTTAAATCTACTTTCTCTTTTTCCAGTTCAATCTCACCATTTAGTATTGAGAGCACAAGACGCCAGCGAAGGTCTGAATCCCCAGACTCCAGAAAACGGCGTATCCACAGATGTGATTTTGAGGGATGCAACAAAGTGTACACAAAAAGTTCTCACCTGAAGGCTCATCGAAGGACACATACAGGTACAGCCCTGCAGGGCTTCTCACCTGAGGGTCGCTGAGAGTCCAGAAAGGGCCAGCTGCTTGGCTTTGGAGCCATGAGTGTGCTGGAATGTTCTGTGCTCACCCATCATATGTGCATCCTATGTTCCTTTCTGAGTGGAGTACATTCCCTCTCTCAGTTGAAAAAAGGCCTAAGTCTTCGTGAAGTTTAGCAAGCAAAGAAGTATTTCTTCTGTGTCGTAAGGACTTTTAAAATAATAGTATGAACACAGTGGTCTGGTCTTTTTCATAATCAGTGTTGCCGCTTAATCGTTGTCTAGTTATTAGGTTTTAAAATGTCCACATAACATACCAAACAAGCTGAACAAAATCATTCTCTTAAAGTTATTGTTTTCACCACCACTTAGATCATGTTTTTCTCCCCTTGATCTCATCCCCCAAATAACCAAACAGATAAACCTCCCCCCCAAAAAATGAAATAAGATTGACATATACATAGTACTGTGAGAAGTTTAAAACAATACTTCCACATGATTCCATTTGATTCTCACTGGTATTTTTTTGTATAAGGAGAGGATTTTTCGTATTCACAGTTTGCAACGAAGGAAATTGAGATCACAAGTGATTCACTGACTTTGTCACCATCCATTCACCCATGCACCTACCCAGGAGAGAAGCCAGTGACTCTTCACTTAGCTCCCTACCCACCGCATCCATCCTCTACCCTGTGTGTCCCTCACCTGGCATCCCCTGGCTTCCTTGGCTTCTGGATCCCATTGGGTACCATCAATGGGAGGCTCTGGGAAGAGACCAAAGGTGGAAGGAGGGACCCCCAATTACAGAACCTTTTGGTCAGAAAAGTGACTGGTGACTGGAATGTGTGAACCTCAAAGAAGCAGAGAGAAGAGAGAAATTCATTCACACGCATTCCTGGTAGCAACGTGCTATAGAGCCAGTAACTATCCTCGACAGGAATTGGCCTCCATCACCTGCCTCTATCTGGGAGGTTCACGTGTAACAGGCTCCTGTGGGGCTGCGTAAATCGTGCTCCCATCTCAGATACATTAAGATAACCACACTGTAGAAACTGTTTCTCAGCTGAGGTAGCAAAATCATTTAAATCGTCATTCTTTGCCATTTATTGAGTCATGTTCTTATATCAGATTATTTGAAAGCTGCTTTACAGAGACTTTCATGATTCTGATCATTAAGATGGGACATCTTTTTGTGTGTGTGATGAAGTTATAGCACGGGATGCTTGCCTGAAGTCAGAAAAGCTTTATAGAATCTGGAGTTTACTTCTGCTTATCTAATACATTAATGATATTAACTATTTCTAAGGTAATTCAACGCAGTGTGCAAACTGTCACTTCCATCTTTCCTCCCTGTTCCCACTCCTTATCCCTTTTCTACTTAATTCCAGATTCTTTCCTCTCCATTGATCCAGAGCTTTCCCAGGAGAGGTTTTCATCTATTTCTTCGGCACTATTTTTGAATCAATTTTCTTTCTTTCTTTTTTTTTTTGGATCTGAAAAATTAAGCCATGTAATATTTAAGTTAAGTTTTTATTGAAGTTAGTTGATTTACAATGTTGTGTTAGTTTCAGGTGTACAGCAAAGTGATTCCATTTTACATACACATATATATTTTTTTTTTCAGATTCTTTTCCCTTAAAGGTTATTACAAAATATTGAGTATAGTTCCCTTGCTATATAGTAGGTCCTTGTTGGTTATCTATCTTATATAGAATAGTGTGTCTTCGATTTTCTCATTAAGGCCAAGAATGCGTATAAAGACATGAAAGTTGAATAAGCATGTTTCACCCTATCAGTAGACAGTGAATACAAATCAGAGGAGTAAGTATGATCAGCTCATATTACTGACTTCTTATGGGAGCATTTCAGTTAAAGAAAAAAAAAATGACCTTTCTTCAGTGAATCCTCGTATATTTTGAGTTACTCCTATTTTCCTTGAACTTTCCAAAATACTTATTATCCCCGTTTTCACACAGGCACCCTCTATTTCATTTATGCAAGTGATGAACAGTGAAAGAGAGGAAAAGGTTTAATGAGGTACTATTAAAGGATTTAATGTTATGGCATGATAGGATTGCATCTAATAGGTTTTAATATAGATTGTGAAAGTGGGGGAGATGTGATGTGTGCGTTATAATTCAAAGCAATATAAACCTTTAGTGCTGAAGCAGAAGTAATTAGTTTGGCTTATTAGTAAGATGAAATCATCGACTCCTAGGGTCCGAATGGACCTTATATGTCACCAAGTCTAGTTCATTTCCTAGTTAGAGGGATCCTTGGGTGTCATCTTTCACAGAGAACCAGTCCCTATACTATGCAGTATTCTGCACACTTAGCATATTTTTTCTTTCATTTGATCCACACAATAACCAGTGTCATTATCTCCTTGGTATGGGCGTGACTCCCGGTCAAGTCTTATTTCCCATCTCTCCTTAAATGCCTCGCGTGACAGAGAGCTTTTTCTTGTGCAAGACAAGTTGGGTGACATTTCTGAGGGCAGAGTCCTCGTCTCTTACAGCACTGAATTGTCTTGTATGGCGCTGTTTGGCTCCCGTTGTCTCGTTGTCCAAGGGAATCGCTCCAGCCATCACAGTGTAAATTTCACTTCCGGGACCCTGGTGCTCCTCTCAGCACTGTCATGGACCACTCGTGTCTTCATCTCTCCCAGCCAGACACCCGCAGTTCTCTCAGCCACGTTTTCCTAGGTATATGCCAACCTATCACAGTATCTTTTAAAGTTTTCACACCACAAATTGAGGGAAGAGCTCTTGTTAATGGACGTCTCTTAATAGATGTAAAGATAATGTTAAGTCTTTTAGCAGTTGACTCTGTTAAGTCATCTAAATCAAAAACTGCTGAAAACTGGATCTTCCCACACCCTGTACCTATAACGGATTTCTTTTCAACTTAAACGTGCAGTGTTGTATTTGTCATTGAACCTGTCCCTCAGATGATGGCTCCCTTGGGAATAGTGGGTTTCCCGTCACTGAGGTGTTTTGCCCCAGGCTGGATGACCTCTTGTGGGAGATACAGGACAGAGTCATTACTATGAGGGCTGCACATACCCTTTCAAGTCTGGGAAATAATTATACTGCATCCATTTTATTGACTTGGGCTCATTATTCTAATAAATTGGAAAGATTTTGGAGCTCTCCCTGCCCACCTTGCTTTTAACTTTTTTAGCTTTCTCCTTCAGCTTCTCCATTTTTCCAAGTACTGAGTAGAACAGGTTCAAGGAGAAAGCCCTGAGATGTGATGTTGGAGACTTCCATCCAAGTGGGTCTTAATTTATTAACTTATAGCTAAGAATCCATTTAGTTGTCCTACTCCAATCCATGTTTCTTGATCTCACAGCTGCATCCAAAGGTCCTTGTGAAATTCCTGCTCCAAACCCAGATATGCCAAATTCATCCATCCACTTAGCAGAGCAATACTTACTCTGCTCAAGGCAGAGTCTCCTAAACTACCAGTCAAATAAGAGTACTTTTAAAAAGAAAGAATGAAATTTGCTTGATTTGCTGCCACTGGTTCAAAGTGAGCCCGTACTGGTTTCTGATTTATAATTACATGCAAGATTTCATAACTTCGGGTTCAAAGTAAAATCAACACTAGTTCTATAGGGATTCAGGTTGACTTGCTTTGATTTTAATAAATATCTTCTTAGCCTTACCTTTGCTTCAGGCATATTGAGTAAGTTATTTGTGTGTGACCAGTAATAATGAATGTGAAGTTTGGGATTATAACAGATGACTTATGAGAACTACACACGCGATGGGAGGTGAGCAAGGGGCAACAGACACTTTCTTTGAGAAAGTCACGTTAATTCTACCTTTAACACTTGATCTTTTGTGCTTTATTAGTACATGATCAGTCATCTGTTTAGGACTTATACGTACAGTAAATTAAACATATTTGTAGGAGCGTGAAAGAGGATCATTTTCTATGTATTAACAAGGAATTTAGAGTACAAAAAAAAAGACATGCTGAAGAGTACCTTTTAAAAATAATTAAATATCGTTTCATAAATGTGCAGTTTAAATAATAACATAAAGATTTGACCAAATATTTTTAAATGCCTACTAACACCTGTCTGTGGTAAGTTGTTTAAGGCACGTTCAATAGAAGGAAAAAAATATATCTCGGTCATTGCATCCACCCCTTTTGTCAGCAGGTACGTTTTTCCTACTCACTGGTCTAAATTGTGTGTTTCCTCTGCATGAAGCAGTGTGCAGTGTATTTAAATGAATATGCAGTGTATTGAAATTAAAGGTCATTTAAATCTCTGCTAAACATAACTACTATGTATTAATACAATGAGTTTCCCTCACTTTAAGAATTTCATTACTTTTTAAGTCATCTAAATATGAATTTTAGAAAAAAATGGTTTTATGAGTTTGGTATTGCTGTTTAGAATTCTTATTACTTTCTAAAAATGTATGCCATTGTGTTTTCTAAAATGCAGTTCAAGCAAATAACACTCAGGCACCAGTGATTCTTACAACCACTAGATGGCGCACTACAACCAGATGTTGGGTCTAGTCTAAGAGGGTCCAAGGAAGAGTCAGCTAGAACCCTCTAGTGGTACGTTTGACACGGCGTGATGATCACTGCTCTGCAGAATATTATAATTTAATGATGAACAAGGAAACGGCAAGATAAAGATTTAAAACCAGATTTTTAAAAAAGTAGTTTTGACCTATAAAAATGTTGTCTCAGGTGAATCTGAATTTGAAAATTTCAACTTGGTATCCTGCTCTCTAATAAATCTGAGGCTCATTTAGCCAATCTTGTCTAATATTCATTTGAATTCATATGAAAACGATACACCAAAGTTTTAAAAATTAGTAAATATAGAGCAGCCACATTTCTTATGTCTGGCTTTAGCAAAAATAATTCATATCTGAATTTTACACATCAAGGAAGTTAACTCATATGGATGCTTTAAAATTTTTAACCAATTTTGATTTAAACATCTCTAAAATATGTCCTTCCCTACCTTTACAAATGAAAGAAATGATGTATTATTTAGCCCTTCCCTTGAGGAATGAAGACTTTGTAACTAATATCATGTGCTATAATTAATATCAGATAATGACTATGCGTGCGCCCGCACACGCACACACACACACCCCAGTCCAAAATGCTTGTGGGTTCCATGCTTCTTCACTTTCTTTCTTGTCTCATTACTTCTCATTCCTATTCCTATATTTCTTGCTTCTAATTTGACATCTTATTTTATTGGGTGAGATTCTGAAATGATTTGATGATATCCTACAAAGAAAATCATGAGCTATGTGACAGCTGTGCATTTTGGTGGCCTTTTGTTCACAATTCTTGGGGTTGCTAGATCTTACCTTCAGGCGATGGGGTGCTGCTTATACTTTCACATCTATCTTCATTAATTAAATAACTCATTCCATATAAAGCTCCACGTCAGACCCTCTGTCTAGATTCATTGTTAGATAAAGCATAGGGCTTAGTGATGCCAGGATAATGAATCACTTAAGAACAAACTGACGTTTTTCAGGTAAAAATCCTCTGCAAATAAGCTCTTTGCGGATCTTGGCCAGAGAGCTCACAGATACGCTCCATATTGGTAACTGCGAAGAAATAGGAAGGTATCATAGAAAAAGCACTAAATTTGAAGTCAGGCGACAGAAATTTGTCTTTGGCCCCTAACTGGCTTGTGCGCTTAGACAAGCTACTTAACTCTATGTATCTCAGGTTTTGTATTTTTTTAACTTTGAACATAAATATAGCAAATTGTTGCATAATTACCACAGGGGGCCTCATTTTTATATCCCCAGTGAATACAGTGACTAACACATTATAAGGACCCAATCATTATTTGTTGAATTGAAATTGTGTATGTCTGGATATTGACGTGGACATATATTATTAATATGAGCAGTAGATTCAAGGCAAAAAAGTTTAGATAATTTAATATATCCTCATCACAATCAGCTGTAATTATATTATCTCTTTACTTCAGACTCAACTAATTTAATATTTATATAATGCAGAAAAAAGTTGAAGTAAAAGTATTATTTAATCAGCCCTTTGTCATCATTTTTATAATGATAGTATAAATAATCTTTTCAGGAACGTATTTTAAATACTTAGTAAAACGTAGTCTTTTATTAGAAAGGACCTATTCATAGACAAATTCAACAAGACAGATATTTATTGAGCATCTTCCATGTCTAAGGCACTATAGGTTTTTCTTGAAAAAGGCAGAAAGAGGCAGAACTCCCATCTTCAGTGAACTTGTCCATAAGTATACTAGGTAAGATCCATTGAACAGTCACAACGAAGGCCAAGTATACAAAGTCTTATAATAAAGATACAAGCAGAATAACAAAAGAACACCATGGGAGTTGTCCGTTATGGCCAGGGAATTTGGGGACACCTTTCTAAGCTGGGCGTGCAAGGCCCTTCTCATCTGACTCCTGTTCATCCGTCAAACCTCATTTGCTAACCCCATCCCAATTTCCCCCATTCCCCACCCACACAAATGAACCAACTTCCAAACATGCCCAGCTGTATGGAGCTCATTGGTACGTTCTTGCCCTTACCTGAAATGGCCTGCCTGGGCACCTCCATTTTTCCTTCTTGAGTTGGTAAACTCCTATTTATTTTTGGAAACTGCCTCAGTGTCACCTTGTCTGTGAAGCTCTCTGACCACCCTCCTTCCCAGGCAGGTAGAATTTTTTCCTCCGTGACCCTGGAACACTTGGACGTTTCCTTGTTGCAGCAGCACAGTGGGCAGAGAGGATCTTTTTTTGTTTGTTTTTTGGTTTTTTGGGGGTTTTTTTGGGCCGTGCTGTGTGACTTGCAGGATCTTAGTTCCCTGACCGGGGATCAAACCTGGGCCCCCTGCAGTGGAAGCATGGAGTCCTAACCACTGGACCACCAGGGAATTCCCAGTCTTTTTTGAAAGTCGACTAAAGTTTTGCTTTGTTAGAAAGCCAGTGAGAAGACAAGGACCAGGAGCATTAATAATTAAACTGGAGGTAGCAGGACATAAGACAGGGAAACAGAGCAGTAGAAGTTGGAACTGGTGAAAGGTGGTGAAACTCTAAAAAGAGGCAGACCATCTTCATGGAGATGAACTGGAGAGGACATTTGGAAGGCAGAACCGGCAAATGTAATAATCGGGTTGGGGCAGGTAGAGAATAACCAATAGGAAAGAGTCCAAGAAATCTCGCCAACTGGAGAAATGTATGACTTGATACCTGAGTAGATGGGCTTGTCTTTTTTCCAGATATCAAAATAGAAGGAGGAACATGTCTCGTCTAAGTGGTAGATGCTGAATAACGTTTTGGTCACGTGGGGTTGCTTTCGGGCTGCCAACTGGAAATGTTGTCTCCCCTTCCATGGTGCTTGGGAGAGAGACTGAGGTGTAGACACTTGGGAATCTTTCCCTTATAAGTTGTGGTAGAAGCTGTGGGAACCAAGGAGAACCTATGCAAGTGAGAAGATGTCAAAGCCCAAATCTCAGTAAACATTTATGTCAGTGGTCCCCAGCCTTCTTGGCACCAGGGACTGGTTTCGTGGAAGATAATTTTTCCACGGACCAGGGCGGGGGATGGTTTGGGGATGATTCAAGTGCATTACACTTATTGTGCACTTTATTTCTATTATTATTACATTGTAATATATAATGAAATAATTATGCAACTCAGCATAATGCCGACAGGACGCGGGGCTCAGGCGGTAATGCGAGGGATGAGGAGCGGCTCTAAATATAGAGGAAGCTTTGCTCGCTCTCCCACCACCCGCCTCCTGCTGTGTGGCCCGGTTCCTAACAGGCCACGGACCGGTACTGGTTGGGATTTGGGGACCCCTGATTTATGTGACAGGTAAAGGAAGGCGTCTACAAAAGAAACTGAGGAAAAGGTAACCAGAAACAGGAAGATAAACGTCCCTACATAGAAATATAAACTCAGCCACGTAGAGTATTATCCTTAGACCTTGAACTTTTTACTTCCAGTAAAGTACATTTTTGTTATAGGGTATTTTTAACTTCATTTACATTTGATTTCTAGAGGAGAAGGGCTAGCCTCTGGGTTAACACAGTGTTTGTCTTGTAAGTACTAGTTCATATTCTCTCAGTCTGCTTGGCCAGTTCTGACTGGATATCCTGGTTTATGAAAGCAGTGATTTAAGGTGTTGAGAGGCATTGCAGGGTAGTGGTTAGGATTGTGACCTTGGGTGTCAGGCTCCCTGGGTTGAAATCCCCCCTCCATCCACCACATACTAACTCTGGGTGAAGTGGGGTTGGTTACAGCAACTACAGTTAGGGTCAAAGTTAAATGAGTTCAGATCCATAAAACTCTTAGAGCTAAGAGAGGTAGATGGAAGACGCTATATGCTGTAGCAAATATTATTTTCATCAAAGAAATCCATTATATAATTGCATGAAAAAAAAGACCCACTTGGTCTTGTTTACACGTAATGAAAAAGAGAATTAATTCAGTTCCAACAGTTCCATAGGGCAGATACTAACATACTGATCACTTGTTTGATTGAATTGACAAGACCAAACAGATCAAACAGATTATAGAATAGATTGGTCTACTTGGCCTGTAAAGGAGTTTTATACTTAAAACGTTAGAAAAAATCAAGATCAGCATCCAT
Source organism: Balaenoptera acutorostrata (assembly GCF_949987535.1). Taxonomy (NCBI): domain Eukaryota; kingdom Metazoa; phylum Chordata; class Mammalia; order Artiodactyla; family Balaenopteridae; genus Balaenoptera; species Balaenoptera acutorostrata. Next base: position 32,760,982 of record NC_080081.1, read on the forward strand.
TTTACCTGCAAATCTTAATTCCTTCCTTAAAAATAGCAAATGGGATTTATTTTTAACTTTATGTTATTTATATTTCTTAGCAGAAACAGAAAGACCTTGAATTTCATAACTATAGAATTCAGTATCCTTTATTTATTGAGCACCTATCATTTGCCAGGCACATGGCATGTGTATTTCTTAGTTTCACAGTGGAGACAGTGTTCCCATTTTACAGACGGAGAACAGAGTTTCAGAAAGCTTAACTCTCTAGCCTGAGATCCAGTCGCAGATTGGAGACTGAGCCTCATTTGACCGTGCATTCCGCTTGATTTCAAAGCCTGTGCTGTCTTCTGCCCCCTTACCACCAGCAAGAAGGAAGGCAGCCTTGACTACCCCTGGACAAGTCAAGGGCCTTGTAATCTCAGCTCTAGGTTTCTGTTTCCTCATTTTCAAAGGACCTAATTTCCTTCCAGATCTAAAATTCTGTGAACTTTTATGAACTAATGTAACAGAAACCAGAAAACGAGATAGGAATCTTGATTCTGGGGTTTTTTTCCCCCTCATATGCAAATACCATTCCTCAAGTGAAACAGATTGTCACAGCAAATATGTTGAGCCTTGAGTGTAATGAAGCTCATTTGTCAGTGTCTGGGGCCCCCTGACTTTATAAAAGTTAAACAGGGACACATTTCAGAAATGCACTTCTGAACTGAAGAAAATGCCTATGTTTCCTGTTGCCAAAGGTGGTTTTTTTTTTTTCGGTTGCTTGAGAAAATAATAGAGAGAAGCTGGTGTGAGGACATGGGCGTTTTGTTTGACCGGGAGCTTTTGCAAACTGCACATTCCTTTTCTGGTGTTACTCACACGTCATTTTAATATGAAAGGGCACCTGTCTTTTGTCTCAGGACACATTTACCTTTCAGCGTTTCAGATGGTGAAATGGGAGGTACCCGAAAAAGTTATTTTTGTTTCGTGGGTTTTGGGAATCCATTCAATACCTGATGTTTTCTTTAGACTTTATTATGCCTTCTGCTGGGTAAATGTCATGGAAATGCACTGAGTGACTCTTAATCCTTTTCTTTAACCAAAATTGAAAGAGACAGCAGTTCTCATAATAAATCAGTTTGTTCACTGTTTCAAGAAAAAAACCCTGATGAGAGTTTTCATTTTCCCATTTCTATTCATTAATTAGAATACTAGAATACTATTTAAATAATGCCTGTGAATACACACACACACACACACGGGCCAGTGTGCATATAAAGCTGTTTCTAACATGAACCCCAAATGAGGAGTTAAAAAGAGTGTTTTCGAACAAAAATTAACAAACCCTCTTTTTTTGGTATGTTCTCTTTTTTTAAAAAATTTATTTATTTTTGGGTGTGTTGGGTCTTCGTTTCTGTGCAAGGGCTTTCTCTAGTTGTGGCAAGCGGGGGCCACTCTTCATCGCGGTGCGCGGGCCTCTCACTGTCGCGGCCTCTCTTGTTGCGGAGCACAGGCTCCAGACGCGCAGGCTCAGTAGTTGTGGCTCACGGGCCCATTTGCTCCGCGGCATGTGGGATCTTCCCAGACCAGGGCTCGAACCCGTGTCCCCTGCATTGGCAGGCAGATTCTCAACCACTGCGCCACCAGGGAAGCCCTGGTATGTTCTCTTTTTAATCTTTACAGGACTCTTTCACTTTAAAAGAATAGGAGGGCTTGCTATTAGTTTCAGTTAACATTTTCCTTTTTCAGAGGTTTCATAGTTTAGTTCAGGTTTTATAAAGAACTGAAAGAGGACAGATTGTGCTGAAAAATGGTCAAAAGGTGGAAGTGGCTTACGGGTTTTTCATGGGACATAGAGACCTTCACTTCAGGTTTTATAAAGAACTGAAAGAGGACAGATTGTGCTGAAAAATGGTCAAAAGGTGGAAGTGGCTTACGGGTTTTTCATAGGACATAGAGACCTTCACTTCAGAATTGAAAGTCTAGAAGTTAATAACTACACCCCAAGGTGAGTGTAGTGTTAAGCTACCCATTACCCAGTTCAGGTCCTTTGATTTTTTTCCTGTACATTAGCAACTTGATGTCTCGACTTAATCACTTACTAAGACTTATTGGTAAGGACATAGACCACACCATTCCCTAGACCACACCATTCCCTATCATTTTATTATTTCACAGGATTAATATAAGAAACAAAAATCAAAGGTGATCTGATGGTGGAGTCAAAATTTCTGATTATTTTGAAAAATATTTAAATACATTTTCAAAGACTCTGCTACTGAGGATTCTAAGTGGGTTAGACCAAAAAAAAAAAAAAAAAAAGGTGGGCATGCTTTTTTTTATTTTTAGCTTATTTCTAGTGAAAACAGTGTTGAATAACACATTTGCAGAATTCTAATTCAAATGAGTTTTAAGGACCATTCACTATTCCTGAAGAAATCACTGGAAATAGTGTTTACTGTCACCCCCATTCAGCCTGACACAGAGCAGCCGTGCACAATAGCCGCACAGACCCTGGGAGATGCTTGACTCCTATTAGTGTCCAAACCAACTCTTTCCATAGGAAAATGGTCATGGAAAATTCACCTACCGTTCTGTCCCCACCACTGACTTTTTTAACTTTCAAGTGAGCTTTCTGTTTTCTAGCAAGATTTAAAGGAAAGAAGGGGGAATGGAGGAAGGATTCTGTCTGTTCTTTATTATATCCTTTCAGGGCTCACTTATACATATTACAGTGTACCTTACAAACCTATTTATCATCTTAATTAGTTCTTTTTTTTTTAATTAGTCATCAATTTTATACACATCAGTGTATACATGTCAATCCCAAACGCCCAATTCAGCACACCACCATCCCCACCCCACCGTGGTTTTCCCCCCTTGGTGTCCATACGTTTGTTCTCTACATCTGTGTCTCACTTCTGCCCTGCAAACTGGTTCATCTGTACCATTTTTCTAGGTTCCACATACATGCGTTAATATACGATATTTGTTTTTCTCTTTCTGACTTACTTCACTCTGTATGACAGTCTCTAGATCCATCCACGTCTTAACAAATGACTCAATTTCATTCCTTTTTATGGCTGAGTAATATTCCATTGTATATATGTACCACAACTTCTTTATCCATTCATCTGTCGATGGGCATTTAGGTTGCTTCCATGACCTGTCTATTGTAAATAGTGCTGCAATGAACATTCGGGTGCATGTGTCTTTTTGAATTACGGTTTTCTCTGGGTATATGCCCAGTAGTGGGATTGCTGGGTCATATGGTAATTCTATTTTTAGTTTTTTAAGGAACCTCCATATTGTTCTCCATAGTGGCTGTATCAATTTACATTCCCACCAACAGTGCAAGAGGGTTCCCTTTTCTCCACACCCTCTCCAGCATTTGTTGTTTGTAGATTTTCTGATGATGCCCATTCTAACTGGTGTGAGGTGATACCTCACTGTAGTTTTGATTTGCATTTCTCTAATAATTAGTGATGTTGAGCAGCTTTTCATGTGCTTCCTGGCCATCTGTATATCTTCTTTGGAGAAACGTCTATTTAGGTCTTCTGGCCATTTTTGGATTGGGTTGTTTGTTTCTTTAATATTGAGCTGAATGAGCTGTTTATATATTTTGGAGATTAATCCTTTGTCCGTTGATTCGTTTGCAAATATTTTCTCCCATTCTGAGGGTTGTCTTTTCGTCTTGTTTATGGTTTTCTTTGCTTTGCAAAAGCTTTGAAGTTTCATTAGGTCCCATTTGTTTATTTTTGTTTTTATTTCCATTACTCTAGGAGGTGGATCAAAAAAGATCTTGCTGTGATTTATGTCAAAGAGTGTTCTTCCTATGTTTTACTCTAAAGAGTTTTATAGTGTCCGGTCTTACATTTAGGTCTTTAATCCATTTTGAGTTTATTTTTGTGTATGGTGTTAGGGAATATTCTAATTTCATTCTTTTACATGTAGCTGTCCAGTTTTCCCAGCACCACTTATTGAAGAGACTGTCTTTTCTCCATTGTATATCCTTGCCTCCTTTGTCATAGATTAGTTGACCATAGGTAGGTGGGTTTATCTCTGGGCTTTCTATCTTGTTCCATTGATCTATGTTTCTGTTTTTGTGCCAGTACCATATTGTCTTGATTACTGTAGCTTTGTAGTATATTCTGAAGTCAGGGAGTCTGATTCCTCCAGTTCCGTTTTTTTCCCTCAAGACTGCTTTGGCTATTTGGGGTCTTTTGTGTCTCCATACAAATTTTAAGATGATTTGTTCTAGTTCCGTAAAAAATGCCATTGGTAATTTGATAGGGATTGCATTGAATCTGTAGATTGCTTTGGGTAGTATAGTCATTTTCACACTATTGATTCTTCCAATCCAGGAACATGGTATATCTCTCCATCTGTTGGTATCATCTTTAATTTCTCATCAGTGTCTTATAGTTTTCTGCATACAGGTCTTTTGTCTCCCTAGGTAGGTTTATTCCTAGGTATTTTATTCTTTTTGTTGCAATGGTAAATGGGAGTGTTTCCATAATTTCTTTCAGATTTTTCATCATTAGTGTATAGGAATGCAAGAGATTTCTGTGCATTAATTTTGTATCCTGCAACTTTACCAAATTCATTGATTAGCTCTAGTAGTTTTCTGGTGGCATTTTTAGTATTCTCTATGTATAGTATCATGTCATGTGCAAACAGTGACAGTTTTACTTCTTCTTTTCCAATTTGTATTCCCTTTATTTCTTTTACTTCTCTGATTGCCGTGGCTAGGAATTCCAAAACTATGTTGAATAATAGTGGTGAGAGTGGACATCCTTGTCTCGTTCCTGATCTTAGAGGAAGTGCTTTCCGTTTTTCACCGTTGAGAATGATGTTTGCTGTGGATTTGTCATATATGGCCTTTATTATGTTGAGGTAGGTTCCCTCTATGCCCACTTTCTGAGTTTTTATCATAAATGGTGTTGAATTTTGTCAAAAGCTTTTTCTGCATCTATTGAGATGATCATGTGGTTTTTATTCTTCAGTTTGTTAATATGCTGTATCACATTGATTGATTTGAGTATATAGAAGAATCCTTGCACCCCTGGGATAAATCCCACTTGATCGTGGTGTATGATCCTTTTAATGTGTTGTTGGATTCTGTTTGCTAGTATTTTGTAGAAGTGAGACACAGATGTAGAGAACAAACGTATGGACACCAAGGGGGGAAAACGGTGGTGGGGTGGGGATGGTGGTGTGCTGAATTGGGCATTTGGGATTGACATGTATACACTGATGTGTATAAAATTGAGGATTTTTGCATCTATATTCATCAGTGATATTGGTCTGTAATTTTCTTTTTTTGTAGTATCTCTGTCTGGTTTTGGTATCAGGGTGATGGTGGCCTCATAGAATGAGTTTGGGAGTGTTCCTTCCTCTGCAATTTTTGGAAGAGTTTGGGAAGGATGGGTGTTAGCTCTTCTCTAAATGTTTGATAGAATTCACCTGTGAAGCCATCTGGTCCTGGACTTTTGTTTATTGGAAGATTTTTAATCACAATTTCAATTTCATTACTTGTGATTGGTCTGTTCATATTGTCTGTTTCTTCCTGGTTCAGTCTTGGAAGGTTATACCTTTCTAAGAATTTGTCCATTTCTTCCAGGTTGTCCATTTTATTGGCATAGAGTTGCTTGTAGTAGTCTCTTAGGATGCTTTGTATTTCTGCGGTGTCTGTTGTAAGTTCTCCTTTTTCATTTCTAATTTTAATGATTTGAGTCCTCTCCCTCTTTTTCTTGATGAGTCTGGCTAATGGCTTATCAATTTTGTTTATCTTCTCAAAGAACCAGCTTTTAGTTTTATTGATTTTTGCTATTGTTTTCTTTGTTTCTATTTCATTTATTTCCACTCTGATCTTTATGATTTCTTTCCTTCTGCTAACTTTGGGTTTTGTTTGTTCTTCTTTCTCTAGTTCCTTTAGGTGTAAGGTTAGATTCTTTACTTGAGATTTTTCTTGTTTCTTTAGGTAGACTTGTATAGCTATAAACTTCCCTCTTAGAACTGCTTTTGCTGCATCCCATATGTGTTGGATCGTCATGTTTTCATTGTCATTTGTCTTTAGATATTTTTTGATTTCCTCTTTGATTTCTTCAGTGATCTCTTGGTTATTCAGTAAAGTATTGTTTAGCTTCCATGTGTTTGTGTTTTTTACATTTTTTTCCCTGTAATTCATTTCTACTCTCATAGCGTTGTGGTCAGAAAAGATGCTTGATATGATTTCAATTTTCTTAAATTTACTGAGGCTTGATTTGTGACCCAAGATGTGATCTATCCTACAGAATGTTCTGTGCGCACTTGAGAAGAAAGTGTAATCTGCTGTTTTTGGATGGAATGTCCTATAAATATCAATTAAATCTATCTGGTCTATTGTGTCATTTAAAGCTTCTGTTTCCTTATTTATTTTCATTTTGGATGATCTGTCCATTGGTGTAAGTGAGGTGTTAAAGTCCCCCACTATTATTGTGTTACTGTCGGTTTCCTCTTTTATAGCTGTTAACAGTTGCCTTATGTATTGAGGTGCTCCTATGTTGGGTGCATATATATTTATAATTGTTATATCTTCTTCTTGGATTGATCCCTTGATCATCTTGTAGTGTCCTTCCTTGTCTCTTGTAACATTCTTTATTTTAAAGTCTATTTTATCTGATATGAGTATAGCTACTCCAGCTTTCTTTTGATTTCCATTTGCATGGAATATCTTTTTCCATCCCCTCACTTTCAGTCTGTATGTGTCCCTAGTCTGAAGTGGGTCTCTTGTAGACAGCATATATGTGGGTCTTGTTTTTGTATCCATTCAGCAAGCCTGTGTCTTTTGGTTAGAGCATTTAATCCATTCACGTTTAAGGTAATTATCGATATGTATGTTCCTATGACCATTTTCTTAATTGTTTTGGGTTTGTTTTTGTAGGTCCTTTTCTTTTCTTGTGTTTCCCACTTAGAGAAGTTCCTTTAGCATTTGTTGTAGAGCTGATTTGGTGGTGCTGAATTCTCTTAGCTTTTGCTTGTCTGTAAAGCTTTTGATTTCTCCATCAAATCTAAATGAGATCCTTGCTGGGTAGAGTCATCTTGGTTGTAGGTTCTTCCCTTTCATCACTTTAAGTATATCATGCTACTCCCTTCTGGCTTGTAGAGTTTCTGCTGAGAAATAAGCTGTTAACCTTATGGGAGTTCCCTTGTATGTTATTTGTCGTTTTTCCCTTTCTGCTTTCAATAATTTTTCTTTGTCTTTACTTTAATTTTTGCCAATTTGATTAATATGTGTCTTGGCGTGTTTCTCCTTGGGTTTATCCTGTATGGGACTCTCTGCAGTTCCTGGCCTTGGGTGGCTATTTCCTTGCCCATGTTAGGGAAGTTTTCGACTATAATCTCTTCAAATATTTTCTCTGGTCCTTTCTCTCTCTCTTCTCCTTCTGGGACCCCTATAATGTGAATATTGTTGTGTTTAATGTTGTCCCAGAGGTCTCTTAGGCTGTCTTCATTTCTTTTTATTCTTTCTTCTTTAGTCTGTTCCGCATCAGTGAATTCCACCATTCTGTCTTCCAGGTCACTTATCCGTTCTTCTGCCTCAGTTATTCTGCTATTGATTCCTTCTAGTGTAGTTTACATTTCAGTTATGGTATTGTTCATCTCTGTTTGTTTGTTCTTTAATTCTTCTAGGTCTTCGTTAAACATTTCTTGCATCTTCTCCATCTTTGCCTCCATTCTTATTCCAAGGTCCTGGATCATCTTCACTATCGTTATTCTGAATTCTTTTTCTGGACGGTTGCCTATCTCCACTTCATTTAGTTGTTTTTCTGGGGTTTTATCTTGTTCCTTCATCTGGTATATAGCCCTCTGCCTTTTCATCTTGTCTGTCTTTCTGTGAATGTGGTTTTTGTTCCACAGGCTGCAGGATTGTAGTTTTTCTTGCTTCTGCTGTCTGCCCTCTGGTGGTTGAGGCTATCTAAGAGGCTTGATGGGAGGCTCTGGTGGTGGGTAGAGCTGACTGTTGCTCTGGTGGTCAGAGCCCAGTAAAACTTTAATCCACTTGACTGTTGACGGGTGGGGCTGGGTTCCCTCCCTGTTGGTTATTTTGCCTGAGGCAACCCAACACTGGAGCCTACCTGGGCTTTGTGGTGGGGCTAATGACAGACTCTGGGAGGGCTCACACCAAGGAGTACTTCCCAGAACTTCTGCTGCCTGTGTCCTTGTCCCCATGGTGAAACAGAGCCACCCCCCGCCTCTGCAGGAGACCTTCCAACACTAGCATGTAGGTCTGGTTCAGTCTCCCCCAGGGTCACTGCTCCTTCCCCTGGGTCCCGATGCGCACACTATTTTGTGTGCAGCCTCCAAGAGTGGGGTCTCTGTTTCCCCCAGTTCTGTCGAAGTCCTGCAATCAATTCCCACTAGGCTTCAAAGTCTGATTCTCTAGGAATTCCTCCTCCCGTTGCTGGACCCCCAGGTTGGGAAGCCTGACGTGGGGCTCAGAACCTTCACTCCAGTGGGTGGACTTCTGTGGTATAAGTGTTCGCCAGTCTGTGAGTCACCCACCCAGCAGTTATGGGATTTGATTTTACTCTGATTGCGCCCCTCCTACCGTCTCATTGTGGCTTCTCCTTTGTCTTTGGATGTGGGGTATCTTTTTTGGTTAGTTCCAGTGTCTTCCTGTTGATGATTGTCCAGCAGCTAGTTGTGATTCTGGTGTTCTCGCAAGAGGGAGTGACAGCACGTCCTTCTACTCTGCCATCTTGGTTCCTCTCCCATCTTAATTAGTTTTTACTCACATCATGAAGTTAGTGTCTCTTATCTTAATTTGTTTATAAGATTGTACCCTTTAAATAGCTTCAAAGCACAAGCATAAAATATAGCGTGCAGTTTTAACATAATGTAGTAACCACTAGCATTGTTCTTGTATCCATTTCTAAAACTTAACTAGTCCAATGAGAGAATTTATTGACTTTTTTTAATGAAATGCTAGGCACTAGGCAGATATAACGGAAACCGAGGTCCCTCTTGAGGGAGGGGCAAGCCTGCTCTCTGCCTGGTCCAAGCAGCCATCTCATCTCCATAGAGAGGAGCCACCCCCATAGCTCAGCCTCTAGCTGTGAAGAGAGATTTGAAGATCTTATTTTCTTTTTTTCCATCTTCTTTTTTCTGAGTATGGAGAGAGAATACCCAAACTCTGGTTTTATTCGTGAGGAAATGGGGGCAAGAAATATTATACAAGAAATATTTGGGGATATTAAAAAGAAAGCATATATTTTTGTAAGAAAATCTTCAAGGAAAACTCATCTATGACTCAGATAATTAAGTTGATTATTTTCTGATATAGGTCCTCCCTCCCCCCACCCCCTAGATGAGAATGTGTTCATTCTTTTTTACGTGCCTTCATTAATCACTTAGCCCCTAATGGTTTATAAGCTTATATATCATTTTCACTGGTTTTACTCATGAAGTAGGGACGTATCTGCATCTTGCATTTTGGAGGCACTTACTGTACCTGATTTCACCTCACAGAATACTTTTTTCAGGTTCTGCACTGAGTTTCCTGCTGCACATTTGTCGGCCTACAGAAATCTTCGCCATACTTGTTGCTTTCTCTGCCTCTCCCCCTTTAAGATATCCACCTTAGAAATGATGCCAAACATCTGAGCTCCTCTTTTCTGATCCTTCCTTCCTTATGTCCTCCTCCTCAGACTCAGTAGAATTAATCGTAGCTCATTGCTGAGCATGGTGGCCATGGTAACACAACTGTATTGAAAGGGTGGGTTGGGATGGAGTAGGGCAGGGTCGGGCTCCATCACTGTAGAATCAGTGCTCTTTTGGTTACCAGGTAAAGTGTACAGAGACATTCCTGACCCCTCTCACCCTCATAGTGAAGGCCTTACTCATTATTGTGCTTTTATAGTGAGCAGAGGAGATCCCGAAGACTTTTAAAACCCTGACTGAATTGGATGAGCCTTTTCAGAGAAGCCCTTATTTCTCCTCGTCCAGAACTCTCTATTTAAAGCATCGGACATGAAATATCACGTGTATTCATTACCAAGAGGACAGTTAGAATTTTAATCGAGGAGCCTGAGTTAAGAATAAGTGATTATCTTATAGCCAAAATACTCCCTCAACCACCCATCCCAAACTAACACGGTGTGTTATATATCCTGCTTAAGTTAACATAATCAGGAAGCCTGCCAAAAGCTGAGGTGCCCATCCCTTACATCAAGAGTTGGCCAGCCTTCTATAGTAAATGTTTTAGGTATTGCAGGCCATACATTCTCTACTGCAGTGCTCAATGCCTCCATCCCTGGAAAACATCCATAAACAATATGCAAACAAATGAGTGTGGCTGTGTTCCAATAAAGACTTATTTATGGCCACTAAAATTTGAATTTCATGAAAAGTATATACTTTTCACATGCCACGAGAGAGCCCTCTTTTGGGTTTTTTTTTTTTTTCCAACCATTTAAAAGTGTGAAAACTACTCTTAGCTTGCAGCTTGCACAGAAAACAAACCACAGACTAGATTTGGCCTGAGGGCCACGGTTTACCACCCCTGCTATAGATTTTCAAGTGAAAAGGGCACCACTACCATTATTAAACAGCCGAAGTGAAAGTACAAGTATTTCTATTATAATTTGGAGGAAGAAATTGGAGAATATTAAGTGCCAAAATTGGGTGTACAAGGAAATTCAGAGAACCCCTGAGACAACAGGCTGTCCCTACGGTGGCCATACCAGCCTCCAGCATACTTCTTGAGGTGAGACTGAAGCCCTGTCCCCTTCTATTGCCTCTCTTTACTTCCGGGCCCATCCCAGCTATGGATCCCCTTCCTGTCTCTCCATCTGCAATGCCAAGGTGAGGGTCCAGCAGCTTTTCTAACCCCGGTCATACTCAGATGACACTTCCCCACCAAGATAGAAACAGACGTCCTCCTAACACACAACTGAGCAATGCTTTTCTCCAATTAAGAAAATCTTTTATTTTTTCCTTCTTAGGCCTATACTCTCTGTGGCTGGTTCCTTAGTAACACAGGAGATAACTAGGAGATACCTGTTGGTGACAAGGAGTCAACTGGCTGAGCTCAGTGCCCCAAAGATGGATGTGTTTTGAAGATATGATTTATATCAAGCTCAGCTTATTAAAACCCATGCTCATGTTGTAAATTTCAAGAAAAAAAACATATGGTGATGACACGTAAATAAAAGCATTTTAACAGTCGCCATGGATATACTGTATAGTGGATTGCCATTCTTTTTAAGTTAGGGGTTTTGCTGATTTTTTAAAATTTCTGTTAAATTCTGATCAGTAGACACCTGTAAATGCAGATTTTTGTCTCCATAGGACATCCAGAATGAGTCAGAAGTTGAGGTTTTGGATTAATCCAGTCAGTAGGCATATACCTGACAGGAGCCCTTTCAGAGTAACCTGGAGCTTTCTGTGGGCCACAGTTAGTGCGTCAGTATTTCTAGATTTAATTGGGCTGTACTATTCACTCACTTCTGTGAAAGGGCCACTTGATCCTAAAAGGACCTCTATAGTTAACGTTTATTTAACAGTTGAACAAAAACTGCTGGGTCTGGTTCAGTCTAGTTTTCCCGTCACTTGTACATCTCATTTACAGGGCTTAGTAGTTTCCTGTGTACACGCCTTTGTGTGAGCATGTGCTGCAGTTTTATTAATTTATTCAAACACTGTTTGGCACATACTTTTAAGCTCTGAGGATAGTGAAATAGTAGAGGCGTGATTCTTGATCTCTGCGTATTCAGAAACTGGTAGAGGGGAAAGACATCTAGACAAAATCTGTATCATCTATTGTGGTAGGCGACTTAATAGAAATAGGAGTTGAATAATTTGAAAGTATCTAAGAAGGTGGAATCAATGTTGTCTAAGGATGTGACAGAGTTTAGATGGGGAAAGAATTATCCACTCCCCTAGAACACAGTGAAAAGCGCTGCATTTGGAACCAAACACATCTATTTACTGGCCTCAGGCAAGTTACTTTACTCCATTGAACCTCAGGTTTCTCATCTGTAAAGTGGATTTAACAAAACTCACTTTGCACCTCTCATTGGGATCAGCAAATAGCTCCTTTCCCTGTCTTGGGCCCTTTGGCCAGACACCAAGTGTGGCTAAGCAGCATTTCGTTGGCTACTGGATGGAAGCGGCAGAGGAGAGATCAGTTCTTGTGGGGTTGCATGAGGACAGTGCTTCCATTCTGAATGAGAGCCAGGAAAAAGCACACCTAGGTCAACTATTGTCCCATTCCCCCAGGGAGCTCTTTTGGACAATGGATAGCATATCTTTTCCCAGCAAATCCTTTGCATATTTTACTGTCCTTAAGAGTTGACTGAGGGATCTGGTCAAATTACATACTTCTTCAGACAGCTTTTTACTGTGGGTTTCAACACTAGGACCAACTTGATGATTCCTTAGGGCTTGCCCTAATTCTTAAATCACTGAAGGAGATATTGAAACTTGCACTATTAAGGTATCTAGGATTCTTTCCCAGTAGACAAACTAACAGTAGATGTTTATAAATAATAAGTACTTAATACCTAATTTCTGGGGGTGGTAGAGTGCTTACCTTTTAATGAAATTTTGTGTGACTGATAAAAGGACATTGTACCCTAAAATAGCCTTTAAACATCTAAGCGATACACTTTTTGGAGGAGTATTGCAACAAAACATGTAAATCACTACCCTTTATAATTCTTTGTGAGTTTTAGCCCTCGAGCCACGGTCAACCTAGGTAGAGCTCCCTAACACACCTTTCCAGTCTACCATGGTGATTATATCCAGTAGCCATCAGTCTATGCCTTTTGATATTTTGACTGCAAAGTAACTTACCCATAACTGAGGACGCAAGTGTTAACTAACCTGCCCAGTGTCACAGCAAGAGAGACGAAATTGAAACCCCACCTGTCTGACCCAACAGCAGCTGGTGGGGTGATTAGGTTTCCCAACAAAGGATTACCAAATGGAAACTCCATCGAGAACAGTCATTTCCCCAAATATCATGTTGGGATGGTTTTTTCTGGAGAAATGATGGAGCACCAAAGCGTGTGTCCCTTTGTTTCTTCCAGGAGAGAAACCCTACAAGTGTACCTGGGAAGGCTGCACCTGGAAATTCGCTCGTTCGGATGAACTGACGAGGCATTACCGCAAACACACGGGAGTGAAGCCATTCAAGTGCGCAGACTGTGATCGCAGCTTTTCCCGGTCAGATCACTTGGCACTGCACCGCCGGAGGCATATGCTGGTGTGAGGAAAGCTACCTGTCCAGCTGAGCGTAAGAGCTGGATCTCTTAGCGGCACCCAATTCAGCAGGGCTGAATCCCCTTCACAGTGTTAACACAAAAGGGCATCACCATCCCACGATGTCTGAAAGCAGAGCAGGAAAAAAGAAGTAGTAACACTTCTCCTTTCGGTCTGAAGGTAACCCCCATCATGACTACACGAGAAACAACTTCACGCTGGCCTGGGAGATCGGTGACACAAATGCTGAAGAGACAGGCATTGTTTTCTGTGCTGTGTCCTCTGCCATTTCGAGATGTTTGTAGTTTGTACGTTTTCTGAGCTGTCAGACGTTTTGTTATTGATACTTTAAAGGTCATCTACCACAAATTGATGGCTAGAGCAAGACCTTGTAAATTTGAATTATTCTCCCATCATCCCACCCCTGAGCCCGTTTTTACAAAAGTTTGAGTTACTGTCTAAGTAAGATAGAACCCACTTCCAATCTGTTACCAGCAAGCAGCCTGAAAGTAGAAAAGAAGAAGCTGTTGGAGAGGTTCCATTACCTGAAAAGAAAGGAGTGCTCAGGCAGCCCTTTGCAATAGTGATGGCCGCCACTAGATATCACCCGCAACTTGTCATTCTGCCATCCATGCCCTGGAGAAAACCAACATTGATTCTTTCATTTGTTTGTTGTTGATCGTTTTTGTTTTGTTCTGCTTCTGTTTCGTTCATCTGTTCGAGCAGAGGGGCAGCGACATTTCAGTTGGAGTCTAGTCCCGGTGTCTGCCCCGGCATGGACGGGCACAGAGCCGTTCTGTAGTTGAATAGGAAGAGCCTGTCTAAAAAAACTACTGCCCCACTTCAAATTCAGTGTTCTGTCACCTAGGCATCATCTCTTCCTGCCCCTAGTATTTGATTACAAGGAATCGGGGGGAGGGAGGGAAACTTTCTTAGACACACTGGCACCAAGGTAAGAGGTGGGGCTGACCAGGCAAAGTCAGTGAACATGAAAAAATCAGACAAAGCAGAGATGGAAATAATGCGCCTCTTGAGGAGAAAAGCAATAACGAATAAAAGGACTTGCCTACAATAACTTCACTGAGGACTCATGTTACCAATTTTCATACTTACTAAAGGGATTGGAAAAAACACCCCAGCATTTTAGACGTCTTGGTTACATTTGCAGCACTGAGGTAATCTTTCTGCTGTTTGTTGTTCTGCTTGGTTGAGGACCACAATTAAAGATTATGCTCCCCCTTTTCTTGTTTGAAAACAGTTATGTGGTGACTAGAAAGGCCACGGAGGCATAGCAGGGAATTAACTCTTGGGTGAATGGGTCAGTTCTTGGAACCAAGTCAGTGGGAAAGGAATGCTCCCCAAGGAAAGCCTGACATGGTGCTAGTTTCCTCCCTTGGAGAGCCAAGGATAAGTGACTCTCCACTAGGTTCTTCTCTACAGATTTCATTTTCTAAACTGTATGAGCACCCAGTGGTTCTGCTATGGCATCTGCAGGGATATTGAACCTAACCATCGTGTGCTGAGGGTGAGAGGAAATTATAGTCCCGTCAGCCCCCAAAAATTATGAGCCTTTTTTGCAACTAGCAAAGTCTATAGTAAACAAAGCAATACATCACCAACGAGCATTCTTTCAGAAAAATTATCATATTTTTTCCCCACTAAAAGCTGGGTATTTTCAGCTTTCTGTGGCTAAGGGGCTTGGTGAGGTTTTTTTGTCATTGTTGTTGTTGTTATTATTAAGATTTTTTTTATAGCTTAGATATAAGAAGTTGCCAGCATAGGCCTTTGCAATATATTTTAATTACAAACACTTGATTTGGAGAATTGCACAAATCAACCTCACAATATTACTAGCTCATTTTTAAAGGTGTGAACATTCTGAAATAATTTCTGGTTCTAGAATTATCCGTTTTAGGATTATCTTCTAATTCAGATAATCTTATTTTGGTGAAGCAAAAACTATAAACATTGAAAAAGGATGATTTGTGTTGGATGGCATTAAAAGGAATTTTTTTTTTTTAATGTTCAAGCAACAGCATAATGATTTTCAGGTCAAATTCTATCTTCAAAAATATGTGCTCTACATTTCCTGCCAGGTCTGAAAAATTCATTGGCAGTTTCCCTCCAACAAGGGCTGCGATTCTATGGATAAATAGCTACTTTAGCTACAAGAGTGTACTACCCACCAAGCACTGGGTTTTTGTGGGGTTTTTTGTACCAACTGGAAAGTTTTTTATCTGTACTGTATGCAACTCCTACTTCTTATTGCCTGTGACTATTTTGAATAGAAAGGCCAACGTTGGTTACTGGTCAGTGGCAAAGAACACAGAGCATGATGAACACAGAGCTTGGTGAACACAGCTGTGCAGCCCTCTATGCTAGTCCTGGAACCAAGTTGGCAGATAGTAGGTGAATCACTGAGGTGAAGGGCAGACTTGAGTTAATTCTGCCTGCTCTCGTAAGAAGGGCCAATCCTGTTCTCTGCTGAGAGATCTTGAGAACATTACAGGTAGAAATGGTTTTTAGAATCCATAGAACTGACAGGCAGTGGGAGCCTCCTGAGTGACAGCTCGATTTAAATTTAGCACAGAATGAAATGAGCTGCTCCTCTGTAATAACGTAGGAAAAATTCAGGGACGTGAGCTTGTCTGCTCACCCGCTGAAAGTGGCAACCCAACTGAGGCAGTAAGTTTACTGATAGAACCTGTCAGCATTATGCCATTTCCCCCTTTTGATGTACTGATACTTCTAAGGAGGGATCCAAGCACAAATAGTGAATGAGTTGCTGATCTAGTCGCAGGACTGAAATTTACCTGGGGCTTGTCTTGGGACATAACAAATTCTCCTTGGTGAATTTTCTACAGGTGTTTCCCTGTGGAAAGGAAGGTGGTTTGGGAGAGAAGGAATTACATTTTTAAGTAAGAATAACTTCAGGCATGGAAAAGCCTACTCTATTTTATCTTATGTCCATTCTAGACTCTTTTTAAAAGCACATTAGATGATTAACAACAGAAAAGGAGTAGAATCCAAAGGACTTCTCAGTTGTTCTCTAACTAGAAGCATTCTTTGGTTTCAAATTTGAAGCTATTCAGTTTGCAGCTGGGCGTATGTGCATGTTTGGTAACTTAGACACAGGTAGCTGCAATGGCTTGAGAAGCTACAGTTGACCTGTCTCTTTGCATTGTAGAGGTTGATTTCAAGGAAGTTAATGTTATTTGAAAAGTTAAAAGTTACAGACTTTGAGGTTTCAATAGATTCCCTCCTTGTATCCTGATCTTAGGTTGTTTGGGAAAAGATTCACACTTCCCCATCCACTTCCAGCCCCATCCCATCAATTGTGTGTGGACTTTGAGGAGCCTGATTGATAACTTGTCTTAAGTTCTATTAAGGCATTTAGACTGAAATTCCTAATGGCTTTACCATAAAATTTATACTGTTGCCTGGCATTACTTTTACAAAACACTATAGGACATTTATTTTCAAAGGCAGTTGAACATAAACCACATTTTTTTAAAAAAAGAGCACTTTTTATTCACTTTAAAGTTTAAGTGGAAAATAGGAAGAGGAATGTCGGGGGGGAAAAACTTGCAAAATGCTACAGTGTTTACAAATGCCAGTTCTAGATGATTGAAAAGGCCATTCTCATTATGGTTGAAATTTGGAATAGCTTATACAAAGATTGTGTTCATTATATTATACAGTTGTTTTAACTTCAAATTGCCATCTGTGTTTTAAACATAAATATAATTCTGCACTTTGAAATCAGTTCATTAGAATGATACCATGTATATGGATAAAGATGCAGTATTCCTTATTCTGTACTTTATTATACTTATCAAAGCTGCAATTGAATAAATCTGGTGAGGTGAGGCCTTCAAATGTATTAATACGCCTTTGTTACATTGTTACAACTGCTTAGAAATGTAGCCATGATGTTGTTATAAAGGTGTCTTAACATTTACAGTAAGGATTGACAGAATTTAAGCAGTGTTAAGAATACCAGCATTCATTATATGTTGAGTTACGATCTTTGTGTAAGGGATTGAACGTGAGATAACTCTTATGAATCATAATAGGCCCAGGAAGCCTTAATACTCTTAGTCCATAATCCAATCTCAGATTTTGCTCCTTACTAATTAATGCCTATAAATTTAGGAGGTAAATGTATCCTACAGCTTCACTGATCAGATCTCTCCCTTCCACTTTTCTGAGGTAGCGCATCTCATGAAAACAATCTTTCAACTTGATTTGGTTTCGTTTAGAAAAGGGGTTTGGTAAACCATGTCTTCCATATCACATTTCTCCTTATCTCCACACTGCCTTCCACTTAACATGTACAGGCCCCCCGACAGATGCACACCTGTATACATAGCTGTATATGCAGCAACCAGGGGGCTAATAAATATCAACAGAGAACTTTTTTAAAAGAATGAATTTGTAATAATCCATGCTGTCTAGAAAATGTAAGTTATTTACCTTACTAGGGAATCAGCTTATAATGCTATATATGACTTTGCCTGCATTTTATAGTTAAGAAGTGTACATAAAAGTTTAAAATGCTATATTTTCACAGTTTCATTATAGAATAATGTCTGTTTAGCAACCCATGTCCATTGGTACTTTAAATATGCTAAATACTGTGCAACTGCAATAGAAATTCAGATTTTCGTAAGAAAATGAAACAGGAGGATACTGCATCTGAAAGAAATAGAGTGAAGATATTTTACTGTATTCGTAACGTGTGATAGTGGAAAAAGTATTTTCAAACTCACAAATTTTACAGAGGTTGTAAATAGTTTGATGAAGTATGTTGGGAAAAAGAGCTTCTAGTTTTCATCACAATAAAAAAAAAAGAAAACTTGTTCAGATATGCCTTGTGTATCTTACACACGATTAGTGATATTGCCATGGGAACTCTGTTCTGCTTTGTCAGAGCACAGCCCTTGTGCTTCCTGACAAAATGGAGTGGCCACTTGTCTCAATTTAGCCAGGACGGTTTAGAACGCAATGAAGTCATTTTAAGTTGCAGCCAACTGATTCCAAACTCAAAAGGTCTTTGCCTGAAAATAGAAAAAGAGCTGCAAAGGATTTTACTTGTGCTAAAATAGAAGCATCTAGCAATTATTCTCTTTTCTCAGTTACTTTCCTCCTCCATGAAGTAGTTCTCTATCAAAAGAAACAAACACCCTCTACAGGTGTTTATTCTTGTTGAATCCCAGAGGGAATACTTTTAGCAGTAGCTACCTGTTGACAAGGTGAGTGCTATGGGTATGGCCACATGTGAAATGAATCTGTACTGGCAGTAGGAATAAGCTAATGCCAATTTTCAGAAATGAATTAAAAGCTGAAAGTGCCTGTCAATAAACATTATGACCAATGAGATATTCCTATACTTTTACACAGCAATAATTCTTCATCAGACTGGGTTTTCCCTCCACCTTTGCGAACACATGCACACAGAGTAAATATATGCACACAGTAAATTGAATCTGTTCACATACTCCCTCAAAAATTATTTGGTGTGTTTTAAATATACCTAATCTTGTTTATGTTAACATTTCTTAATCTTTCTAAGCTACGAAACGGAAGAATGCAAATCTGAACTTTATGATTATCTCCAATATATACTCTGGCACATGGCATTTATAATTTTGAGATGAAAACTTCACTGTGATTTGCCCTAATCTTATGAAGCACTTGTGTGTGGCTCAAAAAGTTTTGCTCGGTTAAGAAAAGCCAATTTATTTAGAGCAAAACACTAGAGATATTTGTTTGTTTTCCTTTATTTTATTCACTAATATCAACTGCACAAATCCATCTTTACATTTCTTCATATCCCTTTCCCCTAATATTTCCTGTTATCATGTAAGAACCATTTTGGAGTGAATACTGACACCATCATTTCTCCCAAAAAAGCCTACAAAGGTATGACTGACATTTAGTAAGCCTAATCTTTGACTAAGCTTTACAGTTAGTCCTGGAAATGACCAGATTTACATTCAGAACTTCACAATATTTTCCTATCATTATCTCACTGCTAAAAGTGGAGTCGTGAATAGAAATATATGAGGAGATGATATGAATAGACAAGAGCCCTGGAAATTCACCGGCCTCACCATCTCAGAGCACAAATCCACCCAAACAACCTATTGAGAGGTATCAATAAAATTATATTCTTTCAGAGCCAAACATTTGGTAAGAGCAGTTTTAAAAGTATAACTGTGATTAAACACTCAGGCTTTAGACAGTGAAGACTACCACGATGGGCACTGTTCTCCAGAACCAGATCACAGGCCTAGAAAACCATCTCCCGTTTCCTCCTCTGCATTTCAGAAAAAAAGGGAAAGAAGGAAATATGCCAGGATAGGGTGTAAAATAACCATTTAAGTGTCAAAGGAAAGTTGCTGGATTCCATAATCTCACTGAAGGCAAGTCTTCTGACTGGGCGGTTTTCTGCAAGTTGTCTGAAAGAACTAAAAGAACTTGAAAGGTCAAAAGTTCAGCAAACCATGAAAAGAATAGCTATTCTTTAGTAAACCCTTACTATGTGCCAAGCACTATACTAGGCAATTTTTAGACATGTTACCTCTAATCTGTACAACAGTGCTAGATTGTATGGGTGGAAAGCTGAGACACAGAGAAGGTGGCTAAGTTGTCCACAAACAGAAATAGTGAGCGACAGAGTGGGAATGTGACATTACCTCTCTCTGGCTCTGACGCCTGTATTCTTCCCAGAGCACCACAGCACGTGTGTTCCCAGAAGCCACCTTTCCATATCTAACTCTTAAGTAGTTTTATTATGGACGTGTATCATCGTATTTTCCGAATAAGATAATAGGGACACGATACAGCACGTGATTTAACAGTGGTACATCATATTTGAAATCAGTCTTCTCCTGGGAAGTCACACATGGAGGATTATTATAAACAAACAGTACCAGCCAGCTGTCTCCCTGAACTTGTCACCCGCCTCTTAAAATGTTTGGCCTGGAGATCCCGAAATCATCAAAACCCTTCCCTACTTTGTAGCATTTTCGACAGAGCAGGTTTTCTCGATTCTGCATATTTCTTTGTAGGTTTACTAAAAGGCTTTCCACTTGTATAGACCTTCTAGAGTATGTTTAAGTTACATTTGAAACGTTCACCTCCATGGAACTAGTCGTTAATAACAGAGCCCACTCTTGGCGGTGGTGAATGGGGAGACCATGTTGAACATTGAGATGATGAGCAAGAAGAGAGAACGGAAAATTCCTTTTCAGATTTCTCACCTAACAGTACCACCTTGGAATGTTTTCAGTAGCCTTATAAATAATTTGTTTGTAGTATTGTTGTTAGTTTAATTGAATTTTACGTAGGAAGCTGTCCAACCTCAGAGAAATGACCCTGACCCCCCTTTTCTATGTAGAACAAGGTCTCTGACAGTATTGATTTATGGAAGTACTAATGGACTTAGAAGACATTAAGAGAATGTCATTTCTCATGGTGTTTCTTTTTCTGAAAATGAATCTCCTGAATTATGATCTTTTTCCATGTTACTTGGCTGAGGGAAGAGATAAAACCTGTATAAACAAATTCCCTTCCATGCTGAAAGCAAGTGTTCTGTGTGCACACAACCCACTGCGGAAAAGGACTTTCTCCTCAGTTAATTGGGTTTCACAAGCAATAATTTCTCAACAACAAGACCACAACTTTAAGTGAGTTGAGAAGAGGTGAATAGTGAAAATAGTCACATCGGTACTTTTTCTTTCTGGATTACTTCTCTAGAAATTTTAAATGTTTGAGGCAACAGTCTGCCCTTTGTGCAAAGCAAGAACCAATGAATGGACTCCTTGCGTGAATTATTATATCTTGCTTTTTCCAAGTGAAGGTGAAGAGGAGGGTAGAATTTGGGTCAAATTCTAGTCAAAATGCTCAAGTAATCAAAAAGTAGGATATTTTAGGGACATACCAACATCTTCCCTTTCTGCTAATTTCATACCCCTAAGATATAGCATAAAACATTATAGGAAATGCTTTTGTCCTCCTTGTGTTTGCCCTGCTAGTTTTCCCATAACAGAATTTTGTAATTACATCCAGACTACAGGATGTATTTCGTCCCTCAGACTTGATTACATTGGATGGGTATTGTTGAACTGGGGCACTGGTGCCTATATTCAAGGCTCTTTCCTATCAACTTGTCTGTCCACACTTTGTTGTGTTTAAAACCTCATTTTTAAAAATTACCATCACCGCCCCCGACCCATGGAATGGTGGCTGTATTGTTTTGTTCATGTCTGTGTGGGACACATTGCATCACGTGGCAAACCAACTCCCCGTGGATGTGAGATAACTACTTACAAAACCAGCTTGAAAACATCGTCTTCTGTATTATGTCATCCTGTATCATAATGCAATTATGTGTATCATAACATGCTCATTTAAAAAAAAAAAAAAAAAAGAGAAACCAGCAAATTCATGTTTGTCCATAGAAGAATGTACTCAGAACTTTGTGTTGTGAAACGATGAGAACAGACCACGTTTAAGATACCCACCTGCCACTTAAAACGACTTAGTTATAATTAGTAGTAGTCTAGACGTTGCTCTTGGTGTGTGGGATTCAATTCAAACGTCATCTTTTGAATAAATCTCTTGGTGGTATTTGAAAAAACACATGAGAATAAAGAAAAATATCATCTTTGGCCAAATCAAGCAGGCATCTTTTTCCTTTTCCTTGACACTTAGCTCATTATACATGGTGATTGGATTACAAGAGCTGTGTAAAAATACAAAAACATCCTTTCGTTTACAAAACAGTTATTCTAGGCTTGAAGCCTCTGAACAGCAAATTGAATAGATGTGCTGCATCTGATTCACTTTACAGGTGTAATTTTACAAAAGGCTCCTGGGTCTCTGACCCCAGAGAGTTAGAATGCCCAGAGGAGGTCCTCCGAATTAAAGGATAAACCCGCCCCCCCCCCACCAAATAATGCTGGCAAGCAAATGTGTTAATTTCTTAAATCTTCATTTGGTTTTCTGTTCAGAGTTTTAATTGCAAATGAATTTATTTCTCCAGCTTATCTAAAGATCTAATTTCCCAATAGTTTCCTCTGCATTTATATACTCTGTAGTGTTTAGGCAACCCCTGTTATAAGTTTATTAATATTATGTAAGTGTTGTTCTTGTATTTATGTATAGTGTATGTATTGTAAATATACTCAGAGCTTTTTTCCTTTTACTGTAAAATGGTGATTTTTTTTTTTTTTTTTTTTTTTTTTGCCCTATGATAACGTAAAGGGAGACCCTCCTAATGAGATTCTCTCAGAGGATGATTATTCCAGTCTATTCTCAGAGATGTAAATGAACAAGTGTTATCGTTTTTAATGGTGTCTCAGACATATTCTGTTGGTGCATTGCTTTTCTGTATTCAACTTTCCTATGAATTGAGCTGTGAACCGAAATAGAGTTTAAACCTTTAACTGTATGCATTTGTATAATTATCTGAATGAAGGCATGAAGGTTAAATAAAGCATTTTGTATGGAACGAAACTCCTTAATTATTACTAAGGCTGATCCAGACACTTTGGAAATCATAGTTATTAACGATTCTAATTAAACCTTTGTTATGAAAAGTTTTACCATTTGTGTATAGTAATTTAAAACACAGAACAAGATAGCCTCTATACTAAAAAATGAACAGGGTTTTATTTCATAACAACCAGGACCTAAAGAGGGATTCTTAACAATATTTTAATGAATGTAAAACTAAAAAGTGGTCCAGAAATATGAAGTGATATGAAAAAAAGATATTTTTCAGAGCCTAAAATTAAATCTCTGTAATTGAATGAATTATAATATTTTTCAGACTTTGTGGATCATTTAAATGTAGAATGATCCATCTAACACATGCCAACGCTAGTTTATTTCTGTAAATTTTTTAAGAAAACAATTATAAGGCTTTTGAAAATAAGACCATTAATGAGTAGACTATCTTTTAAATAATTGCTAAAAAAAGCACTTGAAAAATCTAAGTACAGTAAGTCCCCTACATACAAACGAGATCCGTTCCACGAGCACGTTCGTAAATCTAATTTGTTCTTGAGTCCAACAAAGTTAGCCTAGGTACCCAACAAACACAATCAGCTATATAGTACTGTACTGTAATAGATTTATAATACCAAACAAACACAACAAATAAAACATTTTTAATCTTACAGTACAGTACCCTGAAAAGTACAGTAGTACCAGCTATATCACCACTGCTTTTACGCTTGCTTCCGGAGATCCTGGGTTTGGAATAAAGATACTGTGCTACTGTACTCTATTCAGTACTGTACAGTAAAGTACACAAAAGCACAACCACTTGTAGAGAATGCACACACGTGTCAACATACGCCAGACACAGTGATTCGACATGCGAACGCATGTTTGCATCTTTGAAAGTTCAAAACTTAAAGGTTCATATGTAGGGGACTTACTGTATCCTCCTATTAGTGTCCTTCAATTGGAGACCTACTAGAAAAATCCATTCAACAATGAGAATGGTAGTAAATGCTACTAACGATTATATAAGAAGATGATAAAACAATATTTGAGTACTTCCTAGATGCCAGGCAGTGTTCTAAGTATTATATTTGCTCCCTTTATTCATTACCAAAATCCTGAGTTAGGTTCTGTTATTATCCTAATTTTACAGAGGTAAAAGTAAAGTAATGAGTTCAGGCAACTTTCCCAGTCAGTCTGGTTCCAGGACTGGTGTCTTAGGCTACTGAAGGGTTATGAGTTAAGGGGATGGAGAAAGGATGGAAGGTGGGGAGCAGGGGGTCCAGATGGTAGAGAGAATAAGTAGTGATGAATATCATAGAAATGTTCGACAAATACCTTTGATGATGTATGTACAAATAAATAAAAATAAATCCAATAAATGCTATTCTTCATACTTGGCAAACTGTAGTGTAGTTTAATAACTCATAAGAATCAGAGATTGAAATTGATTTTGACTCACTTTATTCCTGACTCAAATCCATTTGTAAATGGACTTTGAGTTCTGTGAAATCACCGGGTGCCACTCAGAGACGCTGTGCAAGGAGAGCCATGAGGGCTGCACATCACGCTGCACTCCATCCAGGCTGCTCCTTCCATGCAGGTTGGAAGGCTCAGTGCACTGTATATTTGACTTTCCCAAACCTGGTTGCTTTGAGCATCTGAAGGGGTCCTAAGGGAGTGATTCCTCTCCCAGGGCGAGCTTCCTTGGCACTTTCATGGTGATCACAACACCAACTCTACAGAAGAAATCACTCACTAAATGATGATAAGATTCTTTGACACCTGAGGCAACAAACTGTAAGTACATTTTTTACTAAACTATTTATGAATATTTTAGTCGTGCCATTTTAGAAATAATCCATTCAGGCAAAAGCCAATAAATTAGGATAGTCTATCTTGTTTAACACTCTGGTGAAGCATGGTAGTAACTTGTAAGGCTGAACCTAATTCATTCAGTTACTTCATTTTTGGATGTGACTTTGTAACAAAGTGGGAACTTGGACATTAGATTTACATGTCTTTGGCCTGATTTCCTGAGGCCACACAAGCAGCTAAGCCAGCTCTACAGCTTTGTTCTTTTTGTTTTCCAGTCTGCCTTAGGAAACTTTGTCATAAGCATAGACCAATGAAGCAAATCTCATGGAATAGATCACCCAATACTATTCTACGTTCAAGGTAATTTATTTGTCATTGTTTCTTCTACCAAGTGATTCCTGGATACTTCAACAATAGGTGGAATTATATGGGTGCTAGATAATTCTGAAACTTCCTCAGTTCTTACATTTACTCTGGATGTTTTGCCATAGCTGAGATATCTAATCTGAGCATTGATGGTTTCAACGTTTCTGTTTCTCTCCACGTTAATGACTACAAAGCAACAGCATGAAAGAGTTAAAAGTATAGAATTAACAATGTGATTAAGATTAGAATACCTTGGAGCTTTATCAAAAAAGAAAAATATTTCAGTGCTAGAACAAAATTATACTCCCTAAAAAATTGTTTCAGTCCCAAAAGGCCACTGATGGTTTTCATACCATATAGTACATTGTCTTCCCACCAAAGTTGCATGATTTCCTTCAACACAATGAGTTCTTTGTGCTTTGTCCGAGTGCTGCCTGGATTTAATATATTTCTCTCCCAGCAGTGTAATAAGTATAATTTATGTCACTTCCTGTTTAGTCTAAATTCACCAATGAACACCTACACAGCCCATACACTTGAATGATTGTCTATTTCTAAAATAAAATACATTTTCCTTATACAGGAACAACTTTTACATGATCTTTCTCTTTTACAGTTTCACTGTGGTAAATTCATGTGTGTGTGTGTGTGTGTGTGTGTGTGTGTGTAACTCAGTTTTATGAGGCCAGGATAATATCAACAACATCAGACTTAAGCAGGTATGCTAAAAACAGGTTCACTCAGGGAATGCTCCAGAACTGCTTAAAAATATATATAGCCATCATGATGCCCCCTTTTATTAGAGCTACAGTTTACATGCATACATTGTAATCCATTACCTTGGAGAGGATTGCAGGGCACTGTAAGTCTGTGCCATGAGCTACTGTGATGTCCAGATCCCTTAGAGCTTTCAGACTGTACCAAAGACTCAGGTCAGTTCAAACATCTCAAGGGCAGCCTTGCTGTGCCCCAGACTCCTCTGAGCTCTTCAGCTTGACCAGAGACCAATTCATGAGGTAGATGTGGTCATGAAGGGTTAGCATAATTGATCATCCTCAGGGCCCTTAAAGCTTACATTAGTAGGGACTGTACATTCCATTGCTGAACGCTGCCTCACCTTTCATGGCTAATTTGGAGCCACTGCTTTGTAATATGTTCAGCATGAATCCACACGGTCACTTGCGCATTGATGTTGATTCTTTTGTAATATATATATATATATATATATATATATATATATATATATATATATGAAAAAATATTTTGTAACTTAAGTGAGAACTTAAATTATATTTGCTATATCTAAAACATAGGAGAATGGTTAGGAGATTTCATACAGTTTGTTTATTCAGCCACCCATAACAAGTCAATGTTATTATGATTGCTAGTAAAAAGTTTTACATGCATAAAATAAAGCACACATTTGAGTTATTACTCCGTGTAGGTATTATACTAATCAATATGGAATATAAAAATTGTACCTTAGACATGATGCCTGACTGAAACTAGGTTACAACCTATTGGAGTAGATAAATACACAGTTTCTATAGTATAAAATATAAATGGATAAGTACCACCAGAACCGGCTAAGGTGTTGTGAAAGGTTAAATGCAGAGAGAGTAGCTTCTGTAACACAGGTAATCAGCGGGGCTTCCATGTCCCCTGAGATCTCTCTTGCATGCAGTTGCTCAGATCCCTAATTCCATGCCCAGTGAAAGACCAAAGCCCTTCCCAGGATTTCCGTGAACTTTGAGGGCATGTGCAGCCCCCGGGGGTAAAGGAGGCAAGGCTGCTCGCATCATCACAATCACCTCATTCTCTTGGTTTATGGATCATTTCAAGGTCTAAAGCGTGCTGTCTCTGTTTTCTGACCTGTCAGCTTCTTCTTTGATTTACTACACACATGCACGCATGCACGCACACACATGCATGCGTGCACGCACACACACACGTGTAAATTATACATTCATTTGTTTGCACACTGAAGTTTTGTGATCCATTAGTGGCAATGAAATCCATTTACTGGGTCAAGATGAAAATTTTCAAAAATTAAATAAAGAATAGAATGGGATGGTATAGGACAGGATGGAATGGGGTGGAATGGAATGCAAGAAAAGGGAAGAGAAGAAAGAGAGGAGATGAAGCGTAGCTTTTGTTTCGGTTATGTACACAAGAGCATGCATGTGACAAGGCACAAGGTAAAAAATAAAGATTGAAAGCCTCTAGTTGACTGGTCTCTCTCTCTCTTTTTCTCCTGCCCAACATCTCCCATGGCAAATCCAGGTGCGCTAATTTCTCACACTGAGCAATTTCTCCATTGTGGTGGTTAATTTTATGTGTCAACTTGGCTGGGCCATGGTGCCTAGATATATGTTCAAACATTATTGAGGATGTTTCTGTGAGATGTTTTTTGGATGAGATTAACAGTTAAATAAGTGGACTTTGAGTAAAGCAGATTAACCTCCATAATGTGGATGGGCCTCTTTCAATCAGCTAAAGGCCTTAATAAAACAAAGACTGTATCTAAGAAAGAAGGAATTCTGCCAGCAAACGCGTTTACACTTGAACTGCAACTTTTCCCTGACTCTCTAACTTGCCAGCCCACCCCGTCAGATTTTGGATTCACCAAACTTCTACAATCCTTTCATCAGTGTCTTTTCTGACTACAGGTCTTTTACCTCCTTGGTTAGATTTATTCCTAGGCATTTTACTGTTTCTGATGCAACTGTAAATAGGGTTGTTTTCTTAATTTCTCTTTCCGGTAGTTCACTGTTGGTGTATAGAAGCACAACAGATTCTTGTATTTTAATTTTGTATCCTGCAACTTTACTGAATTCATTTATTAGTTCTAATGGTTTTTTTAATATAAATTTATTTATTTTTGGCTGCGTTGGGTCTTCATTGCTGTGCGTGGACTTTTTCTAGTTGTGGCGAGCGGGGGCTACTCTTCATTGTGGTGCGCGCGCTTCTCATTGCGGTGGCTTCTCTTGTTGCAGAGCATGGGCTCTAGGCGCACGGGCTTCAGTAGTTGTGGCACGCGGGCTTCAGTAGTTGTGGCTCGTGGGCTTTAGAGTGCAGGCTCAGTAGTTGTGGCGTATGGGCTTAGTTGCTCCGTGGCATGTGGGATCTTCCCAGACCAGGGCTCGAACCCGTGTCCCCTGCATTGGCAGGCAGATTCTTAACCACTGCGCCACCAGGGATGTCCCTCAAATGGTTTTTTGATGGTGTCTTTCTATATATAGTATCATGTCATCTGCAAATCGTGACAGTTTTATTTCTTCTTTTCTAATTTGAATTCCTTTTATTTCTTTTTCTCATCTGATTGCTGTGGCTAGGACTTCCAATACTATATTGAGTACAATGAGTGAGAGTGGGCATCTTTGTCTTATTACTAATATTAGAGGAAATGCTTTCAGCTTTTCACCATCAAGTATGATGTTGTCTGTAAGTCTGTCATAATTGGCCTTTATTATGTTGAGGTATGTTCCCTCTATACCCACTTTGTTGAGAGTTTTTATCATAAATGGATGTTGAATTTTATCAAAAGCTTTTTCTACATCTATTGAGATGATCATATGATTTTTATTCTTCAGTTTGTTAACGTGGTATGGTGTAACACATTTATTGATTTGCAGTTATTGAAACATCCTTG
This sequence comes from Balaenoptera acutorostrata, assembly GCF_949987535.1. Classification (NCBI taxonomy): domain Eukaryota; kingdom Metazoa; phylum Chordata; class Mammalia; order Artiodactyla; family Balaenopteridae; genus Balaenoptera; species Balaenoptera acutorostrata. Next base: position 32,789,549 of record NC_080081.1, read on the forward strand.
TATCCCTGGGATAAATCCCACTTGATCATGGTGTGTGATCCTTTTAATGCATTGTTGGATTAGGTTTGCTGATATTTTGTTGAGGATTTTTGCATCTATGTTCATCAGTGTTATTGGTCTGTAATTTCCTTTTTTGTGATATCTTTGTCTGGTTTTGGTATTAGGGTGTTGATACCTTGTAGAATGAATTCAAAGGCAATACTTCCTCTGAATTTTTTAGAATAGTTTGAGAAAGATAGGTGATAACTCTTTTGTAAATGTTTGATTGAATTCACCTGTCAAGCCATCTGGTCCTGGACTTTTGCTTTGGAGGAGTTTTTTTTTTTTAATTAGTGATTCAATTTCATTACTGGTAATTAGTCTGTTCATATTTTATATTTCTTCCTGGCTCAGTCTTAGAAGATTGTACATTTCTAGGAATTTGTGCATATCTTCTAGGTTGTCCATTTTATTGGCATATATTTGTTCACAGCAATCACTTTTGATCCTTTGTATTTCTGTGATGTTGGTTGTACCTTTTCCTTTTTCACTTCTGATTTTATTGATTTGGGCCCTCTCTTTTTTTCTTGATGAGTCTAGCTAAAGGTTATCTATTTTGTTTATCTTTTCAAAGAAACTGCTCTTAGCTTCATTGATCTTTTCTATTCTTTTTTCAGTTTCTATTTCATTTATTTCTGTTCTGACCATTATAATTTCTTTCCTTTTACTAACTTTGGGTTTTATTTGTTCTTCTTTTTCTTGTTCCTTTAGGTATAAAGTTAGGTTGTTTACAGTCCTAAAGACTTTTGAATGTGATAATTTGTTTTCTTATAATCATTCCTATCTAGTAGGGTTATAGCCCTTACCAATATTAAAGTGATTATGTGGACACACAAATCTAAGACAGTGATTCTCAACTGAGGACAATTTTTTCCCCCACATGACGTTTAGCAATGACTGGAGACAATTCTGATTATCACAACTGGGAGTGAAGATGCTATTGGCAACTAGTGATTAGAATCCCAGAATGCTACTAAACATCCTACAATGTTCAGGACAGTCCCCCATAACAAAGAATTCTGTCCAAACTCTCAGTAGTACCAAGTTTGAACAACTCTGGTCCAAGGTCATGTCATAGTTATTAGGTTCCCATAAGCAACCAACATTGTCTACTCTAGTCTGCAGAAATGGCAGGATGAGCCATAAACAAAGGGTTTCATGGATACATGGCATTTGGAAGATGGTGAACCCCTGCACTCTTTGTTCCAGAAATAGTCAAACATCTGTACTTGAATAGATCTACATTCCTATCTCAAACTTGTGTGCCTGTGTACAGAGCTTCATTTTCTGTGTGTCAATTTGGTGAATTCTAATTTACTCATTACTCCCCCTATATAATATTCCCCAAGTCTGTTATCTATCCATCCAGGAAGGGACTGACATTTCCTTTTGTGCCTTTAACACACGTCAAATATTGTACTTTTAATACTGTAAGTAGCTGATTATGTATCTTCTTCTTTGCTCGACTGTGAGCTGTTTGAAAGTAGAAATTGTGCCTTATTGATCTTTGGGTCTCAAAGCTTGGAACGTGGTAAGCACTCGATAAATATTTGATGGCTACATAAATGATCCAGTTTACAAATAGGATTTTAATGAGGGAATAGAAACAGTAAAATTGAAAGTGTATTTTTGAACTAGATCACAGAGGACCATAAAGGCTAAATTGTGGACTTTGGCTTTTATTATTTAGGCAATAGGGAGTAATATTATTATTCCTAAAAATGAATGTTTTGATAAATTTTTTGAAAATTAGGTCATATTTTAAATGCACTCCCTTACACACACTTCCACACACACAAATATATTAGGTTTTCCATTAAAGAAGGAGCATAATAAAATAACTGATAATTTAAAACTTATTCACATGTCAAAATTAACATCAGTGGAGGCTTATCAAATTGTATTCTGTAATCTTTCACTGGAATATATATATATATATATACACTTATGGGCTTATGGTAAAGTATAAGTATAAAATTATAAAGTATAAAATTCCTTTTTTCAAAAATTAGAAAATAGAATTTTATCAACTCACCAAGCACTTTATAGGGAGAGAATATTTTGAAATTTTCAAATATTGTGAAAATTACAAGGTGCCAATTTACCTAAAAGTTTCTGCTCAGACTCTCTGCCAGTGCCCACGCTTATTAGCATCTGATTACCTTTTCATCATTTCAATCCACAGAGTCTTATGACAATAAAAAAAAAAGTCTTTTAATTCTGTGACTTTAATACTTTTGCATCTTTCCAAAGAAATCCTTTAAAAAAACGCACATTCGGTAAGCCCTAAATTGATACCATACCTCATGTATGAGTCTCTGTTTAGAAATAGCTTTCACTTGATCATTTGATTAGGGTTGGGTTTTAAAAACATATTATATAATAAAGAATTTTGAAACTCGGAATGACAGCTGGTATACAGAATTCACTGCAATCAAAAAATAAATTGTTTTCTTCAAGTGAAAAAAAATGCGTTGACTATTATGCTTTTGCTGAGCAGGTAGAACTGTAGCTGAGAAACAATTTTCTAGTCAGAAATGTCGTTTTCCTTCAAGTCATAGCATTCAAGTGGCTTGGTAGCTTGCCCCTGTGACAGTAGACAACTCAGGAGCATGAAGGCCCGAGCATACACAATACTTCCTCATAGCCGGGGCAAGTAGGAACAGGCCACCTCTTCACATTGTTAATGGATGTTTTCTTTCTTCTTCCAATATTAATGTATTTTGTGCTAACATTGTCATTTCCTGTCTTTTGTGAAAGATTCTGTAATATTAGAATCATTCAGCCCAGATGGGGTCTAAAAATTTTGCATTTCTTTTTTTAAAAATTCATTTTCTACACTGATGTGGCTGTCTTTATTCACATAAAACCATAACCATAGTCCCTTTTCTAATGATATATAACTATGATATATTTATTTACCAACATGCTGACTGTATCATATAAAGTATTTAATTTGATTTTGTGCCTATGCAGTGAATTGCTAATCAGGGACTAGTTATTTTCCACCATAACCCTGGAGAGCTACTATTTTAACATTTTCTTGACCTTTATTTGTAGAGACTGATTTATGAAAATTTTGTCACCCATGCAGGGGAGATGGATCTCTAACTGGTGGAAGGTGCATCTCTCTATCAAGACCTTTAAGACATCAAAGATGACAAAGGAAACCTTTTGACTCCTTTTCACTGCTTAATCTCTTGGCATTCTGTGTATATAAAGACTATCACTGGACAGAAAGCAGTAATAAAATCCAGAAGTAGATAAAAGCACAAACAGTGAAACCAAGGTATTTGTAAAGCTCTATAAATCTGCTAACCAGAAATTGCAGTTTAATCTTTACATACAGTGAAGTCTCAAGGTTAACGGCTCCGTAACGCTTCACATAGGCACTGGTGTTTGGCATCTCTTCACTTCCTTATCAACTAAAGGACCCTCCCATCATATTTCTTAGAGTCCTACTTCTTTTGAATGTATTATCAATGAAAGATTCCTCTACCTTAGATTGAAAATAATGCCACTGGCTGTTGGAATCAATTCACAAATAGGACATGTTTGATATAAATGTAAAGAAGACTGAGATTGGCCTCAGTCGGTTGTTGATAAATGGTGTAATGATGGCATTTTCGATTCCATGATGAGAAAAAAAAAAAGACTTCCTACCAAAATTGTATGAATTCTTCTCCATTTGTGCCAGAGGATCTAGGTAGAAGTTTGGAACTGTGAGTGTTTTAAGGACAGAGGTTAAGAAAGAAACTTTTGACAAAATATACTGGTGGAGCTACGACCTTAGTCTTTGTTACAGAAGGTTGAAGGTTTTTTTAAAATTTAGTTTATTGAAGTGGAGTTGATTTACAATGTTGCATTTACTTCTGCTGTACAGCAAAGTGATTCAGTTATACATATATACACACTCCTTTTCATATTCTTGTCCATTATGGTTTGTCACAGGATATTGAATCCAGCTCCCTGTGCTACACAGTAGGACCTTGTTGTCTATCCATTCTATATATAATAGTTTGCATCTGGTAACCCCAAACTCCCAATCCATCCCTCCCCCTCCCCCCTCCCCCTTGGCAACCACAAGTCTGTTCTCTGTCTGTGAGTCTGTTTCTGTTTTGTAGATAAGTTCATTTGTGTCATAGAGGTTGAAGATATTTAAAATATTGGCACGGTGGAAAGAGTATTCGTGTTAAGGTCAGACGGGAGTGTTTTTCGATATTGGTTATTCAGTTTACTGGCAGAGTGATGCCTGCAATCTCCTTGCCTAAGGAGACACATCTTAACATTGGGGGTAAAGAAAACACCGCCTTCTCGGGTGTTGTGAGGTATAAACAGGATCACATATACAAAATGACAGTGCAGAGCCTGCCCAAAGTCAGCCTTTGTTGTCATTCCCCGTTCCTCAAGTTCATAAAGGGAAGAGATTTCCACTTCACTCCACAGGAAGGAAAGTTCAGCAAGATCGACTCCAGCCATTCCCCACCCCTCTGTGTTTCCTCCCCAGAGGAGTGGGAGTAACTTATCCGTCTTGTGAACTTTAAAAGAGCGAACACACGGTGGCTCAGTCCCTCTCCCTCTCTCAGGATAACCTGCCCTTAGAACGCCCGTGTTGTCAATCAGACCCACAGCAAAGATCCCTTTATCATTATCATTGTCTTCTGCAGAGTTTGGGGCCATCTCCCTGCGATCTCCAGGAAGGTAAAGGTGATATTTTATTTTGTGAGTGCGGGCTTGAAATGTTGGAACAAAGGAGATCACAGCTATTTAAGTATGAAAGGGTATCTGCCTTAAGCATACACAGATCATTAGCTACTTTATTTGGGGGTCAGCTAAAAATACCCCTTCTAGCCCACCTCCTCAGTACATATATTCTCTATTTATGCACTTGGTGTTTGAAATTACCCATTAGACTTCATTTATTCCCCTAAGGTTTCTAATCACTTACCAAATAAGCCTGAAGAGCAAAAGTGGTGGCCTTATCAACAGTCACACCTTAATATTAATGAGTCTGGAGATGTATTTACAAGAGCAGGTTTAGATTAAGAAGGAGAATGAAGTTAGTACAAACACCTCCCTCGTGTGATTGTGTGCTTTTTGTGGTGGTCATTGTGGTTGCTTGCGGTGGCTGGGAGTTACAGAAGTGGCAAGGGGTAAAGAGAGAATTGTGCAGAGGTTCATGAAGGAGAGACAAGAGCCCTGGAAAATAATCTTTTTCTGGCTTATAATTTTGCTCAGGGTGAGTTTGCCTAAGAAGTAAAGGACGTGTCACTCATCTGCTTAGTCCCTGTTGAGTAGGAGGATTTGTCAAAATACACGTTCATGCACTGGAGTCCATGCAATCTAATACCCAGGTGGATTATTCCATCCAACACACAGATGGGAAAATGTTTAGAAAATCAGTTTTCTACAAATTACTTCACTGAAGGTATGTCTCTTATTTGAGAGTTCTGGGCAAATCAAATCTGATTTGATAGTTTTCACTACTCAGTCTGCTATTTGATTGCAAACTGCTATCAAATGCCTTTTTTTTTTTTTTAACAAAAGAGCAAATGGGAGGAAGACTAGAAATGCAAAAGCACAGGTTAGGAGAACTGTATTTTTTTTTTTCTGTAAACTCCTGTTCTTTTTTCTAGGAGAATTGAATGTCCCTCAGGGGAGTGGTTGAGAACTGGTCAAAGCAGCAAAAGGATTATTAAAAACTTAAAAAAAAAAACTGCTAATATCTTGCCAGGAATATTTACATTAGAAATATTGCATCACAAAACAGAGTTCAGATTTTATATATATGAAAAATAAAGTCATATTTATGAGTTTATGAATACATTCATTCAGTGTCCTTTTTAACTTCCTTAACACTCAGTGTCTGTCATTTGGGAAACACAATTTTTTTTTCCATCCTTGAACAGAATGTTCAGTGTGATAATATTAATAAGCTGAAATTCAGTGGGATGAATTTTCATGCTGTAGAGCTGTAGAAAATTTTTTCAGGTATGTCAAACACATTTATTCAGCGTACAAAATCCAATACCCCCAAACACCTCTTCTCTGTATTAAAAAAAAAAGATGTTGAGTTGTACAATGAATAAAGAAAACACACACACATACTCAAAACATTTTTTTTCTGAAGAAACAACAAAAAAATCACATTATGGAGGAAAACTCAGGATTTGACAAGGCTGAATAACCCAGACTTGGTGACCATCCCTGTGGCTTGCTAGCCATGTGAGTCTTAGGCAGGTAAATCAGGCTTGCTGATCTTTAGATTCTTTATCTGTAAAATGGGGATAACACGTAGTAACAACTTCATAGGATGCTAGATCATTTAAATAAAATACGATATCTGAAGTTTGGGGTTCTGCTTATTTTCACCTCACTCTACTTATCCCCTTTTACCCACTATATCCACACAAAAGTACCTCTCTGTGGCTCTAATGAAAGCTGAGGGCACTATTTAGGGTATTGTTTTTGTTGGTATTGTTGCTTGCCTCATTGAAATGTCTGATTTTTTTATTTGCAATATGAGAAGCCATGTCTTGTTTAGAGACAATGGATTTTTAAGAAAATATTGAAATAAGTTGGTATGTACACACTTGGCAAAACTTCCCATCCCTCTCTTGTTTTAGATTGGTTCCTGATTTTTACCAGTGACCTTTTATTCAACATAAGAGTGAATAAGCCCTGGACTTTCCCAGATTAAAGATACACATAAACCTGGAAGCAGCTACCACAAAATATCACTGTGTAAACATGATAAAATGCAGAAGTAGATCATTTACATTCAATGAGCAACAAGGTATTTGCAGGAATTAGCTGCCCTTGACCAGCCCAATTCTGTCCATACAGCTTATGCTTTCACTTTATTGATGCCTATAAATAAACATTTCTTGTCTAAATGTGCCCTGGTTCAGCACTTAACACACGTAGGGCTATATTTTATAGCTGTGGGTTACACAGCTCAACCTCCAGGTAAATTGTGATTCCTTTCCTCCTACATAGGCTGGCGTCTGCTGTGAAGGTCTGCATTTCTGGGACTTTCAGTTAGAATCATAATCTGTTGCTTGTGGGCCAGTCATCCACAAATAAGCCCTCCCATCCTTCTGTTCCTTTGGGCCATCTTTTGGGGGTTTTCATTACTTTTTTTTGAATTTTTATTGGAGTATAGTTGCTTTACAATGTTGTGTTAGTTTCTACTGTACAGCAAAGTGAATCAGCTATACGTATACATATATCCCCTCTTTTTTGGATTTCCTTCTCATTTAGGTCACCACAGAGCATTGAGCAGAGTTCCCTGTGCTATACAGTAGGTTCTCATTAGTTATCTATTCTATATGTAGTATCAGTAGTGCATATATATCAACCCCCATCTCCCAATTCATCCCACCTCAACCCCCTTCATGGGAGTTTTCATTACTTTGTAAGGCAGCTATTGTTCGGAAGAAAGAAGTAATATCCATAAGAGGATATTTGTGAGGATGGCAGGGAAGGAGTAGGTGTGGAAACAGTTTCTGGTTTTGCCCCTGGGTAATCAAGAGTTCAATATAAAATGCAAAGATTCTGAAGAGACCAAGCTTATATTTGAAAAATAGCTTGGTCAGCAAAGATGGCACCAAACTCTACCCACAAGTCTAAATGGAATTTAGAAATACCCTCTTAACTCTTAGCTCCCACTCATGGAGCAATTATGTACCAGGTATTGTGCTACGTGCCTGAAAAATGTTGTCTCATTTAAGCTTTCCATATCCCTGTGAGGCAAACATTACCCATCTTAGAGGTAAAGACCGTAAGGCTTAAAGAAGGCAAGCAGCTGCCCAGAGACACACCATGAGTAAGTGGCCAAGCTGGAATTTTCTGCCCCCAACCCAGCTCTTAATCACATCGATGCTATATATAGTCATCATGGTAATCCAGTCTTAGTCAAAATCCACATCCCAGACCCAGTGAAAAATAACTAATTTTACACAATGTCCAGACCTCATTCAGCAGTAAATCGATGGTGTTGACCAAGTTTCCCTAGTTTTATTTTCCCCTAGTTTTCCTACATCTATAGCATTTTCTATTTGGAGGCTTTTAAATGGAAAGAGTTCCTTTAAGAAGTAATTATAAAAATTCTATAAATATTTTTTTGAAGAGCTATGACCATCACCAAGGAAGTTGAAGACAAAATTCCTGCCCTAATGCATATTATTCAACAAATGCTTATTGAGCACCCATTTTTGTGCAAGGTCTTGTTAAACACAGGAATGAAACAGTGTCTATGGCTGAGTTACTGCACTCAGAATGACTGTTGATTCCATGAGGAAGATAGGTCAGAAGAAACAAAGTGGACTACCGTGTGAGAATTGCTCTGGCTGCCACGTAAGTATACGGCCGGAGCACTTAATCCAAACTTGGCCATCAGGGAAATCTTCCTGCAAGAGGTGATACCTGCACTGAGTTGTAAAAGGCCTACACAAGTCAGTCAGGTAAAGAATGGAAAGGTGAGATGGGAGAAACAAGTGATTTGGTTCAGCAAAAAGAAAGTTTTGTGGTTTTGGAGAAACAGCAGAAGTAGTTCAGTATGGTTAGAGTGTGGATCAGTGGTCTCAAATTTGCTGAAAATTAGAGTCACCTGGGGAGCTTTGAAAACTACCCAATGGCCAGGTTGTACTCCATATCTATTACGTCAGGATTCTCTGGGCATGTCACGCAGACATCAGTAAGTTGTAAAGCTCTTTAAGTGATTTCAACGTGCAGCCAATCTTAGGAAACAGTAGTATAGACCAAAAGTTCTCAAAGAGTGGTCTAGAGACAGACAGTATCAGCATCACCTAGAAATACAAATCCTATGCATGGTATTGGAGAAGTGACAGAGTCATTAAAACACATATTGCTGGGAATACCACCCCCAGAGTTTCTGATTCAGTGGGTCTGGGGGCCTGAGCATTGGTATTCCTAATAGGTTCCCAGGGGATATTGATCCTGACGCTGCTGGTCTGGGAGCTGCACTTTGAGAACCACTGGTCAAAGGCAGTGCTTCTCAAACTCTCTTGTGCATATGGTCACCTAGGAAAATTACTAAATTGCAAATTTTGATTCAGTAGGTCTAGGGTAGGACCTAAAGTTCCCTATTTCTAACCCATTCTCTGGTTATACCAATCTGCTGGTCCTCAGATGACACACTTGGTGTAAGAAGACAGATAAGAAGAGGTGAAGCTGGAAAGGTAATTAGGGACTAGGTCATGAAGAGCCTTATAATGTTTAGGATGATTTCATATCAGCTTTAGAAAAGTAAGTCATAGTATGTTCATGGTTGGTTGGTTTCTTCCATCATTTTGCTTTGTCTTCCACAGCATCAACTTTAGCCTGTTAAGATAGCAGCCAAGAATAATCAAGGTTATATTCTTTTACTGTTTACCTCAATATGAGAAGAGAGAACTCTCCAATTTGTGGAATAAAACTTCCTCACTTCAGTCTTAGAGTGGACCAACTTAGTCACCATATCCACAGCTCCATCAATAAATGTCACCAGTGGAATGTCCAGCATCAATTATCTCAGCCCTGGGTTCCAAAATCCATTATTGGCGAGGGGAATGGGATCATCATGACTGGCTAGACTAAGCAAGATCTGCCTCTGAAGCAAATGTCAGTTCCTAAAATTATTTTGCTGCATAGTAGGAGGATAGGCTTGGGAATGGATGGGGTCAATCACAGCACTACAAACAATGAATGCCTTGCTAAGGTATTTTTTTCTGCAGACTTTCAGGAATCCCTGAAAAATTTTAAGTAGAAAGGTCACAACATCAGATGTGCCTTTGAACAAGAACACTAGATTTTGGAGGTAAATAACTTGTAGCGTAGTGCAAGAAAGCCAATGAGGAAGATTTTGCATTCATCAAAAGTTAATGGTGGCTTCATCTTAGGCCATAGTAGGGCAAATGGAAGAGTCTAAGAGACTAGGTGATAACTTGCTGTGGGTTAGGGAAACAGAGGACTTGAAAGCCACTCACATGTTTCTGGTTTTGATAAGGAACATATGAAGAGGAGAAGGTTTTGGCTTGGGATAGTGGAAGAGGGAGGGGGTTGGATCAAGGAGTAAGGTGGGTGGAAGATGATAGGTTTAGTTTTAAGCATATCATTTGAAGTGCCAAGAAGACATCCAGATAAAATTGCCCAAAAGCAGTTTGAACTACCTGTATAGGTCTGGACCTCAACGGAAAGGACAGGGCTGAAGATACAGAATCAGGAATCTCTATTTGGCCAAAAAGTTCGTTCAGGTTTTCCCATAATGTCTTGCGGAAAAACCTGAATGAACTTTTCAGCCAACCCAATAGATGGTGGTGTAGAGTATGAAGAGAGGTCAAGATAGAGCCATAGGGGAATTGGGGAATCCTGGCATTCAAGGGGAGGACAGAAAAAAAGACGTTTATAAACGAGACTGAGAAAGATCAGGTTGATTATCAGACAGACCACAGAAGAATGCGGTGTTGCAGACTCTAATGTTCATGGTAGACACAAAAGTTCATGGTAGAGATTGCTCCAAAAGTGCAGGAAAGTGTTCAGGGAATTAAGCTGCCACAGGCTAATTAGATAATATATATCGGAGTGTATGGACTTAGAGCAGAGATGAAGAATGAATGATTTGAGGTGGTGGGGTTAGCAGGTGTAGACAATCCTTCCATGACAATCATCTGTGAAGGGCTGTAACTAAAGGGGAACTTGGGATTTTTTTTCTTTGTTATTGTTAAGGAGAAATCAAACATAACAATCGTTATACTGGTTGCAATTTTGTCCAGGAGCTGACTCATACCAGCTCTTGAGAGAGGATTGAGTTCATCACTTCCCAACTCTATGTTAAGAAACATCACATTGGTAGCTTGAAATTTGTTATAGTGGGATACCTACACCCCAGAAATTGACAAATGCTCCAAATCAATGCTTCTTCCCCCTGGAGTGGCAGTTAAATATTTACTAGCATGCTACTGCCTTTAGTTACATTTTAGAAGCTACAATGGATTTTTTCATGTTTTTGGCTGCTCAGCATCTAAACTCCCCTTGCTGTTTGGGGAGTTTCTGATTTCAAAAGTTCTGGTGAAGAACAGAACCCATTTTCCACTTCCAAAGCTGAAAAGATCCATGCCCCTGGCAGCCAGGATTAGAACACATGACACTCCTTTCTGGACTTTAATTCTGAAGAAAGTGATATGAATTAAAAAAAAAAAAAAAAAAAAAAAGGACAGTGAAATCCATATGAAAGAGGAAAAGTCTAAGAATAGTCAATTCCAATTATAAAGAAGGACAACTTAACAGAGGCTGTGGAGCTGGAAACTGAACTTAGGCGGTTATCACTCAAACCCCACAAGTTTTAAAAACTAGCAACACACTTGGAGAAGATACTTCGCACATATAGAAAAAAGCTTATTACACAGAATATATTTTGAACCTCACCTATAAATCAATAAGAAAAAGACAAATCATCACCAGCAAAATAGACAAGAGATATGAGCAGGTAATTTACAGAAGAACCAGGATGGAAAAATACACAAAAAGATGATCCAACTTGCTAGTAATTGGGATAGATCAAAATAAAAATAATTTGAAATCCAATTTCATACTCGGGTTGGCAAAAATGAAAAAGTCTGGCAATACCACATGGTAGCAAGCAAGCAAGAAAAAAAATATTACCATACTAATAGGATAGAAAATAGGTACAATTACATTGGGAAGTAATTGTGCAATATGTAATAAAGTGTAAAGTGTGCATACCTTCCTACCCAGATTTTCTACTTCTCATTCTAAAGGTGTAGTTCTCAACTGAAAGCTGCTCATTAGAATTATCTGCAAGGCTTTTAAGAAACAGACTTGGAGATCTTATCTTAATAAGTCTGGAATATGACCCTTGAGGACCATTGTCCCAGAGAAACGGTCACACTTGTGTGCAAGGAGACAGGGAAATGTTTATAAAGGCAAAAATTTGGTAACAAACTAAATGGCTATCAACAAGGGAATGTCTAAATACAATGTGACATATGTGTTTGTAAATGTAATAAAGGTGTATATACGTGTACAGAGACACACAGACACACACATCAGAGAAAAGAAAGCTGAAGCATGTTTCCTTGTTAATAGAAAAATACAAATGTAACAGAGAAGAACAAACTTGACTCCACATTGCATCTATTCCTTTAGCTCTAAGCCTGGTGCTCTGTTGCCTGTGCTTAGTCATGCTGGCTCTGCACCTTTTGTAAAAGAATGTTGCCTCTAGCCTGAAATATACATGATAGCCCATACTCAAGGCCCTGACCTTTAAAGGTATAACACTTTTCCATTCACATAGAGATAAATAGTTGCAGAACAGAGAATGACATTTGTCTTGTTGGAGGTTTACAGGAACATGATGAACAGGCCTACATGGACAGCTACAAGAACAAAGGATTCCGGCACCAAGAAGTCTGCAGCAACCAGCCACACCCTCTCCCCTTTTAGTATAAAAGAAGCCTAAATTCTACCTCGGGTAACGTGGTTCTTTGGGACACTAGTCCACCTTCTTCTCAGTCTGCTGGCATTCCGAATAACATCACTATTGTTTTCTCCAAGAACTTGTATCTTGATTTATTGACCTGTCATACGGCAAGCAGTATGAGCTTGGACTTGGTAATAGAAAGATCCAGGAGAGATGGAAGGTATATAAGAGAAGGATTGACTGATGCAGCCAGGTAAGTCCCTGATGAGGGAGGATCCAAGAACTTCTTTGGAGGATGGAGCCAAAAAAACAGGAGGAGGACTTGGTCTTCAGAAGGCTTAGTTAAGTAATGGGAGAGGATCTCTTCTACTTGACAAAAGTAAAGGAGTCAAGAATGAAGATCTGCACTCATCCATCCATTCCTCTCCCAACAGACATTCATGAAGTGCCTGCCGGTAAGTGTGCAGTGAAGCTTTGGGAAGTGAACTTGAAGTTCAGAATCTTAATAAGTCTGGGATATGACCCAGAATCAAGTGAACTTGATTCTGCCTGGAAATTGAAGGGATGGTCTATTTTCTCAGTGAAGCAGATAAATCATCTGCTGAGGGGTGGAGAGTTAGGCAGTAAGGCAGTTAGTAGCTGTATTTCTAGAATGCGAAAGTGTTTTAAATAATCTTTATTGTTTTTCAATTTACTTGTTGGTTAATCCAGTAGGAGTGTTTTCATTTTTAGAATTAACCTTCTGTTTCTAATTTTTCCAAGTCCAGAGCCAAGTTTTTAAAAAAATTTTCTCTGGTTTTTTTTTTTTTTTTTTTTTTTTTTTTACTTAAGCAATTGACATTTTATAAACTATTGAAAGGACAATCATTTACAAATGAATCCGTTTCTGCATGTGGTTTATCACATCAGAGACAGATCTTTGAATAACGCTATTCAACTAAACTTTATAATCCTAATACAAGGACTTCACAGTTATTTGTGGATAAAAATAAATTTATTTTTGGAACACTATTGATATTTTCAGCTTTATTGGCATTTAAAAATTGAACCAAATCAATTGAACGTAAGTCAGAGGCAGAGTCAAGTTGAGAAGCTGCACTTCCTGATTAGAAATTGAGGCCACACATCTTTTCCCAAGGGCATACACAAAGGTTTGAGCTCTCTGAATAGGCCAGCCAGCAGCATATGGATAGAATGTAATAAACAAAAGAACCAATAATGTGACTGCAGTTTTTGAAGGCTTCCAAAAAGAGCAATTGAACTAATTTTGGCATTAGCTATTTCACAAGAAAAGAAACTATGAGAAAATGGAGATCTAAAAATGTTCTTTCACTGGAGACCTATTATCAATTGCACATACGGTTATTGAAGTTGCTCTTACATTCTACACCTGCAGCATTGTGTGAGATAATTATTTTATTCTTTGCTCATTAGAACAAGCAGACCTCCCAGAAAGTAATGTGCATTCTTATTTTTTTTAATGGATTTATGGACTCAAAGTATTGAATACCAAATTTTCTGTGGGTTACTAAAAAGGCACAGAGGGATTCTAGAACAGACTGGTTGTCAGAGTCCAGGCGCCTTGTATCCAAGGAAATGGACTTAATTTAATCCAGGTGACTGGCTATTCAACACAATCTTTTCTTAATTAGTAGCACCTTGACCTCTTCTTGTGGAGTCCCTTTCATGATCTACATTTCTTGCAACTAACTAGTCTTATTTTCCCACATGACTTCCCACAGTTTAATTGTCATAGAAAATCTTTTTGTTTTTTTTAATTCCTTCAATTTGAAGTATATCCAAGTAACTAAGAAGAGGCAACTGTTCTTTGCACTAGTTTTGTGGAGGTAATTTTTTTTCCCAAAAATGAAAATTGTGAAAGGCAATTCTTGGATCCTCAAGAATCTTAGCAGCAACACTAGTGATAACAGATATTTAAATAGGGATATGTTTTCCATTTCAAGTGTGGGAAGCAAAATTCTAAGAGAGCCCCAAGATTCTTCACTCTAAGTATGTACATTATCCCAGTTATTCAGCCAAACGATAATCTAGGGTACTGCTGTGAAGGGATTTTGTAGATATAAAAAAGTCCCCAATCAGTTGACTTTAAATTAGGGAGATTATCCTGTGCCTAACTTTACCAGGTGAGCCCTTAAAGAAGTCAGAGAGATTCTCCTGTCAGTCTTGAAGAAGCAAACTGGCATCATACGGAGAGGGCTTTGTGGCACGGAACTGTGGGGGCTCTAGTTGCTGAATGCCTCAGTCCTAGACCCACAAGGAACCTAATTCTGTCAATAACCAGTGAGCTTGGAAGAGGACCCAGAGCCTCAGGATCAGAGCCCTGGCTGACACCTTGATTTCAGCCTGGGGAGACCCTGAGCAAGGACCCAGCTAAGCCATTCCCACACTGTTAACCCTCCAACACTGTGAGGTAAAAATTTTGTGTTGTTTTAAGCCACTAAGGGTTTAGGGTTTCCACAGAAAACTAATACGCTAAGGAAGTGCTGATCTAGCTTCTTGACTTGAAGGTAGAATATTAACTTTTTACTTGTCTTCTAGTTTGTACAGCATGGGGATCCAGCTTCTGTATGAAATACAGTTTTAGAGAGTGTAACTTCCAGTTGTTATTGGCATAATCCTGTCAAATGCCCGAGTGAGAGAAGTGGTAGAGAAGATAATCTAAAACAGAATTCTCCACCTTTTTTGACCCTCATGCACTTGCTGGATGAAGCTCACCTTAATGATACTCTCCCATGACTGTATCCTGTTTAATTCCCATTCACAGACTGTAACTATATCCCTTTCTCTCCACGGTTAACAAAGCAAATGATTGAAAGTGACACTATAATAGTGATAATCGTGAATCCACTCTGATTTATTTTAAAAAGCAATTTGCTTTCAATATTTGGAACTTTAGCTACTAATACACTTGTGACAAACCTCACTACTAGCATTTCTTCATCAAAGAGGAAAGCGTCTTCCTTTTCTTCCCCTCCTCTCCCCCTCCCCCTCCGCCTCCTCCTTCTTTTTCTTCAGATTCAGTGAAGACTGATTGAGAATGTATTGTGTAAAAGACAGTGTAAGTATTATAAAATCAGCTTCCTATGTCTGCTACTCCAAAGTAATTCTATTAATTGGATCAAGAAGATCTGTGATTACCAAGTCTTCTTCCACCTATCAGCCCCTGACTATACCTTCCTTAACTTTCTAGTAAGTACCATACTGTTTTGATTACTGTAGCTTTGTAATATATTTTGAAATCAGGAAGTGTGATATCTCCAGCTTTGTTCTTCTTGTTCAAAATTGCTTTGCTATTCAGGTTTTTTTTTTTTTGTGGTTCAGATGAATTTTGGATTATTTTTCTATTTCTGTAAAAAATACCATTAAACATTTGATAAGGATTCCATGCAATCTGTAGAACACTTTGGATAGTATGGACATGTTAACTATATTAATTTTTCCAATCCATGAATATGGGATATCTTTCCATTTTTGTGTCTTTTTAAATTTCTTTCATCAATACCTTATAGTTTTCATCTATCAGGGTCACCTATATAGTTTTCTCCTTCTGAAAGACCACAAAGTCTCTCACCTTCCTGGTTAAGTTTATTCCTAAGTATTTTCAGAGATTTCTGAAAAGGGAAGACAGCTAGTCATAACCTCTTCATAGTTTTCTTGTAAAATCAGAGTTGAAAATGGAAGGAGTAAGGATATCAGAATAATCTCAGAGCTCAGGCTGCAACCAGAGGATCAGTTTAAGTGCAGTGTTGTCTTGACAGGTCCTAGACAGCAACAGGACACTAGGTGCCTAGGAAAGGTCATCTAGCAGAGACTCAGGAAGTAGAGGTGTGTGCTTACCCTATGCAGCTGCTTAGCATTTAAAGTCCACTACAGAGCTGGAAGGAACACACGTTGGGTTAGGAAAGATGAAACCTGGCTGGAAGGGACACGGTTTTCACAGATATGAAAAATTGCAGGATAAAAGTGCTAACAAAAGATCAAGATGAAAAAAAAATTAATTACGTGGGACTGAGTGAACTGATGAGGATGATTATAATTTTTGTGACTTTCTGTTTGAATTAAAAAAAAAAATCCCACAAGGACTCAGAGGCAAAGAATATACAAATCAATTTTCACTGCAAAGTAAAGGAGCTGTTACAGTGGAGGATTACTGGACTGAATGTCAATATTATGACATAGCATGAGTGTGTTTCGTGTTTGGTAATTGCAATCATTGTTGCTTTTGTTGTGGTCATCCATTTACAATGCTTGGTGTCAGTCTATTTATCTCTTGTAAAAATAAAATACAGTGTGTGTGTGTGTGAAAAAAAAAAAAAAGAAAAATCGCTGGATAAAACACAGTCCACAACCCATCCACCATTGTCCGCACTGACTGATGAAGTTGCCAATCAAGTGGTGGTCTTTGGAGCTGGCAGAAACCTGAAGAAAGTCATTTTTTAAGGCAAGGATCATGGGTCCACAAGCCTCAACTCACTCCTTGAATGTCACTGGACCTAAGCTCTGGTTTGAGTGGGTTTCTCAGGAGACTCTGCCCCCTACAGGGTTTTTGAGAAAAACAAGGCATGGCCCTTTATAGTAGGGGTTGAGCTAGGACAGAGTTCACCTACTGTATATGTGTGGCCAGGACAGATTGCAGGGATATGGCATTGATGAAGTGGGAGGTGGTGGGTGGGGAGAGAAGGGAATGGTCCTGGCTGGAGAAGTGTGGCAGAGACTAGGGAAGGGGCATGCTGACTGAGATAAGCACTACCAGGCCAAGTGAACGAGATGTGGTTCTGGTGGGAAGGGAGTGACCATGGACTAACACAGGGCCCAACCAGCAAAATGGCCTTGGAGGGAAAGGAATGGTGGGTGAGGGAGGAGACGAGGTTACAATAGAGTGTATTTGCCAAGACCCAATGGGTAGAAGCATGGCCTTGTGGAAGGGGTGTGGTGGGTTGGAGGGGGCATGGTTACAATGGAGCACAAGGAGTGAGGCCCAAGGGGCATGGGTATTCAGAGGACCCAGTCTGGCCATAGGAGAGTAATACGAGGTAGGGAGCATACTGTAAGGAACCAAAAGAACTTTGCCTGGGAGGCTGTGGCAGAATCAAGGCAAAGCACAGAGGATTGGTCTGGAAAAGAAAAGCACGGTATACAGGGGAGAAGGAACGTGTCCCGCCAGAAAACACATGGCCCTGCGGAGCCAAGAGACATGGCCTCAGAAAGTTGGGTGTGGCCATAAAGAAGCACGGGGGCATGACTGGCAGTGGCCACTCCCAGAGGGGAGTAGAATTAAAGACATGAGGGAGCACTAAGGAGCATGGTCCAGAGGGAGTGCAGGGGTGGGCATAGCCATAACTGAGGGGATATGGCTCCTACCGGAGCAGGAGAAGCACAGAAGTCCATTAATTTTTATCTAGCACAATTCCTTGTCTCTCGTCAAAGCCCCTCCTTCTTCCATAATTCTTTGTTCTTATTGACAGTTTTCCCCCACAAGTCTCTGTTCTCTTCCACAGTTCTCTCTTTCCTCAAAGCCTCTGTTTTCTCCCATAATTCCAGGTCTCAACTACAATTCTCAGCAGCTATGATGGAGCACTGGATATGGCCATGGATGACCACTGTGTGTGGCCCCAGCAGGATTTGTGGGACAGGAGGGGGAGGGTCATGAAGGAGCAAAGGTGGCTTGGCTTTGGAGGGAGGGGCTTGACTCAGACAGACTGTGAGAGCAGTGACCAGAAGTGACGGGGGTGGACCCTGTGGGAAACGCTGGTAGAAGAGCAGCTGTGAATTACTTCTCTCTCCCCACATTATCTTCTTTCCAGTAATTCCCTCTACCATAATTTTCTGTTCTCATCCACATTTCTTTCTCCCACAGTGCTTTGTGGGCACCCATATTCCTCTGTGCTCTCCCACAATCCTCCATGTTCTCCCACATTTCTCTTTTCTCCCCCAGAATTCTCCATTCTCTCCCCAAATGCTCTGTTCTCTTCCACAGTGCCCCATTCTCTCCCCAAGTTCTCTGTCTGTCCCAGGATTCTCTGTTTTCTCCCACAATTCTCTGTGGTGCCTCAGTAGGGGGAGTGGCTTATGATGCTTCACTAGTGACACTGAATGGGAAGTGTGACCATGGGAAACCTAGGGTGGCCTTAGTGGGAGAGGTAGGTTTGCATCATTTGGGGGCATGATGGTCAATGAAGGAGCTAAGGTGGTGTGGCCAATGCAGGAAAAGCAGGTCAAAGTGCCCAAAGCTAAAAGGTTCTCACTCAGGAATGCTTCCTTCCTCCCTTCCTTCCTTCTAAAGTGTACCCTTTTTGTATTTGCTCTAGAAAGGCTACACAGTTGAAGCAATATGATCACTTCCATATTTAATGTAATTGGGCCCAGAGTTTACAGAGGAATTGAGGTTATTCTTCAAAGCAGCTATACAGAACTGCTTCTGTATTTGTTGGGAATATTGTTGTTGAAGGCAATTATTCTTTCTCCCAACAAATACTTATTGAAGGAATCTCTGTGCCAGACACTGGGCTAAGGGCTAGGGACAAACTGATGAATAAGACACACCCTCTTCCTCAAGAAAGTATGACGTGGTATATAGCACAAGTTTTAACAAAGGCACAGATTCAGCCTGGGAATCTCAGAGATGTTTGAGCTGTCTTGAAGAAGCAGTATTAATGAGGAAGACTTGAGGGGGAGGTGAGGAGTGAGAAATAATAAAAGGAATTGGGACCACAGAGCATGAAGAAATAGAGCTGGCGACTAACCGAGGACTGGCAAGGAGTCAGTATGGCTGGAAAATGGGGGAAGCCTAGTGGTGTTGGTGGGAAATGAGACTCCAGACATGGATAGAGGGCTGTGGTCTTCAAGATAATGGGAAGCCATTGAAAAACTATTCAGGAGCTCGACACAATCATACCTGAGTTTTAGAAAGGTCATTCCTACAAAAGTGTAGAGAATGGGTAGGAGGGGGTAAGACTGGATTCAGAGAAACTGGTTATAAGGTGAGCCCAACAGTATATTGTAGGAAATGATGGGATCTTGAACTAAGACAGTAATTAATATTTTGAAGAAGAGAGATATTTAAGAGATTTAGAGTATCCTTCATTGTCCCCTATATAAAATGTTAGAAAATTTCTTGTCTGCCCTGAGTTGGAAAGGGCATGGATTTTAGAATCAGATAATCCTCAGTTTAAATCTCAGCTCTCCACATATTAGCTGAGTAGAGAAATATCTCAAGTCTTCAAGTTCCTTATCCATAAAATGGGAATAGCAATATCTAGCTCACAAAGCTGTAAACATTAGTAAACATATATAAAGTGCTAGCATATAACTCGAACTTTGTGGTTGACCTTCTTTATGTTACTCACATATTTTAATCTTTTTCTTTAGATTGCAGGAAGTTCAGAGTTAAATTAATACTAATCAACAGAAATCCTATTACACCTTATGACCAGCATATATGCTTTCACTATCTTCTAATATTTCTATTATACTAACTTTATTGAATATTTAGTCCTTTACTGTAAACAATCTTATGTTCCTTTTGGAAAAAAAGGTGAATAAGAAATAGGTAGATGGATGGATAGACAAATGGATGAATGGATGGATGCATGGATAGATCTATGGATGTCGATCAGTATAACCTTGACCTTGATTATAAACCAACCCCAAATTCAGTGGTTTAAAACAACAACCCTTTTTTAGCTCACAATTCAATGGGTCAGCTGGAATGACTTCAGCTGGGACAGCTCATTTTTGTTCCATTTGATATTAGCTAGAGTCAATCATGCTTTATTGTCAGTTGGAAGCCAATGACCTCACTCACATTTTTGGTTGCCTGTTGGCTATTGGCAGGGACAAAGAAAGTAACTGAACTAGCCTAGGTTATAGGGTTCTCAAGAACAGTGTAACACAGAAAAAAAATCAAGGTGCACGATATGCCCCCGACAGGGTCCCCTTGGAAAAGCCAGGACACCCTGGAGCTGCCCTTCCCGGGACCCGGATGTGATGCCGTGAGAGTGGTCCTTTGCAACAGAGGCCATCCTTGCCTCCTTCTCAGGTAGCACATCACAAACTATAATAAACTAACACAACATTGTGAATCAACTCTACTCCCATGAAAAATTAAAACATTTTTAAAGAAAAAAAAAAAAAAAAAAAAAAAGAACAGTGTAACAGGGCTACTTGCACTGAAAGCACTTTTAGTTCCCTTCATCACGTTTGCTAATGTGACACTGACCAAAGCAAGTACCATGGACAATTCCAGACTCAAGGACCAGAGAAACTAAACTCTACTTTTGATGGGAGGAGCTCAGAATCATATTGCAAATGGATGGGAAGAATTTGTGGCCATTTTTTTTGTAGTCTACCACCACCTGGGCTAGCTTAGTCTCTTTCATATGATAATTGTTTCAGAGTTCTTTGACTAAGTTTCCACGGCTATAATGCAATAATCCTTTACCATTCACATCCTTGCTATTTGAGGATCTCCAGCTCCCTGTAAAGTCCTGAGGGTGCATCCTGGGGGTCCCCCAAAGAGTGTCTCATTATTCTCAGTTGCTTCCTACCTGAAGATATTTTCCCTTTTGCACCAGCCTCCTTTCCCCTCACTGGATATCCCAGACCTACCAGATGCTGCTCTCCTCATGGGCATTTCATCTGCTTGCTAATCTAGCTCCTTTATCACTGGTGCAGCAGAGTCTTTCAGGCATAAAGCTACCCAGTGTCTTGTGGCACTGCTGGGAGAAGGCCATCCTTCCCTTTTCACAATTCCACTCTTGGTTAGTGGAATACCAAGTGTCTCATAGTGTTTTGAGAACACACTTGTACATTTTCCATATGGCCTGCCTCCCATTCCCACCAATCACAGTTCCACTGGTTGTAGAGGTGTTGTGAGGGACACCGAATCAGAAGACGAATCCAAGTTTATAATCAATTCATCTTCAGGATGCCCCAACCAGTGACTAAATCTTGTTCACCTGACTCCTTCCTTCATTGTGAGGTTTTTTTTTTTCCCCCCTAAGACTCCTTGGGACAATATCACCAGTTCAACGAACATAGTCAGACATGTCTGGATCTCAGATAAGTGCTATTATTGTCCCCAATTTGTAGATGGGGAAACTGAGGCTTAGAAGGAAATTCAGAAAATTGCCCTTGGTCTCATAGCAAGTACATAGCACAGCTGGGATTTGAACTCAGGCACTCTGACTCCAAATCTCATTCACTTAGTAGCCTCACTGTAGTCTGTCCCCTAAATGTAAGTTATTCCACCAGGTATACATTTCAGCATTTCTGCTTAAAATTTAGGTGTTGTGAATACAATGCACAAGAGCTGTTATTTCTTTCTGCTAAAAGAGGACAATTGAAGCCAACCTGAGTAAAGATAGGAAAGTTTCTCCTTTTAGGAGAAATTCCAGTGTAGTCGTGGTAATAAGATACTAGCTGTCTGGTTTGTGGCTCTGTACTTTGCAATATAATATAGTATTGTACTTCTAAGTATGCTACTCTGTGAAGCCATGGACGTGATGGCTTTGCCAGAGAAGAAAGAGAAGAAAAAGGAACTGTGGTAGAAACAGAAAAAGGAACTACTCAGGACATGCCTCCAAATTTCAAGGGTGTCGTGGTGTGCTAAAAAGAGCAGGAAACATGCATTCAGATTGTCATGGGTCCCAAAACCGATTTCCCCATTACCAGCTGTGCTGTTGAGCAGATAATTTAAACCTCATTTTTCTCTACTGAAAAAAAGGGTTACATCACCTCCCATATAATGTTGTGAGTGTTAAATAAGTTAATGCATGCAAAGCATCTTGGCCAAGTAGCTGGCCTAGAAATATATCTACTTAAGAAACTGCATCTACTATTATAAACTTTAAGCCTTTTGAAACAAGGTGGAAAAATCAGTAATTATTATAATAACAAATAAAACTGAAAAGTTTCCAGCCAACAAACACAGCTTTTGTTCAGTATCAGCTCTCTTATAGTCAACATGTTCTTAGTCTGTTTCTTATATCCTTTTCCATGTTTTTTTCCAATCCTGACTCCATGGATGGGTTAGTTCTCATTTGCCCTAAGATCAGTAGACTTATTCTTTTTACTTTCCCTTTTCTTTTCTTTTTCTTCAAATATTATCCCATAACGTCCTTCTTTGCCGGGGCTGGGGGGTGGAGTGACTTTGCACTGGTTCTTGAAGAATTTCAACAGGTAGAGAATGCAACAAATCTGACCATCTATGATATTTGCAAAGACTAGTGAGCAGCTTGGTGTGTCTGGAACACAGCATATTACTGGGGGAATTTTTTGTAAAGGGAATTAGAGGGAAAGTGATAAAGCGCTATGAATCCCAAAGTAAGAAATGCAGATTTTATTGTAGGCAGTGGAGGCTTTTGAAGGTCTCTGAAGAGACAAATGACATTTCAGATCTGTATAATAGGAAGATAACTGTGACACCAGTATAAAATTAGATAAAAGTGAATAATGGATTCAAGTGAGCAGAGACTGGAAGTGGGGAGATCATTTAAGATCATTTAGAGTCATGGCAAGAACCCTGAAAAGCTATGAAGATGACCTGACCCAAGGCAGAACAGTGGGAATGAGAAGATAGGATAAGGTCCAAGAGGCATTTGCCTAGCTGAATCCGCATTTGTTCAATATAAAGTGTCCACTCCATGGCAATAACTGTTCTGGGTACCAAAGACACAAAGTGAACACAAGTTACCAAGGGTCATGCCTCGGGGGAAATTTTAGGTGGTGATGAATGTGCTGCAGAATAATATAGCTGGGAAGGAAAAAGGGATCCCTGGGTGAGAGCCGCTGTCTCAGAGAGAGAACTCAGTGGGGGTCTTTAATACAGTGACACAAAGAGTCCATGATGGAGCAAGCTTGGGGACCCAGCAGGGAGATATTTCCAGGATGAGTAGCCAGCAGGTACCAAGTCAGGAGCTTCAGTGTGAATTCTTAGACCAACAAAATGGTTAGACTCTGGAACAGGGAGCAGGAGGGTGAAAGCAGTAGGAGATAAGCAAGCAGGGGTGTCTAGAGGGCTAGTTCTTGGAGGTCATTTAAAAGATCTTTTGGCTTTTACTCTGAGTACGATGGAAGCTGTTTTGCATGTTTTGTGATTCATTTACTACTAATTAACTTAGCCATACTTAGGCATGTAACTGGAACCTTTCTGCGCCTCAATTTCCTCATCTTTAAAATGGGTCAAAGAACTGTAAGCCATATGTGGTTGGTGTGAGCATTAAATGACTGTTGAAAGGCACTTGAGTGTTGACCAGGTATGTGGATTGAATGGGTGGGAGAGTGACCTTTCTGGTCAACACAACTAGATCATGGTGGTATTTTCTGGAAACATAGAAAGAGAGCCAGACTGGTGAACAAGGTGCTGTGTGACATCCCGGTGGTTGTCCTGGTGTGGCTGGTTCTATGGGTGTGGACTCCGGAAAGAGGTGTTGCCTGGAGACATGGATTTCAGAGAAGGAAGGCGGAGAAGTAGGGTAGTCACTACATTTTTACATAAGTTGCTCTTAAGCCTTCAAAAATCTTTCGTCCACTACTGCCACACATTGTCATTGTCTCCTAATGTTGAAGGAGAGTCTCATTAAACTATAAAACAATTCTGTAATCATCATTCTTAATCCTCCTTCTCCTGGTGCAAGCACACAAACCTCCTTCTAACCGTTTGCCTTTAACTCGAGATGTCATAAAACAGGTGTCCAGTGGAAACCTGGCACCAGAAAAGGCTTGACGGCCTTGCCCTCTTTTCTACAGCAACTTCCAAGTTCAGAATGGAACACACCTGCACACACACCCCTTCCACCATTAGGTACTTTTCCCATTTGTTTGTTTCTGCTTTCCCGATTCTTTTTGTGTCTTCTTCCCTTTTAAAGTATATGTCCAGGCTATATACACATCCTCACATCCTCCATTTTTCCATTTGCAATATTATTATCACTCACTGTGATGGATTTACCTAGGTTTAACTGATTCCTCATCTCACTGGTCGCTGTCATTCAAATACACACCCATATGTATTTAAACATTATGCATAATGACATCACCTGCCAAAGATGAAAGGGGGTGGTGCCCATGAGAGAAGCCCTTTCTTTTCCTTTCCTTTCCTTCCCTTCCCTTCCCTTCCCTTCCCTTCCCTTCCCTTCCCTTCCCTTCCCTTCCCTTTCCTTTCTTTCCTTTCCTTTCCTTTCCTTTCCTTTCCTTTCCTTTCCTTTCCTTTCCTTTCCTTCTTTCCTCTCCTCCCCTCTCCTCTCCTTTCCTCCTTTCCTCTCCTTTCCCAAGCAGTGTCCTTAGAATTGAAACAAAGCAGGACCCTGTAGGGCACTGCCGGGTACAGATCCTTTCCATGTCCCCCGTTTTCTGTTTGTAGGAAATAGGCTTCATTCAGTCCCCTTGACCTACCCTGAGTTCCAAAGGGCAAATTCAAACGGTTGCTAATCAGAAAAGGGAGGAAATGCAGAAACACAGAGGAGCAGTCAATAAAAAATAAATAATACAGTGATAAAGCAGGGTCCTGGATCCTCCTCAAAGGATATATATATATAACAATATCTTTGAGCTCTTCTGCAGGAACTAAGGCCCCCCCCTCAGGTGGAGGATGGTAAAGTCAGGCTGAGCACAAGATTCCTGGAATACCGCCCTGCTACCTCACCACCAAACAATCAGAAGAAAACCTGCACACAGTGGAAGATAACGAAGACTCTGACTCCCTCCCCAAATGATTAACTTACCCCTTTCTCCCTTTAAAAACTTTCATGGTGGGGCAGAATCTTCAGAGTTGCTTATTGGATATGAGTCCACCTTCTCCCCAGGTTGCCAGCCTCCTGAATAAAGCAAACTTTCCTTTCCAACCAACACTTTTCTCTCAAGTATTGGCTTTCGAACATCAAGTTTGGTAACAGAATGGCTCTGGGGGGATCCATGGAGCCCAGAGTTAGGAGCTGAGAGGGCCACCTTGTGCACTCCTGCATTTCTTACTCTGAGAAGGGAGATGCCACACCCACTGCCATGTCTAACATCCCCCGTACTCCTGCAGCTTTAAACCCTCTACATGGAAAACCTCAGTTTGCCTTCTTGCTTGAACCATATTATTCCCTGCACCTTTCTTATTTAAGCAGATCCCATGATTTTCCCTAAGGCTCCATCCCTTAAAGTCACATGTCACATGATTTTGTAACCAATATCTATCTGTTTCTATTATCTTCCTTCTGTCTTTTTTCTAACCCTCACCCCCTTACATGAGGAGACTGGTAATTTCCATCTTTTTCCCATTGCAGTTGAAAAGAACTGTTGAAGGTGTGGGCAGGCAGGCAACCCTTCAGAAGGAATTCAGCCATGGTGTCAGCCAACCCAGGAGACTGCTCTTCTGCTGGAATTTCTGATCCCAGATCATTTGCTTTCTCTGGTCTGGGTGACTTTGTACCTGGTTGAATACTGTGAACCACTTTCCTCCACCCCAAGCGTGCCTTAACCTTCCCCCATTTTTGTTGGGCTAACTCCTCCTTATCCTCAGGTTTTGTAACCTCTGCTTTTGTTGGTAAGTATGACACCCATTTCTCCCCAAGGCTACGATAGGTGCTTCTGTCTGTGTGTGCAGATCAATGTGTGTGTGTGTGTGTGTGTGTGTGTGTGTATACATATCCTCCATAGTCGCCCAATATTGTATGGCCATTGTCCTGGGGCTTTTCTGCCTTCCCATTTAGATTGTGAGCCCTGCTGAGGTCACTTCAGTCTCACTGACACCAGTATTGAGCCTGAGCGGATTCTGAAAAGATGCTTATTAAATGAATATGTGCATTTCTTCATTCTTTCATCGTCATGCTAACATTAAATAAGATGCTGTATATTACTTTACCCACATAAAACCTTTTTTTATTCTCACTTTTACCTTCTCTTGATGTCTTTTCTCCCTCCTAAAATCATTTCTTAAAAGATTATCTATTATATGAAATTTCTACTTCAATGTCACCAGAATCTATTTTTATAACATCACCCTTTTTCTTTTTTCTTGCATACTTCGAAGTGTTTTGAGGTTTGCCTTTATTTTTACCTGTATCATCAATCATCTTACCATCCTGAGACTAGTATCCTCAAGCAGAATAGCAAGTTGTCTCAAAATCATTAAGCTTTTTTCTGACTACATATCCTCATCAAGACAGTCTATGGGATTCCCATTTCCTCACCCTACCCAACTTTATTTTAGAACTAGCCACCATTTCAGATGGATGTTTTTTATATCTATCAAGTGTGTTGGGACTAAAAAAGTAAAAAGTTGAAAACTACTCAGTACTATATAAATATGTTTCAACTGAACTTTGATTTTATTTATGAGTGATTATGAAATGAATCACAACTCAGATTTGCAAGAGAAAAAAGGATTTATTTATCTTAAGTCTAATACAAGTTCCTTTTTACCAGGAAAGTGGGAAATCAATTGCAATTTCTCTGGGGTTCCAACCTCTTTTTTTCCAGAATTGGGCTTTGGGTCCTCTGACATCTTTCCTTCATTATTCATTCAAGAAATATTTATTTAGCTCTTATTGTGTGATAGGCAGTGTTTCAGGCTCTGGGATATAGCAGTGAACAAAAGAAAGTTTCTGCTTTCATAGAAACAAATATACACATACATACGTATGTAAGTAAACATATGTGTATGTACTTTTAAGTGGAGATACATGCTATGAAGAAAAATAGCATGGGGTGTATGGGGACAGGAAATCCTAGGTGGGAGCTACTATTTAAGATAGGTTAGTCAAAACAGGGCTTTCTGATATGGTGATATTTGAGCCCTAGGAAAGGGCGAGTACTCAGAAGGAATAAGTATAGATATGTAAATAGAAAGGGAAGGGAAGATAAGACTGATCCCTGGGGCTTTCCAGATGGAATAGAAAAGGAGTATCAGTAAAGAAGACTAAGAATAGGTTCAGGAGGTAACAGGAGAACCAGGAGATGTGGAAAGCAAGAAACCCAGTGAAGAAAGTGCCTCAAGAAGAAGGGGCCAACAAACTGTAATCAGTGCTTCTGGTAGTATGAGTGAGATGAGGAGTGAGCACTGACCACCTGTGGATGGCTGTCCTCTCTGAGATGGCACTTGCCCCCTCTGGCCCTCTACCACCGGTTTATACAGGTCCCTTTCCATTGGGTTCAACGTTTTCCACCTGCTCTGTGAGCCACATTGGTGCTCCAGGAACCAACCTACTTCACTGAAGCCATACTCAGGTATGGGGTCCAATGAGGCTAAGACCCTAACTACTGTCAGGGAGGAAGAAATTTTTCTCTACTCTTCTAGGTCCTTCTAGCTTGTCTAAGAATTAAACTGACATGAGACAGATTGACAGGAGGAAATCAAACAAAAGTTTTAGAGCAACTGTACTTGCGAGAGACCAGGAAAACTGAGTATCTCACCAAAATGGCCGAAGCCCTCAACTTAAATACCATCTTCAGCTAAAGACAAAAGATGTTGGGGGTAGATGTTCTGTTATCCTTTCATCCTTGTCTGAATTCAAGGGGCTGCCAGTCCCAAACCAGGGACTTCACAGGGGAGGAAGGACTCTGGGAACAAGCCCTCTATCTAAATTCTTTTAGGCAGTTAGGGAGGAAGGTCAAAGGTTCTTCCTGAGTCTTGGGCCTTAACATGCCAAAGAAACACGTTTTGGGGTGGCAAATTTTGCTCCCTTATACTACTTAGACACAGGAGGAGGCTATTTCTTCAGGAGGATCCTAAGACATCTTCTGGAGTAAGTGTATAAGATGGAACACAGGTTTCTTCTTCTCTAGGTTTTCTAAAACCCATTCAGAAGACTCTGCTGTCCCCACCTTCATGTTCCTCAAGATGAGAAGGAGTGAAGCTCAGGGTCCTTTTCAGAGACCAACCAGCACCTAAATTCTTCTCCTTTGACTTCCAATTCTACATATTTCCTACAATGCAGGAAGTCTTTACTTAGTGGAAGAATGATGGGTGGAGACTTGTTATGTATTCTCTCTTCTACATTGTCTAAACTCTGAATTCTTTCAGGTTCCCTCAGGACCTATACTTTTACTCAAAACTTGCTGCTAATAACCATTCCCTGATGTGAGAAGCTTAGCATGGCAGCCCCTTGAATTCAGAGAAGGATTAAAGGATAACAGAAAATACCAAGGTGAGTCTTATTTTTGTCCCAATTTCTTTACCTTTGTATTTTTTACTGTAGGTTTCTTTATTTATTTTACTTGCAGTTAGCAACATGTGTTTTGACTCTGGAGAAAAGGAAGTGATCTCTGCCATCTTCTTCCTTTAATCCTCCCCGAAGGAGGAGCAATTTTGATTTGGGTCTGTCTGCTCCCAAGGTGCTGAGTGAAAGATATCTTCTAAGGGACAAGTATCACCAGACACATCCACATGGCCATCTTCTGTCTGTTTCTTCCTGTTAAGGGCCCGGCTGCTCCCTCAGGGGAGGATGTAGGATCTTGGGATCTTGTTTCAGTTCTGGCTATCCTTTCATGTTTTCTCTTCCTCTAGCTTGGTAGCCAAAGACTCTCAGGCCAACTTGTTTGTGAACACCACAAGTAAACAGGCTTTTTTTATTCCACTTTATTTTTGTTGTTGCTGTTTATTTTCTTTCTGATTTCAATTTTCCCTGTTACTGGCAGAAGGACATGATTCTAGCCTTTCCTTCCATTATAGGGGTAGAGCTGAGTTTTGGCTTTGGAATAGGGGGCAGAGTGAAGAGAACAAAATAGTCCTTGTGGTCTTCTTTAAACCAAAACTTTTTATTTTTTAAGTTTTATTCAGACATAATTCACATAACGTAAAATTCACCATTTGAAAGCGTACAATGCAGTGGTTTTTAGTATATTTACTATGTTAAAGAACCATCATCACCATCTAATTCCAGAACATTTCCATCACCCTGAAAGAAACCTCTTACCCGCTAGCAGTCACTTCCCAATTTCCCCTCCCTCAGTCCCTGGTAATCCCTCATCTACTTTATGTCCCTATGGATTTGTCTATTCTGGGCATTTCATATAAATGGAATCATATATATATGGCCTTTTGTGTCTGCTTTCTTTTACTTAGGTAATGTTTATGTTTTATTCATTTAGGAAAAAGGAGACTTCTACATGGTTCCGTATAGCTCATTAGAAGTTGAGATTGGCATTCACAACCCCAGACTCAGCATATCATTGTAGAATAATGTACCTTTCATTGCCTTGTTTGCCATTGTTCCATCAATATCAGGGGACCTGTAGCCAAGGTTGGCTGGGCCCACTGGCTATCTGGGTATTCTAGGACACCTTGGCCATAATACCTAATAACAGCATCCAAAGGATATGAGTATCCCATTTTCATAGGAACAACTCGCTTCATGCCTCCTGTGGAAAACATAACTTATAAGAGGAGCGAAAGTACATATCCTTTGAATATTTTCTTGCTGTGTATTTTATTTGTCCTATTCTAATAGGATTTCCTCATCATCCTAAATCTTGGCCAAGTCTTTCAGTATTAATGGTAAATTAGTGTAATTATATGATTGGAAAGTACAGTCATTACTACCTCACATTTTATATAACCTTGATTTCTCCTTATACTTAAAGCTTTCCAACAATACCGGACCACTTATATATGAAATGTGCTGTGTGTGAGGGGGTGTGTGTGTGTGTGTGTGCAAGTGTGTTCCATTCTGAACTTATGCAGTATACATTATTGATCTCAGACACGTCTGGTCACATGTGGCAAGCTGGTGGGAAAATCCATGCAAGAAAAATGTCTCCTTAGATGGAAGCATGAGGTACATCCTGAGACAGATGTTAGCCATGGACTTGGTCTTGTAAGAATGTTCCTGGTGGCCAAACGCAGGCATATCCATGCTTCCTGGCAGTGGTCAACCCGACCCGTGGCACAGGAAGTGTTGCCAACAGCACTGGCATTTCTGAGAGCACCAGAGGGCCAGCTGTGCTCCCCAGGTGGGCATGGGTAGCCGTGAGAATTGTGAACCCAACTCAAGCAACTCCTCTCTGCTTGTAGTGTTGAGAGGACCAGTAGCTGACATCACTGGGAGCAGGAAAGAAGAAATCGGTGGATACCACACAGTAGATAAGAAGACTTATTAGTGAGCCCACAGGAGACACCCTTGGAGACTCTTCATAATAATTGAAGGTGATCTTGAGGGGGCCCCATGATAGTATGTGACTAGGAAAGGCAAAGAAAAATTATCAGTCTGATCTCATTTTTACCCCAGGACTGATGCACTTAAAAGACACTGATCAGTTTTATAAACAAGAGAGAGAGAAAAAAAAAATATATATATATAATATATATGATATTCATACATATGTAAATAATAAAATTATATTATATATAGTAATTGTTTAAATTCACAGGCTACTTTTTTATTATTTCCAACCAGGGGCCTAATCAAGTTCCAAAAAATCACTCAAAAGGGCAACAACTCAAATAAATGGAGAGGTCTAATCTTACTCAACAGTTTCCTATTTAGCAGTGTTTCCTAAAAACTATTTCCTATTTCCCATTCTCTTCTCTCCCTCCCATCATTTTTTTTTTTTAAATATGAAAGTGCTATTTTTTTTTTCTGAGCAGAGAACTAGCAAATCTAGAATTTTTCTCAAACGTACTTTTTTTTTTTTTACACTTTGGGTTTATTTATTTATTTAGTTAGTTAGTTAGTTTTGGCTGTGTTGGGTCTTCGTTTCTGTGCGAGGGCTTTCTCTAGTTGCGGCAAGTGGGGGCCACTCTTCATGGCGGTGCGCGGGCCTCTCACTATCGCGGCCTCTCTTGTTGCGGAGCACAGGCTCCAGACGCGCAGGCTCAGTAGTTATGGCTCACGGGCCCAGTTGCTCTGCGGCATGTGGGATCTTCCCAGACCAGGGCTCGAACCCGTGTCCCCTGCATTGGCAGGCAGACTATCAACCACTGTGCCACCAGGGAAGCCCCCTCTCCCATCATTTTAAGAGACAATGTCTGATAGGGAAAAACAGAGAAAGCTAAGGGGCTCTATTACTCACCGGCTGGTGATCTGAGACAAGTTAATTAATGTCTCTGAACCTCAGAGTCTTTGTATGTAAAAAGAGGGATAAAATACCACCTACCTGTTGATATGTGGAGAGGCTCAACTGGATTCGGATCCATAAAGTGAGTAGGAAAATGCCTTGCATGGTGGGCTCTCAGTCAATGGTAGTTCTCTGCGTTTTCTCGCTGCCGTGGTCTGGGCCCCTTGAGGAGACCACCCTGGATGGTGTTGAAAAGGCAAGTCCTGGAAGAGGGCTCTCCAAGGAAGCCCATGGCAGCCAGTGCCACGAGCACACTTCTCTCTGGGAACACCATCAGCTCCTGCCTCTGAGTGCCATCCATTTGCTGACTTCCTTGCCTCTTCTTCAGATGCCATTTAGCCTTGGACTTCTTCCAGCCAGTAGAATAGGCAAGGTCTCCCCAGGCTCACGCAGAACTGGGCAGCCTCTGGCACCTCTGCGTCACTCTCTCTGCCACAATCCTCTGACCAGGCAGGGCCACTCCCCCTCCCCACTCATCCCCAGGTTCCACTTCCTACACCAGTAGCTAAGGACCACCAAGGATAAAGCATCACCATCGGACTTTCCTTCTCCTCTTACATATTCTGCCCTCCCCCCTCCTTTCCCACATCCCTCCTCAATTTATTCCTTTTTTCCATTTTCTAGGTTCTATTTTGAGGTTGATGAGGGAGAAAATAAAGCTTAAGAAACAATGGATCCCATTGTCTCAGTATTTCCAGAAATGACCAATTAGTATCAACTCTGCCAAACTGAAAATCATCATAGTTTTTGGCACTCACCGAAGTTTATGTAGACAACACTAAACAATTTTACCCTTGCATGAGAAGAGATCCCAAGATCATTCCTAAGGGAAAATCTGACCTCAACATCAAACATCCCGTGACGATCTCCTGGGAAGGTGCTTCACTCCTTATCTGAATGTGGAGTCGAGTCAGTTGTATGGACTTGCTCACACATGCCCCTCATTGTATGGCTCGAGTCCGACACATAAGGGGTCTCCCTTCATCCAGGAGCTAGGAGCTAGTCCGTGTGATGTAGTAGTTAAAAGCCCAGCTGTGGCACCTGGCTCCTGAGATTTCAAGCTATTGGTGATTGATAGGTAAATCTAATAAAATCTTAGTTTTCTGATATATAAAGTAGGTAGAATAGCAGTTATTAGCTCATAAATTTGTATGAGACTTATGTGCTACAATCAAGACCTGGAACATAATTAAGTGTTCAAGAGCGTAAGCTAGTATTACTGTTGTTGTTGATAATTTTCTAAGATGAGGCTAGAGAACTTAACTTTGGGCTGACTGTTTCAAGCTAAACTGAGGGAAGTAAAAATATGTACCTAATAAGTAAAGAAGATACATACAGACGATTGTTTGAGACAGTGGTCCTCAAACTTTCATGTACATTAGAATCACTGGAAGCCTTGTGAAGATACAGATTTCTGGCCTCCACTCCCAGAATTTCTGTCAGTAGGTCTGGGGTGGGGAAAGAAAGTTTGCATTTCTAACCAGTTGTTGCTGATGTGATGGTCTACAGGCCATACTTTGAGCAGCACAAATTTAGGGTATTTCTCTTTTAGAAAAGTAATATGGTTTTTTATCAATGGTTGATACAAAACATGGCCACATGTTTCTATAATTTTTCTTCTGAGAAAGCAGTGTTGAGGTGTGGCTTACCAGCTTTCAATGCCCTGTATAAACACCCACGTTAGGTTGAGGCTTCACTCAACAGTCTTACGAATTGAGCATCTGTGGTGTGCCAGGTACTGCCCTAGAAATACATCAGTGGGTAAAACAGACACTCTCCCTGCCCTCATGGGGGCTAATGGCCTCCGGGGGTGATAGGCATTCAGCAAATAATTCATGGATGCAAAATTACATTTACTGGGCTTCCCTAGTGGCACAGTGGTTGAGAATCTGCCTGCCAATGCAGGGGACACAGGTTCGAGCCCTGGTCTGGGAGGATCCCACATGCCACGGAGCAACTAGGCCTGCGAGCCACAATTACTGAGCCTGCGCATCTGGAGCCTGTGCTCTGCAACAAGAGAGGCCGCGATAGCGAGAGGCCCGCGCACCGCGATGAAGAGTGGCCCCCGCTCGCCACAACTAGAGAAAGCCCTCGCATAGAAACGAAGACCCAATACAGCCAAAAATAAAAAAATAAAAAAAAAAAATTACATTTACTATTGAGTGAAAAAAAGCTTTCATTCTCATTTCAACTCTGTGAAATAATACAAATATTATGGTTCTATTTAGAGCTAAGAAAAAAAGTACAGAATCAAGTAATTTAAGGGCTGTCATTGCCCTTAGGAATCACTTTTTAAAACTCTTATTGCAAATGGAGTTAAAGAACTTCCTCAAAGTGACAGGAGTAATTGGCATCAACACTAGAATTAGACTTTTATTTGAATTTTCTTTTCATACCATCTGAAAACGGAAAACATGGCCTTGGTGTTTTATAGCACATATACTATATACAACATACCAACTCTGGTAGTAAGAGTGAAATAATAACAAGGGAGCTATCAGGCAACATAAAGAGACTTTCTGCAGCACTGATTTAGAGCTTTATGTGGTATTTATAATTTCACTCCTACTTCTCTTGGTGGCCTAGAAGCCAGCCATTATTCTTTCATTATTTACTTGGTGGATGTTTTTCTCTTTGAATTTTGGAACACATTCTCGAAAGGACACTTGACCATGTCCAATGGATTACTATGTCATTTATTTTTTAAATTGGAAATTTTGTTTAAATCAGTCCACAATTTCTAAAAACAAGTCACTTTTCAGATATTCATTAAAAATATAATTCTTTTGTAAAACGCCTCTCAGCCAGGTAGTCGTTGAGGTTGTTAAATTTTTTCCCATTTGAAACTAAAAAGTTCGTAGAAAGTAAACAAGAAATATTGCTACTAATTAGAACACATTAAAAAAGAGTGATGAGAAGCTTATACATATTGAAGCTCACACATTTTAGGGAATTAAACTTTTAAGTTACATCAGACAAATCCATTACATAAACTTATTTTAGCTATGGAAATCAGGTATTAGCTTCCATTAAATCTTTCCGAACCTGGTTACAAGGGATCCTACTTCTAAGTATTGCAAAGAGGCGGGAGTGGGGTGTAAATCATGGCGCCCTACGTTACTTACCGTGAACACATGATCATAGAGTTTTAAAGGCACAGAACTAGATACAAACTTTAGAAAATATCAGTTAAAGTAACATTTCTAGAGTCAGAAGAGAACATGTAAAATTGTCTTTTCTTACTCTCATTATAGGGATGAAGAAACCAAGTCTCAGAGAGGAAATGGCCTTTCTGTGATCTTGCGGGTAAACTTCCAATCTTCTGATTCCCTGTCTGGTGCTTTTCTCTGAACTATGGCAGTGACATAGTGCTTTGAAAGTATTATGACATCCCTTCCCCCTCCCCCATTCCTTGGCTGTTCCTTTAGCCTAGGCAAGTTGGAAATTTCTTACACAGTGTCCACAGAGAGAAGAAATCACAGTCAAAAAAGTCTATTCCTGGTTTTGGGGTTTCATAAGCCTAGATCCTGGAATAATGCATAATGCTTTGGAGCAATGCATAATGATGTGAAGAACAAGGCTTCTTGCCCCAGGCTGGATAAAGATTATCTGGGATGAGGAAGGAAAAGTTCAAAAAGTAGATGCAGAGAGCTTAGACATGGTTGGTTTCTGAGAAGGGACCATGTGACCTGCTTTTCTTTAACCAAACACCTAGTGGGAGAGGGTGCCATGGAAACCCAGGATGCAGTTGGAAGGTTCAAGTATCCCAAAGCAGGTCTGAGTCCTCAGCCACCGGACAGGGAGCAAGTTTCCAGCAGCTCTGGGTTTCATGGCTGGGATGCAGAAGCAGCGCTGGGCAGACAGGCCCCAAACAGCCTCAGTGAGCTCTGCATCCTACTCTTCATCACAACACCAATGAACTGAACCTCTGCACCCAAGAGGGATGGACATGACACAAGAGTGGGAGAGTCGGAGGGGTCTGAGGTTGTGAATGAGGAGGGATGCAGCAGTAAGCTGCAGGGATAGTTGATGACCGGAAGCAAAGCTGAGACCAGGGTGCCTCATGGATGCCAGGGTGGATGTTGACCCTCTCCAGCCCTCCCCATGCCTCCACACCCTGTAAGTCACCCTAAATTTAGGCCTAATCCTGGGGAAGCAGAGAGTAGGTAAAAGTGGGGGACAGGGAGGAGACCACATTATATAGACTGAGATCAAATTTCCAACCATTTGGCCAAATGGGAAATAGAAATGAACATTAAGTTCAGTTACAACAAAATAGGTAAATTTCTTGTCACCAAAGAGTTTGTGGGTGACTTTTTTTGCCCACTATAAATATTACTGCTTACTTGGCATGAGTGTGGTTTCCCCAAATGGCAAAAGAGTTTCTTTTCTGAATTCAACTTAAAAAGTAATTTAATCCAATTATTTGACATGTAAAGTGCCCTTAAATAACATTTTAGGAAACATGGCAACTCCTCTTTTAAATGAAAAACTGTTGTGAAGAACAATTTATGTCTTAAAACATTTTAATGTAAAACTTGTGTTGGTATTTCATTTTGGACTTGAACACCAACTCAGCCCCCATACATTCCCCTCTTACATCCTGTCTCAGGAAGCTTCCAGAAACTCTGCTGCACTGAGGGTCTCTCAACAAGACCTCCCAGCTTCCTTTGGGAAACACCCCCAGCCCGCTCTCAGCAGAGTACATGATCATTTTATTATTTGATCCAAATTGTCTTTCTTACTTTGCAATGTTATTGTTATTTACACATTTCAGCTGTTCCCATATTTGTTCCTCAAGTGCATGCAGTTAACTTTCAGCTAACATTTACACATACCCTTGAGGGTTACCACTGGTTTCTTGTCTTTTTAAAAAAGGCACTGTGGGTCCAGCTCCCTTTTCTTGTATGGGTGTGTCAGGAAGGGGAAGGCTCTGAAGGTCAAAGTTCAGGCTTTGGAGCCCCTCTAGGCTCTATCACCTACTGGCTTTGGGTCTTTAAGCAAATCTCCTTATGCCTTAATTTTGTCATTTATAAAATGAAGATAATGATAGTTTCTACCTCATAGAGTTGCAAGAATTCAATGTAAAATACTTAGTGCAATTTCTGGCAAATAGTGTTCAAAAAATGTCAACTATTACTATTATGTGACCTGAAACAAGGAATTTGCCACATCTGGCCCCCCCCCCCCCATTTTCTTCCTCCCTTTGTGCTATTTTATTCCCTAATAAATGCTTGGTGAATGTATTCTAAAGGAACAATTTGCTTTCACTTTTCGGTTCTATAAAATTTAACTAAACCAATGGTCAGACATCATGGTAATGAGACAAGACACTGAATAAGGCGCTGTGTTCTTCATCTTAGAGCGTAAGAGAGACAACTCAGAACGTCACATTCGCACATGTTGACTGGGATGTTGTCTGGGAAGGGGCACTGGAGAGCCATTGAAGGCTTCCTAGAGGGGGCAACCACTGAGCTGAATCCTAAGAGTGTGAGAGTGTGTGAGAGTCAGCTAGGGGAAGAATAATGTGCAGGTCTTTCCAGTTAGTGAGAAGAGCCTGGAACAGGGAGAAATAGCATGAAGACATGGTGTGTGGGGAAAAAATACCAAAACAGCCTTGGCATTTGCAGGGATCAGGGCAAGAGTGCAAATGGCGGCCACATACCTTATGTCTATTTAGAAGTTATAAACCAAGCTAACAAACTGCTATATAAAATAAGTTTTATCCTCCTATCTTGACAAATATACCTTCATAACATTCTAGAAGTCTGGGTTGTAAGTTGGAATATTGGAACTTATTGGAATTCCAGGCTAGAAATGTGATGTTGAGGAGAGAGTCAGCCCCTAGCCCATGGCCCACCTTCCTCTTTTCTCATTCCTGGCTCCATCACCCACCTCCCTTTCTTTGTCAATAATGCTAACATTTGCCCTTTGGCCAGCCCACCTCAGACCTGCCCAAGGTCATGGTCTATCCTTCAGAGCCTAAACTCAGGGAAGAGAACAATACAGGTGCTGGAAGGGCTTTGGGTTATTTGTTCAGGGAATTCGGGAGACCAGTAGCATGGTCCGCAAGGAGGAAGCATGGCCTCCGAGTGAGTGCCTCCCCTAAATACATGGGCATCTCAACTGTGAAGAGGACCAGGTATCACCAGAACCATGCACCCTAAAGAACAGAGGTCTTAGAACGGATACCCTGTGTGTCCAGATCTAAGAGTGATACCAAAGAGAAATCAAATTCTCCATTATGAGAGCATAAAGACTAAGGCAAAGAGTGGTGTAAGAGGCTGGAAGGAGTAGATAAGAGTCATGCCATGGATGTCTTTGTATTCCACGGAGGCTGAACTTGAATCTGTTGGCTTAGTAGAAATTTTGAAAGATTTTGTGAAAAGAAATGTCATAGTCACATTTTTTTTTTTAAATTATTGGCTACAATTTGGAGGACGCATTGAGTTTTAAGAGAAAATAAGATAGAGGTAGAAGGGCCAGTTTGGGAACAGTTCAGTTGAAAGATAAAGCTGAATTTTATGGAGATGAGAAGATGGGTCAATACGTGTTTTGGAGGTAAAATTGGTAGCAAATGTCCTTTGTACATGGGGTGGGAGAGTGTGAGGGGTGGAAGTCAGGGAGAACTAGAGCAGGGGTCCCCAACCCCTGGGCCTCGGACTGGTACCGGTCTGTGGCCTGTTAGGAACCAGGCCACACAGCAGGAGGTGAGAGCTGGGCAAGCAAGTGAAGCTTCATCTGCCGCTCCCCATCACTCGAATTACCGCCTGAATCATCCTCTCCCCGACCCCTATCCGTGGAAAAATTGTCTTCCACGGAACTGGTCCCTGGTGCCAAAAATGTTGGGGACCGCTGAACCAAAGGATGACTCCCATGTTTTGGCTCAGTGACTGTGTGTTGATTTTTTTTATTGTTGTCACAACAAATCACCACAAATTTAGTAGTTTAAAACAACACCCATTGATTATCTCCAAGTGCATCTCAGCTGGGTCCCCTGCTTAGAGTCCAATAAGACTGGATTCCATTCTCTTCTGAAAGATTCAAGGATGAATCTGCTTTCAAACTCGTTCAGGCCATGGGTTAAATTCCGTTCCTTGAGGTTGTAGCACTGAGGACCCCATTTCCTTGCTGGCTGTCAGCCAGGTGCTGGTCTTTGCTCCCAGAGGCTGCCCGAATTCCTTCTCATGCTTTCCATACAGACTTCTCCAGCAACAGCAGTCAGAGTTCCTCACACTTCGAATCTCTCCAGCATCCCTTTTTCTTGCCATCTCTCTGCTGCATTTCTCTTCTACTTTCCTCTTCTGTAAACAGAAGAAATAATTCTCTACTTTTAAGGACTCATGGGATTGGAGTGAGCCCACCCTGGTAATCTAGGATAATCTCCCCACCTTAAAGTCCTTAACCTTAATCACCTCTGTAAAGTCCTGTCATGGAACTCGATCTATTCACAGGTTCCAGGGGGGCCTGAAGATGGGGAGGGGGTGATATTTAAGGAGGCTGTTCTGTCTGCCACAGGCTGTTAAAATGCTTCTGGAATTATTCAGTCTAACCAACCTGCTCATTCCACAGATGTCCCTTGTCTAAGGCCAATCAGCTGGTTGGTGGCAGAAGTTGGGTGAAAAATCCAGCCTTCCTGATTTCTAGCCCAGGCAATCCAGGACCACGCTATCTAGTAGCCCCTGACCCTACCTCCCCGAACTCACCCAATTGTTCTCTATCAAATCACCTTGTTTTTTCCTTCATTGACTCCATGAGACCCTCAAATAATGTTACTAGTTTATTATTTATTGGCTGTCTTCTCTCACAAGTATTTCAGCTCCCAATTGAGCTACAAGTCTAAAATAGGGATTTTGCCTGGTTTGTTCACCATTGAAGCTCCAGTGCTGCAAATAGTGTTTGGTTCACAGTAAGTGTCAATAAATGCTTATTGAATGAATAAATGAATGGATGATGATGATAATATTTAGCCTGAGTAGATGAGTCTTGAGAAAAAGACACACCATTGCAGGACAGAATTTTTTCAATCTTCACGTTGTTATTAAAATCCAAAGCATGTTTAGTCATCCTCTAATTCTTTTGGCAAACGCTCTTGATTTCAAATATACATCTGCAGCATACCCACTCAAATGATAATATCAACATCCAAATCAGGTAAGATTGACTGTGGTTGGATTTTCCCTAGACTATTAAGTTGTGCTTGCAAAGCAGGCCATTTTAACCTTCCACGGTAATACCTCTTCCATGAGTGGTCCTATTAAAATAAATCAGCAATATTAAGGCATAATTTTACTTTAATTAATGACTTTACTAGGGCCAGCTGGACATTTGCATATGTTTATATTTCCTACAGTGTTTTGTTATAAATTTAAACCTTACTTGTCATATAGGTTGGAAATAACTCAAGAGGTCATCTAATCCACCACCTTCCTTAAACTACAAGTATATGAAAACCATCCATAACGTCAACTGAGTAGCTGTTTCTTAAGTAGCCTCCAAAAAATAAGGTTCCTTACTAAAAACCCCGAATTTCACAACTATTAATCAAGTACATTCTCTCTAAGGCTTAGCCTTTCTTTTTTTACATTATTTCTTAAACTGCATTGACTTAATTATCCTTCAATGAACAGAGTAACATCAAAATAATTTATATCCTCCATTCTTTTGCAGGCTTCCATGGGAGATGGGAGCTATAAAGTTAATTTTTATTCACTAGGATTTTTTTTAAAGGATTGACTACACAGCCTTCCAAGTTACATCTCATTAATGAGACCTCAAAGTGAACACAGTGTTTTAATGAAGTCCTAATTAACGGTGTGTGTACTGGGTATGTGCCTTCTCCTTCCTGTATATGACATTCCTCAAGAAACACAGCATTTTCTTTCCAATCTCCTACTCTTTTGGGGGGTCTCCTGTGACTTATAAACTAAGAGTGCCAACTGAAGTGAGTTCTAAGTGCATTTAGGTAGGAATTAATTTAAAATAAACTCCAGAAGCATTAAAACAATCGGTTGGTCAGTATCTCCTTCAATATCTGATCGTGGTGGTCCATGTTTTCCTTGTGTACAGGCCAATTTTTAAATCTCCAATTTTTAAATGCAAGTTGTCTACCTTTGACATCCGACACATTTCTGATTTTCTTTTAGTGGGTGTGCACTCAGACATGGAAACTCATTTTATCACAGAAATGTACACAGCTTCATGTAGGGCAGGATCCCATTACTGAGGAGCTGCTGAGGGA
The DNA here is from genome assembly GCF_949987535.1 of Balaenoptera acutorostrata. Taxonomy (NCBI): domain Eukaryota; kingdom Metazoa; phylum Chordata; class Mammalia; order Artiodactyla; family Balaenopteridae; genus Balaenoptera; species Balaenoptera acutorostrata. The sequence continues at coordinate 32,830,330 of NC_080081.1, forward strand.
CAGCAAACATGGGGCAGTGACACTGGAGTTTGCTGGTGGTGTCCCTGGAACCTCCGTGGTCTTAATGGACCTCTCCAAGGAGTGTTTCACAAGCAGAGTTTAGATTCAAGTTGGTTTCTTTTGTTTTTTAATTAACTGTGTTTTTATAAATTGAAGAGTAGTTGATTTACAATGTCGTGTTGGTTTCAGGTGAACAGCAAAGTGATTCAGTTACATATATATGAATGTATATGTATTCTTTTTTCAGATTCTTTTCCCTTATAGGTTACTACAAAATATTGAGTAGAGTTCCCTGTGCTATGCAGTAGGCCCTTGTTGGTTATCTATTTTATATATACTAGTGTGTATATGTTAATCCCAAACTCTTAATTTATCCCTCCCCACCTCTTTCCCCTTTGGTAGCCATAAGTTTGTTTTCTGTATCTGTGGGTCTATTTCTGTTTTGTATATGAGTTCATTTGTATCATTATTTTTTTAAGGTTCTACATATAAGTGATATCATATGATGTTTGTCTGGATTACTTCACTGAGTATGATAATCTCTAGGTCCATTCATGTTGGGGCAAATGGCATTATTTCATCCTTTTTTATGGCTGAGTAATATTCCATTATATATATATGTATGTATATATATATATATATATATATATATATATATATATATATATATATAATATCTTCTTTATCCATTCATCTGTCAGTGGACATTTAAGTTGCTTCCATGTCTTGGTTATTGTAAGTAGTGCTGCAAAGAACTTTCAGTCTTGTCTGGGTCTCTCATTCCGGGATACAGATCTTTTCTTCTTCATCTAGCTCCAAATTTCTTTCTTATAGCTTCACATTCTGTAGAGGTGCCTTGCTGCTATGTACTATTAAAGACAATGCTAAAAAAGCAAGCAAAGTCTGGCTTGCCATTAGTAAACTATGGAGATGATAGTTCACAGATCCATATAATGGTGACTCTGTTTAGGAATAAGGTACAGAGGAAAGGGATATGGGTATCACAGCAACATCTACCACGCTATGGTCCTATCCTGTTGCTGTTGCTGCTATACTTTCAGATGTCCCCTTAGTGTGGATTGCCACCACAATAGAAACAGATGTAAATGTTGATTCATTCTCACTTTTCACATGGCATTAATTTAGGCTTTATTAGGTTTCACAATTTTTGAAAATATGAGCTTGTTACAATTTCTTTAATCCTTGTGTTGATCCTTTGAGTGACAAGATGCCCTGGTTATAAAACATAGATAATTGTATGACCCAAAATATAAAGAAATCTGTGCCTTATTGTGTAAATATTCTGAATTCTCCATACCCCATTTCTATGGAAGATTCTGATTCAAAAGGCATACAAAATAGTATATTAATTCTTTTCCTAAATCCTTTACATTTTTGGGGGGGAAGTTAGTGAAGCTTTTCCTACATTTTGTATATTGTCAAACTGTTTTTACTTGGAAGTTTTGCTTTTGTTCAATACTTACAGCTCATCGTAACTTACGCCAAGACTGACTTTCTTTTTATGCATCTTCAGGGCTATGTGCCCAGATCTGGAATGGTGTTTGTTATCAAAAATACCCCTTAGGAAAGTCTCATATATGGTTGCTATGTAAATAATATTATCCCCTTCAAAACCAGGTTCTTTTCTATTGGCTAGACAAAATATACACAAGAAAATGCCTGTGCATCCTTTTTGTACCAACAATGGGCTAGTTTCTTAAATGCATAATAAATCACAATCCCCAACCTCCCCAGAATGTGTCTAAGGAGACAAGGTGGATAAACTTATAGACACAGAAACACATCATAAAACCCCCTTGAACTACAATTTAGCATATTACCAGTTATATGTCACTATTTCTTATTGCTATACTTTTTTTCTATACCTCACGGCTCTCTTATACCCTCATGTCTTAACAGAAAGTCTGGAGTTAATTAGATTCGATTTAAATAGCTGTTGAAATCTGGAGAATTGTGTAAACAGAGAAAAATATTTTTACCCTGTTAATAAAAAAGTTGAGACAATGTTCCTCTTTCTGAATCAATTCATACTCCAGTAGTGCTTTCAAAACTTTTAAAAACATAAGATAATTAAATTATTAGAAAGTCAAAAAAACCTGTACAGTTATAGGAATCATCTTCCAAGAAGGGTAAATATGTGTTGATATGCTTTGTATAAAAAAGAGAAATACTTATTTCAAATAATTGCATTAAAACAAATGACTGAAAGAGTAAACCCTGCATCTAGCGCTCTCATGTGATTCTGAAAACTTACACATGAAAATAAGCAGCTTTATTTTATTTTTTTTTAAAGATTTTTTCGATGTGGACTATTTTTTAAAAGTCTTTATTGAATTTGTTACAGTATCGCCTCTGCTTTATGTTTTGTTTTTTAGGCCGTGAAGCATGTGGGATCCTAGCTCCCTGACTAGGGATCAAACCCTCACCCCCTGTATTGGAAAGAAAAGTCCCAACGGCTGGACCACCAGGGAAGTCCCTGAAAATGAGCAGCTTTAAAAATGGAAAGGCCTGAAGAGAGAAGAGTTGGGGCTGGATCTTGGGAAATAGGAGTTAATTAGATTCTCTCTTCTGGTCATCGCCGATAGCTACGGATGTTCAGGAGATGGGAGAACGTGATACGGTATCAACTGAAAAAGATGCACAACTTAAAAGTTGAGAATTGTGTTTTGTGCAGAGGATTCTTGGAGGACTTTAGCCTGGAAGACAGCCTCGCGGATACCTCTGCGGGACTCCTCAGAAGAGGTAAGGGAGGAGCCAAGATGTATAGGAGTTTTGCAAAAAAAAACAGGTAGTCAGAATATCAAAAGATGACTGTTCATTAAAGAAAACCAGACATCTCATTATGAATTTAGTGCTTTTATATGCATGGAAAGATGCAAGAGTCTGGGCTCATTGAAATCATTCCTTTGACATGCACCTTAACTATCTAGGCCAGTAGCCTGCTTTTCTCCATCCTGCGTCCCCTCAGGGTGCACAGTCAGGGCAGCTGCAGTGACTGCCAGCTTGATGTCTGAGAAACTTCCTTTGTTTACTGTTATGATAGGTGACATTTTCCATCCACAATAGATTCTAAGACCTGGTCGATTGAGTCCTGTGGGCTTTAGCACCTGTTCTGTGAGCCCTTCCCATCTAAATCTGAACATATTTCTATCCCTCCTAAAGCATTTAGCAGGCCTTATATGCCAGAGTTCATAAAGCCAACAACTTAATGGGCACAATCCATAACAGTAACAACATTAAGAATGAATAAAAAAGGACACTGAGATTATGGGGTATCAGTATGATCGTGACTGTTAACGTATATCGCTCATGTGAATGTTGAGGTTATTGGGTTGTTTGACATGGTTTTTCATGTGGGATATACAAGAGTCAGTCCTCACCCATCAGAATCAGGAGTGGATCTCATATGAAAGATAAGGTTATTCTTTCTGTCCATCACCAGGGGGAGATGGATCTCCAGATAGGACACACGACTGAGAAAGTGAATATCAGGTAAGTGAGAGAAGTCACATTTTGGGGGATTTAGGAATCTATGACTGGGTTCCCACTACTAGGAAATCTCTGCCCTTTAGCAACTATGGCTCCTCGGATCCTGGAATAAAAATAGACTGAGATTTTTCTGGGTTGAAGACTCTCAGGAGATTTTGTTGACTTGATTATACCTTTGTGCATTCTAGGAGTAGGCCATGGGTGTGTCAAAAATACTTCTAAAGGGTTCCTCTTATCTCTCTCACTTGCCTGCTTCTCATGCTCACATGGGCATACACTTGTGTGCAAAAAAAAAAGAAAAATAACTCTTCACTTATTTTAGCATTTTCCAATATTCTCTCAGTTCCTCACTTACCCAGTCACCATTGTAGCGCACATCCCATAATAAGCAGCGTGTGTTATCAGCAGAGATAACAGTGTGATATTTACCACCAATTTGGCCTCAGAAATCTTTCTTATCTTTTTTCTTGTGAGCTTTCAGAATCTTATTACAGAGAATACAGTTTTTGATCAGTGAAAATATTTCCAGATAAATCTGCTCCTGAATATCTTTGTACTAAAAGTGTCTCCTGGATTCTTCCTCGTGTCCCACATCAGTAGATCAGATGAAGATCAAAATTACATTTATCTTACATGCTGACTAGGCAAAATGTGAAGGCCAAGGTTCTAAGGGAAGAGGGGGTACAGCTTATCACTGTTCCAAAGATAAGCATGGCGGTGTGGAAACCAGTGGTTACAGGGCCGGATCTGGAGAACGGAAGGGAGAGAAACCAGTTCAGATCTTCCTGCCTAAGCAGCAGACCAGCAGAGCCCCTCCAAGTACAGTAGACGCCCACCTCAGCACTGCTTCAGGGTGTGGAAGCATGTTGACCACTGTAGCAATGGGACCCAGGACTTGTGGGGAGGGAACCCACGCAAGATGTCCCTTTCCTTCCTGGGGTCTCCTGCATAGCTCTCAGCTAGGAGAGCAATTCAGTAACACATGTTCTAGTGTCTGGAGCCAGGCACTCTGCATTTATTTCTCTTGTTCTCATTTTTTAGTGGGTTAGTTCTCAACCCAGCCCGAATATCAGGATTAAATGCCAAGTGAGATGCTTCATAAGCCTCCACAGTCCTAGGCCCCTAGACTACAGGCCTGCTATATCTCATTTTCTGTAAATCTGAGATTAAATTCTGTTATGAATTGTGTTTCTTCTCCAAAAAGAAAAAAAAAAAAAGGATATGTTGGTGTTGTAATTCTCAGTACCTTGGAATGTGACCTTATTTAGAAAGAGGGTCTTCCCAGAGGTAATCAATTTAAAATGAGGTCACTAGAGTGGGCCCTAATCCCATATGTTGTGAGACAATAAGCTTCTGTTGTTTAAGCCCCCCAGTTTATGGTCTGTTGTTACAGCAGCCCTAGGAAACGAATACAAATTCCATTTACGCTTTGTCTCTATAGCTGACTTGGTTCTAAGCCGAGGAAAAATGTATGATCATAAGTGCAGAGTCTATTTCCGTAGAAATCAGGAACAACTCCTGGATCCCCACATCCAACACCCCAGGGACTTTTTCCTTCTTGTGTATAAGGTAAAATTGCACACCAGGCACCGGGGGACTACTCATTGGATCCCTTGTTTGTCTTGAATAGGCATATTCTTAGGAGTCCTGGATTTCTCTCTTTACTTTCATTTTCTAGCTAAGTATCAACATATTCAGAAAATGATTTGATTCCTCTGAATCTTAGTTTTCCTGCCTAAAAGAGGGTTAAAGTTCCTTCCTCTAGGTATTCATTTGGTTTCAATCAAAAGGTGAGTGTAATATGCCTTCCATATACCAGGAACTCAACGCATGTACTTTCGTTTCCCTTCTGTTCTACTTTCCCCATCGACCAAATTTAATGAGCACTCAAAACATAAACGCCTCTTTGTGACTCAAACTCCTCTTCTTTGAATGAGGATTATAATAGAACATACTTCGCCTTTGTAGGGTGTTTGCATGGATGAGATGAGTGATTACGTGTTAAGCGTGTAGCCCTGGAGCACCTGTTTGCTGTTAGCTGGTACCATCCCTCTTATGGCTATAAGCATTAGCTCCCAGTGGGAACAACAGCTTCCATTCAATGACATAACCGTTCATCTGAGAATAAAAATGCCGACAGGCAAAATCTAACACATGAAATAAATTAACAAATAAATGAATGATTACTTCTTTAGATGGTTTTAACCTTTACCGATTCATTCAGGTAACCTTTATTTTTCTGTGTGAGGCACTGAACCCAGTACATCGTGCCTATTCAAGATAAACGAGGGATCCAATATCCCGCCTTAGCGCCCTCCTGAGTTCCCTCTATGCAATTTCACCTCATACAGAAGGAGAAGGAAAAAATCCCCTGTGTGATGCATGAGGGGATCCAGGAGTTGTTCCTGATTTCTATGGAAGTAGACTTTGCTTATGATCATAAATTTCTCCTCAGTTTGGAACCAAGTTGTCTCCAAAGGTGAAGCACCAGTGCCCAAAGCAAGGCCCTCAAAATTAAGTCTCAAGTTAGGTTTCAGGTATTTCTCTTAGAAAGTAAATAAAATGTAAACATCATATGTCAAATGTCAATGCTTCCAAGTAAAATATTTTTCTTCTTGATTCAATTCTATTAAATGGTGTGGTTCAGAAGTGTTCACGTGATTATACTAATTTCCGTAATAAAATTGAAATGGGAGAGATAAAAAATGATCTTGAATAAAGAAGAAATAGGGGAGAAAAGCCTCAACAGATTTAATTTCAGGTATAACTACATATGCAAAGTTACATGGCCTTGAAGAAATACTCCAGAAAAAGTAAAGAAAAACTCACTTTTGCTTCAGATAATCTAAATACTAATCAGAATATCTAGATAATTAACTCATTTCTCCATTTTATGTTTATATCTATCTTATATTTAGGCAGGCATCAATATAGTAAGTAGGAAAGCTTTTCCTAAGTAAATCAAAGAATGCTGCCCACACAATCATGAATGAGTATCATTGCCAAGGGTTGAAAGTCCCTCATGGGCAGCGTTTTTTAGGTAGTCCTATCACCATGGGGACGTTAGAATGGAGAACAGTGGGCATCTTGTAAGAGCCTTACGTGAGGGAACGAACCTTGCCAATGCCTCTGCAAAGGAAAACATTTAGCATTCTGCTTACTCAGGTCAATCGCGGACACAACAGAGTTTTATTCCTTTTTAAAGTCTAAAGGCAGCTTCTGTGTTTGAGATCTTCCATACATCACCCAGTAACCTCAACATAGACTTTGCTTCCTCATGGAAACTTCTCCTCAGGTTACAAAGTACACGAAAACAAGAGGGAGGGTGCTGGAGGCGGGGGATGGGGGGGCGGAGAATTCCACTCTCTAGTTGGTTCACTTGTGTAATTTCAACAACAGTGACATTGATCAGATTTACTCCTATGGGAAAGTTACAGGAGATGGAATTACCCAGTGGTAAATGTGGACTTCCACATCTCTATTTTGGGAATAAATACTCTTTAAGAAATCGTTGAAGTGAATGATTAACACACACGTATTGCCAAACAACAAGACGGAAGATTTGCAGACCTGGCCAGAGGAACTTCCCATCTCCTGGCTCAGCTTAAAGTGGGCTGGAGCCGCCTCCAAGTCCCACAATGCATATTTCCCCCACGGAGCTCCAGAGTGAGGCATTTCTGGTTGACCTGAGGTTTCTACTAGTAGTCTCAAGGGAAACAATGCTTAACTATTTGTCTGGATTTGTCTCTGATTTTTTAAAAGAGCAATTTCATTCCAGCTAAGGGAGCATTTTCCAGCATATTTAAACAAAATGGGGGCAAATTGGATGTAAAACTCTGGCAAGAACTCATATAATTTTACTATGTGAACTTCTTCATGCAATATTTTCTTTACCAAAATTTTCTTCTGCACTAGAACATAAGTTGAGAAACAACGTGAGAACGATGAAGCTGAGCCTAGAAAAAAATGTAATTAGACACAATGATGTCAATTTAGAAACAATATTTAAAATAAAATTAAATCAATCTTGAGGCTCTCCTTACAGACTTCATGTGTAGCTGCAATATGGATCCTTCTAGCGGCCTGAGACCGGGTGGAGCTTCACACTGCAGGCTTTGGAGGCAGACAGCGGGAGTTGGAAACTCAACTCTGTCACTCTTGGTCTATGATCATGAGGTATTTAACCTCTTGCGGCATCATTTTCCTCATCTGTAAATCTGACAACAAAAGCGTCTCCCACCTGGGGTTGAGAGTATTAAATGAGATGATGCCTGTAAAGGACTTAAGACAGTGCTTGTTAAATAAGAGGTATGAAATAAATATTAGCTTATATTATTCAAAAATATAGGAAACAAGTCTACTGAGAATGTTATTGACTTCTAATAGAAATGCGAAATGTAACTAACTTTGGGAGTATATATGTATATATCTAGCCAGTGATGATCTGTGCACTTAAGACTCAGCAGATCTAGACAGGTCTGCAGGATAACAGAGGAGAGCCCTTTAAAGCTGAGTGAAGGACTAAAAGGAATCCTATGAAAAGACTTATCCTAAGTAATAGAGAATGACTCAAGGACACAGGGCTGATGTTGGAGCGGGAAAAGAGACTGTGAGAACCACGCATGTCTGCCACTAAGATATTTGACCTAGCTCCTAAAGAATACTTGACCAAAAGGCATGGTGTGGCAATAAAAAGGACACAAAATCAAATAAAACAAAACAGAATAAGTGGAAAGGAATTTATTAAAATTTGCTTGGAATGTTAAGAGTGCAAAGTGGCAACCCTGGTCCAGCAACATTAGCATGACGAAAGACGTTGCCAGGGGCTCTGGAAGATAAAGACAGCCTTACAGAGAAATCCATGCCCTGGACATGAATAGCTTCAGGACAGACACTGCAGACAGCTGTAGTGTGGACATGATCAGTGGGCACTGATGAGGGATTATTCTACGGACATGGGCAACATAACTGATGTGGTCAGTGGCAGTAGCGTCAAAGGATATTCTACAGGGACCCAGAGCAGGCTATCATCTGGACAAAAAAAAAAAAAAAAAAGAAGGGAACTGGCTGAGCACAGGTGAAACCACCCTGGCGATTCAGAATTGTCTGTGCCAATTGCTACAACGAACCCTAGAAAAGGCACTCTTCCACGCAGGCAGATACCTCTGGTGCAACTTCGGATGCTCATCCAGTAGAAACTTTGGATGTCTGTTCCCACCAAGACCACCTACCCTAAACAATTTAAGGAGTCCAGGAAGGAGTCCTAATTGGAAATATTTACAACAAGCAAATACTTGTAATTTTAAATATTCTCATAATGCTATAATTGAAAATTTCACTTAGAGCTAAAAGTTTGCAGCCCCTGCATAAATGAGCTCCTTCGTCTCTGACCCAGGAGTCGCATGCCTTTTGTCAGCATTCATGAAGCTCTGGTAGGCTAACGTGTAAACATGATAACGTCTCAAACCTTTTATAGTCCTTGATAAGGATCCTTACCATTAGGGAGACACAAATTAAAACACAACATGTTACCACTACGTATCTATTAGAATGGCTAAAGTAAAAAAAAAAAAAAAAAGCAAGCCCTGGCAAGGATGCAGAGCAACTGGAACTGGTGGAAATACAAAAATGGAACAACTGCCTTGGAAAACTGCTTGCAATTTCTTATAAAGCTAAATATACATATGACCTAGGAATCCCACCCATAGGCATGTATCCTAAAGACATCAAATCTTATGGTCACACAAAAACCTGCACACAAATGTTTATAGCCGTTCTAGTCATAATTGCCCCAAATTTTAAAGTCCAAATGTTCTTCAGTGGCTTCAATAAATAAGCATGTATGATACATCCATACAATGGAATACCATATGGCAATTCAAAAGGAATGAACTATAGAAACATAGAACAAGTTGAATGAATCTCAAAGGCATTAAGCTGAGTGAAAGAAGCAAGTCTCAAAAGATTACATACTGTATGATTCCATTTATATGACATTCTCCCAAAGACAAAACTATAGGAAGAGAGAATAGATCGGTGATTGACAAGGGTTAAGGATGTGGGGAAATTATGACTATAAATGGGTAATATGAAGGGGTTTTTTGGGGGTGATGGAACTATCCTGTATCCCAATCGTGGTAGAGATTCCATGAATCTATCCATGTGTTAAGATTCATACAATGGCATAAAACACTTTTACTGTATATTATTTTAAAAAATAAAATTTAAAAATTTCACTACAATTCTCACCAATGTAATCCTACCCACCATCTCATAAGTTTTGAAACAGTGTTTAATTTTTTGACAAATAATTAATGTGTAGTAAAATGCACAGATCTTAATTGTATAGGCCAGCAAGTTTTGACAAACAAAACAGATGTATAACTTTGGGCATACAATTCTAAATGTTTCTTTTGAGAAACATACCTTTTTTAAAAAAGTTATTTTTTACTGAAGTATAGTCGAATTACAGTGTTGTGTTAATTACCGCTGTACAGCACAGTGACTCAGTTATACATATATATACATTCTTTTTCATATTATTTTCCATTATGGTTTATCACAGGATATTGAATATAGTTCCCTGTGCTATACAGTAGGACTTTGTTGTTTATCCATTCTATATATATACCAGTTCAGAGAAACATGTGTTTTTATTGTCATTTTCTCACCATAAATGCTTTGATAGCACATCTCAGTGATGCTATGACATTATATTTTCTTCTTATTTTATCTGTTTGTCCTATATACTCTATCATTTACTCAAGAGCAAAAGGCAATAACTTAACGGTTTCAGTTAGTTCATCTCATCTGAATGAATACTTTAAGGTAGTATTTTACATTTTCTATGTCATCCATAATAAGACTCTACATTTTAATTACTTTTAATGCTATAAATATATCCACATTATATTAGTTTATAGAAAGTTTCAGAGGTTGCACTAAAACTTTAAAAACTCAGTGTTCAGCATAGAGATTGTTCCGCCTGCTGTAATGAAGTATAATAAAACATAGTAAAGAGCCTTTTTTAATATAAATACATGGCAAAAAAGAAAAATTTAAAACATAGTTTATCTTTTTATATATCTATGACTCTTTCAAATATATTGATAAAACATTATTAAGTTTTTTAACCAACACAATTATGAGAATGCACATAAGTTTTCTAATCAATAACTTGCAGCATGATAATACCTAAAGCATGACCAAAAAGAAAAAAAATGTCTAACTCAATGACCAAGAGAGTCATAAGTAAACACTGGAGTTTATTTTAGCCAGACTCAAATGAATTCATAGTCGGAGAAAAGGGTAATCAAATAGCTTTAAAAGAACATAAATAGCTATAATAACTTTTATTTAAAGACAATGAGAACTAAATAGGAGCCCTTTCAAATAGGCACAACTCTTTTAAATTTCTTTCACGTTTTAACCGTGAAGAAATCTAGTGACAAGACCAAACCTGTTCTTCAACCAGTCAAGCAAGTAAAAAATATGATCGATACTGTAAAGAGAAAACCTAACCCCAGCAATTTTGGCTTTGAGAGTGAAGGCGATTCTTGGGTAACAAGCAGGGAATCTCTTTGATCAATGGTCTAACACTTCCCAGCGTCTAATCCAGCACTTTCTGAGATCTCGCATTAACCTGAGCAGTTGACCTGCCTATTCACTTTTTCTTTCCAGATTCAGAATGGGCTGAAAAATAATGCCTGTCCCAGGAAGAGCTTCTGGCAGGCATTTCCAAAGGTGCAGCCTCTCCTTAGTCTACTAGGAGACTAATATAATTCAGACCTGCTTCTGGCTTCCTATTTTTAATTTAATACCAAAATAATCAGTTGTACATACAAAATGGAGTTTTTCTATACCTGAATGAGCCTGGTTCAATCAGATTCTGTGAGAGGGGTGGCTTTCCTAGTCTGCCCCCTTCCCTCCCCAGAACCCTGACACCGGTTGGATGAGGTGCACCTCACCTGTCAGGCTTCTACTTTAATAATACTGGGAGAAGTTCCTTTATCTCAAGACTTTATAAATAGAACAAAAGTGGGTAGTTTGACTGAATGAACCTCTCATACAGGATCAACTATACGGCACACTAGGCCATTAACCTAAGTATTAGCATCTTTCAAACAAATTACAAATCACATACAGGGCTGTTCTTGTTTTAACCCTTATCCCTCTTTTAGGAATTGGTGCATAGGTGTTGAAGCAAGGATGACTAAGAGAAAAGTCTTTGTTCTGTTCCTGTCCTGACCCCCTTCATTTTCAGCCATCCTGTTTTTATGACATGCATTAATCATCTTCTGGGGACTATATTGTTTAATTTACCATACTGATCCTTTATCAGCACTTCCCTTTTAATGGCAGAATGTATCAGGTCCTTGACTGCAAATAACCAAGGTTCAAAGTTCAGATTTTCTGCTCACCAGCTGTGTGAAATGTAAAAAATAAACCTCTCTGTGCCTCAGTTTACTTGTCTGTAACATGGAGATAGTAATATCTGTCTTATGGGACAGATTATTGAAGGGATTAAATGGGTTGGTATGTATAAGAGGTTATAACAGTCCAGTTTAGCATGGGCACTATATATATTTTAGCTGTTTATTCACCAAATTGTGAACCACCTAAAGCCTATTGATAACCAGAGGTCTGAATAGCATGGGCCCATGGAGGAAAACATGTAAAAGAAAAAAGGAAAAGGGGGATGGAATAGAACTCTATGACTCAAGTTTTAACTCCTGTGGGATTTCTTTTCTGTGAAGAAATTCTTTTGTGGGTGTAAAGATGTTTCTGAACTCTCTTACCTCCGCACAAAAGTGTGTCCTCGGTGCCTAAAACAAGGCTGAATATAAAATGGACACTCAGTAGATGTTTCTGGAACAAAAGTTACTGATAATATGGGTGGGATATGGACCATGGGAACAATTCTCCTATCCTTAGGCCTGGCTCTAATTTCTTTCTATAATCTGGGGAATGTGAAACTCAATAGTCGAGATCAAATTAAAAGTTTGGAGAACACTTTTGGAAGTCTTGGTGGGGCAGGGGCTTGCAGGCAGAGGTGTAATTCCAACAATTTGACCAAATGTGAATGTCATAAGCAGCAATCAACACAGGACTCAGCTTGAGAGGCTGTTGACATTCTGTGTAATTACCGCAAGTGCACCCTGTGTAGCCCACGTTATTGTAAACTGCATTTCCAACACTGTATGTCATTAAATTAAAACAACCGAAAAAAAGCAATGAAGTTATAGCCATTAGCACAGCTGAATTGGAACTCCTAGAAAATGTCAAGGAGATCTTAATTGTACTTTATATAATGGTCTCCTAGGCTAATAAGATATGATCTAAAACCATTAGGTATGAGAAGGTAAACACTTTAAGAGCACTTTTTTTGCCAAAAGGCTCTTCATCTCTATTTGACAACTCTCGCTCGGCCTTGAAGTAAAGCATTGCAGTGTTCTGAAAGAACAGATATTGTTTGTGACAGAGGCCGTAGGGCCCTGTGGTGTTGGAGAGTACTCAAAGATAATGTATACAGAGCAAAGCTGTCTATAAATCTGATTCTTAAGTCACCTATCACCGTTCCCCACCTCCCACCCTGGCAGAGGGGTGGGCAGGTATGCTCTAAAAGCTATTCCCCTGTCACGTATCATGCAATTCTCAAATGCTGGGAAACACCCATTATTCTGACAAGCTTCAGAACACATAAATCTATTTAACCTTATAAATGACTGAGATTCATTCTCTCAGGGTCGGAATCTTGCCAACAAAGAGCCATATATCCGTGCCTTGTTTTTTTCAATGAGCTTCTGAGCTAAGACAGTGGATCCTTGAATCTCTGTAGCTGTCAGAGATTTTATGGAGTCTCTGCTCGCGATTATTGATAGAAGTCACCAGCGATCAAATCTACAGGTCAATGTGACTCTGCCCCTTGAACTCCAAAGTCTTGTCTTCTATTGATATTTCTGGTTCAAGGAGCACACGCTTTACCTTAGTTCATCTTTTTCATTGATTTCATGTTAAAATAACATGAAGAAATGTCATCTACTCATCACCAAGACTTATGTGTAGGTAAGAGGTAGTCTCCCTTCTACCTAACTTACCACTCTGTTAACAAAAGGGACTAGCTGTTGACTATCCCTAAAGAGGGAAATATGTGAACAAAAAGAACCAAAAATTAATATATGTTTGAATTTTACAAGTGTGTCCAGTTAAAATTCACTACATGAAAATCCAATTACCAAGGTAGAACTTGACTTAGTTACTCTGGTTCGAAACTGTGAGTGGTTACAGTTTGCAGTTTGGTTCTGTTTGTAAACACAGCTTAGAAATCATTGTTCAGACATGAGGGTTTTGGTTCCAGTTTGTCTCAGTCTTGTGTGTGTTCTGGCAAACAACCTAATGCTTCTTTATACCTTTGTTTCTCTATTTGTCCAGGGGAGAACATTACCACTAAGTGAAATTTGTATAGTGCTTTGGGACACCTGCACAAATTGTGCCATTTCAAATGGATATTAAGATGGTCTTTGTTTAATCTACTGCAAAAACAGAATAATACTGTCCTTGACGCTGGTTGGGTCGTGTTTACTAAAGTGCGTTTGTTTCATTAAACATGAGCCTTTCAGGATTAGATGTTACATGAAACAGCCTACTTTTGTCAAATACATTTATGAAACCCTAAGGTAAAGAAAGTTAAACAAAGGCCTTGTTACAGGACTTCTCAGAGCCTTTAATATGCTAATGAGAAATATGAATCTCCTAGATGGGTATGCCATGTGGTGTTCCCCAAACTTATTAAACAATAGTATTTTGGTGGAGAGAGCTTTTCTTTGGGGGTCAGAGAGAAGCTTTTGTGAAATGCTTGGCAGAAGAATAAGCACCATGAATAAGTGCAATTCAAAAAATGTTAAAGAGGAAGCACAGTGTTGAAAAGCATCTCTGTTCTTTTAATATCATAATAGAAGCTGCCTTAGTTGACATGCACTTAACTCACAGATCAGCTTTTCATGACTGTAAAACATACTGGTTGAATCATATTGAATTGCTGGTTTTGTAGGTCAAAAAATGATGGAACGCCAGCATTTTCAAGTATTTCTACCTAATATCAATGACCCTGGTAGATTGAACCATGGAGCTACTGGGCTACATTCTAGTATGTCTGCAAACTTCTGCTCCCATCAGTTGAATTATGTTGACCAGAATCAACTGTATTTGTTCCTAAACATTTTATGATAGTTGTGCTTATTCCTGTAATTGCATAATTTAATTAGATATTATGTAAACCCATAGAATATGAATATGAGTATAAAAAGAAAGTTGGTGGGTTCTGTGAAAACTAGATTGAATGCTTTGTCAGTACTCATGGTGAGATTTAAAAATTGCTTTTAACTGAGGCTTAGGTGAGATATTCTAAAAGTTTGGGGAGGGGAATCTTAAAGTTGTAGAGTGCATTGCACTTTAAGTGATTTTTAATTCTCACTGTACGTCAAAGAAACTGAAAGTGGAAATTTAGTATGATATGTTTTGGGCATGGTTTATGGGAAGAAAGAATCAGAATTCCTATCAGAAGACCTATACTCAAAGAAGTGACTTTGATCCTATGTCAAAAGATTGATGAATATAGAGGGATTATATCCAAATATTTTAATAATTGGTATGGTTTTGACACTGATCAATCAGAATAAATGTCTGTCATAATCAGAAAGGAATCTCAAACTTAAACAATTACACATGCTGGCTGAATGTCAGCTGTGCCTACAAATGTTTTAGGTTAAAATATAACATTTTCATAGTTTACATCATTTTAAAACAATTCCTTGTTTTAGACAAGTATTTTGATTATCCAGCCAAATGCTACTCCTGGTTGACTCAAGAGAAGACTTCTCTTGCATTACTACTGCTGTCGACAATAAGAGGAACTAGTCTAATACAAGGTACTTTCTACATACGTCATTCCCTTTAATGATCAGGAACTGAAGAAAAGAAGGTTGGCTCCTGTAAGCAAACGTCCTGGAAGAAGCAGGTGAAGGATTTAGAAATCCGAATTTAATGATAGAAATCATTTCCTTGTTAATCATTTGGTGAATGGAAAAGGTCACAAAAAGGGAAAAAAAAAAAAAAAAGATTTGGAACCAGGATTCCAGGTTTGGGTAGAACAATCAGAATATGTGCTGCCAGAGGCATTTCCTGACAGGGATGAGTACTCAGTTGGAGGAAATTGGGGAAAATGGGGGGTAATTATACTAAGTGACTGCCCCTGTGTCCCTCACATTCTAATCGTTATTAATGCACGAGGGTGGATGGAGGGCTGTCTAGCCACATCTCAGAACCACCATCCTGCAGCTTAACCAGTACAATATGAGGCTCAGAAATCAGGATTGAATCCAGACACAAAGAAGAAAAATACCACAACGAACTCTCTCAGCTGACAAAAACGTAAGAAGGTCTATCCATAACTATCAATTTTTAATTAGCTGGAAATAATATAGTTGAGAGAAATTCCAGTGTTCTTTGAGGCAGTAAAACAAGTATAAAAATAATGATTTTGTTAAATAAAAAATATTATGGTTATGTCAAGGCTTTATTTTTCTTTTCTTTTTTTTTAAAATTGAAAGCTCTTGAAGCATGATGAATTTTTAATTAATTAATTAATTTATTTATTTTTGGCTGTGTTGGGTCTCCGTTTCTGTGAGAGGGCTTTCTCTAGTTGCGGCGAGCAGGGGGCCACTCTTCATCGCGGTGCGCGGGCCTCTCACTATCGCGGCCTCTCTTGTGGCGGAGCACAGGCTCCAGACGCGCAGGCTCAGTAGTTGTGGCTCACAGGCCTAGCCGCTCCGCGGCATGTGGGATCCTCCCAGACCAGGGCTCGAACCCGCGTCCCCTGCACTGGCAGGCAGACTCTCAACCACTGCACCACCAGGGAAGCCCAGGCTTTATTTTTCTTAAATTGCACTCCTTTGAAATCAGTCATCTCTTCTTTTGAAATATCAGTTACTGTTAACCTGTGTCTGGAGAAAATCTGTGAGTTAGAAGCTACTATTGCCATCCGCAAGCGGCTACTGGCATTGTCACTTAGTATTGAATACCTAGCTGTGTACTGGGATCATCTGGGGGCTTTAGACGAGTACTGACACCAGGGGCCACTCCCAGAGATTCTGAATCAAGTGGTCTGAGATGCTGCTGGGGCATCGGATTTTAAAGGCTTCCCACCTCAAGTGTTGTCTGTGGACCAGCTGTGTTCACCTGGAAATCAGATCCCATCCTAGACCCACAGAGAATCTGAACCTGCACTTTCACAAGACTCCACGTGAACTGGTGGCCTATGAAAGTGGGAAAATCTAGAAAACTGTTTCTCAAAGTATTGTCAGAGAACCTCCATTAGAAGCACCTGAGGTATTTATTTCTTTTGTTTAATAAAATGCAGATTGTTTGGCCCCAGTTTAGCTCCTGAATGAAGATCTCTGCGGGAGAGGGAGGGTTTTGGTTGGGGGAGGGACAGTTGGGGTGGGATGTGAGCGTGAGGAAACAAAGCTTAACAATCACCCAGTAAGGACTTTTATGAGTGTCTAAACGGAGAGCCATCTGGTGGGGGAAACAGGGAGAGGTTTGTAAAGGGTACACGTTTTCAGCTGTTAAGATGAATAAGATCTGAGGATTTATTGTAAAACGTGGTGACTATAGTTGATAACATTGTATTGTATGATTGAAATTTGTTGAGAGAGTAGAATTTAAATGTTCTCACCAAATAAAAAGGATAACTGTGTGGGGTGATGGAGGTGTAAATTAACTGTTTGGGGAAAGTCTTTTTATAATGTATATTTATATCAAATCATCACATTGCTCACTTTATATATCTTAACAGCTTTGTTAATTATACCTTAAGAAAGCTGAAAAAAGTAATAAGTAAACTGAGAGCCAGCATTTTGGAGAATATGTCTTGAGACTTTCTGATAATGCTGACGTCTGGATCTGAAAGGCGGCGGAAGGGGTTGGAAGCAGGACAGAGTACCCACTGTATTAATAAGTACAGGCCCTCAGTCGTGAAGCAGCCCCCTCTGCTTTTCCAAAGTCACAAATAATACTATAAGAAGATGTTCAGAGCATCAGTTCTTGGGGAATTTGTGTCTACTCTTTCTAGGAACAAGTCAGATTTCAGGGGATAATCGAAGATGCTCCCTTACCTTTCTTTAAGCACCAACAGTTAGCTGAGGTGTGGGATCAGTTCCAATGCTTTTGTTCCTCGTCAGAATTTAAACTAGCCATTATCAGAAATAAAGTTTGTGGTTAGAGACCCAAGAACCTCTTGTAGAAATGATTGACACACACTTGTCTAAACATTTTTTTTTCTACTCATACCCCAATTAAGTAAGTTCTGGCTGTGTTTCTAAATACAGAACAAGGAGCACCATTCTATGCCAGCTACTCTTACACAACCACGGAGGTAGCGTGAATCACACAAGAGCTCTGGCAAAGAACCATTCTATGCAGTGCAAGTCTTAGATAGCATAGTATTGGCTTTTCACATGGGTGTTAATGTTGTCTCCCAATATTATATACTGTCTCCCAGACTAAAAAGAATTCTACTGTAGCCTTTATTTATTCTAGTAATTCAGGTGCATATATATCGGCTCATGGTCATTATCATGGGTCTAGGCAGGACCTTATTTTGTTTTTGTATTAGTTTGCTAGGGCTGCCATA
This sequence comes from Balaenoptera acutorostrata, assembly GCF_949987535.1. Taxonomy (NCBI): domain Eukaryota; kingdom Metazoa; phylum Chordata; class Mammalia; order Artiodactyla; family Balaenopteridae; genus Balaenoptera; species Balaenoptera acutorostrata. Next base: position 32,848,532 of record NC_080081.1, read on the forward strand.
ACTAAGTACTACAAATTTGGTGACAACAGAAATTTATTGTCTCGCAATTCTGGAGACCAGAAGTCTGAAAACAAGATGTTAGCAGGGTCATGTTCTTTCTGAAGGCTCTAGGTGAAGACCCTTCTGTCTCTTCCTAGGTTCTGATGGTGACTGGCAATCCTTGGCATTTCTTGTCTGTAGAGGCATTGTTACAATCTCTCTGTGTATCTTCACATTGTCTTCCCTCTGTGTCTCTCTGTGTCCCTTCTTATAAGAACATCAGTCATATTGGATTAAGGGCCCAGCATACTTCAGTATGACCTCATCTTAACTAATTACATCAGCCACGATCCTATTTCCAAATAAACTCACATACTGAGGTCCAGGAAGGACATGAATTTGGAGGGGTACTATTCAACCCAGTTCAGTTTGGTGTTATTTTTAAGTTTCATTATTTACTATTGTTTTTCTCCTTTCTCCTCCCTCCCATTCTCTTCCATCCCTATTGATGGCAATATTTAATTATATTTTATACATATCCCTCTCCTATTCCACTTTCCTTATTTAGATAAGTATGCCTCCTTGAAAATGTGGTGTTAAATTTATACCAACAGAGTCTTTAAATGGAAATAAATGGAGTTGTGCTATAAACCTCAGTCTGTTTCATATTTATTTTGCGCATTATTTTATGTCTGTGACCTTCCATGTTGATATCCATTTAGTTAATTTCTTCTCATTGCTCCATATTCCATCATCAGCAAATACCATGGATAAGCATACAGACCCTTAGTGATAGACATCTAGGTTACTTCCAACTCTTTGCTGCCACAAACCACCATATACTGCAATCATCACCCTCATCTGCATCTCCTGTGGACTTAAGGAGAAGTCTCTGGGACATATGCCAGAAGTAGGATTCCCCTGCTGTATTAGCACTGGTGTTAGCATGTTTAACCTCACTGGATTCTAACAGAGTGCTATGCAAAATGGCAGTACCAACTCACAGTCTCAACAGCAATGGCTGAGAATTTCCATTCTCTTCTTTACCTATAACCAAATTCAACTTTCTAAATTGTGTCCATCTGATTGTGAAAAGGGGTATCTCACAGTTTTTTTTAACGTACAGTCCTCCAGTTACTAGTGAGGTTAAGCCAGTCAGCATTCCTTTCTCTGAATTGCTCATTTTTATCCTCTCCCCATTTTTCTATGGGATACTTTGCCTTTCTCTTGCTAATTTTCAGGAGCCCTTTATATACTCTACATATAATCCCCTCCCTCCTTTTCAGATATCTCTTGCTCCCCGTGAACTTTGCCTATACACTCCCTCCTTGAGCAGAAATCTTTTAATTTTGCTGCAACCAAATCCACTAGTTCTCCTTTTGGTTTGGTCTTTGAGATCTTGTTTCAAAACATCCTCTTCATCTTCCCCACCCACTATCATGAAAATATTCTCTGACATTTAGTTTTTTCAGGTTTGAGTTTTCCATTCATATTTATATATTTATAATTAAATTTGATTTAAGCTATTTAAAACCCTTCTATGACTTTCATATTATTCAGAATAGAGTTTAAAATTCTTCTCATAGTGTGTTTCCTCTTGAAAATTCCCCAGAATTTTCTAACTCATCTCTCAATGCTTCCATCTCTTCACATCTTAATTCGCTGAATTGCTCACATGCCTCTAAGCTTGCTACACATTCTCTAACCCTCTGGATTTTGCATGTGTTTTTCTCTTGGCCTGGCCTACTCGCGCCACAGCTTTACTGAACTGATTCCCACTAGTCCCTCAGGGCTGGGCTCAGACGTCCCCTCTTTCAGGAAGTCTTCCTAGACTCCAGGACAGTATTAGACAGGCCCCTATGTGCTATCCATCTCTGGTCCTATCATATCACACTAAAATGTAACTATCTGGATACCTGTCTGTTTCTACCACTAGATTATAAGTGATTTGGGGGAATAGATGGGGTCTTAATTATGTGCAGACTTACATGGACTTATGTCCACAGTGCCTAACCTATTGCTTGGCAGATAGAAGGAAATAATAAATAATTATAGAGTTAAAGAGTGTATAGTTTCCTGACTCAGAAAATTTGACTCATGTTTCCTCTATGGACAGAACTGCCTTCTTACTTTAGAGTATATTCATGAGCAGATAAAAGTTTGCTCTAAGTCATCTTTTCTGGTATAATAAATATATTACCGGGAATTCCCTGGTGATTCAATGGTTATGACTCAGTGCTTTCACTGATGTGGGCCCGGGTTCGATCTCTGGTTGGGGAATTAAGATCTCACAAGGCACCTGGCGTGACCAAAAAAATAAAATTAAAAAAATATATATATATATAGATAGATAGATATAGATATAGATATAGATATAGATATAGACATAGATATAGATAGATAGATAACCTTAAGGCTCTTAAATAATTCTCCTTTCTCCCCTCAGCACTCCTTGGTTCCTAGTGTCTTGACCATCTACCAAGAACCGTACAAAAGGTACAATCTTCCAGTTATAAAATAAGTAATCCTAGGGATATGTAATGTATAGCATGGTGACTACAGTTAATAATACTGTATTGAATAATTGCTAAGAGAGTAGATCTTAAAAGTTCTCATCACAAGAAAAAAAATTGGTAACTATCTGTGGTGGTGGATGTGAATGAAACTTATTGTGGTGATCATTTAGTAAAATATACAAATATTGAATCATTATGTTGTACACCTGAAACTAATATAATGTTATAAGTCAATTATATCTCAATTTAAAAAAAAAAGGACTATTCAGTTTCTGCCATAATGTAGGGAAACTTTTCTTCCTACCTGTGGTAGCTTGACCGTGAGGCTCACTGTCCTAAGAAAAAAGAAGTATTGACAATAAAAGGAGTTCTGAGCACTCGGGAGGAGGAGGTGGAAATCCCATACCCTCTCTTCCAAGAGGGAGTGAGAAAAGGTGCGGCAGAGATAGAGGAAATAAGTAGTCAATGGCCAATGCTTTGTCCTTGGGGCCAAAATCTTGCAGAGTGTATTAATCTATAGCTATGTAACAAATTAGCCCCAAACTTGGTGACTTAAAACAACAAACTTTTATTTCCATGAGTTAGGAATCTGGGCCTTCCTTTGCTGGGTCCTCTGGCTCCAGGTCAAGATGCTGGTCGAGGATCAGTCATCTGAAGGTTCAGCTGAGGGAGAATCCACTTCCAGGCTCACATACATGGTTGTTGTAGGATACAAGGGATTTGTATTGGGTGTGTGTGTGTGTGTGTGTGTGTGTGTGTGTGTAGGTGCAGGCTGTGGTATTCACTGGGAAAGTCGAAGTAGGCCTCACTGAGAAGATGAAACTTAAGCAAAGAAGTAAGGGAGATGAGGGAGTGCCAAGGACATATCTGGGGAAAGTACATTTTAGGCAGAGGAAACAACTAAGGCTTAAAGACAGGAGTCATTATAAATATATATATTTAAATTTATATATTTGTATTTTTATAACTATATATAAGACAGGAGTCATTTATATACATACATATGTGTGTATGTATGTGTATATATGTGTGTGTGTGTGTGTATATGCAGCCATTGAACATGCTCTAACCCACAAATAATTGTGATTTATTGGGTCTAGTGTTAGAAATGTCCTTCTGTATACAAGGCATACAGAAAGGCAAACATGGAATAGCAAATCTTTCTAAAGTCTCAGTAATGACAATGGGTTGTTTAAAATATAGAAGTGTGTATTTCAATGAAGAATAATATAGACTGTGATACCAAACTTGGAGGGAAAATGTCTTAGTCAGAATAGGCTAGGTAAGTCTGCATTAACAACAAATCTTGAAATCTCAATGGCTTATTGCAAAAAAAGAAAAAAAAAATTCTTCTTCATACAAAAGGATGCTTCCATCCCACCAGGACAGGTCCCTTCAAATAATGGCTCAGTGATGGAGGCAGTTTTCATTTTATGGTTCTGCCATCTTGATATGGAGCGTCTACGAACTTTCCAGAGCAGGCAAAAAGAGAGTACTTGGAAAACTCACAATATTTTAATCCTTGTCCTAGAAGTGACTCCTGTTACTTATGCTTAAGCTCATTGGCCAGAAATAGTCACGTGTCCCAACTTAACCACGAGGGACATTGAAAAATGCATTCTTTCTGTGTGCTCAGGTTAAGGGAAAGGCATGGGCATAGTGAAAAAAGCATTGTCTCTGATAGAGAAGAGAATAAATCAGACAGTGTTTGAGTTCGTAGCACTGCTGGTCAGGTTAACCTTAAGTCCTGAATGGGAATAATTCTAACCAGCTTTCAAGAGATACGTTTTGAAATAAAAGTGTTTTTTTTTCCTTTGTTTTGTTATTTAACTTTCTAGGTTTCTTGCTTCCTTCTTCCTCTAATTCTAATGAAATCTTTTGGCCATTGATGGCTCATTTTCCCTCCTCCCAAAGGTACTGAGCACACAATCCACAATCAACAAATTCACAAACTTATTGACTGAAGGGACAAAAAAACTTTAAACTCAATCAATCCTGACACTTGTTAGTTTTATTAAAGATTTGATGAGGAAAGAGATAAAAGAATAAATGAGTAGAAAGTTCTGCTAACAACCAACAACTTAATTTATTCATCTTTCATGCTCCCCCAAAGTAGCCATAATTAAGGGTTGACGATATCATCACCTATAATAATAACCTCGATTTGTATCTTCCTTTCAACTTTGCAAAGTGTGCTACATCTATTATCTCACTATATCCTCACACCTGTGAAGACAGCAAAGCAGGCATTATCCCTATTTTGCAGATTAGAGAATTAAAACGCAGCAATGTTAAGTGAGCTGCCTGAGATCCAAGACAGGTCCTGATGTCACCGGAAACCAGATCGCCTCCCTTCCTGTGCTATGCTTTTCCCCCACTAGAACATAGAGGTGTCTGCAAATGGTGATCCATAGAGGCAAGAAAACGTCTCCTTTTTAACCTTCTACATGGAGAAATCCAAGTTGGCCATAATAATGTAATGAGAGCATAATTTTAAAAAACTGCATCGCAATGCATGCCATTCTATAAACTGTTCTGGATGTGAGTGGAATATAAGGTTTAGGAAAGTTTTCCTCTTAAGGACCAGATAGTGAATGTTTTAGGCTTTGCAGTCATATGCTCTCTGTTGCATATTCTTCTTCATTATTTTTTTACTCTAGTTTTAAAATATAAAAAGTCTTTTAGCTCACAGACTGTTCACAAAGAGGCCGTGGGATTTGTCCCACAGTCACTGTGACTATTTGTCCACAGAAGGTTCACAGCGACCACGCAACTGACAACTGCACCGTAAACTTGCTGTCGTTGCCTAGGGTGACCTGCTGGGCAGTTTTCTTTAAGGTCACGAATTACCCACTTTTAGGTGAGATAAGCCACTTTTTCTCTGAGTTTCTTGCTCTGCCAGGTGACATGCAGCGTGCCCCCTCTGGGGCATTGCTGGATCTGTGACTTGGTTTTGTGAACTATGTTTTCACCTCCCCTCGCAGTTGGGGGCCATGGGACGTGATGTTCCCTTCCTTCTCTAGAGAGCTGAACTTCTGCTGCACGTTTGCTTATGTTGGGCATCTCCAAAGTGCCCCTCCCACCTCATTTTATAAACTTGTGCCTTATTTATCCTCTTCATTGTCTCTTGTGAAAGCCAAAGAGGGTGGAGTTTGGGGTATCTAGGAGGTTAGTCAAGGGCATTGACATAACCCAGGTGATCATTAGAGGCCAGAGAGCCTTTTAGAAATTACTAATCTCAGGCGATCTAGGCATGCCTGCCTGCATGAACTGCATTAATGCTCAAATGCTCTGCTATGGAAATCCATCATTTTTTATACGTCTCCTAATGATTTTTAAAATTTTTTTTATTTTTTATATAAAAAAGAATATTTTATGGCCTAGATTATGGGCTTTCTTGGTAAATATTTTGTGTGAACTTTATTTTTTTTAACATCTTTATTGGAGTATTATTGCTTTACAGTGGTGTGTTAGTTTCTGCTGTATATAAAAGTGCATCAACTGTACGTATACATATATCCCCATATCCCCTCCCTCTTGCGTCTCCCTCCCACTCTCCCTATCCCACCCCTCTAGGTGGTCACAAAACACCAAGCTGATCTCCCTGTGCTATGCGGCTGCTTCCCACTAGCTACCTATTTTACATTTGGTAGTGTATATATTTCCATGCCACTCTCTCACTTTGTCCCAGCTTCCTAATGATTTTTAAATTTTGGCTAATTTTTTTCTAGGCAGAACATGCTTTGTTCATTCAACAGAAGTCTTCAATCCACCGTCAGTCAGGCACTGTATTCGGTGCTGGGGCACAAAGAGAATTGAAACGTGGTATCAAGGAGCTTACATCTTTGAAAGAAATAGAGGCATACGTGGGCTGTTAAAATACAGAATAAGTACAAATATAGAGCTTTGCATGGGGAGCCGGAAGAACATGGAAAGAGTCTTAATTCTTCATGGGGAAGAAACAGCTAGGGAAGATGTCAGAAAGGAAGTGATGTCTGAGCTGAGTAGAAGAGAGAATGAGAAAAATGGTCAAGACAGAGGGGATAATGTGTACAGAGGTGTGACAGAGGATGGTGAGATCGGGAACTATCTAGAGCTTAATGTGCCTTGTGCATGTGGTGTCTGTGAAGGAGGGATGGCTGGTCAGGTACAAAAGTAGAGATGTGTCAGCATGTACTCCATGCTCCAGTGAAAAGTGTGTTAACCCTGAAGGCAATGGTGAGCAATTGCGGCAAAACAGCGTCACCATAAGGTGTGTGGTTTTGAAAGCCCTCTTCGGCTGTGATGTGGAGGTCCAGCTGATGAAATCTAAGTCTGCAGCGGGAGGTAATTACAGTTGTCCAGCAAAAGATGATCAATGTCAGTGTTATGGCAATAACCAAGGGTGTGGCGAAAGGGAACAGGTTCAAGAGATGATTAGGAAACAGCAGCACTTGGTGATTGATTGTGAGTGTGAAATAGGGAAAGATCCAGAACAATCCTCAGGTTAATGTCTTGGAAACTGGGAAACGATGCTGTAATCCAACAACACTGGAAACGCTGAGAGGAGCAAGGAGGAAATTAGGAGGCCAGATGATTCATTCCATTTTAGACATGCCAGATCCAAAAATCCTCTGGGATGTGCAAGTGGGGATGCTCAACATACAGTAGGAAAAACTGGTGTGAAGGTCAGGGAGAGTGGCTCGGCTGGATATATTTGGGAAACGTCAGTAACTAGTTGTTGGCTGAGGCCAGGGGTTTAGATGTGATTGTCCAAGGACAATTTGGAGCTTGAGAAATCAACAGGAGCAAGGATAAAACACCGAGGAGCCTCAGCTTTTTAAGATGCAAGAAGAGCCTGCAATAGCATTAGGGGATCCGGAAGGAAGGGTTAGAGAGAGAGGAATGTAATTGGAACTGTGTGCCATTACGGAAGGCAGGATTGGAGAGAGTTTGAATCTAGTGAGATAAGAATAAAAAAAAACATTGATTTTATGTAGAAAACAAGAAGTCACTTATTGAAAACAATCCAGTAAAATGGTTGGTAGTAGGAGCGAGATTAGAGTGATTTGACTAGTGACTTGACTATTAAAGGAGATAATATTGGATGTAAATTCTGTAAAAACACCTTACTGTAAAGAGGTATGTGAATATAGAGGAGACTTTATTAATGTACAATTAATATATTAATAAATGGACTTGGAACTATTCTTTGAAATAATTAATCCCTCAATATTTAATTTCAATGCCTCAGAGATAATAGACCATAGACAATAGAAGCAATAGATTCATGATAGAAGCTACAACAGCCCCTTATCCTCAACAGAAATCCTCTCTACAACTCTATCCATCCTCTGCAGGAAACTCATTACCTTAAAAACACTCCTGTCCTTTTACTGAATAACTCTAATTATTAGAGGCCCTATCAGGATTTTCTGTTTTTTATGTCCTGGGGGTCCTTCGCAGCCCTGGACAGTACACAGACCTTCCTTTCTTTCCTGTGAGCAGACCTCACACACGACCCCTGTCACCAGTCACTCTGTTCCCTGGGATCTTCCCATTATTCTTGCCCTGGAGTTTGAGGAGCAAGAAACCGTATCCTTGGCTCTCCTTTACTTGCCCTTTTCAAAGGTTATCACATAGGCCCTTTGTGATTTCAAGGGTTTGGGAATCCTTCTGCTAGTGACAAAGAAAGAAACATGATTGAAAACAACAACAACAAACATGGGAAATTTTCAAAGCTTCAGAAGTCTTAGAATTAAGATCTTTGGTTGATGAGTGAGGTATTAAGTGGACCTCATCCGTCTAGGCCTATATCAGGGCTCGCTAAGTCACTTCTTTCATATCTCTTCCTCCTAATTCCATGTCCTCGTGTTCATCATGACCTTTCTACCAGGAGGACTCAAAGGTAACGTCAAGCTAGGTCTAGAGGCCTCCCTTTGTAATGTCTCTGAGAACACACAGGCTAGGTGACCCCCATTCCATTGACCTTACCCCTCAAAGAAATGATCACCTTTGTGTATTACCTCACAGTTGTTTCCCTTGTAGAGCTGAAATACAGATCTTCATTCTAAAATACAAACACTTTCCATCCTTCCCAGTTTAATCTCATTTGTTAATTTGACAATCTTATATTCTTCTGTAAGTCTATAGACCAGAGCAAGACCAAGGAAAAAGGCCTGTGGTGTGAAGGGGAGACCATGTTTCCATATCATATTCAATTCACTAATGTGTTTTAGGAAAAGTCATTCACAAGTTATGGACCTACCTCAATATTTGATAATTCAGTTTCCATTTTATCATTGTGTTCATGAGGTATTGTGAGAAATACTTTGCTGAATCTCAGATACATTATGATGAAAAGATGGTGTGATGGTTACAAATATGGGATCTGAAGCCAGATATGCTGGTTTTGAACGTGGTGCTTTGATTTACTAGCTTTGAGACCTTGTGCTAGTTACTTAACCTCTCTTTGCCTCAGATTTCTTATCTATAAAATGAGGGTAATATTAATATCTCATGGGATTTTCTTATAGAGTTTTCATGAGGATTAGATAAAAATAATCCACATAAAGCATTTAACTGTGTCTGATAGATAGTAAGTATTCAATAAATGTTAGCTTTTTAAAATGCAAAATGGTAGCTCTCCAGTGGGGCAGGGAGAGAATATTGAATAATCAAAATCTCCGTGTGGGTGATGGGAACAGAGACTATACTTTGGAAAAACGCTATAGTTGATTCTAACATACCACTCCTTCATCATGGTGAAGAATAAGTGGTATTTAGTTTTCTTCTTTTCAGCTGAATTGTCATTAAAATGAAAAGAAATCTGACTTAATCTGTATGGGCTGAATTGTATCCCCCGAAATTCATCTATTGAAGTTCTAACCCCCCAGTGCCTTAAAACGTGACTGTATTTGGACATGGGATCTTAAAGAGGTAATTCCGTTAAAATGAGGTAATTAAGGTAGACCCTAATTAATACAATGGATATCCTTAGAAGAAGAGGAAATTTGAACACTGACCAGTATGGAGGGTGGACCATATGAAGACACAGGGAGAAGACAGCCATTTGTTAGCCAAAGAGAGAGTTCTCAGAAGAAACCAACCCTGCTAAACCTTGATTTCAGATTTCTAGGCTCTAGAATTGTGAGGAAAAAAAGTTCTTGTTCTTGACTTATCACCCAGTATATGGTACTTTGTTGTGGCAGCCCTAGCAAACTAATCCATAATCTAATAGAAACATTGATTTCATTCTGGGACTAGGGCATTTTAAAGGGTATCCAATGTTGAGAGCAACCAACATTTCTTATGGATGCTTCCAGAAATATTCTATATACATTCATATATATCCTTTCTCCTCTCCCCTCCTTTTTTTACCCAAATAGTAACATCATATGAATTCTTTCCTATACTATTATCCTTTCTTTATAAGAATGCCACAATTTCTTTGCTGGGAATTTCCTTTCCTCATCGAGTCATCTCCCCAACTGAATTCTCTGATTTGGGGATCAGAAGTTTCTTTTCTCTCAGTTTAAAAAATTATCCTTTAATAGTCTATAGTGTACACCTAACTTGGCATAGTATGGTGACATATTGCTTTTCCCTCTAACCATCAATGGAAGAAGAAAAGACATTGCCATCCTTGGTAGCAAGAAACACCTTTTGGTTCTTGCAGACCGAATGTAAGATCTGGTTTTGTACAGAGGTTGTGTTTTAATGTTTTCATAAAAGGCAACATGGTGCAATGGAAGAGGTCATGCTTTGGAGTCAGCCAGACTTAAGACCCGGCTCAGCAGCTCTTAAACTGACTCTGACCAAGTTCCTGACCTCACCTCACTGAGTCTCTATTTCCACATTGAAAAGTGAAACTAACAAATAACTACCTTATAATGTATGTAGAGTGCCTAGTATATCATACTTGCTTTACAAGTATTGATCCTCTTTGTTTTAATGCTATTTTACATGTATTACATTTATACTTTCTCACTCTTCTTTTTTATAATATTCATTGAGCAAATTCCAAATCATTATCAATAAACATTTTGTGTTTATCTATTGTTTAGGGGTCTGATCTAGATGGTAAAGATACAAGGAGGGAAAGATATGCCTCTCTTGCTACAAGGGGATTATTACCTAATTGAGGAGGAAAACATATCCAAGAACAGTAAGTGGCAGAACCTGGCAGTCATGCTCTGTACTTAGACTAGGAATGAAATAATTTAATGATAAAAATAGAAAGAATAGACTTTTACATGAAGGACTCACGTGAAACCTCACTAAATACAAAATGCTGTATTACAATATCTAGTGCTGTTATTCCAAAATTTTGAGTAGCTTGATATTTAGAAGAGAAGGCAATAAACAGAGAATCAGTGTAATTAAAACAAAAATTCCTACTTATTTTTATTTTATTTTTCTTAAATGAGGAGTATACTCTAAAGATTGTTATACTGGGATAAAATTAATTTCCTTTCAAAAAGAACTTAAACTACTGCATTTTTATTCTGCTATATAGAATATAGGAAAGTTACTATAGATACAGCTTAAATTTGGAGACTTTGTTCCCTCTCACTTGAATTCAATGCAGTAAATATGAAACATAATTAGATAAACAGTTAATGGAAATTCATTTCTTGTTGACACAGCTACATTTCTGTAAACTCTTTCTCATTATTGAAATTATTTGTCCAGGGTCTTAAAAAAAACAAAAAACAGCTGATGACTAAGACAGTACTTACTAAAACAGGAACTAAATAAACCTGCCTTGACCGCATTCATGAGGTCATTCAATTGAATGATCCTGCATGAAACCTGGAACACAAGAGCCCAAATCTCTGAATGTAGCGGGAAAATCAGAGTAGAGAATTTACTGTGGGGTGATTCAAAATTGCATCAGAGAAATAATGATCCACCCTTTAATTACTTTCCTTTGTAGTGAGCTTAGATCAGTATCAATGGTTTGTTTTATTCAAGCTCCTTTATTTTTCCTCCTTAAAAAAGACACTATGTGACTATGCAAGTACAAGAACTAAGAGAAACTCAGAAGCATTTGGCAGGAAAGGTAGAAAGCATGATAAAAGTGACACACATTTGGTCTCTGCAAAGACTTGTGCTGTGGCAAAAACTTAACAGGTCATCCAGAATAAGAGCCATAATAAGATCATCATCTTTAGTCTAATTTTTATTGAAGTGTGGGAAAATCATGAAGATTATATGAAAATGGAAAAATTTGAGGTTATGTACAGATTGGCATTTTTAACTGAATTTTCAGCGTGTCCCTTTGAATGCAGTTATCCAGTAGAGTAGCTTAATTCGTTGCCACTGTTAATCCTTCTCTGGCTTCTCATTGTTGGTGCCAAGTGTTATTACTATTATTGTTGTTTTATTTTTTGCCAAGGAAAATGAGGAAATGGATATTAGCTTTTTAAAAACAAAGGATGCTCCAGAAGCAAACCTGTGTTCTCATCCCATGCCACGTTGGAAAGGACATATGGATGTGAAAGAAAACATCCTTTGAGGGTGGCCTGTGTTGAGGGCACATTGTGATCTGCTAGGGACGTTGCACCTGGTTCCCAACACTGATGCCACAGACAAATAAAACCGCCTACTTGGGTGTGGCACCAGACTGAGGCAAGGGCTCCTTTAAATTAGATTCCCTTGAATGGGAAAATTTGTACATGACTTGAAGGACAATCCAGAAACAGCCTAGGTGTTCATACCAATGCGATCGTGGACATAATTCCTCCGTGGGATGGCAGGAAAAGTGTCACAGACCTTCTTTAAGGAATTGTGTCTCTGCACCGGGGGTGGGCGGGGGCACTCTGTCACCCACAGTGGTGAAGTTGCTTTGAAAAGAGTTATGCTGCCATGTAGCTGGGTCGTGTTGTCCCATCTCATCCCCACCAATGGTAAATTTACACAGGGAGTTTCTCTTGTGATTTTGTAGCCTCACTTTTTTCAATCCATTGGTAGGTAGTGTAATAAAGAATTATGAACATGGACTTGAGGGGCAGACAGTTTGGGTTTGAGTCCTGACTTTGATGCTTTTTGATTCTGTTCCTCAGTTCCTCAACACTGCCTTTCTCTTTATATTGTTATGAAGACTAAATAAGATAATTCTACCAAAAGTGGTAGAATGCAAACTGGCACATAGTAAGTGCTCAGTAAATATAGGCATTTTTATTGTTATTGGTATATAACAATGACTATACATCATGTTTCATTTAAATGTTCAGAAAGTGGGGTATTTTGTGAATGATCAAGAATCATGCAGAAAGTTCTTTTTTTTTTTTCCAGGAAGTTCTTTTTATCAAAATTCTTATAAATATTACCCAGATCCTTATAAAAATGTACTCATAACATCTCCTAAGACTACTACAGTAAAAATAATGTAATCTCTGTTGATAATTTTGCAATGCCTCAGGATAGCATTCTGAACATGATTGATTATTATAAAGAACTGAAAAAAACTATGGGAATTTGGAATCAATCATGCATTGATGCAAATAATCCCCTCGAGGATTTTTTGAAATTTTAATATTATCTTTTGTGAGTTTTTTTTTTCCCATTCAATTTGCCTTTAAAAGCAGAAAACAAGATACAAATCCAATTGGATGGTTCCAGTTAGTTGGTTATAGCTAATTGAAATTTCACTGTACTTCTCAAATGATTCATACTTTCTTACATATTCACATCCTTTTTATATGGCTTTTAAGTACATTTCTCAAAAACTGACATTTGAAGTTGTGCTTGTTTGTGTATAAACTTCTATACAAAAGATGTATGCTTATAAGGCATAGCCAAGATATATGTATTCAGAAATTTAAATACTTTATTTGATAAGCAAGAAAGAATAAAATTAAATAAATTAAAATTTCAACCCAAGAAGCTAGGAATGTAGCTACAAAATAAATCCAAAGAAAGCAGGGGAAAAGAATTCATAAATGTTAAAGCAGAAAGTAATAATAAATTAGAAATAAATAGAATTTGTAAATAATAAGATCAGTTTCAGTGAAAAGTATAGACAAAGTCTGGCTGTTTTAATCAAGAAAAACAGAAAAACCCATAAATACACAGAATTGTAAGAAAGATGATATAACCATAGACCCATAGGAAATTAAAAATTATAAAAGAACACTCTTCACAATTCTTTGCTAATCTATTTGTAAAACTTGATGAAATATTCAATTATTCCAGGAAATATATAAGTTTTAAAAATGGAAGCATGGAAAAATCAAAACAACAGCAAAGGAACAAATAACCACAAAAAGAAATCAACAAAGTTGTCAGAGAATTGCTCTTTTTCCTGTACTTCCCCATAGGTGATATGATAAACTTCTGGAAAATCTTTCTAGCATAAATTATGTTTATGTTAACGAAGCTATTACAGAGCACATAAAAGTACGGACATTGTAGTTCATTCATTATGTGCAGCTAGCATAACCTGACAAAGATAGCAAGCAGAAATAAGATTATAGGATACAAAGTCACATTTTTTTCTGAGTCCCAAATGCTTGGAATGTAAGTAGTAGGGAATCAGAAATTTTTGAACAAATTAAATGAATTTATTTTTAACTTTGCCTTGTTGAATATTTCAATTATTCATCTCTTTTTGATGCACATACACTCATGAAAGGAGTAGGTTACATACAGATATTGAAGATTCCTCAGAATTCTCATTCTCCGAAACATATTCACTATTCTTGAAGACGTTTTATTTTTCTCAAGCAAGCACATGACCTTAGGATGTATTTCCTTCTTTGTTCAGTCTTCCAGTTTCTCAAGACCAAACTGCATCCACTAAGTCTTAAAAGTGGCCAGAGATCTTCCTTAATCTCCCTTTTGTCAACTTTCTTCTCTTCACTGGTGTAGCCCTTTTTCCTTCCCTGCCTGTCAAGTTCTGTGGTGGCGTCATTTCCTGTCTTTTAGGAAAGCGTAGACTGCACAGTGGCTCTTGCCTACGTAGTTTACTTTTCATCAAAGACTCAAGTGTCTACAGTTGCCAGCATGAAGGAAAACTTAAATCCTTTCCCCCTTTTTCTCCATATTCTTTCCCTCTATTTTGCCATGTACTTTAACTATCTGGACCAGAGTGTCCCTTCCTGTTTCCAGTGGATCCTAAAAGTGCCTTTCTATCTATTCAGCTCTAAAACTTGCCCTTCTCTCCCTTACAACCATATTTCACATTCTTGTTATCATATGTAATCAGAATACATGAGCAATACTCTCAATTTCTCTCTTGAATATTGAGAAGAAAAAATCAATAGGAGTCATTTGATTGGATCAAGCACACATCTATTCTACATGAAATTCATTGCTGCAGAGGGAAAGGTAGAAGGCAACTTGCATGAAAAATGGCTGAATTTTCTTTCTCTTTTTAAAAAGGATCTTGCTGGAGAATATTTGCCTTAGGCAACAGGCTATGAAGGTTACTATCCCTGGAGTTTGAATAGCCAATATAATCACAGACTACAATCATTCAGCAAATCCAGGCACCATAGTCCAAAGAGCTGCTGTTTCCAGTTTCTTTATTTTTCATAAAAAATATGGTCAGAGATTTATTTTACTAAACAGCTTCTGAAATAGAAATAAAGAAATCTTTCAAATTTGATTCTGATTCTTTGCTTAGGTTGCGATTAAAGCAGTCCAAAAGGGGCATTGCTGTTGTTCCTAGATTTCTTCTTAAGTCAGGTTGTCATTATAAAACGAATCTATTGGGTCAAAGGATATTAAATACAAAAAAACCCCAGAAAGATTGTGAAAGACTTGCCAAGTGGTTAGACTGCTTACAAAGTAGCAAAAGTACAACTACGCTTAACATGAACGTGCCGGCTTCTTAGATAGCTAAAATTTGAAAATATGTTTCTGAAAAATGAGTCTGGGGGTAAGTTACACTAACTTAACGTTTAAAACATGTGTGTCAATTAGAGAATAGAGATTCATTGTAATTGAAGAGTTGTGGTTATACCTAAGAACAAAGATCAGAGGCACAGATGAATTTCATACCTATTTAAACCTTAGAAATCAAGTGAGACCCAACATAGTAACTGAACACTCCTCTCTTATATGCTGGTTGGTTTTTTTTTTTTTCATAACTTTTGGGGCTTCTTAGAAATTGGGGAGGTTGCTGCTCTTTGGCTTTGTTTCAGGAGTGATACTATTTAAAAAAATTCTTTCTTAGGTGCCAGCGATGTTCAAAAGAAGCCCTCAGACTCAACAGATTTCCAGTTTGTTCTCGAATGGAGAAGAAAAGGACTGTTCTCTTGATTTTAATATAAGGTCACAAGAGCAGCCATTGCCCACTCACCACCTTATATTTATCCTGCACTCTTTCCCCGAGGCTAATCTCAAGGCTGAGATGCTGCGGGCAGAGTCTCCATGCTGACATAAGCTCTAACTTGGAGATTCTGAGGTTTTAACTCCACCAATTTCTTTAATGAGAAAATTCACTTTTTACCCCAATATGATGATAAGTAGAAAATGTGGACTGACTTCCTTCTGTCTTAAGTAAAACCCACCCTGAAAGAGAGCCATAGTGAAGAAGTCCTCTCCAGCCACCCCTCTCTGTGATTCTCCTTAGTCACTCCCATTGGCTCCACTTACAGATCCTGTGGCCGCTCTTCCCCTCTGTGTGGGCTCCCTTGAGTAATGGTTGATAAAAGCACTTTCTTTTAGCCAATCTTCTGTGGAGTTGTCCCTGTTCCTCACATCCTTGTTTGGCCAAGAGCTGCTGAAACCCTCTGTGAGGATTACCCCATCACATGAAGAGAGCCATCGTTGCTCTGCTGAGCCCACAAGGACCACATAATTCTTAGGAAGAATGTCCACAGTCTTATAAAGTTGCTCAGAGAAGCAAATCTACAGGGTGTTGCAAGATATCACACCATTAACAGCTATCTTTACTCATTTATGATTCTCAGTGGCAGGTCATAGATTCCCTAACTCTCCTTTGTCTTGGGTGAGTTTTGTACTCCCTAAGGATCTCCCTCTAAGGGCGAGGCAAGGGAGAACCCTTCATTTCCTCTTAGAAGTGGTGGACCTCAGGTGACTAGAGTATTTTGCAAACAAAGCACATTCCTCTTCAGACATTCTGCCATAGGGCACAGGAGCAACAAGTACTCAAAGCCTAAGAAAATCAGCAGGTATCCAGAGTTCCACAGAATCGGTATGCAAAATACATTCTTTACATGCTATGACATCACTTTGTACCCATGCACGCGTGTACCCTGCGATGTTTGTCTCTGTGTGTAAGTGTAAACAGAAAATATTTACTGTTCAAATCTATATGAGTGTGTGTGTGTTTGTGTGTATGTTGTGATAAATTCCTCAGAAACACTGTTAACTCGTTCTCTCTCTCCCTCATTACAGTTCTAACTAGATCCCAAAATTGAGTCCAAGGTTTACTTCTGAGGTCTAAGGCACAAGCAGGGTAGTAAATACGAAATATGGAGACAAGAAGCCTCAGAGTCTACAGAAAAAGCACTGGGCTGAGCTTTGAAAAGAGGTTTAACGTCTGCTGTGTCATGGATATTATTCTGACTTTGATGATTTGGTTTGCTTATCTAGAAAATAGAAATGATGACAAAGATCCAGTGGGGCCATAAATGTACTTGAACTACACTCCAATGTGTAGAGAAAATCCCAATCATCCCTCCTCCAACCGCCTCCCCCTTGGCAACGACAAGTGTTCTCTTGATTTTTTTCCTGTAACTGATCTGATTTCCTTCTAAAGTCCCCACAATGTTACGTAGTGATATTATATTATAGACCAATTCAGTAAGTGTTTCTAATTCAATAATTTAAACAGTCTCACTAGAAAAATTCTGTCTCATTCAGACAAAATGCATAGACTCTCTTTTTCTGACCTCTCCTCGGTGGTTGGGACACATAGGAAAGTAGGTTCGAGTGACCTCCTGGTGGTAAAGGGGAGATCAGGATCTCAGTTGCTCTGGGCTATGCCTGGACTAGAGACAGATGTTGCCTGACTGGTCTTTTCTGTGTGTCCCTGCATAGTCTGGGGATGTCTACCATTTACTCTTTCTTTTTTTGCTTTCTTTTTTAAATTGAAGTATAGTTGATTTACAGTGTGTTAATTTCTGCTGTACAGCAAAGTGATTCAGTTATACATATATATACATTCTTTTTTTATATTCTTTTCCATTATGGTTTATCATAGGATATTGAATATAGTTCTCTGTGCTGTAGTGTAGGACCTTGTTGTTTATCCTTTCTATATATAATAGCTTGAGTCTGCTAACCCCAAAATCCCAATCATCCCTCCCCCCAACCGCCTCCCCCTTGACAACCACAAGTCTGTTCTCTATGTCTGTGATTCTGTTTCTGTTTCATAGATAGGTTCATTTGTGTCATATTTTAGATTCCACATATGATACCATATGGTATTTGTCTTTCTCTTTTTGACTCACTTCATTTAGTATGATAATCTCTAGTTGCATCCATGTTGCTGATAATGGTATTATTTCATTCTTTTTTATGGCCGAGTAATATTCCATTGTATATATGTATCACATCTTCTTTATCCATTCCTCTATCGATGGGCATTTAGGTTGTTTCCATGTCTCGGCTATTGTGACTAATGCTTCTATGAACATAAGGGTGCATGTATCTTTTTGAATTATAGTTTTGTCTGGTTGTATGCCCAGGAGTGGGATTGCTGAATCATATGGTAATTCCATCTTTAGTTTTCTGAGGAACCTCCATACTGTTTTCGATAGCGGTTGTACCAACTTACATTTGGAGGTGTCTGCTACTGAGGTTTGATGCTGGTGTAACTTGTAGGCTGGTTTCTTGATTTGACAGGTTTGACACAAATCTTTAAAAACTGGCTCCCCTCACCTCCTTTGTGGTATGTTTGGGACTTCAAACTTATCCTCCAAACCTGTCAACTTTCTAACTCTTGGCTTTGGTACCACTTTGCTCCCCACTCCTCCCCTACCCAGAGTAACTCCAACCAAAGTTCTCCATCTCAAATCTCACCCCCATCCCCACTCTGAGATCACATGAGAACTCTGGGGTTCTGAATATACCACTTGTGACTTGAGCCTGACTTGTGTGTGTGCAAGGTCTCTCCCTGCACACCCTACAGTGCTGTACCCCAAGATGGCAAATATAGCCTACAAGAAGATTTCCTCTAAGAATCCTAAGTGGGAAGCTTGGCAGAAGCCCTTCTGCCATGAGTGACTTCAAGTGCTTTTTCTACCTTTTGAACTTCAGTCAAGTGAGGCAGATCAGGACATTTTGACTCTCACTCTGTTTCTTCTTACTCTCTCCACTTTTCTCACAATATTTGTACTTGAAGAGGAGAGTATACCTCTCCCTCCTCCTGTAATGACAATTAAACCTAAACAGGTAAGCTCAAAATAATACAAGCTAGAAAGGCCCTGATTAGTTTAAGTAATCTTGAGCAAGAATAACAAAGCTAGAGGCTTTCTGATTTCACACTATATTACAAAGTTACAGTAATCAAAACAGTATGGTACTGGAATAAAAACCAGACATATAGCCCAATGAAACAGAAGAGAGAGCTCAGAAATAAACACATGCATATGCAGTCAACTGATCTTCAACTGAGGTGACAAGAAAACACAATGGAGAAAAGATAGTCTCTTCAATAAATGGTTGGGAAAACTGGATACCCACATGCAAAAGAATGAAATTGGACCCTTATCATACACCACACACAAAAATTAACTTGAAATGGATTAAAGACTTAAATGCAAAATCTGAACCGTAAAACTCCTACAAAAACAAAACAAAACAAACAAACAAACAAAAAACCATAGGGAAAAAGCTCCTTGACATTGGTCTTGGCAATGATTTTTTGGATATAACACCAAAAGCACAGGCAACAAAAGCAAAAATAAACAAGTGGAACTATATCAAACCAAAAAGCTTCTGTACAGCAAAGGGAACAATCAACAAAGTGAAAAGGAAGCCTATGGAATGGGAGAAAATATTTGCAAACTACATATCCAATAAGGAGTGATATCCAAAATATAAAAGTAAACACATGCATATACAGTCAACTGATCTTCAAGTGACTCTTACAATTCAAGAGCCAAAAAAATCAGATAACCCCATTTTTAAAATGGGCAAAGGACCTGAAAAACAATTTTTTGAAGAAGATAAACAAATGGCCAACAGGCAAATGAAAAGGTGCTCAACATTACTAATCATCAGGGAAATGCAAATCAAAGCCACAATGAGATATCACCTCACAACTGTTAGGATGGCTATTACCAAAAAGACAAGAGATAACAAGTTGATGAGAATATGGAGAAAAGGAAACCCTGGTACACTGTTGGTAGGAATGTAAATTGGTACAGCCACTATGGAAAAACCTAAGTACAGAGGTTCCTCAAAAAATTAAAAATAGTACTACCATATAATCCCGCAATCCCACATCTGGGTATATATCCAAAGGTGTTAGTATCTCAAAGAGATATCTGCACTCCTGTATTCATTGCAGCATTCTTCACAATATCCAAGACATGGAAACAACCTAAGTGTCCATTGACAAATGGGTAAAGAAACTGTGGTAGGTACATGCAGTGGAATATTATTATGCCATAAAAAAGAAGGAAATCCTGCCATTTGTGGCAACATGGGTGAACCTGGAGGATGTTATGCTAAGCGAAATATGCATGGAAAGACACAGAAAGGCAAACTCTTTATGGTGTCACTTTTGTGTGGAACCTAAAAAAGTCAAGCTTATAGAACCAGACAGATCCTTGAATGGCGGTTGCCAAGGGCTTGAGGGAAGGGGTAGTAGCGAAAGATGGGGAAATGTTGGCCAAAGAGTACACATTTTCCCTTATAAGATGAATAAGTTCTGGTGATCTAATGTATAAGATGATGATTACAGTTTATAATAATAAATTGTATACTTGATATTTGCCAAAAGAGGAAAATATAAATGTTCTCACCAACACACACACACACACACACACACACACACCTGCAAACACACAAGGTAACAATGTGAGGTGATGGATGTGTTCATTAACTTGATTGTGGTAATCATTTTACAATGTGTATGTATATTAAACCATGATGTTGTCCATGTTAAATACTTATAACTTTTTTTGTTAATTACACCTCAATAAAGCTGGGAAAAAAGAAGCTTATTTCTTAGGCATGTAGGTTCCAGAGTGGTGTTGGGGTGGAGGTAAGACAGAGTTTCAGTTTTCTATTGATGCATAATAATTTACCTCTAAATTTAGCAGCTTAGAACAATATTTGTATTTATTATACTTCATGATGGTAAATTCAAAATTTAGGAAAGGCTCTGCTGGGCAGTTCCTCTCTGCTCTGCATGATATCAGCTGGGGCAGCTCAACTGGGGCTGGAGGATAGCCTTCCAGGAAAATTTACACATATGGCTGGCAAGTTGAAACTTGTTTTTAGGGGTCTCTCTACAGGGCTCCTTAGGCTTCCTAAAAATGTGGTGCCTAGGTTCCAAGAACCCTCAATGGGAGTTCAGGGCAATCACAGAATGACACTTCATTCTGCTGAACAAGCAAGTCAATAAGGTTAGTCTAGATTTCAAAGGAGTGGAGGAATAAACTCTATTTGTTGTTGGGAAAAGGCATGTACATATGGGAAGGGAAGGAACTGATGGTGGTCATCTCAGAAATAAGCTACCATATGCTCCACGCAGTCATTCAGGGATTCAGGCATGGCAGTTGCTTTGCCATGTAGCTCCCAAAGTTATCTTGGGAGTTTCCTACTAACAAGAAATCTAAAAGAAAGAAGGAGCCCACGTGGGATACTTTTTAACCTGGCCTGGAAGTGTCACACAGCACTTCAACTTATATTCCATTGGTTAAATGATCATACCTGAGTGCAAGGAGACCTCAGAATGTAGCCTTTCTGTGGACCCAGGAAAAAGGAGGTAACAGAGTTATTGATGGGCAAGGGTCACCATACACACTGTAACCAGGTCAGCGAGGCATAGCCATTAATGTAGTATGTAAGAGGAGCGGAGATAATTTAGAAAAGTCTATCTTTCTTGGCAGTGACTGGCTTTCAAGCCCATTTTCTCACTGTGAGTTTTTTTTAAACTATTTTAACTAAAGTTGAGTGCTTATACTGAGGTGGCCTACCTCAATGGATGGAGAAATCTATAGCAACAAGATTTACAGGGTATGGAAATGCATCTGAAATGACTTAAATTTTTCCTTTCTTCATCATGTATGTTTTATATAAGGGTGTCTTAAAACTAAAAAAAAATGCACTGTTTATAACTGCACACACCAAAATGTTGTTGGTTTGAAAAAATGTAGAATGAAATATTTATTTAAAAAATTGGTTTGCTCTTGAGTAACAATAGTAGAACAATCTCCAAATGCTCCTGAGACACCCTTGGAGATAGGGCAGCCATCATATTCACCTTTGCATCCCTCTCTCCCTCCCCATAATACTGCTTATTTATACAACAAATATTTATTGAGCACCTACTATATTCTAGGCACTTTTTTACTGGGAGTCCATTAAGAATGACCAACTCCCTTTGTTTATGGCGGCTACATTCTATTGTGGGACTTATATTCTGGTGGGCTTACATTCCAGTATCTAGCCCAGTGTTCAAATTCATAAATACTTGTAGAACCAGAAGGAACTGTACTATTATAAATTATAAAAGGCAAGATGATTTTAGGCTCTTTAAACTTCTTTTAAAAAAAGAGGAGCATGTCAAATCTGATAAAATTAAATTTGTTTAAAAGAAAAGCAAAAACACTTAAAACTTACTAATTATGTATTTACTACTTATGCACAAAGTATTGCTATAATGAATAGCTATCAGAATTGTGAAAATAACCCCTAATTGAGCATTTTCTTACTTAGTACTCAATAACAAGTTATAAACTGGGAGATTGAGATTGACATATATACACTAATATGTATAAAATAGATAACTAATAAGAACCGGCTGTATAAAAATAAATAAATAAAATAAAATTTTTAAAAAACCAAACAAACCAAATTATAATTGTTAACAAAAAGTAGAGGTACCACTGAAGTGAATACAAACATATTCTAGAAATAAATATTTACAATTTTTTTAATTTAAAAAAGGTAAAATGTAGCCTTCAAAGTTATTTTGGTAATTTATAAAATTTCCAGGGAAAGTGTTAAAAGCTTTATGTACTTAATTGCACCTATGGTTGTAACTGCTTTCGTAATCAAGAAATTATTTTAAATAACATGGAAATACCAGTCAAGTTGATGAACAACAATACTAGAATCAGCATATAACTCTTTATAGAGCACTTTCAACTCTATTCCATACATTCATACACATCTTCTCATTGTATTTAGCCATTTATTGATTTTTTAAGAAATGTAAGGCAACTGTAAACAAATTTGAACTCAGAAAATATTAAGAGATTTACAGATTGAACTATGGAAAATGAACAGTTAGAAAATGAGCATTGGGAACACTCAGTATTATTCCATTGCTGAATTACCATGTCACCTTGAGCAGGTTCTTTAACTGTCTTCTCCTTAATCATTTACCCTCAGTTAGATGGGAAAACTTCCTCCATGGTTTTATAAAGATTAGATAATAACTATAAAGCAATATCTGGAAAAAAAAGCTCTTGGCAGAGGTGTAGCAGAGATAGATAATAGTTTATGATTAACTAGCAAAATGGAGTCAAAATACCCAAGTCATGGGAAGCAGTAATTAGATTGAGCGTAATAGGTGTGTATCTGTAAATATTAGGATGAATAAAGAGAATGTGATGTGTAACACTGGCCCAAACTTCTTCATGCCACAAAGACATCTCCTATTTAAACCTACCACACGAGTCCTGTGGCAGTCATAGGGTAAGAAGGGATTTGAAAATAGGCTTTTCAAGCATAAGCATTTAAACTTCTTTGGGAAACAGATTAATTGAATGCACTTATAGGAAAATGGAAGGTTTATTAAAGAGTTACTCCTCCTACTTCCAGCCAGTATTTCCAAGACCAACCAATAGGTGGGAAAGGAGACGTTGAGAACAATGCACAGTGGGGATACTGCCCTTCAGCTCTGGAAAATTTGTCTCTGTGGTCGGTAAGTCTCCAGTGTGATTTTCCAATAGCACTCATTGAAGGAAAAGTAGCTACCTTGAAGGAGATGAGATCATTGGATCAGAAACAAGCTGGGGACATCTGACCTGAAAGTGAATTTAGATTAGGGAGTAAGACTATAGATTAGCTCACTTAAGAGCCTACTAGGAAGTCTTGATTGGAAAAATGAGGACCTGATAGTATTATAGGGCCAGTATATTAATTGGCCTTTATATTTACTCCAAGAGAATCCCAACAAAAACATGGTATTATCCCAAGAAGCCAGAATCCTGGTATGGTTGGTGGATACAGGTGTGTACTGTAGGTGTGTTTTATGAATATTCCATGTGATTGTGTTTTTATGTAAAGATATTGGCTCATTTCCCTATTAAAGAAAGCCTACTGTGAATTCTTTTGTAAAGAGTAGAAACTTTTGGTAAGGAAAGAATTACCAGCCAATTGACTCTTCTAAGTGTTATATTTGTCTAAGATGTGGTATACGTTAATGAGTAAGACCCTCTCTATGTAGGCAAATTTAGTCAATAAGTATCTATATGAACACCTACTACATTGTAAGGCTTTGTTTTTGATGCAGAAAGCACAGAAGAATGAATCAGACATCACTTCTCATTGAGCTCACAATTTAATGGAGAAGATAGTCTCTGTGCAATTAATTGTATGAGATGGAACATAATACTGTATAAATTATATTTTTTTGAAAAAAATATATAGAATTACGAAGAGAATGTTAACTGGGTAGATGTGAGAAATATTTCATGGAATAGGTAAAATTTGAGGTGGACTTTAGAAAAAGAGTAAGATCTTTAATAGGTAGAAGAAGGAAGAAAGGGTATCAAGACAAAACAAAAAACAGCACCAGCCAATCCAAGTGGTCTGAGAGCCTATTGTGTCTTCTAAACTCAAGAAGTGGTGCAGTGTGGCTAGATTAAAAAACTCTGTGATGGGGAGTATGAAGTCAGGGGTGTGTCCACCACGATAAGGTTGTTACTTCCCTTTATTACTTAGATAATGGAGGATCTTTAAATGCTCTTGCCCGTAGGAATGGAATCATTAGATTTGTGTAATTTTCAAAGAATTAAATGGCAGTGTGGTGAATGAATTGCAAAGTAGAAAGTTTGTGAACATAGTAAATAAAGTATTTATTAGGTTAATTGGATACTGTATATGAAAACATCAAGTAAATTAATAAAGAACAAAACTAAATGTTAATTGCTCTTATTATATTTTTAAATTTAATTTTTATTTTATATTGGAGTATAGTTGATTTACAATGTTGTATTAGTTTCAGGCATACAGCAAAGTGGTTCAGTTATACATATACATATACCTATTCTTTTCCCATAAAGCTTATTACAGAATATTGAGTAGAGTTCCCTGTGCTATGCAGTAGGTCCTTATTAGTTATCTATTGTATATATAATAGTGTGTGTATGTCAGTCCCAAACTCCCAATTTATCCCTCCCCCCCCTCATTTCCCCTTTGGTAACCATAAGTTTGTTTTTGAAGTCTGTGAGTCTATTTCTGTTTTGTGAATAAGTTCATTTGTATCTTTATTTTTAGATTCCACATGTAAGTGATATCATATGATATTTGTCTTTCTCAAATTGCTTTTATTATTATTATGGTCCAGGAAAACAATGATGAGTACCTAAACCATGGAAGTGTCAAAGGCAATGGGAAACAGCAAATATTTGAGAGACATTTTAGAGATGACAATAATAGTAATAAAAGTGAACATTTATTGAGCAGGTACTTTTGAAAGTGCATTGCATGCATTACTTTATTTAATCCTTACAATCCTTTAAGAGGCGTCAACTATTTTGAAGTCTGGTAATGGGCAAAGAAAGATTAAGTAACTTGCCCAGATCTCACAACTGGTTAAGTGGTGAAGCCAGGTAGTAAACTGAAGCAGTCTCACTTTAGATGTACTCCTAGGTGTAACTATAGAAGGAGGTGATGAATTTTATGCAGAGGTTAAGGGACAGGATGAGTCAAAAATGATCAACAGTGGCAGTTTTCAACGTACCTTTTGTAAACACGAGTTTTTTCAGAATGTTAATAGATGTTGTATACGAAAGGGGTCCCATATCAAATAGAATACTAAGATAAACAAGGTAAATATGTTTTCTACTGCAGGAAGTGTAAGAGCTTTTAGAAGCTTAATTTTCATTGTGAATCTCCAAGAAATTGTGATATAGTATGTACAGTTTCCCAGACTTAGTTGACCATAATTCTTTTTTAACTTAAGCTTTTTGGGGATTAGTGTTCCTGGAACACAATTTGGAAAATGCTGATGTAGCGGTCCTACTTTGGGCACCAGAGCAATGGTAGGAGCAATGGTATTGTGGATAAAATGGTAAATTTGATTTGGACATCTTGAGTGTTAGGTGCCTGATGGGAAGATGCATAATAGAAGGTTATAGATTTGGATCTTGAGAGATAGGTCAGGATTGGCGATGTAGACATGCAAATCCCTCACATGTTGGGGGCAACGAGGACTTGAACTTAGTGGCAATGGCCAAGATCACTAAGGGGAAAAGTGAAAGAGAAGACCAAGGAATACATTTTGGGTGCTGCCTATGTGTGATGACAGTTTGTGCAGGACTCAATTGATGTTTAGTTGCTATTTAAATTTGAACATATTTTGTTAAATTACTTTTAGTGGTTTGTTAAATTTCAGCATACCCATATGTATAATTTAAGCCATAGGTATTCTTTTAATAACCATGTTTCTTCAGTACAACTGACCAAGAAGGAACATTGAATTTCTTAATTTATAAAAACATTAACCTGGTTGATCTCTTTCTCCTTGGGAGAGATGGTCTTTAATTTGAACAAAGTATAACTCAACTGTAAGTACAATGATGTGAACCTATGCTTAGCATTCCATATGTCATGTGTCCCCATGACTGTCTTATATAAATTTAAGGAAGGACTATTATTTCTTAAATTTGAGTACAGTCTTGAATTTTAAACATGAGGTCTCCTATTAATTTAATCCATGGCAACAAAGATTCCCTCCAACCAAAAAGTTCCAGGAGGATCTATTTTAGAAGCAACATCTGTGAACCATTCTAAAGGCTTGCAATAAAAAAAAAATCATATAATATCTGACCAGAAACAACAAAAGCCAAATTGGATTCCTCCCTGGAAAATGAACTTCAAATTATGTTTTAAACCTACAGACTTTTAAGGGAAAAGGTTAAAAAAATCATATTTAATTCATTTAAAAACAAGTAGTTTCAGGCAAATACACTGTTGAATCTTTGATTTCAACATGTTGAGAATGTGTTTTCAGTGTCAAGGCCAATGTTAACCTAAAAAGAGATAGAATTAAGGAGAAAGAAGTTTAGCTAGATTTTTTTCACTCCTCTGACCCCCTCCCCAGTTCATCTCATACACTGTTTTGCTAAATGAACATAGGTCTTGGTCCTGCAGTTTCTCTGCTTGAAAAATCTCAATGGTTTTCCATCACACAGACAGTGAAGTCCAAATCCCTAGACAGACATCCAGGTTCTGGAGGCCCAGGCCTTTGTGTGGCTTCCTGGTCTGATCTCTTACAGCTCTACCTCTTACCTGGAAGATTCCAGCCAATTGTACTGCTTGTTTACTACATACAAACACTGCACTCCTCCTTTTGCTCCTTTAAGTATGTTGTTTTCCTTTCTTAGATTACTTCTTCATCTCACCATCTCCAACTAAAGGTAAATCTCTTCTTCTCTTGTTTCCTACGTTATTTCATGTAGACTTCTAGCACACAACCACTTTCCAACTTATATTATCGCTAATAGGAAGTCCAAGTGAGATGATCCATGTGACCTTGGGGATCCGCCAGACGCTGGTTTCAACACATCTGTTTGTCTTATTAGCTAAATGGCCTTTGGCAAGTCTCTGAACCTGGCTGATCCTCAATTTCCTTATCTGTAAAATGGAGATAAAATGTTATGTGTAAGTTTCTTCAGAACTCTGCCTGGCACACAGACGTTAAAACACATTCATTCCATTTAAATAGTTCTTCATTCTATTTTTACTTTCTGAGTGCATACATATCAGCTCCATTTAAAGACTAGAGAATCAGTGAAAAATTACTTATTTCATTAGGTTGTTAAAGAATAAAAGAGATAATGTATTAAAATGCATAGTATATTTCCCGACACAGAATAACCATAATAAATGGCAGCTCTACGATCACTATTATTGTTTAGGTGTATAAACTTCAGTAAGTAGGGGCTTGTGTGCAATTCATCCTTGAATGTCTGTCAGTGCTTAGGAAATAGTTGATGCTCAACTATTATTCCTGGAATGTATACTTCTGTATTGTTAGGATCAAGTCTGTGAAGTAAGAAATCATGATTTGAGCAAACCCCAAGATAGGTCCCCTTGGTAGGTTCTATTTTTAAAAGAACTGGTGAATAGGCATTTGATTCAATTTGGTACCCACTTCAACACCCAAAAACATAAAGAGCAGAACTCAGGAGAAAAAATAAATTTTTGATTTCCTTTTTAAAAAATTTGTGATAACCAACAAGGACCTACTGTATAGCACAGGGAACTATACTCAATATTTTGTAATAACCTACAAGGGAAAAGAATATGAAAAAAATTGTTATATATGTATGTATAACTGAATAACTTTGCTGCTTACCTGAAACTAACACAGCACTGAAAATCAACTATACTTCAATAAAAAATAAAAATAAATTGTGATTTAAAAAAAGCACACATAACATAAAATTTACCGTCTTAACCATTTAAAAAGTCGACAGTGCAGTAGTGCTAAGTATATTCATTATCGTTGTGAAGCGTATCTCCAGAACTTTTTCTTCTGACAAATCTGAAACTCTATACCTGGTAAACAACTCTCCTTTTCCCCTTCCCCCTAATCCCTGATAATCACCATTCTACTTTATGTTTCTAAGGAGAAAACATTTTTTTAAGGAAAGAAAAGAGAATTCTATCACGAGTACCTCGCCCATTGATTATCAGAGGAGGTGGAAAAATAAGGAAAATAATAAAACAGAGAGATGTCCCTAGCACAGCAAACCTGTCACATGCTAAGTTAATGAGACTGAAACTTGGAGCAGGTTGGTTCTTGGCTGGGAAGCCAGGGAGGAAGGGCAAGTCCTGTCTGGGAAGCAAGAGGTGGAGTAGTCCGGCAAGGCCAGAATCACTTTTCTGAAAGTTAGAACAGAGACAGGCCAAGAGCTGATTTAGGGCAGGTACCAGAACTACAATCTGAGGGCAAACATGAGACACCAACAAGAAGACAGAGAGGAAATGAGAGAAGGGAAAAGCAAAATACTTAATTCCTATGGGTGAGTCTGACTGTGTTGGTCATCATTCAAAGGGCCAAACATGGGCCTCTTGGACAATGTTGAGCGGGGTTTCATAACACCAGCCCCAGCTTGATGAAGGAGGGGTCACTTCCCACCTCTCTACCCTGACTAATTACTGTTTTTAAGAACTGAGGCTCATAAATATTTTACCCAATTTCACTGGTATAAATATATTTTTTGGAGAAGTGGGAGAGAAGTGTTGAAAAAAAAAGAACCAACCAGGATTTGTCTGGGTCCCACCCACTTTCAAATAGGCCTGCTGGGGAATGATAGTGCTTAAGGAAAAAAGAAAAACAACCCAAAACATCTAAACTAAAAATCATGAGTCCTAGATATTTTTCTAGTTCCACCTAGTCTTTTTATATATGACCTTTGGCTGGTCCAATCTACTAGCCTTTGGCTCCCCTTAGGATCAATTTCCTTGGAATTTTCAAGGACTTTGAATGTCATGTTAAGTCACTGAATGAAACCAGATATTTTCTTGCCCTTGCCTGGTGACTACTTTAGTGTTTTGATTCTCAAAATTGTTCTGTGATCATATTAAATGTTAACACTCCATGGTTCACATATCTGAAAATCGAGGTTAACCCCAAAGAACAATACAAAATGAACTTTAATCATTTTAATAAATGATTTAGCTGCTGTAAAATCAATTCCTTGACCATAAAATACTGAAGGACAAACTTCCTTCTTTGTTCATGCCTATCTTCCTCAGAATTCCATGGTAGACCATGTGGGCCTAGAGGACAGTAGAAGTCTGGAGGTGATGACTGGCTGAGAAGACAGATGGAATATTCCCATTCTTTCTGCAGTGAATGGGCTATGCCAACACAATGGTGAATAGATACATGCAGTCCTTTTGTTCTTGGACCTTGCACTCGGATGTGGGATAAGGGAGCTTGTATTCTAATGTGAAATAAGTATTAAACTAGTAATCCAGAAAAGAAACAAAATGGTGACCACATGAGAAGCTCTAGGAGGTAATAAATAGCAATGGTGATATACAATAAGGACAGAGATCTTAGAGAAGTGTCTTGAACCTCTTCTTCCTCCGTCTTTGCCTAGAGTCCTCACTTCCTTGTCCCCTATGCTTTAATTTTCTATTGCTGATGTAACAAATTACAACAAGTTTATTGACTTAACACAAGTTGATTACTTTACAGTTTTGTAAGACAGAATTCCAACACGGGTCTCACTGAAGTAAAAGCAAGTTTTCAGAATAGCTACATCCCTTCCAGGTGTTCTAGGAGAGAATCCATTTCTTTGCCTTTTCCAGGTTCTAAAGGGCCCAGATATTCCTTAGCTCGTGGCCCCCTTCATCCTCCTTCAAGGCCAACAATGTAGCATCTCTCTGACCCTGCTTCCATTGTCACAAGTCTTTCTCTTATCACAGCTGTGAAAGGCTCTCCATTTTTTTAAGGACTCATGTGATTAGATGGGGCCCACCTGCATAATCCAGAACGATTTCTCCATCTCAAGATCTTTAACTTAAGCACATCTGCAATATCACTTTTGCCTTGTAAGTTTACATATTCACAGGTTCTGAGGATTAGGACAATCTTTGGGAGTTATTATTCTGTCTCCTGCACCAAGGTATCTAGAGCTCTCAGGTTCCTTATAGGAGATAAAGTCTGTCTTTCCAGCAAAACTCTCATTCCCTCAGCTGTTGGCTAAGGGAATTATGGAGAAAGTAGTGAAATAAATTCACACTAAGGTTGTAATAGCTGGCAGTCTATAGTTTCTTGTGGCACTGGATTATAAACCTTTTAAAAAAATTCTAGCAGATCGAATATCTGGCTGTAGAAGAAGATATATATATAGATAGATAGATACTTTTTGATTTCAGCTAGATTGTTCTCTTTGAAGTAGACCTATCTACTCCAAAGACACAGAAGGGAGGGAACATCTTCATAGACTTTTCTCTGCTGCAGGGAATGGGCAGGAATTACTCTGCTTTCTCTTCCTTTCTCTTCTCAATCAATTTTGTTTGGAGCTGAGAGCCAACCAAAGTTGGTAGGAGCCTGGTTTTAGCATCCAAATGACTGGAGCTAACTCCCTCATGAGAGGAAGAGTTTAAAATAAGGAAATCATGCATGAAATGGAAATACCTGTTTTACCAATACCCAGTGTTGAGTTCATCAACTTTACAGACCCTCTGATTCTTGATAATTTGTCCTGTAGAAGCAGGGATAGCTCACTATCCCTGTCAAGAGGCTGAGGGCAAATTTCTAGTATATCACACACCTTTTCTTCAATTTCAGTTTCCTTACTACTTTTCCCCCCACATCAGGAATCATCTACAGCCCATCTCAACACCTAACTCAGTGTTTGGTCCATAGTACATGCACAATTAATGTTGGTTGAATAAATGAATGATTTCTTGTCTAGGTCACTAAGCTGTGATTACTGTGTGGCAACAGGTACCATTTATTGAGCACCTACTCACTCTACCAGGTCAGCTTTCACATATTTTCTAGGTCTCCACATATTTTATGCCTTTCATCTTCCCAAAAATCTATGAGGTGGTCTTATTGTCTCTAAAAAAGTCAGGGACTTTAAAAATTTTGCCCAGGATTACACAGCTAGCTTATAAGTAAAGGAGCCAGGACTCAAAGTAAGGTCTGTCTGACCCCCTAAGCCCATTGTTCTTTAGGACTTTATACTGCTGTCCTCTTCCCCACCATCCTGGTCCTGTGATCCAACCAGGATCAGCCTAGCTAGCAAATCTCCAGTCTCAGCTTCATAATAGTGGGGCGGGGAGGAGAGAGCTAAGTGCCAGAAGTGGTCCTGGGCATAATTGTGAGCAAGACTGGTTTTGGAGTCCACCAACCCTCTCACACTATCTTTGCTTAATAGTTTTAATAGTACTATAACAATTGTGTGTAGTATTCATTATGGGGCAGATCAATATTTTTGGCAGTTTTGTTTACTCTCTTTATGGATACCTGGCCTTTTCATTTTTGCTCATATGTAAGATTGTCTCCTCAAAGCACACAAATTTTAGTAAAACCTTTAGAGGGGAAACAAAGGCCAAGTTTTATAACTGGGTCCTGCTTGGACTGGCCTTTTAGATGCCCTACACTATCACTCACTACAGCTCTCCCACCCTCCGCTATATAAAATTTAGAATGTTTTTAAAAATCCATAAACTGTAAGAAAAAAGACCAGAAAAGAAAAAAATTCTGATTCTTGGGGTGTCTATTTTGAAATTCTTTTTGAAATATTATTTTAAAAAATAGTTCTTCTGAGTAATTAGATGTATTCTCAGAGCAGCAATAAAATGAAATTCTCGTGTCTCAGGAAAAAATAATTAATTAATTAATTTAAAAAATAGTTCTGCTTTGCTGGTGCTCCCAGCACATGATAATAGTGACTACCAGGCAATCCCACCCTGGGCTTTGCTGTTTTTTGTTATTTGTTTTTGTTTGTCTTTTGTTATCCAGAGGAAAACTGAGAGAAAGCTGGGGGTCAAGTGCTCTAGGCAAATCCAGAGATTTCTTGAGATTGCTTGGGGTTGCTTCAATATCTTTTTCCTGTTCATACCATGTGTTCATGTTCTTTCTTTGCTCAGAAAAGCTAAGTTTGTATGTCACAGTAGATCATTTTCCTTTATGTCTTTAGTATTTTTTTTAAGCTAAGGGGAAAACTGTCCCTAGTGAGGATCTATGTGAATTTTTCTTCCTTGGATTTTCCGTCAGTAGATTTGTAAAAATCCCTTTTCCATAGAGTCTTTTGATGAATAGACTGTTGTAAAAAACTACCAAGTGACTTACGATTGTAAATGACTATTCAAACGCCAAGAAATAATTCAGTCATGCTCATCTTTTACGTGCAAATTTTGTTATTTGTTGCAGGAGTGGAAATCCATAGTCATATGAGACCATTTCAGTTATGTATTTAGGGATCCCAGGAGGATGCCTTGGATAGAAACCAATATTTGTTTCAACAGCAGTTTCTGAGATTCTCTTAGATACCAAGAACTGTTAGGTACTGAGGATACAAAATGAAATGATTCTCCAAATCAATCAGCCAGGATATCGTTTCCCTCCAAAATACAGGCTAATTATTGACCTTTAATTTCTTGAAACGCGTATAAATAATTACAACTTTCATAAGCACACATGAGAATCCAGTTATTTGTGTAATTGCCTTGTTTTTTTTTTGAATTTTATTTACTTATTTTTATGCAGCAGGTTCTTGTTAGTTATCTATTTTATACACATCAGTGTATACATGTCAATCCCAATCTCCCAATTCATCAGACCCCCCGCCACGCTTTCCCCCTTTGGTGTCCATACGTTTATTCTCTACATCTGTGTCGCTATTTCTGCCTTGCAAACCGGTTCATCTGTACCCTTTTTCTAGATCCCACATATATGCTTTGATATACGGTGTTTGTTTTTCTCTTTCTGACTTACTTCACTCTGTTTGAACCCTTTAGGTATAGAGTTCTGGTGAGAGTTTCTGTATTCCTATCTAAGCCAGTATTAACTATAAAATAATCAAAAACATAGCTATAAAAACTACATTGGGCTAATTCATGGTAATCTCTGGGGTGTTATCTGAAACATTATCTCCTACACAAAAAAGAAAATAAAGATCTGTTTGCCAAGAGAGGAGGAAGCTTGGATGTTCGTGGAGCACAGACCCCCATCTGGATGATGTTGTTGTTCTATTACACGCATCTGCTGGGCTTCCTGTTAGGATGGTGGCCTACATATTGTCATGAAATAAGTAGAAAGGTTTTAGAAGAGTGTATGCTAGAAGATCTCAAGAATAAGGTTGAGGAAGAAGAGAGCCTAGGGAAATTGGTGGAGACACAGGTACATACCCAGAAACTGGAGAATATGGTAGGGAGAGGTAGTAGAGGTTAGAAAATGGGGATGAGAAGTAAGGGAAAAAAAGATAGAGAATAATGAGACAGAGTGAAAATGCCAGGAAAGATTTATACACATGAGAATGAGAGGAGAAAAAGGACTGTAGATAGAGGGAAAAAAGAGAAAGGAAAGACGTTTAACAGTAGAAGACAGAAGCTTCGAGAGAGAGAGTGAAATGCTCACTACATTCTCCCCCACTGTTCGATTCTGGGATTAGATGTCTGTTGCTGCCACAGCCCACGGATAGCACTAGTCATGGGCCTGTTGATAAAGGGACAGTCTCAATCCTGAACAAGAGGACTGTCTCTCAGCCATGTCTGTGAGCCAAGCAGAAAGGCTAGGTTCCACCAGCTGTCCGGGAAGCCCTACTGCCATCTTAGCCTTGACCTATGGCTTCATTTGGGAAGCATAAGGAATGGGACAGGGTTCTCTAGGCTAGTGGGGTTGAGGCTAAGGTGGACCATGCCTAGCTAGAAGCTCCTGTGCTCCTCATCAGGTATAAAGCCAGCCCCATGCAAAGGAGTGGATAATCTTCACCTTCTGTGACTACTCTTTCTTTCAGAGCAGGAGTAGAGAGAGTGCTTGGCAGATCCAAGCAGGAGAGTGAACAGAAGCAAAGGGAACTTTATAATTTAATTGGCCACCAAGACACTTCCCTGACTAATAAAAATCTCCCACTGAAAATTTTGCCTGAAGAGTGTTGCATGTTATCTTATCTTATCCTTAGTTTGCTAAGAGTATTCATCAGATCAGAAGTTGCTAAATGTTATCCATTTTTTTCTACATGTATTAAGATAATCATATATTTTTATTCTTTTAATCTGTGAATGTAGTGAAATGTATTTAAATAAGTGTATTGCTAGATTTTGGCTTACTCTATTTAAAAGAAAGTTTACACTTATGAGGACAGAGGAGACAAACGTATAATTTTTTTCTAATGTTACCTTTTTCTGATTAAAGGACCAAGTTTTACATGAGACCATACAAAGTATCGGGAGCTTTTGCTCTTATAGTGTTCCCTGGATGTGATATGGATGATCTGATTCATGAATGTTTGGTGTAACTCATAAAATGGTCAGGAGAGTCCTTGCTGTGTATGTGTGTGTGTGTGTGTGTGTGTGTGTGTGTGTGTGTTGAGGTGCATACTATTCAAGTGTATTACTTATTCTTAAGTGAGTCTTGATAAGCTATGTTTTTTTTCCAGGAAATTGTCCATTCCTTCAAATATGTAGATTTATCAACACAAAATTATTGATAGTATTTTCTTATTATTTTCTACCAAGTTTGCATTTGCAGATATACTTCACTTTTTTTGTTTACTTCCAATATTGTTTGTTATTTCTTTTCTCCTTTTTATTCTTGAGATGTCTCACCAAATATTTGTCTACTTTATTAACATTTCAGAGAATAAGCTATCGATTTGGTTGTTTTTCTCTAAGGCATTAAAGTAATTTCTGCTCTTTTTGTTTCTTCTCTTCCTTTTTGTCCTTTGGGTTTTACCCAGTTGTATTTTTTTCTAACTTCTTGAGTTGACCATTTGACTCATTAATTTTCATTCTATATATATTTAAAATTAAAATTTTCTTTCATTATTTCTTTAGTTTCTTCCCACAAATTTTTTTTTTTTAATTTTTACACTTTATTTATTTATTTATTTTTTGGCTGTGTTGGGTCTTCGTTTCTGTGCGAGGGCTTTCTCTAGTTGCGGCGAGCGGGGGCCACTCTTCATCGCGGTGCGCAGGCCTCTCACTATCGCGGCCTCTCTTGTTGCGGAGCACAGGCTCCAAACGCGCAGGCTCAGTACTTGTGGCTCACGGGCCTAGTTGCTCCACGGCACGTGGGATCTTCCCAGACCAGGGCTCGAACCCATGTCCCCTGCATTGGCAGGCAGGTTCTCAACCACTGCGCCACCAGGGAAGCCCTCTTCCCACAAATTTTGATATGTAATTTTTTTATATTTCTGTTCTAAGTATTTTCTCATTTACATTATGATTACTTATATTTATTTATGTTATATGTATTAATTTCCAAATGTATGAGATGTTTTTCAGATTATATTTATTAACGATTTATGATTAAATTGTGTTGTAATTGTATTTCTGGGTGAGAGAAAACATAGTCACCCAGAGCATGTCATGATTTCCACTTTGGATGAGGCTGAAATGCTGGCTGTGGTTTCTGTTTGGTTTTAGTTCAATCACTATACATTTCTGAAAAGAAAGAGGTGAACCCTGTATTCTTCTCAGGGAATTGTCGAAGAATTGAGGATGTTAAGGTGACATGGTAAAACCTCTATAGAAAAATCACTCCTTTGGGTTACCTCCCTCTTTTCACTTCTCATGCTAATCAGGATCAGCCACTAACCTGGTTACAATTTTTTAAACATTCATCTTTCCACTCTAAATTCAGGGTAGTAAAAGCTAGATGAAAAGCTGATTTTCCGTTTTAAGCAAGCAAAAGAAATTCCCTTCAGGCTGTACATTACACTGTCAGTGTTTGTGAAAGGGTGTTATTCACAGGGTCAGTTGGTGAGAAAAAAAAGTGCCCTCAAATTTTCAGCAACTACTTAAAAATGGACATAACTTGATTTGTAGGCCATGAGGGCTGAAGGCTCTAAAGAAGGACCATTTAGTTTGGAAAAAAACAAAAACCTATTTATATTTTCCTTCCTCACAAAGGAAACATTCTATAGTCACCTAGCTGGGCAGGAATTTGCAAGAAAATTGGCAAAGTTTTTGTTTTGTTTTGTTTTAGTGCTGGAAGGAATTTTAGAGATCAGCCAAAGCTATTGTTTAACAAATGAGGAAACTGAGTCCTAGGAGGTTTAGAA
This sequence comes from Balaenoptera acutorostrata, assembly GCF_949987535.1. NCBI lineage: Eukaryota > Metazoa > Chordata > Mammalia > Artiodactyla > Balaenopteridae > Balaenoptera > Balaenoptera acutorostrata. Next base: position 32,885,148 of record NC_080081.1, read on the forward strand.
GTTTGTCCACGATCACACCCCTTGTTCCTGGAAAAGCTGGAAATGGAATCCAGTATTCCGCCTCCCTCACTGCAAGGCTTGATTTGAATGCTCTTTGTAAAGCTTCTAACTGAAGATGTGAAGATGTCTTTTTTCCACAGCTCAACATATAGCTTGTAAATATCCTGATGAGCTATAAAACTTGGCAGAGCTGAGAATCCTGCAAAAGAGTAGGAGGTGGGAATTTTCCATACTTCTTGGATTATCAAAGGCTGAAATTAATGACATGTGCTATTGCTAGAGATCCTCAGATCCTGGCAATGTGATGTGAAATGTTTCCATTTTTTGTTAGAACACGAAGAAGGCTTCTTTACTCAGTGGGAGCAAATATCAGATATGGTGTAAGATCAACACATGAGCCCTCAACAGCCAGTACAGATAAGATTGAAGCCTATGGAAACAACATCCAATAATGACAAAATTCAACAAAATGTATAAATCAGAGTGTATGCTGATGGAGGCATAGGAAATATCAAGCCTACTTATTCTTAGCCATTTAAGACCATCTTTTTAGACATGATAAAAGCCTGTAGGATATTCTGCTCCAGCTGTTCAGTTCATGACCTTTATTCTGGGCTATGGCTGGACCATAGCCTGTGACAGAGGGAAGAAAAGAGGCTGAGGGTCAGGCAGAGGGCGGGCTGTATCAGGCTTTATACATCATGCTGAGAGCATTTGAGAACCATGAAGCAAGGAGAAGCCACTAAGGGTTGCAAGTTAGAGAAGTAATTTAGTTAGATTTGAATTTTAAAGCAGTCACTCTGGCAGAAGTGTGGGTAATCAATTAGTGGTATGCAAGAATAGAGGCAGGAAGGGACTTCCCTGGTGGTCCAGTGGTTAAGACTTCGCCTTCCAATGCACGGGGTGTGGGTTTGATCCCTGGTTGGGGAGCTAAGATCCCACATGCCTCGCGGCCAAAAAACCAAAACATAAAACAGAAACAATATTGTAACAGATTCAATAAAGACTTTAAAAATGGTCCACGTCAAAAAAACTTTAAAAAAAAAAAAAGAAAAGGAATAGAGGCAGGAAAATCAGTTAGGAAAATATTAAAATTCTCCAAAATAAAATGACAAGGGTCTGAACTGAAGCCTGGGAGTGAGGATGGAATGGAAAAGACAGATTTAGGAAAGGTTAAGGAGGTGAAGATTTGAACATGAGAGATGAGCGAGGAGGTGAGTCTCAGAAACCCAAGTCTGGCCCTGGGTTACTTAGTGCATGGACATACTATTCACCAAGCTAAGAAAGATGGCAGAATCATGTTTGGGAGGACAAATATGGGTTGATTTTCAGACATGTTGAGTTGTACTTACTTTGGTCTGCAATGATGATGGAGAAGAAACCAGTCCAGTGGTCTGCATTTGAGAGTGCTGAGCACATACGTGGGTGCCATGGAGGAAAGATGAGTTTCCAAGTGAGAACACACAGAGGGAAGAGAGCCCAGGACAGACCTCTAGCAGACAGTGATGCTGAAGGGGAGGACAGGCAATGAAATCCACTATAGGACCATAAGGACTGAGGCCTTACATGCTGGGCTAAGGAATTAGAGGGAGTATCCCCAAACAGTGAGGATGGGTAGTTCAAGGGCAGAGGTAGTGAGAGTAATAAACTCAGTGAAGGTGGTGAGAACAATAAGGCATCAGGGAACACTCAGCTGATGTTGAAGACCAGAAATCTGTAATGGCAAGGAGAAATTGAATACAGTTGATATAAAAGATGTGTGTGTGGGCTTCCTTGGTGGCGCAGTGGTTAAGAATCCGCCTGCTAATGCAGGGGACACAGGTTCAAGCCCTGGTCTGGGAAGATCCCACATGCCGCGGAGCAACAAAGCCCGTGCGCCACAACTACTGAGCCTGTGCTCTAGAGCCTGTGAGCCACAACTACTGAGCCCATGAGCCACAACTACTGAAGCCCAAGTGCCTAGAGCCCGTGCTCCACAACAAGAGAAGCCACCAGAATGAGAAGACCATGCACTGCATTGAAGAGTAGCCCCCGCTCACCACAACTAGAGAAAGCTTGTGCACAGCAACAAAGACACAATGCAGCCAAAAATAAAAATAAATAAAATAAATAAATTTATTAAAAAAAACAAATCTTTAAAAAAAAAAAAAAGATGTGTGTGAGAGAGACAGAAAGAATGGACGAATGAATGAATGAATGAATCCTTGTCCCAAGTACCAAATTCACCCTTGTAGTAGTTGGAATAACTGTTTTTGTCAGATAAGTCCCTCTTTCCCATGCACTAGGCTAAATCAACACTAACCACTTCTTAACTGTACAGTTATTTTATTAGTAACCAAAATCACTATTATCTCATTCTGAAAACATCATAATATAATGAAGTGTTCTACTGAGTGAACTGAGAGCCATGCTGATCCCAGCAGCTCAGTTACACACCATTTACCACTCTGGGTTACTCCACAGACAGCAAAGTGATTCAATGAATATTGCTGTTCATCTAGAGTCAGTTTCACAGAGGGATCTTCCCTTGATCTTAATGTCATGTCTTGGCATTGTATCGTTTCTAAAGCTTCTGACCATTCTGTCTGGGCAGGAATTGCTCTGGAGGGTGAGGGATGGAAGCAGGAAGGGCAGCTTATGCTACCAGCACTACTGCATCACATCTGGGGAGGTATCGGAGGGCACTTTCCATCCTTCCAAGCATGTCCACTTTTCTGTTTTCTCTTATTTTTAATCTCTGTCTTCTGATTCTCTTCCCCTCCAATATAATTTTCCCCTCATTCTTCTCCTTCAATTATATCTTTGCCTACCTGTTACATTTTGTGTTGCAAAAAGACACTAGACTTGCAAACTAAATGATCTCCTGGAATCATGATTCTTCCTCTTTGATGATGGCTTCTCTTCCTGAGATCTCACTGAGATGGACCTCACAGTGAGAAATAAACATCTCTCAGTTTCATGCATAATTTGGGAATGTACAGCCTCCCTTTTACAGCTCTGCTCAGACAGGACTGCCGTACATAACCCTCTCATGATGACTCATCCTTTCATCCGATGAGTTTCCACCACTTTAAACACACAAAGATAACAGTGTGTGCACACAGAATTGCTATACAGGGATCTATTTCAAGTGGGGAAGGGTATCTCTCGATGCTCATTACATCAGAAAATAGAAGCTTTTTTTGAAGAGATAACTATTGTCATCAAAAAATATTAACCATAAATTAGTTAGATCTTGGCTCATATATACTTCTGGCATATAGTAGACACAAGACAGATATCTGTGAGATGATGAATAAATGATGATTTAGGTCATTACTATTAGAAATACATATTAAATTAAGTTCATATCAAATGCATATTAAAGTTACTTTATAGAACATGTCAGGTCTCCAAAGTATTTATTTTATCTTTTTGTATACTCTTAGGGAAAGCTGGGTGCTCTGTGGGTTTATTTGTTGCCTCAGTCCACAGTAATTCTTTTTAGAAATGTTGAAGATATTAATTCAGTGCCTTAAACCTGTGTATAGTTCATGGACTTCTCTGCAGTCTTTTACCCAGATAGGGGTGTAGCTTGGAATTTCAGTTTATTACACTGAGTTCTTAGCTGTGGCTCTCCTCTTACCTCTAAAACGCAACCCCAAAGTCACATAAACTCATCATGTATCCCCAGGACACAACTTAGCGTGTGTTTGTTTATGAATTGATCTGTAATAAGCCCACAGGAGCCCAGCAGTATAAAATTTGAAATAAATAACACCCAGGGCCAAGAGTGGTCCACAAAAATGAACTTCACCCCACTATTTTCATAAACCTCCAACCCCCGCCTGCTGACTGCAAATCTCTTTCAGCTTCAGGAGAGCCAGATGTTCTTCACCCTGTGTACTCAAAACCATCACTTTGAGTCCCGGGAAAGTGAAAAGGGAACATCAGTGACCACTGCCAAGGGCGCTCCACCAGGATCCAGAAGCCTGGGAATTCTACCCTGGAGAAAGAAAGCAGGAGTTTCCCAGCCAGATTTCACCTCCCACCGCGGGAGGTTGTTTTTAATTGTTGTTTGAAGAGTCTTTCCAAGTTGTTTAAAGCCTTGTCCGCCCACTCAGGCAGGTTTTGCTGGGCTCCTGGAGCAGCAGTGGTTTCTTCCCTGCTCTCCATCACAGGTGCTGAAATTTTGGGCAGAGTTCCCATTTTCCACTCTCTCTTCAACGGACAGTACCCGACAGACTACTGATGCGGTGGTGATGGCTGAGATCTTTTCCACGGCAAGCTTTTAGCAATTCACTTATCATTTTCAACATGTCCCTGGGGAATTTTTGTAAATGACATCCTTTCCCTTTTTTTATCAGTAATGAGCATGCTTTAAACAGCTTTTGAGGAAGTGTGTCCATTTATGTTAGTGAAATATCAACCAAAGGAACCATCCTGACACAAAGTGATGACTGGCCCAGGAAGCTATCATTTCTCACCCTTTTATTTAAATCAATCATAGTTCAAAAGCTAGAACTGGTACCTAGCACTGTGGTAAGGACCTAGCATACATTGACTCATTCAATCCCACAACAATCCTATGATGCCTTTGCTTATCCCCATTTTTCAGATAGGGAAACTGAGGTTCACATACATAGAAATTGGCAGGGCTGAGATGTCTCTCCAAATCGAAGTCCTATAGTCTTGTACCACCATGCTCCATATCTTCCCAGAATTCTACAGTAGAACATAGAAGAGCTCCCAAGGAGCATCAACCATGGATATGAATAATTTAAAAATGCAAATTATTCATTTGAATAATGAATAAACAATTTATTTAGATTACCAGTTGAGTTTTGAAGTTTATGTACATTTTCATTGAAGATAAAAATTGGAACTCTACTCAATATTCTGTGAAAACCTATATGAGAAAAGAAACTGAAAAAGAATGAGTATATGAATATTAACTGAATTACTTTGCTGTACACCTGAAACCAACACAACATTGTAAATCAACTATACTCCAATAAAATTTTTTTAAAAAATTGGTTTGGCTGCAGGAGAAAATCTATTTATTTCTCTACTTTAACTTTGATTTTTGAAATAAGTTCAGACTTAAAAAAGTGGCAAAGACAGTACACAAAATTCCTGTATACCTTTCTCACAGCTTTCCCAAATATTAACATCTTACCTAACAAGGGTACAGTTAGCAAAATCAAGAAATTAACATTGACAATGATACTATTAACTAATCTACAGATCTTATCCATTTTCACCAATTGTCCCACTAATGTCCTTTTCCAGACCCAAGTTCCAGGTTCTCAAATTGCATTTAGCTGTCATGGTTTCTCAGTCTCCTACAATCTGAAACAGTCCTCAGTCTTTCTTTGTCTTTCATGATCTTGATACTTTTGAATAGTACTGGCCAATATGGTAGAATGATCCTCAGTTTGAGTGTGTCTGATATTTTCTCATGATTCATTTACTAATGATTCTCATTAGTATTTTTGGCAGCAATCCTACAGAAGTGATGTTGTGCCCTTCTCAGTGCATAATATCAGGAGGCACACGATACTGATAGGTCTCATTATCGGTCATGTTAACCTTGATCACTTGGTTTAAGTGGTGTCTGCCATATGTCCTCACACTAAAGTTGCTATTTTTCCCTTTGCAATTAAAAAGTATCTATTCTCTAAATTTAAACTCTCTTGCACTCATTTATGGTTATATCATTTAATCTCTTTGGGCCCCAGTGTCCTCATGTATTAAGTGGAATTAGTAGTCACTGCTCTGCATATCCATCAGCGTGGCCGTGAGGCACAAACAACATAATATATGCAAAAGGGCATTGTCAGTTATGAAGAGGTATATGAATACAACAAACTAAAATATTGAATCAATTATAGAATGAGAAGCCACAGGCTGACAGATTGCTCAGCATTCACATTATATTCTTTCAGACTTCCAATGAAATCAGTTAAAAGGGAGATTTAGGAATTAGTCTGCAGTGATCCATGCAAGGGAATTTCTTAGCTGTGACTTATTCTCCTAGACCTCCCAGAAGAGGCCAAATCTTCTTTGAGATTTCTAAGGTTTCTGCTGATCTAAGTAAAACTCCCTGGACCTCACATTTAAATTAATGAACAGAGGGACTTCCCTGGTGGTCCAGTGGTTAAGACTTCGCCTTCCATTGCAGGGGGTGCAGGTTTGATCCCTGGTCAGGGAGCTAAGATCCCACATGCCTTGTGGCCAAAAAACCAAAACATAAAAGAGAAGCAATATTGTAACAAATTCAATAAAGACTTTAAAAAATAAAAAATTAATTAATAAACGTAAAGGAGAAATCACAGTATGTATTGCGATTTGGGATTACCCGCCACAATGTACCATTGTGATTTCTCTTTAATTTTACAAATGTAGCAAGCATATCCTGATTCATTAACACAGGGGTACAAAGCAGTCATATTCTTTTATTTTTCCAGTTAGTATCCGCGTGACTTGTTAGTGGGAAGTCTAGCATCTCACTCTTGAGACTTCCCCTGGAAAGCCTTCCCCTCCCACACGCATTCAGACCCTTTTTAAGTTTAAGAGCTCAAGCTTTACTCAGTACCATGGGGGGACAGAGTTTGATCCAGCATGACTGCTCTGCTTTTTGCTACCACTGAATGCCATTGTTCAAAACCAACCCTCTACCATGCCGTGGAAGTATGTCCATCCTGCAATGATACCTTATACCTAAACCAAAAAGCATCACATTTTCAAATGCTCAGGCTTTGCTCCAAAACCACAACAATGTGCCAGCATAGCTAGGTCTTACATGCATGCCAATCTCAGCTACATTTTTTTTTTCTAAAATAGCCTTATTCTGGTATATGCCAAGGGTAACCACGCATATCCTTTTTTTTTTTTTTTTTTTTGTATGCTTCTCTTTGAAGAATCCTGATGTGCTTCTTGCAAAATTTGGTCTACCTGTCCTGGTCCAAGAGGTGAAGAGGGCTGGGGGCCCTTTTTCTCAAAAAATCCCTAGGTTCCTTCTACAATTTATCAGACTTCTCTCTAGTGATCAAAGATGGCAATTAAGAGGTGTGGTGAGGAGCTAGCCTTGGTCAGGACACAAAGAATTCCCATTATACCCTTCACCCAGGTGAAGACTGCCCAGTAGTCATCCTATACTTATTTATCTAAGGAAATCATTCAAGAAATTCCAGAAAATGGTCTGTTACATGATGATTTACTATGATCACCAGGAGAGAAGAAGGAAGCAGTCTCTTGTACTTACTACACAAATATGTATAATTAAATGCTTAAGCCTCAGATACATATAAATATAAAATAAGATCATATTTCCATTTAGAGTTTCGAAAATGATAGCTTGGGTCCTACCTATTTGTTTACCATAAATTAGTCAACTTCAAAGTGTCCTTGAGCTCTTTCTGAGAGGGGACACTGCTTTTTCCTTCCAGCAAAGAAGAGACCAGGTGGTAACTTCTAATCAGTCTTCATTGAAAGTTTATGGAAAATAGAAGGGACTGTCCACATACAGAATAAATTACAGGTTATACACGGATGTGCTCAGAGCCCTCAACCTCAAAGCCAGGATGACATTCTTCAGGGAGTTCCTAAATGATAACCTTTTACCTTCCTCCCTGTCAGCTGCCATCTGGAAAAGGACAGCCAGCCACCCTTCAACAGGGGTGCCCTCTAGCATGACTGCTTTACTTGGATTCCATGAGGTTTCAGAGAGAGGAGAAAAGACCCTAGTACCTCTCCCAAACCTCACAGTCTAAAGCCCACAAGCCTGAGTTCTTCCTTGCTGCCTCAAGATTGGCCCCTTCCAGGGTGATGGACAGCAGGTCATCCGCTACTTTTAGGGGAAACCACAACTCCCACCATTAGGAGTATGGTCTGGTCCTATGGACTCAACCTGACCCATATATGGCACTGCAACTTTAATTTGTTTTCCCAAATCTGGCTTATTCAGTCTTCAATAGACACCAATCTTTTCTTCCAGGTTGCATACCACCAAACCCCATGAGATTCTTGACTCCTCCAAGGTAAGGTATTTCCTTATTTGAAGCTATTCTTCACTGAAATGGCTCCAACTTTCCTTGAGGAGCGCGTGGGGAGAAAGGGATCTTCAGACAAGAAATCATTCTTCAAGGCCACTCAATAATAAATATGCCAGAAGAGTCTAATTCAGCAAGGAAAAAACCAAACATTGGCCTCTAGGTAGCAACTGTTAAAACGTACTGTAACCAAATTTACATTAAACAGAGAACTTAACTTCTTAGATTGAAACATCTAAATTTAATTTATTTCACTATATTCAAATTTCCCTTTAAGAAGCAGGATATAGTTCTGCTTTATCTTTTACATAACAAAAAATGCCTATTATGCGGTTTCTCCCAGTTTGCTATATCAATATGAGCCTCTATCTCTAAAGGTAGAACATAGATTGCAACTTTTAAATGATAGTCTTCCGCCACGTCTATATTTATTAAGATTTGTTTTTTTAATTTTAGTCACAGGACTGAATTTCACATGGAAGGAGAGTAAAGCAGGACCTTCCTCTGGCCTCTGACTCAGCATAGCCACTGTCACTCATGCATTGGTTTAAGCTGCTCCCTGTCTTGTTGACTACCAGGGAGCGCTGTGGTCTCCACTCTCTACCCAGGGTCATTAGGCACAGAGAAGCCTCCCCGTCTCTGTGCCCCCCGAACCTACAGATAAGGAGGTTCAGATGGGAGTCCAGCATGGTCAGAGCCTACAGCAAAGCAGAGGAGATGGGAATTCTAATACACCTTAACTTTCTTCACTGTGATCTGAAAGGGTGGCTAATGACCTCTATGATATCTTTTTTTTTTTTTGGCTGCACCCCATGACATGCAGGATCTTAGTTCCCTGATCACAGATCGAACCTGTGCCCCCTGCAGTGGAAGCACGGAGTCTTAACCACTGGACCCCCAGGGAAGTCCTCTAAGATATCTTCAAACTCTGAAGTTCTATGACACTATAATATCCTTAGTGATGTTTCACATGACTTTGACAATTGTGAAGAAAACATGAGGAAGCCAGGCTTTTTGACTTTTTTGGGCACTGCTCTTATACAAAAAACTGGCCGTGGGAAGGTTGCCATGGCTTTACCAAACCTAGGACATGCTAACACATCAGCACAGTGCACGTATGTAGGGCTCTAGGGAGCAACTGAAATTTGAACTACATCACAATCATCTTCTGCACCTTTAGATCTCTGAGAAGCTTAACGTACTTTTAAAGGTAGTTCACTTTGATATAATAAATAAGACATGTTTTCTTTTTCATCATGGAATTTAAAACTTGATGCAATAATTTACCAAGTATTGGGCTCTGGTAAGATTACATCTCCAAAATCATACTCTACATTAAGAAGAAAGTTTAGCATATTTAACATACCATTTCCCTGCCTTAAAGAAAAAAAAAAACTGCACTTACATTTCAGAAAAGCTGAGGAAAAGATTCTTTCTCTTTCAGATGACCATTTTATATCTGGAATAAATTATTGCATTGGAAGAAAAGTTACATCGTTAAGACAGACAATTATGTCTGGGACAAAAGTATGACTTGTCTTCCATATTTAGAAATATGGAATAAAAGTGAGGTAGGTGTCATCCCTATTCTCTGGTTTTATGATGCTCATTCCTTTTGGGGGAATTTGCTAAAATGCTGTTGTCTCCTTCCGGAAGGCTGTCTTTCCACCACTCTGCCTGAGTCCATCCTTCCATAAACAGCTCCAGTGTTATTTTATTCATTGAAACTCCACCAACTCAACTCTCACACATCGGTTCATTATTCTGTGAACTTCTATCGTGCTAAATTCAGTACCAGGTAATTTAGCAGTATATTGCTCTTTTGACTTCCATTAATTTGCTCTTATCAACTCAATTATAAACCTGAAACTCAGGATTGAATCTTCCGCCTCTTTGTATAACTCACAGCACCTCACACAGTGCTAGCAATGGAAGGAATGCAATAAAAATATTTGATCGACTCAGGCAGAAGGTGATATTTACACAGATAGGCTAAGACACATATGTCTTTTGCCATAATATGGCTATACTAATACCAGACCAATTTAGCATGAGGGAGAGGAGGAACAGATGGAAACTTAAAATTCCCTATCAGCAATCAGAAAGCTAATTAGCTGGCAAAGTACTGTATTTGTTTTGTTTTGTTTTGTTTCCAGAGAGTTCTTGTACTGCTGCTTAAGCTAGCCAAGACCTGCTCAGAAATCTTAGGTCCATTTTGGAGGCTTTAGGTTTATTTGTAGGTCTTCAGGTCACTGTTGAAATGTGTTTTTAGCCTGGGTCTAAATACTGAGTTCTTCTTTTGGTCCCAACTAATGATGGGCACAGGGGACAGAGAAGTAAGCAGTGTTCAGAATTTCTTAAAAGTGTATTAGGCCAGGAGGACCTGCTGGTATTACTGTGGGCTTTCTGGCTTGAGCCAATCCCAAAGCTTTAAAGGAGTAATTGTGGAAACCAGAGACCAGGCTGTAGCCTGTAAGGCAAATTCAGGAGCATCTGAAAAAAATAAAGGGGTTTGGTAGCCTTCTAGAATCTAGACTGAGGCTAGAGTGCTCTGATAAGCTAGATTTCCTTCCTCAAATGGCATCTCCATGTGAGCAAGGCTTTATGTTAAGACACTGCTGAAGTACCAAGACAGTCTAGAAAATGAATTAGGCTGGTAGCTGCATATGAACTACTAAAAGTCATGCAGATAGTATAGATTGTATATCTTTATGATGAGTTTTCTAGTATTTTCTGATATTTGAAAAATATCACACTAGGAGATGCTATGAAAGAAATGTTGTCATAATTGGGTTGCAAACCCATTCCTAAAATTATCACCATGCTCCTGTTTCAATTTACTACCCTATTATCTGACCTTTAAAGACATGAAACATGAAAATTATTTCAGCCATCCACCTCATAACAGCACTGCTTTCAATAAGATCATCTTTGTGTTTTCAATGTAAATGACTCAAACCAGAAAAGATCTTTCTTTCAGAAGATTTCCATATAGTACTAGTAGTTTGTTCCTGTTTCATGTTTTATACATAAGGCTGCTGCATAAAAAATTTTTTTCTGTCAACTGAAAAAGTTCAATAGGAAATTAAAGACTTATTTTTCTTTAGAGAGAAAACTGTATGACAGTTTTTATAAATAAATACGCAAATGCACTTCCCATTGCCAAGATTTTCCAAAGAAAGCTTCAGTTTGCTCAAACAATAGGCTAACTACTGGATCTTCCAGCTACAGGAACTTGTGGTCTTTGGTAAATATTAGCAGAACAGGCTTATTCACAAAGGCTGCACACCTGACCATCTGATCTCAGACACAATGTACCCTCAACACTTCTGGGAAAGACCAGCCTGAATTTTCTTATGGGTTGGACATAATGAAAATGAACAGAGGTTGCATTTGTATGTCGACATTTCCACCAGTAACTAGTTTAGTAAACTCCGTTCATTAGCAATGCACAGTGGAAAACTACTAATAAGGAAAGAAATTAAAATTTTTCATATGCATTCATAATGTAAGCAGATAATTATTACTGTAATCAGTGATTTCATCTACTTTGCAATAATGCTTCCCCAAAAGGCTAATTATATATGACTCTTTGGCCGTGTGCTTATCAATCAGGGCTAATTATTTCTCTCTTTATTACTGAAAACCATGCTATATCTCTTGCAATGAAACAAATCTTATATTTTCAATTTGTTTCTCATATTTATGTGTGACTGGTTAATGTGTCTAATGTATACTAAAATCTTTGATATTTACCATCAAAGAAGAGCGAGAATATGTACTGTCTTCCTAAGGACAAATTATAGTGATTGCAAAGATTTGACCAATCTTTTTCTGCTCTGTGTTTTGAAACACAGCTGAGAGCTATTACCAAACCTTTTATGCCAGCTATAGTGAAGATGAGGAATAGCATTTCTTAAGCATCCACCCGGAGAAATGAGAGCAGATTGCTTTAATAGAACATACATAAATTTGTGTCCTTGCTGTCCAGTAGGTTTCACATGACTATCTTTATATTTTATTATTTCTCTTAGCCGTATGTACTTTCAACCATCCACATTTATCATTTATGAGCATATCTTTCTTGATTTGTAAAATGAAGATATCATCCAGGAATGGCTCTTTGGCAAAGAAATAAACCCAATGAATGTGTGATTGGCAGGCTTGTTCAAATATACTCTCAGGGGCTTCCCTGGTGGCGCAGTGGTTGAGAATCTGCCTGCCAATGCAGGGGACACGGGTTCGAGCCCTGGTCCGGGAAGATCCCACATGCCGCGGAGCAGCTGGGCCCGTGAGCCACAACTACTGAGCCTGCGCGTCTGGAGCCTTTGCTCCGCAACAAGAGAGGCCACGATAGTGAGAGGCCCGTGCACGGCGATGAAGAGTGGCCCCCGCTCGCCACAACTAGAGAAAGCCCTCGCACAGAAACGAAGACCCAACACAGCCAAAAATAAATTAAAAAAAAAAAATCCTACCTGAAATTAAAAAAAAAAAAAAAAATATATATATATATATATATATATATATATATATACTCTCAGTACGTTACAAATTCAAGTGACGTTTTCTGCATATGTCCAACATTGCGAGAACCGTAACATCCAGACTTGTTCATGGTTTTTCTTTGGGCTATCCAAATAAGAAAACAAGTCTGTAAATTCCAGACAGTAAGGCTGAAAGCAGTGTAGGGAAGTGTGATTCAGGTCAATGAGGTAATTGAAGAAATGTCATGACAACCAAAATTAAAATGAGCAGCCTCGCATTTGCATGTGCCAGCTGCTTCTCAGGAAATCTTTCTGGCTGCTTTTTGTTCCTATTAGACAGGATAATGTGGCTGCAAATTACCTCCAAATGAAAGGGAATTGACTCACCCTCAGCAGATATTGTCAGAGCGAACAAACCCTGGAAGGATGACTTTCAAAGGAATAAACTCAGAACCGAGCAAAACACACACAGGCGAGCACACATACACACACAAGTATTTTTATTAATTTTTCTCTCCTGTTCCTGCTGTGATGATGCCTGGAGATCATTTTAAAACTTTCAAAATAAAAAGTGCCTTTCAACCTCATACCATTCAAAGTTGCCTCATGACTTGCTTATACACAGTCCTGTGCAAGGTGGTTCTGAAGGCCTTGGCTTCTTCCTAGTATGACCCAAAAATCTCCTCAGGAGGACAGTAGTACAATTGGAAGGGACCTTCCCTGCATCAGGTCATGGGCTTCACAGACTTGAAAAGTAGGCACATAATACCACCATGAGCCCTTCCACTGAGTCTTCTATAAATACAATACATAGAAATAGACATCTTGTCCTTTGTATGCTTTTGCTCCTGTGCTTCACAGATTTGGAGGTCAACTGCAGTGAGGTCTGTGCGCCCCATGTCCCAGGGAGCTGAGCAATGGGGCATTACCCTCTAGAAGATATTTATACATGTGACTTTCTAGGTGAATCCCTAGGACTCACAGTGACGTGGGAATCACTTTCTTCCGTCAATTGTTGGCATCTCCCTTGGCCATTCATCAGCTCAAAGCAAATTAAGTTGTCATGCAGTTGACACAGTTTCCTCCTTGCCTGTTGCAATTGCTGAGCCAAGCAGAGTGGATTGGCATCTTCACTGTCTTGGTGGCACAAAGCCTCACAATAGTGGAGCAACTATTCATCAGTGCAAAAAATGTTCCAGAAGATACTTGCTCTGTTCAATACACTTGTACATTTATTCTAGAATGTAGAAGAATATAAAAATAAATGATTCATCTAATCTCTCATTTTGTTAAATGTAAGACAGTGATTTCAAGTCAGAAATGACAAATTCTCCTGAAAGTGCTAGGGAAAATTACTCTTAATACCTCTATCTTGTTAAGTTACCATAGTAATAAAATCTCATTCTACGAAGGTAACTTTCTCAACAGGTCAGAGCTTGAAATTCTACGTTGTAAACTTCTAAATACAAAGGAAGGCATAAGTTTATTTACTGGAGTTCAAACTTTAGAGATCTGACAGCTTTGAGGACTTTAAAAGATACTGAATCAATTGCTATAAAAGAAAAAACTCTTGACAATTTAATTGGTATAGTATTACAACTGAAGAGACTATTTGGTGATTTATGAAGGGCATGTTTATGATCTGGGTTTGGGAATTTTTGCATGAAAGGTGAATTTGTGCTCAGAATGTTCGCATCTTCAAAGACCCATGAGTTTGACTGCAGGTACGTGTAGCATTTGGTTTGGAAACATATGAAAGAAACACTGCTATTCCTTAAGAATGTGATTTAACTGTCAATTTACTTGGATACACTGATTTACTGTTTTAAGTTATTTTATAATGTACTATGTATATACGTCTGCATTGGACGCATCTATCTCCAAGCTTTAGAAGCTCCTGGAGAGTTGAGATTATCTTCATGTAACTGTCACAATTAGTACACACCAAAGGCAACCAGGCTTTTAACTTTTTCTAATGCTGAGTTGCTTCATCCAGTGACATCTCCTCAATTCCGTTTGATCTCAAGTGTATTGCGAACTGAATAAAGAAAAGACTGAATGAATGAAGTCAAACGTAGCAAAGATGATGCTTCTGGAACGGCTACTTAGTTCATCCTCAGTAAAGAAAAAAAAACCAAAAAAAGAGAGAAAACATGATCCCTAACATCAAGAAGTGCAATCTAGTTGGAGAAGATAAATATACAGATCTGATTTATCTAGAGACTAATTGCAAAGCAGTCTGTGACAAGTGTGAGATTGTTTAGTGTACACTGAGCTTGCAGTTGTTAGAGAGCTGGTGAGCAGATAGCCATCAGTCCTGGGCAAGTGGTGATTTTTTTCATCTCCTCCAGGGTCCCTCCTTCCATTTCAGCTCTCCTCTTACTGGGAACTTGCTCTCCAGGAGCCCCATCACTCGTTGAACCGATACGAGGGAGACTTATGGGATCCAAGCCTTTTCTCTGTATCCCCTTTGGAACCTGGAACCAAAATGTGTTTTATTTCCTCTGAAACCAAAGTATCAACTATGACATAATAAAATAAAAATTTATGGAAAGACATCTATAATGAACAAAATATCAAAATTTTATATAAGGCCAGGATCAGTACAATATGACTGATTTTTTCTTTTGCCTCAAGCTAATGTGGCTTGGTATGATAAGGTCCTAATCCTGTCTTTCAAAAATTTTTTATTTTGTTTATCATGGCTTTTCTTGCATTAATTTTAACTTTGCCAAAAAAGTATTTCATTAAAATATTTACCTTGATTATTGAGATTTTTTAGTGCTTCCTTAAATTTTTTTTATTGAAATATAGTTGCTGTACAATGTTATATAATTTACAGGTTATATTCCATTTATAGTTATTATAAAATAGTAGCTATATTCCCCATGTTGTACAATCTAACCTTGTAGCTTATTTTATACATAATAGTTTGTACCTCTTAATCCCCACCCCTATATTTTCCCTCCCCCCTTCCCTCTCCCCACTGGTAACCACTAGTTTGTTGTCTATATCTGAGTCTGCTTCTTTTTTTGCTGTACTTACTAGTTTGTTGTATTCTTTAGATTCTACGTTTAAGTGATATCATACAGTATTTATCTTCCTCTGTCTGATTTATTTCACTTAGCATAATGCCCTCCAAGTCCATCCATGTTGTTGCAAATGGCAAAATTTCATTCTTTTATTTGACCGAGTAGTATTCTGCTGTATATTTATACCATATCTTCTTTATCCATTCATCTGTTGAAGGACACTTAGGTTGCTTCCTTATCTTGACAATTGTACATAATGCTGCTATGAACATTGGGGTGCATGTATCTTTTCAAATTAGTTTTTTTGTTTGTTTGGTTTTTTCAGCTATATACCCAGGAATGGAATTGCTGGATCACATAGTAACTCTATTTTTAGTTTTTTGAGAAACCTTTGTACTGTTTTCCACAGAGGCTGCACCAATTTACATTTCCACCAACAATGTAAGAGGGTTCTCTTTTCTCCACAGCCTCGTGCACATTTGTTATCTGTGTTCTTTTTGATGATAGCTATTCTGACAGGCGTGAGGTGACATTTCATTGTGGTTTTGATTTGCATTTCCCTGATAATTAGCGATGTTGAGCATCTTTTCATGTGCTTGTTGGCTGTCTGCATGTCCTCTTTGGAAAAATGTCTATTCAGGTCTTCAGCCCATTTTGTAATCCAGTTGTTTGTTCTTTTGATGTTGAGTTGTATGAGCTGTTTATATATTTTGGATACTAACCCCTTATTGGTCATATCATTTGCAAATATTTTCTCCCATTCAGTAGGCTGTCTTTTCATTTTGTCAACGGTTTCTTTTGCTGTGCTTTTAAGTTTAATTAGGTACCATCTGTTTATTTTTGCTTGTATCTCCTTTGCTTTAGAAGAATGATCCAAAAAAATATGTTACGATTTATGTCAAAGAGTTTTCTGCTTACGTTTTCCTCTAGGAGTTTTATGGTTTCTAGTCTTACATTTAGGTCTTTAATCCATTTTGAGTTTATTTTTGTATATGTTGTTAGAGATGTTCTAATTTCTTTCTGCTACATGTAGCTGTCCAGTTTTCCCAGCATCACTTATGGAAGAGACCGTGTTTTCTCCATTGTATATTCTTACCTCCTTTGTCATAGATTAGTTGACCATAAGTGTGTAAGTTTATTTCTTGGGTGTCCCCTTAAATTTTGCACCTGAGGTCAGTGACTCATTCAACTTACCCTAGCTAAGTCCAGTCCTGCTACAGGGTCATTGATGATTAAGGGGTAAAGAGGGAAGGAAAATTTGTGTAGGAGGTCTACATGAAGAATATAGTTTCCAATTATGTCAGAACATTATAATTAAGCTTTGCTGGAATGAAACAATAGTAAAAAGCCAGAAGGAAGATAATAGATCAATTACACACTTGGGAATTCTCATAGCCACAAGAGGGCATCAATTAAAATTTTGAGAGAATATGCACTCCAAGAGAGTATGGAAAGAAAACGACAGAGGACAAAGGACTCATCTGAGAATTACTGTTAGTTCTAAATGACAGATTTTTCTCTAGTGGATTATCACTTTCACAGTATAACACATATTCTAAAACAGTGCTTCTGAAACTTAACACATGCCTCTGAATCACCTGGAGGGCTTGTTGAAATGCAGATTACTGGGCTTCCAGGACTCTACTTCAGTAGATTTGGGGTAGGGGCTGAGAATTTACATATCTAGCAGGTTCCCAGGAGGCATTGATACTTTTAGTCCAAGGCCCATAACTTGAGAAGTGGTTAAGTGGTGGGCTAGAATAAACAGAACTTTACAAGAGTGGTTTGTTTAAAAATTTATGTAGTAAAATCCCCTATAGAGAAAACAAATTCTATTATTTCCTACTAACTATAAACTCTTCAGGAAGAATCAAGAGAATTATTCTCCCATTCCTCCTAGACGAGCCAAGTAGCAACAAATAAGGCTAGTTGGAGAAAGATAATAGAGAATGGTAGGGCTTGTAAACTGGAGATGACATGTTCAGTCTAAAGGTATTGAAGTTCAATTAAAACAAAGTAAATCACTATGGAAGACAAACAATTTGTACCTCTGACATCTGTACCCAACAAGAATATTAAACTGATCTTCTGAGAAAGAAAGGTGTTCAGAGTCTTGGTGATTTAAAATTTGATAAGGGGAGCAACCAAGTTCCTGAAAAATTGGTTTGATTCTTGCTTCTGAGGTGGGTAAGAGCATCAGTTTGGACAAGAGACATAGATCAGAGCCCGTTAAAATGCAGCCCCTTAAAATAAAAAATGCAGCCCCTTGCAGCTGGAAAGACTGAAAACTAAGCCGAGTGATCCTGGGAGCTTTGGTGAAGGCCCTCAAGTCCCTCATGGATGGAACAATTGGGGCTGCCTGACAGCTGCCCATATTTGAACAAACCACTAAAACATGGGCTATAGCAGCCATAAGCACACAGAACTTGATGAATGATGCTGTCCTCTATTTTTCTCTACCCCACAAATCTTGAGGTCCTTCTATAGCCCAAGGCAAGAGAAAGGAGAACTGAAAATCACTGAGTTTGGACTTAGCAGAAATGGTGGAAAATAAAAAGCTCAATTTGTCTTTAATGTGATTTAGCAAAATGCAGAAATGTGACATTTCTTGGATTCCAACTGTCTTAAGGCAACTCAGACTTTTTTCAGTCAGACGAGACAATTTGATAGCAGACCAGCCCAATCTGGGGCACTTGCTTGACCACTGTTGGTTCACAGAGTAATATATGGAGCCCATATGTCTCTCCCTATCATAAGAATTTGCTGAGAAGCAATCAGCTCCACTTTTGCTTCCTTCAGCATGAATGACGTGTTACAACCTGTTTTTTCACATCAAAACCAGTGAGTCAGCTGAGAATTATATAACAGTTTGAAGCATGCCAAGCAAGTTACCAGCAAGAAACATGTCTCATGGTTAGACATGGGTGCCTGATTGGGTCTCAGTGTAAATAAGCTTCTGCACAGGCTGCTTGAGCTCCATTTCTAGCCTTACAAATTGTGGAATAAGGAGACATGCGTGGGATGATAAAATGGCCAATAAGCCAAACTAATTCAGCAGAAGCAGAAACACAGAACGAGAGATATGGGTAAGCAGTAAGCCATCTCCACCTTCTAGAACATGTGTCTGCAAACTATGCCCTTGGGTCAAATCTGGACGCCACTTGTTTCTTTGAATAAAGTTTTATTGGAACACAGCCACAAGCATTTGTTTACATTGTGTCTATGGCTGCTTCAGTGGCAGAGTTGAGTTATGTGACAGAGAATGTATGGCCTACAAGGTTGAAAATATTTACTCTCTGGCTCTTTACAGAAAAAATTTGCTGACCCCTGCTCTATGAAAAAGAGAACTCAGAGTCTCTCAATTCACTAAATTCACCTGGAATATTGTCCAACTAATTTTATTTACATCTCAAAGGACAACGTACCTCAGTGATATTTGGTCACAGTAATATATGTGAACAAATTTGATAGAAAACATCAATATCCTTAATCTGGTGACATATGACATATAGTCCCATCTGATGGTGACTTTCAGTCTGTTTTTTAGGCTCCAACTTTAATAATTGATCCTAAATTTCAGATCTTCCTATTCCTTTAGTTGGATTGCAAGCTGGCAGAATTATTGCCATGATCTGCCCATAATTGTCCCATAAGGTAACAAGTTACTTTCTGGCCTTTCCTGACATTACTCTGTGTAGGTAAAATGAAGAAATTGGCATGTTTGTTCTCCCAGCTGCATGCCCTTTCTTTCCTTTGAAAGATCTCATCAGTTGCAACGGCCTAGTGTCCTCAGATTCTCTTCCTATCAAAACCTGCCCTCACAAGAAAACATAATAAACTCACTCACAGTAAAATACAAATAATGTATAACAATACAAGATCACCTTTCCAGAGGTATCAAAGTTCCTAGATGCATCAGCAAGTTAAGTGGTAAGCAAATTTTTCTTTCATTCTCTCTTTTTGAGGTCAGGATATAAAGAAAAAAATAACACCAAGTAAGCTAGTAGCTTCTTCCACTAAGAGCTAGTTCCTCTGTGCTTAATCTATAACCCAAGAACCTCTACATCAAAATCACCCAGGATACTTAATAAAAATGCAGATCTTGAAGCCAAATTCTGGACCGACTAAATCAAAATATCTGAAGATAAGTCACTGGAATCTTTATTTCAACAAGCACAATTTCCTCTTCATGATTTTAATGTTGAGTAAAGTTTGAAAACTCTTGCACTATAATGTGTGCAATTATTCTGCCCACTGGACTCATATCTTGATGAGTAGTAATGGTAGGCTGGAGATGCTCCAGGACCTGACTTGCTCAGTCTGATTGGCCACTTAATGGTCTTCTGACTTACAGGTGAGCTGATGAATTTCTTACACTACAAGGGCTCTCTCTATTGGGGGCTGGTGTAATGTTGCAGAGTGTAAAATGTACATTGATTATTTATTTTCACATTAACTGCACAGAACAATGATATGAGGTAATCATTTGTATGTTTCAGGAAAGTGACCCAGTTTCCTTCATTGTAAAATGGGGATTTTTTTTAACAAAGCCTGTTTCAAAATGTAGTGAGAATTGAGATAATGCACTTGAAGTGCATAGCATGCAGGAAATGGTTAATAATGTCAAAACTTACTGTTGCTAATTTTATATAACATGAGAAAATTAAAGCTCAGTAGTTTTATTCAATAGGTCTGTTACACAACTTGTAAGATGCCAAGAAGAAGATTTGGAACCCAATACTTTTTGGAGTCAGTCTTTCTTTTACCCAGAGGTTGATTTCCCATTTATCATGAAACTCATACTGAGTTTCAGAGTCCCTCATTTGCATGGACCCCTTCCAAGACTCTAAGATGGACCCAGAAAGGCAGTATGTTCACAGAGCCAAAATTTTTATAACATTTGCAAAAGTTAGATAATTTAATCGCAATTGGTATAGAAAACTGTTTCTTTCCAGTTCTATTCTGTCATGCTTTTTCTCTTTTTGTTGGCATTGAAGTGGCTACAGGCATTTACAGCTAAAAGAAAATTGAGTTGGGGATAATTTCAGCTTGGATTTTGTGGGATGTTTTTACGTGGTTTGTAATCACTTCTGTATATAGTTACATTATTACTACCAGGCTCAATGTATAATTGACTACAATAAATAATCCTACTGACTATTTTTCCAGTCTTCATGGTATCATGAAACGATGGTATCTAGACCAGAGCTTATATTTTATGATGGTGCACCTGAGTACCCAGCACCAAGCACTGAAGGCATATGCATAGTGGAAGTGAAATAGTTATGAATTATACAGCACCAGAAGCTAGTCTGTGGCAAAACCTTACAGACAGCAGAAAAGTAACATTATAAACAGAGGCTTCTGTTCTCACCAAAGTTTAGGCAAAACAGAAGTTGTCTCTTGTCAGGAATATACTCAAACATATAGTGTATGCAATTATAAATGTTCCATAGTTTTTTCCCCCCTTTTCTCCCTTTTTTGGTGGAATTGCACAAAATAGAATTTATCAGAATTCCTCAATTTGTAAATCACTAAAATGTAGCAGTTCTAAAAACCAGTG
Organism: Balaenoptera acutorostrata; assembly: GCF_949987535.1. Classification (NCBI taxonomy): domain Eukaryota; kingdom Metazoa; phylum Chordata; class Mammalia; order Artiodactyla; family Balaenopteridae; genus Balaenoptera; species Balaenoptera acutorostrata. The sequence goes on from NC_080081.1 coordinate 32,906,260, forward strand.
AGTACAAACTGTTTGTAAATCACACATTTATACATCCCTCCCCCAAATATTATAGAATATATGACTAGACCTATAACAAATTGAGAAATTGAATTAGTAACTAAACACCTTTCTTCAAAGTAAAGTCCAAGTCCAGAAGACTTCACTGGTGAATTTTCTCAAATGTTTAAGTAAGAAACAATACCAATCCTACTCAAATTCCTTTGGAAAATAGAGAAGGAAGGAACACTTACTAACTCATTCTATGAAGTCAGTATTACCCTGATGTCAAAGCCAGACAAAAACACTCCATGAAATGAAAACTATGTGCCTCATAGTCAATGTCCCTCATGAAAAAGGATGCAAAAATCTTCAACAAAATATTAGTAAATAAAATCCAACAACATATAAAAAAGGATTATGCATTTTTACCGAGGAATGCAAGGTTGGTTTAACATCTGGAAATTGATCAGTATAATATATAATATTACCAGGATAAAAGACAAACCTACGTGATCATCTCAATAGATGCAGCAAAACATTTGACAAGCTCCAACACCTATTCATGATAAAAGCTCTCAACAAATGAGGACTAGAAGGGAATTTTTGCAACCTGTTAATGGAATTAAAAACAAAACAGAATGGCCATCATCAAAAAGTCTACAAATAATAAATGTTGGAGAAGGTGTGGAGAAAAGGTGGGAATGTCAATTGGTGCAGCCATTATGGAGAACAGTATGGAGGTTCCTTATAAGAAACTAAAAATAGAGCTACCATATGAACCAGTTATTCCACTTCTGGGCATATATCCAGAGAAAACTCAAAAAGATACATACACCCCAATATTCATAGCAGCACTATTTACAATAGCCAAGTCATGGAAGCAACCTAAGTGTCCATTGACAGATGAATGGATAAACAAGATGTGGTGTATACATATAATGGAATATTACTCAGCCATAAAAAGAATGAAATAATGCCATTTGCAGTGAAATGGGTGGACCTGGAGATTATCATATTAAGTGAAGTAAGTCAGGCAGAGAAAGACAATTACCATATGCTATCACTTATATGTGGAATCTAAAAAAAATTACAGAAATGAGCTTATTTTCAAAACAGAAATAGACTCACAGACATAGAAAACAAACTTATGGTTAACAAAGGGGAAAGAAGGAGGAAGGATAAATTTGGAATTCAGGATTAACAGATACAGACTACTATGTATAAAATAGATAAACAACAAGGACCTAGAATATAGCACAGATAACTATATTCAACTATATTCAATATCTTTTAATAACCTATATTGGAAAAGAATCTGAAAAATTATATATGTATAATTACATATATGTATATATATATAAATGAATCACTTTGCTGTATACCTGTAACATTGTAAATCAAGTATAAAAAAAAAAAAACAGAGCAAGAAAACTTGTCACTAACATCATAGTCTAAAAGATTGAGTGCTTCTCCCTAAGAAAAGGAACAAGTAAGAATGTTCACTCTCAAAACTTCTATCAAACATTGTACTGGAGCTTCTAGTCAGTGCAATAATGCAGGAGTAAAAACATTAAGGGCATACAAACTGGAAAAAAAAGAAAGTAAAATTGTCTTTATTGACAGACAATACGATCCTATATGTAGAAAATCATAAATATATATTTTTTAAAAACCTACTATAACTAATAAGCAAGTTTAGCAATGTTATAAGAAACAAGATCAATAAATTAAAAAAATCAACTGTATAAAGTACAAGCAATGCACAATCAGAAAATAAAATTAAGAAAACAATTCCAATCACAATAGTATCAAAAACAATAAGACAATAAAGAATAAATTTAACAAAACAAGGGCAAACGGGCCTGAGAGAACTTTCTGGGTTGATGGAAATTTTTAGAAACATGTACAACTATATACATTTACTAAAAATCACCAAACTGTGAACTCGCAATGATAAATTTTATGGTGTGTTAACTATGCCTCAATAACACTGATTAAAAATGTATAGACAGGAAAAATGTATCTATCTATTCTCATAAGAAATAGAAATATCTTTCTTTTCTCATAAAAATTATAAAATTGTCACATGATGAGGCAAAGATTATGCAGCAAAAATGCGGGGTAAAGTGTTTTAGAGATTTGTTAGTCAATGAATAAATATATAGATTTTTTGTCTGAACTTTGTGGTATTTTTCAGCATTAAAAATGTTTTTCTCGGGGCTTCCCTGGTGGTGCAGTGGTTGAGAATCTGCCTGCCAATGCAGGGGATACGGGTTGGAGCCCTGGTCTGGGAAGATCCCACATGCTACGGAGCAACTAGGCCCGTGAGCCACAACTACTGAGCCTGCGCGTCTGGAGCTTGTGCTCTGCAACAAGAGAGGCCGCGACAGTGAGAGGCCCGTGCACCGCGATGAAGAGTGGCCCCCACTTGCCGCAACTAGAGAAAGCCCTCGCACAGAAACGAAGACCCAACACAGCCAAAAATAAATAAATAAATAAATAAAATTAAAAAAAAAAAAAAGGCTAGCATGGATTAAAAAAAAAATGTTTTTCTCTAGATAAATGTTTGTCTTATATTTTTAATTTATAATGTGTATTGCTATTCTTTTTTTTCTATAAATTTATTATTTATTTTTGGCTGCGTTGGGTCTTCATTGCTGTGCGCGGGCTTTCTCTAGTTGCGGTGAGCGGGGGCTACTCTTCGTTGCGGTGCGTGGGCTTCTCATTGCGGTGGCTTCTCCTATTGCAGAGCACGGGCTCTAGGTTTGCAGGCTTCAGTAGTTGTGGCTCAAAGGCTCAGTAGTTGTGCCTCGCAGGCTCAGTAGCTCCGTGGCAAGTGGGATCCTCCCGGACCAGGGATCAAACCCGTGTCCCCTGCATCGGCAGGCGGACTCTCAACCACAGTGCCACCAGGGAAGTCTCTGTATTGCTTTTCTTAAAGGGGGCTCTAAAATTGTGTAAGTTTGAGTTTTAAAAAATCCACTTCTGCTCCTCTTCCTGTTCCCTAGTCCCTTTCTCTACAGGGAACCACTTTCACTGGTTTATTATATAGGCATAGCTCAGAGATAGTGTGGGTTCAGTTCCAGACCACCACAATAAAATGAATATCACAATAAAGCAAGTCACATTAAAATTTTGTTTCCTGGTGCATATAAAAGTTATGCTTACACTGTACTATAATCTATTGTGTGCAGTAGCACTGCATCTAAAAAATGTATATACCTTAATTTAAAAATACTTTATTGCTGAAAAGTACTAACCATCATCTGAGCCTTCAGCAAGTTATAATCTTTTTGCTGGTGGAGGCTCTTGCCTTGATGTTGATGGCTGCTGGCTGATCAGGGGGCTGGTTGCTGAAGGCTGGAGAGGCTGTGGAAATTTCTGAAATAAAACAACAATGAAGCTTGCCTCATTGATTGACTCTTTCTTAAGCAATTTCTCTGTAGCATGCAATGTTTGATAGCATTTTACTACAGTAGAGCTTTTTTCAAGATTGGAGACAATCCTCTCAAACCCTGCTACTGCTTTATCAACTAAGTCTATGTAATATTCTGAATTCTTTGCTGTCATTTCAGTAACCTTCACAGCATCTTCACTAGTTTCCATTTCAAGAAACCACTTTCTTTGCTCATCCATAAGAAGCAACTCCTCATCCATCAAAGTTTTATCATGTGATTGCAGCAATGCAGTCACATCTTCAGGCCCCACTTCCGGTTCTCTTGCTATTTCCATCTCATCTGCAGTTACTTCCTCCACTGAAACCTTGACCCCCTTAAAATCACCCATGAGGGTTGGAATCAACTCCTTCCAAACTCCTGTTAATGGTGGTATTTTGACCTCTTCCCATGAATCATGAATGTTCTTAATGGCATCTAGAATGGTGAATCCTTTCCAGAAGGTTTTCAGTTTGTTTTGCCCAGATCCATCCGAAGAATCAGTATATATGGCAGCTATAGCCTTATGAAATGTATTTCTTAAATAATAGGACTTGAAAGTCAAACTTAATTCTTAATCCATGGGCTGCAGAATGGATGTCGTGTTAGCAGGGATGAAAACAACATTAATCTCATACATCTCCACCAGAGCTCTTGGGTGACCAGGTGCCTTGTCAATGAGCAGTAATATTTTGAAAGAAATCTTTTTTCTCCTGAGCGGTAGGTCTCAACAGTGGGCTTAAAATATTCAGTAAACCATGCTGTAAACAGATGTACTTTCATCCAGGCTTTGATGTTCCATTAACAGAGCAAAGGCAGAATAGATTTAGCATAATTCTGAAGGGCCCTAGGATTTTCAGAATGATAAATGAACATTGGCTTCAATTTCAGGTTACCAGCTGCATTAGCCCCTAACAAGAGACTCAGCCTGTCCTCTGAAGGAGTCATTGACTTCTCCTCTCCAGCTATGAAAGCTCTTCCAATATAAAGCTGTTTCATCTGCACTGAAAATCTGTCGTTTAGTGTAGCCACCATCATTAATTATCTGAGCTAGATCTTCTGGATAACTTGCTGCAGCTTCTATATCAGCACTTGCTGCTTCACCTTGCAGTTTTATGTTATGGAGATGGCTTCTTTCCTTAAACCTCATAAGCCAACCTCTGCTAGCTTCAAACTTTTTTTCTGCAGCTTCCTCACCTCTCTTAGACCCCATAGAATTGAAGAGAGTTAGGGCTTTGCTCCAGATAAGGCTTTGGTTTAAGGGAATGTTGTGGCTGGTTTGATCTATACCGACCGCTAAAGCTTTCTTCATATCAGCAGTAAGGCTGTTTTGCTTTCTTATCACTTGTGTGTGCACTGGAGTAGCACTTTTAATTTCTTTCAAGAACTTTTCCTTTGCATCTAAAACTTGGCTAATTGTTCAGCAGAAGAGGGGGAGCTTTTGGCCTGTCTCAGTTTTTGACATGCCTTCCTCACTAAGCTGAATCATTTCTAGCTTTTGATTTAAAGTGAGAGACATGTGACTCTTCCTTTCACTTGAACACTTAAGAGACCACTGTAGGGTTATCAACTAGCCTAATTTCAATATTGTTGTGTCTCAGGGAATAGAGAGGCCCAAGCAGAGGGAAAGAGATGGGGAAGAGCTGGTGGGTAGAGCACTCAGAACACACACAACATTCACCAGTTAAGTTTACGGTCTTATATGGGCATGATTCATGGTGCCTCAAAACAATTACAATAGTAACATCAAAAATCACTGATCACAGATCACCATAATAAATATAATAACAATGAGAAAGGTTGAATATTGTGAAAATTACCAAAATGTGATGCAGGGACACAAAGTGAGCGAATGTTGTTGGAAAAATGGTACAGATAGACTTGCTCAATGCAGGGTTGCCACAAACTCAATTTGGAAAAAACATAATATCTGTGAAGCACAATAAAGCAATGTGCAATAAAATGAGGTATGATGGTGTAGCCTTCCGGAGATAATCTAATTACTAAATAACATAATCTAATTTAATAATAATAACATAATAGACAATTTAGCATGACTAAGGGCCAGGCTGTGCTCTAAGGACTTTCCATTTATTAAACCACTTAATCCTTACAGCGATTTTATGAGGCAGTTGCTATTCTTACCCCATTTTACAGATGAGGACACTGAGACAACAGAAAGTATAGTAACTTTCCCATGGTGAGTTTTAAACCCGGGCCATCTAGCTGCAGTTTTTACTCCTAATTACCACTCAAAATTGTCTCTCAATACATAATAATTGTTTTTTTTGGGGGGGGCACTGGTGAGAGGGCAGTGGGAAAGGTCTAAAGCATAGGTACAAAGAGCTGGGTTTTACACATGCTGTACACACTTTTCTATATTGCTCTTTTATGTCTCAACAATATGTCTTGAAGACAAGACGGGCTACATAATTTTCTGGGCCCAGCACAAAATGGAAAAGTGAGGCTCCTGCTTCAAAAATTATTAAGAATTTCAAGAAGGCGACAGCAGAGTATTAAATCAAGCATAGGGTTCCTTTAAACCCATGCCCATGAAGTCAGCCCTCCATGAATCCAGTACTTTTGCCTCTAGTTCTTGTCTTGATTATAGCTGCTTTCCACCGACTGATCATCAGCTGGTCATAGAACTAAGAGGTGCCACCTCTGTGCCACAATCTAGGGACATGTCAACTGTTCTGTTGTGACTGTCAACTTATGAAGGGAGAGGCATCAAGCGTACCCATGCAGCTCCTGCTATCGACTAAAAGGGAAAACGAGAGTCGGGCTGCAGAAATATATGGATAGAGATCTAGAGATTAGAAATCTGTAGTCTGGAGTTACCTTGCCTCTTATCTTTTGCTTTATTTTTAGCAAGGTAATTTGGGTCACTAATATTGATGAGATCAACAGAGCTAGCACTAAATTCTTCCCCTCTGCCTGTTTCTCCCTACATCTGAACCAAAATTTTTCCCAGCCTGTACTTGTGGGTAAAACGTATCAAACCATTTTACCCAAATGACACTGAAAAATTGGATTGCTAGACTCTTTGCAGCATTTCATATCATTCGGATTTTTCCTTTCCTTGGTAGGGAAAAACAGGAATCACCCAAAGAGCTTCGGCTCATCTGACTGCCACTGATAAGATCAGGAAAGTTCGCTGAGTGAAGACCCTCCAGACACGTTTCTGACCTGTTGATGGAAGGTTTGTTTTGGCCTCATTTCTTCTGCCTTTCCCAGCTGATACCTATGGTGACCTAAGGAATTAGAGGCACTGACCAGACAAAGAACATCCAATTCGGAGTCATCCAAAAAGGTACAGGCAAGAGAAAAAGAGCCGAGAGGAAAATTTCCAGAACATTTCCATTTAGAAGCACGATGAAACTTGTTGACTAAGGTAGCCACGTTATCTAGGGCATGCATTTGACAATCTGGCACAGGTGACGAAACTGACAAACACACACAAGAAACTAGCACAACATTATCTGTAAATTGGTTGTGATTGAATACTTCATGTCATCAAGGGAATAGAGGCAATGAAAGAAAAGCCTTATTTCTCTGCAAAGAAAGGAATTTCTGTCAGAAAGAGACTAGGAAATAAAAGAGAAAAATGTCTTAAGAGAGATCACTATGCATTCTATAAAGTACATGTTGTAAAATGAAAAGGGAAAAGCAGCTTGATTCTGAAACTCTATTCAGTGTAATTTTGTGTAAACTGTTCTCTAAAGAGAGAGACTGAACCCTAATCAACCGGCATCTTCTTCCAGATGGCTCTAAGTGTGCCTTCATCTGTTTTTTAAGAGAGGGTGGGTATGATTCCTTACTATAAGGAAAGGCACATATTGAGACTCGATCAAAGGATTTTTCCAATACATATTTATAACTTAGCACTCTCAGAATGGTTTGTAAGGGTTTTCCCTTTCCCTATCTCTGCCTGGCATTTGTTGGCTCATGACTGCTCGGATGATGACATGCTTCAGTTGAATTCTGATTCTTAAGTGGCTGCCAAGTCCATCATGTTTTTTTTCCCCCAGGACCCTTAATCAATACTTGTTGAATGAATGAAAATAAAGAGACTGCATCCCCATATCCAATGGCATACCAGTTGACAAAGTAGTAACTGCAGGAGGAAGACCAGGTTGGCATCTTCAACTGAAGGCAAGGAGCCTGAGTTATATCCTTTCCTACACAGAACAGAATGATGTGAACACGGCTGCAGGATTTTGATCCTATGGCACTTCCAGCTTCATGAGAAATTTCAGCAGTTTTTTTTTTATAGACACAGTAACAGAGCTTTACCTAAAACAATGCCACTGTGCCAACAATGAAGTCGAAATTGCTGAAGAGAGTCTGGGAGAAAGAATTCTTGAGAAAAGATTCCTAGTCATTGCAATTATTCATTCATTTGTTTGCTTATTCATCAAAGTAACTACTATGTCTCAGCTATTGTGCGAAGTTCCTGAGGATATGCAGGTAAATAAGGTAACATATCCTGCTTGCCCTCAAGTTGACAATCTAGTAGGAATATTTCAATTACAATAGTTTGATGAGGGTTATGATGCCACAGCATGTTATGGGAGCAAATTTTGAAGGATACTTAATCAGACTTGGAGAGTTGTAAAGTATTTCCAGAGAAGAGACACAAAAGCATAGACCTGAAAAATGAGTATGACTTAGCCAGGCAAAAGTGGGGAAGGATCTTTCAGTAGAAGGGAACAGCATTTGCAAAAGGTCAAAGGCAAGTCCGGGGAGAGGCATGCTGGGAACTAAAGGAAGTTCATGACGATTGGCGGTTGAGCTGGGGCTGAGGATGAGAGAGGGGAGGATTGGATTGGAAGGGTGGAGAGGACAGCAAGAAAGCACCTGTCCTTTTTTATACTTGGATAGGGATCTACATTTAATTGAATTAAAATCTACAAACTCGGACTATGCTAAAGGGTGCCAGAAGTACAAGACTCAGTTTGGAAATTGTCTCTGCTCTCAGGGAGCTTGAGTCAGTAACAAATTCTCAGGGTCCAGGATCTCTGTCAAATCAGAGAACAGATAATCCATGAGATGGGAGATGTCCCACAATGATACTGAGCGCTGGTTTGTGAAGGAAAAATAATCTCATTCTTTCACATGTGGATTTTAGATGTGATTTGAGGGTGTGTATATGTAGATGTTTAAAACATACCAAGAGAAATTCTCAAATTCCCTACAATCTACCAACATTAAGAAATGAAGGTTAGCACAGGGAACTATACTTAATGTCTTATAAACACCTATAATGGAAAAGAATCTGAAAAAGAATATATATATGTATATGCATACATATATATATCAATATATAACTGAATCACTTTGCTGTACACTTGAAACTAACACAGCATTGTAACTTAACTATACTTCAATTAAAAATAGAATAAAATGAAGAAATGAAGGTGAGCTAAATTTGTAATGTATATAAATGTCAAATCACTATGCTGTACACCAGAGACTAATATAATATTGTACATCAACTATACATCAATAAAAAAGAAAAAGAAAAAGAATCTATGATGCTACTGAGAGGGAAAATAAATGAAGACAATCTAAAGAAATTGGGAATCAAAATCATCTCTTTTGAATTCTAGAAATATTGAGATGAGGGAAATTCTGTCACAGATGAAAATTACAGTGTGTGCTTTCTGATGCAATAGCAGCAGGTAGAACTTAGAAACTTAGAGAAAGAATTGACCTCAAAGTTTCCTATCTTTCAGTAGAAGTTTGAAAAATCTGAATTCCATCTGATTTTGTAAGATAATTACAGAGAATCATTTTCTCCTCAAAGTCAATAGGTTTGACTAATACATACTCTAAAGACTCTTCTAGGACTTTTGGAAAGTTCTCAGAAGACATTTGCAATTTTGGCGATATAGAAATAAAGGCAGTGCCTATTTTAAAGTCATGGATATTTAAACGAATATGCTGAAACTAACATTAAATGCCAGGCTACTCATCATCATGCAGAAACATTGGTGGTATTTAATAATATTTTCTTCTTAGTATAATTTTGGTAGGATGATCATAGGCTTTTTGACAAGTTCCTTTCTGGACTCCAGTCAGGTAGCCTCCAATTCCAGTCTTAATCAGAGTTGGGATTTGTTGATCTCCAGAATATGAGAGCTACACAGCCAATTATAACTAAACAAACAAGCTAATTACATTAATAACTTGGAAAACCACTAATCTAGACAGTGGTTCCCAATCTCTGATCAGAAGACTCCTGGAGCTAGTGCAAAAACATTTCAAATCCATGTGTTCCCCAAGCAATGTCTCTACATTATACACCTAATCTTATGCAAAAATTCATGCCATCTCTTAACAGTATATTCCAATAGTATTATGTTTTAATAAACAGAAAGCATTTAAAGGTTACTAAATTTACGACAGTCTTTTGTCATATGTTCTCAAGCAACGTATTCTAAAAGTACAACTATGAGATAACTTAAAATGTTTTTACCTTAAGAAAGAACCCTCAGTCTGCAGAACAGAAGGCCTTTTGAGTTTTTTCTGCAAGTGAGTTATTTTTCTGTAGTTCTAATTCACAGGCCACTCATAAGCATATTATATACAACATTGCAAATAAATAGTTGAAGGATATAATTAAGCCCAGCAGAAGTTTAGCTGGTCTGAGTAATGTGCCTGTGTGCCGTCCTCCACCTACACAGAGTCCCAAAGAAGTCTTAGGGCTGTTCAAAAAAAGAGAACATATTACTTTATCTGCTAAGAAGTGCAAAACTATATCTTAATCTCAATGGCAGCAACTTTCCTTAGTCTAATTTATCAGGTAATGTTATCACTTTCTCCACTGCATGATGTTTTCATGCTGTTTTTAAAGATGGAATTATTCATGTGACTCATCGCAAGCTATCTCAAATCTTTTTGGAGGTAGGTGAGGCATGAATAATAACAAACTAACTTGTAACATTGTACTAGAAATAGATTTCATTATAAAGGCAGAGTTCTTAAAAGCTTCGTTTTTTTCTGAATAATGTGTCCCACTGGGCTGAAATCTTTGTCAGAATGAGGAACTTCTCCATGCCAGGCAAATAAAGTTAGCTCAACACTTGTTGACCATTTCATATGTGCTTCTTAGTCCTAGGAAACGAAGACAAATTAGAATCACGTGTCATAGTCTTACTCCATATTCACTCAGAACATTGTGGAGGTGGGCAGGAGGCGTCTTTGGTGGCTATGTCACAATCTGGCTTTTGTCTGAAGTGCTATAGAAGCAGAGAAGAGAGAGCAGTTCTTACGGCACTTGAGGAAGTAGAGAGTGAACCAAGAAAGTTTTGCTTCATCAGAGAGACATTTGAGATGTCTAGGGGGATGAGCTGAATTTTACCCCGCAGAGAAGAGTGGGACGTCACTCCAGGGAAAGGAATCAGGTTGCACAAAGGCACACTCCCAGCTTTCCTTCTACCCCTCTCTCTGTTTTATTAGCTCTTCCTCCCTGACCCATTCCTAAATAACGGGGGTTACTCAGAACTCTAGCCTGGGCCACTTATCATCTCACACTACACACGAATCTTAGCAATTTCATCCACGCCCAGGGATGGCTTGATTCCCATCTTTACGTTGATGACAACTAAATATGTATCTCCAGCCCAGATCTGTCTGCTTAACTCCAGACGAATATAAGCAAAGCCTTCGCAACATCTCTCCTTTGGCGGCTCACAGATCTCTCAAACTCAACACGTTCAGAACTGAATTCGTCTCCTCATACCCGTCCTGCTGCAATTTCCCCATTTCAGTTACTGGCATTACGATCCCTCAGGCGCTCACACCAAAAAGCTGGGTGCCATCCATGACTCCTCCCTTTTTCTCACCCACAGGCTTCATCCAATACGTTGCCAAGTTCCGTCAAGACAGTCTCTGAAGTAGTTCATGAATGTATCTCCTCGCTCTGTCCCTATTGCTTCTACCTTACTCTTATGTCCCAAATTATGTCCTTAATCTCTATGTCCTCAATTACTGAGTGGGAAGTAGCCAGCAGAAGGGGAGGTGGAGGGGGTAGCATGCATTTGGGGTACAGTGGAAATGGTGCAGGCAGGAACAGAGGCTCACGGCTAAGGAATGGTACCAGGTTGGACTTGATGTTTTTTGTTGTCGGCAGTTACAGTGGGTCAAGCTCTCCAAAAACTCCAAAGTAAGAACACCAGATGGTACTCCTCTGCTGGGGGGTTTATCAGCAGTGCTCTTAGCAAGTTCATTTGTCTGAGGTTAAAATGATGCTCTCTGTGGTCACAAGACCAAGAATATTGCTGGAGGCTCCCAATGGGTAGGAGATGAGGTCCTCTCCTCCTGGTTTTGAACTCCAGGAGGGGACCTTATGACAAATATGTGAGGCTCTTGTCTCAAGGACTCAACCAAAACTGTATTAAGTTAATGAATGAATGAACAAACCATATTTGCTCATTTGAGAACTGTTGGTTTATAGTTTGGGTCCATTTATCTTCGTGTTGAATGAACTTGTAAAAGTGTATCTTATAATAAAAAGGGTAACCCTATTTTTGTCACATTTGCTGCAAAAAAATTTTTCCTAGATTTGTGTATGTGTGTATTTGTGTCAGGAAACTTGTCTACACCTTCTTTTTCTTTCACTTCCAGACACAGGACTCCTTGCTGCTTTGGTATATGCCCTGAGTCCTTGGAAGTCCCTAAATGGACCAGGGCAAGAGAGATCCTGCCCAGAAGGGCACTCTGGATCAGAGGAAGACATGTTTCAAGACGAAATACTGTAATTTAGGCAGGGATTTTCACTTGAACGTGAAACAATTCCACATTTTAAAACATGTTTTTTCAAACACAACATGCACTCAGTTAACTGAATGTTTGGAATCAGTTTTTAGTATAACTCATTTCACTTGAGTATGTCTATTTTCAGAATGGCCATTGTGCCAAGGACAATTTGATCAAGTGACTTCCCCTAAGTATTTTGGCAATCCACCCTGAGGACACACTGCCAGTTATCAAAAGCACAATCAAGTTCAGGAGAACTGAAGCTGAAGCACACGGGGCCGACACCACTGGACTTTGAAAATGGACCCCAGTGTGCTAAACGAACCCTGTCTAATATCCGTCTGGATTCTCTCACTCAAAATAGGTATTTTTTATTATTATTAATCACAGTAAAGAATTTAAACGGTACAGAAGGTGGAAAAGAAAACTAATTTCCTACTCTAGTTCCCCAACACTCCCCATTACAATCTACATATTGTTCTGCTCCTTGTTTTTTTACTTAACAATATATGCTTTATATATTGATGACATATAACAATAAGGTGTATATATAGCTAATTTTTATATCGCTAAATACTACAACATATTGGTAAGCCTCTAGCAAATATAAGAAGAGAGCACAAAAGCAAGGGGATATATCAGCGAAGGAACTCTAAATAGAAAGAAAACGTAAATAATTTTAATTTTGTGGCACTCAGCTCCATAAAACTAGATCGAGTTGAAAGAGGAAATAAATGGATGATTTCCCAAGAAACTTGTAGATAATTTGTAAGGCTGCCATGAGACCATGGACTCAGACATCATTTTAAGTACAGGGTACACTAAGCCCAAGCAGGTCCAGCTGACCTACTTAACAGAGTCACCCACACTTACCTAATGCGATATTACACCTCCAATAAACTCATTGTGCTGTGTCTAATAAGCGCCTAGCACTCAATATATTCTTGTGGAATGAAGGAATCCACTGTGCAGAGTGAACCAGCAAGCAGCCTCAAGAGCTTGCTCCCTGAGACACTGTCCTCTTTGGGGACACCTCCCACACCTCCTGTGACAGCCACCATCTGCAAGTGAGATGTTAAAACTTTAATTTAGCCCTCCTGTCATTAGGATTAGAGACAGGTTCTGATTTAGTAGGAGCTTAGTCAGGATTAAGCTAACTAAGGATTTAGCAGGATTTAGTTGACTATCCTTATGCTCTCCTGCCCAAATTGACTGCAGGTAATTAAATCTATCCTGGTTACATCAGAACTCCATGGGTTATAAATTTTCTCCTTGATAATTGATATTAACATCCTTTTGGAAGTGGTGGGGGGGGGCGTCGTATAAGGACAGTGAAGCCCTTTGACTTTGATTTGGGATCAGGTCATTAAATGGATCCCCTCCTCGTGCAGATATCTAAGTCAGAAATATTTATTTTTGCATTGAATTTTAGTTTTGATATAGTCCTTAAGGTAGCTCCTAATTTTTTTCACATGACAGAGTAAATATTGTTTCTATTGTCTTAAGATACTTAAGATGACGATTAACTCAGTGTGAGGCTTTTTTCGCTGGGAAGGAGAGGGGGGGCACATGGTACCTAGCAAAAGGACCCTCAGTTTATTGGGGGTGTGAATAAACAAGAATGAAGGTAGGAACTGGATTTCACTGGCTGAGAAAGAGTTTCATCAGATAAGGCAGGAAAAAAATGGGATCATTACTCTGGTCAGAGCTCCACATCAGTAAAAACAAAAGAGAAAAAACATGTTCATCTCACAATTTCAAGGAGAGAAGTAGCCCTCTCTGAGTTTTATTATGTGGTTTAATTGATAGAGAGAACTGGAAATCAAGACATCTTGGTTCTGTTCCCATAATTTGAATGCTTTCATGCTGCTCTTTCTGACTTGATCAAAATATCCTCCATGTGCAGGGGTTTAAGAGCACAGCCCTGTAACCACCATTAGAGAACAAGCAATTCAAGTAAGTCATTACACTTTAAGTACTTCTTAATTCAGAAATAAAGGAACTAAATGCGGGCAGGAGATTGAAAAGTCCATAATGATATCAGCTTAAATGTGGCTTCCGGAGTTATGTTGTAAAAAATCTGCAGTGTTCTCTTATTCAACAGCTATTTGGAAAATTGGGACCCACAACACATAAGAAAATGCTGCTTATCATTGCCCAAGACTTGCTCCAGGGGCAGCTAATCTTACCCCATTTCCTTCTCTCTTGCCCTTGCCACCATGTCTGAAGTACCTGAGAAAGGGAGGGTTCTCCAGTATCAGATCATCAGACATCTCCAACTACAACCTTGACCTCTAATGTCTTCAGGTCACTTAGATCTTCTGCAATAACTAGAGAAGTGGTCCTCAGCTCTGGCTATATATTAAGATCCCTTGAGGCAGTTAAAAAATTACTGTTGCTCAGATCCTAATCCAGACCTGTTAAATCAGAATCTCTGGGATTAGAGGCTTGTTATTAGTATTTTTTAAATTTCCGTATGGAATTCTATTGTGCAGCAGGAAGAGAGATTGGGTCCGGCCAAGAGGGATCAAGAGACATCCCCAAGCTCTCGACCCCAGGCTTTGCTTCTGAGACAGCAAGTGTCCAAGAGTGTGGAACCAGCCCTGCAGGGATTTCTGGCTTCTTGGGGAAGCCTGGCTTGATGTTATGAATTTGAGGCCAGACTGAATGTAGAGACAAGTCCTACTTTATCTCTTCCCTTTTCCCAAGACTGGGATGGAAAGAAATAGTTACCTCCAGACTCCCCTACATCAAAAGTCAAAACCAAGTGGCAGGGTGGAGGCCTAAGAAATGTCTTAGAGAAACCACAGTTTAGCATCAGCCATTTAACTTCAGACTAGTTCTTATAGATAGGATTCTCTGTGCTCGGCAACTTTCACATCTCATTTCATTGGGACATCAACCTCTTTGAGCTGGGGTTAGTAACCCATTTTACAGATGAGGAAACAGAGACCATTCAGAGTGCTTCAGTAATCAATATAAAATCACCCTTCTAGGAAGTGGCCAAATCAAGATTTAAACTCCAGTCTTTCAGATTCTGAGGCCCATTTTTCCTACCAGCCTGCACAGTGACCCTCACCATCCTGCCACGTTGCTGGTGAGCAGTCAGCAGCAGCTGTGAGCAGGAGACCACCTGCTTTGTGACAGGTTGACACTATGACATTATGACCACTGTCTCCATTTTTGAGCACAGAGCTGGGCTTTCAGATACTCTGATGTTTTTAGCCCCAAAGTAAACCTCTCAAGACAATTTGAGAAGGCATAAAAGAAACACCTCTCACCCAACTCAGACTTAGGTTTTGCAAATTCAGCTCCCTGGGCCAATATATATGCTCTCAAACTGGTGACTCTTTTCTTCCTGAACCTGGGAAGAAAGGGAGGGATTCCAGGGAGAGAGGGGAGGGAAGCTCATGAGATTCTCTGGCACAGAAAAACTGCTTCCCTATACTCTACTCCCTGAAAAAATGAAATAAATAAAGAAAGAGAGTCCCGGAGAGTTTGTGAGGAAATTAAGAATACCCACTGTTTCACTGTGGGTTCCAATAATTAAAGATTGATTTATGGTCACAAACTCTTAAACGGATGGAGTTAAACTTTATTCTCATCTTAATCTGAGTTACTTTAATTATCAGAGAAAGGAAGTTTTAACTGGGGCCAATAGAGGGATGATTTCCGAATGGTGGCGAGCCTGGGTAAGATGTGCAGGACAGCCAGGACATGAAGTAATTGCAGGGAAAGATGAAAAATGATACATTTTTCTCTTTGATACAGTTTTAAGACAAATAAGCATAATTGCAGATATGCAGCTGCCAGATTTGTGTTTCATACCTCAAATAGCTTTGATCATTACATGGGGGAATGTTTAAAAGTCCAGTGACCGGGCTTCCCTGGTGGCGCAGTGGTTGAGAATCCGCCTGCCAATGCAGAGGACGCGGGTTCGAGCCCTGGTCTGGGAAGATCCCACATGCCGCGGAGCGGCTGGGCCCGTGAGCCACAATTACTGAGCCTGCACGTCTGGAGCCTGTGCTCCACAACGGGAGAGGCCGCAGTGGTGGGAGGCCTGCGCACCGCGATGAGGAGTGGCCCCCGCTTGCCGCAACTGGAGAAAGCCCTCGCACAGAAGCGAAGACCCAACACAGCCATAAATAAATTAAAAAAAATTAAAAAAAAAAAAAGTCCAGTGACCATGTCTGTTAGAATTTCATTCAATATTTGTAGCACTGAATAAAATCGATTCAGTACTTATGGTACTATAATAGAATAGAACTGATCAAGATGGGAGAGAAAACAAATCTAGCCTGCTCTGTAACCTGCCTGGCCTGCCCAGTTAGGGTTTGGATTCCAACTGGTGTGCTGCAAAATTAGGAGGCTTAGCCCTTGGGCAGCCAGGTAAGGTCAGAGGTGGCCCAAGTCCTTGAGTAAGTCACTTGTAGCATAGAGGATCCTCAGCTATGTTTCAAATACTCTTAAGTTTGTGATACAAATATTCTTATTTTCTAGGAGTAGCATCATGTGAAAAATATTTGGAAGCCCTCTAGACAGGAACCAAGAGCTAATGTAAAATTGAAGATTTCTACTGCACATGGCCCAACCCAGAGTTAAAGTATCCAGATTTGTTAGGGCAGCTTAGATCCCAGTTTCCCCAGCATTCAGTTTATGCTCCCAGCCCCAAAGTGAAGAAACCCTGCTTCTCTATTCAACCAGACATTCCCCAGGAGGAGAAATACGCATGTGTAAGTCCCAACCTTTCCCCAGTATTTCTACCGGCAGGCAAGAAAGGGCGGCCATACCAAATCCATGGAATTTCTACGTTCAACACCATACCCATGGAATATTCAATATTCATGAAGTCTCTATATTTAATAGGTGAATAACAAATGCTATTGTATCTTATTTTTAAGATTTGATCTGAAAGAAAACAGAGAAAATCTAAATACTTTTGAAAGCAGAGTACGTTCTAGGGGGGAAATACACATACATATATATATATATATATATATATATATATATATATATAAAACTCAAATATATATCATATATTTGGCAATAAATATATATATTTGCCAATTACATATATATACATTTGACAATTAAGATAAGTACAAATATTTGAGATTTTCAAATATTTGAAGAAATAAAATACCTTCGAATGGTCACCCTATTACATACCCTGGCAAATAAACATAAAGGCAACTATTTAAGTATAAGCATCAGGGCCTATGGTGAGTAGAAAGCATGACATTCTAGGATTACAATGATAATTCTACTTTTACAAAACTGAACCATATGGCATTGTTAGCTCTAAGTGCCTTTCCTTTGGAGGTTATATAAAAGACTGACGGTATATTGAATGACCTTTAATTATTCAGTTTCCTTCTAAGGATACTGATCTGTATTCTAGATCCAACTGTGGATCAGAGACGAAGTAAGAGAAACTCAAAGAGAAGAGTGGCGGAGGAACAAATAGTTGAAACACACAAGCACCTGATCTGTTTCCTTCGGACAATTCCTTGCAGTCTTTAAGGCATATATATATTCATCTTCCCTCCCATCCCTTTCGAAATTAGCAAGTCTAATAATAACAACAGATGTCAATGGCAAACTTGAATTTTAAATTTCGAAGGGCTCTGAATGCTGCCGCTAAGAAGCAGGTAGCAACTGGAGAGCAGAGTATCATTTTCCGAAAACATAACCCACCTCCTGCACACAAACTTTGGGCTTTGCAACAGGAGGTGAGCGACATGGCAGCCTGGGAGCTGCGTCTGCGACTGCTTTCTACGCAAGATGGATGTGAGGGTAGCTCAGAGTTTCTGAAACCCAGCATCCTGGCACGGTGAGCGCTGCCCTGGGGCCTCACGTAAGTGTCAAGAAGGGTTCTCCATTCTCTCCAGAAAGTATGAGCTATAGGCTCAACCAAGTACAAAGAACATCTTGATTTAACAAGGAGCTGCTAAGGCAGACTGTCACATTCAATATTGAGAACCACGGCCTGATCAGCCAGCACGAAACCCCCTGGTTCCACCAGAGGTCTGTTGTGAAGCTGGCCGAACATCCTTGTTGCATAAGCCCAACTTCACACACTGGCATTTACACCAGAGGGGATTCTACCCCACCTTCCACAAAACAACAAAAAAAGCGTTCTTAAATGTGGGAGGTACTGCCGGAGATGTTTCTAAGACCAGGGACAGATGGTAAAGAAAGGCAAGTTTGGAATTTATGGAGTGGCTGCACTGAACAATGTTTTCAAGTTCAACCTAAGGTCAGTAGAGTTTGCTAGATATGAGAAACATGGAAATAAATGTTCTTTCTCTTTTCCAAGTGATTTGAGGAAAATATTCACTCTGAGAAAGCACTTCCTTATGCTTCTCGAGATGAAAAGAAGGTTTCTATTTATGTAGTATCCAAATGTCCTGGTGAGAAGCAAAACTTATTTGTCAAAGACACTGAACTTACCCACCCAACTTGACTCATCCACAGTCTCAGATGTACTTACGCAGTCCAGAATCTTTAAAAAGGAAAATCACGTATTTTGTTGCTGTTTCTTCCCAGATAGTACTTATTCTGACTTTTTTTTCTCCTTCACTATGTTCCTTTTAAAAGCTTTTCGGTTTGTTACTAACTTCCCCTTTTTCAGGCTCCGTTGTACAATATGGTGTGTGTGTTGGCTTGTAATTTTGGAGCTGAATTTATGGGCCTGCCATAGTTCAAAAGATATTCTGTTTTTGTTTGTTTTATTTTTGCCTGGGCTTGATATGTTTTATGAGGTTCTGTCCTATAGTAAGGGCATTCATAGCTGGCATAACCAAAATTCTATCTCTTATTTAATATTTCTTCAAAGTTTCAAACTGAAGTCTTTTCTTTTGTGTGATGCTGGAGCTTGCTGTGCTTTTTTTTTTTTTTTAATATCTGGAAACATTTCCTTCCACATCAGAAACTTAAGTTTGAAAAAATCCCTTTGGGAGTCTTTAAATGTGTATCTGGAGGGCAGAGAGGAGAGATAGCCAGCATTGACCTTCTGTCCACTGAGCCCCAGAGTCTCTCTGTACAGCTGTAGGGGACAGGATGAGGTTGGCCTGGGGAGACAGAGGGTCTGGTTTTCTCCCTCTGCTGCACTTACCTGCCTGATTTCCTCTTTTTGCTCAAGTGAGGTGCTGCCTCATTGCTCCCATTAGTAAACAGACTGTTCTTTCTATGCTTCTCACTTTCACAGTAAAAAATGAGCCAGGCTGCTCGTACTGGGATATCTTATACAGGCTGACTTGATCCGCCAAAGAAAATTTGAAAACAGGACAAAACTTTCAAGAGGTTTGGAGAAACACAGGACAGCTGAGAATGATGGGTGCCTGCATCAGCCCATGGAATAAACATCCTCACAAACCACTCCACCCAAAGGAAGCTATAAAAATCTTAATGGTTCCTCAGGAGACCTTAGATCTAGCCTGGCTCTGCCTCTATACGACTCTGCACAAGTGGCTTCTCCAGGACTGGTTTTCAGATAAGCCAGAGATGAAAGGAACAAGGCATCGTCAAGCCCAACTTTTACTCTTTCTAGTGTGTAAAAGGGAGGTCGGAGTAGTCAAGTGACCTGCCAAGTTCATGGTTAGTCAGACACAGGTCTCCTGACTATCAATAAAAAAAATTTTATTTTCGTTGCATCATACAGGTCCTCTCACCTGTACAACTTGAGTGTGTGTTGGGTAGGGGGTGGGTGACAATTGCTAATGTTTCTGGAAGTTTTCACACTCCACAAGTCCATGACTGCAGGAAGCTGGGTTCAGGGCATGTAGGAAACAGGTTCAGAGCAACGATTTCTCATTCCTCTGTCTTTTCTTCCTTTGTCTCCTCCTTCCCCCAACCTCATCTCTCCACACCACATCACTAATTTCTTTTCTCTCCCTATGTCCCTTCTGTTCAGGATTCTGAGTTTGGAATCAGGAGTTAGAGTGTATTTTGCATAGTTTTATTTCTTTAGAAGAAAAAGTACCAGAAATAACAAATTGGTAAATAAAAATTATGTCTCTTCAAAGAGAAAGTATTTCCAACAATGTTTTTAGAGAGATGGAATTGGAGGGAAAAAAAGATTTTGTTTTATATTTTGGGTTTCAGAGTCTTAACCATTTTTATAAAAGGGCACCAGAGAGAGAAGTTAGGATGCCAGCTTCTGGAAAAATGCAGCATTCTAATTCAAGTGTTGTCTGAGAAAAAGATAAAGCAGGGAGTACTCATTGTGCTAATGGGAAAAAGATGAATGACACCTAAATGGGTTTTCTTTGCATCACAGACCATGGTTAAGTGTTTTACATGCATTTGTCACTGCTATTAATGTAATCACATAAAACTTTCTCTTGTTCTCAAGTGCTTTTAAAGTGAGCTATTTGAGCTTTTGATTCTGCAAGGTTTTCCTTCTCTTTCAAAATTAGCAAAGGTAATACGTAAGCCCTGGAACTTCTTTTTTTTTCCACGCAAGAGCAGAAGTAAAGAAAAGAGTATGGTAGTTCTTCGGGTAAATTGGGAAGTGAGGGCGTTACCTTTCAAGGGCTGTTCCCCATAATTGTAATAAAAATATCCTCAGAGGATCATAAAGGATATTGAGAGTATTTTCTGTATTACATAATATTAATGCCGGGTCATCTACACAGGCCTTCTGCGTAAGTATTCTCTCCCTACTGCGTTTTCCTTCTGACTCAGGAGCTCGCAGCTTTCTTAAGGAGGCACCTCAAATCCCAGTGGCACCCCGCCCAGCAGGGGACCGTTGGGGTGGGGACAGGGTAGTCATAGGCCTTGCTGCGGTGCTGGTTTCTGAGGCCCATGAAGTTACAACTAGGGTGGGCTTTTTGCAGGATAGTGAAAAACTCTTCCCTGACCCTTCACTGCATCCCTGTTCCAACACTCAGGAGTGGAAAGGGGACCTGCCTCCTTTTTTCCTTCAACCAGAAAGACCTGGATTTGCAATTTGCCTTTGTCATTTCCCATCATGGTGGCCTTGGGCAAATTATTTACTCTCTGGAAGCCTCAAGGCCTCATATAACACCCACTTTACAGGTCTCCACGAGGTGATGCATGGAGAGCACCGAGCACCTGAGATCACTTACTGATTCATGTTTGCTTTGTCCACCATTCTATCAAAGGGCCATGAAGTTACCAAAACTGCCATTGAAAGCCCTTCAGACTTTCTTACCCTGTCAGAGTCCAGAAGAAGCAAGCTCATTTTTGTTCTATTTTGGTTTAACTTAATAAATTTTTTAAAAATATAAATTAATTAATAGAATTTATTATTTTTTTTAAAGCAGTTTTAGGCATACAGAAAAGCTGAGCAGAAAGTACAGAGAGATCTCATTTATTCTCCACTCCACCCACACTCCCCGAAGTTTCTCCTGCTATTAACAACTTGCATTACTCTGGTATATTTGTTGCAATTCATGAGCCAATACTGATATATTATTCTTCACTAAATTGCATGGTTTACATTAGGGTTCATTCTTCTTTTTGTACATTCTCTGGGTTGGGACAAATGTATGATGACATGTATTCACCATTGCAGGATAGATAGCAATAATTCCACTTTCCTAAAACTCCTCTGTGCTCTATCTTTTCATTCCTCCTTCCCTTCCTCTGAATTCCTAGCAAACTTTTACTGTCTTATAGTCTTTTCCAGAATTTCATATAGTTGGAATCATACAGTATGTAGCCTTTTCAGATTGGCTTCTTACACTAAGTAATATGCATTTAAGGTTCCTCCATGTCTTTTTGTGGCTTGATAGCTCATTTCTTTTTATTGCTGAATAATTTTCCATTGTGTGGCGATACCACAGACTGTTTATAGAGTCCCCTACTGAAGGACATCTTAGTTGCTTCCAAATTTTGGCAGTTCAGTTCCAAATGAACTGACCGGCTATCAACATTTGTGTGTGGGTTTCTGCAGGGACATAAGGTTTCAATTCATTTGGGTAAATACCAAGGAGGACAGTTGCTAGATGGTATGATAAGAGTATGTTTAGTTTTGCAAGAAACCACCAAACTGTCTTCCAAAGTGGCTGTACCATTTTGCATTCTCACCAGCATTTTTTAAATGCCGAACAATTCTTTGGATGAAAGGGCACATTCCTATTACGAGTCACAATCGTTTTCAAGTCTCTGTATTTTGTTTGCATCCAAAAGTTGGGGCTATCTGAATTTCTAAAAGACTCAAAGTTTCATTCCAAAGGCTCCCTACATCTGAAAGTTATTTCTTCCTATTACAAAGAGTGTAATGACCCACATGGGAAAAAATTTGTTACAGGCATGATAGCTCAAAACTTTATCAAAAGAGCAAATTAGATAATTTTGTTTTTTAAAAATCTGAAATCCAACATATACTAAAATATGGCAGATCTTTCAAAAAATATGGGAACGATAAAACCAATGAGGAAAAAAAATTCCACTGAAATGAGGCTGCAGTATGGGTCAACCTAACAAGATATCAAAGAAGAAAAAAGAAAAGAGATGTTGTTTATGGAGCCAAAGTTACATTTTGCTTATTTGGATTATTTTAAGATCTGATATTTACATGTTCATTATTACAGCTTACTGTGACCCTAAGCCAAAAGTACACCACAAGAATTGTCTAAATTTTCATGACCTTTTCATGACATAGGTTAAGATAAGGAGAGTCAGAGAGGAAGGGAAAAGGGAATTGAATATTGAGTGTTTGGGGGCTTTATTCTTGAAAGGAGAGCAAATATCTTTGAGAGATTTTTCCAAAAGTTGACTAACAGTTGCTAGACTGCAGTGGATTGGCTTTGCTTAAAAACTCCATGGCTCCTCATATGAAACCTTGCCTGGAGACATCTTAATTTATGGTTGGTCAAGTAAGACCCAGGCGAACCTTTTGGTGGATGTCCAGTTAGTGAATAGGTCTGTAATTTGGGAAGAGTAATGAATTGCTGTTGTAAAAAAATAGTCGAGTACCCTCTGAGTCAGACAGCGAGGGTGTCTACTTTGCTGATTGTGAAATCAAATGTATCGAGGTAAGACTAGAATAAGGAACAGTTGACACACCAGTGGGTACGGTGGCCATTGAGCAGACTCCATGAAAGAAGAGAGGCCTTGGAGGTCTCAGGGCAGCTGCAATAAAGGAGGAGGTGTGGTCACTACCCTGCCAGAGAAGAACCCAGTGCCAGCATGGCTTCTCCACTGATCTTCCATAGCCCTTCCTCAAGTGATACCCTTGCCTGCTCCCTACTGGCATTTCCTAACCAGACAAGTCTTCCAAAGGCCCTTTGACCTGAGAGAGGACAAGAGACGCCAGCTAGTCAGGGCCACAGCTGGGGGAAAAACTAGTGGACTGCAATTTTAAGCAGAAGCAGATTTGACAAAGCAAAATACGTTGGGGCAAAGGCAAACATGGGATAAAAATCCAAGAACTAGATTTGAGAAGGTGGAGATGGAGAACTAGGACGAAAAAGCAAGAAGATCAGTTATATTTAATCTGTTCACACCTAACAGATGATTAAAACAGAGTAACTTGTCATTCTTAGTGTGTGTGCAGGCTCCAAAGTATCACAAATATTGATGGGTAGAAACGGAATTGTAAATTTTTAACACCTATCTACTTGAGATAATGTTTCTAGGTAGTTAGAGGAAGAGAATAAAAATCATGCTGGGCTGGGTCTGTTCCCAGCTTTGGAACTTGGCAGCTTTTTCTGAGTTTCACTCAAGTTCTCAGGTCAAAGGAATCAAGTAGAAGAGGTATTCATGTAAACATGCTGTGTTTTTCTGTGAGTAACAGACCTACTCCAGTTATTTATTTTAGATTTGCAAAAATGTTCTCATCCCAGTAGCTTCAGGGCACGGGACAATATAAAAATTGAGACTCAGAGAAAATTTCTGTATTTCAGCTTTAAATGATAGCTTCTTCCTGACCCTCTGAAAAGATTAAATATCCTGATAGAGAGTTTACATTATTCTCTAATTACTGATACATTTTTTAATGTCTTAGGACAAAAATTAAAGAATAGTCTCATCAGTAGGGGATGATATCTTTTTTAATGACCCACAGTAGATGATAATGTAGAATCTAAAAATTTTTACCCTATACTTTTTCTCAAACACTTTTACAGAGGTTGTGATGTCTCATCCATCATCTTCATAGTTTTGATGTGTGCTCATTCTACAGAGCTTTTCATTGACTGCATCTATTGATGAGTTAGGCATGGAAAAACGAATCCAATACACTAGACTCAGGAGAGCTGCACTTTGGTTTGTTTCATTTAGAAGGAGGGACCTCTGTGGTTAGTCATTTAAATATATTATGCATAAAATAATTTGCATTAGAACTCTGCATTGCTTCTCTTTGAGAAATGGAAATCTATGAGTGAAGTAATGCATCACAGGTAAACTTTAGAAGGTTAACATTTTGGCCTTTCCAGACGTCATCACTGTCTTATTTTCTTTAAGTTAATAGTTTTCAAATATTTGCTTCTAGTATTGTAAAATTAAGATTTTGATGACTCATTTAGGATGTGCTAGAGACAATTCACATATCCTTAGGGGCACCTGTGGTATACAATTCACAGTACTGGAGTTATTTAAAGTTAAGTAGTAAAATATGGAATAAAATATTTTATCTCTTTGGTCAAATAATTTATCACTTTGGAGAAAAAATATTAGCACAAAAAACAGCTTAAGAATAATTTTAAGGCAGTACTTAAACACATACAAAATAATATAGTGTGGTCTCCAGACTGTGGAGAGATGTTAGAAACAGAATTAAAAAGAAACCAGATCGATTGGGTTAAGTCATGATGACTTCCTGGAATACCTCAAATTTGACCCAGATTTTAATGGTTAGGTAGAAAAGGGGAGGCATTACAAGCATAAGGAAGGGCATATTAAGGCAAGAAGGACTTAGCAAGTCTAGGACATGAAATTCCCAAGTTAATTAGACAAAGGGAATGTACATGACATGAATAGGAAAACTGGACATAGCTAATGAACTCTTTAAATGTATTTGAAATTTTGTTTTAGGATTAAATTTTCTCCTTGTATTAGTTAGGACTTTTAGGTTCAAATCATATAAATCAACTTGACATAGCTAAGTTTAAAAAGGGATTTATTATATGGATACTGGGGAAAAAGTATTATGGGCATTCACAGTATGCCAGAAAGGGGATAGTCATAAAGCCCTCAACTCCCTGCCAAAGTTTTCTTACCATCTTTCTGCTTCTCTTTCTCTCGCTCTGTCTTTCCAAACTACTTTTTTGCTCCCTGATCTATGTGGCAGAAAACATGACCCAGTGTTTACATCTTCTTTCAGCAGCCTAGATTGAGGTAGGATTCTCTTGGACTCCATTCAAAATTGCAAAGAAAAGGAGTTTGATAGGCTCAGATGATTTCAGGTGCCAACACCTGGACCAGTAAAACTGAAGTCTGTAGGATATTTCATAATAGCTGTCAGACGCCTGCTTCTCCTGTGACTGAGTGGATGAAGGTAAAGGATGAATCCCAGAGAAGGGAGGTCAGATAACACAATATGGGTCCACCATATTTATATATCTAACTTCCCCTTCTTAAGTCCACTGGATTCATACTTACGAAATATTTTATGAGTTAGGCTGCGCTAATGGAAGACATGCCATCCTGCAAATGCAGACTATATTTTCAGGCTTCCTGTGTTCCACTCATGCCAGTAAGACAGAATTGAGGTAGCTTGAGAGCTGAAATTGGAGAATAAGGGTTTGCGGGTTCTAAGAGCTTTCCATAATGAGGAATCCTCAGTCATCTCTACTGTCTTTACTGAACAACAAATTTACCATTTGATCAAGTCAGGTAGACTTAAATGCAGTTGCATTTTTTTAGCTTTATTGAGATAGAATTGACATACAAAGAATTGCACGTATTTAATGTATATATCTTGATGAGTCTGGACATGTGTATACACCTGTGATACCATCACCACAACCTAGGTCCTGAGCATTCATCATCTCATCACAAAATTTCTTTGTGTTCTTTTGTGTTGTTATTGTTGTTGGGTTTTTTGTTTTGTTAAGAACACTTAACATGAGAGCTCTCGTCTTAGTGTATTTTTAAGTGCACGAGGAGGGGTGGCCAAGATGGCGGAATAAGAAGACCCTGAACCCACCTCCTCCCATAGACACACTAATTACAACTATTTATGGAGCAACTATATGAGAACTACCTGAAGTCTAGCAGAAAAGATTTTTCCACAACTAAAGATGTAAAGAAGGAACCACAACAAGACAGGTAGGTGGAGCAGAGTTGACAGGTGAGTCAAGACCCACAACCCTGAGTAGGAGACCCCCAAATGGGAGGCTAATCACAATTACAGAACTTCTCTGCAAGGAACCCACATTGGGGTTCTTAGATCAGGGATCCTGCACTGGGAAGACGAGGTCTAGACATTTGCCTTTGAAGCCCACTGAGGCTTGCATGTGGGAGAGGCAGGGGGCTGTAGGAAACAGAGACTCCACTCTTAAAGGGTGCATGCAAATACTCACACACTCCTAGTACCAGTGCAGAGGCAGTAATTTGAAAGGACCCTGGATCAGACCCACTTGCTGATCTTGGAGAGCCTCCCAGAGAGGCCATGGGCAACTGGGACTCTGACTGAAGATGGAGCTGCTGGCAGCAGCCGTTTTGAGGAGTTCATTCTGCCACAAGGACACTAACAAGGGCCATTTTGGAGTCCTCCCTCTAGCCAATTAGCACCAGGGATTTACCCACCCACCAGTAGGCCAGCACCAACCCCAGGCCCCCCACAGCCTCTATAACTGGCCACCCTGACCCAGCCCCACCTAACAGTAGGCCAAGACCAGCCCCAGGTCCCTGCCAGGCCTCACAGCCATCCACCTTGGGACATGGCCCCACCCACCGGTGGGCTAGTAGCCTCAACAGAAGGCAGGGCCTGGAAGCCAACTGGCCCAGGGGCCAGCCCTGCCTACCAAGGTACCCACAGTAATCAGCCCTACCGTAACAGAATGGCCAATGCAGCCCACATAGGAGGCACCCCTAGAGCATATAGCTCTGGTGACCAGAGTGCAGTATGCTGCTTGGCCCTATAAGATGTCTCTTACATAAGGCCACTTCTCCAAGACTGGGAAACATAACTGACCTACTTAATACATAGAAATAAACACAGAGAATTAGGGAAAATGAGGAGACAGAGGAATATGTTCCAAACAAAGGAACACTTAAAAACCCAGAAGAACTAAGTGAAATGGAGATAGGCAATCTACTTGATAAAAAGTTCAAGGTGGACTTCCCTGGTGGCTCAGTGGTTAAGAATCTGCCTGCCAATGCAGGGGACACGGGTTCGAGCCCTGCTCCGGGAAGATCCCACATGCCGCAGAGCAACTAACCGTGCGCCACAACTACAGAGCCTGCACGCTAGAGCACATGAGCCACAACTACTGAGCCTGCGTGCCACAACTATTGAAGCCCACGTGCCTAGAGCCCGTGCTCTGCAACAAGAGAAGCCACCGCAATGAGAAGCCCGCACACAACAACAAAGAGTAGCCCCTGCTCACCGCAACTAGAGAAAGCCCACGCACAGTAATGAAGACCCAAAGCAGACATAAATAAATAAATAAACAAACAAACAAACAAATAAATAAATTTATATTAAAAAAAAGAGTTCAAGGTAATGATTATAAAAATACTCAAAATACTCAATGAACTCAGAAAAAGAATGGATGAACACAATAAGTTTAACAAACAGTTAGAAAATACAAAGAAGAACTAAACAGAACTAAAGAATACAAAAATGAAATAAAAAATAGGCTAGAATGAATCAACAGTAAATTAGATGATACAGAAGAACAGATCAGTGAACTGCAAGACCAAGTGGTGGAATCCAAATTGGAAAGGAAAAATTAAAAATGTCACTATTTGCAGATGACATGATACTATATACAGAAAATCCTAAAGACACCATCAAAAAAGCCATTAGAACTAATAAATGAATTCAGTAAAATTTCAGGATACAAAATTAATGTACAGAAATCTGTTAAGTTTCTCTAGCTTGTCAATGAACTATCAGAAAGAGAAGTTAATAAAACAATCCCATTTACAATTGCATCAAAAAGAATAAAATGCCTAGGAATAAATCTAACACAGGAGGTAAAAGACCTGTACTTGGAAAAGACACTGATGAAATAAAATGAAGACTATAGAAGCAAATGGAAAGATATACAAAACATGTGGATTGGAAGAATTAATATTGTTAAAAAAGACTGTACTACTCAAGGCAATCTACAAATTCATTGCAATCCTTATCAAAATACTAATGGTGTTTTTCACAGAACTAGAATAAATAATTCTAAAATTTGTTTGGAAACACAAAAAACCCTGAATAACCAAAGCAATCTTGAGAAAGAAGAGCAAAGCAGGAGGTATCATGCTCTCTGATTTTAAACTATACTATCAAATTATAGTAATCTAAATAGTGTAGTACTGGCACAGTACTATATTTACATAGATTAATGGGACAGAATAAAGAGCCCAGAAATGAGCCCATACTTACGTGGTCAATTAATCATTGACAAAGAAGACAAGAATATACAATGGGGAAAAGACAGTCTCTTCAATAAATGGTGTTGATAAAACT
This sequence comes from Balaenoptera acutorostrata, assembly GCF_949987535.1. Taxonomy (NCBI): domain Eukaryota; kingdom Metazoa; phylum Chordata; class Mammalia; order Artiodactyla; family Balaenopteridae; genus Balaenoptera; species Balaenoptera acutorostrata. Next base: position 32,935,042 of record NC_080081.1, read on the forward strand.
AGGCAGATACATGCCTAAGAATCAGATTGGACTACTTTCTCACACCATATACAAACAAAAACTCAAAATGGATTAAAGACTTAAATGTAAGACCTGAAACTATAAAACTCCTAGAAGAAAGCGTAGGCAGTAAGCTCTTTGACATCAGTCTAGCATTTTTTTTTTTTTTGGTATGTCTCCTCAGGTACGGGAAACAAAAGCAAAAATAAAGAAATAAGACTACATCAAACTAAAATGTTTTTGCACAGTGAAGGAAACTATTAAGAAGGTGAAAAGGCAGCCTACTGAATTGGAGAAGATATTTGCAAGCAATGTATCTGCTAAGGGATTAATATCCAAAATATACAATGAACTCATACAACACAACATCAAACAAACAAACAACCTGCTTACAAAATAGACGGAGGGAACTGAATAGACATTTTTCCAAAGAAGATGTACAGATCACCAACAGACACATGAAAAGATCCTCAGCATCTCTAATCATCAGGCAAATGCAAATCAAAACCACAATGAGATGTCACCTCACACCTGTCAGAATGGCTATTATAAAAAAAACAGCAAATAACAAGTATTGTCTAGTATGGAAAAAAGGAAACCCTCACACACTGTTTGTGCAATTATAACTTGGTGCAGCCACTATGGAAAACAGTATTGAGGTTCCTCAAAAATTTTAAAATAAAACTTCCATATGATCCAGCAATTTCTTTTCTGGGTATTTACCCAAAGAAAACAAAAATACTAATTTGAAAAGATATATGAACTCCAATGTTCATTGCAGCATTATTTACAGTAGACAAGATATGGAAGTAACCTAAGTGTCGAAAAACAGACAAATGGTTAAAGATGTGTTATATATATACAATGGAGTATTACTCAGCCATAAAAGAAAATGAACTCTTGCCATTTGTGATAACATGGGTGGATCTAGTGTGTATCACGCTAAGTGAAATAAGTCAGAGAAAGACAAATACCACATGCTCTCACCTGTGGAGTCTAAAAAACAAAACAAACAGAACAAAATGAAAACAGACTCATAGATACAGAAAACAAATGAGTAGTTGCCAGAAGGAAGGAGGTTAAGGGTGGGGAAATAGGGAAAGGGAATTAAGAAGTACAGACCTCCAGTTATATAATAAATAAGTCACAGGGATGTAATATACAGCATAAGGAATATGGACAATAATATTGTAAATACTTTGTATGCAGACAATGGTTACTAGACTAATTGTGGTGACCATTTCATAATGTATGTAAATGTCAAATCATTATGTAATACACCTGAAACTAACATAATATTGTACATCAACTATATTTCAATAAAAAATAAAGTACACAAAATCTTACTGTTAACTATACAGTTGAATGTTTTTATAGATCCTGGACATAAAGGGGAAAATAAGGCCCACCATGAAAAACAAATTTAAAATTTGTTGTATTAGCTAAGATTCAGAAGATGTTAAATGTTCCACTCAGACGTTTTACTCTGGAATGTGTTCTTGATTTATAGCAGAAACTATCCTTTTTTTAAAAATGAAAGTGAAATACAATTTGCCATTCTCATAAATATTTTTCTTGGCATGTCCACTATTACTTATTTTTATGAAACTTTAGAATTTCAACTAAATTAACCTAGTTACACGCAGGGTTTTTTTTTTTATTTATTTTTGGCTGTGTTGGATCTTCGTTGCTGCACACGGGCTTTCTCTAGTTGCAGTGAGCAGGGGCTACTCTTCGTTGTGGTACGCAGGCTTCTCATTGCAGTGACTTCTCTTGTTGCAGAGCATGGGCTCTAGGCACATGGACTTCAGTAGTTGCAGCACACAGGCTCATTAGTTGCGGCGCGCAGGCTCAAGGGCACACGGGCTTCAGTAGTTGTGGCACGTGGGCTCAGTAGTTGTGGCTCACGGGCTCTAGAGTGCAGGCTCAGTAGTTGTGGCACACGGGCTTAGTTGCTCCGCATCATGTGGGATCTTCCCGGACCAGGGCTCGAACCCTTGTCCTGTGCATTGGCAGGCAGATATTTAACCACTGCGCCATCTGGGAAGTTCCACATGCAGGTTTCTTTTTGCCATGAAAACTTCTTTGCCACTATCAATAGAAAATCCACTGAATGGGCTAAATATTATGTCCTGTCAATGAACACTATGTGAATTCATTTTCTCACTATGCCTGGAAGTCTACAGGCAAGGTACTGAAATGTTTGACATTGTGGATATCAGTACAGTCAGCCCAAGACAAAACTGATTTCTAAAAATCAAGCCAGCAAAGAATAGGTTCATAAGCCATAAGTCACCTGCTCTGCTTTCAGCACTGGACTCTACTGGCTCAGAGCTGCTCTTGAAATGTACGTGTAGGTCACTGATATACCAGAATACAAGAAGATCAAAGTGCAATGATACGTTCTATCGCTTTGGGATCTATCTTGAATTGGAGTTGTGCAGTATTATATTAAAAATTTCAGCCTCAAGAAATAATTTAATTCAGAGAACATTAGGATTCATTTTATCATTATCTGTTCCTCCTATGAAAGAGAAATAAAACAATAAAATTGCATGATGGCTCTCTGGTTATTGCTTTATTTCAACAAAGGAGATAATATGGGCACTAAGTTAATGGGCTGAGGGAAAACTTTGTAGGACATTATGCTACATATGTCATAGAAAATCTTTACTATGTCTTAAAATAGACTCTGTTAATCAACATCATCACTGGTTTGTTCAAAATAAAATAGGTTAATTTCCAGTGATTTTTCCCAACCCCTAGCAAGGTCTTGGGCTTGAGACCAACTTGGAACTGTTCTTCAGGAAGGCTAAGATGTAAAAGGAGCACCTCTGAGAGCCTAGGTCTTACTCTGGAAGTTCTCTAATATTATACAAAACTAAGAAAGAAAGACAAGAGGAGAGAAGACAGAGAAGCTGAGGTTTCAAATTGAAACAGGCTGGGTTGTGTACCAATCTGAAGGCACAAAAATGGGCAGCAAGCCTGTGGCCTCAGGGTGGCAGAGAGAGCAGAGTAAGGAGAAAGCCTTAGGACGTAGGCTCCGTGGAGGAAGAAACTCATCATGTGCTTTGCCCCGTGCCTAGAATAATGCCTGGATGTTATATTGAATAGATGCTCAATTCACATTGATTAAATAATAAATGGTTGGCTGAATAAAGGAATTCACAAAAGGTGAACTTGTACAATCCAGTACACAAAATAGATGTCTCTTTCACATCACCTTCAGTGTGTGCTGCATAAAATGGCTTTTAAAAGTATCTGACTACACCACAGCGGAAACATGCTCCTAAAAGGAGTAAATGCAAGAAGTTACGCTGTGCAAAAGGCCTTCCCCTTCGCATTTCATTGTGATCGTTCTCTCCATTATTATCATAGTAATTAAGCTCACATTAAGTATAGCATCTGTCTTTTTCCTCTGCTGCTTAAGCATACCATGTTTTTTCTTTTTTATTAAGAAAAACTCCAGAAATAATACCAAGTAAAATTGAATGTATAATATTAAGAATAATATTTTCCATCTACTATTTTCTAGACTTGGAAAATGTGCTATTGGCAAGATCAAACTCCTCCCCCTAATATTTGACATTCTCTACCCTTACCTGACCCCACTTTATGAACTCAGTCTCCTGGCTTCCCATGTATCCATCACCCCAATTAAACTGACCTTCTCTCGAGTCTCATGCCATTTTGTTTCCCAGATTTTGGTTATGCTTATCCCCATATCGGGGTACTATCCCCCTTTCCTATGAGTTGCTCCTCTTACTTTTCAAGTTCTAGTTCTCGTTCAAGTTGTAATGCTCCTTAAACTTTTATCTGTTTAGTTATTTTTCACAAAGTTTTGATTGCATTTATAATTTTTAGAACAAAGTCAGTGTTTTAGGTACTCTGCATAGGTTTTTCATGATAGGCATTTGATAAATATCGGTGATTTTTCTTTTTCTGGCTGTAGTTTTCCGAGTCAGTATTAATTTACATTTAAAGGCAACATTTAAAGGCAACCATAGCCTAAAACACTAGATAGAATGCCACGAGTAGGTGATATGCCACACGCTTTACATGAGCACAATTATGTGATACAATCTTCTCCAACCTTCTGAATTAGGAGCATATGAATATGATTTGCAGCCAATGAGTTTAGTTTTTTCCAATGTAGAATATCATTATTTCTTAATTTCATCAGTCTTGTATTTTTCTTTGATTTCTCTTTCTGCCCAATGATTAGTATATTAGTCACAACAGGTCAGAAATAAGTCTTTACTTGAGTTTATGAACTTTACAATGACTTTTTCAGAAGCAACATCTATAAGACGGACTTTACCGACAGCTGCAGTGGACGCTGGGCAAGTGACAGCAGGTTATCATGAGTTCAAGCTGCTGTAGGGCTCTGCTTGTACTGTGATATCCTCTTCTGTAGTTGTCTCCTGCTCTTCTTTGTCCTTCTGATAAACTCTAAGCCATTCCTCTAATGACAATGGCTTACAATTAGAAAACACTCTCTTTGGCCAGATGTTGTCCTATGCCCCCCAAATTTAACATTATGGCACCCATTGATAAAAGATGATTAATAGTTATAATTTATTAAGAATGTATGCTTCTGGCTTTTGGTAATAGCAGAGTAGCATATACCAAAACAGTCCTCCTGCCATTGGCAATTATAAACTCTGGACAAACTGTAAAACACAACAGCTTGAGGTACTAAGGAGCAACCCAAAGGAGGCAGACAATGGAGGCCATATGATCCTTGAAATAAGGGTAACAAACTGGTTCAGATATATACTTGTCTGGCTTTTTTTAGGGCAATCCCCAGTCCATGTAGCATATGGGATCTAGAACTCAATCAGAGAGTAGAACTCCTTCTGTGATGAGAAGTCAAAAGTCAGAATTCAGGGCCGCCAGAGTAGCTGGGAATTGAAGGCAGAAATTCTGCAAATGAAGCAATCACCTCAAATCTGCACTTCAACTCTTAGCTAATGCCTGAACTGTACAAATGAGAAGCAAGAGTATAACGTTTCCAGTGGAAATCAAATGCAGGAAGGCTGAAAGAGCAGAACAGAGATTTCAACATCTGCCTAGTTCTGAGGGGACAGGACTTGACATTCAAGTCCTAGTAAATTAATGGGGATTGGCGAACAGCTTGAACTTTCTATTAAAACCCCAGAAGGGCTACACATTAGAGTAAGAATCACATCTCAGAACTAACTGAAATAGATCCATCCCAACAAAACTCAAAATTAGAACCAAATATTGACACAATCACAGTGATCTACCAGTAATTCAACTGCCTGCTAAAAAAAGACCCTCAATACCCTTCAGAGGACGCTGCAGAATACAGAATCTCTACAATGTATCATCATGCACAATGCCCAATATAAACTTTTAACTTATTTAACGTGCATAAAAACTAAATAATTATTAAAAATTATTAAACACAGGAAAATGTGACCCATAGTCAAGAAAGATGTCAATAGAAACAGACCTAGAAATTGTTCTGATGCTGAAATTTGTAGTCAGAGCTTTAAAATAATGATGATAAATATATTAACGGATCTTCAGGAAAATGGATGAAGAGATAGATAATTTCAGGAGGGATGTGGAAACTCTGATAAAAAAACAAATGCTACACTTAGAATTTTAAAAAGATAATATCTGGAATTTTATAAGCATTGTTGGGATCAACAGCAGATTGAAGAATGCAGAATAAAGGATCAGAAAACTAGAAGAGAGGTGAATAGAAATTCTTAAAACTGAAGCAAAGATTGCTTGATCGGTAAGGGAAACAAATATCTTTAGCCCTAGGAAACAAACCCTAAATTAAAAGGAAGACAGTAATGTACATAACGTGATTATTTTCTATAATTCTAGGGATTGATAATGTACTAACATGTGCCATTGAACTAATTAACAAGTGTTAAATAACTTAGTTGCAAAAAATTTTTTAAATAAACAAATAAAACTGAAGCACAGAGAGCAAAAGATTGAAAAAATTGAGCAGAACTTTAATGTTATGTGACAGCATCAAGTGGTCAAACATACATGTCCTTAGAGTCTTTGAAGGAAAGAAGAGGGAGATGAGGGAGAAAAAAATATCTGAAGGAATATAGGGCAAAAATTTTCCAAATTTGATGAAAAACATTAACAAAGAGATTTTAAAAATTCACCAAAATCCCAAATAGAATAAATTGTACACCTAGGCATATTTGCTGAAAACCAAAGATATGGTCTTAAAAACAGCCAGAAAAACAGACAAATTACATACAAAGAAACAACAAAAAGATACATTTGACTAGTTATTTGAAACAAAGGAAGCTGGAAATAATGGAATGACATCTTTAAAGTACTGAAAAAAAATTAAAAACCTGTAAATTTACAATTCTGTACTCTATAAAAGTATCCTTCAAAAGTGGAGGCAAAATAAAGAAAATTTTATGAAATGAAAATCGGTGCAGCCGCTATGGAAAAGAGTATGGAGGTTTCTCAAAAATTAAAAATAGAACTATGATATAATCCAACAATCCCATATCTGGGTATATATCCAAAGGAAATGCAAACAGGATATCAAAGAGATGTCTGCACTCCCATGTTCATTGCAGCATTATTCACAATAGCCAAAATATGGAAACAACTTAAGTGTTCATCAATGGATGAATGGATAAAGAAGATGTGTGATAAACATATATAATGGAATATAATTCAGACATGTGAAAAAAGGAAATTGTGCCATTTTTGACAACATGGATGGATCTTGAGGGTATTCTGCTAAGTGAAATAAGCCAGACAAAAGATAAATGGTGTCAAATATATGTGGAATCTAAAAAATAGTCAAACTCTTAGAAACAGAGTAGAAAAGTATTTGCCAAGGCCTGGAGAGTAGAGGAAATAGAGAGAGGTTGGTAAAAGGATCCAAACATTCAGGACTTCCCTGGTGGTGCAGTGGTTAAGAATCTGCCTACTAATGCAGGGGACACGGGTTCGAGCCCTGGTCTGGGAAGATCCCACATGCCGTGGAGCAACTACACCCATGTGCCACAACTACCAAGCCTGTGCTCTACAGCTCATGGGCCACAACTACTGAGCCTGCATGCCACATCTACTGAAGCCCACGTGCCTAGATCCCGTGCTCCGCAAAAGAGAAGCCACTGCAATGAGAAACCCGTGCAACGAAGAGTAACCCACGCTCACCGCAACTAGAGAAAACTTGCATGCAGCAACAAAGACCCAATGCAGCCAAAAATTAATTAATTAATTAATTAAAAAAAAAAAAGAGGGAGAGAGAGAGAAATATCAGACAGAGATTTAGAATTATAGGAAGGAATGAGAATACCAGAAAGATAAATTTGTGGATCAATATAAGAGATTATTTTTGCTCCTTTTCTAATTGTCTAATAGACAATTGACTGTTAAAACCAAAAATACTAATTTCTAGGTTATAAATTTCTGAGAGCTTACTTAGTACAAAGCACCATCTTGAGTGTTTTATACATGCTAATTTCTATAATCCACACAATAACCTAACAAGAGGAGAAAAGTGTAGGAACTTGACCATGGTTACAGTTAGTAGGCATTTAACATTGTAATGGTTAAAATATGGGTTCTGGAATTAATAAACCTGGATTCGAATGCTGTCTTTCCATTTACCAGCTGAGTGTACCTGGAAACTTTACTTCATGCATATTTAAAACAAAATTAATTATGTTTATTTTTTTATACAGCAGGTTCTTATTAATTATCTATTTTATACATATTAGTGTATATATGTCAATCCCAATCTCCCAATTCATCCCAGCCCCCCGCACCCCGCCCTGCTTTCCCCCCTTGGTGTCCATATGTTTGTTCTCTACGTCTGTGTCTCTATTTCTGCCTTGCAAACCAGTTCCTCTGTACCATTTTTCTAGATTCCACATATATGTGTTAATATATGATATTTGTTTTTCTCTTTCTGACTTACTTCACTCTGTATTACAGTCTCTAGGTCCATCCACATCTCTTCAAATGACCCAATTTCAAACTTTTTTATGGCTGACTAATAGTCAATTATACATATGTACCACACCTTCTTTATCCATTCTCCTGTTGATGGGCATTTAGGTTGCTTCCATAACCTGACTATTGTAAATAGTGCTTCAATGAACATTGGGGTGCATGTGTCTTTTTGAACTATGGTTTTCTCTGGGTATATGCCTAGTAGTGGGATTGCTGGGTCATATGGTAATTCTATTTTTAGTTTCTTAAGGAACCTCCATACTGTTCTCCATAGTGGCTGTATCAATTTACATTCCCACCAACAGTGCAAGAGTGTTCCCTTTTCTCCACACCCTCTCCAGCATTTATTGTTTCTAGAATTTTTGATGATGGCCATTCTGACTGGTGTGAGATAATAGCTCATTGTAGTTTTGATTTGCATTTCTCTAATGATTAATGATGTTGAGCATTCTTTTATGTGTCTGTTGGCAATCTGTATATCTTCTTTGGAGAAATGTCTATTTAGGTCTTCTGCCCATATTTGGATTGGGTTGTTTGTTTTTTTGTTATTGAGCTGCATGAGCTGCTTGCAAATTTTGGAGATTAATCCTTTGTCAGTTGCTTTATTTGCAAATATTTTCTCCCATTCTGAGGGTTGTCTTTTGGTCTTGTTTATGGTTTCCTTTGCTGTGCAAAAATTTTTAAGTTTCATTAGGTCTCATTTGTTTATTTTTGTTTTTATTTCCATTTCTTAAGGAGCTGGGCCAAAAAGGATCTTGCTGTGATTTATGTCATAGAGTGTTCTGCCTATGTTTTCCTCTAAGAGTTTGATAGTGTCTGGCCGTACATTTAGGTCTTTAATCCATTTTGAGTTTATTTTTGTGTACAGTGTTAGGGAGTGTTCTAATTTCATCCTTTCACATGTACCTGTCCAGTTTTCCCAGCACCACTTATTGAAGAGGCTGTCTTTTCTCCACTGTATATGCTTGCCTCCTTTATCAAAGATAAGGTGACCGTATGTGTGTGCATTTATCTCGGGGCTTTCTATCCTGTTCCATTGATCTATATTTCTGTTTTTGTGCCAGTACCATACTGTCTTGATTACTGTAGCTTTGTAGTATAGTCTGAAGTCAAGGAGACTGATTCCTCCAGCTCCATTTTTCGTTCTCAAGAATGCTTTGGTTATTCGGGGTCTTTTGTGTTTCCATACAAATTGTGAAGTTTTTTGTTCTAGTTCTGTGAAAAATGCCATTGGTAGTTTGATAGGGACTACATTGAATCTGTAGATTGCTTTGGGTAGTAGAGTCATTTTCACAATGTTGATTCTTCTAATCCAAGAACATGGTATATCTCTCCATCTATTTTTATCATCTTTAATTTCTTTCATCAGTGTCTTATAATTTTCTGCATACAGGTCTTTTGTCTCCTTAGGTAGGTTTATTCCTAGATATTTTATTCTTTTTGTTGCAATGGTAAATGGAGGTGTTTTCTTAATTTCACTTTCAGATTTTTCATCATTAGTGTATAGAAATGCAAGAGATTTCTGTGCATTAATTTTGTATCCTGCTACTTTACCAAATGCATTGATTAGCTCTAGTAGTTTTCTGGTAGCATCTTTAGGAGCCTCTATGTATAGTATCATGTCATCTGCAAACAGTGACAGCTTTACTTCTTCTTTTCCGGTTTGGATTCCTTTTATTTCTTTTTCTTCTCTGATTGCTGTGGCTAAAACTTCCAAAACTATGTTGAATAATAGTGGTGAGAGTGGACAACCTTGTCTTGTTCCTGATCTTAGTGGAAATGGTTTCAGTTTTTCACCATTGAGGATGATGTTGGCTGTGGGTTTTTCATATATGACCTTTATTATGTTGAGGAAAGTTCCCTCTATGCCTCCTTTCTTCAGGGCTTTTATCATAAATGGGTGTTGAATTTTGTCTAAAGCTTTTTCTGCATCTATTGAGATGATCATATGGTTTTTCTCCTTCAATTTGTTAATATGGTGTATCACGTTGATTGATTTGTATATATTGAAGAATCCTTGCATTCCTAGAATAAACCCCACTTGATCATGGTGTATGATCCTTTTAATGTGCTGTTGGATTCTGTTTGCTAGTATTTTGTGGAGGATTTTTGCATCTATGCTCATCAGTGATATTGGCCTGTAGTTTTCTTTCTTTGTGACATCTTTGTCTGGTTTTGGTATCAGGGTGATGGTGGCCTCATAGAATGAGTTGGGGAGTGTTCCTCCCTCTGCAATATTTTGGAAGAACTTGAGAAGGATAGGTGTTAGCTCTTCTCTAAATGTTTGATAGAATTCGCCTGTGAAGGCATCTTGTCCTGTGCTTTTGTTTGTTGGAGGATTTTTAATCACAGTCTCAATTTCAGTGCTTGTGATTGGTCTGTTCATATTTTCTATTTCTTCCTGGTTCAGTCTCGGAAGGTTGTACATTTCTAAGAATCTGTCCATTTCTTCCAGGTTGTCCATTTTATTGGCATAGAGTTGCTTGTAGTAATCTCTCATGATCGTTTGTATTTCTGCAGTGTCAGTTGTTACTTCTCCTTTTTAATTTCTAATTCTATTGATTTGAGTCTTCTCCCTTTTTTTTCTTGATGAGTCTGGCTAAGGGTTTATCAATTTTGTTTATCTTCTCAGAGAACCAGCTTTTAGTTTTATTGATCTTTGCTATCGTTTCCTTCATTTCTTTTTCATTTATTTCTGATCTGATCTTTATGATTTCTTTCCTTCTGCTAACTTTGGGGTTTTTTGTTCTTCTTTCTCTAATTGCTTTAGGTGCAAGGTTAGGTTGTTTAGGAACAAGAACAGGATGTTTCCTGTTTCGTAAGGTAGGATTGTATTGCTATAAACTTCCCTCTTAGAACTGCTTTTGCTGCATCCCATAGGTTTTGGGTCATCGTGTCTCCATTGTCATTTGTTTCTAGGTATTTTTTGATTTCCCCTTTGATTTCTTCAGTGATCACTTCGTTATTAAGTAGTGTATTGTTTAGCCTCCATGTGTTTGTATTTTTTACAGATCTTTTCCTGTAATTGATATCTAGTCTCATAGCGTTGTGGTCGGAAAAGATATTTGATACGATTTCAATTTTCTTAAATTTACCAAGGCTTGATTTGTGACCCAAGATCTGATCTATCTGGGAGAATGTTCCATGAGCACTTGAGAAAAATGTGTATTCTGTTGTTTCTGGGTGGAATGTCCTATAAATATCAATTAAGTCCATCTTGTTTAATGTATCATTTAAAGCTTGTGTTTCCATATTTATTTTCATTTTGGATGATCTGTCCATTGGTGAAAGTGGGGTGTTAAAGTCCCCTACTATGATTGTGTTACTGTCGATTTCCCCTTTTATGGCTGTTAGTATTTGCCTTATGTATTGAGGTGCTCCTATGTTGGGTGCATAAACATTTACAATTGTTATATCTTCTTCTTGGATCGATCCCTTGATCATTATATAGTGTCCTTCTTTGTCTCTTGTAATAGTCTTTATTTTAAAGTCTATTTTGTCTGATATGAGAATGGCTACTCCAGCTTTCTTTTGATTTCCATTTGCGTGAAATATCTTTTTACATCCCCTCCCTTTCAGTCTGTATGTGTGCCTACATTTGAAGTGGGTCTCTTGTAGACAGCATATATACAGGTCTTGTGTTTGTATCCATTCAGCCAGTCTGTGTCTTTTGGTGGGAGCATTTAATCCATTTACATTTAAGGTAATTATCAATATGTATGTTCCTATTCCCATTTTCTTAAATGTTTTGGGTTTGTTATTGTAGGTGTTTTCCTTCTCTTGTGTTTCCTGCCTAGAGAAGTTCCTTTAGCATTTGTTGTAAAGCTGGTTTGGTGGTGCTGAACTCTCTCAGCTTTTGCTTGTCTGTAAAGGCTTTAATTTCTCCATCAAATCTGAATGAGATCCTTGCTGGGTAGAGTAATCTTGGTTGTAGGTTTTTCTCCTTCATCACTTTAAATATGTCCTGCCACTCCCTTCTGGCTTGCAGAGTTTCTGCTGAAAGATCAGCTGTTAACATTATGGGGATTCCCTTGTGTGTTATTTGTTGTTTTTCCCTTGCTGTTTTTAATATGTTTTCTTTATATTTAATTTTTGATAGTTTGATTAATATGTGTCAAGGTGTGTTTCTCCTTGGATTTATCCTGTATGGGACTCTCTGTGCTTCCAGGACTTGATTAACTATTTCCTTTCCCAGATTAGGGAAGTTTTCAACTATAATCTCTTCAAATATCTTCTCAGTCCCTTTCTTTTTCTCTTCTTCTTCTGGAACCCCTATAATTCAAATGTTGGTGCGTTTAATGTTGTCCCAGAGGTCTCTGAGACTGTCCTCAGTTCTTTTCATTCTTTTTTCTTTATTCTGCACTGCAGTAGTTATTTTCACTATTTTATCTTCCAGGTCACTTATCCGTTCTTCTGCCTCAGTTATTCTGCTATTGATCCCTTCTAGAGTATTTTTAATTTCATTTATTGTGTTGTTCATCATTGCTTGGTTCCTCTTTAGTTCTCCTACGTCCTTGTTAAATGTTTCTTGTATTTTTCCTTTCTATTTCCAAGATTTTGGATCATCTTTACTGTCATTATCCTGAATTCTCTTTCAGGTAGACTGCCTATTTCCTCTTCATTTGTTAGGTCTGGTGTGTTTTTACCTTACTGCTTCATCTGCTGTGTGTTTTTCTGTCTTCTCATTTTGCTTATCTTACTGTGTTTGGGGTCTCCTTTTTGCGGGCTGCAGGTTCGTAGTTCCTGTTGTTTTTGGTATCTGTCCCCAGTGGCTAAGGTTGTTTCAGTGGGTTGTGTAGGCTTCCTGGTGGAGGGGACTAGTATCTGTGTTCTGGTGGATGAGACTGGATCTTGTCTTTCTGGTGGGCACGTCCACGTATGGTGGTGTGTTTTGGGGTGTCTGTGGCCTTATTATGATTTTAGGCAGCCTCTCTACTAATGGATGGGGCTGTGTTCCTGTCTTGCTAGTTGTTTGGCATAGGGTGTCCAGCACTGTAGCTTGCTGGTCGTTGAGTGAAGCTGGGTCTTGGTGCTGAGATGGAGATCTCTGGGAGATTTTTGCCATTTGGTATTACGTGGAGCTGGGAGGTCTCTTGTGGACCAGTGTCCTGAAGTTGGCTCTCCCACCTCAGAGGCACAGCCCTGATGCCTGGCTGGAGCACCAAGAGCCGTCATCCACACGGCTCAGAATAAAAGGGAGAAAAAATAGAAAGAAAGAAAGAAAGAAAGAAAGAGGATAAAATAAAATAAAGTAAGATAAAATAAAATAAAGTTATTAAAATAAAAAATAATTATCATGGAAAAAAAATTTTTTTAAGTAAAAAAAAACACACACACACACAAAACGGACAGACAGAACCTTAGGAGAAATGGTGAAAGCAAAGCTATACAGACAAAATCTCACACAGAAGCATATACATACACGCTCACAAAAAGAGGGAAAGGGGAAAAAATGTTATATCTTGCTCCCAAAGTCCACCTCCTTAATTTGGGATGATTCGTTGTCTATTCAGGTATTCCACAGATGCAGGTACATCAAGTTGATTGTGGAGATTTAATCCACTGCTTCTGAGGCTGCTGGGAGAGATTTCCCTTTCTCTTCTTTGTTCTCACAGCTCCTGGGTTTCAGCTTGGATTTGGCTCTGCCTCTGCGTTTAGGTCGCCTGAGGGCGTCTGTTTTTCACTCAGACAGGATGGGGTTAAAGGATCAGCTGATTCTGGGGCTCTGGCTCACTCAGGCCGGGGGGAGGGAGGGGTACGGATGCGGGGCGAGCCTGCGGCGGCAGAGACCGGCGGGATGTTGCACCAGCCTGAGGCGCGCCGTGCGTTCTCCCGGGGAAGTTGTCCCTGGATCACGGGACCCTGGCAGTGGCGGGCTGCACAGGCTCCTGGGAGGGGCGGTGTGGAGAGTGACCTGTGCTCGCACACAGGCTTCTTGGTGGTGGCAGCAGCAGCCTTAGCGTCTCCTGTCCGTCTCTGGGGCCCGCGCTGATTGCTGCGGCTCGCGCCAGTCTCTGGAGCTCGTTTAGGCAGTGCTGTGAGTCCCCTCTCCTTGCGCGCCGCGAAACAAAGAGGCAAGAAAAAGTCTCTTGCCTCTTCAGCAGCTGCAGACTTTTTCCCGGACTCCCTCCCGGCTAGCTGTGGTGTGCTAACCCCTTCAGGCTGTGTTCACGCAGGCAACCCCAGTCCTCTCCCCTGTGATCCGACCGAAGCCCGAGCCTCAGCTCCCAGCCCTGCCCGCCCCAGCGGGGGAGTAGACAAGCCTCTCGGGCTGGTGAGTGCTGGTCGGCACCGCTCCTCTGTGCGGGAATCCCTCCGCTTTGCCCTCCGCACCCCTGTGGCTGCGCTCTCCTCCGTGGCTCCGAAGCTTCCCCCCTCCGCCACCCACTGTCTCCGCCCGCAAAGGGGCTCCTAGTGTGTGGAAACCTTTCCTCCTTCACAGCTCCCTCCCACTGGTGCAGGTCCCATCCCTATTCTTTTGTCTCTGTTATTTCTTTTTTCTTTTGCCCTACCCAGGTACGTGGGGAGTTTCTTGCCTTTTGGGAGGTCTGACGTCTTCTGCCAGCATTCAGTGGGTGTTCTATAGGAGCAGTTCCATGTGTAGATGTATTTCTGATGTATCTGTGGGGAGAAAGGTGTTCTCTGCGTCTTACTCTTCCACCATCTTCTCCTCTCTCCTGGAGTGTACTTTTAAAGGAAGAATGAGAAAGAAAGAAAGAGAAAGCAACATTTTGGTAGGAAAATCTTTCTGTCCCTTTCAGTGGGGATAGAAAGCAGTGATATTGCTGCAAGTGTGAGTCTGAATGTTCTACTTAGTTCATCTTGCTGTGAACAGAACTAGAAAACTCAAGACAGTGTCATAAACTCTGGCTTATCCAGTGTAGAGTGGGCTTCAGGGTGAAACCTAAAAATGAATGAATCGTCCTTGCTTAAAGTAATAAAGAAAAATCAAGCAACATCCTAGGATGAGAGTTAAATGATATGCAACATTTTAACAGAGATTTGAAGACCTGTAAGACGGACAATGGCAAGTTCAGCCTGCTAATGGCTCACACCTGTGGCTGAGGACAGTATGTGCTCCTTACTTGATTCTCAGTGTGAGAGGAGCTTGATTGGAGACCCTGATGACTTGAAAGATCACCTTCCTCCCTGGGCATGTTTCTCACCTATTATGGTTCACCCTGAACTGGACTCTCTAGACCCCAGGACAGGGACCCCTTGCAAACTCTTCCCCTTCCTGTGCCTCCCAGCCCACACCCGGATTTGAGGAGCTGCAGGAAGAGAGCTCTGTCTTGAAACATCCTCACTTTTGGTAAGGCCTGATGACCTTCGAAGTCTGTCCAGTTAGTTTTCTCATTTACTATCAAGCTTTAATCTCTCTTTGGTTGGATTTTGACTAAAGCTGAGATCTTTAAATATATATGTTCAAGTGGTTAAGAGTGTGCTAAGTAATTGGGTACATTCTTACAAATATAATGGGTAATGGCAATAATGATTAATCTGTGAAGGAAAATGTGGAATAATTTTTATTTGCTCTCAGTATAACTGTCTGATGTTAGGATTTGGCATTTCCTTGTGGGAACCCAATTACGGTGATGTGCTGCCAAGATAAAGGAAGCAGGAAATAAGTACCGCACCCCAGTAAGACTATATGGAGGCTTTAAAAAACATTTTGAAAAATAGCTTGTCTGCTGACAGGATCAATTGAACTTAAGGAATATTTCCTAACCCTACTGCCATGAGGTGTTAGTTTCCAAATTTCTGTGACTATTATTCTGATAGTAGTGCCATTTCTCTCTTTTGGGATTTCCTGAATCCTGTTCCTGGCTCTGCTGTGGGAGGGGAGATAGTTTCAATGAGTCCCACCAAGCTGGTTTGAATCAGGGTCACAACTGTGTAAAGAGCTACAGTCCTTGCCTTTCTACACACTTCCCTAGAAAAGCCTCTCTTATTTGGTACTTGTGATTTTCTTTCAGTACTCTCTTAGCACTACGACAAGAAGGGATTTTCTCTTTTTGCCAAAACATCACTTATAATTTTGAGGTGATGTCCCTGTTAAAGTCACAATTACTAGTCTCTAAACTGGTAGAGAAATGATATCCTGAATCTCAACGGATAGTAACCCATCCTCTAACATATGCAAATCACAGATATAGGTCAAGGGGAAAAATTATTTCTGAACTTCCCATTACCAGTGGGAATGGGAATATATCCCATTCCCTTGAGATATATATATATACATATATATATATACACACACACACACACACACACACACATATATATACACATATATATGTATATATATATCATATATACATATATATACATATATATGTATATATGATATGTATATATATATACCAAAATTATATTCTAAAATTCTGGAAGGTCTCCAAGGATTGCTTTGCAGCTTCCTATTCTCAGGTGTACACCTTTGTAACTGTAACAGATCTAAAAGTACTAGGTAATTTGAATGCTGGTTACCCAAGGAAGGCACATATCATTTTTTGATCAAAACTTGTTATAATTTTGTGAATAGAGTGAGAAAAGATGTCACAGAATTCTGATAAAATGGGAGAAAGAAGTGGAACAAAGGGGTTAAATATAATTCTCTTATATAAATATAAATGAAGGTCTATATTATCTATTGGGCCTTGATAGTAAGTCAGTATCATGCAGGGTCCTGTTTTGCTCAACTGGACAAAACATCTCGGTCAGCATAGAGCCTCTCCTGTGGCTGCTCTGTGAATGTATTCACTTACTAGATACTGTGAACACACATTATATGTGAAGGTGTAGGGAATACAGAGATAAAAGTGATAGGGTCTTTGTCCCCAATAAAAACTTAAAAATCTATCAAAAATAACGATAATAAGGTTGTTTTTTGTTTTTAATAAATTTATTTATTTATTTATTTATTTTTGGCTGCATTGGGTCTTGCTGCGTGCGGGCGTTCTCTAGTTGTGGTAAGCAGGGGCTACTCCTTGTTGCGGTGCGTGGGCTTCTCATTGCAGTGGCTTCTCGTGTTGTGGAGCACAGGCTCTAGGTGCACAGGCTTCAGTAGTTGTGGCATGCAGGCTCAGTAGTTGTGACTCGCGGGCTCTAGAGCGCAGGCTCAGTAGTTGTGGCGCACGGGCTTAGTAGCTCCGCGGCATGTGAGATCTTCCCAGACCAGGGCTTGAACCCATGTCCCCTGTATTGGCAGGCAGATTCTTAACCACTGCGCCACCAGGGAAGTCCCGATAGTAAGGTTTTGATTACAGCACAGTACCAAGTCTGAGTCCTGCCTCAACTTTCATAAGCTAGTCCTTCATAGAAATGTATTAATCAGGCAATATTGTTTGGAGGTAGAATTTTCAGGGCCAATGTTCCTAGACCTCAGCTCCCACAGGAGGCTTTGGTTTGGGCTTCTTTCTGGTTACAAACACACCGAGGCAGGTCTCCTTAGTGAGGATATCAACGTTACGTATAATCAGTGCCACTATGGTTATGCTCATCAGTGTGTCATTAACACTCATCAGACTGTGTTCCTATGAACAGTTTCATAGTAATCAGGGTTCTGTTACTACTCGTCATCTCAATGGGGCTCTGCGAGGCAAGACTGCTGTGACAGTGGGGTACAAGAGACATAGCTACATAAGAAGTGGCTTAAACTGGCTACCACAGCAGATGGCTATTTGGGGAGATGAAACGAGCAGGGCTGTAATCTGTTTTAGGAAAAGATTATTATTTTTTAGTCCATTATAACCTGCAAAACGATTGTGGCTGAGTAAATATCACACAACCATCAATTCTGGAAGGCTGTTGTAATTCTGTTTGGTTAAATGTGTTGGCAAAGCAGATGTAACAGGTAGCCAAGGAGACCCACTCCATAGACAGAATAAATAACATTTATTTTTGCTGGAAAAGATACATAATATTATATTGTAATTATAGGTCTTTAATCACCCCAGAAAAAATTTTAGATGCTGTTGGAGAGAAGACAAGGGCAATCTTCAGGTTCTTTTAAAGAGCAAGACAGCATGTAGCCTGAAGATCATGGGGTTTGGATTCAGAAAGTGGTTCTGTTTCATCCCAACATTGTGACCTTAAGCAAGCTACTAAACCTCACTTTATTCATCTGTAAAATGGAGCTAATGGTATCTTACAGGTTTTTTATAAGGGTTAAAGATAATATATGTAGAATGACTAACTACAGTTATTATTGGCTTACTCACACCCAGGTATACTAGCTAGTCTTCATTAGCTATTACTGTTTTTTATATTAACTGTATACAAACTACATTCTAATCCAGTCAGTTCCTATCCCGAGGCTTACAAACATACACAATCATCAAAAACAAGAAAAGACACTAAAACAAAACAAAACAAAACCCATAAACACTGGCTTTAAGCATCTTTTCAGGTGAGGGTATCTTCCTATAAACCTTCCATGTTTATTCTTTTTTTAGGTTGCCATTCCTCAACCTCAAGAGAGAATGGAAGAAAGGAAGGGAGGAAGGAAGGAAGAAAGGAGGGAAGGAGGGAGGGAGGAAGGGAGAAAGGAAGGGAGAAAGAAAGAAAGAAAGGAAGGAAGGAAGGAAGGAAAGAAGGGGGAGGAAGGAAGGAAGAAGGAAGGAAGAAAGAGAGAAAGAAAGAAAGAGAGAGAAAGAAAGAAAGAAAGAAAGAAAGAAAAAGAAAGAAAGAAAGATGGAAGGAAAGAAACTCTGTCTTTTTGGGAGTGAAGACTAAGAAGCCTTAAATTCAATGAGAGATAGTCAGATTAAAGAGTTTGTTATGGAATATATCTCTTCCTTTGTTAAGATATCAGAGTATTTAGAGATCTATCTAAATAAGCAATCTCAAGAAGAGTTTATATTCAATTATGACAATATTCTCATGTGATATTTTATAATATTTCTCTAAATGGGGTAGTCTTTGCCCTGGTTTGCCTGGGACACTTCTAGTCTATTCCTGTTATTCTGGCTTAATCATTAACAGTCTCAACCATCCTTTCACTCTTAAAGGTATCCTAGTTTGGACAATAAGTACAGTCATCTTATGCAAAGCATTTTATACTTGAATTTTCCCGGGAACTCAGGTTAGATGACATACAATAGAAGGTATTGAATATTTTACCTACAACCTGTGTAAATTATACAAATTGGCACCTAGACTGCGAAATGTTTTCACAGGAAATTTTCAATGTAAAATTTTATTATTGAGTCATAATATAGCAAAAGAGATGAAGCAAAAAAGAAAGATTTATAGGATTGAGAGGACCAAAGCAAATTGAAATCTATACCAGGTCACTAGTGACCAGGGCAATAGGGAGAACTTGGACATAAAGTGTGTTTTTGCCATGCCCTGGACGTTTTGAAAGCTCCTTCCAAAAGTGATAAGAAAGATGAGAGGTATTTATTTGAATTGACTACAAAGTGATTTTTAAAAATCTAAATACTATGCAATTTTTTTTCAAAAACACAGAGTTCAAAATTTAGTTCATTTTTTGAGCATTTTGAACCCCCAAATCTTATACTTCGGAGATGAATTCATTGCACAGAATTAAAGAATAATGTGACATGTAAAATATCCAGTGTCTAGACTGCTCTTCCTTTTCCCTCCCATCATGTCTCTTTACAGTGTATCTACAAAATTTATAATATTTCCAAGAAGGAGAGGAAAACTGGAATTATGCTTTGCCTGATAAAAACTGAGATTTCTGGATTAATTCTAGAAAAATTTTTTTGAGAAAACTCAAATCTATTATTTTTTATAACTTAAATAAGCTATGGATATAGTAACTAAGTTAATTTAAACATTAGTTTATGAAGTGTGAATATACTAATTTTTGTTAGATGTCAGTGTATCACCTTAGATTTTAAATACTGTGCTTTTCAATATTATTTATTTACCCAGGCTTACCACTACTGAACTTATTACTCAACAAGAAAAACAAAATGGATATCTTGGCATGGAACAAAGACAGATGGAAAGAACAGATAGTTCTCAATGTCAAATACCAGATATAGGTTACTTTAAGTCTAACGAGTTCTAGGAAATTATAATCACAAAGTAATTGTGAAATACAGATTTTTTGGTCTTTCATCAACTTGCCCTAAGTAAATCCCCATAAGAAAAAATTTCTGTAAAGTCTGTGCTTAAAAGATATTCAGCCTGGCTGGTGTCGGAGAAGATGGCGGAAGAGTAAGACGTGGAGATCACCTTCCTTCCCACAGATACAGTAGAAATACATCTACACGTGGAACTGCTCCTACAGAACACCCACTGAACGCTGGCAGAAAACGTCCGACCTCCAAAAAGGCAAGAAACTCCCCCCATACTTGGGTAGGGCAAAAGAAAAAAGAAATAACAGAGACAAAAGAATAGGGACGGCACCTGCACCAGTGGGAGGGAGCTGTGAAGGAGGAAAGGTTTCCACGCACTAGGAGCCCCTTTGCGGGCAGAGACTGCGGGGGGCGGAGGGGGGAAGCTTTGGAGCCACGGAGGAGAGCGCAGCCACAGAGGTGCGGAGGGCAAAGCGGAGAGACTCCCGAACGGAGGAGCAGTGCCGACCAGCACTCACCAGCCCGAGGGGCTTGTCTACTCCCCCGCCGGGGCGGGCGGGGCTGGGAGCTGAGGCTCGGGCTTCGGTTGGATCGCAGGGAGAGGGCTGGGGCTGGCGGCGTGAACACAGCCTGAAGGGGTTAGCGCACCACAGCTAGCCGGGAGGGAGTCTGGGGAAAAAGTCTGCAGCTGCCGAAGAGGCAAGAGACTTTTTCTTCCCTCTGTGTTTCCTCGTGCGCAAGGAGAGGGGATTCAGAGCGCCGCCTAAACGAACTCCAGAGAAGGGCGCGAGCCGCAGCTATCAGCTCGGTCCCCACAGCAACAGGGGCGCAGAGGAAAAAACGGAGAGACTCCCGCACAGAGGCTCGGTGCCGAGTAGCACTCAGCAGCCCGAGAGGCTTGTCTGCTTAGCCGCCGGGGCGGGCGGGGCTGCGAGCTGAGGCTCGGCTTCAGTCGGATCGCAGGGAGAGGACTGGGGCTGGCGGCGTGAACACAGCCTGAAGGGGTTGGCGCACCACAGCTAGCCCGGAGGGAGTCTGGGAAAAAGTCTGCAGCTGCCGAAGAGGCAAGAGACTTTTTCTTGCCTCTTTGTTTCGCGGCGGGCAAGGAGAGGGGATTCAGAGCGCCGCCTAAACGAGCTCCAGAGAAGGGCGTGAGCGGCGGCTATCAGCGCGGATCCCACAGCAACAGGGGCGCAGAGGGAAAAACGGAGAGACTCCCGCACAGAGGCTCGGCGCCGAGCAGCGCTCACCACCCCGAGAGGCTTGTCTGCTCAGCTGCCGGGGCGGGCGGGGCTGGGAGCTGAGGCTCGGCTTCGGTCGGAGCGCAGGGAGAGGACTGGGGCTGGCGGCGTGAACACAGCCTGAAGGGGTTGGCGCACCACAGGTAGCCGGGAGGGAGACCGGGAAAAGGTCTGCAGCTGCCGAAGAGGCAAGAGACTTTTTCTTCCCTCTTTGTTTCGCTGCGCGCAAGGAGAGGGGATTCAGAGCGCCGCCTAAACGAACTCCAGAGAAGGGCGCGAGCCGCGGCGATCAGCGCGGACCCCAGAGACGGGCGTGAGACGCTGGGGCTGCTGCTGCCGCCTCCAAAAAGCCTGTGTGTGAGCACAGGTCACTCTCCACACCTCCCCTCCCGGGAGCCTGTGCAGCCCGCCACTGCCAGGGTCCCGGGATCCGGGGACAACATCCCCGGGAGAACACACTGCGCGCCTCGGGCTGGTGCAACGTCACGCCGGCCTCGGCCGCTGCAGGCTCGCCCCGCCTCCTCTGTACCCCTCCCTCCCCGCGGCCTGGGTGAGCCAGAGCCCCCGAAGCAGCTGCTCCTTTAACCCCGTCCTGTCTGGGTGGGGAACAGACGCCCTCAGGCGACCTACACGCAGAGGAGGGTCCAAATCCAAAGCTGAACCCCAGGAGCTGTGCGAACAGGGAAGAGAAGGGGAAATCTCTCCCAGCAGCCTCAGAAGCAGCGGATTAAAACTCCACAAACAACTTGATGTGCCTGCATCTGTTGAATACCTGAATAGACAACGAATCATCCCAAATTCAGGAGGGGGACTCTGGGAGCAGGAGATATTAATTTTTCCCCTTTTCCTTTTTTTTTGTGAGTGTATATGTATATGCTTCTGGGTGAGATTTTGTCTGTATAGCTTTGCTTTACAATAGCTTTATTTTACTTCACTATATTATAGCCTCTTTCTTTCTTTCTTTCTATTTTTTCTCCCTTTTACTCTGAGCCGTGTGGACGAAAGGCTCTTGGTGCTCCAGCCAGGCATCAGGGCCGTGCCTCTGAGGTGGGAGAGCCAACTTCAGAACACTGGTCCACAAGAGGCCTCCCAGCTCCACGTAATACCAAACGGCAAAAATCTCCCAGAGATCTCCATCTCAACATCAAGACCCAGCTTCACTCAATGACCAGCAAGCTACAGTGCTGGACACCCTATGCCAAACAACTAGCTAGACAGGAACATAACCCCATCCATTAGCAGAGAGGCTGCCTAAAATCATAATAAGGCCACAGACACCCCAAAACACACCACAAGACATGGACGTGCCCACCAGAAAGACAAGATCCAGCCTCATCCACCAGAACACAGATACTAGTCCCCTCCACCAGGAAGCCTACACAACCCACTGAAACAACCTTAGCCACTGGGGACAGATACCAAAAACAACAGGAACTACGAACCTGCAGCCCGCAAAAAGGAGACCCCAAACACAGTAAGATAAGCAAAATGAGAAGACAGAAAAACACACAGCAGATGAAGCAGTAAGGTAAAAACACACCAGACCTAACAAATGAAGAGGAAATAGGCAGTCTACCTGAAAAAGAATTCAGGATAATGACAGTAAAGATGATCCAAAATCTTGGAAATAGAAAGGAAAAATACAAGAAACATTTAACAAGGACGTAGGAGAACTAAAGAGGAACCAAGCAATGATGAACAACACAATAAATGAAATTAAAAATACTCTAGAAGGGATCAATAGCAGAATAACTGAGGCAGAAGAACGGATAAGTGACCTGGAAGATAAAATAGTGAAAATAACTACTGCAGTGCAGAATAAAGAAAAAAGAATGAAAAGAACTGAGGACAGTCTCAGAGACCTCTGGGACAACATTAAACGCACCAACATTTGAATTATAGGGGTTCCAGAAGAAGAAGAGAAAAAGAAAGGGACTGAGAAGATATTTGAAGAGATTATAGTTGAAAACTTCCCTAATCTGGGAAAGGAAATAGTTAATCAAGTCCTGGAAGCACAGAGAGTCCCATACAGGATAAATCCAAGGAGAAACACACCTTGACACATATTAATCAAACTATCAAAAATTAAATATAAAGAAAACATATTAAAAACAGCAAGGGAAAAACAACAAATAACACACAAGGGAATCCCCATAATGTTAACAGCTGATCTTTCAGCAGAAACTCTGCAAGCCAGAAGGGAGTGGCAGGACATATTTAAAGTGATGAAGGAGAAAAACCTACAACCAAGATTACTCTACCCAGCAAGGATCTCATTCAGATTCGATGGAGAAATTAAAACCTTTACAGACAAGCAAAAGCTGAGAGAGTTCAGCACCACCAAACCAGCTTTACAACAAATGCTAAAGGAAATTCTCTAGGCAAGAAACACAAGAGAAGGAAAACACCTACAATAACAAACCCAATACATTTAAGAAAATGGGAATAGGAACATACATATCGATAATTACCTTGAATGTAAATGGATTAAATGCTCCCACCAAAAGACACAGGCTGGCTGAATGGATACAAAAACAAGACCCATATATATGCTGTCTACAAGAGACCCACTTCAGACCTAGAGACACATACAGACTGAAAGTGAGGGGATGGAAAAAGATATTCCATGCAAATGGAAATCAAAAGAAAGCTGGAGTAGCAATTCTCATATCAGACAAAATAGACTTTAAAATAAAGACTATTACAAGAGACAAAGAAGGACACTATATAATGATCAAGGGATCAATCCAAGAGGAAGGTATAACAATTGTAAATATTTATGCACCCAACATAGGAGCACCTCAATACATAAGGCAAATACTAACAGCCATAAAAGGGGAAATTGACAGCAACCCAATCATAGTAGGGGACTTTAACACCCTACTTTCACCAATGGACAGATCATCCAAAATGAAAATAAATAAGGAAACACAAGCTTTAAATGATACATTAAACAAGATGGACTTAATTGATATTTATAGGACATTCCACCCAAAAACAACAGAATACACATTTTTCTCAAGTGCTCATGGAACATTCTCCCAGATAGATCAGATCTTGGGTCACAAATCAAGCCTTGGTAAATTTAAGAAAATTGAAATCGTATCAAGTATCTTTTCCGACCACAACGCTATGAGACTAGATATCAATTACAGGAAAAGATCTGTAAAAAATACAAACACATGGAGGCTACACAATACATTACTTAATAACGAAGTGATTACTGAAGAAATCAAAGGGGAAATCAAAAAATATCTAGAAACAAATGACAATGGAGACACGACGACCCAAAACCTATGGGACGCAGCAAAAGCAGTGCTAAGAGGGAAGTTTATAGCAATACAAGCCTACCTCAAGAAACAGGAAACATCTCGAATAAACAACCTAACCTTGCACCTAAAGCAATTAGAGAAAGAAGAACAAAAAAACCCCAAAGCCAGCAGAAGGAAATAAATTATAAAGATCAGGTCAGAAATAAATGAAAAAGAAATGAAGGAAACAATAGCAAAAATCAATGAAACTAAAAGCTGGTTCTTTGAGAAGATAAACAAAATTGATAAACCATTAGCCAGACTCATCAAGAGAAAAAGGGAGAAGACTCAGATCAATAGAATTAGAAATGAAAAAGGAGAAGTAACCACTGACACTGCAGAAATACAAAAGATCATGAGAGATTACTACAAGCAACTATATGCCAATAAAATGGACAACCTGGAAGAAATGGACAGATTCTTAGAAATGCACAAACTGCCGAGACTGAACCAGGAAGAAATAGAAAATATGAACAGGCCAATCACAAGCACTGAAATTGAAACTGTGATTAAAAACCTTCCAACAAACAAAAGCCCAGGACCAGATGGCTTCACAGGTGAATTCTATCAAACATTTAGAGAAGAGCTAACACCTATCCTTCTCAAACTCTTCCAAAATATTGCAGAGGGAGGAACACTCCCAAACTCATTCTACAAGGCCACCATCACCCTGATACCAAAACCAGACAAAGATGTCACAAAGAAAGAAAACTACAGGCCAATATCCCTGATGAACATAGATGCAAAAATCCTCAACAAAATACTAGCAAACAGAATCCAACAGCACATTAAAAGGATCATACACCATGATCAAGTGGGGTTCATCCCAGGAATGCAAGGATTCTTCAATATACGCAAATCAATCAATGTGATACACCATATTAACAAATTGAAGGAGAAAAACCATATGATCATCTCAATAGATGCAGAGAAAGCTTTCGACAAAATTCAACACCCATTTATGATAAAAGCCCTGCAGAAAGTAGGCATAGAGGGAACTTTCCTCAACATAATAAAGGCCATATATGACAAACCCACAGCCAACATTGTCCTCAATGGTGAAAAACTGAAACCATTTCCACTAAGATCAGGAACAAGACAAGGTTGCCCACTCTCACCACTATTATTCAACATAGTTTTGGAAGTGTTAGCCACAGCAATCAGAGAAGACAAAGAAATAAAAGGAATCCAAATCGGAAAAGAAGAAGTAAAGCTGTCACTATTTGCAGATGACATGATACTATACATAGAGAATCCTAAAGATGCTACCAGAAAACTCCTAGAGCTAATCAATGAATTTGGTAAAGTAGCAGGATACAAAATTAATGCACAGAAATCTCTTGCATTTCTATACACTAATGACGAAAAATCTGAAAGTGAAATTAAGAAAACACTCCCATTTACCATTGCAACAAAAAGAATAAAATATCTAGGAATAAACCTACCTAAGGAGACAAAAGACCTGTATGCAGAAAATTATAAGACACTGATGAAAGAAATTAAAGACGATACAAATAGATGGAGAGATATACCATGTTCCTGGATTGGAAGAATCAACATTGTGAAAATGACTCTACTACCCAAAGCAATCTACAGATTCAATGCAATCCCTATCAAACTACCACTGGCATTTTTCACAGAACTAGAACAAAAAATTTCACAATTTGTATGGAAACACAAAAGACCCCGAATAGCCAAAGCAATCTTGAGAACGAAAAATGGAGCTGGGGGAATCAGGCTCCCTGACTTCAGACTATATTACAAAGCTTCAGTAATCAAGACAGTTTGGTACTGGCACAAATACAGAAATATAGATCAATGGAACAGGATAGAAAGCCCAGAGATAAACCCACACACATATGGTCAACTTATCTTTGATAAAGGAGGCAAGCATATACAGTGGAGAAAAGACAGCCTCTTCAATAAGTGGTGCTGGGAAAATTGGACAGGAACATGTAAAAGTATGAAATTAGAACACTCCCTGACACCATGCACAAAAATAAACTCAAAATGGATTAAAGACCTAAGTGTAAGGGCAGACACTATCAAACTCTTAGAGGAAAACATAGGCAGAACACTCTATGACATACATCACAGCAAGATTCTTTTTGACCCAGCTCCCAGAGAAATGGAAATAAGAACACAAATAAACAAATGGGACCTAATGAAACTGAAAAGCTTTTGCACAGCAAAGGAAACCATAAACAAGACCAAAAGACAACCCTCAGAATGGGAGAAAATATTTGCAAATGAATCAACTGACAAAGGATTAATCTCCAAGATTTACAAGCAGCTCATGCAGCTCAATAACAAAAAAACGAACAACCCAATCCAAAAATGGGCAGAAGATCTAAATAGACATTTCTCCAAAGAAGATATACAGATGGCCTACAGACACATGAAAGAATGCTCAACATCATTAATCATTAGAGAAATGCAAATCAAAACTACAATGAGATATCATCTCACACCGGTCAGAATGGCCATCATCAAAAAATCTAGAAACAATAAATGCTGGAGAGGGTGTGGAGGAAAGGGAACACTCTTGCACTGTTGGTGGGAATGTAAATTGATACAGCCACTAGGGAGAACAGTATGGAGGTTCCTTAAAAAACTACAAATAGAACTACCATACGACCCAGCAATCCCACTACTGGGCATATACCCTGAGAAAACCATAGGTCAAAAAGAGTCATGTACCAAAATGTTCATTGCAGCTCTATTTACAATAGCCAGGACATGGAAGCAACCTAAATGTCCATCGACAGATGAATGGATAAAGAAGATGTGGCACATATAGACAATGGAATATTACTCAGCCATCAAAAGAAATGAAATGGAGGTATTTGTAATGAGGTGGATGGAGTTAGAGTCTGTCATACAGAGTGAAGTAAGTCAGAAAGAGAAAAACAAATACAGTATGCTAACACATATATACGGAATCTAAGGGGAAAAAAAAAAAAAAAGGCCATGAAGAACCTAGTGGCAAGACGGGAATAAAGACACAGACCTACTAGAGAATGGACTTGAGGATATGGGGAGGGGGTGGGGTGAGATGTGACAGGGTAAGAGAGTGTCATGGACATATATACACTACCAAATGTAAAATAGATAACTAGTGGGAAGCAGCCGCATAGCACAGGGAGATCAGTTCGGTGCTTTGTGACCACCTAGAGGGGTGGGATGGGGAGGGTGGGAGGGAGGGAGATGCTAGAGGGAAGAGAAATGGGAACATATTGTATATGTATAACTGATTCACTTTGTTATAAAGCAGAAGCTAACACACTATTGTAAGGCAATTATACTTCAATAAAGATGTTAAAAAAAAAAAAAAAGATATTCAGCCTGAATCTGCTAATAACCCAGAGACCTTTCTGTCATTAATCTATTAATATTTTCTATTGCTGTGTATAAAGAGGTTAGTGCATATTTCTTTTTTTTTTTTAATTTTTATTTATCTATTTATTTATTTATTTAATTTTTAGCTGTGGTGGGTCTTCGTTTCTGTGCGAGGGCTTTCTCTAGTTGCGGCGAGCGGGGACCACTCTTCATCGCGGTGCACAGGCCTCTCACTATCGCAGTCTCTCTTGTTGCGGAGCACAAGCTCCAGATGTGCAGGCTCAGTAGTTGTGGCTCATGGGCCCAGTTGCTCCGTGGCATGTGGGATCCTCCCAGACCAGGGCTCGAACCCGTGTCCCCTGCATTGGCAGGCATATTCTCAACCACTGCACCACCAGGGAAGCCCTTCTTTTTTTTTTTAATTGAACTATATTTGATTTACAATATTGTGTTAGTTTCAGGTGTACAGCTTCAGATTCTTTTCCATTATAGGTTACTGCAAGATATTGAATATAGGTCCTTGTGCTATGCAGTAAATCCTTGTTGTTTATCTATTTCATTTATAGCAGTGTATATCTGTTAATCCCATATTCCTAATTTATTCCTGCCCCCTCCCTTTCCCTTTTGGCAATCATAAATTTGTTTTCTATGTCTGTTAGAAGGCCTTTGTGAAAATGACACCTAAAGGCAGAAATCATTATGAAAAAGATTTCTAGATTTGACTACATAAGAATGAAATTTTCTACAGAACAAAACCCACCATAAACAAAATCTAGTTACAGAATATGTAAAATATGTGGTGGACAGAAGTTTTCTCGCAAATCAACAAAATTGTCTCCCACAGAAAAATGGGCAAAGATTTGAAAAGAGAATTTACATCATAAGACATACAAAAAACAAATAAAAAAAGACATTCAAACATTTTTTTTCAAGATAACGATTTATTTACAAAGACCTTGCTTTGATTTTAAACAAATGTGTGCAGATAGTTGGATGTAATTTTGTTAACTATTTAGTATCGGGAGGCAATGCACTCCATCAAGGCAGTGGAGTTGTTCCCTTTAGGAACAACTTCTACTTGAATTTACAATTAAGTAATGGGAACTAGGAAGGAAATTATTTATTTAAATCAAAGGTCACTTCTGTCATTCTTCTGTAACAGTTACAGTGAGCCCATAGTCTGTCCGAATTAAGGCTCCCTGAACCCGGGAAAAGTCTGGATTCCAGGCAGTCACTGGGATGAAGTTCCCAGAGCTGGAGTTCCTGTGGGGTATTGTCTATCCTATGCCAGGGTAGGACTGGGTGATCAGCCTCAACAGCTCTCATTTTCTACTCCCTCTGCTGTAAAAGGCTGGCTAATGTGTAGAGTCATTGGGCATCCATAAGGGGACATTGGGTTGACAGAAGATACAAAGGTTGCCTCTTCCAGCGTCCATTCCGATCACCTCTAGCTTACTCCTGTGCTATACATAGTCTGGAAAGCTAAATTACGTTTCTTGGTGTCCTTTGCAGCTAGGGTGCTAGAATGTAATGTGGTTCTGGTTCGAGCTAGAGGATCACTTACGGGAGTCCCTGAGTTGGAAGTGAGCAATGTGAGGCAGCAGCCGTATGCAGGGGGATGAGATCTTCTGGCAGATGCATCTGGTTCTTCTGGGGCTGCTGTGGCAGTTTCAGGCATCCAGTTCCTAATTTCACAAGTGCCAAAGAATAGGAAGCCACAGCCATGGTGCTTCTGTTAGAACCATACTAAGCCAGTGGTTTCACTGATTAAGTAACAATGAAAGAAAGAAAAGAAATTCATATTAAGTAACAATGCGATAGAATGCTTTCACCTAGAAGACTGAGAAAGGATGTTTAGAGTGAGAATGTCTCTAACTGATGAGGATCAAGGAAACAAGTCACTTTTATACATTGTTGGGGAACATGTACGTTAGTAAAACTTTGCTAGAGAGAATATGACAGCATGTATTAAAGGCCTTAGTGATGTACAAGTCATTTCACATAGAGATTCCCCTTCTAAGGATTAGAACTTAGGAATTGTTTGGAGAAAAGCACAGGGTATTATATATAAAGATACCTGTCACAGGGATTCACACATGGGCAGAAAATAGAAAAAGTCAACTGTCTATCAATATTGAATTAGTTAAATAAATAGGGTATATTATAGATGGGACAATATTCATTCATTTAGGATGTAAATTTATATTTATTGATATAGAAAAGGCCGATACACATTTTTATTTCATTCTTTATTTCACTATTAAAGTCTTTTAATTATTTGTCATTTCTTTTTTTATTGAAGTATAGTTACTTTACAATGTTGTGTTAGTTTCAAGTGTACAGCAAAGTGATTCAGTTATACACATATATATATTATTTTTCAGATTCTTTTCCATTGTAGGTTATTACAAGATATTGAGTATAGTTCCCTGTGCTATAAGTAGGTCCTTAATTATTTACCTATTTTTTATATAGTAATGTGTGTATGTTAATCCCAAACTCCTAATTTATCTCCCACTATATAACCTTTGGTAACTCTGAGTTTGTTTTCTATGTCTGTGAGTCTACTTCTGTTCTGTAAATAAGTTCATTTGTATCATTTTTTCAGATTCCATGTATAAGTGATATCATATGGTATTTATCTTTCTCTATCTGACTTACGTTCACTTAATATGATAATCTCTAGGTCCATCCATGTTGCTGCAGATGGCATTATTTCATTCTTTTTTATGGCTAAGTAATATTCCATTGTGTATACATACCACATTTTCTTTTTCCATTCATCTGTCAATGGACATTTATGTTGCTTCCATGTCTTGGCTATTGTAAATAATGTTGCTATGAATATTGGGGTGCATGTACCTTTTCGAATTAGTTTTCTCCAGATATATGCCCAGGAGTGGGACTGCAGGATCATATGGTAACTCTATTTTTAGTTTTTTAAGGAACCTCCATACTGTTCTCCACAATGGCTGCACCAATTTACATTCCCACCAACAGTGTAGGAAGGTTCCTTACAAAAAGGCAAATATACATTTAATTTTAAAAGTTAGTTACAAAAAGAATGCTTACTGTAGGATCCCATTTTTTAAAAAGAATATACATCAAAATTGTATCATCAGTCATCTTTCAGTGATAGGATTATGTAGAATTTTATTTTTTCCTTTATATGGGATTGTATTTCCTAAATTATTTACGTTCATCATAAAAACAATAAAGGTATATTTCCCCCCACTTCCTTATTATGAAGGGGGAAATGTCATAGTAAGTAATTTCTGACCATTTTTCTATTAGGTGGGTGTGAAATTGAATTCTCTGTCCAGAAAACAGTCATATTTATATGACTATTGAAAATCTAAATGGAAAATGCGCTTCATACGTGAAACATTCAATGATAATGGAAATTTCTACAGATGGAGGTTGTGACCTTTGCAAAAAGAAAGGTCACATGAAATGAAAAGTTACATATGTTATGGTGAAAACGGCTCTGTGAGCAGGGCACTCCATTTGGAAGGGACATTTCTTAATACCGCATAGTTGTGATTCTGAAGGTTGGCATCTCTTGATTTTACTCTCTGCCCTGTTTCTTCTTACTCACCAGCACAAAGTGAGCCAGATCTTGGGAACCAAGAGAAAGGGTAATTGGAGGGAATTGGGAGAGAAGGAAATGGTGACAACAATGAGAAAACCTTCCTGGCAAGAGCTCAGAGAACAATGGTATCAGGCTCATAAATATGGTGCTAATTTTATCTATGGATATCACAAAAATGAGCCCAAATCCCTCCTCTCCTGCTTCATGCACAAATTTCAAGTCAAAATTTAGCCCAGAGGGGAAAAACTGAACCAAATTAATACATGTACCTAGCTAAATCCCTCACAAAGGGGTCTTCAGTGTTTCTACTCAGCATAAGAACATAACTCCTGGCTCTTCTACTGAAATGATTCATGAAAAAAAAGCTAAATATATTTTCATAAGAAGCAAGTCAATGTGTCAGAAAAATATGATTGTCCTCATCCAGTTTAACTTTTAACCTCAATAAATAAGCAAGAGAAGTTTGCAACCTGAACCTTTTTTAGCAGTGAATGTTTCTCTTCCTTCTTACTCCTGAAGAGTTTTTCTTTTTTATCCTGGGGATAAAGAGATATTATAATTCATCAAAATTTCATCCCTACAGGAATCTGGACACCCCCAAAAAATAAGCTAGTGAAAGAAATTATGAAACTTTCTTTCACAAATATTTTTTTAAAAAAAGAGGCAGGCACCCATTTGGATACAACCTGGGATAAGAGCAAAGAATTAATGCAAGGACCTCTGGAAGGCTTTCTCTACCATGAAGGGGAGCAATGGGCTGGGGTCCAAGACACAGCACCGGTCCTGAGCAAGTCCTTTTACTGCCCCAGAGCCTATAAGAAATGAAGAACACTTTGATGGTTGCCAGAGGTAGGGACGGGTGAAATGGGGGAAGGTGGTCAAAAGGTACAAACTTCCAGTTCCAAGATAAATACATCCTGGGGATGTAATTTACAGCAGCGTGACTATAGTTAACACTGCTGTATGGTATATTTGAAAGCTGTTCAGAGAGTAGATCTTAAAAGTTCTAATCACAAGAAAAAAGAAAACTTGCAATTATGTGTGGTGACAGATGTGAACTAGAATTACTGTGGTGATCATTTTGCAATATCTACGTATCATGCTTACACCTGAAACCAAGATACTATGTCAATTATATCTCAATTTTTAAAAATGACATTGACATAAAAAATGGGTAGACTAAACAGTTTTATTTGTGCCTTGTAGTTCTAAAATCTGATTACTTGTAATAGACTACTGGGAGGGAAAATGTACAAACCAACATGTAAAATATGATCCCATTTTTGTAAGATAAAGCAGAAACACAGTAATAACACAAAAACTTAAGGCAAAGGCTGGAGTGAACTTTAACCAAAATAATACAAATTGTAGCCTTTTATAACTCTTCATCCAAGCCAGTACTATAATATTCCAAGTAGTGACTTCTCCCAACCTGAGGTTCGATTTTTTATTCTTCTAATGATGTCATTTGATGAACAGCTTTTAATTTTAATGCAGACTGATTTATTGTTTTTCCCCTTTAGCACTTGCTCTGTCCTGCTTAAGAAATCTTTGCCTACACCAAGACATGACGCGACCAGTGGCTTACTTTTATCTTTATCTTTTTGTCTCAAGTCATTCCACCAGTGGACCAAGGGAAGTGCTATACCCCAGGGAAAGTTTCATAAAGGGGGCATGCCTTGCTGTAAAATGGAACTTCCATGGAGGAAGTCAAGGAGAAAGCTTAACAATCTGTGTTTCACTTGGTCCCTGTAAGTCCCCTGGGAAGTTGATTCTCTCTGTCTTTCTGGTAGGCCCTAAATCTCATGATGCGTCATTGGCAAATTCCCTTGTTTTGACAACCATTTCTCTAAGCTCTCGACCCTTCAACTAACTGAAACTATCTGCTGTCCCATTCATCCTTCCAGGCAAGAGTGAATCGAGATTTTTTTGAGTCCTGAAATGTATACAGTTTGTGGAGCCCTTTTAAGGAAAAGAAAATAAAGTCACAAAATCCTGGGGCAAGACATGTAAAAATAACAAATAGAAAATGTCTACAGCTGCCCTAGGAGGGGCCAGTACAAGCGAGGGGTTGTGTCCACAGGTCACAACTCCCTCCATAGCCTTCTCAGGATGACGCAGTTCTGTCTCATACATCTATGTCCACAAGATCCTGGAGTTGGGGTACATTGTTAGTTTTAAGTCATTTCCTTTCCTTCTGTTATCAAAAGCCCCCACTCCTTTGACATTTATGCCTTCAGACCACTAACCTACTTTTTCTCCCTGTTTTTATTACTAACCTCCCTTTGGCCACTTACCTTCTATTACTGAGGGTTTTAGCTCACTTAAGACTGTTCTTCACCTCCTCTGTCACTTAACATCCACGAAGATGATCTGTCCAACGCCATAGTCCCCCATCTTTTAAAGCTGCTGCTCTGATCCCATGTCTCCCTCTGGCCATCACTACGCCTTCTGGTCTCCTTCCCAGTAAATCATCTCACGAGAGCTTTCTGTAGTTACTGCCCTCACTTCCTCACCCCCAGTTCTATCCTCAGCCCTCTTCAAACAGAAGAAAGTGATCTTCTCAAATCAATGATGAATCTCATGTTTCCAAAAAGCAGTAATAATCCTTCTTTCTCTTCATCTTACTTGTCATCTGAGCAGTTGTCCATTCCCTCCTAAAAAAAAAAAGCATTGGGCTTCCCTGGTGGCACAGTGGTTGAGAATCTGCCTGCCAATGCAGGGGACACGGGTTCGAGCCCTGGTCTGGGAAGATCCCACATGCCACGGAGCAACTAGGCCCGTGAGCCACAACTACTGAGCCTGCGCGTCTGGAGCCTGTGCTCCGCAACAAGAGAGGCCGCGACAGTGAGAGGCCCGCGCACCGCGATGAGGAGTGGCCCCCGCTTGCCGCAACTAGAGAAAGCCCTCGCACAGAAATGAAGACCCAACACAGCCAAAAATAATAAATAAATAAATAAATACATAAAAATTAAAAAGAAAAAAGCATTATTTATTTTTTCAGTTTTCATAACACCACACTCTCCTTGTTTTCTCCTACCTCCTGGGCCACTTATTCTCTCATTCTCCTTTGGAGACTCCTCCCCCTCTGATTAATCTCTAAATATGGGAGAACTCCAGTCTCAATCCTGATTACTGAACCTTATCCTCTTCTCCACCTGCATTCACTACTGAAGTGATTTCCTCCAATTACATGGCTCTAAATGCCACTTACAAGCACGTGATTCCAAAATGTGTATCTCCACCATTTCCTCTTCCTAAATCTCCAGATGTGTATCTATCTGTATTAGTTTCTTAGGGCTGCTGTAACAAAGTACTACAAACTGGGTAGCTTAAACAACAGAAATTTATTATCTCATGGTTCTGTAGGCTAGAAATCCAAAATCAAGATGCCAGCAGGGTTGGTTCCTTCTGAGGGCTGTGAGGAATAATCTGTTCCGTTTCTCTCTCGTATCTTCTGGTAACTTCAGACATTCTTTGGCATGTATATGGAATTCTTCCTGTGTCTTCACATTGTCTTCCCTCTATGTGTGTCTCTCTCTGTGTCCAAATTCCCCCTTTTTATAAGGCCTCATTCATATTGAATTAAGACCCACACTAATAACCTCATCTTATCTTGATCATCTACAAAGACCCTATTTCCAAATAAGGTCACATTTGTAAGTACTGGGGGTTAGGACTTCATTGTACTTTAGGGGGACCCAATTCAACCCAGAACACCATCTAACTTCTTCCCTGACACTCCTCTTGGATGAGAATGTCAAACCTAACATGCACAAAACAGAAATCTTGATTGATGCTTTCACCAACTGAGTTTTTCTTTAGGCTTATTTACTTTAACAAGTGGTACCACCATGTACCATCTAAGGTGTCATCCTTGATGATTCTCTTTTCCTCATGCCCCACAGTCAATACCTCAGTAAATTAAGTCAGTTTCATTGTATTACATACTGAATCTCTTCGCTTCTTTCTCCACCACTACCACTGTGATCCAAGCCACTATAATTTCTCACCTGGACCATGGAAATAGCCATCTCTTTCCATTCTTGCCTCACTACAATGTAGTCTCCACTCTGCCACAAGAAACTTTTGCCTTAAGTTTTATTTTTGGTCACAGTAATATATACACATAGTTGAAAAAGATATGATAATATTTTAAAACTTCAGTGAAAATCAGCAGTTCCTTAGCTCATCCCTTCTTACCTTATATTTCCTTGTTTCTTCTGGTGTTTGGTTCCACATTTCTAAGTAATATGATTGCTGTTTCGTGACTTGTGAATTTAGATATTATCTATCAGCTTCCTTTTATGTTTGGTGAACACTTAGCTTTCCTATACCACCATTCCCCACTTCTCATTCTCCATTTCCCATAGTAATACTATTATTAGTATTTTTATTTACAATTTTCTTATTAGACAACTTATCAGAGTTTTCATTGTTTTGTTTGTTTAAATATATATTAATTCTAAAGCTAGGTAGTTTCCTTTTTAGACACATTTTGTGTTTTGCTTGTAGAGATAATTTTGTTGAGACTTTGCATGACTTACATATCCGAAAAAAATTTTATTTTATCCTCAAACTTGATGATAATTTGGCCTGGTATAAAATTTTAGGTTGAAAATAACTTTCTTTGGTACTTTGTAAGCATTCCTCCATTGCCTTTTGTCAGTAGCATTGTTACTACTGAAAAGTTGAATGGTGTGTTTAATGTTGTTCTTTTGTAACCTGTTTATTTTCTCTCTAGAAGCTTCTAGAAGCCTCTCTACCATGATGCTCTTATATGTCATGATGGTCCGCCTTGAAATAGGTCTTTTTTATTTATTCTTCTTGGAATTTTGTAAACCTTTCAATCTAAAGATTCATGTCCTCAAATTGGAGGAAATGATCTTGTGTTATTTCTTTCATTATATCTTCTTCTGTCTTTTCTTAGTCTCTGAAACACCCTGAGTTAAATGTTAGACACCCTGATCCCCCAAGTCTTGTCTTTCTTTTTTTCCCATCATTTTGTTTCTAGTTCCACTTTTTTGAAGGTTTTCTTCAACTTTATTTTCCAACTATTTTCTTGTATTTTTCATTTCATCTAAACTTTTTTTCTTTATTGGTTCCTTTTTTTAGTTTCCTAATCCCGTGTTAGATAGGCAATATCTTATCTTCCTAATGATATTAAAGACAGAAAAAATTATGCTACTCTTTGATTTACCTCTGTTTCCTCCAGGATTTTCTTTTCTATTTGTTTTTATCTCTTTTTTATTGGAGAGATAAATTGGGGGGTTTTCTCAAATGTCTTATTTTATTATCTCCTAGTTAATATTTAATAGTGCTTGGAAAACATATCTAGCCCATGATCAGGACTGATCAAGTGGTGGGCTTCACTGTAAGTTTAACAGTCAGGGAATTGTGTGAAAGTGTGTTCTCTAGGACTTTTCAGTTTCTTCTGAGAAAAATTTCCTTGAGTTTCTTGCCTGTGGAGTATAGAAGAACATTCATGCAACAGGCAAATAAAAGGGGATGAGAACTACCCTAATCAGTTTTCAGACTTTAGATTAATCTTCTGTTCTTATCCCCAAGCTGCACATATGTGTCCTTCACTCTGCCATGTTCCACTCAAGTTCAAATTCTCCATAGAATATATGCTCCTTTTCTTGCCATAGAGGACATCACCTTGATGCAGGGCTCAACATGGGCATCTGGAGATTAACAGCTTCATGTGTAAACTTTCATCCAATCCATCTATTTCCAGACCTTTGCTTCACACTTCTCTCCATGGGACCGCATGACTTCAAGTCCTGGGCAATAAGAATTGACTCACCCCTCTTTGGTATTCTCTGCACATACTTTAGGTTATAATTACCTACCTCTATCTGAGTCAGTTACCATTCCTCTGTCCATCTGCTTCCATATTCCAAAATATGTGGTAATACTTTAGCTCCTGCTGTCTCTTCTCCTTTTATCATTGTTCTTAAAGTATGATGCCTTTTTTCTTCCTTTACTATTATTTCAGCAAAGTCTTTGGAATAAAAAGAGAAAACTGCGTGTGGCCAGCCATTAGTCCTTAACATCATTAACCAAAATAATGATTTGCTGTTTAAAATTTCCCAATGGATTTTTATGACATTAAGAATAAAATTCAAATATATCATCATGACCTTCAAGACTCCATGTGATCTGGTCCTGTATGTCTTTCTACCCTATCACTACCTTTCTCCCTTCACTTACTACACTCCAGCCACTTTGACCTCCTTCCAGTTGTTTAAAGGCTTTGTCCTCAAATCCTCACAGGGCTTGCTTTTTTCTTATTCAGATCTCATCTCCATATCACCTCTTCTGAGAAACCTTCCTGACTTTCCAAAGTACTGCCCCCTCAGGATACTTTACTATATAAATTTCTTTTTTTTTTTAGAGTATTTTTCACTGGCTGTAATTATCTCATACATTTATGTGTTAACCAGTTTATTGCTTGTATCCTCCCCACCAGAATGTCAGCTTCATAAGTGCAAAGGCTTTATCAAGCTTGCTCACTGCAGTGTCTCTAGTGCATGACACCCCATAGATAATAAATATTTACTGAATTATAAATACTAAAATGTTTCTGTCTTCATATACCAAGCTGGGCAAAATATACTTATTTCTTCTAGTACAAGAAAGGAATTTTGGAGAACCTTAGAAGAATTTATTCTAGAAGATTTCCTCTAAAATACAAGGAGAAAACCAGAGATGCAGGTCAGGGGTCCAGTATTTGGAAAAAGAACCAGGTTAGTGTGTGTCATGTAAACCAAGGGAGAAGTGAGTAGACAGAACTACGAAACACTGCTAATGTGTCAAGGATATAAGACTGAGAACAGATCTACAGATTCAGTGATTTTAAGAAAATAATTTCAATGGTGAGGTGAAGGTAGGAGACATAATTTGGAGAGTTAAGGTGAAAGTTGGGTTGCAGCCTTGGGGTACAGGGGACTCAGATATAGTATGTTATTAGTCATTCAAAATCATTAGCAGGGAAGGGAAGGAAAGAGGGTAAGGCAGGGTGAGAGAATTGTGATCATAAATTTAGAGTGATGTCGGTCTGCTCTGCTCTGTAATTCTCTAGCCCCATTCACCTGTCCTGGCTAGATATTTTGTAGTGGGAAGAAAATTTTCCTTTTTCATTGCAGCCTCCTTTAATGCTTATTGCTTCTCTCTGTGTATCTTTATCCATCCTTTCCTATCTCCTTCTCCCTGTCTCCTCTCTCTCCACCCCTCCTTTTCCCCATTGCTGGTTTCTTTGTGCTTCCTGTCTTCAGCTCTATGTCTGCAGATGCTTCTATAAGTCAGTGGTTCTCCAAGGGTGGGTCCCAGACAAGCAGCATCAGCATCACCTGAGAACCTCTTAGAAAGGCAGGCAGTGGGTCTCACCCCAAACCTACTGCATAAGAAACTCTGAGAGTGGAACCCAGCTATGTGTTAACAAGCCCTAAGCTGATTTTGATGCATGTTAAAATTTGATAACCACTGCCATAAGCTTCATCTTAATTTTTGAGCCTTCTTTGAAGTTCAAGGTCCGACTACATCTTAATTTCTGAGCCTTCTTCGAAGTTCAAGGTCTGGCAGTGTCTGTGAGCCAAACATGGCTCCCTGGGCATCAGTTCCTGCTACTATCCCAGACTCCCAACTCTTCTTTTCCCAGCAGATTCACTGCTTGTCATTCCTCATTTGAAATTGTTTCAAATACCTTCACCATTCTAATTGGACTTTTTAGCATATTGAGTTTTTCTAAATCCTTTTTATAATAAAATTAGTTTAAATAAATAATTTTAACACGGTGTATTTGGCCTGGCCAGTACAAATTTATTCACTATTATTTGCATCTTCTCTTGTGCAAATCAACTTTGCCAATTAAGCTTTTTAGATCTTTGTGTTTTTATAAATATTAAAGCTCTTTATACATTGGAGGTATGAATTCTATTAATCTGTTAATATTTTATCACAAATATTTTCTTGTTCCAGTGGTTTCTAAAGTTTTATGTTTTTAATTATAATGAAGCTTAAAAGTCAATACTATAGTATGCAATAAATTATAGACAAATGTGTGACTTTGCCTCTGTAATATTTTACGTTGTTCAATAATTAGAAAATTGTCATTGCTACAGAGTCGAAATAAATTTTATCTTGTGGATTCTAGTGTTTTTCCATGGCTTAAAAAAACATGTAGCACTTTCCTCGGTTCATTTTGACTTACGGTATAAAATACCATAAAGCTAATTATACCCAAAATACTTATAAGTTAATGATTACTTTCCCAACTGCTTTATTAAACTTCATTTTTCAGAGGCAGTAGAGTGTAAAGGTTAAGATATGACTCTGGAGCCCAGTGGCCTGGATTTAATATTAGCTGCAGCTCTAGCTGATCTTGAGAAACTTACTTTAACTTTCAGCTCCTTCATCCCTAATGAGGTCATCAGTTCACTGAGACAATGAAATCAGTAAGTTCAGCATCCAGCACATAGTAAGTGATCAGTAAATGTTAGCTATGTGACATTTCAAAATTCATTAGATTCCCTTTCGGCCTCTTTTACTGTGCCATTAACATATATGCCTATCTTTGTACCATTATATTATTTTAATTATTGTGATTTCCAGATATAGGCTGTTTTAGAGTGGTCTTGCTTATTAACTCCCTTTTTCAGAAAATCATATATAAAATATACATGTTATACCTGACTGGCTTGACCAAGAGGCAAAGGAGCTTCGTAGGCAGAACACAAGGTAACTTGAAAGAGGAAATAAAGAAGAGTTTGAAAGATGCCCGTCCAGTCATGTGGGCCTGGGCAGGTGGGCAAAATGAATGTGATGCTTTGATAGAGGAAACAGCCTTGGGACAGAGTAGGGTTTTAGATGGGAGAAGAGGAGGAAGACAGGTTAGTGTAGGTGGTGTTACAGGAGAGAATCTGTGTGAGAAGAAAACAAAGAGGCAAGAAAAGCAAAGAAGAGGGGAACAGTTAAGTCATGTGAGAGGGCACTGCACTGCCCAATCTGCACTGCCCAAACTGCTCCAGTTATCTCTGTGCCTGGAAATAGAGCCAACTACATCCCTCAGCACTCAGTAAGCAGGCTTTGCTCACACACAGCCAAAGACATGAGAGCAAGACAGTGAAATGTGAATCTCCACATTTAGTGCTAAGCTATCATCTATTTTGCTTAAGTGTTTGAATGCAGAGTTACTGATTTTTTTTATTGGCTGGATATTCTAGATATTACTTTCTGCTCTAAAACTTTGGAACCACTATTTATTGGTGCCTCCAAATATTTCTCAGTGTATATTTACATGAATTTTTAAAATCATTTATATCCTCTCCAACTTCTCTAAATCCTCTTGACCATTATTTCAGCAGGCTCAATCATTTTGGCCTTATTCCACATTTGAAATTATGGTTTGTGTTTCCTGATAGATTTCTCTCCAATTGCATTTTGACTCCTAACTTTTGCTTTACATTACCTAAGAGCACACGGTGTTACCTTCAGAGAGGGTAGATGCATATTTCATTGGAAAGCTATGCTGGGTCTGGTCCCGTGAGTTTGCCTTAAAGCCCATCTCTGCCACTTAAAGTAATCCAGTATGCACCTTGGTAATTGAAATCCTTCCGTTACCATCACTCCAGCCCATTTAAATATTTCTCTTTCAGACAGAGTTCCATCAGGAGTTGAGCCAAATGATTTGGGAAAGATGTAGGCATTTCCAACAAGAAAGTTTTTGGCTGCCCACCAAAAAGCTGGTCGGTGTGCATAACTCCAAATCAACTCTCTTCTCTGCAAAGTTTCCATTTATATAGAGCACTGTCAATCCTGCTCTTCATTCTAGCGGAACACTTGGGACTTGGGTTGACCGATGCTCATGGTGGCAACCACTGAGAGAAGGTTACCTTAGGTTTCTTCATTGTTTGATGTTTTACTACAAAAAAAAAAAAAACCCCAATTGCTTCTTGTCCTCAGTTGTAAATCAAAGCTTTTCACATCATGTGACGATCATGTCTTTTTAAATATCTTGAACCTCATAGACACAATTTTCACTTGAGTGCAATCTCACCCCATATTACAAGTTTGAAAAGAAAGGTTTTGGGTATTAACAAAACCAGCAAATTTCCAGGCTACAGCATCAATAATGCCTTTTTAATGTGCTTAAACAGATGTATATTCTGTACTTATGTACGAATGCAGCTGAACCACAGCAGGCGAACTAAATAATTCAATGGAATGCATAGAGAAAACTAACAATTCCATATTCTAATAACTGTTCTATGAAAAGCTTTTCATTTAGCTCTCAAAACTGCCTTATAAATCGACACTTGGATAATGCAATGAAGTTATATTTAACTCTAGAATTCTCACATGCCAGGTTTCAAATATGCTTCTTAGTAAATGTCCTTTTGGGGGCTCATTATGACTATTCCTGTCTTCCCTCAAAACAAACCTCTTATGCATGTTCATTTCCCTTCTTTCCTTGACTTCTGGCTGTCAGATTTACACCTCTTCCAATCCATGTTATCTTGGCCTGGAGTAGCAATATCACACCCAAGGACAGGGAGCCTGAGCTTGACAGATGTTGCCAGAGAGTACCTAGCAAATGTTTTTGTACAAGATCGATCCACTCAAGCAACGGCCCACAGTAGTACTTCAGAGGTGGTTTATAACGAGCTACTGGAAGAATTCTTAATAAATCACTGATCGAAATCCAACTTCGCTGAAATACAGAGAAGGTACATACAGCCAAGTCACACAGACAGGTATCCCCCAGTGCCAGCCCAGGGATTTGGGATGAGAGGCATGAGGCTGTATTGCTCCTTGGCAAAGGGTAAAATTTATACAACAAATAGGCTTGCAGTACGTGAAGATTCTGTTGTAGCAGTCATCACAGCTTCTGTGCCCAGTGAGGATCTAGTTCAAAATCCTACTGAAAATGTATTCATTGCTTAGTCCAGATCCTGCCCCCCCAAACATACACCTTTATTGAAACACACACATAAAAAAACCCAAACAGAGGGTACCAAAATGCCTCAAGTGCTCTTGATTTTACCAGAAAGATATGTGGCAGTAGATGCATATTCTGTACATAAATTGAAGAAATGGGACATGGTACCTATTTTTCTGATGCCTTGCATGAACATTAACATCTATATTAAAATAACCCTTTAGTCTTTAGAAAAATAGAGGTTTAAATGCTAAAACTATGAGTTTCATGTTCCTCAAGGCTCTAACATTTAATAAGTTAGCATTTTTAGTTCAGCTCATGATAGGTAACAAAATATGTTCTTATTGTATATAATATAACGTAGAGGTGTGTGTGCACATGTGTGTGGAGAGAGAGAGAAATGGGTCTGAGCTTATACACAACATTAATGGTCACAGAAAAGTCCAACATTCTCAGGTGTAACACTAACAAAGATTCATTTCGTGGCTTTGACAAGTTATTTAATTTTTTGTTGCTCTGTCACAAGTTGGAAACCCTAATACTAACTAATATCTTTCCGAGTGCATGCTCTCTAATTTAGTTTTAAACATTTCTGAATATATGATTCCAACAAATTTCTTCACATCTCAACAGGACAATGGTAGGCAAAGCATGAGACAAAATGCAAAAAGCAAGCAGTAGGATCAAGCACTTGGGTCCAAGAGAATAATTTTGTCAGTGTAGTCCATGAACAGAATCCCTTTCAATGCTAAAATCTTTATGAACTTGTGGTATTTATGGGCCCAGAGCCCAAATAAATGGAATACATCAAAGTGGAAAATTGTATCCAGTGAAACCAGATCCTTATAAAAGGAGGCCAGTGTCCTGGGGC
Source organism: Balaenoptera acutorostrata (assembly GCF_949987535.1). Lineage (NCBI taxonomy): Eukaryota > Metazoa > Chordata > Mammalia > Artiodactyla > Balaenopteridae > Balaenoptera > Balaenoptera acutorostrata. Next base: position 32,978,371 of record NC_080081.1, read on the forward strand.
TTAGTCCCTTGGGCTTTTTCCACCACAAGACCCAAGCAGCAACCATCTTCACAGAGCCCTTGGGGCAGCTCCACATCAAGGATTTGGTGCTTGGGAAGCAGATGAGTAGGCTCAACTCTGCTAAGAGTTCCAGAATAATCTGCCACTCCTGTGAATTCAGGTTTCTTAGAACCCAGTGTGAAAGATTAGCTATTAATCTCTTTTACTTTAGATTTTGCTAATCAAACTTAGTTTTTTGGCATTATTTAGAGAAATCATGTCTTTCCAAGGAAGTTCATTCCAAAAGTGATTAAAACACATTCTTAAGACTTAAAAAAGAAATTCCTAATTTTAGAAGGAAACTTGTTCTATGACCTATGGAAATACTTAAATCTCAATTCCCAGAGGATGAACTGCCTTCTTCTTCTTTTTGGCAGTTTTATGTAGAGAATGAAATACTGTGTTTGATCATTACACATGAGCATTATTCATGAAGGAAAAAACCTCACATTATTTTTTTTCCTTTATTCTGTCTTTTTATTCCAGGGTTGAACCCTAACACTGAGATGGGAGTTTTGCAATCTCCCTTAACAAAAATTACTTCAGGGAAAATTTGGAAAGATCATTACAAAAATTGACCCTTTCTCAGAAAACTGAAATAAAATGAAAATAGAAAGCAAAACTATTCAGGTCAGGGCAGGAAACACTTGGGAATACTTTTCAAAGGATAATTCTGATTTGGGTGTGAGGAATTGGCACCAACATGGATCAAGTGTAGAAGTGGCACCAAAATCAAGACTCCATCAGTCAGGTGCACTGAATAGTCAGGGGCAGAACAATAGCCTTCTCTCCAGTGCTTTATCTGGTCCACAACACCATCCTACAGGAGAGAGGAATGCATTGTAAATATCCTTCCCTATTCATTCACTCACTCATTTATTTTTTATTCATTTTCCACATAGAGATTAATTTAACAAGGGCTAAGCCAGGCCCTTCATTGTGTGGTTCAGATACAGAGATGAATACAACAAGATAGTCTTCATCTTTAATGCGTGCACAACCTAGATTAGGAGGCATATAAGTCATCACAGTACGGAAAGGTGAGTACAATAAGAAAGGCACAGAGTTATAAAACAGGTGAAAAGAGGGTCGCTGGATTCAAAGGGAAAAAATGGAGGCATTTGAACCAAGTCCTGAAGATTGAATTGGGGTGAACGGACAGACTGAGTTGGGTAGGATGAGATTCTAAATAGTGGAAACACATGGGCATGAAACTGTGATATGTGACGTGAATGATCGTAGCATTCAATATGGCCAGAGAATGGGCTTTTATTAGGGTGTGGAAGAGATGCAGCTGTGGAAGTGGACAAAGTCCATATTCTAAAGGGATTTCTATGCCATTCTAAATGGTTTTCACTTGTTACTGAAGGTAATAGTGGGCCCAAGAACAATATGAAGCAAAGAAATGGCATGATCAAACATAATGTTTTTAGCTTTTCATTCTTTCATTTTTTCACTTTTATTTATTATGTATTTTAACATGTAACAATTACCTAATAATGCATAATATAGTTTTAAATATATTTTAAATTTTTGATTAATTTTTGAATTTGAATTTTTAAATTTAGTACATTCACATTTTTAAAAATCAAAACAATCAACAAGGTATACAATGCATTATCTCATATCCATCCCGTTTGGAAACATTCATCCCAAATGCCTTTATCAAACAGATAGCCACTTTTATTAGTTGCTTGCAAACACAAATAAATATAAATATATATTCTTATTTTCCTCCTTTCTTACATTAAACTTAACATCTATGCTCAGATCTGCACCTAACTTCTTTTTTTTTTTTTTTTTAAAGTGAAAGCAGGTTTATTTAGAGAGGTAACACACTTCACAGAGTCTGGGCCATCTCAGAAGGTGAGAGCAGCCTCAAGGTGTATGGATGATTAGTTTTTATGGACTGGGTAATTTCACAGGTTAACAAGTGGCAGGAACATTCTAACTATCTTGGAGAAGGAGTGGGGATTTCCAGGAATTGGGGCACCACCCACTTTTTGGCCTTTTATGGTCGGCCTCAGAACTGTCAGGGCACCTGTGGGTGTGTCCTTTAGCGTATGCTAATATATTACAATGAGTGTATAATGAGGCTCAAGGTCTATTGGCAGTCAAATCTTCTGCCATCTTGGGCCTAGTAGGTTCTAACCGGTTTTCGTGGTATCCTGTTTTGTTTTTATTTTTAACATCTTTATTGGAGTATAATTGCTTTACAATGATGTGTTAGTTTCTGCTTTATAACAAAGTGAATCAGTTATACATATACATATGTTCCCATATCTCTTCCCTCTTGCATCTCCCTCCCTCCCACCCTCCCTATCCCACCCCTCTAGGTGGTCACAAAGCACCAAGCTGATCTCCCTGTGCTATGAGACTGCTTCCCACTAGGTATCTGTTTTACATTTGGTAGTGTATATATGTCCATGCCACTCTCTCACCCTGTCACATCTTACCCCCCCCCCCATATCCTCCTTCTTTTTAACTTAATAATATAGCTCGGAGATTTTTCCATATCAATACATAAAAAGCTTCCTCGGTCTTTTTTAACTGCCTAGCATTTAAAAAGGAGTACTCTCATTGCAATGTAAAAGAAAATAGAAGGAAATGGAAAACTGCAGAAATCTAAGCAAGAAATGATAAGATACTTGAAAATTGATATATCTAGAAACTGGAGAAATACCAAGAAGACAGAATCAACAAATTAGGAAGATAAGTTGGGGAGGGGGTAAGATCAAGATAAGAATTAGACATACTCTAGGATTCTGACAAATGGTGAAGCCATGTCAGATGATGAAACACTTACAGAGAGAAGGAAGTCACTAGAGGAGCAGGTTGGGGTAGGCAGGACTGCAGAGAGGATGAGTTGAGTTTTTGCCATGTAGAATTCATGTATCCCCTTGGAGATGTTAGGTAGTAAGTATGGAGCTCAGGAGAGAGGTGAGAGATGGAGAGTTTGGAATCACTGGAATATAGTAAATAATTAAAACCCTGGATATGGATAAAATCATCTAGCAAGAATATGGAACAAGAAAAGAAAAGCAGGTGAAGATAGAATCCCCTACATTTAAGAGGTAGTTGGAGGAAGAGAAATAACTACTGCCTGACATTAGAGATTAGAATAGCTTTTGCCAAACCCTGTCCTGTGGAGGTGGTACACACACACACACACACACACACACACACACACACACAGTGTGCCCTGGTCAGAAATCTTGGAGATTCATAGTATGCATTACCATATTAAAGGCTCGTAACATCCTTAGAGTTCATTTTTGGAAAATACAGTATCCAAGTATTTAGATAAGAACTGGAAAATTCTGCCTTTAGCACTAGAGAAGATGACCTCAGCCCTGGGCTCTGTGCTTTTGAGGACCCTGCCTTGGCTCTTGCCTAACTGTTTCCTTTCCCATAGAATGAAAAGTCCATGGAACTAGGAGTATATTTCCACCAGGAGGCTGTCCAACCCCTACCCCTACATGTAGACCATGCTCTAGGTATCTGGAATCCCAGAATTTGCTGCCCTCATGGCCCTAAATCTGCAACCAGGGCTGTGTCGCCCTTTACCTGGTCTTGCCTCCTGAGGACAGTGTATCCACCCCCTGGTGTACATGTCAGTAGGCCCAACTTGTGGTCAAGAAGTGACTGGGGAGTGTGGAAAAGCTTGGAGGGTTGAGCTGATGTAGCCGCACAAACATGAATGAGAATCCTCAGGATGTGGGTGGAGCTGGGGGTCAGAGGAGGAAGCTGACAGACCAAGGGCCAAAGGCTGGGGCCGGCTTTCCTCACCCCACCTCATGACCCAAAGGGTCTGAGAATTCCAAAGTCAAACTAGCCTTCCAGAGCATTGTGAATGTAGATGTATCAAGTTGGAAGATGGCATATGTTTAATTTAGCAATGTGTTAGCTTGATTTACAGCTTGCAAATATTTAGACATATGGCATATGGGCCTCTATTTGTATTCTTGAGCTGGTTCCACATAGTTTATGGGCTGGTCTGGGAAGGAATAACAAGAGGACAGGACAATTGACAGCCAATGAGGAAGGGTGGAGTAACCCTTATAGGAAATAAACATTTTTAAACAAGTTTGAGGAAAAGTTGGTTATTCAGTCAACAGCACATGTTCTCATTCCTAAGGCCATGGGTCCTGCCTTAGCTCCTTTAATCTTTATAACCTTTGAGTTTACAAATGAGCGAATTGAGATGCTGAGTGATCAGTCATGTGCCCAAGTTCACACAGTTTGTAATTGCTGGAGATTATTACTCGGGACTCCCAACTCCCAAACCAGCGTCATCTCCACCATATTCTGCTGCTTCAAAACTGGAGAATGCCAACATCTTTTTCTTTTACAAAATAAAAAGAAACATCCCACTGAGACAAATGTATGGTCTTCAACCCATAGTACATTTGAAATTCATGATGCAGTCTTGGAAAGTAATCTGTTGTGTTGTCTTTAGGCATCGTCTACTAAAATATGTCCAGTTTAGAAATAAGCAACCATGCTCTGTCACTTCTTAGATACAATTCTCTCACCAAAAAACATACACATTAGTGTATCATGAAAATCACTGTTTAACGTTGACGTTATGGATTAGCATTTGATAACTTATTACTACAATCATTCAGCTTAGTACATATTTAGAAAAAAGAAAAACATATATATTATATATGTCTATATTACCTAGACTATATATATTACATACATCTATATGGCATTAATACATAGACCCAAGAAAACCTAAAAATATACAACATAAAACTTAGTATTATGTATTTATACCAGGAAAGGGTTATTTTGGTGCCATCTCGAGTTAGAAATGTTAATGACAAATTTTTAAATACATTGTATAAATAAGAAACAATCCACTAAAAATAGGTTTATAGTTTTTTTAAGAGTTTGTAGATCATATTTCAGAAAACAAAGTGCCTGCACTCAAGTTGATTCCTAAGTAAATCCTTGATTTGGCTGGATTAGAGAATGAGACCCCTATCTACTTGGTTGCTCCTGGGATGATTCTTTTTTGAAAAAGTCTGAAAATGGAAAAAGTTACTTAATAAAAAATTAAGGAAAAATTATGTAATACAAATTACAGGGGAATTAGCTGATAGAAAAAAAGGAGTTTCCAGAAGTTAAACATTTAATGCAGATATTCACTCATCCTCCTCCAGTTCACTCCTTTCACTGCCTCTGCAGAATTAGAAAAATAGACATAATCTATCCTAGATATCCCTGTGTGCGCTAGGAGACAAGCCTCATAACTGTCACAGATTATTTAGGACCACAGAAGCAGAAGCCCAATGTATCTTGGACTTGCCTGGGGACCAAGATCCCCTGGGAAAGATCTTGAAACTCTGACCATACTTGGGTTCAGGGTTAGACTGATGTATGTGAAACTGCCTCTTACCCTCCAGGGAGGAAAAAATCTGACCTTGGATGTAAACAGAACGTTATTGACTCCCATACCTGATGCCAGAGAGTCTAGGATGGTGTGTGGTCACCACTAACCCAGCGCCCCTCATCCCTGGAGCTCCTGAGTGATGTAGATGAAAGGATTGTGTCACTGGGACCCAAGCCACTCTGCTGTGGGAGCCTGCCATGAAAGACCTGGTCATACACAGTGTGAGAGTCATTAGTCCAGAGGAGAGAGGCAGCAATGGCACAATGTCCAAAGGCAGCAAAGTGACCATGAGAAGGATGTGGAATAACAACCATAGCCTCCAGCATTGGAGGGTCCCACGTTTGTCTCCCTCATGGGACTTCGAGGGCAAAAGACTTGTCTAACGCCAACAAGGTGGTGTAGGGGACACGTGACTTACATACGGCACTCCTAAAACTTCTGAGAGATAGTTAGAGAAGGGAGGCTGTGGAAAAGTCAGGCTCTGTCTAGTATCAGTAGGTGAGAACAGAGCATCAAGAAGTGGGCATTTACTGCAAATAGGATCATATATGCACCAACTGGAGAAGCCGGGAACACACATAACACTACATAATAGGCAATATATGTATTACACAATATACATACAGGCATATTACATAATATACATACTATTACGGTGCATCTTTGGCATTTGACCTCATTATTCAAATGGAAATTATAATTTCTCTTGAAATGTGTCTTTTATTTAATTTCAATGCCACTTGAAGGTAGATACATGCTACGTGTTCCCATAAGATATTCATCAACATATTAATAAGTGATTGCCACATGTCAGGCACTATACATAGGACTGGTTGAGCAGGTCAGATGTGATCTTTACTCTCACGCACCTTATAATCAAGAGCCACTCCAAATGCAATTATCACTCGGAATGTTTCATTAAAATCCCAAGTTTTAAGCATATTCATTTCTGCCTGTTTATTTCTTACAAGTAAGAGGAAGTACTTCTTCAACCTAAGTGTCCATCAACAGATGAATGGATAAAGAAGATGTGGTATACACACACACACACACACACACACACACACACAATGGAATACTACTCAGTCATAAAAACAAAGAATGATGAAATTCTGCCATTTGCAGCAATGTGGATGGACTTGGAGGGCATTGTGCTAGGTGAAATAAGTCAGACAAAAAGAGACAAATACTGTATGATGTCACTTATATGTGGAATCAAAAAAAATACAACCAACAAGCCAATAAAACAAAAAAGAAGCAGACTCACAGATATAGAGAAAAAACTAGTGGTTACCAGTGGGGAGATGGAAGTGGGGAAGGGACAATAGAGAAGTAGGGGGAAAAAAGGAGTTATTATGGGATTATATGAAATCATGTACATGAAACTTTTGAGAATTGTAAAGTACTATAGAATTTAAAGAATCATTCAATAAAAAAAAGTTTTTTAAAGAGGAAATACTTCCCAATTTCATTGTAGCAAAACACACCACACCAAGTGGTAAGAACAGGGCTGGCTTTGTGGGCGTGTGATCTGTGCCCAGGATCCACACTTAGAAGGGCCCTGTGATTGATTTAAAAGTTCTGCTCTCACCATCTTAAAATGTGTAATAATTTTTGAGCAAGGAGACTCCACATTTTCATGTTGCACCAGGCCCTTCAAATTAGGTAGCCAGTTTGGGGTGAGCAAAGTTTTCCTGCTCTGTGCATAGATAGTGTGCTGCTCCATGGGTAAAGGGTTCATGGGTAGGGTTGCCAGGTTTAACAAATAAACATAGAGGCACCCGGTTTTAGTGTAAGCCCCCAATATTTCATGGAATCCATCCAGTATTGCAGAGAATATACTTATACTAAAAAATTATCCATGGTCTACATAAAATTCAAATTTATATAACTAAAAACAGTTGTCTAGGCTCAAAAAGATAACTGACAGATAGCCTTGAGCAGAAGATTTTCGTCATCCGTGATTAGAAAGTAATCAGTCATTTTAGCACATTATTTACTTTTGGAAAGACAAGACGAAGTTTCTTGTGCAGGAATCACCATTTTCCAGCATATTTAGTAGATAAATTGCCCATTCATCCTCTGGTTACAGAATATTTGTGTTCAATTTTGTGCTTTTTTAAAAAAAACATATATTCAATCTTTTGCATAAATGCAGAGAATCCACAGGCTCTGTCTCGGCCTTTTTGTCTGTTTGTTTTCTTTTTTCCTGCTCACCCTTTGCAATTTCCTCCCTTCTCATAGATTCAACTAACACTTAGACACTAGTGTGTTGTGCCAGCTCCAACTTGTGCCAGCTCATCCTGATTGTTAGCATCACTTCCCAATTCCACATGCGATGGCCTCATGTAGGGATGGAAAATCAGCAAACACTACAAATCCAGTAAACCCCTGTCCCCATCCCATATCTGGTTATTCAACACTTAACAGGATGTCACTGCCTATACCCAGTATTTAAGGCCTTTTTCAACCTGGTTCCAACCTATCCTGCTGCTTAATCTTCCAACTACTCCTTTGTATCTGTCTTCAACTCTAATCAAATGAGACAACACTGTGTTCTCCCAATGGCCATAAACCATCCTACCACTCTGCCTTCGTTCATGCTGCACTCTTCACCTCCTCCATGATGCTTTCAATACTTCCCCAACCTTGCCTTCTAAACTTCTGTCCCAGGGCCTTTTGTTTGACATTTTTCACATTCTAACTTGCATCACAGTTATTTATACACTTGTCTTTTCTTCTTTACAAAGTCAAAAGTATATGTCAAAACATGAGCCAGGAGGACGTTCAAGATGGCGGAGGAGTAAGACGTGGAAGATCACTCCTTCCTCCCCACAAATACATCAAAAATACATCTACATATGGAACAACACCTACAGTACACCTACTTTAGGTGTCAGAAGACCTCAGACTTCCCAAAAGGCAAGAAACTCTCCACGTACCTGGCTCTGTGGCTGACAGGGTCTTGGTGCTTCAGCTGGGTGTCAGGCCTGAGCCTCTGAGGTGGGAGAGCTGAGTTAAGGACATTGGACCACCAGAGACCTCCAGGTCCCAAGTAATATCAATTGGCAAGAGCTCTCCAGAGATCTCCGTCTCAACGCTAAGACCCAGCTCCACTCAACAACCAGCAAGCTACAGTGCTGGGCACCCCATGCCAAACAACTAGCAAGACAGGAACACAACCCCACCCCTATCAGAGAGGCTGCCTAAAATCATAATAAGTTCACAGACACCCCAAAACACATCACCAGACACAGTCCTGCCCACCAGAAAGACAAGATCCAGCCTCATCCACCAGAACACAGGCACAAGTCCCCTCCACCAGGAAACCTACACAACCCACTGAACCAACCTTACCCACTGGGGGCAGACACTAAAAACAACAGGAACTACAAACATTCAGCCTGCAAAAAGGAGACTTCAAACACAGTAAGTTAAGCAAAATGAGAGGACAGAAAAATACACAGCAGATGAAGGAGCAAGGTAAAAACCTATCAGACCAAATAAATGAAGAGGAAATAGGCAGTCTACCTGAAAAAGAATTCAGAATAATGATAGTAAAGATGATCCAAAATCATGGAAATAGGATGGAGAAAATACAAGAAACGTTTAACAAGGACCTAAAAGAACTAAAGAGCAAACAAACAATGATGAACAACACAATAAATGAAATTAAAAATTCTCTAGAAGGAATCAATAGCAGAATAACTGAGGCATAAGAACGGATAAGTGACCTAGAAGATAAAATAGTGGAAATAACCACCACACAGCCGAATAAAGATAAAAGAATGAAAAGAATTGAGGACAGTCTCAGAGACCTCTGGGACAACATTAAACACACCAACATTCGAATTGTAGGAGTCCCAGAAGAAGAAGAGAATAAGAAAGGGACTGAGAAAGTATTTGAAGATATTATAGTTGAAAACTTCCCTAATATGGGAAAGGAAATAGTCAATCAAGTCCAGGAAGAGCAGAGAGTCCCATACAAGATAAATCCAATGAGAAACATGCCAAGACACATATTAATCAAGCTATCAAAAATTAAATACAAAGAAAAAATATTAAAAGCAGCAAGGGAACAACAACAAATAACATACAAGGGAATTCCCATAAGGTTAACAGCTGATCTTTCAGCAGAAACTCTGCAAGCCAGAAGGGAGTGGCAGGACATATTTAAAGTGATGAAAGGGAAAAACCTACAACCAAGATTACTTTACCCAGCAAGGATCTCATTCAGATTCGATGGAGTAATTAAAAACTTTACAGAGAAGCAAAAGCTAAGAGAATTCAGCACCACCAAACCAGCTTTACAACAAAGGCTAAAGGAATTTCTCTAGGCAGGAAACACAAGAGAAGGAAAAGACCTACAATAACAAATGCAAAACAATTAAGAAAATGGTAACAGGAACATACATATCAATAATTACCTTAAATATGAATGGATTAAATGCTCCACCCAAAAGACATAGACTGGCTGAATGGATACAAAAACAAGACCCGTATATATGCTGTCTACAAGAGACCCATTTCAGACCTAGGGACACATACAGACTGAAAGTGAGGGGATGGAAAAATTTATTCCATGCAAATGGAAATCCAAAGAAACCTGGACAGGCAATTCTCATATCTATTTATGCACCCAATATAGGAACACCTCAATACGTAAGGAAAATGCTAACAGCCATAAAAGGGGAAATTGATAATAACACAATAAAATAGAGGACTTTGACACCCCACTTTCACCAATGGACAGATCAACCAAAATGAAAATAAATAAGGAAACACAAGCTTTAAATGATACATTAAAAAAGATGGACTTAACTGATATTTACAGGACATTCCACCCAAAAACAACAGAAAACACTTTCTTCTCAAGTGCTCATGGAACATTCTCCAGGATATGTCATATCTTGGGTCAAAAATCAAGCCTTGGTAAATTTAAGAAAATTGAAATCATATCAAGTATGTTTTCCAACCACAACGCGATGAGACTAGATATCAATTACAGGAAAAAAAACTGTAAAAAATACAAACACATGGAGACTAAACAATATTCTTCTAAATAACCAAAAGATCACTGAAGAAATCAAAGAGGAAATAAAAAAATACCTAGAAACAAATGACAATGAAAACACAACGGCCCAAAACCTCTGGGCTGCAGCAAAAGCAGTTCTAAGAGGAAAGTTTATAGCAATACAATCCTACCTTAAGAAACAAGAAAAATCTCAAATAAACAACCTAACTTTACACCTAAAGCAACTAGAGAAAGAAGAACAAAGAAACCTCAAAGTTAGCAGAAGGAAAGAAATCATAAAGATCAGATCAGAAATAAATGGAAAAGAAATGAAGGAAACGATAACAAAGCTCAATAAAATTAAAAGATGGTTCTTTGAGAAGATAAACAAAATTGATAAACCATTAGCCAGACTCATCAAGAAAAAAAGGGAGAAGACTCAAATCAATAGAATTAGAAATGAAAAAGGAGAAGTAACAACTGACACTGCAGAGATACAAAAGATCATGAGAGATTACTACAAGTAACTATATGCCAATAAAATGGACAACCTAGAAGAAATGGATAATTTCTTAGAAAAGCACAACCTTCCAAGACTGAACCAGGAAGAAATAGAAAATATGAACAGACCAATCACAAGCACTGAAATTGAAATTGTGATTAAAAATCTTCCAACAAAGAAAAGCACAGGACCAGATGCCTTCACAGGTGAATTCTATCAAACATTTAGAGAAGAGCTAACACCTATCCTTCTCAAACTCTTCCAAAATATAGCAGAGGGAGGAACACTCCCAAACTCATTCTACGAGGCCACCATCACCCTGATACCAAAACCAGACAGAGATGTCACGAAAAAAGAGAAAACTACAGGCCAATATCCCTGATGAACATAGATGCAAAAATCCTCAACAAAATACTAGCAAACAGAATCCAACCACACATTAAAAGGATCATACACTATGATTAAGTGGGGTTTAACCCAGAAATGCAAGGATTCTTCATTATATGCAAATCAATCAATGTGATACACCATATTAACAAACTGAAGCATAAAAACCATATGATAGGGCTTCCCTGGTGGCGCAGTGGTTGAGAATCTGCCTGCTAATGCAGGGGACACGGGTTCGAGCCCTGGTCTGGGAGGATCCCACATGCCACGGAGCAGCTGGGCCCGTGAGCCACAACTGCTGAGCCTGCGCGTCTGGAGCCTGTGCCCCGCAACGGGAGGGGCCGCGATAGTGAAAGGCCCGCGCACCGCGATGAAGAGCGGTCCCCGCACCGCGATGAAGAGTGGCCCCCACTTGCCGTAACCAGAGAAAGCCCTTCCACGAACCGAAGACCCAACACAGCCAAAAATAAATAAATAAATAAATAAAGTAGCTATAAAATTAAAAAAAAAAAACCATATGATAATCTCAATAGATGCAGAAAAACTTTCGACAAAATTCAACACCCATTTATGAAAAAATCTCTCCAGAAAGTAGGCATAGAGGGAATCTACCTCAACATAATAAAGGTCATATATGACAAACCCACACCCAAAATGATTCTCAATGGTGAAAAGCTGAAACCATTTCCACTAAGATCAGGAACAAGACAAGGTTGCCCACTCTCACCACTAATTTTCAACATAGTTTTGGAAGTTTTAGCCACAACAATCAGAGAAGAAAAAGGAATAAATGGAATCCAAATTGGAAAAGAAGAAGTAAAACTGTCTCTGTTTGCAGTGACATGATACTATACATAGAGAGTCCTAAAAATGCTACCAGAAAACTTCTAGAGCTAATCAATGAATTTGGTAAAGTAGCAGGATGCAAAATTAATGCACAGAAATCTCTTGCATTCCTATACACTAATGATGAAAAATCTGAAAGAGAAATTAAGGAAACCCTCCCATTTACCATTGCAACAAAAAGAATAAAACCTAGGAATAAACCTACCTAAGGATGTAAAAGACCTGTATGCAGAAAACTATAAGACACTGATGAAAGAAATTAAAGATGATACAAACAGATGGAGAGATATACCATGTTCTTGGATTGGAAGAATCAACCTTGTGAAAATGACTATTCTACCCAAAGCAATCTACAGATTCAGTGCAATCCCTATCAAACTACCAATGGCATTTTTCACAGAACTAGAACAAAAAATTGCACAATTTGTATGGAAACACAAAAGACCCCGAATAGCCAAAGCAATCTTGAGAAAGAAAAACAGAGCTGGAGGAATCAGACTCCCGGACTTCAGGCTATACTACAAAGCTACAGTAATGAAGAGAGTATGGTACTGGCACAAAAACAGAAATCTAGTTCAATGGAACAGGATAGAAAGCCCAGAGGTAAACGCACGCACATATGGTCACCTTATCTTTGATAAAGGAGGTAAGAATATACAATGGAGAAAAGACAGCCTCTTCAATAAGTGGTGCTGGGAAAACTGGACAGCTACATATAAAAGAATGAAATTAGAACACTCCCTAACACCATACACAAAAATAAACTCAATATTGATTAAAGACCTAAATGCAAGGCCAAACACTTTAAAACTCTTAGAGGAAAACATAGGCAGAACACTCTATGACATAAATCACAGCAAGATCCTTTTTGACCCACCTCCTAGAGAAATGGAAATAAAAACAAAAATAAACAAATGGGACCTAATGAAACTTAACAGCTTTTGCACAGCAAAGGAAAACATAAACAAGACAAAAAGACAACCCTCAGAATGGGAGAAAATATTTGCAAATGAAGCAACTGACAAAGGATTAATTCCAAAATTTACAAGCAGCTCATGCAGCTCAATATCAAAAAAACAAACAACCCAATCCAAAAATGAGCAGAAGACCTACATAGACATTTCTCCAAAGAAGATATACAGGTTGCCAACAAACACATGAATGAATGCTCAACCTCATTAGTCATTAGAGAAATGCAAATCAAAACTACAATGCGATATCATCTCACCCCTGTCAGAATGGCCATCATCAAAAAAATCTACAAACAATAAATGCTGGAGAGGGTGTGGGGAAAAGGGAACCCTCTTGCACTGTTGGTGGGAATGTAAATTGATACAGCCACTATGGAGAACAGTATGGAAGTTCCTTAAAAAACTAAAAATAGAACTACCCTACGACCCAGCAATCCCACTACTGGGCATATACCCTGAGAAAACTATAATTCAAAGAGAGTCATGTACCACAGTGTTCATTGCAGCTCTATTTACAATAGCCAGGACATGGAAGCAACCTAAGTGTCTATCGACAGATGAATGGATAAAGAAGATGTGGCATATCTATACAATGGAATATTACTCAGCTGTAAAAGAAACAAAATTGAGTTATTTGTAGTGAGGTAGATGAAACTAGAGTCTATCATACAGAGTGAAGTAAGTCAGAAAGAGAAAAACAAATACCCTATGCTAACACATATATATGGAATCTTAAAAAAAAAAAGAAAATTGTTCTGAAGAACCTAGGGGCAGGACAGGAATAAAGACGCAGATGTAGAGAATGGACTTGAGGACACGGGGAGGGGGAAGGGTAAGCTGGGACGAAGTGAGAGAGTGGCATGGACATATATACACTACCAAATATAAAATAGACAGCTAGTGGGAAACAGCTGCATAGCACAGGGAGATCAGCTCAGCGCTTTGTGTCCACCTAGAGGCGTGGGATAGGGAGGGTGGGAGGGAGATGAAAGAGGGAGGGGATATGGGGATATATGTATACGTATATAGCTGATTCACTTTGTTATACAGCAGCAGCAAATACAACAATGTAAAGTAATTACACTCCAATAAAGATGTTTAAAAAATAAATAGAATAAAATGCTAAAAAAAAAAAGAAAGCCACCCCTATAAATTTAAACCAGTAAAATTACCGAGGAATCTAGCAGTTCCCCTTATCTTTAAAGGCGTGACTTCAGAAATAAACTCCTAAGAAATAAAAACCAAAAACAGAAACAAACCATGAGCCAAGTCTGGTTTGTTTTTGGTCTATTTGTTTTTTAAAGATAATCCTGCTCTAGCCCACTAACTTAAATAATCCAGGCATCAAATACAGGTTCTTCAATCACTGGATTTATTCAAACAGAAAAGAATTCAGACCTTATAGAGTGTCTTTATAGCGTTAGAAAATAATTTGTCTCAGAACAATTGATTTTGAATCATTTTGACTGCATAAGTCTTTGAGAGAGAGGCCAGCATATTCTAATAAAGCTATGCCTTGGTTTTACTGAGAACCAAGCATTTTGTTTTTTAATGGCAATGGCAATAGAAGAATCCTTTTAAGCTGGAAATAAGGTTGTTACCTATTCTTGGTAGATCATAGCTAACACATCACATTGAAATTGCTTCAACAAATATTGAGTCCCTCCTTTATGGAAGATGCAATATTATGTGCTACACCTCATAAAATACTTTGAATTGCCAGAAAATGGAAACCCTTCCTCAATTTTTGTGTGCTAATGGCGTTGAAAACAAAGAGGGTGATTCATGTAGAGCAATCCATATTAAAATTTAAAATGCATTAAAATTAAATAAAGGGCATACTTCAATAACACATATAATTTACATTTGGGTAATAAGAGAATAGATACTTCCTTTTCAGAATTTTCCCTTGGTATTCCATGAGCAATGTCAACTACTGATGTCTTTAGCTTATAAATGTAGTGCAGTCATAGAAACAGAATTTTAAAATCCATTTGCCTGGCCTCATTCACTCCAAAAAAAAAAAAAAAAAGTCTCTATTGTATGTCTCTTTATCTACTTCCTGATAGCTTCTCTCATTTAATTTTACTGGTACCAATCGTGGTTGGGGTGTGTGTGTGTGTGTGTGTGTGTGTTTGAGCTAGGAAATGCAGAACAGAGCAATGTAGTAATTCGTGATCTGTTACACTCTCATATTACACGCACACAAGAGGATTGCATTAAGATATGGAACATTCCACAAGGTCAATGAGATTCAATGAAATTTCATGGAAGTTGTGTGTGTGATAACATTGGAAACCTAGAATTTCTTCCAAGCTGATACGTTCACACCATGTTGAGAGCAGTTCTCAGGCTGGGCTCTATATTTTTGCAGTCCTATTGGACCAGTCTTTTAAGCTACAACCCTGATTCAGGTGGAAGGATGCAGGAGACATGGCCTTCAGGGGAAATTTACTCTGCAATTTCTCAGCAAGGCTGGACTCTGTTCAGTAATTATCCTTGCTCCCGGGAGATCTTTGTTCTTGACAATTCTCCAGGGAAGGGATGTGGGTGGAGCAACGCCCTTCTTCAACCCCTAGGTTTGCCTAGTGACTTGGAGTCACTGGAGTGTGCCCAGCTTGCTTGGGGAAAGAATATCAACCCTGGCATGAGTCCCCCGGAATAGCAGTAGGACAGCCCTTTTCAAATCCTATCCCTGTTGGCCTGCCTCATTTTCCATTGGCCTGAGAGAACTTTCAAATATCTGCCTTGGGAAGATAGATGTACTAATAATGCCAGAGCCACCCCATACAGCACCTTTGTGCAGATATGAAAAAGGCACCCTTCTGGGCAGATGTAGCCTCACCTCAGGGTGCAGGACCCAGTGAGCAGAGCGCAATGTATTCCCCTGCGCCCCCCTACAATTACCTTCCCCACTGGCTGCCCTTATGCAGGGCGCAGCTTACGTGTGCGATAGCTATGACTTTCACTCTTCACTTGCTGTTGTCACTTCAAATATTATGAACAAAACAGCAACCATCAGGATTTTCAAGCTTAAAATTTACTGTTTTCAGCAGCACCTTGATGACATGCCATTAAGTGAGACTTGCTGATAATAAACGCCCTGATTACAGCCCTGGCTTTCCACTTTACCATATCCTGTCTGATTCAGACACATCATTACCGAGGTTATAAGCAGATGTATCAAAGATAAAGCCTTACTTTGAGTCTTGCTGTGGTTTATCTGTGAGACGTCATAAAATTTCTCTATATTGTCAGGTTATTTTAAATCTGTCTTAGGTGACTTCATATTACAATCTCTATCTGTTCTAATCATCAGGTCATTAAATAACCTTGCAAAAGAATTGTTAATGTATTCTAACATAATTCTAGAGAATTTCCCTTGAGGTCCATGGCGGTTATAAGAAGGAAAAAAAAGAGTTAACTTAGCAGCATGCTAGGAATATATTCCTTTTCAGCTACGCCAGCAACATAAGCCACTCCCTTTTTTAAAAAAAAATTTATTTTATATTGTAGTATAGTTGATTAACAATATTTGTTAGTTTCAGGTGTACAGCAAAGTGATTCAGTTACACATATACAAGTGTCTATTCTTTTTCAAATTTTTTTCCCATTTAGGTTATTACAGAATATTAAGCAGAGTTCCCTGTGCTCTACAGTAGGTCCTTGTTGGTTATCTATTTTAAATATAGTAGCTTGTACACTCCTTTTTATCTATGGGAGAAGAGTCCTTTGCAGGGGCTACCCTGAAGGCACAAGGCCCAGAGAAGCTCATCTCCTTGGAGGCAGGGGACTCTCTCACACAAAAGGGGAAAAAAAAGAACACAAATATCTTGCTGCTGACCAGAGAGGGTTCAATAAGCAGCAGAGAAGTGAAAATAGATAAGATCCCTGCCATCTCTGGGCTGACCCTCAGCACTGTACCTGGAATAGCATAGGCCCTCAATGAATACTTGCTGAATACTTGAACTGGGGGTCTACTGCACAGTGACCTTGTGACATATGTCACCATCCAAGGACTCAGTTCCTTCAGATGTGGAAAGTCACTCCAGAGTTTTAGCTCAGGTTCAATACACGCCGTGAGATTCCCAGATGCCTGGTGCTATTTTAAAAATTCCCAAATGAGTTCTATTTTTCTATATATTTGACACAAGGGAAATGCCTGTGATCGCATTGCCTCACTGCATAAGCATATCCTGACAGGTTTTAAAAAAAATTAATAGCTATTTAATTTACCAAGAATGTTGCTATGATTAAGGACATGTTGGTTCCAGTGGATTAAGGGAGCTCATCACATTTTATAAACTGCCAACATGTAGTGACACTTTCCTCTTGAGGATGAGTTTCATCAAATTGAAATGCTGGTTTCTGGTTTATAATTCAATCCATTTCACTGACTCACAGAGGGTGGAGTAAAATGACAAAGTTCTTTGGTCCTTCAGTCAGAGTTTTTCGTATTACCGTGTGATTATGCATTTACCTTTTTACCACATGAGGCGCTAGGTAGAACCAGGGTCAATACTTACCACCCTGCAGCTGACTTTTATGTATTGTAGAACTGCCCTCAGATAAACATGTCAGATCAGAGGAAACAAATAAAGCATAAGACTGTCCTTAAACCGAGGAGTGTTGGAAGGACAAGGAGGGAGAAAATACCATGGCCATGCCAGCTAGAACGCTGTCCAAAAGGAGGCGCCAGCAACTCTTCACCCCCAGGTACACGACATACTAGCTACCGTTACTGCCTTCGTAAAGGGATGCAAAACACTGGCCAGACACAGCATAACAAAGTGCGTATTGTACATATAAGGACGTAGGAATATAAATACAGAAAACCAAGTGCTTTCGCTGTTGAAAGAAGAAATTAACTCATTTGTGCAGACAAGTTTCTGAACTGGTTAATTAGATTCAGACTTTAGCCTTCCCCCCCTCTCCTACACCCCTACTTTGTTTGGAATCAGTGATTTCTTATAGTCTAGACCAAGAGGGCTCATACAGCTGTGGAAGTGTGTTCAGGAAAGGATTCAGAGAACACAGGGATTGTGTGACAGGTGGGAACTCTATAAAGACGTACAAGGACTTAAGTAAATTATAAACTCTCTGTAGTACTTTTGTGATTGTTAATTGTTTTGGTTTCTTTTTGTTTGTTTTTTCTTCTAGTTTAATTGAGATATAATTGACACACAGCACTGTATAAGTTTGAGGTGTAGCATAATGATTTGACTTATTTATATCACGAAGTGATGATCACAAGAAGTTTAGTGAATATCCATCCTCTCGTATAGATGTAAAATTAAAGAAACAGAAAAAAAATGTTTTTCCTTGTAACGAGAACTCAAGATTTACTCTTAACAACTTTCATACATAACGTACAGCAGTGTTAATTGTATTTATCCTGTTGTACATTACATCCCTAGTACTTACTTATAACTGGAAGTTTGTACCTTTTGACTACCTCCATCCAATTCCCACTCCCCCAACTCCCATCTGTAGTGTCTTTTGTATTTAATATACGTTCTTTTCTAGTTAAGCCCATTCAAAATAGAAAGAGTTTGATTTTGAATAGATTGCTGATTTAATGTGTGGACATATTTACAAACCAAGTATAGCCGGTTGTGGAGCGTCTGTGTCAATAGAAGAGAATGGTAGCGTAATGACAGAAGATGAAGGCCTTAAAAGGATCCTGTGTATTTCTCCTTGAAAAGTGTTTCTGGGTTTACGTTTAATTAGATATGTCTGAATTCTGGGCATTTGAAATACTTCAAACAAAATAATGAAGCTCCAGTTCTGACAAAGGGGAAGGACCAGCCATCTTCCCCATTCCACTGACTGCACACCTCCTCCCAGCCCCTCAAACTATACAGGAAGCTGCCTGTAGGTGCATCATGTGCATTAGCCTGAGAAAAAGCAAACGAGAAAGTGGCCATGGACAACTGACCTGCAGACAATTACAACTTGATTGTCTACTTCGATGCATATAAAAAAGAATTACACACACACCACAACAAGAGCATTCTCTTCTTCAGAGGCAAAGTCCTCCTCCGACCTTGTCTTTTGCACTCTGGGAGTGGAAGATCAAGACAAATGTAACCTCTACTATGACTTTCTCCTACCTTAGTTATTCTAACTTAAGCTCTCTTGCTGATATTCACCTGAAGAGCAACAGAATATTAAAGTGACAGGTCTGTGATATTTATGCTTCATTTTGATTTTCCTTAATCCTAAAGGAGGCTACTACAGAATTTTAGAACCCAATAGCTCTGTGAAGATATTGAGTACAAATCTAGTCACTGTGTCCATTAGTGCAAAGCAGCGTTTCTCAAGCCCTTTCATGCAGAATACTGGTTCTAAGAGATGTTAACAGATCCACCATGAAGTCAAGTATTTCTAACCAAGTAAGTTTGGAAGCTTTGCCTTCTGGATGACCTTCTTGAAATTTCTTGATGAACTCATAACAAAGGCTCATGAAAGTACTATTATAAAGAAAATTCTTCTTTGTTGAACCCATGGTTTTCCAAACTTCTTTGACATTAAAAATTTTGAGAAACACCTACAAGCATCTTGTAGAACGAAAGTCAACAAAACATATGTTTGGAAAATACTATTGTTTAAAGAACAACAGGAGTGGAGCAACTAATAGGTGTATGTAAAGGAACAAAACCCATACAAAAAACAGAATGTTTTAATAATACGTTAGTATTTTGTGGTGAAAAAAACTTCTTACAAGTCACTAGAAGAGTGCATCTATGAGCAAGTCATATTATGGTTATAGTTTTAAATGAAAATGGAATATACAAATGTATCTTCATATACTTTATTGGTTGCCCATTTACTCTTTTCTTAGAATGATAATATGATAACAATAGTTTTCCTTTTTAAAATATTATTTGGATTTACCATATTGAGTATAAACTGCACTTTAAAAATTCAGAAATTACAATGCTGCGTTTCATTTCTGAAGCTGTGAATTTCATACCAGGCAAAGTTTTTTTCTTCATTTATTTTCATTCTGTGACCTATTAAAATAGTTGAGATTGCAAAAAAAAAAGCACTTTTCTTCCAGATTCTCATGATTGAAATATAGGTGTTTCATGAGCATATTTTCCTAAAATCTTTTGGAGTTTGAAATTTTCACAGGCTTTCCACCACAGAATCATGCTTACTTCATTTAGCATACACATGCTTCAGTATCAGTAGGTCATTTGCAGCTCTTATCAGGAGGAACAAAGGGGCTACACACTTGAAACACAATGCCCTGGTCACCATGACAAAATGTTGGATCTGTGCTTACCTTTATCCTGAGCATGGAAACTTGCCTGTCCAGGATGAGCCCTTCTCACCTGCCTCATTCCTGGTTTATTACACACGTGGGGAGAGAACTCTGCTTCCCTTTCCTCTGCTGTGTATTCTTGGTCCCTAGTCCTGGCCGGGGCTCCTCTGATCCTGTTTATCCTTCAGAGACCCATCCCTGGGCTCCAGCATTCACTGTCAGCCCTTCTCATACGAGTCCTCTTACAGATGGCCCTAGTCAGCTCATTCATCTCCAGCCAGAGCTTCCTTCTCACGCTTCTTGCAACTACAGTGTCTAGAATCACAAGTCCAGCAGTAAACTAATAATATTATCAGGGGTCAATTTTAAAGAAGCATTGACTTTTAAAAGGTGATGGATAAACTAAACAACGGGGGCTAGAGTCTAAGGCGGGGGTAGGGTACCTAGTCTTATCTGTCAACTCCTCTAATCTTTCTGAGAATCACTGATGCATCATCGATGTATATTTTAATTTGTCTTTCCTTAGCAACCATCTCTTATTTGGCATCTGCCCACCATGACACATTTTACCTGGAGATTTTGGTAAAAATACCCGACGGAAGAGGACTCAACTCAATTTCCCCTTTCTCATTTCTCTTTCTTACTACTTCTATCAGGGCTTCTTCCTGGCCATGGGGTTCAAATGCTTTGCCTAGTCTAGTGGCATTCAAAGTTGGTCTGGGAAACCCTGGGGGCGGGGGGGAACCAAGACTCTTTCAGGGAGTCCATGAGGTCAAAACTATTTTCATCATATTAAGATGATAGTTATTAGCTGACTTTTCTCTCACATGCTTTTTATGAGTGCACACATTTCTATCAATAGAAATCTCTGATAGTAAGAACCAGTTGTCCGGGTTCAATTAATGGAAGTTGCCAGACAATGTGCTACATAATTTCATATATACAAGTATTTAATTGTTACTGCAACACTAGGAGACAGATACTATGTCAGCTCTGCCAATAAGTACACTGAGATTCAGAGAAGTGAATTTATACATCTGTGGCCTGCACAGCCCTATGCTCCCCATAGCCAGAATTTGAACCTAGATTTTTCTCCAGTGGTTTGACCTCTACAACTTTACGGTAACATTTGCCTGAATAATTCCATTATTTCCCTTTTAAGAAAGGGCTAGCACCTATACAAACAACTTTCTCTTTAGATTGTGTGATAATGAGGTTTGAGTCTTTCCAGGTAGGGAATTGAATGTGATGCTCTATTTGAACTGTCTGTAGATGCAATAATTTTCTACTAATTTGTATGTGAGCCATCAATTAGAATACTATCTTCTTTTGAGCAGAAAGATTTTGTTTTTCAGAAAGTCAGAATCTCCAAGACTGACTGCTCTCAAAAATATGAGTTCTACGCTGTGATGCTGGTTATCTGACGTGATATGCACAAGTGCAGGATGTCTCTGGATGAGCTTTGTTTTACGTGGTCTTTGACATTTTAAGAAAGATTGGCAGGACTGTCATTTCCTATTACACTTGTAAATGCAACCAGAAGACACTGAACAATGAGCCACCCAAAAAATAAATAAAATTTCAGAAGTGCTGTCTGAGCATCTCAGTAAGATCAAAGAGGCCAGTGGTATTTTTGCTGGGCTTGTGTTTTATGATATCAGAGTATTTCTGACTTATTGATCATTCTCTGGACCTGCCAATCAGCCAATATGGGTCAGATGTTGCTAAGACCAAAAAAATAAAAAAATAAAAAGTAGCTACTGATTACACGGCACCAACCAATTGATAAAATCCGTTTCATCTGCTCAGTTGCCAGGCTGCCATTGACGTTACAGTTGTTGTGTATTAGCTTGTTCATTAGCCCTTTAATTAGTCTTTTTTCTGCCTGTGTAATTAGTCTCTTTTTATGGTCGTGATGAGGGCAAATGTTCTTTGCCCCTTGCTTCTGCTGACAGTAAAATCTGCTGTATAGATGTTTTTAGTCAGGCATTATACCTGTCTCCCATGACATGGTTCCCTTTAACAAGAAACGTGTAGAAAAGGCTTTCGACCATATAAAAATGGCTAACTTGAAAATCTCTTTTCTAAAAATGTGAAAACTGACTCTGACTCCATTTGAATAACTCACTGTATGGCCTTCGTAAGAAAGTTCACTGGGGCCCATTGTTTGGGATATTATTGACTTAACATTCATTAAAAGACTCATAAAAACGTACTTCCTGCATGTTCAGGGCATAATGTTTAAGCTGTAAATATGGCAATATGGGTGTAAATATTGGCTTAAAACTCTTCTTTGAGTCATTTATTTCCTTTATCTTATTGTCTCAAAATCGGCATTCTCTTCTGTTTAGCCTGGCCCTTTCCCAGTCTCCAAATGTGCTTTCTGAATTCCCAGTGGCAGTTTTGTTGGGATTCTTCCCGAAAGAGTCAGGGGGCACTGAACTAGGATAATTTTTGTTCTCACTCTGTTCCAGACACTCCGTAGCGGCTGAACATGAAGACGGCACTCCACTGGGATGACCTTTGATTCTTGGCAGAGGACAGAGATTTCACTGAGGGAATTCACTCTGCTTGAGGAGTCTCGAGTGTTTGTTGAGATCTCTGTGGAAACAAACACTCAGAGGGGCTTTGTGGAACAGTCCAGAAATAATTGAGGAGGCCAGGAGACTCCTACCCCCCTCCACAAAAAATGTCAGGTTACACTTTCTTTTCAGGACTCCCTAATTGATGCCCTTGTATAAATAACTGCTATTTCCCAGCACTTTCTCTTTTCCCTTTTACTGAGAAAGATACAAAAGTCAACCGAATCAAGACATAAATTCATTTTTACAGCTGAATAAGCTTTGTCCTTGGTTGTTTTAAAATTGAAATAAATGGGAAAATATTTGTTAGAGAATAATAAACACACCCAGGTATTTGCTGCTCTTCTCGGGCTGGGCTGAGATTGAAGAGGCTCGGTGAGACCACCTGTGTTTCTTGGTGCAAGCCCAGCAGAGCTTCAGAATTTGTATAGTTGGATTCAATCCAGCGACCTGGCTACATTCTTGGATCTCTTACTCAACATGAGGCATCAAGATCACTGGAAACTTTAACAAAAACATCAACAACTAGAAGAGCCAGTTAGCCTATGGTTTGACCCCCAGCCTGCACACCCTCCCATCAATCTATCTCTAATCTTCTGGGAAATTAGTTCAACCTTCAAGGCAGGAGAAGGGGCAACCTGAGGGTACAGCTGCTCCATCTCCCATAGGAGATGAAGAATCTCCAATCACCCCAAAGCACACATCTAGATGGTTGCTTTTCCATCTGCTTTCCACTTGGCTGAATGGATGCCTCCATAATAACTCTAAAAGCATCAAAGGAAAAGCAGCACACTCTGTGGCATTCCATGATGGAATCCAATAAAAGAAACATAACTCAAAATCGTTTCAGAAGCAATGAATAAATTGCTACTTAGAAGCAGTTCCTCAAGGAAGCTTGCTCTTCTGCCCAATAATGTAAAACCATCCTGAGAACAGTAGCTGGGGAGAAAGGAAAAAGATAATAAATCTTATTTTCCACTTGTCCTTCTGGTATATTTCAAAATAATTTGGATACTTTCTGAAGTAGCTGTTTTGGATGTTTTTATTCACGTTCCCAAAGGTCTACTTAGTTTAACTACCTTTATCTAAAAAAGATGGTAAAATGGCCGTATTAACTTTAATAGTAGGAAGAGTGGGCTATGGATAGAGTTAGGATCACTGCTGAGTCAGCCAGCCTCGGTCTCAGGACCCAGTCTTCCAGTACCCACTGGTGTGACCTTGGACAGGTAAGTTAACCCCTTTCAGCCTCGAAGTCCTCACAAAGTTTCTCACACAAAATGAAAAGATAGGGGGCTTCCCTGGTGGCGCAGTGGTTGAGAATCTGCCTGCCAATGCAGGGGACACGGGTTCGAGCCCTGGTCTGGGAAGATCTCACATGCCGCGGAGCAACTAGGCCTGTGAGCCACAATTACTGAGCCTGCGCGTCTGGAGCCTGTGCTCCGCAACAAGAGAGGCCGCGACAATGAGAGGCCCACGCGCCGCGATGAAGAGTGGCCCCCGCTTGCTGCAACTAGAGAAAGCCCTCGCACAGAAACGAAGACTCAACACAGCCATAAATAAATAAATAAACAAACAAACAAACAAACCCCCCCCCAAAAAATGAAAAGATAGGATAAAGATTCTAGTTTCCCACAGTGTGTTTCATGAATACACTGAGTTAGTAGGTATTATGTGAAGAAAGATTTTTACTTTTATTTATGTTTTAGAAATGCTGTATTAAACAAAGTTAAATGGAGTTTTGTGACGGGATGGACCACATCTTTTAATATACTAATTACTGTCATAAATCGGAGGGTGGGACTTCCCTGGTGGTGCAGTGGGTAAGAATCTGCCTGCCAATTCAGGGGTCCCGGGTTCGAGCCCTGGTCTGGGAAGATCACACATGCCATGGAGCAACTAAGCCTGTGCGCCACAACTACTGAGCCTGCGTGCCACAACTACTGAAGCCTGTGCACCTAGAGTCCGTGCTCCACAACAAGAGAAGCCACCAAATTGAGAAGCCTGTACGCCGTAGCGAAGAGTAGCCCCCGCTTGCCACAACTAGAGAAAGTCTGCGTGCAGCAACGAAGACCCAACTCAGCCAATAAATAAATAAATAAATAAATGTTCCTTTAAATAAATAAATAAATAAATAAATAAATTGGAGGGAAGATTATGATATGTAGCAATATCTAAACTTATTTGACTACGGGGCTCTTATTCATAAAACATTATTAGAATAGTATAATCTAAGGTGGTCTCCAACTCTAAAGTTCCATTTTTCAATCTGAAGTAGCTAATTGCAAATTGGCATGTATACAAAGGTCATCATCACAACCAAGATTACTCATCGTTGAATGATGTACTTCACAGGTGGACGTGTGGGAACACGGAACAGAGCAGGCAAATATAAAGTCCTACCTCAGTGGGAGGGTTTTCCTATTCTCCACCTCATCTCCTCACTCTTGTGGGGCTGATCTCTCTGCACACATGGCCTTGGTCAGGGAGATAAACCTCCAGACTTATCATAATGTAAACTGGTATTACTCATGGCACCCTATTATCCTCCTTACTTTCTCTACAGGGCAAGCAGTTGACAAGGTCTATTTCTCTACTCAACATTATACCCACCACACATATGTCATTTCTCTTCCAGAAAATAAAATAAATTTTATCTGCAAATATTTTAAAGCAATAACCTCAATTACAGTCTTATACTTTAACTAGAATGGTTTCCTCAATCGAATATTCATGTATGACTGACCCATGCTCTATGTTGAATTTTATTAGTTTCTTTCTCTTTATTGTGATTATAACTTAGCGTCACAGGTTAGGAAAGCAAAAATGATAATAAATGTGAGTAATTAAATTATCTTTCTAGTGACAATTTTGTTAGTGTGTTTTCATATCTCCGTTGTCTTCTTTTCCCAGATTGTAAAAAGTATAAAAGCGATCTGTGATTATTTTATGTGTATGATAAAGAATATTAGGTTAATTAAAATTTTAACTAGATTAATATTTTAATTATAAATTTAAACATAAAGTTATAAAATTAAATGATAAGCATGTTTCCCTGTCAACAATTATTCCTCTACTTCACTTTAATGATTAAATCCATGTTTGGTTATGCTAAAACTTATTTAACGCATGGTGGCCATGAAAATGCTCCTCTCAAATCTCCTGCTGCATGGAGTGTAATTGACTGATGGCTTCAGCTGCTGCTCTCTGAATCTACCAATAAATCTGAACAAATGTCACATTTCCCATGAGCATTCCTGAGAGACACAGTACTTCTTTGATAGGCAACTTTGGCTAGAGGACTCTCTATCAAGCTTGCCAAAACTGTTCAACTGAGCTACTAAGACCCACCCCGACTTCCTTCCTTCCCTCTCTCTTTCACAAGGGTGAGTCCTGCATTGCGGCCTGATGGTTCTTCCTCCTCATTTTCCCTCACTGGCATTTACCCTAATAAATCTCTTGTATCACTAATTTTACCTTGGCTTCTGGCTTTTAGAAGATCAGAGCTAACATGAACCAATTCCCTATTTTTGGACATTGAGTTTATTTCAAGGTTTTTGAATCCATTTTTAATAAATAGCATTGCAATGAAATTTCTTGTAAGATCTGATAAATGGCCATTATTAATTAATTCTGTAGGATATAATCTTAGAGGTGTAATTGTGGGTGGCACAGAAAGTAAAATTTTTAGGACTTTTGAAAATATACTTGAAAAATTGCCCTCCAGAAGTTAGTCCAATTTACATAACCAAAGCCAATTACTTTTTTCCTTTGGGTTGTTTATACTTTTTCTTGGTGACCTGTAAGTGAGTTTTGCATATTAAAGGCAATAAACTTAGTGAAATAAATTTAAATGTTAACAGTTATTGACATAAATAGTTCCAAGTTAAATAACCACATTAAGTGAATTCCACCTACTGTAATAAAACTTAAACCTCACCCCACATTCATGGGTACACACACAAATTCACAATATGTGGAAAATATTGTACATGGCATTATTAAATTGAGCAAAGCAAAGATTTGTCTTCCGGAAGAATTTCTATGGAGCCAATAATATTAAGAATTGCTGGTAAATCATCTTGGTGAGCAGCTAACAGAATCTGGCAGAGATAGCAGAGGAATTTTGTGTGGGCATGTGCATTAGTTTACTTTCCAAAATAATCCCATCTGGATGCATGAGAAATGTTCTATCTGTTTCAGCTCATTAGGAGACAAGGTTCAAGCAAACACGCTCATTGATTTAACATGCTGGATCCACGAGAAATGAGTCACTCCTTGCAATTTTCTTCATCAAGTTTGGGATGGAAGATGACCCACATGCATTTTCTGAGTTGCCCATCAGTTTATAGCTTAGAAAACCATATTTTATTGGCTGTCTCTAAATTGGGCACCCAAAGCAATTTGACACTTGTGGAGTGGGAGAGAATGAATGGTCTCAAGCTTAACTCTTATTTTAATTGATTCTTTAACCATTGGGGTCAAAGAGACATGACTAATTTTAAGTAAAATAGTCCTGTACAAAGGCATCTCATAGAACCCTTAGTTTATTATACTGAATCTCAACATAGAAATAGGCTTTAAAAATGTGGTTTAAGTATGTAGTTTAGAAGCTGTACCATTTTTCCCATGTAAACAATGTTTATTTCCTGTTCATTTCTATAGACCACTACTGACCAAATCTTGGATTCCCAAGTGAATAATAAAAATCTTACTAAGCCCTTAATGGACTGTACAGGAGCTGTGAGGAGTTACAAAAAAGACACGATTCCCCACCCTTAGGGTTTCCCTGGCTAGTAAAAACAGAAATGAAAATGCCTGAAAACCATTTAGGTCCATTTAAAAGCTCCAAAGTATCAACTTACTTTTACGGGGCAGTAATAGAGAAAGGGAGCTTAACATTTGCATTACTGACTTGAGCAAAACAAAAGAAATGAAACCGTGGGCCTATTAGAAGGACCAGTGAAAGATGCGGCCCTTCAGAATATTACATCTTCATTTTCTTGGAAAATGCTTGCTATTTTAATTTTTCAGCATATCTCTTGAAACAATAATCTATGATGATTATTGTGTTAGTATTTTTAAAACAGATCACTCCATTTGACTCTGACTTCTATACCTTAACAATAAATAGGAAAGTATGTGGTTGTGTGTGAGTGTGTGCGTGTGTGTGTGTGTGTGTGTGTGATCATTTTAATTCTGTGGTGTATACTGTAGTTAGAATTCTTTTCAGCACTGGGATAATGACACTAATGGCTTTATTTTATTTTTTATTTATTTATTTTTAAATTATTTATTTATTTATTTATTTATTTATTTATTTATTTTTGGCTGTGTTGGGTCTTCATTGCTGCACACGGACTTTCTCCAGTCGTGTCGAGCGGGGGCTCCTCTTCGTTGCGGTGTGTGGGCTTCTTTCTCATTGCGGTGGCTTCTCCTGTTGCGGAGCACGGGCTCTAGGTGTGCAGGCTTCAGGAGTCGCAGGACGGGGGCTCAGCAGTTGTGGTGCATGGACTTAGTTGCTCCGCAGCATGTGGGCTCTTCCCGGACCAGGGATCAAACCCATGTCCCCTGCACTGGCAGGCGGATTCTTAACCACTGCGCCACCAGGGAACGTCCCTTAGCAACTTTTAAATCAATTGTATGAAATAAATCCGTAAGCAAAACCACCCGAAATAGCGTGAATAATGTAAAAGTTTATATTTTTATATAATCAACAAAACCACTTATACTGAAATTTTTTTAGGACCAAGTGATTTAAAATAATGTTTTCTCTATTTAAATTACAATGACAGAAATGCGTCTGTTTTTATCAAAGCCAAAGAAGTTGACTAACTGAGGACAAATGCAGGGCCCCAGCTGCCTGTTTGACAATTTTAATTGTCCCTCAAATTTGGATTGAATGAATTACTGTTCTCTTTCTGTCCTAAACTGTTAAATTGTTATTTTCAGCATGCAAAGTTAAAGACTGTCATATGTGTTCCAAAAATGAGTACATCTCAGAAGAAGGAAGAGTTCCTGCGTGTTATGGCTGAGTACTGGCCACCCAAAGATGCCCATGTCCTAATCCCCGGAGCTGTGAGTGTGTTATATGACATGTCAAAGGGGAATGAAACTTGCAGATGAAGTTAAAGTTGCTAATCTGTTGACCTTAAAATAATGAAACCATCCTGGATTGTCTGGGTGGGTCCAATGTAATCACAAGGGTCCTTAAATGGGGAAAAGGGAAGCGAAAGAGTCAGATCCAAAGAGAGGTCATCCTGAGAAAGACTCGATTGGCCATTGTTGGCTTTGATGATTGAAGGGGCCCATGAGCCAAAGAATGTGATTAGCTGAGAAAGGCAAAAAAATCGATCCTCCTCTAGGACTTCACGAAAAGAAAGCAGCCAAACCCACACTTTGATTTCAGTCCAGTGAAAGCCCTATCAAACATCTGACCTCCAGAACCGTGAGATAATAAATTTGTATTGTTTTAAGCCACTAAATTTGAAGTCATTTGTTACAGGAAGATAATATACTATGTGGTCAGTCAGTCAGTCATTTTGGATTTTCAAAGGTCAAGGTGTATGTATGTCTATGTGTGTATTATATGCATGTATATGTGTAATATATATACACATGCACATGCATTAGATTTTGTGTGTTATTAAATCTGAGTTTTTAAACATGATGATAGGCTAAACTCTCTAAATTCAGATAAAGTTCTCATAGATGGTTTTATTTAGGGGAATATAACTCAGTAGTGATACAAAAGTACTTGGAAAATCCTAAATCTTAAAAAGTAACTCACTTCTATAAACTTTGCCGAGAGCTATATAACTAGAGACTCATCTCTGGGGAAAATAAAGTCTGATTCCTCCAGACTGAGTGTTCTAGGAAGGAAGCTACCAGAGGATGTCCTCCATGAAAGGAACAAAGAAGACCTAGTATCCAGGAAGGAAAGGATGAAACACAAGAGGGACAGAAGGAAATCCTCAGGATTATAGTGAAGAGAGATTCCTAGGCTGACAGGGGAGCACCAGAAGTGGGGAGGCTGGTCCGTACTAGACAGGTCAATCATCTCCAGGGGAGACATCTTCCAAAAGTGAAACTCATAAAATAACAGATGCACTAAAGTCACACATTTGGGCTTGAATGAATAACAATGA
Source organism: Balaenoptera acutorostrata (assembly GCF_949987535.1). Taxonomy (NCBI): domain Eukaryota; kingdom Metazoa; phylum Chordata; class Mammalia; order Artiodactyla; family Balaenopteridae; genus Balaenoptera; species Balaenoptera acutorostrata. The sequence goes on from NC_080081.1 coordinate 33,008,528, forward strand.
TTAATTCCATAGGAAACCAAACAGTAGTGCAGAAAAGGAACAGCAATTACATTATACTATAGAATTCAGCTGCCAATGTTTTCACAATCTCAATAATGCAACCCTGAAGAATGAACTAACCAATGTTACAATATAACTATAGTAGGAGAATGGGGGACAGGAGATGGTTTGTGTGTTGGTTGATGTGGTGTGAAAGAGACCTAAGTCCTTATTTTCCAAAGTGTGAAGTCAAGAAGTAAAGCCTAAGTCCATAAGTAATGTCTCTAACTTCAAAATGAAGAAGTAGTGAGATAAGTATGTTCTTTAGCCGTTTGGAGGTAAATACCAAAATAACCAGTTATGTGAGTTGAAAAGTGGTTTCCACTGAGGAAATGGAATAGAGCAGAGGGGCACTGAGCTGCTGTGCATCTCAACAAGCCTCATACAACTACACCATACTTTAAACTATGTGCATGTTTACCTTGTATTCAACATATAGCCGAAAACAAGATCAGTGAACAGTATGTTTTAATAGGAACCTACACCTCCCACCTCTGCTGAGCCCAAATCCTGGGTTGATGTTCTTATTGATACAAATTAGCCCTCAGGCCTAGTTATCCCAGTGAATTCACCATGGGATAAAGAGGTCTGAAGGTTTACATTTTGTAAAGAAAATCATTAAACACATCCCATCCACTTCCTCCCTCTGAGACTGACACCCAATGGAACATACACTCAAAAGTCAGATGGGAATCCACATAGCTTGTATGTTAAGTTGTAAGCCTGGACTGGAAAATAAGATTTTCCTTTTTACTAGAGAAGAGGCTTCTTTCAAATTTCCCAGAAATCTAGACTTAGAATCCCCTGTGGGGAGAACCGTGAAGCAGCACATCCAAGTCTGCAGATGGGGTGCTCCCATCAGGTCCCAAAGCTCAGGTGGACCGCCAACCTGCCCTTATGTAGTGGGCACTGGGCCCTGAGCCAGGTGTGTCTTTCATGAGAGGGATGGGAGTAGTACAGTATGTGCCCACCTCCAGGGAGACTAGAAGTTCTTGCCTTAAGAGGTTATAATAAAGGGAACAGGAGAAAAGGGTCTTTCTAATTTAGAGAACTAGAGAGGGCCAGTAACTGCTATCAATCAGTCAACACCAGACATTGGATGCCAAGCTCACTACAGTTCTCGTGCTTTGCAAACTCTGACTTAGCAAAACTCACTGATTCCTAGCCCCCTAACAACTTACATCTTTTTCCATTCTCCGTCTCCCTGTTTCTTATCTTTGCTTTTGGGATGTTTCTCTCCTTTTCTTCCATTTTCAAATCAGGGTGCAATATCTATTTGATACATTTCTAAAAACAACACAAAATTAAAATAACAGCCAAACATTGAAAATATAAGCTAGCAACAAGAAAGCAAGCAGGTGCATTTTACATTATGTTGCAGCTTCATGGTATTGCACTATTTTGCAGCCAGCAACAAAGCAAACAGATAAAAATTTTCTCTGCTAGTCCTAAAATATCTTTTATGCCTTTTAGAATCTTTAAAATAGAAGAAAGATCCTTCTTAAGAAATCATTTCCTTCCCATAAATCAGAGACAAAATTATTTCATAAAATAAATCTTCTGCTTCCCTATCATTATGATATATTATATAAATCTGGAAGAAAAGAAGATGAAATGTTGCCTGCATCAAGGTGAGCTGCCTGAGGAAGCAGGAATAGCCCTCCATGTATCCTCCTTGGCTGAGGCACATACACCACATTCTGGAAAATAGGCAGGTGCACTGGGAGAAACTGAAGGGGGCCAGAGTCTACTTAGGCAAGAAATGAGATTCCAGAAGTAAAATATATAGAAAGCAAGAATAAGCAGCAAAAGTGAAAAGAACTCAAACACACTTCACTTTGAATTCTCCCCTAGGACACAGTAGTGCAGAGCTAAAGTAACCCAGTGCATTTGAAGCAGATTAAGGAAAACAGATTAAGGAAAGTGGCTACCACTTCTTGAGTGCCCACCATATACCGGATCCTATGAGATGTTGTCTTGAACCCTTAAGAGAACATTGCCAGGCAGGCATTTCTATCCCCTTTCGCCAATGAAGACTGAGGCTCGAGCAGGTTAAACAACTTGTCCAAGGTCACCTTACTGTTACCTACCATAGCTGGGGTCCAAACCTTGACCCATCAGATAGATAGATCCAAAGCCATCCCTCTCTCCACCATTCCAAACTGCCTGTCAGTGTGTTAAATGGACATTCCAAAAATGTTTGTCAAGCTAATGAATAAATGCAAGAAGTGGGTTCAGGAAAAAAGGACTCCAAAATATGAGATTACAACTATTAGAAAGAGGATGTAAATATGCATGACTTGAGTAAGACGTTTGAGTTTTTTGAAGAATGTACATCTGGAAGTGAGATTTAGTTGATGGATAGAAAAAGAAAGAGGAGGTCTATGAGTAAAGAAAAGTTGTTGGAGAGAAACAACTATTTATTTTAAAGAATAAGGACCCTAGGGCAGTAATGGAAGCCATCATAGGAACGTTGAAGGCCAACAGAAAATAATATTAGTAGGAACTTTGAAAGAAAAAACAATAACAATCATGGCAGCAAAAACATAGATTAATTGTTATGTCAATTCTACTTCTTATTTCAATGATGTTATGCTAGAGAATAAATGTGGCTACTAATTAACCCAAAGCTATATGATATTCTCATATTCATTGAACTTCATAAGAGCAAGCAATAGAATACATATTTCAGCATCTTAAGTGAATTTAACAAATGATAGTGATACTTCTCTCTGGGGATATTAGGTACTAATAACATTGCTTATTCATGTAAGTGCCAAATGCTTTTTAAGTCTTAAGTTCTACTTAAATTAAGACTACCCATAAATTCTATGCTATGACACTAAGTTCTACAGGTTAATCATATATCTTAGGTTGTTTCCTTGTTACCAGTTGTACTTGTCTCTAGTTGGGTCTTTTTTTTGTTTGAAAAAGACCTGATCACTCTTACTAGATTCATTGCCTTCTTTAATTAACTGACTATTAAATCTACTGCATTATCAATTCTACCATCTCCCCTGTGCCCAAAACCATCTTTGACACTGCATTCCTTAAATAGAATAAGGGATTATTCACCAAAAATATGGTGTAGGAAAAATGTGGGATTTCCATTCCCTTTCCTATAATTTGCCTTTTCTACTGAGTATCCTCTTCCTCTTCTATCACCCCTAACACCAGACCACCACAGTCATTATCACCTCGGTCATCATCACAGCCAAGTCCTCCACAAGTATATTCTCTGGCAATACTCATGACTGTGAGGCTTTAACATCACTCCAAGTATATACTGAGCCCTCAATAAAGCAGTCTTGTCAAACATGGTCCCTGTCTTCCAGAAGGAGTTTAACTCTCTCTAGCCTTATTCTCCACTTCTTTTCTTCAAATTTCTTCCATTCAAACTGGTCTACTTGTCGTTCCCCTTCTGTAACTTGGCCCCATCTCCTTATATTTGTGTGGACTCTTCTACTGAAGGGGCTGTCCCTTCCCAAGTCATCAGGGTCAGTGCAAATGCCACAGCCTCCAAGAAACCTCTGTTCTCCTCTCTGTAATTTCTATCTCTTCTAAACCTCCTTACTGTACACCTTACGGTTATTTATCAATCTATTATTCTAATATCTTGTCTTTCATACAGTAGAACTTGTTTGTTGATGGAATGGATGAATGAATGAATGTATAGTGCTGGTCTCAGTTTAGCTTGCAAGAGTTACATGTCTTTCTTCTCCACTGGGATGGGAACAGAGGTCTTGGTATGCACGTTTATGTCCTCCTGGTACCTTTTAGAGTAAATCCCACAAAATAGACACTCACTGCATATCTACTAATTCAAAATAAAGATAATATTCTGACAGAGACTAAGTGAGTGACTGCTGTGGAAAAGATAAAGTATGAGAGTATTGTTATAGCAGCAGCAGTGTTAAAGAATATGGAAATGCCTTTTAAGATCTAACTGACCAATTGCCCTGACCTTCCCACTTAACGTGGTATTCTAAACTCAACTAAGAAAAAGTAAAGCATTCCCATAGTTATGGAGGGGAGATTAATGCGTCTTGGTTCTGGGATGAGGAAGAGGTTGTATCCCTTCACTCCTCATTTAGTGATGCTCTAAACTGGTCTGAGAGATGTGGCATAAGAACAGCTGTCTACAGAAATTTGAGTGTTTTCCTTCAAAAAAAAAAAAAACTCTGATGAAAAAATGCCAGTGTAGTAGGCAGATTGTTGAGAAAAGCTTGGTATAGGAATCTAGAAACCTGGCTTCTATTTCAGGCTCTGCCACAGACAGGATATGCCAGAAGTATGTAGTGAAACTTGTGAAGCAGTGTCCTTAAAGAGATATAGCATGCTACTCTCCTCTCCTTTTTTCATACTTGCTAGCAGGAATGCTTTTATGACGGCTGGAGCTAGAGCAGCCATCTTGGATCTTTCGGTGATCTTGGAAATGAAACATAAGAGCAAAACAGACAGAGCATAGATCCTACCTTGACTTTGATGTGAGAGAGAAGTAAATTTGACAGACAAATAAATTTCTATCTTGTTTGAACAAAAAAAAAAGAAAAAGAAAAGAAAGAAAAAGAACAGCTACCTAGATCCTTGTTCTCTCCTGTTCTCTGTGCCTTCCTGGGATCAATAGGCCTGCAAGGAGTAATGGAGAAGCAGTTGTCTGCCCTGGTAGGCACAAAGTGGTCAATGCCTAATGGTCCCAGTGTCTTTAAATGGCCTTAACGTCTATGGAGTGGGAAGAAGTACATAGTGCCATGGAAAGAAATGATCTGAAGAATCAGACCAATCTCAATTTGAATCCTGGATCCAATCCTTTCTAAAAGTCACTCCACTTCTTGGAATCTCAGCTTTCTCTTCTCAAAAAGAGAGGGGGAGAACATCTTCTACCTCATGAGACCATTAGAAGGATTTGAGGATAAGTAGATAGACGGATAGACAGACAGACGTTCCCTAGTGTGGCACCTAACATTTCAGAAAAAAAAGGCATAGTGCTTTCAACTTTGTTGGGAAACTTCATTGGAATGGATCCCATATTTACTGAATTTAGAACCTAAAGTAATTTGAGATCTTAAACAAATACTGAGACTGGTGTAGATACATCAGAGGTCTGAGACTACCCAGGCAATTGTGTTAACATTAGGTAAATCAGAGATCAGGGCAGTAAATATTTATAGCAAATACAAGCAATGGAAAGCTCTACTGTGTCTTAGAGGTGAAGAGTGACTCATGTGCTGCTGCATGTTCAGGCAAATTGGAGTTGAGGAAGAAATCGCTTTTTTGCCTAGTTACTCAGCAAGGCTTTGGGAAAGAGGTGAGAATAGGGGAAGAAAGGGGCCTAGGTTAGCTAAGAATAGGTGGCGTTTCCAGGAATAAGGATTAAAAAGGAATGAGGAGTTGATTATTAACTCATCTAAAAAGACAACTTGCAGGGACTATAAAGTCGAAAGAAAATAAGAAACACCTGAGTTTCTTTTCCTGCTGTGTGCTTGCACAATCTCATTCTATCATTTTCTCATTCATTCATTCATCTATTTGATGAGTTAACAGGTATTTAGTAGGGACTATGTGCTAGGAGATGAGTGCTGAGAATGAAATAGAGAGTGCTGCGGACCTCACAGTGCAGTGGGGTAAACAATCTCTTGAGTGTATAATTGTAAAAGCATAGATATATGCTATAAGAAAACCCTCAGTTCAAGCCTGCATATAATAAGGGATTCGGCTAGGTAATTATGTGTCTCTTCCATCTCCAAAACTAAGTTTGTGAGTGATAAAACTCACTATGCCAATTTGCACTTTGCAATTTGGCAAAGGTCATCAAACATAGAACATTGCCCGTTTCCAACGTTCAGCACATCTGATGTCCCTGAAGGGCTGGCTATTATCTGTGCAGGCACTTGTATGTATACTTGCCCCCGCAAGCCTGCAGACCTAATCACATGCACACATGCCTGGGAGTGGCACAAAGCACTCAGGGAAAAGTGGACATTAGAAAATTATCTTGGGAAATTATCATGGGATTAAGGTCATGCATTAAGGTCAAAATGCAAATAAGTGCATCGAGTATTTGCCTGTTTTTATAACAATACTAAGATTGTATAAAATGTAGTCCTTTAGGGGCTACATTTTTAATCTTTTTCTGTCCAGTGGTTTTCCTTTAACTCTATGAAATAGATTTTCATATGTTTTAAACATAAAAACCATGAGTTCTTGTGATTTTTTTAAAAAAATCTCAAGTAACTCAAAGCTGTTTAAATGCTAAAACTACAAGTGTCTCTCCCTTCTTGGTTTTGAGTCACTCATCTCAGATGTATTAGTCACATTCCTTAAGGCTGAACCTCATTTTATTAATTTCTAAAAACTTCTCTTTATGTAAGGGTGTTTGGAATTCTACAAGAGCCTTAGAACAAGATCAGTCTATTCTTAACGTAACAAATTATACGGTTTCTATGTGAACATTACCCTTCTTCATTCAGAGTCAGAGAGCATGAGAGTTGAGATGACTCATGGTTTCCCGACACTGGTGGAACTAGTTTACTTCTACAGACCCTTAAATACTGTCAGAGATGAACTCAATTCTTCCCAAGTGCAAGCAACTTTTGGAAGATCACATTCTAGATAAGCAATATATCATTAATATTATACAACCTCAGTAGAAGTTTAGCAATAGAATTATATCAGTCAAAATCAGAAAAGGAGCTGAGAAAGCCATTTTGCTAACCCCCAATGTTGTCCCCAGACAAGTCAATATTTAAACTTTCTTACATGGATGTTTATACATCAAAGCAGCTTGGTGATGTTCATTTTGGTGAGCTATATCAACACCTTGATGTTACAAGCGAACATGTAGAGACATATTTCAAATCACAAAGGAAGTCACAGATAGATGCACCAAAAGCATGCCAATGCTCAGACCTCCTGTAAAGCTCAGGAAGCCAGGCTGCATTTCTCTACTTTACTGAATCATTGCCACTTTTCTCAGCACTTTCAAATTCTAAACTATCCTCTGTGTTCTTCTATTTTTAAAAGACCCTAGGTGTCAGAACCATGATCCAACATATCTCAATATTTGCATATGTAAAAGTAGAATGAGTACATAGGGTGATAGGAAGAAAATATAGTTTATAGGCCAATAAAACTGCGTTAGGACTGCGCTGTGTCTATTTCTTAACTTTCCTCCACCCAAATTTCTTCATCTGTTTTTAAAAAAGATAATGAGGTCTATATCACAGGGATTTAAGAAGATTAAAAAGATAATACATTTAACGTGTTACTCCACAGATGTTAGTTACCATCCTCTTCCCTTCTTAAAAACTAATGGTGTTGGGCTTCCCTGGTGGCGCAGTGGTTGAGAGTCTGCCTGCTAATGCAGGGGACACGGGTTCGAGCCCTGGTCTGGGAAGATCCCACATGCCACGGAGCAGCTGGGCCCGTGAGCCACGACTACTGAGCCTGCGCATCTGGAGCCTGTGCCCCGCAAAAGGAGGGGCCGCGATAGTGAAAGGCCCACGCACCGTGATGAAGAGCGGTCCCCGCACCGCGATGAAGAGTGGCCCCCGCTTGCCGCAACTAGAGAAAGCCCTCGCACGAACTGAAGACCCAAAACAGCCAAAAATAAATAAATAAATAAAAGGAATTAAAAAAAAAAAAAAAAACTAATGGTGTTTTTCTCCACAAAGAAGATTGAATAAGAATATACTTAACATTTTCGCCAGAAATTAGGATGAACATATACACACTACTATATATAAAATAGATAACCAACAAGGACCTACCATATAGCACAGGGAACTATGCTCAATATTTTGTAATAACCTTTATGGGAAAAGAATCTGAAAAAGAATATCACTTTGCTGTACATCTGAAGCTAACACAATATTGGAAATCAACTATACTTCAATTTTTTTAGAAATTAGAAAAAAAAAACCCATTTTTCCTAGAAAATCAAAAGATAATTTTCCAAAGAAAATAATCACCAAATTACTAATGAAGAGTCTAGATCAAAGATCACCTGTTAGTATGGTGGTTACCAAACTAAATTCATCAAGCTAAACTTGGAATTCACCCTATAGCAAATACCCCCAACACTGCCCCTGGTGGAGACAATCCAGATTCTGTTGCAAGTTCATGGCTTCTGGCCGTTGAGGCTAAGAGGACGGGTCATGGTGACAGGATGAGCTTTCTCCCACAGTCACCTCTAGCCCGCGGCATCCTCCCCAACCTCCTAGGCTTAGGCAGGATGGAGGCAAAGTCCAGGACTTAGTAACAGTGACAATGGTGTCATCTTCAAATCCTTTCTGAAAGGAGGGAGTGTATAAACGTAGAAATAAACAAACAAATTGAAGAACTGGGAGGCAACCACAGAGTATTAGGAAAAGTGGAAAGAGTGTGGGTTTTAGAGTCAGATATGCTCTCTGCCACTTCTTAGCTCTATGCTCTCCAGTGAGATTTTGAGCCTCCAGATCCTCAGTTTCCTCATTGTCATATGGAGCAATAATATCTGCTAAAGATGGTTATTCTTTAGCAGGATGAAAAAATATAGTGTATATAAAAATGACTTGGCCAGGTTTCCAGAACCTGGGCTACTCTATAGATATCAGTGTTCTTCCAATGTGCAGAGATACACCAACCTCAAAAGAGGATTTGCTCAGACAAGTAAGTCAGAAAGAGAAAGAAAAATATCATAGGTTATCGCTTATATGTAGAATCTTAAAAAATGATACAAATGAACTTATTTACAAAACAGAAATAGACTCACAGACATAGAAAACAAACTTATGGTTACCAAAGGGGGAAGGGAGATGGGGACTTTGGGACTGACAGATACACACTACTATAAATAAAATAGATAAACAACAAGGTCCTAATGTATAGCACAGGGAACTATATTCAATATCTTATAATAACCTATAATAGGAAAGAATCTGAAAAGAAGATATAGATATATATAGATATATATATTTCTCTATATGTATATCTGAATCACTTGCTGTACACCTGAAAGTAACACAACATTGTAAATCAACTATACTTCAATTAAAAATAAAAAAGATTTGCTGTATTTGAAAAAGTGCAAGGGGAAGATAGAAATTTAAAGGTTTCATACAACAAAATTATTAAAGAACCAGTAGTAGTAGTAATAAGTTGAAAAAATGGTCAAGGAGTTAACTCACCAGCCTAAGACTGATTCAGATTTAGAAAGTGCAGGAAATATGATATTTTCAATAATGCCATGAAGAAAGAGGATATGAGACTTAAGGAAAGGTAAAGAACTTCATCCTTTAATAAACTGATTTAGATTTCACAGTAAGCAATCCAAGACGAAGTACAGAAAATTGGAAGATTCACGTATTCAGTTAGCCCTTTAATACCAGCAATTACCTAGTTAAAATTCTTTAAAATAACATTTATAGTGGTTTTTTTCTGATAATAAGTAGGAAAAAACCTCACTTTTGAAAATTTAAGTATAGAAGAGTATAAACAAGAAAATAAAAAACATCAAATGCATCTAGAGATATATTGGTCCATTTGTTTATTTACTCAACAAATAAGCCAGACACCAGTCTAAGTAATGGAGATCCAATAGTGAGCAAAAAAAAGTCACCATGTCTCAGAGGGCTTCCATTCTACTAGGGAGAAAGAGGGTGAACAAGGAAAGTATAAATAAAGCATTCAGTGGTAAGTGATATTCTAAAAGATTGTCTAAGGAGGTAGGGGCGAGGAAATATTAAGGCTGGGGTGTCTTTTAACATGAGTGATCACATGGGGAGATGACATGTAGGCAAAGCCCTAAGGAAGTGATGGCGTCAGCCACGTAGAGCATTCCAGGTGGGGTCAGAGGAGGTAGAAAGGCCCAGAGGAAAGGGAGGTGTTTGGTGGGTATTAAGAACACAAGGAGCTAGTGTGGCTGAAACCATAAGTTCAAGAAGACTGGTAGAGAATGAATTCAGAGAGAGAGCAGAAATGCCAATCAGGAAGACCTTTACAGGTCAGTACATAGACCTGGCTTTTATTCTGAAGGCTTTGGGCAGAGGAGTGACAAGATCGGACATATTTTAAAGGCTCACTCTGGCTGTTATATGGAGAAGAGAGAATGGAGGTCAGAAGGGCTGGTACAACGACCTCAGTGAAGAGACCTCTGCAGTGATCCAGCCAGGGGGCCTGAGCCAGAAAAGAAGCTGGTGATGGTGCAAAGTGATCAGATTCCAGATAGCCTGAAAGGATAGGTGAACGGATTTACTGTTGGATTGGTTGTGGGTATAAGAGAAAAAGAGAAAGAAGTTGAGGAATGATCCCAGATATTTGACCTGAATAATTGGAGGATGGAATTTCCCTTTACTGAGATGAGGAAGACTAGAAGAGGAGCAGATTCAGGGATTCATGTCTGAGAATAAAAACATTTGGATATAGACAGGTCAAGTTTGAGATACCTATTGAGCACTCACGTGGAGATGTCTGAAAGATATCACTGATAACGTATAATGATATATATGTTAATGAGGTGAGATCATATACACTATTCAGTTCTGTAATATCGTAGGAGTACTTTTCCTAACTTTCAGTGTTCTTTGAGAATATTATTTTTAAACTTCATTGGTAGAGTGGAATATTCATTCATCTATTTTCACACATTCGTTTCACATTTATTATTATTACAGGTAATGCTTTGATAAAAATCCTTGTCAACCTCACTGACTATTTCCATAACAGACTCTTTGACTCTTATAGGGTCAGAGAGTGTGAAAACTTTTAAAACTCTTGACACATATTAAATTACATTCCCAAAAGTTTATGCCAATTTACACTCTCACTCTTAGCTCTAAACCTGCCTGTTTGACTGTACTTTTGCTCAAATAGGAGATTATCATTTCCATGTTTTTCTAATTCTATAGTAAAAATTATCAATCAGTGTTTAACTTACATGTATCTGATGTTTAGTGAATATGAACATTTCTTCATAAGTTTATATGCCTTTTGAATTTTTCTTTTGTAAATTATACATTCATATCCTTTGAATTGATCACTCTTGAAGTTAACAGTTAACACTGAAATAATGATGACTAATAATAGTAGTAGCTAACACAAATTGTATGTGCCAGGACGTGCGCTAAGCAATTGATGTGTATTAATCTTCATGACCGCATTATTAACACTATGTTTACAGATGAGAACGTTTAGAATTTAAGTTTAGGATTTAAGCCTTGAGTTACAGAGCTAGTCAGTGCTTGAGCTGAAATTTCAACTCCCACCCCTGCCGACTCCAGAGCCCACCAAAAGTAATCATATTTAGTAATTTGAGAAGAGAACAAGCTCAGAGCCCATAGAAAAATGTGAAAGGTAAGATCTGGATTTACTCTGGTAAGAATTTACCAGGACAGATAAATGCAGTGCAGAAATGTTATTTTAGCAATTCAGCTACTCTACTTAATTGAGTATCTGTTAGGGGCAAAGGTTCACAAAAGATGCTGGGGAAATGCAAAGGAGTGCTTGACAAGCTCATTTCTAGAATGGTAACACTAAGCCTGTCATCCCAAATAGGGCTGACCTATTTTCAGACGGAAAGTTCTCCTGGTTTTGAATTTACCTGAATTATATATAATCTTTAATTTCTACATTTTAAAAAGAAATGTTAGAAGGAAAATATCGGGTGCTTAAAAAGATGCTTTGGGGGGATAATTCATTTTCCTTATAGTAGATGTCCTCTAGAAAGAAAAAGTACTTAGAACTAGACTTAATTTTTTTCCTAATGTCATAAAATATTTTTAGAGGACAGTGAGGTCCCTTCCCTCCTTTCACAACCAGCCTCTGACTTCCTTGTTTGTAACTTCATAGGCAGATTTTTATTCCCCCCAAATGCATAGTGAACCATGACCCCGCCCAGGACAGCTTCAGCTTCATTAGGATGACTCTTGCATTTCAGGATCAAAGTTTCACTCTAAGTAAGTAGGTGGTTGTGCCTGTGGCAGTGAATCAGGGACAACTTCTCAATAAGGAAGAATAGACTGAGGGATTAGGAAAGATCCCTGCAGGTTGTACAAGGTCTTTGCCAAAACCCTGGGAAGACTCCATTGTCTCCAGGCCATGAGCAACAAGGTAGAGCCAAGACAAGTAGCTCTCAGCGTGAAAACAAACCAGAAAACTACAACCCTGAAAACGTACATGGCTTATAAAATTAACTAATATAATGTTAACACATTCCTGTACTGATCATCAAAACCTTTAGGAGACATGGATATAGTCCTTGAAAAGTTAAAAGTGATAAGGACAAAGGCAGGCCTGAAGTAAAGCAGAAACTTGGTTACAGCCCTGAAGGCACGTCAGGAGTGTCCTTGAGAGATCCCACTTTGTGCTTGGGAAGAAAATGGACGTGAATGGTGTCATATGCTTTAAGGCCTGCTGGGCTCATGCCTCCTCCAATTTTCAAAAGAATATGTGTTTTTAAGAGACAAGTGGATCTCAATAAAGCTGTTAAGGAAAAAAAAAAAAGCCTTCTGAGAACTCTTCTATTCAACTATAAATTTATGGAAGTTAAATAATAATCATTATTATAAAAATAGTTACCATTTGATAAACCTTACTATGTACCAGGCATCATGCTAAACATTTCACGTGGGTTATCTTCTTTAATATTCATTCATAACACTTTGAGGTAAAAACTATTCTTATCTCCATTTCACAGGATAGACATCAAGTAATGTGCTCCAAATGACAGAGCTAGTGAATGGTAGAGTTGAGATGCAAACCCAGATCTGCCTCCTAGCAAAGAGCAAGTGCTCAGTCATTATGCTGACTTTCTCCTCTGAATGAGGGAAGAATAGTTTTGCTATAATTATATTTTATAGTAAACTATAGTATGTGCTATAGATATTTTAATATATACCTGTTTCCTCACTCCTGTCCTGCCTCATTTTATTAGTCATATTTTCTCCTGGCCTCAGTTTTCTTATTTATTAATCTATTTGCTTCTATTTAATAGTTCTTTTAAATCCTAAAGAGAGATCATAGACAAATAAATGAAATAAACAATATACACATATGTAAACATATACATACTGTGCTTTAAAGTTGAAAGATTTAACATACTCAAAATTAAAAAAAGACCAAATACATTCATTGCCAAGTGCAAAACTAGCTGTGAAGCAAAATGCCTTGAGTACTTAATAACGTATTCTAAATTTCGATTTTTTTTTTTTTAATTTTATTTGTTTTATTTATTTATTTTTGTCTGCGTTGGGTCTTCGTTGCTGCGGGCAGGCTTTCTCTAGGTGCGGCGAGCGGGGGCTACTCTTCGTTGCGGTGCGCCGGCTTCTCATTGCAGTGGCTTCTCTTGCTGCAGAGCACGGGCTCTAGGCACACGGGCTTCCTTAGTTGTGGCACGCGGGCTCCAGAGCACAGGCTCAGTAGTCGTGGCACACGGGCTTAGTTGCTCCACGGCATGTGGGATCTTCCCAGACCTGGGCTCGAACCCGTGTCCCCTGCACTGGCAGGCGGATTCTTAACCACTGCGCCACCAGGGAAGCCCCTAAATTTCGATATTGAGCAAAGTTAGGTAGTAAAGCATATAGCATACCTAAAATTGTATTACCAGTAACTTTTATTACCACAGTAGAATCGATTCCTCCATTTTGAAATTCTGAAGGCATTAACTAGGGCAACCTCTGTGAAAGCTCTTCAGTCAGGAAAAATGATTAAGACCTTTACTATACATCTATTCACATGCACCCCTGAGAGCAGAGTGCCCACTCACCATGATTAGTTAGTGGGTCAGCCTGAATCATCAGAAAGAATGCACCTGACTGAATCACCAATTTTATTTCCTGTAGCACCTGGTTTTCCTTGGACCACTGCCATTCACAAACCTCCCCAGCCAAGGTCTGTTTAGCTTATGAACCCTGATAAGGACACGACCAGAAGTAGTGTGGTAGTGCGATTCACTAGAGTACTGGTCCAAGAGTCAGGAAATCCATTGCTATCTGAAACCAACACATGAATGTCTATACAGTTTTATGATGTATGGCGACAGACGTTCCCAGTCATCTAGACAAGGTCATTCTATTGAATCACTGGAAAGCATGCAGGGAAACTGCTAATACATGTCCAAGTAAATACTGGGGCTGTTATATTTCAAAATGACTGAGGGACAAAGTGTCTGATAGATGTACCCCCTGAACTTGTGAGTCATCCATCATACCAGCGTTCTGGCAAGAGAAGGCTCCTATACTTGCTGCACAGCCCAAGAGCCTGTCAGAGCCTCCTTTTCCCAAGTCTTGACCCAGTCTCCTCACTTCCACCCTCTAGCACTAGTGAGGGAGCTCTCATCTGTAAGAGCCTAAGAAGAATAGTCACTTGAATGAAATTTTTTTATGGTATCTATTCTTTTTCAGATTCTTTTCCATTATAGGTTATTACAAGATATTGAATATAGTTCCCTGTGCTATACAGCAGGAACTTGTTGTTTATCTATTTTATATATAGTAGTGTGTATCTGTTAATCCCAAATTCCTAAGTTGTCTCTCCCCTCCTGTCCCCTTTGGTAGCCGTAAGTTTGTTTTCTATGTCTGTGAGTCTATTACTGTTTTGTAAACAAGTTCATTTGTATCACTTTTTTAAGATTCCACATATAAGTAATATGATATGATACTTGTCTTTCTGTGCCTGACTTACATGAATGAAAATATTTTTCAATCGTATTTTTGTTTCAGCTTGAGGAAGGCAAGTAATGAGAGAGAGAGAGAGAGAGAGAAATTGCTAAAACCACTACCTGCTTGCATTTACCTTAGTGAATACACCATGAGACCTATAGATTCAGATCACTAATATCAGCATGCCAACAGGCCAGCCATTTCTCTTGAGTAGATTTACATTAATTCAGTTCTTACAGACGGTTCCATAAATCATTTACAATGAAAAATTTAACTGTTGCGAAAATCGGACATTGAGCTGGCAGATCAATACGCTTTCTCCAGTAGTCAAGCCATGTGCGAAGCCGAATCCCCTGAAGGGTGCTCCTGGGCATGCATGGAATCAGACCACGAGGACTGAGAGAATCTTAAGTTGCAGGAAACAGCCAAGAGAGGAGAGTCTTGCCAAGTCTCCCTTGATCATTTGGCTTCTGTGACTTGGCCATTTCTAAACTTCTATGAGCCTTGTTCTCTTCACAGAGGTTTCCTCCAAGACAGGAAAGAAAGCAAATGTTTCACGTTTCCACGTTCTGAGTTATAAAGTTACAATCACACTCTAGTTCTCCTTTCTGATATTTCTTAGTTTACCTTGATCAAAGCGTCAGTTGTTCCCAAACTCTCCATTCACCTTGTACAGGTAGCTAATCACATCCACTGGGTAAGAATTTTCCAATTTTAAAGTTAAGAAAAGTTAACAAATAAAATAAATTTTATTTCTAAAATTTCGAGAAACCTCTCACCATCACCCCAGATATTAATATCAGTTTTTAATTTCAATCTAAAACCTACCATCAGAAAACTGCCCCAAAATAACTGACTAAATTGTCCACCTCAGACAAATTTATCTAAAATATTGTATTTATTATAAAATGAATTATTTTTTACACACATACACACACGTCACAAATTTCCACACAAATGGAAAGGGATGATTATGTCCTTTGCTACTCAAATTGACTGATCGGTAAGGCTAAAAAACAAAAATGAGTGCCTGACCAGGATCTTCCAAGCTGTTCACAAGGGTTTGGCTATGACATTGTAACTCTGCTTCAAAAGAGATTTCCAGAATCTTTGCTCAGGAATAGCAACTGCAGTGCTAAAATGGGCCATGCCTGATTGTTCTGTCTGCTTCTCTTCCTGCTTTGTGGATGAATCTTATTTATGCAATCATGGCATTTAAGTACTTGATGAGACCTAAAGAAATTCCAGTTAAGCCTCTGCTTCAACCCAACACCACATCAGATTACCCAGGGCTTACCTCTTCAATTCTTAAAGATTTTCTGAAGCAAAGACCCACAATTTCCCTCCCTGTAAGTTCTAGAGTTTAATCAAGAAGTTCTTTCTTATGTGTAAACATAAGCTTTCTTGTGGCAGCTTAAGCCCATTTCTATTTCTGATCTCTATTGAAATAGAGAACAAATACTTTGTTCTTTAATAAATAACATTCCGTAGATTTGAAAACACTTAAGTTATCCCTAATTGCTTTTCCCCCTAGATTAAATTCCCCGCAGTCCTTTAATTTTTCTTCATCTCTTCAATTTCCCAAGATTTTAACTACATTTGTTTTTCCCTGAGTGCTTAACAAATTTTGTAAATCCCATGTAAAGTATAGAGATCCTACCATACTTAAATGTTGTAATAAATCTCCAGTAACTTCCCCAAATAAATATTTTATCCCATATCACATATCATTAAATTGTGGCCATACCTTCTAATACGTTGATTTAGGGAGAAAAAGAAAGTGTATGCTCCTGCCCTTCCTATGGCTCTGTCTCTTGTTCATCTTCGTTTTGGGGGTTATTGATGCTCAGAGCTTTTCTCTAATAGTTCCCCCTACCTTTAGCCTATTTACCTTTCTCTGTTAGGAATCATCAGTCAACTCAAAGCGCTATGTCCCACCCTTCAACCTAAATTCCACATTCTTCCAATGAGTCTGAAGTTATTGCCTCAACAGTTTCTACTAATTCAATTCTATAATAAACCCCAAATCTTTTCTTTATTATCTCTGTGAACATTCCCATGAGCAGCTTCAACATAGTGAACAGATTATTATTAATACTGTAGGCCTCATATCAGGAGTTGAATAGTGATTTTAACAGTCAGGTTTACCTCCTATACTGTTGGTGGGCATGTAAATTGGTGCAGCTACTATATAATAGTATAGCAGTTCCTAAAAAAAACTAAAAATAGACTTACCATATGATCCAGCAATCCCACTCCTGGGCATATATCCAGAAAAGATGAAAACTCTAATTTGAAAAGATACATGCACCACAATGTTCATTGCAGCACTATTTATAATAGCCAAGACATCGAAGCAACCTAAATGTCCATCGACAGATGAATGGATAAAGAAGATGTGGTATAAAATGAACAAGTGAGCATAGAGATTGTAAATTGGAAGAAACAGAACATGATGAATTTTCTGGTGAAGCTACTTTAGTGGAAATTTTTTGACTGCAGAGAGATTTGAGAGCTGCTCGGATCAATTTTGAAGAAACAAAGATGCAGGCAGTATTGCAAGTTCTGGAATTTATTGTAAAATGAGATTTTTGTAACTATCTGCAAAACTTATCTTTATGTTTAAGGTTTTTCCTATATGTATATCTGTGGTTTTATTCAAAAAATATTTTTGAAATTAATATGAATAATTTTTGGTCAGCTATGAACAAGTGTAGCAACAAGGCTGCACTGTCTATGAATGTGAATATGGGAAAAAAACAGTTTTGAAGATGTCATTTTCTAATTTGTAGAAGTTAAGACCTGTTACTGTTTTTATTCCTTACTGTAACAGACCAATATGTAGATTTATGTTTCATTTCCATTTACAATATTACTCCATTATTAATTTTCCTTTTTGGTATTATAATACTTATTTGTTTTTAATTAATACATTTATTTTTATGGGAACAATTATGACAAAGTTAATAAAAAGGAATTTTCAATGTAAAAAAAAAGATGTGGTATATATATATGCAATGGCATATTACTCAGCCATAAAAAGAATGAAATATTGCCATTTGCAGCAACACAAATGGACCTAGAGATTATCATATTAAATGAGGTCAGACACAGAAAGATAGATATCATACGATATCGCTTATATGTGGAATCTAAAAAAGTGATACAAATGAACTTATTTACAAAACAGAAATAGACTCACAGACATAGAAAACAAACTTACGGTTACCAAAGGGGAAGGGGGTGGATAAATTAGGAGCTTGGGATTAACAGATACACACTACTATATATAAAATAGATAAACAACAAGGTCCTACTGCATAGCACAGGGAACTGCGTTCAATATCTTGTACTAATCTACAATGGAAAAGAACCTGGAGAAGAATATATATACATATACACTAAAAAATGTCAAGGACCTGCAAGAGACCCTCAGTATTCTGAGAGTGAAGCTGATGAAATGAGAATTCAAAAGGATCAGGAGCTGGAACAGCACAAAAGAAACTCTTCCAAGTCTTGGAAGTAAATTGGGCTTGATTATTGAACCTAATTCAACTATAGTGTATTTATTTCTTCTTTTCCCAGTACAAGTAAGATTATTTTATTAATTATTATAGTAATAAGCGAGGCAAGTTTAGATGTGTAATTTGTTAAAGGAAAAGTGGAATTTCTTGTATTAGTGCAACTCCCTGGATACTTTTAAGTCTCTTAAAAGGGAAAAAATTGTGTAATTACATGTAATATTTTTGAAAACATAAAAAGAATCTTGCAGGGAAAAAAAAATATATATATATATAACTGAATCACTTTGCTGTACACCTGAAATTAACACAACATTGTAAATCAACTATACTTCAATAAAAATAAATAAATTTTAAAAAGAAAAAGAAAAAAAATCAGGTTCTTATAGAACCTTGAAATGAGAAATTTGTAAGCAACAGCAAGGAGATGCTTAGAAATGACAAAATTACAAGGAAAAGAATAAGAGAAGTGCTCCATGATCATCATCATCTGAGAGAATTATTGTTACTTTTCATGAAAATTCTTATGGCAAATACTGGACAAGGCGAAGGAATTGGGGAATGATTAGGAATGCAAAATAAGAATGAAAAAGATATGAGGGAAAAGGCTAAATTCGATTTAATTCAAACAGCAAATCATCATCAGTAAAGAAGAACCCAAACACATGTCCTTACTTCTTGAGGATGCCTTTCTATCCTGCAGTCACATATTGAGAAGCTATACAGCTTAGTGCATCAGAGCTTGGGTATCGGGGGTCAGTCAGTCTGTGTTCAACACCTGACTCTGCCTCTCGAAGAGGTCTGCGACAAATGTGTGTAAACTTCAGCTTCCTCATCCATTCTTTTTCTTTCTAAAATCTATCTCACAGATACTTACTAAACCCCAAGCATTTCTGTAAGTTCTTTACAAACATTGATTTGTTTAATCCCGCTAACAACCCAGTGAGGTAGAAGCTATTCCAAACCCTGTTTTACACATGAGGAAATGGAGACCCAGGGAAATTAAGTTGCCCAAAGTCACACACCCAGAAAATGGCAGATTCAGCCTCTGAGCCCGAGTGGCCTGGGTTCAGGTCTGCGGTTAACTACTACTGCTAGTGTTGTCAACAGAATTACTAAAAATGACTTTCAGTTGCCGGGCAAATAATAAATACCTAATAAATGATAAGGTTTGTATGTTTGGGTGTGTGCACAGTGGTGGAAGTGGTAATTGAGTCCTTAATGTTGTGTATTAGCTTGACTTCCAAGGGTGTGGTAGGAAGTGGCATCTCTGATCAGTAGGTGGCGCTCTTTCCTCTGATTACATTTTTACCCCCATAACCCCAACCACCTCCCCTACCATCATGTTGTGAGGTCCTTGAGTAAAGCCAGATGTGTCAAATATTAAACTGAGACTTCATCCATGCTCCTTTTATCAAAAATCTATGATAATATTAAACACGTCTGTATTTTATCAAACTGCATTTGTAAAGAATCTATAGATAGTCTAATAATGCTCATTTTGGTGCCTCTATTCAGGTAAATAAAGTTAATTGTATGTGTTAAATGAAGAAGATTTTTTGAGAATAACAGATAAAATGTATGTGCCGTGAATATGAGCTATCAAAATATTCAGCTTACATAGTCTTAATACTCTATATTTCATTCAGTTCAAATTGTGTTCATATAGATTTACAACAACTCTGAGTAAGGCAGTTTTAGAATAATTATACCCATTTAGCAGATTAGAATAGTGAGTCCAGAGACATCAGATGAAGTTGTATGAATCGGGAAAGATTATTATTGGGACATAGGATTTGGGGATCTTTTTCTAGTGCTTTCTCCACTATAACGTGTTGACTATCACTGATGTTTTGCTAGAAGCCATCGTGTCCTTTCCTTCTTTCCTCCTGTGCTATATTGAAACCCTGTGTAGCTATGACAAGAGGCAGTATCACTCAGTGATAAAGAACACTAAATTTGAATTCTGTTTCTACAACTTATCGGCTATGTGAGCTTACCCTCTCTGTGTTTTGGTTTTGTTAAATTCAGATACTGATTTGATCCACCTCATTGAATTGTTGAGGGCGGTAAACAACATGATCCAAGAAAAGCATTTAGAGCAGCTCCTGGCCCTTAGAGCAGCTCCTGGCCCTTTGAGAGCGCGCAACAATCGTTAAGCATCCGTATAAGCTACGTTTTCTTCCCTTCCTCTTTTTCTTGCTCTCTTCGCCCACCAAACATTTATGGAGTACCTGCGTGGAACCAGGTATCTACTGAGGGAGACACCGGAAATATGAGACCCCAAATTGCAAGCGAGGCTTTCAGTTCCCAGCTATGCTGCTATCAATAGAAGAGACCCAGCACAGCCATCAGGGAACTCAGTGAGCAGAAATCTACTGTCACTGATGTGTTTGTGTTTTATCTTCCCCATTCATTCATTCAACCAATGTTTATTGTGCATACACTCTGTTCAGTGCACAGTGCTAAGTGCTGAGGAGATTAAAAATAAAGGCGAAACAGAGATGGATTTTACCCCCAAACAATAAAACTTAATTCAGAAAACAGGAAAACAAATAAATGATGGAGGGTGGAGAATACATGCCACGATGGCCAAAATTCTTTTGTGCAGCAGTTCATTCATGCAGTTACTACAACAATCCTTCAGTATTTATTGAACACAAAGCACTTAGTGTGATACAATCTCATTTTTAAAACTTTATATGAGCGTAAAAGATGATCTAGAAAGAGAAACTGGGTGAGAGGGATGAAATTTTTTCCCCTTCTTTTCTTTGTAATGATATTATAATACAATATTTTAATTAGAGAAAGTTTCACTGAGAGAAAATTATCAAGTGCCTTCCAACTTTTAGCTAGGAAGCTCAAATTGTCCTTCAGGAAGGGAAGTTTAGTGGAAAGAAAATGAACGGGGCAGTCAGGAGACTTTCCTTGACCTGAACGATTCACTTAACCGCTTAACACCTGCAGTTTGTTGTCTATTAAATGGGCATAGTAATAACTGCATTACTTCAATCACAAGGACGCTAAGGAGATACAGCAAAAATAGTCCATGGAAAAGTTCTATAGATTCTACTGAAAGCGGGAGTCTATATAAACCAAAGCTATTGATTGGATAATGCAGAAAAATGATGTAAGACTTTCGTTACTGGTAAAACAGAGGTCATGACTCTATGGGAGCACATGTTTCATTGGTAGCACCAAGTGGTGAACACTACTCAGAGTAAACCCCTTGGATTCTTATTTCCGTATCCTCTCAGCACCTGGAACCATGCTTTGCACACAATAAAGATTCAGTTATGATCATTGATAGAATGGCTCTTAGAAATTATTGTAATTTTCAGGAGCTTTGGCAAATACACTTTAAAATTTCTATTTTATATATAGAAGTATATTTGAATTTTATTTCAGTTTGAAATAACTTAGTTATCAGTTATTCACTCCATTCCCATATCTGAGTATTTATTGGGCATCACATTGCTCTCTATACTTTTTTTTCCAACTACAGAGCACAATATATTGGACAGTATATAATTCTAAACAGTCACAATTTTAAAAGTCAAAATCGGTGGCCTGAAAACTAACCTTGATTTACCACTGATTCTCTTTTCCCAACTATACTACAAGTTTTAAAGCTTAGTGCAGGGAACATAACTGAGAACGCCTTACCGGTTTGTTAAACTGACCTGAACTCAAATTCTTAGAGCAAGAACTTGAAGTTATACTTTTAGTAACCGGTTAGGCTACCAGTGTTTTGGGGCTCAGGTAATGCACAATAATAATATCCATATTTCTTTCTCTAACAAATGAAGCTAATAATTCAAATCATCTATTTAATTTGAAAAGATGTTAGGATTCCATTTCAACTGCTGTTAAACACTTTGGTATTATCAGATAGTGGAAGACTTAAGAGCACAAAGTATGATGACCACTGATTAAAACTTTGCCTCTGGGTTTACTTATCAATCAGCTCTAGGGAAGAATTAAGGAAAATTTTCACAGTCTCAACTTTCCTGTCTCAATGTTCTCTTTCTAATCCCCATTTACATACAAACATAGAATATTTTTTGATAGATCCCTCACCCATTTTACATTGAAGAGCAAGGAAAAGGAAGGTAAGAGCCTGCCAGAGGAAAAATCTATAGAAATAAGCATTTGGACTTAGACAATACAGGAATAAAATAGAATACTGATGTATTTCTTTAAGGAGTTTGAAATGCTTTGTTTCTTGTGCTAAATATCATTGCTAACTCTACTATATAGTCTGCCTTCTGTATCTGCGGATGCAGAACCGGTGGATACGAATGGTTGACTGTACTAGGCCATTTTATATAAGGGACTTGAGCATCCGTGGATCTGGGTATCCCTGGGGCCCTGGAACCCATCTCTCAGATGCCTGGGGGGGGTTTCCCTGGTGGCGCAGTGGTTGAGAATCTGCCTGCTTATGCAGGGGACACGGGTTCGAGCCCTGGTCTGGGAAGATCCCACATGCCGCGGAGCAACTGGGCCTGTGAGCCACAACTACTGAGCCTGCGCGTCTGGAGCCTGTGCCCCGCAACGGGAGGGGCCGCGATAGTGAAAGGCCCACGCACCGCGATGAAGAGTGGCCCCCACTTGCCGCAACTAGAGAAAGCCCTCACACGAAAACTGAGACCCAACACAGCCATAAATAAATAAATAAAGTATTAAAAAAAAAAAAAAACCTAATCTTTAGATGCCTAGGGGGGACTGTACTTCAAAAAGAAGAGCAGCATGTTAAAATTTCAGAATTCTCCTAATAGAACAAAACATTTAACTAAAGTGGGGGACACTGATTTTACTTGGAAAATCTAAACTGTCTTGAAGTGATCTCTTTAAGTGGTTATGAGGTATTAATGGGGAACTGGGGGTAGAGGTGGGACATATAAGCCTACCCACTTGAGCTGATGTTCCAGCTCACAGGGCCAGCTTGGGGCTGTAAAGGAAAGAAGAAACTTGTTTCTTCTCCTTATCTTGTTAATATTCAACTCACAGTACAAACTCCACTTACAACCTTTCAAAGACCCTAGGACCACAGAGATAAACAGAGTAATGGAGAGCTCTGTGGTTAACTTCCTATACAAATAATAGCAGGGAATCATTTTCATACAGTCAGCTTATGTGAGTCAAGGAATATCAGTAACAGCAAGTAAATCTAGAAGTGAGTATTTTCAGAATCAGAATCAAAGCCCAATAGAACCTCCGTAGGTCTGCAATGCCTACCATTAAAGTTGAGGACACAGCAGGAGCACTCGATTACTGTAAGACTCAAGGGAAGTCTTTAATCGCTCCCCTTACCACTCCGTCCCCACCCCCCAGTCCTCACCTTTTCCATCTCAATAATAGGAGCCATATTTCACCAGCTCACAGTGATCTCGGAATTGCCCACGTTCATTACCAGCTTTCCATGTGTAGGGTTAAAAACACCATACAAATGGAAAGTGTTTTTACATTGCAAGATTGATTTGACATGGATGCTTTCATTTTGGACTTTTCTCTTTTTAAAAAATGGTACACCAAATGATCCAGAGTGTATATTTCGGTGCCAACTTCTACAGAAAGGAAGGCTTTGTAAAATAAGAGGGAAAAACAAAAAAGAAAAACATCCTCCAAACTCACTCAAGGATTCTTGTTTTATTTGGTGATCCTTGTTTAATTAAAGAATGTGGTTGTGGAAGGGGGTGTTACAAACTTAAAACTCATGAAAATGCTAGAAACTCTTAGTTATCAATGATGGTTAAGAATCAATGTGTTCTTTTGGTTAGATGTTCTTGTTCACTGAGGGTTACCAGACATTTTACCTGTGGTTGCCAATTTTTATCATAAATAAAAATACACAATGGTGAAGCCTTGATGGAGATAGTTCAATTTCTGAAAACTCAGCACATTGGGATCTTCAGTACCTCAGAGTCCTTATGATTTAATAATAGTCATAATTGTCTGGATTCACATAGCCATTTCCATTTTCTAGATTTGCTATATCATGATGATGATTAAATAGCTCTTTAGAAGATATCAAATGAATGGGTGTAATATTTTATTTTATTTTATTTTTTTGAAAGAAACATAAGTGTATATATTGAGTGGGTGGTATCTTAATTACTTCTGACCTAATGATGTTCCTTGGACATTTTTTAATTTTAATTTAAAAATCCTTACTATTCACTTGTGATTTCAGAAAAATCTACACAAAATTATATTGGTGTTTTTGGTTACTGGGATCCTGATTAATAGATTAAAATTCCAGATTCTGAAACAGTGAAAGGAGAGGCAATGGGGATTCTAGGCCTCTGTCTGCCAGTAAACTAGTCATGGGACCTTGAATGATTCCCTTAAACTCCCTGAAATATCAGATTCCTTACAAATCAAAATAGGAAGATCACCAAAAGTGCCCTCCTTAGAACTTTCACAGCCTATGATTTTATGATAGTTAGGGTATGAAAAAACACCTGTGAAAGGTTTTTTTTTTTTTTTTTTAATAAGGAATTCTTTTGGGAGAAGGTGATTTCTGTTTTTTTTTTAAATTATTAGCACCTTTAATTATTATTTATTTATTTATTTATTTGGCTGTGTTGGGTCTTCGTTTCTGTGCGAGGGCTTCCTCTAGTTGCGGCAAGCGGGGGCCACTCTTCATTGCGGTGTGTGGGCCTTTTACTATCGTGGCCTCTCTTGTTGTGAAGCACAGGTTCCAGACGCGCAGGCTCAGTAGTTGTGGCTCACGGGCCTAGTTGCTCCGCGGCATGTGGGATCTTCCCAGACCAGGGCTCGAACCCGTGTCCCCTGCATTAGCAGGCAGATTCTCAACCACTGCGCCACCAGGGAAGCCCGAAAGTTTTTTAAAATAGAATTCAGTGAGAAGATGGATCAATTAAGGTCAGGAGCCTGGATTGTAGTTAGTGGTGCCACTAACCAGCTGAGGGACTGAGCCAAATTAAACCCTTTCTGAAACAAGAGGAAATATAAAGAAATTAAAGTAAGGTTCTAAAAGCTGAGTGATTTATGCAAGCCACTTATTAACCTTTCTGGATCTCAATTTTCTCATGTGAAATGTGAAAGTGGCTGACAAAATAATCTCGGGAATCTTCTGGCTCTAAACTTCAATGTTTCTGTATCATGTTACAAAAATGTTTGGCCATTTCCCTTTTCTAGATTTGCTATATCATTATGATGGTTCAATAGCTATTTTCTACACTAATCATTAAGAAGATTGATTAATTAGCAGTAGATAATTTTTGATCTATTCATCTGCAATTCATCAAAATAATTAATACTGTCCAGGTGTTCATCGCCAGGATAACCAAAGCTTGTTGATGAGCTATTTTGTTAATTTTTATTCATTGAGTTTCACTCAATAAATATTCATGGAGTTTCTCTGCCTTCATAAATGATGACTAAATCTCTTGACTAAAACATATTCCACTTTAAAAAACAAAACATTTACCTTTTCTGTGCTTTTTTAACTGTAAAATTGTGGCCATAGATACTTACCTCCATTATAGAAAGGCTTTGATGACTCATGACATTTGTAAGGTGCATCAAGGTCCTTGATGGAAGGTACTCCATCTGTTGCAGAGTGTAATTAACATTATGAGTTTACTAAAGAAACATAAGAGCCATTGTTAAAGAGCATCATGGGGCCATCTCATTCTTTAGTCATAAGACACCTCTGATGTGGAGGAAGGTAATAATTTATAATGGTTACTAAAAGTGACTTGGACATGAAAAGAGTTTGTTGTTTTTAAACTCAACATAGTCTTTTCATTAATTAGAGGAGCAGCCATGGCAATGTATTCAACATGTTTTATTTTTGAACTAATAAGAAAACCAATTAAAGACCATGCTGTAGAGGATATGTTGGATTCTGTGAATGCTAAAGAAGGTAATATTCGTATGAACTAAGCAAGCTATTCTTTAGGGAGTTCAGGTGCTACAGAGCTGGGAAATTCCTGTTCCTTTGGTCAAGAATGGAGAGATGCAGCTTCTACAATCTTTTATATGTGCTTTAATTCTACAGCACACTCCAGCAATGTCAGGAGAAAAAGTATCCATTCCAGTGATCTAAGTCTGATTGCTTGGTAATGCCAAGAGAAAGGTTTCCCTTATCCCATCACCCTCTCTGGGAGGCAAGGAAAGCTTTGGGAGAGTCTCAGGGATCCAGAGAATGACTGTCAAATAGCTCCTTCTGATAGGTCAAGCCTAACAACATCATGTAGGTGCTTGGTAAAAATTCTTGATGATGTTTTGGTGATTCTGAAGATGGTGTTACTGATGGGGGTATGCGATTATTTTGGCAACTTGGGGATGAGACGTAATTGTACTCACAAATGAACCATAGTTGACAATTTAGTGCCTCTCACCTTCAGTGAAAGAGGGAGGGAAGGAAGAACATTTCTATTCTTATTTCAGACATTTTCCTTTTTCGGTTGGGGGCAACATTGGGGGGGTGTGTGCAACATTAGAGACAAAAATAGATGAAAAGAATTAATTGATAAGGCTTTTGAGAAATTAATTAAATTCATACTTGTTATGGTTTAAAATCAGTGCATTGTTCAAAAGTAGAGCTTTAGAGTAATAAGAAGATGAGAAGAATAATACTAGAACAAGAACAAAATATTATACATGTCCATTTAGTTTTTGTCATGTTCCTGGCATTATTCTATGCTGCTATTAGAAGAATATGACTCTACTTTTCATAAAATTACATCATTGAGGTGTTTAAAAGAAGGAAGGAGGGGTGAATAGGTAGAGCACAAGAGTTTTTAGGGTAGTAAAACTGTTCACTTTGTTACTGTAATGGTTGGATATATGACATTATGCATTTGTCAAAATCCATAGAACAGCGTAACACAGAAAGTGAAACCTAATGTAAACTACAGGCTTTAGTTAATAATTATATACCAATATTGGTTCATAAACTGTAAAATTGTACCACACTAATGCAAGATGTTCATAATAGGGGGAAACTAAGGGGGTGGAAGAGAGAGGATGTAATGGAAACTCTCTGTAATTTTTGCTCAATTTTTCTGGAAACTTAAAACTACTTTTAAAAATAAAATCTATTCATTATTTTTTAACATCTTTATTGGAGTATAATTGCTTTACAATGGTGTGTTAGTTTCTGCTGTATAACAAAGTGAATCAGCTATACATATACATATATCCCCATATCTCCTCCCTCTTGCGTCTCCCTCCCACCCTCCATAACCCACCCTTCTAGGTGGTCACAAAGCGCCAAGCTGATCTCCCTGTGCTCTGCAGCTGTTTCCCACTAGCTATCTATTCATTTTTTAAAAATTTAAATCATTGTCTATTCCAGAAAAGAAGGGAAAGCTTTCATGTTGCTATATACAAATTCAATTTCAACAAAAGGAGGCCAAGGAGGTTGTATTTTTGAAAAAACTAATGGTGTGCCCTTATTAGAGAAACAGTACATCAAAATCAAACTTGATTATAACTACTACTTTAGCCTGTAAGTACACATGACATGTTCAAAAGAAGCAATATTAACGTGGCATTCTTAGTTTGTTTGGAACCAGAAAATGAATTGAAGTATCAGTTTTCAAAGTAAAGATCAGTGACGATCACCATGAAATCTACCTCTATTCCTCAACCCAGAACCAAATATAAAATGTTTTACATCATATAAGACTTCAATATTTTTGAACAATATAAATATAAGGTAAATAGAGGGGTAGATAAATCACATAGACAATTGAATTCTATGTTCTTCTGGATTTTTCTGTACTTCCTATTCTGGGAAACTCATAAACCAAGATTTAATATCATGGGAAAGTGGACGTGAATACACTGTTCTTTAAGGTAAGACAACTGGAATCAAATGGTTATGGTATAGTAATAATATTTCATATTTATGCAATACCTTTTTGTCCTGAGTCATCTTGTGAATGGGTAGTTCAATTAAGTCATAAAAGACAATGCCAGTCACAATGAAGCATTGTGTATAAATTTTGAGGATTACCAAGGCCCAAAACTTACAAACCCCATAATGACTAAATCTATATTTAAAGAGACAATTTCTTGGTCCTCCTGAAGATATCACTGTCTTTTGAGGTTGTGGGGTGACATTGCAGTAACCACTCGGAGCAACCCAACCGTGTTCAACACAAGAAGAATTAAGAAATAGGTCAAATTTGACTTTGGAATACCTCCAGGGAGAATTAATTTCCTTTATTCTCAGAAACAGGTTCTCCATATCCCCACTACCCAGGAATTTTCCCCTCCTGCCTCTAAAACCTTTGCTGCTTCTTGCCCCACTTCAAGTTGATTGATCAAAGGACAGAGCCCCACCCATAGCGGCCTATATGGGCCTACCCTTCTCATTAGTATTCCTGTTGCTCCACCAACACCATCCACTGAGTCACTCGTCCTTCGTTCCCTCTTTTTTTATTCTTACACTCATTCACTCACTCATTCAGTCAATCACTTATACATTCAACAAGTATGAGGTGAATGCCTACTGTAAACTACACACCAGGCTAGGGCTCTAGGATTTTGCAAACAATAAGAGAGACGTGGTTCCTGTACTCATGGAGTCTACAGTCTATCTAGAAAGGCAAACATTGAACACATATTACTTAAATAAGTATTTAATTAAAATATTATGTGCTACAAAGGAAAATGCAGAGTTCTGAGAATGTGTAAAATAGAGGGACCTAACCTGAAGATGTCTGAGTAAGAGTTGGCTAAGAGAATTTTAAGGCTGTGATGGTTTTTATTTGGTCTAGACTATCAGCAACATGTTGAAACCTGCCAGTCTAGCATCTCACCCCTTTAGGACAAAGCTCCCTAGTCCTTTTAAAATGCAATCAGCTAATGTGATTCATCATAGTATTGGTCATAGTACTGATATGCTCTGGAAATCTCCAGAATAACATCTCCTCTGATTAGCCCCATATGTTCATTCCAAAGGAGATATCAATCCCCTTAGGTGTCCATAGACCAGTATCTCTAACTGGGAGAATGTGAGGCCAATTATGATGGGAGATCTGATGGATGAGCTAATTTGGACAGAGTGATTCATGTTGCCTTCTTTATCTTTCCCTGGGGTTGGACCTGACAGTGAGCCTCAGGTAGACGGCTCACTGGTCAGAGATGGATATCACTGGTGCTTCCCAGGCCTCACAACCTACTCATATCAGAAGAAAGTTCCTGAGAGAAATCCCAGTGATCTACCTCAATGGTGATGACCCTTTAGGTCACCTTTTATAGATCTTCACAGAAGGCCCTCACAGTTATCTCTTGGCTTTGGGCTACCTAATGAGATAGTCTTTACTGGAGCCATAAAAGCCTAGATGGATCCAGCATGATATTAATGAGCCAGCAAGCAGGACCTATCCAGGCACAATTGTGAGATAGTTTATCTCTAAAGTGCCCCGCTCTACAATGTTCTATGTCTCTTCATTCTAAACAACCTATATCACAGGCAACTAGCCACTCGGTGTTACTTGTTTGATGCTCAAAAGTCTACATTGTTATGTCCCACTTGTCAAAACACTATCCATACCTCCTAATCAAAATTAATCTATCCTCTGTTCCATTCTCTCAAAAACCTACTATCTCTGCAGTACAATTAGTTGTCACATCAACTAAGAAGTCAGCCAGTATAAGCCTATTGAATGATTGTATTAGTTGTATCCCAATATCCTTGTACAAAATGCCCTCTCTTTTCTTTACGCTTTAATTTTCCTGGACCTCATTTTTCTGTGACTAAAATGAAAGAGTTGGACTTGATGGTCTTTGAGTTCCTTTTTTTTTTTTTTTTTAATATATATTTTATTGATTGATTGATTGATTGATTGATTGCTGTGTTGGGTCTTCGTTTCTGTGTGAGGGCTTTCTCCAGCTGTGGCAAGTGGGGGCCATTCTTCATCGCGGTGCGCGGGCCTCTCACTATCGCGGCCTCTCTTGTTGCGGAGCACAGGCTCCAGACGCGCAGGCTCAGTAATTGTGGCTCACGGGCCCAGTCGCTCCGCGGCATGTGGGATCTTCCCAGACCAGGGCGCGAACCCGTGTCCCCTGCATTGGCAGGCAGATTCTCAACCACTGCGCCACCAGGGAAGCCCTGAGTTCCTTTTCAGCTCCTATAATCTATTCCTATAAATGGATTGTAAAGGTTTAATCAAACATTGTTATTCTCACTGATATAGTTTTCCTTTCAGGAATTCCAATGCTCATAGACCCACAGCTCTTCCCAACTCTGGGTCAGCTAGCGAAGTATTTCATGATCTTTCTCCCACCACCTCCTTCACTAGAATCTTTCCCATCACTAGAACCCTTCACTTCTCTGCTATAAGTTCCTCAAACGCATCCTGTTTTTCCAGGCCTCAAAAATGTGCATGTTCTGTCACTTCTGCCTGAAAGAAGGTTCGAACATAACTTGCTGACATTTTTTTTCTTTAATTGGGAAATATTTTGATCATGCACAAACAATACAGAGAATAATATAACAGGCATCCATTTACCCACAACTCCAAATCAACACATATTAATTTTGCTGTATTTTCCACACATTGTTTTCAAGAAGTAAAGAGTTGCAGACCCAGTTGAATACCCTTAGCCTGTTTTCTTCCCTAGAAGAAAACACTATTCTGCATTATGTCTCTTGCTTTTACTTTATATGTGTATGCTTGTAAATATTCTTTAGAATTGTTTCGTGGGATGGTTACAGTTGCATTTATGGAGTACTGTGTGTATTGGTTTGTCATTTGTTTTTTCTGGTCAACATATTTTCTGGCGTCATCTATGTTGATAACATGGAGAGCCATTTCATCCACTGAAGCTTCTATTTCCATTATGTGAATATACCCTCATTTGATGGTTCACTCTCTTACTGAATGTATATTTGTTATTTCCAATTTTGTGCCTTTACAAATAGCACCACAAAAACAATCCTCTGGAATGTTTTCTTGGCCCTGTGTGTGAGAGTTTCTTTCAAGGGTATATGCTTAAGCATAGGATTACTGGGTCACAGATTATATGTATTTTCGATTTTACTAGATATTTGCAAATTGTATAAATGATTAAGAATTAGTATGCAGAATATGTAAAGAATTCCTAAAAATGTGCAAGAAGAAAACGACCCAATAAAAAATGAAGAAAGGATATAAATAGACAACTGAATAAGAAGAAACCCCAATTGGCCGAAAAATATTAGACATATGTTCAAGTCAGTAGTAGGCAGGGACATGCACATTAAAACAAACAAACAAAAAACCAAAATGTGGGCTACTATTACATACATATCAAAGTAGCAAAGATTAAAAAGCCTGAGAAAAGAGGATGCTGGGGCAGGAGTTAAGGAGTCATCCTACGGGATGATAATGAAGTAACCTACTTTCTCTGGGTCTTTGTTATTTCATCTATAAAAGAAAGATTATCTTTAAGAATCTTGCAAGTCCTAACATTTCCTTAACCTCCTCTCCCTGTTCAATTAAATATGATTCTATCAGCACTGACTTTAGGAATGAAGGAGACATACTATTTGTCTCACCCAGTAGGACAGGCTCTGCTAGTATTGTGGGCCCTGTTTTGATGCATTCATTTGTTCTTTTTCTTCCCCAAAATATTTATTAATTACCTGCTACATATTGGACATTTGACAAGTCACTGCCCTCACAGTGGATAGAGAGTGAAAAATAGAAACTCCTAAAGAGACAAACCTACCTGTACACAGGGATTGTTATGATGTGCAGGTGTGTAGGGCCACAACAGAAGATGCTATAAGCCAGAGCTGAAACACTAGAGAAGGACTCCTAAACACAGCCATGTCTAAACAAGACCTGAAGGTTGAGGGCATCAGCCACATATAAGGAGGAGCAAACATAACCAGGCAAAAGGCAACAAACAGCACAAGGGAAGACCAAGAAGTAAAAGAAAATATCTGAAGGGTCCCATTTAAGAGGTAAAGTGTAAAGAGATAAGGACATAAAAGTATACAGAGTCCAAAAATATACACTTAGGAAGCTATGTTAAAAGGTTTAGCTTTGAGGGAGTCATTGATGGCTTTACGGCAGGAGCATGGCAGGTCTGAGTTATAGTTTAGAAAGGTCAGTCCCCAAGGGACTTCCCTGACGGTCCAGTGGTTAAGAATCTGCCTTCCAATGCAGCAGGCGCAGGTTCTATCCCTAGTCGGGGAACTAAGATCCCACATGCCACAGGGCAACTAAACCCGCACACCACAACTACTGAGCCCACGCGCTGTTGAGCCCGTGCACCACAACTAGAGAGAAGCCCGCACGCCATAATGAAGATTCTGTGTGCTGCAACTAAGGCCCGATGCAGCCAAATAAATAAATAAATAAATCGAAAGGTCAGTCTCCAAGGCTGAGGGCAAGAAGCCCAGCCAATAATCCAGACAGCAGATGGTGCCGAGTGTGTGCTGTAAACGCCCCCAAAGATGGAGCGAGATGGGTAGATCAAGAGATTTGGGGAAGGTGGAATCAATGGGACCTGGTTCGATTAGATGGGTGAAGTAAGGAAAGGGGAGGAATCAGGACTATCAGGTTTATGGCTTGAACAAATATGGTTAAAGATGATGTTATTTACTGAGATACAAGTCACAGGGTGAAAGGGGGTCTGTATCTGATGACAGTTTGGGACAGGTTGTGCTTGAGGTATATGGGGGACATCCAAAAGCAGCTGTCTAGTAATTAGTTGGATACGTGACTCTGAAACCCTAATGAGTAGTGTTGTCCTGAGATTTAGATTTGAGAATCCTCACTATATAGTAGGCAATTGAAACTTCACTACTAGATAACATTATCTAGCTAGTACATCTAGAATGAGGAAAAAGAAAAAGCAAAGGAGACTGAGAACAAGTTGTCAGAGGGTAGGAGAAAAAAAAAAAACAGGAAAATGCAGTTTTACACACACATGAAAGATAGAGTAAGCAGCAAGTGTCAACAGCTGCTGAGATCCATAAGAATTTTCTCTCTCTGAATATAGTTACCTATTCTTCTTAAAGGTTGGTCTTAGCAAGAATAACTTTTCAGGGAAGTCCCATGATGCTTTGCAGACTTGCCCTATCCCAGAGCTGGCTTGAAGAAATCAAACTATGGCTACACCATGGCATTTCTGCCACCACCTAGGAGCACCTGCCCTGGTAGAAAGTGCCATTTCTGGCTTCACCATACTTGTCCCAGTATGAGAGGCAACCCTCAATGAACTTGCTCTGCAGTGCCAAACAAGAGTTAACAGACAGCTGGCCGATGATGCTGCAGAGAAAGGTAAGGAGGGCGTCCTGAGACACAGAATGTGATGGCACATTTAGGAATTTAGCCAAAATGATAGGGGTATCTCTCCAATTTTGGAAGAGAAAATAGTCAACCGAGAATTGTTCAAGAACCTAGTTCAGTATGTACTAAGAACTGTTGCCTCTAAAAGGGAACTTTCCCTAAGGACTGTGCCAACATTTCTAGCTATGAATTCCTCCAAAGAAAAGTGAGGCCTGAGAAAGTGTTTCCCTGCTTCTTTAACCCCTTCCAGGCCACCATATGTTCTCAAATGTGTACCATTTATACTTCACTAGTCCAGCCGGCTATTCACTGAGCACGCTTACACGTCACTCTTTACATAAAGACCTGACATCACTGCTTCAGTTGTTAAAACACAAACAAATTAAAAAAAAAAAAAAAAACAAAGAAAACTCTGGGGCTTCCCTGGTGGCGCAGTGGTTGAGAATCTGCCTGCCAGTGCAGGGGACACGGGTTCGAGCCCTGGTCTGGGAAGATCCCACATGCCGCGGAGCAACTAGGCCCGTGAGCCACAACTACTGAGCCTGCGCGTCTGGAGCCTGTGCTCCGCAACAAGAGAGGCCGCGATAGTGAGAGGCCCGCGCACCGCGATGAAGAGTGGCCGCTGCTTGCTGCAACTAGAGAAAGCCCTCGCACAGAAACGAAGACCCAACACAGCCAAAAATAAAATAAATTAATTAATTAAAAAAAAAAAAAAAAAAAGAATCTGCCTGCCAATGCAGGAGACATGGGTTCGAGCCCTGGTCTGGGAAGATCCCACGTGCCGTGGAGCAACTAAGCCCGTGAGCCACAACTACTGAGCCTGCGCGTCTGGAGCCTGTGCTCCGCAACGTGAGAGGCCCGCGCACCGCGATGAAGAGTGGCCCCCGCTCGCCGCAACTAGAGAAAGCCCTCGCGCAGAAACGAAGACCCAACACAGCCAAAAATAAATAAATAAATATATTTAAAAAAAAAAAAGTTTTGCTCGTTGCCTCCCTACTACAAATTGCACAAATTTCAAAGGCAGACACGTATGGCAATTTCAAATAATTCTGCCAAAGTGAAATAAATAGAACAGTGGCATCGACAAAGCAAGAAATGGTTGATGGAGTGATGGACCCTGAACTTCTAGGGGACGGGAAGTAGAGACCTTGATCTCCTACAAATATTTCCAAAGTCATAAAAGAGAGGGAGAGAAAATACACAACGACCATGTATGTCAAAACATTGTCACTCGAAGTGCATGTTTTAAAAGGTTAAGAGGAAGCAGAGAGCAGGCGCCGCATATATTGAAATTTTCAGTCTTGTTTTCAAATCACTCATGGGATGGAGGTGCTGAAAGGCCTGTAGAAAGGGGATTTATGCATAATCAGATCATTCAAAAACATGTAAATGGCTGCCAGAGCAAAGTACAATGTTCACTTTTGAAATCACAAAAAAAGCTTTGTTTCAAGTAGGCTGAATCGACTAAAGTTGAGTTTCAGTGCAGCATGTTTTTGCTTTGGGTGTCATTATTTAGTTTGGCATCCTTGCCAAGGAAACCTTTTTCTTACTTCAACTGTTGTTTTTCTTCTGCTGCTACAACGGTGAATGTTGAGGCAAGATCTCGATGCTACTTATTTAAATGAGAACTGGCTCCCTGTTTACCTTTGATTCTGATGAAGGGAGTGGGGCAGCATGGGGTCCTGATGGCCTGCCAGGACTCGTAAAGCTGAGAGATGTGTGCCTTGTCTCTCGAATCATCTGGAAAATCAAGTTTAGCTGGTTTGATCAAAGGGTTTGCAAGTCAGTCGAGAACACTCGCATGCAATAACTATAGATACTGTATACATTGACCAGCCAAAGGCCAAAAAGCTAATAGCTTTGCCAGAGATAAAGTATTATGTATGTTACGCTTGTGAATACCAAAGGGAGGAATTCTTCATCTGGAAATTGACGGCTAAGGTTTGTACTGGTTAGACATTCAGACCAACAAAATACTCTAAATCTTAGGGACTTAAGTCAGGATGAAACACTTTTAAAATCCTACTGCTCTCTGACCATTTAAATCCAGTGTGGAGTGAGGGAATAAACTACACACTCCTTACTGACAGTTCCTCAGGAGAGGGGGGAGTAGTTTTAAATAGTTATGAGTTGAGGTTGCCTCATTTTTTTTTGGAGTCCTTTCTCATTCCAAGCTTCAAGCTACAGCACCTGTAGGGACAAGACTCTGATGGAGATTGACGTGGAAAGGACCTGACATGAATTCTTTTTTTGGACAGCCTCCTTTTGGGCAAGTTGGTCACGTGGGAAAAACTTGATTTCTCGGCCAAGAAATGATTCCCTGGATCAGAAAAATGTATATCATGATGGGAGAAATTAGAAAAATTAAAACCAAAAAAGATCTGTCAGATTATCCGCATGTGATCTTTCCTGTGAATGAAACATCTGACTGGGTCTCATATGTTTATTTCAAGTACTGTGTTTTTATTTTGATTTAACTCACTTAAAAGACGGCACTTCTCTTGGCAAAATTATGAACAATGAATTAACTACAACTTCAGCCAATATTTCCCATTTTTTAACATAGTATTAAATCATTCCCTAAAAAGCCAGCCATTCAATGCCCTAGTGTAAGTGAAGAATATTATAGCTACCTGCAAGGGACAGTCACTATATTTCCAAATGTAGACACTGTTTAGTTACTACTGTGAAGCCCCATGAAACAACTGTTGGGGAAAGCTTTAAAAACACAGACACACACACTTGGCACACTGACCTGGCATTAAGCTGAATTACAGGTACGGTGGTGACATACGTAAACAAATCTGCCAGTACAAGTTACCGAATGTTATGTGTCGTGCAAGATAATAGACGATGCATTATTCAAGTTTAGTACTAATTAAAGAACTACTTTGTTGCTAAGAATCAGTGTATTAAAAACATAAGTTCTTATTAACTGCGTTCCCAAGAGTTAGAAAGATGAGAGGCGGATCTCGGGTTTCAGGGACCTATTATTAGGTTCTCAAAGCATTTTCTTAATCGCGTGCATTTTTTAAGAGAAAGCTCTGAGTCCGTATCACATAAACAAGGTCTGATTGTGGAGTTTTAAATGGCTATCTTGGGGTTTTCTTCCTTCCACGTTGTTTTTCCTTCTCACGCCACCAAATTTCACTTCTCGGAATCAGGACCTGAACCAAAGTTAAACATCATAAAGAAATTTGCCCAGTGAAACAGGATTTTTATTGACTGAAAAGCATTTTTACAGTGTAATCTGCATTTTTGTAAGTCCTTGTGGAAAATCCCCTAGGACTGAGTGGTACCTAAAGATTGAAAAATACACGTTGCCCGGGAAGATTTCATAAATGGAAGAAAGGAGACAGAGAGGAAAAGAACTGATATATCTAACCCACCAGCCTGTTACCACCTAAAGGACGAAAAGACTGCTTTTATAAAGGATCGCCCTGCAACTTGGCCTCATCACTCAGCCTGGACCCTAGATCTTGGGGCGATGCCTGTTCTCTGCCCAACAATGAAACCCTGACAAGACCAGGACAGCCGTCCCATCTCTGCTCTGAGGACCCCTTCCCAGATCCTTTGTCTGCCATCATTTACATTCATATCCTTTCCTTCTTCTCTGTCCTCCCCAGTTTTCACCCTTCACCCAAAGTTTTCCTTTTTAACAAATGTTTTATTCTCAAGACTCATTTATTCAAACAACTTCAGCAGTTCATCAGAGGTTCTCATGAGCCAGAGGTCCAGAGGGCCCTTCCCTTTCTTTTAATGTGAAATAACTAAGACACAGAAGCCCCCTGTCCATTTCTCTGGTAACACATTAACCCCTTAATCCATAGCTCTGGACCCTCCCTTTCTCTTGTTTTCTGGCTTATGCATGTGAGTGATTTGTATAAATGGGAGGGGATTCAATTGTCACTCTTTCACCTTTGCACCTTGATAGGCTTTCTTGAGTGGGTGAGAATTAGGTGAAATTACAGTAAATTTGCCAGAAACTATATACTCCCATGAGAGCGTGGAACACACGAACATTCTCAATCATGTGTACACAGTGGAAAATTTTTGAGAGCCACTGCTGAGTCATGCTATGCTGGTCTATTTTTACTAAATTTGCTCTATATTTTAAATTCTCTGCTCTTATTTAAAGTACTTTTTCTGGTCTTCTGTTTTGAGGCTCTTTTTGGTTCCTCTGAGGCTGTCTGGTGGCCTTCAGTCAAACGGTCTCTGGTGTCCTCCATGCTAAAACAAAAGAGAACGGAACACATCCACCTGTCAACCATCACACCATCACTCTGTTTCGGATCAATCCATTTCTTCTCTTGATCATGCCAATTCCTTCCTTTCCTTTAAAATCCCCAATCTTCTTCCTATTCTATCATTTTTGAAGCTATGTAGAGATCTCTTTTTTTTTTTTGGCCATCTTCATCATCATCCCAAAAGATGAATGCATTCCACGCATATGGATTGGCACTAAGTAATGTCTACGTTCGATGTTGTTGCCCGCTTTCTCCCTATCATCAACTTGTGGTCAGCTTTCCTTCCTAATAACCTTCTGCCTCTATGTTCATCCCTTTACAACCTTCCTTCCTGCATGCCCCCCTCCCTCTGTGCCTGATCTTATTCCCACATTCTTGAACTTTGTCATTTGTCAAGAAGTTTTCATTCCCAAGTCACTTTTTTCATGCTCTCTCATCCTCCTTTCCTCACTTGTAGGATCTGCTTTGTGTAGCCCTTTACCCCCCAGATTTTCGTCCTCTCCTCTTATGTAGAATCTGACATGGAAAAAGACATCCTAACTCCAAACCTATCAACACTTGGAATAGCAAATGACAAAGCAAAGACATAATTTCTTTTCTTCCTTTAGAAAAAGTCTACAGTTTCCCCAATATAGTTGGCAGCAAAATAAATTCTATATTTTTTCTTGAAATTGTAACTTTAAGTAAGTTCTGAAGCTTCACATTTTTTCCCCATAAACTCACCAGTTATGTCTTCCAGAGCATCATGTTACAGATCTACCTACACTTTTGCTGAGCTGATTGAGTGATTTGGCATTGGGTGGAGGAACCATGACTACTTTTAAAACACACATGAGTTTATTCTTGAAACAGGATTTATTCATTCATGAATTGACTTACATTTGAAAGCTAATTATTGATTTTTCACATGGGCAGCATTCTTCTGCTAATAACTGTAACCTATAGTTAAGTAGTATATGCCCCAATTAGGCATTCAATTGTCTTATTAAAATACTTATACCTAGAAATTTTTAGAAAATGTTTTCTTTATTTTATATTAATAATACTTCCTACTATCAGGTTTAAAATTTCCCCAAGAAAAACCTTGAGGTTATAACGAAATGACATACTTTATTTTGGGTCATACATATCTAGATTGTAAGTTTATAAAAGATGTAAGTCTAGTTTCTGCTTTATAACAAAGTGAATCAGTTATACATATACATATGTTCCCATATCTCTTCCCTCTTGCATCTCCCTCCCTCCCACCCTCCCAGAAACTAACACACCATTATAAAGCAATTATACTCCAATAAAGATGTTAAAAAAATAAAAATAAAAGAATAAATCTAGAAAAAAAAAGATGCAAGTCTACAGCTAGAACAGAACTTAAAAACATAAACTATGAATATGTTATAGACTTCTGAAACTCAACATGTACCAAACCGAGTCATTAATTTTTTCCCTAAGTTTCATGTAATTCTATGGCCATTGCTATACAAATTCCTACCAAATCTTTACCTTAAACCCTATGTTCAGACTTCCCTGGTGGTACGGTGGTTAAGAATCCGCCTGCCAATGCAGGGGACACAGGTTTGAGCTCTGGTCTGGGAAGATCCCACATGTCACAGAGCAACTAAGCCCATGCACCACAACTACTGAGCCTGCGCTCTAGAGCCCGTGAGCCACAACTACTGAGCCCACATGCCACAACTACTGAGCCTGCATGCCACAACTACTGAAGCCCGTGCGCCTAGAGCCCATGCTCTGCAACAAGAGAAGCCACTGCAATGAGAAGCCCGCGCACCTCAACGAAGAGTAGCCCCCGCTCGCTGCAACTAGAGAAAGCCAGCGAGCAGCAACAAAGACCCAACGCAGCCGAAAACTTAAAAAACAAAACAAACAAACAAAAAACACTATGTTCTTCCTAAGACAGATTCCAGCTGCCTGCTGCCCACCTCCACCCATGACTACCCTTGCAAACAAGGATCCCAAATAAAGTCTTCCTCCCAACCTGCTGCTCATATGGACACAGCCTATAAGAACTCCAACCACGGTTTGATCCAAATGCTACAGAGGCACCAAGGATGGAGACACATATGTGATCTGAGATGGTAGAGGAAGGCTTTACCTGGACATGTTTATTGGAGATGATT
This sequence comes from Balaenoptera acutorostrata, assembly GCF_949987535.1. NCBI lineage: Eukaryota > Metazoa > Chordata > Mammalia > Artiodactyla > Balaenopteridae > Balaenoptera > Balaenoptera acutorostrata. Next base: position 33,048,375 of record NC_080081.1, read on the forward strand.
TTTGAAGGATGAGCAGAAACTCCCCAGGAGGACATTTCAGGCACACAAACAAAGAACACGATCAAGGCAGAACCACAAGTCCCAATGTCAATGCTCTTGTTCCAGCCTCCATCAAGTCTTCTCTGGCCTTCAGACTAGTCTCCTCAGCTCTGCTATCTGCTGAATCCAACCCATCCCCACATGGATTCATCTCTAACCATTCTCTATCAAGACTGTATCTTCCAGCCAAATCTAAATCCTCTCCATCATGTTATTCCTCCACTCGGAAAGCCCTTTATCTCCTCTCTGCTTATAGAAGTTCTACTCACCATTCACCTCTGTGATGCCTTCCTGAACCCTCCTGGCAATTTTTTTTTTTTTTTTTTTTGGCCACATGACTTACGGGATCTTACTTCCCTGACCAGGGATTGAACCTGGGCCCTCAGCAATGAAAGAGCAGAGTCCTAACCACTGGACTGCCAGGGAATTCCCAAGGTAAAATTAATAGCACTTTCTTTTAACCTACTGCTTCAAATAGCACTTGTCACAGCCAGACCTATATTAGACTTAATTGTGTACCCTACTGTCTCCCCCACCAGACTGTAAACTCCTTGAGAACAGAGACCGTATCTTACGTATCTGTGCCTCTGCGTATCTCTGCCTAACACGGTGCTTTGTATGTGGCAGGTTATCCATTGTTATCTACTGAATTGAATTGAATAAATGGTTACTGAATGAAAAATATACACATAATTTTATCTACATAATTATAGCTAAGCTGATACAGGTGTGTACTATGCAATTCTTTTTGTTTCCAAGCCCCAACTTGCTGTTGAATCATTTGTAGACTTCCTGACAGATTATTTTTTTTATATTGCTAGGATTTAGTGGTATAAAAATATGATCTAACAATTTGACTTACTGCAAAAGTAGTTCCTTAGTTTTATAATCTGTGTATAGTAAGGGTGGTAACTGCATTATTCTTCCATCTTAAGTAAGGCAGTTTCAGTTTTGGGGTGAGGTTTTGCCTTTTGCCTTTTGATGTCAGGCCTTTAAACTCAAACGGAACAATTTTATTCCTACAGAAGCTGATAAAAATTATACTACAGATGAATCTTGTGCTGCACATAGTTTATGGCCCATACTAAAATAAATTTTCAATAGTCTGCATATAAATTGAATGATTTGGTATAGATGGTCATACCCTGTACTAAATCTTCAACAACTCAAACTTTTCTGCAATGAATAAAGTCATTATAATAATATCATTTCCAGGTGGCAGCAGCTGATTGGAAATAAATAAAATATTAGGGAAGTTTCATTTATCTTGGCCCATTTCTATGGTGGAGATGGTAGCGACCCAAACTACTCAGCTCTCTTATTTGAGGGTATCTTGGTGGCTTGGGGCCACTTGAGCCACTGGACCATTTTCAGTCGCTGACTCTCTGCCTTCAGCCTTACAGGTCAATCCTATTTTGTTCTGGAGCCACTTGGACCACAATTTCACTAATATCAGCCCCATGCCTATGTGAAGACCTGAAATTGATATTTATCTTTACATTTTATTTTATAATAAATGCTTTTCACATTTCAAAACAAATCATAAGCAATTAATTCAAAACTGAAATCTAAAAAGTTAACTGTAAGTTGATTAAAATACAATCTTTAATTTGAAACTCCTTCCTCTGTTCCAAAGATTTAAAAGAGTTATTTTGCTCATTGAATTATGCCCAAAACTAATGATCAAATGTCTGGCAAATTAACCTGAAAACTTAATAGATTCAAGTGAAGAACTCTATTACAGGCTTTTAAAATACAATTCATATGTTTCAATCACAAATCTTATTGATTTTAATCAAATATATCAGTCTCTAGTAGCCCAGTCCTACATATCTGACATAATTTTTAGTCCATTCTGCTTGATCTATTGAATTTTTTCATTTATGAATAAAAGTTTGTCATTAAAAACAAGTCTCGGACTTCCCTGGTGGCACAATGGTTAAGAATCCGCCTGCCAATGCAGGGGACATGGGTTCAAGCCCAGGGCTGGGAAGATCCCACATGCCGCGGAGCAACTAAGCTCGTGTGCCACAAGTACTAAGCCTGCACTCTAGAGGACGTGAGCCACAACTACTGAGCCCGCGTGCCTAGAGCCTGTGTTCCACAACAAGAGAAGCCACCACAATGAGTAGCCTGCGCGCCACAACGAAGAGTAGCCCCTGCTCGCAGCAACTAGAGAAAGCCCGTGCACACCCAAAAATAAAAATAAATAAAATAAATAAATTTTAAAAACAAAAAAAGCAAGTCTCATCCATTGTAGTTAGAAGGCAAGTTTGTAGTTTCACAAACGAATGTATCAAATTTTAAAAGCCCATTTTTTTGGTAAAAGTAAACGTTCCCAGTGTGTTATAGAGCATTGCTTTTAACACATACAATGTCCTCCAGTGATTCCAGACCTACTTTCACTAGAAATTCTGAAATATTGTCCACTGTGATTGTTTCATTGGCCCTTGTCAGAATTAATAAGGGAGAAATTCTATAGCTCCAAATGAAAACAACTTTTGGCCTTTGAAACACATTACTTCATTTATCCAAGGCGTATGTTATTCCCTGTTCTGTGCATAGTAAGATTAATCCAAAGTAGGAGACAAAGCCCTTGGCCTCGAACAAGTCATTATAATCCCATAACACAAAGGGCACAGACAACAAAAACTGTAGGAATTCCAGATGAGAAGAAAGAGAGAAGCTGAGAGCAGGAAGAAAGTTATTTGACCTTCTTGGTGGGTGTTAAGGAGACCCAACATGAGAAATGCTTGGGGTTAACCCTGAGGTGTTCAAGTATCAGAGGAATTCTGTTGAGGAGCAGTATAGATGGGGACAGATTCAAGTGTGAGGAGTATGGACAAGGAGTGAGAATGGTAGAAAAAAATCCCTGGTTTTGCAGATGGTAGAACTGGGTTTGGGTTTGTAGTCTGCACCGAGCTGAGTGCCTGGATCTGTGCTAAGACCTTAAGCAAAGGATTTGAACTCCGTGAGCCTTCACTGATGAGACTCAGCACTTGTAAACCATAAAGCACATAAAAAAAGGCAAGATGATTAAAAAAATTGTTATTAACATGTTATTAATGATCATATTAAAACATTCTCTGTTTAAAACCCTCTAGGGACTTCCCTTGGCACTTACCATCAAATCTCAACTTGTTGTGATCTACAGACGTTGACAGCATCTGGGACCTGCCTACTCTTCAGCTTTGGTTTATTCTGTTGCTCACTTTTCTTCCGACGTACTGTCCTCCCTTCTTACATCCCCAAAACTTCCAAGCTGAACTATGTCAGCTGAACTTCCTATTTTCTCTGTTCATCGCTCCCTCCTCCCCATGCCACCCCCACTGAAAAAAATCCATATCTCAACTCAAACATTTCAGAAAGGCCTTCTTTAGCCACTTTAAAGTAAGATCCCAATGTTTCTCTGGATCCCTATCCTATGTGGTTTCTTCATGGCATTTACTGTCATCTGAAATTACGTTGTTTTGCTGTTTCTATGTTGGTCATTGGCTCCTGCATCAACAGTTGTTTCTGCTCTACTGCATTAGTCTCATCCCCATTGAGCAACAAAACAAAACTTCTTGAGTCTACATCTCTCTTCAATTGTTGCTTCCCTTTACTGCCTGCAAAACTCATTGAAAAGAGTTCTGAACATGTTAGCTCTATTTTCTGCTCTCCCCTCAGTCTCGAACTTACTCCAGTCAGGACCTCTTCCACCCCATCCCATGCCCCACTCCCTGAAACTGCTCTTACTAACATCACTAATGGCCTCACACTGCCAAATCCAGTGGCCAATTCTCAACCGCCATCTTCCTTTGATCAATAGCGTTCGACAACATTGATCATTGCTTCCTCCTTAACATGTTTTCTTTCCTTGGCCTCCCGGACTCCATTTTCTCTTGGTTCTTCTACAACCTCATAGACTGCTCTCAGTCTCCTTTATTAGGTCCTCACCATCTTGGAGGTCAAGAAGTCTGGCTCATCTTCGGGCTTCCCCTCTGTCTACTCTCCCTCCCTAGCTTGCCTTATTCAGTACTATGACTTTAATATTATCTCTGTGTTGGGCTTCAGATCATCCCCCCATAGGAAGTCTTTATTTTGCAGAAGGACTCTGTCACCCACCACATAGTTGTTTCTGCACCTAATGTTACTTGCTAAAAAGCAACCTGATTGTTTACACAGTCAATAATGTGGTACCCCACTCTTGTAGAAACAGATTTTTTTCTTGTTCATTGCTTTATCAGATATGAAAAATAACCCTAATTGTTTTAACAGATAAACCTCCCAATCTCAGTGACTTAGCACAAAATCTGTATCTCATTCATATCACAGTCCAACATGGGCCAAGGATTCAAGGACTCAAGTCTTCATCTGTGACTGCCTCTTCCTCTGGGTCTCTGAAGGGCTTCTAATTTATCTATCTCGTTGTGGTTCCTTCTTTGTGTCTTTAGTTGTAGAAGATCTTTTCTGGTAGGTTCCGGTCTTTTTCATAGATGGTTGGTCTACAGACAGTTGTGATTTTGGTGTGCTCATGAGAGGAGGTGAACTCAGGGTGTTTCTACTCCGCCATCTTCCTGCTCACATCAAGGAAACATAGATTTTTTTTAAACATGATAAAGACCTTAGTGGGCACTTAGCCTTTCTTTGTCATTTTACATAAGGAATTTGATAACAGAGGAATCGAATGACTTGTCATAAGTCACATAGAGCCGAGGCTACAATCCAAGTTTTCTGATTCTAAAGATTCCTAAAGCAAAGTTCTTTCTGATAGCCAACACTGCCTGAATTCTTGCATGAAAATATGTGCCTAAACATCAACTATCACAGAACTAAAAACTAGCGGTGCCCTTCATCATCATCATTTCAGCTCTATCCCTTTGTAATGGGATGTGTTTCCACTGCCATTAAAAGCAGAGGAAATATATGCTACAACCAGTTACAGATTTGGACCTTCAGGCACAAAGGCCCATGAGATGACAGGTTTCTTGAAATGCAGTCCATGCTCTTAAACTTTTATTAATCTAAATTCTGCTTCTCTTTTTTTAATCTTTCTTCATCATCCTGGAGTATTTCTCTCTTCTCATTCATTATTAGTAGGGTTATTTCATCTGCTATTCTTTTGAAACCTTGCCATTCTGAAATGTCACATGGAAAAGTATTTATTTTGGCTTGAGAGCAGTTTCCCCTTCACAATGGCCTGTCCCACTCTATAACATTCTGTTCAGCTGGTCGGGTTGTCAACATAGGATGTTTGGTGATAAAATGCTGACATATTGCCTGTTTATATGCTGTCATGTCACTTTCTAATTGAGTGGCTTGAAAATAGAAGTTTATTATTCTCTGGATTCCTTCCACTGTTTGTTTCAGTGTTCTTTCTTGGCAATCTCACTGGTTGTTGACTGACGTCAAAGCATTCTAAGCTGTTGTATCCTACTGAGGTTTGTTTCTTCTTTTTTTTTTTTAAGATTTTTTGTTTGTTCGTTTCTGTTTTATGTTTTGGTTTTTTGGCCACGAGGCATGTGGCATCTTAGCTCCCCGACCAGGGATCGAACCCACACCCCCTGCATTGGAAGGCGAAGTCTTAACCACTGGACTGCCAGGGAATTTCTTATAGTTCTACCCGATCAGGCAATGCCAGTTTCCTGCCTTCACAGTGTAGGACAGTCTGTCACTGAAAGCAAGCTTTTTCCCTAGTGCCACTTTACCTTGAATTCACCATTCCCTCGTTAATTTACTTATAAATTCTAGGACGAAGTGCCATTGTCTTCATGAATTACTACGTGTTTAGTCTTCAATTGGCCAGACTTTGCTCACCACACAATATTGGATGTGACACTTATCATTCTTTTACTATCCTAAAGATGGGGGAAATACCACGATTTTTTTCCCAGAAGAACTTTCCTCATTTTCATCTTATTGGTTCCTTCTTAATTTGGAGACAATGTCAAATTTCATTTTCAAACTTCATTTTTCCAAGGCCAGTGCGAGTCCCAGCTCAAAATACCTGCTTTTATAGCTATCATTTTTTCCCTTCCTTCTTCTCTAATAAGCAGAGATATCCCAGTTCTTTGCCTTCTTGCCATTCTATGATCTTCCTGCTCTAGGAACTTACTTCTTCTGTTAATCCCTGCCCCTCCAGCAGGTTCTATGTCCACATGGAATTGTTCTGTCTCTTCTGCCTTGCAAAAGGTGTCTTGAAAACCACCTTCCTGCTGCCTACACTTCATTTCTTTTGGTTGTCAAACTTCTCACCTGCTGCCTTCTACCCCTCCTGCCGCCATCTCTTTTCACTCTGGTCTCTCTCCAAACCATCATAATTCTGAAAGCCTGTTCTAAGGTTAACAATGACCTCCTTATCGATAAATTCAGTGCCCTTGGCACATTCCTTAGGGGCCTTTGTAGTGTCTATCTACAGATTAGACCCTGCACTCCAGGCTGGAAGCCCCCCTCTCTGTAATCTATTTTTACTTCAACCTTTGGTTTCTCCTTCACCCACGGCCAGTTCTTTACCTGCCTTCTTAGTAGCCTCTTCAATGCTTTCCCACTCCTCTAAGTATAAGGCTCTCCTAGGTATAGCCTCTGCCCTCTGTGCCTCTCTATACCTCAGCAATTTCATTTCCCATCTTAATTGGAAAACAGTATATCTTCAACTAAATTCACCCTACCCCTCTGAAAACTGGCTGCCCCTTCACACTTCTCTTTTAATAGGATCACCATTTCCTAAGTCAGAGGATCTCAAAATTTCAGAATTGCCTGTATCAATTTTCTCTTATCTGTACTTCCTTACTCATGTTCAATCAGTCATGAAGTCTTATTTTTCTTCCGCACAAAATCTCTTAAATCTAACCCCCTGTTATTGTTTTTATCCGTATTATCACCATTATAATTTGGGCATTTAATTACTCATGCTAGATTTAATGCAATAGTTTTTAAAGCACTGTCCTGGGCTGTAACTCCGTCCCACCCCCCAGTCCATTTTTTATATTATTATCCTATCATATGGCAGTTTTTCATTATGTCACTGTTCACATCAAAAACCATCCCTGGTTAACTACCCACACACATAATTCACTTTCCTTAATTTGCCATTTACTAAACAGCATCGCACTAAGCACTTTATTTATGCATTATGTCAATTCATACACACACACACACATACACACACACACACCTACCTCTAAGGAATAATTATGATTAGCCATATTTTATAGATGAAGAAATGGAGGATTAGAAAGATGCTTTCTTGCCCCCCCAAAATAGTGAGTAGGTAACTTCTGGAATTCGAACCCAAGACTCAAAAGCAGCTCTTTTTTTTTTTAATTTATTTATTTATTTTTGGCTCTGTTGGGTCTTCGTTTCTGTGCGAGGGCTTTCTCTAGTTGCAGCAAGTGGGGGCCACTCTTCATCACGGTGCACAGGCCTCTCACTATCGCGGCCTCTCTTGTTGTGGAGCACAAGCTCCAGATGCGCAGGCTCAGTTATTGTGGCTCACGGGCCCAGTTGCTCCGCGGCATGTGGGATCTTCCCAAACCAGGGCTCGAACCCGTGTCCCCTGCATTGGCAGGCAGACTCTCAACCACTGCACCACCAGGGAAGCCCCCAAAAGCAGCTCTTAATACCTAGGATATATTGTTTTTACCCTTGAACACCAACCTACTTCTCAGACTGCAATTCTCCATTTTTCCCTTTCCACAAAAACATAACTGGCATGTTCCTATCTCTGTATTCTCTTCTTCGTCTCCATCTACACATATTCTACTGGGACCCATCCTAGACCATTGAGCGCACATAACTCTCTTTCCCTCTTGGACATTTACTATCACCACCATTCATTTGGTTCTCAACTGTATGTTGCTTGTTGGTGTGTCTTGTAATGTTGTCTTGTATTGCTATTTCATCCTAGTCAACACTAATGCACATCGATGTATATTGTCCATTCAAATACATTGTAAGGCAAACAACTTTTCTTATATGTTTTTGGACCCACCTCTCAACTTCTATCTACCACACTAACTCAATAATTTCCTCATAGCCCATGCTTATTGCATAGGTGATAATATGATTTTATTTGATGCCTACTGTATATATAGCAATATATGCTCTTTTTTTCCCTTCAGAATGTATTGTTATTTTTGTGGTTTATTTATAGGGATTATTCATCTCAACAAGCATTTATTTTAAGTAGTCTAGCTTTTGATAATGTTTGTATTTTTAAATTTTTTCCAGCTTTATTGAGGTATATTAGATAAATAAAAATTATATATATTTAAGGTGTACAATATGATGCTTTGATGTATGTGAATCATGAAATGATACCACAATCAAGCTAATTAACATATCCATCACCTCACATGGTTACTTTTTCTATGTGTGTGGTGAGAACACTTATGATCAACTCTCTTGGCAAATTTTGATTCTACAATACAGCATTATAACCTGTAGCCACCATGCTACACATTAGATCTCCAGAACTTATTCATCCCACACAACTGAACCTTTGTACCCTTTGACCAACATCTCCCCATTTCCCCCAGCACTCTGTCTTCTTCATAGATGACATGGCTCCTGCATTTGTGATCTAGTGGCTCCAGAAGATGTAAGTTTGGAATGGTAAGTATGTCCTAAAAATGATGGAAGTTTGAAAACATCCAAATAATATGTAATTCCACACCAAGCATACCAGATCTGTTTTAATATCCTAAACATTTTATCATTTTAAAAATGTACTACTGCTAATGTACCTTTCAATTTAAATCTCCTCCTTTATTTCCCAATGAGATGAGCTCTATTACAAACATTAAAAACTTACAAAGGGCTAAAAGAAATCACAGTAGACATTCAGCCTAGAATCAAACAGCCAAAATAAAATAAATATACAATATTTTATCTCTCTTAATTTTCCTTTGGTTGGTTTTAATAAAATTTGGTATTTTTAAGAGATTTATATAAATCTCTTAAAAAGCAATTCTGAATGATGATAAAGTGTTTTGAAGGTGAATGGAACAGCATCTCTGTCCAGGACCTACAGATTCTCCACAACCAAACTGAAAGCCCCCGATAAATATTACATGAAAATATTTTGTTTCTTTCCAGCTTTATTGGTTTTTATTGTATTTATTTAAAGTATACAACATAGTGATTTGACATACACATACATTGTGAGATGACTATCACAATCAAGTTAATTAACACATCCATCACCTCACATAGTTACCTTTTATTGAGTGGTAAGAATGCTGAAGATCTCCTTTCTCAGCATATTTCAAATGTACAGTACAACATTATTAACTCTAGTCTCCATGCTGTAATTAGACCTCAGAAGTTATTCATCTGATAACTGAAAGACTGTACCCTTTACCAACGTCCCCCCATTTCCCTGACTCTTCAGCCATTTGCAATCACCATTCTAATTTATGTTACTGACGTTGACTTTGTTTTCTTTTTTGATTCCATATATAAGTGATTCCATGCAGTATTTGTCTTTCTATGTCTGGTTTATTTTATTCAGCATAATGCCTTCCAGGTTCACCTATGATATACTGAATTTCCAAATTGCAGGATTGCCTTCTTTTTTATGGCTAAAAAATATTCCATTGTACAAACTTTCTTTATCCATTCATCCATCAATGGAAACTTACGTTGTTTCCATGTCTTGGCTATTGTAAATAATGCTGCAATGAACATGGGGGTACAAAAAACTCTTAAAGATAGTGATTTTATTTCCTTTAGATATATATCCATATGCTATGTCATATGAGAGTACTATTTTTAATTTGTTAAGGAAACTTCATACTGTTTTCCATAGTAGCTACACCAATTTACATTCCCACCAACAGTGCACAAGGGTTCCCTTTTCTCCTTATCCTCACCCACATTTATCTCTTGTATTTCTGATAATAGCCATTCTAACAGGTTTGTGGTGATAACTCACTGTGGTTTTGATTTGCATTTACAAAATGATTATTGATGTTGACCATATTTTCATGTACCTGTTGGCCATTTTTTTAAACATCTTTATTGGAGTATAATTGCTTTACAATGGTGTGTTAGTTTCTGCTTTATAAAAAAGTGAATCAGCTATACATATACATATATCCCCATATCCCCTCCCTCTTTCAACTCCCTCCCACACTCCCTATCCCACACCTCTAGGTGGTCACAAAGCACTGAACTGATCTCCCTGTGTTATGCGGCTGCTTCCCACTAGCTATCTATTTTACGTTTGGTAGTGTATATATGTCCATGCCACTCACTCACTTCGTCCCAGCTTACCCTTCCCATTCCCCGTGTCCTCAAGCACATTCTCTACATCTGCGTCTTTATTCCTGTCCTGCCCCTACGTTCTTCAGAACCTTTTTTTTTTTTTGATTCCATATATGTGTTAGCATATGGTATTTGTTTTTCTCTTTCTGACTTACTTCACTCTGTATGACAGTCTCTAGGTCCATCCACCTCACAACAAATAACTCAATTTCGTTTCTTTTACGGCTGAGTAATATTCCATTGTATATATGTGCCACATCTTCTTTATCTGTTCATCTGTCAATGGACACTTAGGTTGCTTCCATGTCCTGGCTATTGTAAATAGAGTTGCAATGAAAACTGTGGTACATGACTCTCTTTGAATTATACTTTTCTCAGGGTATATGCCCAGTAGTGGGATTGCTGGGTCGTATGGTAGTTCTATTTTTAGTTTTTTAAGGAACCTCCATACTGTTCTCCATAGTGGCTGTATCAATTTACATTCCCACCAACAGTGCAAGAGGGTTCCCTTTTCCCCACACCCTCTCCAACATTTATTGTTTATAGATTTTTTGATGATGGCCATTCTGACTGTGTGAGGTGATACCTCATTGTACTTTTGATTTGCATTTCTCTAATGATTAGTGATGTTGAGCATCCTTTCATGTGTTTCTTGGCTATCTGTATATCTTCTTTGGGGAAATGTCTATTTAGGTCTTCTTCCCATTTTTGGATTGGGTTATTTGTTTTTTTGAAATTGAGCTGCATGAACCGCTTGTATATTTTGGAGATTAATCCTTTGTCAGTTGCTTCATTTGCAAATATTTTCTCCCATTCTAAGGGTTGTCTTTTTGTCTTCTTTATGTTTTCCTTTGATGTGCAAAAACTTTTAAGTTTCATTAGGTCCCATTTGTTTACTTTTGCTTTTATTTCCATTTCTGTAGGAGGTGGGTCAAAAAGGATCTTGCTGTGATTTATGTCATAGAGTGTTCTGCCTTTGTTTTCCTCTAAGAGTTTGATAGTGTCTGGGCTTACATTTAGGTCTTTAATCCATTTTGAGTTTATTCTTGTGTATGGTGTTAGGGAGTGTTCTAATTTCATTCTTTAACATGTAACTGTCCAGTTTTCCCAGCACCACTTATTGAAGAGACTGTCTTTTCTCCGTTGTATATTCTGGCCTCCTTTATCAAAAATAAGGTGACCATATGTGCATGGGTTTATCTCTGGGCTTCCTATCCTGTTCCATTGATCTATATTTCTGTTTTTGTGCCAGTACTATACTGTCTTGATTACTGTAGCTTTATAGTATAGTCTGAAATCCAGGAGCCTGATTCCTCCAGGTACATTTTTCTTTCTCAAGATTGCTTTGGCTATTCGGGGTCTTTTGTGTTTTCATGAAAATTGTGAAATTATTTGTTCTTGTTCTGTGAAAAATACCATTGGTAGTTTGATAGGGATTGCATTGAATCTGTAGATTGCTTTGGGTAGTATAGTCATTTTCACAATGTTGATTCTTCCAATCCAAGAACATAGTATATCTCTCCATCTGTTGTAACATCTTTAATTTCTTTCATCAGTGTCTTAAAGTTTTCTGCATACAGGTCTCCTTAGGTAGGTTTATTCCTAGGTATTTTATTCTTTTTGTTGCAGTGGTATATGGGAGTGTTTCCTTAATTTCTCTCTCAGACTTTTCATCATTAGTGTATAGGAATGCAAGAGATTTCTGTGCATTAATTTTTTATCCTGCTACTTTACCAAATTCATTGATTAGCTCTAGTAGTTTTCTGGTAGCATCTTTATGATTCTTTAAGTATAGTATCTTGTCATCTGCAAACAGTGACAGTTTACTGCTGCTTTTCCAATCTGGATTCATTTTATTTCTTTCTCTTCTCTAATTGCTGTGGCTAAAACTTCCAAAACTATGTTGAATAATAGTGGTGAGAGTGGACAACCTTGTCTTGTTCCTAATCTTAGAGGAAATGGTTTCGGTTTTTCACCATTGAGAATGATGTTGGCTGTGGGTTTGTCATATATGGCCTTATTATGTGGAGGTAAGTTCCCTGTATGCCTACTTTCTGGAGAGTTTTTATCATAAATGGGTGTTGAATTTTGTCAAAAGCTTTTTCTGCATCTATTGAGATTATCATAGGGATTTATCATTCAATTTATTCATATGGTTTATCACATTGATTGATTTCTGTATATTGAAGAATCATTGCATTCCTAGGATAAACCCCACTTGATCATGGTGTATGATCCTTTTAATGTGCTGTTGGATTCTGTTTCCTAGTATTTTGTTGAGGATTTTTGCAACTATGTTCATCAGTGATATTGGCCTATAGTTTTCTTTTTTTTGGTAACATCTTTGTCTGGTCGTGGTATCAGGGTGATGGTGGTCTCGTAGAATGAGTTTGGGAGTGTTCCTCCCTCTGCTATATTTTGGAAGAGTTTGAGAAGGATAGGTGTTAGCTCTTGTCTAAATGTTTGATAGAATTTGCCTATGAAGGCATCTGGTCCTGGGTTTTTGTTTGTTGGAAGATTTTTAATCACAGTCTCAATTTCAGTGCTTGTGATTGGTCTGTTTATATTTTCTGTTTCTTCCTGGTTCAGTCTTGGAAGGTTGTGCTTTTCTAAGAAATTGTCCATTTTTTCCAGGTTGTCCATTTTATTGGCATATAGTTACTTGTAGTAATCTCTCATGATCCTTTGTATCTCTGCAGTGTCAGTTGTTACTTCTCCTTTTTCATTTCTAATTCTATTGATTTGAGTCTTCTCCCTTTTTTTTTTTGATGAGTCTGGCTAATGGTTTGTAAATTTTGTTTATCTTCTCAAAGAACCAGCTTCTAGTTTTATTGATCTTTGCTATTGTTTCTTTCATTTCTTCTTCATTTATTTCTGATCTGATCTTTATGATTTCTTTCCATCTGCTAACTTTGGGGTTTTTTTGTTCTTCTTTCTCTAATTGTTTTAGGTGTAAGGTTAAGTTGTTTATTTGAGGTGTTTCTTGTTTCTTGAGGTAGGATTGTATTGCTGTAAACTTCCCTCTTAGAGCAGCTTTTTCTGCTTCCCATAGGTTTTAGGTCATCATGTTTTCATTGTCATTTGTTTCTAGGTATTTTTTGATTTCCTCTTTGATTTCTTCAGTGATCTCTTGGTTATTTAGTAATGTATTGTTTAGTCTCCATCTGTTTGTATTTTTTACAGATTTTTTCCTGTAATTGATATCTACTCTCATAGCATTGTGCTTGGTAGGATATTTGATACAATTTCAATTTTCTTAAGTTTACCAAGGCTTGATTTGTGACCCAAGATACGATCTATCCTGGAAAATGTCCCATTAACACTTGAGAAGAAAGTGTTTTCTGTTGTTTTTGGATGGAATGTCCTATAAATATCAATTAAGTCTACCTTGTTTAATGTATCATTTAAAGCTTGTGTTTCCTTATTTATTTTCATTTTGGATGATCTGTCCATTGGTGAAACTGGGGTGTTAAAGTCCCCTACTATGATTGTGTTACTGTCAATTTCCCCTTTTATGGCTGTTGGCATTTGCCTTATGTATTAAGGTGCCCGCAAATTGGGCGCATAAATATTTACAATTGTTATATATTCTTCTTGGATTGATGCCTTGATCATTATGTAGTGTCCTTCTTTGCTTCTTGTAATAGTCTTTGTTTTAAAGTCTATTTTGTCTGATAAGAGAATTGCTACTCCAGTTTTCTTTTGATTTCTATTTGCATGGAATATCGTTTTCCATCCCCTCACTTTCAGTCAGTATGTGTCCCTAGGTGTGAATTGGGCCTCTTGTAGACAGCATATATATGGGTCTTGTTTTTGTATCCATTCAGCCAGTCTATGTCTTTTGGTTGGAGCATTTAATCCATTTACATTTAAGGTAATTATTGATATGTATGTTCCTATTACCATTTTCTTAATTGTTTTGGGTTTGTTATTGTAGGTCTTTTCCTTCTCTTGTGTTTCCTGCCTAGAGGAGTTCCTTTAGCATTTGTTGTAAAGCTGGTTTTGTTGTGCTGAATTCCCTTAGCTTTTGCTTCTCTGTAAAGCTTTTAATTTCTCTGTCAAATCTGAATGAGATCCTTGCTGGATAGAGTAATCTTGGTTGTAAGTTTTTCCCTTTCATCACTTTAAATATGTCCTGCCACTCCCTTCTGGCTTGCAGAGTTTCTGCTGAAAGATCAGCTGTTAACCTTATGGGGATTCCCTTGTATGTTAGTTGTCATTTTTCCCTTGCTGCTTTTAATATTTTTTCTTTGTATTTAATTTTTGATAGTTTGATTAATATGTGTCTTGGCATGTTTCTCCTTGGATTTATCCTGTATGGGACTGTCTGTGCTTCCTGGACTTGATTGACTATTTCCTTTCCCATATTAGGGAAGTTTTCAACTATAATCTCTTCAAATATTGTCTCAGTCTCTTTCTTTTTCTCTTCTTCTTCTGGGACCCCTACAATTTGAATGTTGCTGCGTTTAATATTGTCCCAGAGGTCTCTGAGGCTGTCCTCAATTTTTTTTCATTTTTTTTCTTTATTCTGCTCTGCAGTAGTTATTTCCACTATTTTATCTTCCAGGTCACTTATCCATTCTTCTGTCTCCGTTATTCTGCTATTGATTCCTTCTAGAGAATTTTTAATTTCATTTATTGTGTTGTTCATCACTGTTTGCTCTTTAGTTTTTCTAGGTCCTTGTTAAAAGTTTCTTGTACTTTCCCCATTCTATTTCCAAGATTTTGGATCATCTTTACTATCATTATTCTGTTTCATTTTCAGGTAGACTGCCTATTCCCTCTTAATTTGTTCAGTCTGGTAGGTTTTTACCTTGCTCCTTCATCTGCTGTGTGTTTCTCTGTCTTCTCATTTTGCTTAAATTACTGTGTTCGGGGTCTCCTTTTCGCAGGCTGCAGGTTCATAGTTCCTGTTGTTTTTGTTGTCTGCCCCCAGTGGCTAAGGTTTGTTCAGTGGGTTGTGTAGGCTTCCTGGTGGAGGGGACTAGTGCCTGTGTTCTGGTGGAGGATGGGTCTTGTCTTTCTGGTGGGCAGGTCCAGGTCTGGTGGTGTTTTGGGGTGTCTGTGACCTTATTATGGTTTTAGGCAGCCTCTCTGCTAATGGGTGGGGTTGTGTTCCTGTCTTGCTAGTTGTTTGGCATAGGGCGTCCAGCACTGTAAATTGCTGGTCATTGAGTGGAGCTGGGTCTTGGCGTTGAGGTGGAGACCTCTGGGAGATTTTCTCCGTTTGATATTACGTGGAGCTGGGAAGCTTCTGGTGGACCAATGTCCTGAACTTGGCTCTCCCACCTCAGAGGCACAGCCCTGATGCCTGGCTGGAGCACCAAGAGCCTGTCATCCACATGGCTCAGAATAAAAGGAAGAAAAGAAGAAAGAAAGAAAGAAAAAGATTTTTTAAAAAGTTATTAAAATAAAAAACAAAAAATAATTATTAAAAAAAATTTTTAAGTAATTAAAAAAAGGAAAAAAAGAAAGAACAACCAAACCAAAAAACAGATCCACCAATGATAACAAGCACTGAAAACTATACTAAAAAAAACCAAAAAAAAGAAAAAAAGAAAAAAAACGGACAGACAGAACCCTAGGACAAATGGTAAAAGCAAAGCTATACAGACAAAATCACACACAGGACCATACGCATACACATTCACAAAAAGAGAAAAAGGGAAAATATATATATATATTGTTGCTCCGAAAATCCACCTCCTCAATTTGGGATGATTCGTTGTCTATTCAGGTATTCCACAGATGCAGGTACATCAAGTTGATTGTGGAGATTTAATCCACTGCTCCTGAGGCTGCTGGGAGAGATTTCCCTTTCTCTTCTTTGTTCGCACAGCTCCTGGGGTTCAGCTTTGGATTTGGACCTGCCTCTGTGTGTAGGTGGCCTGAGGGCGTCTGTTCTTCGCTCAGACAGGACAGGGATAAAGGAGCAGCTGATTCTGGGGCTCTGGCTCACTCAGGCTGCGGGGAGGGAAGGGTACGAATGTGGGGTGAGCCTGCAGCGGCAGAGGCCAGCATGACGTTGCACCAGCCTGAGGTGTGCTGTGAGTTCTCCTGGGGAAGTTGTCCCTGGATCATGGGACCCTGGCAGTGGCGGGCTGCACAGGCTCCCAGGAGGGGAGGTGTGGAGAGTGACCTGTGCTCGCACACAGGCTTCTTGGTGGTGGCAGCAGCAGCCTTAGTGTCTCATGCCTGTCTCTGGGGTCAGCGCTGATAGCCGTGGCTCACGTCTGTCTCTGGAGCTCCTTTAAGCAGTGCTCTTAATCCCCTCTCCTCACGCATCAGGAAACAAAGAGGGAAGAAAAAGTCTCTTGTCTCTTCGGCAGCTCCAGACTTTTTCCAGGACTCCCTCCCAGCTAGTTGTGGTGCACTAGCCCCCTGCAGGCTGTGTTCACGCCGCCAACCCCAGTCCTCTCCCTGGGATCCGACCTCTGAAGCCCGAGCCTCAGCTCCCAACCCTGCCCGCCCCGGTGGGTGAGCAGACAAGCCTCTCGGGCTGGTGAGTACTGGTCGACACTGATCCTCTGTGCGGGAATCTCTCTGCTTTGCCCTCCGCACCCCTGTGGCTGTGCTCTCCTCCGTGGCTCCGAAGCTCCCCCCCTCCACCCCCCACAGTCTCCGCCCACGGAGGGTCTTCCTAGTGTGTGGAAACCTTTCCTCCTTCACAGCTCCCTCCCACTGGTGCAGGTCCTGTCCCTATTCTTTGTCTCTGTTTTTTCTTTTTTCTTTTGCCCTACCCAGGTACAAGAGGAGTTTCTTGCCTTTTGGGAGGTCTGAGGTGTTCTGCCAGCGTTCACTAAGTGTTCTGTAGGAGTTGTTCCACATGTACATGTATTTCTGACGTATTTGTGGAGAGGAAGGTAATCTCCACGTCTTACTCTTCCGCCATCTTGAAGCTCCTCCAGGTCTTGTTTTTGTATCCATTCAGCCAGTCTATGTCTTTTGGTTGGAGCATTTAATCCATTTACATTTAAGGTAATTATTGATATGTATGTTCTTATTACCATTTTCTTAATTGTTTTGGGTTTGTTATTGTAGGTCTTTTCCTTCTCTTGTGTTTCCTGCCTAGAGGAGTTCCTTTAGCATTTGTTGTAAAGCTGGTTTTGTTGTGCTGAATTCCCTTAGCTTTTGCTTCTCTGTAAAGTTTTTAATCTTTCTGTCAAATCTAAATGAGATCCTTGCTGGATAGAGTAATCTTGGTTGTAGGTTTTTCCCTTTCATCACTTTAATTATGTCCTGCCACTCCCTTCTGGCTTGCAGAGATTCTGCTGAAAGATCAGCTGTTAACCTTATGGGGATTCCCTTGTGTAATATTTGTTGTTTTTCCCTTGCTGCTTTTAATATTTTTTCTTTGTATTTAATTTTTGATAGTTTGATTAATATGTGTCTTGATGTGTTTCTCTTTGGATTTATCCTGTATGGGACTCTGTGCTTCCTGGACTTGACTGACTATTTCCTTTCCCATATTAGGGAAGTTTTCAACTATAATCTCTTCAAATACTTTCTCAGTCCCTTTCTTTTTCTCTTCTTCTTCTGGGACCCCTATAATTCAAATCTTGGTTCATTTAATGTTGTCCCAGAGGTCTCTGAGACTGTCCTCAATTCTTTTCATTCTTTTTTCTTTGTCCTGCTCTGCCATAGTTATTTCCACTATTTTATCTTCCAGGTCCTTTATCTGCTCTTCTGCCTCAGTTATTTTGCTATTGATTCCTTCCAGAGAATTTTTAATTTCATCTATTGTGTTGTTCATCACTGTTTGTTTGCTCTTTAGTTCTTCTAGGTCCTTGTTAAACGTTTCTTGTATTTTCTCCATCCTATTTCCAAGATTTTGGATCATCTTACTATCATTACTCTGAATTCTTTTTCAGGTAGACTGCCTATTTCGTCTTCATTTGTTCAGTCTGATGGGTTTTTACCTTGCTCCTTCATCTGGTGTGTGTTTCTCTGTCTTCACATGTTGCTTAACTTACTGTGTTTGGGGTCTCCTTTTTGCAGGCTGCAGGTTTGCAGTTACCATTGTTTTTGGTGTCTGCCCCCTGTGGGTAAGTCTGGTTCATTGTGTTGTGTTGGCTTCCTGGAGGAGGGGACTGGTGCCTGTGTTCTGGTGGATGAGGCTGGGTCTTGTCTTTCTGGTGGGCAGGACCACGTCCAGTGGTGTGTGCTGGGGTGCCTGTGACCTTATTATGATTTTAGGCAGCCTCTCTGCTAATGGGTGGGGTTGTGCTCCTGTCTTGCTAGATGTTTGGCATAGGGTGTCCAACACTGTAGCTTGCTGGTCGTTGAGTGGAGCTGGGTCTTAGTGTTGACATGGAGATCTCTGGGAGAAGCTTCAATGTTTGATATTACGTGGAGCCAGGAGGTCTCTGGTGGACCCATGTCCTGAACTCAGCTCTCCCACCTCAGAGGCACAGGCCTGACACCCGGCTGGAGCACCAAGACCTGTCGGCCACAAGGCTCAAAAGAAAAGGGAGAAAAAAAGAAATAAATAAATAAAATAAAATAAAGTTATTAAAATAAAAAAATTTAAAAATTATTAAAAATAAAAAAAAATTTACGTTATTAAAAAAAAAAGGACAGACAGAACCCTAGTACAAATGGTAAAAGCAAAGCAATACAGACAAAATCACACAAAGAAGCATACACATACCCACTCACAAAAAGAGAATAAGGAAAAAATATATATAATCTATATATATTAAAAGAAAAGGAAGAGAGCAAACAAATCAATAAACAAATCTACAAATGATAATAAACTCTAAATACTAAACTAAGATAAACATAAAACCAGAAACAAATTAGTTGCAGAAAGCAAACCCCAAGTCTACAGTTGCTCCCAAAGTCCACTGCCTCAATTTTAGGGTGATATGTTGTCTATTCAGGTATTCCACAGATGCAGGTATATCAAGTTGATTGTGGAGATTTAATCTGCTGCTCCTGAGGCTGCTGGGAGAGATTTACCTTTCTCTTCTTTGTTTGCACAGCTCCTGGGGTTCAGCTTTGGACTGGCCCGGCCTCTGCGTGTAGGTCGCCTGAGGGCATCTGTTCTTTGCTCAGACAGGACGGTGTTAAAGGAGCAGCTGATTCGGGGGCTCTGGCTCACTTAGGCCGGGGGGAGGGAGGGGTACGGAATGCGGGGCAAGCCTGCGGCAGCAGAGACCAGAGTGACATTGCAACAGCCTGAGGTGCGCCATGTGTTCTCCCGGGGAAGTTGTCCCTGGATCACGGAACCCTGGCAGTGGCGGGCTGCACAGGCTCCCAGTGGTGTGTGGATAGTGACCTGCACTTGCACACAGGATTCTTCATGGCAGCGGCAGCAGAGTTAGAGTTTCATGCCCGTCTCTGGTGTCTGAGCTGTGAGCTGTGGCTCGCGCCCGTCTCTGGAGCTCATTTAAGCGGTCTTTGTCTTCTTTGGGCAGACGGGGAAGAAATCCCCTCTCCTCTCACACCCCAAAATAATGGTATCTTGCCTCTTAGGCAGATCCAGACTTTTTCCCAGACTCCCTCCCGGCTAGCTGTGGCACACCAGCCCCCCTTCAGGCTGTAATCATGCCGCCAACCCCAGTCCTCTCCCTGCAATCCAACCTCCGAAGCCAGAGCCTCAGCTCCTAGCCCCCGCCTGCCGCGGCAGTTGAGCAGACAAGCTTCTTGGGCTGGTGAGTGCTGGTCGGCACTGATCCTCTGTGCGGGAATCTCTCCGCTTTGCCCTCCGCACCCCTGTGGCTGCACTCTCCTCCATGGCTCCGAAGCTTACCCCCTCTGCCACCCACAGTCTCCACCCACGAAGGGCCTTCCTAGTGTGTGGAAACCTTTCCTCCTTCACAGCTCCCTCCCACTGGTGCAGATCCCATTGCTATTCTTTTGTCTCTATTTTTTCTTTTTTCTTTTGCCCTACCCAGGTACGTGGGGAGTTTCTTGCCTTTTGGGAAGTCTGAGGTCTTCAGCCAGCGTTCAGTAGGTGTTCTGTAGGAGTTGTTCCACATGTAGATGTATTTCTGATGTATCTGTGGGGAGGAAGGTGATCTCCACGTCTTACTTCTCCACCATCTTGAAGGTCTCCTCTGTTGGCCATTTTGTATGTCTTCTTTGGAAAAGTATCTATTCAGGTCTTCTGTGAATTTTTAAAATCAGATTTTTTTTTGCTATTGGTTCCAGGCTTCACCCTTGAAATCAAACCTCCACAGAGCCCCAAGAGAGACCTTTCTAAGATATACATCTGAAAATCTCATTTCCTGGCTTACAAGCATCCCATGGTTTCCCCTCATCTTCCTGAAGTTTCCTGAGAATAAAGTGTAAACCCTAGAGGTTAGCACACAATACACTTTGCCATGTGACGCTTGCTTTTTCTCTCTAGCCTCATCTCTCCACACTTAAATTCTTCCTCCTCATGCTTTGGCTTTTAATGTTTAGGAGGTCTTTGTATGCCATTGCCCTTTATAGTACTACTAGTTGGACTAGAAATACAATACTAGATGCAAATTGTAAAGCTCAAGCAAAGGTTAGAGCATGTGAGAGTTTTCACGTGTTGGTGAATGAACCTCCAAGATGTGGTGTTGCTTGCTAGAGCTGCAGTTATCTGAGTCTGATGTTTCCCATGAACTTTACTTCCCTCTGTACATCTTTTCCTTAGAAAAGAAAAGTGCTTTGCTCCCAGCAAAGTGGTTAGCAAGAAATCAACAAGCTCTTTAGGGATTTGCCCATCTCTACAGGACAGAGAACAAATTCCTACTGTTTGTCAGGTTTCTATGAATTTATAAAAACAAGTTTCCCAGACATGAAGGTACAAAACTCAGATGTAGTGGCAGAAAAACATCATAGTACAAAAAGTCATTCAATTCTCTTGGAAACACTGTGCTTATTAAAGGCATAAACACTAGGTACAGAAAGTTCAGTAATCCTTTCCTAAGGGAAATAATAGTTTTTACATTACAAAATCAAATGGTTGCTCCTTATTTGAAGGATGAAAATAAAGTGCCATTTTGGAGAGGAAATAAAGTGTAACCAAGTCAAATACTTACATCTGAATGGAGGGTCAGTCATTTTCCATCCTCAATAGCTTTCATCCAAGTGTATTTATAACATAGTCAGGTTTTATTTTTACTTCTCCCAGGTTGTATATCTTTACCATTGGTTGAGATTCTGGCATAATCACAGAAACCCTTCAGCTCGCTTAATTCTTGGCTCCTTGGGCTCTCCCTGCACGTCCTACAGGGAAGCCAGGACATGGGAGGCAGGCAATTCAACACCATGGGGAGCCTTTATCACAGAGCTATTGCCTCTCTCTGTTCTCACAACAATTGCAATATTGATAAGCAATAAAATTATACCTGACAACTAATTCCTTAGGAAAGAAAAGGAATAGGAAGTAAAGAGACCATGCTTTGAGTTACTTTGTAGAAGTGATCTCCCATATAAAGAAGACTCAAAAGTAGTTATTTTTGAAAGTGATGGATTCCTGCCACCACACTGCAGCTCGGCACACCAAGCCCAGAAGTGAAGTGTTTTGCCCAAGATCTTGCAGTTAGTAAGTGGCAGAACCAGGATATAAACTGATATTCAAAAGACATGTTCTTTCCCCTCCATGCCAGCTGCTTCCCAGAAAAGAAGCATAGCCCTATTGTGATGCAGTTACTTTCTAGCAAACCAGAAATCTAAATCTGGAAATTGATTCTCAGCAATTCCTATGGCTTCCTTGTATCTTGAATAATGAGTGGGATCATGCAGAAAATAGGTTCCACATTTCATGGTTTCCATTTTCGTTCTGTTGTAATGAACATTATTACAATGATACTGACTCTCTAAATTCTGGGTTTTGATTTCATTAAAAGACGTTTATAACTCAACAAATATCTCCAGGACAAGTGGAGGCAATGATAAAAGATATCAAGATACAGAAAAGGGATTACTACGTTAAACGTAAAACTACCTCTGCTTCCCCAGTGCACACCTTTAACCGCAAATGAAATCCTCTCTTTGAGTGTTGCATTGTGATGAACAATGTAGTGCAAAGGAATTACCCTTGTGTTACCTCCGTGGATATTACAAGTTTGGACTACAATCCATAATAGCATCCTTCATGAACTCAACCACTGCTAGTAAATTTAAAAATCAATCTTTCATGGCACCAAAGGTCGATGTATCACTGACCTTATGTTGTTGCTTAGATATCTCTCCCTAAGTAGTCCTCTCCAAACATTCATTCACTCAGCAAAGTGTCTCTTGTGTATGTCACATTATGCTAGGAAATATAAAAGACAGGCCCAATGGGCTATAGCTCCAAAACCAGACATGTCTTTTTTTTATATATATATATATAAATTTATTTATTTTTATTTATTTATTTTTGGCTCCGTTGGGCCTTTGTTGCTGCGTGCAGGCTTCCTCTAGTTGCGGTGAGCGGGGGCTACTCTTCGTTGCAGTGCATAGGCTTCTCATTGCGGTGGCTTCTCTTGTTGCAGAGCACAGGCTCTAGGCACGCAGGCTTCAGTAGTTGTGGCTCGTGGGCTCAGTAGTTGTGTCTCGTGGGCTCTAGAGCACAGGCTCAGTAGTTGTGGCACACGGGCTTAGTTGCTCCATGGCATGTGGGTCTTCCTAGACCAGGGCTCGAACCCGTGTCCCCTGCATTGGTACGCGGATTCTTAACCACTGCGCCACCAGGGAAGTCCCAAAACCAGACACTTCTTACATCTCTACTACTCTCCTCATAATATAAACAAACATCATATCCCACCTAGAACATTGCAGTGGCCTTCATTGCAACTGGTCTCTGAAGTCTTTTGAAAACCAAAATCTAACTACAACACACGCCTATTAAGTTCTTCCAATGACTGCTTATTGCAATTACAACAAAAATCGTGCCTAGAGCCTGTGCTCCGCAACAAGAGAAGCCACCGCAATATGAAACCCGCGCACCACAAGGAACAGTAGCCCCTGCTTGCCACAACTAGAGAAAGCCCATGCAGCAAAGACCCAACACAGCCAAAAATAAGTAAATAAATTAGTTAAAAAATAAATAAAGTATACAATTCATTCATTTTTTTGTGTATTCAGTCATGTAGGCATCACTCTAATCAATCTTACAACATTTAGATTGCTGCAAAAAGAAGTCCCATACTCATTAACTGTCACTTCCCATTCTTCTTCCATCCCCAAACACAAACTTTTAAAAACAGAAACAGTGGTATGTAGAAACTAAGAAAAGTAATGTGGAGGATCAAAAGAAACTAAAGGAAGAAACAGCAACTGCCAGGGAGGTGTAGGAAAAAATGAGCAAAGCCGTACGTGGATGGAGATAAATAAATGATCATGTTGTTCACTCCAAATCCACATTTCAGCAAGCACCCTAGTGATGCTAGCACCAAAATGAGCTCATTCCTTAACCAATAGTCCTCCTCTTGTCAGAAGGGGAAACACGTATAGTAGTTAAAGATACCTCATCAGGACCTGTTTAAACACAACTTGCCAGAATATAATAAAAATGAAACTAAATAACCAGACTCTCGACCAAAATTCTGTTACAATGAAAGCCATAGAATATTTCATAACTTAAGAAGTTACTGAGATGGCAAAACTTACAAGTTGATCATTTTTTCTACAGCCCAAAAGGAGTCTCCATTCCTGACACTCTGCGATGTTATAATGAATTATAAAACATTTTCCATCATATTGGCAGGAATAACGTCTTGGACCATTCAAACATCTGAGAAGACTTCTTATTTTTACACCATCTTCTCCCATATCTGATTCAATTATGTAATAGAAGGTCATTCTTGGACAAAGGGTCACAGAATACCGTTCTGGCATCTTGACCTTCCACGCTCACATGTTCAGGAAACACGTGGAAGGTCATGTTAGCCCGCCCAAGTTGAAGCTATGACTCAAATTTTGCCAGCTGCAATCTCACTCTCCTTCATCTAAACTTTTGCTTCTTTCAAGACCACAGAAGTCTAACTCAGTGAAAAGACAAGGAAAAAGCATCTAGAAGTAAATTTTCCAGGAGCCTGACTTTCTTAAATTTTGAGGTAATTGCCATAGGTTCAAAAAGAAGAGGAGTTTACATGTAGCTGGAAAAATCTACACAGTACTGGAGACATGCATGTAGGATACCAGTTGTTAAGAAGGGCTCCCTTAAAGTCTGTGTTGCTAGGTGGTTGATAAATAAAAACAAACAAGGTTAACTACAGAGGTACTGAGTCTGAACATGACTTCTTGGACAGAGAAATCAATAAAATGCCACTTCATGAGGTAAGAAGAATGAGATCAAACATGCAAAGTCTACTTGTATTTTTTTCTTTCTTTTTTTTTAAAATAAATTTATTTATTTATTTATTTATTTATTTTTGGCTGCGTTGGGTCTTCATTGCTGCACGCGAGCTTTCTCTAGTTGCGGCGAGCGGGGCCTACTCTTCGTTGTGGTGTGCAGGCTTCTCATTGCGGTGGTTTCTCTGGTTGCGGAGCACGGGCTCTAGGCACATGGGCTTCAGTAGTTGTGGCATGAGGGCTCAGTAGTTGTGGCTCACGGACTTAGTTGCCCCGCGACATGTGGGATCTTCCCGAACCAGGGCTCAAACCCATGTCCCCTGCATTGGCAGGCAGATTCTTAACCACTGCACCACCAGGGAAGTCCCACATTTTTTTTCAAGAAGTAATTACTCAAAGACAGGTGCAGGACTTCCCTGGTGGTGCAGTGGTTAAGAATCCACCTGCCAATGCAGGGGACACGGGTTCAAGCCTGCATCTGGGAAGATCCCACATGCTGGGGAGCAACTAAGGCCGTGCGCCACAATTACTGAGCCTGAGCTCTAGAGCCTGAGAGCCACAACTACTGAGCCCATGAGCCACAACTACTGAAGCCTGTGCACCTAGAGCCCATGCTCCACAACAAGAGAAGCCACCGCAATGAGAAGCCCATGCACTGCAACAAAGAGTAGCCCCCGCTCACCACCACTAGAGAAAGCCCACACACAGCAATGAAGACCCAACGCAGCCAAAAATAAAAAATATAAATAAATAAATAAATTTTTATATATATATATATATATATATATATATATATATATATATATATATATATATATAAGACAGGTGCAGTGAGAAATTACTGATGTGGAAAATGGGAAACTGATGAGATGAAGTTTGTTTTAATGGTAGGGTTAAAAGGAAAGGGTTGAGCCAGTGACACAACCATCCCCGTGTTTCTTCCTCTGCAGTTTGTTCTGTGGAATGGCCTTAGGCCCTAGGTACACAAACCAACTATTTGTTGAAAAACTGTACTTTGGAGACCGAACCAGATTTCTCACAACTTCCTACAACGCATCAGGACAACAGATCTGTGAACAAACAAAAGGTTGCTTGGGCTACTACGTACAAACTGGAAGATTCACAGCAGTATTCAATGATGCTTCCTTAGAGAGCTCCCCACTGGCTGCCAGGGCGAAACCAATTCCCAAGGCCGTCTGGTACTCAAGACTTTTCCCAATCACAGCCCAACCACTTTCCCAAAGATAACTGCTCCTGCTCCCTGACACAAGCAAATTGCTTCCTCTGTCCAGACTACTGGACACCTATCACCTCCCCCAATCTCAAGACACACATTGCCCTTGCCCATCCAGAATGCCTTCCTTGTACCTCTCCATCTTTCCAAATCTGATCTCAAGAAATCTCTCAAGTCTCACCTCCTTCACGACACTTTCTAGCTCACTACAGCCTAAAGAAATCTCTCTTTCCTCCCATAACCTCTACTGTATATAGTCTGTGGTCTGAGTGATGACATACCTGTACAGGCAATTTTATTATTATGTGTTTTATCTGTTCAATTGGACTGTAAATGCCTTAAAGACAAGGACTAAGAATCATTCATTCTTGTTTTCACACCCTCAAAGAGTGAGGGTCTAACACATAGTCAGTGTTCAATAAATGTTGATAACTTTATGTAGATGGAAAAGGGAAAGACCCTGTATTAGGGAACTAAAAGCTACTATAAAAAGTGCAATGCAGTGGTTGAAACTGTGCAGTTTTAGCAGGAGGCTTGCCTTTACACAGGTGTTCAGGGCGCCAGGCTGATGCAGCTCTGTCATCTTCAACAAATGGCTTCCATCATCAGTTTCATGGCTTCCATCCCCCACCCCAACCCCCAGTAGAAAGAGAGGGAAAAGTAGAGATCCAGTGCCAGACCTTCCCTCTCGAAATGAGTGAGACGTTGCACACATCAATTTTGCGCACGTTTCTTTGCCTCAATCCCGGCTGCAGAGGGAGCTGGGCACTGCAGTGCTGAGGCAGGCAGCCACTCCCAGCTGCAGCTCTGCCATCAGGAAAGAAGGGTAGAAGAAGTTTCCGTGGGCAAGTAGCACCCTCAACACAGACACTCCGGGCACCTTTCCCGTCTGCAGAGCTGGTGAATATTTTTATCTAACGACATAGTGTCCTTCTTGATGCTGGAGTCAGGCTTTCTACGAAATGTCAACCTCTTGTAATCCAGGGATGAATCTCATCTCTCTCTGCTCAAATCTCACCACGGAGTGGCCAAGAACCACATTTTGGGATAATGTGCCAAGCAGAAGTAGCCCTCTCTCTTCACTGTCTTAGTAGAGGAGGAAACCCCTGTCCCCTTACGTCTCCATGGTGAGTCCAAGTGAAAGATGCCTCCTGCCCCCCAGCTCGCCTCCCATCTGCTGTCTCACTGAGGGGCTGCGATCAGTGAGGACTTCCCCTGCTGCTCACTGTCAAAGAGACTGGAGTGCCCTATGCCTTTCAATTTACTGTACTCTCATGTCCCCAGAGCCACACTTACCTCCTAAGTTTTGTAATAAATATGCCCAGACCAGTGGCCCCAGCCCACTTACAGATATTGAGAGGCTATCCACATAATACCTAATTTTAATTCAATTCTAAAACATTTATCGATCTTGTATATTATGAGCAAAGCACTATGTAGATACTGAGATTTTTAAAATTCCTGCCCTGAAGTTGTTTGGAATCCCCTGCAGGGGATAGATATCAGCAACTCACTTTATTATAAAACACAATTGGGCAAGTCTAACTAGAGATAACAAACAAAGTGCTATGAGACTGTGACCAAAAGAGCAATCAATTCTGAGTAGATGGTCAGAGAAGGCTTCAAACATATTTAGATAAAAATGTTGCCCGGAGGAGGTGACACTTGACCGGGGCGTTGAGGGATGAGTAGAATTTTAACAAGTGGCAGAGAAAGAAAGTGACATTCTAGGCGGTGCGTGAGCAAAGGGGCAGAGGAGCCAGAGCGATCCAGATCCAGGAGATGCCAGATGCCAGCGGCCCTGGGACGAAGGAGCCTCAGGCGTGAAGTAGGGATGGCAGGGATGGCTTTGAGTGCCAGCCGTGACCTGTGACTCCTGAGGAGGGCAGCAACTTGATCGGTTCCGGGTAGAAGGAAGACAACTTTGCTGATCACGGGAAGGTGAGGTTTTTTGGCTACGCTGCGTGGCTTGCAGGATCTTAGTTCCCCGACCAGGGATTGAACCCAGGCCACAGGCAGTGAAAGCACCGAGTCCTGACCACTGGACCACCAGGGAACTCCCCATAATCATTCTTACTGAGCCCTAACTATCCAAGCACCATGCTAAGTATTTTATTTGCCTGCTCCCATTTAAGAGGGAAGTCCCATTATTATTCCCGTATTACAGCTGGGTAATGACAGAAGTCATCCTCTACATGCAAAGGCAGGACTTGACCCAGGGCTTTGCCTGGGTAACCATTACACTATAGTCCTGTCGACGTGACAGCTATCCAGCCTGGGGACACGAAGGGGCTGCATGAGGGCAAGTGCCATGGAGAGAGGGCACTGAACAGATGTGCAAGAGTGGGATCAAAAGGAGACTCGGGACGGTGCCTTGAAGGAGAATGAGCCTGGAAGCGGGCAAAGATAGACCCACGGAGTTCTGAGGGCTAGAAAGGAAAAATGCTGGGACTGCAAACCATCCCTGAGAGCTGGGGTCTGGGGATTAAGCCGAAACAGGCACAGAGTGGCAAGTTACAGCACTCACAGTTGTTGATACTGTGCTCAAGTAAATCAAGCAGCATGTGAACAAACAAGGCAAAAGGCAAGTGGCTGCCTGGGTGAGCTCTAATGAGCTGATTTGGAAGAAAAATTCAACTTGATTGACTGGCCTGCATTATACTGATAGCAGTAAATCCCTTTGGCCAAACAGAACTTGGTTCAACCTTAAAGGTATGCTATGCATTATCGCTCTGCATACCAAAATATTCATCCATCTTGGGAAAGTCTAAAAAAATTATGTTTTTCCTTTCAAAGAGTGGAATGTAAAATACCCACCAAATCCACCTGGATGGCGCCTGGGTGAATGTATTTCTTGTTATTTCATTTAAGCTGCTAAATATCTATCAGAGTAAAATTATGGGCTCTTTGCATGTGGAGTTTCCACTTGCAGCTTCCTGAGCATCGCAGCAATAAGTGTGATTCAGAGCCCTGCATTTTGTAAGGCAGATCTGCTTCACGCCTGTGATTGCCTAGCAAGTGGGCAATGGTTCCTACAAGAAACTGTTTGCTCTATGATCTAAACCAGAGGGTTGCGTAGACTCAAAAAGGTGGCCCAGATCCTGGATGGACATAACGACCAGGCAAAGGCATCTGCTGATGTTAGACTTTCAGGGGAAAACCTCAAGACCCTGGCAATTAAAATTATCTAAGCATGTCACTCTGTGACCTTCACTCTGACAAAGAGACTGCTCTTTCCAGAAATGACCAAACTACTTTGCAAAGTCAGGATGACTCCTTTCTCTGTAAGCTCTTTCTGCTCAACCTACAGTGTGTATTTCAGGTTTTTCAGGTGAGACACCTGTGTCCTTCACTAAGCCATGAATGGAAGGGGAAGGTGGAGGTATAACTTAAGTGCTTATAAAAACACACACAAGCCTTCCCTTTATTCAGCTGTACTAACTTTCTCAGCACATAGACTGAACAAATACAAGTAAGACGTTAAGATCAGCAGCTGTATCAAAGCACGGAGCTGTCAAGTTCTGGGGGAGGCTATTTGCCAGATCAGGAACACATAAACTTTTCGGCTAGAAACTAGAATATGAAGTAAGCTCATATCACTCAAAAAAGAGCTGAATGCATCTGAAACCAAAGTATACTGTCAGCCTCCCCCACTTGCTCCGGGCGCTGATGCTTCGATTAGCTATGCAAGAAGCTACCTGCTATTTTAGAATTATATGAAGTCACCTCGGGGTATCTACAAGCTTCTCACGCACAAGATACTGACTTTTTTTTTTTCCTCCTTGTTCTTGGCTTAGAGCACCGTTGTTGTTCCATCCTGGTAAGTACTATATCATGGATTGTTATTTCATAAGCTGTCATTAAGGCAACTTGGCTTCTCACAGAAGAATCAGCCTGCAAACAATAATGGTTTGTTACTAAACACCCCTCCAAAGACTAAAAGACACCTAGCATATTTTTTTGAGTAGTACGTATTCCCCTAAAAGATTAGGGAGCTGAAAGTTTAATTTCTAAAGAGGATTTTTTTTAAATAATAGAGAACATTCCCTCCACCCCATTTTTTAAAAATATTTGTCTCTTGAAATAGTAACTCAATTTATAGGAACAAAAGAATAGCTCACGTGATAGGTAGCTAAGCCACAAAGCTGCCAGTGTACATAGGATTACAGGTCCCATGCAGTTTAACATGTTTCTACCTGAGGTACATAGATTCTGTTTTTTATACTGGACGGCTTCAAAACATTTTTAGATGAAAATGTGATCATGAAAGTGAGGGCCTGACAACTCAGTCTTCCAAAGCCAAGGTTAATAAAGGGCTTTTGTAGAGTTTCCCAAATAAATACATTAACACAGTTAACCTTTGACCTACAGTGCCCTTAATCGTTCAGCCCCAAGCTTCTCTCCTGGGAAGGGTGTAACGATGTTGCCAGAATGAGCTTTGCCAAAAAGAGTGCTGAGCACTCACTCTGGTTTAGACCGAAACCACCTTCATCACTCACCTTTCATCTTGCCAGATTTCCAGAGTCTAACTCTTCCAACTGCGCTTAGATTTCTCAGGTTTAATCTGCCCTACAAAACTTGAGTATTTCCAGTGAAAAAGAAAAGCACTGGATTTCTGCTCCTGCTCACTTAGCTCTGACGCATTTCCCAGCTCTAACTCATGATACCACCCTAAAAAGTATTGCTCTGAATCTGAGCACCCACCTGCCCCAAACTCAGATTGGAATCCCTATCCACTAGCCCCTGTGCTAGTTTTTCACTTGTGTAACCATAGGTGGCCTATAAGTCCACTCTTCCCTGAGGCCTTAATAAAACTTCCTTTACCGCACATGCAATTACTAAGCATGCAACTTATATTTCCAGGTGCAAAAATGTCTCATGCAAATCTCTTTGACCTGAAGTAAATGCAGGCACCTTCGAAACAGGAGTCTACGAGTCTACTTCTTACTCAACAGATCCACAGCAAACGCCACTGACCTCATCTTGCTCTGCCTTACTCCAAATCGCCAGGGCTTAATTAGACATATCTGAAACCAAGCCTGACTTCTCCAAACCCATCATAGATGAACTGGATGAACTGAGCTGCAGCTATGCAACGGCTTTTTTTGTTGTTGTTGTTGTTGTTTGTTTTTTTTGTTTGTTTGTTTGTTTTTTAAAGATTTATTTATTGATTGATTGATTGATTGCTATGTTGGGTCTTCATTTCTGTGCGAGGGCTTTCTGTAGTTGCGGCAAGTGGTGGCCACTCTTCATTGCGGTGCGCGGGCCTCTCACCACCGTGGCCTCTCTTGTTGCGCAGCACAAGCTCCAGACGCGCAGGCTCAGTAGTTGTGGCTCACGGGCCTAGTTGCTCCGCGGCATGTGGGATCTTCCCAGTCCAGGGCGTGAACCTGTGTCCCCTGCATTAGCAGGCAGATTCTCAACCACTGCGCCACCAGGGAAGCCCTATGCAACGACTTTTGTCTCTGTGGTTTATACAAGTAAAGAAGGTGACTAAAATCCAAGAGTTCTACTCTTGTGACGTGAAGACTATGGCTGCTATGTGGTTCTGACCCAGGCTGTTTTGACCACATAAACTGTAAGAAAAAAAAAAAATGAATAGGAAATAGTTACTGCTACCAGTATTTCAAAACAAAACCAAATGCTCTAAAGCATCACTCTGAAATCAAATTTCCAGTTGATTAAGTGGAAGTTTGGAAGAGGGAGAGGCTCTTGCATCGGGAAGCTGTCGAGTAAGTAATCTCTAGGCATGGCCCGTGGCCCATGGAGCAGCACACAAGTTGAGTGTTCCAGAAAGATTACATGAGTTACAGCCCTTGACCTTTTATTCCCAGCTAGACAAGGATTAGTTCTTCTTAGCATGCAGGAAAATGTGAATGCATTTTTCTAGGGCTAGTGCTAAGGCAGAGAAGCCACCAGTGGAAGGACCATGAGTACTTACTGTATTAATATTATCTCAACTCCTGGGAACAATAGCCAAATGCACTTGAAAAGCTACCCTTGTCCCTGGAATCAAGGAGACCACTTTGCCATTGGCTAATTACTTATTTATTCATTCAACAAATATTTATTCATAGTATACTTAAGTTCTTGCATGCACGCATCATTACACTGGAAACACACTATAGCAGGAAACCCTAGCTAAATAAATGCTAGTTTCTTTCTTTCTTCTCTCTGGGTAAATGTGTTCTGATCAAATACAATGAACTGACAAGCAATCTTTGAGGACTGCCTTTAACTAAATTCAAGGTATAACAGGAAGGGTTATGGGAGGCTCCAAACTGCTCATTCCTTTTTCAAATTACTTCATTTCCAAGTGGATACTGCTAACCAGAGTTAAGGTAGGCCAGCCTTCCACATGTCAGAAGTAAAGCTCATTGTGCTATCTGAAGTTTCCTTACCATATTTCTTGACTCAAAGTACAATATCATTAGATTTAAAAACAAATTAAAACAGATATTTATTCTCTTCAGTCTTCAGGTGTAATTTGGCACATGTAAATTGTTTTTTCTTGATAATTTAAAGAGTAACATGATAGATTTGATCAGTAGCACTTTATTACAAAATCAACAGGCAATCATTACCTGGGTGACTCATGATGGGGTGTAGAGCTGTTCTTAGCCCATCTAAAAAGGAAGAAAAGTTCATTAAAGTTCAGGTGTTGAGAACACAAATTTGAAGGACTAGGTTTTTGAAAATTGCCACATTTCATGAAGCATAGACTCCCTTAAAATCTGACTCTCACCCAGGCTTTGTGAATACACGACTTCAGTGACTTAAATTAGTCATGTGAAGGGGAGCTGGCTAGTTACAAGATGGGAATCATGCCATCCTCCTCTGTTTACCACAGACTAACAGGGGTTGAGTTACAAGTGTTTATTATTTCTGAAGCTGTACTATCACATAAACACCAATGTGAAATTCTCAAAGTGGACACTGCCTAGGAACAAGGACTCACAGGGGTGACAGAGGAGTAAGCCTACGCCAGTCTCCATGGAGTCTCCTCTTTCCCCAAGGCAGCCTGTGACGTGAGATGTCACTTGCCCAGCTCAAACGAAGGGAGGATCTACAGGCCGACAGGGGAAGAAAGGGTCATTAGGTAAACATATGCAAGCAGAAGCCCTTTCTGAAATGGATCGAGTATCTTTAATCCTGTATTCTGGCCTCCAGTTGATTTATGGCTCTTATTTTCTTTTCTCTCTTTCCTTGTAAAGCTTGCCAAAGTAGACTTTCCCTCTGCCTTGAAGCGTGCAAGCACAGAGTTCTATCTTTCTTGATGAATCGGATTCTTGCCAAGTGAAAGCTTTAATGACAAAATTATGCTCTGAAGAAAGGACAAGGTGATAGCCTGAGAGACTTGAGAGAAACACCACAGAGTGTTCCTTGGGCTGTTAAAGTTTAGGAGATTAAGAACTAGGTCATGACCCTCCCTCCACACCCCATTAGTGTCCCCACACCCTGCCCCAACTGCAGTTCAGTTATAATAGAAAAATTGCACATATGTTAAGTCTGATTTGCTTCATTTTGGGTAAGGCATTAGGGATTCTGCCCCATCACCCTTTGGTTCTGCTTTACCTTAAATGACAAGGAACTGCTATGTGCATTCTCTAACCCTTCCCCGCCCTCAACCTTTGTCCTTATGCCAAATTGTGAAGTAGGAAAAGTGTGTCTCAGACACCCAGTCACGTTCATTTGTGATCTTCTCCATCCCCACCCACCCCAGCCTTCCAGAGCTCCACATCACTCAGACTTCCTCCTGTGAGGACGTGGTCATTATAAACAAAGATATTCAAAACTGCAAGAGACCTTCCTTTTCTCGTTCTTTTCAAGCCTACCATTACAGGAGAAGACTTCCAAATTTCTCTCTCCACCCCAGATCTCTACCCTGATTTGCAGAGCTACACATTAAACAATTTGTTGGACATGTGCACAGGAATAGTCAACCGATATCTTCCATTGTCAATCTGTCTTTCTGTATTGACTAGGGGAGCAGTCTTCCTTCCCATAACCCAGATCAATAGCCATAGAATTGCGGTACACCCTATCCTTTCCTTTACCATCAAAGCAATGTTCAATTCTTGTCTATTCTACCTTCTATTCAGTTTATCAACACGTATCTATGGAATGCCTATTCCATGCCAGGAATGTTTCTAGGCTCTTGGGATATATCAGCAAGCAAAATGGGAAAAGAGCCCCGCCCTCCTAGAGTTTACATTCGAGTTTTGACAGACCGGACCATTCCTAATAATGGTGATAATGATGATAATGATAACGATGACAATGATGATGATAAATAAGTAACTTAAACAGTCTCTTAGAGAATGAGAAGTGCAATGGGAAAAAAAATTTTAAGTAGAATTAAGAGGATTGGGAGTGACAGATGAGTGGGCAGTCAGGGTTGAAACTTTTAACAAAGAGGGCAGGTAGGCCTCACTGAGACATGCTATTCAAGCACGGGGGCATAGCCATGATGGTACCTGGAGGAAGAGTGTCCCCCGGCAGAGGGAACAGCCAGTGCACACGTTGTCCAATGGGAATGTTCCTGGTCTGTTCACAGAACAGCAAAGTGGTCAGTATGACTGAAGCAAGTGAAAGGGTGGGAGAGTGGTTACCAGAGGAGACCACAGGGGCAACTGAGGGCCAGAGGGTATGAGGTCTTGTGCTTCCATGTAAGAACTTTGACTTTTACCAAAGTCCAATGGGGAAAAATTGTAGGATTTCATGTTTTTACTTAGAAGAGAATTATTCCGGCTACTGCACTGGAAACTGAGGAAGCAAGAACAGAAACAAAAAGACCAATTAGAAGGTTATTATAATAATCCAAGTGAGAGATAACGATATCTTGAATCAAAGTGGTTTCAACAGAGGTTATAAGAAGTGACCAGATTCTACATAAATTCCGAAGGAAGGTCCAACAAGATTTCTTTTTCTTTTCAGTCTTGGTCTTCTTTTTCCTTTCGTTTTGAAATAATTTTACATTTACAGAAATGTTGCAAAACAAAAAAGAAGAGAGAGTTCCCATATACCCATCACTCAGCTTCCCCAAATATTTACAACTTACTTAACTGCAGTTGTTATTATTTAAAACCAGGAAATTAACAATGATACAATACCATTAACTAAATTACAAACTTTATTCAACTTTCTCCGGTTTCTCCCAATGTCGTTTCTCTGTGCTAGGATCCCACACTGCGTTTAGTACTTGTGTCTCCATAATTTCCCCCAATCTGTGACACACAGTTCCTCAGTATTTCCTTGTGTTTCATGACCTTGGCATTCTTGATGAGTAATGGTCAGTTATTTTGTAGAATGTCCCACAATATAGGTTTGTCTGATATTTTCTCATAATTGGATTGCATTTTTGGCAAAAAAAAAAAAATATGACAGACAAGATGTATTTCTTTCTCTATGCATCATATCAGAATATACACGGTGACAATGTGTCTTATTAACTGGTGGTGTTACTCTTCAATGAGATTTCTTGACAGATTGAAATATGGGGAATAAGGACAAGAAGAGTCAAGAATGACTCCATGATTTTTGTCCTGAACAACTAGAAGGATAGAGTTATCAACTGGGGTAGATGGAGCAGGTCTAGGGGAAGCTGAGTTCAGCTTTGAACATATTAAGTTTGAGGTATCTACTAGTTATCTAAGTAAGCGTAGGTTTCATGCAGGCAGTTGCATATATAAGTTTGGAGTATGAGAAAGAGGTTGGGCTACAGAAATTAATTTTGGAATCGTCAGCATATGGATGGTTTTTACAGTTATAGGATTAAATTAAGTTCACTAAGCGAGAACATAAGAATAGACAAGTAAAAAATAAGGAGTGAGCCCTGGGACATTCCAACATCAGAAAGTTGGTGAGAAGAGGAGAAACTTGCAAATGATATTAGAAACAGCAACCAGTAAGGGATTAGGAAACAGTCTTGGTTGATTCTTTATCCTTTCCTCTCCATCTTTATTCCCATGGCCTTAACCTAGGCCAGTTTCCTTAAAATATTGTCTACCCCTTCAGGATTCCATTTTCCTCTGGAAAATGGGGTTTTAAATAGCTTTTAATTCTTAGGTCTGATATGAGAGTTAGGAGAGAAAATAGTTATAAATTATTTTGCAGTGTCTGGCACACGGAAAATGTTAGCTACTTGTGCCATTATTATTCTTCTCTGTCTCCTTCATTAGACTGTGAACATCTTAATAGCTGACCCAGTTTTATTTTCTTTTGTTCCATTCCGTAATACTGCATTAGTACATTATTAACGCCCAATAAACAATTCTTGAATGAATAGAAAAAAGAAGAAAAAAGTTAAGGGCCCTGCTTAACCCAAAAGATGGAATTCTTATGAAATTCCAAACAATGGCTCTTAGGATACATTTTGCCAGAGGGTCTTCCTTGACACCTCTCAGAGCATATTCCCTGGGCTACCACCTTGGTGTCAATTTTCCCGTTCTGTGTCTTGAGTGGAGAAAAGCTACAACTGAGCTCAGGCTGGCCCTTGTCCGAAACTTCCCTTCATTGCATTTAGCTTCTCAGGATTTATGAACCAAATCAATCTCTCCCAATGACAACCTTCTCAAGAATGGCACTGAACTCCTGACAATCTAGAATAGAAAGATATGCTTGACCTTGGACAAGTTAATTAATTCTTTTTTTATGTCTTGGTTGTATTTGTTAAGTGGTTGTATCTGTAAAACTGGAAATGATGCCTCTTCTAGTAGAACACAACGGCTGAACAAGACCATCTCTTGAGGTGGTCTTTCTTTTTTTTTTTTTTTTTGAGGTTCTTATTCTTAATAGACAACAACGTGATGAGAAATAGAAACCAGTATTATATTTATTGTTCTATATTAGATGGTTAAGTGGGCTGGTAGAAGGACCACATACCTACTGAGACTCCATGTATGGGATTATCTAATGTTATAGTATTAAATCTCACTGCAGTTTTATGGACTAAATATTAATATTAGCAAATATTTAAGAATTTGTAGAGAGAGATAGGGACTCGAGTCCTTCTGATCCAAATGAGTGCTTTTTCCACTGCACCAGGCTGGAAAATAAGATAGAGAATCTATCTGAGTAGAAGAAAGTGCTCAGCTGAACTCTGGGTGGAAAAAACCCCAAAGCTCTGTGCTTCTGCCCTCTGCAGGGACTCCTAGACTGTTCTAGTATACTATTCTGAGTTTCCATTTTGGCACTCTAATTTAAAGGAAAACTTCACCTGTGTAATTAAAATTAGGCATTTATGCTACAGAGACCTGTGATTTTTTTCCCCTCACATCAGTGTTACAGATTTGCTTGTTTTCAATATTTTCTCCTTAACCAACATTGCACTTTTAACTCTCTTGGGTGAGGGGGTAAGAAGCAAGACAGAAAAAATCAATGGCACCAATGTTCAGAGTTCCCTGTATAGGAAGTAGTAAAACTGGAACTCAACTATTAAGAACCTTTCAGTAATTAGTCTTGTTTTGGTTTGGTTTTTCTTCCTATGTCCCACTTTATTTTAAAAAAAGAAAAAAAAAGGAGGTCACTAGAAAACAAGTATATAGCAGAGATTTAACCCTGGCATCAAAAAAGCAATTTCTAGAGTAAATCCTCATACACACACAATTAGCTAAACCTTCAGTATCTACATTTGCTTGGCTGCAAAATGAGAATTCTTATCTTTAATCATGACCTAGGGGCACTGCAAGATAATCATTAAATATATTCACTAAACTGTACTTACAAGGGCAGAAAATTGGAATAACACATCAGAAAGAGTTTTTAAACAAAGATTGAAATTTAGAACTGGTTTTCTAGTTAATTTTCAGTTAATTAAAAAAATTTTACTGTATCCCACCACAGCAGTTTCTGATGGAAGATAACATAAAATGAAAATCATTTGTCTCCATATGATTCATTTTAGCAAACGTTAATTCAGTGCCAGGTATTTTGTTCATTGCCAGCAGTGTATGAAAATAAATATAAAATAGGCTTACCATTTAGAACAGGGTTAAAAAACTGCAGCCCACGGACCAAGCTTATTTTCGTATGGTCCATGAGCTAAGGAGAGTTTTCACATTTTTTTATGGTTGGGGAAAAAAATCAGAAGAAAAAAAAAATTTTGTGACATGTGAAAATTATATGAAATTCAAATTTCTGTCCATAAGTAAAGTCTTAGAGGAACACAGCCACACTCATTTTTAAGATATTTATCTAGGGATGCTTTCACACTAAGATGGCTTAATTTAGTAGTTGACACTGGTACGATTGGCTTGCAAAGCCCTCTCCAGAAAAAGTTTGCCAACCCCTACTTGAGAAGCTCACAATCTATGGTGGGAGAGAGGTACACATATGCACTTAGTTTTCCTAACATGATTAGTGCTGTAACAGTGGAAAAGTTATTCCTTCTGTCTGTAGAAGTCTGAATTTAATGAGCATATTTAAGGAGAATGAAGGCAATGAGGTAATGAAAGAAGTTCTAAGCAAAGACATGGAGAATGAGAGCAGAATATAGGGACAGAGAATAATGAGTCCATATTGTATCTGAGAGAAGTTCTGGGAGGAGTATAGAAAGAAGTGGGAGATGAGATTAAGAAAGTACATGAAATCTGTGCAAATGTAAATTGGTGCAGACACTGTGGAAAACAGTATGGAGGTTCCTCAAAAAATTAAAAATAGAACTACCATACAATCCAGCAATTCCACTCCTGGGGATATATACAAAGAAAATGAAGACATTAATTTGAAAAAATATGCATACCTTATGTCCATTGCAGCACTATTTATAATAGCCAGGATGTGGAAGCAACCTAAATGCTCATGAATAGATGAATGGATAAAGAAGATGTGATACACACACACACACACACACACACACACACACACACACACACACACACTGGAATATTAGTCATAAAAAAGAATGAAATCTTGCCATTTGTGACAACATAGATGGACCTAGAAGATATTATGCTAAGTGAAATAAGTCAGACAAAGAAAGGTAAATACTGTGTAATTTCACTTACATGTGGAATCTAAAAACAGATGAACAAACATAAGTAAAGAGAAACAGAGTCATAGATACAGAGAACAAACAGGTGGTTGCCAGCAGTAAGGCAGGTAGGGGGAGGAGAGAAATAGGTGAGGGAGACTAAGAGGTACAAACTCTCAGTTACAAATGTCATGGGTATGAAATGTATAGTGTGGGAATATAGTCAATAATTATGTAATATCTTTGCATGGCGACAGAGGGAAACTAGACTTATCCTAATGATCATCTTGAAATGTACAGAAATACTGAATCACTATGTTGTGTACCAGGAAATAACATAGTGTTGTAGATCAATCATACTTCAAAAACAAACAAACTTATAGAAAAAGAGATCAGATTTATGGTTACCAGAGGTGGTGGTGTGGGGAGGAGGAATTGGATGAACATGGCCAAACACACAAATTTCCAGCTATAAGATAAATAAGTACTAGGAATGTAATGTACAACACGACTGATATAATTAACACATATATATTATATATATAAAACTGTATATTATATACAAATATATATATAATATACAAAACTGTTAAGAAAGTATATATTATATATAAATTGTTAAGAAAGTAAATCCTGGGCTTCCCTGGTGGCGCAGCGGTTGAGAATCTGCCTGCCAATGCAGGGGACACGGGTTCGAGCCCTGGTCTGGGAAGATCCCACATGCCGCGGAGCAACTAGGCCCGTGAGCCACAACTACTGAGCCTGCGCGTCTGGAGCCTGTGCTCCACAAGAGAGGCCGCGATAGTGAGAGGCCCGCGCACCGCGATGAAGAGTGGCCCCCACTTGCCGCAACTACAGAAAACCCTCGTACTGAAACGAAGACCCAACACAGCCAAAAATAAATAAATAATTAATTAAATAATTAAAAAAAAAAAAAAAAAGAAAGTAAATCCTAAAAATTCTCATCACAAGGAAAAGGAGATGGTAACTATTGTAACTATTTCGTGATGTATGTAAGTCAAATCATTATGCTGTACATCTTAAATTTATGTAGTGCTGTATGTCAATTGTATCTTGATAAAAAAAAATGGGAGATGAGATTAAGAAAGTACACGAAATCAGATTAGGATTTCTAACCTATTCAAAGATTAGGTGTCTCCTATAGCCGGTCATTAAAGATTTTAAAGCAGAAGTGCTTGATCAGATCTCTGAGAAAGATAACTCCAGCAGAAATGTGGAGGAGTATTCCAGTTAATTCTACTTTAAAATACCATACCTGGATGCCTATTCCCTTGTTAAACTATAAAATAATCCTGTTTAATTGAATAGGCACTGCAGATCTCCACAGGCTGGCTTCATTGTCCCATTGGAAAGGTTTGGCAACCACCTGCTGCTATAACATTTTCTTTTTTTTTTTAAATAAATTTATTATTTATTTATTTATTTATTTATTTATTTATTATTTTTGGCTGTGTTGGGTCTTTGTTGCTGTGCACGGCCCTCTCATTGTCGTGGCTTCTCTTGTTGCGGAGCACGGGCTCTAGGTGCATGGGCTTCAGTAGTTGTGGCTCGTGGGCTCAGTAGTTGTGGCTTGCCAGCTCTAGAGCACAGGCTCAGCAGTTGTGGCGCATGGGCTTAGTTGCTCCGTGGCATGTGAGATCTTCCCAGGCCAGGGCTCAAACCCATGTCCCTTGCATTGGCAGGCAGATTCTTAACCACTGCACCACCAGGGAAGCCCTGCTATAACATTTTCAATGCCATAAATATATTAGATAAGAAGGAAAGAAAAAAGAATATCAACTATATTCAAAAACATCTTTAAATGGTTTGGTGTATTCTGCTGTAATACTACAATAAAGCAAAATCAGAGTTATCTTTGTATTCAAACAGTAACACCAACATTAAATTTTAAACTGAGTTTAGAAAATAAAATGAGTATATATGTCAGGCATGGAACCCAGAATTTGCTTTAAATATGATGTTAAGCATTTGGCAAACAGAAACAAACAAAAATACTTGATTGTACTGCAACTCTAGGCATAAAGACATGTGCATTCTTCTGTTATTGGAAAGTGAACTCCAATTGCCAGAGGCAAGTTGGTTGGGTGGGGGTCATCCACAAGGTGAAACCTCAAGGGAGAAAACTGGTAGGATTGTGTTTCCTTCTCCCATTGTAGGACACTTGTGGGTGTTTGGGAAACACAGCATTACGAAAAGTGAAACATATTTTGATACGGCTGGACTTCCTGGTCTTTAATCCTACAGTGTATCTCGTACATCTTCAAGAGTAGTGTACTATGTGATACATTTTCTAAATTTATTTGACCACAAAGCAATTTTACTCAGAGTATCTAATAGAACTAGTCTATCGTGGAACCCACTTTGGGGAAAAAAATATACTAATTATCCTCAAAAGCTACACACCTCTTTGCAGGCAATTTTATCCACTGCTATCTTTCAATAACCATATATTTGCTGATGATGAGCAAATTTATATCTCCATTCAAGTATTTTCTCTCTTGAGCTCCAGACATGTGTCTTGCAGACAACATCATCTGAATGTCCTGCAAGCACCAAAAAAACCTATATGTCAAAAATTGTCAACATTTCCATCTCTGCTTCTCCCCACAACACACACACACACACACACACACACACACACACACACATTCATTTTCAGCCTTCTGAGTACTCACAATCTCAGGAAATAGTACTACCGTATGGCCAGTTGCTTCAATAAGAAATCTTGGAGATATCTTTGAGTTCTTTTTCTTCCTTACCACTGATACTCATTCACCTCCTTGATGTAACTACCTCTGAAATATCTCTTAATTCAAGTCTTTTTTCATAAGCCCTACCACCCTGATTCAAGCAATGGTCTTTAACATACCT
The DNA here is from genome assembly GCF_949987535.1 of Balaenoptera acutorostrata. NCBI lineage: Eukaryota > Metazoa > Chordata > Mammalia > Artiodactyla > Balaenopteridae > Balaenoptera > Balaenoptera acutorostrata. The sequence continues at coordinate 33,090,020 of NC_080081.1, forward strand.
CCGGTCTTGCTTCTTTCCACTCCATTCTTTGTGACATAGACAAATGTTACATGGGTTTATACAGTTGTCAAAACTCACTGCAACACCCAAGATGTGTGCAGTCTATTTTATGTAAATTATATTTCAATAAATATAAATGTTGCAGCGCCTTGATACCAAGTAATTCAGGTGCCTTTAAATAAGAAAACATAAGTTAGTTACTGGTTCTCTAATGTAATTATTGCTGAACTAATCATTTTGATTAATGAATTGAATGAATCATCTAAAATTCTGCTGTCATGAGTCAGTGATCTTCTCATGGTTATAAGCGCCAATAAAACTCAAACTAGTCAGATTGGTACATGTCTAATAAAAAGTAAACACACAGGCAAACCTCAACACTGTAAGGTAAGATTACTCAGAACAAATATTTCAACTCCCAGGCAGAGCCAGTGTTGGCTCAAAGACTACAACATGGTGCTTCTGTAGCTACCTTTTTACCAATTTAAGAAAGAAAGAACTGGGAATTACAGACAGAATTCTGTCTCTACATCACATTCTATTTTATATTTGGCAAAATACCCTTATAAACTGTCTTAAAAGCCATTAAGAAAACGCAGGTCTTTTTCCCACAAATCTCTTTTTTTATCCACATCCTCATACTGTCACGCATATAGGGAAAAAAATCTACATTTCCAAAAGAATTTAACATTTTTTTCTTCACTCTGAATTCCTTTAAACAAAGCCCATATATTCAAGAACCAAAAAGGAAAAACATAATTGTGATATTACTTGAAAGGCGGAAACAGAAAATAAAATAAGAATGGCTTTAAAGAGCTATAAGTTTATGTAAATCAACTATACGTCAATAAAATAAAAATTTTTTTAAAGCTATAAGTTTAGTTTCCTCATGTAATAGTCCTCATGGAAGCTTTCAGGGCTGTCATGGCTGCTGCAGGGTACTGAGAATCCAGGACTTTTCATCTACTCGGTATGCCAACTTCAGCTGGCAGCTTCCATCTCTTGGTCCGATGGCAACTTAAACTCTTACCATCTGTGATGGTTAATTTTTAAATGTCAACCTGACTGGGCCACAGGGGGCCCAGATATTTGATCAAACATTCTTCTGGGTATGTTGTGGGGTGTGTTTGGACGAGATGAACATTTGAATCAGGAGACTGAGTAAAGTAGACTGCTCTCCTGAATGTGGGTGGGGCCTCAACCAATCAGTTGAAGGCCTGAATAGAACAAAAAGACCGAACCTCTTGTAAATAAGAAAGAATTCTTCTCTACCTGACAGTTTTCAAATGTGACCTCTGTCTTCTCCTGCCTTTGGACTCAGGCTCAGACTGGAACTTACATCCTTGGTGGCCTTGGTTCTCGTACCTTCAGATTCAGACTGGAACTATACCACTGGCTCACCTGGGTCTCTAGCCTGCCAATTTCAGATCTTAAGGCATCTCAGCCTCCATAACTACTTGAGCCAAAAATTTAAAATCAATCTCTCTCTTTCTTTCTCTCTCTCTCTCTCTCTCTACACACACACACACATACACACATCCTTTTGGTTCTATATCTCTGGAGAACCAAGAATAATATATATTTTGGTACCAAGAGCGGTTCTAGAGGAACAGAAATTTAAGGATGAGTTTTCCAAATTGTTTCAAGAGTTTCTGGTATAGAATGTCTAATCTGATTAGATTTAAAAATGATAACTACTCTATTCCTAGTGGTAAAGAAAGAACTGATAGTCCGTGGACTGATCTGGCAATAGAGATATGCAAAATACCTCCACTGGATACTCCTAATCAACCACTCCTAAGAAGCAAGGAGGTGGGTGACTGTGTATATGATACTTTCAAACAATTTGGGAAAACTAACAAATAGAATGAGATTGCCCGGTTGCTCCTAATGTCACTGGACAAAGTGGTGAAAGTAAAGGATGAGCTCAGGGATTTGAATTCCCAGCTCAAGTACTGCTTCAAAGACTTGAAAGTGTCTACTAGTGCCCTAAAGAAAGCTTTATCTCCTGTAGCCACGGGGCGAGGATTGCTGAAAATCAAACACAGAATCTTATCTTGTGACTGGTTGAATTACCAGTTGCACTCCCATCCTCACAGGGTGTCTACTGTGAAAGTAAGGATATAGATTGGGAAAGAATGGGATGCTGTAAGTTGGTATGGGAAGACCCAGATGAAACGAGGGACATTGAACCCCTAAATTCTGATGAGTCTTCTCTGCTAATGGAAACAGCCTCCCCACCCCCAGTGGTAGAGGCTTTCCCATCGCCAATGGTAGGTGACAGCCTCTTCAACCCTGTCTAAGGGGATTAACCCTGCATTGCCTGGGGAAACTGTAATCAACTCCCCTGAGGCAGTTGCCGTAAAAGACCATCCTGATTCTCCTCAGAACCCCCTCACCACTCCTCTTTGCTTCTAGACCTATAACTAGATTCACATCACAGTGGGCCCCTAAAGGTGAGGTACAAAGTGTGACCCATGAGAAGGTATGCTGCATTCCAGAAGAACTTCATGGGTTTTCTAATTTAGACGGAAGTCTGAGGGATGTGTGTGGGAAGGGACACTGAGGGTGTGGATAACGGTGGGAGGAACATAAAGTGGGATCAGGCCAAATGTATTGATATGAGCTCATGAGCTTAGATTCTGCATTCAGTGTTGCAGCCCAGGGCGTTAGGAAGGGTTCTAACGGTGTGTTTGGTTGGCCAAAACATGGACCAAAATGTGGTCCACAGTGAGCCATTGAGAAATGTTACCTCTGCCTTACTTTAATGTAGAGGAAGGGATTCAAAGGTTTGGAAAGGCTGGAATGTTAGAGTGGATTAAAGGCTTATTCTCGCACGATGGGAGGGTCTAGCAAACAAACCTACTCTCCACAAATGTGAGAAAGAAATTTGTGAGGGGAGCCTCGGTATCCTTGAAGAGCTCCGTGATCACTCTTGTTTGCAGGCCAGACCTTAGCAGACACTGAAGTCACTGAATCAGGAAACCTAACTACAATGGGAATAATTAGATCCCAGCATGGCAGGGGCCAACTGGCAGCATTCAACCTCCAGAGGCATGGTGGATGTGTTATCATAACGGACAGTAGAGTTAAAGCAGCAATCAAGAAAGTCTACATTGTATATATCCATGGCATTTGGCTAATGGATCATGGTGCTTCTAGAAGTGAAATAGATAGGAAGCCTACTAAGTGCTTCCTCGATCTATATACACAGAAAATTTCCAGATCAGATGAACAAAAGTCTCATCGGAATCATAAAAACAAAGTCATGGTTTCTCAGTTATTTCCCAGACGTAAGCCAGTTTACAGACCCAGATTCCTAGAAGAAAGGCCCTGGTACACTACCAAAAATTTATACTGTTCATTTTTCTTCCAGCCTTCCCCAAAGGGACCTACAGCCTTTTACCAGGGTAACTGTGCCTTTCTGGAGTTCTGGACACTGGCTCTGGACTGACACTAATTCCAAGAGACCCAAAACGTCACTGTGGCCCACCGTCAAAGAAGGGGCCTGGGCTTCCCTGGTGGCGCAGTGGTTAGGAAGCCGCCTGCCAATGAAGGGGACGTGAGTTTGAGCCCTGGTCCAGGAAGATCCCACATGCCGCGGAGCAACTAAGCCCATGTGCCACAACTACTGAGCCTGTGCTGTAGAGCCCGCGAGCCACAACTACTGAGCCCACGTGCCACAACTACTGAAGCCCATGCGCCTAGAGCCCATGCTCCACAACCGCAATGAGAAGCCCGTACACCACAGTGAAGAGTAGCCCCCGCTCGCCACAACAAGAGAAAAGCCCACGTGCAGCAACGAAGACCCAATGCAGCCAAAAATAAATAAAATACAATTAATTAATTTTTAAAAAAGCAAACTCAACCTTTCCCCAGCATATCAAGGTCATAACTGCCAAAAAGAAAACTAAAGGAAAACATGCCCTTCTCTTGAGAGTTATCAGACTGATGACACTGCAACATTAGAATGATAGCCATTATTTCACTTATAGACATACAGATAGAGATGGAGTTGAAGATAAGAGATAACAAGTGAGATTTATTTTTGTTCTTTCTGCCAAATTTTTTCCTGTTCTTTTTTTGTTTATTCATTTCTTTCTGGGTTGACAACTATACTCAACCTAAAATGAATTTATAATTAATATGATTCTGTTCTAATGGAAATAGCTAAAATTCGAGCTTAGTTTACATCTACTCTTTGCTAGTCGCTGTTTAAACTGTATTTCTTTCCAAAGTTTTGTGAAGTTGCTTGGTGCACTTTTCATTAGGTTAAAAACACATCATTTGTTTGGAAAAATACATGATTTTTTATAAAAGCTCTAATAAATACTAATAAATTTTTTTAATATATATTCTAGGTATTATTATTTTTAAAATTTTATTTATTTATAGCTGTGTTGGGTCCTCGTTTCTGTGCGAGGGCTTTCTCTAGTTGCGGCAGCGGGGGCCACTCTTCATCGCAGTGCGCGGGCCTCTCACTATCGCGGCCTCTCCTGTTGCGGAGCACAGGCTCCAGATGCGCAGGCTCAGTAATTGTGGCTCACGGGCCTGTTTGCTCCGCGGCATGTGGGATCCTCCCAGACCAGGGCTCGAACCCGTGTCCCCGGCATTGGCAGGCAGATTCTCAACCACTGCGCCACCAGGGAAGCCCGCTAATAAATCTTAAATGTTGAAAATTGAAGGAAAAAGACAAAGAGTTTACACAGAGACTTTCATTTAATAAACTTATAAGTTTATACACATTCATCTTAGCAAACATTTAATCTTTGTAAAAAATTAATAAAACGGAAACCTCAATTAAAATAGAATCAGGTGACCAGAAAGGGAGCATGCCCTGCTAGAGATCAGAGCCCAACAGAAACAAGAAAGATTTCCTCCTCTTTCTTGCCAAGAGCTCAGCCAATGAGAGACTGTCAGGACTCAGCCAATGAAAAGCCACTATACTTTGAACACTCAATTCCTCCAATGGATTCTTTGTTTACTACAGCCCTCCCAACTTCCTTTCCCCTTCTTTAAAACAGTTCTCCTCTCCCTGCTGGGACTTGGTCGAGGCTCGCCATGATTGGAGACCCATAATTGCAATTCTTTGTTGATCCGAATTAATCCATTTGTGCTGGAGAAATAACTGCCAGTCTATTTGTTTTCGGTCAGCACCGTCTTCTTTTCAGATGAAAGTTTGCTGCTTGCAGCCATGGGGACTTCATGGGCAGGCGAGTTTCCAGGATGTCTGATATAAACAAGATGGGATTTGGTTCAGTTACAGATTAAAGTGAACACAGCATGGAGGCGGGTAGAATAAAGTGGAATAGAGGCCATAGCATAGGTTCATCTTGGGACACGGTGTCATATAAGGACATACTCTAGAATCAGGGTTCAATGCCCAGCTCTGCTTCTTACTAGATGCCTGATCATGGGTAAGCTCCCTAATCTTACTAGACATCAGTTCCCCCTTCTGCAAAATTAGGTTAATAATAGTACTTATTGCATAAAGTATTGGAAGGACCAAATGACACAGACATATAAATCTTTTAGCAAAGTGTATAATATGGTGAATATTTTAATAAATAGTTGCCATTATTATTATTATCATCAGAAACATCTTGTAAAGCTGTCTGGACCTAGCAGATGAGGTCACATGGTGAGGACCACAGAGTGGGTCATACCTGAGTAGCTGTGTCTCTCATATTTTAGATGAAATATTCCTAGTATCATTGACCATATTTGATTACAATGTCCACATAGATACACCATAAGAACTCTGCATTCAAGCAGCGTGATATTTTTCATAATATTCTTTCTGTAAAGACTTTTTATTATAAAGAAATAAAATTCTTCTTAGTATAACCTAGTTTGGAGGATGGTAATTTGAGGGGTTAATTGACACTTGCTATTCCCAACTCAGCATCCTTCAGCTGAGGCTGCCTCGTGGGTCACAATTGCACAGGGTCAGTGAGATATTCACGCAGACACAAGAATGTGAGAAATAAAATGCATCTCATCCGAAAACCTTGATAGATACAGTACAGAACTGCAAAGAATTCCAAAATAAGTTTCAACAAGAGCAAAATATATATGAAGAAGTGGAGACGATAAATCTAACAAGCTGTGGAGGCAACAGTAATTCAAGAATTCCTTCTCTCCTACACTAGGGATAACATCTCACTGCTGGGGCACCTTCTTCCCCACCCTTATCACCACTGCACACACCTCTCCAGAATGACCAGCCTTTGTATGGGAGGCGGTGGGGGGCGGGGAGAGGTGGAGTCCTGCTATGGCAGAAACCTCCTCCTGAAGAATAAACTGTCTAAGCCCAGTCCTGACTCTGCAGGGAGTAAGAAATCAGGAGGAGGGAGTGGAGAGTGATTATAAATAGAAATATATATATAATAAATACACATAGAGGAAGATGCCTGAAAGCTTTCAAAGATTCTCAAGAATCAAACCTTCCATCCACCGATAAACCATATTACCAAAGTAAATCCATAAATGGCAATTTGAAACATATACATTCTCACACAGGGCTCCCTAAATTTCCATCTGTCCATTTTCCATCACTTTAGGGATGGGCTTTTTAAAAAATATTTCACACCAACCAAAGGAAATCAGTAAGCACTTTGGGTACGGGGTCTGTGATGAAATAGTTATGGCCAGCCACAGCCTTTGATATCTCAGGTGCAGAATGACCAATCTATTCTTAGATTTTTTTAACAAATTCACCCAGCTCAGAATCAATCACTTTAGCCACTGAGAAGTGGTGGTTGAGAAGCGGTGTCAAGGAATGTTCTGGAAGAGAGATATCACTATTCCAAGAGGTTATCTTTGCCCTACCGGGATCCTCATCTAGAGGATAGTAGGCTGAGTATCGAGATAGAGAGTATACAGTATGACAGAGGAGCAAAGAGGAGGAAAATATACATCAGACTGGAGGAACTTTGGGTAGGGGGGATGCGTCAGAAAAACTGATGAGGAAAAAATCTTGCTGAAGCTGTCAATTCCAATCCTGACCCCAGAAATAGCTCCTATTAACGCCTAGCCTTCTACCAAGTCTTTGAAGACTCACTCCCCAATCCCAGGAGCTCCCCATATATTGCCCTCTACCTATCAGTACAGCCTGGAAAATACTGTTTTTCCTCCCTAAACCTCTAGGCCTAAGTTGAGAAGTTTCTCACTTTCACATATACTATTACCATATACCAGGTTCTGTGTTAGCTGCGATTATGATAAATCCAAGTAAAGACATTTTTTTAAACTTATTTTTTTCAAGTATAGTTGATTTACACTGTTGTATTAATTTCTACTGTACAGCAAAGTGATTCAGTTTTACATATATATATTCTTTTCCATGATTTTTTATCACAGGATATTGTATATAGTTCCCTGTGCTATACAGTAGGCCCTTGTTATTTGACCACTATATATATATATATACACTTTATATATATATTGAAAAAATATACATAGTAAATACTTTATATATATAAAGTATATATATATATATATATATATATACAATGTCCAGACAAATCAATACTTAAATTTCAATTATTGGAGAACGCAAATGATATATCTTATAACTTAAATTTCTGTCCCTATTACAGATTTCTTGCTAAGGTGGAGAAAATAGTATTTCAGAAATTTCAAACCCATTATGTGTCATAAACAGATTAGAAATTCTCTAATATAAACAATCTGGTCCAACATCTGTTAACATGTGGCCAACCACTTAAGAATTTAAGCAAACTCCAAGTCTTAGCTTTTAATATCTTCTTGCAGGTGAGTCAAACAAGAACTTATTTTCACTTCAACTTTTTGATGCTTTTAGCGAAGCGTTTTTCAATTCAGTTTAGATGAGAAAGATAAAAGACCATAAACGTTTTTCACTCAAAACTCTATTTTCTCAAAACATATAGTACGATGAAAACAACATCATTGTAGTTAGGCCCCAGAACACTTTTCTTAGCACAATTTCCTAAAGCCTAGGTGTAATGAGAAAAATATCATTATTGGGTTTGGTTCTCTTTGGCCATTTTACCAAAAGCCTTGTTTTCTTTTTGTCATTTGTAGATTTCATGGGAGGAAAGTCGGGGAGCAGGGGATGCAGAGGTGCAATTCCTCCAGCGTTTATCTGATTTCATGTCTGCCCCTGGGTGGGGATGAATGACATTCTTTGCATTATGTTTATACAAAACTATAAAGGCTGTTGCTAATTGTGTTTATGATCTTCTCTATCTGGTTTGTATTTTAAGCAGAAGAGCAAGAAGATTTGATTCACCTGAAAAAATTAACAGTTTTTGTGTCTTTGATTCACCCTGGAATTTTACACTGCAAAAATCTACTGATATTTTTGTCTCCCAGAATGTGTTCTAACAGTGTACAGAGTTTATGCCTAATACCCAAACAAAGATTAAATTGTCATAAACTATATAAATTAATTTCAGGAGGCTCAGGAATATATTTGAGTAGAAAGAGTCATATTAGATAGGCTTGACTCATCAAAACATGTTCTTCCTCCACCCAGAAAATTCTCCCAACAATAAGCCCTCAGCATTATATTCCGAAGCAAAACATGCAAATTGGGAGATGGTATTATCAAAAAATAATTGGTCTAGAGTGGAAGCAACTTAAATGTCCATCGACAGATGAATAGATAAAAGAGGTGTGGTATATATATATATATATATATATATATATATATATATATATACATAAAATGGAATATTATTCAGCCACACAAAAGAATAAAGTAATGTCATTTGTAGCAACATGGATGGACCTAGAGATTATCATACTAAGTGAAGTAAGCCAGACAAAGACAAATATAATAGGATATCACTTACATGTGGAATCTTAAAAAATGATACAAATGAACTTATTTACAAAATAGAAACAGACTCACAGACATAGAAAACAAATGTATAGCTACCAAAGTGGATGGGGGGGAATAAATTAGGAGTTTGGGATTAACATATACACACTACTATATATAAAATAGATGAACAGCAAGGACCTACTGTATAGCACAGGGAATTATACTCAATATTTTGTAATAACCTATAAGGGAAAAGAATCTGAAAAAGAATATATATATATGTATAACTGAATCACTTTACATCTAAAACTAACACAACATTGTAAATCAACTAGACTTCAATTTAAAAAAAGAAAAAAATTCGTCTACAAATATATGGGTATATTTTAATTATAATTCATGGAAAATACTATATTAAAAACTTAAAGACACACCCATTAGAATGGCTACTATTAAAAAAAAATAGCACAGAATATAACAAGTCCTGGCAAGGATACGGAGAAATTAAAAACTTTGTCCACTGCTGGTGAAAATGTAAATGGTGCAGCAGCTGTAGAAATATTTTGGTGCTTCCTCAGAAAGTTAAAGGTGGACGTATCACATGATGCAGCAATTCCACTTCCGGTTATATACCCAAAAGAATTGAAAGCAGGGACTCAGATACTTGTACACCAGTGTTCATAACAGCATTATTCATTATAACCAGAAAATGGAAATAGCCCAAATATCTGTCAATAGAAGAATGAAAGAGCAAAATGTGGTATCTACATGTAATGATATATTATTCAGCCTTAAAAAGTAATGGAATTCTGATACATGCCATAACCAGGATGAATCTTGAAAACATCTCGTAAGTGAAACAAGCCAGACACATAAAAGACAAATATTGTATGATTGCACTTATCTGAGGTACCTAGAATAGTCAAACTCATAAAAGATAGAAAATAGAATAGAGGTTACCAGATACTGGGGGGAAGGGGAGCATGGGGAGTTATTGTTTAATGGGTATAGAGTTTCTGTTCTGGATGATGAAAAAGTTCTGGAACTGGATGGTGGTAAGGGTTGCACGACACTGTGAATGGACTTGATGTCACTGGGTTTCACACTTAAAAATGGTTAAAATGGTAAATTTTATTTTATGTATATTTTACCACAATAAAGGAAATTAAATGGCTTTTTAAAATGTGAAGAAATGCAGTGCAATTTATACAAAATTAAGTAAGATGCCACGTACATAGCTAATCTCTTCATCTGTGGCAGGGAGAAAGAATGCAGGAAGGAAGCCAAAGACCCTCGATGCTTGAAGATAGGCTAGCCTATGGCCACGGATTCTGTTGGGCCAAAACATCCCCTCAGAAGATCAGTCAAAGCTACAACAATGTCACATAGAAAAAAAATATTTTTATTAATTAAATATTTCAGCTTCCAGGCAATTGTTACATTGTCTTGAATATACAGCCTAAGAATTAAGAAATTTATGCTCTTACTTAAAACAACAAATTATTTCACCTAGGGTTTTCCCTCACAGTGATTTAGTTAAAGAACACTATAATTCACTTATTAAACTATTTTATTTCCATCACATAAGTGTACAAATACAGCCACCTAAATTGATAAACAAATATATTTTGTAGAAAATGATCAGATCATAGAACCATACTCACTAGCTATGTAATCCTTGGATAAATCCACATCCCTAGAGCCTTGGTTTCCTAATCTGTAAAATGGGAATAAATACATAGCCACCACAGAATCAATGTAAGAATGAAATGAGATAATGTGAAAGCACCACCTCTGGCACAGTATGAGGATCCAAATATTTTTTGATTATGTAAATGAGTGAATATAAATGAAGCGACTGGGAGAAAATAAGAAAAGAGGAAAGTTAGAACTTTAAGCAACTATATGCATGCACGTTGTCAATACATGATTTCGTCTGATCTGTGGAAGCTTTTATGCAAAATGGGTGTGGAGATTTACAAGATGGGACCTGAAATTAACTGATGCATTCAGACATACTATATGTTATACTAATTCTAAAATAAAGCAAAAATAAACAAAATGACACCAGTAAAATACACAGACAAGATAATACAGGAGAAACCACATATAATTGGATAATAATCACCACCACTGTGAATAGCATGCAATTGTGACTCACAAAACATTTGTTTGCTATGGTTTCTTTCTTTCTTTCTTTCTTTTTTCTGCCCCTTTCATGAAAAAAAAAAAAAAGTTTGTTTTTCTTCAAAATAAAAACACTGGTTTGTGGGTTTGGATTGATTTTTTTTTTTTTTTTTTTTTTACTCTTTGTTTAAAAAGGTCAGTAACTCTCAACCCACGTATGAAAGGGTAAAAGTTTCTGGCTCTGGAAATTTGATTGTTGAACAAAAGACAAAAAGAGACCACCTTGTATCACTGAAGACAAAATGAAGAAAACATTACATGTTTCCAACTTGCATGTCATAAGGAATTTTGATCACTTTGGCATTAGTGTTGGAGAAAACATTATGTTAATGTTTGTTTTCCTGACACTTCAAAAGTTATTTCTTATATCCAAATAAGAAAGGAACATATCTCCCCTGACAAGAATTTTTAATACCAAAGTAAACAATCTGTTGGATTGTTTTACTGTAACTTGACTAAACACCAATGGTTCTCTAATTTAAACTCTATGAAAATTAAGGTTGCATCATGGTAAGGACAACATGAATTGTGCCAAAGAAACAATATTTTGCTGGGATCCATGGCAATGTCACAGTCATCACACGTATGGAACAAACCTCCAGAACATTAGGTCATATTTACCTCATCAGGTAAAAGTCAGAAAGGATAACTGTGGATCGTTATAGTATTGGAGTTAACGAATTTATTTTTAACTCACTTCTCATTCATCTAAATAGTTAATTTAGTCCTGACCACTAAATTACATTTTCTTAATAATCTGTGTGTATGGTTTTTTAAAAATATATTTGCAGTTATACATCATGTCAGTTCATTTTGAAGTGATGAAATAGCTTCCTTTTCTTTGTATAAATGTCATCTACCTTAGATTAGACTCTGTGGAGGAAATAAATATTTCTTACCTGATGACTCCAAGATTTTTCGCAGAACCAATTCACCCGTATCTACTCAAGATAAATATCAAAAGATAATATCTACTTCGATCAGAAAGTACACATACTGTAGTAATGGTACAATGTAGTATTGTACCATTACTACAATATTATTTCGATGGCTAAAATTATAATCCTATCTAAAAATAAATGCAAAAATGTAAGTTAGTTTCTCCTTTAAGTCACTTTTTTGTTTTGAAAGATGGAAGAAATATTCAGGATCCATATATGTATAAGACTTTGCCATTAAATAAATGAAGATAAGATGTGAAAAGAAAAATACTTGTAATATAATTACATTGTTAAGGCAATACTTACAGAGAAATGAATCAACTAATTGAAGAGTTTAGGAAGGGAAGCAGATTCACATTCTCAGACAGTGATATTCTGATTGGAATACTTGCTATAAATCTTTCTTATTCCCTACATTTCTTAATGGAGATAGTTTTACACACTGGCCTCAAGCTAAGTCAGAGGAGAAACTAATAATGAAACTAGTAACAGTGATAACATCTGTGCATTTACACAACTGCTACTTTTTCTATGGTAGAAAGTCAAAATTGTTACACTTATTGGGACTTGAAGTGAGGATAGCACTTAATAATAAGGAGGGAAGTGGTGATTTCTTAACAAGTACAAGGTTTTTGAAGATATTTTTAGTCAAGAGATAGAGATCAATAGCATTCTGCCTCTTTGAAAAACCGAAAGAAGCCAGATGAACTAATAAAACAGCAGAAGTGATCCTCTGCTTTGAAAAGAAAAAGAATGCTTTAGTGGAGAGCTTCCTAATGGGAGAGAACCTTAAGTCAAAGAGTAGGTATGGACTCCTCTCCCCTCTAACCAGGAAGAAAGAATATGTCTACCTAGAATACTGGTTCTCAACCGGGACATTGTGAATATCTTTTTGACTGTCACCACTGTGGGACGGGGGAAAGGTCTCCTGGCATCTAGTGGGTAGAAGAGGACAGGAATGCTACTAAACATCCTACAATGCAAAAGACGGTCCCCCACAAGAAAGAATATCCAGCCTGAAATGTCAATAGCGCTGAGGCTGAGAAATGCTTAATTAGAATGATACAGGACAGGGGTAGGTAAACTTTTTTGTAAAGGGCCAGATGATAAATATTTTAGGCTTTGCCACTTCTACAGTCTCTGTTGCCACTATTCAGGAACTCTGCTCCTGTAGCACAAAAGCAGCCATAGGGGATAACACCTATTTTATTTACAAAAACAGGCAGCAGGACCCATTTGGTTCTCCTGCCTTACTTTGCTGACTCCTGGTATAGGTCATTTCTCCTCTTAAAGATTGCTCTAATTCTTATTTCTGGAATTGGAAAGAATTCCAATTATCATGATGACTCTTTGGTAGTAGGAGTCTATACTTAGGAATGACATCCAATATGAGATTTAAAAAAAAAAAAAAACTCTACTTCTAACAGGAAAATTAAATCTGTGCAATGGCAGTCACAAAATTTTTTTAAAATTTACTCTCTACTTTGAAAGGAAATAATTTTTCCACTAAGATTTCATAAAACAGATTTAAAATTAAACCACTTGGCACCCCTCCAAAAAAAATTGGCAAATGAACAAACAAGAGTAGGTTTACACCCTGATTTTCTAAACCAGAGATTCTTATTCTATCTGTCGTGGTGCCATGGAAAGTCCTCAGATAGATCCAGGGGTTTATAATCTTGTTGAAATTATATGTAAAGTAAATTATATGTAAATTATATGTAAAGTATATGTAAAGTATGTATGTATGTGCATTTTCATGATGTCCTGGACCTCCTGAAAATTTAAGATCCACTGGTAAACCATGCAAGGTAATTCAGAGAGTGTGTTTTCAAGAATGGACTACTTTTCTGAGGCTGCCAGCATAACTGAAAGCACTACACAATAGCAGATTTGATTCTGTGTCTTTGACAGGCTGAACCAGTTGTTATATATTACTACATAGTTTCTGAACAACTACATTAATCTTGGCCTCTAATTTGTGTTATACTCAATTTGGTTAGATGGCAAAGTTACATTTCTGAATCTAAAGTCTTGGTACCGACTCTTTTTCACTGCCTTGTTCTAAAAACCATCTAAGAAGGTTTTCAAAGATAAGTATATAGCGTGACATAGTGTACATTTTTAAAAGTTGAGAAAGATAGAGGGAAGGGAAAACGTGCAGGAACAAAAATCGAGGCAATAATAGAAATGTTTTTACTATGAACTCACCACACGTATTATATCAAAAATGTCATTTGATTTCTTGCTGCTTCTGTTTCCTAATCTTCAGAACTGAAATAGATGATTTCTACATGACATTTTCCTTATACTCAGGATTTATCAGTGGTATAGTTATCAGTCAACAAACATCTAGTAAATCTTCACTGTGAATATAGGACTTCATTAGGTGGTACGGTGAGTCAGAAGTAAGTTTCGCCTACTGAATCATTAACCTCACTTCCTGTATTAAGTGTGCTCTTTTGGGAGGTTCTTCTGTCATCTGGTCCCGCAATAATCGGCTTATGAAATCAGACTTAAACTATACCCTGACTAAAGACAGCTTGTATGAGTCTCCTCAGAGCTAGAAAACAAATAATGGGGGAAAGAATGGTAAATGGGAGAAAGAATGGGAGAAACAGTGGATACTTTGATGAAACAAGAACAATGACTTGCAAGGACTGTTTCTTTTAGCTATTACAAAACATTAGATTTGGATCCTAATATGAGAAATAGATCTAAAGTGGGAATGAAATTCTGCTAATCTTCAACACTGGTTATCGGAATCATCAACATGGGGGAAAATAAACAATAGCCTTTCCTAGGGGAAAGAGTATAAGGGATATCAGGCAAGAAGAAAGAGTGAAGAATTTCTCTGTTTCTCTTTTAACTGTCAAGATGAAACAGAACTGATGGTGCCAAAACATGTTCTTCCAATATTATACAACTCTTTTTTAAGGTGCTTTATTGAGTTTAAAGCATCAGTTTACTTGGTTGGGGAGTCCATCCATCCACACCATACTAAGTCAGAATCTGAAGATTCTACTTTTCTTCTTTTCGCTTTCGTTGCTTAAGGGTGAATTGCTGGCTCATTGTGTTGTTCGTGGGAGAGGTATGCATTCTTTAAATTATGGAACATAGCTGCATCTTACTGCTGTACAACAGGAAAGTAGAACTGCTCCAAGCAATGAGCACTGAGTCTCTATTTTCATGGTTGTTACCATGCAGTCACAAACAAAAATGGATGATGAAAGAATTAAGTTAATCTATCTCATGCAATATCATTAGTCACTTCCTAGGTTCTGGAGCTCCCTAAAGCAAAGAGAGAATAAAATTTCAAAATATTACTTTGCTAGTCAGTTTTATAGATATCAAGTTTGTACAGGCACATAAATCAAAATCTATTCAAAGTAAGGAGCAGATGTTTGAATTATTGCAACAAAGTAAAATCATCTTCTCTCTTACGTGCTACAAATCCACAGCCTTTTCATAAGTATGAAAGTTGTGAAAAGGATTGGGATTCATCATTTAGGTTATTTACATTCCCTTTGAATTTTTTGCACCAAGTGGTGGGACCCGAGGACATCTTGTTATTTCCATAACCATGGCCATTTGTGAGCATGTCCCACTGTATACTGAGGCAGAAGTAGGCAGAAAGCAACCCCGCCGAATTTTTAGAATAATAATAATCTTTCTTGTTGGCATTTTGTTCGAAGTTATCCTTCCAACCAACATTAAGAACACGGTGGAGAGAAAAAGAATAATAATGGGAAAGAATTCAAGAAGGCCATAGAAGGCTTCACTTAGATTATTTTTCAGCAGAGAATACATATTAAAATATATATGAATATATACATAATATATACATATATTCGTTTTACACTCTGCTTCCTTATAAAAGTTGGCTTATAGACTTTCACCTAGTTAAGGCATGTTAAGACAAATGATTGGAAGATTAAACTGAGTCTGTCTGAAAGATACAAAATTAGCAAAAGCAATGTTGTTGCTAAAGAGGTATTTCCCAATCCTTCTTACAGTATAAATGTTTATCTATTTTATACAAGTCCTATAATGAGAGATCAGAGAGAACAGAGCTTGTGTTTGTTGCTTCTACACAGACCACAACCCCCAACACACTTCGTATACAGCAGAGCTTTAGCAATTAATGATAATAAACTTAGGCTTTCCTACCATGCAGTCTGCAGGTATATGTCACAGGAGCACTACATCAGTGAGGATCTCTTATTTGGAGTTCTTTTCTTTTTCTTTTTTTTAAATTAATTAATTTATTTATTTTTGTCTGCTTTGGGTCTTCGTTGCTGTGAGCAGGTTTTCTCTAGTTGCGGCGAGGGGGGGCTACTCTTAGTTCTGGTGCATGGGCTCCTTACTGCGGTGGCTTCTCTTGTTCCCGAGCATGGGCTCTAGGCTCGCGGGCTTCAGTAGTTGTGGCATGCGGGCTCAGTAGTTGTGGCTCGCAGGCTCTAGAGCGCAGGCTCAGTAGGCGCACTGGCTTAGTTGCTCCGTGGCATATGGGATCTTCCCGGACCAGGGCTCGAACCTGTGTCCCCTGCATTGGCAGGCGGATTCTTAACCACTGCGTCACCAGAGAAGTCCCTGGAGTTACTTTCATACTTAAGGAAATTATCACCCTTGTATAGAATTCAAGATGAATCTTTGCACTGAATCACTATGGAAAAAATCTTGTAAAAAAATCTCCAACATCAAAAAACAACAATAACATAAACTGTCTTAACTTCTAAGACAGTGTTCTAAGAACATGTTAGAATTAGATTCTAGTTGAATATCGAATATAAATGAATATACAATAATGCAGAATTAAAAATTTAACAAGGATAATTTGGAAACTAACTCACATAATTATCTTAGGATATTACCAAAATAATAAATCAATAAATTTTGAGCAGTAGAACAGATTTTCTGCTCTTTGTTAAATCATTGTTTCAGTAAAACTGTTAAAATTAGGAGGGGGAAAATCACATTATTTTATCTGTAACACCAAGAAAAAATATGACTCTGAAAATATTTAGAAATTCAAGGAAATTACAAAGTGTCAAGGTCCTTATCACCGGGAATAGCTTCATGGAGAAACATTATTTCTCCCACTAACTGTGTACATCACAAGAGTTAGAATTATCTTTTTAAGTCTTTTTATCCCTGGTACCAGTTCAGTACTAGCTCTTCAGAAATTATTTAATGAACAAAGCAATGAATGAATGAATGATTTGTGGGTAAACCAACATAATATCCTTCATTTATAAAAATGCTGCAATAGAAGGCACACTTCAACATTCTTTTTCAGCCTCAGGTGTAGTAGCTGATTTAGTTAGTTCTAGCCATATCCTTCTATCAAGGTTGTGCTTGTCACACTAACCAGAGAGGCGTGGGATGTAATTTGCCACCAAAGCTAATGAGACCAGTGTCCTACAGGCTTTGTCTCCCCTGGAGCTTTGGGGGTTTGCCTTTGTTAGGGCAGGTCTAGAGTTGGTCTCACTCTAGGTGTTGTCTTTTCTGGGTTCTAAGGGCAGTGTTCTGATCTCTGCTCTCTGGCAGGGCTGAACTCGAATATCTTTCTGTACACCCTCCCCTCAGCATGCTTAGCCCTAGTCTATTCTGCTCTCAATCCTGTAGTAGATGCTCTCCAGTAATTTTTAGGTGGTCTTACCCTGCACGTGATGAATAGCCCAGCCTTCAGCCATAGACTCATGGGTGACCTCAACATGGACTCCTGGGTACCCCTCACTCCCTCATTTCTGTTGTCCTGACTCAGAGATTCCAGCCATTTCAGCTCTCCCCAACTCTGATCTCCATACCCTCAGCTCAATGGAATCACCATGTTCAGCTCAGACTCCAACTCTCTGTAACACCGTAAGGAAATTATCCCCAAGCAGAATGGGCAATTGTGAGGTATGTCTCAAAAGTTTTCTTCCCTAAGAGTTAACTGTCTAAAAACAGTTGTGTCCTATGTTTCACCCAATTTTGTATTTGTTCACAGTGTGAAGGCTAGTTCAGTACTAGTACTACATCATGCCTAGAAATAGCACTGAATGTAATGGAGAGGATTGGAATGAATAGAATAGAATAGAATAGAATGGGATAGAGGAGGATTATAACAATAGTACTGACCTCTCAGGATCATAGTAATAAACAAATAATGTAAGTTATATTATGCAAAGTTTCCATCAAAGATTTTGTTTCTATGCCCTGAGCACATTTTTAACAAAGATCTTCATGCAACAATCTTACCTCAGAGGTTCAGGCTTGGAAAGAGAATTGTTTCCAGAATAGATCGAAGGAAGCTCATTGTGAGCACTCATTCGGGAATCAATTCAATCCTGTGAACTTCGGCTAATATCAGTGATGCTGACCCCTGGCTCAACATTAGCATTTCCAGGGCACTTATAAAGGTATCATTGCCCAGCCAATGACATCAGAATCTCTGGGGGTGCAAATTAGGCATAGGTAACTTTTCAAAGTTTCCCTCCACCCCCCCAAGCCCAAGTGAATCTAATGTGCAGTTAGATTGAGAATTACTGTGTCTATCAGCCTCAGGTTCTTTATTCACAAAATAGGACTAATTCCTTGCTCATAAATATAAGGATTAAAAGAGACAATGTCTATAAAGCACTTGGCACATTTTTTTTTTTCAGCCATGCCACGCATGTGGGATCTTAGTTCCCGGAGCAGGGATCGAACCCTCGCCTCCTGCATTGAAAGCTCAGAGTCTTAACCACTGGACTGCCAGGGAAGTCCTGGTACATTTTAGCAATTTGATAAAAATCCTTTCCTATCCTCACGCTCCTTCAATTAATTCCCTTACTTTTTACTAATTGCTGGGATACTAGAACTGTTTTCTTCTTAAATAGTGTCTTTCCAGTAGGTTTATTTATTTGTTGCTTTTAGTTGAAATGGACCAGCAGCTTTTGGCAGTGATTCAACCTCAATCCTCCTGAGGAACACGTTGCATTTCCCCACCGGCAACATCAGTAGGACAGCTTCCCTAAGCAGAGATGGACTATTATATAAAAGACGCCCCTCCCTCCCCTCTAGCTAGCTAACCCCCCATAACTCCCAGAAAGATTCCCCTTCTCCCTTGAGAATACTAGAACTTTTAGTGATCCCCACACCAGTATCTCTTTAAAAGTGCAGATTCCTGGGCCCTGCCCTTAACCTACTGAACTAATCTCAGGAGTTACAACTGTCTTTTTAACAGCCTCTCGGGTGATTCTTACGTGTACTAATGTTTGGGGAACGTTGGCAAGGAGAAAAGCAACAACTGTAAATACGGCCATCAGATAATTCAGGTTAATCTCCTACCTACTGCAGTTTACTCAGAGACCAGGGAGGAAGGTAACTTTCTTTCTTTCTTTCTTTTTAGTTTTTTAATCCAATTGCTCTCTACTTTCTAAAAGATTTTTTTGACCTTGAAAATGTTTTTTTGCTCCCATAGCGTCTCTTAAATATCATCCAATTCTGCTTCTTGTTTGATAAGAAAGGTTGTGACTTCCCCAAAGTTACCAACCTGGTGGTACCATATTCCTTAAAGTAAGTAGCTGCCAACTCTTCTTTTAAAAGAGAAAAACGTTTGTGTTGGTGGCTGCATGAAGATACAGCTCTACACTCTCCAGAATTTGTGCATACACAGCTCTGCCATTTCTCCTGCCCTGCCCCCCGCCCCTTTAAAGGCAATTTCTTCTCCTCTAAAGTTTGGAAATATATCCCATTTCACAGATTCAGGGAATGGTCAGTAGTCAAGGACAGATTCCCACGCACAGCAGATTTTAAATATATAATTGAGCAAAAAAGAGACTTCTACACTGGTTGTAACAGATTTAGAAATGATTTACTTGGAGAGACCTGAGACTGTTAGGGCAAAAGCACCTTGCACACAGGTAAATGATTGTCAGAGCCATGCAGACTGATAAATCACAGCCCTACATTAGTGACACATCGTCCCGGCTAACTGACTCCCAAATGGGTGAGAAAAGTCAGCACAGAGCCTTATTTGTGCGCAAATTCGGAAGAACCAACTCAACGAGCAATGGAAACCAAGAACACTGGTATCATTAGGATAATCCCTTTCACGGTCATAGCTTTGGAATTTGTAAATGTACAGATACAAGGAGCATTATCCATGTTTACTTAACTTGGCTTCCTACTATTATTGCTTTCATTTTTATTATGAAGTGTTTTCACATTTCTAAAGCTTGATTCATTAAGTAATTGCCATCCTTCTATCTGGGCCATTGGTCATATTTATTGCAAAAGAAAAATACAAATCATTATTCAAGAGCAAATTCCACATATTTTCCACGTCCTAAACTTTTCAACCTCTCTTATTTTGTGCGGGGTTGATTCATTCCAAGGAACAGCACATTCCCCAGAGGTAATCAGACTGAAGCAGGAGAGGAACAAGGTTGGTCTTCAATAGAGAGGGCCACAGAGTTTTTGCCATTTGCTGTCCTTAGTATTGGGCCTTGTTTCTGAACATTATTAAGAGGTTTTAAAAATAAGCCTGTGGTTAGATTGGTTAAAATCGCCCTGACTCCTAAATTGTGGGGAGAATTCACACACACACACTCACACACAACTTCCCTTTCCTCTTCTTATTCACAGAATAAGCAGGGCATTGTTTTCAGCTATTCATTTCACTGTTGAAGAAAACATAAATAAAACATGGCAGGGTGAATGGATCACACCATTAACTTAAACTGCCCCATACTTGAGAAGAATTTACAGTTTACAAAATAATGAGGTGTCTGGAGCATGTACGTAGAAAGTGTTCCTGTTTGTAAATAATGTATACACCATTGTCCTTGTTTCTTTCGCATTCTCATTGTTTTTTTATTCCATTCTTTTTCCACTACAGTCATCATAGAGTCTAGATTATCCTTTTGAAGTTGTGTTCCCTGGATTGCCATCTAAGCGATTTTTAAAAGCTCATACAACATAAACAATTTAAGATTCTTAAAAGCCAAAGGCTATAGGAGGCCCCCAAATGAATGAGAAGAAAGAGTCCTTTCACCTTCTAAACAACCTTTTCCTAGGAAAGCCAGTGGACCCAGGGAGGAAGAGAAGAAATGGCTGGCATTTACCAAGGGTTTGCTGCCACGCCTTGTGTTGGGTGCTTTACGTACAGACCTCATTTTCCCTCACAATAACCTTATAAAATCAAAATTATTATCCCCACTTAACAGATAAAGAACAAAGATTCAGAGAGGTGAAATGACTTGCTTGAGATTATAAAACAATAAATGGAAAGGATCTATCCAAATCTAGGCTCCTTTAACTGACTTTAAATGCTATGTGTGTTCTTTCTATACTGCTCAAAGATGAATATCTTTTCCTTTGCAAAGATATCATAGATTGTTTCCATGGTGTATGGGATTTTTTGGTTGTTTGCTTCTTTGTTGATTGTTTGGGTTTGGGGGGTTTAAATCCTGTGCGTTATCTGATTTGCCTTCAGGAAGAGAGAGAGTTAGAACCTTGGAACTATGGTGCCCTCAAGCCCAGAATGATCTCCACCTAAAAGTCATGTGTGATAATCAGTTATCTATTGAGCCCAACTGCTCTTACTTGTGAGGCAGAAAACGAGGCAATCCCAACTAAGATACGCAGGGCCGATGAGACATTTGGACATATATTGACAAAGAGGGCGTGGGTTGAGCCCGTGAGAGAAGGTACAGACGGTGCTGTCCGGATTCCTCTCTGAAGGTACTGTAGTCCCTTCGGACTCCTCAGGTACCCACCCACATGCAGACCTTTCATTGTACATTGGATATTTCCTTACCTTGTTGCTTCTTAGGAAGCCCATCACACCAGAAAGTAGAATATCACCATCCTGACAAACAGGAACCTCAGTGGATCATGGGACCAAAAGAAGACCTGTGGGAGCCACTTCTGGGTGAGAAGCAAGGATGTCCTTAGACACAGGCTGTTCTTGCTTTTGACTTTAACCATGTGATCAACCATGTCATAAAAGAGAATAACAAAATAATGGAACGATATGTCCTTCCACACTGCTGTGGTTTCCCAGAATCCTTCCAACACCCAGTGCAAGTACAGTGGAAAGAGTATCAACTCTGGAATTGGACTGACCTGGTTTTGCATTTCAGATAAACAATTCACTAGCTAAATTAGCCTCTCTGACTCTCTGTCCTCACTTGTAGAACAGGGATAATAGTACCAACCTTACCACATTGTTTTAAGGACTAAAGATAATAGAAGTGAAATGTCTAGAAGATCACTGGTTCATTATTTTAGCCTAAAGAGTGCCCAGGCCTAAAATCTTAGAGTTTGAAGGAGTCTTGGAGGTCTATTCCAACAGCTTTCTAACGTAGAAATATCTTCTCTCACATCTTTGATATAGTTTGAATACTTTCTGCTTTGGTAGACAATCTGGGCCCACTGTTGGATCTGTAGAGCAAAAATGATGAACTATTGTTCATGTATTTGTAGAATTAGAAAACTGTCAAGTGAGGTTATTCAAATGGATTCTTTTTATTCGAGAAATAAAGTATAGAGTTTTGAGCAAGGTAGAATAAATGAGTTAATGAAGTTAAGGGGTGACCACCTCAGGCATGAAGTACATTAAATATCTCAAAAGGAAAATGCTTTTACACTCACAAAGTAGAACATTAATGCCATAATTAAATTCATATGTGTTTGTCCTGGCAAAACTTTTGT
This sequence comes from Balaenoptera acutorostrata, assembly GCF_949987535.1. Lineage (NCBI taxonomy): Eukaryota > Metazoa > Chordata > Mammalia > Artiodactyla > Balaenopteridae > Balaenoptera > Balaenoptera acutorostrata. The sequence continues at coordinate 33,112,643 of NC_080081.1, forward strand.
TCAGTTTGAGGTAATAAACTTGTAGGTTTTCTTTTTTATACTTGCTGAAGAAATGAGTTCTAAATATGGAAAGATTTGATTAAATAGTCAAAGATAGTCTTTGCTACTTAATTTCTAAGAAATTATGTTGTACCATTCCTGTCCTTGAGCTCTACTCAACATACCCATTCGAAAATTAGAAAATTTGTGTGGAGAAAAGGGAACCCTCCCTGCTGATGGGAATGTAAATTGTACAGCCACTATGGAGAACAGTATGGAGTTTCCTTAAAAAACTAAAAATAGAGCTACCATATGAGCCAGCAATCCCACTCCTGAGCATATACCCAGAGAAAACCATAATTCGAAAAGATACATGCACCCCAATGTTCATTGCAGCACTATTTACAATAGCCAGGACATGGAAACAACAAAATGTCCATCAACAGAGGAATGGATAAAGAAGATGTGGTACATATATACAATGGAATATTACTCAGCCATAAGAAAGAACAAAATAATGCCATTTGCAGCAACATGGATGGACTTAGAGATTGTCCTACTGAGTGAAGTAAGTCAGACACAGAAAGACAAATATCTTATGATAACGCTTATATGTAGAATCTAAAAAAAAAAGGTTTCAAATGAACTTATTTACAAAACAGAGTCACAGATGTAGAAAACAAATTTATGGTTACCAGGGGAAGGGGTGGGGAGAGGGATAAATTGGGAGATTGGGACTGACATATACACCCTACTGTATATAAAATAGATAACTAATAAGAACCTGCTGTATAGCACAGGGAACTCTACTCAATACTCTGTAATGGCTTATATGGGCAAAGAATCTAAAAAAAGAAAAAGAAAAGTGGATATATGTATATGTATAACTGATTCACTTTGCTGTATACCTGAAACTAACACAACATTGTAAATCAACTATACTCTAATAAAAAATTTTTTTAAAAATTACAAAATTACCTTTCAGCAGGACCAGGGTATATAGTCAGAAAACAAACCTTAGTAGACATTCTGGGTTAGTACAACTCAACTGGGCCCCTGTGTTCAAATGAAAACACCATGCCAAAAGGGTGAGTCAGGGGCATAGACAGTCGCACATATCCCACAGCCAAAATGCTTGTCAGTTTCTAAGACTTGATAAATGTGATCTTTGAAACCCAACTTGACCCTGGGAAAAATGCTTCTGAGATTACACTAAAGCCACCAGATGATAATTGCACCTCTCATGCCAGAAACAGGTAGAAAATCTGGACACCTGTAGATAAACTATGGATCTGTTACATCTCTTTCAGGAAATGGAGTTAAGCTTGGGTGTATCCACACTTGAGAAAGAGACTAAAGTAGCCATCCTTAGACGAAAAAAAAAAAAATGATCACCCTCTTCAAATCACTTGAACAGCCTTAATTTGTGCTCTTTATATTTTGCTCACAAATATGACCAAAAAGATAGCTAGTAATAAAGAAATTATAGAAGTGTAACTTTTTTAAGTGTCTAGAAAGTTAATTAGATGAATTTTCTATTTTCAACACATATTTGTTCCAGGGAATAATTTGTAAATTGAAAAATAAGTGAGCCTAGCTTTGTATATTTACCCTTCACTTACTATTAAAACTGCCAGTGGTAACAATTATGTACTATTTGGAAATAGACAATATACTAACAAATTTCACCTAGGTTCTCTATTCCCCACGAAAACTGAATCAAATTTAAGTCTCTCTGCTTAATAGGAGAAAAGAAACAAGGAGCAAAATTCGGTCAAACATTCCAAACATTCAGCTTTACTCAATAGTCTGGTTTTAGTTTTGGTTTGGGGGGTATAATTTATACACAGTAAAATGTATAAATCCATAGTGGGCAGTTTAATAAATTTTTACTTATATTTATACCCAGTAGCCACCAGCCAGATCAAGATATGAAAAATTGTCATCACCTCAGAAAGATCACTCATGCCCCTTCTCAAAGTTCTGCCCACTTCTATGATGTAACTTGGCTTTTCTCCACACTTTTCACTTATTCCTTTGTTTGAAAAATGATGAGAGCTTCATTCAATAATTCATTATTAGCACACATTCAGTGCTAATCACTAGGAATATAAACATGAAAACTGATATGCCCTTGCCTTCAGGTTTTTTCAGTCTTTTTGACTTTAGAATTCCGATGAAGTGTATTTTCAATATTTAAAGCAGATCTTTTCAAGGTGTTCAAAATCATTTATCATCAGGAAATGCAAACCAAAACCACCGTGAGATATCACCTCACACCTGTTAGAAAAACTATTATCAAAAAACAAAAGATAAATATTGATGGGGATGTAGAGAGAGGAGAACACTTGTGCACTGTTGATGGGCATATATATTGATACAGTCACTATGGAAAACAATACAGAGGTTCCTCAAAAAATTAAAAATAGAACTTTCATATAATACAGCAGAGGTCCCCAACCCCCAGGCCACAGACCAGTACCGGTCCGTGGCCTGTTAGGAACCAAGCCACACAGCAGGAGGTGAGCCGCGGGCAAGCGAGCAAGACTTCATCTGTATCTACAGCCACTCCCCATCGCTCTCATTACCGCCTGAGCTCCGCCTCCTGTCAGATCAGCCGCAGCATTAGAGTCTCATAGGAGCGTGAACTCTACTGTGAACTGCGCGTGCGCATGCGAGGGATCTAGACTGGGTGCTCCTTACGAGAATCTAATGCCTGATGATCTGAGGTGGAGTTGAGGTAGTGATGCTAGCGCTGGGGAGTGGCTGCAAATACAGATTATCATTAGCAGAGAGGTTTGACTGCACAGAGACCATAATCAATCAATTGCTTGCAGACTGTTATTGAAAACCTATCAGTGAGTGGCAAGTGAAAACAAGCTCAGGGCTCCCACTGAGTCTGCATTATGGTGAGTTGTATAATTATTTCATTACATATTACAATGTCATAATAATAGAAATAAAGTGCACAATAAATGTAATGCGCTTGAATCATCCCGAAACCATCCCCACCCCACCCCTGTCACGGTCCATGGAAAAATTGTCTTCCACGAAACCAGTCCCTGGTGCCAAAAATGCTGGGGACCGCTGTAATACTGCAAGTCCATGTCTGGGTATATAGCCAAAGGAAACAAAATCAGTATCTTGAAGAGCCATTCACACTCCCGTGTTCATCGCAACGTTATTCACAGTAGCCAAGACATGACAAATGAATGGATAAAGAAAATGTGTTAGATATATACAAAGTAATATTATTGAGTCATAAAAAAGAAAGAAATCCTGCCATTTGTAACAACATGGATGAAACCGAAGGGCATTATGCTAAGTGAAATAAACCAAGCAGAGAAAGACAAACACTGTATGGTATCACTTCTATGTGGATGCTTAAAAAAAAAAAAAAAGGACGAACTCATAAAAACAGAGTAAAATGGTGGTTGTCTAGAGCTGGGGTTTGGGAGAAATGGGGAAATGTTAGTTAAAAGATATAAATTTTCAAATATAAGATGAATAAGTCCTGAGGCTCTAATGTACAGCATAGTGACTATAGTCAATAATACTGTACTGCATATTTGACAGTTGCTAATCTAATATTCAGTATAATGATTATAGTTAACAATACTGTATTATATACTTGAAATGTGCTGAGAGTAAATCTTTTAGCATTCTCACCACAAACCAAAAAAGATAACTAACAACATGAGGTGATGGATGTGTTAATTAACTTGATTGTAGTATTTCTCAGTGTATGCATATCATCATGGTGTACACTTTAACATATACAAGTTTATTTGTCAATTATACCTCCATAAAGCTGGGGTTGGGGGTGGGGTAACACCTTTCAGTAATGAAAAAATTCCTGGATCAGGTATCCCACTGCAGATACGGACTAGATTAACCACCAGAAATGTTGGTATCTACCCCACAAACAACTATATCTACCCCAGAACAATAGCTTCCTTCTTCTTTTTTTTCTTTTAGATTTATTTTTTATTGAGGTAACATTGGTGTATAACATTATGTAAGTTTCACCATTTCTGTATACCCTATAGCCTGCTCACCACCAAAAATTTTGTTTCCATCCATCCATATGTTTCCATCAAATATACAGTTGATCCTCTTTACCCATTTCACCATCACTATCCCCACCCTACCCCTTCCCCTCTGGTAACCACTACTCTCTTCTCTGTATCTATATGTTTGCTTTTGTTTGGTTTGGTTTGTTCATTTTTTTGTTTTTTATTTTGTGTTTGTTTGTTTCTTATATGCCACATGTGAATGAAATCATACTGCACTTGTCTTTCTCCATCTGACTTATTTCCCTTAGCATAATACCCTTATGGTCCATCCATATTGTCTCAAATGGCAAGATTTCTCTTTTTTACAGCTGAGTAGTGTTCCATCATATATATATACACACCTTCTTTATCCATTCATTCATTGCTGAGCCCTTGGGTTGTTTCCACATGTTGGCTTCTGTAAATAATGCCACAACAAACACAGGGCTGCATATATCTTTTTAAATTAGTGTTTTCGAATACTTCAGATAAATACCCAGAAGTGGGTTATCTGTGACATATGGTAGTCCTATTCTTAATTTTTTGAGGAATCTCCATACTGATAGTGGCTGCACCAATTTACATTCCCACCAACAGTGCATGAGTGTTCTCTTTTCTCCATATGCTTGCCAAAACTTGTTACTTCTTGCCTTTTTGATAATAGTCATTCTAATAGGTGTGACATGATATCTTATTGTGCTTTGATTTGAATTTCCCTAATAATTAGTAATGTTGAACATCTCTTCATGTGTTCGTTGGCCATCTGTATGTCTTCTTCAGAAAAAATGTCTATTCAGCTCCTCTGCCCATTTTTTAGTGAAGTTAAAATGAGTGGTTTGGTTTTTTTGTTGTTGTTGAGTTGTATGAGTTCTTTATATATTTTGGATATTAACCCCTTATCAGATATAATACAATTTAATACATTTTGAGTTGATTTTTGTGTATGCTATGAGATAGTGGTCTAGTTTGATTTTTTTGCTGTGGCCATCTAGTTTTCCAAACACCATTTTCTTTTTTTATAAAGTTATTTATTTATTTATTTTTGGCTGTGATGGGTCTTCGTTGCTGTGTGCGGGCTTTCTCTAGTTGCAGTGAGTGGGGGCTACTCTTCGTTGTGGTGCACGGGCTTCTCATTGTCGTGGCTTCTCTTGTTGTGGAGCACGGGCTCTAGGCATGCAGGCTTCAGTAGTTGTGGCATGTGGGCTCAGTAGTTGTGGCTTGAGGGCTCTAGAGCTCAGGCTCAGTAGTTGTGGCTCATGGGCTTAGTTGCTCCACGGCATGTGGGATCTTCCTGGGCCAGGGCTCGAAACTGTGTCCCTTGCATTGGCAGGCAGATTCTTAACCACTGCGTCACCAGGGAAGCCCCCAAACACCATATTTTGAGGACATTATCCTTTTTCCATTGTATGTTCTTTGCTCCTTTGTTGTAAATTAATTGTCCATATATGTGTGGGTTTATTTCTGAGCTCTCAGTTCTGTTCCATTGACCTATGCATCTGTTTTTCTACCAATACCATGCTGTTTTGATTACTATGGCTTTGTAATATAGTTTGAAATTGGAGTGTGTGTTACTTCCAGGTTTATTTATTTTTCTCAGGATTGCTTTGGCTTTTCAGGGTGTTTTCTGGATCCATATGCATTTTAGAATTTGGAGTTCAATTTCTGTGAAAAATGTCCTTGGGATTTTGATAAGGATTGCATTGAATCTGTAGGTTGCTTTAGGTAATATGGACATTTTAATAATGTTAATTCTTCAATCCATGAGCTTTCATTTCTTTGTGCCTTCTTCAATTTCTTTCAACAATATCTTATAGTTTTCAGTGTACAGGTTTTTACCTCCTTGGTTGAATTTATTCCTAGGTTATTTCATTATTTTTGTTGTAATTGTAAATGGGATTGTTTTCTTAATTTCTCTTTCTGCTAATTCATTGTTAGTGTACAGAAATGCAACATATTTTTATGTTGATTTTATATCCTGTAACTTTATTGTATTTGTTTATTATTTCTAAGTTTTTTGGTGGATTTCTTTTTTTTGATAGGTAAGAAGTATATATTAATATCTTTTGTAAAGAAGTTTTGGGAAAATGAGGCTTGTGAGGATGGTTGTATTCCAGGTCTTGGGCAAGTTCCTGGGACAGGCTGCCAAGTGAGGTTCTTTGGCTTTGCCCAGAAAAGAATTTAAGAGCAAGCCATAGTAAAGTGAAAGCAAAGATACACATTCCATAGGCAGAATGTGGTCTGTCTCAGAAGGTGAGAGCAGCCCTGGGAGAAACACACTCCACAGACAGAGTGTGGGCCATCTCAGAAGGTGAGAGCAGCCTGGTGGAGTCTTTAGAATTTTCTATATATAAAATTATGTTACCCACAAATAGGGACAGTTCTACTTCTTCCTTTCCAATTTTGATCCTTTTATTTTTTTTTTTCTTGCCTACTTACTCTGGCTAAGACTTCTAATACTATGTTGAATAAGAATGGGCATCCTCATCTTGTTCCTGATTTTAGAGGGATAGCTTTCAGCTTTTCACCATTGAGTATGTTGTTAGCTGTGGGTTTGTCATATATGGCCTTTATTATGTTGAGGTATGTTCCTTCTATACCCACTTTATTGAGAGTTTTTATCATAAATAGGTGATGAGTCTTGTCAAATGTTTTTTCTGCATCTATTGAGATGACCATAAGGTTTTTGTTATCCTTCATTTTGTTAATGTGATGTATCATGTTTATTGATTTGTGAATGTTGAACCATTCTTTCACCCTTGGAATAAAGTCCACTTGATTATGATGTGTGATTCTTTGAATATATTGTTGTATTTAGTTTGCTAATGAGTTAGGAAGCATTCCTTCCTCTTCAATTTTTTCAAATAGTTTGAGAAGGATAGGTGTGAACTCTTCTCTAAACATTTGGTAGAATTCACCTGTGAAGCCATCTGGTCCTGGACTTTTGTTTTATGGGGGAGCTTTTTAATTACTGTTTCAGTTCTTGTACTAGTGATCAGCCTGTTCAGATTTTCTATTTCTTTATCATTCAGTCTTGGAAGGCTGTATGATTCTAAGAATTTGTCCATTTCTTCTAGGTTGTCCAATTTGTTGGCATGTAGCTGTTCATAATATTCTCTTAAAGAGCCTTTGTATTTCTGTGGTATCTATTGTTATTTCTCCTCTTTTGTTTCTGATTTTATTTATCAGACTTTTCTCTCTTCTTACTGAGTCTAGCTAAAGTTTTGTCAATTTTGTTTATCTTTTCAAAGAACCAACTCTTAGTTTCATTGATCTTTTCTATGGTTTGTTTGTTCATTTGTTTGTTTTTAGTCTCTATTTCATTTATTTCCACTCTGATCTTTATTGTTTTCTTCCTTCTACTGACTTTGGGCTTTGTGTGTTCTTCTTTGTATAGTTCCTTTAGGTGTAAAGTTAGATTGTTTATTTGAGTTTTTTGTTCATTTGTTTCTTGAGCTAAGCCTGTATTGCTACAAACTTCCCTCTTAGTACCATTTTTACTTCATCCTGTAGATTTTGATATTTGGTATTTTCATTTTCATTTGTCTTCAGGTAATTTTTGATTCCTCCTTAGATTTCTTCATTGACCCAATAGTTGTTGAGTACCATGTTGTTCAGTCTTTACATATTTGTGATTTTTTTTAAGCTTTCTTCTTGTAGTTGATTTCTAGTTCCATACCATTGTGATTGAGAAAGATGCTTGATATGATTTCAAACTTCTTAAACTTATTGAGACTTGTTTCTGACTGAACATATAGTCTATCCTTGAGAAAGTTCTATGTGCCCTTGAGAAGAATGTGTATTCTGCTGCATTAGGATGGAATGTTCTGTACAAATCTATAAATCCATCTGGTCTAAGGTTTCATTTAAAACTGCTGTTTCCTTGTTGACTTTCTGTCTGGATGATCTGGCCACTGAAGTAGGGTGTTAACGTTCTCTACTATTATTGTGTTGCTGTCAGTTTTTCCCTTTAGGTCTGTTAATAATTGTTTTATATATTTTGGTGCTCCTATGTTAACCTTTTTACTTTCTTGCTTTCTTTTTCTTACTTTTTTTTTTTCCATGTGCAGGGTTTGTCATTTGCAAATACTTTTTTAACATCAGTTATGCTTAAACTATTCTCTTATCCAGAATTTGCACTGGCCTTCCCGTATTTACTACTTTACTTACTTCTTCTTTTGCCCTTTCTCAAATTAGTCTTTGCTCTTTCAGTTGCTCCAGAACCTATTTTCTGACTAGGTAAATATACCCTGAGAGTTCAAACAACAGAATCTTGTAAAATAGTGGTAAATAAAGAGGAGCAGTAAATAAAATTGCTTGTCAACCCCACTGTCTCAGGCTCATATTTAGTAACTACATATGTTTGCCTGGAATTATTTTCATGGCTCTATCATTTTCAGTGTTAGAATAACAAACTTCCTTAGAGTGTTTTGATTTTATTTGTCCCTCTAATTTGTGTTCATTGTTCTTTCTCTCCCACCTTTAGTTGAGTGTTTAATTAATTGCTTTGCTTCTATTCTGCCATGTAGGACTAAAGATTTGCTTCAAAGTAGGAATTTGGCACCACCTATTTTTTCCAAATAGATTAGTATTCATTATTTTTAACTCAGACTATAATAATTTGAGTAAGTAGTGATCTGAGAAGTGTTTCTTAATTTTAAGATATTTAGAAAGGGTTTAGTTTTGTTTTAAATTATACTATTTATTTCTGGTTTATTATCCTGCAGTCAGAGAATGTGGTTCATTTTTCAAGGCTTTTTGTGTATGCATATGAAAACGATTATATGACCAACTTTTGGAAATATTCCATGAACACCTGAGAAGAATTATAGTCTATTTTATTTACTGTATTATTATCAATTCATCCTCATAACTTACATTATTTGGATTCTGTACACAATTATTTTGGAGTAGGGGGCAGGAAGGAGGCTCTGGGAAGACTGAGAGATTAAATTATTGCTCCTGTCAATTTTTCCTCTCATTTGTAAAATTTCTTTCTATGTGTCTTTCTCCATTGTTGTTCAGCAATATAAATTTAATCTGGTTAATGATTTTGTTGTATAAAATATTGTTATCCCTGTTTTCTTTTTAGTTATATTTGTTGATAAACCTTGGCTATTGTTATTTTGTAGGTTAGTCAACTGAGTATCTAGGACACCTTTATCTAAGAGTCTTTAAATCAGTTTTATTTACTGATAAAACGAATGTATTCAATCTTTTAAAATCTTGTTTGTGAATGCTTTTTATGCTTCCTTATTGTATCTTGGGTGCTTTGTTTTTACTCTATAATATATATTACCCCAAGGAATAAGAGTTCCTCTCTGCTCTCCATGCCAAAAATTTTACTTAATATGAAGAGTCCTGTCCCAAAATAGAGTGCCATGACCAGACAAGTAAATCTGCCCAGTTTTGAGGTTCAGTAGCTTGTCCATTTGGCTCTCACCTTAAGTTATTGTAATGGGTCAAACTGTGTACCCCCAAAAGGTATTTTGAAGTCCTAACCCTAAGTACCTATGAATATGACCTTACTTGGAAATAGGGTCTTTGCAGATGTAATCAAGTTGAGGTCATTAGGGTGGTCCCAAATCCAGTACAACTGGTGTCTGTATAAGAAGGGTAAAGACACAAGGAGAAAACGGCCATGTGACAATGGAGGCAGAGATTGGAGCAATGCATCTACAAGCCAAGGAATGCCAAAGGTTGCTGGCAAACACCGGAAGCTAAAAGAGGCAAGGAAGTATTCGCCCATATGGGTTTCGGAGGTAGCATGGCGTGGCCAACAGCTTGATTTCAGACTTCTAACCTCAAGAACTGTGGGACAACACATTTCTGTTCTTTTAAGCCACTCAGTTTGTGATTCTTTGTTTCAGCAGCCTTACAGAACTAATACACTTATATTCTCCAATTTAGACTTTATCAGTAATAAAGGTAATTTTGGTGCCCTGCCCCCTGCCCTCTGTTGTCTTATTTCTCAGTTGGTTCAGAACTTAGGTAGGCCCCTGAAAATCTCAACATTTTGGTGCGATGGCTGGAAAATTTGGAAAACAAAACAAAAAAACCAGGAAAGGTGTTTAGTAGACCAGTCTTCAAATTCAACAGAATCTTCCTGAATAGAGCCAAAGAGGGCAGAGGGAAAGAAAACCCTACAGGCTTGCCCTACATTGTAGAAAACAATACAGCAGAAAGAAATGCCACATGAGGCCTGCAATATTCAAATGCAGAAGAAAGAGAGTGTCTTGAGGCAGAAGTATACTTTTCCTCATCGGGTCCCAGGGATAGAAGCTTCAGAAACATCAGCAGCAGCTGCAGTTCAGGAATTTGCTGAAAGGGACTGTCAGGCTGAAACAGACATGGGAACCGAGGAAGCAAATCTACATTTTCCAAGAAGAGTGTCTCAAATATCTCTCGCTGACAGAGGAGCCGGTATGCAGGGTAGCTTTTCCCCAAGATCTGGTAAATACACAGATCAAAATCAACCTCTTTCTGGGAAATTTCTCTCAACTGATTTTAAGTTTTAGGTTATCATTCCAGACAATTAACATAAATTAATTGACCCATATATAAAACCAAGATTTTCTTCTTCATTCTGATACCTTGAGCTTCTACTGTGGTCTTTGGCAACCCTAAGTACAGGAATAGTAGGAACATTGTTTTGCCTGGAATGACCGATTTGGGGTCTGTGAACTGCTTATTTTTATACACTCGTGTGAGGCCAGAACTGTGATGATCTCATGGATTGTTAACTATTTAGACTTGTGTTCAACAGTAACATGGGACAGTGAAGAACCAGGACAACAGTTCCTGTTCACTCTTTCCTACCCACTGCCACCTTGGGTCCCTCTCAGGGATCTAGATAGTTGGGGAGGAGACAGGAGAGGACTCAAGAGGAAGATATAGGGCTTTCTGCCAACACAGACTTGTGGGGACTCTATAACTCTATCTGCATTCCAAGCTGACATGTGGATAATATAATTTTGAAGTATTTGGAAAGCTTTCCTTAATATCTTACCCAAATCCCTTCTGCTGCTAGATAAGCATATTCAATGGCTAATTTCTTTTTCTTTCATTTTGAGGAAATGGGCATAATATACATCCCTATCAATACAACCCTTACATCCGTATTAAACTTTTGAATTAAAGTCACAACTAGTGACACTCAGACTGCTTTGCTTGATTGGTACATTTTACAAAATAAATAAGCACATTTGAATGGCTTTAGTCATGGGCCGCATTCTCCAGGCCAACTATATACCCCATTGCCCTTATTGTTACAGTGAGCCTGATTTACACTTTTGGGTTGCCTGCTGGCCCCTGTAGACTTGTGAGTTTGCCAGCTATGCTTAACAGTTTTCAAAGTCATTTCACCTACATTGTTTACCTTGCTTTTCACAACAGCCCCACAGGAGGGTTACACTAGCTACTGTCATTCTCCCTTTTCAGATGAAGAAATGCAGGCTCTAAGGGGTTAACTGCCTTGCTGAAAGTTACCACACAATTAGTTAACGGTAGATCTAGAGTCAATGGTTTTTTTTTTTACCATAAAGCACTGCCTTTCTAAGCAAATAGAGAATAAATGTATTCCAATCACCTTGTTCTCCGTTGCTTTAAGCTTTCACATATAGTTGTTAGAATATTAAAAGTTATAATAAATGATTGAACAGTTGTGAGAGGAAAAAGGCATTATTACAATTGTTCGCTTAATGGTTTCAATGAAGTAAAATCACATGCTGTGACTATTTACAATAGTCAAGACATGGAAATAACCTAAATATCCATCGACAGATAAATGGATAAAGAAGATGTGAGATATATATACATAGATATATATATAGATATATGTATAGATATACAATGGAATACTACTCAGCCATAAAAAAGAATGAAATAATGCCATTTGCAGCAACATGGATGGACCTAGAGATTAGCATACTAAGTGAAGTAAATCAGAGAGAGACAAATACCATATGATATCACTTATATGTGGAATCTAAAATATGATGCAAATGAATTTATCTATGAAACAGAAACAGACTCACAGACATAGAGAACAGACTTGTGGTTGCCAAGGGGAGAGGGTCGGGGAGGGATGCATTGGGAGTTGGGGTTAGCAGGTATAAACTAGCATATATAGAATGGATGAACAACAAGATCCTACTGTATAGCACAGGGAACTGTATTCAATATCCTGTGATAAACCATAATGGAAAAAAATATGAAAAAGAATGTATATATATATATATATATATATATACACATTATTTTTCTTATTCTTAAACATATATATGTATAACTGAATCACTGCTGTACAGTAGAAATTAACACAACATTGTAAATCAACTATATTTCAATGAAATAAGTTTTAAAATAAAATAAAATAAAATCACGTGCTGTGAATAATTTGTGGTGATGTCCTAGGCAAACACATTATTAGAACTATAAAAACGATGTATTGCTATCTTAATTACTCAAGCATTGTTCTTTGTGGAGAGATTCCCAATTCTTGTCAGCTACCTTGGTTTACCTTTAGTTGCCAAGTAGAGCCACCGACATTTACAGTAAGGTAGCTAGAAAAGAGAAGATCTGGTCAGGGATCAGGAAGATGCTGGAAAGTCTTCAGAAATTTTGAGGGCTCAGTTACCCTTCTAAAGGCCTCGCCAGAACAGCCCTCAACTTTTTGAGCCCAGAATTATAGTAAATGGATCTTCTTTATCATCACCAAATGAAGACAAAACTACTCCCTTTCTTGAGATGACTTAACTCTGAAACTGAAGATCTGCTGAGAGTCTGCAAAATTCTTTTTGTAAAATGTTAGTGCTTTGAAATACTTAACATCTGTAAAATAATGAGGAATTTAGCTTGAAAAAATTGTGGTCCAAAGAACTGGGTGATGTGGATGGACCTAGAGTCTGTCATACAGACTGAAGTAAGCCAGAAAGAGAAAAACAAATATCGTATATTAATGCATATATGTGGAATCTTGAAAAACTGGTACAGATGAACCTATTTGCCGGGCAGGAATAGAGACATAGATGTAGAGAACAGACATGTGGACACAGGTTGGGAGGGGAGGGTGGGACGAATTGGGAGATTAGGTTTGACATAAATACATGACCATGTGTAAAATAGATAGCTAGTGGGAACCTGCTGTATAACACAGGGAGCTCAGCTCAGTGCTCTGTGATGACCTAAAGGGGTGGGATGGGGGGGAGGGTGGGATGGAGGTCCAAGAGGGAGGGGATATATGTATACATGTAGCTGATTCACTTCATTGTACAGCAGAAACTAACACAATATTTTAAAGCAATTATACTCCAATAAAAAAAAGTTTAAAAATAAATAAAAAAATAAAAAGAGAGGAAGACTCTGAAGCAGTATACCCCAGTGGGGAAGAGTCATTGATCGCTGATATTGTTTAGAAATGCTGGTCTGTGGTTGTAATAAAAGCAGACGAGCATTTAGTTGGCTTTAAGTTGTCTTTAAGTTTCTCCACAGGCATTGCAGCCTCTTACTGCCTGAACCCAAGGTGAACTTCTTCCACCCACCCACCCCCAGGCACTCCACTGCAAAAGAAGAATGATACCTTGATTAAATTCTAGACACTACAAATGGTGCCTTGGGTTCTCTATAGTAATGATGACAAATACCAATGGAAATACAGATCTTGTGGAACTTATAATAAAAGTTTAATTTAATTTTCTCCCAGCTTTATTGAGATATAATAAACATCTGGTTTAATTTTTAAATTAATCACTTAGTTATTACATAAATGAGCTTCAAAAGAAAAAAGGTGAAATAGTCTAATCTATTTAATGGAAAAAAATATTAAATGCTTAAAATTTTTATATTAGAGTCTATAAATGGAGGAGTTGAAAAACATGTAGTTCCTGCCTTTAAGGGACTTTAGGGGCCATTCTGATGAAAGAAATGACAGTTATTATAAAAGAGCCTTCCTATACCATAAAAAATAAAGAATTTAAACATTTGAGAAAATCTGAAAAGTTCCTGTAAAAACAGCAGAATGAACACCTCTTAATAGTACATACATAATTTATTACTAATACAATTAGATTTAAATCATTTCCATTTCTGTTACTTGGACTAGGTGTGTATATATGTGGAAGGAAAGGGAGAGAGGAAAGAAGAGAGCATTTATACAAAAACTGAACTTCTTAAGCTGTATATGGATGTAATTAAATAGACAACAGTTCTTGGAGAAAGTAGCAGTTGAATCTATTGAATTAACATTAGAAATAAATAAAAATGGACACTTTTTCCTGAATCAGACAGATCTATAATCACAGTTGTACATAATGATTGAATTTAAAGGTTAAGCAAGATGGTTTTCTGTACAAACTTACCTTTATAATTGTACCACTCTTTCAAAAAGCATTTATAAAAATATGACTATTTAAACAATACAGAAAATACATATACTAATATCTTAACAGAGTTTTCACTTTATCCCAGGTTAGAAACTCTTGTCATACTTAGAGATGTGGAAAGATTTGCCTTTAAAAATTTGAATATGTGCCCCATGAATGAATGAAACAATAACCAGCAAGCAAAATCAGTAGAGGATATTTAACTTTCAGGGACCAAACAATATGCAAACCTAAACAGGAGAGAATCTTCACTTAGTTAGAAAGAGAATTTGATCAGCCCTGGGAAATCTTATAGCCTACCTCAGCATTGTTAATTGCTGGGTTTGCTATAATTCAATGTAAGAGCTTTTAGTTCCTTATAAATCCCACAGTTGCCTATTGCAATGATCTTTAGGGTGGGTTGGGCATACCAGTAGTTTTATAGCAATAAAGGACTGTCTTGAAATCTGCTGGTTCCTTACTTGCCTTTTTACTGCTGGCCAACACTGACTCAAATTTACAAGCGTTCACTTAGACCTCTCTTAAACCTGTTTGGGAAAAGATTAACTTCAAACACAGACATTGTACTATATGTGTAATACACAAGTCCACCCGTAGCCATTTCTGTGTATTTCTCACAGGGATGGAAGCATCACATTTCTATCATGAGGAAGGAAACACATTTAAATGTGCTAAAAATTCCTCAGGTATTTATAAAATAAACTTGGAAAAAGGCTGTGGAATATGACTGCTAAATAGTACTAGGCTATGTGCTGAAATTATATGTTGCCCGAAAATAGTATTTACCTTTTGTGAAGGAAAAAGTAGAAATAAAATGAGTCACACATCATTTTAATAATTAATCTCTATTATCATTATTTTAAAAAGCAAAAAATATATATCCTTCTAACTCCAGAAGAGATCACATTTAAACTGTTCAAAATAGAATAAATTTTCTTCTAGAAACATTATTTGAACATCTAGTACACAATAGTACTCAGCTTGATGCCATAAAGCAGTACTTCTCAAAGTGCACCTGAACTCCTAACAGCAGAATAGAGAGAACTACCTCCATGAAATTGGAGAGGACAGATCTATTGTCTCAGACAGGATAGGCTAGATTGTGCTGCTGTAACAAACATCCTCAATATTTGCCTAAAACAGAGAAGGGTTCTTCTTACTCCCACTTCATATTCATTACAAGCTGACTGAGGAAACTGTTTAGTGTCATTTTCCTTTCAAGTTCCAAGCTTGAAGAAGTCGCTATCTGAAATATTGAAAATCAGTTTATCAAAAGAGAAGAAAGCTCTGGAAGGCTTCACACCAGCAATTAAATGATCTGCTCACGAATCATTAGACAGAACCAGGCATTCAACTTTAGGTTTCAAGAAGGCTAATCCATCCATGGGCCCAGAAAGAAAGGCGAGCCAGATCTCAGTGAGTGCCACACATTTCCCTAATTATTTTCTCTTAAAATAATTCAAATTTTGCATTCTGTTTCATGCTAAATCCATTACTATAAAAATAAGGTTTTTAATTACCACTAAGTAAAATTGACAACCGAAATAAATTTTTATTCTGTGGCACTGGAATATACAGTGGTCAGATCATGAAGAACATGTTCAATCATGAAAAGAGTTTTGCACTTTATCCTGAGGGCAATGAAATCCATATTTAAAAGGGGCTGTAAAATGATCAGAATTTTCATTTGAAAAGGTTACTCTGTTTTCCAGTGGGAATTTGTGTAGATTACCCCTTCAGAACACCCCTTCAGACTGAAGGCAGGGAGACCAATTAGGAGGCTTATAGAAATCCAGAGATGATGGTGACCCTGAACAAAGATTGTATAATCAGATTGGATAGAAGTGGACAGATTTGAGAAATATCAAAAAGTCCAACGGAAAAGACTTGGTGATTGGTTATGGAGGTTACAAAAAAAGGGAAAGCCTAGGGTGTTCCCAAATTTGACCAACTAGGCAGGAGATGACAACCATTCTCTGAGAAGAGAACAGAGATGGAAGAGCTAATTTAAGAAGACGAGTTGAAGAGTTCTGTTTTGGACTTGTTGAGTTAGAGGCATGTAGTAGATATACATGTGTTTGGATACCTAACAATTCTTGGGAAACAACCCTGCCCCTTCTTAAATCTACACAGTTCAAGTGGCATTGACCACACCCCTTAGTGTCAGGGACTGGCCAGAGTAATCCGTCCCCCTGGTTCAGGAGGGGACATATGACCTCAGTGACCCTGGGTTGCTTTTTTTGCCCCACATTCTTTTAAGAAAGAGGCTTGGACTTTTCACTACAATCCCTAGTTGAAAGGATGATATAAGCCTATCATTGCCACAACATGAGAAGAGAATGCTTGATATTGAACCCACACAGAGGAAAGAGGAGACAAGATAGTTCATGTAAGTCTATAAATTCCTGTGTTCAGCTATGTCTACCCACTTACACAGAGCAATAGATTCCTATTTTTATTTAAGCTACACTGACTCAGCTTTCTGTCACTTGCAACTGAGAACACCTGACTAATCCTTGATGAGAGTGGGACACCCAAAAGGAGTCACTGGAAAGTCATTTGAAATACTGGAAGCCTTCTTGAGCAACTAACAGAGATCGGAAAGAGGGAATTTTCTACTGGAAGGATATTCAACTCAATCTCTGAACTTCCTCCTGATTCTAAGATTCTATGAGAGTGTTTTAACGTCCCCCTAGAAAAATACTTCCCCCCTCCCTTCTCCTTCATGGTGAAAATGTCAATACTTTAACACCACTCTTTCATTATTTCTCCTCCTGATTAATGATTATTTCTAAACAGCTACTTGGTAGCTTTATGACCAGGATAGGGACAAACAGGGAAGAGAGGAGTTAGGAAGATATTGTTCAGAATAGAAAGCACACTAAGTTAGCACTAATCCTAAAAAATGAAAAAGGTTTAAGTTGTTATGGAGATTGTTTCCCCCTATTCTTCATATTTTCCATTAGGTCCAGTTAACTTGGATAATATCAGTCCAGCCTGGGTGGATTAATGAAGTGTGATGTTTGCATGAATGTTTGGAATCAAAAGATCTGAAAAGATATTGCTAGGACCAGAGGAACTAGCGGCCACAATTCCAGCCTTAGGGTCCCAGTTTGAAAATGAGATTTCCTATCACACTTAGCTTAAATAAGAGACTAAGCACTTTCCACCCTTGTAATGTGGGTATGTGATGCCACGTCCTCCAGCCCTGTGAGGGCCGAGCCTCTATTATAGTCATCTTGATATCTCTTTCCTCTTCTCTTCCAATAACCTCCCTCCCCAGTGTCTAGTACAGAGCTCTGCACACAATCAGGACTAAATAAATATCTACGGAGGGTATTAAAATGTAAAAAGCAGAATCTTCTGGAATACCCACAATCAAACGTACTTATCAGAAAAAGAAATCACACAGATGTTTTCGTAATAAGCAGAACCCAAATTAGTCATTCATGATTTCTGCTGATCATATTAGAATCACCTCGACTTAAAAAAATAATGCACACACACTCAAAATATCACTGGCTTTTTTCCATATAAGCAATATTTAAACATGAAACAAGCTGGGAAGGGGAATAAAAGCCTTTAGCTGCAGATGATTTTTTATCACAAACCATTTCCTTTGAGCGAGTAGTCCTGCTGGCATTCCCTGGAAATTAACCTTTGCTTCTGCTTGTTACCTGATGCATTGCGTGAATAAAAAGTATGCGTGACAGAACCTCATGTAGTCACTCAGCCCGAAGGAAGCATGAGCATACAGCACCCTCTGACTCAGCAAAGAGAGGTGCTGGGTCACCCATCTACTACAGAGAGACACACTAGCTGATTCAGAAAACCCATGCTCACCACAAGAAAAAGAAGGAATTCAGCACCAAGTGAGCCGGGCCTCCCCAAAATTAATCATTCTCTTTTTAAATTTAAATTTGCGTGTATTTGAGTCACAGCCCTATGATAATAATATGAGTTTCAGAGCCTTTGAGATCTTTAGAAGAAAGATACATTGTAAATATGAATGATGATAAAGCAAAGTGTGGGAACATTAGGGCAGTTGAAAGGATCTCGGGGTTCACGAGTTATTCCTTTCCATACGTTCAGGTCAACCTCTGCAACCAGGGCAATATTCTCCTTTCATGTTCCTCCAGTCTTTTGTGGGGGAGTGGTTAAAGAAGAAGATGAAGATGAAGATGAAGATGAAGATGAAGACAAAGACAAACACGAAGAAGCAGAACTGGAAGAGAAGAATGAAAAGGAGAAATTAATATCCTTTGCAGTCACCAAAATAAAGGATTTTTTGTAAAGCTCTCTGTGTTGTTAATGTCTGTTTATATTCCATGTATACACATACACTTATGCCCATTTTTAAGATTTTAATTTTTATTGCATAAAATATAACTCCACGTGTAGCCCATCTGCAAATAAACTACAGAAGCTGTCTAAATGCAACATGAATACTAAGACCATGGGAGCCGTTCAGGGTGGTGGTTAAGAAATCTGGCTTTAGAACAGACACTCTGAGGTGGCTTCAAATAGAACTTCCACCACTTACTAGACATTTGAATTTAGACAGGTTATTTAAACCCTAAAACACTCAGTTTCCTCCTTTGTTTATCAGAAATAATAATACCTATCTTACTGGGTTTCATTAAAGGTCAAATGAGATCATGTCTATTAAAAGATTAGCAGGGATCCTAACATTTGGTTATCAATAAATGGTAGTCATTGTTATTAACCGTAGGAGTATTGACCCTGACTTCAGGTAATCAAGATTAGCGAAATTCTGTACACTTAGAAATAGATCATTCTATCTTTCTTTCCTTTTGCTTCTCTAACTCATCAGAGCCAAGTTCTAGAAACCTGAATGGCCTGCAAGTCCTAGTTAGTGGGTATAATTGCTCTCTTTATTGTAATTATTCACAGTACTGCTAGTTTCACATTTGCATTGCTAATAAACCTTTCAAAGTGTGCTGACATTTAGGGTAGTTTCAAATGTTCAAAACTTTACAAGTGTCCATAATGAGGCCCAAATATTCAGAAATCATAAATTACTTTTAAAAAAATTATAGAGAAGTACACACTGATATCCTGGGGAAAAAAAGAACTTTCTCTGTCACAACACTAACATTAATTCAGAAATGTTCCCTTAGGTCAGGAAACTACTTAAAGTAAAGAA
Source organism: Balaenoptera acutorostrata (assembly GCF_949987535.1). Lineage (NCBI taxonomy): Eukaryota > Metazoa > Chordata > Mammalia > Artiodactyla > Balaenopteridae > Balaenoptera > Balaenoptera acutorostrata. The sequence continues at coordinate 33,132,223 of NC_080081.1, forward strand.
ACCAGCAGACAACTGGTGTTTAGAGACAATCATCGTGGGGTGTGGCCAAGACCCCACCCCCACCCCTATGGAGACCTTGGAATAATAATATCTATTTGAGACCTTACTATTCACGCATCGCTAGTCTAAAAGCTTTGCATGTGTTATCTCATTTTATTTTCATAACCATCCCACGAGGTATTATTTTTATTCCCATTTTATGAGTAAGGAAACTGAGGCACTGAGAGATTAAATTGCTTGTTCAAGATCATGGTTAGCAAGTGGGCAGTCAGTATTCAAATACAGACAGTGTTAAACCCTATGTCCCTGGGATGTGTTTTCCTCTATAGCCACTGGTGAAAGTTATAAATGTTAAGTATAACTTGAATTTACTGTACTGTATTGTTAAAAATTTACTTTTGCTATGAACTGCTAGACAAAAATAGGTTAATATTGGGAGGAAAATTTTTTCTCTACTGACTTCGGTCTGGTGCCTGGGGGCCTGCAAATTAACTGACAGATTAACAGGAGAGAAGACAAGATTTATTTACACATATGTGTGGGAGTTGCTTAGCAATGAGTAAGGTTTATATATATCAACTTAACAAAGGTAGGGGCTGGTTTAGGACTTCAGTGGGAAAGCATGGAAGGTTCTGTTGGGCTTTTCGATGCTTGTGGGAACGGGTAGTCAGTCTCCACGGCAACTGAATTTTCTGGAAACTCCTTCCGAGGGGTTAATGTTAGGTGTACCTTCAGGAGGTTCCACTTTAGTCAGATAAAGGGAAGTTCAGAGAAGATTTCCTGCTGTAGCTTCTGTAGCTCAAATATTTTCATTTTAAAATGATCTTTATACCAACTCTGAGGGTCCAAGTATGTCCCTACACTAATATCATCATCTCTCAGGTGGGGAACAAGGATAGCAGAAATAGATTGCATTCAAAGTTAATTCAGATTAGCTTTGTATAATCTGCATCAGTAATTAGTTCTAGTTACTGTGTTTGAAAGTCAAGCATTCTCTATAGCTACAAGTAATATATAGTAACACAATATTCATTAGTGCTTGGACCACAGGAGGTGCCAACTAAATATTTATTGAATGAATAAAAGAATCATTGTAAATATTAAATTGTCTTACACCAATCTAAATATATAGTAGGTTTCCATACACTTGTTGCTATCACTTACTTGAAATATCATTTTATTTATAAATGAACATGACAAATATTTGTGAGAATTACCACTTGAACTTAGGAAAAATCCATTTTCTTTTACATTGAGTAGATCAGCATCGACCAGTCACTTTTCAGACACCCAGAGTTTAAAGCTCACTGGCATGTTGAGTGATGAGCTATTGTGAAGATGGTCCCTCTACGTCAGGCCTTGGCCAAGTGTTAGAAGAGATGAACTCAAGTAACCCATGTTCATTCATGGACCAGTTTCCTCAAGCCCTCCACTCAAATATTTCTCTGCCACCTGCCTTGATATCCTCCATTTATTCAGTGAACAGCAAAAGTTGAAACTGGTACCTCCCCCAGAAGCATACATTTCAGCAGACCTTAAAGATGTAACCTAGAAGGAAGAAGCATGCCCAGAGGTATTTTATTCATACTTTCACCAATTCAACAAATATTTATTAAGTACACACCATGGCCCAGAAACTATTCCAGCTGCTGGGAATACATTGCATGGAACGAAACTGACCAAAATAAATAAATAAATAAATTCCTGCCTGCCCTCATAGAGTTTACATTCTAGTGAGCATTTCAGGCAATTGTCAGTCATCAAAAAAACCCTTCAAAGTACAATCAAAAGAAACATTAAAATGTCCAGAAACGATTGAAAATGATGAATCCTCAGAGCACCAACAAGACAGAATAAACATGGTCTTTGGAGGCTGACCGAGCTGGGTTCAAATCCTGTCCCTACCATCTACCTGCTATGTGATTGTTGCAGACAAGCTGCTGGTTTTCTCACCAGTGAAAATGCAATATAACAACATCTTTAGCATACAGTTCTTGAAAGTATTAGACAAAATAATGTAGGTATATTTGGGAGGGGGCTCAATTGCAGCCCCCCAAGGTTGAATTACAGTCTGTGCTCCTACTCTGAATAAAAATAATCACTTAAAGTTATAGTATGATTTACTTTTTATATTTATTATAATTGCGGTTGGAATGTCTAATCCAATATTTTGAAGTCTCCTATAGCCTCAGAAAATGACCAGTCTTTTCATTCATTTAATTCACTAGCAAAAATTAACTGAGCCCTTACCACATGGACTAAGCACTAGGTACACAGGATTAAATAGAACAGAAATAGTACCTGTCCTCATGGGCTGACTCGATAATTGGTGACAAGGACAATATACAAGTAAACAATTAAAGTTATAGTTGCAAAATGTAATGTGGTCATCAAGTTCAAAAACAGCCCCTCCTCATCTGCCCCTGTCATCCCTTCTGGTCTTTTGGGGGGCCTTCCTCTAACAATATCTCCTCTATTTCTTGAACCTGTCTATTTCTGCGTAAACTTTTCCCTCAACTTAAAAGCAGACACAAGTCTCTCTCATTCTTAAACAAAACCAATGACATCACCCCAGGATCACGTGCCCCTTTCTGATGGATGCTTTATTTCCTCCTTACCTTTTGCAACCAAGCTCTGCAGTCTGTTCCTACTTCTTCACATCTTAGGCAGTCTTCTACTCTTTGAGGATAAGGATGTCTCCAGCCACACAGAGACCTCCACCACCACTGCTCCCACCCACATCCCACGGTGCTCCAAGTCACCAAGTGACCTCTCCATGACCAAATCTACCATTCCTGGCCTTCTACTGCACTTCCCTCTGTGGGTCATTCTCTCACATTCAAATTCTTCTTTTGGCTTCAATGACCCTGTGCTCTTCTAACCTTGACCTTTCTCATTCTGCCTAGATAATTCTTTTTTCTCTCCCTGTCTTTTCATTTCTCAGGAGTCTTTCCTTGACTATTTCTCTGCTCCTCTACATAAATCCTCCCTAGAAGTCTGCTTCTGTTCTTAGAGTTTCGCTTCCTTTAACATGTCTTTATTGTGGTGGTCCCTCCACTGTGATGATACATACTCAGACCTTCCTCAGATAACTACTATGCTAGTCAAAACTAGTTCAAGGATGGTGTCTTCCAGAAAAGTTGTAAGTCTGCATTAGACTTCCTTTACCCCAAATGCTGTAACATTCTGGGCATTCCCTAGTCTCTTTCACCTTAAAAACCAACAACAAACACACTCTTCTTTTAAAAAAATATTTATTTACTTATTTTTTGGCTGCATCAGGTCTTAGTTGCGGCATGTGGGACCTTTCGTTCTGGCGCACGGGCGCTTCATTGCGGTGCACGGGCTTCTCTCTAGTTGTGGAGCACGGGCTCCAGAGTGGGTGGGCTCAGTAGTTGCGGCGTGCAGGCTTAGTTGCTCTGCAGCATGTGGGATCTTAGTTCCCCAACAGGGGATCAAACTGGCTCCCCTGCATTGCAAGACGGGTTCTTAACCATTAGACCACCAGGGAAGTCCCCAAACACACTCATTTAACCTTATACCTCCCTCCAGCTACAGCCCCATGTCTTTGCTTCTTATTATAGCTAAGGTGACCATATGTACCAGTTTCCCTGCTTTATGCCTGCTGTCCTGGTATACCATCTGGTTTAACATTTGTCCCAGAATTTTTCTTTTTAAAAATGAGGTAATATTACTAATAGTTGATTCAAAATAAGTTGGAATGGGTGTGATAGACCTTTTGCTTTGTACTCCTAGCATCTGTCTTGGTTTCAGCTCAGCGTATGTGAGTCACATAACCAGTGAGTGGAGTTCTCACTTTAACACTTGGTTAAATCTGAAAGACATCAGTGGTAACACATCACTTCTTCCCTGACCCTTTTGTGATACAGCATAACTACATCCTTGTTCTCAGGAGCAACGTGCTATTTGCTACCTGGTAAAACAAAGATGCTCAGACACAAGCAGCTGGGGAAAACTAACTCCTTCTGGACCCAGGCAGGGTACAACAGCCTGCCGATCTGTGGCCCATGCCGTGAACTAAGAGAAGCACAGGCACAAATGACAGTGTCGGTGAGGAATGTGAGGACTCATAGGTTAGATGTAAGAAAAATACACAAAAGAATGGAGGCTGAGTAGTCCTACCTTAAAGCATATAAACTATTTATGTGCCTTTAAATTACTTATTTATTGTTTGTTTGATAAAACATTTCTACTTTTCAATAAACTCTTTTGGTAGCAACAAACTCAAAAAATGAAAATGCAAGTTCAACATTAAGTTCTGAATTTCCATTTCTCAGGAAACAGTTGGTGAAGAACTTTTGTTGACATTAACACAGAATGTTAATTGCATAGAATGTGTGCTGACATTAATATCCACCACAGGGGCCAAAACCAGAAGATACACATGTTGAAAAAACATCAACATCTATTGAAAAACTTAGTAGCAAGTTTAAAAGAACTATGCCCAAAGATGATCATTCCACATGTGTAGCTACAGAAGATGCACGTGCATGCCATTCTATGAGGCATGACTTTTCATTTAGATCCAATGACTGTTGTTGTTAATTAATTTTCCCCACTTTTATTCCAAGTTTTCTTTTATATCTGCAAAAAGGAAGTGATGGCTATTAATATGTTGATTTCATTAGCAGAAGACACTTGCAAACATTAAAATTATGCCTGTTTTGTATTAGTAATATTAGATACTCCAAACAAAATATCAATTAAGTTAATTCCAATAAAGTTTTGATTATTTAACTCATTTCATGTACTATAATAAAGTTTTGGGGGGACTTCCCTGTTGGCGCAGTCGTTAAGAATCCGCCTGCCAATGCAGGGGACGCGGGTTCAAGCCCTGGGCCGGGAAGATTCCACATGCCGCGGAGCAACTAAGCCCGTGCACCACAACTACTGAGCCTGCGCTCTAGAGCCCGCAAGCCACAACTACTGAAGCCCACGTGCCACAACTACTGAAGCTCACACGCCTAGCCCATGCTCTGCAACAAGAGAAGCCACCGCAATGAGAAGCCCGCGCACCACAACGAAGAGTAGCCCCTGCTCACTGCAGCTAGAAGAAAGCCCGTACGCAGCAATGAAGACCCAATGCAGCCAAAAATAAATAAATAAATTTATTTAAAAATAATAATAATAAAGTTTTTGGAAGTTCATTCTGTAAACGTTGAAACATTTGGCATTATTGTAAATATTATAAATCTACTTTAAGTTCAACACTGAAGATAATTCGTGTGTGGAAGGTGATAATACAGAAACAAATGTTGGTAGAGCACAGCATCATGATTAAACAGTTTCGCTACTAAATGAACAAACTTTGGAGCACATATGTTCTAGGATTTGGCTCTTGTGCTCCCAGAGTTCATAATGGCATACAAAAGTTTGTAGTAATGCACTGATCATATTAGAAATATTTTTATATTTACACAAAGTAACTAGATTACTAAATAATTGAATATAAAAATCATTTCAGCATAGCAGTAAATTCTTTCTCTCTTTACTGCCTGACATCAGTTGGAGTTTAGAAGTGTCTTTTTGAAATATTTCTTTGTGATGCAACCAAACCATCCTATGATGGTAACACGCTTTCTGTAAACAAGTTCTCTAAATTTTGGTTGTATTTTGTTTAGAATCAGCTTGAAATCTTTAATCAAAGCAGTCAACACATGGAGCACCAAAAAAAGCCTTCAAATTTTGAGGCTTTTCACAAATTGAAATGATTGGAAATAAAGCTTACAAATATGAGGGCATTGAAATTGATCCCTACAAAAGCAAAAAGGAACTGAATATATTAGGCGATGAGAGCTCACTCTTTATGCGAGATTTGATTGTGGAACTCTATAATTGTGTTTTAGAATATTTTAATTTGTGGGGAGCATATTTTGATACAGCCCCTTTTGTTATTGGAAAAAATTCATATTTTATACAGAAGTGAAAAATTGAGAAGGCTTATAATTTTATAGCCTCAAAATTTGTACAATAATCAAAAGAATTATAAATGGAGATGAGTATATTAGAGACTTTTGTCTTACAAAGATATTTTAAAACAAAGATGATTTGAATGAAGGGGAAAAGACAATAGTTTAAAAAAAAAATTAGCTCAAATAGTTAACAGTACATTATCTCCCAACACTGCCAGAAAAATAAGAAAGAGAGAGAGAGAATTGAGAACATCCTCAATTAACAGAATTTACTCTGAGCTTACCATGTATCCCAGCACCAGTAGAGAGAGGGTATTCTTTATTTAAAATACTGTGTTTTACAAGGAAGAGTAAATAAAGTGTCACATTTTCAAATTTTAAGTCATAAAATGAAACACTGAAGAAGATTGCAGGCAGCTTTATGGAAAAAAATTCCGGATAATAAAACCACATTAGAAAAAATACATTCTTTAGAAAAATAATGGGGAGAGATATGATAAAGGACCCCTTTCAAATTTGTGAACATACGCCAAGAATAATTATTTTGTTTATATTGTTTTTATTGTTCAGAAAAGTCAATACAGTGAGAATTAAATTATTTTCATTACTACATATATAATTAATATTTCATTTCTAGAGAGAACTTTATTTTTGATTTTTGATGGCTATTGTAAAAAATTTTTAGAGATCCCACAGATTTGCTAAAATCAATTAGTTAACAAATACTTACTTCAAAATGATATAATTTTACCCATCAAATTATTACGCCCATTCACCTTAAAGGGTGAATTTTATAGTCTATAAATTATGCTTCAATAATCTGATTTTTTTTAATTACATAATTTATTTATTCTTAGCACACCCCTCCCTCTTCACTCTCTAAAGTGTCCTAGCTTGGATAGTAAATTATATGTTCATCTGTTCATAACAAAAATCTTAAAAGAGTTGCCTATACTTCCTGCCCACACCTCCCCATGTCCCATTCACTCTTCAATTCACTTCAGTTGGATTTTTCAACTCCGTCACTCCAGCGAAGGCATTTTTTTCAAGACACCGTTGATAAGCATTTTGCCAAGTTAGTGTTCTATTGTCATTTTACTTAACTTCTCTCCAGGATTCAACACAGTTGACCAATTCCATCTTCAAATATTGTCTTCTATTGGCTTCCATGACAACACATGATTCTGGTTTTCCTCTCAATCCACTGCCCATTTCTTTCTACTGTCTTTTGTTTGCTCCTCTTCCTGGACTCTAAATCTTGGAAAGACCCAAAACTCTGTCTTCTATTGCCATTCATTCCCTAGATGACCACATCCTGGCCCATGGCTTAAAACACCAGCTATATGTTGATGATGAGCAAACATGTCCCTGGTCCAGATTTCCCCTTGAGCTCCAGATTTGCATATCTAACTCCCTACTGTTAACTCCCTAGTAACTCCCTACCTCTCCAACAGAGCCTTCTTATTGCAATAATAATAAAACACAAACACAAAATTATTGACTAACAAGACCCTGCATGATCTGTCCATGCTTCTACCTCTCTGACCTCATCTTTTATGTTTACCTTTCTCCCTCTCACTCTGATTGCTCTATCAATCCTGGCCTTCTTCCCTTTCTTTGAGCCTATCAAGTTCATTTCTACCACAGGGGCTTTATGAATGCTGCTCCCTCTTACTGGATGTCTTTGAATGGCTGGCTTCTTCTCATGATCCAAGTCTCAGCTCAGTTCTCCTCCTCAGAAAGGCTTTCTCCAACCACGTAAAGTAGCCTACCCACTTCCCACCCAGCCAAAAGCCCTCTGACAGTGGGATGAATCCGGAACAGTCCCCCCCTCCCTGCTCAAATATGTTCAAGTCCTAACCCCTGCAAACTGTGAAGATGACCTTAATTGGATAAAAGTTCTTTGCAGATGTAATTAAGGATCTCAAGATGAGATCATCCTGGACTTAGGGTTGGAGCTAAATCCAATGGAAGGTATTTTTCCTTATAAGAAGAGAAAACACAGAAACACAGAGAAAAGATAATGGGAAGAAGGAGGCAGAAATAGTAGTAATCTTCCTACAAGCCAAGGAATGCCAAGAGTTGCCAACAAGCATCAGATGCTAAAAGAGAAGCATGAAACCCGTATTCCCTCAGAGCCTCCAGAAGGACCAAAATTTTGATTTTACATTTCTCTCCTCTAAAACTGTGAGAGAACATGTTTTTGTTGTTTTTAAACCTCCCAATTTGTGTATTTTGTCACAGCAGCTCTAGAAAACTAATACATCCTCCTAAGATAATCCTGCCTTACTCCCTTTGCAGACCTTCTCAGTGTTCGGTGTCATCCATTTGATTATTTTCATACTTGTTTATTTTCTGCCCCCCACACACGTAGGCTCCATGAAGAAGCTTATTTGTCGTATTTATCACCGGATATTCATACCTAACTCAGAACTGAATCTACATGCAGTAGAAACTCAGTAAATACTTGTCAAATGAATGAATGTTGAAACAACTGTTACCTCTTCTTGAAACAATTACAGGTCTTTCTCCTTGATGTGACTTAAGCTCTTTGTTAGATGAACACCGTGTCTGTTTTATTCACCACCTTACCCACACTCCCACCACACCAATTAATATAAGGCCCCCGGTACACATGCCTTAAATATGTTTGGGACATCCGATGTGTCTTAAGCATTGTCATATACAATGCTCTAAACACAGTTATCTCATTTACTTCTCAGAATAATACCTCAATTTACATACTATTGTCTTCATTATATAAATGAAGAATGTGAAGTTAAGAACAGTTAAGTAAATTGGGAAGATCACCAAGTTAATAAGTGATGGAATCAGGATTTAAACTGAAGACTCTCTGATCTCACATGCCAAGCCTGTCCCACTAACTTAGCCTTCTTAGCAATAACAATTCCTGTGCAAAATAAAAATAAAAAATCAAATATTAAAAATTAAATTAATATGTTAAAGATTTAACATTTTTTTAAAATTTGTGTTTAATTTTATTGTTTTAATTAATTTTTATTGGAGTATAGTTTCTTTACAATGTTGTGTTAGTTTCTACTGTACAGCAAAATGAATCAGCCATACATATACATATATCCCCTCCCTTTTGGACTTCCTTCCCATTCAGGTCACCACAGTGCATTAAGCAGAGTTCCCCGTGCTATACAGTATGTTCTCATTAGTTATCTATTTTATATACAGTATCAATAGTGTATATGTATCAATTCCAATCTCCCAATTCCTCCCACCTCCCTCCTTTCCCCCTTGGTGTCCATACATTTGTTCTCTATGTCTGTGTCTCTATTTCTGCTTTGCAAATAGGATCATCTATACCATTTTTCCAGATTCCACATATATGCGTTAATATACAATATTTGTTTTTCTCTTTCTGACTTACTTCACTCTGCATGACAGTCTTTAGGTCCATCCATGTCTCTACAAATGACCCAATTTCGTTCCTTTTTATGGCTGAGTAATATTCCATTGTACATACGTACCACATCTTCTTTATCCATTCCTCGGCTGATGGGCATTTAAGTTACTTCCATTTTAAAATTACCTCCCTCACTCAACTCCAGATGCCCAATATTCCACAAAGAGACCATTCTTTCTCTGTCTTAAAACAAGCAGAAGCTTTTCCAGTATCACTGATGAACATTCCTACTAAATTACATCTGTCATCTACACGTCAGAAGAGCAGATTTGTTAGGTAGAAGAAGAACAGAACTTTGGGAGGCTGGATTTGTTATTAGCTCAGTGGTTTTCAAAGCCCTGTGTGTAGAAGATCATGGGGGTGGTGGTGGGAAAATGCAGTTAAAAATGCAGATTCCTGGGCTGCACTCACAGATACTCTGATTCAGTAGGACCAGCTTCCTTAACAATCAGTGGCATGGGTACTACTCAAAGAGGAGCCATGTGAGCAATATCAAAAAAGAAAAGGGGTACAGCAAAGAGAAGGCCAGAGATGCCAAAGTCAACCTCCACCAGCTTCCCAGCTGTGCCAAAGGCTGGCCCTGGTGGGGAGGCATAATTAGTGTGGGTAAAAGGATTTTGTATCTTTGGGTGGAAAATCATCTAAGCATGCCAAATATCAATATTGTCTTTCATCTGAGCTTCTCTATTCACTTTCTCCTGCCACACCTTTCAAACTGTGGTGATGGGAACAATAATAAGCCTGTGTTATTTGGTTCCATCAGAGCTCTTTCTTATAAATCTCCTCAAAATCGTATTTATTGTCATACAAATTTAAATGTATTACAGGATGTGAGTGGAAAAAGCAGTGGTAGATATTTACTCTTTGGCCTTTCTTCATGATTGTCTTTTTTTTTTTTTAACCCCCAAAATACATGTAAGATGGCAAATTTCTGCTAAGTAACTTAAAGTGCTTCACGTTTGGATCTAACTCTCAGCATTAAATTCCATAAGAGTTCCAGGTGGAAGTTGGAAATATTTTCATTAGCATGACATCTTCATTTTATAAGTAACCAAGGTGAATCAGAACAGGAAGAGATTAAGCTTGTCTCTGTAACCAGGACAATCCCTTTATTTATCAAAAACAAGTGATGAAACAAGGTAGAAGGGGAGTGAGACAAAGGACTAAATCCTGATTATGGCTCTAACTGGTTGTTGGCCTCAAAATCCACTTGTACTCTGAGCTTTCCTCTTGTGTGAAACGGCAGTTGGATCAGATGAATACTAACAAACTAACCTGGATAAGTCTGTGTGATCAAATCATCCCCTTAGAGGAAATTCAACAATACACAGTGAAATAGAAACGCAGCCAATTCTTTTTTTTTTTTTTATTGAGGTATAGTTGATTTACAATGTTGTGTTAATTTCTGCTGTACAGCAAAGTGATTCAATTATACACATACTTATGTTCTTTTCCATTATGGTTTATCCAAGGATATTGGCTATAGTTCCCTGTGCTATACAGTAGGACCTTGTTGTTTATCCATTCTATGCAATAGTTTACATCGGCTAACCCCAAACTCCCAGTCCTTCCCTCTTTTTGATTATCTCTTCTGAGAGGGAAGTATTTCTTCAAACCATCCAAAAGCTATGTCTACCTGCCTTTCAGTTTAATAAGGGTTAATGAAACTACGATCGACAAATCCAATACAGAAAGATCTGAGAACCTGCTCAATCTTTCCATCATTCAAAACATTAGGCTGGGCTCTACCGTTTTCTTTTTATAGCTCATAACTAATCAGGAGGAAAGCGGGTAGAGAAATAAGCGACGCTTTAGCTTTGGAAAATCTTTCCTGTTAGCTGAATTGAGAGTAGAGAGCCTCAAGCCTCTTTTTAATTTTCTACTGGATTAGATTGAGCTAACAGATAATCAAGCAAGAAATGGACAAGTACAGTATTTATGGAGCAGCTACAAAGGGGCTAGAATTGAAATAAGCACCATAGGGAATTCCAAAGAATAACATACAGTGTGCCCCAGCCTCATAGAATTTATACTTCATTTGCTGAGGGAAAACACTGGCACACCTAAGATCTACAAAGAAAACTTGTTATATATATAATTTTCGACACAAATAAGAACATTTCTGGATGGAGGAAAAGAAATAATCTCCATAAAGAGAATCTGCCTCTGCAAGCTATATGGTGAACTGAGATAAAAGATGTAACTAAAACCTCCAAATTGAGTGCACTGACCACCTCTCACCTCCAAGATCACACTACTTGAAAGCTAGGTCAAGCTACCCTTGATAGGAAGGCAGTATAATGCTATTCAAGATTAAATTTCAGAGGCAGCTCAGAAGAACGTTTTCAAAAATCTGATTTCCAAGTTTCCATGGGGAGTCAACTTTTTAAGAAGAATCCTTTAACATGTTTTGGAAATCTTTTGTAACCTCTAAAGAAATGTTTTTTTAATTGGACTGGACAAGGCATAGCGATTATTAATGGCAGTTTTGCATCGTGCCTGAAAATTAGTTAGGAAAATGGACAATTCCTATGGGGTTTGTGTTCTTAGAGATTTTTTTTTTCCATAAACAAAAGAGACGGTCCTTATAATGGAAAACTAGTTCCAAGATATACAACTTAAGCGAAATATGGGAAAGGAATTATTTTTCTCCAAAATACTTTCCTTCCTTCTTGTTCTAAATGGTTATTACAGTGTTTTGTTTTGTTTTTTTCTGATAGAACAATAGCTCTTATTTCCACAAAATAAATGGTGTAAGCAATCAAAAAAATATTTCCCTAATGGAAGACAGATAAAAGAGAGAGAGAGACAGAGAGACAGAGAGAGAGAGAACCCACTCTACAAAAAAAAACAAAGAAAATCTCCAGCACTGTGGTTTGTATTCAAATGGAAGAAAATAAAATGAGCTTTTAACATAATGATTTTACTGTTTAGTGCACAATCCCCATTTTCACATTTCGAAACATGTGCCAAACAACTCAGAGGTATGGGAGGATACGTGAAGAAGACCAGAGTACCTATTGGCATCCCAGCAAACTGAGCCACAGAAACAGAAGATTATGAAATTAAAAAATTGTTCCTCAAGTGGGAAGGTGTGTCTCTTTGTCCCTTGAATACCAAGACTTCTATATGAGTTTTGTTTGCAACTAGATGATCAGAACGTCTAATTGTAGATTTCGCTGTAGGTAAAATGGTGAAATAATAGGTTATAGTTCTATGTAGTGAGCGCCTACTGTATACCAGGCACTTTGCACACTATACACTTCAGTATATAGTAGAAACTGAGGCTAAATAATTAACCTGTGATCACACAATTTATAAATGGGTGCAAGATTTGAATTCAGTTATTTTTGGCTCAAAAGCCTTCATTCATCCTCCCCTTCCTCACCACCATCACCTCTCTGCCACCCCAAAATGTGCCACTTGGCATTTTGGTTATTTTGAGTTAAAGGCACTAGAGAAACAGCAGATGAGGAAGGTTTCTCTGACCTCCCTGTCTCTACCTAAAAGCAGGTGATAAGATTTCCTATGAGAAAGGTATCTTTATTGCTCCAGGAAGAAGAACATTCTTATTGTTCAGACTGGGAGTCGATGCCAAAATGCACTTGTACAAACCAACCTACTAAAATAACCCTTATTGGGAATTCCCTGGCAGTCCAGTAGCTAGGACACCGCGCTTTCACTGCCAAGGGCCCGGGTTCAATCCCTGGTCAGGGAACTAAGATCTCACAAGCCGTGTGCCTCGGGGGAAAAAAAAATTATTTTAAGTAAAATAAAATAACCCTTCTCTTCTGTTAGTTTACCCTATATATTTCTTAATCACTGTCCCACAATTTACGGCCCCTAGCCCAAGCCCCTTTGTCTTGTTGCATCCACACAATTTGTCATTCTTTGTTTTAAAAAGTATATAAGCTTTGGGGCTTAATGGCTTCTTCGGGTCTTCATTTTCCTTTTGAAGACTCCTGCGTCAACATAAAAATATTGAATAAAATTTGCATTTTTTTTTCCTGTTTGTCAGTCTTATGTCAGCTTAATTCTCAAGCCCCGCCATAGAACATAAGAGGGTAGAAGGAAGTTTTTCCTTCCCTACACCATCTACCCAGTGCTCTCATACTTCTTTCTCTAGGGTTTTCCTGTCATGGAGGAAATAAAAGCAATTCACATAACTTGTTAATGATTTAATGTGTTATTGGCCCAAGAACCATACACGAGAGAATAATATTTAAACGTGGGTCCCCAGTGGCAACCTTTCAAAGCATCTGGAGAGGAAGCATGTTTTAAGGTTCAGGTGAAACTTGGTCACACCTTTCAAACTTCCCCACATAGGGCCACCATGTTGCACAACTCCGGGCTCATGTACATGGGAATCTAAGAGAATCGTGGCCCGCAGAGTTACATAGGGCACTGCCGACGTGGCTGTGTGGCCTTGGGGGACCAGACCCCATGTAATTGTCAATGGTCAGCAACTAAGGAGACCTTATTGATTATCTCCATCCAGCATCTGTTTATTTTACAGAAAAGAAAACTGAACCCTAAAAGGTTAAGTAGCTGCCCTACTAATATGAAAGTTAGAATTAGGGAGAGGGCAGAAGTGGTGGGAGGGTGGGGGAATGGGGGATAGATGCAGGGGGAGGGAAAGGAAACCAGGGGATGAAAGAGACAAGTTTGCTGGACTTCCAACTGAGTCCCACAGTTGATGCTTGAAAAATATTAACTCATCAACTCTCCCCACCCCAACTTTGTAATTAATTTGGCAACTCAAAAAGATAAGGATTGACCCAGTAAGTCAAATGAAGTCTATCTCAAAGACGTGGAGCAAAATCACAATGCAGGTACAAGTTTTCCTTCTCAGAAAGAGGTCATGGATATTTCAACCCCAAACCCACCAGCTCTAAAATCCAAGCTTCATGGGTCCAATGATTCCTCTAGATTAGGGAAGATTCGTAACTTTTGGAAGGAAAGTGAGCAGTTTTGGAAATTCCGTTCAGTCTCCTAATTACAAAGTTCTAGTTAGCAAGCTCGAGCTTTGCTTTGGCGGCTTTCAAACTGTGATTAGCTGGGTTTCCAGGGAATTGCTTCAAGAATTCTAGAAAACACATGATTTGCTGATTACCAGAATACCCACCTCAGGACAGAGAGGATCAATCACCAGGAGAGCTGACATAATGGAAAAGGACTTGGGAGCTGGTTGCCCTACCTGCTTATCATTAATTTCTTGGGCTCCTACACCCAAACAATGACCCAAATCTAAGCGTTTCCTTGTAAGTAGGGTTCCGCTGCTTTAGAAAAAAGTTTGTTGAATATCAAGTTATGTGGAGAGTTCTGTAGCCCCCCAAAGCTATAGAAATCTCCCTGAGAGAAGTTTCAGCGTTGGAGATGTTTCTGTTTAGTGGACTGCTCAGGACAGCAACCACAGTCATCATGGCAGTGAATACCCAATCTAAAACTGCTGTGCATATTTACAATAGCCAAGACATGGAAGCAAACTAAGTGTCCATCAACAGATGAATGGATAAAGATGTGGCATATATACGCAATGGAATATTACTCAGCCATTAAAAAGAATGAAATAATGTCATTTGCAGCAACATGGATGGACCTAGAGATTATCATACTAAGTGAAGTAAGCCAGAGAAAGACAAATATCATATGATATCGTTTATACGTAGAATCTAAAAAAAGGATACAAATGAACTTATTTACAAAACAGAAATAGGCCCACAGACATAGAAAACAAACTTATGGTTACCAAAGGGGAGGGGAGGAGAGGGATACATTAGGAGTTTGGGATAAAAACACACACACTACTACATCTAAAATAGATAACCAACAAGGACTTACTGTATAGCACAGGGAAGTATAGTCAGTATCTTATAATACCCTATAATGGAAGAGAAAGTAAAAAAAGAATATATACATATATGTATGTATGTATAACTGAATCACTTTGCTGTACACCTGAAACTAACACAACATTGTAAATCAACTATATTTCAATTAAAAATTTTTTAATGTAAAATAAAATTGCTGTGCAAAACATGGACAATTGAGGAATAGGCATTTCATCAAAACAAGGTTATTCTGTCAAGGAATGAAACAGATGCTGGTGTGAGCACTGCTAAGTGCAAAGCTTACTAGCTGAAGCTGAGGGAACTAGATTTAGATGAAGGATCTGCATTTCATTTTGAAAGCATTATCATTTTCCTGGGGATCCATTGACTAATATTCTTCCCTCCACAGCACGGAGTCGTGGAAGGTCCTTATTGCTGATTGGACTCTAGAACCACTTTTAATCCTCTTTGTTGTGCTTTGTCTATGGGATATCAGCACCAACTTTCTCACTGAAAGAAAAAAGGCAAGAATGAACAAGACTTTAGAAAGCTAGAAGGATGTTCTATCTCTCCACCTTAAAAAGTGGCATATAGGAGCCTGCACGTTCTACTCAAGCATTTCTCAACAATGGGTCACAATTCCTTGGGGATTGGAGAAAGGTTTCAAGAGCGTGTTCAAACTGAGATTTTCAGGAAGCTTCTGTCTTTGTCCTGGGCACCAGCACTGCCTGAAAGAACGGTGTGAAGAGCGGTAAGAAAAGGTGCCCATGGAAAGTGTGTGTGTTCAACCAGAAAGGGAAATTACAAGACCAGAGAAATGTCCACCCTTCCACTCAGCTCCACACCCTGTTGCCACAAAACTATTGTGTTGAGAAAGTTTGATTACCACCACAGCCTGACTTCTGCCTGGTCCTTTAAGTCTACACTTATGAGGTGGACATAGAGAGTTGACAGAATCTATAAGGTCAGAAATGTTTGCCTGCACTGGAAAGAAATTTGAGGTAAACCTCATGAAGTCTCCCCCCCAGCACACTTGACCAGCACCAAAGATAACAGTGGTATAGTTGCACTGATGACCACTCGACCCTGGACACTCCCATAAAGGAAGAAGCCTTCTTAGAATGTAGAAAGTACCACTATCATCTGTGACATCTCTAGAAAAAAGAAAACCTTCTAGAGGCAGTACAGTTTGTTGCTGAGCTATTAAAAGATTTCAAATTCTTCACACAAGTCCTGCTGAGACTACCTGCCACTCCATTTGAATATAGTGCCCTAGTATTAGACAACCCCTTCTTATAATTTTGAAACTGAATCCATCCTCCTTTCAATTTTGTTATAGGAAAGATTTCTCTAGTTAATGTTTTTCAATTCGACAGTCATTTATTGAGACCCACAATGTGTCGGCACATAGGGAATATGTCACCTGCTCCAGAAGGGAAACTAAAGTTGTCAATAAACACACTGAAATGTGTGAGAAGTGTTATGAGGAAAGTAAAGCTAGAATGCTAAAGGTGAGGTGGGGACACAGCTGCTGAGCGGATTTTTTAAACCAGTTTTCTAAGTAAAATTCCTTTCCTAAAAGAATTCTCTTTTAGCTATTTGATATCAGTTACTAATGGAATTCCTGACTAGGATTCTGATTTCCTACATAAGCCCCCTCATTTACTTCTAAATTATAAGTTAGTACATCATTCAGTCATTCAACAGTTACTTGAGCACCTACACGTGTGCAGGTAAAGAAGAATCTTTTGATTTCTAGATTATGAAGCAATGGTTTAATGAGTCTCAAGCTATCCAGAAAATTTCAATCCTTGAGCAGAAATATCAGAGTCTTTTGCTTGTTATTCTTTGCTTAGCTCTCTGGAAAGAATTTGACAAGAGTCCGGGTGAGACATCTAAAATAAAAATAAAAACCACCTTACCGATCCAGGGAACTTTTTACATCAGCATATCAAATTATATCCAAATAGCCAATATGAAAATTGCTCTCCAGATTTCATAGCATAATCAAACAATAACAAGAAAAGAAAAAGGTCCTTCCAAATATGATCTAGGTAAGATAACCAGCAATGTTTATCTTTCCCTGAGCTATTGTGATGATTAATAAGATAATGTTCACAAAGGACTTTGAAGGAGTAATGTAATGTACTTTGAAGCATTATCATTTTTTTATTAATGAGTTTTGATTCTGACAACTGCCAATTGCACTACAGCCATGGTAAACTCTTGGTCATCTCCACAAAGGAAGGGACACATGATCCAAGGGAGCAAATAGCGTATGGTGGCAGCTAATATTTGCTCCAGGAAAAAGCCAAGTCCTGCTAGAGGCAGAAGCTACCAGGTAAAGCAACCAGAAAACAATCGGGAGGGACAGGTTAGGATGCTAGGATAGGATCAAAGCTAGTATAGAAAGAAACGCACTCCAAATGTACATAGAGAAAATTTAAAGGGATAACTTAGAGTTCCCACACCAAGGCAAAGTTAATTGTATTGCATTCATTCATTCACTTGTACTCATACCAAATATTAATTACCTCTATGTACCAGGCGATGTTCTAAGTGCTCAGGATATAAAAACAAATAAAACAGCCCCTGTTTTCAAGGGACTTACACTTTATTGGGGGGCAGAGAGGAGAGGAAGTAGAGAAGCATATAGACAAATAGTTACTATTGAATTATAGACTATATGAAAGAAATTCATACAGGGAGAGGGGACACAGAGGAAGAAGAGCTCCCAGTACTTCCCTTCCCATACAAGGAAGGGAAGTACTGGGAGAAACTCAAGAAAGATTGTGTATTAAAAGAACAGAGGGAGGAAAGGCATTTCAAGTAGAGGGAACATTGGTCATAGAGATTGCCTGTGAACAGTGTCCCCTAGAGTCATACCAGTGACCACTCCAAACTCAATGACCCTGGTTATGAGTAGAGGTTTAAGGGACCCAAAGTGGAAAGCAAAGTTTGGTCAGAAGTTAAGGACCAGCTCTAGGAATTACGATTTATCCTAAAGGCATTGAGAACCCTCTAAAATTTTTTTAAGCAGGTAAGTAACATAGTCATATTTGTGGTTTGGGGGAGATTTCTGTAGTATCAGCATGAAATGTAGATTGGAGAGAAGGTCTGGATGGAGAGCTTGTTGTAATTGTCCTTGTGAACAATTCCAAGGGATGAAGAGGAAGGGAAAAATTTACATGTGAAGGAGGTAACATCAGACTTGGATGTTGATAAGAGGAGAAGTGGGGGGAAGGAAGTATGAAAGTTATCCCCAGGGTCATGACTTGGGTGGCAGAGTCAGTAACCAAAAGAGGAAAAGGGAAGAAGAGAAAAGCCAGGGGTCAGAAAGCTCACGTATTCCTTCTCTTGGTCACCAGCCTCACCACTCATCCTGCCCCCAAGATACCTGTGCACCTCAAATTACTCTTGTGAGACAGGAAGAGAAGAAATGCCAGATGGAACAGGGGCTCCAGAAGTAATTCTCTCCCCTAATTCTCTCTGGGGTTTATTGCATCCTAATGCTGCCTGGGACATGCATTCAAAGGGTTAAGGTGGTTAAAGGTGTTTTAGAGGCAAATTTCAAACAATGTTTCTGTCACTCCCCTTTCAGATTCCTTAATGGCACCTAAATGAAAATAAAGGTTCAAATTAAGTTCAGAAAACTTTAAAGCACTTTTTAATGGTGGAATTTCAGCATTAAGGGTTTCTTTATTTCTTACTTTGTTTCATGTGTTAAATATTAACTTGAATTTTGTAAGAATTCAAAGTTTTAACAAGTAGTTTTTATACTTGCCAATTAAAAATGTGTCTACAGTAATAAATATCTCAAACATCCTCCAAATGACAAATATATTTCCATGGCATAGACTTTAGAACATGAAGTAATATCCTAATATAATTAATGTGCCATAATTATATAAATATTCTACTTTTAAGCAAGTCATACGTCTACACTTAAAAAATTTTTAAACCAAAAATTTGTAGTGTCATTATATAAGAAGTTGTCATATCATTTCTATTTTTTAAAAATAGCATTTTCAGGGAACTCACAATGTGATTTACTAAAATTTGTTTTAGTATTTTCTAAAGTAAAAAAAAGTGTGAGGAAATCATAGTAAACTTAAAACTGACAGGTTCTATTGTGTTAAAATATGATTTAAAATGTTTAGGGCAAATTTTAAAGTTGTGTAAGAAGCGGGAGGCAAGTTGCAAAATGCTAAAAGAGGTAAGCCAGTAAACTTCAAATAAAATAAAATATGTAGCACAGTTACTCCGTGAATACCCTGAATCCTCCATAAATGTTAGCTTCTTACCTATCTTCCCTACCCATCTAGATATGCAAATATGTTGACTAGTTAATGAGATAGGAGAATGGCCAATGACACGCCCACAAGAGCCAAGCATCTTAGAATAAGACCACCATGGGCAACTGAGCTTCTCCTTAATTTTTCCTCATGTACAATTTTGCGATAGAGTAAAAAGACAAAGGGTTTCAAGCCTGTGAAAAGAGAATTTTCCTCTTCTTGAAAAAAGAGATACAGGAAAAAAAGAGAGAGGAGGAGACACAAGAGACAGAGTTAAAGATATCCTCACTCAGATAATATTAAGAAAGTTAGAGAAACAATGAATGCCTTCTCTAATAAGCTCTGTGCTCCTAATTAAAATGCTTAACAACCAAAGCAAAAACACTATACAGTCTCTAAGCAAGAACAGCCTAATAAGTTTCTGCTTTAGGAAAACATTCAAGGCAGTTGAAGGATGTTTTCTATTTAGCCCAGGTTAGAAAGAAGACATTAAACAGTCATTGAAAATAGTATAGTGACAAAGGTACCAATCCATATCAAAATTAGTTATGTCTTATTGGTTTCATAAACAGTCTCACATCATTAGGGGTATACATGTAAAGCATTATTTCCTCTACTCTGTTGACTGCTGTATTAGTTTCCTAGGGCGGCTATCACAAAGTACCACAAACTGGGTTGGCTTAACACCACGAAATTTATTCTCTCACATTTCTGGAGGCTAGAAGTCCAAAATCAAGGTGTCAGCAGGGCTATGTTCCCTCTGAGACTCTGGATAAAAACCTTCCTTGTCTCTTACTAGCTTGTAATAGTGGCTGTCAATCCTTGACTTTTTTTTGCTTGCACCTAAGTCATTCCAGTCTCTGCCTCTGTCTTAACATGGCATTCCCCCTGTGTGTCTCTGGGTCCAATTTTCCCTCTTCTTGTAAGGATCCCAGCCATACTGGACCAGGGTTCACCTTAATTCAGTATGACTTTAAACTTAATTGCATCTGCAAAGACTCCATTTCCAAATAAGGTGACATTCACAGGCACTGAGGGTTAAGACTTAACTTTTTTTGTGGGGGGACACGATTCAACCCATAACAGCTGCCATTGCTATAATTTCTCAAATCCTCCTCTCCCACTGAGTAGTGGTTCCCTTACAGTAGCTCAGCCTGATTCTAGGTTATCAGGTACTCATATCTATCAATACCATTTCATTTATGTTTGTAAGATTCAGTCCAGTTCATGTCATCAGATGCAATCCAAAGCTCAATTCTCTCACCCGGTTAGAGTCTCTTCTGCAGCTTCCACAGTTTAGGGGTGAAGAATGTATTCTGCTTTCTCTCACACCCTCTCCTTTTCGCAGAGCTTACCCCTCTGGAGTTGGGTTAAACTGGAGGGAAAGGAAATGTCCACTGACTTCCCATATACTGCATATGACACCATGATGGTCTTGAATGGTCAAGCCTATGAATGGGCTTTTTCCACATGGGCTCCAGGTGGGCATGAGGTGGCCATTCCCCTAGGTGGAGGATGGCCTCTCTTGAGATTGAGTTACACTTCTAGATGATGCTTGGTTGGCAAGAGTATTCATAGCCCCCAGCTGGCATGTCTCCTTATTCAGTGCAACCTGGAATCCCATTCTCATCAACCTTCTACAGCACCCACCTCTGGGACAGTGAGGAAAGGAAAGATTCATTCTATGTATATCTTGGAAATAAGGAATTTGAAGTGGATAACCTTTGTCCCCTGAGGCAGACAAAGTGAGTTGTCTACATGATGCCTATTTCCCACTTCTTCTGTAAAAGAACCCCAATTTTGTGTGATGTAGCAATGTAGTGAATGGAAATACCTTTCTTCCCAGGCTTTCTGGCAGCTCAGGGTGCCATTTGACATAATTTTGGCCAGTGAGAAATAAACAGACATAGGGATTCTGAGATAGCTTTTGATGTCCCGATAAAAGGAAGCACTTTTGGCTGGTGCTGCCCTTTGCTGTTTTCCTACCTCAGAAGCAATCATTAAGAATCACAAAGTGTCAGCTCCCATGTCATACATCCAATCAAAGCTGGCAGCAGCTTACCTACAGGAGCCTTATCATGTGAGGAAACTAAACTCTTATTTGTTTAATCCACTATTAGTTGGGTTCTCTGTGATTTGAAGTCAAAGTGTCCCTAGATTGATTTTACCAAGGCTGGTTTAGAAGATGTTCTTCTCCCCACTGGAATGATTCTGCCAGATCAAGAGTTGTGTCTGCAAACACATGAACCAAGGACACAAATGATCAGTCTCCCTTCTTGCAAGTTGGAAAGTTGTCACATATAGTAAACCAAGAACCCTTCTGGTCCCTGAATTTCATTTTCATCTCCATATTCCCCTGTCAGTCTGACTCTCCAAACCTACCTTCAATGATGTTACCATATTTTCCTGAGAAGTTTCATGACTGTTTTTGTTGCTTGTAGCTGTTTAATGATAATAATAATCCAGGTCCTCTTCTATCTTTATTATAGTGCAGGGAGCCAAAGAACGCTCCCTTGGCCTGTCTGAACAGGAAATTAAATTGTATAGACAGGATGATCACATCCATATAAAAGGTCAAATTAAATGAGTTAACAAACAAAAAACCATGGAAGAGAAATCTATAAGAATATTAAGTATAGTTATCATTGGGCAGTGGAATTTTTTTTTACTTCTCTGTTTTTCTTGAGCTATCTGTGTTGTTCATGCTTTTTCACAATGCACAGAAAGAAAATTAAAAAGTCTTTTTAAGCTAAGAAAATAATAATAATTAAAATTATAGAGATTTTCTTTACATCTCAACTATAAAGAGATATAAAATTTGTACATTGGTGCTACAAGTCTGAGAGAGAGTGTTCCACCATATGCTAGCAATTTACTGCCTAACACAATGGGGCTCCAACTGATTCTGTGGGATTCTGGGGGGGATCTGGGGGTCACAAAAGCACTTACAAAATTTCTTCCCGCACCCACTGAAGCTCTAATGCTGATTCCCAGCCATTCTAGGTTCTTCTGGAGTTAAATCTTCTTATCTTCATCTTTCTTGATGATATCATAAAAAATCTTCGAAAGAGCATTTTTTGAAATTCATGTATTTCAAAACTTTCTGATTTGAAAAGCAAGGAACCCGAAAGCGATATTCCATCCCCTGAATTTCCACCACTCTATTTTAAAAGCAAGTTCTTTGAAAAGTGTTTTTCAAATTTTATTTCGTAAAAACACCACAGTGCTTCCATATTTTTATTTTAATTTATATTTGGAGATACATATTTATGAATAAAACTCACAAAATAGTACAAGAAAATTTTGAAGTGTAAGTCTGTCTTCCACTTCAGGTCCCCCAACCCACGTCCCAGAAGTATATTGTATCAATAGTTTGCTGTGAAATTTTTCATACAGATGAGTGCACACAGATATGTATCACTTTTATCTCTCATACACAAAAAGAGGATTTTATACACTACTGTTCTTTACCTTGCCCTGGTCGCTTAATGAAATATCTTGGAAATATTTCCAATCAATACCTACAAATATATTCACTCTTTTAATCAGCTACATATTAAAGTATATGCATATTGTAAATTATTTTTAAATCCCCACAGTTTGGGACACTTAGAGAGTTTCTAATTTTTGTGAGTACCTACAGTGTTATAATTAAAACCATTTTACATATATATTTTTGTACATGTTTGGGAAAAGTCCCAAGAAATGTATTAAAACTGCCAAATTTCTCTCCAGAATTTCTACAAGTGTATGTTCTCATAAACAATACAAGTCAGTGCTGATTTCCCCATGTCCTTGCCAAACCTTGAGTTTCAACTTTTATCATATTTGCCAATCTGAGAAGTGAGAAATGAGATTTTATTCTTTTAAGTTATATTTCTTTTAGATACTTTTAAACTATAATAAAAATGAATACACACTAAAAAATGCTAAATGTTAAATTTCAACACATTCAACATCTCCAACATGTTCATTTAACCTGCATAAACTTACAAATGAAGCTTTCCCTAACATTTTTGTGCATGTATTTGAAATTGGACAGGTATGTATCACTAATTTTACTGTTCTTTTTTTTTTTTTTTACAATAAATATTTATTGGATAAATAATAATGCTGCTATAATTTCTAAATGTCTTATACAGATTCTATCAATACACCACTAATCTAAGTTCTTAGAAGTCTAACATTACATAGAGACTTCGGGACAACCTAGGAGTCTTTGGCTCCATTTAACAGAGGAAGGACCGAAGTTGATCATTTGACCTCGCTCAGCCTCAGTTTTGCCTTCTGGAAAAGGGGCCTAAAACCACTTCCTTTTCCATCCTCCAGGATTGTAGTGAAGACAAAAAGCAATCATGTAAAACAATTACAAAATTTATTACATAAAAACATTTTTATAATTTGTACTTTCACACACCCATTCATGTACAAACATGGCTCCACAGCTGTTATGTTCCTGGATCAATCATGCTGGACAGGTGTTAGGGTGTCACCCGTCATCCTCTGTGCTCATCTCGGCATCCTATTCCACGGTGTACCATGTCATGTAAACATCTTAGTACAAAAGGTTTTAGCTTCTATGGTAAGTTTGAATTGTTTTAATTTATCTGCCTTAGATTTGTGATAGGCTTATACACTGCACACTGCTTCTATTACTTGCTTTATGAATTTGAGTTGCCTATGAGATTTTTCTTTCATTTTTTTAAATAGCATTCTTAGAGTTTGCGATAGTAAAAATATGAAAACAACCTTAAATCCATCAGTAGAGAACCAATTAAATTAATTTGATTTATCCACTAAATCTTTTATTATGTGACATTAAAAATAATAAGATCAAATAGGAGATAATAAATACATCTCTAACATCGATTGTTTAGTGATGAAGTGCAGAACAGTTTTATAGTATTCTTCCATTTGCGTTTTTTAAGTCATATTTATATATATATATATACATATATGTGTACACACATATATAACTTAAAAGCTTATATAAGATTGGAAGCTTATATAAGATTGTCAAAACAGTGGTTGGCTCTGATGAGGAAGATGGGGGCTAGGAAATAGAAATGGAAAAAAGACTTTCTTTTGTGTCATTTTTTCCCCTATATATCTGTAATTTAAAAAAAAACTCACTGTGTACAATTTTTTAAAACATATCTATGAATAATAAGTGGAGAAATAGGCCTCTGAGAAGCAAGCAGCTGTACACAAAGCCCATGCACTTGTAAGAGAGATATGGTTATATTCAGATGTTCACTGCAAACATTATTACTTAAGATGGAGGATTAGAAACTATATAGATCTATAACATCCAAGAATAAGAACTGACAACACTAAGAAGAAACAGAAATTATACTTTAGAAACTAAGAGAACTACAAAAATATATCAGTACAGGATTGTTAACTCTATGCACATTGTTGTGTAACAGATCTGTAGAACTTCATTTCGCATAACTGAATTCTAACCCACTGAACAGCAATGCACCATTTCTCCTTCTCCCAGCCCCTGACAATCACCATTCTACTTTCTGTTTCTAAGAACTTGATTACCTCTGATACCTCATATAAGTAAAATTGTGCAATATTTGTCTTTTTGCAATTTTCTAATTTCACTTAGTATAATGTCTTCAAGTTTCATCCATGCTGTAGCATAAGCCAGAATTTCCTTCTTTTTTAAGGCAGAAAAATATACCATTGGGTGCATCTATATCTATCATCTATCTATCTATCTATCTATCTATCTATCTATATGTATATATGCCACAATTTCTGTATCCATTCATCCATTGATGCATTGTTGGACATTTAGGTTGCTTCTATACCTTGCTTATTTGAATAATGCTGCAATGAATATGGGTGTGCAAATATCTCTTTGAGATCCTGTTTTCAATTCTTTTGGATATATAACGTAGGATTGCTAGATCATATGGTAACTCTATTTTTAATTTTTTTAGTAACCTCCATACCTTTTCCATAAAAGCTGCACTGTTTTAAAATCCCACCAACAATGTGCAAGGGTTTCAATTTCTCCACATCCTCATCAACACTTGGTATTTTCTGGTTTTTTGAGAGTGGCCATCCTAACAGGTGTGAGGTGATATCTCATTCTGGTTTGATTTGGATTTTCCTGATAATTAATGATGCTGAATATCTTTTCATATGCATATTGACCATTTGTATATGTTCTCTGGATAAATGTCTATTCAAGTCTTTTGCCCATTTTTTAATTGGGTTATCTGTTTTTATTACTGATTGCAGTAGTTCTTCACACATTATCGATATTAACCCCTTATCCAATATAAGATACGTAAATATTTTCTCCCATTTCATAGGTTGCCTTTTCATTCTGTTTATTGTTTTCTTTGCTAAGCAGAAGTTTTTAAGTTTGATATAGTCTCACTTATCTATTTTTATTTTTGTTGACTATACTTTTGGTGTCATATCCAAGAAGTCATTGCCCATTCCAACATCATGAATATTTTCTCCTATGTTTTTTGCTAGGAGTTTTATAGTTTCAGTTCTTATGTTTAGGTCTTTCTTTAATCATTTTTAGTTAATTTCTTTATATGGTGTAAGATGAGTCCATCTGTATCCATTTGCGTGGGGATATCCAGTTTTCCCAACACCATTCACCATTGTGTAGTCCTGACACCCTTGTGGAAAATCATTTAACCATACACACTAGAGTTTATTTCTGGGTTTTCGATTCTATTCCATTGGTCTCTATGTCTGTCTTTTATTTTGTTTGTTTTTGTTTTAGGTAAAGAAACAAATTTTATTTTCTGGAGGAATTATTATTTTTTAACATATTTATTGGAGTATAATTGCTTTACAATGCTGTGTTAGTTTCTGCTTTATAACAAAGTGAATCAGCTATACGTATACATAGGTCCCCATATCTCTTCCCTCTTGCATCTCCCTCCCTCCCACCCTCCCTATCCCACCCCTCTAGGTGGTCACAAAGCACAGAGCTGATCTCTATGTGCTATACGGCTGCTTCTCACTAGTTATCTATTTTACGTTTGGTAGTGTATATATATCCATACCACTCTCTCACTTCGTCCCAGCTTACCCTTCCCAATCCCCGTGTCCTCAAGTCCATTCTCTACGTCTGCATCTTTATTCCTGTCCTGCCCCTAAGCTCTTTAGAACCTTTTTTTTTTTTTTTTAGATTCCATATATATGTGTTAGCATACGGTATTTGTATTTCTCTTACTGACTTACTTCATTCGGTATGACAGACTCTAGGTCCATCCACCTTACTACAAATAACTCAATTTCATTTCTTTTTATGGCTGAGTAATATTCCATTGCATATATGTGCCACATCTTCTTTATCCATTCATCTGTCAGTAGACACTTAGGTTGTTTCCGTTTCCTGGTTATTGTAAATAGTGCTGCAACGAACATTGTGGTACATGACTATTTTTGAATTATGGTTTTCTGAGGGTATATGCCCAGCAGTAGGATTGTTGGCTCATATGGTACTTCTATTTTTACTTTTTAAAGGAACCTCCACACTGTTCTCCATGGTGGCTGTATCAATTTACATTCCTACCAACAGTGTATGAGGGTTCCCTTTTCTCCACACCCTCTCCAGCATTTATTGTTTGTAGATTTTTTGATGATGGCCATTCTGACAGGGGTGAGATGATATTGCATTGTAGTTTTGATTTGCATTTCTCTAATGATTAATGATGTTGAGCGTTCTTTCATGTGTTTGTTGGCAACCTGTATATCTTCTTTGGAGAAATGTCTATGTAGGTCTTCTGCCCATTTTTGGATTGGGTTGTTTGTTTTTTTGATATTGAGCTGCATGAGCTGCTTGTAAATTTTGGAATTAATCCTTTGTCAGTTGCTTCATTTGCAAATATTTTCTCCCATTCTGAGGGTTGTCTTTTTGTTTTCTTTATGTTTTCCTTTGCTGTGCAAAAGCTTTTAAGTTCCATTAGGTCCCATTTGTTTATTTTTGTTTTTATTTCCATTTCTCTAGGAGGTGGGTCAAAAAGGATCTTGCTGTGATTTATGTCATAGAGTGTTCTGCCTATATTTTCCTCTAAGAGTTTTATAGTGTCTGGCCTTACATTTAGGTCGGTAATCCATTTTGAGTTTATTCTTGTGTATGGTGTTAGGGAGTGTTCTAATTTCATTCTTTTACGTGTTGCTGTCCAGTTTTCCCAGCACCACTTATTGAAGAGGCTGTCTTTTCTCCACTGTATATTCTTGCCTCTTTTATCAAAGACAAGGTGACCATATGTGTGTGTGTTTATCTCTGGGCTTTCTATCCTGTTCCATTGATCTATATTTCTGTTTTTGTACCAGTACCATACTGTCTTAATTACTGTAGCATTGTAGTATAGCCTGAAGTCAGGAAGCCTGATTCCTCCAGCTCCGTTTTTCTTTCTCAAGATTGCTTCGGCTATTCGGGATCTTTTGTATTTCCATACACATTGTGAAATTTTTTGTTCTAGTTCTGTGAAAAATGCCATTGGTAGTTTGATAGGGATTGCATTGAACCTGTAGACTGCTTTGGGTAGTGTAGTCATTTTCAAAATGTTAATTCTTCCAATCCAAGAACATGGTATATCTCTCCATCTGTTTGTATCATCTTTAATTTCTTTCATCAGTGTCTTATAGATTTCTGCATACAGGTCTTTTGTCTCCTTAGGTAGGTCTATTCCTAGGTATTTTATTCTTTTTGTTGCAATGGTAACTGGGAGTGTCTCCTTAATTTCTCTTTCAGATTTTTCATCATTAGTGTATAAGAATGCAAGAGATTTCTGTGCATAATTTTGTATCCTGCTACTTTACCAAATTCATTGATTAGCTCTCATAGTTTTCTGGTAGCATCTTTAGGATTCTCTATGTATAGTATCATGTCATCTGCAAACAGTGACAGCTTTACTTCTTCTTTTCCGATTTGGATTCCTTTTATTTCTTTTTCTTCTCTGATTCCTGTGGCTAAAACTTCCAAAACTACGTTTAATAATAGCAGTGAGAGTGGGCAACCTTGTCTTGCTCCTGATCTTAGAGGAAATTGTTTCAGTTTTTCACCATTGAGAACGATGTTGGCTGTGGGTTTGTTATATATGGCCTTTATTATGTTGAGGAAACATAATATGTTTCCCTCTATGCCTACTTTCTGGAGAGTTTTTATCATAAATGGGTGTTGAATTTTGTCAAAAGCTTTTTGTGCATCTATTGAGATGATCATATGGTTTTTATCCTTCAATTTGTTAATATGGTGTATCACATTGATTGATTTGCATATATTGAAGAATCCTTGCATTCCTGGGATAAACCACACTTGATCATAGTGTATGATCCTTTTAATGTGCTGTTGGATTCTGTTTGCTAGTATTTTGTTGAGGATTTTTGCATCTATGTTCATCAGTGATATTGGCCTGTAGTTTTCTTTCTTTGTGACATCTATGTTTGGTTTTGGTTTCAGGATGATCGTGGCCTTGTAGAATGAGTTTGGGAGTGTTCCTCCCTCTGTTATATTTTGGAAGAGTTTGAGAAGGATAGGTGTTAGCTCTTCTCTAAATGTTTGATAGAATTCTCCTGTGAAGACATCTGGTTCTGGGCTTTTGTTTGTTGGAAGATTTTTAATCAAAGTTTCAATTTCAGTGCTTGTGATTGGTCTGTTTATATTTTCTATTTCTTCCTGGTTCAGTCTTGGAAGGTTGTGCTTTTCTAACAATTTGTCCATTTCTTCCAGGTTGTCCATTTTATTGGCATAGAGTTGCTTGTAGTAATCTCTTATGGTCCTTTGTATTTCTGCAGTGTCAGTTGTTACTTCTCCTTTTTCATTTCTAATTCTATTGATTTGAGTCTTGTCCCTTTTTTTCTTGATGAGTCTGGTTAATGGTTTATCAATTTTGTTTATCTTCTCAAAGAACCAGCTTTTAGTTTTATTGATCTTTGCAATTATTTCATTCATTTATTTTTGATCTGATCTTTATGATTTCTTTCCTTCTGCTGACTTTGGGATTTTTTTGTTCTTCTTTCTCTAATTGCTTTAGGTGTAAGGTTACATTGTTTATTTGAGATTTTTCTTGTTTCTTGAAGTAGGATTGTATTGCTGTAACCTTCCCTCTGCTTTTGCTGCATCCCATAGGTTTTGGGTCATCGTGTTTTCATTGTCATTTGTTTGTAGGTATTTTTTCATTTCCTCTTTGATTTCCTCAGTGATCTCTTGGTTATTTAGTAGTGTATTGTTTAGTCTCCATGTGTTTGTATTTTTTACAGTTTTTTTCCTTTAACTGATATTTAGTCTAATAGCGTTGTGGTCAGAAAAGATACTTGATATGATTTCAATTTTCTTAAATTTACCAAGGTTTGATTTGTGACCCAAGATATGATCTATCCTGGAGAATGTTCCATGATCACTTGAGAAGACTATGTATTCTGTTGTTTTTGGATGGAATGTCCTATAAATATCAATCAAGTCCATCTTGTTCAATGTATCATTTAAAGCTTGTGTTTCCTTATTTACTTTCATTTTGGATGATCTGTCCATTGGTGAAAGTGGGGTGTTAAAGTCCCCTACTATGATTGGGTTACTGTTGATTTCCCCTTTTATGGCTCGTAGCATTTGCCTTATTTATTGAGGTGTTCCTATGTTGGGTGCATAGATATTACAATTGTTATATCTTCTTCTTGGATTGATCCCTTGATCATTATGTAGTGTCCTTCTTTGTCTCTTGTAATAGTCTTTGTTTTAAAGTCTATTTTGTCTGATATGAGAATTGCTACCACAGCTTTCTTTTGATTTCCATTTGCGTGGAATATCTTTTTCCATCCCCTCCCTTTCAGTCTGTATGTGTCCCTAGGTCTGAAGTGGGTCTCTTGTAGACAGCATATATACGGGTCTTGTTTTTGTATCCATTCAGCCAATCTATGTCTTTTGGTTGGAGCATTTAATCCATTTACATTTAAGGTAATTATCGATATGTATGTTCCTATTACCATTTTCTTAATTGTTTTGGGTTTGTTTTTGTAGGTCTTTTCCTTCTCTTGTGTTTCCTGCCTAGAAAAGTTCCTTTAGCATCTGTTGTAGAGCTGATTTGGCGGTGCTGAATTCTCTTAGCTTTTTCTTTTTTAAAAAAGTTTTAATTTCTCTGTCGAATCTGAATGAGATCCTTGAGGGTAGAGTAATCTTGGTTGTAGATTTTTCCCTTTCATCACTTTATATATGTCCTGCCACTCCCTTCTGGCTTGCAGAGTTTTTGCTGAAAGATCAGCTGTTAACCTTATGGGGATTCCTTGTTTGTTATTTGTTGCTTTCCCTTGCTGCTTTTAATATTTTTTCTTTCTATTTAATTTTTTTAAATTAATTAATTAATTTATTCATTTATTTTTGGTTGCGTTGGGTCTTCATTGCTGTGTGCAGGTTTTCTCTAGTTGCAGTGAGCAGGGGCTACTCTTCACTGCTGTGCACGGGGCTCTCATTGCGGTGGCTTCTCTTGTTGCAGAGCACAGGCTGTAGGCATGAGGGCTTCAGTAGTTGCAGCGTGTGGGCTCTAGGGTGCACAGGCTTCAGTAGTTGTGGCTCTCAGGCTCTAGAGCCCAGGCTCAGGGGTTGTGGCACATGGGCTCAGTTGCCTCGCCACATGTGGGATCTTCCCGGACCAGGGATTGAACCAGAGTCCCCTGCATTGGCAGGCAGATTCTCAAAAACTGTGCCACCAGGAAAGTCCCTGTATTTAATTTTTGATAGTTTGATTAATATGTGCCTTGGCATGTTCCTCCTTGGATTTATCCTGTTGGGACTCTCTGTACTTCCTGGGCTTGATTGACTATTTCCTTTCCCATATTAGGGAAGTTTTCAACTATAATCTCTTCAAATATTTTCTCAGACCCTTTCTTTGCCTCTCCTTCTTCTGGGAGCTCTATAATTTGAATGTTGGTATGGAAATTTTATTCCAGAGATCTCTGAGACTGTCCTCAATTCTTTTCATTCTTATTTCTTTATTCTGCTGTGTGGTAGTTATTTCCACTATTTTACCTTCCAGGTCATTTATCTATTCTTCTGCCTCAGTTATTCTGCTATTGATTCCATCTAGAGAATTTTTAATTTCATTTATTGTGTTGTTCATGATTGTTTGTTTGCTCTTTAGTTCTTCTAGGTCCTTGTTAAACATTTCCTGTATTTTCTCTATCCTATTTCCAAGATTTTGGATCATCTTTACTATCATTACCCTGAATTCTTTTTCAGGTAGACTGCCTATTTCCTCTTCATTTCTTTGGTCTGGTGGGTTTTTACTTTGCTCCTTCATCTGTTGCATATTTCTCTGTCTTCTCATTTTGCTTAACTTACTGTGTTTGGTGTCTCCTTTTCACAGGCTGCAGGTTCGTAGTTCCTGTTGTTTTTGGTATCTGCCCCAGTGGATAAGGTTGGTTCAGTGGGTTGTGTAGGCTTCCTGGTGGAGGGGACTAGTGCCTGTGTTCTGGTAGATGAGGCTGGATCTTGTCTTTCTGGTGGGCAGGGCCACGTCCGGTGGTGTGTTTTGGTGTGTCTGTGACTTAGTATGATTTTAGGCAGCCTCTCTGCTAATGGGTGGGGTTGTGTTCCTGTCTTGCTAGTTGTTTGGCATGGGGTGTCCAGTGCTGGAGCTTGCTGGTCATTGAGTGGAGCTGGGTCTTAGCTTTGAGATGGAGATCTCTGGGAGAGCTCTTGCCAAATGATATTACATGAGGCCGGGAGGTCTCTGGTGGTCCAATGTCCTGAACTTGGCTCTCTTGCCTCAGAGGCTCAGGCGTGACACCCAGCCAGAGCACCAAGACCCTGCTGTGTCAGCCACACAGCATAGCTTCCTTTTGTCTTACTATTCCTTGACAATGGTTTTATACCTCATACATACACTTAATATTCAGTCAGGTTTTGTTGTTGGCCTGGAGAGAATCCACTGCAGTGATGAAGTTCGGAAATGGAAATGCTAAACTTTCACTTCAGGATGGTATAAAAGACACATTCTTTCCCTCTCATGCCAAACTCCTTCACTAATCAAGGTCATTTGAAGACTTGCACGACCTCTAAGCTGCACATAACCTAACAATAAGATGTTTGCTCACATTTTCCAGAAACTTGGAGTCCTCTTTGTCTATCTTTATGCCAGTACCATACTGTTTTGATTACTACAGCTTTGTTACATGTTCTGAAATCAAGAACTGTGAGGCCTCCAGCTTTGTTCTTCTCTCTCAATATTGTCTTGGCTATTCCCAGTGCTTTGAGATTTTGAATTTTGGATTTTTTCCTATTTCTGCAAATATTGCCATTGGTAAGTGGTAAAAGTAAGCATCCTTGCCTTGTTCCTGACATTAGAGGAAAGCTTTCAGTTTTTCACCACTGAGTATAATGTTAGCATCACATGTGACCTTTATTCTATTGAAGTAATATCCTTCTATTCCTAGTTGGTTGAGTGTTTTATCATGAAAGAGTGCAGAATTTTACCAAATGCTTTCTCTGCAACAATTGAGATGATCATGTGATTTTGTCCTTCTTAATTCTCTTAATGTGGTGTATCACACTGATTCGTTTTCACATTGAACCATCCTTGCATCCTAGGGATAAATCCACTTGGTCATCATGATAATCATTTTAATGTGCTGTTGAATTTGGTTTCTAGTATTCTGAGAGGATTTTTGTATCAGTGTATTAGTTTGTAGGTTGCATTCTTTGTTTGTTTTTTCTTGCAGTATCTTTGTCTGGAGCAGTCAAATGATTTTTAATGTAAGGGAAAACATACTTCAGTCCATGATAGTATCAAGTTATTTTAAGAGTAATAAATGAAGTTTATAATGATGACCCTGAATTATCAAAAAGAGGTTAAACTATGTTCAACTGTCTCCTTAAGAAGTCAGGAAAGTGCATTATTGCCTCTAACAATAATGGTTAACTTTTTTAAGGTTCAGTATTTAAGGAATATTTGTCAATGACCTGAAAAGGTCTTTTTAATGTTAGATTAATAAGATATAGGTACCTGTGCTTTTCAACATCATAGGAGTTCTCCCCTACAACACAACTATTCTAGAAATCAAGAATGCCATGGAAACTAGGCTTATAGTGTGTGGTTTTAAGCCTAATTCATGTAAGACTGAGGAATCTACAGACTACAATACATCATCTTTCATTGTAGAAACATTCACAGCTCCTAACCCAGTGTAGAGCAGTGGCAAAGCTGTCCAAGAAAACCTACCTGTTTTGATCCCTGTCCCTTTGAAGTGAAGAGTGATTTTATATATTTTTTAGAAAGCATTAAACGGAAATTACCCATAAGCACTTCCCTCTAAAACTGCAAAATCAATTTTAGAATACAAAGAGAAGGAAGTTTGTTTGGCGTCTGAAATGAATTCCTTTTTTCTCTCTTCATTTAATATTTGTTTTGCTAATTCTTCTGTGTCTCTGTTGATGGTATTTACTGTTCAGTTGCTAATGTAGTTTTTGGTCTTTAAAGCTTTTAACCTTTCATCTTTGGTAATTCAAGTGTCTTTAAGAAATCTCTTTCACTTTCCTCATGCCCAACAATTGATCTTCAATCAAATTTTCTTTCAAATGGCCCAAACACTTTATTACCTATGATGTACTCCAACTCAGAGACGCCTTTCTGAATCACATGTTTAGTGACCTTTTAAAACGTCCTGGTTGGTGTTATTTCTTTCTTTCTTCTTCTTCTTCTAGTTAGTGTTTTCTTCCTTCCTTCCTTCCTATCTTCCTTCCTCGCTCCCTCCCTCCCACTCTCATGCTTCCCTCCCTCGCTCTCTCCCTCTCTCTCTTTCTTTCTTCTTCTCCTTCTCCTTCTGTTTGAGGGGGTGTTAAGAGTAAGAAGGGCAGGGGATGCTGGATGGATACTGAATGTGTTACAGTCATTGGAAAAAGACAGATCTCCTTAAGTCATATTCTTTGTTTTTTCTTTTTTGGTTGGTTTATTGCTTTTTAAAGAATTCATTCACATCTAATTTTGAAAGCTTGAGATGCCTGGGTTTTTAATTCATATTTCTGAATCACCAAGGTAATCTTTGCTACAAATCATGGTAGAAATTTTAACTGTGAAGTTATTTCCCATCATGGCAAACAACTTAATTGAGAAGCTTGATTATCCCCTTGGCCTTCAAAAAATCCCAGTGTACCAAGAGATTGAATCCAATTTAAATTCCTTTGTAGGGTAAATTCTTCAGTAATGTAATAATATCATCCCATTTCCACTGATACAGAAGGTGTGGAAACACTTTTTTACCATGCTTCCCCCTTTTTAAAAAAAAAATCCTCTTTCCAAAATTTTGCAGCACATTTACTCAAATATAGCATCCTTGGGTGTTTCTTTGGGTTTTTAATTATATCAATCTTTTTATAAAAGGATTTTGAGGTAGAGCCTAGCACATTCCATTCACACACTGCAGTGATTAATTCCTATTGCTGCTCAGTCACTTGTTACTTTATTTTTAGGGGCAAATTTATAGCAAGTCCTGGATCACATGTACAATGGTATTTGAAGTATCTGCAGCTGCTTACATAGCAGAAGTTCCAAGCTACATTCCTGTTGTGAATCATAGGTTTGTGAGGACGATACCACAGTAGCAAGAAAAAGAACTAGACTTTTGGAAGTGTGCATGTACTCACACGTACATACACTAATCTCCAAATGATTCTTAGTGTGCAAAATTGAGAGCATCCTTTAAGTGTCTTATCAGGGAAATGTCACCTCCAAAGAATGCTATTTACATCTGATCGAGTATATTCTTGAGTCAAGAATCTTTGATACTCCAGAATACATACATACATATGTCTATATGTCACGTAGAAATACATGTATGTGTGTGTGTATGTCATATAGATGACTTAATCAATTCCTCCCAGTTTTAAAACTCTGTGGTACATTACTCTCTACTGTATTTCATCTTGGAACTGCCATTGAGTAATTTATATTGAAGACGTCCCAGTGATGTGCTGTGGCCTGTCATGTGGTAATAGGGAATGTATCAAGGCCTTTCTAGTCCAATTATCATAACCTATTTACCTCCGTATGGACTGATCTCACACAGAAATCATTTCAAGTCACAGTGTTCATAATGAAAGTTAAGCATTCAGACCCTGAATTTAAATGGCCTGGGCTTGAATTTCGGCTCTACAGTGTTCTAACTGGGTAGACTTGGGCAAGTGCTTTCATCTAAGCCTCAATTTGGTCTTCTGCCTACCCCACAGGGCGGCTCTATGAATGAAATGGGATAATGCACGTAAATATGGCCAAGACAGTTTGGGCTCTTGATAAACCCTCACTGCATACAAGCTATTTTTGCTATCCTGAAGAAGCAGGATAGAGGGCCAGTGCTTAGGTGGTGCTCTTCACTGAGCTGAGTGGAGAGGAAGGCCACCGTAGGAACAGGTGCACTGTGGAAATGAGCATGTGTCTCTTCAAGTAGTCTCTAGCAGAACACTTAAAATTCCTTAGTGATGGCATGATCTTTGAGGATGAAGACCTCTTAAGCAAAGATGGGCTCATCTCAAGGCAAAAAGGATAGTTGTCTCAGATGCAGACTGGCTAAAATGGGGAAGAAAATACTTTTCTAGACTCATATGAGACAGACTCGATGCCTCCTGAATTCATAAGTTACGCAGGGAAAATTGTATGCCCCCAAACAAAAATTATTATGTGACTCAAAATACACTTCTTCTGTTGATCTTGATGAGAGGGAAGGCTCACAGGAGAGAATCTCCTATGCTGGACTAAGCAGTCATCCTAGTTGAGAAGGGATTATGGGAAAGAGGAACCATAAAAAGTACCATGATCAAAGCAACATGTGGGAAAGGAAAGAAAAAGAAGCAGAGTGATGAAAGAAAATAAAAGCAACGTGATTAGAGCACGCAAAAAAATACACTTCTCTTTCTTTTCTAATTAGGCTCAGAATTCAATAAGAATTTGACTCTTGCTCATAATAAGGGGACAAGAGGAATAGGAAAGAGTTAGAAATATCTAAAGACTAAAAGGGGGTAATTTGGGATGGGTTTCCCTAGAGTTGAGGCAACAGAAAGCAATTCAGTCAATCCATGGCTACATCTTAATTACTCTCATAGACCTCTGTATAGATACTTGATTAAACTCAACTTTGTTATACTTTGGGTGCATGGGGCGCATTTTCTTCTAAATAAACACTCATTTTGAAACCCTCAAATTTTCACAGGTGAACTGAAAAGAAAAGGATGCGATATTTGTGCATCAGAAGAGAAAATACAAGGACTATGCCCCCCAGAAACCAGGGGAAAAGATAAAGCAGAGATTTAAAGTATGCAGAAAACACTGGATGTTTATTCACCACTTTTCTGAACAGCCAGTTCCATCCAAATGGGATGCTTCATTAAATAGAATCATAAGACATTTTCATCAGGGTAGAAAAGTGATATTCTAAAGAAAAAATTTACAAGGAATAAGTGGAAAAAATGAAATTGATAGGCTAACAGAGTGGTAGAATTTTTATTTCTTGGTGGGCAGAATTTAATAAATGAGATCTCATTAAAAGAAGAACTCATGTTGAGGGGTAAGAGCCAGGGTATATAATGTCTACTACTCTTTATCCTAAGAAGCAGTTTGCATTGCCAACCAGTCTCAAGAAGTTTGGGGATTTTATACTTTCCTGTCGGACCAAGAAGTTTATGTCAATTTTGAGGCCATTTCAGTGTTTTTCGCAAAGGATTGATCCATGAGAGATTAGGTCCTTTTGACCAGATAATGGATTTGCATGAAAATTTTTCTCTTTCAAGACAAGAATCACCCAGTCCTGGACCATGGCACTAACTACAAATGTCACAACACTGTCATTGTGTTGACACTTATTTTTTCCTCCAGAGGCAGAAGAACCCTTTTCCAAGTTTCTCCCCAGGCCCTGGGGAGTAGCCAGCGATGCCTTTCTATGTTTTTGTGAAATCTGCAAGTAAAATACTTTAACTGCAATTGGGAAAGACTGTTGTCACCTTTCCACGGCAGCTTCTGCTTTATCTCAGTCCTCTCTTGCTAGATAGTGTTGGAATGGCCATAGGTATTTGGGGGAATCTATCCAAGGCATTGGTTCTCAATGATGACACAAGTGGGAATGATTTTGCTCTTAAGGGACATTTGGAAATACCCAGAGACCTTTTTTGGTTGTCATCACTGGGTGCATATTATTAGCATCTGGGGAATAAAGGCCAAGGATACTGATAAACATCCTACAATGCACAGGACGGGCCCACACAACAAAGAATTACCCAGTCCAAAATGTCAATAGCGCCACGGTTGAGAAACTCTGGGCTAAGGGGGAATTGAATAGAGGTTATATTTAGTTTGGATTTGGTGGATATCTTTATTTGGTTTGCAGTCCTTTCCCTCTGTGTGGAAATAATGCCCCTAAGATCCACGGCACTTACTCACCCTGTGTTGTGATACAAAGGAGCAAGACCAAAGGTTGTTTTGCTCTACGAAAATGGGAATGTGTCCTAAGATGTTCTAAGTTTATGGGTAGTAGAGAAAGGGCAAGGTTTACAAGGAGCCAAAGCTATTCTGTGAAATTCTTCTAGTCATCAAACATGTAAGATTATAAATGGAGGATTGGATTCTCATCAACATTGGGTTAAAAAGAGACAATTCTTGTCAGAATATACTCAAAGAAAGAGCAAGTATGATTATGCGCTCGCCATACATTTTTCCTTTATTTAAACCAATACTTTTTCTTTTTTTTTTGGCCACGCCACTCAGCTTGTGGGATCTTAGTTCCCTGACCAGGGATTGAACCCGGGCCCTAGGCAGTGAGAGTGCAGAGTCTTAACCACTGGACTGCCAGGGAATTCCTTCATTTTTTCCTTTTTTTTTTTTGATGAGAATTGCACAAGAGAACTTATCAGAATTCCTGTGTTTGTAGGGTATAGTTCTATAGCAGTAAAGTTATGGATTTTATGCATTTCATCAATAACAAAAGACATGTTTGCATCTAGCATGCTAAAAGAAAGACTGGATTATCTTTCCAACCTCTGTCCAGAAAATAATATTCCAAAAATATTGTACTATGACAAGGTGATCAAAAAATATGAAGCCAAAAAAAATAGAAAAAAAAGTATTACAAAAGTGTGTCAGCAAAAATAAACTCAAAATGGATTAAAGACCTAAATGTAAGGCCAGACACTATAAAACTCTTAGAGGAAAACATAGGCAGAACACTCTATGACATAAATCACAGCAAGATCCTTTTTGACCCACCTCCTACAGAAATGGAAATGAAAACAAAAATAAACAAATGGGACCTAATGGAACTTAAAAGCTTTTGCACTTCAAAGGAAAACATAAACAAGACAAAGAGACAACCCTCAGAATGGGAAAAAATATTTGCAAATGAAGCAACTGACAAAGGATTAATCTCCAAAATTTACATGCAGCTCAATAACAGAAAAACAAACAACCCAATCCAAAAATGGGCAGAAGACCTAAATAGACATTTCTCCAAAGAAGATATACAGATTGCCAACAAACACATGAAAGGATGCTCAACATCACTAATCATTAGAGAAATGCAAATCAAAACTACAATGAGGTATCACCTCACACCAATCAGAATGGCCATCATCAAAAAATCTACAAACAATAAATGCTGGAGACGGTGTGGAGAAAAGGGAACCCTCTTGCACTGTTGGTGGGAATGTAAATTGATAGAGCCACTATGGAGAACAGTATGGAGGTTCCTTAAAAAACTAAAAATAGAACTACCATACGACCCAGCAATCCGACTACTGAGCATATACCCTGAGAAAACCATAATTCAAAAAGAGTCATGTACTACAATGTTCATTGCAGCTCTATTTACAATAGCCAGGACATGTAAGCAATCTAAGTGTCCATCGACAGATGAATGGATAAAGAAGATGTGGCACATATATACAATGGAATATTACTCAGCCATAAAAAG
Organism: Balaenoptera acutorostrata; assembly: GCF_949987535.1. Classification (NCBI taxonomy): domain Eukaryota; kingdom Metazoa; phylum Chordata; class Mammalia; order Artiodactyla; family Balaenopteridae; genus Balaenoptera; species Balaenoptera acutorostrata. The sequence continues at coordinate 33,171,647 of NC_080081.1, forward strand.
AAACGAAATTGAGTTATTTGTAGTGAAGTGGATGGACCTAGAGTCTGTCACAGAGAGTGAAGTAAGTCAGAAAGAGAAAAACAAATACCGTATGCCAACACATATATATGGAATCTAAAAAAAAAAGGTTCTAAAGAGCTTAGGGACAGGACAGGAATAAAGACGCAGACGTAGAGAATGGACTTGAGGACATGGGGAGTGGGAAGGGTAAGCTGGGACGAAGTGAGAGAGTGGCATGGACATATCTACACTACCAAATGTAAAATAGATAGCTAGTGGGAAGCAGCCGTATAGCACAGAGAGATCAGCTCTGTGCTTTGTGACCACCTAGAGGGGTGGGATAGGGAGGGTGGGAGGGAGACGCAAGAGGGAGGAGATATGGGAATATATGTATATGTATAGCTGATTCACTTTGTTATAAAACAGAAAGTAACGCACCATTGTAAAGCAATTATACTCCAATAAAGATGTTTTAAAAAAAAAGTGTCAGGCAGTTAGTTAATAAAAATAACGTTGTATATCTAAATTTTGTGGTGTTTGTGATACTTGCCAAATTAAAAAATTTTTTCTCATTCACAATAAATATTCACCTTCCTAACCAATTTTCATGTTTTCAATTTTTCTTTTCTTAAAGAAGGAACCAGTATTACATCAGCTTTAGACCCTAGAAAATCACTGTGGGCTATCTAGTTTGTGTTTCCAAAGAATTCATGTTTGTGAAAAAATCCTGCATGTGTGTTTGTGTGTGTGTGTGTGTGTGTGTGTGTGTGTGTGTAAAACATATGTATCTAACATTTTCTCTTTTTTTCCACCAAGCTCACCCAGAGCAGGTCCTCATCAACTTTCAGATTCTTGTGGTGACCTCTGACTGGTCTTCCTGCCCCCAGTCTCCACTCCGTCACATCTAGTTCATCATCACGCAATCCCAGTTCCTACTGTGAACACACCACACACCCGTAAACAAAGAGAAACAGCTCTAGACTAGGAGATGGGGATGCCCCATTGGCAGCCGGCGCAACCCTCTATCCCAGCCTTATCCACGTCACTTCCTTCACCTCTAGTCTGTAGAGTCCTGGTAGGACACGAGATTGATCTTTGTCTTCAGTACCTACTATGGTGGCTGTCCACAAGCTCTGGCCACAGTTTGGTGTATCTACATGCATTCCGTAGACATGGAAAACCATAACTGCATGTGTACTTTTTTTTTTTAATTTTTATTTTTATTTATTTATGTATTTGTGGCTGTGTTGGGTCTTCGTTTCTGTGCAAGGGCTTTCTCTAGTTGCGGCGAGCGGGGGCCACTCTTCATCGCGGCGCGCGGGTCTCTCATTATCGCGGCCTCTCTTGTTGCGGAGCACAGGCTCCAGACGCGCAGGCTCAGTAGTTGTGGCTCACGGGCCCAGTTGCTCCACGGCATGTGGGATCTTCCCAGACCAGGGCTCGAACCCATGTCCCCTGCATTGGCAGACAGATTCTCAACCACTGCGCCACCAAGGAAGCCCCCTGCATGTGTACTTTTAAGCAATCAAATCTTGCTCTGTACGGTGTGCTGCAACTTCATGGCTGCTCTTCGAAGTCAGCTACATTTTGCAATTCAGCCTTTTCCAGCTACAGCTGGTTCAAGACTGGTATCTGGTCAAAGAGAAACACGGGGCCTCCTGCTGGCTGGCCATCCTGGGTGATTGTTTCTCTGTCAAAGAACAGGAGAGCCCTAAAGCTGTTCTGTCCTCCCTGCTGGGAATGACCCCACCACTGCTCATCAGGCCACAGCTGTCCTGCCGTTGGCTGTCACCCAGACGCGGCCCTTGTCAGGACACACGGGGCCAAGCTAGGAGGAAACTAGCTCCCGTGCGGGCAGACGAGCCACGTGGGGAAATGCCTGGGTATTCAAGGTCATGTCAGAGAGAAGAGAAGGAAATGACTGAGAAGGAAGAAGGAAGAAGGCTTTTTAAATAAGGGTGGGAAAGCGACTCAGTCTGTGCAAATACTGCAGGTAAAAGGAAAGTTGTTAACACAATTCTTTTTCACAACTCTTTAAAAGGCTGAATTTCCCCATAGAGGTAATTATGTACATGTGTGCGCGTGCAAACACACACACACACACGCATACAGTTGCTCTTGCAAGAAAGAAACTTTGCTGGGGCCAAGTCTGAACAGCTGTAACATGAAAGAGCAATTAGTATAGCCCTGAATTCTTATATTTACCTTTTAATTCCAAAGGCTGCTCATTTGTTTTCCTAATAGGTCCGCACCTTGGTTACACGTTATTGATGGACATTAATAGTTGCCTAGATTTTACAAGTATGTTTAAATTTCACAAGCCTTGAGTGTTAGTTGAGGAAATTGAGGCAGCCAATGCTTTCAGATGCTAACACTTCCAGTAAAGGCCTGAGGCTTTACTTAGATTAACCAACAACAATTAGCAATTAGAATTCAAGGATAGATGAAAAGTGAGTTCATTAATTTGTTAATTGTGCTGCTCAACTACAGACATTCGTTTTTTTCAAGCATACTTCTAAGAGAGGCTTGTTTTTTTTGTTTTTGGGGGGTTTTTTTTTTGGCTGTGTTGGGTCTTTGTTGCTGTGTGCAGGCTTCCTCTAGTTGCAGAGAGAGGGGCTTCTCATTGTGGTGGCTTCTCTTGTTGCGGAGCATGGGCTCTAGGCATGCGGGCTTCAGTAGTTGTGGCTCGCAGACTAATCTAGAGTGCAGGCTCAGTAGTTGTGGCACACGGGCTTAGTTGCTCCGTGGCATGTGGGATCTTCCCGGACCAGGGACCAAACCCGGACCAGGGACCAAACCCGTGTCTCCGGCATTGGCAGGCGGATTCTCAACCACTGCGCCACCAGGGAAGTCCCGAGAGACTTGATTTTAAAAGTTTGGAAATCCTCAAAGATCTGTGGGAAAACACAAGCCCAGCATTTTTTTCCCTCCCAGAAAGCCAGCTCTTAACCTTGCCAGCAAAATCCTCTTTTTCATGACACTGTTTTTTGTAACATTGATTCTCTTCAAATCTTCTTGAGTTTCTGAAATTTATAGCAACGTGCATTTATTATCCAGGATCAATGAGACCGATAAAAAATTGCAATAACTGGAGAGAATATAGTTTACTCTGTTTGAACTTTATTGTTGCTTTGCTTGCCCCTCTTTCAGTTTGACATTTTAACAACTGTGAGAAATATAGATTATAGAGGCTTGTCCCAAACAGCAAATGTTTTCTCAACTAATCCCCTGAGAATTAAGCCATTTAATTTTAGTGTACAGAAAAAGTGATAAATGACTTGGGATTATACTTCAAAGGTGTAAACCCTATGCAGATGGGTTGCAAAATGATTGTGAGAGAGTAAATCTGAACTGCAAATATGAAAGATTGTTTGGGCATTGACCGTTCTTACAGGCTAGGCAACCACATATGCCTAAATGCCGATTTCAAACCTTGAGTTGGAGCCAGTGAATCAATTCACGTCAAAGCAGGATGAAATCTGATTTTTAAAATCAAATTATTTCAGTGATTTGGTCAAAGGTTACTAGTCAGATACATTGAATAGCTGTGTTAAATATTATTCATCTCATGATAGGAAACAACTTTAATCTCTGTTTATTATATATGAGCTGTTGTAGCCAAGGACCAAAGGCATAAAAATCCCAAGGCCAAGAGCACATCTAATGAACAGGCATGGTTAGCTATTTCTTTAATAGACTTGGTAGCCAAATACAATAAAACTCCAATATCCATTTGCATTCAACTCACACCATGCGGCTCTCAGGACCATCAGGGAAAATTCTATGGATGGGACGAATGTTTAGTGTTTTGTAATCCTCAACAAAATGTACAGCATGCATTATTGCCTTTTGTAAGTCCACTCTAAAGTCTATGTTAATATCATCTTATTGCATTATACAGATTTTTTAAAAAGGAAACCCACCCAATTTCAGCTGTGCTCAGGGCTGAGTCTGGAGCAGGTTTTGAGATTCTGCTCACATGGAAAGAGTCACAAGTCTTCTCCATGTAAATATTTCATCAGCTCTCCCACCTCTATGCCATGCCAGCCCATAACATTTGTTGTTTCTTTAAAAGATTATTCTTACAGAATGTAAAATATAATTCACTTAAAGCAAATTGCACAATCAAAATCTTTCCGTCTAAGGACGCCCTGACCAGTTTTTAAAATGCTGAGAACTCATTATAGGTTTCACGTTCACAGAACGTGACATTAAACTACAAACTCTCCTTTTATCTCCCTCGTAACACACAGTCTGATAAGTTTTTGAATTCGTTAAGCCACTCTATTCCTTTCATTTTCCCACAATTAAGTTGTAAAATAATTGCTAGGATCATTAAGCATCCATATAAGACCTTCTACATTCAAAGGGTTTTGCAATCATTTATTTTACAAAGTACATTGTTCTGTAAACCAAGTTTTATCATGTTCAATGTTAGTCTAAGAAGCATGTTCTACATGATCAGATTAACAGGTGGTATATCAGTTTTAGAGGCAAAGGTTGCTCTTTATTTGATATGTGTACCCGTTATTTATGTGTGTCCTTTTGACCTTTGTGCAGCCTAAACTATGTGTTGTCTTTATTTTATCGGGTGCCAGAAGAATCCTAGCATAGACCAAGAGAGGTGTGCTGGGTGCCATGCAGATAGCGCGTGAAGCGCCCTCGTAGGGTCTGAGATCCATAGGCATTCAGGACACTCAAGTTTCAATATCTGCCACCCTTGCTCCTCTCTGTTAGAAACTAGTCAGTTTTTATAAAAGCATGAACTAAACCCCAGTGACTATAGATGTGTTCTGTGCTGGACAAGCATCCACAGGGGAGATACTGATATTTCCAGGTGACATGTATTATACATGACATGTATTATACATGTCATGTATTATACATGAAAATGTCAGAACTTCTTCCTTTTTGGTGCCAAAGGTATGGCTCACTAATTCTTTCCGCAGAAAAGGGGTGCAGGATCAATGAATTCATTCTTACTTTCTCATACCTAGAGCGTCTTCTTAGCCATTGCTGCCACCTGGGTCTCTAAACTTTCTTTCTCTTAGGACTGACATCCATTCTCCATCAGCTCCCCCAAAGAGAGTAAAGGCAGACCCAGCCCTCACCTTTCCCAGACCTTGCCTAGCCTGGTAAGAATGTAGCTGCTGCAGGGTCGGGTCCATCTTGAAACCACAGTAAATTGTAGGAGGAATAAAAGCAAGAATACCATCTAATGTCCTTGCTGCCTTGGACCACAACAGAAGGCCCTACTAGACTTCAGTCTTTGGAACAAGAGTGTCCTCTGAAAATACTCTCTTCCTCCAGGACAGTCGCTTGAGATTTCACCTCCCCTCCCCATTGTAGCTCATTCCTCAAGTTTATCAGTCCCGGGTCACCACCCAACCCCACCCCAATCCCTCCCTTGGGAAATGCAACACTCCTCCCTCCATCAGGAAGAGGGTGCTCTGCTCCTCAGTATTTCCTGCATCCAGCAAAATCGAGCAGCACCTCCAGCCCTGGCTGAAACATCAGCGAGGTCTCTTTGGTTAGATAGGGGTGAGGGTGGGGTAGAGATGGACCTTCCTACTGTGAGCAGAAATGAATGTGGAGTCTTTATATCCGATTCAGTCTTTGCACCAGAGAGAGTGGCAACTGATTTCCTTACCAGAAATGTCAACTCAGAAGAGGTCAGCATACCTCATCCAGGGGAATGATAATATTTTTCTTGGAAAAAAGCACAGTCTAATGTCACATTGAGGTAAGGCTATCTCTCCTATTAATCTGGCTTTGGTCTTGCCCTTTTCAGTAAAATGAACCTGCATTGTTAAGAAGTACTTAATCTCAAAAAAAAAAAAAAAAAAAAGTACTTAGGCACTTTCCTATCTCCTTCATGCCCCCAAATACTTTATTATGCCAGATATATAAGTAGGCTGGTAAGTAGGTGGGCAGGTAGTAGATAGACAAATGGATCCTTTCTTTCTGCCTTTCTGGGAAACCATTCGTTCCCTGTTCTCCATCAGTGGATTTTGTTGGGTAGACCAGTTGGATTAGTCTTTCTTAACACAGTGATTGACCCAGTGCCTTCTTTCTCCCTTCCCTTCTCTTCCCTCTTTGCTTCCCTCCCTTCCCCTCTCCTCACCTCCCTCCCCCCTCTTTTCCCTCCCCCTCTCCACCTCTCTGCTTACCCCCTTTTCTCTCTCTCTCTCTCTTCTACTGACATTTCAGGCACAAAGGATGATATAAGTCTGAGCTGCCAGGGTCCTTCTTTCCAGAATAAGCAGAAAGTCAGCCTGGGAATGAAGCCAGCACAGATGACAGCACAAACAAAAGTCAGAGAGAAAGGGACAGATAGTCAGACAGTTAATAATTGCTGAATCTCTGGATCCAGCCATTGAGAAGTCACAAATTCCCTTTACTGTGATGCCTAATTTGAGTTTGAGTTCTGACACTTGTTGAAAGACTTATTCCTGGAAAGGATCATATCCAAATGCTAACAGTGGCAATGGTGAGTTTTGAGTTTTATGCTTCGTCGGTATTTCCTTCCTTCCTTCTTTCCTTCCTTCCTTTTCTTTTCTTTTCTCTTCTTTCTTCCTCTTTTTTACAATGACTATCTTTTATTTGTGTGCTAAAAACAAATTATATACAAAAGTGATTGAGTAGAACCAGGGAGAATATAGAAACAAGTGATTCAATGAAATATCCATCCTTCTGAATCCACAACACTTCCCAAATTTGATTCCAGCAGCTGGGTACTTACCTGCCTTATCTCTAGACAGCAGGTTCCATGGGACGCAGCCAGGTCTTGTTCAATGTTGCAATCCCTGAACCCAGCACCATATCAAACACAACAGTTGTCACCCGTTATGGGTTTGTTGACTCTACAACTTAAAGCTACACAAGACATTTATAATTTCATGGGAAAAACAAGAAGCATGTGGAGAAGGGTGTGTGCACCTTTCAAAACAACATAGCGTCCTTGCCCAAATTGACAATTTTAGAAGAAACAGAGTGAAGGAGCAAATCTAGTGAGGGGAATTGCCTCTAGACCTTTCCAATGCTGTCAAGACCAGCCCCATCCAATAGAAATATAATTCGAAACACCCATGTATTTTTAAATGTTCTAGTAGCCATGTTAAGAAAAATAAAAGGAAATAGGTGAAATTACGTTTAGTAGGATAATATTATTTAACTCAGTATATCCAAGATACCATCATTTCAGTATGTAATCAATGAAAAATATCATTGAGCTACTTTACGTTCTTTATTTGTACAAAGTCTTCAAGATCATGGTGTGTAATTTTACAATCACTGAGCATCCTGGGTCAGACTAGCTCCATTTCAAGTGCTTGGTAGCCATCTGGGGCTGGAGAGCACAGGTCTAGACAGTTCAGACTCCCAGAATATGTGTAGTGGAGGAACCTCTCCTTCAATGGCCCAGTGTGACTGCTTCTGAGTGTCTGATGGCATCCTGGAGGCCCACCTCCAACATGCTCGCTGGTTCTCGCAGGTGGAGATCTGGAGTTACAGGGTGAACGACAAGATGCAGCTGCTGTCCCCAGCTTCCAGGAGCCCAGAGTGAGGGCTCAGGACACTTCAGCTCAATGTTGCACCACTATTCTCTTTTCTTTCCCAAAGAACCTGGCCTCATCCAACCACCAAGAGTTCTCCACCTTTTACTATCATTTTTCAAGAGGAAATTCTAAGAAATATAAGCAAACGAGGAATTTCTGGAGCCCAAGTGAAATGAGAAATCAAAACTAGAAAGATGAAACCACAAGGTCCTACTGTATAGCACAGGGAACCATACCCTGTGATAAACCATAACGGAAAAGAATATTTTTTAAAAAAGAATGTATATATATGTATAACTGAATCACTTTGCAGTACAGCAGAAATTAACACAACATTGTAAATCAACTATACTTCAATTAAAAAAAAAAACCAACTAGAAAAATGTACCTTCAGTGGTCCTTGACTGTCTTGTCCCAAAACCATTTGAAAACTAGACTTAGGAGGCAACGTTCCTTTCAGGTGGAGAAACATGATTTCACAGTCAAATGGAAGAATGTGGTTCTCTTGTCAGAAATCCCTTTATTTTCACGTAGTGCCACAGGTTCAAATAAAGAGAGGGGAAAAATGTTCCTGGCCTCTATATACAGTGGCTGGTATTGGGGGTCCAAAGCCAGTGACAGTCAGAGAAATTTTAAATGCCTTTAAAAGAATCTTCAGCCAAGATTAGAGTCCCCACTTGGAAGATTTTCAGAAAAACGTGTATCCAAAAAACATTCACGTCATTAACGGCCTCAATTTCTTCCAGGTGCAAAGAGCGAGGCAGCCCTGCCATCTGATTTCCTCCGAAGGGTACCGTCATCAGAGCAGGTAGAAACAGAGACCGGCCAGGGCCTCAGATAAGGGCTGGACTTTGTCCTGGTGAATAAGCCCAAACCCAGATCTCTATTCCGGGTAAGAGGAGACTTCCGTGAAGGGACAAGATGCAGAAATCTTACTGTGAATTTATCAGTCGCAGGTGGAGTTAAACCTGGTGGACCAGGAAGTGGGAGAAGAGAGGGGAGAGAAGATGAAGGTGATGTTTCCCATCACAGAATCAGAGCTCCGAGCTCTGGAAGGAATCCTGAGCGCTCAGCTTCTCTCTCCCCCTGGCCACATGCGAGACCATATTTAAATCATTGCAAATTGATGAGAATGTGTTATTTTCTTTTAAAGACCTCTAGAGAAGGAGATAACATTCCTCAGTAAATTATTCCCTGTTTCAACAACCCTCAAGAAGACGGTCCTTAACTCCGAGTGATTTAAATCCCTACCACTGCTGTTTCCAGCCCTTCTGTGCTTTTAACCCACGGTCACTGGGTTCTTATTAAGTGCAAGGCCCACCTGGAGGGGACCCGAAGACGAAAGAGGCGGGCTCTGGGCTCCACACGCTTGCCGTTCTGCAGGGCGGATAAGCCTCCTACATAAATAACCGCAATCCAAGGCAGAAAGTGCTAAGTGCAATAAGATAATGTGCTGGGACCCATCAGAGAACAGAACTCTTTGTCCCTGGGAAGAATGGAGAACAGCTGGCCGCCATCCTTCTTGTTTGCCCTGGGTAATCTCTCTCTTCCTCACTTCTTATTTGCTCTTTTACATCATTTCTTCAGGCTGTCAATATTTTGAGACAGATGGAAGACACTGTGTGAGGTGGGAACACGTCCGATCTGATAGTGGAATGTTCTCTTTGGGGGTGAGCGTGGCTACTAGACACTGGCCAGCTGCCCAGGCGGCCACACCCCGTCCCCCCCACCCCCCGTGCCAGAACTTTCCTTTCTCTCTCTTGCCAATTTTGTGTCCCACCTGCTATATTCAAACTGAGATCGGAGATCAAAACAAGTATTAAACAGTGTGGTTTTGAGCTCATTTGGTGTTAAATAACCTCTCTCTCCTCTCCTACCATCTCTGACCTTGTAGGGGCACCACGGAGGGTCATTTGTCACGGAGGACACCAATGTTCTCACACTATCTGGCGCACTTGTCTGGCCTCCCTAGTGGGTTACAGACCTTGCGCGCGGACTTAATCGTTTCTTATCCTTTTCTGTCTTTCTTGCTGCCAAACTATGTAGCTCTTAATAAAAAATAAAACAAATTTTTTAAAAGCTGTTTTTGTCAGAAGAAATCAGAAATAAGGTTCTGAGAAATTAAGTGATGTCACAGTTCGCGCGACCACTAGCGATGGAATGAGAATGTGGACTCAGCTTTTCTACATCCCCTCTTCTTTCCTCCAGGTGGTTTTTCCTGTGGGCTCATCTGGATCACTCCCACAACACTGTGTGCTCCTGAGGGCAGAGACCATGGCTGATTTAGCCCAGGAAATCGATGTAATTCTTGTTAAGTGGTTGATTGATTGGACTGCTCTGATGTAGATTTCTGGAGACTAGTCTTTATATCATTTTACTGACCCCGCCATGTCCTTCCCCCTCTGGTTGAGTGTGGGAGCGTGTGGGCACACGCACATGTGTGTGTGCATATGTGTGTGCTTTAATCTGTGTGGAGAACAAAATCAAACAGGTATGGGAGGGGGAAATGGTGGGGAGAAAAACGGAAAGGTGAAGCCAGTGCAGACACCTGCTCCAGGTATGAACCCAGAACTACTTACTGTCCTAAACACATGAAGGTTACTTTCTACTTCTCCTGAAAGAATACAATAGAGAACTAGAGAGTTTCACTGTTTCAGCAAGAATCAGCACAGGTGACGGGAGTGTTAGCACACCAAACACCCAGAGGAGGAAAAGCCCACCAGGTCTGCAATCCACCCCAACCCTGGCCTAGACCCTCCAGGGTCTAGGAACAGGCCTGCACACAAGGACGGGCCACAGAAATCAATGGAACAAATTCAGGACCCGGTGTCAAAGTTCATGAGGAGTAGGGAAGATTGGGGATCATTCGTGGTTTGTAATTTCTGGGGGTACAGGACAGTGCTGGCCAAGGTGGGTAAAGCTGACTGCCCTGACGTGCTTTAAGTGCCCAAAGCAGACATAAAATGGAGGGGTTTTTCCTTATATAAAGAATTCAAGAAGAGGAAAAGATATCCCATAAAAGCAAGAGTAGTGACCAATAGAGCTGGTAAAACTTACAGCTAAGTCTAAACAACTGTTGATAATGAGATGTTGAAACTGGACACATTTGTTCGAAAAGATGAGGGGGGTGGTTCTTGAAATTGAACATATGTACTGTAATATAAAAGAAAAATAATCTGGAACTAAAACTTCAGATTATTTCAACAATTTCTGGGAATTGGAAAATGTGTTAAATTTCTCATTTAGCCCAGGGAGAATGTATACTTTTTCATTATTGATGTTGATAGAGAACTCGGTTTATATATATATATATATATATATATATATATATATATATATATATATATATAAAACCTATATATGGCTGTGTGTGTGTGTTATATAACCTATATATAGGTGTTATATAACCGATATATCTATATATAAGTTGATCCTAACCATAAAAATAGAAATAGAATGAATAACTTTGAGGGGAAAAACGGAACAAAGTTTAATGCAACAGTGGGGTAAAACTTTTTGAAATAATGCGTGTTAATTTTTTTAAAAGCTGATCTGCTATTTTCAATTTCATTTATCTTCACTTGTATTATATTTGACAACATATATAGCTTTCATAATTTTTCATGAGATCTTTTGATGCAAGATAAATTATAATATTAAAAAAATTTTTTAATAAAATGAGATAAGACATTTAAAATAACGAGACTACCAAAAGGTTTACTCCAGAGAGGGTATGGCTTCCTCTGGTTTAAATTCATTTAATTGGGGAGGAGGGAGGAGGGATGTGTGCCAGAGGGGATTGACAACAGGTTGCCAAAATTCCTTACAAGAAAAAAAAAAAGTCTTGGTTGGGAAGATGCCAAGATGAAACATTAAATGTAAGTTAAGATCCTGAAGAGATGCCCCAGTAAATGGCAGGACTTAATAAGATTTAACCTCTCAGTATAAGAAATAACAAGACTTGAAAGGATGGAGTAGAGACCAGAGGGAAGATGGAAAATGAAGAGAAGATTACAAACCAGGCAGCCTGCTGAAAAGGTAGAGTATAAAGTTCCTAAGGACCAAAGATTTTTGAGAACTACAATATTATGTATTTAATTTTAAGGATACTATAATTCTAACTTCTTTTCATGAATCAACTCCATTGCCCTGAACTTCAGGGAACGTCTGCTATACACAGCCTTGGAATGTGGAGGAAGAGGACCTGGGCTGTGTCCTATGTGGGCTAGAGTGTAAAAAAAGGGGCAGCACACAGAGGTGAGTAAGCCATGAACTGAGCTCATCAGCAGAAGCAGGCACCCAAGGCCAGAAAGGGTCAGAAGAAATGGAGGTGCCCTATCCCCTCAATTCCCTAAGACATTTGGAAGGACTGAGTCTCTCATTGCACATAGGACAAAAGATTTGGGTCAAATCTCCAAGGACAGGTTGACCTGGAGTGACATTTTGGATATAGAATGTATACTCTCTCATCAGGAAAACTTGAGGTCAAAACTCAGAAGTTCAAAATTTGGACTTTTTCTGTAACAATAGCAAAATTAAGGATACCAAATAAAACATAATGGTCCAAAACACTTTTTCAATGAAAAAGGAAGTGATAAGAAATGTTTATATGACTTTATATAACAAAATAAGTTGATAAAAAAAGAGTTATAGATTTCTAAATAGATAACTATAAAATACTGAGTCCTCAAAAATACTGAGTTATGATATGAATTAAAAGGTTTTACTAATAAATAGATAAAATATCATCTTCTATTGGAAATAGATTTAAAACAAGCATTGCAAATCTAAAACACAGCTGAGAGCTTGAGCTCTTTCACCTTAAAGGTCAGATGAAAAGAAAACAGAAAATCATATAAGGATTAGACCTGATAATGTAGTGGTTCATCTTGATATTTCCTGGTAAAGGAAACGAATGAGTCAAAAGAATAGGAATTTCTGGTTGGTGAGAGATCAGAGCTGAATGTGATCCAACCACTAAAAACAGAAAAGAAAACATTGAGAAAGATCACACACAATAGATTCTGAAATCAGAGTAGGTCTTCGAGAAAGCCTTAAGCCACAATGTGATGAAGAGAAAGCAAAAAAGGAAGAAGGAAGAGAGAATAAGCAGAGTTCTTCCTGATGACTCAAGTAATGATTAGCACAACCTCAAGATTCCAAATCCTACCGAACCCTCTGGAATGGCTGAAGGGAGAAAATTCTCCCAAGTCCACAAACCAACAAATCCAAAGGATTTCCATTGGGTATGTAATAGCTCCACTCTCATCATGAGCAAAGACTTGACATGATTTCTATATGAATTCCATCCAACCTGTTAGCCCTAGAAGGCTGGAGAGAAGAGCTCTTTTCCTTTCTCTGAATGGTGAACTATGACCTTCATAGTGTGTCCATCTGTATTCATCCTTACTTACAGTACCACTGAATGTCAACTTTGTATGTGTCAAATTTGCCTGTCAATGGAAGGTGTTCAGTCCAATGTTCAGTTCAATGTCAGTTCATGGTCAGTTCAATGGAAGGTGTCATCCTTTTCTCTTCAGCACTGCATCAAGTTCAGGATGGAATATACTGTACATACCCAGTAAATACTAAGAGACAGCTTCTTAAATGTTCAAAATATTTTTAATAATTATTTCCTCCTACTTAAGATCAGAAAACCAAAAACATTTGCTTGTCAATTGTATTTCAATTAAAAAAACAAAAACAACAAAAAATCCTGCCCTCCTGTAGCTTACACTCCAGTGAAGGGGGACAGACAATAAAATAACATGTACAAGTGAGAAAAAAACACTTGTCTGCTCTGGGTCCTACTTAAAGATTTCCACTCATCCCCTTTACCGTTCTGGGCCTCAATTCCCCATTTATATAATAAGGAAGTGTGATCTTTACTTTATGGGGTGGATAGGATGCTTTGGGAAAAAGCCTTTGCCTTCAACATAAATCAAAGTGGATAAGTTGCCTCTGTTTGTTATTTTCAGATTTTTTTTTTTTGATGTGGGCCATTTTTTTAAAGTCTTTTACTGAATTTGTTACAATATTGCTTCTGTTTTATGTTTTGGTTTTTTGCCCACCGGGCACGTGGGATCTTAGCTCCCCAACCAGGGATCAAACCTGCACCCACTGCATTGGAAGGCAAAGCCTCAACCACTGGACTGCCAGGGAAGTCCCATGTTGCCTCTGTTTTTGAAGATCCAGGACAATTTAACAGCAATGTTAAGCAACTCCACACTGAAGACATGGATGAAACTGAAAAGACTGAACAACATTGAATAAAGAACTTTATCGTTTATGAAATATTCTTGTTTATGTGAGAATGTCCCAGTGGGTTTTTTTTTTTTTTTGGCCACGCAGCATGAGGAATCTTAGTTCCCCGATGAGGGATCAAACCCGTTCCCCCTGCAGTAGAAGCACGAAATCCTAACCGTTGGACCACCAGGGAATTCCCCAGAGAATGTCCCAGTGGGTTTTAAAGGTAATCTTTTATATTGAACCTTTTTCAACTTAAAACTGTTACATATGGCAAAATAAATGTCATGGCAGCCTTAGTTTTAAGACCTGAGTTCTTTTTTTTTTTTTTTTTTATGGCTGTGTTGGGTCTTCGTTTCTGTGCCAGGGCTTTCTCTAGTTGTGGCAAGCGGGGGCCACTCTTCATCGCGGTGCGCAGGCCTCTCACCATCGCGGCCTCTCTTGTTGCGGAGCACAGGCTCCAGACGCACAGGCTCAGTAGTTGTGGCTCACGGGCTTAGTTGCTCCGCGGCATGTGGGATCTTCCCAGACCAGGGCTCGAACCGGTGTTCCCTGCATTGGCAGGCAGATTCTCAACCACTGCGCCACCAGGGAAGCCCCAAGACCTGAGTTCTTTTTGAACCAGCTTGATGTGAAGCACATGATCCTTTTGAATTAAAAAAGGAGATTATTTCTCATTTAAAAAAAAAAAAAAGTTACCTTCCACCCCTAGCATTCTGGGACTGCCTCCTCTTAAGCGTGCAATGGAATTTGCCTCAAGACATATTTCTTCAGCTTCCTACTTCCTGTCAGAAGCAAGAGAGGAGGAGGAGTGGGGTCTGGGTGCGCAGTACACCAGAGAAATTGAACCTTGAAGAACGAGGATCCAGCCTAGTTCTGCACCTTTGCTTCCCCGGTTCCTTCCTCCTGCTTTGCTCTTCTCTCTGCATTGGCGCTTTTTTACATCAGGTTCTCACCTGGTCCTGCTTCTTCTCACCCTTTGATTTATAGCTCCAATAGTGGCCTGAAACAGCCCATGGAAATGTTTACTGAAAGAGAAATGGATTCTCTTAGATGTTCAAGAAACAATGGTTATCTTCTGAGCACGCCAGGCCAGGCCAAGGGTCCACCTGGAAAAGAAACGCCTCCACACTTGACCAGACCCCCTTCCAGAGTGTCTTAAGGACACTGTCTTACTCAGTCCCTATTTAGCTGTTAGTGTCCATGAGCATTTCCAAAAGTCTGTCATTAAAGACATTGGAAACTTCCCCAAAATCTTCCCCCCCACAGCCCTGGCTTTGAGCAGATTGCCTGCGGACAGAGGAAAAGGGAGGGTGGATTAAAACTCAAGCCAGCCTACTATTATTATCTCCAGTAGCCTGGCTGTGACTCCGACTCTGGTTGGAAGAAAGGTAAAGCTTCACTTGAATGAAATGCTTGTGTTGTCTGTGCACTCAGTTTTCACCTTCGCACCCATCTTCCATCATCAAAGCATCTACTAAAGGCCCATTGGTGCTTAATCAGGAGTTAGACACTAAGGATTAACTAGAGATATTCTTAGTTAGCTTTGTGGCTCACACATTCATGAGATCTGAGGCTTGAAAATGACAGGACTGTAGGTGATACCAGAAGTGATACCACCAAGTGAATGCTATACAGTGCTAAGCTACCACCCTATTGAATTGCAGTGAAACCATACCCAGAGGCCATTAGTTGATCCTAATGGACGCCTATGAGCTTCTTAAAACAGAAGACTCTACTGAAACGGAAATAGGAACGTTGCTAATTACAGAGCTAGTTTATGTAAGGTGAGGTCTTTGGATTTTGGCCTACTGATTCTAACTCCTTCTCTGCCATGTCTACTGAAAAGCTGTAAGAAGTAGACCTCCATTACACATTATAAATTGACTTTGGGCTGATACTCAGGAACCTTTTATTGTTTATCTCAGGCATGGATATACATTTGGTGTTTCTACTTTGTGAACATCTAATAAAATAATACCTAAAGACACAGGAATGTCAGCACAACAGATGTTTGTTTCTCGGATATATCGGATATTCTATAAATATGATCATTTCCTTTCAAAATGAAACAATAATTGCCTCAAAAGAATATCATTTTTTTCAATGTCAATCTGCTATGCGGCATCACCCCGCCTAGTAAGATTTTATCTCCAACAGGAGAGAATTTTAAGGTCGGCTGTGACAGCGAAACAAAGAACCAAAACTACTCTGAGAACTCCAAAGAGCCTTCTTTTAAAACTAATTGGGGCTTCCCTGGTGGCGCAGTGGTTGAGAATCTGCCTGCTAATGCAGGGGACGCGGGTTCGAGCCCTGGTCTGGGAAGATCCCACATGCCGCGGAGCAACTGGGTCCGTGAGCCACAATTACTGAGCCTGCGCGTCTGGAGCCTGTGCTCCGCAACAAGAGAGGCCGCCATAGTGAGAGGCCCGCGCACCGCGATGAAGAGTGGCCCCTGCTCTCCACAACTAGAGAAAGCCCTTGCACAGAAACGAAGACCCAACACAGCCAAAAATTTTAAAAATAAATAAATAAATAAAACTAATCAAACCATATTGTGTGCTTAATTATTTCTACTGTACCTTTCAACTAAAGAACTGTCAGGGAGTTTTGTTCTGTTTTTGCCAATTTGCATTAGGATTTTGATGTATGTTCTTCTGTTCCTTTTAATAAAATCATGCTACTCCATTTCAGAAATATCTGCCATAAAATAAGTGTTTTATCATGCTTTTGTTTTCTAAAATCTTAAAGGTCTACTCCATGATTCCCATTATTCATACCCTTGGAATAAATTACTCCTATCAGACCACATAGGGAGAAAAGTTAGCTCCTGATTACAAAAGGAATCAGTCCAAGAGGTAAAGTATTAATCAATGTTACTTCTTAACAATCCCATTTTCCTCATTAGAATGCAAACTCCCATCAGGCCAAGCTAAAACAGCATTTGCATCAGTCACTTGCTTCTTTGCTATTTGGTTTCTGCTGAAATCTAGGGTCTCCAGTGGTAAATGTGAATAGCTAACCTTACACCCATCTGCAGTGTCCCCTTGATAGCTTTATCTAGCTATCATAATTTGTCATTGTCAAGCCATTAGGCCTTTGGCTTTGGTCTTATTTTTCCTTCAGGTGTCAAAAATGCAAAACCACAATTTATAAAACACAAGATGACAGAATCCCATTTGCGCTGGTTTTGAAATGCCAAAAGGTAACTTTATTGAAAATATCACAACCTTCTCTCCAAACTAGTTGCATGAGTTCCAGGGTGGTCTGAAGAGTTGATTCAAAAAATAAATGCCACCACAGCAACTTACAATTCTTAAGGCCAAACATCCAGATGTGTCAATAATCTGCGTAAATTAGAAACAGATGTAAGCCCTTGTTGAAAAATAAATATAATAGAATTATTTCCTTTTGCCTCCTTATGCTTTCACACACTTGAATTTATTCCTTCCACATTTTTTTTTAAGTTGGTTCAGATTTAAAAACAAAAATCATTTCTATTTTTCACACAGGGGTGTAGCTATGTATAAAGTTCTCTAGAAAAAGAAAATAACAGTCAATTTGGTGCCTTGTTTCATGCCCAGTGGAGCTAATCCAAGCACAGAGGCTCTCTGGACTTAGTTGATGATCCACAATCCAGCCAAATCTTCTGAGATATATTCTAGATTACTATTGCCATGTAAAGTAATTGCCATCATGAAACCCATTCTTTGTTCCCATAAGGTTATCCCAGTTATAAGACAAAGTAAACATTTCAAACATGGTAGAACTACATTATCAACAACTTCTACTTACTTTTGTTTGATGTAATTGCAGAATTGTTGTTAGAGTTAAGAAAAGATTTTTGTTGTTTTAACATTTTTTTAAGGAGTGAACTCACTACTCAGATCCCATCAGTATAAGCTGCGTGGTGGTGCAAGACACATGTGGACCTACTGGAAGTTTTGTGAGAAGAGATAGATGGTTGTTAGTGGACAGAGGGTTGCAAGATAGATATCAGAGGTTTGCATTTCCTCAGAGGATAAAAACCACAGTCAACTGCACAAAGTTGTTTATTACAGCATTGAGATCAATTAGAAAAGTTCTAGAGTCTACAGAGTTCTATTCTGGAACCCCTGGGGCCATTTTGTGTCTATCATATGGGATCCAGGGAGGCAGATTCAGCTATTTACGAACTCTCCAAAAAATAGCTTTAAACAAAATGAGCCAGCTCCATATTCACCTCCTTACTCCCAAACACCATTCAAAATAATAATAGTAATAATAATAATAACAATCTTCTTGCAGGAAGTATAACCCTACAGAATTCTGTGATCAGTCAAGTATCAATAGTCAATTCTTCAGTGATCTCAAATTTTCTGTAATTATTGACCCCAATAATTCAGCCATACCTGGCTGCGGTGAGATGTTATAGTATTGATTATATAGTGTCCAGGGCTAAACGGTATTAACAACAAAGCAACATTTGCATTTTGGCTTCTGAAAAATTTGACCCTGGCTAAAATAATAAAATAAACATGGTTTGCCTTCGGTGTTGTTAATCTATTGCACTCCCTCCTACTCCAAAGGCAAAGCCTACTAGATCCTACCCAATAACCATTCTCCCCTATTCCTTATTATCAGAACTACTGGGGAAGGGAGGAGCTGCCTAGTTCAGAAAACTACCTTTGTTAGGCCTTTTGCAGATAGGCATGTTATTAAGCAGAGCTTTGGGGAAAGCTCTTTAAAGGGGACTGTCTCAATGAGCAGAGCCCCTTTGCTCATTCCGTTTCTCCTCTTTTTTCCTACCTGAGTCATGGATGTGATTGCTGGAGCCCCAACAACCATTCTGTAAGCCTGAGGATGAGAGCAGAGGCCTGGTCTCTGACGACATCAGGGAGCTGCCATGTAACAGACCAGCTTGCCTACCTCTGGACTTGTCACTAAATGAGATAAATATAAATCCTCATCTTGTGGAGGGTACCACGTCACAGTACCTGTTAGCAGCTGCAGAATGTAATTTCTGATATACTCTTTGAGAAGTTTCCGCCATAAGGCCTGCCTGGGTCCTACCCAGCCTGTCACCCACCAAACAGTCTATCACTCAGTTCTTTCAGGAAATTATTATATTTTCTCTCTGTGTCTCAGGTCTTGGCTCTGCCAAACTCTTCTCTAGTAAAGAAAAAGAAATTGTTTTCATCTTCTCAAAGATGACTTTGGTGCTTTCACTATTTTGTATTTATCTTGGAATGTATTTATAAGCCACCTCCTTTTCAAAAGATTTACACAAAGCAGTTTATCATCTAGCTAATCTGATTACTTAATATGGGTTGTTGGGCTGATAGAAGACATCATGGTAGAAAATAAATAAAAAGGAAAAGTATCGAGGCTGTTGTCTTATGCCAATGATCGCTAAAGAGATATAAATAGAATTCTTTCCTATCAAAGTACCCTTAGATAAACAAAAAACAAATAAGGAATTTTTCAGAGTTTTCAAAAAACATTTGGTGTGGATGATTTAACTAGAGTGTAATTAAATACGCACAGCAAATTTTTAAAACCGTCGATTTCTTCGAGGGCCAAAGCACAGCAAAATAAAAGAAGTTTAGAATCCTTTTTCTCCAAAACATGTCTTTCTTCATCAGAAAACCCGTTCCCTGCTGAAGTGGCTTCTTCATTTGCTCTGTTTACTGTCATTATACTGTCAACGAGTTGGACGAAAGGTACTACAAGCGTGTGAAATTGTTTGGGTTAAGCCTCCGTTGCTCGGGGCCGTTCACACTGACCCCATCTGAAAGGCTGGCTACTGAAGCAGCCCTCTTTCTGAGACTCTTCCACCGTCTTCTTTTCAAAGACAATTTATACCTATCTTCTGCACCTGATCCTGCTGAGAAGGAAACAGAGACACTGCTTTTCTGCAACCTTCTTCCACAAAGCTATTCTCTGCTTATCCTCTTCGCCTGATTAAAGCTTAAACCAGCTGGAGGACTGAGCTCCAACGCTTCTTTTCTATTTCCCTTGCAACTCTGTAAACTGGGTTTCTGTCTTTAACAACCTGTACATTCACCCTTCTGCTTCCCCCATTGAGAACTGATAGTCCAGGGAGGAAATGGAAGAGAGAAGGGGCGGTGGGAAAATGCAAGGGAAAAAACTGTGCCTGAAAAACAAATTTGTTGCTATTGAGTCCGAAGGATTGCCTCCAAAAAGCTGTGACTCTGCCCTGAGTGATACTTACCGTCTTCCTAATAAGCAAAGGCAAGTGGCCAAATACACACTTACCCGCAGGTATGGAATTTAATTATTCTCAGGACTGTAGATATCATGAACTTTCACATGCAGACTCACAGCCTTGATTTTGCACACTTGCAATGGCAATGATTTCAAGGAGATTTCCATCCTGCTCCACCTCTTGGCTATCGTTTCACAAGATGTGTGAGAAGATCCTGAATGCTCAGAGAAGTCAGAGGCTGAAGAGCCGGGAAAATCCACTGTCTCCTCTCTGAAAATATCCAATTTTTCTTTGGGCGATTCTGACGCACAACTCTGTTGATACTGCATCTTTAGTCTCTCTTATAGAATATTTGCCTAAAATACGTGTACTCTAATGTTTTGACAAGTGTTCACGTATCAAAAAAGGCGTGGGTTATAATTACCAATTCTATTTCCTTTTTAGCTTCTATGACTTTATCGCAAATTGATGAATCATATACCATACATACCATCTACACCTTTGCCATATAATAGAAAAATCTGTATTGTTGGCGCTCAGATCTCAATCTCCATCCCAGATCACACTTTCCTGAGATCCATATGTACCAAGAGGTGACATAGCACCGTGATTAAAAGAACAATTTCTGGAGCCAGACTGCTTAAAGTTGAATCCCAGCTCCTCTGTGAACTAACAATGTGACTTTGTATAAATTACTTAATCTCTCTGCCTCAGTTTCTTCATCCGTAAAATGGGGATAATACCATATTTTATCAATTCTAGAAAGGACGTTTTAACATCTTTGATATCAGGATGTGTCTTACAATTGATGGCACCTTAGATTTGATGAAATAAACTAGCAATACCTGTTAGGATGGTTGTGAGAATTAAATCAGTTAAAACATACAATTTACAACAATATTTGACACATAACAAGCTTTCAATAAATGCTAGCCAAGACTGTTGCATTAATGGATATATTCTTTTCAATATTTAGGCATCACAAAATTCACATTCCCTTCAAACATGCTTATTCCCCTCTATTCCTTATTTTGTTTAATGCCAGTAACACAAGCCAGAAATATGGAAAGCATCACTGATTTTTTCTCCTCCTTAACCCTCTGCATCCAATCACTTAAAAAATTCTCTTAATTTTCCAGTGTAACTAACTACCCCTCACCTTCCCTCTTCTTGCCATGCATCATCTTGAGCCTAGAACATGGCAGCCTCCAAGCAAAACTCTGCTTCGTCTTTACAGTTATCTTTCTAACACGGAAATCAGATCAGAGCCCTCTCTGATCTTCAGTGGCTCCCCAACCCTACAAGATGAAGTACAAACTCCTTGAAGTCCTGAGTTGTGAGGCTGATTCCCAGACCTTGATCAGCATACCCTTCTACCACAATCCCTCCCTCCCTCACCATCTTTACAGGTCACGTGCCACTCCCTGAACCTTTCCACTGATTAACATCTCTGGGTTCTTCCTGCAACAGTCTTTCCCCTTTGATCCACTTACGTTCATCATTCGAGACTCAGAAAGCTGTGATGATCTTTCTCCTGTCTCCCCCTTCTCCCTAGGTACTTATATATGCCCTTTCTTGTGGTCTCCTATCACCTTTCTATTTCTACTCTATTTCTCTAATGCTTAATCTATTTATCTCCCTTAGTTGACAGTGAATTTTTTTTTTGGACAGTGAATGTTTTTAAGATTATATTTTTTTATCCCTATCACTTAGCCTTTTCCTTGCACATAGTAGACAATCAATACATAATTGTTAAATGAATGAAGGAATAAACGTAACTATGTGCATACCATTGTATATGACAATATATTGAGAAAACTACATTGGGAAAAAAAATCAAGAGAGAATAACATAGGGAAAAAATCCAATGAAATCTTTCTCATTAGCTGCAAAAACCAGCTCTTTTTCCTGAAAGATGCCTTTTTCTTGTTTCCCTTTCCTATAAAGGGCCATCATTCTGGTAAACAACTCGTGTTCTAATGCTCTCAGGCCAGGGTACTGATGCTCCCTTTTCAAAGATTGACACCAGTACTCTGTATGGGCACCTGATAAATGGATATTGTTCTTATTCTTGCTGCAAGACAATATCCTTTAATGCACTGCCCTGTTTTTATTAAAAAGGCGACAAACTATCAACATGCTGTAAGGGATAAAAATTGCATATGTGGTAATAATAAAACAATGGAAAATGTGGACAAACACCAAACCTCAAGTGCATTCTCTGATTCAGATTGCTTCTTAAATGACTGGCACTTACTGTGAAAGGCACATTGCAGAGGCACTTTTATAGACTTTCAACAAAAGGCCAACCCCACCCTGACCCCCATATATGCTCGCCAGTCAAATCCTGTGTTAATATGACAAAAACAATGTACCAGGAAAGTTCATTTGTTAATTACACGTAGGGATTCTTTTGTGGTGTGGAAGAAACACAAAGGGCAATAATTGTTTGACCTCTTTCTCTTTTTTTTGTGGGAGGGGGGCATGGGGAATGGGGTTTGTTTGTTTGTTTGTTTGTTCAGCTGCGCCGTGAGGCTTGCGGGATCTTAGTTCCCCAACCAGGGATTGAACTCTGGCCATGGCAGTGAAAGCACTTAGTCCTAACCACTGGACCACCAGGGAATTCCCTGTTTGACCCCTTTCTTCCCAGATGTTACCACGATGCATTTCAGTTAAAAGGATGGTCCAAGGGCTTCCCTGGTGGTGCAGTGGTTGAGAATCCGCCTGCCAACGCAGGGGACACGGGTTCGAGCCCTGGTCTGGGAAGATCCCACATGCCGCGGAGCAACTGGGCCCGTGAGCCACAACTACTGAGCCTGCGCGTCTGGAGCCTGTGCTCCGCAACAAGAGAGGCTGCCATAGTGAGAGGCCCGCGCACCGCGATGAAGAGCGGCCCCCGCTTGCCGCAACTAGAGAAAGCCCTCGCACGGAAACGAGGACCCAACAGAGCCAAAAATAAATAAATAAATAAATAAATTTGAAAAAAAAGAATCAGGCTTCATATTTCTAAAAAAAGGATGGTCCAAGAGTTGACCACCAACATGCTGGACCACAGTCCCATCATCAAAGGCTTCCTTAGCACTTACTGGCCAAAGGTCATTAGAGAAAGTGCCAAGAGGTTCAAATTATTGACACTTTCCTTGCACAAGTCAAGAACCCAGATGCAGCAATAGAAAAATCATGACAGGAGATCATATTCAGCCTTTAAAAAGAGGCAAATGCATAATATACCTTGTTTGGTTTAGAGGGGGAAAAAAGATGACAACTAACACATCTCGCCAACTGGGTCATATCAGACCCTCCCTATGTGTGTCCATTCTTTTAATTGAGAACAGGGCAGTGACTGGTAGGGGACAGCAGTGGCTGTACACTGGGTTCTTAGGAAAAGAAAGGTGGATACTTACCTCCGCATAGTCACTATGTGAAACATAATAATATTCTGTTTCCTAAGATTACTTTTCAAACTGTACGTCTTAGTCTCAGGGTCCCAGGGAAGATGATTAAATGAGAGCCTCCCTATGGTACCATCCTCCAGGCCCTTGCCTCAGAACTGCATTCTCAGCAAAGCAGTGCTGTAACCCAGTCCCTCTGGCATTTTCTCTACTAAGTATCCCCACACTTTGCAAAGAATCCAAGACGGAACCACCTCCCACCAAATCCCGTTTTGCAGTAAATTACACCATACTTTATTGTAGCTTAAGTTGCACTGATTAGAGAGTCAAGATTCTGGAACATTACTAGGGCTCGCCAATGTTCCCCATTCTCTTCCCATCCTTGAACACACACGAGAACGACTCTTTCCCACCTGGTGAAATTGAACATAACCCTTTGACTTGTTTTGGCCAGTAAAGTGTGGAGCGGAAGTGGGGCGTATCACTTCGCAGCAGAAGCAGCCAGTATCAAGACGAGATTCTCTGTGCTCACCTCCCTGGCCACAGGGCTGGATCACACAAACACTGAGATGCAGCTACACCAAGATCAAAGGACCTGGAAGGTCGGGACACCACCTGGAGAGTTACTTGAACCTAAAGTGGACTTGGTGTGACAAAGACATTTTGTATTGTTTGTCACCATAGCATAACTAACCTATGTGGATAGTGCAGTAATTGGACCTTGGGCAGCAGAATTTGCTTTTATAGCCTCTGTACTAGTCATCAATAAAATGCCAAAGCTTTCAAGGGTATTTAACTCTTGGAGAGGAGCTTATATCCTGTTTTATCAATACAAGTCAGAATCTAGTGTTTCCATTAAAGTTGGGTCGCTAGAATACAGCAAGATCCCTTGCCATAGTTTATAATTTTCACTCTAATTAATGTTCTATGTGTTGTGACAAGAAAGTCAAGCTATTGCCCCGTGCGGCTGCAATTATGAAGCAAGTTTAAGGTTACAATTAATTTAAATCACAGGGCTTCCTCAACATCACCAATTTGGCCTCTGAATCATAAAAACCAAAACTGGAAGAATTTCTGCAAAACTGCATTGGGCTAATTACTTAACAAATTGTTTCAGATCTATCATAATATTCCAAGAATCTGGAGAAAATATTTTGCATCTACAAATATAAAAAATGGGTTATCTTAATATTTTGTGGGTTTCTGTGGTCCTAAATAAAATTAAGACATCTGAAAAGAGTTGTAATGGATATTAAAATTTGAGGCTTCTGGGTAAATTTTTTTCAGAAAATTCCTCATCTTTGATAATTTCGAAAATGAGCAGATGATGAGGTGATTCCATCTTTTGTGTCATCCAAAGACTACACAAATAGGATTTTATGGTGATTCATACAAATAGTACTTATTGAGCATTTTCTATGTGTTCAATTGTGTTTGCTCTAGAGATCCAATGATGAAAAAGAGAGATGCGGTCCCTGCCCTCCTCGAAATTATAATCTAGCAACCTCTGCTTCAGTGGATATATACTGCTATTTTCTCTCCAAGTTTTGAGTTGTGAAAATAACTATTTCTCTCCAAGTTTTGAGTTGTGAAAATAATATTGCCTAATCTCAACAGTTATATAATAGGACCTAATTTATCTGGGAAGGCTCAATTATCTGGAACACAGCTGAGAATCAGGAAGGCACTAATAGCAGTCTTTGAGAAGTCAAACATTTCACACACCAAAAAAAAAAACAAAACTAAAAGTTACAGAGTATTTATTCTGTGCTATTCACTTTGCTAAATGCTGTATATTGAATATTTCATCATCATAAAACCCCATGATGGGGGACTTCCCTGGTGGTTAAGAATCCGCCTTCCAATGCAGGGGACATGGGTTCGATCTCTGGTGGGGGAACTAAGATCCCACATGCCTTGGGGCAACTAAGCCCATGCGCCACAATTAGAAAGAAAGAAGCCCACACGCCACAACTAGAGAGAAGCCCTCTCGCTGCAACGAAGAACCTGCACACTGCAACGAAAGATCCCATGTGCTGCAACTAAGACCCAACACAGCCAAAAAAAGAAAAACCATGACAGGAAATTAGTCCCCCTTTTATACAAAGAGGATAATAATTACACCTTGCCTAGGGTGTAACAGCTGATGGAGCCAGAATTTGAATCCGGACCTGTCCAACCCCAAAGCTCAATGTCTTAACCACTAACCCACACAGCACTTCACAAAGACTAGGCACTAAAGCTCTTGGTCTTCACTTACGGAAGAATCCCTGGGGCTTTGTTTCAGTTACTACTGGTGCGTGACAAAGCACTCCAGATTCTGTAGTTTGGGAATTTGGAGAGAATACAGCAGGAACTGTTTGACTCTGCTCCATGATGTTTGAGCCTCAGCTGGGAAAACTCAGTAGCTGGGGTGCGGAGGGGATGCAGGAGTGAAGAAGGGCTGGGATTTGGGAGAAAGATTCAGCAGCTGAAGGCTGGAATCATCTGGAGGTGTCTTCACTTACGTGCCTGGAGGTTGAGGCTTGTCAGCTGGGGCCTCAGTTGGAGTTGACAACTGTGCCCACCTTCACGTGGCATCTCTAAGTGGCTTAGGCTTCCTCTTAGCATGGAAGTCAGATCTCTTACATGATGACTCAAGACTCAAAAAGCGAGTGACAAGGCAGAAATTGCATTGTCTTTTATGACTTAGAAGGCACATAGTGCCACGTCTGCCATACTCATCATGAGCCTGGCCAGATATAAGGGGATAGGATGTAGACCCCATTTCTCAATGGGGGTCAAGGTCACAGTGCAGAAGGGAATGTTGGCAGCCATCTTTGGGAAGTGCAATCTGCCACAAGCTCTCACCTAAAGGTTAATTGCTCCTCTGTCCTATCCAAATCCACCTTGGGAATATCCAAACATATCCCAAGTAGTGAGAGTAGAGTAAGCATTGTGTAAACATTGCCCAGCTTCAATAATGACCAACGATTTGTCAATTCAAACAATAAATGTCAAGGATGGCTAATAAGGCAGGAATTAAAATTAAGAATGTCGGTTTTAGCATTGAAACGGGCAGTTTGGGGGTAAACACATTTATCTCACGTGGAACAATTCATTTCTCAGTGCTCATCTCTGGATTATTACTATTCACATAGAAAATACACAGTCCTGGATGCTTTTGTTTGGATGAGGGGAAAAAAGAACACTGCAGGTTACATTTTCTAGAGCTAATGCCTAAATTCCACCCACAATTACCAAGCTGGCACATGCTGCAAATTCACGAGCTGTGTGCCAATGCATGCACACATTGGCAGACAAGCACCTGTTCTGGATATTTAAGTTTGATCCTTACCTCCTAAAACTATTTTTTAAAAAATAAAAGCTCTCCTACGGCCTTGAGTTCCAAAACCAGCAAAACCAATGGAGTAGCTGGAGACCGAAGTCCATGTACTATTCACCATAAGGAGGACTGACAGTCATGCCCATTGGATTTTCCCCCAGCAAATTTGCTTACCTTATTATAATCTGTTTAGATGCATATAAAATGTCAGTTCACATTTCTTGAGCACACACCAGCTGACATCTGAGAAGAGCCAAGTACAGGTTAAAAAGTGTAAACAGATCATGTGCAATATCGGCATTAGAGTTTATTGGTTTAGGACAATATCATACTATGGGATCGCCAATTTTAAAAGGACATTTGATACCATTTTTAAGTTAGGTGCTGATCTTTTTAATCTCTGAATACTATCAAGAATATCTAAAAGGAAGTCTCTTTTCCCATGGCTCCTACCCATCCACAACTTCAATTTTTAGTTCTCACAATGGCTTTAAAAAAATGTTTCTCATTAAGCAATGGAAAATTGGAGCTATTTTATACCAGCACTGAACAGAATAAGCCCTTGAATAAGCTGCAACATAGAATTCTTTTGACCAGGGTTAAGTGATGGGATGTGAAAACCAGATCAATAAACAGGGAATAAAAGAGCACAGGGAGATGTAAGAAAACAAACAAACAGTAGTGGTGTTGGTTTCTTTGATTGTTTAAGAAAAGATCCATGAACTTTAAAAATGTTTCTCTCTCACTCTCCACCTCCATCCAAGTTTCTGAGCTTTATTTTTCTTGGTTTATTAAATACCTCTGACGTAAAAGTATAATTGTTTCTTTGTGTTAGTCGCTAGAGCCTGCGGGTTGTGAGTGGTTGTGGTCTACGACGTGGCTGCTGGCAAAGGACAGGTAATGGTTAAGTGAGAGACAGGCCTGCAGGCTTGTGCACAAGGCCCAGAATCTCTAGAAACCAGGCAGCCAGAGACATATCCAGACATGGTGGAGAAAGTGCTAACAGGGAAAACATAAGAAGAGAGGGAAATCCTCATGAAATCAGTTTATGAGAAAAAGTTATTGTGTTTTCACAGCTTAACAGGCATATTGCAAGACAAAAACCATAAAGAAAGCTAAAGTTCAAGATTTCTTTCAACCATTAGACAGTTGTTATCAATAAATGATTGACATATTATAGCAGTGTTGGGAATCAGGCCATTAGCTTCTCCATATTTTTTTGTTGTTAAGTCACAACTATGCTTTGGCTTCATGAACAGAGTGGCACATTACACCTTATTAAAATGTGAAGATCATATCTTCTGAAAAGGTAGAAAAATTTCAAGTGTTATCTTTATCACTAAGAAATAGAAATAGAGTGTGATAAACAAGACAAACTGTAAGTCGAAGTAAGATGGTAGAAACAGCTCAAAATATATCCAAAATTACAATATATATAAGCGAAATGAACTATCCACTAGAAACACAAGATTGCCAAACTGTTTGCTTGCTTCTTTTAAAGTTATATATTCTTTACAAGAGACACATCAATAAGACATACACATACAAAAAGGTCAAAGGTAAAAAGAAAAAATACTATATAGACAAATACTAACCAAAATAACAAGAACAACAACAATGGAGGCCATGAAATTAACATAAGACAAAAGAGACTTTAAAGCAGAAAGCATTATTGAAGATAAAGAGGATCTTTATTACATACTGATTTTTTTAACTACTAAATTAATCAGTATCACATAATAATTCTATACTTGTGTATACTTAATAACTTGGAAATTTATAAAACAAAAACTAATAAACTGCAAAAACTGATCTACCCATCATCATAGTAAAAGCTTTCAGCATACCTATCTCATTTATTGACAGATCAAGCAGAAAAACTTTTTAAAGAGACAGATTTCAACAACAAAATCAATGTGCTTGAATTAATACACAGATATAGAACTCTAGACCAAGCCATTAGAGAATAAATATTTTTCTGAAACATACATGAGACATTTACAAGAACTGACCAAAACTATGTCATAAAACCAGTTTCAACATATTTCAGGGAATCAATATATACAGGCCATGTTCTCACACAAAAATAAACAAGTTAAAGATGAATGGATAAAGAAGATGTGAGATAGATATATATATATATATATATGCAATAGAATACTACTCAGCCATAAAAAAGAATGAAATGTTGCCATTTGCAGCAACATGGATGGACTTGGAAGGTATTATGCTAAGTCAGACAGAGAAAGCCAAATACTATATGATGTCACTTATATGTGGAATCTAAAAAATGTAACAAACTAGTGAATAAAACAAAAAAGAAGCAGGATCAAAGATATAGAAAACAAACTAGTGGTTACAAGAGAGGAGGGAAGCGGGGAGGGGCAAGATAAGGGTAGGAGATTTTTTTAAAAAGACTTATTACGGGATTATACAAAATCATGTGTGTGAAACTTTTGAAGGTTGTAAAGCACTATAGAATTTAAAGACTCTTTCATTCAACTAAAAAAAAATAAGAAAAATAAATAAACAAGTTAAAAATCCATGCAACTAGAAATTCAGAAACACACCCCCAAATAATTCATGGAATGCAAAAGAAATTTTTCTGGAAATCTTTCAACTATTTAGAATGAAGAACAAAGATATTGTTAGCAAGGCAAAAACTGAAGGAGAAATACACAGCCTTAAAACACTTTCAATACACAAAAAGAAAAGCAAAAAATAGGTGAACTATAAGAAGTTTTGCACCAACTTGATGGAATACTACTAGCTTCATCCATGCTCTGGACTCCCTTCCCCGACCCAGACTTCCAGGAAGAGTGCTCTGTCACCCAACGAGACTCAGCAATAGCAACTGATGACGTACAGTGTCACGCGGCAGTGAAACACAACCCGGCCCTGAAGTCACACTCCAAAGCTTTCCTGGCCTGTGCTTACTCTGCGAAAGAAGAAAAAAGAAGGAAAACTAGGAAGAATTTTTTTTTTTAAACAATGTGAATAGGTCGAGAACTGGGAAAATGATTTTTCTTTGATCTCTAACTGAAGTATCATCAATCTCCACCAGTCAACCACGCATGACCATCCAGTTTATAATTTTGGAGCTAGTAAAAAAAAAAATGTAATGAATTGTATGTCACATCAGCCACAACTAAACTCCTACCATCACCTCTGTTGCCTAGTCCCTTTAAAGTCTGGGTTTGCTAAGAAGTGTGTCTTTGGAAAAATCACTTAAATTATCCCATTACCATCATTTAATTTCCTCAAGATTAAAATATGACACATTTCTCTTAAAATATACACATTACTATATATAAAATAGATAACCAACAAGGACCTACTGTATAGCCCAGGGAACTATACTCAGTATCTTGTAATAACCTATAATGGAAGAGAATGTAAAAAAAGAATATATATATATATATATATATATATATATATATATATATGTATAATTGAAAAAAAAATAAAGCTTTAAGACAAATTTGTATACTGTGTATATACCCCACTTGGTCATAATATATTATCTGTTTATATATTGTGAATTCAATTGGCTAATACCTTGATTAAAATATTAATATTCATGCTCATAATAAATATTGGCCTGTAAAAAAAAAAATGACACATTTCTCAAATGTTTTCTGGTGAGGATGAGATGATAAAAATAATACAGCACAGGGTCTGGTGCCTAATGCCAGTTGTTATTATTTCACAGTTTTTGTCTGCCTCAGAGAGACACCTGACCAAGGAAATATCTAGAAGACACTTGACATCACCCTGAATGGAAGGTCTTAGCATATCAGAATGGAAAATGAGGCAAGATGATGGTCAGCCTTGAAATTAAAAGGAAAACATGAGAGTCAGCAAGGCAAACATCAACAGTGCCCAGAGAGCACCGTCCCGTATTTATCTTGTCCACTAAGAATAGCTACGTTAAGTCCAGCATAGACTGGACAAAGCAGGCCAACCAACCACGGGTCTCCCCATCCAGGCAGTAGTTTTGGTAGAGAGTTAAAATGCTCCACCCTCTCCTCAACACTTGTCAAGGTGTGGGAAAATCTAACAGTAACATTTGGGCCTTGTATCCAAGAAGACCCTGCTGAGATGTAAATACTATGAAAACACGTTAGAGGTAAATAGTTGGGTTGCTGCTAATCTGAAAGAATGAGGAACTTCACAATTAAATTCCAAAGTAAACAGCAGGAAGAATATCATCCAGTGTATGAGCTTGGGCTTCAGACCTGGGCTAGACTTTCTGCTTCTAGTTGTGTGACCTCAGGCAAGTTATTTATGCTTTTTTTGAGGCTGTTCCCTTATGTACAAAATAGAGGTGAAAAATATCTACCTCACAGGGTGAGGTGAGGTTTCATGAGCGCTTGAGCATTGGACAAGTTGTAGCAATTATTCACGAGAGGAAAAAGTAGGTCTGGAGCCAAGGCCTGGCTGAGGAGGACAGACCTGAACAGGGAGCTATTGCAGGAGAGACGGCGTCCACTACAAACATCACAAGCGTTCAGGTCTCTACTGAGACCTGGCAAGGAAGTGGGGTGTACGGACAAAGGAAATGGGACACAGAGGACTTATTTCTCCCCCTTTTCTCATGGAGTCTCAGACCAGGCCCAGGAGCGAGAGAATGTTCTTTATTCAGAGTGAAGGCAGTTCAAACCCAGGAGGATTGCTGGTGAAGTAACTGGTCAAAGAGCCCGGGCCTGTTTTGAGTCTTGGCTGCCCCTTGAAAGGAAATTGCTTCCCATGACATACCTCCTATTTCCCAAGCGGGACCTACCTACCGAACACTACACATAAATCCCAGATGAAAACAGTGCACCGGTTTCCCAGTAATGTAACTTTCCCAAACACTGCACACACAGATTTATAGTAACGTTGGGCAGCCATGCAAAAGGTTGCATTGTGTTCAGCAGTATTGCTTCTAATTTCAGGAGGATTTCGGGTGAGGACCTTTGAAGTGGGAGCTTGACTCATGCATCTGTAAATTCCTCATTTTCCACAGTTATTAAAACGCCCGTCGGTGCCAGGGTATGCCATTGTTCATTCACTCCTTTGGCATGCCAGCATGGGGGCGGATGCCAATCACACACCAGCCACAGAGGGACAGACAAACACTAGGTGAGGCGGGCAGGCGTCGTGGAGGCTGGAGACTGCATGCCAAAGGGACACATGCCTGGGAGCAGCCATACTGTCACCGCTCAGAAGTCCTCCAGCTCACGTGTGCCGAAAGATCCCCCGGGGCTTTTGCAGCAACACGGATGGACCTAGAGATTGTCAGACTAAGTGCAGTAAGTGAGACAGAGAAAGACAAATATCAACATCATTTATGTGTGGAATCCTAAAAAATGATACAAATGAGCTTAGAAACAGAAACAGACTCCCAGACATAGAAGACAAACTTATAGTTACCAAAAGGGAAAGGGCAGAGAAGGAATAAATTAGGCGTTTGGGATTAACAGATACACACTACTCTGTATAAAAGAGATAACCAACAAGGACCTACTGTATAGCACAGGGAACCATATTCAATATCTTGTAACAACCTATAACGGAAAAAAGATCTGAAAAAGAATATGTATATGTTTGTATAATTGAATCACTTTGCTGTACACCTGAAACTAACACAACATTGTAAATCAACTATACTTCAATAAATAAACAAACAAACAAAAAAGAAAGATTCTCTGAGCTACGTAAGAGAACGTGGAAATGAGCTGAGTTCATCAAGAGATGACTTTCTTCATTCAGTAATAACAAAAGCACTCTGACCAAAAAAAAAAAAAAAAAAGCACTCTGCACATGAAGATTGGCAAACATTTTACTGCCCCTCATCTGCTATTTCTGCCCTGGCCACATTCCGAGGGTCAGGGAGAGAGCACCCAGTAGGGTCTCCCCAGCACATAATTGGAAGGTGTATTTCTAGTTTAAGGGATCAACCCTGGCCACAAAAATAAGAGTTAGAACCTGAACAACACGTTTGCCTTAATTAGCCCTTTTCTTTGGAGGATAACACACTGTATATAAACTTCTTTGTTCTTCCTTACCCCAGATCACCACTACTAATTATCATTATAATGTTTTTGTTTTTTGTTTTTTTATAAATTTATTTATTTGCTTATTTTTGGCTGCGTTGCGTCTTCGTTGCTGTGCACAGGCTTTCTCTAGTTGCTGCGAGAGGGGGCTACTCTTCATTGTGGTGCACAGGCTTCTCACTGCGGTGGCTTCTCTTGTTGCGGAGCACAGGCTCGAGGCATGCAGGCTTCAGTAGTCGTGGCACGTGGGCTCAGTAGTTGTGGCTCGCGGGATTAGCTGCTCCGTGGCATGTGGGATCCTCCTGGACCAGGGATTGAACCCGTGTCCCCTGCATTGACAGTCGGATTCTTAACCACTGCGCCACCAGGGATGTCCCTACCATTATAATGTTTTAATAGTCATTTCCCCAGCAGAGGAAACTCTTCATCTACACCATCTCCTTTTTCTCCAAAATATCCTTATAAAATAGCTGGAAGAAGGCTATTATTATCTCATTCTAACATACAAATAAACTGAGGAGGCAAAAACCTAGATATTTAAAGAGAGCACGGCCAGAAACTAATAAAACTAATTTTTGGGGTGTAGCTTGTGGAATCAACTTCATTACACCTGTAGCGATACCTGCTAACTCCCTCACAATCACATTTTCAGTAATTTATCCAGGACTAACTGCCTGAATGCCAGACATGACTGCATAGACGCAGAATCCATTCTAGGAAGGGACACCAGACACATTACCTGCCACCAAAATGTACCTATAAACAGGCCGATGGAGCAGCCCTTTAAAAAGTCAATCAGAACACACCTGAACTGTCTAACACAGGGTGAATTAACAGCACTACTGACATTTTAGCTAATCCGCTCACGTGGGGGGCTGCCCAGTGCATTTTAGGATGTTCAGCAGTATCCCTGGCTCCACCCACTGGATGCCAGTAGCACCGTCCCTAGTTGGGACAACCGAAAATGTCTCCAGACCTTCCCGAACGTTCCCTGGGAAGGGAAGAGGAGGCAGACAAAATCATCTGCCATTGAGAACTGCTGGCCTAATCAATCAAAGGCAAGTAACAATGGAGAACTACTCTCAGTCTGGCATTATAGTAACCAGAGGATAGAGGCTAATAATTAACATGCTCTTGCCTTCATGAGACTAGAGGTAAAGATGCAGTTTACATTCATAGAAAATCATTGGGGGTTGAGAATGGAGAGTCTATGCAAAAGAAGGAAGGGGGGAGGGACAAATTAGCGGTATGGGATTAACAGGTACAAACTACTATGTGTGAAATAGACAAGCAACAATGATATACTGTATAGCACAGGGAATTATAGCCATTACCTTATAACAACCTATAATAAAGTATAATCTGCAAAAGTGCTGAATGACTATACTGTACACCTGAAACTAGTATAATATTGTAAATCAACTATACTTCAACAACAAATAATAATAAAAATAAAAAGAGTCTGTGCAAAGGGAATTCTGAGATGAAAGAATCACAGTTGGTCAGAGCAAACTTCATGTAGGGTGTGGGCTTTGAGTTAGACCTTGAAAATGTGCAGACCTTGAAACATTAAGTGATGAAAGACTTTAGGCCATTGCTAAAGGGAAAACATTATAAACAAGGATCTGAATGCCAAAAACAGCACAAGAAGGACAGACTGCCAACTGACAGGTGCTGGGGACTGGTCTCCTTGTGACATATCAATGTCAACTGGAGGGGGAGTGCCAAATACTGATCAGATCTCTGCCCCATCTTATTAGTTGTACTCGCCTAGAAGATATAGAGGGCAGGCTTTCAAATGAGCTGATGAAAGGAAGCTAGAAGTAATAGTACAGTGGATGGCAAGATCAATCTTCAAAAAGATCTTCAGCACCTGAAGCAATGGGTTGAATTTCATAAAATGTTGTTTAACTGTGACAAATGTAAGATCCGTGCTTGCATCCAAAAAAACTAACTGCAGAAATAGAGTATAGAGGTAACAAGGTATAGCAAAGCAAATGTGAAAAAAGAAAAAGAATTACAGATTTTGTCAGCAGTATCTTCAATGGACATCAACTATAAAATATTAATGGCCCTTCTCTGGCACCCTAAAAAACGTAATGAAATTCTAGGTTCCATTAATAGAAGTGTAAAATCTAGAATAAGGGAGGTGACAGTCCCCTTTTGAATACGCATTAAGAAACTCACAGGTGGATTAGTTTGTTCACTTTTTTAAAGCTTATAGACAAACTGGAACATATTCAAAGAATAGAAAGCCCAGTAAGGAGGAAGTATGAAATCAGACCACATGAGGAATTTGAATTTTTAATCAGGAGACAAGATAAACCTGCAAACATGATAGCTATCTTTGCATATTTAAGGATAGAATTAGAATCAGTAGGCAGAAGTTATAAGGAATTAACTTTTGGATCAAACATAAAAAATAACTTTCCTAGCCCTAGCACGGAAACGAAGACCCAACATAGCAACCAATCAATCAATCAATAAAAATAAATAAATAAATCTTAAAAGCAGAAACCTACCACTTTAAAAAAAAAAAAAAAAGATCCTACCTCGTTGAGTTGAGAAACTTAAGTGGTTTAATCCTTGGAAAATGCATACTGCATTGTTTCACACATAGGAAGCACTCAATCAATGATAGCTATTACCATTTAAAAAATAAAATAAAATAAAATAACTTTCCTATGCTTGAAGTTGCCCAAAGATGTTCTTCTCAAGAGGAAGTGGGTTACCATCTGAGAACGTTCTCCAACATAAGCAAGATGACCACTGAACACAAAATTTAATATCTCTATAAACCTCCATTTCTTCTACCTATAATTAGAGGTAAGAACAAAGAGCTTTATGAGGTAATGAATGGCAAGAGGTTGGCATCTAGAAAGTACCTCAATAAATTGCATCCATTATTTTCATTTGTTTTCTATAACCAACTCTCCACTCCGTCTACCAGAGAGCTGCAGGCAGACCAACTAATGAATGGAGTTTCCAGCATCGTTAACTATTACTGGAAGGAGACTCAGGATCTAAAACATGTGGTTATAGAAATTATAAACCTAGAACTCCAGTTTCTTTTTTTTTTTTTTTTTACAGTTAAACAAATTTCATTAAGTGAACACAGTTTGTGACCAGCATCCAAGTCAAAATACAGAACATGACCACCAGCCCAGAAGACTCCTCTAATGTCCCTTCCAGTCACTTAACCCCTATCCACCAAGACTAATCAGAACTCCAGTTTCTTAACTGCAGAGGTTAGGAAAGAGGTGACGTCGTGCTTTAGTGCTTTCATGATATTGTAACTACGCATTATAACCAACTTCTCGCATTTCCCAGCTTACCTTTTTTATTAGAGGCTTTCGTAACCATTTATCTTCATCCTCCGTGTAGGTGACCAAGCTACTCTCAGAGTAGAGTAACTGAGAACATGACACGCCCCCTGCATCTTCCAGCCAATGTTACACCGCAAGCGAGGAAGCGCTCCCACCCACTGACTCATGTGAGCATGTGCTCTGAAGCCCACCCAGGGAACGTGCTGTCCCATCCGCCCTCCCCCACCCCATCTTCGATTTGTGTGTCTTTACAGCAGGTATCAGCTATGTAAACATCCTAGCAGATATCCTGAATGTTTCCTCACTCAAGATCTGATGTAGGTCTCATCATAAAATGAGTAAAACACTACTTAGAATCTCAGAATATCCGTGGCAAATTGAATGTCATTTGTCTTTGGTGTATAGTCTACAAGAAATTACTCTGCTAGTTAACAGCAAAATTCTTCCTTTGGTTGAAGGATTGCCAGACTGTCATGTGGAACTGGCCTGCCATGCTAAGCTTTCTTCTTGACGAGTGTGGGAGCGCCCTTCTCTTTCTTTACTTGAATTTGGTAAAGTTGACATCCCACCCTTGTTTGTGGCCTGTCTCCTTAATGTACTTTCTATTCTAGCCCAGGGCTGGGACTAGCGTTAGGTCAGCGAGGCACCTAGGGCACAAAATTTCTGCTCTCATGCCTCAAGCTCTCCAGCTTGAATGTCCTACTTCCCTCTTACTCAAAGAATGAGTTCATGTGCTACCTCCTTTTGAAAGCCTTCCCTGGTCCATCCAGCTGGAGGCTACCTCTCCCCACCTGAATTCTCACTGAAATCTACCTGAAGCTCCTTTAAGGCACATAAAACCGTTTACCTTAATTTATAATTACTTAAACATTTATCTGTGACAGAAGCTGTTAGTTTCCTACCCCAATATCCACCTTCCCTTCACTTTAGTAACAGAACCTTGATAAATAGCTGGATACATCTATCCAGCTAAAAAGACTATATTTCTCAGTCTCTCTTGAAGCTTTTGATGGTTCAGTTATAATGGAGTATAGGATATATAATGTAATCTAGAATTCTCAGAAAATCTCAAGGAAAGAGCAAGGGTACACCCTTCTTCTCCCTCTTCCTATATCTTTGTGTATGGAAAATGGATGTGATGTCTGGAATTCCAGCAGCCATCTTGAACCACATGGTCAATGGTTTCATTCTGGGCAGGTGAAGAGGAAAGCTAGAAGATCGTGAAACGCTAATGATACTGTGGAGCTTTTATATCAGCTCTAGACTGCTTCCCTCAGAACTCATTTACAAGGGAGAGAAATAAATTTATGCATCATTTAAGCCATGACCCATGCACCCAAACTTAATTCTAACTAATATAGATTTTGATACCAAAAGGGGTCTACTGCATTAGCTAAAATGTAGGATTAGTTTAAAGGACATGGTTGGATGGCATCAGCAATGACAAAACTATTACAGACTGGAAAGTTGGCAATCCTGGTAAAACAGTAGCTAGCAGAACCTGGGAAGGTACAAACAAAGGGCAGTGACGTTAATGAAAATAATAGGAAATTTTTAGTGTTGGTGTGTGTTGGCTAATTCTTGACACTGTCAATAATATTCTACAGAAGAGATGAACCCAGATTAGAGCTAGCCAATCTGCCAGCAGAGTAGGAGGGAATACAGCTTTGTTAAGAGCCTATAGCTGGCAGACTAAGTCTAACTTGGAGCCTTTTCAGACTGAACAAGCTGACTACTTCTTACTTCAAAGTGAAGCTATTGTAAGCCATGGCCAGAGGCAGGAGCAAAAGCAGCCTTCAAAGGAGATAAACCCATGGCCTTTTGCCTTTTTCAGGTACAGTGTACTTCCTTTAGGAGTTTTCTGTCAAACGTGGAAGCAGTTAATTAGCAAAACCCTCCATGTCTATTTTTTCAAATAGTCTCAGTTTGGAAGAGGGGAAGTTAGCAAAGCACAGAGGACTGTATATAATAAAACAGAGTCTTCAGGCTCAACAACCTTATCAAGACAAGGTATCTGATTCTGGTTACCCACACATAGAATGAAATAGCAGCAAGTAAATTAGAAGCCCCCTAGGGTTTGTAAGATTTGTATTGCCCATGAAACCCTAGGCTAGCCAGCAGCATCAGGATTCCAATCTCTAGAACAATCCCTGAGTCCTCAAACTTATCCCCAAAAAGAGGTGGGTTAGGAATGCAGCCCCCAAGAAAAGTCTACTCTCTAATGCCCACCTTGGGAAGACCATAGAGAAGAGGCGACCAGGAAGAGCATCCCAGAGACAAGGCTCAGGGCACTGAGGACAATGACCATGGAAGTCACTCCACTGCCTGGGCTAGAGTCTTCACTATTCTCACCCAACATGATTTAAAAATTGCTATGGCCCAGAGTCTCTGATTTTCCTATTTTCTGCATGGAGGTTATGCTGCAGTCATTATGTTCCTACTCTACTGGTGAATATTGGGCATGATGGATGGGCAGTAACTTTTTGCCAGGCCATGATGATCCCCTCTGGCATCTGAGGGAGCTGACTACCCAGGCAGACATCCTAAACCTTGGGCTGGAGGCTGTAACTTCATTGCATTTGGTGGTGTCTCCACTGGGGAAGAGAGGAAAGGTGGGCCTGCATATCTGGGGAGTCAGTGGAACAGATTAGCAGAGACTGATAATTTCCTACTCACCCCTTCTTTTTGTAACAGAACCCTGAATTTTATTTAGGTAGACATGTTGCCTATTGAACAGACAGTGGGAAAACACTCAATTTTTTAATTAGAATTATGCTTTGGGAAGATTTATCTAGCAACAGTAGATAGTATTCATTAAAGGAGAGAAAAACTGAAAGAAGGGATTTTGCCTGGAAGGCTACTGAAATAGTCAAGGAAGAATTAATGAAACCTAAATAAAGCTGGATGGAAGGGAAATAAATGAAGAGATGGGGACAAAGAAGTGCAAAGGTAATTGTTCAGTTTGGTGATGAGGCACGGGTAGCAGAGCAAAGGAAAATGTTAGATATGACTCCACAGTCCCATTTTAGTGTCGAGGAAATGGTCATGCCAGGAACTGAAACACAGAAAGCAGGAGAAAGAGCAGAGCTTTAACAAAGAAGATAAGCTCTGGTCTGAGTACATAAATGTGCATTGCTGGCAAGATACCCACATTGGTATTGTTACTGAATTAGATGTGGGGTCCCCCTCTTGGGGTCCTAGCTGAACCAAAGACCCCCTGGCTCAGTCAGGGAGTTCTTTCCCACCTTGGGTTCGCACTGCCAATAAGGAAACTGAATTTGGTGCAAGCAAGACAGGCTTTTATTCAATGGCAGAGAATGGAAAAGGGGAGCTCATGATCTGAAATCATCTTCTCCCCAAGCAAAGATCAGGGAATGCTTTTGTAATGAAAGGTCCAAGGGGAGTCTGACAACATCTCATTTCTCAGAAAAAGGTGGGGAATTCTAGGAATCAGGTCCACACCTTCTTTCTGTCCTTGTATGGTCTGCACCATCGGGTCATGACACCCATAAGGAGGAGATCTTAGCATGGTAGTACATTATAATGAGCATATAATGAGATAAGTGGTGACCTTTATCCTACTTTTCCGGCCATCTTGGGTCTAGCCAGTTCAGTCTAGTTTTGCCTTTGTGGCATCCTGTTAATAAAACACAACTAGCCTGTATGGTTAAAGACAGTTTCTGTGCCTGGGGCTGGGTTGCATGGCATGGGTGACAGTACCTCACACAGACTTGAAGTCAGTGAGGACAGAGAGAGATAGACTACAAACTCAAAAATTCTCTGCCCAGGATAATAATTAAAGCAGAGAAAAAGAAAAGATCATTGAGAGAAAGTTAGTTGGTAGAAAGAGTAGAAAGCCAAGAATTGTCTTACCTGATTGAAAAATGTCTTATCAAAAGTCATTTTCCTATCTTACCAGTTCAGTTCAGACAGTGGTTCTCAAACTGTGGTCCCTGGACCTACAGCCTCAGCATTATATGCGGGCTGAATTGTGTCTTCCCAAAATTCCTATGTTAAAATGCTAACTCCCAGTATCTCAGGATGTGACTGTATTTGGAGATGGAGCCTTTAAAGAGATGATTAATTTAAAATGAAGCCAGTAGGGTGGCCCCTAATCCAATCTGACTGGTGTCCTTATAAGAAAAGGAAATTTGAACACACAAAGAGACCCCAAGGATGCACAGGCACAGAGGAAGGGCCATGTGAAGAGTCAGCAAGAAGGCAGCCATCTGCAGACCAATGAGAGGCCTCAGAGAAGTCAAACCTGACAGCACCTTGATCTTAGATTTCTAGCTTTCAGAACTGTGAGAAAATTTTTTTTGTTTAAGCCACACAGTCTGTGGCATTTTGCTACAGCAAACCTAGCAGACTAATACATATGGAAACTTGTAAGAAATGAAAACTCTTAGGGCCCACCCTAGACCTACAGAATCAGAAACTCTGGGGATGAGGGCCAGCAATCTGTGTTTTAACAGATTCAGAATCTCTGGGTGATTCTGATGCATTGCTAAGTTTGAGAACCACTGGTCTAGAATATTCTAAGTTCAAGAAAGGAGGAGGCTAAAATAAATGATATTTTTCCCTTTTATTCTGAGGGGTCATATTCTTTATAAAGAATTATTTGGAACTAGAGATTATCATACTAAGTGAAGTAAGTCAGACAGAGAAAGATAAAGATCATATGATATCGCTTATTTGTAGAATCTAAAAAAATGATACAAACAAACTAATTTACAAAACAGAAACAAACTCATAGACATAGAAAGCAAACTTATGGTTATCAAAGGGGAAAGTCGGGGAGGGATAAATTAGGAGCCTGGGATTAGCAGTTACACACTACTATATGTAAAATAGATCAACAGGGTCTTATTGTATAGCACAGGGAACTACATCCAATATCTTGTAATAACCTATAATAGAAAAGAATCTGAAAAAGAATATATATATACTATATACATATATATATATAACTGAATCACTTTGCTGTACACCTGAAACTAACACAACATTGTAAGTCAACTATACTTCAATTAAAAAAAAAAAAGAAAAATGAATTATTTAAATAAGGAGAAACAGGCAGTAACAATGTCTTAAATAATCAGCTTTAGTTTTCATTAAAACTAATTCACCTAATAACATCAGTATCAACTAAAGCATTCATTATGTGTGTGGTTATTGGCTACCAAATTTTAGGATGCCCAAGAATCACTAACAGAACTTGGTAAAAATACAGCTTCCAAAACTTGGATTCGACTGGTCAGTGTGGGATTTAGGACTTATATCTTAAGGAACATCAGATAATCTTGATGTAGGCATCAGGAAACCAC
This sequence comes from Balaenoptera acutorostrata, assembly GCF_949987535.1. Classification (NCBI taxonomy): domain Eukaryota; kingdom Metazoa; phylum Chordata; class Mammalia; order Artiodactyla; family Balaenopteridae; genus Balaenoptera; species Balaenoptera acutorostrata. The sequence continues at coordinate 33,213,065 of NC_080081.1, forward strand.
AAATTGTGTTTCTTTTATTCAGTCAGGAAGTAGAAAGACTAGAAATGAGTTGAGGTGGCTACAGAGACCAAATAAAGAAATGTGAATGGTTTCGAAGGAATCCTCAAAATGCTATTTTTTAATTAATTCTTTGTCTTCTCAGACAACCTTTTTTCTCAGATAAGCAGAATTGCCAGGTTCTGTAAGATCAGACATTTACCCAGGGAACAGTGACTTCAGAGGATGCAACTTCAGGTAACAGGTTCTGACTAATGTTCCTCAGACTCTCTCACCACTTCTGGATGTCACAATTTTCAGTTCCAGTTACATCTGAAGAAGCCACATCAAGGCAGGTCCCTACTGGTAGCATCAAACAAATTTGATTTTTTTTTGGCTCTCAGTCCTAGACCACTTCCTGTTCACCAAATAAGGAGAGTTAGTCAACTTTCTTAGTCCTCTAATGGAATAAAATACAAAATTTCACTTTTTTGTCCATGTCAAATAACACAAGGGGGAAATGCTCCTTTCAACCAGAAACCAGGTTTCAAAACATGTGCTCAAATATAACACTTCGCTAAATAAAAGTCACTTATATTGAAGATGTTTTCAAGTAATCATCTACTCCCTACAACGCTGTAAGTAAGTAAGTAAGTAAGTAAAAAAACAACTGAGACAAGTAAGTGGATTAGAACGTTTTACAGGTCATAGTTCTATCCAATTTTTTCTCCTAAACTGTGAACTCCAGTCCTTTCTTCAGTTTTTCAGATCAGTAAAAATATTTCAGTTGAAATATTTAATGATTTTAAGGGTTTCTTTCTATAACCACCTTCTCACAGACAATGTTTCTATTCAAAAATTCCAATGTGACAGTGGAGCTGCTAGAACAGAAGAATCACGCACTGATCTCCTGGGAGCACGACCCACAGGCCTTCCGATGTCTCAGACACTCTGCCATGTTGTTGCTGTTGTTTGTGACATGCAGGCATCCAGTGCAGAAACCTGACAGGAAATATTAAATAGTAACAAAAACTAACGATATTTTTAAGGGGTTTGGGTTAATTTGGACAAATAGATAAAAATGAGGACATTAGCTCAGAAACAAACAAGAGGATTAAAATTACATAAGGAAAGGAAAAGAGAAGCTGAGGAAAACTATGATTCACCCCGTTTATGGCTTTATTAAAAAGCTCTTCCCTGAAAACGAGGGCTGGCCCTTTCTGCCACACAGGCTCATGTTTAACCGTGCTCTGTGGGTAATGGGAGAATCACGTAGAACTCTATTATGGGGCCCCGTAATATACTATACTAGAACTATATAATGGGCCTCACCCCACTGGCGTGGTCATGAATCCAAGTCTCTCAGCTGATGGCTGAGCCTCATGTAACTAAGTCGACTAAGCCATACAAGGCTGACTCCTTGTCCAACCTCTGTGTCCCCTACAGCCCTCTCTACCAGCCCTCCCAGCCCCTGCTGAGGGACCTGTCACTCCTCCACAGTCCTGGTCCCCTTTCCTTTAGCCAATTCCTTTACCTCATCAGGGTGCCAGGGGACTTCCTACCAACTCTTGGTAGGGGACTTGGTTGGTAGGGGACTTCCTACCAACTCTTCTGAGGGAACGTGCAGGTCAAGGTCCCACTAAAGAGGAAGGAGGCTGGTGAGTTCAACACCTGTTCACCGGGGGGCAGGGCCTAAAGCTAAAGCCACTTCCCGTCTTGTTTCCATGAGGAAAACTTACTCCTCCTGCTAAAAATGACTGACTTTTTTCCTTAAGAAATATAACCCTGGGGGCTTCCCTGGTGGCGCAGTGGTCGAGAATCTGCCTGCTAATGCAGGGGACACGGGTTCGAGCCCTGGTCTGGGAAGATCCCACATGCCGCGGAGCGGCTGGGCCCGTGAGCCACAGTTGCTGAGCCTGCGCGTCTGGAGCCTGTGCCCCGCAACGGGAGGGGCCGTGATAGAGAAAGGCCCGCGCACCGCGATGAAGAGCGGTCCCCGCACCGCGATGAAGAGTGGCCCCCGCTTGCCGCAACTGGAGAAAGCCCTCGCACGAACCAAAGACCCAACACAGCCAAAAATAAATAAATAAATAAATAAATAAATAAATAAATAAATAAGAAAGAAAATCCTTTCATAAAAAAAAAAAAAAAAGAAATACAACCCTGGCCTTATCATGCTACACTGCACTCACCTTTTTCCTGGCCTGGTTTTTTCACTAAAGAGGGTCTCACAGCCTCTCAAAGACTCCACTTCTGCCTGAGCCATCCCAGTGAGTGTCCCTACAGTCACACTGTGTCTTTCTACTGTCAAGTTTCCCCTTAATTGCCGGGTGGGGAGATATTTATTAAAAAAATAAGAATTCCGGCGGGTGGGTAGAGGGAGAAATTAGGAATTTGGGATTAACAGATACACAATACTATATATAAAATAGGTAAACAAAAAGGACCTACTGTATAGCACAGGGAACTATATTCAATATCTTGTAATAATCTATAATGGAAAAGAATCTGAAAAAGAACATATGTATGTGTGTGTGTGTGTGTGTATATATATATATATATATATATATATATATATATACACACACACACACACACACACACACACATCTGGATCACTTTGCTGAATACCTGAAACATTGTAAATCAAATGTACTTCAATAAAAAAGAAAAATAAATAATAAATAAATTTTCAAAAATTTTTAAAAATAAGCTACAGGGCTATATTGTACAACACAGGAAATACAGCCAATGTTTTATAATAACTATAAATGGAATATAACCTTTAAAAATTATGACTCACTCTATTGTACACCTATAATTTATATAATATTTCATATCAACTTCACTAAAAAAAAAAAAAAGATAAGAGATAACAAAAACGAAAAACAAAGAACAATGAAATCCAGAGGGAGTTACTTTCCTTACCATTGAAAAGCTATCAGTCTATTCTGAAATAAGCACCATGCAGTCGTACAGAGAAATGGCCCAGACCCAGTGGATGACCCTGCTCCCAAAGCAGGGAGGAAGCAGAAATGACAGCAGTGTCACCTCTTACGGACAGAGGGGGCCCTGAGAACCCCAACATAAGACATTACTTTATCATTGTGAAAGAAAATAGCTGGAGGAAGGCTGCTAGACGAGGCTGAAGAAGAAAAAGTACAGTAAACTAAAACTAAAGTTGTTAAAGGAAAACAGCAGAAAGAATGAGATTGAATGGGTGTGATGTGATTATAAAAGTCCTATAAATGAATAATGAATTAACTAAAAGGCAAGTCTAACTGTGTTTTGATTAAGCTATTCCATTTAATTCATTCCATCAGTCAGTAAATACATACTAAGCTCCTACAATCAGATTCTGTGATAGACAGTGACCCAGTCCTCATGGGGCTTATAGTCTTGAGAGAAAGACACATTTAAAAATAATCATCCAAGTATGTATCGAATGTTATCGAGGAAAAGTACAAGATGCAATGAGAGCACGTAGCCAGGGTAACGGGTGGTGGGGTGAGATCCCTGGGAAAGTGAGGGACAAACCAGAAGCATGAAAAGACAGTAGCCAGGTGTGGAGCGGGCAGGGGAGGGATCAGTGGACGGGCTCTAAGAAGGAGCAGCTCGATGTGTTCTAGGAATTACACCAAGGACCATGTGGCTGTGAAGAACTGAGCAAGAGAGAGGAGGTTGGGAGCAAGAAGAGAGGGAGCGGCAGATGGTCAGGGCCTTGTAGGATTCAGGAAGCCTTGGGTTTTTGTCTTGGAGATAATGGGAAGCCATTCCAGGTTCAGCAGAAGAATGACTTCCGATTTGAGCTCTAGAACTGCTGTGTGGGGAAAGGATTGGGAGGAGTGAACACAGGTAGATGGGGAAAAACGCATTAATTGTAATTCAGGGGGGAGGTGAAGTTTGCTTGGACAAGGAAAATAACTCTGGACAGTTTCAAGAAATACTAAATAAAAAAGTAATTCAAATCTTGCACTCCCTTACTTTAAAACTATTCAATGGCTTTCCATCACACTCAAATAAAAATCTGAACTCCTTACCATGGGCTACAGGGCCTCAGGTGATCTGACCTCTACATCTCTTACCGGTGCTACTGACCCCTCAGCTTATTATACTGTAGCCAACCAGCCTGCGTTTAGCTTCTTGAACTCTCCAAGTTCTTTCCTTTTTATCTGCTGCTTTCTTTGACCGAAGCATTGGTCCCCCGTATGGCCTCAAGTCTAGTTCCTCACTATTCAAATCTCTGTTTAAATCTCATGTTCTCAAAGCCATCACTGTCCCCCGTACCTAAAGTACATCCTTACCATCTCCACTATTCTCTGTCTCATTCACTCATTCAAGAAATATTTATCAAGCATCCTCTATGTATGAAACACTGGAAGAGACATCAATGAACAAAACAGGGAAAAGAAAATCCCTGCCTTTAGGGGGGATTCCAGTGGAGGGGAATGGCAGATGATACCAAAATATGCAAACTTAATATGTAAATCGTAAGTGAATATAGAGCATGTCAGAAGGTCAGAGATTATGTTAGAAGATCAGAGAAGCTATAAAAAAAAGGAAGAGGTATGAGAAATGAACAGGGAAGCATGGAGTAGTTTGCAATTTTAAAAAAGAGAGGCAGGATAGGACCTCATTAATTAGACGACGTTGAGAAAAAGACGAAGAAAGTAAGAGTGAACCCATGGAGACCTCCAAGTTTGTGTACCTTATAGCCTTTACTACAATTCTTAACTATCTGATTTGCTTCTTTGCTTGGAATGTAAGTTCCATCAGGGCAAGGACCATTGTCTGTCCTGCTCATTCTTGTAACCCTAGGCCTTGGTACAAATATTTTGTATAATGAGTCAATATATGTGAGAAAGCAAATGATTAAAGTGCCCTCCCATCCACCTCCATCCCAATCGAGTAAAATCAGGATGCCTGAGCTGAGCCAAGGATGATGAGTTTCCAGGATATCCCGTACTTATTTGGCAGAGAACCATGGTAGCAAAGGTTTTTGTCTGTCCACTAAACGCTCTTCCCATTTTTATGGTGACAAACTCTTCTTTATTGTGAGACTCTTTCATCTCCCACACTGTGTGAGCCTCTCCTCAAAATGGCCAAAGTTCCACACCTGCTGTGGTTGCACAGTGGACACTGGGATGGATGTGTGACCCAAAAAGTGCCCATCAGGGCTGTTAATGGTTGTTGAAGTTATTGGTCTATACAAACAATGTAAGCTGCCCGTGGCCAACTTGAGCCCTAGGCAGGGAGATCCTAAGAATAAGTCGATGCAGAGAAAGCAGTGATAAAAGAGGAGAAAGGTGGCTTTGTAATTGCATGATAAGAACTCCTAGACCCATTCATTCCCAAAGCCGAGTTTACTCTTTGAACGTCCCAGTTAAGTGGGGCAAAAAAATCTTAATGTTAAGATATTTTGTTGTTGTTACTTAGACTCACTTAGAATCTTTATTAGTATATTCACCAAATGAAAGTTTAAAGGGATGCAATTAGGAAAACGGAGAAGTGTATTTTTTTCTTCTTTGAACTATCCATCTTCCAACTGAACAAGGGTTGAGTTTATATCTAATGGCCTGGTGATGGTGGAACTATGATTAATTCTATGCAAAATGAAGATCTGTTCATTCAATACATAAAACATATATTGAACATACACTCTACCCCTGGTTCTGTGCTTGGAGCTGGGTATAGAATGTCGGCATGACAGCCAGGTCCTTGTCCTTGTTTGGAAAATATAAACAGTAATAAATTTCATGTGAGGTAATACAAATGGAGAAGCTCAGGGTGAAATGCAAGTTCAAAGCAGGAAGCCCAACCTGGTCAGCAGGGGTCAATGACATGGGGTACTCAGGGCAGCCCTCAGAGCAAAGGCTGTCTAAGGCCAGACTTGAGCTATGACTAGAATTTTAGTCAGAGGAAGGCAGAGGAAAGGGAGGAAGAAGAATCTTAGAGAAAAGCGTATCTCAAAGACCTAGAGGCAGGAAGATCTTGGGTCAGGAATGCTCTTGTATGATAATATCAGCAGTCTGTCTAGGGAATGCCTCCATGGAATCACCTGTCACATGACCTTGTCAAGGTCACACATCCAAGCTTCAACATTTGCACTTCAATGACACTTTCCACACACCCACAATTTTATCCCACATTCTATCTTTTTTCATTTCTTTATTAAACAGATGCAATAAGGATGGATCATAATTATTAATAACATTATTTAATAGTCTCATTACAGGACCATACAATGATCACATTTCTATCAAATAACTGTGAATGTCTTAACATTAAACTGTGTTTAGAACTTTATTGAAGCAATTTCTATCTAATCCTCCCAAAGATGAGGTTTCAGAGGCACAGCATGTAGTTTAAACTTGATAAAAGTCATGTCTTACACCCTCTGTAGAACATTATAATCATAAATTCCAATAATAAGTTTCTGTAGAGATGAAGTGGTTGTTTTGTATAACAAGATCATATATCTTCCAGCTGGAATAAAATGAGATTCTGAAAACAAAGTTATTGTATTGTTAAATGGGACATAGAAAAGACATTTCTCCTCCTCAGAACGTTTGTTATGAATTTAAACAGAAAATATTTTTATGGGAACAGCAATAATAACTTACGAAAAATTCTATTCCACCAAGTCTTTTATTTTTAATGAATCAATATTTTGGATCACAAAGAACATTCTTCTAACTTGATATATTAATATTCCATAAAATACCTTTGAGTTGAAATACTGCATCACTCACAACTTTCATTTTGCCTTGTGAACACCAGGTCATGCTAATTTTGTGCGAACCACATATTTGTTTTATAATGGAAGAACACTATTTCTCACTTGCAAAAAATACGTATTCAAGAGAAAAAAGAAAAAAAAGAAAAAGCCTCCTAAAGGCTACACTGGCACACATTTAGCTACTACAAACATTCTGTGGTTCTTGAAGTGAGCAAGTCACCAACCAAGTTGGCAAACGTTAATATTGCTGTCTGCTTTTCATAGAGAGAAGTGTTTTGTTTCTGTTGGACACATTTTCAGGAAGTGAGGTAATGCTCAATTTTCTCCTAGGAAAGCGAGCCTGGAGCATGCTCAGAACTGGCTTGATGGGGCCATTGTTTGAAGGCAGAGGAGGTGGTGGGTGGTATGATGAACAAGATAAGATTGAGCTCAAAGGCCATGAGCATGAATGTTCAAAGTCACTGACGTCAATTAGACTTTTGAAGAAATGACTGTAGCAAGTGGCTTTGGGATTAATAAATCATTATTGATCCTACAGGTCTTCCTTCCCCTTCTCTCTATCTGGCCCTTTGTACAAAAGCTACCCTTTCCTGGGTAACCTGGAGTTGCTCTCCTCTCCAAAAAAACAGGGGGTGGGGGAGAAGATGCTTTCAGGTACTCTCTATACTGGTTGTAAAACATGAACCAAATGTCCTTCAACATCTGCTTGAAGGCAGTTGAAAAAATACATTAAGTGAATTGACAAAATGTCTCCATTAATGCCCATATTTCATACCATGTGTTTACCATCACAAGCAATTTCAGCTAAGGCTGAAGCTTTCCTTCTTTCCCTGAAGTTGTAGTTCTTAAAGTGTGAAGGGAATGAATTACATTCCTTGAAGGTTCTAGCCATTTTCCGTATATCAATTAAGAAACTTAGAAGTTACTAAAAATCTGGGCCACCAGAACTTCCTGAACTTTCCTCTAGTACCTGACAGAAAGAGTAGTCTCCAAAGGGACTAAGTCACAAACAGAAAGAGTTTAAGCCTTGGGAGAAACTTGGCTTAATGAAATTGCTCCGGCATACCAGAAATGCTTTGGAAAATATTTTATTATTTTTATCACTTATATAGCAGCCAGTTATTTTATAATTACTAATTAGTCTGTTCTGCCTCAGCTTCATCTCACTGCTCTCCCTCTATCGAGGTTGTAAGATGCATTTTATCCACTTTACGTAGGGAAACTGTGTTCTAGAAGATTTTGTAGAAGTGCCCATTGTTATCTCTGTGACCCTCGGGAAGAAGGCAAACGGCAGCCCAGCTGCCGTGGTGCTTTCCATCTGGAATCTCTCTGAATTAATAATACTAATACCTGATGCTGACATAACACTTTGACAGTTTACCAAATGCTTTCACGAGTTTTATCTTATTTAATCTTAGCAATGGCTCCCGGAAAGAGATACTGCAGACCTGGGAATATTCATTCATTCATTCATTCTTCCCATATTTGGAAGAGGAAAAAAGACTTTAGGGAGAACCCTTGTAAGAACCCAAATCTAGTTCCAAGCCCAGAGGCTTGAAGCAGTGACTTATATAGCATGCGGTCTCAACAATGCCATCCTCCAAAAGAGAATTCAGATGCATCCACTTTTCGCCATTTTCATGGCCCGAGTTATGGCCAAATCATTGTCATCTTTTACTTAGACTCTTGTGGTTCTGACTAGATGCTTCTCTCTGCCTCCTTCTTCCCCTTCTAGCAGGTACTGCCAGTGTGATCTTTTTATATCATTTATCAGATCATGTCACTTCCCTGCTTGGAACCCTTCACTGGCTTCCTTCTCACTGCATGTAGGATTAATCTAAATTCCTCACTGTGGCCTGCAAAGCCCTCCGTGATCCATCTCCCAAAGACCTCTCTGACTGCAGGTGGTGCCAGATGCACAGGCCCTCTCTGTTCAGGAGACACCAAGGTCATTCCACCTGAGAGCCTTTGCATATGCTCTTCTGTTTGCCTAGACCATAGGTCTCCAGGTCCAGGCCACATGCCACTTTGTGGGCCTTCCTTGATTAAAATAGCCTCTCCAATCACTTTCTATTACCATATCACCTGGTTGTACTTCTTGATAGCATAACTATTTGAAATAATCTGACTTATTTCCTCTTTTCTCCTTCCACATGCTAGCTCAGTGAGAACTGTTGCCTTGACTCTCCTGATCCCTCACATCGTTTATCCCTAACATCTTGACTAGTATTCAATTAACACTCAAGAAAATATTTTGAATGAACTAATGAATACATGATAGGCACTTTTTATATCTATGCTATGGATCTAGCTGTTTAATTGTATGGATGGAAATAATGTAGCTTATTAATTCCCTACTGATGGACAAATGGAGGGGGGGTTGCCATTTTGTGTTATTATAAACCACACAGAAGCAAACAACTTTCTTCTCACACCCTTGTGTATTTATGCAAATATTTCTGTAGGGTCAAGAGGGATGCAGGTTTTGAATTTTGATAGCTACCTAATTGGTAATATAGTTATCCTTTTCATTTTTCTTTGGTATATGAAGTCCAATAATGTTGGGGGTTCTTTTGGTTGCTTTTTCTAGATTTGTAATTTTCCCCACTACCTTCCTTTATAAAATCTCCTATTAATACCTAAGATGAATGAAATAGGGCTCTATCTATCAAAATGAAAGATATATCAACTTTCTATTTATCTAGTGTCCAAAATTCCACAGTGACAATTGAGAATTCATCAAATGATTCCTTGTCATGCTCAGGGATAGCACATACATATTAAATCCTGTGCAAAATTTAACTTGTAAACATCTTTTACTAGAAATCTGTAAGAAATTTTAGGCATTTTCCAAGTCTACTGTAGCTCTAAATCTTGGGCTTCATTAAGCTGCTCAATCAAAACTTAACAGTACATATTTAAATCACTTGAAAAGATCTGTAGTGGTAAATCTGATTTTTTCTTGCTTTTATAATTACCCCCCAAACTGACTGAAAAAGAAAAGAAACTGAACTACATGAAGAATTAACAAAATTGACTCCATTATCTTGCCCAATTAACTCTTCTTGTTTCTACAGCCAAGGAGATTACCTCAAGGGCCTTGTCAATCAGGTTTAAATCTCTCAGGTAAATCCGAATTCTCATTTAAAGTACTCAAAAGAAAATTAGGCTTCAATATGGCCTCCTGCTTGTCCTGCTGGGAGAGCTGGCACTCTCAGATTTCAATTTCCCAGTCTCTTTTCATGAACAGTATTGTAAAATCTCAGAGTAATAGAATCTTTTTGTGACTGGATTGATCTCACTTTGGAAGAAAGTTCTCTATAACTTGGCTGATATTGCCTGCTGGGGCCAAAACAGCAATCACAACACCTTAACTCTTCTTCTCCTTAATGCATCCCCTTTAGATCATGTGTTCGGCACACAGATGAATGAGCGACACCATTTTGAGTTGGCATTTGTGATATAAACATTATTGCTCACAACGCAAATTTGAAGTTAACCAAAATTCCAATCAACGGTTTCCTCCTTTCTAAAGAGGAGTTTCAGTACTGAATATTTGATTCCTATTTGAGACAGATATTTTAATATTGAATTTTTAAAAATTTCCTCAAAAGTTTTTACTTACAAGTGATTTAGTTATAAAACACAAATTCATATTACTAATAAATAAATAAGCTAGTTATTATGTTAATCTTCCTTTGGTCTACCAGAGCCAAAAATGTAGTTGGTTTCTTTGTTTGTTTTTTTTTTTAAATGTATACATTCTATACTAGAAGTAGCTACCAAATTAAAATGGTTCTAAATTGGTTGGACCTTAACATGGTCATATGCCTTGAATCTTATTCTCTACTCTTGAGTGAAAACAAAAATGCAAGTGAATCACAAGTCACTCCAAAACTGCCTCACAGGAAGGAAGGGTCACTCTGGAGAAATCCCAATACTCTAAAACTATCCCATGTTTAAACACTTCCCCAAAGGATGCTGAGAATTTGCCACAACTGGGAGAGATGTGAGCTGAATTTCCTGTTTGATCGAAGACCAGCTGGCTACTTCAGAGCAATCCAGAAATTCAAAGGATAAGGTCCTTGGAATATAAAAATACCATCCTCCATTTATGCAGAAAACCCAGAAACTGACTTTTTCTCTATCATTAAAGTTCTGACTGAGATTAGAAAACGATCCTTAATCATGGTCCAGAGAAGTCCTACTTTTTTTTTTTTAACAACTTTCTTGGAGTATAATTGCTTTACCATGGTGTGTTAGTTTCTGCTTTATAACAAAGTGAATCAGCTATACATATACATATATCCCCATATCCCCTCCCTCTTGCATCTCCCTCCCAACCTCACTATCCCACCCCTCTAGGTGGTCACAAAGCACAGAGCTGATCTCTCTGTGCTATACAGCTGCTTCCCACTAGCTATCTATTTTACATTTGGTAGTGTATATATGTCCATGCCACTCTCTCACTTCGTCCCAGCTTACCCTTCCCCCATCCCATCTCCTCAAGTCCATTCTCTACCTCTGCGTCTTTATTCCTGTCCTTCCCCTAGGTTCTTCAGAACCTTTTTTTTTTTTTTAGATTCCATATATATGTGTTAGCATATGGTATTTGTTTTTCTCTTTCTGACTTACTTCACTCTGTATGACAGACTCTAGGTCCAACCACCTCACTGCAAATAATTCAGTTTCGTTTCTGTTTATGGCTGAGTAATATTCCATTGTCTGTATGTGCCACATTTTCTTTATCTATTCATCTGTCAATTGACACTGAGGTTGCTTCCATGTCCTGGTTATTGTAAATACAGCTGCAATGAACATTGTGGTACATGGCCCTTTTTGAATTATGGTTTTCTCAGGGTATATGCCCAGTAGTGGGATTGCTGGGTCGTATGGTAGTTCTATTTTTAGTTTTTTAAGTAACCTCCATGCTGTTCCCCATATTAGCTGTATCAACTTACATTCCCACCAACAGTGCAAGAGGGTTCCCTTTTCTCCACACCCTCTCCAGCGTTTACTGTCTGTAGATTTTTTGATGATCGCCATTCTGACTGGTGTGAGGTGATACCTCACTGTAGTTTTGATTTGCATTTCTCTAATGATTAATGATGTTGACCATCCTTTCATGTGTTTGTTGGTAATGTGTATATCTTCTGTGGAGAAATGTCTATTTAGGTCTTCAGCCTATTTTTGGATTGGGTTATTTGTTTTTTTGGTATTGAGCTGCATGAGCTGCTTGTATATTTTGGAGATTAATCCTTTGTCAGTTGCTTCATTTGCAAATATTTTCTCCCATTCTGAGGGTTGTCTTTTTGTCTTGTTTATGTTTTCCTTTGCTGTGCAAAAGCTTTTCAGTTCCATTAGGTCCCATTTGTTTATTTTTGGTTTTGTTTCCATTTCTCTAGGAGGTGGGTCAAAAAGGATCTTGCTGTGATTTATGTCATAGAATGTTCTGCCTTTGTTTTCCTCTAAGAGTTTGATAGTGTCTGGGCTTACATTTAGGTCTGTAATCCATTTTGAGTTTATTTTTGTGTATGGTGTTAGGGAGTGTTCTAATTTCATTCTTTTATGTATAGCTGTCCAGTTTTCCCAGCACCACTTATTGAACAAGCTATCTTTTCTCCTTTGTATATTCTTGCATCCTTTATCAAAGATAAGGTGACCATATGTGCGTGGGTTTACCTCTGGGATTTCTATCCCGTTCCATTGATCTATATTTCTGTTTTTGTGCCAGTAACATACTGTCTTGATTACTGTAGCTTAGTAGAATAGTCTGAAGTCCGGGAGCTTGATTCTTCCAGCTCCGTTTTTCTTTCTTAAGATTGCTTTGGCTATTCGGGGTCTTTTGTGTTTCCATACAAGTTGTGAAATTTTTTGTTCTGGTTCTGTGAAAAATGGCATTGGTAGTTTGATAGGGACTGCATTGAATCTGCAGATTGCTTTGGGTAGTAGAGTCATTTTCACAATGCTGATTCTTCCAGTCCAACAACATGGTATATCTCTCCATCTGTTTGTATCATCTTTAATTTCTTTCATCAGTGTCTTATACATTTTTGCATACAGGTCTTTTGTCTCCTTAGGTAGGTCTATTCCTAGGTATTTAATTCTTTTTGTTGCAGTGGTAAATGGGAGTGGTTCCTTAATTTCTCTTTCAGATTTTTCATCATTAGTGTATAGGAATGGAAAAGATGTCTGTGCATTAATTTTGTATCCTGCTACCTTACCAAATTCATTGATTAGCTCTAGTAGTTTTCTGGTAGCATCTTTAGGATTCTTTATGTATAGTGTCATGTCATCTGCAAACAGTGACAGCTTTACTTCTTCTTTTCCAATCTGGATTCCTTTTCTTTCTTTTTCTTCTCTGATTGCTATGGCTAAAACTTCCAAAACTATGTTGAATAATAGTGGTGAGAGTGGACAACCTTGTCTTGTTGCTGATCTTAGAGGAAATTGTTTCAATTTTTCACCATTGAAAACAGTGTTGGCAGTGGGTTTGTCATATATGGCCTTTATTATGTTGAGATAAGTTCCCTCTATGCCTACTTTCTGGAGAGTTTTTATCATAAATGGGTGTTGAATTTTCTCAAAAGCTTTCTGTGCATCTATTGAGATGATCATATGGTTTTTCTCCTTCAATTTGTTAATATGGTGTGTCACATTGATTGATTTGCGTATATTGAAGAATCCTTGCCTTCCTGTGATAAACCCCATTTGATCATGATGTATGATCCTTTTAATGTGCTGTTGGATTCTGTTTGCTAGTATTTTGTTGAGGATTTTTGCATCTATGTTCATCAGTGATATTGGCCTGTAGTTTCTTTCTTTGTGACATCTTTGTCTGGTTTTGGTCTCAGGGTGATGGTGACCTCATAGAATGAGTTTGGGAGTGTTCCTCCCTCTGCTGTATTTTGGAAGAGTTTGAGAAGGATAGGTGTTAGCTCTTGTCTAAATGTTTGATAGAATTTACCTGTGAAGCCATCTGGTCCTGGGCTTTTGTTTGTTGGAAGATTTTTAATCACAGTCTCAATTTCAGTGTTTGTGATTGGTCTGTTTATATATTCTATTCTTTCCTGGTTCAGTCTCGGAAGGTTGTGCTTTTCTAAGAAGTTGTCCATTTCTTCCAGGTTGACCATTTTATTGGCATATAGTTGCTTGTAGTAATCTCTCCTGATCCTTTGTATTTCTGCAGGGTCAGTTGTTACTTCTCCTTTTTTCATTTCTAATTCTATTGATTTTTTCTTGATGAGTCTGGCTAATGGTTTATCAGTTTTGTTTATCTTCTCAAAGAACCAGTTGTTAGTTTTATTGATCTTTGCTATTGTTTCCTTCATTTCTTTTTCATTTATTTCTGATCTGATCTTTATGATTTCCTTCCTTCTGCTAACTTTGAGGTTTTTTTGTTCTTCTTTCTCTAATTGCTTTAGGTGTAAAGGTAGGTTGTTTATTTGAGATATTTCTTGTTTCCTGAGGTAGGATTGTACTGCTGTAAACTTCCCTCTTAGAACTGCTTTTGTTGCATCCCATAGGTTTTGGGTTGTCATGTTTCCATTGTCATATGTTTCTAGGTTTTTATGGATTTCCTCTTTGATTTCTTCAGTTATCTCTTGGTTATTTAGTAGCATATTGTTTAGCCTCCATGTGTTTGTATTTTTTACATATTTTTTCCTGTAATTGATATCTAGTCTCATAACATTGTGGTCGGAAAAGATATTTGATACAATTTCAATTTTCTTAAATTTACCAAGGCTTGTTTTGGTACCCAAGGTATGACCTATCCTGAAGAATGTTCCTAGAGCACTTGAAAAGAAAGTGTATTCTGTTGTTTTTGGATGGATGTCCTATAAATATCAATTAAGTCCACCTTGTTTAATGTATCATTTAAAGCTCGTGTTTCCATATTTATTTTCATTTTGGATGATCTGTCCATTGGTGAAAGTGGGGTGTTAAAGTCCCCTACTATGATTGTGTTACTGTTGATTTCCCCTTTTATGGCTGTTAGCATTTGCCTTATGTATTGAGGTGTTCCTATGTTGGGTGCATAGATATTACAATTGTTATATCTTTTTCTTGGATTGATTCCTTGATCATTACGTAGTGTCCTTCTTTGTCTCTTGTAATAGTCTTTATTTTAAAGTCTACTTTGTCTGATATGAGAATTGCTACTCCAGCTTTCTTTTGATTTCCATTTGCATGGAATATCTTTTTCCATGCCCTCACTTTCAGTCTGTATGTGTCCCTAGGTCCGAAGTGGGTCTCTTGTAGATAGCAAATATATGGGTCTTGTTTTTGTATCCATTCAGCCAG
Organism: Balaenoptera acutorostrata; assembly: GCF_949987535.1. NCBI lineage: Eukaryota > Metazoa > Chordata > Mammalia > Artiodactyla > Balaenopteridae > Balaenoptera > Balaenoptera acutorostrata. The sequence goes on from NC_080081.1 coordinate 33,228,084, forward strand.
TCTATGTCTTTCGGTTGGATATAATTATCGATATGTATGTTCCTATTACCATTTTCTTAATTGTTTTGGGTTTTTTATTGTAGGTCTTTTCCTTCTCTTGTGTTTTCTGCCTAGAGAATTTCCTTTAGCATTTGTTGTAAAGCTGGTTTTGTGGTGCTGAATTCTCTTAGCTTTTGCTTGTCCATAAAGGTTTTAATTTCTCCGTCGAATCTGGATGAGATCCTTGCTGGGTAGAGTAATCTTGGTTGTAGGTTTTTCACTTTCATCACTTTAAGTATGTCCTGCCACTCCCTTCTGGCTTGCAGAGTTTCTGCTGAAAGATCAGCTGTTAACCTTACGGGGATTCCCTTGTATGTTATTTGTTGTTTTTCCCTTGCTGCTTTTAATATATTTTCTTTGTATTTAATTTTTGATTGTTCACTTAATATGTGTCTTTCTGTGTTTCTCCTTGAATTTATCCTGTATGGGACTCTGCGCTTCCTGGACTTGATTATTTCCTTTACCATATTAGGGAAGTTTTCAACTATAATCTCTTCAAATATTTTCTCAGTCCCTTTCTTTTTCTCTTCTTCTTCTGGGACCCCTATAATTCAAATCTTGGTGCATTTAATGTTGTCCTAGAGGTCTCTGAGACTGTCCTCAATTCTTTTCATTCTTTTTTCTTTATTCTCCTCTGCGGTAGTTATTTCCACTATTTTATTTTCCAGGTCACTTATCCGTTCTTCTGCCTCAGTTATTCTGCTATTGATTCCTTCTAGAGAATTTTTAATTTCATTTATTGTGTTGTTCATCAGTGTTTGTTTTCTTTTTAGTTCTTCTAGGTCCTTGTTAAACATTTCTTGTATTTTCTCTATCCTATTTCCAAGATTTTGGATCATCTTTACTATCATTACTCTGAATTCCTTTTCAGGTAGACTGCCTATTTCCTCTTCATTTGTTTGGTCTGGTGGGTTTTTACCTTGCTCCTTCATCTGCTGTGTGTTTCTCTGTCTTCTCATTTTGCTTAACTTACTGTATTTGGGGTCTCCTTTTCACAGGCTGCAGGTTCGTAGTTCCCATTGGTTTTGGTGTTCGCCCCCAGTGGCTAAGGTTGGTTCAGTGGGTTGTGTAGGCTTCCTGGTGGAGGGGACTGGTGCCCATGTTCTGGTGGATGAGGCTGGATCTTGTCTTTCTGGTGGGCAGGACTGCGTCCAGTAGTGTGTTGGGGAGCCTGTGACCTTATTATGATTTTAGGCAGCCTCTCTGCTAATGGGTGGGTTTGTGTTCCTGTCTTGCTAGTTGTTTGGCATGGGGCTTCCAGCAGTGGAGCTTGCTGGTCGTTGAGTGGAACTGGGTCTTAGCATTGAGATGGAGATCTCTGGGAGACCTTTCTTCGTTTGATATTACTTGGAGCCAGGATGTCTCTGTTGGACCAATGTCCTGAACTCGGCTCCCCCACCTCAGAGGCACAGGCTTGACACCTGGCCGGAGCACCAAGACCCTGTTAGCCACACGGCTCAGAAGAAAAGGGAGAAAGAAAGGAAGAAAAGTAAAATAAAATAAAGTTATTAACATAAAAAATAAAAAATATATTAAAATTTAAGAAAAGAAAGAAGAGAGCAACCAAACCAAAAAAACAAACAAATCCACCAATGATAACAAGTGTTAAAAAGTATACTAAAAAAAAAAAAAAAAAAAAAAAAATGGACAGACAGAACCCTAGGACAAATGGTAAAAAAAAAAAAAAAAAGCTATACAGACAAAATCACACAAAGAAGCATACACATACACACTCACAAAAAGAGAAAAAGGAAAAAAATATATTTATCTATATATATATAAAAAAGGAAGACAGCAACCAAATCAATAAACAAATATACCAGTGATAATAAACTTTAAGTACTAAACTAAGATAAACATAAAACCAGAAACAAATTAAATGCAGAAAACAAACCCCAAGTCTACCTTTGCTCCCAAAGTCCACTGCCTCGACTTTGGGATGATTCTTTGTCTATTCAGGTATTCCAGAGATGCAGGGTACATCAAGTTGATTGTGGAGATTTAATCCACTGCTCCTGAGGCTGCTGGGAGAAATTTTCCTTTCTCTTCTTTGTTTGCACAGCTCCTGGGGTTCAGCTTTGGATTTGGCCCTGCCTCTTTGTGTAGGTCGCCTGAGGGCATCTTTTGGGAAGTCTGAGGTCTTCTGCCAGCATTCAGTAGGTGTTCTGTAGGATTTGTTCCACATGTAGATGTATTTCTGATGTATTTGTGGGGAGGAAGGTGATCTCCACGTCTTACTTCTCTGCCATCTTGAAGGTCTCCTCATCCTAGTTTTTTTAATAATATCCCTGAAACATGCAAATTTGTATCTTTCATTTTGAAGCCTTCTAAGAACTGTTGTTTTGTTCATCGTGAAGGTGGACCAGAGGCATCTAAGGTTCTTCCTCTGTCTATTCTTCTATGATGTGAGTTCATGTCATCCACTAGGCATTTACTAAGCATTCATTGTGTACAAACAACATACAAGGTGTCTTGAGGTGTTTAAAAAGAGAAAGCCTTTGAGAAACTTACTCTACCTGTTTTGGGGACAATTTTACACGTATACACACAACGAGAGTACACGCCTTTTAAATTTCCCCAGCCTTATCAGCTGTCGACCTTTCACCTAAAAGTTGTCAAACACCTTTCTGTTTTCCTTTGCCCAAAAGCCCTATTATCACTGAGTTCCAAGTCTTTACTAACTGCCAGTATTATATCAGAGACTCTTGACTCTTTCACTATTCTTGAGACACTTCAGGTTGACTTTTTAGGTAGGAAAATTACTGAGATCTTACCATTTGATCCTCACAACAGTACAGTGTCCCTAGGGACACTAATCCAATTATTTATTTATTCATCTATTTGACACCTTCAGGAGCTTTTTTTCTGAGCTTATAGTGTTCACAGGGCTGAGAGTCTAATAAGAGACTGGCAGTTCTAACAAAGTGGGAACAACAGGAGCTTTAGGAACCAGAGGAGGAATCTCTATTTCAGGGAACAGTGTCACGAGCATGGAGGCTTTGGGTGACACTGGACCCAAGCTGAGGTGGGAACAGGAGCATGCACTGATTGACTACGTGGAGAAGGGGAAGGAGAAAGAATGAAAGTGCATTCCAGACAAAGGAAACAACAGTTACTCAACAAATATTTTTGTTAGACACTAGAAACCCAGAGGTGCCAATATAATGCATTAATGATATTGGTGTCCAGGACTACGAAGGCAAAGAACAGACTACAGCATAGCAACAGCTACTTCTGAACACCATTCTGTGCCAGGTGATGTTCTAAGCACTTTACTTATTATGACTACTTAATTCTCAGAAAAATGGATGAGGAAACAGACTCAGAGAGGCCAAGTTGCTTGCCTGCGACCACATACCTGTTAAAGAATAGAACCACTTCCAATTCAAGCCGACTGGCTCTTAACCATGAAAAGATGGTGGCCTCTCCTCTCATACCAGACAGGAACCAGGGGTGTGTGCTCGAGGTGACAGGGAGGGGGTGGATAGATCAGGGAAATTTTTTATTAAATAATTAGTAGGGTTTAGCCAGATAAGGAGAAGGGGCAAATGTGTGCCAGCGAAAGTACAGCTCTGGAGGGTTAACTCCTTCTCTGACTTCTGCACCCACCACGGAGTCTATTATAGAAATGCAACCCTGAACTCTTATAGAAATGAGGCTACAGAGCATTTGGCTTTTATTCTAAGAACAAAGAGAGCCCAAAGAAAAGTCTTCAAAAAAACAGAATTAAATTTGTACTTTGAAGAGATTATTATAGCTGTTGAATAGAGGATACATTGGATGGGGACAGAGTGGGTACAAGAAAACTACAGCTGACTTTTGAACAACACGGGGGTTAAGGGTGCTGACCCTCTGCACAATCGAAAATTCAACTATAACTTATAGTTAGCCCACTACAAATGCAGTTACTCTGTATCTGCAGTTCTGTATCCTTAGATTCAAACAACCTGGGATCGTGTAGTAATGTAATATGTACTATTGAAAAAAATCTGCATGTAAGTGGACCCAGGGAGTTCAAACCCATGTTGTTCAAGGGTCAACTATAGCTGGAAAGCATTTTAGTAATTCCAATAAGATGAGATGCTGGCTTCCGTCAGCGTGGTGGCATAGAAAGGGAGTAGACAGATTTGAAAAAATATATAGGAGGTAAAAAAATTAGGAGGTGACCCTGAAAAAGGAAACACAGGAGCAGAAACAGGTTTTCAAGGAAGAGCATGTCATGACCACCTGGTTCTATATGACTCCAGTGAAGGGGGTGTGATGGCACAGGTAAGTTTATAGGAGATGGGAAGAGAGAGAAGGCAGGTCCCAATCCATGAAAGGCCTTATCTGTTAAGCTAAGGAGTATAAAATTCCTCCTGAAAGCTAAGAGATGCCACTAAATGTTTTCTTTCTGTATAGCTTGCTTTTTTATACAATTTTTTAAAACTTTGGAATAGTTTTAGATTTACAGAAAAGTTACAAACATAATACAGAGAGTCCTCGTATACTCTTCACCCAGTTTCCCCTAATGTTAACATCTTACGTAATCATAGCACATTTGTCAAAACTAAGAAACCAACATTTACACTTGACTACCCACTAAACTCCAGATTTTATTCAGGTTTCACCTGTTTTTGCACTAATGTCCTTTTCCTGCACCACAGTCTCATCCAGGGTAGCACATTATATTTTCATAATCGCGTGTCCTTAGGCACCTCTTGGTGGAAGCACTTTTCCAATCTTTTCTTGTTTTTCGTGACCTTGACAGCTTTGAGGAGTACTGCTCTGATGTTTTGTGGACTGTCTCTCAATTTGGTTTGCCTGAAGTTTTTCTCATGATTAGATTGAAATGTTACAAGATTTTAAAAATAGGAACGTGACGAATTCCGTTTTCATTTAGAAAGCTCGCTCTGGACATTGAGCGAGAACTAGAGTGTCGGTTTCTAATTTAGTGATAATGATTTCTGCAATGTGAGACTTGAGGTGATTTCTGAACTTTCATCTCTAATTCTTTCATCTTGTTTCAATGCTTTATAGGGAATGCAGGTCATTTAATTTTTGAAAAACAAAAGAGTGATTTTTCTTTCAAAAGAAAAACTGGCAGCAAACAAATAATATGTCAGCAGTGATTAATTCTGAGTGATTAGAATACGGATGATGGTTATTCTCTTCTCTTGGATTTTTCTCTATCTTTAAAAATGCCAAAAGTTAAAAAAGGAAGAGGAAAGTTAAAAAAAAAAAATGATCCTAGAAAATAAGAAGGAGGAGGAGAAGATGGGAAGCAAGGGATCAGACAAGAGACTATTGCAGGAAACAGTTCAGGTGAGAGAGATGCTGGAGGCTTGAACTTGGCAGCGAAAAGATGGAAGAGATACTCAGTAAATGGAGTCCAGAGGCCATGGTGACTGATTGGATATGGGGCTCAGGAAGAGGGGAGAGCCTCTGGTTTCTGTCCTAGCAACTCGTGGTGGTAATGCCATTCATAGAGCGAGGGAACCCCAAAGGAACAGCGGGTTTGGTGAGTAAGGAATGACTTTAGCTGTAGACGTGCAGGCAGTGGGACGTCGCATCTGACACTATTGCCTTTTCTTCATTTCTTTCTGACCCAATGTCTTTAGAAGACATTCTTTCTATTTTTTTTCCCACAAGTCTCAGACCACTTATTCAGTATCTTTTTCTAAAATTCTCATTTATGCCTCTTGTAGAACCCAGGTATTCCTAAAATAAGTCATTGTTCAGATTGTACCCCTCTGTTTCTAGATTCATGACCATTATTTCTAGATTCATTTAACAAGTCTAGACTGTTAAAACTAAGAACCGAGATAGGTACATCACTATGAACTAAACTACAGATTTTATTCAGATTTCCCCAATTTTTAAACTAACATCCTTTTTTTTTTCTGTTCCAGGATCCCATAACTTTCCCTATTTCTCATGGCAAAAGCAGAGTGAAAAGATTTCACTCTACCTTTGCCACTTCCCAGAAATATGAGCTTAGGACTAAGTTAAACACTCTGAAGATGCTTCTTCATTCATGAAATAAGAATAATAGTAATACCAGCTCTGCCTTATTCAGAGTGATTTTGTGACACAAATGTGGATTATGGGTGCTTAGTCTGTTGAAGTTACTAAAACAAAATACCAGACTGAGTGGCTGATAAACAACAGAAATTCATTTCTCACAGTTTGGGAGACTGGAAGTCTGGGATCTGGGTACCAATATGGTCCGGTGAGGGCCCTCCGGGTCACAGACTTCTCGTTGTATCCCTCACATGGGAAGGAAGGGGCAAGGGAGCTCTCTCAGGTCTCTTTTACAAGGGCACTAATCCCACTTCATTTGCTCCATCCTCATGACCTAATCATTTCCCAAAGGCCCCACCTCTGTGTACCATCACCTTAGGGGTTAGATTCCAATACATGAATTTGGGGCAGGCACATTCAGACCACAGCAGGTACCCCAAAATACTTTAAAATGTTTAAAGCTGCACAGACATAGGGCATACGATCTTTCAAGTTAAACGCTGGCTCTCATTTACTGCTAACAGGAATAGAACTAACAAATGGGTGACTGACAAGATCAGATAATCAAAACATTATGTATACTTGGCTTAGAAATGTATTATTGAAGCATGTTTATATTTAAATATGGATGTATCTAATATTCTGGCAATTTAGTTCAAACAAAATACTGATGCCAAACTGAAGATCCAATACAGAAGGCACTAAGATGTCCAGTCTTCTCTTTCTGACCCCTGCTCAGCTTCTCTCTGTAAACCAGTCCATCCTGGGAACTGTCCTTCACCACCAAGGACACTTACCTCTTGTGGCTTCAGATGGCTTCAACGTGTGGGTTCCCAAAAAAGCCACTCAGTGAGGTGCAAAGTAATAGAGGAACTGCATGAAAGGGTCACAAAATCTTTACAGTAACTATTTAAACTTGCCCCTGAAAAACAAATTAAGCCAAGTTTTACGCAAGCTGGTAAGACGGACAGTAGGATGTGCTTGCATCAATAATGTGGAGTATCCATCAGAAGAAAACTATTTAGGGGCTTCCCTGGTGGCATAGTGGTTGAGAATCTGCCTGCCAATGCAGGAGACACGGGTTCGAGCCCTGGTCTGGGAAGATCCCACATGCCGTGGAGCAACTAAGCCTGTGCGCCACAACTACTGAGCCTGCGCTCTAGAGCCCGCGAGCCACAACTACTGAGCCTGCGCGTCTGGAGCCTGTGCTCCGCAACAAGAGAGGCCGCGACAGTGAGAGGCCCGCGCACCGCAATGAAGAGTGGCCCCCGCTCGCCGCAACTAGAGAAAGCCCTTGCACAGAAACGAAGACCCAACACAGCCAAAAATAAATTAAAAAAAAAAAAAAAAAACTATTTAATATCCACAGTTAACTACCATGTCAGCCTCTTCACCCACTTCCCTCTCTCAGCCTTCGACCAGCAGGATAGTTCCCCTTAAATGCCTCTATATCAAATGAAACAGAAATATCTGAAATTTCAAGCTAAACTTACAGCCTGTCTCGAGCAAAGGTATAAAATTCACAGCAATAGACTTCTGTTCTAAACCCACCTGAGGCTTCTTCTCTGATCTATTGTCTTTTATTTTCCCATCTCAGTTTTCTTAAATCTAATTTTTACTTATTTTGATCTTATACTATATGTACCTTCATAAACTGTCCTTGGAAAGGACTCTTTTATGATATACATCTTGGCAAACTGTCTTCATACATCCTTTTAAAAACAAGACAAAGTAAAATAAATAAATGAATACGAACAAATAAACAAATAAATCTGTCTTTATGTTCTCTTCTCTTTTCAAAAATTCACCTTTCCCAGGGAATTCCCCAGCAGGTCCAGTGGTCAGGACTCTGTGTCTTCACTGCAGAGGGCCCGGGTTCAATCCCTGGTTGGGGAACTAAGATCCCACAAGCCGCGTGGAGTGGCCAAAAAAAAAAAAAAAAGAAATGTTTTGGAGCTAGATAGAGGTGATGGCTGTATAACACTGTGAATACACTAAATGCCACTGAATTGTTCATTTTTAAATGGTTTATGTTATGCTATATGAATTTCACCTCAATAAATTATTTTTTTTAAAAATAAACTCTTCTAGCAAGTCCATCAGCCTCCAATATCTGCCTATTCCATTCTATTCTGATGCCCTGCTGACAGTTTCATCTTCCTGGAACACCACTTTCATTAGGAACCCACTATGGTTTCCCTTTCCATCAAGGTTAAACTCATCTGCCTTCAATGATCAGGGTACCCAAACTAATTTTCCATAAATGCCACTACACATCATGCATGTCTCCTCAAGAAATTTCAAATGTGGCCTCTCATTTCTCGGGCCAGTAGTCTCAACCTCTACCTAAATTCTCCATTGACCGTCTTTCATCTTATTCTAGCTTCTCTATGGATCACTCACATATCCCTTCTCTGAACTCTTTATGCATTCAGAGTTCTAAAGAACGTAGTGCTTTCATTTGATATGCAAAATAGGTATTACCTAACTAGAGCCTAAATTCTTTTAAGGCTAAATATCATGTCAGAGACGTCATTGATTCTCATGCTGCCTGCTTCACTTTTGGGAATCTGGGGAGGACTGAAGAAATGCTTCATTGATTACTCATTAACTACTGCTCCGGAAAGTTAATCACCTGTTTCTCTTTCTGCTAAGCCATAGTATACCCTTTGTTTGGAACCATCCCCAACCTGCTCTGTGAAGTCTTCTCTTTCCATTCCTTATATAGCAAGAAATAGCTTCTCTAATTTAGGGGAAATTGACTATATGCCATCTAACAAAGAAGCACCATTAAGACACAGGCTCAGGATCTTTGAGATAGGATAAAAATGTCAATTTACATTAACCATCTTTCCTTCACAGGGAATTCCTGAAGCCACACTCCTTACATTTGCTGTGTTCTATGGAAAGAACAGATAGTCATAGACGGGAAGACTGATCGATGTCTATGGAATAACGCTTAGGAAAAACACTTCAATATATGCCCCCCTCAACTAAAAAACAAACAAAACCAAAAATAAATCATTAATTGAAAATGCCAAATTCTTTTGTCCAACCAACTAGTCTTTTACAGCCCTGTTCACCCTCCCTTGTCCAACATATTTATCACATGGCATAAGGGGAAAAGCATTACTGTGCTGAAGCTTATGTAAGAGGCTATGGTTGGGTAAAAGGGGGACATACGGAAATCAGTTAAAGTAAGAGTTCAAAGAGTGAAGCTGGAATTAGGGGAGAGATTTTACCTCTAGACTTGGGACATCCCAACACTTAAATTTTTTACAAGCTCAGCTAAGAATAAAGACAAGCCTAACAGGTCTTCCAATTTTAGGTAGCTTTCTTTTCTGAGAAGCAAGAGCGCTACACTCTATAACAAAGGTAGAGGTAGATTGAGAGTAGGAGCAAATATATATATATCAACACCCAATAGTTATAGATCCAAACACAGTGGGAATCTGATAAGTGTTAAAATCAGCATAAGAAAGAGATTCCAATTATCTCTAACATCATGATTATATCATCATATTTTATATAATACGTGTTGGTAAGTCCATAAGCTTTGTTGTTTTGTACATTTATATATTTATTTTTTCCCGTGATTGAGGGGTTTTTTTTTTAACGTATTTTTTATACTTTCATGAGCAATTCCACTTTGGCTTCAGAACAACATTTTTCCACCCACATGGAAAACCCTGCCAAACCTTCAAGGTTTTGCAGTATTCTTTTGTAGTATTCCTTTTATCAGGGAATCAAGCAAATATTAATTTTTTTTCTAAAGAGAGAAGTATGCTTCCCTGGCAAGCACCTAAGTTGCAGTGTGATATAATATGAACTATCAACACATTCTGTATGTTCTCCAAAGACTTCAATCAAGATACCATGGTAGCTGTTAACTTCAATGAAAGGTGTATGTGTGGAATTAAGGGGCCAAACATGGCTCAGAGCCCTTAAGCATTTTCATGAACAAATACATAATTTAAGACTCTTGTTATCTTTTTTTCCTGGCCAGTTCATATGATGAATCACTTCATTTTTCACAAGCCCAGGACTCCTAAGATGCAATGGTTCTTAGATATTCTGCAGTGGGACCCTTTATTCAACACAGAATATCTTTACCATGGAAAACCAGACAGGTCTGAAAGCAGAGATGACCTGGTCTCAATTCACTGGCAGGACATTAGCCCTAGAAACTACAAAGTGCCTTTATTTCTTGAGGTTCAAATTCATTGAAAAGCCGCCATGGCAGCAGCTTGAAAGAGAAGAAAGAAGACTGTGGAAGAAATAGAAGAAAAAAATCAAAGAAGGAGGAATGCCAAGGAATTTAGTGTCTAGGACACACTTGAGGCTTGAGATAGCACACCCAAGTTTGATTTCTCTCCAAACTCCTGGATGGAATTGCACTTGTGGAAATCCTGGCTCAGATGTGCCCTCCTGGAAAGTTACGGTAGCTTAAAATTTAGGATCGTTTTAGTTTTAAATACCAGCAACATCAAACCAATACCAATTAGAAACTAGAAAAAAGGAAATGAGATTTATTGGCAAAAACCACAAGGGACACTATGGGCAACACAACTCAGGGCTCACCAAGGAAAGGATTATTCTCCCATGATTTAGACTAACAGATCCACACTCTAAAAGCCTCCCTGTCCTTTAATTAAAAGAAGCACATTTGGAGGATAGAAGTATGCCTATGCATAATGAGTCATCCCAGAGCATATAATTTTAAGCCTGTAACTCATTATCAATTTAAATCATATAGAATCTGGAACGCTATGATAGATGCTAACACTGGCAAAGGAACGAAGCCTCACACTAGTAAGTCAGTGTGTGTGTGTGTGTGTGTGTGTGTGTGTGTGTGGTGTGTGGTGTGGTGTGTGTTTGTCCCACCCATGAATATAATAGTATTGACAAATGACGCCATATGGAGCATTCATTTCTGAGGTTCCTTGTTTGACCAGGCCACAGTGGCTATTTGATCAAACTATTATAGGTATCCCTCTTTACCAATGAGGAAATCAAGATGAATAATGAGACCATACATAGAAACACGTAGTTTCCCTTCAGAAAATGAGCTCAGTCTTGGAAAGGAAGAAGTCACCCTGCATTCATCAGACCCATTTACCCATTCATTGCAAAATAATAATCACATCCCACCAAGCAATGGTCATTCATTCATTAAGTAACCTGGCCCTACCTACTCATATGGAAACCTCTCTCAAAAAATGGAAGATTTGGGGAGTTACTGAGTACAGAGTATCAGTGCTTCTGACTGGTATCTCCACATGAAACTCCTTGTAAAAGTGGTGCAGTGGTTAAGAATCTGCCTGCCAATGCAGGGGTCACGGATTTGAGCCCTCGTCCGGGAAGATCCCACATGCCATGGAGCAACTAAGCCCGTGCGTCACAACTACTGAGCCCGCACTCTAGAGCCTGCGAGCCACAACTACTGAAGCCCATGCACCACAACTACTGAAGCCCGTGTGCCTAGACCCCATGCTCCGCAACAAAAGAAGCCACCGCAATGAGAAGCCTGCACACTGCAACGAAGAGTAGCCCCTACTCGCCGCAACTAGAGAAAGCCCGCACGCAGCAACAAAGACCCGACGCAGCCAAAAATAAATTAATTAATTTATTTATTTTTTTAAAAACGATTAAAAGAAAAAAAGAATTAATGGGAAAAACCTGAGAGTAATGCAGTTCCTTCCCTTCATGGTGACCAGTATGAATTACCACTGTTTCCCAGAGTTACACATTCTGCCAGGAGAGGAAAGGGTAGGGAGCATGACCGGGGACAGACTGGCATCCTACTCTATATGAAAATGAAGTCTACCTGATATTATTTTAGATGATTTGCTTGAACATAGGAAACATGTTTTATTTAATACGTCTCAGTAGTCAGTGAGTCCAGACCATAACACTCTGGAGAGATTATAAACTCTACTTAGTAGATGAGGACAAAAAACGAAGTGACTTGTCTTTGGTCATAATGTGAATCAATAGCAAACTCTGTGCAACTTTAAAAAGTATCAGTAAGGTTACCATTCTACTCTTTTCGGTATACAAGAAAGTCAAAGCATGGTCATAATCTCTTAGACTTGAGGGTCGAACATATTGCTGTAATGGTTGTTTCTCTGTAAGGTCAGTTTTCCATAGTTCAGATTTTTGTAAAGTGCAGTATGGCTATCACACGAAGGTAAGCAGATAGACAATACGTAAAGAATCTACTTACCTCCACTTTATAGGCATTTAATGGGGCAGTTGGATAACCTTTTAACAAATATTTATTGATTGAATTCAAGACAGTGGATTGACAATACACCAGTAAAATATTGCTAAACATAAGTATAGATTTTAGCCTAAAATAACAAAGAGATGGGGAGGCCTGAAGATGGGGGAAACATCAGTGAATAGGAGATTTAACAAATTTCTGGGAGACAGAAAGCGAGTGTAGCAATGATAACTGATGAAGCCAATTGGTTTTGTCAGAGAGTATTAAAATCATAAAGTAAGAACAGGATACTATGGAAAGTGAAAACTAAGAAAATATGACAAAGATATAAGAATTAAAATATAATCATCAAACATATGATCCAGTAATTCCATTCATAGATATATATCCAAGAAAAATGAAAACAGAGGTTCACACTAAAATTTCCACTTGAAAGTTCATAGCAGTATTATTTTTATAAAAAATATTGGGAAAAAAACCCCCAAATGTCCATCATCTGATGAATGGATAAACAAAATGTGTTATGTCCATACAACAGAATATTATTCAACCATAAATAGAAATGAAGTACTGACACATGCTACAACACAGCAGAGCCTTAAAAGCATTATGCTAGGTGAAAGAAGCCAGATGCAAAAAGCCTCATATTGTATGATTCCATTTATATGAAATATCCAGAATATGCAAATCCATAGAGAAAAAAGCAAATTAGTGTGTGCCAGGAGCTGGGGAAAAGCGGAAATGGGGAGGGTTTCTTTTTGTGGTGATGTAAATATTCTAAATTTTTAAAGTCCATAGTTGTGATAGTTACACAATTCTGTGAATGTACTAAAAGCCATTGAATTATTGTACATTTTAATGGATGAATAGTATAGTATGTGAATTATATCTCAACAAAGATAAAGATATAGATAGATATAAAATCATCAAGCAAATAATCAAGAGAATATCCCAGAGCTGAATAACCAAAAAACGCCCTCACTTAAATATGTCATTGGGAAATTTACAAAACCCAAGAACAAAGTGAAGATTCTAAAATCGTATAGATTCTCATCTACAAATGAATGAAACTCACTCTGGTGTTGGACATCTCATTGGCAACACTGGACACCAGAAGACAGTGCTTTCAATGCTTGGAGGGAAAATGATTTCAATACAGAATCCTTTATATAATCACACTATAAATCAAATAAAACTCAAGGAGGACTAAGAAAATTTCCCTCCCATATGTCCCTCTTTAAAGAGTTTCCTAAGGATGTGCTCCCACAAAATGCAGTTGGAAAACCAAGAAGAAAGAAAATATATTTAGAAAGCAGAAAATTCAACCACGTAGAACAAAAAGAAAGAAGTCTCAAAATGGCAGCTGTGAACCAGGCTAGAGAAGAACAATCGTGCAGATTGCAATGAGAGGACAGAGACTCCTAGAAGGTATCCAAGAACGTTCCCTTTATTCCAGGAACTGGATACAATCTTTGAGAAAGAAAAGCAACTTAAGCAGGAGAGAAAGGTGGATAAAGATGTAAGTTTCAAAAGTCCTCATCTCCCATAATAGTCATTTGCCATAACAGAAAATCAATAGAAAATCTAAAATAAAAAGATAATAGAGAACTAAGTATACTATTTAGTGAAATGAAGGTAACCATCAGAAGAACTTAAATCAAAAAAGGTTAAAAATTAAATGTAGTTCCCTCTGGTAATCAAGATTAACGGTGGAGATAAGTGAGGAAAGGGGACGATTGTTTTCTGCTTATAAACCCTTCTATAGTATTTCTTTAACCATAATTATGTATTATTTAGATTAAATTCTTTTAATATTTAAAAATAAAATGTATTCGCTTATCACTTACCACATGTAAAGTACTATGTTAAGGTATAAAGTGAGATACAAAGTTGAATAATTTATAGTTTCTATGGGGTGAAACCAAATATACACACCAACTATGGAAATTGTTTGTAAACTGAAGTAAATGTTGTAAGAAATGTTACCCCTCCCCCCCAAAAAAGGTGCAGTGGGTGATTAATTCTGCCCCCAAATAAAGCAAAGCTGTGTAAAAGAGGTGGCATATGAACTACACCCTAAAGTGTTGGTAGGATTTTGATGGATGGAGAAAGGAAAAAGTATATTCTAGTTTGTCCTAAAATGCATTCCACAAAAGGACAAACATTTTTAGACATTCCTAACCAAAAGCCAATTACACCTTCCAGGAAGGAGCTGTTATTTTTGAAATACTCATCTGAAGAGGAGAAGAAATATTCAGAATATTTCATGCTAAGCTCAGACTTACCTGTACCAGAAAATATTTTCTGAGCTTATGAGTCACTTAGTTACTTAAAGACTAAAATCCTGAGAGAAACAAGATTATATTGTGTGTCAGTGACCATGAAGATTATATTCATTTACCTAGAACAGTTTCTGTTGATTTAAATATGCTTTAAGTTAACTTCTCTAATTCTGTAATAAAAATAGCAGAGCTTATTTCATGGAAAACATTTGCATTGAACCATAGTTTGAGTGTTTTTTCCTTTTCATTTTTTTACTAGTGCATATTTTGGTAATTTCAAACTCCAAACTTAGATATTTATTGAAGGCTTAGATTCAGAACTAAATCTATTACTATCTGTACCAACAAACTTGCTCTAAATTATTTATCATTGATTTTTTTTAAAGAAAAGAGATTTTTTTTCAAAGCCAATTTGGAGTCAAAATAAGTGATCCACGTTAAGATTTATTGTCTTTTGCTATGAAGTCGTTTGAAAAAAATCAAAAAACTTTTTGATTAAAACAAGTTTATTTTTGTTGTTGATTTTTTTAAAAATTCTTGTCCTGTTTTTTAGCGCCTGTGTTCCTTTCACTACTTAAATATACAACAAATTGCTACGAGGATGAGAGGGGGAACCTAAATATTACAAAAGCTTAAAAATAGATTTAATAATGATTTTTTTTTTCTTCATGAAGTTTCATTAAAATCTCCTCTGGGTCCTGTTTATACTTCCACTCTACGTGCTTAATCTCAACTGCTTTCACATATCGACCTCATTTACTCAGGCAGAGATAAGACTAGCAGGAAGAAAAAAATTGGACCTCAGTATTTTAAGTTGACAGATACTTACTGAGTGCTTATTTTGTACATAGAATTATGCTAGGTGCTCTGAAGAATACCAAAGTAGTATGAAATCTGATCTCCATTTTCAATCTTATGTAGAGAGATTAAATGAACACAAAATTGCATGACAATGCCATATGGGAATAAGTGCCGATGGAAGGGGCACAGATGGCAACTGGTAGACTTTTGGGGAATGAAGGACTCAGGTGGAGCTGGAATGGAGTGAACTGATGGTCTCCAGGGAAGTTGTGGGCCTTGAGGGCTGAGTTTAAAGGGTCAGATGGGTAGAGAGAAGCAGCAAGCTCAGGCCACGCAAAAGGCTATGACATGAGCACAGTTGCAAAGACAGAAAGGAGTATATTGTATTTGAAATTCTAGTTTGACCAAGCTGGTCAAACTCTCAGGGAAGAACGGGATAAGGTTGGAGTAGTTAGGAGTCGATCGGTAAGCAATTTTGGAAGTATTATGTTGGCAATAGGAAAGCATCGAAATGCTGTGAGATAGAGGATGACACAGCAAAACCAGGTTTTGAGTAGATTAATACTGCAACCCTGTACAGAATAAGTATTAGGAGAAGCAGAGGATAAAAGATTATTCAACTTTCCAGATGTGAGGTGATGAGAATCTAAATTATGGTGGGAGAAGAAAGATAAAAAATAAAGAACAGATATGGAAAAAAAAATCAAACAACACATCAACAGGATTTGTTTGTTGACTAATTTGAGACAGCTCTTGGGTGTATATATAAATATAACTATAAATACTTCCAATCTCAACATGTTCAAAACTGAGCTTGGAATCTCCCCCCACCCAAACCTGATCTTCCTTCTGGTTTTTTCCTCTCAGTAAGTGGTATCTTCATCCATGCAGATGCCCAAACCAGAAACCTAGATGGATGATGGTGCCAATCCTTCACTCTACTTTTTTCTCACTCCTATCTCCAGTCAAGTCCCAATAGTCCTCTATTATTTCCCACACCTACCCACTTCTCTACTAATTTCTATTTTTCCCTGGTCCAGGCCACCAGATCTTGTCTGGGTCATCACAGGACTCCTAATCTGTCTTCCTGCCATTCACCCCAACGCTCCCCAATACATTCTTAAAACCATAGTTTGAATAATCTTTTTAAAAGTAAATCTGCATCATCCATGTTATTGCATATAGCTGATGTTAGTTCATTCTCAGTGCTATGCTGTATTCCATTCTATGAATATATTTTATAGTATGTATTATATATTGCTAATTATTATAAATAAATATCCTTTCTACTATTGAAAAAAAAAAGTAAATCTGATCTGATAGTAGAAATATTGCAATTTAACCCATGCACACATGGAAACAAAATGTAGCTTCTCTATTTTCTTTCATTTTCTTCATGGGTCCTCATCTCACAGAGTAGCAGAACAGAGTGGGAAGGACTTAAACTTGCCAAAGGAGAACACAACCATTTCTTCTGTTTTTAAGTCTCTTTCAAGCAGCTCAAACCTCCCTGGAGTTTGGTTCTCACTCACAGACTCCTTCTCTCTCAAATTTTCAACAAGACTATCAATCTTAAAGCTTCTGGGAATCCTCCTGCCACCCATCAAAAAGATAAGATTCCCCCTGTAATTGTTCCTCCACAGTAGTTCCCTCTTCACACATCAGTCCAATAAGTCCACATATCCTTAACCTTGTGCAAGACTTGGCTTACTTGGAAATATCTAAATCAAGACTACTTCCTGTCTAGGTGCAAGTTATGTAACTGATGTTGGTAATTTGTGACCTAGTGAACCCAGTCCGTTGGCTGCTTTATAGG
The DNA here is from genome assembly GCF_949987535.1 of Balaenoptera acutorostrata. Lineage (NCBI taxonomy): Eukaryota > Metazoa > Chordata > Mammalia > Artiodactyla > Balaenopteridae > Balaenoptera > Balaenoptera acutorostrata. Next base: position 33,245,251 of record NC_080081.1, read on the forward strand.
CTTTAAAATGGTATATGGAGGCAGCAGTGAAGTGCTCTCCAAGAATTTTGAACAAGAACATTAAGATTATCCTGTGAATACTAGATATCTTTTGTCTTGCTTTTTTTTTTTTACTTTTTTCTGAAAAAAGTATAAATTTCTTGTAAAACTGAATTCTGTATTTAAGAATCAACACAAATAGAGGCATAGTAGCCATTTGTCTATCCATCACTCTTTCCCCTTCTCCATATATTAACAGACTCTATCAACTTTACAAAGGGGTTTTATGGAACTCAATTTGCAGTCTTCCTGGACACAGCAATTGGTCCAGGGATGGGCACATGAGCCAAACAGAACTACTGAGAGTCTTCCCAGGATTTCTTTGCTGGGGATGCCAAATGAAGAATCACTTGTTTCTCAAGTCACTAAATGAAAGAGAGCCTGTAGTCAAGTCAACCTCTCCCCAAGCCCCTCCACCATGGAGAGAAGCCAGGCTCCCATGCAAGAGCATAGAGCTGGCTTCAGAGGGAAGCAGAGACAAAGCAGGTAAATAGTGAGCCCTGACACCATGAAGGTCTCCAGTGTTACTCATTGCTTAAGGTAGGTAAGACCCTTGCCCTTTCAATTTGGTTATACATTTCAGTACATTTCCTTTTGTTGTTTAAGCTGAAGTGGGCTTCTACCAGTGCAGCCAGGAGTCTTGGCAATTCAGGATGACAGCAAAGATACACCAGTTCAGAATCCTGGTAATAATCAAGGGCTTTAAAATCAGACAGACTGGATTTAAATTCTGACTCTTTTACTCATTATCCTGTGACCTTGGATAAACTGCTTAACCCTCAGCTTCCTTAAGTTTCAAATGAGAAGTAACACTTATTTTGCATATTTTGTGGGGACTGTTTGATACAATGCAAGTTGACGGCACAAATAAATGTCCAGTAAAGATTTGTTGTTGCACTTGTTATTATTGTTATCATTAGTGTCATGATCTAACAGAATAAAATTACTGTCAGGCCAGAACAAGATTTGAACATAGGCCAAGGTATTAATATATCTAAAGAAATACTATATTCATCAGCGGGCGGTTTAATCAGAGAGCTATACTGTGGCTGGTCTCTGGCAAGACAACATAATACGGAGTCCTCTTAGAAGACAAACACATCTGAACTGCTTTCAGGGAGTCCCCTATTCTTTTGGCTCACATGAACCACTCCCTTGCTCTGACTCCATCCATATTCACCAAAGTACCTCTTGATATGGTCCATTGGACAATTTCTCTAGTCGATATTACGGGGAGGCTAACAAGACTGGGATCCCTTCTGCTGCTGCCTTTGCAGCTGGTTTTTTTTTCAACGTCTTTATTGGAGTATAATTGCTTTACAATGGCGTGTTAATTTCTGCTGTGTAACAAAGTGAATCAGCTATACATATACATATATCCCCATATCTCCTCCCTCTTGCATCTCCCTCCCACCCTCCCTATCCCACCCCTCTAGGTGGTCACAAAGCACCGAGCTGATCTCCCTGTGCTATGCAGCTGCTTCCCACTAGCTAGCTATTTTACATTTGGTAGTGTATATATGTCTACGCCACTCTCTCACTTTGTCCCAGCTTACCCTCCCCGTTCCTGTGTTCTCAAGTCCATTCTCTATGTTGCAGCTGGTTTTTAATGTTGTCCCATTCCTTTGGCTGCTTGCCCCAAGGAAGATGATGTCCAGTATTCCTATCCGCTAAGGCTGGATTTCCTACAAGGGCCAAGGAGGTAATATGAATAAGAAGCAGGCTAGGGGGAGACAGGAGGAGTGGAGTGGACTTGTTGAAATATAAAAGGCACACCTTACCTTCTCTGTGCCAGCCAATTGTTGCATATGGAAATGTAGACCCAATATTGACAGATCACCTGATTCTGAAAAGAAGCTAGAAGTGGAGATTTATAAAATAAATACATATAAAAATATATTTATAAAATAAGGGTCTTTTAAAAAATGTTCAGTGCTATGTAGGCCAGACTATACCTACTAAGCCTAGCCCACAGGGACCATTTTGAGTAGGATAGCCTGAATATGGATAACCTCAGTTAATAACTTCACTGCCATAACTTTCTACATTCTTTCACTGTTAGGGTAAGCATATATTCCTTTGAGACTCTCCAAATAAAATTTTCATTATAGAGTGCCTAAAGAAGGACCACATGATATAGATGGGTGTTTAATAAAAGCTGTTAATAATTTTAAATATCCTTTTAGAGGTAGAAATAAGCCTCCATTACCTTGCATACTCCACCAAAATAACAGTAAAGGGATTTGGTAAGGCATAAACCCAAAAAGACAAAGAAAGTAGGAGATATGAATACAGCTACTAAATTTTAGAAACTGAAGAGCAGAAAGATTAGTGCTTAATGACTTAGCAGATTTCAGAAAGCAAACAATGTGGAAAGCCAAGAATTAATCAGATTGTACCACAGAACTCTCAAAACCTTGGAAATTGGCAATATTGAGTAATCTTAAATCAGGGATGAAAGTAGAGCTAAAATCCAAGAGGACTCTTCAGAAGTGTGATTAAGAAGCAATTAAAATTCCCATATCCCAGCCTACTCTAGGAGAAAACTGAAAGCTTCCTCTCTGGACAGGCTGAGGAGAAGATCTATGGATGAGAAGACACCAAGCTAAGTCAAAGGCATTGGGACCATTCTGAAGATAAAGGGATTATGTGAAATTGTACAAAATGAATGATGAGAACTTAAGCCTTCTTCCCCCAGCTCCCAAAGTGCTGACAGCCAGAATTATACTTCTCAGAAAAGAGTTCAGTGGTGCCTTCTCTGGGAGAGTGTAGCCAGGCTCAGGTAAAAAATATTGAAGTTGCTAAGTCTATGGATTCTCCAATAAAACTTCCGGTGAAGCAGACAGTTGGCAAGGCAAACCTCATGCCAAGAGACTCCAAATAGCTTTTTTAAGGGCCCCACTCTTAAATATGAACAGACAGCCAAGGATCACCAGACAGTTAAGAAGGCATCTATTGTAAAATACAATGTGGGAAAGAAACAGTACAAAGGAAACACACAACGCAGAGAAAGCTTACCAAAGAGTATCATTAACATCCTCAGAGGCAAAGTAACAAAGACAACAACAACAAAAAAGGATAATAAAGGGGCTTTGGAAATTTAAAAATATATATATAGCAGAAAGGAAAAACTTATTAGAAAACGGAAAAGTCATGTTGAGAAAATATCCCAAAAGAAAAGCGAAAAGACGGTGATGGAAAATTGGGAGATTATGTCCAAATTAGAGAGTTCGTTCCAAATAATAAAAGTTCCAGAATGAAAGAATAAAGAAAATGGATGAGATGAAGTCAGCAATAAAATAATTTAAGAAAATTGTCCAGAGCTAAAAAGCATGAGTTTCCTGATTGAATGGCCCTCTGAGTACCCAGTCCAATGGACAAAAATAGCTGTACACCCAGGTACATCATGGTGCAATTATAGAACACTGGGCCTGGAAAAAAAGATGATCCTACAAGTTTCCAGAGAGGGAAAAACAAATATCAAGGACCAAGGACCAGAATGACACTGGACTTTCTAGCAAAAACATTGGGGAAAATAATAAATTAATACATTAAAAGTTCTGCAGAAAAAAAATGATTCCCATCATGGAAATCCATTCACAAGAAAAACATTTACTAAATTTTGGGGTAACATAAAGACATATTCAGACATTCAAAGTGTCAGACTATTTGTCTGCCTTACATCCATGTACAGACAGCAAACAGAAGAAATGCTTTGTCAAAATGAGGAAATAAACCGAGTACAAATAAAAACTGGTATCTACAGAAAAAGAATACAAGAAATACCAAAAGAATGGCAAAGGCAAACAAAACTTACATAGGAAAGAAAAAGTACGAATAATATACTATCTGGTTAGTTCCATATAACTTATATGGACTATATTTTATTATGCACAGTACATTATGTGTTATGTAATTGTATTACATAAAGAAAGAACTTTAATCTGACCAAAATAACTCTATTTAAAAGAGAGAAAGATGGGGAATATGGGTGAATATAGCAGGGGGTGGAAAGTGCGTGTGAAAAACTAAATTCTCATCTTCTGTAGTTAAAATCAAAAGATGATTCCTAAAATTGGGAGGAAAGAAAGAAAGAGAGAGAGAAGAAGAATATAAACATGTTATTTAGAGACAAGGAGGTATATACCAGGCCCTACAAATCATTTAGTAGAGTTAAGGGTAGTTGTCTGTGTAGAAAGGGAAATAAAAAGTATTGGAGGAGGAGGACGGAGGCAGGGGAGGGGGAGAGCAAGGGGATGAAAAAAGAAAAATGAAGGTTTTCAAACAAATCGTATAACACAATTTGACTGTTTTGAGTTATGTGCATCTATAATGTTGTTAAACATAAACACTAAATTAAAAATCATTTTGAGCAATGTGTTTTTTTTTTTCTTTTCCATTATGGTTTATCACAGGATATTGAACATAGTTCCCTGTGCTATACTGTAGGACCTTGTTGTTTATCCATCCTATATATACTAGTTTGCCTCTGTTAATCCCAAACTCCCAATCCTTCCCTCCCCACCTCCTCTCCCTCTTGGCAACCACAAGTCTGTTCTATCTGTGAATCTGGTTTTTCTTTGTAGATATGTTGATTTGTGTCGTATTTTAATATTTATTTATTTATTTATTTTTGGCTGTGTTGGGTCTTCGTCTCTGTGTGAGGGCTTTCTCTAGTTGCGGCAAGCGGGGGCCACTCTTCATCGCGGTGCACGGGCCTCTCACTATCGCGGCCTCTCTTGTTGCGGAGCACAGGCTCCAGATGCACAGGCTCAGTTGTTGTGGCTCACGGGCTTAGTTGCTCCGCGGCATGTGGGATCCTCCCAGACCAGGGCTCGCACCCGTGTCCCCTGCATTGGCAGGCGGATTCTCAACCACTGTGCCACCAGGGAAGCCCATGTGTTGTATTTTAGATTCCACATATAAGTGATATCATATGGTATTTGTCTTTCTCTTTTCTGACTTACTCTGCTTAGTATGATAATCTCTAGGTCCATCCATGTTGCTGCAAATGGCATTATTTCATTCTTTTTGATGACTGAGCAATGTTATTTTAGACTACTCCTAGTTAATGAAATAAACTGAGAGAAAAATTATTAACACTCTGTAGGTATTTAAGTAGGTACTTAGATATTTTTATGGATAAATCAATCAATCAATTAAAGATAAATATTAATATTAAATATAAGTGAATTCATTAAAGATTCAATCAATAAATGAATCGATTAAATTTAAGGATAAATAAATAATGAATCAAAAAAGAACGTTACAGAAATACCACCATGGTCTTTTAACTTTCAACTTCTTGTATTTGTTTCTGTGCAAATTCCTATCATCAATTCAGTCACTAATTGTTCCTGGCATAGAGCAGATATTAAGCAATGTTTGTTTCTTTGAATGAGCATGTGAATAAATGTTGTAAAGGAATTTATTCTCATCACTGACAGAACTTAGAGTAAAAAGATACTTTCACTTTCCTATAAGGTCTGTTATTCACTTGTCATCATCTGGCACCCATACTGCTTTCCATTTCTTGCTTACGTTCTTCTTATTATTACATAGTCCAGAAACCTTACTTTAAATTTCCTTTGTACATTATAGTGCCTTTGTATTAAAAAAAAAGAAAAAAATACTTTAAGAAATGATTAACAATTTCGAATCCAAGATACTAGTTTCTCCACGTCCAGGGAAAGGAAGAGATGAATGTCTATAATGGGATTTAGACAGAAAGACAAGACATTTACTTAGGCTGGTTCAGTGCATCAGTCGAGAGATGAGGCTATCTGACCTCAGCAGGGCAAAGTGGTTAGAGCAGGTGGGCTGGGAATCAAGAGAGACAAATGAGGTGCCCTTGTGACTATCCCCACCCTGGGTCTCCTCACATAGTTTCTCCACTTGGATTGGAATGCTATAAATTTCCAGAACACCAGACACGCCCAGGTTCCAGTGCAAGTACGAAAACATATTTCATCGCCAAATCCAAATTACTTTTGTATCATCTACCATTTGAGATTACGTCCTGTTCTTCCTTTTACCCTCAATGTTGATAAGCAAGAGTCAACTGTGTAGTCATTAACTAAGAAAAAGAAAATGGGATTAATGGATTGACCAGAAATGCTGCAGGGTCACAATGGATAAGTGAATAGAAGAAGGCTGTTTGCTATCACATCGCCAGCTCAATCAGTGACTTATGCAAGAGAGTGAGTAACTGCTTACCTCAATTTCACTATGAGGTGAGAACAACATGTCCTTCCTTCTTCCTAGCATGCTGTGAAAACTAAAAAGATAACATCTTAAAATACCAAAATACTAGGAAAAAAATGATACCATAGAAACATGATCTTATCATCGCACTCCAACATAGCGTATATTTTCCTCATACACAGTACAAGAAAAATGCTTTCACAACAGACACAAAAATTTGAAAAGCAAGGAATTGCAGTCTGCTTTGTGAGTAAATCTTTTATCAAGAGCTTTAGAGAATATAAACGTCTCCCCTCAGTCATATGCGTTTATTTGATTTCCATAAATGTTGAATATATTCAAGGGAGAGGAAAACTTGGTCAATAACTTTAACCAAGGTTTAGATTTAAGTCTTTACCAACGAGGTGTAAATGTTCCCTGAGGTTCGGAGGAAATAGAAAAGTATCATTTTAGGCTACTTTTTATGCTAATTTCATTCTGAAATTTCAAAGTTACTGATACTTTTAAAAGACAATATTAAAAAAATAAAAAACTTACCTCAAGGGCAAGTATGACAACATACTTGTCCTTATTTTGTAAGATAAAGGACATTACTGGCCAGTAGACGTGTACATAGAAGATTGACTTTTTCACTTCCAGACTACGAGTCCAGATCTATTGATCCCAATGGCAAAATTCCAGGAAGAATTCCATGCATATGTTATAGATAGCTAAATAGGTATTAGGTCAGAATATAAAATGTTGGCAAGTTTTGTGCCAACTCTAATTGTTAGTAGTTTCTAGAATACTGTGTTGAAAAAATTCTGAGAGCACATCTGGTTTCCGTGATAGAGTGCTATGACCCACTGACAATGTGCCACAGTCACAGGAACGGGGAGTGGTGACACACACATTATATGTGCCATCTCTGGGATGAAAAGCAAATGTCCCTTAACAGAGTGACGCTTTCCTTATTAGCTATAATTTTTTACCTTAGATAATATTAATATTGACTTGTTATTGAGAACCTAACTAATTGCTAGACCCCATGCTTTTGAAATTTTCCAAACAGAATCATCTCACTATTTTTCACAATAATCCTCTGATGGATGTATTATCATCCACTGTTCCCAGATAAGCAAATGGAGCAAAGAAGTTAAGCAACTTTCTCAAGGCCAAGTGCTAATAAGTTGGGACAGATGCAAGTTCGTGTCTGTTGACTCCCAATCCTTCATGCATCGCTTAACTCAGAGTTCAGGACCGTGTAGCCAAAAGGGCTCTGGAAGAGTTTTTTCGATGGTACTTTTCTGTAACGAGATGACATAAAAGTTTGTCTAAAAAATGTTGGCTTGATGTTTCCTCAGACTCACTGCTTCAGATAGCCTTTCTCTACGGAACCTCTTCAAAAGGTCCCTCTCGAATTGCCTGCCCACCCCCTGCCCCATACAAATATGCACAGGTCTCTATTCTATGCTAAACTACACAGGTGTTTCTCTACTAAACCTTCCTGCTTCCACCCAATTTCTTAAGCCTCTACTCCCTCACCTCCTACTCCTCACCTTCCACAGGAGTCAAAACTCACAGGTGATGTAAAAAATGCAGAGCCCATGTCTCTGCTCAGTTGCATTTCTGTCTGCTCTTGGTACCACTTGACAGTGTTGACACCCCCTACTTCTTGAGACAGCCCCTCTTCCCTCCCTTGGCTTCCATGAGGCTCCTGTGTATTCCCACTCCCCTCGTGACTCGTTTTCTGTTTTTTTTTCAACAGAATCATTCTCACTCTTAGCATTCCACATACCCAGAATGCTCCCCTCCATACTCTACACCAGGGCTCAGCAAACTTTCTGTAAAGGGCCAGATGGTAAATATTCTAGATTTGCGGGCCATAGAGTATCGGCCACAGTAGTACTCAATTCCATTGTATCTCAAAAGCAGCGCAGACAGTATGGAAAGGAGCGGGTGTGACTGTGTTCCAATAAAACTTTATTTATGAATATTAAAATTTATATGTCATATGATTTTCATGGGTCAAAACATGCTATTCTTTTACAATTTTTTTCAACCATTTAAACACCTTTCTTAGTCACACGTCCATACTAAAGTAGGCAGTGGGCAAGGCAGTCCATTGCCAACCACTGAGCCACACTGCAAAATCCAATCTGTCTTTTTTTTTAATTGAAGAATAGTTGATTTACAATGTCATGTTAGTTTCAGGTGTACAGCAAAATGATTCACTTACATATATATATGTATGTATATATATATAAATATATATATATTCTTTTCCCTTATAGTTTTTTTTTTTTTAATTTATTTTTGTCTGTGTTGGGTCTTCATTGCTGCATGCGGGCTTTCTCTAGTTGAGGTGAGCAGGGGCTACTCTTCATTGCAGTGCAAGGGCTTCTCATTGCAGTGGCTTCTCTTGCTGCAGAGCATGGGCTCTAGGCGTGTGGGCTTCAGTAGTTGTGGCACATGGGCTCAGCAGTTGTGGCTCACGGGCTCTAGAGCACAGGCTCAGTAGTTGTGGTGCAGGGGCTTAGTTGCTCTGCAGCATGTGGGAACTTCCCCAGGCCAGGGCTCAAACCCGTGTCCCCTGCATTGGCAGGCAGATGCTTAACCACTGCACCACCAGGGAAGTCCCCTTATAGGTTATTACAAGATATTGAGTATAGTACCCTGTGCTATACAGTAGGTCCTTGTTGGTTATCTATTGTATATATAGTAGTGCGTATCTGTTAATCCCAATCTCCTAATTTATCCTTGCCCCCTTTCCCCCAATCTATCTTTAAAATGCAGCTCAAATCCAACCTCTTCCTCAGAGCCTTCTTTAAGGACCCCAGGTTAAAGAGCCATCTTCTTCCTCTAAGTAAGTATGTCTAATTAATCCAACTGGCAATTGTCATTATTATCTTGCCTCATTTTCCCTATTGTTGCCTGAATCTTAAAAAAAGATTTAAATATTTTACTGGTTTTATGCTTCTCACATATATAAATTTTGTTTTCCTAAACAGACTACAAAATCCTTAAGAACAGAAACAATGTGTTACATTTATCTATCCTCCTTGGTGCCTTGAAGATTGTAGGTTTTCAATAAATATCAGTTTGTGATATAATGTTAAAATTAACAATATATTTTAGGGACTTCCCTGGTGGTCCAGTGGCTAAGACTCTGTGCTCCCGATGCAGGGGGCCCGGGTTCGATCCCTGATCAGGGAACTAGATCCCGCACTCGGCAACTAAAGATCTCACGTGCCGCAACTAAGACCCGGCGAAACCAAATAAATAAGTAAATATTAACAATATATTTTAAAACACTGTGTTGTTAAACAAATGAATGAATGGAGATCTAAGTGTCACCTCTATATTGGGCACTGGCTAAAAGCTTTCATATACATTAGTACATTAATAATTATTTCCATTTACCCTCACAACAGTACAGAGATATAGGTAGTATTATCCCCATTTTACCAAACGGGAAACTGAGACTCAAAGGCAATTAACTTACTCATGTCATCCTAATCTGCTGACTTCTATCCGTACTTCTACATTTGCTTCTTTTCAGAAGGAAGAACATAAGCCTCTTTTCTATAATTACGATTATCGTCATCCCTTTTAGAACCCTATAGTCATGGATGAAGAGAATGGAACAAAGTGTAAAGTTTGCACACACTTGATGAGCTTATTTTATCCAGGTTTCTCTACCAGAAATCATGTCCGTCCTTGACCCCTCTCTGTTCTTAACCCTCTAAATCCAATCTATCACCCATTGTTGCTTATTCAATCTTCAGTTCTGCCCACTTAACTCTTCTCTGCTAAACCACTTCAAAATACTCTTAGTTGGTCTCCCCACCTCAAGGCTTGCCTCTTTCCAATTCATTCTTCCCTCCACTATCAGAGACCATTCTAAAGCATGAATTTGCTCATGTTACTCTCCTGCTAAGCCCTTCAAAGATGTCCCTTCCCCCTTAGGAGGCATCTACACCCCTTGAAGTGGTGTATAAGGCCCTCCACCATCTAGACCCTGCCAGAGCCCTAGGCCTCCCTTCATACCACATGTGCCTTCAGGATCTGTGCACCAACTTCTTTTAGTCCTTCCATCCCATCATGGTCTCTGTACTCAGCTTTGCCCTTTCATCCTCTAGGAAGATTTCTGTTGCTCTCTTCAGCAAAGGGAAAGAAAATGGAAGACCTGGATCACAGGGGATGCAGGGTCCTGTGCCACTGGTCCCTCTGTATAGAATTCTCCTCTTTTTCCTCTTTACCTAGCTAAACATCACTCACCCTTCAATGCTCATCTTTTGAATAAATGAATGAATGACATCCTCTTTTCTTTTGACCATAATACCATCCTACAATGGACATCTCTTCCTCTAGATTGTTTACCTATCCACACCTCTCTATTACCTTGTTTTGCAGAGAGACCTTCTGCCTCTACACATTTAGTCACCTGGTTACTAATCGGATCCCCCAATTTATATGCTGACTGCTGAAGGGGCTGTTCCGTGCTTCTTCCATCTGTCCACTATCTACATTCCAAGATAATCAGATGGTGCACATCAAAAAAGTCTAGAAGAAAAACTCTGTATTTACGTCTCCTAGATACAGCATAGTCAGTCTACCTACCAGCTGATCGTATTCTTCACCTGGAATACTCCCTTATAACTTCCCCATAGCTTCCAACATCACGGACACCTCAACATCCTTCCAGGATCTTAGGAGCCCAAGTCAATCAAGTCAATCTACTACCACCTGTGGTAGACACAGAGCTGCATTACCCAATCTCCTTTCAAGGAAGGACTTGCTGCCCAGCTCTAGGGGGCACGACCAGCAGACAGACTACAGCTGTAAACTCCTCCTGCAGAGAATGCCCTTGACGGAGGTCAGGCCCTTCTCAGGGAAGCCCACATGTGCTGACTAAGAAAGGTAGGGATATAAGGATGCAGTCATTTGTGCCCATCATGGGACAACTCTGATTTACTCCACAGCTCTCCGCTGGGTTGGCCAAGCCTTACTTGGGTACCTGCTACAGCTTGACCTCTTCCTCTGCCCATTCCTGCCTTCTCTACTTCCCTTTCTCAAGTATTAATTCCTAATGAACATCTTGCACTCTCACCTTCACCTTGGAGTCTGTTTCCAGAAACCCCAAGATGCAACACCAGCTCATCAAAATACATCATCATGCATGATGAGCACGGCAATTAGTTCTAGGCTCCAGGAAAAAAAAGAAAGCATTCATCTAAATGGAAGAGATCATTTGGCTCTCTTTCTAATATATACGGCTCATCCCTGCCAAAAGTGAAAGGATCTCTTCAGCTTACAGAGATCATCAACCAGCGAGACTTCTCTCTTCAGTCAATGCCCAGCATAATATGCATTTTATCACTCCCAACTCCACCTATGTGGCCAAAATCTTTGCAGCAATTCCCCAGCCCACAAGTACTCTCACCCCCACCACTGACCTAATAAAATCATATACAAAACTGGTCCACTGGGAGAGTGATGGACCAGCAGGGTGGTCAGGGTGATCAACCTTCCCCTTCAGGAGGTGTGTAATAGTGTGTTAGGCACATCCGTCATGCAAACGCAGAGAAATTCAAAACTGGTTGCACGTAGGGGAGGGCCTGGAAAGCCCCCCTTTGATAGACCCACACTATCCCAGCAATCTCAGAGTGCTTAAAATATTAACTCGAGTGGACATTTCAGGATTCATCCAGAGAGCTTCTCGTTTTCCTATTTTGACCCACAACACCGACCTGGAACATAATACTTGCATTTGTTTCTAAGGGCTGCCATAACAAAATGCCTGGGTGGCTTAAAACAATAAATTTATTCTCTCACAGTTCTGCAGGCTGAAAGTCCAAAACCAAGTTGTCTGCAGGGCCATGCTCTCTCTGAAGGCTCTAGGGGAGGAGACTTCCTTGCATATTCTTAGCTTCTGCCCATGGCCAGCTGTCCTCAGTGTTCCTTGGCTTACAGCTGCATCACTCCAATCTCTGCATCCATCGCCACATGGCCTTCTTCCTTGTTTGTGTGTATGTGTGTATGTCTTTATACAGCATTCTCTTCTCCGTGTGTCCCTCTTTCCCTCTGCTTATAAGGACATCGGTCATATTGAATTTAAGGCCCCACCCTAGTCCATTATGACCTCATCTTAACTTGATTATATCTGCAAAGACCTTATTTCCAAATAAGACCATATTCACAGGTACCAGGGTTTAGGACTTGAACATTTCTTTTGAGGAAACACAATTCAACCCATGAGAATACTATAATACATCATCAAACCATAACATTCTTTACTGCATACAATTCACATATTCTCTGTTTACTAATACTATTGATGAGAGACTGTAGGAACCACACATACACACACAGTACACATACACACATATACATACACACATACACACACATACATACACACATACACATAAACACATACATATACACATACAATACACATACACACAGACACATACACACTCGTACACACACATACACATTTTGGCCTCTACCTGAAAGACTGACCAGTTGGGCCTAGAATGAGGGAAGAGCTAATTTTAGAAATATTTTAACCATAGTTCATCAATATTAATAACCATGTAGCTAGTATAGTAATCTGAAGTTTAAGAATAGCACCCGTGACATTTTATAGAAATTCTTTATGCCTATAGTTACAATCCATTAAATCTACCTGCCTGACCTTGGTATAACTAAGCCAAGGAAGCTACTTGAAAATACATCAAGAAGGCTTTTTTCTTTTTTTTACAAACTACATAAACATACGTAAAGAATTCTAAGCTTTCTGGAACAATCTTCCATGTGTAAAGATGAAGACTGACTTATTACTAAGGCTGGTATGTGTGTCATTTCCTAGTGTGCTGGATTTCCACGGATCCCCTGTGTGCTGTCCTGGTTGGCTGCTCAGGTGTGTGGTCTCAGGTCGTGGAATAGGGTAGAGCTGACTGGCCTGTGAGTGACCTAATCTGTTCCATGCTCTCAATGCCTGAGTTATTCAGGCCTGGATTAGGTTGTGTTCTCCTTAAGGTTACATGTGAAACTCATTCTCATTTGAAAGCACTTTCGGTGTATAGAACAGGTGACATATTTCCTTCAAAGCACATCTGTGTGAACATTATTATCAAGAGTTGTTTCCTGAAGCATTCCCTAGTGGTAAGTCAGGTCGCTAGGTTTCTACATGCTGGTCAGTCAAGTTCAGTCAAGCTGTGACATATTTTGATTGACTTTGATAGAACTTATCCAGAGAGCATGGGCATTCTACTTAATATGGTGACAAAATAACATGTTCATTATAGGCTGGATGTAAACACTATCATTCCCTTTGAAGGTGTTTTCTAGAGACTTTATCCTATTTTCCTAATCTAAAATAAGAGGTGTGTCTAAGATCAAGAGTATATGATAGCAATTATACTCCAATAAAGATGTTTAAAAAAAAAAGAGTATCTGATAGACTCCATTCATTATTTTGATATTTACAGCAGAGCTGATCAACAAGTGCCATAGACTAAAATCAGTGCTTATTGTAACTCCCAGGATTTAAGTTTTCTTCAAAATCAGTGGCAACTTGGGATATAGGTTATAGCTGGAAACCACCCATGAACTGATATTCTACGGAAAATACTTGTCAAAGTCATTAATTAAGTGAGTCATTGATTTTGCTTCCATTCCCTTGACAGACCACTTGGGTATAAAACCTGGGTCTCCAACTAACTACCCATATGGACCCTGGTAATGTTTTTAACATCTCCAAGCCTCAGTTTCCTCATTTATGAAATGAGATAATAATAGTATTTCAGAGGGTTAATTGAAGATTTTTAAAGTTCATACATGTAAAATGCTCAAATCAGTGCCTGACAGATAGTAAGCACTCTATGTGTTAACCATCCCCAATGAAGGCAGAGTTTTCCTGTTTTGTTTACAGATCTATAGCCAGCATGGAGAATATGCCCTGTACACAGTAAGCATGGTTTAATTTTTTTGAAACTTAATGGATATTTGACCTTTATTAAAGTAACTAGTACTTAACATTGGATAATAATGTCTGAATGGCATAAGTACATAAAATATTCAACCTTCCACATCACAGAAGGGACCTGGTTTTCATTATAAACATCTATTTCACTAACTCTTGGGTACAAGATCATAAGCTAACACATCGTTATCCATCACAGTAGATGTATGAATAAGACTATCTGTCAGGGATTGTCACGCTTCTTTCTCTGATGCCTATTTATGTGTGTATAACTGACTTGCTCCAGATAAGATTTCAGGCAACTTCATAAACATATGCCAGCCAACCTGCATTTGACTTTTGGTTCTAATACACACTCTTAAATGATATAGAGAAGAAGAAATACAATCCTGCACCCTGTGGAACAAAAACCACATTCACAGAAAGATAGACAAGATGAAAAGACAGAGGGCTATGTACCAGATGAAGGAACAAGATAAAACCCCAGAAAAAAACCTAAATTAAGTGGAGATAGGCAACCTTCCAGAAAAAGAATTCAGAATAATAATAGTGAAGATGATCCAGGACCTCGGATAAAGAATGGAGGCAAAGATCGAGAAGATGCAAGAAATGTTTAACGAAGACTTAGAAGAATTAAAGAACAAACAAACAAAGATGAACAATACAATAACTGAAATGAAAAATACACTAGAAGGAATCAATAGCAGAATAGCTGAGGCAAAAAACGGATAAGTGACCTGGAAGACAGAATGGTAGAATTCACTGCTGCGGAACAGAATAAAGAAAAAAGAATGAAAAGAAATGAAGACAGCCTAGGAGACCTCTGGGACAACATTAAACACAAAAACATTCGCATTATAGGGGTCCCAGAAGGAGAAGAGAGAGAGGAAGGACCCGAGAAAATATTTGAAGAGATTATAGTAAAAAACTACCCTAACATGGAAAGGGAAATAGCCACCAAAATCCAGGAAGTGCAGCGAGTCCCATACAGGATAAACCCAAGGAGAAACACGCCGAGACACATAGTAATCAAATTGGCAAAAATTAAAGACACAGAAAAATTATTGAAAGCAGCAAGGGAAAAATGACAAACAACATACAAGGGAACTCCCATAAGGTTAACAGCCGATTTCTCAGCAGAAACTCTACAAGCCAAAAGGGAGTGGCATGATATACTTAAAGTGATGAAAGGGAAGAACCTACAACCAAGATTACTCTACCCAGCAAGGATCTCATTCAGATTCGATGGAGAAATCAAAAGCTTTACAGACAAGCAAAAGCTAAGAGAATTCAGCACCACCAAACCAGCTCTACAACAAATGCTAAAGGAACTTCTCTAAGTGGGAAACACAAGAGAAGAAAAGAACCTACAAAAACAAACCCAAAACAATCAAGAAAATGGTCATAGGAACATACATATTGATAATTACCTTAAACATGAATGGATTAAATGCTCCAACAAAAAGACACAGGCTTGCTGAATGGATACAAAAACAAGACCCATATATATGCTGTATACAAGAGACCCACTTCAGACCTAGGGACACATACAGACTGAAAGTGAGGGGATGGAAAAAAGATATTCCATGCAAATAGCAATCAAAAGAAAGCTGGAGTAGCAATACTCATATCAGATAAAATAGACTTTAAAATAAAGAATGTTACAACAGACAAGGAAGGACACTACATAATGATCAAGGGATCAATCAAGAAGAAGATATAACAATTCTAAATATAAATGCACCCAACATAGGAACACCTCAATACATAAGCCAACTGCTAACAGCTATAAAAGAGGAAATCAACAGTGACACAATAATAGTGGGGGACATTAACACCTCACTTACACCAATGGACAGATCATCCAAAATGAAAATAAATAAGGAAATACAAGCTTTAAATGACACAATAGACCAGATATTTAATTGATATTTATAGGACATTCCATCCAAACACAGCAGATTACACTTTCTTCTCAAGTGCGCACGGAACATTCTCCAGGATAGATCACATCTTGGGTCACAAATCAAGCCTCAGTAAATTTAAGAAAACTGAAATCATATCAAGCATCTTTTCTGACCACAACGCTATGAGATAAGAAATGAATTACAGGGGAAAAAATGTAAAAGACACAAACACATGGAGGCTAAACAATACGTTACTACATAACCAAGAGATCACTGAAGAAATCAAAGAATAGCTAGAGACAAATGACAATGAAAACACGACAATCCAAAACCTATGAGATGCAGCAAAAGCAGTTCTAAGAGGGAAGTTTATAGCTATACAAGCCTACCTCAAGAAACAAGAAAAATTTCAAATAAACAATCTACCCAGGGCTTCCCTGGTGGCGCAGTGGTTGAGAATCTGCCTGCTAATGCAGGGGACACGGGTTCGAGCCCTGGTCTGGGAAGATCCCACATGTCACGGAACAACTAGGCCCATGAGCCACAGCTACTGAGCCTGGGCGTCTGAAGCCTGTGCTCCGCAACAAGAGAGGCCACGATAGTGAGAGGCCGGCGCACCGCAATGAAGAATGGCCCCCGCTTGCCGCAACTAGAAGAAGCCCTCGCACAGAAACGAAGACCCACCACAGCGAAATAAATAAATAAATAAATAAATAAATAATTAAAGGTGTTAATAATTAAAAAAACAAACAAAAAAAAACAATCTAACCTTACACCTAAAGGAACTAGAGAAAGAAGAACAAACAAAACTCAAAGTTGGCAGAGGGAAAGAAATCATAAAGATCAGAGCAGAAATAAATGAAATAGAAACAAAGAAAACAATAGCAAAACTCAATAAAACCAAAAGCTGGTTCTTTGAGAAGATAAACAAAATTGATAAACCAGTAGCCAGACTCATCAAGAAAAAGAGGGAGAGGATCCAAATCAATAAAATTAGAAATGAAAAAGGAGAAGTTACAACAGACACCGCAGAAATACAAAGCATCCTAAGAGACTACTACAAGCAACTCTATGCCAGTAAAATGGACAACCTGGAAGAAATGGACAAATTCTTAGGAAGGTATAAACTTCCAAGACTGAACCAGGAAGAAATAGAAAATATGAACAGACCAATCACAGGTAATGAAATTGAAACTGTGATTTAAAATCTTCCAACAAACAAAAGCCCAGGACCAGATAACTTCACAGCCGAATTCTATCAAACATTTAGAGAAGAGCTAACACCCATCCTTCTCAAATTCTTCCAAAAAATTGTGGAGGAAGGAAAACTCCCAAACTCATTCTATGAGGCCACCATCACCCTGAGACCAAAACCAGACAAAGATACTACAAAAAAAGAAAATTACAGACCAATATCATTGATGAATACAGATGCAAAAATTCTCAACAAAATACTAGCAAACAGAATCCAACAACACATTGAAAGGATCATACACGATGATCAAGTGGGATTTATCCCAGGGATGCAAGGATTCTTTAATATATGCAAATCAATCAATGTGATACACCATATTAACAAATTGAAGAATAAAAGCCGTATGATCATCTCAATAGATGCACAAAAAGCTTTTAACAAAATTCAACACACATTTATGATAAAAACTCTCCAGAAAGTGGGAAAAGAGGGAACCTACCTCAACATAATAAAGGCCATATACGACAAACCCACAGCAAACATCATTCTCAATGGTGAAAAACTGAAAGCATTTCCTCTAAGATCAGGAACAAGACAAGGATGTCCACTCTCACCACTATTATTCAACATCGTTTTGGAAGTCCTAGCCAAGGCAGTCAGAGAAGAAAAAGAAAAGTAATACAAATTGGAAAAGAAGAAGTAAAACTGTCTCTGTTTGCAGATGACATGATACTATACATAATCCTAAAGATGTTACCAGAAAACTACTAGAGCTAATCAATGAATTTGGTAAAGTTGCAGGATACAAAATTAATGCACAGAAATCTCTTGCATTCCTATACACTAATGATGAAAAATCTGAAAGAGAAATTAAGGAAACACTCCCATTTACCATTGCAACAAAAAGAATAAAATACCTAGGAATAAACCTACCTAGGGAAACAAAAGACCTATATGCAGAAAACTATAAGACACTGATGAAAGAAATTAAAGATGATACCAACAGATGGAGAGATATACCATGTTCTTGGATTGGAAGAATCAATATTGTGAAAATGACTATACTACCCAAAGCAATCTACAGATTCAATGCAATCCTTATCAAATTACCAATGGCATTTTTTATGGAACTAGAACAAAAAATCTTAAAATTTGTATGGAGACACAAAAGACCCCGAATACCCAAAGCAGTCTTGAGGGAAAAAAGCAGAGTTGGAGGAATCAGACTCCCTGACTTCAGACTATACTACAAAGCTACAGTAATCAAGACAATATGGTACTGGCACAAAAACAGAAACATAGATCAATGGAACAAGATAGAAAGCCCAGAGATAAACCCATGCACCTATGGTCAACTAATCTATGACAAAGGAGGCAAGGATATACAATGGAGAAAAGACAGTGTCTTCAATAAGTGGTGCTGGGAAAACTGGACAGCTACATGTAAAAGAATGAAATTAGAACACTCCCTAACACCATACACAAAAATAAACTCAAAATGGATTAGAGACCTAAATGTAAGACTGGACACTATAAAACTCTTAGAGAAAAACATAGGAAGAACACTCTTTGACATAACTCATAGCAAGATCTTTTTTGATCCACCTCCTAAAGGAAATAAAAATAAACAAATGTGAACTAATGAAACTTCAAAGCTTTTGCACAGCAAAGGAAACCATAAACAAGATGAAAAGGCAACCCTCAGAATGGGAGAAAATATTTGCAAACGAATAACAGACAAAGGATTAATCTCCAAAATATATAAACAGCTCATGCAGCTCAATATTAAAGAAACAAACAACCCAATCCAAAAATGGGCAGAAGACCTAAATAGACATTTCTCCAAAAAAAGACATACAGATGGCCAAGAAGCACCTGAAAAGCTGCTCAACATCACTAATTATTACAGAAATGCAAATCAAAACTACAATGAGGTATCACCTCACACCTGTTAGAAAGGGCATCATCAGAAAATCTACAAACAACAAATGCTGGAGACGGTGTGGAGAAAAGGGAATCCTCTTGCACTGTTGGTGGGAATGTAAATTGATACAGCCACTACGGAGAACAGTATGGAGGTTCCTTAAGAAACTAAAAATAGAATTACCATATGATCCAGCAATCCTACTACTGGGCATATACCCAGAGAAAACCATAATTCAAAAAGACACATGCACCCCAATGTTCATTGCAGCACTATTTACAATAGCCAGGTCATGGAAGCAACCTAAATGCCCATCGACAGACGAATGGATAAAGAAGTTGTGGTACATATATACAATGGAATATTACTCAGCCATAAAAAGGAACGAAATTGGGTCATTTGTTGAGATGTGGATGGATCTAGAGACTGTCATACAGAGTGAAGTAAGTCAGAAAGAGAAAAACAAATATCGTATATTAACGCATATATGTGGAACCTAGAAAAATGGTACAGATGAACCGGTTTGCACGGCAGAAAATGAGACACAGATGTAGAGAACAAATGTATGGACACCAAGGGGGGAAAGCGGCGGTGGGGGGTGGTGCTGTGATGAATTGGGAGATTGGGATTGACATATATACACTGATGTGTATAAAATTGATGACTAATAAGAACCTGCTGTATAAAAAAATAAATAAAATACAATTCAAAAAAAATGATATAGAGACATTCTCCTACTTCTTAGGGAAATCTAAAACTTGTGCATGTCTTTTGTTTTTCCTTTTTAGAGGGCTAAGATTTGTGGAGAATAGAGGGTGGGGAGATTTAATATTTAAGGACAGAATGAGAGGAATAACTAATGCCATTTGGTAGCAAAATGTGAATCAGGAATGACATTAACAAGTCATAAATTCCTGAATGATCGAACAGCCTTTCTATAGTGTGAGACTTTAAAAGCTAACCCCATAGGTGGAAAAAGACAGGCGCCTAACTTTCTTTTTAGTTTCTCACTTGTCAAGGTGTAAATGAGAAAACCCACAGCACACTGAATGACTGACTGATGTGGAAGATTCTTTCTTCAATGGTGCATGAATTTTGGAAGAGATTGCATTCTGTCTACGCTAAGTCACTCCGTGTGAAGTGACCTAGAACAGTATTACAAGGAATGAGGTCATTTCTACACAGCATGTGTAACATAGGAAAATTCTGAGATTTGCTTCACACAATATCAGAAGTTACCAAATAAATGGAAACTCAGTATTACTCTGGTGATGGACTGGATTTCTCGCCTTTTACTTTAGGGTCATGACACGCGATGTGGACCAGCAAAGCTGCACTGTACCACCCTTCTCCTTGTTCTCCCACTGCCCCTTCCTCAGTGGGGTGATGTCTGTCCAGCTCCTCCCTTTCCAACCCTTCTCCTCTTCCTCCCTCCTGAGCTCTGAAGTGGAGAATTTAAATGTTCACTGAACTGCAGACCAACTTTATTTGGCAAACACTAATCTAGATATAGCCGATAGAAGACCAACAGGTGTTCATATTTTGGACTAAAGTAAAAATAACACACACACACACAACTCACAGTTTTTAGAAGCATTCTTTGTTTCAAATCTTCCTGCACATAATTGAGAAAATATGAGGAAGAACGCTAAAAAAACTCTAGGCTATAAGGTCAAAATTTAAAGAGAGTTATATTTGTTCTCAGAGAATAAATACAAGATGCTAGAGATATTTTTCTGTATCTCATTGCTCCATATTCAGAAGCTCTTATTTTGCTACCTTTGGAAATGTTTTGTCATGCCATTGTGCCTTCCCTTCAGTTATTTTTCTGCCAGAACTTTTTCACCACCAAACCCTTCCAAGGTGTTTATAAAATGTCCTTTTGAATGGAAAGATAGTGAAGACATTTTTTTTTAACAGGAGACCATTTTGGTGTTTTAGTGGTAATGTTTTAGACAGGTAAACTGTGGGGGGGGGGTGTGTTGGAAAGGAGGAATGTCAAGAGAAGGAACTTGAAGATGATTCCAGTGTTTCTAGCTTCAGAAACCTGGTCCATGCATGGTATTGCCATTAGCTGAGACAGAGAACACAAAGGGAAGGAAATTAGTGCTAAAGGTAGAAAACAATATGTTATACTTTGGGACATGTTGAGTTTGAGACACCTGAAAGATATTCTTGCACACAGTTCCAACAGGCTGATGAAAATTTGGGTCTGAAGTTCACGATAAATCTGGACATACAGACTTTGGAACCACCCAAATATAGGTTAAGTATGAACTTAACCTCTGGCAAAAGTTGACTAAGCAAGAAGGTGGCCAAAGACAGCTCTTTGGGAAACAGTGAGGAGCCCAGGCAGGATACTAAGAATAGCCAGAGAAGGAAGAAGAGAAAAAAACTTGCCACAGAATCCAAGTTCAGAGGCTGTTTCAAGAAGAGATTGAACGCCACAGAATGCTGCAGACTACAGGTAGAAGAAGTGCTCACTTGAAGGCTTTGGCAGTTAGCAGCTCACTGTTGACCACTGAAAAAGCAACTTCAGTAGATGATGAAGTAGCTTCAGTAGATGGTATAATAAAGCCAGATTATACTGCACTGAGAGGTAAATGGGAGGAAAGAAAGTAAAAATAATTCGGTAGTCACATCTAAACCCTGTCTCAGCTGGGTTTTTTTTTTTTTCCTATGAGATTTAAGTCAGAAAGTTTGCCTTACTCTATAGAAACAGTTATTACAGGCTGATATTTAAAATATATTTATCTGGGAATTCCCTGGCCGTCCAGTGGCTAGGACTAAGCTCTTTCACTGCCGGCGCCCGGGTTCAATCCCTGGTCGGGGAACTAAGATCCCACAAGCTGTACAGTGCAGTGAAAAAAAGTTTAAAAAAATAAACAAAATAAAATAAAATTTACTTATCTAGCTAGTGGGTTAAGTAAAAATATGGCAGGTACAAAAAATCAATATGATGGAAAAGATGAGACTGAAGGTAGGAACCTTAGGAAAAATGAAATAATATTAACATAGGCAAATAAAATAAAAAAGGGGCTGTTTAAAAAAAAGTCTCATTTCAACCTCATTACCATTTATCATGTGTTTACACTCACTATATGATTTGAAACCACATTATGTTAAGGACTGTTGAGAAAATAAACGATTCTGACCTTCAGTCTTATTCACAGATTAGAGATATCATGGAAGACTGTGTCATTCAGATGCTGTCTTGATAGGTACCTAATAAAATACAAGCAAATCTACACATGAACATTTTTATATGAATCTTTTGACAAATCCCTGAGCACAGAAACCTAACTCTAAAATAAAAGGAGGAGGACGGTATAAAAAAAACTGTGGGGCATCCAGACAATCGAATATGATTCAGCAATGAAAAGATATGAGCTATCAAACCATGGGAAGATGTGAAGGAACCTTAAATGGACATTACTACGTCGAAGAAGCAATCTGAAAAGGCTACATACTGAATGACTCCAATCATATGACATGCTGGAAAAGGCTATGGAGAAAATTCAAAGATCAGTGGTCACTAGGGGTTAGTGGAGGGAGGGGTGAATAGACAGAGCACAGAGTTTTTTAGGGCAGTGAAAGTACATCGCATGATACTATGATGGTGGATACATGTTGTTTTACATTTGTCCAAACCCACAGACTATATAACACTAAGATGAACCCTAATGTAAACTAGGGACTCTGGGTGATGATGATGTGTCAGTGTGGGTCCATCAGTGGTAACACATGTTCCGCTCTGGTGAGCGATGTTGATAATGCAGGAGGCTATGCTGTATGAGGGCAGGAGGTTTATGGGAAATCTCTGTCCTTTCCTCTCAACTTTACTGTGAACCTAAAACTGCTCCCAAAAAAAGTCTTAAAAAATAATAAAAGGAAGGTGGGTAGCACTTAGAAGTAAAAACCTAGAAAGATGGTTGAACTATCATATCAAAATATCCATTCATTCAATTGATTTGTTTATTTATTTTTTCACCCCCTACTCTGTTCCATCAACTGAGCTAATCACAATGGGGGCAAGAGGCAGTTCAAAACATAATACAGTCTTTAAGCTCAATGTGCCGGGCTCTTTTCTAAGTTCCATACATGCATTTTCTTGTTGTTGTTGTTGGTTTGGTTTTTTAATCTTGGAGTTTTTTGTTTTGTTTTGTTTTGTTTGGCCGTGCTGTGTGGCTTGTGGGATCTTAGTTCCCTGACCAGGGGTTGAACCCAGGCCCTCGACAGTGAAAGCACAGAGTCCTAACCACTGGGCTGACAGGGAATTCCCTCTGTATTATCTTTTTAATTCTCATACTAACACTAGGAATTTGGTCAGGAGCAGGCCAGGTTTTATGGGCCCTGAAGCTTACACAATTTGAGGAGGAACACTCTTCAAGGAAGAGAATACTGTTAACCACTGCTATTAGTGTGCCCTATGGATCATTTTCCCCAAAAGAGTTCACAGTCTGATATTGGAAGAAGACGAAAACACTAATTCAAAAAGATAAATGCATCCCAATGTTCAAACCAACATTATTTACAATAGCCAAGATCTGGGAGAAACCTAATTTTCCATCAACAGATGAATGGATAAAGCAGATGTGGTAAGTATATATGTATGTGTATATATATATATATATATATATATATATATATATATATATACACACACACACACACACACACACACACACACACAATGGAGTATTACTCAGCCATATAAAAGAATGAAATGTTGCCATTTGCAACAACATGGATATACTTGGAGGGTATTATGCTTAGGGTGTAAGTCAGACAGAGAAAGACAAATACTGTATGATATCACTTATATGTGGAATCTAAAGAATAAAACACACTAGTGAATATAACAAAAAAGAAGCAGACTCACAGATATAGAGAACAAACTAGTGGTGACCACTGGGGAGAGGGGAGGGTGGAGAGACAGGGTAGGAGGAGGGGATTAAGAGGTACAAACTAGTATGTATAAAATAAATAAGCTACAAAGACATATTGTACAGCACAGAGAATATAGCCAATATTTTATAATAACTATAAATGGAGTATAACCTTTAAAAATTGTGAATCACTATGTTGTACACCTGAAACATATAATATTGTAAATCAACTATACCTCAATTAAAAAATAATAATAATAAAATAAAATACAAAAAAAAAAAAAAGAGTCCATAGTCTGGGCAGTAAAAGAGCTAATATATGCTGAAAGAGATATTTATTCAACCCCCAATATTTAGGAGCACTCACTACGTGCAAGACATTGTTTTAGGTCGTTTGGTTAAACAAAGATTTTTGCCCTTGTGAGGCTTCTGTTCTCCCATGGGAGACAAAAAAAAATGTAGTGAATAAATAAATTATAGAGTATATTAGGAGTTGATAAATGCTATTTTAAAAAAAAAAGACTGAAGGCACAACATTGTAAATCAACTATACTTGAAAAAAAATTTTTTTTAAAGAAATACTAGGGGAAAAAAGGGACTGAAGGGTAAGAGGTCAGATGTTGGGGGGAGTACAAAACAGGTCATAGTGTTAAATAGCAGAGTCAGGGTAAGTCTCATTGCAAGGTGATATTTATGCAAAGATTTGAAGGCACCAAATATAACCATGTTGATATCTGGGAGGAGAGGGTTCCAGGCTGAAGGAACACTTAGGGCATGTCTTCTATGCTTAAGAAGTCAAGTGGAAGGAGAGCTGGTGAGTGAGTGAGCAGAGAGTAGCAGGAGATGAGTTGTGAAGGATAAAGGGTTAGAAGAGAATTGTAGAACCACATAAAGAATTTGGTTTTTACTCTGAGATAGGGAGACATCAAAAGGTTTTGAGCAAAGGAGTGACAAGATCTAACGTCTAATTTTTTTAATTTTTTATTGTAAAGCAACTATACTCCAATAAAAATTAATTTTAAAAAATTACAATTTTAAAATGTCGTCCTGGCCACTATCTTGAGTTTTTGGTAGCTCGGACCATAATGGCAGCAATGCAGGTGGTGAGAAATGTTCAGATCTTAGATATACTTTGAAAGTAAAGCCAACAAGATTTGTTGGTGTGTGATGATGGTGTGAGACACCGTGGGGAGTAGAGGCTGACTCCAAGGGTTTTGACCTAAGCCGCTGGAAAGATGGAATTGCCTTTGAATGAGATGGGTAAGGATGCAGGAGCAGGTTAGGAGGGGAGACGGGAAATCATTCATTTTGAGACATGTAATGTTGGAGATGTCTGCAAGCTATCCAAGTGGAGATAGCAACTAGACACTCGAGTACATGAGTCTGGAATTCAAAAGATGCCCCTATTGATGGAGTATCCAGGAACAGATAGAAAGCTGCCTGCATTAGAGGACGCTTAATCTGAAATTTTCACATAAAGATCTTCCAAATAGAGGCCAGCCAATCTGAACTTCCAAACAGAAGTTCCCTCGAATCCTAACCCTGGAATTGTTGAGATCAGTCATTAGTAATGGGGAATATGTCAAACACAAAATAACATGTTACTCAGAAATGAAAGATGTGAGTGAAGCAGGGGCAAGAAGAGTCCTGAGAGGAGGAAAAGTGAGCTGCCTATTTTCCTCCTTTACTTTGTCACCACTTGGTCAGGAGGAGGATGGACACACACATCTTTGCCACATGGAACTCATGTCCCATCCCTGGACTCTCACCACGTCTCCTTCACTCCCCACTAGCCAAGTCTTTCACTGAAGAAGCTGAGGTTCCACAACTCAGGACTCAAGACACCCCATCCTGCTCCCTTGGGAGGAAGATACCTAAATCCTTAGTTAAGACAAGATGCAAAGTTCGAATGCAAGAGATATCAAACTAATAACTTGCTACAGTGAGAAGTGTAAATAATCTTTCAATATAAGGGAAGCTCTTGTCCTGCTTCTTCTACATAGTCTCTCTCCAAACCCTACACTTTCTGGCCATAGACCTGATAATCTGGCCTTGTGATGTTTGTCACTCTATTCATTTTCCCATATGTTTGCTGCCCATGATCATACTGGTAACCTTGGTTACTTCTGCAATATTCAAGAGGCCCTCAAATAGAACACAACAAGGCAAAAAGTGGATATAGTTTCAAGTAAACATCTGTTTGTCCCTGTGATTCCTTCATTGAGATTCTAAGCAAACATCCCATTTATTCAACATTTATTGACCATTTTCTAGGTTGCAGGAACTGTGCTAGGCTCTAGGAAGAGCCTTCAAAGATGAACAGGACATATTCTTGACCCTGAGGTCCTTTCAGAGCAGAGACACTACTCTTTCTCAAGCGCCACACCTGCTGTGGTTGCCTTTTCTCAGGTCATAAATCTTCACTCCGGCTCAGCAAGTTTCCAGGCATAAAGAAACCATGCCTGTTACTAGGTCCTTCTATCTACCATAAAGCATAAGTCTCCACTGGAGATGATTTTGCCCCCCAAAGGACATTCGGCAATGTCGGAGGACATTTTTGGTTTTCCCACCTGGGGCAGTGGGTCAGGGGTGCTATTGGCATCTAGTGGGTAGTATCAGGGATGCCGCCAGACATTCACTTTATGTTGCATAGGACAGTGCCCATTTCTCAAAACAAAAATAATTATTCAGCTCAGAATGTCAATAGTGCTGAGATTGAGAAACCTACTACAGACGGTCTTCAGTTGGGCCATTTTGGTCTTCTATCTTCCTTTATTCATGCATTTATTGGCTTAGCAACAACAGCACTAAGAAAGGTTTGTGCCTGTCATTAAGATGTGGAAGGTAGGACAAAAGAATGGATATATTTTTCTCCCATGTCTTGCTTTAGCCAGTTGGAGGTCTTGCCAGGGTTCATTTTCTTCTGTAACCAGATCTAGAAAACTCCTACAAAAGAAAGCAAAGAATCTGGTCCAATAATTGTGTGGCAAACACATATCTTTCATTTTTCCCAATATTCTCTGTCATCCCCCTCCATATTCAGTATTCATCCCTGCCTTTGAGTTTTCTCTCATGTTCCACCTACTGTCTGGCAATTTCTTCTTCCTGCTCCTCTTCACCTAACCAAATTCAACTGCTTCCTCAAGTCCTAGTTCAAATGCTAATTCATTCATTTCTTCCAGCTACTCCAAGCAGCAGTGATTAACCACACCTCCAGCCTACCCCCATCAAAACACATTCCATCCATCCCATGGTACTCCATCCACATCATGGTAACCCAAGTGACTCCCCAACTAAATTATAACCTCCTTGAGATCCAATTTCCAATTAGAAAGAATATGAGGGTTTTAAAAATCTCATTTGACTGAAAGTTATACAATTTTATAGCACAGATGAGTGGAGGAAAGTGATACTACATTTCAGAATAATTATTGCCATAAACGTGTTATCTTTGGAGAAAAAAGAACATTGGTCTAGAAAGCTCCAAAGTCAGCCAAGGCAACTTCACATATCAGGTTCCAAAAGAGTCCTTTTTCCTTAAGCTAGACTGAAGGAGAAAAGACACATTCCTGCTTCTAAGCTGGTAGGTAAAGGAGTTTGAAAAGTTTCATTTAAAATGTACATTTTAGGGCTTCCCTGGTGGTGCAGTGGTTAAGAATCCACCTGCCAATGCAGGGGACACGGGTTCGAGCCCTGGTCCGGGAAGATCCCACATGCCATGGAGCAACTAAGCCCATGCGCCACAACTACTGAACCTGCGCTCTAGAGCCTGTGAGTCACAGCTACTGAGCCTGCGTGCCACAACTACTGAAGCCCGCAAGCCTAGAGCCCGTGCTCCGTAACAAAAGAAGCCACCACAATGAAGCCTGTGCACCGCAACGAAGAGTAGCCCCCGCTCACCGCAACTAGAGAAAGCCCGCGCACAGCAATGAAAACCCAACCCAGCCACAAATATATAAAAATAAAATTAATTAATTTAAAAAAATAAAATAAAATGTACATTTTAACAGATTTATTTAAGGCAGGAGTGGGTTGTAGAAAACAATAGATTTTTCTGCACGGAGAAGGGAAAAAATCTGCTCTGACTTTACTAAAAGCAATGGCTCAGCAGTGCTCAGGCTTAGAGAAAAGCAAGTTAAGTCTGTCACACATTATTTCCTTTATCCAGATGCACATAGAAGCTCTTCAGTTTGGCTGAGCCAACCAAGAACATCTAAGTTTTCAGCATGATGACCAGCCATTCATTATCTTATCATTGAAAAGCCAGGCCAAATCCACAAAGACACTTCTATTCTTCTGCCCTTGCAAGTTTAAAGCTCATGGGAGCAGAGGTGTCGGAGACCACCACAGGGAATGTTTAGTCAACGAGGTGGGCTTGGGACGCAGACTGAGTTGGAGCTAAATCACACTAGTCTGGAACTAGGCATCCAGTCAAATGTACAATTCCAGCTAGGTGTACATCAGCTAATTGAATTTGAGCAAGTCATTCACCTTTCTTAACCTGCATCCTTAATATTTCTCAGAAGCTTATCAAGGATTTAGTGAGATAATGTATGGGATGATCTCCAGAAGTAGAATTCCTTCTAGTTTGTTAAACATCCTCTGTCTCTCCTACGAAGAATACATTTGGCTTCCTTTTCATTGCCCATGTATTTCTTTTTTTTTTTAAATAAATTTATTTATTTATTTATGGCTGTGTTGGGTCTTCATTGCTGTGCACAGGCTTTCTCTAGTTGTGGTGAATGGGGGCTACTCCCCACTGCAGTGCGTGGGCTTCTCATTGTGGTGGCTTCTCTTGCTGTGGAGCACAGGCTCTAGGCACACGGGCTTCAGTAGTTGTGGCACACGGGCTCAGTAGTTGTGGCACTTGGGCTTAGTTGCTCCGCGGCACGTGGGATCTTCTTGGACCAGGGCTCGAACCCATGTCCCCTGCATTGGCAGGCGGATTCTTAACCACTGCGCCACCAGGGAAGTCCCTGCCCATATATTTCTTAAAATACACCTTGGGAGAGACAACATGTTTAAAATGCAGTGGAGCAACCTGCTCATAAACTCTGAGGTCTGAACAAAGTGAGAACATGACAAAGGAACATGAATTATGCGCTGAATCGCACAAGAGTTCGAAACAGGAAAATTGACTCTGCTGGGTGCGGTTCTACAATCATATAATGTGGTTTACAGTTTAAAATATCAACTATAAAACACCATCTCAAGGTGAGTTTTGGTTTGGCTATAACCACGGCAAAAAGAAAGCCCACTCATACTAAGAATGACCTTTACACCTGTTTGGGTTTCTTAGTAACTTATTTTAACAGATTGTCTATACGAGATGGAGTTTTATGACTGGTAACGGTCCAAAGGTGGAGAAAATGTGAATGCAGTGTGTTTAGCCATATTTTTCTGTGCATTTTGTTCCCGTGAAATGTAACAAAAGATGGATTCCTGGAGAGTGGCATTTTCATTCTTTCTTTTTTTGGATAAAATAAGTACCTCATGCAGAAACTATAAAGTGAATGTAACTGTTCTTCCAATTGTTCCAACAGGGAAAATAGTCTTTAAAAAGTATTTTCTCCAGTTATCAAACAAAAAATAAGAGCTTCCATCAAAAATTTCCTTTTCTCCAAAAGTCCCATTTGCTCTGTCTGCTTACGGTTCAACGTGATGAGCCTTTTCATAGAAGAAGCATACAAGGCACAAATCAAGTGTAGAACGGTAGACTGCCGATCAATAAACATGAAAAGATGAGAGAAATTAGGTGCTGCCATAAAATTTTTAAAATCACATTGGGAGACTGGAAACAATGACTATTTCATCCTCTTTGTCAATGATGTATATAAATTAGCTCTGCATCAGATATGGACTATTTGGGGCCTCTGTACATTTCAGGAAATCAAAGATGGATTCAAAGAGACCTGAGAGCTGGGAGGAGGGGCTGGAGGGCAGATAAGGCTGTCTATCCTCTGGGTAGGAGCTCTCAAAAGCAAAAAGCTCTCACAGATCCAATGCTACCTGCTAGGAAAGAGTAAACCAAGATGGAGAAAATACCTGAACTCCTCCAAAGTGTGGTTTCTTCTCACTAGGACCTTTCCGGGGAGGAGGGGACGGTTGAGTCAGTTCTGCTGGTATCTTGTTCGGTTTTGCATTTGCATGCATCTGTACCCTCCTTTGTTTCCCCTGAAGTGGAAGCTATCAAAGTATCACAAGAATGTCAGGTCTCACAAAGTTCCTCTCCACCCTGGACTGGGAAGTAGGGAGAATATCACACCGGACCTGTTCTTGAAAATTTGCAGAACAAAGAAAAGAAAGAAAAAACAGTAAAGGTCAGATAAATTCCTATTAAGCAGACAAGCTTTATAATGTTTATCCAAATTAAATCTCTTCATATGGATGTTTACCCATCATTAATTCTTACATAATCACCTTGGGGGAAGAACACCTTCCATCAGTGGCTGATGGTGCTGCCTTTAGGAAAGAGAGTTACTTTTTCCTATAGCAGGTCTGCAGTAAGCTCATACTGAGGCTTTAATCAGTTCTCTGAAAACCACTGGGCAAATAGATAGGGGGATAGTCCTGACAGAGACTCAAGGACTAAAGGAGGAAAGAATCAGAATCTGAAAAGAATCAGTTTGAAAAGCTTGAGAGCCATCAGGATGTAGGTTCCAGAGCACTGAAGCAATGTAGGAGATAACAAGTGCTGGAAAAACCCATGATTTCTTTTTTTAGTTGTTTGATTGAGACATTCCTTTTGAATGCCTGTTGTCTGTGAACATGTCACTTAGCTGACATCCTCAGAATTGCCAGGTGAGCACTACATGCAAATGGTTTCCTCTTGGTCCCCCTCGCTCCAGCGGGGCTGTGCTCTGGTTGGACAGGAGAAAGGCAACCCAAGTATCGGCATGAAAATAAGACAACCTGGCCTCCCACTTTGCTTTAACGATTTTCATGGCCAGTATGACAAGTTTTCCTGGAACAGGCCTGCAAACACAGGTACGTGTCTCACCCTGTTAGACCCAAGAGCAAGTAAAGCAACCTGAACTCCCCATGAAGAGCTGGGCACACAAACCTACACCCACGAGCAAAAGCTAAAGGAGCCAAAGTGGGCAAAACTTTCCACCCACTTGCTTTCAAAGCATATATGACTCCGGGGAAGGAGCGAGGGCAGCTCAGTGTACAGAGGCATGCTCAAACCTTTCCACTGGCTTTCTTTTCTCCTGCTCCATGCATACCCGCAGGAACCTGAACAAGAAGAGGGTTTAAACGCATCACTACAGAAGCTTCCAGGGATGAAAATCTACCTTCTCCTTAAAAAATTCCCACTTTTCTCTTTGCTTAGGTGTCCCTTTTTTGGCACTTTCTTCCCTCCCCTTTTTCTTAAGTCTACCGTCCTCCTCGCATTTGAAGGTAATCAGTGACACAGGTAATCCTTTCATCTCTTGCTACCCACACTGAAGGTTGCTCTTCTCTTACTGGTTGGTGAGGTTAGTTCTAGGACATGACCACTGTCTAGTTCTGTCTGTCACATTTTAACTCTTGGCTGAGTCATGGGGACTGGGTAGAGGAGGGGTCCTACGCTCATTCATTCAGGCAACAAGCATATGGTGTCCTAATTAACAATATGGACATAGAATGAAGATTAGAAGTGGTTTGAAATCCCAGGTCCAACACTTCGTTAGCTGTGTGACTGCGGACAAGTTGATGAACATCTGTAAGCCTCAGTTTCTTCCCCAGACATGGACAGAATATATTGTTGTAAGAATTACATATGGGAGAAGTCCTGGGCAGCCCAGTGGTTAGTACTCCGCACTCTCACTGCCAAGGACCTGAGTTCAATCCCTGGTTGGGAAACTAAGATCCCACAAGCCACGTGGTGCAGCCAAAAATAAATAAACAAATAAATATGGTATGGACCTAGAGATGATCATACCAAGTGAAGTAAACCAGACAGAGAAAGACAAACATCATATGATATCACTTATATGTGGAATCTAAGAAAATGATACAAATGAACTTATCTACAAAATAGACCCACAGACATAGAAGACAAACTTCTGGTTACCAAAGAGGGGGAGGAGGGATAAATTAAGAATTTGGGATTAAAATATACACACTACTATATATCAAATAGGTAACCAACAAGGACCTACTATATAGCACAGGGGACTATACTCAATATCTTTTAATAACCTATAATGGAAGAGAAAGTAAAAAAAGAATATATATAGATATAGATATATGTATAACTAAATCACTTTGCTGTACACCTGATAGTAACACAACATTGTAAATCAACTGTATTTCAATAAAAATTTTAAAAAGAATTGTAAAAAATAAAAATTTTTTTAAAAAAAGAATTAAATGTGGTAATGTATACAAAGCAATTAGCATAGTACCTGGCATATGGTAAGCTGAGTAATGTTAGCCATGACCAGCATCATCAAATCATCCTTGTTATTAAGCTACACAAAGTGCCATGCCAAGCAATGGGAAATAATGAATAAGGGTTTTTTTGTTTGTTTTTTTTAAATTTTGGCTGCCTTAGGTCTTCGTTGTTGGGTCTTCATTGCTGCGCGCGGGCTTTCTCTAGTTGCGGCAAGCGGGGGCTACTCTTCATTGCGGTGCGCAGGCTTCTTATTGCGGTGGCTTCTCTTGTTGCGGAGCACGGGCTCTAGGGCCCGCGGGCTTCAGTAGTTGTGGCACGTGGGCTCAGCAGTTGTGGCTTGCAGGCTCAGTTGCTCCGTGGCATGTGGGATCTTCCCAGACCAGGGCTCGAACCCTGTCCTCTGCATTGGCAGGCAGATTCTTAACCACTGCACCACCAGGGAAGTCCCAATGAATAAGGTTTTAACTTCAAGGAGCTCACAGACCACCCCAAGAGAGACAGACATGTGAACTAATCATCATATAACCATAACCTCAATCTGACCACCTGCCCCAGTTTCTCTGAATTCTTTGTATTCAGAAAGGTTGACTCAAACAGTGAACTGAAGCTAAACATTTTTTACTCAACATGCTCGTCACACTTCTATGAACTTGATCTACAAGGTTTCCTTGATGACGCTTCATCACTCTTTTTTATTCTTTATTCCCCTATCTGTTAGGGGAACTACGTGTTATTGTTTCGGTTTTCTCATGGATGGGTATTACCCATAGAAAATGGAAATCTGTAGAAATCCTCAGAAGCTCATTCTCCTGGTTCAGATAAAAACAGTAGAAATCACAACAGCAGATTCAAGACCTCCCTCCCCACCAAGTACAAACAAACACATTTGCAATGCCATTAAAACAGGCAGCTTCTAAAAATCTGATACTAGTGGCCAACATTGCCAGCTCCCAGAATTGTTAATCATGTTAGCGAATGAATCATTCACTAAAGAGATCAGGGCTGGTATTCTGACACTAATTCCCAAGATGCAGAGTACAAAGCTGAATCATATCTGCCGTTTTTAGGTGACTCTGACTGCTGGGCTGAAAGTACCAAGTTTTGGCAAAATACCAAATTTCTCTATTCTGTGCCTGAAGGTTTATAGTGCGACAACAAGGTTATGCTTTTGTTGAAATTTAGCTGGAAAAGGAAAAAAAAATCTTAAAAAATTTTCCACATCTACATGCTCCAAATTTTATAGAAGTCTTTATGACTGTTACTTTGATGTATATGCCAAACAGGATAAACCATGAAAGGCAACACTGTTAATGAACACGAGGAAATTTATGTAATTGTAATAGCCAGTTTGGCTAGTTTTATGGGTGTGTGTACATTTAATTTTGAGTTGAGCAATATCCAATTTGGCAATGAGATAGAATAATATGAGTCTCTCTGCTTGTTTGTTTTAATTACTAACAACCAGAGAAAAACTATTCACAGCGGCCAGAAGAATTAAAATCAGAAATACACTCTACTATTTGCAGACTGCCAGTAATAGGCCTCAAATGGATGTCGTTTATTCAGGAGTTGCAAAAGTCAAGAAGGGCAAATTTGAAGCTGTGTTAAGTAAGGAAAACATATACAAGCAGATGTTAAGTTTTTTGAGGCATGAAACAACTTTTCTTCCAAGCTGCGAAAGAAGTCCCAATAATCATTCACTCAACGGTATTTGTGTGCTCACGGGTCAAGTCCTGTTCTAGGTGCTGAGGATACCCCGATGAACCAGTAAACAAAGTCCTCTCTACACAGAGCTTATGTTCTAATAAGTCACACATGCAATAAACAGACAAACAATTAAAAGTATAATTTCATGTCATGCTGAGTGCCATAAAAATAGCTAGATAGCTAGTCAGTGAATGGTTCTCTGAAGAACTGACATTTAAATAGAAATCTGAATGGCATTCAGGGGAGGGGGTGTGCAGCCATGCTGGAATCTAGAAGAAGAACATTTCAAAAAGAGGGAACAGCAAGAGTAAAGGTTTTGAGGCAGGAATACACCATGACAGTTCAAAGAACAGCAAGAAGCCAGTGGGGATGGAGCATAGTGAACAAGGGAGAGAAAGGAAGGATGTAAGATCAGAGGTCTTGGTGGAGGGAGGGGTGTTCATACAAAGTCTGTGGGATGTGGAGAGATGTTTTGATTTTAATCATGAGAGCCATTGAAGAGTATTATGATTTTGTGATATTACTCTGGTTTCCGTGTGTGTTTAGAAGCTCAAGAATAAAAGCCATGAGCCCAGTTAAGAGGTTATGAAAGGAGTTGGGCAAGAGATAATGGCAGCTCAGAACTGGGTGTTCCACAAGAGCAGTACAAAGTGCTCAAATCCAAGAATGTAAAGATGGAGCCAATAAGACAGGCAGTAGATTAAGTTTAGGGATGATAGTTTTCCCTAAAACCATGTTCACTCATGGTAGCATCTCATGGTAGTATACCATACCTAAAACGATGCTCAGAAATATTTGTTAAATGAGCAAACTGATCTAAGAGTCAGAAAACATAAATCCTAGTTCCACTCATTTACCATTTTTTTGGTAACAGTTCTTTGCATCAGTCTTACTTTCAGACACCTGTGATGGTCAGAGAGACAATAATGGGCATTGAAATACCTTGCCACAAGCTGCTCTATTTACAATAGCCAAGACAGGGAAGCAACCTAAATGTCCATCAACAGAGGAATGAATAAAGAAGATGTGGCATATACAATGGAATATTACTCAGCCATAAAAAAAGAATGAAATAATGCTATTTGCAGCAACACGGATGGACCTAGAGATTATCAGACTAAGTGAATTAAGTCAGATAGAGAAAGACAAATATCATATGATATCACTTATATGTGGAATCTAAAAAAACGATACAAATGAACTTATTTACAAAACAGAAATAGACTCACAGACAAAGAAAATAAAGTTACAGTTATCAAAGGGGATGGGGGGGGAAATTAGGAGTTTGGGATTAACAGATACACACTACTATATAGAAAATAGATAAACAACAAGGACCTACTATATAGCACAGGGAACTATATTCAATATCTTATAATAACGCATAATGGAAAAGAATCTGAAAAAGAATGTGTGTATATATATATATATGTATAACTAAACTGCTTTGCTGTACACCTGAAACTAACACAACATCGTAACTTAACTATACTTCAATTTTTTTTAATGGTTAAAAAAAAAACAAACAAAACAAGAAATACCCTGCCACAGCTTTCAATCTGCAGTCACAATCAGACAGTGACTATACTAGCCCAGGTTGGGTTTACATGTAGGTATAAGTGAAATAAAAGTTGTCCTTCCTCCAGAGCCCCAATTTTTACTTAGATTTTATTTAATAGGTCCCCCATTACCTATTAAGTAGAATTCATACTCCTTGGCCTGCCATTTAAAGTCTTTCATGATTGGGGCTTCCCTGGGGGCTCAGTGGTTAAGAATCCGTCTGCCAATGCAAGGGACACAGGTTCGAGCCCTGGCCCGGGAAGATCCCACATGCCGCAGAGCAACTAAGCCCGTGCACCACAACTACTGAGCCTGCGCTCAAGAGCCCGCAAGCCGCAACTACTGAGCCCACATGCCACAACTACTGAAGCCCTCGTGCCTAGAGCCTATGCTCCACAACAAGAGAAGCCACCGCAATGAGAAGACTGCGCACCGCAACGAAGAGTAGCCCCTGCTCGCTGCAACTAGAGAAAGCCGGTGCATAGCAATGACGACCCAACACAGCCAAAAATAAAAATAAATAAATAAATAAATTTTTAAAAAAATAAAATAAAATAAAGTCTTCCATGATCTATCTCCCATCCTTCTTACTTCAAATATCCCCCTTCATATGCCCTATATTCCAGTCAAAATGAATTGCTCTTTTTTAAGCCCTGCATTTTTTTTTCTCCTTCCCTATCTTTGCCCATGCTGGGAATTTCCTGCCCAACCACCTTCTATTCATCTTTCACAAGATCCAGCTCAATCTTCATTACCTTTTCCTTGGCAACCTCTCTTACTTCAAACCTATCCATAACGCTGGATTCCTAAAAACTGCCACACTAGAAACTGTAGGGCAAATCTTCCCATCTGTCAGTCATCTCGTGATGTGGGCAAAGAGCCTTGCACATGTCATTGGCTAACATATGTTAGGAAAAGCCAAGACGTGGGCTTTTCTTTTTTCACTATCTCCATCTTAGCACAAAGAGTTTGGATCAATGCTTCACTAAACTCCACTCTTCATGCAAAAGTTAGAATAAAACAATCTATAAGAATAATCACAGGTAATTCCCTGGCGGTCCAGTGGTTAGAACTCTGCGCTTCCACTGCAGGGGGCACAGGTTCAATCCCTGGTTGGGGAAATATCCCGCAAACCACGTGGCACAGCCAAAAAAAAAAAAAAAATGAAGAATCACAGACCAATTTTCTTAGCCTTTCTGAAGTCATGGGTCTTAGCCTAAGTCTAGACACAGGCTTAGACATAGCCATATCTTTTTCAATGCAACAGACACCTTTATGGTCTTTGTAAGTTACTTGACCTCAGTTTTCTCACCTGTAAAAATCTGGGTAATCATTATACTTACCTCACAGGGTTGTTTCGTGGATTAAGTTAGTTAACATAGATAACAGTGTCTAGCATATGTGTTTAATGCTATCATCTATATCAGGTCTTTTCTGAAAGGGGAGGAAGCCATGTAACTGACAACTCACAACTGTTGATAAAGATGAACATCTTTCTGTTTGGTAGTCAGATGTTGTCCAGGCAAGAAGAGAGTGGAAAACACCTGAACTTTGTCTTGCAGCTCCACCCCACTTTAGATCCTAGCCAGTGATGGACTTAAACACATCACATAGGTCTGTGAGCCAAGCTATCTTCCAATGAGCCCAAATGTCCACCCTACCTAGAGCTACTGCTGTGTAAGTGGGCACTGCTGATGGGCATTCCTAGTGACTCATAAAACACACACACACACACACACACACACACAATCAGTCAGTCAATCAGAGGAGGGCAAGAAAGATCAAAGGGAGAAGCTAACTGTCTATGGCTTCTATCATGATGGCTCTCATAGGTCTTATCGGCAGAAGACCCATGACCAGAAGATTCCCACCCCACTCTCCTTGGAGCTCTATCGCCAGCATTTCTCCCCTCCACCATCCCGTTTCTATACTCTGGAATCCTATACAGTACACCACCTTCCAGGAGATATGTTTAAGCCACAAGATAAAAGATATCCCCCTATGGATGAGTCAGTCATACTATCTTGCATCAGGGAATCCTTTTAAAGGAGGCAGCCCACCTCGCTGCAGGGAGCACGTATTGTCTGATTTCATTCTCCTGCTTTTGCACTTAACCTCCTCTCAGGCTCTGAGAGTTCTTCATTCTAGATACCAATTTCTAATATCTACACTTCAAACAACTCCTGTTTTGATGATGAAGATGATGATGATGATGGTGATGATATTGAACACTTACTATGAGCCAGAGACTGTGCTCAGGGCCTTATAAATACACCTCCTTACAACAGCCCACACTAACCTCATGAGGAAACTGAGGCTTCGAAAGGTTATGTAACATAGTGAAGTCACATAGTTAGGAAGCGGCAGAGCCAGAATTTATATCTAGAACAATCTGGCTCCAGAGCCCTTAACTTTAACCACTTTGATCTACTTTCTCTCCTTTGGATGACCCATTTGTACTCACATCTTGATCCCAGCCTGCCTGCTGACACTTTAATTGTGCATGTCCCCTGGTTTGGGCACATTTGGCACATCTAGTAAATTCTCTTGAATCTAACGAGACAAAGAAGTGTACCTTCTGACTTCTCCATCAGGGAAGATGGACCAGACAATGAAACAGAATTAGAAGTTGGTATAGAATATTACAGTGTTGTATATATTCCTGGACTACATTAAACTGAAACCTGGCTAACTCAACAGATGTCTAATATATTTCTCTTGCCCACATCCACTATAGAGGTAAAACAAACAAACAAACAAAAACTATATAACTCTTTCCCAGTCCCTTTTCAGACAAGAGTTAACATTTGACACAGTTCTGACCAATGAGAAGTAGGAAGTTTACAGGTCAGGGGTGGACAAGCTTCTAAAAAACATTTATTTTCTTCAAAAAAAAGGAAATAAGATCACCAGTACTGACCCATTCCCCTGCTTGCTGCCTGGAATACAGATGTGATGCCTAGAGACAATGCAGCTATCTTGAGACAATGAGTCAGCAGGACAATACAGAGGATGGTGGAGCAGAAAGTTAGAAATACTCCTGGATTTTGAAAACATTGTTGAACCTCAGCTCACCCACTTATTAAACATAATTAAGCATCCTTATTGCTTAAGCCTGTAAGTCAGCATACTTGTAGCATAAAGCATTCCTTACTGATACAACAGTAACAATAAATGGTTTGCATTACATATTATGGATTCAGTCATTTCTTATAAATCCTTTGCTAGCTTCTAAATATGCTAAGTTAAACTAAACCCTCTAGAAATGGGCTAGGAGGAACCTAACATCCTTACTATAAAGACTCCAGTGCCATGGGAGGGCAAATCCTGGTAATCAGCCCCCACAGAAGGCAATCTGTTGAATTGTATATGATACGCAGAATAAAGCAAAATAGAAGTTCGAACAAAAATGGTCACTTCTGCGAAGTCAAGCCAAACAGTATCATCATAGGGAAAAAAAGTAGCAATAATATCTAGCACACAGAACCAGAAACCTGGGTTCTAATCCCAGTCTTGGGCATATCATTTAAGCTCTCAGGGTCTCAGAAGCCTCATCTGTGAAATAAGAGAAGGGACCAGATACTTCTTCAAGCAAAGGCAAATCTAGAACATGTTCATTCTTTGATTCTATATATTTTCCCACTCAAGTTGAAAACATATGACTTAAGGATCAGTAAACTTTCCTTTTGTCCACAAAGAGCATGGAATTACAACCTCAGACCTCTACTTTCTAGATACATTGAGTACAAAGGTAAATATTCCTCAGCAAATTATGTGGTAAGAATTATGGCAGAAGGATCTGCTGACAGTATACATCATTATCAAAAGTACAACCTAATTATAAGACAGAATGAATGTTTACTTCATTTAATGGGTTCGGTGACAAAGCAACCAAGGACTTCAGTTGCTCCATATCAAGGCAGGCACCACTTGCAGAGGTGACCCACTTAAGTGAGAGGTTACATAATTAAAATCAAATCTGCCCAAAGGCCATCTCATAAACTGATTGAAATTTTCCTTTGCTACTTTTGCCATGTTACCCATCCTCTTCCATTCACTCATCCCTTGCCCCAAACAAAATTAATTTCATCTCATTTTTTTCCCCTTAGGTCACTGCCCTCTGCTTTCCAAGGTGGTGTGATTAGATTACCAAATAAACTAATTTTGTGTTATTACGTCAAAAGGAGAATTCTAGTCTCACAGAGAAAGTTAAATCAAGGGCAAAAAATGATAGCATTTACTTGAGTGATAAATCCAAGAAAATCAGAAATCCCAAAATTCTAAAATCCTGTTATTCAATTCTCCATATTCTTTCTTCATATAACATAACACAGTTCAGCTGAATCAGTAGCTATTGAAGAGTTTTTACGTTGAAAGTGGTTTGCCAGACATTATAAGGAGCTCACAGATGAACAACGCGTTCTCTGCTCTCCAGGAGCTTACAATTTATCATGGTAGTTACATCAATACCTCAAACATATGGCAGTCCAAAAAGCAACAGGGAAATGTTAGGAAGAAGGAATTAATTTCAACTGAAAAGGCTTCAAGGAAGAATTTAAAACTTGACATAGACAATGGCTCGTGTTTATATTCTGTTCTGAAATATGTTTTCTAGTGTCTGAATTGTCAAACTGTCTAGAACATAACTTAGATCAACAAGCAATAGACTATATTGGTGTTTTGAATGAGTTGGCTAGGATCTTCAGTGCCAGAGCAAGATTCTCTTGGTAGTTCCCTTGGTCTAGTGGTTAGGACTTGGCGCTTTCACTGCCGAGGGCCAAGTTCAAAACCTGGTCGGGGGGGCTTCCCTGGTGGCACAGTGGTTGAGAATCTGCCTGCCAATGCAGGGGACACGGGTTCGAGCCCTGGTCTGGGAAGATCCCACATGCCGCGGAGCGGCTGGGCCCGTGAGCCACAATTACTGAGCCTGCGCGTCTGGAGCCTGTGCTCCGCAACAAGAGAGGCCGCGATAGTGAGAGGCCCGCGCGCCGCGATGAAGAGTGGCCCCCGCTCGCCGCAACTAGAGAAAGCCCTCGCACAGAAACGAAGACCCAACACAGCCATAAATAAATAAATAAATAAAATTTAAAAAAAAAGAAAAAACCTGGTCGGGGAACTGAGATCCTGCAAGCCGAGTGGAGTGGCCAAAATAAAAATTAAAATTTTAAATTAAAAAAAATGTTGCTTTTGTTGTGGTCATCCATTTACAATGCTTGGTGTCAGTTTATTTATCTCTTGTAAAAATAAAATACAGTGTGTGTGTGTGTGTGTGTGTGTGTGTGAAAAAATAAAAAATAAAAAAT
The DNA here is from genome assembly GCF_949987535.1 of Balaenoptera acutorostrata. Lineage (NCBI taxonomy): Eukaryota > Metazoa > Chordata > Mammalia > Artiodactyla > Balaenopteridae > Balaenoptera > Balaenoptera acutorostrata. The sequence continues at coordinate 33,286,331 of NC_080081.1, forward strand.
AAATTAAATACTCTATTGCTAAGAAAAATAAAACATAAAAAAAATTAAATTAAATTAAAAAATAGATTCTCTGAAGGAAGTAGATTCTGCCTTCCTTATGGCTGCCCTCTTGCCCTCCCCATACCACATAACCAAGGTAAGTAAGGGCGAGGATCTGGAACCCACAGCCAGGAACACCAACAGCAGCGGATACAGAGCCAGAATGTGCTTCGGCCAATCCCGGCGCCATCCCTTCCGCCACTACCTAATCCTACCGGTGACAGACAGCAAATCTCAACTGTAACAGCAACTCCTTTCCTCTTCAAAGAGTCCTTCTTCCTCCAGCTCCCACCTCCTACCCTCCTCCATGCCATCCAAGCCAGCATCCTGGCCTTTACTTCTGAGATCCTTCCTTCCAATGCTTTGGTGTGTCTGCTTTGACAAAAAAAAGAAAATCATGTTATAAAGTGGGCCGTCTGACACAGGCAGTGAGCCGCCAAGGAACTACAAAGATCTGTTTAGAATCATGACCACTTAGCAGGCACGCGGCCACTAGGACTTTACGACCATTAATTAGTTTATCCTCCCTGACCCCCTCGGAGGCCTCCCTTATTATCTTCATCTGACAAATAGAGCAAAACTAAAATGCAGAAAAATCGACTAATTGACTGAGTGACAATAAGGGGAGGAAGATGGCAGCAGACCATTAAAAAGCAAGTCCTATAAGGAAACTTGAAGATTCTGCATACATGCCTAGTTTTCTGCAGCATATTAGTATCCAAGATTTTTGAATCCAGAGCGAGATTATTAGAGATTCTCTCATTTACCCGCCTCTATTTCCTAAACCAGAAAATTAGAGCCTCCTGAGACCAAGGATTTAATCAAGGTCACGTTGTGACCAAGAGGAGGCGGAAAGACTCCCCCCCACAGGTCTCCTGGCCCCAGATCCAGTGCTTTATCAGCCTTGAGGAAACCCAGACCCACAGACATAAAGTCACACAACTTGCTGATGGCAGGGCTGCAACAGAGCCCCAGGAGAGATACAAGAACACGTGCGTGTCCATTTTCTGCACTGTACAAAGGCCAAGGAGGCAAGTGGTAACTCAAATCCGCACTGCACTCTCTCAGCCAAGCTGTCTGCTCTGGGAGGGGAGTAGCGTCCACCCAGAAAAAGGGGCATCGTCTGCCCACAGGGCTGTTGCCACCCAGAGGGGACACCTTCTAACTTGCCCTGAGATGCCACATAGATGAGCAGCAGCTCTGGGCCCAGGTCTCTTGACTCCTTTTCTAGGGCTGAATGGGAAAGATAAGTTGTCTTTGGAATATGGAAAAAGGAAAACCAAGAATGATACCTGGCTTCTCGTTCCTATGGCATTATCGTGTATCCAGAAGAAGGCAATGCAACCAGATTGCCTGGCTAAAAAAGTGCTAGGATACTTCATCCTGCTCATAATCTAGCACACTCTAAATGTAGCACAAATGATTCAACTTTATATTAATTAAATATGTTTTGGAGTTTTGTAAATGCTTTTTGGAAAATGTGTGCCATTGGTCTAGGTCTTGTACAAAGCAGGATGCCAGGATACATCTTATAAAATCATAAGGAGGTGCAGTCTCCTTTGTGTCTATCCTGACTTGACTGCAACTGAGCCTTTATCCAGCTAAGACTGGAGGTGGGGAGAGAGGACAGGAACCTATACCCATTGGCTCTGGAGGTAAAATTGCCAGAAGATAAATTTTTCCACCTTGGCTAGAGGCCTATCTACCCCCTCTTTTCTAGAACAAATCAATGCTGCAGCTGCAATGCTTCCAGTGGCTATGGCCTCTATGACAGTGGTTGTATGGGATCTGATGCCATCCAAGCCCTCCCCTCTCTGATGCAGGCTGAATCTGCAGCAGTGCAGGCTGGCAGCAAGTGAACATGGGAAGCGACACTGAAGGGAGGGTCAAAAGGAAGCTGAGATTTCTACCTTGGCCAACGGGGTACCTGGCAGTATCAATGACCAACACGAAGGAAGGAGGAAGAGGGGAGTTTCAAAGTGGAAGAAAATGAATTCTGCTTTGGAAATATTGATAACCAGCTGGGAAATGAAAGTCTGAAGCTCAGAAAGATGCACAGCAGAGCCAGAGGGGCAAGGATGGTCCTGCTTCCTCAGGACAGCTATCCCGAGGGTTCCTTCTCTTTATCTTTGCATCGTCCACAGAGCCCGTCATGTTTGCCAGAAGGAAGAAATGGGGGCAGGGGGGATGGGAAGCAGGAAGACCACTCTCAACTGTTTTGATGATCAAGTATTATATCACAAACCACCCCAAAGTTAGTGGCTCAAAACAACAGCAATTAATTATTTTTCACCATTCTAAGGGCTGGCTGGGCGATTCTTCTACTCCCTGTTGTGATGACTAGGATGGCTGGAACATCCAGAATGACCTCATTTCACCCTGCTGCCAAGGGGTGGTAGATGCTAGCGGGAGCACAGCTGGGTCTGTCCGCCAGGTGACCTCTTCTTCTCCGTGGACCTTCCTCTGTGGTTGCTTGAGCTTCTTCACAGTTGGCAGCTGGGTTCTAAGAAAAAGCCTTCCAGGAGAATAAACCTAAATGTGCAAATGCTCATCAAGCTTCCACTTACGTGATGTCTGCTAATGTCATTTTGTCCGAAGCTACTTAAATAGTCAACTGAAATCAACGTGGAGGGAAGCCCACAAGGACATGAATATGCATGGTTCGTGGGGGGCCACCCAAGCAAGAGTCCACAACAGCTTCTGAAGGAATTGAGGGCTCTCATTGCCCCTAATATCACAATTAGACTCTTTAAAGTAGGATTCAAAATCTGATCCAATCTCATCACTCACATTTCCACATGAGCTCTCAGCTCTGGACAGACTAGACTTTTTAGAATCCTAGACTCTGGGATTGGAAAGAATCCCAAAGTTCACCCATTGCACACACACACACACACACACACACACACACACACACACACACACACACCAGCCTCAGTCCCACCTCTGCGACTTTGCTCAGACCCTCTTCTTTTGCTCCTTCTACAATCTGGCCTTTTATTTTCTTGCATCCTGCTCTAGGATCAAAACTTTAACTCTTCACGCTGTTCTTCAAAGAGGCTTTACATGCTCAGGTCTTTCTGATTCCACACAAAGTTCATTTGTTCTTAGGGAATGAATAAAGGAAGTTAGGAGTAACAGAAAGGCAGATTTGACGTAGCTCTGGCCCTGGAAACAGACCTAGGATTGAACCCTGGCTCTGCTATTTGTTAGCTTGTGACTCTGCACTCGTGTTTTGTTCTTGCCTTTTCTCTGAGCCTCAGTTTTCTTATGTGTAAAGTGAGGACTATAATAATAGCTACTTACACTGATTACTGGAAGGGTTAATGTGATCATGAATGGAAAGTGTTTCACATGACGCCAGACACAAGGTGAGCACTCAGCACATGTCAGCTCTTTTTCACTGTGAAGTCAAAGACATGTGAACAAACTGAGAAAGAATAGACTTATATGTATGTAACATATATGTATAACGGAATCACTTTGCTGTACACCTAAAACTAACACAACATTGTAAATCAACTATACTTCAATTTTAAAATAAAGGGGAAAAAAATCAATGAAAACCTCAAAAAATACGTGAGCAAAGAAGTTACAACAGGGTTCTCAATGCAGACAGACTTAAAAAATAAGGAGTGTGTGTGTGTGTGTGTGTGTGTGTGTGTGTGTGTGTGTGTTAGGCAGCAGGGGAGTAGGTGCAGGATTTTTCGGTTCAATAAATGAAAAGTCAAGGTGCCTAAGAGGCTAAAGTCAGAGGTCAAATGACCTTGTCCAAACTCAGGTTTTGTTTGTTTATTTTTGTTGTTTTCCGTTGTTTCTGTCTTTTAGTTCCGCTCTGCCTTCCTCACGGGTGTAGTTTGGAGGCTCCCCATGGTGGCGAGTTGTCAGCAGTATCACTTTCCTGGCTTCTCATTGTAAATCCTGGGAGGAAAGAGCGTGAGTCTCTCAGAAGTCTCAGCCAAGGAATCACTGCCTCTAACTGGCCTTGGTTGGCTCACAAGCCCTTTGCTGAGCCATCAGTCCCTGTGGGCAAGGGAATCCGGTGATCAGACCACCCGCCCAACTCCCGAGCCCCCTCCTGAGTTCTTGGGTGGAGAGTGTGAGGACGTGGTGCCCTGGAGTGCATCAGGCTACGACGATCAGAAGAATAATTCAGTGGGGGGCGGGGTGGGGGGAGGACAATACACTCCCACAACCCTGTAGACCGCAGCATTATTTCTAATGGTAAAAACTTGGAAATCACCCACAAAAGAGTTTAATGAATGATAGAATATACCTATGGGAATCTAGGAAAACAGTCATTTTAAATGAAAATTTGAATGATGTGGGGAAATTAACAACCTGTTCAGTGAAAGAAGCCAGAATATAAATACACACGCACATACACACGTTACAATCCTTAAATGCTAACAAGGAATAGAAAGTATTGCAGGAGTAATGAGCAAAGCATCTAACCCCGCTGAGCCAGAGAGCAGAGGAAAGAAGCGTGCTCTGAGGACACTAGAATTACGTAGAGCACAGCGTGATTAGCTAATCGCCCCAGATATAAACCCAGAGTCCAGTGAGAGGTAAGTCAATTTTCTTTTGCCCATCTATATTTTTAACATTGTCATAGTCAACAGTAACCTCCAAGACATGCCCTGAGCATGCATCTGCCTCCTTTTTTTCTCATCTTCCCAGAGAAAATGCGTAGAAGACATCCAATTCCTATGTCAGAAAGAGCCTCCGGGGTTTTTTTGGGGTTTTTTTTAAAGATTTTTTTTTTTTTTTGATGTGGACCATTTTTAAATTTATTTATTTTTGGCTGTGTTGGGTCTTCATTTCTGTGCGAGGGCTTTCTCTAGTTGCGGCAAGTGGGGGTCACTCTTCATCGCGGTGCGTGGGCCCCTCACTATCGCGGCCTCTCTTGTTGCGGAGCACAGGCTCCAGACGCGCAGGCTCAGTAGTTGTGGCTCACGGGCCCAGTTGCTCCGCGGCTTGTGGGATCTTCCCAGACCAGGGCTCGAACCCGTGTCCCTGCATTGGCAGGCAGACTCTCAACCACTGAGCCACCAGGGAAGCCCAGCCTCCGGGTTTTTATTAAAGCAAAAATTGTGTGCCATTTCTACAGGAAAGTTCAACACTATACAATGATGTATGAAGTAGGAAAGACACAGGGAGATTAATAGGAATTGGGGATGCCCCCAACCTGTGTTTGTCACCCTTCTGCTTCTGAAACTTTTAAGGATTCCTCCTCACACTCACACATAAAAATAGCTCTTCTATTATCCATTAATGGGGAAATATATATATATAGAGAGAGAGAGAGAGAGAGCAAGAAGTTATGTGACTTCAGTAATGCTTTCGATTTTATTAATTACAATACATCCACAATCTTTATTCTGTTGAAAAATAACAACACAAATTATGTGCTTGGCATACATAGAGGTCCCCAGTTCCTTGCCAGTGTCCATGCTATTGGGTGAAGCTGGTAAAACCTATGCAACTCCCAGAAATTCCTAAAATTTCCTAAAAATCCTCTTTAGACGCCCTGCTCCCCATCCCCCGACTTCCCTCTCAAAACACTTGGGGAAGTTCTCTCCCTGTCTCCCCACTATCCCAGCACTCCTCTAGGGCCGCCCGCTCCTGGGATGTTCAGCCTCCTGTTCATCAGTGTGTGTCTCTCTCTATTTTTATCATGAGAGGCAGCCCCTTTAGAATTCTCCTGAGAAAAAGTCCCCCACATCACTACACTTGATTTCATTTTGGCGCCTCTCTCATGGCCACGTCTTTCCAGGTACAATTTCTCAGCTCTTCCAGGTATGTAGGGCTCAGCAACCCTTTCTAGGTTCATACTGGATCCAGCCTATTGTCAGTTTTTATCAAGCTTCCCCAGGATCCATATATACCTTCTTATCTTCTCTGTCCCCTGTCAAGCAGGCTCCAAACTTTATATTATTGGTCATCAGCCAATGAGAAAAAGCTGGGAAGGAAGGTCTCAGTCCTTCTCTGGCCACATCACTCTTTCTTTAATAGTAGCATTCTGAGATAAAGAAGATGTGGAATATACACACACACACACACACACACACACACAATGGAATATTACTCAGCCATAAAAAAGAATGAAACAATACCATTTGCAGCAACATGGATGGACCTAGAGATTATCATACTAAGTGAAGTCAGTCAGAAAGAGAAAGAAAAATACCATATGATATCACTTATACGTGGAATTTAAATGTGACATAAGTCAATTTATCTACAAAACAGAAACAAACTTACAGGCATAGAGGACAGACTTGTTGTTGCCAAGGGGAGGCGAGGGGTAGGGGAGGGATGGATTGGGAGTTTGGGGTTAGCAGATGCAAAGTATTATACATAGACTAGGTAAACAACAAGGTCCTACTGTATAGCACAGGGAACTGTATTCAACATCCTGTAATAAACCATAATGGAAAAGAATATGAAAAAAAAATGTATATATTTTATATATATATATATATATATATATATATATATATATATATATATATGTATGTATAACTGAATCACTTTGCTGTACAGCAGAAATTAACACAACATTGTAAATCAACTATACTTCAATTAAAATAATTTTTTAAAAAATAGTAGCATTCTGAAAGCAAGACTCTTCCTCTTCCCCACCTCTTTTTTGTAGAAACCCAAAGGGTGACTCTTTTGGTAGAAATTTCAAACCAAGGAAAGAAGAGATGGCAATATCTTGAAGATGATGCCATTTTAGACCCCTGTCTAGATCAACCTCCCAATCTTCCTTGTAGAGATTTCTTGACTCTTTTTGGAGTCTGAGGTTGGTTTGTTTCTTTCTCCCAGCAATTTTCTTGGGTGAATTTTCTCTTGACAGCCCTAAATCCCTGTGTGCCTGTCTGCTGATGCTCTGAATCCTATCTAACCCAATATTAATTACAATCTTCTTTCTTTATTTGAATTGGAATGTTTTGTATCTCCTAGGGGTAGTGTGATCAGTTAACATATTGTCCTGATAGGAACACTCTAGAGTGCAGAGAGTATTTTTAATAATTCATTTGGTAAAATGGGCATAAACCAGGCCTCTCCTGAGCAAACACAGACATTTGATCACTATTCACTGACCCTAACACAGAGACTTACCCATAATAGACAGTAAATATCACTTCACTCATTGGGTCCAATGTGTCATGTCATTTCCTGATGTTCAGTACTTTTTTTTTTTTTTTTTTTTTTTTTAAAGGATTTTCTTATTTATTTATTTATTTATTTATTTATTTATTTTTGGCTGTGTTGGGTCTTCGGTTCGTGCGAGGGCTTTCTCCAGTTGCGGCAAGCGGGGGCCACTCTTCATCGCGGTGCGGGGACCGCTCTTCATCGCGGTGCGCGGGCCTTTCTCTATCGCGGCCCCTCCCGTCACGGGGCACAGGCTCCAGACGCGCAGGCTCAGCAATTGTGGCTCACGGGCCCAGCTGCTCCGTGGCATGTGGGATCTTCCCAGACCAGGGCTCGAACCCGTGTCCCCTGCATTAGCAGGCAGATTCTCAACCACTGCGCCATCAGGGAAGCCCAGTACTTTTTTTTTTTTAATTTTTTATTTATTTATTTATTTTTGGCTGTGTTGGGTCTTCGTTTCTGTGTGAGGGCTTTCTCTAGTTGTGGCAAGTGGGGGCCACTCTTCATCGCGGTGCGCGGGCCTCTCACGTTGCGGAGCACAGGCTCCAGACGCGCAGGCTCAGTAGTTGTGGCTCACGGGCTTAGCTGCTCCACGGCATGTGGGATCTTCCCAGACCAGGGCTCTAACCTGTGTCCCCTGCATTAGCAGGCAGATTATCAACCACTGCGTGTACCAGGGAAGCCCCAGTACATTTTAAAGTTCCATTTGTTTGTCTTTGTTTTTCTTCTATTTTGTAACTCCAGTTATATGCAGCAAGATATGATAGCAGGTTCTTTCCTGATCCATCTTAAACTGCCCCCATTAAACCTTTTTCTAAAAACGATATTTTTAAACATATCACAATCTGTGATATTAAACTACAAGAACTAATTCATTCATTCGACATCTATATAGTCTTTATTCTTTGTATTGAAGTATAGTTGATTTACAATGTTGTGTTAGTTTCTGGTGTACAGCAAAGTGATTCATTTATACATATATATCAGAGTATACATATTCTTTTTCAGATTCTTTTCCATTACAGGATATTACAAGGTATTGAATATAGTTCCCTATGCGCCACAGTAGAACCTTGTTGTTTATCTATTTTAAAGCAGTTATATATTAGACACTTAGAGAATCCCAAGCCCTGTGCCAGGAAAGAGGATCCAGCCATGAACACCACAGACTCGTGCTTGGTCCTTGCCCTCCCAGAACCTGCAGTGTCTGCTGCAGGGAATACAGGTAAACACGTGACTACAACACAGTGTGGCGAGTCCTCTGATGGGGGCTATGGTGTGTGCAGTGGGATATCCCAACACTCTTCTTCCCAAGTTCCCATACACACCTACCACCTGGAGTCAAGAAAGTTAGCATTACCCATCACTCCTCACTCTTTCTCTCATTGCCTCATCATAGAATCCAGTAAATCATAAATTCACTCAGTTCTACCTCCCAAATAACTCTCAAATCTTTTCCTTTGTCTTCTTCCCACTGTTTCCCTCCCCCCCAGGAAAAGACTGTAAAGCTGAACCATTTTTATGCATTCCCCAAGTTCCAAAATCTGGCTCTAGGAGATGATGACAGTAATCTGTGCCTGAGAAGATGGACACCAGCGAAGGGAAGGGACAGAGAGGATGAAGAAGTCGAAGAGGAAAGGGCACTCAGAAGAGCCCCGAAGAAAACCAATGATGAAGGGAAATTATAAAACAGACTGAGAAATGAGTTAGGGAGAAAACCCACAGAGTAGAAAACCAAAGGAAACCAAGGGAAGAATTTGCAGAAAGAGAAAGGTGGTTAACAGTGTCGATGCTGGGACTTCCCTGCTGGTCCAGTGGTTAGAACACCGCACTTCCACTACAGGGGTCAAGGGTTCGATCCCTGGTCAGGGAACTAAGATCCCGCAAGCTGCGCTGCACAGCCAAAAAACAACAACAACAACAAAACACAGTGTCAATGCTGCCAAGGGATCAAACAATCTAAGAGCTGGGAAGTGAGCACTAGATTTAGCAATGTTCATCACTTGAGTTAGTTTCTCACAATCAGATTATTGAATGTCTACTAGATGCAGGGCCTCCTTTAAAGGACGTAGAAATTTGCAAGTCCAAGTTGCTGCTTTCCCCGGGACTGACCATCTAGTTGAGAAACAAAGGCACTGGAAATAGTTCCTCCTTTCTCTGCAGACAAAAAATCCTGTAAATGCTACAGTATGTAATGAGCCAAATGAGTGGCACAAACATATCGACTTTTCTAGAACGAATACCATGGATCAGGAAAGTTGTGTTTTTCCTGGAATCTATATTTTAAGATTATTGTTAACACCCCAGCGCACCTCCAGATAAAATAGCCAAAATGAAGAATGATTTAGAAACCACTTTAATACAGAAATAACCGAAGAATCGGGGCTGTATTTGGATTAGTCAAGAGAGCTATGATAGCTTTCATCAAATATTTGAGAGGCACTGGTATCAAGGAAGGATGATATTTCTTTTTGTATTGTTCCCAAGGACAGACCACAAACAAGTAAGGTACAGGGAGGCAGAACTTATCCCAGAGAGAGAGAAAGAAATTCCCATTAATAATAGTGGCCTAGGGCTTCCCTGGTGGCACAGTGGTTAAAAATCTGCCTGCCAACGCAGGGGACACGGGTTCGATCCCTGGTCCGGGAAGATCCCACATGTGGCAGAGAAGCTAAGCCCGTGTGCCACAACTGCTGAGCCCGCGTGTCACAACTACTGAAGCCTGCACTCTAGGGCCCGTGCTCCGGAACAAGAGAGGCCACCGCAATGAGAAGCCCGTGCACCGCAACGAAGAGTAGCCCCCGCTTGCTGCAACTAGAGAAAGCTCGCACACAGCAATGAAGACCCAACACAGCCAAAAATAAAAGAAAATAAATAAATTAATAAAAATAATAATAATAATAGTGGCCTAAAAAATGCAATGAGCTGCCATGTGTGTTTCCCGTCTTGGACATGTTCAAGCAAAGGTCAAAGGGCGTGTTACAGGGTGAAAAGTGGGACTCAGCATCCTCCAAGTCGCCTTCAAACACTAAGATTTTGTGACTCCAGCTCAAAGATGGTCTCTTCCTTCCAGGGTGGCAGAAAAATCTTCCTGGAAGAATTGGGATGTCCAATCTAGCCTTGGGAGACGGCTAGGATTGTGATGGGTGAGCAAGAAGAGGAAAAGCCTTTCACGTAGAAAGACAACAGACCCAACTTGCTGGAGCTGACTGTTCACATGAGGCTCCAAAGTCATCAGAACCAAGCCGACAAAAGCTTTCAACACCAGGGTAAGGGATTTGAGCAAAATCTTTTAGGCAGCAAGGAGCTATGGAAGATACTTGTGCAAGAAAATACAATTCAATTAAGAAAAGCGTCAAGGAAGGTGGTTGTGGCATTTACTTAGGACAGATTAGAAATGGGTGAGATTGAAAAAAGCAGAGGATTATTAGGAGGGATAAGAAAATAGGAACCTAAACTCAGGGAATGGGAATAAAATATAAGGTTAGCGTAAGGGAAACTTGGGGGAAAGAAGAATCCACAGGACTCGGTGACTGGTTATGTTGGGAAAGAGGCCGAAGGAAAAATCAGATGAATGAATGAAAAGGTTTAAGTTCGTGGGAGAGGGATGATGAGAGAAGCAGTGCCTTTAAAACAACAGGGTCAGGGAATGTAATCTGAGAGACCAGTAATGATCCCAACATGGGAAGCCAGGCTATGGAGAACTCTGGCCAAGCCGACACTTCCAAGTCTGTTAGTGTCTCACTTGCATCCAGTGGAATATTACCAGCTGGTATCTTGGAGGAAATTGGATTTCTTGATTTTCCAAATGAGCCAAGCTGTTGTGCTGGCAACCAACACACATGACAGGCAGTTAGCCAAGCATAAAGCAACAGGTTTAAAACATGGGAGGGTGTAGATAAACTATCTCTAGCCTTTAGCTAAGGGGACATCACAGAAACAAATGAAAAAGAAATCTTCCCAAACCCCAGAGCCATCTATTTTTTATACCGCTGTCTTATATAAAAACATGTATATAAAACTATTGTGAGATCTACTTTCTTTCTTCTTGGGAAATAGGGCAAAGAGGGATACTTTAAAGCAAAAGCATTTTTGGAGGTAGTACTTGAGATAATATTGGGGGAAGAAACTCTTCAACATAACTTAGGCTCAGCCTGTGTAGAAAAAGTAAATATAGATGCAGAGCTGGTGAATTTGAACAATGTAGAGAAACAGACTGGATCGTTCAGGCTGCTAAATCTGTCTTTTTTTTTTTTTTCTCTCAACAGTGGTGGGTTTTATTTTGTTTCGTTTTGGTTTTGCTTGGATTATCTGGACAATTACCTCAACTCTCTATTTCACTCTGGTTCTACAGACATAGTCCTCTAAGTGTTCTATTTTTATCGTGTTCAAGTAAGGACTGAACACAATGAGCTCATTGAAACGAGCCTCACTAAAAAGATTAAGCCAGTTTAAAGGATATGTTTCCAGCACATCCACTATTTTCCATGATGTAGAAAAATGAGCAATTCTGCGCCCTTGGTCTAACCTCTCCATTAATAATAGTTTCCTCCTCAGAGGCAAGGGTGAAGCAGAAAGCCACCTTCGGGCAAATACTCATGTTGATAAGGGCAAAAGGAAGCACAGCCATCTGGAAAGCAAGTCTAATTGCCCAAGTCGTGCGGCCCCCAGTACAGAGCTCTGGAAGTTCCCTGGAAGGCGGAACAGGGCTTCTCTTGCATCGTGACTTCTCTAAGCAAAGTTGAAATTCAGTGATTCCCTTCAGTTCTTGGGGCCAATTGGAAGACTGCAGCCAGGGGGTCTGGGTTGGAGTCTCTTGCACCATAAGCTCTAGATACTAATAGGATCCAGTGGCTGGGAATAGCTGGAAGCTTTGGAAGGCAGTTTTCTTTCTCAGCTTTCTTTTGGTCTGGTGATCTTGGCCTTGGTAACTCCATAGAAAGATCACTCTCCTTTAAAGGAGCTTAAGACAAACAGTATAGGCGCTTCTTGGAATATTATTTTACAGACGTATCAGCACTTTTCTATTTACATGAAGAGAAAAGGTGGTGAAAAGGGACTGAACAGCTTCTGGCTGCTGGTGAAGAAGAGAAGTAAGGGGCAGAATGGGGAGGTCCCTTCTCCAGGCCCTATTCCCCGGGCCTTCTCCTCCAGCCAGCTCCACGGAGCTGAAAAATTCAACTCAAAGAGCACACTCTATACATGCCTTACTACCAGAGTGTGACCTGGGACAGAGACTAAACACACACAAATTATTTTAAGACCTTAGAATCACTGTTACCCAGAGGGGTGGAGACACTGAGGCACCCTAGACTTACCAGCCGCCCAGCTAAAGGACTTTGCCTCACAGATTCCATATCCAGTGGCCCCTGCAGAATGGCTTCAGGCTGGCAATGTGGTTGGCAGGGCCAACACAGAACTTGCCTTAAAGCTGAGTTTTCATAGCAATCACCCTGTTTTTATTTAGGTTGAGTTTTAGAATCAATAAAACTAACAAAAGTCTTTCTAAAGATGCTTTTAGTTCAAATCCATGTAGGGACTTCCCCGGTGGTCCAGTGGGTAAGACTCTGTGCTCCCAATGCAGGGGACCTGGGTTCGATCCCTGGTGGGGGAACTAGATCCTGCATGCATGCCGCAACTAAGAAACCTGCATGCTGCGACTATGAGCCTGCATGTCGCAACTGAAGGATCCCGCCTGCCGCAACTAAGACCCAGTGCAGCCTAAATAAATAAATAAATAATTTAAATAATTAATTAATAAAATAAAATAAAATCCATGTAAGAACAGAAACAGACTCACAGACATAGAAAACAAACTTATGGTTACCAAAGGGAAGGGGGTAGGGAGGGATAAATTGGGAACTGGGTATTAACAGATACACGCTACTGTATATAAAATAGATAAACAACAAGGATCTACTGTATAGCAAAGGAACCTGTATTCAGTATCTTGTAATAAGCTATAATGGAAAAAAAATCTGAAAAAGAATCTATATATATATATATATATATATATATATATATATATATAACTGAATCACATTGCTGTACACCTGAATCATTGTAAATCAACTATACTTCAATTTAAAATAATATTAAAAATAAAATAAAATCTATGTACGATCAAGGATACATCGGTAGTCCATATTAGTAATTATTATGACTGTTGTTATTGTTCTGATTACTATAGAGGGGGTGATTACAGAGCTGACTGAGGTACAGGTTAAGGCTTCCGAAGCCACAGGTTTAATCCCAAAAGAGAACTTCAAGATAAAACCCTTATGAGATGGTGCCCAGAATCCATTTAAAGATTTATAAACCTCAGAGAAACAACTGGTCTGGGAAGGAACCAGCCTATTTATGATGGCGACATACTTTACAAAAGCTCTCAGAGAGGGTTGACAGGGCAAGCAAAGAAAGAACTTTCTTAAGTAAATATCAAATCAATTAAAGGAACAGATCCATGGAAATCAATCATTTACAGAAACAGGTCTTACCTGTGGTTTCTAACACAAAATGCACTACATGCTACACCTCAAGTAACTCAAGAAAAATGGATTCCAAAGTGATTCAATCTCCATACACTATGAGTAAGAGGCAACAGGCTAAAGCAAACCCTGCAAAACAAAGCTTTTAAAGATATAAAAATGCATAAACCTTTCTTATCAGAAAAGAGGTGAATGAATATTACGGTATTCTTCTAGCATGTTTGCTTTAGCATTTGTCATGTAGTTATTCTGTGCAAAGGTAAGGTCTGGTATGCAGTATAATTATTTTCCCACCTCCTTCTGTCACAAGGTCGACTTAAAGGGCAATTTCTTTCCTTAGTTCTTTAAATGCTTCCAAAAAGATATCTTAAGGTCAAGAAATGCCAACAATGTGCAAATATCTTTCAGGAGTAGTCGATTTCCCCCTAGTACCATTAGGGGAAATTTTATTGTAGTCAGTCTAAGGCAAGTTAATGGAAGATCATATTTCTATTTGCTCTGGGACAGTATTAGTAATCGGAACCAAGAGGAAGCAAGGCCTCACAGCACTGGAGCCCTGCCTTCCGGGTCAGGCTGCCTTCGTTCTCTAGTCTGGATTCCAGAGGGTGTCCAAGTGACATTTCATGTAATTTATCACACATACCTATGTGTATTTCATGTAATTTATGGGAAACATGTAGCTATATGTACATAGTGTTATATGGTTTCTATTGAGGCCTCCTCTCAAGACTTGTAAGCTTTCCAGGTTGGCGAAGCCTTATTTATTTTTTTTTTTTTTCCTTTCAGCCATGCCACACAGCATGCGCGAGATCTTAGTTCCCCGACTAGGGATCTAACCCATGCCCCCTGCAGTGGAAGTGCAGAGTCCTAACCACTGGACCGCCAGGGAATTCCTGGCAAAGGCTTGATTATAAGATTCAGATGAGTGATGCAACACTTCTATGAGATTTGGTAGCTGAGGATTTTTGTGTTCTTTGCAAATCAGTCATAGTGAGATGGAGTTTGATGAAGTAACTGAAGTCTGGTAAACAGATTAATACTTCTTTATCCAAACAAATTGGGCAAATTCCTCCAGTACTATTTAGTCATGTACTGGTATATTTAACAAATATTTTATTGCTGTCTGTCAGGTACCTGACATTATGCAGGGCACTGGCAGGACAAAAGTGAATAAAATAGGCTAGTCCTCCTAAAGGGAGAAGTGTCTTTGTAGTAATGGAACTGTTCTGTATCCTGATTGTAGTTGTTACATGAATTTATACATGGGATAAAATTTCATAGAGCCACACGTGCACATACACACACACATATATACACAAGCGTATATAAACTGATGAAATTCCCATTAGGTCTGTAAGTCTAGACAGTAGTGTCGAAGCAATGTCAGTTGCTACAATTAATATTTCTACATTTAAAAATCTGAGCATACTTGGTTACTTTAAGTATTCATAATGTCAAAGAAAATTTGACCTACTGGAGTAAAAAGTCAACCTTGTAAATTTAAAATGTATAATTGTTTAAGGTGTTTAGACTAGTTGAAATCTAACTTTATACATAATATTAGAATATTTAAGTTTATCCACATTTATGTTCCATTAGATTTAGAAGAGTTAAGAACTTGGGAAGAATGTTCTTTATTAATCATACAGCTGTACTATTTAATAGGAAAATCATGTGTGTTAAACATATAAATACAGTTTTAAAGGTTTAAGGGTGTTTATTTTACAAACATTTTTAAGTTCCCATAAGAGTAATGTTAAAATTTGCTAGGCTTTTTTTTTTTTTTTTAAATTTATTTATTTATTCATTTATGGCTGTGTTGGGTCTTCGTTTCTGTGCGAGGGCTTTCTCCAGTTGTGGCAAGTGGGGGCTACTCTTCATCGCGGTGCGCAGGCCCCTCACTGTCAGGGCCTCTCTTGTTGCGGAGCACAGGCTCCAGACGCGCAGGCTCAGCAGTTGCGGTTCACGGGCCCAGCCGCTCCGCGGCATGTGGGATCCTCCCAGACCAGGGCCCGAACCCGCGTCCCCTGCATTGGCAGGCAGACTCTCAACCACTGCGCCACCAGGGAAGCCTTTGCTAGACTTTTAATTAGAACAATATTTACAACTTAAACTTAAATATTTATGGAAGAACCAAGCATTTATTATTTAAATGTAGAGTAGATAAATTTAATTTTAATATACTGAATATTAATTTTTATATACCTAAAGTAAACTCTGAATAATCTTTTCTCTGCATAAAACCACCCTTTAAAAAATGCTCTCATATTTATAGCTTGAATGCCAAGCTACTGAAAAAATTTCCACCAGGGGACAGTCCCTATGAGTCCTGGAAAAAAATTGTGACATATAGATTCAGTGGAACAAACCAACTTTTGCCTATGTATTAAAGGAAGTGGTTTGTCCTGAGGACATCTATGGAGTTAAATGCCAAATCTGAGATGTTATCTTAAAAAGGAAGGAAGGAAGGAAGGAAAGAAGGAAGGAAGGGAGGGAGGGAGGGAAAGAAAGAAACCTTTCTTAACAAGGATCCCCTCAAGGTCATCACAATTTCTCCTAAGCACAGGCATTAGCTCCTTCCTTAATGTTGTAAACATGTTTCGCTACATCACTTCTTACATTGAAGTGTAAGTTTTTGTTGCATATCTATTTTCCCACCTCACCACGACTTCCTACTAGATTAGGGATCATTTTCTATTCTTCTTTGTATTCCAAGGATGCTGACACTCTGAGCGTCTTAAACTTCATGAAGAGCTGCCATAGCTGTCTCTCATGGACCTGGGATTAATTCTTAAGGTTTTCTTCCCACCAGCCTCTTCAAAACCCAGACACCAACCCAATTGGCTTCATGCCTTAGCTTCCTAGATTCATCCAGCCCTATTTGGATCTCTGACCTGGTTTCAAATTGTTTATACTGGCCATGACCTGGCACTCACAGCCTTAGGACACAGCTTCTGGCATTTTCCCACTGACTCCACCCACTCCAGGGCAGGACTAAGTCTGTGAAGGAAGAACATCAAACATTCAGAGCTTGGGAGAATGTCTGGAAATCACAGTGGCCCAATAAGTGTTTAAAGACTAAAGTCATTCAATAATCATCTAATATTTCCTGAACACCTACATTGTTCAAGTTGCTTTGCTGAGAACAGGGATATTAAAAACTAGTAAGATATGCTACCTGCAGTCAAGAGGATGGTGAACAACAGAAGTGCTCTTATACAGTTTTATACAAAGTGCCATAGGATCACATAAGACAAGAGCACAACACAGACTGGAGAGAAAGGGTAGTAAAGAAAAGATTTCTCATAGTGTGTGACCCTGTTAAATTTTGGTAGCTAGATCAGGGCTTTGTGATTACTTCAATGTGAGGAAGTGAAAGGGGTCTACAAGGACTTAGGGAATAGTGTTTGATGAAGCCACTCATTGAGATCGGGAATACAGAAGGATGTGTTGATCTTTGCGCTGTCGATTAATGTCAGTTTGGGACATGTTGAGTTTGAGATGCATATGGATCTAAGTGGATATGTCCAACATGCAACTATATACCAGTGTCTACAGTTTAGAAGAACTCCAAGAACTGGAGTTGTAGATTTGGGAGTTATCAGCATGTATAGCCTCAAAAGTGAACGAATTGTTTCAGGGATAATAGAACACTGAGAAGAAAGCAAGAGTGAGAGTCTGGGAACTGTCCATATGGAAGGGTTAGGCAGAAGAAGAGGAAATCATTAGGGAACCTAGAAGAGCAAGCAGAGATTTAAAAAAAAAAACAAAGAGAAAAACCAGGGGACCATAGTTGTGGTGGACATTGTTGGTTTCCTAACAAGTATCAATTGCCTGCTCTCCTTTACATAATTCCTCCCCCATGAAGTCTCTGGGCCTCTGGAGGCTGAATGTCTCTAGTTCCAAGGGTTGATCCAACCAGTCTAAAAATATCCCACCTGCTTTGCTGAGGACTGTGAGGGACAAGGAGCCCAGTGAGATTCAGGAAAAGTTTGATGAAGTGGGTGAAGGTGATCAAAAGATACAAATTTCCAACTATAAGATAAATAAATCCTGGGGATGTAATGTACAGGATGGTGACTATAGTTAACAATACTGTACTGTATATTTGAAAGTTGCTTAGAGAGTAGATGTGAAGTTTCTCATCACAAGAAAAAAAACAATTATAACTAAGTGAGGTATGGGTGTTAAGTAAACTTATTGTGGTAATCATTTTGCAATATATTCAAATATCAAATTATTATGTTTTACACATTAAACTTATGCAATGTTATATGTCAATTATATTTTAATAAAACTAGAAAAAATATATTAGAAACAGAGTTTAATGGGACTCCAGATGAATTCTTCATTATTCTCTTAGAAGAACTTTCTAAAGTAATGTCTTCTCTTCCTCCAATGGGCTTTGAAGCTCACACTTGCTGCAGCCCCTCTCCCTACCAATCTGAGAAGGAAATCAACTGAAGGAAGTCAACCAAGCCGGGAGATCACAGAGATATGGAGCTGGAGCCAACCCTGACCCTTGCTCTCCCTCTAGACTTCCGTTCGTGGGATCTATGAAGTTCCTTATTGCTTAAACCAATTTGGGTTGAGTTTTCTGTTCCTTTCTTCTGAAACAGAACTAACGGTTACAGTTGTGGCACAGAAACCAAAGGAGGTGAGAACTTCAGCCCAGAAGTGATCAAGAGTATTGAGTGGTACTGAGAGGCTGGTGATGAAGGGCCTAAAATGCATCCAAAGAATTTGGTAACCAGAAGGTCTTGAAGGGAGCAGTTTCGGTGGTGGTAGCTGTGATGGGGCAGAGCCCAGACTGCAGTGGGAGGAGACTAGAATGGAAGTGAGCACTCAGAGAGAACAAGCAGAGGTTCTTCTGTAGTGAAGTTTGCCTGCAATGAGAAGTCATAATTATAGAGGAATGTAGTGTTGAGGGAAGTTTTGTTTGTTTACTTTGAAGATTGAGAGCTACTTAGTGAATGAGTCAACAGGTGGCTCTCCAAGTTTCTTGCCATACCATGTTCTCCCCTCTCCCCAAGTTCAGCTGTAAAACTTCAGAAAAGTCAAAAGTAGCACCTCAGGGAATTATACTCAATATTTTGTAATAACCTATAAGGGAAAAGAATCTGGAAAAAAAAGAGTATACATATATATATTTACACCAAAAGTAGCACCTCAGCATTTCACATTCCAAATTTTACATTAGACATACAGAACCCCAAAAATGCAGAATGAAGCTACTAAAGCAATTCATCAGAAGAAGAAAAATGAGAAGGACAAGGAGAGGGAAAGGGAGAGGGAGAGGGAGAAGGAGAAAGAGGAAGAAGAATAGGAAGAAGAAGAAGAAGAAGAAGAAGAGGAAGAGGAAGAGGAAGAAGAAGAAGAAGAAGGAGGAGGAGGAGGAGGAGGAGAAGGAGAAGAAGGAGAAGAAGGAGAAGAAGAAGAAGAAGAAGAAGAAGAAGAAGAAGAAGAAGAAGAAGAAGAAGAAGAAGAAGAAGAAGAAGAAGAAGAAGAGGAGGAGGAGGAGGAGGAGGAGGAGGAGGAGGAGGAGGAGGAGGAGGAGGAGGAAGAGGAAGAGGAAGAAGGAGAAGGAGAAGGAGGAAGCATTTGAAGAAAAAAAAACATGTACAAGAAAGTTCATGGCAACATTTTTTGTAACAGAAATATTGGGGGAAAACATAAATGATCTATTAATAGAGAAACGGTAACACCAAAAAAAGATGCATTGAGTAGTATTCTATTAACTACTTACTCTGCAGCATTTGAAAAGAATGAGCTGGATTTCTATGTACTGATATGAAAAAATAAAAGTGAAAACATTAAATTATGGAACAATATGTGTGATAGGATCTCACATATGAAATTCAAAACAGATAGGATTGTTTATATTCATGCAGAGAAGAAAGGTCAAGAAGAATATACAACAAAGTCTCAACCGTGGTTACTTCTGGGAGGGAAGTGGGATATGGTATTGAGGGCAGGGAAGGGCATTTTAGGAAAGTGCAATTCATGCATATTGTATACTTTTATGTAAGTTAAATTTTTACAAGGATAATTTTTTTTTTGCATGCTCAATGAAAAAATAAGTACTTGCAGAAAAGTAAGGCAGTTTCAAAGCAGGAATTCAATTTTTACCCACCGGTATATTATTCTCTCTTAAACAGGGGAAAGGAAAGACCACAAAGCTGATCATTTTTAATGTCTTTATCTCACATTATTAATGCCAAATGGATACAGTTTTGTACGCTATTTTTTTGAAGCATTTTAAAATTAATTAGTTGTTGGATGTGTGTAAAACCATTGGCATCAAGTTAAATTTATCTATAAGTAACTCCATACTCACCATCTGGTTAAATTTGGCATCATTTATTTTCAAATTGTAAGGCTACTCAAATAAAGCTGGCTGCTGTTTCATGAAGATCCCCATATGAGCACATTTGCATGTATGAAATATACATTCTGAGGCTGACTGGGGAGACCAAGAGGCTCATACAGAAATGAAACACTGAGAATCCAGTGCTTAGATAAAGAATTTGCATACCTTCTATGTAAACATACAGCCATTTTATAAATATATTGTCCAAAAAACCTTTCAATTTCTCTGAAACTATAGCTATGATTTCAAATCTAACATATCTAAAAACACATATAATTTAGTCCAATAATGCCCTTTAGCCATAGGCTATCAATAGTTTACCAAATAATCGACCCTTGCACATTGATTAGTTATCTGTTCCTAGTTCCAAAGGGCAATGTTATATGTTTTCCACACAGTTAATTTAACAAGCTATCAGATGTCACCTTCTCACAGAGAGAAAACTCCCCTGGTACCTGAGGTGGACAATTCAAGATGTGCCCAAATGTGAATATAGGTCTAAATCATTTGGAGTCTGGAACAGAGTAACAGGTGCATCTAATCTGACCCTAAATACAGAGATACTCTTTTTGAGACATCAATGGTTTATTGGATAGGGGATCTTACACATCTGAAGCAAGGTCCTGTAGTGACACCCCACCATGTATGGCAGACTGCAGGCAGGCAGTCTTCACTCAATGTGGTGATATTTTTTAATCACTGAGAAAAGCAAGAAAAATGGCCAGGAGAGTGAAAACCTACGTAAAAGTAGTTTATCTATGGTCAGGTCAGGCTTGTGAATAATATCTTAGTCACAATAAGGCATAAAGCCCAGAAGAAGTGATTCAACTAATTTTGGTACATAATGATCTACAATCTTTGTACAAAAGAATATAAAGAAAGACTTTCAGTGGAAAAATATGTACCTAGTCGACAATTAAACATGTATAAAGCATATGCCGCATACAAAACTGGTCACATAGCAGTAAACAGAATAAATAAGACCTCTGTCCTTTAGGAGTTTCCAAACTGTGAAAATTGACAAATATTATCCAAGAAAATCAAGTCTCCTATCTTAATACCGGATAGCTTTTATTTTCAATTTTTAGTTACTTCTACAAAGAAATAAATCAAATATTTGTTTTATTTTTATTAGAAACTAAATAGAAGAGCATATTTTTTTCATTTTAAACATTTTCCCCGATAAATTCTTCATACACCCACAAAAATGTTTAGTAAGATATAAGCAAACAGCTTTCGGATCGTACTACAGCACCATATTTAAAGGAAAATACAGAATATGCTTGTTCCATAAGATCAGACAGAACCAAACTCAATTTTTTAAATACAAAATTCAGATGATAAGCCCATTCAGTCTATAAAAGTTCTTTATAAAGTGATTCTGAGTTTTGCACTGTTGCTATTACAAACTGGATGGCATTCATATAATCTTTATTACTCTTGAAGTATATTTCTCATATTTATTCACTTATCATGCAAGTTTAAATTCTCAATTTTTAATACCAGGGAATTCTCCTTCTCATAGCAATTACTGCAATACAAAATGGCATCCCTGATTATGAACACTTTAAATTTTAGCTCCATAAAACCAGATTTTGTTGAAGAACTATAGGAAGAAAGGCAATGTCATATATTCTTTCAATAAGCTCTATATTTTGTGGATTTTGCTTTAAAATATTCTAATAATGCTGAATATTAACTATAGGTTGTAATTTGATATTCACAACTGTGTAACAATTGGCATAGCAGTCAAAAACTGTCTCCAAAGAAACCAAGCAATGGTCCAAGAACAGGAACAAAAAAACATGGGCCAAAATTAATGCTAAGATACTTTCCTTGTAATACTTCCAAAGATTAGCATGAAGAGGTGACCCAAGAAGAGACAGATATGCAGGAAATTTACCCCTTATTTAAGGGATGAAACATCTGAGGCCTACTGGGGCAAAGCAGTCTCCTGACCAGAGATACATAACTTGTTGGGAACATGAACAGCACCAGAGCTCAATTCTCCATATTTCCAGTGGCTGCCATACCAAGATGTAGGGAAGGGGTTAAAAAATAGAGACGGGCTCAGTCACCACCACCCCCCCCACACACACACCCACACCCTCCAAATCTCCCACAGTTCTTCTCCTTCATTGTCCAAAATGCAGTGCCTTTCCCACTACTTATATATCTGAAGGGACTATCGTTCATTTCTTCTCTTTCTAACATCTGCCTATGAGTTTAGGCAGAATTTATCTAAATTTCTATTTGATGTTTTTTTTTAAATTATGAATCTAAGACCTGTTTTTTTAATGCAGAAGTAAAATGTAACATTGATTCTTTATTTTAATTTATTTTATTCAAGTATAGTTGATTTACAATGTTGTGTTAATTTCTGCTGTACGGCAAAGTGATTCAGTTACACGTTCTTTTTCATATTCTTTTCCATTATGGTTTATCACAGGATATTGAATATAGTTCGCTGTGTTAGACAGTAAGACCTTGTTGTTTATCCATTCTATACGTAAGAGTTTGCAGCCGATAACCCCAAACTCCCAATCCATCCCTCCTCCACCCCCCTTCCCCTTAGCAACCACAAGTCTGTTCTCTAAAAAAGTAACATTAATTCTTAAATGGAGCCCAGTGATTTAGGGTTGATTGATTATCTGTATTCCATTTAAGTGCTACGTTAAAAAAGAAAAGTAAAAGTAAGCAACGCTATTAAAACAATACAGTGACTTTAAAGAAAGCAGGGACCATAATCATAACAATGTTTCAGTCTTTTCTGAGTATTTTCCAATACAATTTTTAACTAATTTCTTCTCAGCATTTTTTTTCCACGTGTTATAATTCCATGATGGGTTGGGTTCTAAGAAAACAATAGAAAAGAAAATATGGTCCTTCTAAAGTAGAATCACAATTTAAATTTTAAACACTGAAACGGAATGTCCTTTGAGTGTGATTTTTGCCCCCTCAAAGCAGGGCTCCTTTTGATGTCCTGGGAGAGTTCAGCGCATGGAGATACAGGAGTGAGGAAGAGAAGGAGAAAAGACAGACAGTGCCTGGAAGTTGGCATCAAATTTCAAATCTGGGATGCTGAATTTTCCTTACAGCCCTAAAATCATATTCTGAAATGTAGAAGCCTGCTGATTCTGAGCCCACTTGAAAGAGAAAAGGCTTGGTCCCCAGGCTCCTGAGGGCTTTCATTGATAATCAGGAGAAAGATTTTAAGGCAATCAGACCAAGAAATTTTGAAATGTGAAATCATGTGATTTTTTTAAATCTGAGAAACTACTTTCTACATAAACAACGCTCCAGGAAAACATTACAATTAGGAAGATAGAGTACTGCGATGATCCAATTTTGGAAAAAATGAAAAGTGGTTTTTTGAAAATAAATTGTTTTGCTCTTCAAAAGCAGGGTTTTTTTTTTAGCTATGAATATACCTAATACTAAATACTAGTGTCTTCTCCTCTGTCAATCAAAGGCAAAAAACAGAAACATATTTTTGGTCTTTTTCTTCTAATTTTTAAGCTTTTAGGAAATCATACAATTTGCCCCAGGTTAATCTAAAAACTAATGTCATGGGAGAAATTTGACATAGCAGGTCCAAGATCAAAGACAGGTCCCATCTCAGGCTGGCCAGTCTTTCCTTCCCATGGTTCCTCTTGGGCCAGGAGAGAGCCTTGTAGGGCGGAGGGGAATTTTACTCCCAGATTGTGCCTCCCACGTAGAGCCCTGGGCTGTTGTAAGGTTGGCCTCATCTTCATTTAATCTCTTTCCCTGCCCAGATGAGTGCATCTGCTGGATGCTAAAGGTTCATACAACCAAAGACTGATGGTGGAAACATCACTTGCAAGTTGGAGTTAGGCTAGACCACTGAGACAGTGCTACCTGAAGGAAATGTGTAAAAAGAACACAGGCTGAGCATTCAGGCCACTACTGGATGCAATGCCAAGAGTTTCCAAAAACACTAAGAATTCAAAGGCATTCATTGGTGTCCCATATTGATAAGAAGCCATGATAGGGACTCTACACTAAGCTGTTGGGAAAGAAAGAGAGAGAGTGTGTGATTAAATCACACTAAACCATTTGGGGCTGTCTTAAATGACAGGTTAGTAACAGGACAGGTATTTCTAGGTCCTAGCTGCACTGGGTAGTCATAGAGGGAAGTTATAGCAAACTAGGCCAGCAGAGTATTTCTGTCCTGTCTAATTTAGCCCTTACAACCTTCCATCTTGTCCCCACCTTAGAAAAAGAAAAAAGAAAAAAAAGAGGGACTTCCCTGGTGGTCCAGCAGTTAAGACTCCACGCTCCCAATGCAGGGGACCCAGGTTCGATCCCTGGTCAGGGAACTAGATCCCACATGCCGCAACTAAGAGCCTGCATGCTGCCACTAAAAAAACAACAAAAAAAAGATCCAGCATGCTGCAACTAAGACCCAGTGCAGCCAAATAAATAAATATTAAAAAAAAAAAGAAAGAAAGAAAGAGAAAAAGAGACTGAAAGGAGAAACAAAGTAATGGAGTCATACCAATCATTTTTCTATCTTGAAGAAGGCAAAGTCAGCTTGTTTCTTTACATCCATTCTGGCACTTGTTCAATGTTTTATCATGTAATATTTCATAAAAATAAATATATAAATATATAAATAATCTGAATACTAAAAGTCACCTGAGGAGTTACAGCATAACCGTACAACCTTCATAATTGGTCTGGCACTCTGCACTAAGATTTTTTATTCAAAAACCCCCTAATTCTATGCTTTTATCTTAATGGGTTTCATAGAGCCAAAGTAGCTAGAATTTTTTTTTTAACTATTTGATTTTTTTAAGGATCAGGAGATTCTGAAAAAAAATTTTTTTTCTCCTTTTGGGAGATTTTTTAAAGTCTCTGTCATAAATAACTTCTAAAGGGCTGCCAAATATATCATTAGGGGTGTGACTCAAAGGTCTTCTGTTATCTAACACAAACAGATGGAGAAGACTTGAACTCTTGGAATTGCAGAAGATGCTAGATTCTCTATATTGGAAGAGGGAAAGAGAGACATCAGTAACACCCCCGTAACAACCACGAACAGTAAGTGCGTCCTAAGGGTCAGTCACTGCCTTAAATGTTTTACGTACATTATCACATTTAATCTTTACAATAACCTGTAGAACAGGTATTAATTTTCCTCCTCTACAGGTGAGGAAACAGGAGCTTACAAAGATTAAGCATTTTGTGCAAGTCAATCCCATTAGTAAGTGGAGTGAACTCAAGTCTGTGTGACTCCAAAGGCTATGTGTATGTGCTTGGCCACTATACTTCCTCATACCATCAGGTTCAGCAAAAGAAAAACACTCACTCAGGGATGCACCGTCAACATGCAAGTTGCCACAGAGTCATGGAATCTCAGAGTGGTCACCCTTATTCCAAATTTCAATTCCCTCAACATGCCAAATATTATTTCTAGTAAATATCTAGTTTCAGCTCCCTGTTGGGAAGTTTAGCAGGGGAGAAAAAGAAAAAGAAGAGAAATCTAGATAATCACAGGATATCTCTTTGTGATATCCCCTTTATCTGTACACTTATCTGGAAAGAGAGGGGGGAAAAAAAAAAGTAGAACTAAGCTGGAGTTCCATATGGTAATAAAAACTCAGCTTTCTCTTCAGCTATAAACAAATCAGTTCTAAGACAAGTAGGAGCCTCGTATTAATGAAAGGATGCCCTTATAGTTGCTCCCAGACGTGCAGAAAAAATAATGGTCCTTATGAGCCCCAGACCAGAGATAATATTGGAAATTCATCAATAAAATAATGATGTTTGTCTCATTTGCGTAGAGAGACTTTAAGGTGATATGTCAAAATATTTGAGCCCAGGTTACTCAAACTTGGAAAGGCAAGCAAGTCAATCTCAGTTGGGAAACAAAGTCCCATAAATTGTGTGCTGTGAACTGTATTTTCCAGGCGGGGACGACAGTCAGAAGCATAAAGTAAAAGATCAGTTAGGGAGGGTTTGAAGTTAAAGATAGTGGATTAAACACATACGTTTATTCTCCCTCCTGAAACTCCCCAAAACTACAGTAGAGAGGGTTTTGTTAAGCACACCACTCCCAAGGGCAAAGAGAATGGGAGACATAATAGCAAAAAAATAATAATAATAATAACTTTCAAAGTAGGGGTTGGAAAGAGGAAGAACAAATGAGAGTAAAATAAAGTAAGGAGTCCAAGAAAGCAGAATCCTAAAATCAGCAGCTGAAGGAGCCTAGCATTCTCCCTTTGACCAAGCAACTGCCCCTCCCCTCCTTCCCCCTTCCCCAGCTGAGCCTGGAACCCTTCCTGCTCTGGAGTGGGTGAAGCACGGGGCACGTGGGCCGGGCCACCACCGTGCTGAAAGCAAGGGGATTAAGTGCAAAGGAGGCAAGCATCACATACCAGATGTTGCGACCTCCCAGGCCTTTTCTCCAAAATGACTTCCAGAATTAGCAGCCAGGATCATAAGCCTTCTTTCCACGTTAATCAAGATGCGTCCATGGAGCACAGCAACAGTTAGAGACTAGACGCAGCATCTCAGCCCCACCCCAGACCTACTGAATCAGGATTCACATTTCAACAGCTCCTTGGGTGACCCGTATACATTGAAGTCTGAGCGGAACTGCTCTGACAGGGGATTGGACTCTGTGCTTTGGAAACCTTGCAGGAAAAATCTAATGATACAGACGTCAGGGATATTAAACACCCCCCCCAAAAAAATACCCAAGCAGACCCTCTATGATGAAGCCCACAATCAAAAAGCTCACCCATATGTGCAGGGTTTCCAGTCAGCTTTTTAGTGCCCGATGTTAAATGTGATCACCAAGGATGTGAGAGATATCTCTACTGTGAGAAAGAACATACAAATAATCAGAAGAAACAAAGACTGTACAGAAAAAAAAAACAAAAACAAAAACAAAAACAAACCTATTATCAATATCCTCAAAGAAATAGGGTAATATACTATATAGATGAAACAAGAAAAGAATAACATATTTCAAAAAATAAACAGAACAAAGAGAGTCTATAGAAATCAAATATAACAGCAAAAAAAAAAAAAAGAAAAACTCAAGAAGAGTTAGAAAATAAAGTTGAAAAAAGATCCCCCAAAGAAGTAGGGCAAAAGACTAAAAGATGAAAAATAGAAATCTTTTTCAATTGTGAAAGTAGGACATCAATACAGATTGTACTACATCCAAATAATAGGCATTCCAGAAAGACAGAAAAAAACAAATAGAAAAAAATATCAAACAGTAATTCAATAAAATTCCCAAAGAAATGAGTTCCCAAATGGGAAAGACCAATTGAGTGCCTAACACACTATATAAAAACAGAGCTACAGCAAGAACATTAGGGGTGTTCCTCATGAAATTTCAGAAAACTGGTGTAAAGAAAAGATTCTAGAAGCTTTGAGAGAAAAAAAACTATACACAGTGAGGCAAGCATCAAAATAGTTCCAGATTTGTCAACCTCCAAGATTAGAATTAGAAAATAATTGAACAGTGCCTTCAGAAGTCTGAGGGAAACTATTTCCAACTTAGAATATTCACTTAGCCAAAATATGAATTAAGTGTGAGGGCACTTAAAGATTTCCAGACATGTTTATCAAGTTTATCTCCTATGCACCCTTACTCAGGAAGCTACTAGAAGAGGTTCTCCACAATAACAAGGGGGAAACGAAGAAAGAGGAAGACACGGGATCTAAAAAACAGGGGAACCAACTCAAGAGAGAGGCAAAGGATGCCCCAGAATACTGGTGAAGGAGAAGTTCAGGATGGCAGGTGTACACCAGGGATAAAGGACACAGTTCAGACTGGAGGTCAAAAGGCTTTTAAGAGAGGTGGATCCAGGAGGATGAAATTGATAAAAACACCTGCTGGGCTTGAATATAATCAGAAGGGAGTTTAGAAATGATTGAGGGGGAAAGAAACAGAAAGAAAGGCAAACTAAAGAATGGGAGAGTTAGGGACTTCCCTGGTGGTCCAGTGGTTGAGACTTTGCATTCCAATGCAGGGGGTGTGGGTTCAATCCCTGGTGGGGAAACTAAGATCCCACATGCCTCACGGCCAAAAAATCAAAACATAAAACAGAAGCAATATGGTAACAAATTCAATAAAGACTTTAAAAATGGTCCACATCAAAAAAAAATCTTTTTAATAAAAATAAATTTTAAAAAAAGAACAGGACAGTTATATACTTCATTGAAATTTTTCAAAATGGTACAAGAAAGGAAAAACAATCATAGGATAGCACATAGCTCATGTGTAAATAATAGTCACATAGTCCTAAAGTCATAATCTTACGAATAGTTACAAATCTTATAAATACTGAAGACTAATTTTAAAAAATTATGACATCTATATAGGTTGAATGAGGAGGTGGTATGCATATTTGAGAATAGTGGGTAAGGTTGCTAAATTCTCATCTTCCACAGCAGGAAGTGAATAAACAATACTGAAAAATCAAGATGTTGCACTATTAGCAGGTTGTTTAGTGATATGGATGCAAGCATCAAAAGTAACAGATACAAGTTTGATAGAGGATCCTCTATTCTTCTAGAGTTGGAAAATGGAAGACAGAGGGCAGAGGCAAGTAGGTACAGCTAATCATAATAACCCTTACAGGACTATTTCATTCTTTAAATTATATGCATTAATAACTGATAAAATAAAAATTAAAATTTTAAATGAGAGAATATTAGGGTGAATCCTCATTTTCAACACAAGGAAGAGTAAATGAAAGTCTAACGGCCTAAGGGGGAAAAAATTATCATAACTTGGAAAATGTCAGAAAGGGGAAATTTTTTTCTAATTAATTAATTAATTAATTAATTAATTAATTCTTTTGGCCGAGTCATGCAGTTTGCGGGATCTTAGTTCCCCGACCAGGGATGGAACCCAGGCCCTGGCAGTGATAGTGCTGAGTCCTAACCACTGAACTGCCAGGGAATTCCCAAAAAATTTTTTTTGATTTGAAGAATGCATACTTCAGGGCTTCCCTGGTGGCGCAGTGGTTGATAGTCTGCCTGCCAATGCAGGGGACACGGGTTCGAGCCCTGGTCTGGGAGGATCCCACATGCCGCGGAGCAACTAGGCCCGTGAGCCACAACTACTGAGCCTGTGCGTCTGGAGCCTGTGCTCCGCAACAAGAGAGGCCGCGATAGTGAGAGGTCCGCGCACCGTGATGAAGAGTGGCCCCCGCTTGCCGCAACTGGAGAAAGCCCTTGCACAGAAACGAACACCATAAATAAATAAATAAATAAAATTAAAAAAAACAAAACAAAACAGAGGGAGTTCCCTGGCAGTCCAGTGGTTAGGACTCGGCACTTACACTGCCGTGGCCTGGGTTCAATTCCTGGTCGGGGGAACTAAGATCCCTCAATCCTCACGTGGCCAAAAAATTAATTAATTAAATTTAATTTAATCAAATTAAATTAAATAAACAACAAGGACCTACTGTATATCACAGGGAACTATATTCAATATCTTATAATAACCTGTAATGGAAAAGAACCTGAAAAAGAATATATATATATTTAAATACATATATATATTTAACTGAATCACTTTGCTGTACACTTGAAACATTGTAAATCAACTATACTTCAATTAAAAAAAAAGAATTTACAGTACAGGAACTAGGAGCAATAGAACAATCTGGAAGGAACTTTAAGTGTGTAAAGAGCTAAAGAAAAAATAGATTCCATAAGGCTGAGGACAGGACATTATGGAAAAAAAAATCCATATTTGAAAATGAGCTGTAAGAAATACTAGAAAAGAAAATATAGTCACTGGGATAAATTCCAGTAATTAAAGGCTACTTAACTCAGGTACCTTTTTTGTGTGTAGGGCCCCACGCTGGGGTCAAAGTTCAGTTGACAAAACTTGTGCTCAGCTTTAAAGAATCTTTTATAAAGTCTTCCAACCTGGACTCTTCACTAGAGTTCCTTCTTATACAGTCATTGAAAAAATTGTTGAATGCTACTACTACTTTATGAGAGGCACTGAGTTTGGTGGGGCAGATAATAAAAATGAAGAGCAGTCTTTGCCCTTGAGGAATTTACGATCTAGTAAGAGAGTAATTTCTGTGAGAGAGACACAAGGATAGCACGTAGTCTAATTATAAAAGCTGTAGTTGTATCAGCTACCATGTACCTAGCTTTACAAAGCGCCTACCTAATTGCATCCTCTAATCTTCACGACAACCCAGTAAGATACGTATTATCATATCATCCCCATTTTACAAGGAGAAAATGGGTCCTTAGGAAGTTATAGTAACTTTCCCAAAGTCAAACAGGTAGAAAATTTTAGGGTTAGGATTTCAACCCAAGTTCTCTGACCCCAGGACCCACCTTCTTTTTTGGTATGCTTGTATTTATGCAAAATGCTTTCAGAGCACAGAGGAAGCAGGAATGGTCTGGCCTTGTTAAAAGTCTATCTTCCCCTCAATTTGATCTCATTTTTTCTCCATTCCATGATAAGACAGTTACCACTCAAAGAACAATTTTTTGGCTAAGAAGTCAATGAATTGCAAGGTATGGTTCCAACTTGCAAGGAGCTCCTATTTCCGATGGAATGAGGGGAAAAACCTAAATAACGTATAAATATTTTAAAATATGTAAAGAATGTATATGTGTAATACAATTTTTTAAATGGGAGCTAAAAAGAGGAACAGTGAGGCCTCAAATAGTCAAATAAGAAAGCATGGAGGAAAGGAAAGGGGTTCAAGGACAACCAAGCCTTGAAGAAAAGTAAAGAAATCAAAGGAAAAAAGGAAGGAGAGTTGACTCAAAGGGTTGGAAAATTTAGTCCATGAGTTCCCATTAAGAGTGGCGATTTTTCAATCCTGGCTCTTCTATTTACCAACTATTTGAAAGGTATTACTAACCTCTGGACCTCAAGTGTCAATTTCTTTACCTTTCAAATGGGGATAAAAATACCTGATTCACAGGATTTTGTAGGAAGTAAATGAGATCATTTAAGTGACTTGCTTGGTGCCCTGCACATCTGAAGGAGCCTACAAACGTCAGAAACGGTTCTAAAATAAAAATTAAAAAAAAACAACAAATGTCAGAGGTACGTCTATTATTCCATGTAAAGCTGAGAAAATTGAGGGAAATGTAATTATAGCCTTCTAGAATATGAAGGGTTTTGAAAGAAAAGATAACTGTTTTCCATGTTCACAGAAGAGATCACCCCTGCACCCCACCCCCCAAAAAAGAGGATTTAAACTGATTTTGGCCGCACCTGATGGTGGCAGTATTGGAAGTTGGAATCCATTTCAGAGAGTTGGAAGCTGGTGGGAGCTAGTGGGGCAGGAGGGGGAGGTCATAAAAAGAGGAAAGATTTGTTATCTCTTTGGACCTATTTTGAAACCGGGAAAAGACTCCTACTCGGACTAAGATGATAGGATTCTGTAAATATATAAGCTGGTATTTGCCAATAAAAACTTCCTCCTGTGTGGCCTTTTTTATCCAATAATGATTTCCTGCTCTACTTTGGCTGCCAAATGTATCAAAATGTAATCAGTATATTCCTAAGTCAAATTGCAAGCTTTAGAAATAATGGCTAATGCTCTGATCATTTGCAATAGAATTTTAAAGCCAGCTAATGTTTAAGGTTTCTTGGGGTTTCAAACTCAGCTGTAGTTTTGTTTTAACCTTTTCCCCTTTCAACACCTCAGAAATGATCAGCAAGATTCCTCTTTGCCAAGAACCATCTTTTCTCATTAGAGTTATTCTTAGTTTCATCTGGAGTCAGAGTCAAATTTTATAATCCTCAGCTTCCGAGATAGCAACCAAATCATCTCCTGCCTGCAACTGAACATCTTTTCCCTCCAGGAAAACCTATTTACCTCTCTGCAACCCCACACCAAGAGTGCCAGCTGCCCAGAGACTGCAAAGTGGAGACAGGTTAGACTGGCCGAGTGTGACCTGGTGAGGCAAGGAAGGATACAGCATCAGGCACAGTGGGCATAGACCTCCCAACGCTTGGTTCCCCTTGTAACTAATTTGCCTGTGATCTAAACATTCCCTCTTTGAATTCCCAGGTCCCTAAACCTAGTTTGGCATCCTGATGGTGGCCTCTGGGTCTGCCCCTCTTCTTACTTCCTGCTTTTCTTAACCCAGATCCTAACTCGTGGCTCTCTCTGTTAGTGATTGCAATCCCCAACACTCGCATCTTGACAGCTCCCTAGCCTTCCAGATCCTGGAGCTTTCCATGGCTATGAAGGAAGATTCCAAGCCAGCATTTTCCCAGTGTTTTCTGCACTGTGCCAGGGTGGGGACATGCTCCTTAGACTAAATTCTCCCGCAGATTCACAATGTGCAGTAAGTAGCACAATAGAGGTTCTAAGATGTCCTGCAGGAATAAAGGGGGTGGGGGAAATGACCTGTTTTTACTTTGTTTAACCCAGCATTTTCCTATCTAGACTGGACAACTATTCTTTCATCAAAATGCCTACCTCTCCCATTTTAATCTCCTAAGCCTAAATAGCGATTTAGGATTCATACTGGGTTCAAACCTTGGCTCCAGCACATTCTAAGTCTGTGACTCTGGGCAGGTTCCCTAGCCCCTCTCAACCACAGTTTCCATATCAGGAAATCAGTGCTAACATGAGTTAATATTAGTTATCACCTTGGATTTTTGTGAGAATGAGATGCATTCCCAGCACATGCTAAGCTCTCATTAAAAGCTCTATTTTTAATTAATTCTTTCTAAATAATGCCCACCCCGTTACTATATTTGATTCCAGCTAGCCTCCCAGCTTTAAGTCTCTTTCCTGCTCCAGTGATTCCTGCAGGCTGTTGCCAAAGAATTATTCTAAAGTACTGCTTTTATCAGTTCCCTGTGTTCTGAAGTCTTTTTTTTTTTTTTTTTTAGGTGAATTAAATTACTTCCAAACTCCTCTGCCTGCCTTTGAAAGTTCCCCATACCCTGGGAGCTTCCTTCCCCGCTGCTTGCCACCAAAGCCCTGGGTTCCCTGGGAAAAGTGAAGAGTCTTCTCCATCTGCCCTGTCTCCTAACACAGGCACCTGCTGTCCATACACTGCTTCTGTGATACTGGTTCTTGGGAAAACACGCTCCTTTAAATTCACCTCCTGGTAAATCTTCCCTGAACTACACTGGTCCATATTGATGGCTCCCTTCTCTCTACTTCCTGTGGTCTGCTCCACACAATTTAGCCTTTAATTATATGCTGTCTTCCATGGTCCACTAATTGTTTCCTGCTTCTTAGTTTCATCTTCTCAAACAGGTTGTAAACAACTTGAGGGCAGGGACCACATCGTACACTTTTCTTCTTAATAACCCCAGACATGCACAAGAGTTAGGACCTCATTCATCTTTGCCAAGTAACTGAAGTTAGCCTAACCAGACTGCCAAGGAGGGATCACAGGACTCGTCCATAACTGGTACACACAACCTGAAAGACCTTCAGGTAACCCACACTTGCTACATTTTATATTTTCGTTAAACAGAATTCACCTGCTGTCTAAATATTCCCATGCTTTACCAAATTCTCAAAGTATAGATGTAGGAGTTGAGATTCCAAATTCCAAATCCCCTGTGACTTGTTTATAAATAGTGACAAGGGATGAGGAGTCAGACTCTGCTCTCTTTGGGAGCTGCTTTTCTGTCCTGGGAAGTTTATGCAAATGACGCAGGAGTTGGTGGGAGACTTAATTACTCTCCAGTGAAAACCCAGACGGCTTTTTACCACCTGTTTCTTCAAGGAGAGGCAACCAAGGCACAGGAACCCTCTGTAAAGTTACAATCCCAGAGGTAAAGTACTTTGGGATCCTTGGATGAAAGGGAACCTACAGGTCCAAGACACTATTATTATTGTCATAAATAATGGTGCTTTGTATTTTATCAAAGGCGCTCAGAGTGGCTTTGCAAACATTAACTAATTAACTAATGATGCAGCCAGAGAGACGGAGACACGTCTAAATTCGTTGACTTACCCAAAGTCACATGGAGAGTAGAACCCAGGTCTCCTGACATCCAGTTTGAACAGCCCACGCTGCTTCTCATGATGTATTAAAAAATTTTTTAAGTATGATTTATGATATAAAAATAAACCTTGGGAAAGTAAATGACATCTAACCTTTCAATAACCATCATGTAATAAAACAGCAGAAGTGGGAAAAACATCTTGAAGGAAAGATGTGTGGCTAGAATACTTTAATAAATACACGGCTTTAATCAAAACTTTCCAAAGGGAGCGAGTGACTCTTTACGGAATCTGATATTTAATCATTGCTGTTCTAATGGTTTAAAACAAAGAGGTATAATCCACCAAGTTTTAAACAGAAACTAGTCTAACAAGTTCTATACTTTATTTTGAACTCTATTTCCTTATTTTTTCAGTGTTCTCAAGAAGGTTTTCAACATTTATCAATGTGATGCAAATGTCACATGGAAGATATAAATACTACTCTTCAGATACCTCACATTCTTCCTGATTCAAAGTCATAGTTTAATATTAATGCGATTCAGGAAATTGACAAGGAACAGTGTCTCCAAGGAAACGCTTGGAGGAGGGGGAGGGAGATTTGAACCTGTGATTTGTTTAATAATGAGACACTCTGCTGTTTTGCCACTCCCCACATCACCCGTGAATATGCCAATAGATAAAATGCTCACAGTGTCCTAGAGCAGAGACCCCCATCAGAGAGCCAGCAAATCCTGACCAGATGACACCAGGCCAGTTTCCACTTCAGAAACTCCGTGTCACCAACCTTCATATTCCTTTGGTAGTTTTTTATTTCAAAATTGCCCTTCATATAATTGTACGTAGCATTGTATTTCCTAGTATCTGCCCTCATAAAGTTGGTATAAAATGGTACAGTAATCCAACTAATTCTATATCCACCATTAGAAATTTAGGTCACTTTTTCGAAGTTGAGGCATCACACAACAGAATTTTCTAGCAACATCGTTCATCTTCCATTCAAGAAGAAATAGTCAGCCTTTTATTTTGACTCACCCATTATGCTCATATTAGGCCTTTCTCTGGTGCTTACCAGCACAATGCCTGTGTCCTCAGGAAGAGATATTATAAGGAGACAAAATGACAGCCAGGATGACTAAGCCATACTGTTCACCAAAGAAAGACTAGATTAAAGATGAATATGTACAAACTTGAACCTCATTACTACCTATCAGATAGCCAAGAGCAATTGACCTGACTCCTTTGTGCTTATGTTTCCGTTTAAAGAAGAATCAAAACAATACTCTACCAACAGCAAAAAAATGTTAGGCATTTGTGATCCTCACTTATTTTAAGCGCCTGAAAGTCTCTACAAAATGAAGCCTTTATGCAATGACTAAACAAAACAGAAAGAATAATCCTTTTTTTAAAAAAAGAAAAAGAATTCAGATGATTAGTATCAACAGATACTTCACCACCGCTTGACAATTCATCTCCTGACAATTTTCCTCATAGCACACCTTCTCCAGCCAAACACTAGAAAAACCATTTATTTCCGAATATTTTCAGCCTACCAACATCTCATACATTTAAATCTATAAAAGGGACTGACAGCATCTACTGCTTAAAAGAGTTAAATTTTTTTAAGTAATAACATTCCACTTTGAAAATAAAATTGTTGTTACCATGGGCTTATCTGTGCTAATTCCCACTCCTCCCTGATTAAAAAAAAAAAAAGTAACCTATCAGGATTTAAGCATTTCTTCAAACCAAGCAACCTGTTGAACAACTTCTTAATGTGCCTATCAATCATCTGGTGATAAGAAGAGTTTGCATTCATAATAGCTAGTTGCTAAAATAAATATGAGTTACTATACCTAATTCAATCAACAATGGGACCTCAGAGGTCAGCAAAGAAATAATCAAACAATAAGTATGAATAGGTTGTAATTTTTCTGATTAACAAATGTTCTCCTTGTCATATGATGTTAAGAGCTGCTCAAAGCACTCAGGTAAATTTAGAATGTATGTATTTACTTTGGAGGGGTCTGTGTGCACTCTCCCAATCAGAAACCCATGAGCCTATAAGTTTTGCAAACATCAAGTTTTGCTTTCAGAAAACATTTCTCTGTATGGAATTTATGTTTAACAGGTTCCAGGGCCACAATTCATAGAATCTAACAGAGATCAAATAAAATGTGAATGCTGCTTTACCTTAACTACATTCGTACTCAACCCATCCAAGATTATCTTATAAAGCAGCTGATGTCGTTTGGGAGAGAATAGATACATGTATATGTATGGCTGAGTCGCTTTGCTGTGCATCTGAAACTGTCACAACATTGATAATCAGCTATACCCCAATATAAAATAAAAAGTTAAAAAAAAAAAGCAGTCGATGTAATAAAACTCGATAATTCCATCTTCTTTTCCTAATTAAAATTATATTTTCCATGCAGGGAAAGGGAGAGATTTGGGTCCTGAGACAGCCATTCCTGCAGCCGCCCTCCCAAATAACCAATGTCAATTAGAGAGTGAAAGGGTCACAGTGAAAAGCTCATCATCCATTGCTCTTATCACAACTTATAATATGACCAAAATGTCAGATCTAGGTTTCTATTGTTTCTGATTCATCATCTCCACTCCTTCCTTCTCAACCATTTTGAGGGGGATGGCAGCAGTAGCAAATAGAGTTCAGCTGCAAAATTAAACAGTTAGGCTAAAAATCTTGGAAGAGGGGGAGCGCAATGGCTTTTTAATAAAAGCAAAACATTGGGGAGGCAGACGAGAATGCAAACGAAAAGTATCATCAGGTGAGAATAATTTCTTCCTCTAGTTTAGACACATGACTCCATTACTACCCCCAAAATCTAAAGTTTTTAAACAGCTGGTTTGTTCAGTTTTGTTTTTGTTTTTTTCATAATAATTGATTTTGAGGACTGAATAAAGAGAAAAAAATCAACGGGATGAGTGGACTGGACAAGTGATTGATTTCATATATTGGTGCTTGAGGCGTCATTATTGGTTCCTGTAGAGAAATCCAGAGGCACAGAGTACCTCGTCTCTCAGTGTCACCAGCTCATTTCAAGCATCTAAGAGTGGTGGGGATTAGGGTCTTAGAAACAGAGAGAACTGAAAAATCTGTCACGTGGCATTTATAAAGGAAGCAACTGACACAAAAAGACTGTTAAATGTCTAGCTATGAAAGCACAAATGTCAGTAGACAGTCAGCGTCTTCTCTGGAAACTAGATTTTAATAGGTTTTTGATTGTCACTTTTCTTTTATTTCTTCATTACTCACACCTTGGAGGGATTCGCTTTCAAAAGGATTTGCTTAAACTTCCCCCTCAAAATCCAATTTGCAAATACACCTGCAATTGAATTTTCAATATGTACCGTCACAGGTGCCCTCCTTTGTATGCAAAACAGTCCCAGCTCACAAGTCTGCCCATGGCAACCAGGCCACACTGCAGAGTCCAGGTGACTGATTCCTGCAACACAGAAAGGGGTAGAAAAATTGAGGCCATTAT
The DNA here is from genome assembly GCF_949987535.1 of Balaenoptera acutorostrata. Taxonomy (NCBI): domain Eukaryota; kingdom Metazoa; phylum Chordata; class Mammalia; order Artiodactyla; family Balaenopteridae; genus Balaenoptera; species Balaenoptera acutorostrata. Next base: position 33,323,850 of record NC_080081.1, read on the forward strand.
TCATCGCCTCAGGCTGAAAGTCCACTTGGAGTGAATACTGAATTCTAGACCGACCTTCCAATACTCTAAGTATTGGAACTGAGCTCTGAATAAGCAGATTGAATTTAGATCTCAATTTTATTGGAAGAAATCTGTCCAGAAAGTGCAGGTACTTTCCTGATCCTTAGAAAAAAATATGATGGGTTTAAATGACTATAGACTATGGAATCCACATTTTGTTTATTCTATTTCACAACAGATCAAAATTATGAACTCTGAGTCTATGCCTATCTACTCAAGGTTTTCATCAATAAACAAATATTTTCTGAATGCGTAGTGGGTGCTTGTCTTGCAGCAGGAGCAGAAAGAAATAAAAAGGAAACACTGACTTCCGTGGATAGGTCTGAAATTATAAGATATCTATTAATAACTAAATCTGTGTAACACAGATTCAACCTAGTTGTTAAAAATGAAAAGCTACATAAAACAATTTAGGATTCCATTGCAGTAAGAACTTTATATAATCTAGCACCATTGTTTCAATTTTCTTTGAAACAGTTTATTATTTAAATTGTGTTTGAAGTTGGCATTAACTAACTAAATTATAGTAATATAGTAATTTTAAGCATCGGATATCATTCAGGGTAACTTTACTACTGACTATATCAATTTGATTATCAATTTTCAATTAAGCTAACTATTGTAACAGTAGATTATTGTAATATCTTCCCTGGTATCCTTGAAATCTCCTGCAGCACTTCTGATTCATGTGGCTCTTTATTAAAAGGTTAGGACACAGGGCTTCCCTGGTGGCGTAGTGGTTGAGAATCTGCCTGCTAATGCAGGGGACACGGGTTCACGCCCTGGACTGGGAAGATCCCACGTGCCGCGGAGCAACTAGGCCCGTGAGCCACAACTACTGAGCCTGCGCGTCTGGAGCTTGTGCGCCGCAACAAGAGAGGCCGCGATAGTGAGAGGCCCGCGCACCGCGATGAAGAGTAGCCCCCGCTTGCCGCAACTACAGGAAGCCCTAGCACAGAAACGAAGACCCAACATACCAATCAATCAATCAATAAATAAATCTTTAAAAAAAAAAAAAAAAAAGGTTAGGACACATTTCACCCTTTACTACTCAGTAAAATAATACATTTTGAATGGTTATCTTCCACGATACAGGTTTAAACTATACTGCCTGATATTTTCTAATTGCAGCCATTTCTATGTTTGAATTTTTTTTTTTTTCTTTCTCAGGCTCCAATTTAATTCCTCTTCCTTTTCCTGCACCTCCCTGCCTTCATATCAATCTGGGGCCCTTTCAATCTGCTTCTTCATTTTTTGCTTCTAGCCAACCCATCCCTAACATCTTAAAATCTACGTCCACACAGTTGCCATTTTATATCACACCAATAAATTACCTTTGGTCCATAGCACCCAACAAAAGCTTGGTAATTACAGGAAGGGGGGAGATGAGAAGTGTATTCATTTGTCACATCATCCCTAGAGAAAAATATTTATGTTTTTAAAGAAACACAAAAGAAAGTTGGTGGTTTAAAAAAGAGCAGGGGGGCTTCCCTGGTGGCGCAGTGGTTGAGAATCCGCCTGCCAATGCAGGGAACACGGGTTCGAGCCCTGGTCCGAAAGATCCCACATGCCGCAGAGCAACTAAGCCCGTGCGCCGCAACTACTGAAGCCGGCGTGCCTAGAGGCCGTGCTCTGCAACGTACAACGAAGAGTAGCCTCTGCTCACCACAACTAGAGAAAGCCCCACGCAGCAACGAAGACCCAACGCAGCCTAAATAAATAAATAAATAAATTTATTTATTTAAAAAAAAAAAAAAAAAAAACAGAGCAGGAATGGGCTTCCCTGGTGGCTCAGTGGTTAAGAATCCGCCTGCCAACGCAGGGGACACGGGTTTGAGCCCTGGTCCAGGAAGATCCCACATGCCGCGGAGCAACTAAGCCCGTGTGCCACAACTACTGAACCCTGCGCGCCTACAGCCCGTGCTCCGCAACAAGAGAAGCCACTGCAATGAGAAGCCCGTCGACACAACTAGAGAAAGCCCACGCGCAGCAACGAGGACCCAACGCAGCCAAAAATAAATAAATTAAAAAAAAAAAAAAAAAGAGCAGGAAAGAGGAATGTGGGCTGTAGTATTTTAGCAGATTCTTACATCACTCCTAGTATCTGCCTCCATTGTTGGACTTATCACGCTCCATTGTGATATGTATCTGTCTATCCCACTAGATTGAGAGCCCTTTGAGGGCAGGAGCTCTGGCTAGTGTCAGGTCAGCCTCCAAGTAGATAACTAATAAACGTTTGGGGAGTGAGTAAATAAATTCCTTTCTGTTGGAAGACACTGAACCATCGCTCCTACCCATACCGTTCCACCCACTCCGCTCCTATACAATCCTATCTCCCTTCATTTTCCTGAAGGCACCCATCCAGGTCTCTCCCCCGTCAGCCTTTCCTCTGGGTCTCCTGTTCTCTCCGCTAGCAATGCTGGGGGCAGGAAGCCTCCGGTAAAGCCTGACTAGGGTTGCTTGCCAGAATTATGCGCATCACTAATCTTGATGTCATTGCCTGTCCTTTGGAGAGCTAAGGCAGTCTTCAAAATGTACATGTCCCACTCAATGACCTTTAAGATTCCTAGCAATTCTAGGATTGCGAGATAAAAGAATTCAGGTCTGTTAGTCTTCTTGGAAATTCCTGCTTGTAATAGATGTAGTAGCAAGTTCTAGGGCCTCCAGATTCCGTCTACCTGTTAACCTTGAAAAGCATGAAAGAAAACATAGACTATAAACATAAAATTAAAAGTGCATAGATAACCCTAAAAAGCAGAGTCAGACCTAGACTGTGGGTCTTTCTTTCCCTCCCCCAGTCGCCACCATATCCTTTTCCCTGGCCCTTTGGCTTACCTGGGAAGAGATTTACACCAAGGATTTCAACTACCCGTCTGAATGTCAGAATCGCCTGGACACTTCAGATTCAGATTCCTGGGCCTCCTGTGGTCCTCAGCCCCCAGCCACCTCAAATTCTGAGTCAGTGACATTGGAATTGCATCAGGAATGTAGATGTTTAACTAGTTTCCCTGATCATGACATTCAGCCAGATATAGGAACCAGGGAACTAGGGCTAGATTCACTAAAAAAAAACCAAGACTTTACCTCCTCTAGGGACCCACAGCCGGCCAGTGAGAAGGTTTCGAGAGCCTCATTTAACTCTTGGCCACTGAATCGAAGTGGTTTTCAGTAGAGCAGTCAGAAGCTAGTGGAAGAAGATAGGGAGTTGAACTCTGCTGGGAAAACCTAATGAGCTTTCTTGGTTGAAAGAATATAAATACGATTTGGATTTGGTGAGACAAAGAGGCTTACAGAGGCTGGAGAAACGACACTATCAAAGTATAAGCATCAGAAAGAGGTTTTTTTTGTCTGAATGGAGAGGACCAGAGAGGGTTTAAGAGCATGAGAGCAATAACAGCAGAGCTGGCTTCCCTGGTGGTGCAGTGGTTGAGAATCTGCCTGCCAATGCAGGGGACATGGGTTCGAGCCCTGGTCTGGGAAGATCCCACATGCCACGGAGCAACTAGGCCCGTGAGCCACAACTATTGAGCCTGCATGCCTGGAGACTGTGCTCTGCACCAAGAGAGGCCATGACAGTGAGAGGCCCGTGCACCACGATGAAGAGTGGCCCCCGCTCTCTGCAACTAGAGAAAGCCCTTGCACAGAAACGAAGACCCAACACACCCAAAAATAAATAAATAAATTTAAAAGCTAGGCTTTAAAAAAAAAAAAAATAACAGCAGAGCCATTAACTTGAACATGACAACCCTGGAAGGCTTTTTTTTTTTTTTTCCAACAAATGGGTATTGAGCACCCATTTGCCAAGTTCTGTTCAAGGTGCCGGGGGTTCAAGGATCTCCACGGGCGGTCCCTGCCCTGAAGGAGCACGACAAAGTGAGAACCTCTGATATCAGCCACAAGGAATTAACACTCATCCATTGCAATCTCATTTTGCAGAAGAACATGGTAATGGAGCAGATAAGAATTTCTTACTTAGCCTCTGGGATTTTGAGAAAAAGTTTACTAACTGAAAAGTTCACTTCATTTCCCAGTAACATTTTCTTTGGTCAAAGAGGTAAAGTGAAATATTTTCTAATACTACCCCAATTCCCACATGTCTATAATAGCCTCCTGGTCTCCCTGACTCTGGCCTTTCCTATAGCTTTACATACTAACCCATGATTAATCACCCTGGTTCAAAAATGGTCCCTGGCTCCCAGTGCAGAACAAAATAAAACGAATAAAAGAACTGAATCACTTAAACTTACCTTCTAGATCCCCAAAGATATAACCTCAATATTCCTTGCTAATATAGCCCCGGTATTCATTCATGCATTCATTCATTCATTTATTCAAGGAGTATTCATTGTACTCTTGCTACTTATTGAGTCTTGAGAATGCAAAAGAGAAAGTAAGACAGCTTTTGCCTTCAAAAAGGTAAAAAATGGAAAAACATCTAAGTAACATCATCATCATAATAAAATAATCATTGGATGATCACACACCAAATGTAGTGGGTCCTTAAAAAGATGAGTCAAGTTTCGGGAGAGGGGATGGAGGAGAATCTGGAAAGGCTTCAAGGAAGGCATTTTTTTAAGAGCTGAAACCAAAGAATGAAAGTAGAATTTTCCAGGAGGATAAGAGAGGAAAAAGCAAAACAGCAAGTGTGAAGACCAGGGCAGTGTCAGGGAATGTGGCAGTTCCTCCCAACTCTTAGTTGGGGGTCCAGTACTGCAGGCCATACTGCAAGATGGGGAAAGGTAAGGGGGTGTGACCAGGCAGTAGGTAGGAGATACATCATCATGGCTCTAAAGTTTAGATACTTCTTCTGTTGGTGATGGGGAGACATTGGAGAACATCATGCAGGGGAACAACATGATCAGATTTAGAAAGATCATCCATCTCCCAGTAATGTGGACAAGATATAGGGGACCAAGTGCAAAGAAGGACGAGACAGAGGGAGAGTTAGAGGGAGAACAAAGGGGCAGTAGTTCAAGCTGGAGCTGATGAGGGTTTTCCACATAATTCTAGTCAAACCAAACACCCTCTTGTTCCTCATTTAAAAACCACAATTTCCTGTTGTATGATTTTGTTCTTATATCCAGGAATGCTGCCATCCTCCAACCCTGCCAATTCCACACGTGCCAATTCGGCCCAAATTATTTCTCTCCTACGGGTTTTCCCTAAAATCCCAAAGGGAAATCTCTCTTCCTGTTCGAATGCCTATAACAATCAATATCTCTCTTAAGGCACATAGCACTTTTTCCCTGCGGTATATTTCTTGATACATGTGCAGTGACTCTTCTGTGACCACAAGCTCACAGAGAAAAGAGCAGAACTTAGGCATCAGACAGGTCTGGTGTAAAGCTCACGCCCATGACTACAAAGCTGATTTATAGGGCTTTAGTTACCCCAAGGAGTTTCAGTTTCCTCATCTATAAAATGGAACAAGTAAGACCTATTTTGCAAGATATTTTTGAAGTGTAAATGAAATAATCAATATAAGGCACCAGCATAGAAGTTGACCCTCAGAAGGCCCTCAATAACTGGTAGTTACTAATACTACGAATAGATTAATCATTTACTTGATGCTGTATCCATGACTGATTTATCTTCAACTCTGCGGCAACACTGTGCACAGCGCTTAGTATGAAGCCAGAATTCAGCCTGTATTTGATGAATAAATAACAATAGCTAACATTTTAAGCCCTGACTAAGTGCTAGGCACTGTTCTAAGGGCTTTATGTGAATTATCTCTTTGCTTCCTCACAATAACCTTATAAGGCAAATACTGTTATTATCTCTATTTTACACCTGGAAAGGTGTTGCTTCACTTCTTTCAGAGCTCAGCAGCTAACAAAAGGAGAGAATGACTCACGATTCACAAAGAGGTCTTTTTTCTGGGAAAGCTCATCCATTGGTGAGGTAGATATGGTCAATGTCATGCAATTTGAACTGCTAGAGAGAATTCATGTTCCACAAATAATATGACATCATTACTTGAAATTCACGTGAAGAATCTTCCATTGAGTTACCAGTGTTGAATGGATTAGAAATATAGTCCTTCTGAATTCTGAATAGTTTCGCCTTTCAGTTAGGTGGCTGTTATGGGATAAATGTATCCCTCCAAAATTCATATATTGAATTCCTAACTCTCAGTACCTCAGAATGGGACTATACCTGGAGATAGGGTCTTTAAAGATGTAATCAAGGTTAACTGAAGTCATTAGGGTGACCCCAAATTCAACATGACTGGTGTCCTTATAAGATTAGGAAAAACACATACACAGAGGGGAGACTTTGTGACTAGAGCAGGCACTGACTGAGAGAAAAACTTGCAATGCATGTATCTGAGAAAGGACTTGCATTAGACTATATTAAGACCTCAGCAGGGACTTCCCTGGTGGCACAGTGGATAAGACTCCACGCTCCCAATGCAGGGGGCCTGTTCGATCCCTGGTCAGGGAACTAGATCCCACATGCGTGCCGCAACTAAGAGTTCACATGCCACAACAAAGGAGCCCGCCTGCTGCAACTAAGCCCTGATGCAACCTAGTTAGTTAATTAATTAATTAATTATTTTTAAAAAGACCTCAACACAATAATAAGAAAAAAAATTATTTTTTTCTTCCAGTTTTATTGAGATACAACTGACATACACCACTGGAACCAACCAAATATCTTTCAACAGGTGAGTGGATAAACAAACCATGCTCTATCCACACAATGGGATACTACTTGGCAATAAAAGGAATGAAATGTTCATACACACAACAGGAATGAATCTCAAAATAATTATATAATATATATATCCAAAATAACTCAAAGAAGCTAGACAAAAATGAGTACATACAGTATGGTTTCATTTATATAAAACTCTTAAACATGCAAAGTAGGGGCTTCCCTGGTGGCACAGTGGTTAAGAATCCACCTGCCAATGCAGGCAACACGAGTTCGAGCCTTGGTCCAGAAAGATCCTACATGCTGCGGAGCAACTAAGCCCGTGCACCACAACTACTGAGCCTGCGCTCTAGAGCCTGCAAGCCACAACTACTGAAGCCGTGCACCACAGCTACTGAAGCCCACGTGCCTAGAGCCCGTGCTCCACAACAAGAGAAGCCACTCCAATGAGAAGCCCGCGCACCGCAACGAAGAGTAGCCCCCGCTCGCCGCAACTAGAGAAAGCCTGTGTGCAGCAATGAAGACCCAACACAGCCAAAAATATAAATAAATAAATAAATTTATGTTTTAAAAAATGCAAAGTAGATAATACTGACAGAAAGCAGATCTGTGTTTGCCTGGGAGAGGGGAGGGGGCAGGAGTGGCAGAGGAAAGAATGTTAATGGGGCATGAAAAGACTTTAGGGTGATGAATATATTCACTATCTTGATGGTGGAGATGGTTTCACAGGTGTGTATACATATTTATATATATATATAGTAGGTATATATATGTCAACACATCAAATTGTATGCTTTAAATATGTGCAGTTCACTGTATATCAATTACACCTCAATAAAGCTGCTTAAAAAGAATCAATCATAACAAAAGCAAGAGCTACGTGGGCCACTTTATTGGTTGGCTCATTCAGAGAGCAGTTTGGGATCATTCTTTTTTGTTGTTGTTGTTGGTTGTTTAGTTTTTATTTCATAACCATAAACTTAACTTTACAATTCAGCTAAACTTGGAGGGGAATAAGGAAAATATGGAACCCAAAGAAGTGCAATGAGAGCACAAAGATTATAGGATATTTCAAGCAGATGGGGATGAAGGGGTGCTCTCCTGAGCTACAGAAGGAATGTTCTGGTGGTTAAGATAAAACACAAGTCAAATTTATTATTAGATTTGTCCACAGTCAGCAGTGGTGATCTTCTTGCTGGTCTTGCCATTCCTGGACCCAAAGCGTTCCATGGCTTCCACAATATTCATGCCCTCTTTCACCTTGCCAAAGACCACATGCTTGCCATCCAACCACTCAGTCTTGGCAGTGCAGATGAAAAACTGGGAACCGTTTGTGTTGGGGCCAGCATGTGCCACGGACAAGATGCCAGGACCCGTATGCTTCAGAAGGAAATTCTCATCACCAAATTTCTCCCCATAGATGGACTTGCCACCAGTGCCATTATGGTGTGTGACGTCACCACCCTGGCACATAAATCCCGGAATTATTCTGTGAAAGCAGGAACCTTTATAACCAAAGCCTTTCTCCCCAGTGCTCAGAGCACGAAAGTTTTCTGCTGTCTTTGGAACTTTGTCTGCAAACAGCTCGAAGGAGACATGGCCCAAGGGCTCACCGTCGAAGGCGATGTCAAAGAACACCGTAGGGTTGACCATGGTTGGGCAGCGAGGGAGGTTCTGGGGTGGCGGCGTCTGCAAAGCTGCGATCATTCTTTTTTTTTTTTTTAAACAATTTTTTTTTTTAATTTTTATTTATTTGTTTATTTATTTATGGCTTGTGTTGGGTCTTTGTTTCTGTGCGAGGGCTTTCTCTAGTTGCTGGCAAGCTGGGGCCACTCTGCATCGCGGTGCGCGGGCCTCTCACTGTCGTGGCCTCTCTTGTTGCGGAGCACAGGCTCCAGACGCGCAGGCTCAGTAGTTGTGGCTTACGAGCCCAGTTGCTCCACGGCATGTGGTATCTTCCCAGACCAGGGCTCGAACCCGTGTCCCCTGCATTGGCAGGCAGATTCTCAACCACTGCGCCACCAGGGAAGCCCGCTGGGATCATTCTTAAAGGAGCTTGCGGTAGAGGAGAGATAGAAAGATAGGTTTCTTGCACACACCTTTTTTCAGGAATGTGGGAACAAGACTGTTGGTAAGGAAAGCCCAAGGAATGACACTCCCGTGACCATCCACCAAGACATCCTGAGGACCCTGCTGGGCCTGCCCGTGTGTGGAAAGTGAAGGAGAGTTGAAGGCTGCTGGCTCAACTCTCAAATAGCAAATTAAAATTATTATTTAACCTTTCCACCCCTGACTGTTTACGAAGAGAAGTATTTACTTAATGTTCTTGGGAAGGTCTAAAGTAATGTAATCAAAGTACAGTCCATGTAACTGCCACTGGCCTGTGATAATATCAATAAAAAATACTGAGAATAAACACTCTGAAATTTATACAACCATTTCACAGGGTAATTTGATATCTATCACATCTAATATTAAAAGGTTTGTGGGAATTCCCTGGCGGTCCTGTGGTTAGGACGCCTGTGCTTTCACTGTCGGGGTCGTGGGTTTGACCTCTGGTTGGGGAACTAAGATCTTGCAACCAAATAAATAAATAAATAAATAAAATAAAAAGTTTAGGCTGGTACTTGGTATACATTTATTCTATTTTTCTATTTTAAATATTTTCTTGAAAATTGTTTCTGAAATTAATGTCTCATTTCTCTTATTCTTATCATATTTTTAAAAATGTCAGTCCATAATAGATTGGAAATTTTACTTTTTATTTATTTATTTATTTATTTTTGGCCACACAGCTCGGCTTGTGGGATCTTAGTTCCCTGACTAGGAACTGAACCCAGGTCCCAGCAGTGAAAGCGCCAAGTCGTAACCGCTGGACTGCCAGGGAACTCCCAAGATTGGAAATTTTTAAAACTGTCCTTCATCACACATAATTTGAAAAGTGTTGGTTCCAAGTCGGTCTCCTCTTTTCTGCTTCTAGAGAGTCTGACTCCCAGAATGTACTCATGGAGAGAAAAAAGTTAAAAACACTTTTGTGGGACTATGTTAATTATGTCATGAAAAATATTTAATGACATGGAAAAATTATCATGACATAGGTAGAAAACAAAGCAGACTACAGACGAAAATGTAGAGTGTAACCCTTAAGTTTGCAAAATGGATTTATGAATGGCTGGTAGTTACCTCTGACTGGTGTCTAGCATGGATACCAGGTTATAGATGAAGAATAAATGGTAGAACCATAGGAATCTTTATTTTCTTCTTTCAGCTTAACCATATTTCTACAATCAAGTCATATTTTGTAATGTAAATTACCTTTATTCTTTGGAAGGTTATAGGCTTATTTTAAGGAAGAATTAAGACCGTGTTATGTTTTTTGCTTGTATTGCTCCATTTAGTTTAGATTTTAAGATAATAATTAACTTTAAAGGAAAGAAATAATCCTTGTTTAAAAATCAAGTTTAAGTTGTTTTAATTCCATGGAATATTTTCATACTTTTTACAAATAAAATTTGCATGTGAACTTCCACTTCTGGATCATAAATAGTGTTCACTGTACACAGGCAAATTCTAAATAATTAAGTAGTATTGAATAATGAAAACAATAGAGAGAGGGTCTAGACTTATGTGTGACAATGCTATCAGCCAAATTTCCATAACAACTAACATTTTACTGTGGGCTGTGTGCACATGATTTGAACATAACATTTATGTCTACAGTAAAACTCTTCAATTGTTTCTTTCTGCAAAAAAAAAAAAAAAAAAAAAAAGGCCGGGGGGGAAAGAAAACATCTAATTTTAATGTAACACTAAATCCAAAGGCAGTACAGCTGTTTGGTTTTGGTTGTTTAACTCAGCTGTTTTATTCTGAGAAAAGCACAGCTGCCTTTTGATGTCGTCTGCTATTCAAGACTGTTCTTTAGTGGGGGGTGAAATGTATGAGGAGAGCTCAGAGACCACTGGTCGGTTCAGCTTCCGCTCTTGCTACATTGTCATTTCTTGGTGTCTCTCTTCACGTTTCAACATTGGCTAATGCAAGTTCCTTCCCTTGTTCACTGCCTTTCCCTCCAGAATTCTGCAGTACTGTTGGTGGAAGGGTAAATATTCTTTTTTTTTTTTTTTGAAGGACAATTTTTGAGAACCTATTCAGATCTTAAATGACATATCTGGATGATATTAAGAAATTATTCATTTTTGAGGTACAAAGATGGTGTTGTGGTTATGTTTTTTTAAAAGAATCATCTTGAAGTGACGCATACTGAAATAGTTACAAATGAAATGATACAATGTCTGAGATTTGCTTCAAAATAATCAAGGGGAGGGAAGGCAGGGGAAAAGGTAAATTAAGGGTGGCTGTGAGTTCATAAAGGGGTAGTGGGCGTTCATTCTACCGTTCTAATTTTATATTTGTTTGCAAATCTCCATAATAAAAAGGCTTTAAATCGGGTAACTTAAAACAACATAAATACTTATATTTATGTTATTTTTCCTCTATTTAAATTAAATGACCCCTGGGCTTTCCTGGTGGCGCAGTGGTTAAGAATCTGCCTACCAATGCAGGGGACACGGTTCAAGCCCTGGTCCGGGAAGATCCCACATGCCACGGAGCAACTAAGCCCGTGCGCCACAACTACTGAGCCTGAGCTCTAGAGCCCGCAAGCCACAACAACTGAAGGCCGCGCACCTAGGTGCTGTGTTCCACAACAAGAGAAGCCATCGCAATGAGAAGCCCGCGCACTGCAACGAAGAGTAGCCCCCGCTCACCGCAACTACAGAAGGCCCACGCGCACAGCAAGGAAGACCCAACGCAGCCAAAAATAAATAAACTAATTAAAAAATAAATAAATAAAATAAATCAAATGACCCCTCAGTTCCACATCTAGAGATGTATCCTACAGAAACTCATCCACAGGCACACATTTATATAGAAAGATGTTTTCTTTAACATTGTTTAGAATAACAAATAATTGGAAACCATATTCACGTTCCACAACGGGGGAATGGTTAAAATTCACTGTAATTCATTCCACTGTCTATTTTGATAACAAACACCCCCCCACTTAGAATTAGTTACTATAGGATAATGTTAATAAAAGTCATAAGATACTGCTTATAAGGACCCTGAGTGACACTTCAAGGAGGAAATCTCACACTGGATGGAAGTCTGGCAGTTCACGAGTGATTTGCCACTCAGCACGATGCCAAGCCCCTACAAGGGGAGTGAATTGTCTCCTCGGAGATCTCATGGAGAACTATGCCAGCAATCCTGGTGACTCAGAGCAGGAGAGGGCTGACAAACCCAGGGTGATGTCACCACTTCCTGCCTCAGGAAGTCTCTGGGAGGGGGAGGAGAGGCCTGTGTCAGGTAGACAAGATCAAAGGCCTGGGAACATCCCCACTTTCCTTTCTTCTTGTATTCCCTTTAGGTATAATCTCAAGGAATGTACTTGTCATTCTGCTTCGACAGTGGCTTGTATTATTTGGCTTGGATAGTTTTCTCAAGTCAGTGGACAAAACACTCCCTAAAGGCCCATCCAAGCTGTGGGGTCTGTTCCTATACATGGCAGCTCTGATCCTCCATTATTCCTCAAGACACAGTCAGAATCTGTGCTTCTGTCTAAGCAGATTAATCCACTTGCTTTATCTTATCAGGACTCACCTACTACTCTTGACAGGCCCAGGCATGCTGCACCCTGGAGCAACTCCTGCCCCAAAGGGAGACTGGGAAGCCCTCTAGATGAACTGAAGTTACCTCAAGTCCAGTTTCCCTAATTCCTTGAGTCTGACGGGCTGCCCTAGACTTAACGTGAGTCTCGTGACTCTTGAGATGGGTTTGTTATTTCAGAGTCAAGGAGTTGAAGTCAGAACACCCAGTTCTGTCTCTTACCAGCTATGTTTCCATGAGGAAAAATAAACCACTTACTCTTGCTGAGCATTATTTTCCTCATCTATAAGATTGGTGTAATAATAAGCCCATTATAGGATTATAGTAAGGTAGGTAATGTGTGTAAAAAAAGACCCAGGACAGTACCCTGGCACACAGTATGCGTTGGTTATATCTGATACACTGCCTGGTTTTCATCACACTCTTTGGCTGTGACAACCAGACTTATAAGATTAGGCCTGATCACCTGACACCAGGTTCATCTGGACCACCCCTTTCCAAAAATTGACCCCTCCCTGTTTCAACAATACTCCGTTTTCCTGGTCACTGTTTTATCGTGTTCTCTTTGACTCTCTGTTGCCTATAATCATGGCATGGTGGCCACACCTCATAAAGTACTTATAGAGATGTGGTTATGGAAAACAAACAGTTGCTTTTTCAAAAAAGGGAGGCAATATCACTTTCCTCTTGGTTAGTTCTCTGTCCAGGGAGACCTGAGGCAAAGATGCTGGCTGCCCAAGTGGACACCAAGGGGGGAAAGTGGCGGGGTGTGGTGGTGGGATGAATTGGGAGATTGGGATTGACATATATACACTAATATGTATAAAATAGATAACTAATAAGAACCTGCTGTATAAAAAAATAAATAAAATTCTAAAATTCAAAAAAAACGAAATTAATGTACTGAAGCAGCCTAAATGTCCATTGACAGATGAATGTATAAAGACGATGTGGTATATATAGAGATATAGATATACATACACACACAGACACACACACAATGGAATATTACTCAGCTATATAAAAGAATGAAATAACGCCTTTTGCAGCAACATGGATGGACCTAGAGATTATCACACTAAGTGAAGTAAGCCAGACAAAGACAAATATCATATGATATCACTTATATGTGGAATCTAAAAAAATGATACAAATGAACTTATGTACAAAACTCACAGGCATATAAAACAAACTTATGGTTACCAAAGGCGGAAAGGCGGGGAGGGATAAATTGGTAATTTGGGATTAACAGATACACACCACTATATATAAAATAGATAAACAACAAGGACCTACTGTATGGCACAGAGAACTATATTCAATATCTTGTAATGACCTAAAATGGAAAAGAATCTGAAAAAGAATATATCTAGATAGATCTATACATATATCTAGATAGATCTATACATATATCTATCTCTATATCTACCTATATATATATATAAAACTGAATCACTTTGCGATATACCTGAAACATTGTAAATCAACTATAGTTTGGGAATTCCCTGGCAATCCAGTGGTTAGGACTCAGTGCTTTAGTGAAAGCTGGGGTCCAGGTTCAATCCCTGGTCAGGGAACTAAGATCCTGCAAGCTGCGCAGACTGGCAAAAAAAAACAAAAAAACAAAAAAACTATAATTCAATTAAAAAAAAAAAAGAAATTAATGTACTCAGCAAGGGAAGTTCATTTAAGTCCCAAATATTTCAGACGTAGCCTTGAATCTTATTACGTAGTAATAGAATTTTTCAAGACAGTTGCGACTGTAACACAGAACAATAGCTTTTTAATAATTTCTGGTGAGAATTCATGACCATTTTTACTCAGATTTAAATCACCCTAATTTTCTTGGTCTAATGTACCTAAGATTTCTTCCATCTTAGGAAGAAATACCTTCCAAAACACCTTCCATCTTTATGAGGTATTTTTACAGATACTTTTATTTAGTCAACGTGTATTTATTGAGCATTGACTTTGTCCCAATCCCAGTGTGGAACATTCAGAAATGGAAAAAATGATTTTTCCCTGTGCCGTTTTTTTCAAGATAACAGTATCTTCTTGTACATCTCTGTACTTTACAAACCATACACCCCAGTATTAGTACCTCAATGCAGATTACTTTCAACCATTTTGTATAATAAAGAACCTCCAAATATTATTATACCTACCTCCTTCTAAACATACACTTCTTCAGTTTTCTTTTGTCTTTTATGCAGACCTTCATGAGAGAAACTGAGCCTCCTCTCATCAAACTACCAAAGGTGGGCTCGATGCCAGGGGAGGGACAGAGTCAACCATTCAGAATTATCCGGCAGTTTCCAAAGGCACAATAGCGCACACATTTCACGCTTTCTTGTGTGTTTACTGTCCTCCTTACCTCCCCTTCCTCCTTCTGCCCCCGTTAATTTTTATCAAATTAAATGCTAAATTGTTTAAAAGTTAAATACTTCTACAAGGCTTTTTTAATGAAAAATCAATAATCCCACCTTCCCTCTTTCTGCCATTACCCCATCCCTAGACACACCCACATTCAACTATTTCAGCCCAGTACTCAATATTCTCCTCCCTATTTCTACATAACACGTTTGCTTTGCCAACTTTTTCTTTTACATGAAATCAATAATTGTGTGTGTGTGTGTGTGTGTGTGTGTAAGTTTCTGTTCGTTTGGTTTTCTATACACAGATCTCTAATTAAACCCCCCACATCTTCGCCAGATGTCTAAATCAGGGGTCAGCAAACTTTTTCTATAAAAGAGATAGACGGTAAATATTTTAGGTTTTCTGGTTCACATACAGTTTGCTACATTTTTTTGATCCAACCCTTTAAAAATGTAAAAAACCCTTTGTAGGGACTTCCCTGGTGGTCCAGTGCATAAGACTCTGCGCTCCCAGTGAAGGGGGCCCAGGTTTGATCCCTGGTCAGGGAACTAGATCCCGCATGCATGCTGCAACTAAGAGTCCGCATGCTTCAACTAAGAAGTCTGCATGATGCAACTAAGACCCGGCACAGACAAAATAAATAATAATTAAAAAAAAAAAAAAAGAAAGAAAACCTCTGTAGCTCACAGGCAGGAAAAAAATTACGCCTTAGGTTGGATTTGGACTTCAGGCTGTGGTTTGTCAACCTCTGGTCTAAATCGCCTTGAAAGACTTTCAGATGTATCCAATATTCCATCAATTTCATATCTTGGAGAAGAATCTCCCAGAGATTTTTAATTGATTCCAGTCCTGCCTGGTTACCTGTTCTCTCACCTTATCCAGAGGATCCCCTTCACTTCTCATCTGCACAGGGTCCCATGCACAGATAATTTTCAGTATTCCATATCTTTCTCTTTCTTTATTTACTCCCTCATTTTGGTGAAGTGTAGACTTCAGCAGCTTTCTGCAAGGTAAAAGAGTAAAAAATTTGAGACCTTGCATGTCCAAAAAATATCTTATTCTTCCCTTGAACTTGACTGATAGTATGGCTGGTTATAAAATTCTAGATTAAAAATCATTTTTCTTCATAATTCAAAAGGCATTTCTCCACTATCTTCCAGATTCCAATGTCACCGATGAAAAGTCTGAAGCATTTCAGCTGCCTTTATATATGACTTATTTTCTCTCAGGAAGTTTTAGGAACTTATTTTTGGTCCCAGGCTTTGAAAGTTCATACAGATGTATATCTATTCACACTGGTGTGTTAGGACATCAAAGCCTTTTACTCTTGAAATTCATGTCTTTTGATTTTAAGGAATTTTCCTGAATTATTTTCTTAATGTCTCTCCCTACCCCCAGTTTTTCTAGTCTCTCTTTCTGGGACTTATTGTTAGATGATAGAACTCTACTTATCTTCTTTTAGACTGGAACTCTATCTTTTTTGCATTTTTCTGTTTACTTTTGATTCTTTCATTTCTGCTCTCATATTTTGAATTTTAATTTTTTGCTCTGCATGTTCAAAGCATCCTGTTTGTTTCATAGTTGTGGTATCTTTTGTATATCTCTGAGGCTATTAATAACAGTTTTGTTTTGTTTTTATATTTGACCTATCTCACGTAGTTTTTTCTTCTCCAGGTTGCTCTTCTTTGTTTTATCTCTTTCATGTTAAATCATTTCCACAGATATCTGGCAATTCTTGGTTGTTTATTAATATTTAATAGTGAGGGACCAACAATTGGAAGCTCTGAGTATATGCGTGAGGCTAACCATCTGTGGGTTTCTCTGTGAGTGATCTGGTTGGGCCATATTATTGGAGAACTCGGGATTTTCAGTACATTTAGATCTTTCCTCTTGGGCTGGTCCATTCTGAAGAATTTTCCAGCCTCCTGCCTGGAGGATAAAGGCTTGGTTCCAGCATTCTGGGAACCAAATAAAGAAGAGAAGAGGAACTGGTTCAACAACCAACATGCACATTTATTGAATTCTCCTATTTTCTGTTTGGCACTCCTCCCCACAACTGGGCCTGTAGTCTACTAATTTAGAGACCCTCTGTCTTTACCTTCTCCAGAGAATAAGCAGATAAACCTCCATTCTTCTGCTGGGGAGGGCACTAGCTTATTATGCCCTGTTCATGGTGTTGATGATGGAGTGGGTGGCGGCTTGGGGGAGGTTGCGGGATTGGCGGGGGAGTGGGGAGGGGGAGGGGGGTGGACTAGGTAATTAACAACTTCTTAGACAAACTGTTAACAATTGTATTTTGGCTCTACTTTTAGAAGTCCTTGAGTATACAAATTCCTGAGATCTTTTGGGATTTTCATGGGGATTAGAATTAGGTTTGTTCCTAGTTTTCTCCACGACTACTTTCAGATTTAGCTTTTTTTCAGTTCTGCTCAGCTTGTTGCTTCTTCTCTGTAGCTTTTCCCGGTTCCCACAAGCTTGTTGGTACTTCTGTTTTCCTTTTCGCCTCATAGCTTTATGCCTTGAAGGAAAAAGGCTCTTCATTTTAGTGGGGCTTTAGGAGGCTGCAAAATTAGAGGCATGTAATCTACCATTTTTTCCCTAGACGTCTGTATAAGCTTCTTAGTTTTCCATTCAATTCCTTTCATATATATATCATCATTCAAATGTCTTTGGTTGCCAAATAGCATTAAGCTTTTACATTCATGTTCAAGAATATTACCATTTCTATATCCCCAAATGCTTTCATGGGGGTGGGAAGCACTGAGAGTGATAGGTGAAATAAAGATTGCTGGTTTACAAAGAAAAAGGGAAATTCTGAGTTTTCATGTAGCAAACTCTTCTAATCACACATAGCTCTCATGTGATTTATTATGCTTTTTTTTTTCTTAATAGTCATTGTTAAATAAGTATTAAGTAATTGCCAGGTTTTGTCACCGATAACTCTGGTATGAGTAAAAAAAGGGGGTGGTGGTGGTCTCCTATTGATTAGTTTAAGACTGCAGTAAAGAATCTAACCAAAGATGGAATTTGGTTAACTTCAAAGTAGAGACCAGATTTAGTAATGGGGAATAAAGCCCTGTTTTGTTATGTTATGGCCCATGAGCTAATCCAAAGAGCTCTGGTGGGCTTAGTTGCAGATAGGAAAAGGAATCTAGCTAGATTTTAAAGAACATTTTTATGTAGGCAGGCCAAGTCATGCTTATCTAAGGATTCTCTAATTGGATGCCATGAAGTGATGCACTTAACACAAGCTGCAACGTAAGAATGAAGCAACAAAATGAAGCAAAACAGAAAATAAGATAACTTGGGCAAGGAGTGGAAGGGAGAATAAAAACTAACTGAAGATAGTTAAAACTCGGAGCATTACTAACTTGACGTCAAATCACATCATTGTTTTCTGGCTAACTGGAAGCTGGTGTCATCAATTTTTGTCTAGACAGGGTAGCTTGTTTACCAAAAGACTGGTCAGACTATGTTTGAATGCAGATATTTATTTAATGGATATGCTAATGATCAGTAAATAAATTGTTTGCAGCTTTGAAAGTGTGTTAGGCGCAATTGTCTAAAATAATTTTCCCTTTGAAAGTTTACTCACAATGTTTGAAAATTCACAAGGTATTATCTGCTTGCTCACCTTATAATCACAGTTTCAGTCACACACCTTATCAAGAATCCAGCACCAATGCTGTATCAACAGGGCAACATGAAGAGGAAATTTGGTGAACATCAGACTGATTCAACCCCTGCAGGGCTTAAGCCAATTCACACAGCACCGTAAAGTTATTTTTGACATCTGCTTTATCAATCAAAAAGAGCAGGAATACAAAGGCAATCTGAGAAGTGGTGTTTCTTCCAAAGAGCTGACAATCTGAGGAGGAAAAACATATATGACAGAAGTTGGAAAATATTCAAATGCTGAAGTGTCATGATGTCTCCAAATGCAAAAGAAGTTCCACTGAGGATCTGAACTGAGCTGTGGCCGACAAGGATGTGAACAGGTAGCTGGCAAGAGAGGAGAAAGAGCAGCCTACACAAGGGAGAAAAGGAGAATAAAGAAAGGGAGAGAGACTAGAAACAGCTGTGCTCTGTAATCTGGAGTAAAATGGCATTGAAGTGTTAGGGAGCTGTATACAATTAAGTGCCGGGAACCAAAGCAAGAGTGAAGGTTTCTACGCACAAGAAAACTTAATTCTTACAATTATCAGCGGAATACTGACCCATGTCTGATTTGTCATTAGACATAGAGTTGTCTTTGCTTCAGAAACCTGGTAGCCTCACTTTCTATCTCAATGTCTAGAAATAAATTTAAGCCAAAGAAATTATGTTTTTCACCCATGAAAAAATGAGGTTCTGGCTAGGGAATGAATGTGTGGTATTCTTGAGCTAGCTGTTACTTGAATGACAGGGAAGAATGAGGGGTCCAATAATGAGAGAGGCTGAATAAACTTAGGATGCCAAATTATGTAACCGCAATTTCACTTTATTTTCCCATCAGGGATTTTCCCACTTATTGAAAATATATAATAGTGATACTGATTCTTTTCCTTCACTCTAAACTTTAAACTTTCACTCTAACTTCTGCTCTAAATTTTATTTATTTATTTTTACATCTTTATTGGAGTATAATTGCTAGCGGCAGGACAGGAATAAAGATGCTCTAAACTTTAGATTTAGAAGCTTTAGATTTATCAAACTAGTACAAAGATAATACACAGTTCCTGTATACCCCACCCCCAGTTTCCTCTATTCCATACTTTATTCAGATTGCCTCAGTTTTCCCCTAACGTCCTTTCTCTGTTCCAGAATCCCATTTCGTTTACTTTACATTTGGTCATGTCTCCTTAGGCTTCTCTTGGCTGTGACAGCTTCTCACATTTTTCTTGTTTTTCATGACCTGGAGTTTTTACTGGTTGGATATTTTGTATAATGTCCCTCAATTGGGATGTCCAATGTCTTTCTCACGATTCGACTGGGCTTATGTGTTTTTAGGAGGAAGACCACAGAGGCAAAGTTCCATTTTCATAACATCAAACCAAGAGTATATACTATGAACATGACTTATGCTGTTGACCAGGACCTTGATCACCTGCTGAGGGTGTCCGGCAGGCTTCTCTAAGTGTGAAGGGATCCTCCCTCCCCTCCTGGCCATATTGTACTCTTGGGAATAAAGTCACTTTGTGCAACCTGCACTTAAAGCGATCGGGGACTTATGTTCTACCTCTGAGGTTGGAGGATCTACAAAAACTGTTTGGAATTCTTCCGCAGATCTCTTTCCTATTTTTTCAATCATTGATATTAGCATGGACTCACGGGTATTTTATACTTTGGGTTATAATCCAATCCTATTTTATATTGTTGCTCTGACATTCCAGCGTCACTGTGGGAATTTGTTTTTAACATTTATTTAGGCTGTGCCGGGTCTTAGTTGCAGCATGCGGGATCTTTTAGTTGTGGCACACGGACTCTTTAGTTGCGGCACTGGGGATCGTGTTCCCTGACCGGGGATCAAACCCAGTCCCCCTGCATTGGGAGCGCAGAGCCTTACCCGCTGGACCCCCAGAGAAGTCCTGGAATTTTTTTTTAATTGCTTACTTTCCAACGCTGTTAAGATACTCCAGGCATCTCTGTATGCTTCCTACCCTAGTCCCAGAAATCAGCCATTTCTCTGAGCAACTCTTGGCTCTTTTTATTGGAGATGACATTAGAAGCCAAGGTGTACTGTTGTTAGTGGTTAAAATCATCTCAGTGTTTTCTTGGCCATGACGCTCGGTTTGCGGTATCTTAGTTTCCCAACCAGGGATCGAACCCAGGCCCCAACCTGGGCCCCTGCAGTGGGAGGGTGGAGTCCTAACCACTGGACCACCTGGAAATTCCCTCTTTTTCTCTTTTAAAAAGGAAGAAAGGGCTTCCCTGGTGGCGCAGTGGTAGAGAATCCGCCTGCCAATGCAGGGGACACGGGTTCGAGCCCTGGTCTGGGAGGATCCCACATGCCATGGAGCAACTAGGCCCGTGAGCCACAATTACTGAGCCTGCGCATCTGGAGCCTGTGCTCCGCAACAAGAGAGGCCACGATAGTGAGAGGCCCGCGCACCGCGATGAAGAGTGGCCCCCGCTTGCCACAACTAGAGAAAGCCCTCGCACAGAAACGAAGACCCAACACAGCCATAAATAAATAAATAAATAAATATTTTAAAAAGGAAGAAAAAGTTAAAACCCCAATTCTTGTTTTGTTTACCTCTGACAAAACTAGGATATATACAAATGAGCGCCACGGTGTCTTCAACTAATGATCTTGAAAAGGTAAAGTCAATCTATGTGTCTGTGTAAAGACATAAGCATTCATTAAGTATGCCTCCCTTTATACCGCCGATATTGTAAAAACAAATTCTTCTCTTTTGTCTTAAACAAAAGTAGATACTGGTTCAAAGTGGGAACTGTTTTTTTATTAACTGCCCACATAAAACAGACCCTTTTATATAGTTATGAGAAAGGAATTTGTTGTTTTTGCTATGGTAGGGGAAAAAGGAAGGCACAACATGAATCTTTTAGGCACTTTTTATTTTCCAAAAAAATTTGTCATTTATATATATAAACATCTCATTCTCTCAAAAAATTCTACAACTATACAGCTGTTTGCTCCATTATTTGCATAGGAAATGACCACAATACAAAAATAAGAGGGAAAAAGAAGCAAAACAGCAACCAACTTATGCTTTTCTTGTAGGTATGTTTCCACGTATAAACATTTTGAAGCCTCTTACAAAATATTTACACCGTTTGTCATCTATTTACACGTTTTTAAGAGCAACTTTTCTAACAAACAAAACTATAATTTATCAAGTTATGAAAATTTTCTAAAAAATTTACTATATTACCACAAAATAAATAAAGATAAACAATATTTTAAAAACAAAATTAAATTTTCATTTCAATTAAGACCGCTTTTGGCATTTTGCTTATTCATTCTGCCCTTTGGTTGACAGCATTGGTGTCACATTACTATTTTATATTGCATATGTGTAGCACTTACTTCCTTAAGTTTTCAACATGTCATTTATAATTAAAGGCAGACACTGAGTCAGTATTAACAATATAGATTAACTAAACTGCACTGTAATTTAGGTAAAATTACTGTGTCTCACTGTATATTACATGCAAAGTCCACATAAACTGGCATTTAACCAACTGTACTGCACGAGCAAACATCTCGATATATGAAACCTGCATCATAAATTCCATGTTTCCATATATGAAAACTACATCATAAACTAAACATGGCCATGTGAAAACTACATAAGTCTGTCTTTTTAAAAAATGATACTGTTCAGCTTATTGTAAGAGGTTTAATTTCTGAATATCGTTAACTATCTTTTTAGCTCTTGAGTTCAGAATTCATACAAAATGTCGCTCATATTTAAAATAAACAATCTGATTTTAATCAGTGCATGAAATCTGCTTTTGAAGTTCATTTGAATGATTATTATTTCTTCCCCCTAGAGAAATGAATCTGGTAAGGTTTGAAAAGGTATCTTACCACAGGTTCTAACTGTCAATGTATTCATGGTTATTTTCAAAAGAATTATTTATGATTTTTTCCCCAAAAGAATCTTAGAAAACGTGTAATAAACCTATAAAGCTGATTTGCATATTTACAAAATTTCGAATAGCAAATATAGGCAACTCATATTTAAAAAAAAAAAAACAAAACACATTTGTTCAATGGCTATTTGGAATTGCCAGGTATGCTGCGCACCTCTAGAGAATTACCTAGTATTGAAAAAACTCCTCTGATGTCAAGTAACATCTTGACACACAATCCGGCCGACTTCCTGTGCCTGCCAACTGACTTGTTTACTCAACACTGTCACATTAAACGGTGGTGCTTTGGGAAGAACACTGCAAACACACCCTGCACCCCCAATCCGCACTGAGATGAGGCTGCCTGTCTGAGATGATTGGCATCTGCCTGGGTGAAGCCAGGTTACAGCAAGCGTTCCAGATTCTGAAAAGGACCAAACACTTTGGTATTAATACAATGTATTCCCTGTTTTCTCAAATATACAAAATATACATTTCCAGTCTTTTGTTTTCGTTTTCATTTTTCTCTATACAGTTAAGTCTGCAGTTTAGAGTTTTGCCAAGCGGGCGGAGGAGCGGCGGCAGGCGACACGCGGGTGGCGGCGCGGGTGGCAGCGGCAGCTCAGTTCTGGTGCCTCTTCATGTGCAGGGCCAGGTGGTCCGAGCGGGAGAAGCTGCGGTTGCACACGCCGCACTGGAAGGGCTTGGCCCCCGTGTGCTTGCGGTAGTGCCGGGTCAGCTCGTCCGAGCGCGCGAACCTCCAGTCGCAGCCTTCCCAGGTGCACTTGTACGGCTTCTCACCTGCGCCAAGGGACCAAGAGGAGGAGGTGAAGGGGTAGCTCGCAACACGGACACAGGCAGCGCTGCCTGCTAAGGCATTTCTCTCACACTCATGCTCCGAGGGGGGGGAAGTGTGTGAATTCCCTGACGAACTAAAAACCCCTCGCGTCATCGAGCGCAGAGTCACTGTTTTGCGGAAGAGCACTTAATTATAGAGAGAAAAAGTATTCTGTTCACCAATACTAGAAACTTAATGGACCACAACCGAGATCCCTTACTTCAACGAAGTGGTCCTAAGAGTTTCTGAATTAGCCACACTGAAACTTCCAGCACGTAAGCCAGTTTGCTTGAACACATGGCTTTCCAAAATGGACGACTGGGCACTGGCTCTTTGAAATTCACACCAGTACACGTACATACACACCTTCCCGTTTTTCAGACTGAAGCAAATCAAAGCTAGAAAGAGATGAAAGTTGAATGGTGCTAAAGCTTTATGCATTTGCTATTTAATAATTCCTCAACCAGATCAGAAAGTCTGGTACCGATAACTTCACTTTGGTGAAGGGTCATGAAACAGCCATAATAATTCTAACATTTGCTGATAAATGCATTTAATTTTCCTTTGCAATGTATTGCGCCAAAAAGCAAAATTCATTCCATCAACGACGTGCCGAATGCATATTATATGCCAGGCACCGTCCTGAATGCTTAGGATAAAACAAAAATGCCTGACCTCATGGAGCTTGTATGTGTAACACAGAAAAGCCTCTAATTCAATCTTCCTGTTCTTTCACAGCTCTCTTCACTTAAATAGTGAATTGATATCTGAGCCGCTGCCCTACCCCCTGCAATCTGTACTATTCTTAACGTTGTCTAAAGTTTGCTGGTTGCTAATCTTTCAAAACTACTCAATATTGGCAGCCCAAAAGGATTCTGCCTACAGTGGCACCCAACTCCCGGATGGTCTGTCAAAGGCCTTTGCTACCCCTCACTCCAGACCAGCTTCTGACTTCATGCAATTGCCCTGCATCATTGCATATTTTTGATATACAAATAAAATTAAGGTCACCTTTGGAAAAAAAACTACTTGCTATTTATAAGGCAGTCGTAACTCCCAGTTTTAGAATTAATTAATCCTATTTAATTAAGATCATGTATTCCTCTAAATAAATCCCTAAACCTAAGAACTTCTCACTGGGCATTCACTAGTAGTTCCTATATTTCTGCTTTATTTTGTTATAATTTTCCATGAGTTTGTTTAAGATGAGAGTTTGTGAAGTCATTTTGCATATTAAAGTACTGCTGGCTTACTGCTGAGTTTTATAGGGATAGCATTTTAAAACTCTGAATAGCCAAACTCCTAAATTCCTTAAAAACGTTTTCTTCTGCAAGGGAAGAGGTGCTTTGAACACTGGTAACTTAGTACCGCAATGAAATCCAACTACCTTTCTGCCTGATTTAGCAGGATCATATTCAGGAAGTTGTAAGATTACTCAACTGAGTCCAAATTTTAAAAGACATTGTTCACATCAACTGAGATTTCCACAGCTCGTGGTTAATGTATTTTTGCTGTCCTGATAACCACTCTTGACTCCTAAACAAAATCCCATTAAGGACAAAGATGGAAGGGCCAGGGCAGCCCTTTGAATTTTGTACCAGTTACTTCCCAGGAGATTTCTCTTTCAACTCCTGTGGTGTGCACCCCTTACCACCCTTCCCCTCTCCTCTCCTCTCTGCTTCTGAGCCAAGACACAAATATTTTTTGTGTTTTTAAGTCCTTTTTAGGTTCCTACTGCTCCATTTAAAAAAATGCACACCTCAATACCTGAAGTGTTTTTTTTTCCCCCTCAGAGTAAATTCAAAGAATTTAAGCTAATATACTTAAACCTTTTGAGTAACAAGAAATAAACCACTCTTCTTTCACTTATATTCACATGTAATCTGTTTAATACATAGAAACGTCTTAATGCCAGTTGTAAATGTAGCTATCACTCTTGTCGATGTAAATCAAACAGAAAAAATTAACTTTTTGCACACAAGTGTTTGTTTTTGTTCCTCATGAAAAATAAATCACAAAAACAAACATGTTGGTTAAATACTTTACTGTCATTTAATGGGAAGAGAAAGCTATTTCTGATGTCTGAGGCAAGGAAAAAAATTCCTAAAGTGCCCCAATTTTAAAAGAAGTCATTCTAGTTTTTTGAATTGAATAATTAAATGGCAAGAGAACTGAATTTTCAAAGTTTATTTAAGAAACAAGGGACACTAGACTCTTTTTGTTCACTATTTTTACTGGCTAGGAAGCAATAAACTGCATCAGTATTTTTAAAAGTTTACTTTACTGATTGGTTGAAAAACGGTAGCCATGAAAATTCCTAAAACATTTGGGGTTTTGCTCTCAATTTATATGTATCTATAGATTATTCAGCCAAGAATACTACCACTGTCTGGACGTTAGTTATGGGGCCAGGGCTTTACCATAAAAGCAAGGACAACTATTCCCCACTTGAGGCAGTTTCTACGGGATTTGTTCAAGTGTCAACACGGCTCAAGTAAAACATTGTAGAGGAAACTGGTACCCAATTTCTGGCCAAATAGCAGATGCAGACCTTTCTTCCTCAGCCAGAAACACTATGCATAGTACTTCTGGGAAACCAAACTAACTTCCTTTAAGTTATTTCAACAAGATAGAGCTTTCAAAAGTTTAATTGGATTTTTACAGAATCTCTTTCCAATACCACCAATTTAAAATATTTAGTTAAGCTCTTTCAACATCAACTGTATTTTTAAGTTCTCATGCTGTTAATGTGAAACTTTCCAAAGGCAAAAAGAAAAAAAAAAAGTGACAAATCTGTACAGCATGTAAAACAAGCTTCAATTATCTCAAATAAAGTATGTACTTTCTCATTCTCTTTTAAAATTACTAGGACTATTTTACTAGAAATCCCTGATCTTTTAAAAAATTGTTAAGTTAAACATACATATGGGTCCACACTGATGAAATCAATTAATGTTAAGCAAAAACATTACCAGTAGAAGGAGGGAGCAGGCAGAAACAGACACTGAGCGCATACTCCCAACTCAGGTACTTGTATTTCATTTACAAGCACAACACCTCCAGGAGTCAGAAGCAAAATGATGAGCTCCACGTTCAGAAGCCTGGCCTGCCACTTTTCCTCAATGTCCTGCTTACATCCTCCATTAGCAAACACCAATACACGCTCTATATATGAATGATTTAAGGAACACAAGGATACTGTTCACCTTTATTTAAAGATTCTGAAGCCACTTGTGAAGGTCAGTTAATGACTAGCTTAACGGACTGAGAGCAGGCCTGAAATCCCAGACTGTCTGAAGCACAGGACACACCCTGACTGAGCCATCCCTCGGTGGGGGGGAGACCTGCTTTTCAGGACCTGTGGAGTCCTGACAGCTGTTCTATGCTGGGACTGACAATTCCCAAATATCACCTAATGATGGCTCTCTTTTACCCCAGGCTAAAGGAACTTCAGTGGGTTAGCAGAACATGTCTGTGAAGTATTTGAAAAGTCTTTAGCGATGTTTTTTCTTCTGTTGAATAGATTAAGAAATGACTTTTGAATCTGCCACAATAGAATGGGAAAAGTTTCTCTGCTCTGCTGAACATATTCAAAAGACTCACACCAAGGCCTTTCCCTAGAATGTTCTACACAGATTCTTCTAACAAAAGAAAAATATCACAGATGGCAATATTTATCTTACAATAGTTATTTTAGGTAACTTCTTTGTTACAGCAAATTTGTGTACCTGGTTTCCTTCCTGATGGCTAAAAAATAAATCCAATCAATTATATTTGATAGAGGCCCAAAATCATCACAATTAAAGTCAATGTTTAGTAAAGGAGAGTATAACCTGTACTGATGAGTGTAACCTGTACCAAGCGACTTGCAAAACACAACGAATAAGACTTGGTCTCTGGCCTCAAAGAGCTTAACATCCATATTCTATTCTGACTGTTAAAGTGGAATAAAATTATTTCAATAGTCAATACTTAAGCTTAATTCTTAGAACTTGAGTCCTTGATGCTCAAAATGAGCTCTTATTTCAGGAGGAAAATATTTTCATGCAATTCAAGAATAATTAGATCTTTTCCCATCATTAGTGACTTAAGGAATTTAGAGCTGAAACAGTATACATTCTAATAAAAGCATAAAAAAAAAGAAGTTTTAATCCCAAGATTAAAGAAACTCATAGGGAAATTGTTGGGTATCTTAAAAAACAGATAAAGCAAGACGATTTGGGCTCATTAATTCATATTTGTATATATCTATGTCAGTAATTTTCCATTAAAAATCTTTTTATTAAAGGTCATTGCAGAACACCTCCTACACCTGGCAACAGAAGGGTAGGCAGTTCATTTCAAAGATCTGTATTACCAGTATTTGCAAAATGCACCTAATGTTTACTAGATATAGTATCCCTGTCAATAATGTACTCACTTTAAAGGGGCTAATTAAAAGGATATATTAAGAAATTCCCTTCTTTCTCCCTGTGTGTTTATCTTTAAAATCGGACTCACCTGATTCCTTCTAGAAAACCTCTGAACAGTCCAAGAGAAATCATTCCACTTCTCTATATCCCCATCATCACTTCAATGTGATTTAAATGACTGATTTACACTGGCACAGATATTGCTGAATAAAGGCTTCAAATAGCCGTATTTTTGCCTCCTTAACTAGCCGTGAAAGTCCCTCAAAGGCAGAGACTGTCTTCTCTTGCCTCACTTCTCCCCGTGCACCTTTGGTTAATCACGTTCGGCCCAAGGCTGACCGACTTGGGAATTTTCATTCACAAAAAGGAGGGAAGGCGTAAGAGACAGGAAAGCATCTAGTGCGAGACCACCATACTGTGTCTTTTTTTCCACGACCCCACCTGCAGCAGGGCTTTGCCGGGTCCTGTTTTGCTGAGGACCACCGAGTGTAATCTGACTAAAGGTACATTTAGGCGAGAGCCGTACTTTTAGCCTCTTCAGAAACACTTGTTCAGAATCAGTTGATTATCCATCCCGAAGTTGCCCAAGGATAAATCAACTATGTAAACGAGCTTTCTTTTCCAGAATTGGACTGCATTTGATGAAAACCAAGCAGTTGTGGGGCCCCTAGTGCTGGCCAAAGGCAGACAGGGAACTGCCACACCTGAAGGGGACAGGGGTGGGCGTGATATCCTGGGTGACAGCATATCTCTACCCCAGCAGGACCAATCTCTAGGCACCTAAGCTCCTCTCTGCTACTTCTCCTAAGGGTTCTGGACAAAAACAACCTCTGTCATCGATAGTGCTAATGAAATACCAATTCCTGAGTCTCCTGACAAAAAGACAACATTCAGATTCACCTTCTTGTAATAAGAGCCCAAACTGAATTTTTTTTAAAAAAAGCAAAGTCTTGGTGAAATACTTTACCTTCTCCTTTTTAACGAAAATAGAAAAATTCTATGCTTTCATTTTTCTAGCACTGAATGAGTACTAGATATCCTTTCCTTTGATTTGCACTTAACGTGGTTACCTTGACCTGCAGATTCTTCCCAACTCTTAAAGGTTTATATTTATAAAGTAGTCAAAAGTATTTTCTTTCGCCCCGATGTTTTTAAATGAACGCTACCTATGGTGCACTTCTAAAACAGTAACTCACCCTTAATCAGAGTTGTTAAAGATCCTTGAATATAA
The DNA here is from genome assembly GCF_949987535.1 of Balaenoptera acutorostrata. Taxonomy (NCBI): domain Eukaryota; kingdom Metazoa; phylum Chordata; class Mammalia; order Artiodactyla; family Balaenopteridae; genus Balaenoptera; species Balaenoptera acutorostrata. The sequence goes on from NC_080081.1 coordinate 33,352,670, forward strand.
ATAATACAGGCTGACAGAATAGGAATGCTGCTACAGAGACACTTACTGAAGTAGGACATTACTTTGTTTCTAATCTTTCACCTGAAAAGATGTAGGTCATCAAGTCAGCAACTACTACATTCTGTAAAACTAAAAATAGCTGCCAAAGTAAAAACCTTTGGTGATTAAACCATTACTTTTAAAAAAACTACATTCTCACTACCTTCACAGCTAACTGTTTCTGTCTCAACTTCAGCAATTCTATTTAATCCATCTATGAACCACCTTCTCCCACTAATTTAGAAAAACAAAAGGAAGAAGAGATTCTCTTTGGATCCTCCACAAGATCAGTCAAAAATGTTTACTTAATCAAATTATACTTCTTAACCTTCCATAAGCTTTATCATCTCAAAACAATGTTTAATCAATTTCCTATGTAAATGTTTTTCGGATGAAAGAACAAGTCCCAGAAGCAAAGTTTAATCTTCCCAGTGAGTCATTAAAAAGAAATTGTTTCTAAGCTTTCACGCTCATAAATACCTTTCCAGGGGTCTGAACCAGAGAATCTCTTTAAGCCACTATTTTTTTTTTTACATTAACTTGAAACTGTCAATATAGAAAATAAATTTCAAAGCTGCAAACAAAAATAATTTAAGAATGTTTAACTAGTAACATATAACACAGGCTAAATGTGATACATTTTCCTGCAGTTTTCAAATACAGACTCAAACAAATCACTGAGTATTAAATAATTTCATCCTGCAAAACTTCTTCACCTTTACCAATAACACAGGTTACACATTTAACCAATATTGATCTCTAGATCCAAACTGCATGATCTCCACTAAGGCCATATATACAATCATATGCCGATTTCAGCTCTAAATCATTTTCTAAGGAAATGAAGTCCTTCCTATATTTTTTAAGTGTTTTACTACTTCCCACAGTTCCACAAAAGGAGTAACTCATGCTCAGAACATTATGAATGTTTTCTATTTGTGGGGAAGTGCTACAAATCAAAATACCTTTATTATCAACATGGTCAGTATTTTAAAATAAAAATCCGTATCTAACATATTTCATGGATAGTAAGTGTAGAGCAAGGAACTAGACAGGAATTTATACCTAAGGATTTTTTAGTACCCAAACTGAAACTAAAATCAATGCTTAGCAATAAACCTCTAGCAGAGATTCTGTATTTTAAGAGTATACATGGTAACATCTTAATATAAATGCCATTAGAAAAGAAAGTGTTCTACAGAGCAAGTAAGGCAGAATGAAGGAATTTAGTCCCTTTACAAGTAGGCTTGGGCTCAAAATCTTTCCAAGGCTTACTGTGAAATTCCTTCTTAAACAAGGAATCCCAAATACAGCTCACTGTGAGATTCTAACAGGACAGTGCTTCACCCGCAGTCCATTTTGTGTTGTTATGTTATTTATGCTTCCATTTTCTCTTGTGGGGTGTTTCCAATGGTCCTTTTCTTGTCAACCCGGGGCAAGGCGTTCTGGGATCATTTAGTCCACACTTAGCAGCCCGTGCAGAGTCCGGGTCTAAGGGATACCGGAGCCCAGAGAGTGCGCTGCTCAGACTCTGCACAAATGCTCATTTTCTGCCCTGCTGCAGGCAGCTGACCAGTGACCTTAAAATGTTACCATACCCTCTTTTCCCAACTGCTTTAGTATATACTCTAGGGTTAAGTGCACAGCCATACATGAGACTAAAAGTACTCAGATTTCACACATTTGTATTCAGAGTTCACTACTTTTTCAGAACTCTTTCTTTGGAAAGTAAGTACCTTTTACTAATGTGTAAACACAATTTTCAAAGAAATTTCCACACTCAATGTAAAAGCAGCATTTTAACTTGTGGTACTCTTAGGCATACCAAGAAACCAGTATCAGATGATGAGAGATTTTTTCAGTTTCTTGCAAATTTTTCTTTGTTATATATAGTCTTAACTTTTTCCTATATTTTGGCCCCAAGCCTGTGCTCAGAAGTTTTTAAAATCTTCACTACGAAATTAAAGACAGTAAGATGTATGAGCAGAAACAACTATACTGCTGGTTGCAGTAGAATATTCTTTTTGATTTATGAATCAGTTTAACAGTCACCTTGATTTGTAAGGGCAGAATGGTATGTGAATCTCTTTTTTAAAAAGGTGCTTGGGAGCAGCTGTCAAATGATGGCAATGGGTAAAGCCCCTTGTACACGTCAGGAGGCTTACACAAATTTCAGTAGAATGCTTGAATTTAAATGCTGTTAAAAGCGCAAATAATTTTATTTGGAAATATACACTTCCTGACACTGTCGCCTAGAAGCAGCCATAATTATGTCTAACCAGAGGCATGACATGTATATACACACACTACAAATAACACACAAACACCCCTACACACGTTTAAGGGTACCCCTATAGGCTTATAAGTATGGTACCACATGTATATAAAGATGTAGCATGTTTTTAAGTGAAATAGTTTTTTTCCTAGAATAGAGGAAACATCCGTTTCAGGTATTTTGTCTACCCATATAAAGATAGAACTTTTTATTATCTGCATATTCTTTCTGAATAAAGAAATCAAAGTGTATAAACTTAGAAAAACTTGAATGCTATGAGACTTCTGGTTCAAGAAACTGATTATTTTCTACTCTTTCATCCCAAATTTTTTTAAAAAGGTCTTGTTCTGGAAGGACTATTTCCTTATGTTCAATTTGTAAGTCAAGAAGCATTTGCTATCTAAAAATCCAGAATATGCAATTAAATAGAACTCAGGCATAGGCTGTTTTAATTGCTTAAATCATTTTTAAAACATAAGGTAACTTGACATTTTAAAGCAATCACAATTATATTCCAAAGAAATCCTAGGGTCCTTCACATTCTGCCTGCAAAATGGCAATCGTTTAAAAAGTTATTTTTTATTTTTGAAATCAAAAACAAGATCGACCTTCCCATATAAATTGTTTTTAAAGTCCCCTAACAGATTGTCAGGGGAGGTGGGCAGGGGGTGGGCGGGAGACAGAAAGGAAACAAAAATCTATCACATGAGAGCAGTTACTTAGAAGTACCTGGGCCTTTAAAGGAAGAAGAAGAAAAAAAAAGATTTTGCTGGCTTCAGAGACATTCATTAAAAAACAACAGGCAGGGTGGGGAGGACGCAATGAGAGAGCACAGGTAATTTTCAAAGGCATTGTCTAGAAACTAGAAATGAGGAGAAAACAACCTCAATGCTCTATGATTACCCAAGAACGGGTTTAGCCAGATGAACAAGTCTGCTACAAACCCTCCCCAAGGCATCTGAAAGGCTATCAAACAAAACTTTATTAAACTGGATTACAGGGTCTCACTCATCAGATGTCGATGGCCACACATTTATGATCTGGTGAAAAAGTCGATGCATGGGACCCAAACTAGACCTACGTCTTCTTTTTAGTTGTTTTTTGTTTTTTTAAGCAGGAGCATTGTTAAGACAACCCACTATTAAATTTCTCTGCCAGCAGGTCAAGTTCCAGAATCCTAGGTATAAGCATTCAGAGCACTAAACCCTGACAGGGGTTGCAAGGCCATTTAGATATGCTCTGACTACATCCCTGCAATAAGCAGTTGATTACATCGCTATATAGTATCGCCCTCCTCTTTTATTAGGAGACTTTAACCTCAGGAGAAACGTGTTCCCTCCTTTCTATCTCCTGTTTCAAGGACTTTCAAAAGAAAAAAAAAAATCGTTCAAAAGTTTCAAAGTTATTTCCTCTTCTCCTTAATCAAAATTCAAGTAAAAACCCATTTTCAATGTTTCCTTAATATATAATACATAAGGGATAGTTTAGTATTTCTATAGGGAATGTTTTCATGGCCTTGTCATATTATTCTGAAAACTTCAGATTGAGTTTATATGCCTAACGGCTGTTAACTATAAATATAACTTCTACTTTGGGCTGCTGAGGTAGGATCTTTCCTTTTACATAATCAATTTGTCTCTATCTAAAAACTTTGGGTCGAATTAACCCATTGGTTTCACTGATAAATACATGAGATGTCTTTTCTTTAAAAGCAATCTCTCAGAAAGTCCTGGAATCTACCACATTGTCGCCAATGCTATTTAGATTTGAAGAAGTAGTGTTTATCACTGGAATATCAAGCAATACTTCCTAAGTGCACACAAAATGTCTGCAGCCATATTCCTCTTAGAGCTCTATCTCAGCACTGACCTTTGTTCAAAGGCTTTTACTTTTTAATGCAGCAGTTAAGAGATAACTGTTTCATTTATCAAAACTCAATTTCCATAGTAACATCTAGCCTGGGGAGATTCAAGTCCTCACACTAATCCAACAACCCATTCAAAGGAACTGTTGAATACTTTGGTTTCCATAGCAATGATGGAATAAAACATTTTGCTAGGTCATTGCTTTTATTAGCAAACTTATTCTCTGAACTTTAGATTAAAGCTGCATTTACTGAGAGAAAAAAAAAAAACCACCATCACTTTGTATAGGTTCCTCCCTTTAGGGCTATCCTTTTAAGGAAATCACAGTAACCACCTATATATTTGCAAATACTTTGGGTACTTGGAGGCTTTTACAGCTTGCCACCTAGTTTCGTCCTCAAATGAGTTCTGATGTAAATTTTTAAAATGAAAAAGCATTTTAAAATGACTGTATAGATCTGACAAGATATGTATTCATAAAATTATAGGGGCTAAACATGTTAAACACGGATGAGATATAAGCTAGAATAAGGATAAAGTCTCTCCGATGTATAAAATACGGGCTGGGGTAGGATGTAAAGTAACTTTTAAACCACGACCCCAGTTTTGCCTGATTTTAATACTCTGCAATTTTGACCCTACCTTTCACCAAGCACGGAAAACATGCTAAACGCAGATATTTTAGGTTAAGGTGAAACTAAAGATAATGTATTCAGCAGTTATGCTTTACATGCTAAATAGAAAAGGTTTTAGTGTTTGATATAGTTTTATAGAAGCCAACTGATTTGCTGAGGAGGGAGAAAATGAGTTACATTTTTTCCTTCAAGATAGGAATAGCAGTGCCATTAAAGTTTTAAAATCCATTAGTAAACATCGTTGTTTATGTTTGCGAGCAATTAATTCTATGTGAGGTGACAGGGCAAGGCCTTAGTGAGGGAACGTCAGCCTTCCTGGAACCAAACTTTTTCACTGAACTGAATTTTGAGCCAAGCCAGTGCTGAAAAGGTAGGCCATTAAAAAATAAAAGTTGACAGAAGAAAGAAGAGATCAAACCACGTGTTGGCTTTTAAAGGGTGAATACCACTTAATACTGTTTACACAACTCACAGAATTAACAAGAAAATTAACATACCAGTATGAGTCCTCAGATGAGCTTTTAAATGAGAAGATTTTGTATAAACTTTTGTGCAGCCTAAAATAAAGGAGAAGAACAGCGTGTCATTCTGGAGATCCTTTTGCAATCTTTACATTTGATGATTCAGTGTTTAAAATCTGGCTTTAAAAGAAGAAATCTCTCACGCAAGGAGGTATTTGAAACTTCAATTTTAAGAGATGTCTTAAAACATACTCCCCTATTACCTGATTAAACGTATAACGTGATTTGCTTTATGTATCACTTTAGCAGAAAGAGAGCAGGCAATCAAGCCAAGCTACAAATGGGAAATTTGTGTTTATACCAGTAGGTGCTTTATACTAGTAACACATACTTCAGTGATTTAAAAAATTTTAATGGCTCTAGAGCTGACAATGTTAAACCATTATCCAAGATGACTGCAATTTTCTGTACTCCCACATTTCTTGTTTTTTCATTTAGTATGTCATGCCATATCATGTATAATAAATTATACCCTGTATTAATCATAAACTAGCTTATGCCAGCAACTTGCAGATTTATTCATAACCGTCATCAATTTATATTTTGGGCCACGTATCTCATTCAAGAATGAGCGTATGTTCACACGCTATCAGAACCAACCTTGAAATCTATTCTGTAGATAGTTCTGTCTTGTAGCAACCGACTCTTCATTCCCACCCCTTATTCTCCCCTACCTTACTTAAGTAATCCCTTTTCAGGGTACTTAATGTAGAATTAAGAACTCCAATTTAGATTGCTATGGTAAACAAAGAAAACGTAGCAAGACTCTAACGTATATAATATTAAAAAGAAAAAAGTCCAAAGTAACCTTTTTTATCCAAATGTTCCAGACTTTTTAACACATCACATAAACACTAGGTAACTAAACGGTTACAAAGTTGGGTAAGGCACAGAGACTGTGATGCGACAAGAACAGAGTAGGTGACTTTTTTTTTTATCGTCAAGCACTACTCTCCCGTGTAAAAAGACACACACAAACACACACTAAATACACATATCGATGCTTCAACCAGGTGGGATCACATACCCGGATAATCGCAGTAGTGGATGCGTCGTTTCTCCAAATCGGGGTTACTCCTTCTATTGTATCTGACAGGCTGGATGTTTTGCGAAGCAACTGGCAGGGTGGCAGGTAAATTTGGATTATGAATTGCCAGTTTAGAAGCAATTGTAGCAGCATAGGATGGAGGTGGGGTTAAATTCTGGAGCATCTCTGCTTGTCTATCTGGACTTCCAGGCTCTGAGCTTGGTGGTGATGGGGGGAAGTAAGTGGCCTGCTGGGAAAGAAACTGACTTGGCATGGGGTATGTGCAAGGGGGCATGCTCTGGAATTGCTTCATGGCAGTCTGCGGGACGGCAGAGGTGTGAGTGTTAAGACCCGCCATGGCGGCCGACACTGAAACGTTAAGAGTGTCCATCACTGCTGTCTGGTTTGTAGAACTGGGCATATCTAGATCCGGTGTATTCAGGAGCTGGTACAGGTGGCCCTGCTGGGGAGGGACAGAAAGATGAAGGTCTGGTGTAGGAAGTTCTTGTTTGATGAAAATATTGTTCACCTCTGGAGCTGCGGTCTGGTGGGAGCTGAATATACTGGTGAACTCAGGGAGGGCCTGGGTCGGGGCCGGAGGAGGGGCTGTCGTTTCACTCTGGTGGCTGAAAATGGTAACAGGTTCTGTCTTGATGTGTGTTACGCACGGTCTCTGGGATTTGTAGAGGCCAGTTCTCAGGTGAGTGATGTCGGGGAGGAAGACATTCATGTTGATACTGTAAGGTAACCCTTCACTGTCAGTGAAGAACTGGTCTACGACTGAGGCACTGTCTCGTCTATACTTTTTATGCTCTGGAATTATAGAAACTGGAGGAAGCTGAGGTGTCAGATACTTCTCCATTTCACATCTTGTCTAAAAAAGAAGATACAAACATGTATAATCCACCCAATTCATCATCTCAGGAAGGACAAACTGTGCTTACTAAAAATTCCCCCAACAATCCTTATGAAAAGTACTAAGGCAAACTCCTAAGTGTTGCTTATAAACATATCAGGTTTATTTGTCAATTGTGTAACAAAATGGTTCACCAAAAACTTACGAAACTGTGTTTACCAAGTATTTGGTAAAATAGCCCCCAATCAACCCCAGATAAAAACTGAAAGAGACAAACCAAGAAAAAGGAAGCAAACAGAAAAAATATTCCTTTCTGATGCAATAATAAAGTATACTTTATCATCACTCACGTACAAGCAGGGTTCCCTGCCCCATTACATTTAAGTTTGCAACTGAAATACAGTATTGTAATATGGCCAAACTACCTTGATTCTGTTCATGTCATACAGGTAAATTCAGTGTTTAAAACAGAAAGAAAAAAAAAAAAACCCAGCAAACCTCAACCATAATATTGCAAAGTTTCTCTCTCTCTCTTTTTTTTTTTTTTTTTGCTTCGGTAGATATTGCTAAAATATTTAATATAAAACATATTCCTTGGCTATTTCAGTGCCTTTTCCATTTTATAGTCCAGTGGAAACTTAAATACAATGTCTTGAGCAAAACATAGTATCCACTGAAAGAACAAACCAACTTCACCCTTCACCATTTGATCTAAATGTTGATTTTAATCAGCAGATTCTGTAATTGGTTAATATGATAATGAAATGTTCCTATTCATATCCCTATCTAAAACAGATCTTTAATTACCTAGGGGAAAACCATTCCCTTGGTAGAGTGGTGCTAAGGGGCCCGTGGGTGGGGAGAGGCTGCCTGTCGCCAGCACAGTCAGTCATCAGCCAAAGATTTATCGTGTGCTCCTCAGTGGGCCAATGCTACATTCCCCCTCACTCTGTAAAAAGCTCAGTCATCCTTATTCTCTTGTGTCTTCTAAGCAGCAAACTGACAAATAACCAAATCATTTTAAAACGGTCATTTTTTTTTTTTTTAGGACACAACCCAGCTTGTAACTGGTCTCCTCCGTCTTTTACAGCTATCGTCTTTCCTGGTATAACATAAACTTCTACAATTTTTTACATTGAAAGGAAATTTCAACAGAAAAAAGACACAAACACACACAAAACACCCCAAACTAGATGCTCATAGAACGATCAACCGCGGCATCCTAACCAGTGAATAATACAGTCATTTTTTGCTACTACTTAATTTCAAGTGTTTCAAATCAGATCCCGAATCATTCGGTGTGGATATAGACCGTGTTTCCCGCATAGACACGATTTAAAAATAAAAATTAACGCTCTGGTCTTGTGAGTCATTTCTCTGACAAATGCCACTGCCCTTTCACAGCACCGCGACACTCGCAGACCCCCCGGAGCAGGAGCTGGGTAGCAAATACACAGTGTACCAAGGGGCTATTAAATGAGGCGTCTTGAAATAAACCGAACTAAACCCTTTCGTGCACTTCGCTCCCATGGTGGTTAGTGGTTTCTGATTTTAGCTCTTCCAGCTGTTTGCATGTGGGTATGTTTCCAATTTTTTTTTTTTTTTTTCCTTGGGACAGGCTAAAAGTCCCGGGAAGTTTTTTCTGGGCTATATGACTCCCTGCGTGGGCGAAAGAAACAGGCGGTTGCTCTAATTCGGCTGCCGGGCAAGTGTAAAAGCCAACTGCCAGCTTTCATCGAGGTTCCAGGAGGAAATTTACGCGCACATGAAGAAACCAACACCCCCCGGTCTTTCTTTGTCTTTCTTTTTAAGGAAAAATAAGCGCTCCAACACCACCTTAGCTTTTCCAACTCCCGTTTCCCAAAGGCAGCCCTACGATAGCGTCTAAAGCAGGTTGCACCAAGGGATATGAAACTAGCACCCCGAGAGGCCTGCCTCCAGCACCCCGATTTGCGTTTCCACTGAACCCGGGACGGCGTGGGACGAGGGGGGAGGGGGGGGGAGTCCAAGGCCGGGGCAGCGGCAGGAGGCGGGATTAAGAGGACATGCGGAATCGAAGCGAAGTAGGGCGTGAGGTACGAGGTTTCATCCCCCGAGTGGAAGAAAAACAACTAAGGTGCGCGTGAGCACCAGTTCCCTCCTTAATCTTTCCCGGACAGAGCTGCCAGGGCAGATTCCCCTTGGACCCTCCCCTTCAGGTCCCCCCACCTTCTCCCGGCGAAAAGCGAGTGCCCGGCCAGGAGGGCAGGGCGGGGCTGCCCCCCAGACCCGGGCCGCGGTGCGCCCCGACGCGCGCCCCAGCCTGGAGCGGCCCCTGTCGCCCGCGCGTCGCAGCGGCGGGACACGCCCGAGTCCCGGGAGGAAGGCGGAGGGAGGGGAGCAGGTCTTCCTACCTGGACCAGCTCCTCGGCTGGCAGTCTCGGGCCGGCGGCGGGCGGCGGCGCCGGCTGCGGCGGCGCGGGCTGCGCCTGCGGGTGGTGATGCGAATGCTTCAGCTCGTCGCCAGGGAAGAGCGCCGCGTCGCGGGCCGGGTTCGCGGCGCCCAGCACGGGCTTGAGCTGAGCGAACACGGGCTCGTCCTGCGGGGCCGGCGGCTGGGGCATGGGTCCCAGGCGGGCGCTCATGGTCAGCACCCGCGTAGCCATGGGAACTCGGGGGTCGGCTCCGGGCGCGGCGTGCGGGTTGAGCGAGCTTCCCACGTCGCCCACGCTGGCTCGGGCCGGCGAGCTCGGCGCGGGGCGGCAGGCGGAGGAGGGGAGGCTCCAGGCGGACCCCTCAGCTCACAGCAGGCGCGGTTTTTGAAGGCGCGCACGAAAACCCAAACTCTTCCGCTCCGCCTCGCGTGAACGCCGATGTCCTCCGGCCGACCACTTTCTCCCGCCCCGCCCCACCACGCTCCCTCGCTCCCCCGGAGCCCGCTCCCGCCACTGCCGGTGTCCCCGAACGAGCTGCTAGCGCGCGTACCTGCCCCGCGACTACTGACACTTGACGCCCGCCTCTATTTTACCCAACTCTGGGGGGGCGGGGCCCGCCGGCAAGACTGGCAGCGCTCCGGCGAATCCCGAGGCCCCGAGGCCGGCCGGGCCGGAGCGACTAGCCTATGAGAAAGGAGAAGCTTGCCCAGAGCTCCGCCTCCGCCGGGCGGACCGCACCCCTCTCGGGCCACGAGCTTCGCGCGCAGGGCGGCCGCGCAGTTTGTACACAACTTCTCTGACAGATTGGGCTGGCGGAGCTGGGGGCGGAGGAAGGAAAGAAGCGGGTGGAATCTGGGGAAGAGAGGGAATTCGGGTGGAGACGTGGAGGGAGATCTCTACGGACTGTTCTCTGCCAGGATTAGAGAGAAAAAAGAGTTTTGCAGGTCTTAGGTGTTGTGCAAGGACCTGAAACTCACAAGCTGAAACCTAGAAGGCAGCTAGGTGCGGGCGCTAGGGTTTTGGAGAGTTTTGTTTAATGAGCGTGTATTTTTAAATATACAAAATGTACTTTCTTTAGCGCAGAACTAGGGGCGGTGTGATAAATTTAAAAACAGCTCTTGTCTCTGTGTATCTTTAGCACTGAATATATCCATTTAGCAAAGCAAATTTGGAATGTCCTGAATAAAAGTTTTAATGGCAAGTATTTTTTTAAGTCATTACATAAAAGCTTGGTTTTTTTTTTCCTACAGTATTTAAATGGGTAGGAGTAGTTTTCACACACATCTCAACCTCGTATCCGTGTATGGAGAGGAGGGGGATGGGTCATATGAATTTTGAAGTTTTTAATATTTACACTGTTGATTCTAGCCAAAGCATGCAATCTAATTTAAGCACTGACGACTAGATGAAACGTATTTAAATAGACATTACATCTTTGACTTATTTTTGCTACCCCTGTGTGTTCAAAAAGTGGAGTTTAATATTTACAAAACAGAAACGTAGCACATTTACCTTTCACCATGGCACCTACTCCTACGAAAAGACAACCAAAGAAGCCACAGACGTTAGACGGGCAACAGCTTTGAAAACTGGGAATCCAAATTTGTAGGAAAGTAATAGCCAAAATATATCACTGTCCATTGACTGTGTTATAATGGGAAGGTGAATTTTTGCCAGCAATCACCTAAGGAAAGCACTTTCCTTAATCCTTAATATTCTTGTACATGATTTTTATCTGGCTTATTGGGAAGCCATAACAATACACTGAAATAAAAATGCCTGGAATATTACTACATATGTGTATATACGGTGACAGCACACTATACCATTAGACATTTTTACATATACGACATCACTTCACAGTAAGGCAGCTTTTACAAAAAAAGAGTTCTTAGGAAAATGTTCTCTTCAAGAAGTGAATCTAACAAAGATAGGAATCTCGTTTCAGTGTGTAGATTAAAAAAGTTTATATACACAAAGTGTTACAGGTGTTTATTTATTATTAGAAAACATAAAATTATGCTGTAAAATATATTTTTTCTCCTTTTCATTCCGTTCTTGTTAATGATTCATTTTTAGAGCTGTGATCACTGATTTCAGAGAATGGTTGACGACTACTTTCATGTTACCAAAGTATTATTTAATGCGTTTTGGCAAATTTTTTTTCTAAGCAATCTCACACCATCCACCTTCACCTTTAAAAAGCCGCCCTGATTTTCTCTGATATTGAACCCAATTATATAATTAAATAATTTAGAAACAGATTATAGAATTGGTATGGGATTTAATGTAACTTTAAAAAAAATTGAACCTTGCAAGATTTTTAGTACTTAATGCTGATAACATGATCAAACCTGTGTGATATAGATAACTCAATAGAATTTTGTATTCTTTTTAACTTTAAATCTAACCTAGATTTAATACAAGTTGGTATCTATTTATATTTTAATTTGCTTTTAAACCTATCTAGACCTTTCCTTTTGTCTCTCTCTTTTTTTTTTTTTTTTAACCAGAGCGTTGATGGCCTGTTATTTCAACCTAAGCTTTCGCTGCAATAAAATCCAGTTATTTTACTGGAAATATTTCTACATTTCACACCATTTTTTAACATGCTTTCATTTACAAAAGCGTTTCCAATGCAAAAAAAAAAAAAACTATTTGATAAACTTTTAATAAAACATTTTTATAGTCCTTTAAATTTTTTTCATATTTCCACTTTTCTTAATGAATGTAGATATGAACCTAGCTATGGTTGGGCTCGAAACATATTTACAGCAGAAAAACTGAATACAATCTTTTTTGCTCAAATACAGTAGCATTTATTTAAATTTCATTCCTGACATAAGGGTTCATGAAATAGGGCTGCCACTTTTAAGTAATAGTTTCTCTGAAATACCCAGCTCTGCAGTCTCACAGAAAATAACTAGCTTAGCACTGTACAATAGTACGGAAATTGGAAAGAAATCCTTTTCTGAGACATTTGCCATGCGGTTCTGAACATATAAAAGACATGTTCAACCAGGCTCACTTGCTGTTGCTGTGAACACAAATGCCCCAGCTGAAAACCTGCTTCACTGACTTAGCCAAAAGGGTTAAAACTTGATAAATATTTTTCAAATGTTCCAGGTTCTGCATTGGCGTGAAGCCAGACAGTGTGAATGGACAGATACTCAATTACTTTGAACTTTCTAGTTCTTTGCATTCCTTCCTGCTTAGTAGTGCTGTACCATGAGGGAAGATAGGAGAAAACAAAAAACAAATGTCAGGTTTCAAAAATCAATTAGTGGCCTGGCAGTGGTGTGTTAACTGAACTGTGCCAAAACAGAGCATTCGGAGGGAAAGAAAGAAGAAAAGTTGAGTAGTCAAGTTAGGTAGGAGGGTAAGCACAGAAGCAGTGTGCATGCTTAAGTCCTTAGTCACTGGGCAACACAGATTTAGTCTTAGAATAAACCCTAAGTGTCACTATCTTTACGGGAATAAATATGCCTGAATGTGTGGAGGCTGAATAGGCATTCAACGATGGGGGAGGGGGAGGTTTGAAGGAGGCAGTGGAAAAAAATGGATAAATAGCTTCTGAATGATGAGATGAGAGAAATATGAAGCTATCACTAGGGCAATGTTCATAGGAAGACACGGCAAAAGAAATATCTGTACTCAGTTGTTTGGCCGACACGTCACGGAGGGCTTGAAATTAAGGGATCTAGAGTATTTTTGACAACATTTTATTCACTTTGGAAACTATTCATGGAATATTGCAACTCAGTAAAATCAAAGTCAAATTTCCGAGTGATATTGGGCCATAGAAAAAGCACGACAAAGAATAAAAATCTTTTTCTTTTTTTTTAATAAGGGAGTAAATTCTCCTCTAGGGTAAGATTATTCAATTTAAAGTGACTTTTTTGATAATCATTAATTATCCACCTAGTGTTAGACTCTGTATCAGTAGGAACGTAAGACAGAATTATTGTCCTTTATTTCACACTTTTAATCTTTTCTATTCATTAATGGCAACTGCTTGTAGCCCCACATAAAAAGAAAAAAATGCCATTGAGAAAAGAACACAAGAAACAGAAGCTTCAAATGAGATTAGTCAAAATTCAAACCATTTTGACTCAAAAAATTAAGACACACGAGAAAAGATGTCCTTTCCTTTTGTGATGAAACAGTATGTAATTTAAATAGGATTATAGACTTCTTTTTGTATAAATTAAAGTGATGTCAAGAAAAAAGCTTCATATTCTATTTTTTTACTATCTCAACCCCAGTCCTTAAGAAATTAAATTTTATATTTAAGTTTGGATTTAAATGTGTTCTTCCTGAAATATCTCATAAAACTCTCAATGTGCACTTATTCCTAAATGTACTATAATTTATCCTATTTTTAAAACTCTAGTAATATACAAAAAACAGTATTTTACCTTTTGGGTGTACTGGGATTGCTTTTTCCACCTTGTTAGTATAATAAGCAGACAACTATAAATGCCTTGAACCAAGTTGCAGGCCAGGGCCAGGCATACTGTAGCTTAAACTGTACAGTATTTGAATTCTGACTCTCAACATGTTAGGAAAGGTCAAGAGAAAAATCCTGAACTGAAGTAGTTACACCAAACAATCTTTTAGAACACTAAGGAGGCTTCATCACCAGCATCACAATGAGCAGTGTTTTGAGCCAATTGCTGTTCATGTGATGACAAAAGCACTAATGGTCCTAGGCTGTGAGGCACTCCTACTGAATGCTCAAGTGAACTGTGCACGGGGCACAAGAAAATACGCCTTTGGAGGTTAACTTGTGAATGAAATGTGTAAGGATAGCGCTAAGCCCAATGCTGGCTCTTCATGCCTTCACGTCTATCCACTGGTGATGGTTGTGTAAACTTCTGTAAATTTTGAAGAGGACAATTTGACAATTAGTAGAAGAAGGCTAAAATGTAAACAACGTTTAAAATAATAGATAATTCCCCCTCTAGGAAATATATTACATTATACACTGAAAAGAACCCAGGTATCCAACAATAGGAGAGTAGTTCAAGAGCAGCCACTGAATCTACTACCATATTCATATTATTAAAGGATATTTAGTCACATGGGAAAATACTCACGACATGTGAAGTAAAACAAAGTTAAGAGGTTTTTATAAACACAGACCCAAAGATGAAAAGAAAATACAAAACACGTTATGTATTTTGGTGGCTCTCATTGGATGGTCAAATGATGGGTGGTTTTACATTGCTTTATACTTTTGAATAGTTTCTAAATTTTTCACAATTGCCACATATTCCATTTGTAACCAGAATAAACGTTTTTAATAAAAAACATACATAAATGTTACCTCTATACAGTTAAGGGTTTATTGGAACTGTAGGTGAAGATCAAATGATTTTCCATTTGAGAGCACCAAATATAGCCACAACTTGCCGACACCCTGTGCTGGGAAAATATGTAAACCTTCTTAACCAAGCCAGTAGATTTTCAGCATTCACTGCAGAGTAAACAAGCTGAAGAGAGATTACAAGGTTTGAAGTTTGGAAAGGGATAACCTGGGAATGTTTTAAATATAAATATGCTTTAATTTATTTCTTAAGTGATCAACAAGACTTCTGCAATGATTTATACTCAAAGTTATTTTGGGTATCTCATTTTACGTTCTTGCTTTGTTTTCCCCTATTAAATGAACTAGGTTATTTACAGTGTTTTGACAAAATGCATAGACTCTTAAAGTTCATATGCATCTCTTAAGGGCTGTTTGTGTTTTTTGTGGGGTTTTTTTTTTTCCTCCGGTCACGCCTCAGGGTTTGTGGGATCTCAGTTCCCCGACCAATCCCAGGGCCACCGCATTGAAAGCGACGAGTCCTAACCACTGGACTGCCAGGGAATTCTCATTTTTGGAGTTTTTTAAATTCTAAAATATTCATAAAGGCGATATAGAGTAAAATGGTTTCTAATGGGATGTCTTTACTATATTCTCTCTGAGAGGCTTGTTCTCCTAAAGTTGTTCAAAAGTAATTCCCAAACTTGCTTTCTGGGAATTGAAAATTAAAGTCTGGGGAGCCTGTTGGTGGTGGTCTAGGAACTTAATATTTTAAACATTTTTCTATAAACAAGTCAATAGAGAGCTGCTTTCAGAGTTAAGGGCCCACATGCCCCTTCTCCACCCTCCCATCATGACCTCAACCCACAAGTAAAACATACACATATACACACACACACACACATACACACCCCTATTCTAAATCATCCAGCACATCACTGGTGCCTGAAAACATTTATTGAACATCCTTAGTGTGCTGAGCACTGCTGTAGGCCTTGGAAATATAAAGATGGGTAGGATACAGTCCCTGCCCTAAGCATTATCTGACAGGTAACCCCCCCCCCCAAATATGTTTCTTGCTTCTCAGTAAATTGGAGTCCAAACTCTTCAGTTTGGGACGTTGAGCCAACCCCAGCTGATCTTTCCAGCCTGGAATCTCGCTACGCCTCCCTGCCTCTTCTCCCAGGAACCTTAGGCTCTAACCATAGGGCTAATTTGTCATTTCCCAAATGCCACTCCTGTTCCCTCCAATGTCTGTCTTTGACTACATATACCATAAATCACAAGCCCAGCTAAAATCCCACCCCTCTCCCAAGGTCACTCCATATACCCCAGTAAAAATTACACTCTTTTGGTTTCTTCTCCTTCCCATTAGCTTTGTATCCCCAGTAAAGCACTCCTAACCATCGGCCTTGAATCCGTCTCCCCCTACAAAATCGCATGTCCCTGCAGGACACAAATGGTCTTGTCTTAGTGTCCATCATGATGCCTCTGAGTGCAGTATCCCACACCAGAGAGACCACTGAGGTTTGGTGAACTCAATTTTATTCTTATAAACATAAAAGGTAAAATTAAGAATAAAATTTCATAGAATGCCATCTTAAAATGTAGAAGAAATGAGTCAGAAAAATCACCCTCTTACAACCAGCATAGTATTAATTGATTAAGGCAAGAATTAATGGAAGCTAAAATGATTGGGTACCATTCTGATGAGGAATAGGATATTTTACATAGTCTCAAAGTATTTCTCCACAAATAAGGTATTAATTACAATGGGAAAAATAGTAACCTACCAATGGAAAAACTTGGCATACACTACCTTAAGCAGATGATCAAAATTCACATCATCATTAATGGGACAAACTGATATCATGGGGTTCTTTTGATCTGATGAACTGAGAAGGATGCAACGTTGTTTATCTTGTGTTGTATTGTACTGTACATAAAAATACATCACTTGAATCTAACCATGAGGAAAGTTAGACAAACTCAAATTGAGGAACTTTCTACAAACCACTGGCTTCACTCTTCAAAAATGTACAATAAATATGATGAAAGAGGGACTTCCCTGGTGGCGCAGTAGTTAAGAATCCGCCTGCCAATGCAGGCGACACGGGTTCAATCCCTGGTCTGGGGAGATCCCACATGCCGCGGAGCAACTAAGCCCCTGCGCCACAACTACTGAGACTGCGCTGTAGAGCCCCCGAGCCACAGCTACTGAGCCCACGTGCTAAAGCCCATGCACCTAGAGCCCATGCTCCATGACAAGAAAAGCCACCGCAATGAGAAGCCCGCGCACCGCAACAAAAAGTAGCCCCCGCTCGCAGCAACTAGAGGAATCCTGCGCGCAGCAGCAAAGACCCAACGCAGCCAAAAATAAATTTAAAAAATATGCATATGATGAAAGAGTCATGAAAGACAAAGTTTCAGCGACTGTTTCTTTTTAAAGGAATAAATAATCCTGGTTTGATCTACATGGGGGGAGGCTGGAGGGAACTGTCACAATAAACATAATTGGGCTAATTAGTAAAATTTAAGTATGAACTGTAAATAAAATTTTCAAACACTTTGAAATTCCACTTTTAGGTATTCATTCCTCAAAATCACTTAAATGTTCACAAAGATAGATGTACCAGAATGTTAATTGCAGCATTGTTTGCAATGAACATTATTGGGGTATTAGCAAAATTTGAGTATGGACAATGCTATATTTCTGAACTCGATAGTATAACTGTGGTTATATAAGAGAATACCCTTGTTCTTAGAATATATTCCCTAAATATTTATGGATAAAGGGTCATGATGTTTGCAACTAATGGTTGAATTAATCAAGGCCCAAAACAGTGTGTGTGTGTGTGTGTGTGTGTGTGTGTACAGAGAGAGATAGGCAGAAACAGAGGGACAGAGAGAGAAACAGTGAGACAGAGGAAGCAGATGTGGCAAAATGTTAGTGACTGATGAATCTGGGTAAAATGAATATGGGAATTTTTTGTTTATTCTGGCAACTTTTTCTTTAAGTTTGAAATCATTTTGAAATTAAAAGGAAAAAGAAGAATAAAGGTTTGAGAACTATTTGTTTTATTTCAAAAGATGAGATCCTGCTTTCTGGCACTGGTCTTCACAGATTTGTTTTTGTAGGAGACTTGAAGTTAAATTGAGGAGAACCTATCACAAACCCATGAAAGCAATCCCACCTCAGCTAAAACATACAGACCTTATGGAACTATCATTTTTGTCGTGATGGCCCTATGTACTGAGTACCACCACTATCACTGCACTTATCAAATTTATTTTTATTATATTACATGTTACATTCATCTTTGTTTCTTCAGCCAACCATGGCTCTGCCGTGTAGAGCGCTATATGAAAAGGCATGTCTGAATGAAGAACGCACACGTACACACACAAAACACAAGGGCCTCCAGAGCTTTGAACTACATTTTTGGACTTAAATTTTATATTTAAGTATAAAATGATGTGACATTTGGGGATTTGCTTCAAAATAACCCAGAGAGGATAAACACTGAATGAAGGTATGAATGAAAAAGATTGACCACGAGTTAATAATGGTTGAAGCTGGGTGATGAGTACATGAAGGGTTCATTCTCACTATTTTTGTATCTTTTTGAAACATTCTATGATATAAAAAAATTTTTTTTAAGGAAAGCACAGTAGAAGCAGTAGTAATAAGAAGCACAACTTGACCAATCAATGAAACATAAACTGTATTTTAATGTAGTGTAGATTAGGTTTTTGACTTTTAATTTTAAAAAACAAACAAATAAACCAAAAAAAAAAACTGCCGTAAAGCCGTAGTCTCTCTTTAGTGTCTGAGAAGACAGGTCTCAGGTAGCATGAAATAAAAACCTATCCCAGGGAATAAGTTAGACTTTAGAGATGCGTCTTTCAAATTTGAAAAATACTAGATTCTTCTTTGTGCCACCAGAGAATTTTGAGAAAATCAGATCCTTAACATTGCTCTCAATTTATTGTTGAGGTTTAGAACCTCAGACATTATAAGCAGGTGTGACCTAACGACAAATGGAACAAAAGACAAATTACACAAAAAAGATGATTGAAGAAATGCACAGGGATGGTGTACATGTCTGGGGGAGAAGGGATAGATTAAGTATTTTCCTATAAAAAAGAATTTTTAAAACAACCAACAATTATTTATTAGAGTCCCACTATGTGTTAGACAGTGGGAGTTATGGCAAAAGCAAGAGAACTTCAGTTGGGTAGCTTCCCATCTCGTTGAAGTTACAGTATATGTGCACATAAAATAGCAAAATAACTTTGTGCCAGTGGATAGTGAACAAGGAAGAGAGAGAGATCCGCTGTGGACTTTGATTCTTGAATTGACCTTAAAGAAAACACAAGGTTCTGCAAAACAGCAGATAGGAGGAGAGAGGAGGGAATTCTAGGTAGGAACAGACATAGTGCTTAGGGTAAATCACAAACTGGGTAAACTGGTGAGAACAGTTGGCCCACGGATAGATCAAACCTAATTTCTACATGCTATATAAAGAATTTATATAATAAAGTCCAAGAGAAAGTCTAACCTAATGGAGAGTCTTGTGTATCAGTGTGACCATGAAGGTAAAAGACAAATGACCCCTTTACTCCAAACCCCTAAATAGTAAGTGACTATCTGGGAGAAAACATTTGCAACAAAGGATTCATATTCACAATCATAAAAGAGATCTTAAAAAAAAAATCTGTAAGACAGAGAGAACCCAAGGAAAATTAGGCAATGGTGGTAAATAGGCAATTCACAGAAGAAGGTGTACAAGAGGCCGATAAATGTATGCAAAGTTTCTCAACCCCACCACTCTCAGGGAAATGCAAAACAAACAGCAATGGGATAACCATTTTTGCTCACCTGATGTACAGAAATGAAAGTGATTCAGAGAGGGTGTGGGGAAACTGGAAGTCTCATAATGTTAGTAAAAATATAACTTTGTAGGGTCTTGGTAAAACGGCTCTCTGCACAGGGCACTCTAAAGCATCTATCAAAAGGTAAAATTTTCACACACTTTGAAATTCTACTCTTAGAAATTCATTCCTCAAAATCCCTTAAGTGTGCACAAAAGTAGATAGATGTAGCAGAATGTTTATTGCAGCATTGTTTGTAATAATGAAAGACTGACAGTTATCTAAATATCCAACAATAAGTAATGGTCAAGTAAATGAGTGGGTAAATTCTACTCTATCCACATATTACCCAGAAATTTTAACAGAATGAAGTAGCTATATCTATACTGACATGAAATGTCTCTAAAGGCACAATAGGTGAAAAAAAAAATGTCATTGGTTAATACATATTTCATGGTGTCATTTATGTAAGTGATTTATGTGAAATATACATTGTCTAAAATGGCTAACACACAACTGTTAACAGTTTACATCTGGAAAGAGGAGAGAGATTGAGGGTTGTGGATAGCAGGCAGGGAGGGAGGTTGTTAGCTATGTCCCATTTAAGCATTGGCAACTCCATGCAAAAAGTAGCCTATCTCCATAAATGCCTATTACTAGGAAGATGAGCTAGGATTCATGGAATGTGGTTGGTCTGAAAAGAACCAAAGGATTCATCTCACCTAATAGAACCCTCTCAATTTTAGAAACCCATTATTCAACAAGCATTTACTGAGCACCTACTATGGGACATGAACTGTACTAAAGAGCACTGGTGACTCAAAGGGGACCAAAAGTGTTATTAAAGATTAAACACCAAATACCTTGAAAACCTAAAAGATAAAGCATTATCTGTGTCAGACAGTCAAGGAAGGCTTCCTGGAGGAAGAGATCTCTGAGAAGGGCCTTGAAGAATTTGAATTCAGTTTTTTGACTCAAGTCCAGTAATCCTCCACTCCATGATCCTCAGACTTCTCTGATAGGAACATAGAAAGTAAGAGGTAATTAAAGATAATCTCATATTTCTGGAGAGAAATCATTCCTAGAAAGAGAGGGCTTGTGTCTACCCATTAAAAAATATATATTAGAAACTTACAATGACTGAGTTTCTCAAGATGCTACACATATACTGCAAGATATAATGCCACTGGTGTTAGCTCTTGAAAAGAAGTCAGCAGAATCATCAGGATGCTTGCTATAGCCATTTACTAAAAGTCAATGTAGGGGATCAGATCCTTTCAATTTTCCTGCCCAGTTATTTTAGGCTGATTATACGCCTGGAAAATTTCTATCCCTCTCATTACAGATATTTGATTATGTTTAATCACTTTTTTTACCATAAAGCATTCTATTTTACACTTTTCCTTGTTTATTTGGTGACTTGGCTAAATGTGTTTCGTATACCTCTAGTAATATGTCATCATTGGAGTTATACTGTGTTAAATTTTTTAGGAATATATGAATAATAAATGCCGGTGCCACCTCAACCCTGCGACGTTCGACATGCAAACACACTGGCCTTCCTGACATGTGGCAGCACTCATGGTTCATGGCTATGGGACTGTAAGGCGAAGTCCAGTATGTTTAAGGAGGTAAGCCACTTCTCAAGGGTTCTTTTTTTGCAAAGATACAGCCATAATACTTTTTTATGATAGCTTGGTAAATCTCTTAAAGAAAAGGGAGAGGTTTATGACAGAAATGGTGATAAAGCTTTAACTACATGTGTGTGGTTAACTCTGTTTCAGCCATTCAAGTTAACTTCTACCTATATTTATGGGCTTCATTGCATAATATATGAAGTTTGCAGGAAGTGCCCGGAAGATAAGGTTACATGGACAAGTTATTTAAGTTTGAAAGTAAACCACAGCTCATGCTGGGAAACTAGTTTATAGCCCATTTTGCAACCCAAGTGAATACGTCATTCATTTTCTTTTCATTTTTTTTTTTCTTATCTCATAGTTAACATGAGGCAATTAATCATTGTTTGAATGTGCAGCCTAGTAAGTTGACAAAAGAACGCAGCTTTGGGGATTGATTAGCTGAAAAGTCAGTAAATTACATTTAAGAAGTTCAGATAAACATTTGATGATATTCAAACCACCTTGAACAAATGGATGATTTGCACACATCATGATGTCCCACTAGATAATGTTTTCCTTCACAAGCTTCATTCAGTAATGAGACTCATTTCTACCAACAAATATTACTTGATCAATAGACCTTGCATTTGCCACAAGAAATGACCTTTCATGGTTAATATATAACTGATCACTGTTCTTCCTCTGTAGTAGCCTACATTTGACAGTAGAGAAATAAACTGTGTACACTGTAAAACACTAAAATATGTCAAACGCTGTAGTATACCTTCAGAGTATTATCGTTTGGCAATGTACAAGGGCTATGACCCATTTGTACTGTACCCACCCACCATTTCAGTTCTTGCTGGCTGCAATCAAACTTTTGCCCTAATATTTAGGTATTTAGAATAATCAAGGCCATTCTTCTTACACCTTAAGGAAAAAACCCAAACCCAAACCGAAGACCCTCTAATGGTGACAACAGTGGTTTTGAAGGGTAATGTACATAGAAGAGAAACAACTCTCATGAAAGGAAATTACCCTAAAATCTTTGTTGTGGAAAATGAAAACTAATGACACGTTCCCCTTGTAATGCAGAATCGCCTGTCGCCCAATTTCCCCGTGTGAGACGCAGTTCATTTTCAAATGTAAATAACTTGTCCATTTAATAATTTGCTCCTCCCCATGACTGCAAAAGAGCCTTTAACAACAGCCATCTTCCTATTTCATTCACTGTCAAGAACACTCTAGAGGAGCGCCATTGTTTTCCCTGGGATAATTTTAACAGATTAAACGATTTAAAAACAAAAAAAGGTATCACTATATCTGAGGGCTCTGTCTTTGAAATCAATGTAAATAAAAGACGCCACCTTATTAAATCTGAAACGGCGTGTTACCTGTTTTTCATTGACCTTGTGCAGGTTTTCAGTGACAACTGAATTAACCAGGTGAGGGAGGCTCTTTGAGGGTCCCAGTCACTCTATTGTGCAGGATGGCACCTTGCAAAGCACTTAGATTAGGCTGCGGAGGGAACAAAGCTAGGTACACTCTCTCCAGCTTCAGGTAAACAAGATTATTGTTCTCCATCCCTGCTGTTTGGAATGAATGCAATGCTGCAAAGCTAATTGCTGCTATAATTAGGAAAAAAAAAACCACACCCCAAATGACTGAGAATGTGCTAACTCAGTGTGGTTTAAACCTCAGAGACATTTCCCCTCCTATACAGGTGTGATGGGCTCTATTCATAGTTTTAAAATGATAAGTTTAAATGTTAACACGATATTGCAAAAAAATGCTCTCAGGTTGGAAGGTGGAAGCTGGTGGGGGCAAGGTAGAAGTGCTTAACGGTCGTTAGCCTTCTGGCCAGAGGAGGAGAAAATTCCGTTTGGGGATTGAATACAAAGTAAGACAGCAAAAGCAGTCTATGGAAAGTTTCCCCTTTGAGAAGGTCCTGCTTGGCTCACAAGCTTTGCCCCATACCATTTCATAAAATATGCAACTTTCAAGCCACCTCCACGTAAGGAGATTTCACTCTGCTGTTGAGACATTCTTCCCCATATCTAACTAAATCACCCGATCTGCAGTTTAGCAATCCCATTTCCTCACATCTTCAGCAACATCTAACTTTCTATATTGACATCTATTTTCTTACAACAAAAATAACTAAGCTGAATACCACAAAATTACAATTGGAAGCCTTTTAAAAAAAAGATATTGTCTTCCCTCCTTACTGTACTTATATACTCTAACTGGATTGTTTAATTGGTTTCAAATTTAAAAACAAGATTTAGGAATCAATCATTGCTTAAGTTGCGGATTCCCAAGTGGTGCTTCCAAGTGTAAAGTCTGGGGAAAACAGACTTCAGAGCTGCCGGCTGGTTAACAGGTTAGCAAGTATAACTCAGTTAAGGCTTTACCTCCTTCTGTGCTTAATAGGAAAACTAGGACATTTTTAAGATTTCAATCTTATTCTTCAATAAGATAACTCTTTTCACCTATGTGAACATGAATGAAAACACTAATAATTATAGCTTTTTGCTGTTTGGCGTAAAATAATCTTTCTACTGTAATTAGATTTGAAGGGGAACTAGAAAAGACCTTCAATAAAATGCTGTCGCGAATTCCCTCCAAAACAGCTTGCCTGTAATTAAGGTGCATTTACAGATCTGATATTCCTTAAAAGAAGCATTAACATTACAAAGACCAATTATTCATGGTCAAACAAAGGAGATTCAGATTCTCTGATCAAAGCAGTAATCTCTTTTACAGTTGTTATTTTTGAAGTATCTTCAAACAGAACAAACACGCATTGACTATGTCAACAGGTATAGCTGTGGGCTAATTTGCTGTTTTCAGGATCCCATCGTTTTCCCACATGGCTCAAACTTAGTATGTGTCTACCCTCTTTCCACCCCCAGCCCCAACTGCTGATGTTGAGGGAGGAATAAGAACGTTTCAAATGGGGAAAAATTCCAAATATCAGTTTTAGTATTTAAACAGTCGTAATGTAAAGGTCATCGACCATTTTTAACATAACCTGGTCCATTTTCCAAAGTTGCTTGTTTTCGGAAATGTCAGCAAGCTTTTTAAATGATCAAAGGCAGAGAAACAAAGACATGAGTCAAGTGAAAGAGTGCTGAACTGGGTTTGAGAAAAATCTGAATCTGAGTCTCGGTTTGGCCCTTCTCTTGCTGTTGGGCCTGAGCAAATTCCTTAGAAACTCTAGACCTTTTTCTGCAAATGTAAAATCGGGATAACAGCTGGGAATTCCCTGGCGGTACAGTGGTCAGGACTCGGTGCTCTCACTGTTGAAGCCCGGGTTCAATCCCTGGTGGAGGAACTGAGATCCGGCAAGCTGCGTGGGCGCAGCCAAAAAAAAAAAAAAAAAAAAAAGGATAACAGCACATCCCTAAACTAGGAGGTTTAGGAGGTTGTGAAGGCCAGGTTCAACCTCAGGACATGAGGGAGCACTGTCAAATAAGAGGTATGTTCATATAAATAAAAATATGTTTTTAAACCTCATTGTACCCCCGGAGAAACATCCTTGGAGTCCCAAGGAGTAGAAACGACCAAAAAAGAAAAACTACTTTAACACCTATAACAGCTTGTGTCAAAAGTGATTAGGGAAACTCTAGCTCTGTGGCTCACGAATGTTAAATGGGTTTCTTTTCTAAAGGGCTCCTCAGAAGGCTTCGAATCTCCAAGAGAATCTCAGTAGAATGAAACTTATGTCAAACATTTGACGGAACTTCTTTAGCCTGAGGCTACTGGAGTGCTCCTTTGAAAACACTTTGAGGATTGTTGCCTTCTGATACATTACTGATTTGATTGGGTAGGAAACACTTAGATGCTCAAGCAAATCTACTTTTTTAGTCTATACCATTTGGTACAAATGAACAATTAATGGCAGCAGAGTGTCCTGACATGATTTACAGCATAAAGAGTTTGCAAAAATGTGCCACTTATTTATTTATTAATTTTTTTGACTCAATATATCTAACAGCTCTACCACTTATAACTTGAGTGACTTTAGGTAAGTTTCCAAATCTCTCCAACTCTCAGCATTCTCATCTGTGAAACAGAGATAATATTTGCTGGGTAAGTTGTGGCCAAAATCATATAAATGTAATTCGTACACTGAGCTTAATAAATGGTGGATTTAATTTTCTCATTCATTCAGAAATGTCTAGGTCTAAAGAGACATTTGCTGTTTTCAGGATCCTATCGTTTTCCCACATGGCTCAAACTTAGTATGTGTCTACCCCCTTTCCATCTCCAGCCCCAACTGCTGATGCTGAGGGAGGAAGAAGAACTTTTCAAAAGGGGAAAAATTCCAAATATCAGTTTTAGTATTTAAACAGTCGTAATGTAAAGGTCATCAACCATTTTTAACATAACCTGGTCCATTTTCCAAGGTTGCTTGTGACCTTTTCTAGGTCACATAGCAACTCAGTGACAATGTTAGAAAGGGACCAGAATTTTGGAAACTACTCTTGTTTGAATTCACCCCTATCAAAATTCTAGAATAGATTACTAAAGGGAAAATTTGTAAGAAGAAAAGGAATAACCACTAGGGACCAATACTATTCCAATACAAACAAGCTGGGCTAAACTAAGACAAACATTTTTCCCCCAGTGGTGCTATTAGATTAGTAGCCAGGGGGGATGCCAGAGGCATGAAAAAAAAATCTCAAGTTGTTCTTGTGGATAAGATGGTTGTAGGTGAATTAGCCTACAATCTAGCAAGATTTATTTATGCTATTTGAAAAAACTGTACCCAGAGAGTGATTGATTTCAATGTAGAAGAAAATGTTCAACATTTATCACAGGGGGATCGCTCAAATAATATTTTCATCAGTGACCTGGAGGAAGACATGAGAGTTATACAAGATGCAAATTGGGAAGAAAAAGCTAATATGTTGGTTGGCAAAATCAGGAATCTTAAGGGTTCCAATAAGCCAGAAGGATGGGCAGAAGTTAAAAACGATACTTAATAGAGAAACAAAGACTTTTACTCATGTTCTGAAAAACTTGGGACTGAATTCCAGCTCTCTCACTTATACAAATCCTGTGATTTAACTGCTTTGAATCTGTTTCCTCGTCTCAAAAATACAGAAAATAACTACTGCATGGAATTGGGAGAAGTACATAACATAAAGGGCCATCCAAAGAGGTGTTCGATGCAGATCTTGGCACATATAGTTAGGCCAAGAAGTACTGGTGCTAGTATTAGTTGTAGTAATGATACTAATACCAAAAAAGGTGATGCAGAAAAAGTTTTAGGGGTTTTAACTGACTACAGGTTCAATATTAATAAATAGTCTGAGGGGCTTCCCTGGTGGTACAGTGGTTAAGAATCCGCCTGCCAATGCAGGGGACACAGGTTTGAGCCCTGGTCCAGGAAGATCCCACATGCCGAGGAGCGGCTAAACCCATGCACCACAACGACTGAACCCGCATGCCACAACTACTAAAGCCTGCGCGCCTTCAGCCCGTGCTCCACAAGAGAAGCCACCGCAATGAGAAGCCTGTGCACTGCAACGAGGAGTAGCCCCCGCTCGCCGCAACTAGAGAAAGCCCGTGTGCAGCAACGAAGATCCAACACAGCCAAAAATCAATCAATCAATAAATAAATTAAAAAAATAGTCAGATGAGGCTGACAATTATTTTGGTGAGTTGTAAGTAGTTCTAGAAGCCCCTTTTTAGAGACACCTGGGCAAACTAGAATGCATTTATGTAAGAGCGGCAAAATGGTGGACAGCTGAGAAATCAAATCACATGAAAAGCAAATGACTTTGTGACATGCATTGGGTAAATCCCCTTTAAAAAACAAAACAAAACTACTTTATTGAGGTATGATTAACATACAAAAAGCTGTGTATGTTTAATGTATACAACTTGATGAGTTTGTAGGGTAAATTCCTTTTAAACATATCAGTTCCTTTAAGCCTCTCTATAACTCATTAGGAAGATGTAATTATTCCAGTTTTAAAGATGAGGAACTAAGGCACAAAGAGGTTAAGTGATCACACACCTACTGAGAGGTGATGAAATATGAAACTGGAATATGGACGTAGAAAATGGATTACATGTATTCATTGTTGTTCCAAGGGCAAATTAATGTGGATGGATGGATGGGGTCAAAGGAATATTTAACTGATGAACAGCCAACAAAATAACCCACATGGACTCTTCAAAAATATCCATGTTCTAAGAGACAAAGAAAGATTGAGGAACTATTCGAGATTAAAGGAGATCTAGGAGATACTACAACTGAATGCAATGAATGATTGGAGATTTTCTTTGGCATAAAAGGCATTATTGGGACAATTGGTGAAATCTGAATAAGGTCTTTAGATTAGATAACAGCACTGTATCAATGTTAATTTCCTGATTTTGATCATTGTCTTCTTCTTATGTAAAAGAATGTCCTTGTTCTTAGGAAATGCTCCCTGAACCATTCGGCAATAAAGGGAAATCATATCTTCAAAGTACTCTCAAAAGGTTTAGAACAACAACAAAAGAGAGACTAGAGAAAAGGACAAAGCACACGTGATAAAATGTTAACATTTGGAAAATGTGGGTAAAGGATAAAATTATTTGCAATATTCTTGCAACTTCTCTGTAAGCCTGCAATTATGTCAAAATAAAAAGTTTCAAAGAATTGAAAAACATGTAGGGCATTGGATAAAATAAAATCTAAGAGGAAATATTCTGTAGACAATTGGTAACATAGGATTGGAAGTAGAAAAGACTCCAGAGATTATAAGGGGTACAGAGGAAGATTTGAAAGTCATATGTGAGAACAGATGAGAGTAATTGATTCATTCCTTTCATTCACTCAGAAAGATACTTTTCATCATTTAGGACTTCAAAAAAAAATACAATTGTACTAACTATTAGAGCTACTGACACCTTTATTTCCAAAGTGATGAAAAAATAAATGCTCAAATAAATTAGTCTGCACTGACTCTTTCGGGAGGAACAAGTTCTGTATGTTTGGACACCAGAAAGGTATATCAGGAAGAGAAAAGGGTCAAAAAGACATTTTATATGTATTCAAGATGAGTACACAGATCTCATTAAAAAAAATCTTTACTATTGTGGAGATGTGAGGAGCTCAATAAATAGAATGTTTCTTTCCAGGCAGGGTCTAGATGAGGAAGACAAAAGCAATGGATAGAGATTATACTCTCTTTCTTATTAATAAATGTTATATCGGAGGACATATCAATAGTTGAAAGTGAAGGTCAAGTGAGCCTTAGTCTCCCCCCACTGTGCCTTAGACTTACCCTCTCGTCACAAGGTGATGACTATGACTTAGAACAAGAAAAGCAGGGCACTGTCCCAGGGATAGAAAAGGTGGTTCCTTTGTAGAAAAAAACAAAAACAAAAAACCAAAAAACACAACCACAAAAAAAGCCAGAAAGAGGAAAAACTATACAAGCGCAGCTCCTTAAACAAAATGTACCAATCAGATAGTCAGGAGGTGCAAAGAGGCAGGAGGAGCATTTGGGAAAACCCTCCTCAGGGAAAACACGGAGTGTGGGCGGGGACGGTGACAGCGGGATACGTTTATTTCCCGCTAATACTTTTTATGCTCAAAGGAGAATGGAGGAAAACAAAACAAAACATGGGGCTCACAACTGAACACTGAGGAGTGACTTTATCCAAGGGATTAGAGAGAGAAGGACATTTAGGACATGGTGAGAGACACAGACTTAGAAATTCAGTAACAGGAGGTGTAGCAAGTGCCTTCGGGGACAATGGTTTCAATTTGGTGGTTCGGGCAGAAACCAGATTGCAAGGGGTAAATGAGAGGTTCTCCTTTTTTTTCTTTTTTCCTTTCCTTTGTCTTTTCCTCAAGTGTTCGAATTTTGTCTTGGGCCTTCTGCATTTCTCACTTCTCACTCTTCCTGGATCATTTGCTCACCCACGGATGTTAATCTAAGGTAAACAGTACAAGTATAATGGGGTTAACCTTGGAAGGGAGAAAAGCCTCTTCTTCTTTTTTTTTTAATTAATTAATTAATTAATTTACTTTTGGCTGCGTTGGGTCTTCATTGCTGTGTGCTGGCTTTCTCTAGTTGCGGAGAGCCAGGGCTACTCTTCATTGCAGTGCGCGGGCTTCTCATTGTGGTGGTTTCTCTTGTTGCGGAGCACGGACTCTAGGCGCACGGGCTTCATTAGTTGTGGTGTGTGGACTCAGTAGTTGTGGCACACGGGCTTAGTTGCTTCGCGGCATGTGGGATCTTCCTGGACCAGGGCTTGAACCCGTGTCCCCTGAATTGGCAGGCAGATTCTTCACCACTGTGCCACCAGGGAAGCCCAAGCCTCTTCTTTTAAGAACAGGGAAAAAAAGATGTTTAGCTAGAGATGGAAAATGATCTTGTTTTTCTGGGTAACATGGGAGAAAAGATCATCGAATTAGTTAACGTTTTTTTTCTGCTCTACTGAATGCTTGTTTCACCCCAGAATGGTATGTCGAATCGCATTCCCCAATGTGCTGGTATTTGGAGGTGGGGAGGGGGGTCCTTGGAAGGTGATTAGGTCACGAGGGTGGAACCTACATGAATTGGATTAGTGCCTTTATAAAAGAGAACCCAAGAGCTCCCAAACTTCTTCTGCCAGTTGAGGGCACAGCAACAAGACACAGCTGCCCATGAACCAGGAAATGGGCCCTCACCAGACACTGAGTCTGCTGGCACCTTGATCTTGGACTTCCTAGCTTCCAGAATTGAGAAATAAATTTCTGGTCTTTGTAAGCCATCCAGTCTATGATATTTTGTTATAGTAGCCTGAATGGACTGAGACATTTTCCAGCAAAAATTCAATGTAAAAAAAAAAATCAGGAAGCAAATATCATTTCTTTTTTCCTTCCTTTCTTCCTACCATTCAACAAAATTTTGAAGGACAATTTTTACCAGGCACTGTGCTAGGCGCTGGGGATACAGTAGTGTCAGATAAGATTTTCTGCTTTCCTGGAATATATATTCTATTTAGGAGGGACAGGCAATGAGCAAATAAGAAAATAAGAATTTCAGATGTTGCTCTAAAGAAAATAAAGCAAATGGAATGTAGAGGGGCAGGTGTGTGGCCTGGGTAGTATGTGTGAGGAGGAAGGGGCTGAACCCTAAACCTCGAAATGGGAATTTAAGGAATTATGTATCTAAATATTGAATAAGTTACAAAATCCAGGTATTTAAAAAATAAATTCAAAACTATTTATAAAGCCAAAGAAAATTGTATTAACATCTGTATACTTCTGCCCAAACCATTTACTCCTGATTCTATAAAGCGAAAACAAATAAGTATCATTTTTTTAAAAAAACAAAACCAAAATCAATTCACTTGTCTGCATGAATATTTGCTGGAACAATCACATGCTAAATTTTATTTCACCTTTACTGAAACAAAGGTACCTAAAGAACCTGTGACTGAACACCCCACATGGACAAACATGTTGTGATTATATTTGACCATATAATTTATTTTGATCAACTGGACGGACACACCAGTTAATTCTACAATTAATGAATATACATATATATTTGTGGGCATTCAGTGCCACATAAGGCATGGCTATTGTCTCTGCTGGCCCACAAATTCATTGATTCAACCATCCTATATCGAGTATTCATTGTGTGCAAGGCATTATTCTAAGCTCTGAGGACACCAGTGGGAGGATATGCCTTCCTAAAGTTCTTTGTTCTCCTAAAGTTGGCCTCAGTGGCCATCGTGTTTTATCCTTTAGTTACCAAAGGTAATAGGAATTAGACAAGTGTTTTCCTTATTTGTTCTAGGTCCCTAGGGTCATAGCTTTGTTCCAGCTCCTGGTGAAAGTATTTTAAATAGATAGATATGTTTAGAAGATCCTAGAAGTAAGAAAATAAAAGTGAGGTAACTTTTATAGAATAGGTGGTGTGTTCCTGGAACTGTGTTAGTAACCAGTAATGATAATGAGCCAATCTTGCTAATAATAGTAAATCAAGATGATCATACCAAACATAAATGGAAGGAAGCGAAAGTAAAAGAGGCAGATTTATGACTCTGATTGCGGTATTACAAATAAGTGAGCAGAGTAATGAGAGAGAAGTCATCAGCAGTTTAGAATGTCTACACATATTTTAGAGCACAGTTTTGAATGTTGGTGACATTTCTGCTACATTTAACAACTTGCTTAATAAAGCAATAACAGATGGCATTCAGGGAATTACATATGCTATGAACTTTGAAGGTTTAGGGGATAGAAATTTAATTTTAGATTCTCAGTAAATGTTTTAATGGTTCTACGGTTATTAAAGAGAGGATAAAACATGATTAGATATAGAAAATAGAGGGGGGGACTTCCTTGGTGGTGCAGTGGATAAGACTCTGTGCTCCCAATGCAGGGGGCCCTGGTTCGATCCCTGGTCAGGGAACTAGATCCCACATGCGTGCCGCAACTAAGAGTTCGCATGCCACAGCTAAGCAGACAGTGAGCTGCAACTAAGAAGCCCGCCTGCAGCAACTAGGACCCAGCTCAACCAAATAAATAAGTAAATAAATAAATATAAAAAAATAGATTAAGTAAATACCTGATACAAAGTATCAGATCAAAGAAGATACAAAAACAAGTTCATTATTCTGATTCAGAGGACAATTTACTAATTAAAGGAAATAAAAAAGAAAGCTTTTCAAAAAAAAAAGAAAAGCAAAGAGGGAGAGGGAGTGAGGGGGGAAAGGGAAGAGAAAGGAAGACTTAATAAGTATAGGGCCATGGAGAATTTCATAGTACTTTCCTGAAAATGATGTCATTGGAAATATACAGCAGTGGTATAAATAAATCCTATTATTTAAAGACAATGTTTATAAGGTGATTAAAGTGACTTTTGCATTTCAATTGTATTTAAATGACTTAGGTAAGATACCAGGTACAATCTCCTTTTTAAAGAGGGATGTTAAAACAGAAGTCTGAACAATGACTTCAAAATCACATGACAGTAGCAGTGATGAAATCACTAGCAGAAACAAATGAAATACAACTTGCGAAGTTGGCATGGAGCACAAAGGTATTGTGGCACGTAAGGATCAAGCAGTAGTCCTCCGGAGTGAAAATAAAATCACCAGTTTACTGGATTAGAGCAGACGTGTGCACAGTCACCTAGAAGGCGGGTTCACAGGCTCCCAGAGGAAGGACCAGAAAGTGACTAGAATGTAAATTACAGAGGTATAGGCAACGTGGTAATGGCAGGGTGAGGTCAGGACTGTTCATCTAAAACCTATAAAATCAGAGTCTGGATGGCATTGCCCATTCCAGTATCGTCTGGGGCAGTGGTTTTAAAGCTTTTTTAAGAACCAGAGGAGGAAGGACGCAGTATCCTCGGCAGAGGAAACAGCCGTGGTGAAGATCCTGAGGCAAAAAAGGGGCTGGAAGAGTTTAAGGAACTGCAAAAAGGCCACTGAATTATGTAAAGAGTAGCTCAAAAGGAGCTTGAAAAGCAGGTACGGTTGCACCCCATAGGCCGCGGCGGCGTGTGGAGCTGGCTGGCATCTCAGGGCAGAGGCTGTGCACCCGTGCCCAGCGCCAGCTGGGTGGTTTGGGGGTCTTTATCCCATCTCACTGCTGAAATCTGGGTCCCACCGAATCTGGATCCTTTCTCCTGAGAGCTGGCTGGTAAACACTTATGAGCACACCCCTCGATGCTGTGTAAGGGACACAAATTTTTTTTTTTTTTTACTATAATTTAAAAAATTGTCAGAGATCTGGCGGTTTGGAGAATCAACATGCTAATTATAGGGAGATATAGTAAAAATATTATAAAAATGTTTCACAAATATTTAGAAGTCATGGCAATCCCCCCCACCCACTTCATGCTTGGCTTTACTTGGGAGGAAACTATAACCATAAACTAACCAAAAGGTGTTCAATGCATTTCCCTAAGACGGCAAAGCTGTTACTCAAGTTTTTGGATCAGCTTCTAACATTTCTTCTGATTTATTGGGCTTATGTTTTGATTATTTAAAAGAAGAAATTGCAATTAAAACAATTTTTTTTTCTCTGTTCTTAATCCATTTAGTCCACATGCTGGGGAATTTTAGAAAATTAAAGAAAAATTGTACTTGTATTATAGCTTTTTCTGTGTTTGAAACTACAAATTAGTTTTATGAAGCTGGCAGCAATAAAGGACATAACTGCTGTATTATATGCTGTGGAATTGAATAGCTTAAATCTTTAAAGCTTAAAACTTTTTTTTCCTAGTAAGTACTACATAAGCATTTCTATTATTAGAAGAAAAGAGAACTATTTTATATTGCATCTGGGTTAAGAGGACAGTCATTTTTATTCTATTCCATCCCACTCCATTTGGAGGCAATATGTTAGATTCTAAATTGCTAAATACAGTTGAGAGCCTGTTTCATTAGGTCACAGAATTAAGTGTATTAGGTAGTGTTAGGTTTTAGAATTAGCAAGTGCCCAACTATAAAATAAGGGAAACCCCCCCCCCCGAAAAGTAGAAATAATGTATCAAGTTAGCTTCATTTAAAAGAAATTTATGAAGACTTTTCTAAACTGTAGGTACTCTCTTTGAATATAAAGGAAACACAACATAGGTCTAGTACAAGAACTAAAAGAATTGGCTTCTAACTGGGGGTAATAAAATATGCTTTAACCCATCTATTTAGAAGCATTTATCCAGATAATGCCAGCACAGAAGTCTTCTAAGTTAAGGTAATTCTGAACTTCTAGCCTGTGAAGGCAGCAAGTGAAATACCTTTCTGCAACTATTGCAAAAAATTTTTTTTAAGTTATGATCAATATAGTCAATGATTTTTTTAAAATTAATTAATTAATTAATTAATTTTTGGCTGTTTTGGGTCTTCGTTTCTGTGCAAGGGCCTTCTCTAGTTGCGGCAAGTGGGGGCCACTCTTCATCGCGGTGTGCGGGCCTCTCACTATCGTGGCCTCTCTTGTTGCGGAGCACGGGCTCCAGATGCGCAGGCTCAGCAGTTGTGGCTCACAGGCCTAGTTGCTCCGCGGCATGTGGGATCTTCCCAGACCAGGGCTCGAACCCGTGTCCCCTGCATTGGCAGGCAGATTCTCAACCACTGCGCCACCAGGGAAGCCCTAGTCAATGATTTTTAAATTTGCCAATGATGTACAATTTTATGATTAAAATTGCCATGACTGCATTAAATGAAAAATAAAATTATTCTCTACCACACATGAAAGAACTATTTCATGTGGGCTTAGGAAAAAGTAAGGCTTATCTATCTGGTCATTAAAAATTTTTTTTTAAATTAATTAATTAATTAATTTATGGCTGCATTGGGTCTTCGTTGCTGTGCAGGGGCTTTCTCTAGTTTCGGTTAAGTGTGGGCTACTCTTCGTTGCCATGCACGGTCTTCTCATTGTGGTGGCTTCTCTTGTTGCAGGGCACGGGCTCTAGGTGCAAAGGCTTCAGTAGTTGTGATGCGCAGGCTCAGTAGTTGTGGCTCGCAGGCTTAGTTGCTCCGTGGCATGTGGGATCTTCCTGGACCAGGGATCAAATTCGTGTCCCCTGCATTGGCAGGCAGATTCTTAACCACTGCACCACCAGGGAAGTCTTCATTTAAAATTTTTCAATTAAATTTACTGAAACATGATATACTATGCTCTCAGCTTGTACCTCAATTGCAATGTGTTCCGTTTTCTAAGTTCATATCTTATAATACCTTGTATAAACTGTAGATTAAACTCTAAATAAAAAATTGTAGTATCTAAAAAAGGAAAAAGATCATTATTCTCTGTGGAGAATGGTTTGGAGAGAGGCAGGAGTAGATTTAGGGAGATTGGTTAGGAGACTGACATAATCTAGGGAAGAGGACGTGAGGATTTGAGCTAAGGCGGTGACAGAAATTCACAAACAGGAAATGAAATACAAAGTATAAAATCAAAGAAGTTGAAATCTTTAAAAAAATCTTAAAGTAGAATTGGATATACTGGTAGGAACTCATGATTTCCCCCTCTCTATTTAAAAACACTTATTTCATAACTCTGTCTACTGAAAAAGCCTAGAAACATTGAGGGCCTAGAAACAATGAACATTCCCAGTGCCCAGAATGACTCGTTCTCTGTGGCGTCATTAAGCTTGGTGTATTTCTTGTTTTGCCTACAGACTGGGAGTTTGGTCCGAAGACTTGATCTGATTCAGGTTATTTATTTATTTTTTTTGCAAGGATACTGCATAGGTGTTTTTTTTTTGTCTTTATTTAATTAATTATTAATTTATTTATTTTTGGCTGTGTTGAGTCTTCGTTGCTGCATGTGGGCTTTCTCTAGTTGCATCGAGCGGGGGCTGCTCTTCGTTGTGGTGTGCAGGCTTCTCATTGCGGTGGCTTCTCTTGTTGCGGAGCACGGGCTCTAGGTGCGCGAGCTTCAGTAGTTGTGGCTTGCGGGCTCTAGAGCGCAGGCTCAGTAGTTGTGGCGCACAGGCTTAGTTGCTCCGCGGCATGTGGGATCTTCCTGGACCAGGGCTCGAACCCGTGTCCCCTGCATTGGCAGGCGGATTCTTAACCACTGAGCCACCAGGGAAGCCCTAGGTGTTGTTTTACACTTCATGTTACATCACATCAAGAGTCACATAAATCAACATAATCTAAGGTTGATTAGAGCATTTTGGTGGTTATGACCTGATATAAAGTTCTCCGATATCCTCTAACTGCTTTAGCATTCATTGGTGATTGATGCCTGAATCATTTCACCAGGGGTTACTAAATGGTGATTTCCTAACTCGTACCTTTCTTTTTTCTAAGCATCTTTATTGAGGTACAACTGACATACAGTAAACTGTACATTTAAAAAAGTAGAATTTGATAAACGTTTTTATACATATACACCCCCATGAAACCATCACCATAATCAAGATAGTGAACATATCCATCACCCCAAGATTTATTTTGCCCTTTTATATATTTGCAAATTTTCATAATCGAAAGTTTAAAAAAAGGGAACTATTTAAGAGCTAGATCATCTGGGCGTGGTGACTGAAGCTTGAGGCCTAATGAGAAAAGGGTCTGGAATGACTCATAGGTTTGTAATACAAGCCACTGAATAGCCACTGATATGAGCCATTTATTGAAACTGGGAACACTGGAGAAGAAACTTGGTGGATTCAGTTTTGCACATGTTAAGTTTAAGGTCACAATGAGACATTCAAGTTGAGATGTCAAGTAGGCAGGTCTTATATTAAAAGGTAACAGTTTGGACTAGGGATATAAACTCGGGAACACTGGCATATAGTAACTGAAGCCAGGGAGCAGAAATTATCAAGAGAATAAGTAGAGAACAGAAAAAAGACTTAAGGGGGAAAAGACACTTAGAAAAACTCTAATGTTTTATGATCAGCTAGAAGAGGAGCAAGGGGGAAAATGAGAGTACAGTATTGCAGAAGCCAAGGGAAAATAAGGCAAGAATACATCATTTGTGCTTATCCCAGTAAGTTACATTCTGTATAATAGTTTTACTTTTCACTCACAACTGATACATTACGATTTATAACCAGTAGGTGTGGGCATACTCCTGAAAGATGTGTCATCTTTAGTTCATTAACAGAATTAAGTTTCTGAGTCCTGTAAGGCTGAGGACTAGACCATGGGCTCTATGGGTCAACGAAAGTAAACATTACCTTGGAGGACTCTAGGTAGCTGTTTGGCTGGCGAGTTTTGCCTGGTGACCTCCAAGCCTCAGGAAGTCTTTCTTTAAAGTATTTACAATACTAATTATTTTTTTAAAGGAGTAATATTTAAGACAAACTCTTTTGTTTTGTCTATCATTAGTCTCCCAGGATCGTAAAATAAAAGGGAAACTGGCTCATTAACAACTTCAACCTCCCCTAAAGGTGGGAATCTGGCCTTAAACTTCCTGGTGATTATCCAACCACTGCATGTACAACATAGTGACTCTGGGTCACTGTGTGATAGGGTGAGAGAAAGGGGAAAAGGGGAGTTGTTTAATGAGTATAGAGTTCCAGATTTGAAAGATGAAAAAGTTTGAGGGACCTGTGGTACAACAATGTGAATAAACTCAACATATTGAACCCTACACTTAAAAATGGGTAGATGGTAAAATCTATGTTATGTTTTTTTACCACAATTAAAAAAAAAGTAAGCAGAGGGACTTCGCTGGTAGCACAGTGGTTAAGATTCTGTGCTCCTAATACAGGGGGCCCGGGTTCGATCCCTGGTCAGGAACTAGATCCCACATGCATGCCGCAAATAAGGAGCCCGCCTGCTGCAACTAATACCCGGCACAACTAAATAAAAATAAATAAATATTAAAAAAAAAAAAGAGGGCTTCCCTAATGGCACAGTGGTTAAGAATCCACCTGCCAATGCAGGGAACACGGGTCTGAGCCCTGGTCCGGGAAAATCCCACATGCCGCGGAGCAACTAAGCCCGTGAGCCACAACTACTGAGCCTGCGCTCTAGAGCCCGAGAGCCACAAATACTGAAGCCCGTGTGCCTAGAGCCCATGCTCCACAGCAAGAGAAGACACTGCAATGAGAAGCCCGCGCACCGCAACAAAGAGTAGCCCCCACTCACCACAACTAGAGAAAGCTCGCGCACAGCAACGAAGACCCAACGCAGCCAAAAATAAATAAATAAATTTATTAAAAAAAAATTAGAAAGAGAAAATGAAGGTCCGGAAATTTAAAGAAAAGGCAAGGGTTGTAGTGGTATTAAGAAATGAGCTAGACACTATGGAGAACAGTATGCAGGTTCCTTAAAAAACTAAAAATAGAATTACCATAAGACCCAGCAATCCCACTACTGGGCATATACCCTGAGAAAACCATAATTCAAAAAGACACATGCACTCCAATATTCACTGCAGTACTATTTACAATAGACAGGTCATGGAAGCAACCTAAATGCCCATCGACAGACGAATGGATAAAGAAGGTGTGGTACATATATACAATGGAATATTACTCAGCCATAAAAAGGAACGAAATTGGGTCATTTGTAGAGGTGTGGATGGATCTAGAGACTGTCATACAGAGTGAAGTAAGTCAGAAAGAGAAAAACAAATATTGTATATTAACACATATATGTGGAACCTAGAAAAATGGTACAGATGAACCGCTTTGCAGGGCAGAAATAGAGACACAGATGTAGAGAACAAACGTATGGACACCAAGGGGGGAAAGCGGCGGTGGGGGGGTGGTGCTGTGATGAATTGGGAGATTGGGACTGACATGTATACACTGATGTGTATAAAATGGATGACTAATAAGAACCTGCTGTATAAGAAAATAAAATAAAATTCAAAAATTCAATAAAACCCCCCAAAAACAAAAAGAAATGAGCTAGAATAGATTCTGTGATACTAAAAAAAAAAAACAACTCTGATTTTTAATATATTAAAAAAAAGTTACATCACTGTATCTCATCTGTGCCCAAATTCATCAAATAAACATTTACAGCTTAAATTCAAGGCACAGTGCTAAATACTGAGGACCACAAAAAGCTTAAGAAATAGTTCTTGCCTTCAAGGAAATGGACAAGTAAGCAATTATTATAAAATATGGTAGGGCTTCCCTGGTGGCGCAGTGGTTGAGAATCTGCCTGCCAATGCAGGGGACAAGGGTTCGAGCCCTGGTCTGGGAAGATCCCACATGCCGCGGAGCAACTGGGCCCGTGAGCCACAACTGCTGAGCCTGCGCGTCTGGAGCCTGTGCTCCGCAACAAAAGAGGCCGCGATAGTGAGAGGCCCGCGCACCGCGATGAAGAGTGGCCCCCGCTTGCCGCAACTAGAGGAAGCCCTCGCACAGAAACGAAGACCCAACACAGCCATAAATAAATCATAAATAAATAAATAATTAAAATATGGTAAGCAGAATTAGAGATATAGAGTACAGAGTACACAAATTACTATGGTAGAACACATAGAATTTTCTGGAAGGAGTGGCATCTGAATTAGAAAATTCGCAAATGTCATCTAAAAAGATTTCATACCACAGTCTAATCCTGAGATTTATTAATGGTAGGAAATGATAGAAAGAACTATTTTTTTTTTAAAGGAGTAATTCATATCTACAAATGAAAGGAAAGGAAGAGGGAAAAAATAGGGATTTGGAGGGAGGAAGACTTCCTCAATTTCCTCATCACTGCATCTTCTATTTTTAAAATTAGCTCCAAATTTTCCTGCTTCTGTGCCTTTATCCACACTATTACTTTAACTTGGATAATCAATCAGTATTCAAAATACGTACATATAACAAACAGGGTTGACTGAACAAAACTATAAAATGCTTTTCGATTAATAACTAGAGGTGAAAATAAAACAGACATTCTCTTCTAGCATTTTGGAAGGAAACAAATTATGCTACAAGTTTAGTTTTAATGAATTATAAGGGCATCTGGATTTAGGATGCGTGTCTGAGAAAGGCCATTTTCACAAATCTTTGTTGCAGAAAGTCGTAGTTTAGATGTATCCAAACGAAATAAAAGGGAAGGATGAGATTAGGGTTTTTAGGCCAACAGCAGATTTACAAGTGTATATTATTATCAGAGACTTTTTCTGTTCTCTCACACTCAACTAATAGCCTATGATACCGTAAACTTTCAAAGAACACAGTGATTAGATAGATTCTTTTTTCATATCTATCAGGATAATCAGGGATTTTCGCATCAGTGGTGCTTCACTAGGAGGCGGGGGTGATGTGTGACCCTGAGGGACAGAGAGGGTTCTGACTGTCACAACTCGGGCTGGGGGTGCGGGTGCTACTGTCATCTAGTGGTGGAGGCCAGAGATGCTGACAAACATCCCAGAAGGCAAAGAACTGCCCCACTCCTGCCCTGAATGAAGAATTGTCCAGCCTCTACGTCAACAGTGGTTGAGAAAATCTGATACATGAAAATATACTTCTTTCTTTTTCTTTTCTTTTCTTTCTCTTCCACCCCGCTTCTTTCTTTTAAATTGTAACTCTTGAATGATAAATGGAGCATATTTTATGACAAGAAAAAGAGAAAATGCTACTGATTTTTTCTTACAGACTAGATATTTGGTCCATACTGCATCTGTTTTGACCAAAGTAACAAGACACTTTCCACCAAATTTTTACTTGACCAATGGAATAACAGACTTTGTACCAGACTGTATTGGTTAATAATAATATGAAATATAAGAAAAAACAGAGCCCCAAGAAAGAATCAGCAATTCATATCCACTCACATGATATCTGACCACCATTATTGGGCATATAAAATGCCTTCTAGTAGACTTCACAGATGATTATTAATTTAAAAATTGTAAGGTGTCTTGGTATTTGTGTTATGACATTTAAATTCAAAATTTATAGTTAGAAAAATACTCACCAATATAACAACTAATCAAAATATTTATAAGCCACATGTTTAAAATGCCTTAAAGAATTATGAAAGCTCCAAAATTTAAATCATAATAGAGTATATAATATTTATTTTGTAACAAAATAGATAAAACCAAATATTTGCACTTTATGTAGTTTGATTATTGTGATAATTTGTTAATTTAACATTCAGTTAAAATAAACTTTAAATTAGCTATTTAAAAAATGTCAAGTACATGATTAAGACAAACTTTGTTCATCAGAAAAAGACCTTCAGGAGTAAATAATGATAGAGCAAATCCATCCAAAACACTAGGTCTTCATTTTTTGTGTCTTAGACCACTCAGGTGCTTCTTTTTTGGTCTGTAAAAAAAAGGAAAAAAAAACACAAACAAACAAAAAGAAGAAGAAGAAAAGAAAATTAAGTAAATTGCTTATAAGGAGGAGAAGAGAGACGATTCAAAGAACTAAGTACCTATATACATTGGGGATTTTTATGTAAAATTATAGTAAATAATTGCTTTTTGTAATTCAGAAAGAGACTTAAGGGCAAAGATTTTGTCTTTTGTCAGAAATAATCTCCCACCTGGTACGTCTATTAAAAAAAATACACAGCTGTGTTTTCTGGCTTAAATCCTATATTTAATATATTCTACAGAGGCGAGTATTTTATGAATTGATTCTATTTTCAAATAAAATTATAAAAAAATCAAGGGCACAGCTTCTTTTTAGTTGTCTTATCTATCTACATATAGATACTCATTCCCTCAATAGATATTTAGTAAAGAATTTCTAGATCCAAATCATTGTGCTTTGGGTATTCTGAATTGCTAAGTGTTTACCAGAGTACTTCTTGGGTTTACTGCTCAATCATTTCAATGTAAAAGAGCCTGGCTATATAGAGTAGTAACAAAAGAGCAGGGAAGGTAGACTGTGATAAAGCGCTCACAACTCCCTATATAAGATACTGATGCCAATCAAAACATCTTATTTTATATAATATAATAAATCAAATATGCAATTACTCCTTTCCCACTGATATCTCCTTAAAACTATGAAGAACCACATTCCTAAATATATATACATTGGCATATAGATAAGTATGATAAGTTACAATTTTATCTTTTTCATATGCCATAGCTGATGCACAAAATGTTAGAAGTGGCATCAATGATCAGCTCCTCTTGCCCTTAGCCATGCCCTTGGGCAGCTTCAATTACCACCAAATACACCAGTAGACCCTCCACCTTCTTCCTCCAACCCCATCTGTATAACCATAGCTCTAACTTGAGCTACAAATACTTTTACATGATGCCTAAAGGCAACTAAAATTCAGTATGTCAAAATGAACTCCCCCAATCCGCCATATTCTCTGTCTTGGTGAATGGTACCATATTTTGTTCAGTCATCTAAACCAGAAATGTTTGATTCCTCTTCATCTTAGATTTCTTTTTTTCCACTTGCTACGTTCATTCTAAACAGTCCCTAACATTTGTAGAAATATCTTTTAAACTCCTTATTCTGCTTCTATCTTCACCCCAAAAGGCTTACCTTGGGCCCTCATAATTTCTGGCTTCACTCCTGCAAGAATTTCCTACTTCTGATTTGGCTTTCTCGTCTATTATGTTCATCACCCACAATCCCTCCAAGCTTATCTTTCTAAAATGCAAATCTGCATTAAAACACTTCAGTAGTTTTTCTTTAATAGAAAGTCCAAAGTTCTTAGTATTAAAGGTGAAAGAAGCTTCCAGGGTAAAATAAGGAAATCATAGGGAAAAGCCAGGTGCTATCTTCCAAGAGAATTCAAAGGTGACAGGGCCTAACCAAATCCAAAAGAAACCAAAGTACAAACCAGAACACTAGCTGATCTGCCAGAGGAGCACTAAGTTCCATTTTGAGAAACTGTGATCTTCACTAAGTCATAATGTAAACTGGTTTTCTTAACTGTGGCTCGTGGACAAAAATATATGAAAGCAACTTCTACAGATCAAGCAAAAGGCATAGAATTTGTATATCTGCATTCTCTCAATCAGCTGATACTAAAAGTTCTTTTACTACTATGTATGTATAGTAGAAGGTAAATAAAACTTTTGATATTAAAAGGGAATCTTAAGACTCATAAAGGACAGTACAAGCATTTTAATGGTAGACTGTCCTTCCTGACTACTTCAATCTGTGTCTGGTCCATTGCAGACCATCCGCCCTCCATCCCCTCCTCCCGGTACCTTCTTTCTTCAGATGTGTTAGTGAAGTAGCTTTGCCACAGTCGAGTATACCTCTGTCCTGGGGATTAACTGCTTTTCCTCTTCATAAATTGACTTTTCAGTAGCCACTTAAAATTAGTTTCACAGCTTGTCCCATAGGTCTAATGTATATTCCTTATTCCTAGGTTATTTGCGGGGGGGGGACTTCACTATCACTGTCATGTTCAAACTACATTTAATTTAGAAGATAGGGCCCTTTAGGATCTGGTCCAGGCCTACTTCTCTAACCCTATCTCTTGACACTCTATTACATGAACTAAATTACTTGTAGTTGAGATTAGTTTTATAGTA
Organism: Balaenoptera acutorostrata; assembly: GCF_949987535.1. Taxonomy (NCBI): domain Eukaryota; kingdom Metazoa; phylum Chordata; class Mammalia; order Artiodactyla; family Balaenopteridae; genus Balaenoptera; species Balaenoptera acutorostrata. Next base: position 33,395,990 of record NC_080081.1, read on the forward strand.
ATTTATTGAATACCTACTATGTATCAGGTCTTTGTGTTAGGCTGTACGGATATAAAAATGAGTAAGACCCTATGACAGAGCCTGGTGGTTGCCTAGATTACGTCTATTTTCCCCCTTTCAATAACAGAACTCTGATTTCATTATGAGAGTAATGGGCTCATCCAGTGAAAAACTACATTTATCAGCCTCCCTTGCTGCTAGGTGTGGCCAAGTGACTAAATTCTGACCAATGGGATATAAATAGAAGATGTTGGGTAGAACTTACAGAAAAATGCCTTTAGGAAAGGAGATGGTATTTCCCCCCATTTCCTCTTGCTTCCTGCTTGGAATGCAGATGTGATGGCTTAGGCTACAGCAGCTATCATGTGATTCTGAGGACAGGCCACACACCAAGGATGGTTTGAAGAGAAAGGCAGAAGAAACCTAGGTCCTTGATGACTTCAAAGGGCCACATACTAGCCCTGAAAAGCTTATCTTCAGGCTTTTATCTGAGAGCCAGAACAATCTACTTAAGTCACTGAACTAGCAGTGGAACATAATTCCTAGACACTGACTCTAATCCTTAAGTAAGTTATAGCATTTGTTTCATGTTGTATTTTCTGCACATAGGAAAAGTGTCTGGCATGCAGTAGGTGCTCAATGACATGCTTCCTTTGTTGTTGTTGTTTTTTTTTTTTTTTTTTTTTTGTAGCTGGAGCACAGTACAGAATAATGGGTTAAAGTACAGGCTCTGGAATAAAACAGGCTCCAGCCATTTATCTATAAACTCGGGCAAGTTGATGACCACTCAGTTACTTCACACAGAATATGGGGAGAATAAAAACTAATGGTGCTGGATATTCTGGGTACCCTCACACCTGCTGTGCCTCGGGATGCTGTCAGTGGTGGCTTACGGTTTCTGATTAGGTTCAGTCAATGAGCTGCAGAGTGGGCTTGTGGGTCAGAGGAGAAAGAAGTTGGGATGTCTATTCTCCAGCTCCTTCTTTGCTTGGCCATAGTTTGGTAGTAGTAAATTCTTCTGTAGAAGACCAAAGTTTCCTACGAAGGCTCTAATTCCTCTCTTTGCCCCTTGAGACCTAGGAGTGGTTATAACTTTGCATAGTTACTAAGCCTAACATGTTCATTATCACCTGTTGGTTTCTACCTCCTTGTTTCTCCTGTAGGGGTGTTTCTCACTCCCTCCAATTTATCCCTCCATCTGCCTCGTCTTTCTCCTCCACCACCACCTTTGCTACCTTCTTAATTTCTGTCTGAATTGATATCAAAGTCTGTTGGCTCTTTCTTTCCATCCTTCCTCTAGTTCATCTTTCACTGTTGCTGTCCAGGTCTGAAAATACAAACGTGACCCTCACAGTATTTTGTACTTGCTTCCTATTTGGTATTTATCACACATGTTATATGATACACGGTTTCCATGATCAGACTCTGAGGCACTCTAGGGCAGGGGCCCTGGGCCTGGAATAAGGCTTGAATAAACGAATAGCTTCAAAAGAATGTGCCAGAGACTCAAAAGACAATTCCATAAGAGGTACTGCAAAACGCTTTGAGATACAGCATGGAAGAACCTCGAGGATGTTATGCTAAGTGAAATAAGCCAGTCCCAAAAAGACAAATATGGTATGATGCCACCTATGAGGTATCCAAAACAGTCAATTTCATAGAAATTCAACGTAGAGTGGTGGGTTGCCAGGGGCTACAGAGGTAGGGGGGGAAGAAGGGGAGGCGTTGCTCGATGGATACAGAGTTCCAGTTTGCAAGATGAAAAAGTTATGAAGACCCGTCTCACAACAATATGAATATACTTAATACTACTAAACTGTACACTTAAAAATGGGTAAAATGGTAAATTGTATATGTTTTTTATCACAATAAAAAACAAACAAACAAACAAAAACCCAAGAGCTTTTTAAAAAAATGTTTTGAAAAAAAGCAGCAATACTGAAAAAGTGTATTGTTTCCAATGTGAGCTACCTGGACTTCGCTGTTAAAGAAAGTTACATATTTTATTAGATATTTTACATTCTAAAATAGAAAAAACAAAAAGAGTAATAGGACCTCATTACCTACATATTTAATAGCAAAGCAAGTTTCTACCGGAATCTATTTTTACCTGGGTATAATGTCATTTAAAATTTCCTCAGTTTTAAGATAATGATGAGATCTAGCAAAATTCAGCTGCTCAGGGCTTCCCTGGTGGCGCAGTGGTTGAGAATCTGCCTGCTAATGCAGGGGACACGGGTTCGAGCCCTGGTCTGGGAGGATCCCACATGCCGCAGAGCGGCTGGGCCCGTGAGCCACAATTGCTGAGCCTGCGCGTCTGGAGCCTGTGCCCCGCGACGGGAGGGGCCGCGATAGAGAAAGGCCCGCGCACCGCGATGAAGAGCGGTCCCCGCACCGCGATGAAGAGTGGCCCCCGCTTTCCGCAACTGGAGAAAGCCCTCGCACGAACCGAAGGCCCAACACAGCCAAAAATAAATAAATAAATAAATAAATAAATAAGAAAATCCTTAAAAAAAAAAAAAAAAAATTCAGCTGCTCAAAAACCTTGAGCATTTGGTTTTACTTCTTTCAGGTCTTTATTTAAGTGTCGTCTTCTCAGGGAGGCCATCCCTCCCTATTCTTCACCCACCGACCACCCTGTTTTATTTTTTCTCCATAGCATTTGTCATTTTTTCACTTTCTCTACAATTTATTTTTTGGTTTGTTTGTTGGTTTACAGTCTAATCTCCACAAAAGAATGTAAGCTTCATGGAGGCAGGAAGTTTTATACCCTACTGCCTCTAACAGTGCTTGGCATAAAGGAGGTGCTCAATAAACATTTTTTTTTCTTTTTTTTTTTGGTGGCCATGCCATGTGGCTTGCAGGATCTTAGTTCCCCGACCAGGGATTGAACCTAGCACACCACAGTGAAAGTGCCGAGTCCTAACCACTGGACTTCCAGGGAACTCCCAATAAACTTTTTAAATGAATGAATGAATGTTGTTTGGGTTTACTATTACAGACGCCTCTCAGTTCAATTTAAATCTGGACATAAGCCTCATGAGAGTCTATATTCAAGAGTTGCCCCTATGTAATGTGAAAGAAAATGCCACTCCAGTAATGTAATAATATGGCTCCAACTAATCAGGTAACACTGCCCTTTATAAGCATAGTGGGCAGTATTTATGATTCTAAGTAACACTGCAATTATTGAGTGGAAATGAAAATAACCAATAAGATATGAAAATAGCATATTCTGTTGTACGAACTCAAGATATGTTCAATCTTTCTATTGGTAAAGTTCTGTTCTCAGTCACATTACGGTCTGAAACTCAGGTTACCTGCAATTACATTAGGATAGAATAGGTCAACTTCTCATCTACATCAATATCTATGTCTAAACACTACCAAAATTCAAACAAATTCCATGGAGATAATAATGATTCTGGAAAGTTGATTTCTGATTCTCGTGAGACATACATTCTTCATTTCTAGATATTTTGTCAGTAAGGTACTATCCATTAGTGACGGCCCGAAGTTCCAGCCACTGGAAGTTTCTAAGCCTTTACCAACTCCTGATTAGTACTGAGCAACTAGCATTAAGATAGATCACAGATTGGCAAACTATGATCCATGGTCTGTTTTTGTATGGATTGCCTGCTAAGAATGGATTTAACATTTTTAAAGAAAGGTAAAACCAAACAAAATATGCAATAGAGATGGTATGTGCCTCATAAAACCTAGAATATTTACTGTCTTGCCCTTTAAGGAAAAATTTGCCATCTCCTGTTAGATGACTGTTAAATAAAGTGGGCACAAAAATTCAGATACACAGTTAACTGCTTTTTATTTTGGTAATTCCACTTCTTTACCTACTTAAACAGTAGTGTTTCTTTTATGTTACTATCTCAAAGTTATTTACCCTTTCTACCCATAAGATGGTGCTTTGGGTAAAAAATTTTCTTGTGCCTATTCAGTTTTTTTTGGCCACGCTGTACGGCATGTGGGATCTTAGCTCCCCGACCAGGGGTCGAACCCATGCCCACTGCACTGGGAGCGTGGAGTCTTAACCACTGGACCACCAAGGAAGTCCCATGTCTATGCAGTTATTAACAGAGTTAATATTTTAACTGAGGAGGGCCCTATTTTCTGACTATTTCACACTTCTGTTTTTTTTTTTTTTAATTTAAGACTTTCATAGGTTCCATGGTATGAAACCCTTTTCATAATATATTTTTCATACACACACACACACACACACACACACACACACACACACACACACACACACATATATATATGACATGATATTAGACATACAAATTACTTAAAAGTGAGTGTTTATATTGGGAACATTGCTTTAATTTTTATGTGCTGGTTTAGATTAATTATATTTGTAATTTTATAAAGAAACAGCACAAATTAGTGGTGTTAACAGGCCCTGAAGTAAATTGTATTCCAGATGTAGGAAAGAGCTCAGAGGGCTGTGATAAAAACAAATGACAGGATTAACTGGAAACCAACCAGAAGTAATTTACTGTTCTAATGTGATTTGGGAGATAAATAACTGATAAGATGGGTACTTTTGTGTCATCCATAAGCAGGCAACTAAAACATTAATATATAACTTGGGGATTATAGCATATTGAGAAAGAATGCTGACTGATAAATGCAGACATAATAAGCCTGGTGGATTATTCCTGGAATCTAGAAAAAGAGCTAGAAATTAAGAATCTATTAGTGTTCAACCAGTGCCACTTTTCTAAAGAAAAGAAATACTATGTCTAGTAGATATAATTACTTGTTTTTTAAAAAAAACGATATAAGCTAAGAATTGAGGAAATAAATATTTATGATTCCTCAGAGGCAGGGTCCAACTAAAATGTGTCTAAGAGAGCTGACCCAGATTTCCTACCAACAAAGTGACAAAAAGAGAAACTGCCCCAGATCATTCAGCCCTCACGGCTCTACTTCCACGCTCACTAAAAAATTCCTTATTTCTAATTTAGCTTAGAGCTATATTACACCGGGAAGAGGCTGCAATTAGTATTCCTGAGACTCGAAATTGAAAAATTATTTTTAAAAATGTAAATGTACATAGCTAGCTATCTTGAGGTCTGAGCATGTTCTGGTCAGATAAATCTAGATTCAACATGAAAAAGTGAGACCAGGGACTTCCCTGGTGGTCCAGTGGTTAAGAATCTGCCTTCCAATGTAGGGGATGCGGGTTTGATACCTGGTCGGGGAACTAAGATCCCACATGCTGTGGGGCAACTAAGCCTGCGTGCTCCGGAGCCCGTGCGCCACAACTAGAGAGAAGCCCGGGCGCTGCAACGAAGAGCCCGCGTGTCGCAGCTAAGACACGATGCAGCCAAATAAATAAATAAATATTAAAAAAAAAAAAAAGAAGAAAAGAGAAAGTGAGACCAGAGCTTCAAAACAAATGTGACAAAGCGTTAGAGGTATGAAGAGCAATTGGTTCCCTCAGTTCCTAGACATGGCTGGAGCCCCTTTAATCTACCAGCAAAGTTCATTTACCTCATTTACCTTATAGCATTTGTATGGCAAAGTTCATTTGCCATACAAATGCTACACTTTTCTATGTGTGTTATAATGTGAGAAATGTGGGGTGGCACAGAGTTAGGACATGCTCTGTGGTAATGCTACCCCAGGGCAGCACCCTGTGTCTTAAGACATCCAATGAATTGTATTCATTATATTAAGTATATTACAAATAACTGCTAAATAATAAAGTTATAAACTTTTCTTTATGAATAATGAGAAACACTGCTTTTTATAACCTATCAATTTAAATTTTAAAAAATTTTTTGGTAAAGTACATATAACATAAAATTTACCATCTTAACCATTTTTTTTTTTTTATCTTAACCATCTTTAAGCGTACAGTTCAGTGCCATTGAGTATGTTCACATTGCTGTGCTACCATCACCACCATCCATCCACAGAAGTCTTTTCATCTTGTATAACTGAAACTCTTCACACATTAGACAATAACTCCCCATTCCGCCTGGTCCCTGGTAACCACCATTCTAATTCCACCATTCAAATTCCATTTGAATTTGACTACTCTAGGTATATCCTATCCACTGTATTTTCCTTTTTTCCTAAGGAAAAGTGTTAAGTGGCGAAATGACTGAAGTCAGGCATAAGAATGTAGTAAGAGAGGAATAAAGTCTAGATTATTAAACATCCTAGTTTTGAATAATGAAAAGGAACACAAATTAGAAAACGTTTTGTGACTATTATACTCTCTGCCCTTGGAATTTCTCACTCTTTAACCCTTATTGTCCTTGTCAAATCCTAGACATTCTTCAAGGTCAACCTCAAATACTTTCTTTTCCTGGAGTCCATCAACATCACATTATCTCTTCTTTCTTTGAATTTCCACAGCAGTTTATATTTCCTTTAAAGTAGTTTGTATTTCCTTCCAAGACCATGGTCTTGGAAGTTGCTGCTTTCACTCTCCCTGGAGTTTGTTTAGTTCAACACTAAAGTTCCCCACACAGTTCAGAGTTTTAATGGCTAAGACGATAACTAAATTGGGGAGGCAAATAAATGTTGTTGTTTTTTTTTTTAATGCTATGTTACCAGATATTTATTGAGTACCTGCTTTGATCATGTGCTATGTAAGGCAATGGGAACACAGCTTCTATCCTCAAAGCACTTACATTCTGTGGTTCAATTTAGTCTTTGTTGGTGCATCAAATGCCTGAAAAACAATCCTCCCACATCTGTGATTTCAACAGCCAGAGCTTTTCTATAAAATACACCTTTTGGGGTTGTCTTCTTATGTAAATATCACATGAACACTGCAAAACGTTCATATGATTATACAAATATGGAAAGAAAAATGTCTCAAGCTTTTATGCCTCCCCTTCCTCCTCTGTAACACAGCTCTACCTTCACCCCACTGCCCATTTAACAGGGGCTTTGTGTGTTTTCCTCGTATTTTCAGTGCACATATAAACACGCATCCATCTATCCATCCCTCTATCACTGAATTTAATATCAGGGAAAAATACCAACAGCAAATAATATCAGCCAAAAGATCTGGAAGTAAATTAGAAATGTTTCCATTTTAGCTATAAAACCATAAGATTATGTAATGATTAGATCTTATTTTCAAATATTTGCACCATAAATTCCTTATTGACAAGATGAGAGAAAAATGTAAGAAAAGCACTATTATGGAAAATTGAAAATACTCAAAATAATAACCATAAAAATTATGATGCCTTAAGAGAATCATGGATGTTAGTATAAAAGAAGTCCAGCCCTCATTTCATGTAATCTCCCTCCTAATTTTATAGATAAGACCCAGTTCAGGGCATTTAAATGACTCGCCCCAGGTGACCTAGTCAGTTCCCATTCCTAATTCTGCAGTATTAGCACATAGTCTTGATTTGACTGGTTTACAGCACTATATCTGAGTTTTCATTAGGATGTAGCTGAGATCATACCTTTTTTGAAAAATTTTCTCTTGTATACAAAAGATAGTTCATTATAGAAAAAAAAAAAAGAAAATACAGATAAGTATAAAGAAGGAAATAAAAACTACCCAATTAATACTTCATATTTCAAATCTTCTTCATTTTCTTTTCATTGCAGAACCTTATCTCGAGATATTGGAGAAATCTGTTACTTATGTACCGGTGACAGTTAGGATTTCAGGATATCAGAATCAGGTTACCAAGCTAAAGTCAGAAATGTAGGAGGTCAGGGTCAGAAGGAATAGTTCATTGCTTGGAACAGAGAAGGGTCAGAAAAGCAGATCAGGGAGTGTGATAGGCTTTAAGTATGTAGCTGTATCTTGCGGTTTTCCACCAATCCAACGTTTTCCATTAGCATCTATGTATTCAGTCTGCTCTCTTCTTGTAGATTATAATATAATAATAGATACATCATACTGTCTGTCACAATCTTAGCCGACTTTCTGAGGGAAACTTGCCTAGCCGTGGCCCTTCTGAATAAATAGCCCTAGGCAACTTTCTTTGGTACCACGTGACCCCTGGTCACAGGTAAGGGCAGCCATTCAGTAGGCTGGCTAATAACCTTAACTAGTCTTGCCACCAGGGGTATCTGCCAACAAGGAGGAGCTGGGCCAGTTAAACTTGCTTTTGGAAAATGCAGGGAGAACTAGGTTATAAGAGAGGAGATTAGGGAAAGGATGCATAGAAATACGTCTCAGGACAAGGGGCTGTGAGCACGTTGATGAGGAAGTAAGCAGACAACAGGAGAGAAACATGGGGAAGCTGAAGTACCACTAGAGGAAAAGGTCCATGTACTCAGCTGTGGAAATCCACAGAGCTGCCTTGTACCCAGGCTGGTCAATCTAGATTTCCTGTGTTCTCCATCCTGTTAGCTCAGTCTTTATTGCCACAAGGAGCCTTATGATAATTATCCCTTATTTCATTTAGATTGTAACTCTGTCATTTTTTTAAAAAAAGGAGGTTGAACTATGTAATCACCAAGCAAGCTCTCACATCTCATTGATCTTGAGTAGCATGTTCTGAATGTATAATGAAACAGCTTAGATCAGAAGTTCCCATACTTGACCGATTATTATAATCATCTAGGGAGTTAAAAAAAGATTAAGATTCTGGGGACTCACTGAATCAGAATATCGTACAGAAAATCTTTCTGGTTTTGAGTCTCTATGTTCAGATGGTAGAAATGTTCCTTCTGAGAAATTAAGGTATGGAGGGGAAACCATATTGAAGTAAAGGGCACTATTTAATAAGGTTACTCCTATTTCGATTCTGTTGCCTTTTAATTCTTATTACTTGTTAAAACATCATTTTCAATATTTCCTAATTTATTTTCTATTTTAATCCAAATTTTTCTAATTTCTTGTTCTTCGACTCATTTCCGGGCACATACATTTTTACCTAATAATGCATTTCAGTTTTTCAGTTTATGTTAATACGATTGGTTTTATACTTTATAAGAAAACTCAGAGCAAAATATATTATTTTACAAATAAGAGGGGGCGGGTGATATTTTGCATCCCTTTGATTCTTATGTAAATTTTAAAATGACAAAAACAGGGAATTCTGGTTGGCATTTGCACTGCCGAGGGCCCAGGGTGCAACCCCTTGGCTGGGACTAAGAGCCTGCAAGCCACGTGGCATGGCCAAAACAAAAACAAACAAACTTCTTTATGCTTATCTGTATTTTTCTTTTTTTTTTTCTACAGTAAACTTTCTTTTATATACAACAGAAAAATTTTCAAACGAGGTATGACCTCAGCTACATCCTACTGAAAACTGAGAGATCGTGCTGTAAACCAGTCAAATCAAGACTGTCTTTCTGATTCATTTGTAAGTCGTCCCTGGAGACTGGCGGAGGACAGTGCTAGAGTAACGCTAATTCCTGGGCAAGTCCGATATGTTAACGAGAAATATAAACCCCAACTACCAACTGTTAAGATAGGTAACATATACATTCAGAAAAAGGATACATACAGACCTTTTAAAGTTAGTTTGAAACCACTATGAGAGGAAAGAAATTTAAGTAAAATCTATTTAGCGAAAATAAGAGACACTAACATTCTAAGTTAATTTTTATTGTACTTACAAAGAGTGTTGGTTTGGGTATAAATACATTGTCTTCATGTTCTCTAGGCACATTCAAAGTCTTTGATTTCTGATTTTCTGTCACATTTTTGGATTCCGTTTTAGTAAAAAGTAAGTTGTCCTCAGAACGCTTACTACGCATATTAATGATAATCTGTTTCATTGCTGCCAATTCCTGTTGTGTATGAAAAGAGAAGATGGCAAGTATGATTTTAACAAGCAGACTCATAATGCTGATGTTAAAATATTTATTTTTACTCTTGAAGTAGAAAAAACATTTGAAGCAATTACTACATTATATAAACGAGGAAAGTTGTGAAAAACAACATATTAATATTCAATAATTATGCACATGAATCTCATAGTCATTAATAACGTTAAATGATAAATATATCATTCCAAAGGGGAAAGGGGGTAGGGATAAATTAGGAGCATGGGTTTAACAGACACATACTATTATACATAAAAGAGATAAGCAACAAGGACTTACTGAACAGCATAAAGAAATATATTCAATATCTTGGAAAATAATCTGAAAAAACGTATGTATAAATGACTCACTTTGCTGTACACTTGAAACTAACACGGTATTGTCAACTATACTTCAATTAAAAAAAGTATTATTCTGTAGCCTAGTGGTTCCCAAATTTTTCTGCATATTGTAATCACCTGTGGAGCTTCAAAAACAACTGATGCCTGTGTCCCACGCCCAGAGACTGTGAGATAATTGGGCTGGGGTGTGGCCTTGGCTCTGAAATTTTTTAAAGATCCCCAGGTGATTCTAACAAATTTGGGAACCAGGGGCATGGCTACTTTCCCCCATAGTTTCTCTACACATGCTTGATAAGCAGATTATTTAGGCACTTAACTTCTTCTCTTCTACCTCTTAAACTATTCCATTTCCTTTTGAAGTCTTACATGAAGATGCAAGGGAAAAAGAGTCCAAAAATTTTTTTCTTGCCTATTAATCAGCAGTTCAAACAGTAAGTTTAATATAGCTTCAGGATTTCTTTAACCATGTTATTCCCAGATCACAGACATAGAAAACAAACTTAAGGTTACCAAAAGGGAAAGGAGGCAGGGAGGGATAAATTGGGAATTTGGGATTAACAGATACAGACTACTATATATAAAATAGATTAACAACAAGGATCGACTGTATACCACAGGGAACTGTCTTCAATATCTTGTAATAAACTGTAAGGGAAAAGAGTCTGAAAAAGAATATATATATATAAAACTGAATCACTTTGCTATACACCTGAAACATTGTAAATCAACTATACTTCAGTAAAAACAAAACAAAACAAAACATATTATTCCCTCTTCTTTTACAAATGAAAACCTGAGTTAGCTTTATCAGTCGTTGTTTGAACTAAGAATTCATTATGCTGAACTTCTTGAAGAACCTGGATCAAAATTTCCACTCATTCCCTCTTCCAAGTCTTTTTTGTCTTTTATTTTCCCCCATAGTCAAACCTTTAGCAACAAACACTAACTAGTGGATATTTATGCTTAATTACTAAATTGATTCAATCAAACACAAGAATATGGAGAGAGGGCGGACTGAACTCTCCTTTACCTTATTATCTGTACAACAGTGGTAGGCTCTGTTGGTGGTAATTTTTTCCTATTATTTTATTGCATCTTCATGCCAAGACACAAAAGTTAGGGCGACAGAAAGATGTTCTGCTCCCTTCTACTAATCTGTTTATAGACATCAGCTCTGTGTCAGAGCAAGTTCCTACAGGCCTTTTTTTTTCTGGCTGTCATTAGTTCTATTTAGAACCATCTAGCTTGAGTGGGTATTTTAAAACAGAGCTGTTGAGTTTAAGCCACAGAGTCTTAATAAACCTCAGGGCCAAGAGAGGAGCTGGAAGAAACGGTGCCAGAATCCACTTTCTCATTCTGCAGGACTGAGGCTGGCTTGGCCAATGCACATGAGGATGTGTCTACCTTCAGAAACTGCCAATCTGATATACTTTTATTTGACCCTTTTGAGGACTCTCATTGCTTTTGAGATTGTTACTTCATTTACATGCTTCCCTTTAGTGAAGTATATACTACTGATTTAATGTTAAACATGTCTTGTGTTATGGTAGATTTCAGCTCCTGTTCTACTTACCACACGATAAGTAGAAGGGAGAGGGGAGATGACGGTCTCTCAGCCTATCAAAAAAACACTTTTTATCTGAAAGAACCTCTTTTTACTAGCCGTAACTTTTGTGCCTTGGCATGAAGAGAAAATAAAATAACAGGAAAAAATTTCCTCTAACACAACCTACCACTCTATTACAGATAAGTAAGGTCAAGGGGATCATACCTCCTGGCAGAAGGGAAGGGAGGGAGAGCAAGGATAAGGAGGGAGAAAAGGAAGGAGTTGGTGGGGTACCAGGCAGAGGGCTTTGGCTCCTAAGTGCCCAAGAGGAGGCCATAGTTTTGTTGCTTTTTGGCTTCACCTGCTGCTCGTATAGGAACAGTTACGGGAAACAGATCACCCCTGATGCTGGTCAGGAGACAGAAGGGAAATTCACAGGTTTTTGCTTTATTTAGACTAGGATCACCCCAACTTAGGGTGCTGTCACAGTACCACTTTTGTTCATCTGATAGTATTATACAGTGTTAGCACGGTTTTTGAAATCTAAGTAAAGAACACTGAAATAGCAACAGAATTCTGTAAAATTCCTATTAGGATAATACACAGCTACAATGGACACCAAAATAACATGCAGAACAATTCTGTTCAGTTTTATTATGTTTGATCATATAGATGATCTGTTTTCTATCAATTGTAAATTTGAACAAAGAAAATTCCACTTTAACATCAAATAGTATCCACGATAACCACCACAGACTGAGCACACAGAAAGCCAAGCATAGGTAGTGGAGATATTTTAGCATGAGGTTAGAAGTCAAAGACACATCTATTCCTGACTCTGTTATTAACTGTGTAAACTTAAGCAATCTACTCTGATTGAATGAGCTTCAGTTTCCTAACTGATAAAATGTATGTCTGTGTTACCTTTTTGGATTTTTGCCAGTCTGATAAGTGTTTGGGTATGTTTATTTTGCATTTCTCCTACTGTAAGGGTGGGCAGCTTTTCAGTTGTTTAAGGGTGTTTCCTTTTTTGTTGATATCCTTGGCTCATTTTTCTACTGGGTGATTGGTCATTTTCTTTTACATTTCGAGGTGCTCTTTACATGGTAGAGACGTTAGCTCTTGTCTGTAATGTGAATGGCAGTTTTTCTTCCCTTTTAATCTTTTACTTGACTTTGTTTATGCTTTTTATTTTGTTTTGTTTTTTTCCTATGCAAAACTTTCTGGTTGTGATGTAGCTGAATAGTCCTTAATTTTATGGCCTTCCCATGTTTTCTTCTTCCATTTTCCTCAAGTTACTTTATGGTTTCTTTTTCTTTTCTTTTTCAAACATTTAGATCTTTGATCTGTTTGAAGTTTATCCTGGCTTATGGTGAAAGGTGTGGATTCAGCATTTCTCCCCCCTTGGCTATTCTGTAATAACAACATCATGTACTAAACAGACAATTTTTTCCTCTGATTTGAGATGTTATCTTTATCATATACTGAATTTCCGTAAGTATATGATTTATTTCTGGACTTTTAAACTCTATTCCAATTGTCTATTCATGCACCCATGTCACACTGTTTTAACGTTTAATGATTGAGGGGTTTTTTGGGCTATGTTCTTAGGGATAGGGGTGGGTTTACGTTGAATTAAAAAAACAACAACTTAGAACTGGCTTTTATGATACTGAATCTTCCATACCATGAAAATATTTTAATATTTCTTTTACCTACATTTTTGGCATAAATTGTTCTTCCCTAGTTGATGTTACTATTACAATGAAATGTTTGTGATTCACAAAATCCCAATTTGCAAATTGACAAAGGAAACAAAAATAAACCAGCATAACATACAAGAACTAGAAAAACTTGTCACTACAAAATGGGATCCTTTGTTAGGATTAAGTCTTCTTGAAATCTGGCTTGGTCCTTACCATGTTCTCTTGTCTGCCTCCTGACTGCTGGCTCCACCTCCTATTAAGAGTCTGCTCTTATTGTTTGGACTTGACTTTCACATGTCATTTCTCTAGCTTTTGGTTCTGCTTTTCTCTGTTCTCTAACTGTCCTTCTGTGATTGGTCAGCAGGGTTATTTGTACTACTGTTTAATGATGTATAAATACTGTTCACTGCAGAACAGAGAGTGTGATTAGGTCCACAGAAAAGGAACCTGTGATGTTCAAAGGAAAATGTTTCAGGTATCAAGTTCAACTGGATTCTTTTTCTTACATTGCATCTATCGCTCAAAATCATGCCATTTACTTAGATTCCTACTTGGGCCTTGACTTTCTCATAGAGATTTTTTCCCCCTTCTTCTTAAGAGTTCTTGCCTTTTTTTCCCTCACTGATGGAACTAGTATATGTCTTTTTCCATATTACCTAAGATTATCTAGCTTCTAAATCATACTGTTTGCTGGGATCAGTTTTGTACTGACTTCTTTCAAGACTGCTGCACAGTTGTTATTCTGAAATTTCTTTTTATTGCACATCTTGGCATGATCCATTATTTCTTGCATCGCTCTCTTTTTGTCGTTTGATGGCAAACAATCTAGTAATTTCATGAGAGAGGGTACTGTGGTAAAGTACTGTGCTTCCCTTCAGAACTTTGATGGTGTTACATCTCTATCTTCTAAAGTCAAATTTCTGGGAACTATGAGGCCAAGCTGATCTTTATTTCTTTGCAGGTATTTTATTTCTCTCTGGAATTGTTGATATTGTTTAGCTTTTCCCTGTTAATTTCTGTCTTCTTACCTTTTTCTAAGCTTTAGGAGAGTTCACTGGCTTTTCCTGACATCCTTCTACTGGCATTTTTACTTACTTATAATAACTTCATGATTTGATTTTAGCAATTTTTGAAAACACCAGAAACTTTTTCTGTATACTGCTTATTTTCTGTATATACTACTTCCTCAAATCTTTCTGAAGAAACTAATTACAATACTTTGTAAGTTCTTTTCTGTTACAGAAATTTTTGTTTTCTTTGGAGAAGGGAGTCAGTTTCTCTGTTTATTGTGATTTTTCCCTTTTGTGCTATTAATTTTCTTCCAGTTTCTGACGGTCTTTGGTTGTATGTTCCAGTTTATGAATGAAGGAACAGATTAAATGTTTTCTTTCTGCTACCATGGGCCATTCCTCTGAATGAGACAGTTGAGTACAATCTCTGGATATGTGGATAAGAAAATCTGTCAAGCAGGCTCCACTCTAGGGTCCTCAGGTGGAAAGTAGGCTCTCTTGTCCAAAATGACAAAATGTGGAGTGTCCTAATATGCGGCCCCTTTGTTTTGGCAGTCCTAGTCTATTCCTGGCAAATGTTCCATTAATTTAGAAAGCCACTTGTCAAAATATTTTTTTTAATTCCTGCTTTTTAAAATTATAGAAGCATTACTTGTTCATTATAAAATTCAAATACAGCAAAAGTGCCATGCCTCAAATTCTTTCCTTTTACCACTTGTTTGAGACCTTTAAAAACTCTTCTATAACAGTCTGATTCATAATAATATTCATTAATTCTGATATGCTTTTATAGTGATTTTCAAAACCCTAATAGTATATATCTTATAATTCTAGTATATCAAATACATAAGACAATTACAGTAACTTCAAGAATGAAGGAAACATTCATTGAAACGAACAAATGTAGAACCGCATCTGATTACACAATTGAAACTTAAAACAAAAATAAAACAAAACAATAAAAACCACATTGCAGTACAGTACTCTTCAAAATGGAAGAGTTAAGGACATTCTTATGAAACTTCCAGATGATGATGATGATGAAGATGATGACTGTTACTATACAATCTCTATAAAAGAGATAAATTGCTCTCTTGAATCCGAAGGCACATATCTTGGCCATTTAATATAAACTATTTGCATAGAGGGTGGCATATTAAAACAGCTCAACTGCAGAGCAGCTGCTTAAGAGTACTGCATAGTTGATGCCAATAAATTGCTGAAAGTTGTAAACTCTGCAAAGATGTTGGCAAGGGGACACATAGATGGCATTTCTTGATGAAAATAGCTCTGACAAGTATAATGCAAACTATGTGCTCCACTGGAGGTTAAATGTAAGTGCTTTTCCAGAGGAATAACAATGTATCTGGCAGTCAAGTCAGAATTCTGTGCATCTTTCCTACCTGAGCTAATGCAAGGTGGAAACCAACCTTGTTTTAAACCAAGTACATCCATATTTTGGAGGTTTAAACTTCATCTAAAAGAGTATTTAAACAACATTTTATTATGGAAATTTTCAAAGATCCAAAGAGAAGAGAGCATGGCATAGTGAGCCCCCAGTTTCTATTGCCCAACTTTAATCATTATCAACATTTTGTCAGTATCATTTTTTTTTTTAATATTTTATTTATTTATTTATTTATTTATTTATTTATTTATTTATGGCTGTGTTGGGTCTTCGTTTCTGTGTGAGGGCTTTCTCCAGTTGCGGCAAGCGGGGGCCACTCTTCATCGCGGTGCGCGGGCCTCTCACTATCGCGGCCTCTCTTGTTGCGGAGCACAGGCTCCAGACGCGCAGGCTCAGTAGTTGTGGCTCACGGGCCTAGTTGCTCCGCGGCACGTGGGATCTTCCCAGACCAGGGCGCGAACCCGTGTCCCCTGCATTGGCAGGCAGATTCCCAACCCCTGCGCCACCAGGGAAGCCCAGTATCATTTTTTTTAAAACAGCTTTATTGAGATACAATTCACATACCATATTGTCATCCATTTAAAGTATACAATTTTAAAACTTTTTTTAATCACCTCAAAAAGAAACCCCGAGTCCTTGAGGAATCACTCCTCTATCCCATCTGGGCCTCAACTTCCCAACCCTAAGCAACCACTAATCGACTTTCTGTTTCTGTAGATTCCTCTGTTCTAGACATTTCAAATGAATGGAATCATATAATATGTGGTCTTTTGTGACCAGCTTCTTTTACCTAGCATAGTGTTTTCAAGGTTCATCTATGTTGTAAATCTATCAGTACTTCATTTCTTTTTATGACTAAGTAATATTCCATTGTATGGCTATACCATGTTTTGTTTATCCATTCATCAGCTGGTGAACATTTGGGTTGTTGTGAATAATGCTGCTAACATCTAACATTCATGTACAAGATTTTGTGTAGACATGTTTTCATTTCTCTTGAGTATAAACCTAGTTGTGGAATTGCTAGGCCATATGGTAACTCTATGTTTAATCATCTGAGGAACTGCCATAATGTTCTGTCAACATTGTTTTATCTACTTCCTTTCTAGTTATTTTGAAATATTTTAGAGCAGATTTCAGACCTCAGATCATTTCACTTGTAAATACTTCAGTAGAGATTTTTAACAGATAAAGATTAAAAAAAAAACACCCCACAATATCATTATCATATCTAACACTATAGCTTAAAAGAAAATGTAAATTATTTCAAAGTCATCTATCAATACTCTAAGTGCTCAATGAGAATTTTAAATTATTAATATTATCAAAGCAAATTTTTAACATAGTTCAATGTATGATTTTTGAAGAAGTAAAAATATCCTTGAATGACAATGGCACTATACTCTAAAAAATACACAAAACAGATTTTGTATGGCAAATTAACATTCATGTAGTATTTACTATGTGCCAGGCTTTGCACTAAGTATTTTACATAAAAATTTAATCCTCTCCCAAATACCAAGAGGTAGATATTACTTCAATTTTCAAGATAAGGAAACTAAGGTTTAGAAGATTTTAAGAAATACAGCCAAGGACTTCCCTGGAGGCACAGTGGTTAAGAATCCGCCTGCCAATGCAGGGGACACGGGTTCGAGCCCTGGTCCAGGATGATCCCACATGCCGTGGAGCAACTAAGTCCGTGCGCCACAACTACTGAGCCCGTGTGCCACAACTACCAAAGCCCGCACACCTAGAGTCTGTGCTCCGCAACAAGAGAAGCCACCGCAATGAGAAGCCCGTGCACCGCAACGAAGAGCAGCCTCCGCTCGCCGCAACTAGAGAAAGCCCGCGTGCAGCAATGAAGACGCAATGCGGCCAAAAATTAAAAAAAAAAAAAAAAAAAAGCCAGATTCATTAGCTATTAAGAAATGAAATCAGGATTCAAATGGGTTCAAAGCTGTCATTATTTAGACGTTATGTACACAATAATGCGGATGCCTTCTGTCAAGGCCTTTGATAGCCGCAATTTCAGGTTTGGAAGGGACCTTCAAGTTATTTAACCTCTATACAAAACAAAGCAGAACAACAATAATAACACCTGAACAAAGCAAACAAAACATGTCTCCTTATAATGTCTACCCTTAGGTTTTAATTTCAGCCTTTGGAGAGATGTACCGCAAGTCTATTTCTGCCTACTTTGAATTTCTTGTATCTCTCTGAGTCTTTTCTTCTCTAAACACCCCCAATCCATTAATTTCTCTTATGGCTGAAAAGAATTCTTTTATCATCTTGATTATTTCCCTCTGATTATCTCCTAGTATTCAAAGTTTTGGGCCTAGGACAGAATAAAGAAAGGAGTCTGGGCCAGAGCAGAGGGAAATAAGGCTTATCTACTCCTTATTCTAATGCATTGCAGATGACAAACATTTTTGGTGTCATACCCTATCTACCACTGAAAGCTTAGTGAGAGCTCAAGTGTTTGGTGAATGAGACACAACTGTGCTGTCATAGCCTAGGGGACGTAACTAATCACCTACAACATTCTTTCCTAAATTTGGATATAATCTTAAGGTCATCCTCAACAGCGAGGCAGGTAGAGGAAGCTAGCATTAACACACTGAAGTAGGCCCCTCTGAACTGAAATCTACTGCGACTGTTGACTTAAAACAGAAGTGTGGGCACCTTGATTCTGTTCTGATTGGTTTGTGCAGACCCTTTCACTCATCTGATTACTGAATAGTACCTTGGACTTCTAACTGCTTTGCCTTCTGGTATTCATGTCCTCTTGGTGCCTGGCTTTCCCTTCTATACCAGTATTCATCTAGTTGCTGTGTGGTTTCTGGCCTTTACTACTTCAGTATAATCTGATAGTTTTTGACGCATGTTCTTGTTGATTTCCGTCAACAATTTCAGACTCCAGACTCTAGCCTCCATTTTGAGCACTGATATCCAGAGCGTGAGTCACTCCAGTGCCCGTACCTTCTCCGTGTTGTATTCCCTGCCTTCCCTCAGTGTCAGCTCCTTCATACGGGATATAGATTTGTTAAGTTTAAATTAAAATACTGCCAAATAAGACCATAATCATTTCATTTCATTGTTAATAATCTCTCCTGGCCAACATATTTCCAGAGACTTATTTTAATAGCTTTGCAGTTTGTTTTGTGTGTTTCCTTATACCCTAGAATTGTTTGGTTTGTTATAAACTGCTGCTATTCTAGAAGTCATAAAAACACAGGGTTAGAAATGATAGCAAGAGGTCACTTACTTGTTCCTTACTGATAAAAAAAGGTCAGAGAAGTGTACTTACTATTTAAAAGAAAACATACCAAACTTCTAAAATGTAGTGGGGAAAATACACATTTCATTCTTTAAAAAAAAAGCAAAAACAATAACTAGAAAATGACAGGTCTATATGATACATAATAGATGTGAAAGTGTGATGTGAAAAAAGTTAAAAGAGCATATATACACAGATAAAGTATTTTTATGATGAGATAGAATGTTTCACACAAGACGGAATTTTACTTGCAGGACACAACAGAGATACTTGTAATTTTAAAGCTGATGATGAAAAGATTAAAAATGAAGCCAAAATACTTACAAAATCAAAATAATCTGACCTAGTTCTACTAAGTTTTGTATAAGTCCACATAAACATAGAGGTCCACAGAGTACAATCTAAAAACAATTTGTGTCTTTTACGCAATTCAAAATTGAGGAGAGGGAACATTCAGTTGCTGCGTCTGTCAAATGGGTATAAGACCATCGCAGAGCTCTTGGGACACTTTAGTATAACATAATTGGGCTGAAAAATTTTAAAACATTTTGGTAGGAAGAAGTTATAAAAACTCAAGATATTATTATTACTTTTATACAGTAGGTTTAGTTTTGTCATACTTAAAGTATATTTAAATTCAACATTCACAAATGAGTATTTTTTGCAATACTTTACTCCCTGAATTTCCTCAGACCTAAATTCACATACCCTTATATGGAAAAAATAAACATTCTAAAACTTTATAGGGAAAATATGACTTATACAGTATGTGTTTTAGGTTTCCACTATAATAACTGTCTTTAAAATACACATTTACATCTAGGAAATCAAAAACAAATTTGAACTTGAACAGCACCACTACGATGAGAAATGTATGAATCTGAGAAATAATTACATCTTCATTTAAAGAAAAATTAACTTACCCACACACTTTTTGTTTTTTTTAGTCATACTGACTGTTCTGACTGTAAAATTTAAGTACATATGTGTATAAGAAAATTGTGTAAAAAGGTATTCTGAAGAAAATTTCAAAATAGTTAAGTATGAACCAAAAAGAATGACACACATATAGAAATATGTAATTTGTTTGAACCCTTTATGAAGTGGATTGCCTAAGGGGCACTTGTGATGCTGAAATGTCCCTGAAACTTTCCGAGAAATCACAAAGAACACAGGCGTTAGAGTCCTGGAACATAAACATACCATAAAAGAATGATAATTATACTGTGACTTCACTTTTCAGAAACCTGGCTAACTGCAGGGTTTGTTTTCTTTTTGTTAAGTGACATTCACTGCAATAAAAGGCAAGTTATCTGGAACCATGGGAGTTAGTCCAACCAGGTAAGTGTGAGGCCTTGCACATGCTAGGCACTTAGTAAGAAGTGGTTGGTTAAATGATGGTTAAATACTAACCGAAATGCTTGTGGACCTTAAGAGAGATTATTGGCAGAAGCAGTGAGTGAAAGGGTAGAAGAATCTCAGGTGTGAGAAACAGATTTCTTATATTCCACAAATATTTACTTTTGAGGAGAGAGAATGTGAATATATTAAAGGCTGGTTTCTAATGCTTTCCATTTGACAGCTTCTAGTGCAATTATCATTGAAGACTGGAAAAGATCACAGTTAGTTTAACAAACATTCAATTGACTACTTACCAAATACTGTGCTAAAGGCTAATACACAAAGGAAAACTAGGCACTCTATTGGCAAGACAGATGCGTAATTGTGATATACAGTGATAGGAATATTAATACAAGTATTTTTAAAGTTATGGGAAAGAAGTAAAAAAAAAGATAAATTTTTCTTTATTGAGTTATGAAGGGCTTCAAAGAATAGATAACATTTGAACTGACTCTTGAAAAGGAAGGAAAAGAGGGAAGGGTCCTACATTTACTGAGTTACTGTCACATGCCAGGAATGTACTACATTGTTTAATTCTCATATAACCCTGTAAAGTAGATATTACCTTTATTTATACATGAGAAAACTGAGTTTAGAGGGGTTAAATTATTGTCTCAAGAATCCATAGCTATTAAACTGTGGGCTTTAAGTGATTATGACATGTTGGCGTAGGTTCATCATTCGTACCGAATGTCCACCCTCTGGGGAGGCTGTGCATCTGGGGGGTGGGGGGGCAGGGGGCATATGGGAAATCTCTGTACCTTCCTCTCAATTTTGCTGTGAACTTTAAACTGCTCTAAAAAATTGTCTTAAAAAAAAAAAAAAAGAATCCATAGCTATTAAGTAGCAGAGCCATCTTGCCTGTCTGACTGCTGGCTTTTCCCACAGTATTTCAAAATATAGGTGATGTAAGGAATATAAGGGTAATTCCAGCCTTAGAATTTAATAAGAGAGCTGAACAAGTATATATGTAATTCTGGGTCAATCCAGCTGTCCACCTTCTCCATGGTTACACCTAGCATGCTGAGTGTAAGCTGCTAGAGAAAAATTACACAGACTGGCACTACTACAAATATATGACATTTCATCTTGGTAATTATTTGTTTCTGTAATGTACATCACTCATTTATTACATAGCTATTTCAAACTTCTGTTTTCCTCAAAACTCTGATCCTATCATGTGTCTTGCCCATTAGAAAACAACCATTAGATGGGAACTCCCTAAATTCTTACCACCAAACCTACAAACTTACTTTGAATGTAATTTTGATTTCTCCCCTGCAAAATGGAAAAGGTGCCCCTCCTGTCTAAAGTTAAATCCCATCACTTCGCCCTGGATCTCCTCCTTTCCCAACACTTTTGCTCAATTGATTATCCTCTCTCTTTTGTACTTTCAGTGTCTCTCTCTGTTTGGTTCCTTCCTATCACCATTTAAGCCAGATACTCTCCAACTCGGGGAGGTAAAGGCCCTTGATTTCATGCTCCCTCCCTGATCACCTTATATTCTCTTATTCGAAGGGTTGCCTAGTTTTCCTTTTACTATTTTTCAACTTCTACTTATTTATCAGTTCACTGCAATCTGCCTTTGGCACCACTGAAACTGCTTTTTTTTAACATCTTGTTAAATCCAAATACCATTTTCTTTTTCATCTTTGTTCGACTTGGCCCCTTGGCAGCCTAAGCCACTGCTGACAACTTCCTCCCTTCTGAATGCTTCTGGCTTCACGTGGGTCTACTCTTTTCCTGATGCACCTGCCATTTCTCTGGTCACTCCTCACTCTTCTTTGAGTAAGCATTTTTGGCTCTGCCCAGCCCTTAAATATTAGTGCTCATCAAGAATCTGTCCTAGGCCTTTTTCTGTTCTCACGCTATATACCCTTACTAGTTCATTTAATCCACTTCCAATGTAAAGCACCATCTTTATGCTGTTGACTCTCAAATCTCTACCTCCAGATAACGTCTCTTTCTTGGGCTCCAGAACCTACATTTGTAACTCTCTACTGAATATATCCACTTAGATATTTTCTTGAGTTCTTCTTTCCCAAACCTATTCCTCCTCTGTTCTTTGCAGCACCACCATAAACCCAGGATACAAGCCAAAACCCTGGGCATCAATTCTCATTCCTCCTCTCTTCATCATTCCCTAAATTCAGTCAATCACCAAGCCCAGTCATTCTGCTTTCTAAATAGTTTTCAAATTGGTCCATCCTTGTTGGACACCATCATCACCAGTTTAGTTCACGATACCACCTATTGCTCAATGAAATACTGAAATAGCTTCCTAAGTGGGGCTCTTACCACTCCCCCTAATACAGCTGCAAAAGAAATTAGAAAAAAGGCTTTTATATCAGTTTCTTAAAATTATGCTCAGTATTCTATTAGATACATGGCTGATTATACTTTTCCTACTTTTGAAAGCTTAGATTCTAAGGACACATGATGAAATATATACAAATAAAAGCAGAATTAAAATTTCCAAAGGTGTTCAGCAAATCTGGTTTCATTAAGGCAAATATGAGTGGATAAAAATGAATGAAGGTCTTCCCTGGTGGCGCAGTGGTTGAGAGTCTGCCTGCCAATGCAGGGGACATGGGTTCGAGCCCTGGTCTGGGAAGGTCCCACATGCCACGGAGCAAATGGGCCCGTGAGCCACAACTACTGAGCCTGTGCGTCTGGAGCCTGTGTTCTGCAACAAGAGAGGCCGCGATAGTGAGAGGCCCGCGCACCGCGATGAAGAGTTGCCCCCGCTTGCCGCAACTAGAGAAAGCCCTCGCACAGAAACGAAGACCCAACACAGCCAAAAAAAAATAAATAAATAAAAAAAAAATAAAAAATAATCAGGTACTTATTTAAAAAAAAAATGAATGAAAAATGAAGGCCATTAAAGAAGACTCTTGAGAGGTATGCTCAACGAGAGAGAAGCCATTCTAAGGAATCACATTTCGTATACTCAAAACTAAATGTTTAATTTGAAGCCCTGATAATGTTAACTAAGAGTGAGATCCTATCAATCTTTTCCTTTACCTTTATTAAAACCTAATTATTTAAGATTTATATTTTATATTTTTATACCTAAAAGCTCTTAGCATAAGTGAAGATATTTAAGGGTAAAAAAGATTACATTCCACTTGAAAGACAAAGAAAAAGTTATTCTGAAGCACCAAAAGTGAAAGAAAAGAAAAAAAGATTACAACACCTGGATAAGATATTCAGCTCTGACTTTTCTGGCAACTAAGACGAAAAGGAAGCACATTAAATTACATAGTTTTCATTTTCTGAAAAAAAAGAAAGAAGGATATAACTTCATCTACAGAGGCAAAAATTTTCCTGGAACTCACACAAGCAGTAATTCATCATGAGATTTTTGTCTAAATGGGACTAAGGAGAAAGATCATAAGCTTTTGTTTCAGAAAAAAAAAAAAGTTTCGATAGTAAGTATGGTTGAGTTACTTAACTCTTATCAGCATCAGTTTCATCTGTAAAAGTAGGGACAATGATATTTATCTCAGGGTACTGTAGCAAAGACTAAATTATGTAATATAAATGGAAGTACTTAGTAGATTGCCTTAAATAGTTTCACGAAACAAAGAGAAATGACACCAGATTTTATTCCGATCTTCTATAAAGGCAGAGGTCATGACATTCAATTGTGCCTTAATGGAAGGAATTTTGTTAGGAGAGATATTTTGCCCCTTTCCCCCTCTCTCTGCTTTCCGAAGCTTTCTCTGAATACAGGGACAGAACCTGGAGAATTCAGAATAGACAGATGTGGACAGGTATGAGATCTCAATTCAATTTATGATCACATCTTTCAGTTACTATTTTTTGTGCAGATCCTTTAACCTAATACGTTTACTCATCTCAGCTGAGCTTTGTAGTCTGAAAAGGCAAACTAAAACAGGCTATTTTTCTCCATACTCACCCTCTCTTTACTTTTTTTTATTATTAGGTTAATACATTTTCTCTAAAGAAGAGAATAAAAATCACCTAATACACTTTCCAAATACACACAACCATTTTTGAATGTATAAATGCTAGAAGTTTATAGAATAAGAGGCCACTATGGATTTTATCATTCCTGGAAATCCTTAAGACCACAATTGAACTCCTGACGTGAGAGGTGTTTTAAGCTAACAATTTTGCGCTAACGCGAATAGAAAATAAATCTTCTGTGGCCATGCCTCAACTATCCTAGCATTGTCAACCTAGAACTATCCCGCTCATTTTCTTTTTTCATGTAACACTTATTGGATAACTATGCAAATGAGGTGGGGATCTCATTTCATATTACCATAAACAGTCTTACCAGAACTAAGTAACACCACTTAAAAAGTTAGAGCAAGAGCTGCCCAGTGCAAAAAAGAAAATGAAACACTTTAAATGTTCATTTGGTCTCTTTATGAATCACCAATTTAAACTGTGAAAATTTAGCTGATTGAAGCAATGATTCATACTAGATCATTTTCACAGGGTCCTGACTAGGGTGAGGCAAGGTCTCAGGTGCCAGCGCTGCACTGTGCATGCCTCTGAGAGGGGGCACCTCCTCTATTTTGTGCCTTCAGTGCTTGGCTGCCCTCACCTTAGTCTCAGCCCTGATTTTAACTTTCAAAAATTTTTATTTATCCAAGTTATTCAACTGTTATCTATTGGCTGTTCTGGGCACTTCACCCAATTCCCCTGACACCATTTCTAGATGATATGCATCTTTGAGCTGCTTCCAGGAATATTCCCTAGTTCATCTCTCTCAATAATTTCCTTCCAATAATTTCTTCCCAAACACCTGATATATCTTTCCCAGACTAGGAAACAATGTCTTCAGGATACTCATAAACCAATGATCTGTTTTGAGCATTTTTTCTCTGTTAGGACAGCAAAACGGTAAAAACATGGCTAAGACAAGGCAGTGATAGTACAGTGGAAAAAATTCACGGATTAAAAAACTAGGCTTAACGGTACCAACTGCTGGCGAGGATGCAAAGCAACTGGAACTCTCATTCACTGCTGGTGGGAATGCAAAAGATACAGTCACTTTGGAAAATAGTCTGGCAGTTTCTTACAACATGAAACACACACTTTCCATATGACCCAGCAGTCCTGCTCCTCGTATATACCAAGAGAAATGGAAACTTATATTTACACAAAAATACATACACAATTGTGTACAGCAGCTTTATTTATGGGCGCTCCCAAATGAAAACAACTCAAATGTCCATCAGCTGGTGAATGGATTAACAAACTGTGGTATATCCATACAATGGAATACTACTCAGCAATAAAAATTAGGACAAATAACTAATATTTACAACAACATAGATGAATCTGTTTTATGGTAAGTGAAAAAACCGAGACTGACTAATAATTTTATTTATTTGACATTCTGTGAAAGGATAATACCTTTTGTTGAAAAAGGGCAAAACTATAGGGATAGAAAACAGATCAACTGGAGTTGGGGAAAAGGGTCACTACAAAGGGGTCAAGAGGGAATTTTCTGGGGTGATGGAACGATTTTACATATTGATTGTGGTGATGGTTACACAACTGTATGCATTAGTCAAAAATCATAGAAACGTACGCTGGAAAGGGTAAATTTTATTGTATATCATATCTCAGTAAATCTGACTTAAAAAAATGAGAAAAAAAACGGGTTATCTCTTAGTTACCACCTGGCTCTGGGGAAGCCACCAAAAACTGCTTTTCTTTTTTTATAAAATAGGGATTCTATTACCTTTAAAATACTTTTTGTGAGGAACAAATTAAAAGAAAACTTATGAATTTTAAAGTTCAATACAAATATTGTACACCAGGCACTGGCCATACAATGATGAATAAGACAGAGGTACACTAAAGAAATGTACTGTCTAGGGACTTCCCCTGGTGGTCCAGGGGCAAAGACTCAGCACTCCCAATGCAGGGAGCCTGGGTCTGATCCCTGGTCATGGAACTAGATCCCACACGCTGCAACTAAGAGCCCACATGCCACAACTAAAATATCCCGCATGCCACAACTAAAGATCCTGCATGCCACAACTAAGACCTGACGCAGCCAAATAAATAAAATATTAAAAAAAAAAAAGAAATTTACTGTCTAGAGGGAGAAAGGGATAAGACAGATAATTATTAAATAACATGGAAATTCAATGACAGAGATATTAACAAGGCAATAGGGGCCATCAAGAAGGAGCATTCTGGGAATAAGAATTAACTCATAATGAACACAGACTACTGGGATCCAATAATCTTAACCCAATATGATTTTGAAAAAGCCTACGGTGGTAAAAATTATGACAAAATGGAAAAAGTACCTCACGATGATTTAGAAGTTGTTCCAAATCTAATGCCATTTGATTCTTCATGTGCTGCAAAGCTGACTTTTCTTTATTTAAATTGCTGGAAAAAAAAAACCCCACAAAGTTTTTAAAAGTTGTCATACTAATATAAATTTAATTAACAAATAATAAATAGCAAACGACTAAATCTGATGGTTTGAATTAAAGAAAAATTAAATTTATAGTTCATAAAGATATCAGATCAGTGACTACAATGTTTGATTCAATCATTGGCCTAGCTATTTTATAAGAATACTTTTTCTTTTTCTTTTTTTTTAAATGTTTCTTTTTTTAAATTTTATTTATTTATTTATTTATTTATGGCTGTGTTGGGTCTTCGTTTCTGTGCGAGGACTTTCTCTAGTTGTGGCAAGCGGGGGCCACTCTTCATCGCGGTGCGCGGGCCTCTCATCATCACGGCCTCTCTTGTTGTGGAGCACAGGCTCCAGACGCGCAGGCTCAGTAATTGTGGCTCACGGGCCTAGTTGCTCCGCGGCATGTGGGATCTTCCCAGACCAGGGCTCGAACCCGTGTCCCCTACATTGGCAGGCAGATTCTTAACCACTGCGCCACCAGGGAAGCCCCAAGAATACTTTTTCTTTTAACAACTATTTGACAATGCAACTGAGGTGTTTTCTGAGAATACTTTCCTGCCTAGTAGGGGCATAAAATTGGTGTTTTAAAGATGACTGGTTGCTCCTGAAATGTAAAAAGATGAAGTGGGACTTATATAAAAGGTAAAAAGAAAGTACGTATGGGCACCATATTAAAATTTGAGACACTGAAAGTCAAATTATAACATTTATCCTTAAAACTGAAAGTAGTATTTTATAATTTATCACATACTAAATTACCAGGTATATAACTGAGTGAGATAAATGAATCAGATATTTGATCTACAGTAAACTCGGGGAAACAATTTTTGTCTCCAAATTCTTAGTTCAATCTTCAACTTCTAAGTCTGCATTGTGAATTTCTCTTTGAAATGACCTATCTTCTGATAGGAAAGGGTGAGAAGCCTAATTGTAAGGACATGTTAATATTTTAAAACATAAATATTTGAGGCCTGCCTTATACTGTCCGGAGTTTGATTATTCAACATATAAAAATATTTAGAACCATTAAATAAAATATTCTTTGAAAGCCACTCGGATGAGTCTACTCAGCCAGCACTACAAGGATTAAGAAAAGCAACAACGAACTGAAGCAACATAATTCCTTGAATGTCAAAACAAAATCTGTAAAGGTAAAATTAATGAGAATTGTTTTGCTGAACAGGTAAGATGTTTTAAGTTATACTTTGAGAAAATAGAACGCCACCAATTTTCAAAATATCAGGGAGAAGTTTTTTTAAACTCAGTGAATAGTAGTAGGTATTCTGAAAGCACTGGTAATTCCAAGGACTTAAGAGTAAAAAAATGTACATTTTCCTCCTTCCTACTAATTGAGAACTTCCCCAAGGAAGCATCAGAGTTTGTCCTCTGAGAAGAAAGACTAGATGCAGCTCTGACTTCAGTTTCCAACTGTGCCACTGACTCAACTGTGTGGTATAAAGCACGACTCATACCACCCCACTGAACCTGTTTTCACATCTGTAAAAGTGGAAAATAATACTCATGTATGTCAAAAGGACATGTGAATTATCTAATGAATGATTATATAAAACACTGAACACATAAAACTCTACAAAATGCTATATCGTTTTACTAATTTAGATGAGGAACAGTCATCAGAGGAAAACAGTAATTAAATGTCAATAAAGGTAAGCAGCTCAGCACAAAAACAAACTGACTTTTGGAGTTAGGCGTCAGAGATCCTACTGAGCCGAGGAGTTGAAAAGAACTAGACGATAAAAAGGAAACTGAGTGCTGTGCTCTGCTTGAGTCCCCCAAAGCATGGTAAAGATCAGGTGTTTCTGTAACTTTAAAATTCTATCTTTAGCTAGGATCACACTGAAGACAAAATATTTTTCTTTCTCTTTTTCTTTCTTTTATTTTTCTATTATTTTTTGGCTGTGTTGGGTCTTCGTTGCTGCATGCGGGCTTTCTCTAGTTGCGGCGGGCAGGGGCTACTCTTCGTTGCAGCACACGGGCTTCTCACTGTGGTGGCTTCTCTTGTTGCAGAGCACAGGCTCTAGAGCGTGCAGGCTTCAGTAGTTGCGGTGCATGGGCTCAGTAGTTGCGGTGCATGGGCTCAGTAGTTGCGGCACGTGGGCTCAGTAGTTGCGGCGTGCGGGCTTAGTTGCTCTGTGGCATCTGGGATCTTCCCGGACCAGGGCTCGAACCTGTGTCCCCTGCACTGGTGGGTGGATTCTTTTTTTAACTTTATTTATTTATTTATTTTTGCTGTGTTGGGTCTTCGTTTCTGCACGAGGGCCTTCTCTAGTTGTGGCAAGAGGGGGCCAGTCTTCATCACGGTGCGCGGGCCTCTCACTATCGCGGCCCCTCCCGTTGCGGGGCACAGGCTCCAGACGCGCAGGCTCAGTAGTTGTGGCTCACGGGCCCAGTTGCTCCGCGGCATGTGGGATCTTCCCAGACCAGGGCTCGAACCCGTGTCCCCTGCATTGGCAGGCAGATTCTCAACCACTGCGCCACCAGGGAAGCCCCTGGTGGGTGGATTCTTAACCACTGAGCCACCAGGGAAGTCCCCAAAATATTTTTCAAAGTGAAAATAAATGTTCAGTAAATACAAATAGGAATATTCAAGGAACAGATGTGTTCATATACATGCATATATACATGTTCGTATACATGTACCCACATACACACAGAATGTAAACATGCACTCACATGCAGTACATACATGGGTGCGCACGCACAAACCCATACACAGACACACACACATAGGCTCTCAAATACCAATAGGCCCATTAAGTAAAGTGTAGTGTAATAGGAATGGAATGTTGATGTAATTGAAGGATTTTGACTGAATAATTCATTAGAAATGCTTTATATGTAGTGTTTAATTTTTTCAGAATAAAGTAAGTATTCCATATTTAAATAACAAAGCTAACCATATAACATGGAATAAAAGGTAAGTGGATAAAGTGGTTGACAAAGCAACTCAGTTCTATTTGCAAGACGTTGGCTCCACAGACAATACTTGGATATATATTTTCAAAGTCTTAGCCTTCTCTTTCTTAAATTACAAGGGAGACTACCTTCAACACGTGGGTCTCTAAAACTGAATACGATGATTATTATACTCTGTGTTCTTCCACACAAAGTAATTACTCAATAGAAGTTTAGTCTCCATAAGACATTTCATAACAGTGGAAACTTACCTTTAAAAATACAAAGCTTCTATGCGTGACTCATAAAGCAACTACAAAACAAATCTCCTTATAAGCACGTCTACCGTGAATGGTATATTACACCCATAATTGTTCAATTCACTGTTAATTATTACTCAGAAATTCATGTTTATGGCTCTGTTTCACCTGCTATATGAAAACATATTCCTGATATATTGTTCTTTAACTTCCTGGATCAATATACTCTGGCCTAGCCTTATAAGCGCCTAAGTAGTCTTTTCTTCCTAAATGACTAGTTAATGATAAATGAAGAACTGAAAACAGAGAATGAAAACTTATGCTAATTATTCTCTTTCCATGCTTCCTTTGGTCCTGAACTATAGATCAAACAATATAACCCAGATTGTCTCTTGTGGATTGGCGGAGGAGAGTGAAAAGTACTACTTTTAGAACAGAGTATTACTTCCATGACAGTTAGTAGTGATATCTCAAATGTTAGCTTTTAACATGTTTATCACGATTTCATTTTAGTGCATGTTTACGCTAATCTTTCTAGGCATTGAATAAATTGTATCGATGGCTAAATTGGCAAGTTGTGGGTGTGATATAGTGATATTGTTTTATTTTGTAAGAAAATGATAAAATTTATATTCAGTTCTTTAAAGAGCTTTTATTGTATAAGCTAGAGAAACATTTACAAATTAATCAGTTAATGTAAGTATTCTTTACAATTAAAATCCACACCCAGCAAAAAGAAACAGGAATTATCAAGGAACATAATCACTTAGCCATCTTTTTGGATGGTTCATCGAATGTTTAAATTTCGAATTAATGAAGGACAAGAGGAAGGGAGGTAACATTTACTGAGCTTCTCCTGTGTGCCGGAAGCTTTTTATATATGTTACTTCATTTAATTTTCACAACTACCCCTTGATGTTCACATTAATATCTATATTTTACAGCCACATTTACCATGAGAAGAGAAATCAGGCTGACATGTAGTCAAAGCCCAGGATAATTCTACTCTATTTGAAATGCCGTTGGCTCAGAGTCAGGGTGACGGTAGATAGAAATGTGACCTAACCTGTTGTATCTGACTTGTTGATTGTATTGTATGGCATCACATCCTTTCATTCACGTCATCAGGGTACAGCTACAGCATCTCACAAGCCATAATTAAAATACTGAAAGCACCTTAACTTTCCACATTAGAAGATAGTTGCTTCAGTGAAGAGCAAGACTTCATATCCTGTGAAATATTAGTTCAGAATCTACTAAAATAGTATACAATAAATATATGAGACACAGACAGCTTTAAAGGCCTCAGAGGTTTAGCACATAAAATATTTTTTTTTGTTTAATTCCATAATTGGCATAGTTGTTGTGATTACTGTTGCTGTAATTAAGGGTGTCCTAATTTTTGTCAAAATTCAGCATATTTTGAGAAATGTTATTTCTCACTTCAAAGATCATTTTCAACATAAAAATGTGTTAAATATAAGACAATACTAATAATAGCAAACATTTAAAAAGCATTTTTAATAACGTGTAGGAATAGTGCTATATATATTACAAAGGTTATATCATTTAATCCTCTGAATAACCATGTGAATTAGGTGCTGTTGGTGCCACTCTCATTTCACAGATGAGAAAACTGGCTATAGGGTCCAGTACCATAGCTATTAGCTAGCCACAAGTGGCAATGAAAATTAATATTAATTTAATTCAA
Source organism: Balaenoptera acutorostrata (assembly GCF_949987535.1). Lineage (NCBI taxonomy): Eukaryota > Metazoa > Chordata > Mammalia > Artiodactyla > Balaenopteridae > Balaenoptera > Balaenoptera acutorostrata. Next base: position 33,427,773 of record NC_080081.1, read on the forward strand.
ATAAAATTAAAATTTTAGTTCCTCAGTAACACTAACCATATTTCACATGCCCAATAGCCACATGTAGCTAGCAGCTACCATACTGGACAATGCAGACAGGGAATTTTTTTTTTTATTATGACATATTTCAAGAGAGAAACTGTAACAAGCCCCCGTGTATCTGTCACCCAGCCTCAACAATTATCAACTCATTAAAAGCCTTCCTTTTAACCAGTATTCTACACTATTTTTTTTTTTTTGCTTCTCTTACTTAATTACATTAGTTAAAGAAAAATTATCCCTTATTCAGATTAGAACATAGGGAGGCAGTATAACATAATGGTTAAGAGTATGGAATTAGAAAGCAGACAGATCTGGATTCAAATTTTGGCCCTATCACAAAACTAATATGTTTTTAGATGACAACTTGCTAAATTTCTCTAGGGCTGAATTTGTTCATCATTACAATTTTCTCCTGTAGCTGGCTATTATTTTTCTCTATATTAAATATTTTCAGCTTTCCTAGTTCTTAGTAAAATAAATATTCAAATAAACTTACTTGAAGGTAACTGTGAAAGAGGTAATTTTTTCCACAGGCCTTTTATATATCTCTGCTCCAAGATTACAAAGGTAAGACAAAACACTATACAAAATTTCAAAGATATCAAATATATAATATGGAAAGAAAAGGTTCACTTTGGGGTTCTTTCCTCATTTCCCTAAGATAACCAAGTCTCCAGTGAATGATGAGACATAATTTCTATTGCTCCCAACAGCTATTTATAGAACTGTTTAATTAATTCACTGAATTGATTTATTAATGCTGGTTATGAATATTCTAAATATTAATTTTAACTTTAAAATTAATCTAAAAATAAATTGCTATTTATGTTGACATTTAAAACATAAATGTGATTTAAAATTACTTTATTATATTGTCAAAAAATTATGATCAGGAATAAAGTTTGGGACCAATTATTTTGGTGGGGTAGAAACGAGAGGAAAAGATAACTATTCTGATTTATCAAAAAGAACACTCACAGTTTGGAGTTAATTACCAGCAGTTTTATATTTTTGGTTATATATCTTAGGAAACCTGAATTTAATAGCTATCTTCTCCAATAACTATATTTTTCAATAAACTACCTTTTCTAATTCCTTAATTTAAGAATTTTCTCTCCCATCTAATTCTTTGCTTCTACCTTTATGAATTGGTTGATAATTTATCTAATTACTTATTCTAAATAATCTTAAAATCTAATAACTAGCCAACTAAGTAAGCATCCATGAATTAAAACCTCTTTCTGTCTATAGCATCATTCTTCTACTGTTACTTAAAAAGACTAAAATGATCATATAGATGAACAGGTAAAGAATTTGAATGATTATTCAGTGGAGCAAGTCTTTTGGATGAGGTGTCATGTAAGAAAACAATTTCAATCTAAGGAAGTGAAAGGAATTTATTTACATCAAGGTAATTCATGGTTTACTTCACGTAAAGGGTCAGGGGAAGAAAAGCCTAAAAATTCCTTGGTAAAGTCAACATGAATCTAAGTAAATGTATACATTTTATCTGTTTGTGAACACCTTAATGTGATGTGACTTAGTTTTTCTAAGAGAAATTGAACTCATTACATTTAAGACCCCTTTCGTTATTTCAATTTTTTCTTCACAATTTCCAACCTGAATTCATCTATAGCAGTATTGTGCTTACAATGCCTTTATTACTTAAATAAAAGATTTGTAGATGGTTTACCTGACGTCTTTCTCAAGTTGGGTAATACACTCCTTCAGTGAATCAATCTTAGAATCTCTCTGACGCACTGATTCAATGAGATACCTGTAAGGTTGCTGAGTCTGGTTTAACAGAGAATTGGCCCTGTCAAGCTAAAGAAAAACAGATTTCATTAAAATCTAGACAATTTTATAAGAAACTAAAATTGTTCAAAATGATCTAGCACAGATACAGTACACCAACTCTCCCTTATATGAATTACTCTGAAAAGCTCTTCCTGTATAAATTCGAAGGTTTTAAAAATTATTAATCAACATAACTATTCTTTAACTAAAAATGAAACTTTTATTTGAACTTTATTTTTACTCAAAATAATATAATCACATGTTAATTTAGTAATTTCTCATGTCTTCATATTCCCTTCCATCTTTACTTATGTACCTAAACCACTATGTATAATTTATGTACCTAAATCACTATGTATAATTAAAATTTTAAACAATTATGTTTAAGATATAAACAACATAAAATTTACCATTTTATCCATTTTACAGTGCACAATTCAGGGGCACTAAGTACATTCTTGATGTGTAACCATCACTAGTATCTATTTCCAGAACATTTTCATCAACCCAAACAGAAACTCTATACCCATTAAGCAAAAACACTCCCCTTATCCCCCAGTTCCTGGAAACCCCTATTCTCTCTGTCTATATGTATTTGCTTATTCTAGATACCTCATGTAAGTGGAATCATATGATATTTGTCATTTTTTGTCTGCTTAATTCACTTATTGTAATGTTTTCAAGGTTCATCCATGTTGTACCATGTATCAGAACTTCATTCCTTTTTATGGCTAAATAATATTCCAACGTATGTTTATAGTATATTTTGTTTATTCATTCATCTGTTGGTGGATACTTGTGTTGTTTCCACTTTTTGGCTATTGTGACTAATGTCGTGGTGTATAAATATCTGTTTTGAGTCCCTGTTTTCAATTCCTTTGGGTATCTACCTAGGAGTGGAGTGGAATTGCTAGGTCATATGATAATTCTATATTTAACTTTTTGAGGAACTGCCAGCTGCTTTTCATAGTGGCTGCATCATTTTACATTCTTACCAGCAATGCACTTGGTTCCAGTTTCTCCACATCCTCGCCAACAAAGTTATTTTATGTGCCTATTGGCCATTTGTATATCCTCTTTGGAGAAATGTCTATTCAGGTCTTTTGCCCATATTTTAGTTAGGCTGTCTCTTTTTTTCTTTTTTTTGCTGTTGAATTGTAGGAGTTCTTTATATATAATGGATATTAAGCCCTTATTAGCTATATGATTTGCAAATATTTTCTCCTATTCTGTGGGTTGTCTTTTCACTATCTTGATACTGCCCTTTGGATCACAAAAGTTTTTAATTTTGATGAAATCCAACTTACCTACTTTTCTTTTTTTGTCCATACTTTTGGTGCCATTTTAAAGAAACCACTGCCAAATCCAAGGTCATAAAGATTTTCTCCTATGTTTTCTTCTATGAATTTTATACCTTTCTTTTTGAAATTTAGGACTTTGATCCATTTTGAGTTAATTTTTGTATATAGTGTAAGACATGGGTCTAATTTCAATCTTTTACACGTAGATATCCAATTTTACCAGCACCATTTGTTGAAAAGACTGTCTTTTCTCCATTGAGTGATCTCGGCAACCTTACTGAAAAAACCATTAACCATATATGTGAGATTTACTTCTGGGCTCTCTATTCTATTCCATCAGTCTTATATGTCTATCCTTATGCCAGCACAACACTGTTGTGATTACTGTAACTTCACAGTAAATTTTAAAATCTGAAAGTATGAGTTTTTCAACTTTTGTTTTTCAAGATTGTTCTGGCTATTTGGGGTCATCTGAAATTCCACATGAATTTTAGAATGGGTTTTTCTATTGCTGCAAAAACATGCCTTTGGGATTCTGATACAGACTGCACTGAATCTCTAAGTTGTTTTGGGTGGTACTATTATCTATCTTAACAATATTAAGTCTTCTACATACAGATGGCTAACAGGTACATGAAAAGATGTTCAACATTGCTAATCATCTGAGAAATGTAAATCAAAATCACAGTAAGATACCACCTCACACCTGTCAGAACAGCTATCATCAAAAAGACCACAAATAACAAATGTTGGAGAGGATGTGGAGAAAAGGGAACCCTCGTGCACTGTTGGTGGGAATGTAAATTGACACAGCCACTATGGAGAACAGTCTGGAGGTTCCTTAAAAAACTAAAAATAGAACTACCATATGATCCAGCAATCCTATTCCTGGGCATATATCCAGAAAAGATGAAAACTCTAATTTGAAAAGATACACATCCCCCAATACTCACAGTAGCATTACTTACAATAGGCAAGACATGGAAGCAACCTAAGTGTCCATCAACAGATGAATGGATAAAGAAGATGTGGTATATATATATATATATATATATATATATATATATATATATATATATATATATATATAATGGAATACTACTCAGCCATAAAAAAGAACGAAATTTTGCCATTGGCAACACCATGGATGGACTTGGAAGGTATTATGCTTGGTGAAATAAGTCAGACAAGTCAGACAGAGAAAGACAAATACTATAATGTTATTTATCTGTGGAATCTAAAGAATTCAACAAACTAGTGAATATAACAAAAAAGAAAAAGACTCTCAGATATAGAAAAGAAACTAGTGGTTATCAGTGGAGAGAGGGGGAAGAGAGGGGTAGGGGAGATACAAACTAGTAGGTATAAAATAAATAAGTGGGAACTCCCTGGCGATCCAGTGGTTAGGAGTCCACGCTCTCACTGCTGAGGGCCTGGGTTCAATCCCTGGTTGGGGAACTAAGATCTCACAAGCTGAGCAGCCAAAAAAAAAAAAAAAAAGCTACAAGAATATATTGTACACCACAGGAAATATAGCCAATATTTTATAATAAATATAAATGGAGTATAATCTTTAAAAATTGTGAATCACTATGTTGTATACCTCAAACTTATACAATGTTGTAAACCAATGATACCTCAATTTAAAAAATTAAAGAAAAAAAACCCCAAAACCAACCAACCAACCAACCAACCAAAAAACAATCTTAAGTCTTCTAATCCATTAGCCTGGGATGTCTTTCCATTTATTAGGTCTTCTTTAATTTATTTCAGGAATGTTTTGTAGTTTTCAGTGTACAAGTCTTTCTCCCCTTTGATCAAATTTATTTCTATTTTATTTTATAAATGAAATTGTTTTACTTCCTTTCTGGATTGTTCAATGTTAGTATACTATGTACAACTTAGTATAGTTGTATACTATGTATATAGTTGTATATATACTATGTTGTATACTATGTACAACTTTATATTATTGTTTTTTACTTTACCTTATATCATAATCATTCTTCCAGGCTGTTAGAATACCTTCATTTATATTTTTGTATTTTTTTTTAATTAATTAATTAATTAATTAATTAATTTTTTTATTAATTAATTTATTTATTTTTGGCTGTGTTGGGTCTTCATTTCTGTGCGAGGGCTTTCTCTAGTTGCGGCAAGCGGGGGCCACTCTTCATTGCGGTGCGCGGCCTCTCTTGTTGCGGAGCACGGGCTCCAGACGCGCAGGCTCAGTAGTTGTGGCACACGGGCCTAGTTGCTCCGTGGCATGTGGGATCTTCCCAGACCAGGGCTCGAACCCGTGTCCCCTGCATTGGCAGGCGGATTCTCAACCTCTGCGCCACCAGGGAAGCCCTATATTTTTGTATTTTTAATGGTTACAAAACTGTCTAGTAAGCCAATGTGCTACAATTTAATTACATTGTTTATACTAGTAAACATTTAGGATGCTATCAATTTTTGACTAGTATAAATAATGCTAAAACAAACTGGTTTTGTATTGTAAATGTTTTATCTTTTTCTCATATTTATTTATTTGGTTGCGCTGGGCAGGCTCCTTAGTTGCGGCAGGAGGGCTCCTTAGTTGCAGCACTGGGCTCCTTAGCTGCAGCTCGCTGGCTCCTTAGCTGTGGCATGTGAACTCTTAGTTGCGTCATGCATGTGGGATCTAGTTCCCTGACCAGGGATTGAACCCAGGCCCCCTGCATTGGGAGCTCAGAGTTCTATCCACTGCGCCCCCAGGGAAGCCCCTAGACGTTTTTTCTTAATATTTTGTTCGTTAAATTTTTTCAGAACAGAAGATGCACTAAGGTTAAAGGGGTATAACTATGTAATACTCTTGACACATAAGAGTAAAGTTCTTTCTAAAGGATTTTATCATTTTATATACTCAACCAACCTTAGTTTTTGTTTTTTTTAAAAAATTAATTAATCAATTTATTTTTGGCTGCATTGGGTCTTTGCTGCTGCGTGCGGGCTTTCTCTAGTTGCAGAGAGCAGGGGCTACTCTTCGTTGTGGTGCACGGGCTCAGTTGCTCCGCGGCATGTGGGATCTTCCCTGACCAGGGCTCAAACCTGTGTCCCCTGCATTGGCAGGCAGACTCCCAACCCCTGGGCCACCAGGGAAGTCCCAACCTTAGTTTTCTTTTTGTTTCTTTGTGTTTACTCTTTTTCTCCTAAGCAAGTATGAAATGTATGCTAGAATAGGACTGAACACAGCACTGTCAGTATCAGGAGGCCCCTACTTTGGTACATAATAAGTTCTCAAAAAAGGTATTCTAAAGTTGGATATGCAAAAACTGAACAATAAGAACAAAAGTGGTGGATATCTATTATTATAAGGACGAGGGGGCGGGGAAGGGAGTATTGTATTATGCAGAATAAAAAATTATAAAATTCCTGCTTTATGAACTTAAATGTTCTTTGACAAAAAAATTCTAGCTTTTTATATGAAAAAAATTTTTTTTCCTCTTTTCTTTACAATCCCTAACAAGTTTGAGGCTAAAGATTTGCTGTTTTTCTAGGACAAGAAATGATTTCTATTTCCTTCTCAAATAAACTACATTTACAAGTTCTATACATTTTTTTTCAAATTAAGATCTAAACATATTTATTTTAGCACTGCAATTTTTTTTAAAATTAATTAATTAATTAATTAATTTTTGGCTGTGTTGGGTCCTTGTTGCTGTGCGTGGGCTTTCTCTAGTTGCAGTGAGCGGGGGCTACGCTTCGTTGCGGTGTGTGGGCTTCTCATTGTCGTGGCTTCTCTTGTTGCGGAGCACGGGCTCTAGGCGTGCAGGCTTCAGTAGTTGTGGCACGTGGACTCAGTAGTTGTGGCTCATGGGCTCTAGAGCTCAGGCTCAGTAGCTGTGGTGCACGGGCTTAGTTGCTCTGCGGCATGTGGGATCTTCCCGGGCCAGGGCTCGAACCCGTGTCCCCTGCATTGGCAGGCGGATTCTTAACCACTGCACCACCAGGGAAGCCCGTAGCACTGCAAGTTTTTTGGTCTTCCTCTCACAGGGAAAACAAAATAATGAGTTACTAGCAGCCTTGAAGCTGAAGGTGGAGAGAAGAGCAGGATGGGTATAGTGGAAGGTAGAGAGAAAGGCAGAAAGAATCAAGGGCAGAAACATTCATTGTGAAAATGATCAAGCATGAGGTCCAGGTAGGTGAGGAGGAAAGTGAAGCCAAGAGGTGGCTGACCAAGTGTTAGAGGATATGTGCACACAGTCTGAGGACCACTTTATAAAAGTTATGGAAACTATTCATCTAAATTATACTAGACATTTTTGTTATGGCTATGTTAAGTATAGCCCAGGAAAAAATTCCTCAAAGAATAAGAAATGAATAGTGAAAGGAAAGAAGACTTTTTTTTTGGACACAATTCATTACAGTGAAAGGAGAGCCATAAAGAAAAAAATACCATAAATATTTTCTATAGTTTGGGTTTCAGTGTCCTTTTTCCTTGCTTTGGTAATCATTCTTTAAAATCTATTACAATGTCACTGGAATCTTATTACTCTACTAAGTTACTTTATGAACATTCAAATATGCAGCTGGACAAAAATAAAACTAAGTTCTACTTACCTGTACAACCAGTTTCACTAGTCAATTAAATCAAACAATTGACTTGACTTTGTTTTTACAGAACTGACCCTAACTGAATAAACTGAACTGACAAGTTGTTTTGTGTTTCGAAGTTCAGAATAGTCCGGGGTGCAGGTGGGGGGATTGGGCGGGGTAGGGAAGAACTAAAGGCAATTTCAAATTGTAGTCAGCTGTAGTCTAGAATGAGCCATGTTTAAACTTATCAAACCTAACTTGAGTTACATAAAAAATATAACAGCAGTCATTAGTCTTAATTATTTTAGTTCGTTTTTTTCTCATTACAGCAATTACATATATTAGGTTTTAGTATTATAACAAAATTAAGGGTCAAAAGCCTTACTTTCAGAATGTATTTCTACTATACAACCTACAAACTTCTCACTCTCTAGATAATAAAACTTCTATAGTGCTGTCAATTTTAAGAATGTTTCTTTATAAGCTTGTGAGCTTCTAAATCCCCCAAATTTAATTTCATTCCTCAGGGAAAAGTACACGTTTTTCAGTGAAAAGTGATGTTAATATCTATTTTTGAAATCAGTGTAACTTAACAGAATTTAATTCCTCCAATATGGTTAAAAAAATCTTTCTGTAACTATAATCATTAGTATTAAAAAAAGTTTCACAGTCGCTCACTTTGCCTATTGTTAATAATCTTTTCCTTATAGGAAAGCCTTAGTAATTAGTGACTCAGGAATCATATACGTAATGAATGACTCAAGACTAAACCCATGATACAACATTTTATAGAATCGTTATTTCTCCTTCGTTTCAATAAACTGTACATATGATTCAGAGAAAAGCAACACCTGATTATAATACATACGTTCTCTTAAATTTAAAAGACATATGAAGGTGACTACAATTTGTTGTGTTTTTCCTAAAAGTGGGATTTTTTTTCTTGTGGAGTTTATTTTCAAAGAAACTCCTAGAAATGGTACTCTTTCTTACCAGGGACAAAATGCATTCTGTTGAATGGAATTTAACATTGAGTTGCTTTCTGTGTATAAAATATATACAAGTGACACCTTCTAGTAGTGGTAATTAGTTGTGCTGAAAAACCCACATATCCTGTTGCCTGATCTTTCTGATTATGCCATGGAATGGAAAATGCCTATTTGAGCTCCAGTAGGGGGCAATACTTTGGTACTAATTTTCTGTGTTCTCAGTCCACAGCAGTAGTTCTCAAACCCAGCTAATCATCAGAACCACTGGGGGAAATGTCAAAAAAACGGACTTCTGGGCCCTGCCCCAGGTCCCAATGAATCAAAATTTCTCAGGGTTGGGCCTTAGATTCTGATGATCAGTCAAATTTGGAAGGCACAGCTCTTGTGATCTTGGACTTGTTATAGGCCACGCCAGTCAACTATTTTAGTAGGTGTAAAAGTACTGCACATAAACCATCTCGCATGCTGAATTTGCCATCCTCCCCATTAAAGCTGGCTTCTTCTCCTAGGTCCCTATATGGTTAATGACATCATCATCTTCAACAGGGGTAATATTTAATGGATACAATTCAACCAGTTAGGATGCCAGCCTTTGCACTGGGGCAGGATCCTGAAGAAACTCTGTGGTTCCAGGTGTTACTTTTTTGTTGCCAGAAGATGGGGAGGTCTAGAAGATCTTAGGAGAGGGACCAGGACAGACAGGATTGTGGTGGCAGAATGACACTTGTGGGCTGAGGGCAACATCTGTTTACAAGTGTTTGTGCAAACAGCCTATTATTTTAATAACCAAAAGCAAGTGCGTACTCATTGACTGTCAGCCCTGCGCTGGTCCTGAGTATGGTCCAGATAATAAGGAGAAATTCATGAGAGGAGGGTGTTAAAATATTTGAAAGTAATCAGCACGGAAGTGATGACTGAAGTCACAGGAGTACATAGGACTGCAGAGGATTATTTCTTTTCTGCATCACTTTTATTAGAGTCACAAGACTAGCTTGTTAAAAATGCAGATTCCTGGGCTTCATTCTAGACCTACTTAATCACAATCCCTGAGGGCAGGATTTAGAAACCTACATTTTCAACAAAAATCTTAGATGATTCTTACACTCACTAACATTTGAGAATCACCACTGAGGTGTAAGAACAGAGCAAAGGGCAGACAATGAGGGACACCTACATTCCAGGTCTAGAAGAAGATGACTACATCAGCTAAGAAGACTAAAGAGCCATATGAGGGAGAATGGTGTTGCAAAGCAAGAGAGGACAGAATTTCTAGAATATCTATAATAATGTCAAGCCACAGATAGATCAGGGGACTGAGTCGAGAATACTGACAATTAGGAAGTCATTGGTGATCACTGAGGAAGGGCATAGCTGAAGGAAGAGGGGAGAGAGAAGAAGGAATTAAGAACAGAGAGAACGGTTAAGTTCTGAAAGTGATGTATGTTAACACACACACGCACACGCGCTCATTTTTTGAAGAGGGACCACAGGGGAAAAAAAGTAAGTGAAGAGACTAAAAAAATCCCTGGGTGAAAAAGACTCAAGGAAAATAAATTTAGATGATCTAATTGTAATAATGAAAAGATGTATGATGGAATTGATGGTTTGGGGAAGGGGAAGTGACCTGCAATAAAGATAACGGGAAACAGGATAGATCCAGAAAAATAAAAATACCGGGCAACAGGAATGAGGGCCTTGCTGATGTTCAACAACATGAATTTGTTATGCTTCCAAGCAGGCAAAGTAACAAATTTCCACAAGAAATTTTCAGTACGTTAACACAGAATCAAAGAATTTTCTCTCCTCTCCTCCCTTTCATTAAATGTGGATAGAGTAACTACCTGATCGTAAGAGACTAGGCTAAAGGTGGGAATGTCAAGAAAAGCCTGATGGACGAATCTGGCAACAAAGCAATGGCGAGTGCTCGTGAATGTAGTGCTCAGATGGTTGATAAGGTCCCAGGCTGGGTTAGGAGGCAAAGTGGAGCCAGGAGGGGCTTGACAGATTGGGAATGTGAAGAGTTTATGGGTCTGGGACTCCGAATGAGTACAAATAAAGCACAGATTTAGTGGGAATGAAAGGACTTGGGGAGCTGGAAGGACCGGTGATTAGCGTCAGAGAATGGAATTTTCAAGTTCAAGTGCTTTAAATTTCTTTCCCCCTCGAAGTTGCCCCTGAGAGATTCATTCTAATGTGGTTCACTTGTACAACAATGCTGATGGGGAAGGAGGGATTTACAGTGTGATTTGTAATAGCTCTTGAAAGAAAAAAATTACAGTCATTTATGAATTATCAAGGCACACCAGTAAGGGAACAAGTTTAAACAATTATATTATTTGTTTGATGTGTAAACAGAATATAATTTATAAATAAGTCATTGTTTTTCTTCAGTGGTGGCTGGCATTTGGAGCACACACACACACTCATATGACCTGGTATGTGAACCTTTAAAAAGATGGCTTAAAGAATAAATTCTAGTATATTGTCCTGGATCCATGTAACTGAACTCTTTTCCAGAATGAACTATAACAAAGACATCTTGGTTTAAGCACTTGGCAAGGTTAGACACAGAGCTGTTACTACAATTAAAGTTAATGTTTTGTCCACGTAATGAATCAGCCCTTTGTATGGTAAATATATGTTCATCATTACTAAAATAAAAATGCTAATTTCTATATAATTCTACATCAGAACCTCAAAAAATAAGAGACAGAATGACAATAATTAATGATAATTTATACATGTTAAGGGCAATTTCTGGTATTGTGTTTTGATTATGTCACATATTACCTATGAATACTGTTTGTTCCAACAGCCTCTTCACTTTAAATCTTTATGAAACTATCACCCATCAACAATTTAATTATTCCTCATGTCCAGTCACATTACATAGTATGCATCCATAAAATATGTAACACCAACTTCACCAGGAGTGATGTATCACGTGAAATACACACAGACACACAGAAAATGAAGTCTCTCCCAAAGTCTTTAATGTTACAAAAAAGTAAGTTCTGTTGCCTATGTCAAGAAGTTAATTTCTCTCTAGACAATGTTACTTTCCTGAGGGTATTTTCCTGCTACCAACAAAAATAGCTTTAAGGACTGCCAAATCGCACAAGTGACAAAAGGTGGCCACAGCTACCTTCACAGAAAAGTGAGTCACTGACATCTTCCCCATTCCTTCCTTTCCTTTCCTCCTATCTTTTCTCTGTGGTTCTCAGATTTCATTCTCTTTCACGTCTCTGTTTTTTTCTTTTGTTAGAGCAGTCTGAGGTTCACAGCAAAATTGAGCAAAAGTACAGAGAGCCCCATATGTTCTCTGCCTTCCCACAACGCCACAGTGATCACCATTTGTTACAATTAATGAACCTACACTGACACACCATTATCACCAGAAGTCCACAGTTTACATTAGTGTTCACTCTTGGTGCTGTATATTCTATGGGTTTTGACAAATGTACACTCGTCCCTTGGTATCCACAGGGGATTGGCTCCAGGACCCCCCATGGATACTAATATCCAAGGATGCTCAAGTCCCTTATATAAAATATGATGATTGGGCTTCCTGGATGGCACAGTGGTTGGGAGTCTGCCTGCCAATGCAGGGGACATGGGTTCAAGCCCTGGTCTGGGAAGATCCCACATGCCACGGAGCAACTAAGCCCGCGAGCCACAACTACTGAGCCCGCGTGCCACAACTACTGAAGCCTGAGTGCCTGGAGCCCGTGCTCCGCAACGGGAGAGGCCACTGCAGTGAGAGGCCCATGCACCGCAACGAAGAATGGCCCCCACTCACCGCAACTAGAGAGAGCCTGCGCGTAGCAACGAAGACACAACACAGCCAAAAATAAATAAATAAAATAAATAAATTAAAATATATATATATGATGGCATAGTATTTGCATATAACCAACACATATCCTCCCATATACTTTAAATCATCTCTAGATTACTTATAATACTTAATACAATGTAAATACTATGTAAATAGTTGTAAATACAATATAAATACTATGTAAATAGTTGCAAAGACAATGTAAATACTATGTAAATAGTTGCTGGTGTGAGCAAGTTCAAGTTTTGCTTCTTAGAACGTTCTGGATATTTTTTTCCTGAATATTTTTGATCTGCAGTTGGTTGAATCCGTGAATGCAGAATCTGTGGATATGGAGGACCAACCGTAATCCCATGTATCCACTGTTCATATCATAAAGAATAGTTTCACAGCCCTAAAAATCCCCTGTAGCTCTATTATTTCCTGGCAACCACTGATCTTGTTACTGTCTCCGTAAGTTTCGCCTTTTCCAGAATGTCATATAGTTGGAACCATACAGTATGTAGCCTTTTCAGAATGTCTTTGTCTGTTTTTAAAAGTTACTTTTTCTCCTTCTGCCTTGCTTTTCTGTTTTTTATTATTTTTTTCTGTATTAAATGTTACAAAACAATCTGTCTTCAAAACTAAAAGTAATCCACTCATTTGATCAAATTTCAATCAAACATTTTATTTGGAACTTAATATTTTACAAATGAGGACAATGAGGCACAGAGGGGTTAAACAACTTATCCAACTTTATCCAACTTGTAAGTTACCAAAAATGAGATTTTAACCCAGTGAGTCTGGCTCCAGTATCACGTGCTTTGCCAATATTCATCACTGCCTCTCGATAACAGAAAAGAAGGCAGTATTATGTAAGACTAGCCCAAAATGTGAAGAGATAAGAACTCCTTTCCCTTACCCTTTATTCCCAAAATAAAGAACGTGGACTAAAAGCTTGCATGTATATGCACACAGACAAACAGTAAAGAAATGTGGCCAATTGACCGCAAAGAAATATGCTTCATGGTAATTCTTCCATGCTAAAAATATCTGATTGCTTCTACCTGGGCACCTCTGTGCATGTGGGACTTTCAAGCTAGAGCCACTTTCCTTGCTGCTTTGGTCACTTTCAGAAGATATCTAAGAACCATGGCGTTCATTTTATGTCTTTCTTGTGCCCATTTGGCTAGAACTACAGGCAGTAATAGTCGCTATCCTCTTTCCTGCTTTACTTTCTTTACACAACTTCAGTTCTAATTGAGAATATATTTTACTTGGAACAAATCCTTGTTTCTCCTCCCAATAGAACATAAGCTCCAAAGGGCAGGAATTTTTGTCTGTTTTAGCCACTGATTATTCCCAGGGCTTAGAACAATGCCCAGCACATAGTAGGTGTTCAATAAATATTTACTGTAAGACTGAATTTCATATCAATACTACCTAACATTTGACAAAGTCACTTACTTAAATAGTTTATTTCTTTTTTTCCTTTTTAAATTTTTTTAAAAGTTAATTTATTAATTAATTTATTTTTGTCTGTGTTGGGTCTTCATTGCTGAGCGTGGGCTTTCTCTAGTCATGGGGAGCAGGGCCTACTCTTCATTGTGGTGGCTTCTCTGGCTGCGGAGCACAGGCTCTAGGCGTGCGGGCTTCAGTAGTTGTGGCATGCGGGCTCAGTAGTTGTGGCTCATGGGCTCTAGAGCACAGCCTCAGTAGTTGTGGCGCACGGGCTTAGTTGCTCAGTGGCATTTGGGATCTTCCCAGACCAGGGCTAGAACCCGTGTCCCCTGCGTCGGCAGGTGGATTCTTAACCACTGCGCCACCAGGGAAGTCCCTAAATAGTTTATTTCTTAGGCTGAGTTAAATGGCATGGAATAGACTAAAACATTTTACAATAACATTACCTTTATAAATTTTTCTTACATAGTCCTTTCTTGTGTGAAGAGCCATAAGGATACAAATTTATTTGGGAGAAAGGTAACATGGTTTCTATAATGGAAAATCCTGCTACTTATTGGAGTTTGTCAAGAATAATGTCTGCGATTTAGTGATAAAAATGTTAAAACATGTATATGAGGCCTTCAAAAAAACTCAATAAAGTGTAAAACAAGATTTATTTTAAGAAGGGAATCATCATGGAATGAGAGGGTTGCCTTTTTGTGAAGATGAAGCCTAAATATTTCCCTAGATAAAGAAGGAAAATAGTGGGGTTCTCTGAGTCATGGTCATACATATGTATTATAAATAATTTGGAGGAGAGTTACAGAATGAAATTATTCATATTTGTAAATGGTACTAATTCCAACCAATGGGAGAGACCACAGTAAATTTGTTCAAGATTGTTCAAGGGGCAGTCTTGAACAACTTGAAAAAACAGATTGAAAAGGGGCAGGACAAAAATGTGGAAACGTATTAACAATTGCTTCACCATTACACTGTTAATTCAAAATGATAGAGAGGTTAGATTAGCATTGCTCCTGAAGATGGGGGATACATACAACCGGGAAGCATTTCAGGTTTTTATACGACAGTCACACCAGATGACTCCCTATTTCTCTAACATGCTTTACTCATTCTTACTTTTTTACCTTTCCTCTCTTTTCAACCCCTAAACTGATTTCTCAAGAAGGCTTCCATAAGGAGAAAAAAATGTGTCACATATCTGTCCAGATGAATGTTTTCACTTTGTGGGTTGAAAGCAGTATTAAAAAAAAGAAAAAAGATGGGGCTTCCCTGGTGGCGCAGTGGTTGAGAATCTGCCTGCCAATGCAGGGGACACGGGTTCGAGCCCTGGTCTGGGAAGATCCCACATGCCGCGGAGCAACTGGGCCCGTGAGCCACAATTGCTGAGCCTGCGCATCTGGAGCCTGTGCTCCGCAACAAGAGAGGCCGCGATAATGAGAGGCCCGCGCACCGCAATGAAGAGTGGCCCCCACTTGCCGCAACTAGAGAAAGCCCCGCACAGAAACGAAGACCAACACAGCCATAAATAAATAAATAAATAAATAAATAAATAAATAAAAAGAAAAGAAAAAGAAAAAAGAAACAGAACAGAATAGCAACGAATAGAAGGTACTACACGTGGTAAGGGTATTCACTGTGTTGGGAAAATCATTTCAGATACACACACATTATCTATATACATATACACACACACACACACACACAAGCAAATACACATACATACGTATGTACTGGGTTGCTATGTAAGATGCACTTCTTACTACAGGTCATGGTCAAAAAAATATGAAAGCTATTTGTCCAGGTGGTAGTTACATCTTTAATTATAAAGGACCAGATTTATATTCAAATCAGTCCAAATCCAAATCAGACTCAGGTCAACTTTGTAGCCAGTTTTCTGAGGGCTTGATCACTTGGTGAAAATTTTAGATCTGAAGAGTGAAGGGACCATGTGTTACAGTACTCAATATGTTAACTAGGCCAACAGCATATCCATCAGGAACCTGAATGAACTGAATAGACTTTGCATTTGAGTCATTTTTCTGATTCTCTGATTCTTCTCTGATACACTTGGCAATCTAGTGAAGTCCACTCAGTCACCAGAACTTCTTTCAGGCCTCAGGAAGCCTGGAAAGCTGGTAAACTCATGGGTCTCACACTCTTAAGATTTCAGATAGCCCAAGGAACATTTCTATGGTTTCACACCATAGTACCACTAGTATTAAGTAAGCACTCAAAATTGCTAGCCTTTATTATTATCTATTCACATAATTTGATTTTAATAAAGTATTTACTTAAATATTTGTAATAAAGACTATGTTATCAGTGCTGTTAAATAATGTTTATCTTAATTATCTTATTACATATTATTATTGCTTAACTCCTGCTTTTCTATATAATGAGTCAACAAATTAGTTGAATTTTATCAGTAATTCATGTTCTCTAATTTAAACTGAACAATTCTGGTCAATTTGAAGTTTTTATTAGTTTTAAAATATGCAGTTTTGCACACTTCTCCTAAAATGCTAAGTTTGTATGCAATTAAATATACTTTTTCATTTGAGAAGAGCAACTGATTACTCTTTAGAATTGCAGTTTTAATACCATGTACCTCGTCATAGAAATTAATTAAATTATCATTAAAAAATCTTACTATATTGTGTTAAAATTCATTCGGATAGTTCACTCCGAATATTTCCATATAGGCAAAATAAGCATAACTTACTCCAATTCTGGAACTACTATTTCTTTTAAAAAATGCCACCTTTGTTAATAAAATACTTATTTCATCAATACTATGGCCAGGTGAAAAATAATGACATGTAGGACAAAAACCAAACAAACAACAAAACTGTCAGCATTTACTGAGTGATTAACATGTCAGTGTGCTAAATGCTTATCTTAGATTGGGTTATCTCTAATTCTTGGGGCAAACATATCTACAGTATTATTATTCCCACCTTACAGGTTGAAAAATTGAGGCTTACAGAGGATAAATAACTTGCCTAGAGTCATGTAAGCCAGTCTTCCTTACTTGAAAGCCCATAATCCAATGGTAAGTGAATATAGCAACATTTAAGTGCTACAGACATGTAAGACGTTCTTAACCTTTATTATATCTTTTTATTACTCATCTTAGCTCTTGGTTTTATCCCCCTTTCACCCTAAAACAAAACAAAGCAAAAGAAAAAACTCCCCAGTGTTTTCAATATAGGTTGATGATTCTACGGATCCCATGCAATTGGAGTATTTTTTTTCATGGTGGTGGTGGGTAGAGATGATATATACTGACTTCTGGTTCCATATATAACAGAAAGCATGTGGTAGAGTCTGTGATACTGTAAGGTTTTCTTTTTTTCTCTGATTAGCAGCTCTGATTTCACTGTCATTCTTTGGCCTTCTTGGTTGGGATCTCCACTCTGCTTCAAGTTCATTCTAGTATACCTCAATACTTTAGTATACTTTGTCCCATAAAAACCCAAAATTAATCCTTCAACAAATGTCTATTTACTAGCTACTAGAAACAAGAACTGTACTAAATGGGAGAAATACCCAGACCAATAAAAACAGAGTCCCCCCCCCTTATAAAGCTTACAGACAGCCATGTCAACAATTATGTGTATGTGTGTGTATATATATAGGTATATTTGGTATCATGGGGATACGTAAGTCATTTTTACCTGGGGTTCAGAAAAGGCTTAAAAGAGTAGGTGATTACTTGAAATTGATCTTGAAAGACAAGTATCTGTGATTTAGACAAGGGTGTGCTGGGCAGACACCAGAATGTGCAAAAGCATGGAGACACAAAATTGCATAGAGTGCTTGGAGAATTACAAGTAAAGGACAAGTAGTTACGTATGGGGGGAGCATGGTGGAGTGAGTGTGTGTGTGTGTGTGTGTGTGTGTGTGTGTGTGTGTGTGATGTAAAATGAAACTGGGTAGGTAGGCAGGGGCTGGATAATGGACGGTCTTATATATCATTATTCTTAGGAAACAAACAACTCTGACTGTGGGAGAAACAAAATCAGATTTATATTTAGAAACAGCACTCTGGCAACAAGGTGGAGGGCTTAAAGAATAGAGTAAGGCGGAACAGATGGTTACTAAAATAATTCAGATGAGAGATGATAAGAGGTTGTACCCAGGCAGTACCACTAAAGCAGGAGGTTGAGTAGGGAGACGTTCAGAGATGATGTGAATGGAGCGGCGAGGACTTGGTATTTGCTGAATACTCCTTCTGTACTCTTTGGATTATGATTATATATACTTAGCCCATACACAACTGACTTAGTAAAAAAAGGTTAAAACAAAAAGATTTATTGCGGGTGGTAGCTGAAGCCACGGAACAAGATGAGGTAAGACGCGCATCTTAGTAAGAAGAAAACAGTGCCAGGACAGAACTCAGGGGGCACATTGACAGTTACGGAACAGAGGAACAAAAGGAAACGAAGGAGACTGAGAAGTAGGAAGATAAAGTGGTGGGGCAGGAGCAAAAGACACATTACTTGGCGGAGGAGGAGGCTGAAAGCAAGGGCCTGGGGAAGGGAGGGTAACAGAAAATGAGGGCGACAAGTAGGTTAGGGTCAAATTGGCCTTCTATGCCATGCTAAAGAACCTGGACATTGGGAGGCAATGGACATTTTAAAATAGGAAATCATGATCTACAGTAGGGAGGACAGTTCTGGTTGGAAGGAAGACTTTTGATGGACTGATGAATTAAACTGCATTTGCTAAATTTAAAAAATTGTAGGCAACACAGTACCTCATCCAAGGGTTTACTTTTTAAGCCTTGTATTTCTAACGGTGAAATAAAAGCACTGTTCTTTATTAAAGGAATTTTATGTATCAACAAGTTTTCAGGAAAACACCTTGGGAGGCAATGGGACCCAATAAATCACACTATTTTTCACCTTTCCTATGAAATGAAAATGGAAAGGTTTTCATAGGAAAGGTCATGCTTGCACATGCTTGCACATGAAGAAATTTGGTCTTAGCTGTTTATACTGTGATTTCAATTGAGTTCTGAGTATGGATAATCCTTCATAGGTTGAGTTTAACCATCATTTAAAGTGTCTTCATAAAGATTACAATGTGATTTGGCATTGAAACAAAGTTTGTGTTAGAAGAAAAGCATAGAGAAAAAGTTGTGTAATGTATGATAAAAATCAGTGCCTAAAGACTAAAGGAATGTTTGCCTAAAATTAAAAGAAAAATTAAAGTGATAATAAAGCATTGTTTCACAGTTTAACTGGCAGCATCATCTGCTTTTACCCGTTAGTACATAAAATAGTGGAGTTTTTTTTCGTACCAATGGAATGCTAGAAATATGGTGGGAAAGGCTGACCTTGAAGTTTTAGGGCTGGGGTTGGCATGTGAATCTCCTCCTTTAGAACGCTGAGGCGGGGCTGTAGGAGTCGTGTGAACTATAGACTCCTTCCAAGAGACTGGGCTCACTGAGGATGCTGGCAGAACACTCCCTGCCCTTACTAGGGTCAGGTAACTCAAAGGACAGAGGCAAATGTTTTACTCATCTAGATACTTATGTTTACTATGTTTGTGGAAATCACGTTTCCCAAGGCCGCTAGTAAATACTAGAACACACAGGCAAGTATTACAAAGACTCCATAAAGCACGAACTCCTTCTGCCACATAATTTTTCCTTGTCTGAGCATACATTAGATACCCTTCCTACTTCCTTTTCTCAGTCTTGGAGCTTTCAAATCACATGTTATGTTTTTAGATGCTTCTGAATTGTTCCTATAGCAAATCCCTTTGCTGGTATCCTGTAACACTTCCATATTCCTTTAATATACTTGCTCTTGATAATGAAATGGAGGAGGTGAGGAAGAAAGGGAGAGAGAGAGAGGGAACACCACATGCACGTAATAACTAATTCAAACGACAGAGGAGGAATATTAACTGAAAGGATCTCTGCCATCCATCCTAGAGCCTCAGTGCCTCCTCTACAATAATAACCAACATCAATGATTTCTTCTGGAGTGCATCACTCCAAGTATCTCCATGCATATATCATGAGCACATTTAGGTATGTACGTATGGGTCTCCAAGTGTATGTATGTATATACTTACTTGGCAGTTAGATTTTGGGTACAAACAATATTGTTGGAATGTAATCCTTGTTTACAGATACATTAAAAAAATTTTACCACTTATTCTCATAATCTTTATAAATCTACCTATGTTTGGTGGATGGGTTAGGTCAATGATCAAGCTAATGAATCAACATTTATTTTATACCTATTATGAGTTAGATAATGCGTTGGTTGCCAAATCTATGCCTTTGAAAAATCTTATGTGAGTTGGAATGAATCCAAACAATTAAAAAATACATAAGGTAAAAATTAGTTCCTCACTTCTACTCCCAATCCCAGTGGTAACCACTGCTTGATGTTAGAGAGACAAACATGGATGGTCCTGGAGGCTCACTTCCTATTCTACTAGAATAGGCTGATAGGAGCGATAAGCTCTAGAGGTTCCCTCTTCCACTGTTACACAGTCACCTAGATGCTCCCTACCCTCTTTCACTTTAAATGTGCACAGTGTTTGGGGATCTCTATGAGATCCCTTTATGTGGTGCATCCAGACCTTCTCTGCTACGCCTAAGCACACTTATCTGTGGGAAGATAACTTGGGTGATGGTGTATGCTCTGTTAATTCTTTGATTGTAAGTTTATCAAATAAAGCTGATTTTATATTCATAATGCGTGAATAGTGGTACTTGTGTGCCCTTGGCATGACAGTTGTATGTTTTCTAAACTTTTTCTCTACGTTTTAACAGAAACACAACCCCACCCCCTACACATACACACACATTAAAACCCAAATGGAGGAACACAATATTATTCTGCAATCTTACTTTTAAAAAAATTTATCAAGATAGTATGAATGTCCTTTAAAGTTAGTACATACAGATCTGCTTTATTCTACCCATGCATCTTGCAGTCTCTCTTAAGTCTAGCAATCTAAAGGAAACCATAAACAAGACAAAAAGACAACCCTCAGAATGGGAGAAAATATTTGCAAATGAAACAACAGACAAAGGATTGATCTCCAAAATATACAAACAGCTCGTGGAGCTCAATATCAAAAAAACACACAATCCAGTTAAAAAACGGGCAGAAGACCTAAGTACACATTTCACCAAGGAAGACATACAGATGGCCAAAAGGCACACGAAAAGATGCTCAACGTCACTAATTATTAGAGAAATGCAAATCAAAACTACAACGAGGTATCACCTCACGCTGGTCAGAATGGCTATCATCAAAAAATCTAGAAACAGCCCTCTTGGTGCTGCTTGTGTGCTCGTTCGGTGCGGACCTGGTACCTCTTTTGTGAAGCGGCAGCTGAAGAGGCTCCGGCGCTCGCCATGGCCGATGAAAGGCCCGAGGAAGGAGTCAAGACTGAGAACAACGATCGTATTAATTTGAAGGTGGCGGGGCAGGATGGTTCCGTGGTGCAGTTGAAGATTAAGAGGCGTACACCACTTAGTAAATGAATGAAAGCCTATTGTGAACGACAGGGTTTGTCAAGGAGGCAGATCAGATTCCGATTTGACGTGCAGCCAATCAATGAAACAGACACACCTGCACAGCTGGAAATGGAGGCTGAAGATACAATTGATGTGTTCCAGCAGCAGACAGGAGGTGTCTACTAAAAAGGGAACCTGCTACTTTACTCCAGAGGTCTGCTCCTCCAGATCAAGAAGACATTCTCAATTAGAAAACCACAATTTGGTTCCACCACATCCTGACTACTACAGTATAGTTTCTCTATTCTTTCATTTTCTCCTCCCCCACTCCTTTATTTTTATACATAAAGTAGCTGGTATATGTGCACAAGCATATTGCATTTTTTTTTAACTAAATGGCTAACGGTATGTTTTGATCGACATCAAATGGAGATGGAATGGGGAAAAACACTGGTTCTGTGAAGATACCCCCTTTTCTCCATTAGCGGCATGCTCATCCGCTCTTATCTTTATATTCCAGTAAGTTATTTTGCTCTCACTGTTTAACAAAAAAAGAACAACATAAAAATTCTTGCATACCTTGTTTGATTGGAGAATTTTAATGTTCTTCATTTATCATTGTAAAACTAAGGACAATTTTATAACTTTTTTGTATGTAGCTGTTACACGTAGGGCAATCTGTCTTTAAGTAGGGATAAATTACTCTAAAATAAATGAATCCTAGATAGTTTTCCCTTCAAGTCAAGCGTCTGTTTGTTTAAATAAACTTCTTGTTTAAAAAAAAAAATCTAGAAACAATAAATGCTTGAAAGGGTGTGGTGAAAGGGAACCCTCCTGAACTGTCGGTGGGAATGTAAATTGATACAACCACTATGGAAAACAGTATTGAGGTTCCTTAAAAAACTAAAAATAAAACTACCATATGACCCAGCAATCCCACTACAGGGTATATATACCCTGAGAAAACCATAATTCAAAAAGAGACATGTACCACAATGTTCACTGAGCACTGTTTACAATAGCCAGGACATGGAACCAACCTAAATGTCCATCGACAGATGAGTGGATAAAGAAGATGTGGCACATATATACAATGGAATATTACTCAGCCATAAAAAGAAATGAAATTGAGTTATTTGTAGTGAGGTGGATGGACCTAGAGTCTGTCATACAGAGTGAAGTAAGTCAGAAAGAGAAAAACAAAATACTGTATGCTAACGCATATATATGGAATCTAAAAAAAAAAATGGTACTGCTGAACCTAGTTGCAGGGCAGGAATAAAGACACAGATGTAGAGAATGGACTTGAGGACATGGGGAGGGGTAAGGGTAAGCTGGGACGAAGTGAGAGAGTGGCATGGACATATATACACTACGAAATGTAAAATAGTTGGCTGGTGGGAAGCAGCTGCATAGCACAGGGAGATCGGCTCGGTGCTCTGCGATGACCTAGAGGGGTGGGATAGGCAGGATGGGAGGGAGGCTCAAGAGGGAGAGGATATGGGGACATGTGTATGCATATGGCTGATTCGCTTTGTTGTGCAACAGAAACTAACACAGTATTGTGAAGCAATTATACTCCAATAAAGATCTATTAAAAAAAATCTAGCAATCTAAAGTTTTGTAACAAATTACCTGGATTGCATTAAGTGCCTCCTAGGTACAAAATTCCAGGCAACTCAATCCATTTGGTCACTTGAGATTGTGCATGTCCTTTTCTAAATAAGTTTTCTAAAATTAAGTTAGCTATAACAGATAAATCTGTAAGCGCTTACACTAGAGGAGACAAGGCCTTTGTGAAAAAGGGTGTATACCCTAAGAGGGCAAGACCATGCCTCCTTTGTTTATCAGTGGTTGAATATAGTGGGAGTTTGATAAATATTTACTGAATGACTAGAAAGAGAAAGAGAAAGAATCTGGAGTAAGGAGGTGAAGGAAGACCAATTCTTGTTGGTGGTAATGTGGCATACTTTATGATTTAGCCTAGATTTTCTACCACTTAATAAACTCCACATCAACACTCGTAACTAACTTGGTGGTTTCTTGAGAATTAGGTGGGCATATACATACGCACAAAAAAGGAAGCCAATTAACTTTCTTCTCTTTTACACTGGACCAACTAATGAAGCAATGGTCTGAAGACACTGGACATCAAGCATTGAAGGACAGTGACCCCTGAGACACGGGAAACAAAATGAGGCCAGCCCCACAATTGCCCCAGTTTACTGCATGGAGAGAGTTTCCAGGCCATGGTGCAGGGAGGGAGAATCAAGGCAGAGTTTGCCAAACTCCTTGAATTAAGGAGCTGCTGCTAGAAGAAGAACTTAAGGTGGCTACAGTTCACATGGCAGAGTGCTGAATAAAAGAGCTGCACAGAGAAAGAACACTAAAATTTGAGTACTCACATGGGCACTGAACAGTGAGTGTGTGTAAAGAAGCTACTAGAGACTGAGACAGAACCACTGAAAAGATTAGGAGGAACAATCTCTGAAGATCACACAGGCCAGGAATTGTACTGTTCCCACCAGCCAAAGTAAGAAACCTATTAATTCATAGGACATGGGGTATAGTAACTAAAAGACTTTGGTCTTAGCAGTGGGGAAAAAAATTAGCCTTAAGATGAACACTTCTTTGTTTATAAAAGCAAGACCTGAAAGGACCAAACATTTTCCAAGAAACTTAATCATGTCTGAGAAAAAAGCTTACAAAAACTTATAGGCATGCAAAGAAGCAGGACAATATGCTACATAATGAGGTAAATCAATATAATTGAAACCAATCAAGAAATGACACAATAACATAATTACTAGATAAGGATAACAAAACAGTTATTGAAACTGTATTTCATATGCTCAAGAAAATAAAGTTTGAAAAGGGTAAATAGAAACCTGGAAGATACAAAAGAGATCCAAATTGAACTTCTAGAAATGAAAACTATAATTTCTGAGATGAAAAACACAGTGGACTGGATTAACAGCAGATTACATGTTGGAGAAGAAAACCTTAGTGGAATTGAAGACTTAGTAAGAGAAACTATTCAAAAGGAAAGGCAAAAAAAAAAAAAAAAGGCTGCAAAAATTGAACAGAACATCACTTGTTCTATTGTAGGACAACTTTAAGCAGCCAAATATATGTGTAATGGAGTCTCCAAAGGGATGAGAGAGGGTAGGACAGAAAAAACATTTGAAGAAAGAATGGCTGAAACATTTCCAAATTTGATGATCTTACGGAGAAAAGAAGTTTGACAAATCTCAAGCACAAGAAACATGAAGAAAACCACAGCGAGCCACATCTTAATCAAATTGCTTAAAGCTAGTGAAAAAAAGAAAATCTTAAAGCAGCTAGAAAAATAAGACACATTACCTAGAGAGGAACAAAGGTACAGATGACGGCATATTTCTTGGTAAAAACAATATAAACTAGAAGAGAGTGGAGCAACGTCTCTCAAGTACTGAAAAAGAGAGAGAGAGGGAAAAAAAGTCAACCTTGAATTCTTTACCTAGGAAAAATATCTTTCAAAAACAAAGATGAAAACAAACAAACAAATAAAACAAAGATGAACCCAGCAATTCTTAGGTGTATACTCAAAAAAAAAAAAAAAATAGGTAGTTAAGTATAGGATGGTTGTCCTCGAATGTTCATAGCAGCACTATTCACAGCCAAAAGATGGAAATGACCCAAATGGCCATCAAGGGATGAATGGATAAACAAAATGTGATATATCTGGAAATCTGCTACAAGAGTAGACTTCAGGTGCTTGAGATTATACTACATATATCTTTAACTTATCACCATCCAGTTTCATGTCATATTTTACTACCTCACGTATAGTATTATATGTAGAGTACATTATACATTATACATAGTACTATACAGTATTAGGTATAGTACATTATAGTGAGATGCTCACACCACACACACACACACAAACACACACACACAAGGTAAGTATGTGAGGAGATAGGTATGTTAATTAGCTTGACTGTAGTAATCAATTTACTACGTTTATATATATCATCATGTTGTACACCTTAAACAGATACAATTTTTATTAAAAAATAATTAAAAAGTAAAGTGAAAAAAGCAAAAATAAAAATTCAAATTGCAAAACCAACAAAAACTCCCAAAGGTGAAGGCCAAGAAACTTAAGAAAAGACAGATAACTTCAACTTCATCAAAATTAAAAACTTTTGTGATTGAATGAACTAACAAGAAAGCAAAAGACAGCTCACAGAACGAGAGAAAATATCTGAATATCATATAGCTAAAAGGATTTAATATCCAGAATATATAATGAACTCTTACAACTCAACAACAAAAAGACAAACAACTCAATTTAAAAATGGGCAAAGAACTTCAGCAGACGTTTCTCCAAAGAAGATATACAAATGGCTAATAACACAAAACAATGCTTAACATCATTAGTTATAAGGTTAATGCAAATAGAAATCACAACAAGACACCACTTCACACCCACTAGGATGGCCAGAATTTAGAAAAACACAAAAAAACAAAAAATGAGCATTGGTGAGGATGTGAGAAACTGGAACCCTGGACATTGCTGATGGGAATGTAAAATGGTGCAGTTGCTGTGAAAAAGTTTCGTGGTTCCTCAAAAAGTTAAACAGAATTATTGTGTGATCCAGCAATTCCACTATTTAGGTATACACCCATAAGAACTGAAAACACATGTTCAAACAAACAAAAAAATTGCACATGAATGCTCATAGTAGCACTATTTACAGTAACCAAATGATGGAAACAATAAATGTCCATTAACTGATGAACAGATACAAAAAATGTGATATATTTGTACAATGGAATATTATTCAGTCATAAAAAGGGATAAAGTACTGACAGATGGTGCAACATGAATGAACCTTGAAAACATTACACAAAATGAGAGAAGCCAGACACAAAAGGTCACATATTGTACGATTCCATTTATATGAAGTATGTAGAACAGGCAAATCCATAGAGACAGAAAGCACATTAGTGGTTTCCAGGGGCTGGAGGGAGAGGAGATTAGGGAGTGAGTGCTTAGTGTGTACAGGGTTTCCTTCTGGGAGATGGGATGTTCTCTACCTAAATAGTGGTGATGGTTGTACATTACAAACACAACAAAAGCCACTGAATTGTACAATTTAAAATGGTTAAAATGGTGAATTTTATGTTATGTGAATTTTACTCCAATAGAAAAGAGTGAACCCTTCCAGTTTATTTGGCCATAGTAGCATAACAAGAGAAATATGTTTTAATCTTTACTTTTGTTAAGAATAGATAGAAATGTAAAAAAAAAAAAAAAAAGAGAAAAAACCAAACAACAAAACAACAAAAAGGTAAAATAACTTTTCGTAACATACAGAAGTGAAAAGAACTCATCACCAGCAGACCTGCTCTATAAGTATTGTTAAAAGAAGTAGATAAATCAGAAGCAATGTGATGCCAGGTAGAAATTTGGATTTACACAAAGGAATAAAGAACACCGGTCATGGTAACTATTTGGTTAAATGTAATACATTTTCTTCATATTATTATACTTCTTTAAAACATAAAGTAAAAATGATAGCAATTTAATATCAGGCTTATACACGTATAAATAGAATATGTGACAATAGGCGCACAAAGGCTGGGTGGGGACACAGGAAAGTACGTATTACGGTATGGTTTTTATACTATGCATGAGGTAGTAAAGTATGACATGAAACTGGGTGGTGATAAGTTAAAGATATATATAGTATAATCTCAAGCAACCACTGTAATAACAAAGAGCTACTGTCAATCAGCCAACAATGAGATAAAGTGGAATGATAAAAAATATTCAGTTAATCCAAAAGAAGGCAAGGAAATAAAAAGGGAGGGGGGAAGGATAGCTAGGACAAATAAAAAACAAATAGCAAGATAACAGACTTAAAAATAACCATATCAATAAACACATTAAATGTAAACATTCTCAAAACCCCAGTTAAAAGTCGTATTTTGTCAGACTGGATAAAAAAGCAAGATACAATTAAATATGTTGCCTATAAGACAACCGTAAGACATAAACAAGTTAAAAGTTAAAGGATGGAAAAACACATACCCTGTTAACACTAGCCAAAAGATGCAAAACTTTAAAATAAAAACTAAAAAATAACACTACTAAGAGAAATTAAAGAAGATCTAAATAAATGGAAAGATATAATGGGTTCATGGTCATAATATTCATATTATTAAGATGTCAATTTTCCTCATTTCGTCCACAGACTCAATGCAATCCCAATCAAAATCACAGAGAGCTTTTTTTTTGTAAAAATGATTATAGAATTCATATGGAAATGAAAAGGACACAGAATAGCCAAAAAGCTTTGAACCTGAACGGAGTTGGAGGACCAGTGCCACCTAATTTCAAGACATTATAAAGCTACAGTAATCAAGATGGTGTGGTACTGTCATAAAGACAGACAAAGAGATAATTGGAACAGACAGAGAGTCCAGAAACAGACTCACACAGATTTTTAAACTGATTTTCAACAAGGGTCTTTTTTCAACAAATGATATTAGAACAATTTGGTTTTAATATGCAAATAAATGAAGTTCAATCTATATCTTACACACTTTACAAACATTAAAAATGGATCACAAACTTAAAACTATGAAAGATCCACAGGAAAACACAGATAAAAACACTGTGACTTTGAGTTAGGTAAAGATATTTTAGATACAACACCCAAAACACAGTCCAAAAAAGAATGAACTGAAAAAATGGACAAAATAAAAACTTTTGCTCTTCAAAAAACACTGTTAAGAAATGGGAAGATAGGCCATGGAGGGGAAGAAAATATTTGCAAATCATATAGCTGATAAGAGACTTGTATCTAGAATATACAAATAATTCTCAAAACTCAATAATAAGAAAACAATCTGATATAATGAGCAAAAAATTTGAACACTTCTCCCAATAAGAAAAAACAAAGGGCAAAGAAGCACATGAAAAGATGTTCAACAATTAGGAATCATTAGGAAAATGCAAATTAAAACTACAATGAGATACCACTACACACCCATTAGGATGGCTGAACTTAAAAAGACTGACCATATCAAGTCTTTGTAAGGATGTAGAGGAACTAGAACTTTCATAGGCTGTTGGTGGAAACAGTAAATAATACGAATATTTGGAAAACAGTTTGGCAGTTTCTTAAAACATTAGATACCTAC
Source organism: Balaenoptera acutorostrata (assembly GCF_949987535.1). Lineage (NCBI taxonomy): Eukaryota > Metazoa > Chordata > Mammalia > Artiodactyla > Balaenopteridae > Balaenoptera > Balaenoptera acutorostrata. Next base: position 33,456,432 of record NC_080081.1, read on the forward strand.
TATATGATCCAGCTATTTCACTCCCAGGTATTTACCCCAGAGAAACAGAAGCATATGTTCATATAAAGACCTGTACATGGATGTTCGTATCAGCTTTATTTATAATAGATAAAAACTGGAAATAACCCAAAATATCTATCAACAGGTGAATGGATGAACAGCTGTGGTAAATTCATACAATGGAATGTTACTCAGCAATGAAGAGGAATGAACTATGGACGAATCTTGAAATAATTATGCAGAATGAAAGAAGACTTAAAAAAAGTAGTGTGTGCATGTGCGTGTGTGTGTGTGTGTGTGTGTATGTATGTGTATAACGCATATAGTGGTTCCATTTATATAAAAGTCTAAGAAATGCAAACTAATCTACAGTGACAGAATGCAAATCAGTGGTTGCTTGGGGACAAGGATGGGGGTAGAGAGGGCTGGGAGAGAGGGGTTCCAAAGAGGCTGTTTGGCGGTGACGCATGCGTTCATTATCTTCATTTTGGTGATGGTTTCATGGTTATACGTGTCGAAAGTTATATTGTACAGCTTAAATTTGTGCAATTTAGTTTATATCAATTATGTCTCAATAAAGCTGCTATAAAAGGAGTATTTGTTTTCATTTTGAATATTTTTTAGCACTTTGATTTTGGCAATTCATTTATGTATAATCTCAGACATATTTTGAATAGCATATAAATTATTGTTAATTCTAATATTAGTCATTTGAGTTTCATCTCCGTATTATTCTCAAGAACTCCAAGCTAGTTTAAATATATAACCTGCTCAAAAAAATACAGATCCTGAAAAACTTTTCTTCTCTGTTTTTTTCACCATCTATCATGAATAGTCTATTGGTATAGAAGCAATCTAATACTACCATCTTTCAGCTAATTAGTTTATGTCATTGTTTTTCAATTTAAGCAAACAATTTTTGCAAGGCAGACAAAAGTAAAATCCATGGAATATTTCAAATTATAACGCTTTTTTTTTTTCAATCTCAAGGGAAAAATTATATGCTACAGTCAGCACAGACCTTTTAATTTAGGGTACTGATTCTCCATATGTCTTATGAAAAAATTTCAAACATACACAAAAGTACAGAACTGAATAATGAATCTATATGTACCTGTCACCAACCTTCAATCATTATCAACATTTTGAGATTCTTGTTTTATCTATTGAGCTCCCCTCACCTTTTTACAGAACATTTTAAAGCAAATTCCAGGTATCATACCATTTCATATAACAGATATTTCAATATTTACATCTTTTTCTAACAAGCCAACAGCTTTCTAAAAAATTGCCTCACACAAAGTTAATTATACTTCATTACCAGAACACTTAATTTCTTATGCTTCTCCCCTACAATTTGTATAGGAGTGTGTCCCACTTAGAAATTCTTGTTTCATTAACTGAAGTGCTCAGGAAGATGGTTTTTTAAAAAAAAGCAATATAAAGACATATGTATAAGTTTATAGGAATGTTAATATTTTTAAAAGAACTATTTTTGATAGGTTATTCTGAAATTAAAACAAACACGAGGGATCTAGAATATATTAACAAACAGAGGTTCACTTGTTTCTTTAGTAATTCACTTATTTATATATCCTTCCATGGTTCCACCCAGTGACGTGATGGAGCTGGCTTGTAGCAGTTTGTGAGAGATGGCTGGTAAAGTTTTTGGATTTTTGTGAGCTGGTTGTTAAACATCACTATTATTAAAAATTATTTAGATTTATAATAAAAAAAATTTATTAAGAAACCCCAAATACTCAAAAACTCAACAATTTTAATTTTACTATTATCTATGCTCTTCTGTTTACATGTCTATTGTACAATATCTATGTGGTGGAAACATCATGTTTGCTACTGAGTATCTTTTCTCTACTCCGTGTTTAGTAATGTTACGTGGGAGGCCTGAAGTTAGTCATGGTGGGAATATTTATGCCACAGATATAAGCAAATGCTACAAATTAGAACCATCCCTCACACCCCTGCCTGGACAGCCTGTTGTTAACAGTGGCCAGCACAACACTGCTTCCACCTTGAGCATTAACTCTGAGTCAGGTACTGGAGTCACATGAAATATTTCTTGTCTTTTGAAATTTGAGCATAACGATCCTTCTAATGTTACAGTATTAAAAGCACATTAAATAGAAGGCACCAAATAGACAAATGTGAATAGGTCTGTAGGAAAACAAATGCAGAATACATGGTATGTATTAATAATTTTTAATATATGCCTTTAAAGTCCCTTTATTATAAGATCCAAAATATTAACATAGAGGGGCTTCCCTCTATGGCGCAGTGGTTGAGAGTCTGCCTGCCAATGCAGGGGACACGGGTTCGAGCCCTGGTCTGGGAAGATCCCACATGCCGCGGAGCAGCTGGGCCCGTGAGCCACAACTACTGAGCCTGCGTGTCTGGAGCCTGTGCTCCGCAACAAGAGAGGCTGCGATAATGAGAGGCCCGCACACTGCGATGAAGAGTGGCCCCCACTTGCCACAACTGGAGAAGGCCCTCGCACAGAAACGAAGACCCAACACAGCCAAAAATAAATAAATAAATATTAAAAAAAAAAAAAAATTAACATAGAGAAACTTGTTATGCTGAAGCTCAGGAAATAAAAGGAACCCTAGGGAGGTAGCATCTTTGGTTTGAATTGTTTCATTACTTGAATTTTAGAAGCATATAAAATGTAATTAGATATTGATTAAATAAGAAGAAGATTGGAAATACTATGTAAAATGTATACCTATTCTTTAAATGATACAATAGAATGCTAAGAAAAATGATTACGAATCTGATTTTTAAAAAATAAGTATCATTTGGGAACTATCATATACCAACGCCTGTGAGAGCTTAAGTGTATACCAAGTCAAGTGTGTTTAATAGATAAGTGATTTTTCATCAAAGAAGTCAAAAAGAAATCTATTTTAAAAATGAGGTTTTAGTTAAAAACTTAAAATGCTACCAAAATTTGCCAAACTTGTTTTGCCAGTTGATATTTGCAGAAATCAAAGCTTTGTCTGTCTAGTCTGCATTTATATTTAGTCTGGGCATTTAATCTCTCTTTTGATCTTAGGTTTTGCCATACACTTTAAGTTGTTTTATAAGGCTTTACCATTAAGTTAGTTTCATAGATTGTAAAATCATCTTGTACTAGCGAACAGCTTATTTTAAAACTGCTCAGAAAATACATAAAGGAGTAACAAGGAATTAAAATGAACACTGTGGTTCTTTATATGTGTTTCTTTTGTTTAGGTTATTTACCTCTTGTGAAAGCTGTGTTACTTGGTTCTTTTGATGTTCCAGGTCTTTTAAAACCATCGAGTTTCGTTTTTCTAACTGAAGCACTCTTCTTGCCAAGTGGACACTAGGAGAACGGAATAAGAAAATTAATGCTTACAAAAGAGGAATACTATCTCAAACACTCAAAATGTGTTTGTGTGCTTGAAAACTGACCATTTCCTAATAATACTTAAATATTAACAGGAAAAATATGGAGTCGAATAATATCTTCAGGTGTCAACAGCGGAAGACCAATATCCCAACAACTCAAATTTTGAAAGTAACATTAAAAATCTGCATAATAATGTAACTGTGATATATTGATTACCACAGTAATAGTTTCTAGCCCTTGCTATAAAAGTGGAAAGTTACATTATGATACTTGCTTGAAAAGACCGCAAGAAAGCAATTCACAGCTTTTCTTCATTTTTATAAAAATTTACCATTTACAAACAAATAAGGCAATTAGTTGAAACAGTAATAACCTTGTACTTTGAAAAGCATCAGTGTTTTCCTCAGACAGCATAATGCATTTTATAATACAAAGCACAACTGAATAGATTTTCTATTGAAAAAAGAGATGGAAAAGATGTCTGAAAAGTGGAGACAGATGTCTAACAGTAAAGGCAACGATTCTGTATTAAAATAAACCACTAAAAGATCACACTGTGATCACCACAAGATGATTACAACTTATTGTATTAAGTGTAATCTTTAGTATTTAAAATCACCTTAAATGTAAAATGTCCCAATTCTACTTTTAAGACATAATTAAGAAAAAAAGGTTCAGCTATAAGAATCATAGAATCATCCCTACTAACCACTGGGGCATAATTCTTTAAAAAACTGCTAATAATGTTGAGAACACATGTTGCTCCACAGCCCCTCTCTGTAATTCCAGAAACTTAAAAATTTAATATTTATCACATTTTCGTATTCTATGTGAGTTACCCCATTAATCTCTGAATTGCAAAATCTGTAGAAACTGAGAAGACAGATGTTTTACAATGACAAGAAGTAAAATATTTTTGTTCTAAATGAAATTATAGGACAGAAATAATTCCATTGTATTTCAAGTATTTCCTAACATCAGATAAAGGAATTCATACAAAACTCTGAAAAAAAAATGCTAAATGTCACCCTATACATCTATTTCTAAGAACTTGTTATTCCAAATGAAAAAGATGAGTTCTTTTGTTACACAGTGAATTGGGTAGCTTATTTAGATATGCTCATATCTAAATTCCTATCCTTTCAACTGGCATAAGCTTTTGCCTTAATGATCAGTTGGAGTCAGAGATGGAAAAGACACAGTCCCTGTCTTCTGATAATCATTTTTTACAGAAAACAGCTTTATTGATATAAAATTTTCTTGATATGTAACTTATAATACCATAAATCCCGCCCATTTAAACTGTACAATTCAATGGTTTTTAGTACATTTAGAGTTGTGCAACTATTACTATAATTTAGTTTTAGAATATTTTCATTACTCCCACCCCCCAAAAATTTGTACCCCTTAGCATCACTCCCCATCCTCCCTGTTCAGCCCTAGGGAACCACTAATCTACTTTCTTCCTTTATTGATTTTTAAGATGTTTGCAGTTTAAAGAACTCTTATGAGTCAACAATTACAAGACAGTCCAATTAGAGGATTTACAACAGTGCCTTGTCTATAGAAAGTTCTGAATAATTGCATACACACATTTTTGCACTTCTCATATGGTGATTTCCTTAGGAAGTGCAATGATTGGGTCCAAGCACATGTGCATTATGAATTTTCAGATATTCCTCTTGAAAGGCTGTACAAATTTAAATTCCTATGAACTAGAATGAAAGTTCTCCAATGACAGAAATTTTTTAAAAATTTGTTTTCTAACGTATTCTAAGTGCCTTGGAGAATACCTGGTACAATAATAATCTGTTCAGTAATAAACCGTTCAGTGAATGAACTTTATACAAGACCTCCTGTTTCTTTATGCCCTAGCCAACACTGGGCAATATCAATCTTTAAAAGTTTTGCTAACTTTACATATAAACAATAGAATCTTATTTTAAATTAGTGAGGTTAAACATCTCTACATTTGTCAGACATTTGTATTTCTTATTTAATGAATTGATGTTTATGTCCTTTTACCATTCACTTCAAATCTTACCTACGTGGTTAACTGTATTCTACATCTAAATTACCTAAAAGTATCACGATCTCCCAAAATCTCAACAGAACCAACCTATTTTCCATTAATGTCTACTCTGCTTAATGTCCCATAAACATGTTTTGTATATTCCTTCCACTGTACCTCTGCTGGTCCTCCAGTCTGGAGAAGATAGGTTATTCCACTGATTGGGAGTCCAGCTTTTTCTGGAAGGCTCCCTCCGAGGTCCACTTCCTCCATTTCTGACCAGGCCAGCCTTCACTGATCTCTATTCCTCTGACTGACATAGGCTGGCACACAATACAGTGCTAAATTATATGGTTTTAGATATTTATTGATAGTCTTTCATGTGTGTTCATCTTTTCTCCCCCAACAGATACAATTTAAATGAAGACTTACCCTCTGTGGTGTGTGCTGAACAGAGGGGGCACTTACTAAATCCTTCCTGATTGATTTTAAGTAAATTTTGCTCAAATGCTAGAATTTTGCTCAAATTGCTACAAACCATATTCCAAGGTTGCAGAGTCTCAATATTAAAGTACAACTAATGCTCAGCATCTAAGCATTGAACTAGTAATAAAAAAGAGCATAAAGTTTATAAGGGAAGAAGGCAAATGTCACAGATACCAATTCACCGCTTCCATATTTCAACCTCCTAAACCTTTAAATGTGGCATATTGTAGTACTGAGTGATTTGGTGCTATAGGTAGATTCTGTTTAGAAATCTGGGAATATTAGAAGTCAGAAGAAAGGAGGGGAGTTTAGTTTAACTGAAATTCAAAGCAAGACAAAAGAATTGCTCAACTAGCTGAGTTTATGTCTCCTTAACGACAATGTACATACTATGAAAACAAGTCTTTAATGAGTTTAATGAGTTTTTTTATAATGAGTAACCATGGATACAGTTAGGGAAAATGACTCCTGCTAAAGTTTGGTTGGTTGGTTGGTTATTTATTTATTTATTTAGTACTGAACTCCTCAAGAAAGCACTGCTTTTACAGGCTCTCTGTTGGGACACTAAAGTAGGTACAGCATACAATTCTTCTTTGTAATTATATAACTGCCATGTGATTTTTACCTGCACCAACATTAAGTTTTACATCAACTGGAAACTAATACCACAAGAGTATAGTTTTGTATTTGAATTTTAAACTGAAATTTCACCTCTTATCTGGTAAAATTATTTCCCCAAGGGTTATCTCTTAGCTCTCTCAGCACCTCTTGACTCAAAATAAAAGTTATCCTCTTGGATTTGTCAATGGCAGTCAGTACTTCTGATTATCACAAACAATTTCATAGTAGCATAGCCCAGGCAATGTGAACATGGCCGACCTCCATTTATATCTGAGATATCAAAGCACAGTGGAGGACTGATGCTCTGTCTTGAGTCCTTCAGTATTGGATGGTTCTCTTAGTATTACCAAAACTCCAAATAAATAAGTGTAGGTACTTAGTTACCTGCTAATTAGTTACTTGGTCTGAAATAACATTTGGCTTTTTGCTCTTTTTCAGTTTTTTTTTTTTGTACATTTATTTATTTATTTATTTATTTATTCATTCCTGGCTGTGTTGGGTCTTCATTTCTGTGCGAGGGCTTTCTCCAGTTGTGGCAAGCGGGGGCCACTCTTCATCGCGGTGCGCGGGCCTCTCACTATCGCGGCCTCTCTTGTTGCGGAGCACAGGCTCCAGACGCACAGGCTCAGTAGTTGCGGCTCACGGGCCTAGCTGCTCCGTGTCATGTGGGATCTTCCCAGACCAGGGCCCGAACCTCTGTCCCCTGCACTGGCAGGCAGATTCTCAACCACTGCGCCACCAGGGAAGCCCTCTTTTTCAGTTTTAACAGGTCAGAGTCCTGTCTCAATTAGCATGGCACGGAAAAATGGTTCAAAAAAAGGGCACATGGGCCAGAACGATCTCAGCTTCAGAAAGCATAAGGTTGCTCCCTGCACTGCCTGCTTCCTTGGCAGTTACTGAGGACTAAATAGTGGTGCATTATGATTACCTATAGTTATATGAGTCTTTTTCTAGGTTTTCTGTAGGTTTAAACTTTCAAGTTGATCATGAGTAGATTAGCAATAACTTTTTAAAGGTTTCTAAAGCCAACCCAAATGAAATAAGCAAAACTTTCTCTAAGGAGGGAAATGAGAACTCACACATGTGAGAAGAAAGGAGATGAAAAGAAAATTTCATTATGCACAAAAGTTTGCTAGGAAAATAAAAGCTTCCTCTGCTTTATTTTTTCCTTTATTATAAAGATTAGTCTACTGTGAGAGTTTCAACTTAAAGCTCTTTATAAAACTAGACAGAAACTAAAACAAAGATCAAGAGTATGCAGTAAAGCTTGCAATTTGAAAGGTTTAAAAACCTTCAGAAAAGTCTCCACATTCAGATCTGCCAAAACAAACAGGGAAGCACACACGAAGACCTTGTTAGTGCCTGGGTGTCACCCATTTCGTGTTACAGGTTAAAGAGCATATGCAAAGCATGCAACCAGAAAATCTTGTTTGCTATTTTCAAAACAATCGCTACCGAAACAAAAACATGACTTCAGATTTTCAGGCTCAGTCAAGTCAAGAAGAGCCTTTTTTATTTTAAGCGACTTTAATTGTATATGCCCTTTTAACTTTCCACAACTTTGTCCCAGAAAGCTTAACACAATGTTTAGTTACTGTTCATATCTCTATTGAAAATTCAAAATGTGAGTAACCTTATTTAACAATTATAATGTGTTTAATATACACTTTCGGAAGTTATTTTTCAAACTAATTTTGAAAAATTAGTTTTGCTACTTCTTTATTGGAAACTGGCATTATGGTCTATGTCTTAAGAAACTGATTAATATCAAAGAAAGTGAATCTCAAAACTAGTTCCATGTCCAGGGGTTGTTTCCACTAATTATTTCAAGAGGTCTCATTAAAATTTTAAAACAAAGTTGTTTTAAATGAAAACTCACCTTGTGCCTCATTAAAGTTTCTGGAACATTGATTGGCTTTACCTCTAAAATCAACTGTGTGATCTATTTCCTTTAAGAAACATTAATTGACATAACAAACTTTTATTGGACACCTACTCTATGCCAGGCACTCACTGTGTGGTGAACTTCTTCGCATCCATTTTCTCATTTTAATTTCATAATATACATTGGGTGGCAACAGGTAACTAGTGAAAATTTTCAGTGGCTATCCAATTTACTAATAGCAATATGGCACTCAAAAACAGAAGGCCTAAAAATTAAAGTTGTGAATAACCATTAAAAATTACCTTTTTGGGGCTTCCCTGGTGGCGCAGTGGTTGAGAATCTGCCTGCCAATGCAGGGGACACAGGTTCGAGCCCTGGTCTGGGAAGATCCCACATGCTGTGCAGCAACTAGGCCCGTGAGCCACATCTACTGAGCCTGCGCGTCTGGAGCTTGTGCTCCGCAACAAGAGAGGCCGCAACAGTTAGAGGCCCGCGCACCGCAATGAAGAGTGGCCCCCGCTTGCCGCAACTAGAGAAAGCCCTCGCACAGAAACGAAGACTCAACACAGCCAAAAATAAATAAATAAATAAATAAATAAATAAATAAATAAAATTAAAAAAAAATTACCTTTTTGAAGAATATTCAATGATATAAGAAAATGTTCAGGGTGAAATTGTAAGATAAAAAATTAAACTTCTAAGTTACATACAATAATACCTTAAATACGTAAGAAAATATATGTATCTGTATACATTTTTGAATGGCTGTCTTTGGACAGTAGGATTATTGGTAATTTTCCTAATATTCTAAAATAAACATATATTATTTTTATAATCAGAAATCCCCTCCGATTAAGTGTTACCCTAAAATATTTAATTCTGGTTGTTGAATATATGAAATTTTAAATCAAATTTAGTATGCATGGGATATATTGTGTAGCAGATGAGAAATAAGTTCCTTTGAAATTTTAATACATTTTGAAATGTGCTGATGTGTAATGAAAACTTTATTATGCAAATATTTCATTTGTCATTATGACTAAGTTATTTTATAATCCACCTTAAGCTTCCATTGCTTTAATTTCAAATGTGACAAATTAAATATTTGAAGGTTATATTGCTTTCATCTTAAATAAATTAAACTTAGAGCACAAAGCCATTGACTTCTTTACAAATATCCATTAAGAAATCAAATATGGACTTTGCAAACTTCAGAAATGCATCAGACCCTAAACAGGGATCTTCTTTGCCACTGGTCGATTTTGTGCATACAGTAGGCACTCAATAAAAGTTGTTGAATGAATGTGCAAAGGAATGCATAAATGTCCTCTTTGGCTATCTAGACTTACTTTCCCTTCACTCAGTTTAGATGACCTCAGAAGCACTTCCTCAAAATAACCCTCTGGTTCATCATGAGAAGAATGCCTGGCACCAGCTGGTAGGGGATATTAATAGCATGCCCATTAGGCACTTGTTCAAGGCACATAGATAGCTCAGGGATAAAATCTTTAGAAATATTTGGACAGTTAAGATTATTCAGAATATGAATCAGTTGTGGGTCCTTAAATCTTCAACCTAAATATTAAGAAATCAACGTCTGTTTTGGAAATTCTTAAAAAAAATAGTAAGATAATAGTAATAATTGCTTTCAATTTTAGAAGAACTCAGCATTTGGGGGCTAAAGAAAGAAAGCTTACAACAGAAAAATTCTTTTTTCTTCTTGTGACCAAGATTCTTTTGAAGGAATCAGATGATAAAATAGAGAAGAGAATGGACTTCCTCCTTCAAATTTCCATTTTTAGCATTTTACCAATCATTTGCCACTGATAAAAAAGTCGCTTGCCCACAAAACTACATTTCTATTCCTCCTTTGGCAACATAATGCTCAAAAACGGAGATATGCTGAAAATCACAAATTATCCTAGGTCACCCTTAGGAGGGACTCAGGGGAGAATGGGAATGGAATGGCACTATAACCGATTTTTCCAAATAATACATAATTTAGAAATACTTGCATCTTCACTAAACAGAATTAACCATTCCAGCTACAATTTCATATCTGGCAGTCTTCTATCCTTCGTCTATTCAGTGTAACCAGTAAGAAACATAAATTCTAAGCATCCTGTTGTTACCTCTCATAAAATGGTCTCTATCTTATATCACTTTAGATAGCTCTAAAGACCCGTTACCCTCTGAGCCAAAGTTTCTACAAAAGTATCAGAATTAAGATGAATTGTTTCTCTTACTTAGTGTGTAATGTCTCTAAACGTTTAAATCAATTCATGTAAAAATAACAGATAGCAGCTCTGAATTCTCAAATACTCAGATGAAGAGACAATTCTACTAGGTATCTTACACCATGCTAGGTAGGGACAATGGAGAATAAACAAGAATAAGATGTAGTTGCTGACCTTGAGGAACTTTCCATCTAGCTGGGGAAACGATATGGAAAATGAGAGCTAGTGAGATAAGACAAATGCTCTGTTGTGTGGTATGTGGAAAACAGACATTATAGGCAGAGAGATACACTACCCTCATTTGGGGTAGAGAGGTAAATAAGGCGGGAGAGGTAGGGCCACATGGAAGGGCTTAGAAGTCTGATAGAAACATTTAGATTTGTTATGGTAGCAAGCAGGGCTCTTTCTGCAGAGCAGGATGAATTCAGGTGGGAGAAAGGAGTTAGGAGTTAGGTCAACTAGAAAACCAATTAATATAGGTACAATTTTCTCTTAGTATACTTTAAATAGTATCTCAACAAATAACTAGCGGATCTCCTAAAAATTTTCTTGGTCTTCACAAAGTGTTTTATACTTTCAATCACAGTATATATGCTAGCTCTATCTCTCTCTCCCAATCTCTTTCTTTTTCTCTCTCTCAAGTATACATCAAGGAATGTAGACAGGTGAATAAAAAACAAGCAAAAAAAAAAGGAAGCATAATTCATTAATTTTAACCTGAAAATTGTTGGTACAAAAAAGCATTTGTAATTCACCTGAAATTAAGATGAAAATAAATTTAAAATGGTGTCATTATCATTGAATCCAATTCTAGGAAAATTCTAATGTACACTTACATTCTACCAACCATTAAACTCACTTAAAAATACATGAAATGCATGATTATTACTTACTGTGTTTGTGAGCAATTTAATATTTATGCATACTAAGAATAAAGTAACTTTATTTTGTCACTCCACTCAGTACATTATCATAAAGCACAATGTAATTACATTTAGCTTGAATAGATAAGTGAAATGAATATATATTGATTTTACCTTTGCTTTAGTCGTCTTTTGGCTGTTGTGGGAACATTAGCACCATAGCCATAAGAAAAAAGAATCCTTTCAGCCTCCTCTTCATTTTCAACTGGAAAATATTGAAGTGTACAATGTGAAATTTTTGTTTTCTTAAAAAGTATGGCAGAAGTGAAAATAAAAGAGGTCATAATAATGAATTAAGGAGCATAAGAACATTTAAAAGGGCTAATGCATAACCTCAAACAGACCATCTGTAAGCAGCAGCACAGTTATTTCGTAAAGTATATGCTTGCTTGGATTTGTTCCATCTATTTTTAAAAGGTGTAAGGGACTGCATCATATGACACATTAAGTTTTCTTGTTATAAAGCATAATAATACAGATGTCGTTTATTCTGAGATTCAAAGGCTTTCTGCATGAAATGTATGTTATGTACTTATGAAAAAGTAATGATAAGCTCAATTTCATTACTTCTCTTCTTGATAAGAGAAATGACTATTCTTAATTAGGAAAGATGTTCATTATTTTATCAGAAGAACAACTTTATCCTAACTTGCAATAATGAAATTATGCATTTAAGTAGGCTACTCTGTGAAGAAAATGTTCAGTCCTAAGAGTCTATTGATGGCCTTTTTAAAAAAATTACAAAAAACTCAGTAACACCATTTACTTCTAAATTTTGCTATTGTCACACAACTCCCCAAAAGGAATTTTAACTAACAGGTTAATGTTTTATGGGTAACACGTTTAAATGCGATGACAATTTACTGTAAGTTGAGATGAAAAAATATTTAATCAAAGGCTATAAAAACTAAAGGTTTCCAGCTCAATTTAAAGCAGTTCATGACATATAACAATTTTTATAACATTATTCATCAATAACCAGTATTTTAATGTCAAAAAGAGAAACCTACTTTCAGAAATGTTTCAGGTTTAAAATAAAGCCAAATATTTTACATTAGTAAGTGAAGCTATTTGCAGGCCTATCACTGTAATATGCACTTATTTGTTGTTTGATCCTTCAGTAGTACAGTAAACATTTCAGGAATATTCATAAGTGTCTTTTTCTTCAATTTTGACCATATTCACAGTGAACCAAGATCAGTTTTCAGAGGTAGGATTAGTAGTTATGAGGGACACGTGTAAGCAAGTGATGCTATGTGCCATTGCTGATAGTAACAGCTATCATTACTCAGAGCCAAGTTGGCTTCTCCAATCCAGCTCTATCAGAACTAGAGCAGGCATTTAGATACCTATCTGACGCTTGTTTCTCTTAAATAGTTCTAAGGTCAGAAGAAAGAGGGGTAAATTTAGCTAACATCTCAAAAACCCATCAGATATTGATGGACAACTTAAATTTGAGTTTAATACTTACTGGATTAATAACTCATGGGCTAACTATTCTGGTGGTGATTTAATTACAGAAACAATGTCCTACACAAAATGGCAAATGGTACTAAAGAGATATGAATGTGTCTTAGTACCACTATTTTTCCCATGCTAGAGGCATTAGGAAGGTATGGGGAGAATGACATTCACAGAGAATGTGCAGGAAGGAACTGCAATGTGTAAAGGCACAGAGCTGTGAAGTTTCAGTAATTGTGAGAAAAGTGGCTGAAGTTAGTCTGGGAAACAATAGTAGGAGAAAGGGAGGCCAAGTTCCAACTGTGAATGGGACTAAAGTCTCATTTGCTAGGCTAACGAGTCTGGATTTTATTCTACAGACAACAAGAAATTAAAAGAGATTAGTACAGGTAAGTGACATGACCAATAGATTTTTGTTGTTGATGCTGATATTATAGGAAAAAAAATTCCAGTAATGGGAAAAAGGTGACCTAGATTGGTAGCACAGAGAACTCCTTACAGGTTATAGTAATAATCCAGTTGTGACTTGGTCCATAATAGCAATGGAGGATGGAGAAAATAACCTGGATTCTAGACAAATGAGTAGATATGGAGGTGAGATGAGGCACTAGATAGGATGAGGGAGGAATCAAGGTTGACAAAAGCTAGTTGGGTAATTAGACAGACTTTAACCTTACTAACAGATCGAGAATACAAGAAAATTAATACGTTTTAGGGAAGGAAGAGAAAATATAAATAATGCTACATCTTCAGTGACTGCAAGAATTCCATACAGACCTGTGGAATCACTAGCCTGTGGCCAGTCACTGAAATTGTGGAAAGGGATAAAATTATCCAGAAAGTAGGTAAGTCAGAATTGAAGAGGATGAGGGAAAAAAAAAAACACAAAACCCTGGGAACCAGAAAGAGTTAGATAAAAGAAGAGACAATAAAAGCGATGGAGAAGAAACAATCAAAGGCAGGCGACTTAAGAAGCAAGAGAAGAGTTTTGAGAAATGTGACAAATGCCCAGCAGAGGTTACAAGTAGGATGAGGATGGAAAGTAGGTCCCTCAATTTGACAATTAGAAATCTGATATTTAAAAAAAAATTTATTTAGCTTCTAGACAATACCTGTACTTTTAACAATTTGATGACGATCTTTGAAAACGAAACTCCTCAAATATACAAATATTAAACGTATTTGAATACAAAAAGCAATTCAAGTGTAAACAGGATACTGTAATTTGCCATGGTTACACCTTAATAAATGAAGTCTAACCATCTTCATGTCAGCTGAAATGAGCTGAATTAGATGATAATCCTTTGAATATTGTACACACTATAGTACTAAGAAAGAATGTTTTGCACTTACATCTTACAAATTTTGTTTAATCAGTAAGTATTCGTTGAACAAGGATAGGAATATTCTAATTTCCAATGTGAACGGATAGAAAAGAACCTAGTTTACTAATCTTCCAAGGACAAGCAAATATATTTTATTCTAAGATACTTTTAAGATGGTTTATAAAATATCATAGCAAAAAATTAATTTATATATATTTTCTAAAGATTTTATTTCGAAAATATTTACACACATGGAAAAGCTGAAAGAAGTGTACACTCATATATCCAACATCTGGATTCAAAATTAAACATCGTACTACATTTATTTCTCACACATTTATCTATCACTGTATCCATCCATGAATCCATCTTATTTTTTTGATGCATTTCAAAATAAGTTGCAGATCTGTGCCTTCACCCCCAAACAGTTCAACATGTAAATCAACTATAGTTCAATATTACTTATAGTTCTTTTTTAAAAATAAAATTTACATATGGTGAAAGGTACAAATCTTAAGTCTATCATTCAATGAATTTTGAGAAACATAAACAGTTGACCCTTGAACAACAGGGTTTGAACTGTTTGGGTCCACTCAAACATGAATATTTTTCAATAAATACATTGGAAAAAATTTTTGGAGATTTGCAACAATTTGAAAAAACTTGCAGATGAACTGTGTAGCCCTGAAATATCGAAAAAACTAAGAAAAAGGTAAGTCATGAATGCATAAAGTATATGTAGACACTTCTCTATTTGTATATAGGCATAAGGTAATATTTAATATAAATTAATGTGTTTTCTTACTGTTTTATAACTGTGCTGTCAAAGAATTACATTACCGTACTGTATGTCTCTCTCATAATTGGAGACACTGCGTATCAGCCTATCATCACAAGTACGTTGTTTGTAAAAACATGTAACAATGTTTCCAGTACTGTATTATGAATATGACTATAATACCATAAAAATTTTATAATGATTCATTCATTAGTGTATAGGCTAGGCTACTGTGAAGCAATCATACTGATTACACTGGGTTGTGATAAAGCAATCATATTGCTGCTTCTTCGTTATCCATGCACGAATTTTAATACCTATAAATAAATGTCAATTTCTTTTTCACATTATCGTTTCATTTTTTTGGTAATATATATTTTTTATTGAAGGGTAGTTGATTTACAATGTTGTATTAGTTTCTGGTATACAGCAAAGTGAATATATATATATAATCCTTTTCATATTCTTTTCCATTATGGTTTATTACAAGGTATTGAATATAGTCCCCTGTCCTATACATTAGGAACTTGCTGTTTATCTATTTTACATATAGTAGTTTGTATTTGCTAATCCCAAACTCCTAATTTATCCCTCTCCCACCTCTCTCTTCCTCTTTGGTAACCATAAGTTTGTTTTCTATGTCTGTGAGTCTGTTTTTGTTTTGTTAAGTAAGTTCATTTGTATCATATTTTAGATTCTACATATAAATGATATCATGATATTTGTCTTTCTCCTTCTGACTTACCTCACTTGGTATGATAATCTCTAGGTCCATCTAACTTTTCATTTTTGATATCTAGTGTTAGCAATACATATAACATCTACAGTGTTTTGTATCATATAAGACAATATTGATATAGGTACTGACAGATAATTCATCTCGTAAACAGATGATGTAAATCTATGGTATTGATAAATACAGTAAAGTACTGTAAATTTATTTTCTTCTATGATTTTCTTCATAACATTTTCTACACATCTTCAAATCTTCTATCTCTGACTTCTGATTTCATCACAATATCACCTTCTTTCTTATAAGGACCCTTGAGATGGGCTCATCTGGATAATCTTATGTCAAGACTTTTGTGAATATTTTCTCTGAGGCATTTTCTTAATTTGGATACCATTCCTCTGTCAGATATAAGACTGCAATTACCTTCTCCTACTCTGTAGCTTAGTTCTTCATTTCTTAAAGATGTCTTCTATAAGAGCAGAAATTTTTAATTTTGATGAAGTCTACTTGGTAAATTTTTCTTTTATGGCAGTTGCTTTCAGGATCCTGTCTAGGAAACTTTGTTACCCCCAGTTGCAAAAATACCCATATTTTCCACTAAAGATTTATAATTTTAGCTATTACTTGTAAGTCTCAAATTAATATTAGTGTATAGTGTGAAATAAGGTTAAGGTTCATTTTCAAAAAGATGTCCAATTTTTTTTAGCACCATTTATTGAACAAACTTTCCTTTCTCTAGCTGAATGGTATGCTTCCTTTATTAAAAATCAAATAATCAGACAAGTGTGGGTCTATTTCTTAGTTCTCTATTCTATTTTGTTGTTGTATTTGTCTTTCTTTATGTCAGTAGTATACTAGCTTGATACTGTAGCTTTATATTAAGTCTTGAAGTCTAAGTCTTGAAGTGTAACTCTTCCAATTTTGTTCTTTTTTTTCAAAATTATTTTGGTTATTCTAGTATGCATATGTTTTCTTTGCCTTTAGGCAAATAACAACAATGAAATTGCTGGATCACTGGATAGGCTGTTTGGTTTTATAACAAAGTGTCAGTTCTTCCACAGTCTCACCAACATTTGGTATAACCAGTCTTGCTAATTTCAGCCATTCTGGTAGGTGTGCCGTGGTATTATTAAAAGTAGACCTTTTAATAAGTCTTTTGAATTTCCACATAAACGGAATACAAAAATGTTAAAAAGAAAAAGGAATTATGATTGGGACAATACTGAATTTATAGAATTCATGATATATCTATTGATGTTTTAGCAAGTCTTCTTTAATTTTTCTTAGCAATGGTTTGTATTTCATGTTGTTCAATCTATTCCTACGTATTTTATGTGTTTTGATACTATTGTAAATGAAATTGCTTTTTTTTTTGAAATTGCTTTTTAAATTTCTTTTTCCAATTGTTTGCTTCTAGTGTGTGTGTGTGTGTGTGTGTGTGTGTGTGTGTGTATTTTTTTTAAATTTTATTTTTGGCTGTGTTGGGTCTTTGTAGCTGCGCAGGGGCTTTCTCTAGTTGCAGCAAGCGGGGGCTACTCTTTGTTGCGGTGCGCAGGCTTCTCATTGCGGTGGCTTCTCTTGTTGCAGAGCATGGGCTCCATGTGAGTGGGCTTCAGTAGTTGCCGCATGCGGGCTCAGTAGTCGGGGCACGCAGGCCCTAAAGCATGCAGGCTTCAGTAGTTGCAGTGCATGGGCTCAGTAGTTGCAGTGCGTGGCCTCTAGGGCATGCAGGCTTCAGTAGTTGTGGTGTGCAGGCTCAGTAGTCATGGCTCGCGGGCTCTAGAGTGCAGGCTCAGTAGTTGTGGCGCACAGGCTTAGTTGCTCTGTGGCATGTGGGATCTCAGTTCCCCGACCAGGGATCAAACCCATGTCCCCTGCATTGGCAGGTGGATTCTTAACCACTGCACCACCAGGGAAGCCCGAGCTTCTAGTATATTTCTGTGTAATTATTATAGCCTGTTAAATTTACTTATCAGTGTTAGTGATTGTTTTGTAATCTGAAAATACAGTCTTCTTATTCTTTTCCGAACTTTATACTTATTTTTCCTTTCTTGCCTTAGTTCACAGGCTAGGAGTTCAAATACAATGTTTAATGTAAGTTATGAAAATAGAAATCCTTGCTTGGTTCTCTCCTTTAAAGGGAAAGCATTTGATATTTCATTATTAGGTATAATATTAGCTGTATGTTTTTTGTAGATATCTTTTATCAGATCCAGGAAGTTCTCTTCTACTCCTAATTTGTTTAGACAGAGGGATATCTGCAAAACTATAGAGATAAAGAAGTATGGAACTTTCAAAATAATGCAATATGATAGGGAATGGCAAGGCATAAAAAAGTACAAAGATAAATAAGTCTAATCATAAAAAGACATGTTAAGGAATTTGACTTTAGGCTGTTTAAAGTTGATAGGGGCATTAAAGCAGGTGTATGGTATGATCAAATCTGTATTTTATAAAGATTACTCAGACTCCATGAAGAAACTGAAGATAAATTTGGAAACTATTGTAATTATCAGACATTGGCCTTGGAAATTTAAGAAAAAGGCAATGATAGGGATAAAACAGAAGTTTTTCTTAAACTGGGCTATCAACACAATACAGTCTTTACAAGAAAAGGTGCCCCAAATAAAGTCAACCTCAACTTCAATTGAAGCTTAAACCCATTTTTATAAGAATGTCACTATTATTTCTGACTTCTGAACAGAAATAATGTACTGTAGCAAACATCACAGTCAATGGTGAAATGTTAATTTAGAATATTCCCTTGGAGTCAGGGACAACACTGGAAGACAGAAAATAAGAGGAAAAAAAAGAAGTAGAAATTAAAGTCAAAGTCTATAACACAGTGCATGCAATGAATTTCTATCTGTCCT
Source organism: Balaenoptera acutorostrata (assembly GCF_949987535.1). NCBI lineage: Eukaryota > Metazoa > Chordata > Mammalia > Artiodactyla > Balaenopteridae > Balaenoptera > Balaenoptera acutorostrata. Next base: position 33,475,156 of record NC_080081.1, read on the forward strand.
TCAATTTCTATCTGTCCCTCATTGAAATGTCATCTCCCCTCTCAGGGATTCCTCACCTCCAACATGGAATTAACTCAAGATCTCTTCTGTACTTACAACAAGAACTGCCTCTCTCTTGCTAATAGCACTTTAATTATCTGTTAATATGTTTGTCTCTCCCAGTAGACTAGACTAGGAATACCTATAAGCAAGAATTATTACATGAACTCCATATCCCCATATCCTGGCATATGTATTCACTTAATAATTGTTTAATGAATGAGCTAAATAAATGAAAAGATAAAACCTTGGCATATGTAATCACTTTATTGCTGAATGAGTGAGGTAAATAAGTGAAAAGATAAAATCGATCATAGTTAACCATATTTTTTTGTGATCTCAACTACCAGAATTAAAGTTAACTAATTTAAAATAATTAATTAATTAATTAATTAGGCTGTTTTGGGTCTTCGGTGCTGTGCACAGGCTTTCCCTAGTTGCGGTGAGTGAGGCTATTCTTTGTTGTGGAGCACGGGCTCTAGGAGCACGGGCTTCAGTAGTTGTGGCACGTGGGCTTTAGTAGTTGTGGCCCGCGGGCTCTAGAGTGCAGGCTCAGTAGTTGTGGTGCACCGGTTTAGTTGCTCCGTGGCATGTGGGATTTCCTGGACCAGGCCTGAACCCGTGTCCCCTGCACTGGCAGGCAGACTCTAAACCACTGCGCCACCAGGGAAGTCCAAAGTTAACTAATTTTTAAAATGTAAAGTATTCTTTCAAAAAAAAAGTTACAAGTTATATTTCAAAGAAATATAGCAAAGCAGTTTTAGAAACAGTATCAGGTTCCTTGTGCTGCCAGAAAAAAAAGCTGTGTGTGGAGTGGTGGGAGACTTACTTTCTGCAGTTTGCATTATTATTTCATCAAGCTCTTTTTCCAGTTTCTCATAAATGTCTAGCCTTGCCTGATGTTCAGAGTTCTGTGCTTGAAGTTCAGTAATACGTTTTTCAGAAGAGGCTTGGAGACTATAAAATTCTTTAGTTAAAACCTAAGAGTGGAAGAAAAAAAATTGCAAAGGCAGAATTAAAGAGGTTGACAGTTAAGACAAAAACATGATACAAAATTTTTTTTTAATGATTTAGACATGAAGAGAAAGTAGCTCAATTAAGACGACTGAGGAGGTAAAATACATTTATTTCTGAGGAAAATAATTAATTTGTTTTAAAATGAAAATTATGAAGCACTTTACTACATAAATTGAAAAAAATTTAAAACTTAGTAATAGTTATAGGAGTAACATTAGCATTTGCTTATTAGAATTCAAAAAATTCCATAATGCTATACTCCTCACCTAGGTGGAGGTTATTTATCTGGTGACCACAGGTATTTGAGAAAGGCTTACAGAGCTGTGTGTAAAAATTATATACTCATAATGAGTCCTTCAGTTTTCCACCAGAGATTATTTCATTTAGTCTTTTTAAAAATTTATTTATTTATTTATTTATGTCTGCGTTGGGTCTTCGTTGCTGTGCGCAGGCTTTCTCTAGTTGCAGTGAGTAGGGGCTACTCTTCGTTGTAGTGCGCGGGCTTCTCATTGCAGTGGCTTCTCTTGTTGTGGATCACGGGCTCTAGGTGTGCAGGCTTCAGTAGTTGTGGCACGTGGGCTCAGTAGTTGTGGCTCGCGGGCTCTAGAGTGCAGGCTCAGTAGTTGTGGTGCACAGGCTTAGTTGTTTGGCGGCACGTGGGATCTTCCCGGACCAGGGCTCGAACCCGTGTCCCCTGCATTGGCAGGCAGATTCTTAACCACTGCGCCACCAGGGAAGTCCTATTGCATTTACTCTTACCATGGTTTTAATAAGATTTTTGGTTTGCTGAACAATCAAAAATTCAAAGCAGCAAATCAAAATGTAAATGTGAAGTGCTACTCGGCGCAGTATCAGAAAATGCCTTTGTATAGAAAGAAAGGCTAAAAAATTATTAAAAAGAGATATAAAAGACATGGAAATTGGAGTTATTTTATGGAAGAACAAAAAATCCTGTATTCTCCTATGGACTCATTGAAGGAATCACTAGGGTGACAATAATGAATTCACTAAAAAAGGAGACATTTTTAGTAACAAAGGAATGTTCTAATGCTTACATTAAATTCCAACTATCTAGAAAGTTTACTTACTACTACAGACTAAATTATGGGGTGGTATTACACTTACTTCCTAACACAACATAAGTAATGTAGTATTTCCTGAGAAGCAGTAGAATATTATGGTAAGAATATGGTTTGGAGCCAGAAAGATTTGGATTTCAATCCTGGCTTTGACACTTATTCGTTGTGATCTTAGGTGATTATTCTTTGTATGCCTACCTCAGAATACTGCTGGAAGGATTACATGAGAGGATAAACTCACAGTGCTTAGCAGAGTGTCTAGAACATAGTAAAAGTGCTGAAAAATATTATTATCACTGCAGGAAATACAACTATGAGAACTTTGTATTAAATGGTTTGTAAAAATGAGATGTACTGCTTTAATTATCCTGAATTCTCTATTAGTTTCTCTAATGACAAAGTTCACCTTAACAAATGTATGTGACTGTGTGCTTCCTGTGATGGGGAGAAAGAAGATGTGGAAGATATATTTACAGTTTTTAACAAGCAGAAATTCTGATTTAATATTCTTTTAATCTATTCCATCTCACTTTCTTAAATTATTTCCATCAGAACTCCCCCCCCGGGGACTTCCCTGGTGGTGCAGTGGTTAAGATTCCGTGCTCCCAGTGCAGAGGGCACAGGTTCGATCCCTGGTTGGGGAACTCAGCTCCCGCATGCTGCATGGTGAGGCCAAACAAATAAATTAATTAATTAACCCCCCCTCCCCCAACCCTAGATAAACTAAACATCATTCCCCACCCTCCAAATACATTCCTTTGGAGGGCGGAGAAAGAACAGCATGGGAATAATATCTGTAGGATGATTTCTAGTGTCCCTGATTGGGTCAGAAAAAGAAAATTCCTGTTTTAGCATTATTCATTCTTGCTGGCTGGAAATGTTTTCTAGAGAATTTATTATAACAAAATCACCACACAGTTTGACAATCTGGAGCTTTCAGAGAGTTCATTACATTGGGATGTAATTCATTAAGAATCTGGTGGCTGGACTTCCCTGGCGACACAGTGGTTGGGAATCCACCTGCCAATGCAGGGGACATGGGTTCGAGCCCTGGTCCGGGAGGATCCCACATGACGCGGAGCAACTGGGCCCGTGCGCCACAACTGCTGAGCCCGCATGCCTAGAGCCCGTGCTCCGCAACAAGAGAAGCCCCCGCTTGCCGCAAGTAGAGAAAAGCCCGTGAGCAGCAACGAAGACCCAACGCAGCCAAAAAAATAAAAATAAATAAATAAAAAATAATTAAAAAAAAAAAAAAAAGAATCTGGTGGCTGAATTCCCTGTCGAAAGAGAGGATCAGTAAGGATAGTGTTAAATGGCAATTCCTACAGCACAGCTGATACCTTTCATCTGTACCCCACTTTCTCCAATAAAAATACCACACAAAGAAAAACTGCAGAAATGGATATCTAAAGAGATAAAGAATCAAAATGTTGAAGATGAGATATTTCATAAAATACTATTTTAAGAAGAGACTTAAAAGTAGTATTAAATTGAGAGGTACAATTTAAAATTCTCATTCATAACATAGAGAAGAGATTGTCAGAAACTTTTGACTTGGGGTACCTTCCAATACCTCAGTACCCCATGGTAGTGAATTCTCCTTTGTTATGGATTTGTCTGAGTGGCTGCTATGAAAAAATTTATTACAGTTTCTGAGAAGCCATTGAAGAACTTGATTATTGGACCTATGGAAGGCTATTACATTAAAGATTCTTTAGGAAAAAACCAATCTATGAACATTTGAGTTTAAACACGAATGCAAAAAATAGGTCAACTGCTTTTAGGAATCCATTAAATATCAAGCTTTCACAGTGGATATATCTCCTTCCTTTAAATAATAGAATGATAATACAAAATTATATAAAATTATATAGATAACACATATATAAAATGAATGAAAATACAAAATTATAGGTCAATAATTGCTTTAGAAAGAGACAAAAATATAAAGCCAGTGTTTTGAAAGCTTTTGGCAATTTATAATTAAGAAAAAATAGAACAAATTGTTCCCCAGCTATAAATCAATGAGAATACTGGGTAAAAGCCACTGAAAAGTACATAGTTATAGCAATCTCTACCTTTCACAAAATTATTTCTCGCTGAATTCATTATAAATAACAATTGTCTAAGATACCTTCTACTACTTCAGAAAAATGGATTCAAACAATGGTACTATATTAGCTTTCATCAAACCATTCACTCACTCACTAAATACTTATTGAGCATCCACCATAAGTGAGGCGCTGTGTTAGGCATCGGTGACACAGTAATAAATAAACAGTCCTTGTCCTCTCAAAGATCCTAATTTAACAAAGGAGAAGCTGTAAAGAAACTCCCCTACAGCCTCAGCTTTATCAACCAAAGTTTTTAGAATCATAATATTTTTTACAAAGCTGTTTTTCCATGTAAGACCTTTACACAAGAGAACACAATAATTATTAGTCACCTGCATCCACAGACCAAGTGGGTAGGTCTATGGGAAAGTGGTTTTCATACCACTTTCCCATAGACCGCCTAAAGTCGCAGCCTTTAGGAGGTCGAGAAATCAATTTAAACTGCAACCAGCTAAAAATAATAGAATAGAATGGTTTAGAGAACATCAGCGCTGTATGTTGTGAAGTACTGGTGAGTGAAATCTTTGTTTCAGTACAGAGAGAGTGGAAGTGCTTCTCCACCTTCCTAAATATAACCCCACCCCCCATCCCAAACACATCCTCAAGCACAGCCATCCAATGTGAAAAGAAAAAGAGACTGCTAGGAATTATAAAATTAAACCACGAAAAATTCCAAAAGATGAATACAAAATCAGAGCTAATCTAAAATGTGTGGGAGAGTCAGCAGTAGCAGATTATGACTGCAGCAATTTCCCAAAGAAGGTACCTGAAGAAGTTTTAAATGCTGAACACTGCTTTGTTTAGAAGTAAGCATCATCTACAATTTTTACTTATGTTTCTTTAAATATGTATTATTTAACATTGTTTTTATGTTTTTCCCTAAGGCTTTATTTTCTGAGACTCTATTTTGTTAGTTTTACTTAACAGAGTACTTTTCAGAAATGAAATTTCTGAAAGATTGTTAAAATGAATACTTACATCATTAGCTAATTAATCATGTTAATGATATTACTGCACCTTTCATTCCATGTTTTTAATTTTTATTTTTATTTTATTTATTTTTTAAAGATTTTATTGATGTGGACCATTTTTAAAGTCTTTATTGAATTTGTTACAATATTGCTTCTGTTTTACATTTTGGTTTGTTGGTCATGAGGCATGTGGGATCTTAGCTCCCCAACCAGGGATGGAACTCACACCCAGTGCATTGGAAGGCGAAGTCTTAACCACTGGACCGCCAGGGAAGTCCCATGCTTAGTTGCAGCACGTGGGATCTTCAGTTGTGGCATGTGGGATCTTTAGTTGTGGCATGTGGGACCCAGTTCCCTGACCAGGGATCAAACCTGGGCCCCCTGCATTGGAAGCATGGAGTCTTAGCATGGACCACGAGGGAAGTCCCTCATTCAGTGTTATTATTTTTTTAATTTTTTATTTTTTTTAAAATAAATTTATTTATTTTTGGCTGCATTGGGTCTTCGTTGCTGCACGCGGGTTTTTTCTAGTGGCGGGGAGCGGGGGCTACTCTTCATTGCTGTGCACGAGCTTCTCATTGCAGTGGCTTCTCCTGTTGTGGAGCACGGGCTCTAGGCTGTGCGGGCTTCAGTAGTTGTGGTACGCGGGCTCAGTAGTTGTGGCTCGCGGGCTTAGTTGCTCCGCGGCATGTGGGATCTTCCCGGACCAGGGCTCGAACCCTGTCCCCTGCATTGGCAGGAGGATTCTTAACCACTACGCCACCAGGGAAACCCTCCATTTTCTAGTTAAATGAGATTTCCCATTTAAGGGTACTTTTGCCAGCATTTTAAAAACAACAAACAGACCTATGGCAATTTGCATTTCTTTTCTTAGAAATGGTCCATCCCTTCTTTCCACCTCTTTATCTAAAAGAGGAAGGTATGTCCTCTTGATAAGAGATCTTTAAAACTTAAGGACACAGGCTCGTTCTCATACATAACACAAATATTATTTATAAAGCTCAATATGATATAGACCTTGTACTTACGGAGCTTACAGTCTGTGTTAATTTTAAAAGAAAAGTTTGTATATGTACCTCCAATTTTTTCTGATATTTTTCACATTCCAACTGACACTGTGTGAGATTTCTTGCAGTCTCCTCTTGTAGAAGCTGAGCACGCTCACTTTCAAAAGATTTTATTTTACTTTGATGGAGAAATTCTGTTACTTTGCTTTCTGTACTAAGTTGTAGTTCTCTGTACCTGAAAGAAGAAAATTATAAAACACTAAAGAAATCTCGATCTATAGAAACATAAACATTACTTCTACTTTTTTCTATATCCCCATATTATTATGCAGTTAATAACTTTTATTTATTCAGCAAAGCTTTTGTAAATAATTTAGAGAGGCATATGTATGGAAATATGCTAAGTCCAGGAAACAAAACATACCAATTAAACTTCCTCTACTCCTCCCCTATTTTCATTCCTTCCATCCAAAAATAGTTATTACCTGTCTATGATTATTATTATTTTGTAAGACATTTAAAATAAAAAATGGTAAGAACAAGTTTCAGTTACATTGCTTAAAATGACTTAATTTCCATATATTTCATAGGCCTTCGTAAACCTATAGCATTGTTTCCAAACTTGCTATTTCATCTAAGTCTAAATAATATCAGATGGAGAAGAATGGCATGAAATATGCACATTAACCTGCATCTTCTTGAGATATTTGTAAAATAAATTAAGTTAGTAAATATATATATCTGAATATTACAAGAAAATACAATGTACAAATTACGAAGATAAATATAAAACGATAAGCAGTCTATTACAACACAGATAAGAAACATTCTCTTCATTGCATAGGTATAGCTAGTAATGAAAACATTTCCATTTAACATATAAATCACTGCATATTATAGATTTGAAAATGCTTCAAGTTGTCTGTGTTCTAACAGAAAGCAAACAAAGACATATTACACCTTTTCAGGGAGCTATTATGAACCCAGTATAATGCTAGATGTTCCTAAAATTCATTTTTTCAAATATTTATTGAGCTAGACACCATGCCAGGTAAATCTGTATATAATGGAAGACAAAATATGTTTTCTTTTTTTTCTTCCCCCTTAAAGAACTTAGTTTTCGGGAGTTCCCTGGTGGTCTAGTGGTTAAGATTGGCGCTTTCACTGCTGTGGCCCAGGGTTCAGTCCCTGTTCCGGGAACTGAGACCCTGGTTGGGGAACTGAGATCCCACAAGCCGCGTGGTGTGGCAAAAAAAAAAAAAAAAAAAAAAAAAAAAGAACTTAGTTTTCTGGGGAAGAGAGGCAAATATATATGAAAATTCAATAGAATATGGTAAGTGCTTCAATAAGGTAATCCCTAGGTTCGAAGGGAACCTACAGGAAGAAGACTTAACTCAGTTTGTGCAGGTGTGTGTTTGTGTGTGTGCAGCAGGAGGAGGTACAGGGTGGAAAGTACTCTAGGAAGTAGAAACAAGAGTATGTGCAGGGCGGGAAGCAGAGAGCACAGTCTGTTTTATTCACGGTATCTCATTTAATCCTTACAACACCTCTATTAGGTATTTTGCAGATGAAGAACCAGAGGTTCAGAGATTGATTAATTTCTTTAAACAGGAAGAAGGTGCTGGTCAATTTCAGGTGGGGTCTCAAATTCAGCTATGTTTGAGTCTACAGGAATGATCCTTCCACTATTACATAGTATTCTTCACTGACATTTCTGAGTTCAGATAAACTTTCAAATGTGTTGTAAAGGTCATTTCACTCTTGTAAGTGACAATAACATTCAAAGTATAACCAGAGAAAACAGGCATTAGATACTTGCTACAGGCTACTTCACTCTTGGTACTCTTATCTTTAGTAAAAGCATCTCACAATCAGATTGGTGGAAGTTCCATTCAAGCATATTGCTACACATTATTTAATTCATACCAAGGCTTTAAGGTGAATGTCAGCTTGTGTCTTTAACTTTCTGGAAAGTCCAGGCATTAATTTTATGTATATATAAAAGAACAGCTAGGTCACATGGTCACTCCAGTTTTAACTTTTTGAGGAACTGCCAAACTGCTTTTCAATGTGGTTGCACATTCTCACCAGCAATTACGAGGGTGGCAAGTTCTCCACATCCTTATCAAAACTTACCATTGTCTCTTTGACGATAGCCATCGTCATGGATGTGAAGTAGTAAAAAATTATTTTACTCAAAAATTTATTAATTCAACAATTTACTGACATGAAAATGCCCTGTACTCCCTGGGGTAAACTGTCTTATAAATATAAATGCATAAAACGTATGTGAAATCCATACCTATTTGTATGTTAAACTGTGAGACACAACTAGACTTCATTACTGAAATAAATTCTTGATAAGTCATTTGGGATGTGATATTTATCTTTAAAAGAATTTGTCTCGAAAAAATTAAACTGCAAAGTTTGCCTTTTTCTGGATTCAGGACATCGTGGTTAATTCTGAGGTCAATGCTAACTCCAAACAGGAAATGAAAGACTTAGCTTTTAGATTTCACCTGCTCTTCTTATTCATTATATGGCACTTGAAAGTTACTTTTAGCACGATTATTCTTCCCCTATACTGAACAGTTAAGTAGTTATCTCCTAGAAATTTGAGGATATTAAGTTTAATAAAATGACACTTCTATGAACCAAATGATAATTCTTTTTTTTTTTTGTTTTTTGTTTTTTTTTAAAAGGATTTTCTTATTTATTTATTTATTTATTTATTTTTTTGGCTGTGTTGGGTCTTCGGTTCGTGCGAGGGCCTTCTCCAGTTGCGGCAAGCGGGGGCCACTCTTCATCGCGGTGCGGGGACCGCTCTTCATCGCGGTGCGCGGGCCTTTCTCTATCGCGGCCCCTCCCGTCGCGGGGCACAGGCTCCAGACGCGCAGGCTCAGCAATTGTGGCTCACGGGCCCAGCTGCTCCTCGGCATGTGGGATCTTCCCAGACCAGGGCTCGAACCCGTGTCCCCTGCATCAGCAGGCAGATTCTCAACCACTGCGCCACCAGGGAAGCCCGATAATTCTTTTTTTTTAACCAGATACACTTATTTTATATATTTTTTATACAGCAGGTTATTAGTTATCTATTTTATACATATCAGTGTATATATGTCAATCCCAATCTCCCAATTCATCCCACCACCACCACCCCCCTCAAATGATAATTCTAAAGGACTCATCTATTCTCATGTTGTTTACACAGTAAAAGAAAATCTGCCTCAAATCATTCTGACTTTGTAATAATAGTTACTCTTTTAATTTAAGTTGAACTGTGAAAATGCTGAGGAAACATCAGAGCTGCAAAAGCAGTTCCAGAGTGAGGAACAGACGACAAGGGTACAGGCTGACAATCTCAGGTAACTTCCTCCTACTTGTTTTGCTAATATAACCTGTCACATTTTACTTTGTTGACTCAGACTTCTCATTTTATCCTCTTAATGTGAACATCTTATTTGAACTAAGTCAATATTATTCACATGTTAACAAGTTTATGTTTGACATCCTAACTCAGCATAGTAACCTTAAGAGGTTACATTTCTTACAAAGTTAAAGTATAATCAGAATCTCCAACTATTGTTAGCCCAGGCCCCCAATTTGACTAGATGAGTCTTTATGCTAGCTGGGTTTTTAGTTTTCATACGACTTTCTCATAAATCACATACTACTTTAAAAATAGTAATATAAGGACCTAGAATGAACTGTTTTTGCTCTTAAGGAATATTCACTGCAACGTACTTTGGGCTGGACAAACAAGGAGAATTTTACCTGTTAAAAGGTGAAAATCAGCAATTAGACAGGAAACAACAGAGATGTTAACCCATAAGAAATGCTCTCAGCTATGGTGAATTAAACTCCAAGCTGCATGGCATATTCTGCAGTGCTGAGAAATAACTGCAGGAGAGACATCAACATGGAATTCTGTTCTCAGAAATGGGAGCGCTCACTTGAACAAAAGCACCAGATAAAACACCAAATAACAACAGGTTTTCATAACAATATTTACATCAGCAGTCTTTACATATATACGATGGTGAAAAGTTTGCTCATTACACTCTGATGTATTAAGCCAAGCAATGCATGTTTATTCCCATCTCTATCAACAAGATTATCACTGGTAAGAAAGTCAGACTCCTATAATTATTCATTTTAGTTTTTATTGCAATGAGAAACAACAACTGATCTTTGAATTTGATCCACAAAATGTTCATGGCTTCCCCAATATTAAAACTGGATATGGGACTTCCCTGGCAGTCCAGTGGTTAAGACTCCACACTTCCGCTGTAGGGGGCACGGGTTCGATCCCTGGTCGGGGAACTAAGATCCTGCATCCTGCATGCCGCATGGCATGGCCAAAATAAATAAATAAAATTTAAAAAAATAAAAAATAAAAAATAAAACTGGATATTTATTCTGAACCGAATTATCTAATCTCATTTCCTAGATAGACTTTCTAAGGCAAAATACCCCAAAATATTATATTAAGTGGTGAGGTTCCTATAATCACCAGGACCAGTAAGTGGTCCTTCCATTAAGAAATTCTGAGAGCTGGTCCAGTTTAGAAGTAAGGCAGTGAAGCAGCTGAGGCAAGGCATTTGTCTATGTTCAGGACAACTATGGATAGATAAAGAGCACAGGAAATAACATCTGCACAAGGAAGATTGGTAAAAAGAAGTTAAGCAAAGTTAACAGGATTTCCAGTTACAGGCAAGGGTTCAGGGAAGGATTTTAGTAGTTAGGCATCAGTTAGATTAAGTTTTGAAAGGGACTCTGGGTCAATATAGAGAAAATACTTGTGGGGTTTAAAAGAATACATGGGAGCAGGTAGTCATGGCTGGACCACTAAATCCTTTGTGTTGGGGAGGATAATTTAATTCTAAATTCCACAAGCAAATGGGGCATACGCTGTCGATAAACTTTCTACATGTATTAAAAAAAAAAAAATTGCTTTGAAACAGAGATGGGCCTGAGACTCCAGATAGGGATTTTACTGTGGGAAACTGGAGTTGACAAGGGCAGAAGCTGCTATCTCTAGGCAACTGAGAATCAATCTTGCTTACATGAGTGGGACACCAATCCCATTTTATTTTGGTGTTTCGGGCTCCTCTTTCTCCTTATTCTTTTAATAAGGCTTCACTGAGTTGATGTTCAATCCCCTTTGAATTATTCATTTTAACTAATCCACACCTTAACTACTCTTTGTCCCTGCTATTTCTAATTCTCAGGGGATAAAACTCATTTCCATTCTATTTACAGAGAATTTCGGTTGTGTTTCTGAACCTGTTCTGCATGTATTACTAGCCCTGTACCACATGCTGAAAATGCTTCTGGATGAGTCAGAGTGATAGTTAACCAAACCCTAAGATCCACTTATGCCAATTAAGAACTGAGGGGGAAAGAACGAAAACAAGACACAAAAACCTGTTTGTTTGGATTTTCTGCTTCTATGAACTGAGGAAAAGCTTATCATCTTAGGTTAAAGATACTAAACCACTGATTTTTCAATTATCCCTAAAGATTTTTTTTGCTCTCAATAGTATCTATCTGTATATCTATATTTATAGATCTATATCTAATTTTATATTAACAGGTATTCTATCAACTACATATTTAAAGCATAACGAGTATGAAGTACAATACTTTTTACAAAAGTACACTTTTAATTTCCTCTTTCATATCTGTTGTTTTATATAGGACTAACTTTCCATTAACCAGAATATTCCTTTCTTTCTTTTTTTTTTCTTGTTTCTTTTCTTTTCTTTTTGTGGCCATGCTGCACGGCATGAGGGATCTTAGTTCTCCGAACAGGGATCGAACCCGTACCCCCTGCAATGGAAGCGTGGAGTCTTAACCACTGGATCACCAGAGAAGTCCCAACCAGAATATTTCATTCCTCAACATCTAATTCATTTAAAAATATTTATTGTGCGCCTAAATGTGCCAGGTACTATTAGGTACCAGAGAACCCCAAATAGCATCACTACTCTTTAAGGAACTCACACTGTAATGATGCAAAGGCAAACAAACGTAAGGTGATAAGCTAATAAATTCTAATAATAATAATAAAGTAGAGTGAGGGTAGAGAGAATGATAGAGATATTAGTGGTGGTGTTATTTTAAAGAGGTTGGGCAGGGAAGGCATCTCTCTGTTAAAAGGTGATATTTAAGCAAAGGATTTAATAAAACCTATATTTTAGAACTAAAATAAGTGATTAATAAAAAAATACTTACTGGCCACGTAAAGATTATATGTATTATATAAGATTTATATAATAAAGACTTTTTCATTTTAAAGAGATACAATGTTAAACATATGAAGGCACTAGGAGTCCTTCACACTGATTTGAAACTTGGTATCTTAAACCAGCAGTTAAAATTACCTACCCAAACTATACTAATGGATTTACTAGAGAGTCTAATCTATATGAATTGTAACTAGAACGAAGAGGACTGAAGTTTTAACAAATGCATTGGTGACATCAGGATGAATGCTACTATTTCACAGGACTGGGAAATAGACACTTATTTGAACAAACAATTCGATCACTGTTTAAGAAATGCTTTGAATTCATTTTTATTCTGAAGTAATTCATAAGCCACATAAGAAATGTTCTTTCATAATTTATAGTGTGTCTTTTTGAAAATGGCTTTAAAATTTTTGTCTTGATTATACAAATAATACATTATAGAATTTTAGAAATACAGAAAATAGAAGAAAATGTCAACTGTAAGCTCGTAATGATAATTGCTGTTTATATTTTCATATATCTCCTTCTTCTCTGCACAAGTAAATATTTTCAACTTTTTATTTTTAATTCTGTAATTTATCACAGCCATTCTTAGGGAAAAAAACTTCAAATATTACAAGTAAAGATTAAAGATCTCCTTTATTTATCACTTTTCTGTGCATCCTCATTGTGGTTTTTCTTTCTTTTTTTTAAACAATACATGTGTATTATACAAAGAAGGATATATCAGTCTCCTTTTTCGTTTTTTAAAAAGTGGCGCATGTCACATACACTCTGTAAATTTTTTTCACCTAAGAATATGTTTTGGGATCCATCCGTGTCTCTACTTCATTCTTTCCATTTGCTACACAGTAGATCACAATGTGGACATAATCACTTAATTCTAAAATTCATTTATTTTATCCTAAACTGATGAACATTTAGATTGTTTCCAATTTTTAATTATACACAGTGCTTCAAAGGCCACCCTAAGTAATGCCTCCAATTCACGAGCGAATGTTTCTCTAAGAAAGATCATCATGAAGTAGAATTGCTGAATCAAAAGATTTTAAATTTTAAGAGATGCTGCCCAATTTCCCTCCCAAGTGGCAATATCAATTAAAAATGGTACCAGAAGTGTATGAATATGGTTTCTCTACTTCCTCACCAATATTTAATATTATCATATATAAACATGTTTGCTATGCACATTATATATGTAAATCATATCTTCATATAGAATTCGCTATCCTTTACCCCCCGATATAACTTAAAAATCTTCCTATGCTATTAAACCCCTTTTATAAATATTATTTTTGTTGGCCACATAATTTTCCATTCTTTATTATTCCTCTATTGTCAGACATTTAGCCTCTCCCCAATTTCTTACTTCATTGTTCATACCATATAGTCGTACCCAGTTTATTCTTTACTATGAGCAAAGTATGAATTTCCAGAAACAAAATACATCTTTGAAGGAAGAAGGCTCTTACAATTAAAGGCTGCTCCAAGGACTGTGCTATAAAAAGTAACCATACTGAGCAATGCCAGGATAGTTGGGAAAAGTATATGAGGCCCAAATGTGCCTACTTTGTGGAGGATATTATTGTTTGGATCCATATATCCTGATGTGTTTCTTTAAAAAAATATAAACTTGACTCATTACTTATGCACATATTTAGACATGTATCACGGATATATCTAAAATCACATAAGGACATTTACAGATATCTAAAAAGAAAAGTGTACATTTGGGAGAAATGATATTACTGTAGGTAAAGGTATCTGGGAGATGGGAGAGTGGAAATAAAGTTACTCTTTTTACATTATGTGGTTTGACTTAAAAGTAATTTTGCTAAAGGCAACTCAAAAATTTTTGATATGGGCAATTAAAAAATGTAAACTTAAGCACCTTCCATTTAAATAATTTTGGCTGACGTATATTTTACTTCTCAAAATAAAAGTATTTATTAGCCAAGTAAGGGATGAAGTACTTATCATTACATCATCACTGTCCAGTAAAGTTAAATCTTTGGTTGGTTAAGTTTTTTAATATCCTGAAAACACCTGAAAGATCTCTGAAGCCAGAAATAAGTACTCCTGCTCTACCAGACCTAATCTACAACTTCTAATCTGCTACTTTAAAAAAGCAAACAAAACAAAATCCCAAATTAAAGAAACACAATTTTATGTAGTTTTACATATTTCAAATTAATGCACATTTATATACACATTTATATTTATATAAATTAATACCAGAACTTACAATTGAATTTTGAAAGGAGGATTTGTGAAAATTTCTACAGGTATTTCTTTAAAAATAACTTTTCATATCATTATATCTTTAATATTTTAATATATAGTTATATTCTTCAATTATATGAATTTATATATCAGTTAGAAGGGGGAGTAGGTCAGAATCTCCTATTATTCGGATTACATACCAATTTACTATCCTGTTAATATGCCCTCCCAGTGGGAAGTGTTTGTTTTCTAATCGAGAATTGCTGTATGTAATGAGAGAAATTTACTGATAGGACCACGTTGCCCATGTGAAAGCTTTGAAGGTAGAAAACATGTTTAGAACAATTAATATATATTAGAGAATATATCTGAAATTGCTTTCTTTTCATTGACATTGAAATAGAAAGTGTTATTTTAAAGATTTTACTTTTATACATTATTGCTATCTAGTGTTCTACCAACTGTTTTTATTTTTTTTTGTCATCTCGATATTACAAAATTTTAAAATATATACTTAGATACTGAATCCAAACTATTTTCAGTGAAAATTAGAAGAGCAATGACTGCAGTTTAAAGATATATGTATAACATTATAGAGAAACAGAATTCTAGTAACTCTGGTCTTTCCATTTCAAGTGTGAAATTTTCAAAACTGAAAAAGGAGGCAGAAAAAACTTATAAAACAACCATCAATGTTGCAACAATGATTACTACAGGACATGAGGAAGGAATTTAAAAGGCGTTTGGGTATCTGCCCAAATGTTTCTGCCATTTAGATGACTTCTTCAACGAGTCCACTTCTCAGCTGTAATACTACATCTGTCATTTTTGGCTTACAAACTAATTCTTAAATGAATGTGAGAGATCTTTTTTTTGCTGAGTTAAAAACGCTGAGTATGTTTAACAACTGTACCATGGATTTATAAGAATTTCAAGCATGCATTTAGAGTAATTCAATGCATCTATCATATCATGATCAAATAAAATATGTAATGTCATTAATAAACAATATGTAGTAATATTTGGCTGTCTATAAAGGCAAAAAATTGATACCAGGTATGTGAAGATAAAAGTAAGTACTTAAGTGAAACAAATATAATGAAAGGAATGTAGCCTTAAAATAAATCAAAGCATGCATGAGATAAAATTAGAGTAAAATATTTTATAACAGTGTTTGAATGGGGAGCTGTTTTCTCTTTGGTGGCAACATGACAACACTTAAAATTCAACTTGAATCATCCTCTGAACCAAGAGTATTTATTATATCAGTGCATCAGAGTACTCAAAACTATTTCATGCTGCTTTCAATACAGACCCTAGAGCGTTAGGCTACATTAAAGAAAAAGATCAGAATATTATAAAGCTGAATCTAAAAAAAGTCATTAAGTTTGCTATATGTACTTTCCTCTCAACTTTGTCGTGAGCCCAAAACTGCTCTAAAAAAAATGAAGTCTTAAAAAAAAGTCATACGAAAATACACTTTGGGGGGATGCTTTTATGAAGAATAGTGTCAAGTATGAACAGTAGCAGAATGTAAGCTAATCATGGTTTTGTCCTATTTTTCCAGAAGATATAGTGCAAAGAAAGGATATCAACTTACTACAGCTAACACACAAAGTACTGTATAAGGCAAAAAGGAATATAAAGGTCATTTATTTAGACTAACTTCCTATTAACAAGCAAAAACTACAAACCTTAACTTATATAAATGTGTTTTGAAAATAGACTAAAGAATTCCATGTGAACTCTCAGAAAATTCCTGAATAGGGATCTAGAAACCAGAGTCCTGGGTCTTCAAAATCATATAGTTTGATAGGAGAACTGGATCACTAGGAAGACTTTTCTATTTTCTAAGGGTGAGGATGACTCCTTAGCTTGATTCCATCTGCCCAATCAGGGATGACCTCAGAACCACTTGTGGTACTTGTAAGAATTCTAGATGCTGCGGTTCCACCTTAGACCTCCTGCATCAAAATCTCTGAGGATAGACTTGGGAATATTGAGTTCTAGTTGACTAAATGAGCAAATATAAGTGAAATGCTCACAACAGTGCCTTGTACAATTAAAAGTTATTCAAGTGCAAGAATCTTCTTTAATGTATCTCTGGAGTCTTAGGATCTAGTGTATCACCTGGTATATAAGAAGCTCTTAATGACTCTTTACTGAATGAATAAACAGAGTCATATTAACCATTTTGGGTGTGATAAAACTGAAATTACTAAGTAGGTTCAAGCCAGGGTAGAAAACACTAAAGTATCATAAACTAATCTGATGAGGGACAGTCTTTTCTGAAGTGTGACAAAACCAGTGAATTAAGATGATTATTTCCAGGTTTGGGTGTCAGTGTAAGATAAAAACAAATCACAGGGAATGAAGGAAAAAGAAACCAAAATGATAGGATAGGTGTGAATGAGCTACAAGAAAGATTAAAGTTTCTAAAAATGTAGTTTACCTAATGGCTAAGGTGGTAGGATGGAGATGTGACAACATTCAAAAAACATTTAAAAAACAGACATACAAACAAGGAGCAAAGTTAGTGTGACACAATAGTGTGATATATCTAAATTCTGTAAGGAGTTAAAGTTGTTGCAAAATGTACACACAATTTAAAAAAAATATAAGTGCAACTCACTAGCATGAATGTCTGTCATGAAGGCATGTAAAACAGAAATGAAGAAGAAAAACATAACATAATAATGAGAAGAACTATGTCACTCTTTTAGGTCTACTTCCTCATCTCTAAATTTCTCTCATTAGACTTAATGGACTAAATAGCTGCTTATTAGTTTTTCTATACGATACTTTCTTGGGATTTTCAAACAACTAGATAGATAAGACAATATTATGTCAGCACAGTTAACATATCATGTTATTATCATACTTTTTATTTTCTACAGCCGTTTGTTAAATGAGAAAGCTTATAAAATTTCAGAAAATGTCTGCATACCTAGGTATTTATTTAACTGTCTATTTATGGCTACAAATGCATCAGGATAAAAATGAAATAATAAAGTATCTAATATAATCAAAGATAATAAGTATTAATTGAATGAAAATAATTAAACGTTTAAAAATCTCACATTAGTACTTTCAAGAAATGCTTTCTCTCCTTAAATATTTTCTGGAGCCTCACCTCTCCCCCTATACTTTTCCTATACATACCCTTCCATCCCAGTAACTGTTTGTTGCTTCTCGTGCTCCTCCTCCCTAGGCTGGGGGAAAGTTGGCACTTTCATTATGGCCCTCCGCCTCTTCCTTTTCTCTCACTTGCTATTCTAACCGAGACCCAAAGCAGTAGGAGGCTTTGGGTCTTGGTTAGAATAGCAAGTGAGAGAGAGGTTTGTGATCAAAAGTCAGAGATGAACTCTATAGGATTTTACTACGAGGAAACTTGAACTGGCACGACTCCTGTCAGCATGTGTACAAACCAATACAAAGGAAAGGAGCCCAACGTTTTAGTGCCTTATGTTTATATTTGCTATTCATGTATATATATGCTTTTCACTTAATCATCTCTAAAATTCTAACACAGAGCTTCAGATTATTCTCTTTTCAGAGATAAAGAAACTGAGACTTAGAAAAGTTAGTAACTCGCCCAAGTAAGTAACAAAGCTGGAATTTGCACCCAGGCCTGCCTCAAATTTCTGGGCTCTTCCCCTATAACAACCTGTATCCAAGAGAGAAAAAAATTTTTAAATAAAAATAAAGTATGTACCAAAAAGACATACACAAACTCCAGCAATACCCTGTTGGGAGGTAAGTGTGGACAGACACAACGAAAGAAGGAAGACAGCAGAGGCAAAGGGCATGACTGAAAGGTGAAAAAAGAAGATGAAACAGGCCAGGGCTGTCCACGAAAAGAATCAAACACACAATGACTCCCCATGGGGAGAGTAAACCTGGGTTTAGGTGTGGGGTTTAAGGAGGTTCAGGTCATAGAAGGTGTTATAGATGTCCTAGAAAGAAATCTAGAGAGAAAAGTTATTCCTGTTGCTTTGGACAAAGTTGGCTCTGTGCCCCACCAATACCTAGAGTATGGGTGTCAATATAAGATAAGGCCTTTCCCTCAAATCATTCAGAAGGCAAAAAGGTGTCACTTTTTCTTTGAGTTTTTATAAAATCCTTCCCATTGAGTATTCTCTCAATAACTTTATTTTGAAATATAAGACACTGTGTAGGGAGGACACATTGGCTTGCGAAGATCATAATCAATGCAAATTTTGATGCTAATATTGTTCTCTTAAAGGGATCAATAAATATGGAAGCTAAGATACTTAACACATATAATAATTATTTCTGGGATGCAGCGTCACAACTACACCAAAAGCAGGTGTTAAAGATTATCTTAAAAAAGAAACATATCAATCACACTGTGAGGATCACAAACACACCAAAAGAACAAATGGAAAAAAATTTTTTTTGAATGGATACTGTGGCAAAAGATGAAAATCTGACAACAGTACCATCTAGGGATTCCAACAGTGAAAAAATATAAAAAGCAGTGAACTTCCTTCCCCCTATTGTATGACCTATCATATAAGACAGGCCAACACTGGTACATCATGAAGTACTCTTTCCACTGGAAGGCAGATGATGTCATTGATTTTGTCTCCAGAAAGAGGGCAGACAGCAGAAGCAAGAAGGACTACAATTCTGCAGCCTGTGGAAGGGAAACCACATTCACAGAAAGATAAGATAAAATGAAAAGGCAGAGGACTTCGTACCAGATGAAGGAACAAGACAAAACCCCAGAAAAACAACTAAATGAAGTGGAGATAGGCAACCTTCCAGAAAAAGAATTCAGAATAATGATAGTGAAGATGATACAGCACCTCAGAAAAAGAATGGAGGCAAAGATTGAGAAAATGCAAGAAATGTTTAAGAAAGACCTAGAAGAATTAAAGAAAAAATACCGAGAAGAATTAAAGACCAAGCAAACACAGATAAACAATACAGTAACTAAAATGAAAAATACACTAGAAGGAATCAATAGCAGAATAACTGAGGCAAAAGAACGGATAAGTGACCTGGAAGACAGAACAGTGGAATTCACTGCCACAGAACAGAATAAAGAAAAAAGAATGAAAATAAATGAAGACAGCCTTAGAGACCTCTGGGACAACATTAAACTCAATAACATTCGTATTATAGGGGTCCCAGAAGGCGAAGAGAGAGAGAAAGGACCTGAGAAAATATTTAAAGAGATTACAGATGAAAACTTCTCTAATGTGGGAAAGGAAATAGCCACCCAAGTCCAGGAAGCGCAGAGTGTCCCAGGCAGGATAAACCCAAGGAGAAACATGCCAAGACACATAGTAATCAAATTGGCAAAAATTGAAGCCAAAGAAAAATTATTGAAAGCAACAAGGGAAAAATGACAAATAACATGCAAGGGAACTCCCATAAGGTTAACAGCTGATTTCTCAGCAGAAACTCTACAAGCCAGAAGGGAGTGGCAATGATATATTTAAAGTGATGAAAGGGAAGAACCTACAACCAAGATTACTCTACCCGGCCCGGTTCTCACTCAGACTCGATGGAGAAATCAAAAGCTTTACAGAAAAGCAAAAGCCAAGAGAATTCAGCACCACCAAACCAGTTCTACAACAAATGCTAAAAGAACTTCTCTAAGTGGGAAATACAAGAGAAGAAAAGGACCTACAAAAATAAACCCGTAACAATTAAGAAAATGGTAACAGGAACATACATATCGATAATTACCTTAAATGTGAATGGATTAAATGCTCCAACCAAAAGACACAGGCTTGCTGAATGGATTCAAAAACAAGACCCATATATATGCTGTCTACAGGAGACCTACTTCAGACCTAGGGACACATACAGACTGAAAGTGAGGGGATGGAAAAAGATATTCCATGCAAATGGAAATCAAAACAAAGCTGGAGTAGCAATACTCATATCAGATAAAATAGACTTGAAAATAAAGAATGTTACAAGAGACAAGGAAGGACACTACATAATGATCAAGGGATCAATCCAAGGAGAAGACATAACAATTATAAATATATATGCACCCAACATAGGAGCACCCAACAATTATAAATATATATGCACCCAACACAGGAGCACCTCAATACATAAGACAACTGCTAACAGCTATAAAAGAGAAAATCAACAGTAACACAATAATAGTGGGGGACTTTAACACCTCACTTGCACCAATGGACAGATCATCTAGACAGAAAATTAATAAGGAAACACAAGCTATAAATGACACAATAGACCAGATAGATTTAATTGATATTTATAGGACATTCCATCCAAAAACAGCAGATTACACTTCCTTCTCAAGTGCACACAGAACATTCTCCAGGATAGATCACATCTTGGGTCACAAATCAAGCCTCGGTAAATTTAAGAAAACTGAAATCGTATCAAGCATCTTTTCCGACCACAACACTATGAGATGAGAAATCAATTACAAGGGAAAAAACGTAAAAAACACAAACACATGTAGGCTAAACAATGCGTTACTAAATAACCAAGAGATCACTGAAGAAATCAAAGAGGAAATCAAAAAAAGACCTAGAGACAAATGACAATGAAAACAGGACGATCCAAAACCTATGGGACGCAGCAAAGGCAGTTCTAAGAGGGAAGTTTATAGCAATACAAGTCTACCTCAAGAAACAAGAAAAATCTCAAATAAACAATCTAACCTTACACCTAAAGGAACTAGAGAAAGAAGAACAAACAAAACCCAAAGTTAGTAGAAGGAAAGAAATATTAAAGATCAGAGCAGAAATAAGTGAAATAGAAACAAAGAAAACAATAGCAAAGATCAATAAAAGTAAAAGCTGGTTCTTTGAGAAGATAAACAAAATAGATAAATCCTTAGCCAGTCTCATCAAGAAAAAGAGGGAGAGTACTCAAATCAATAAAATTAGAAATGAAAAAGGAGTTACCACAGACACTGCAGAAATACGAAGCATCATAAGAGACTACTACAAGCAACTCTATGCCAATAAAATGGACAACCTGCAAGAAATGGACAGACCAATCACAAGTAAAGAAATTGAAACTGTGATTAAAAGTCTTCCAACAAACAAAAGTCCAGGACCAGATGGCTTCACAGATGCATTCTATCAAACATTTAGAGAAGAGCTAACACCCATCCTTCTCAAACTCTTCCAAAAAATTGCAGAGGAAGGAACACTCCCAAACTCATTCTATGAGGCCACCATCACCCTGATACCAAAACCAGACAAAGATACTACAAAAAAAGAAAATTACAGGCCAATATCATTGACGAATACAGATGCAAAAACCCTCAACAAAATACTAGCAAACCGAATCCAGCAACACATTAAAAGGATCATACACCATGATCAAGCAGGATTTATCCCAGGGATGCAAGGATTCTTCAATATATGCAAATCAATCAATGTGATACACCATATTAACAAATTGAAGAATAAAAACCATATGATCATCTCAATAGATGCAGAAAAAGCTTTTGACAAAATTCAACACCATTTATGATAAAAAACCCTCCAGAAAGTGGGCATAGAGGGAACCTACCTCAACATAGTAAAGGCCATATACGACAAACCCACAGCAAACATCATTCTCAATGGTGAAGAACTGAAACCATTTCTTCTAAGATCAGAAACAAGACAAGGATGTCCACTGTCACCACTATTATTCAACATAGTTTTGGAGGTCCTAGCCATGGCAATCAGAGAAGAAAAAGAAATAAAAGGAATCCAAATTGGAAAAGAAGAAGTAAAACTGTCACTGCAGATGACATGATACTATACATAGAGAATCCTAAAGATGCCACCAGAAAACAACTAGAGCTAATCAATGAATTTGGTAAAGTTGCAGGATACAAAATGAATGCACAGAAATCTCTAGCATTCCTATACACTAACAATGAAAGATCAGAAAGAGAAATTAAGGAAACAATCCCATTCACCACTGCAACAAGAAGAATAAAATACCTAGGAATAAACCTACCTAAGGAGGTAAAAGACCTGTACTCAGAAAACTATAAGACACTGATGAAAGAAATCAAAGATGACACAAACAGATGGAGAGATATACCATGTTCTTGGACTGGAAGAATCAACATTGTGAAAATGTCTATACTACTCAAAGTAATCTACAGATTCAATGCAATTCCTATCAAATTACCAGTGGCATTTTTTACAGAACTAGAACAAAAAATCTTAAAATTTGTATGGAGACACAAAAGACCCCGAATAGCAAAAGCAGTCTTGAGGGAAAAAATCCGAGCTGTAGGAATCAGACTCCCTGACTTCAGACTATACTACAAAGCTACAGTAATCAAGACAATATGGTACTGGCACAAAAACAGAAACATAGATCAGTGGAACAGGATAGAAAGCCCAGAGATAAACCCACACATCTATGGTCAACTAGTCTATGACAAAGGAGGCAAGGATATACAATGGAGAAAAGACAGTTGCTTCAGTAAGTGGCGCTGGGAAAACTTAACAGCTACATGTAGAAGTATGAAATTAGAACACTCCCTAACACCATACACCAAAATAAAGTCAAAATGGATAAGAGACCAAAATTTAAGCCTGGACACTATAAAACTCTTAGAGGAAAACATAGGAAGAACACTCTGACATAAATCACAGCAAGATTTTTTTTTGATCCACCTCCTAGAGTAATGGAAATAAAAACAAAAATAAACAAATGGGGCCTAATGAAACTTAAAAGATTTTGCAAAGCAAAGGAAACTACAAACAAGACGAAAAGACAACCCTCAGAATGGGAGAAAATATTTGCAAACGAAGCAACGGACAAAGCATTAATCTCCAAAATATAGAAACAGCTCATGCAGCTCAATATTAAAAAAACAAACAACCTAATCAAAAAATGGGCAGAAGACCTAAACAGACATTTCTCCAAAGAAGACATACAGATGGCCAAGAAGCACATGAAAAGCTGCTCAACATCACTAATTATTAGAGAAATGCAAATCAAAACTACAATGAGGTATCACCTCACACCAGTGAGAATGGGCATCATCAGAAAATCTACAAACAACAAATGCTGGAGAGGGTGTGGAGGAAAGGGAACCCTCTTGCACTGTTGGTGGGAATGTAAATTGATACAGCCACTATGGAGAACAGTACGGAGGTTTCTTAAAAAACTAAAAATAGAATTACCATATGACCCAGCAATCCTACTACTGGGCATATACCCAGAGAAAACCATAATTCAAAAAGACACATGCACCCCAATGTTCACTGAAGCACTATTTACAATAGCCAGGTCACGGAAGCAACCTAAATGTCCATCAACAGATGAATGGATAAAGAAGATGTGGTACATATATACAATGGAATATTAGTCATAGAAAGGAATGAAATTGGGTCATTTGTAGAGACCTGGATGGATCTATATACTGTCATACAGAGTGAAGTAAGTCAGAAAGAGAAAAACAAATATCGTATATTAATGCATATATGTGGAACTTAGAAAAATGGTACAGATGAACCAGTTTGCAGGGCAGAAATAGAGACACAGATGTAGAGAACAAACGTATGGACACCAAGGGGGGAAAGCGGTGGGGTGGTGGTGGGATGAATTGGGAGATTGAGATTGACATGTATACACTGACTTGTATAAAACTGATGACTAATAAGGACCTGCTGTAAATATAAAAAAAAAGCAGTGAAGAGGACTTGTTTTGGAAAACTATTTTAATTGTTTTAATTAAAAAAGTGCCTCAAGTGATATTGAAGGTTCATGTAATGAGACTGAAGCATTCTTTTACATAATGTAATTTTAAATATTTACATATAACTAAATCAAGCAAGGATTCTAAAGCCAGACTGTGTGGGTCCACACCTTCCCCTTACTACCTATGTCTCAGTTTTCATAGCTATAAAGTGTGAATAATTATAGTAATATCATCATGTTATGAGGATTAAGTGAACTAATATGAGTAAAATGCTTAAAACTGTGCTGGTACAGCAAACACTAAGTATTTGTTGAATGAAATTAAATACTCAAGATTGCCAGACACTTCCTATAAAAATTTTTAAAAAAGGGCTGTCATGGGTAAAATGATAGGTGACCTTACATGCTTTCCTGGCCAAGCAGTTCCATTTTTCAAACTGGCCTACATGTCTCTTCAAGTTTCATATGAACCATAAGATGTTCTAATTACTTGAAATATAGAAATTTTGGAAGCACAGAACTTGACTTTTTTTCCAGTTAGTAGAGTGTAAATATCTTATCCTTACCAAGACACAGAACTATGTCTTCAAAGTCAAATAATTTTTCATTTGCCCAGCTACAGAGATGCACTGGGAAAAGCATGCTGATATCCAGGAAGCAGTCCACAAACAGTGACCCGCCTACTCAGACCTGGGAATGGCTGCAGAGAAGGAGGTGGATAATGACCACTGCTACTTGTGGAAGCTCCTGAAAAGCTGGCATAAATGCTTTAGATGAGGAATCAGCAAACTTCTTCTGTAAAGGTCCAGAAGCAAAAATTTTAGGCTTTGTGCAGTTGTAGCATGAAAGGAGGCGTAGATGATCCATAAGCAAATGTGTGTAGCTGTGTTCCAATAACACTTTATTTATGGACACTAACATTAGACTTTCATAATTTTCAAATGTCATGACATATTCTTCTGATTTTTTTCTAATAATTAAAGAATATAAAAACCATTTTTAGCTTGCAGGCTGTGCTAAAACAGATGGCAGGCTAGATTTGGTTTGGCTCTGATTTGAATTGTCAACCTCTCATTAGAAGCTCTGGAACATTACTGACAACATGCTAACCAAGTCCATGACCCAGCTCTTACTACTGCTTGGAATAAACTTATTCATATCTATTAGACTATTATATTCTCTGCACTGGGTGTTCCAAAAATTGCTGTCTTTTATTAAGACATTCAGAGCCCTCTTCACTCTCTTTTGACGACTCCCTCTTTACTAAGATCAGTTATCTATTCAGCAAAGGTTTCTTCTGCTTCCCAACTTTCAATTATTTTTTGTCTGACGCTCCCACCCCGGCCATAAAGTAGAGAAATAAATTTGAATACTGGCACAACCACCCATTGGCTATACCTTTTTTAATCACTCAAAGAAACCCAGCTTTATTGGGATATAATTTACATACATAAAATTCACCAATTTTGAGTATATAAGTCTATGAGTTTTGACAAATGTTTATAGTCATATAACCATGGCCACAATCATGATACAGAACATTTCCATCAAACCCCCAAATTCTCTGTGCTACTTTGAAGTCAATATTTTTAACCTACCGCTGGCTCTTGGTGACTGACCATCTGTCATTAGTTTTGTCTTTTCTAGAGTGTCACAAAAATGAAATCAAACAGTATGTAGCCTTTTGTAACTGCCTTCTTTCATTCAACATAATGCGTTTTAAAAGATTCACCCATGTTGTTGCATGTTGAGTAGTTGGTTTCTTTTTCTTGCTGAGTAGTTTTACATAGTATGAATATACCAAAATTTGTTCATTCATTCACTATCTGATGAGTATTTGGGTTGTTTTCAGTTTTGGACTATTATGATAAAGCTGCTTTAAACATTTACAGACAGGTCCTGTGTGGACACATGTTTTTATTTCTCTTGGGTAAATAACCAGAAGTAGGACTGCTGAATCATATAGTAAGTTAATGTTTAACTTTATAAGAAACTGCCAAACTGTTTTCCAAAGTGACTGTACCATTCTGCATTTGTACCAGCAATGTATGGACACTCCAGTTAATCCACAGTCTTGTCAACATCTGGTAGCAATAGCGTTTTAAAATCTAGCCATTCTAGATTGTAGAATTCTGGTTGTCGTGGTATCTAATTGTGGTTTTCGTTTTCATTTTCCTGATGACTGATGATGTTGAGCATCTGTTCTTTTGATTATTGGTTATTTGCATTTCTTCTTTCATGAGGTGTCCATTCAAACCTTTGACCCCCCCCATTTTTTTTTTTTTAATTGGAATGTTTATCTTAAGTTGTAAGCATTCTGGATACAAGTCCTTTATTAGATACATTTTTGGCAAATATTTTCCCCAAGTCTGTGTCTTGTCTTTTCCTTTTTTTATCAGAAGAGCAAAAATTTCTTTTTCGGTAAAGTCCAATTTAACAAGTGTTTTCTTCATGCTTCACGCTCTTTGTGTCCTATTTATGTACTCTTTGATTAACCCAAGGTTAATAAGATTTTTCTCTTATGGTTTTTTTCTAGTTTTTGTCCTTATATTTAGATCTATGAATGATTATAAATTAATTTTTATATTTTGTTTGAGGTAAGGGTTGAGGTGTAGTTTTTTGCGTATGGATATCAAAACATTCTAGCATGTTGTTGAAAAGACTATATAATTCCTTATTGAATTATCCTGGCACTTTCATCTTTTTCTTAAAAATTATTTTGGATATTCTGGGTCCTGTACATTTCCATATAAATTTTAAGTTAGTTTCTCATTTTCTACAAAATACCTGCTGAGTTTTTCATCATGATTGCACTGAATCTATTCATCACTTTGGGGGCAACTGACACTTTAGCAATATTCAGTGTTCCAATCTATGAACGTGTCTCTCTACTTATTTAGGTCTACCTTACTTTTTCTCAGCAATATTTACTAGTTTTCAGTGTCGTGTACTTGCTTCATATTTTGTTAATTTTATCCTTAAATACTTAGTATTTTTGACGCTATTACAAATAGTATTAAAAAACTTTTAATTTTCAAAATTTTCAACTGCTTATTGCTAGTATACAGAAATACAATTGACTTTTTTCATGATGACCCTGTATTCTGTAATCTTGCTAAAGTTACATTAGTTTAATAGCTTGCTTGTAGATTTCAGCTATGACATTTTAAGAAAACAACCTCCTTCAGCTTTAATTTCCTCACTTAAAAAAATTAGCATTTGTGAGAAATAACAGAAATTGAGAAAAAAATTAATCAAGGAAGGAAAAAAACTCTCAAAGCATTTGGCACAGTATCTAATCCACAGGAAGTATTTAGCACTTTTAAAATCTCTTCCCAAACTTCACAGTTCTTACTACAAGTTTCAGCAATGTTGATGTGTCCCAAATTTTTATCTTATAGGCCTGATCTTTCTCCCAGGCTTGAGTTCATTAGTCCCATCTATTTACCATATTTTTATTATGTCAGTGGTGTGTTAGAACTTCAAGTACAAGTCCTAAATCAATATCATAACCTTCATTCATCCATGAATCACCTCTGCTTTCAGAAAGTCTTATTTCTGATTATGAAATCACTGTCAACTCCACTATCCAAAATTTTGTAGGAATCACTGATAACTGCCCCAAACATACTTTCAAATCTAGTCAGTTACTGAGTCCTTAATAACCACGATAGCTACTGTTTAATGCTGATTATGTGACAAACTCTATGCCAAACACTAATTTAGTCTTCACAACAATTCTATGAGTTAAGTTACTATTACTGTCTTCATTTTATAGATGAGGAAACGGAGACACAGAGGTTAAATATCTTTCCTAAAGCATGCAACCAAGTAACAATAGAGCCAGTATCATAAGCTAGGCAATCTACATCCAGAAACAGTAATCTGAAACATAAATTATATTGCCTCTAATGTGTGCAGACCGTAGGATCCACTTGTTTGTGAAGATAGTGGGACTGGGTACTATTAGAGGATATTTGGGGAAATCCAAGAAATATTTAATGCTCCATTATGCATTAATGCACTCTCAGCATGATGTTCTTGAAAAAGACAGGTGCAAAGAGTCCAGGAGCAAATGGGAAATAAAATTATGACCATGTTATTAGCTGGGTTCATAGTGAAAACCCCAATTCAGAGGTCTCTGGTAGATGTGGATGGAGAATGAGATAGGTTTAAGGTTTAAGAGAGGCCATTAAACCCCAGTCCCATCTTAACACGGGCTAGCTTCTGAAGACTAAATACATCAGCATGTATATACTGCCAAAGACTGAAAATTGCAAGTGATCTCCAACCCTGTTTTTCTAGTCACAGGAAAAGAGGAAGCGGAAGAGCAAGCTGTCCTCATGATTTTGACCTTTTTGCTAGAGACTACCCAACTAGAAACATGGCCTGAACAGTGTCTTGGAATAGGATCCAAACATATTAGAAATTTCTTTTCTCTAGGAAAGGGAGGGTGGTGAGTACAGAGCAGGGTAGAAAAATCTCCACAAGTCACCATCCCCCAGCTGTATTTCTAAAACCAATTTTCCCATCTATTCCCTATGCCATCACACCAATTGAGGCCATCGTTACATGTCACCTGAGCTTCAGGTGCTCCTATTCATGGTATCTTGAATTACTCTGAATATATATATAGAAGTATATATAATATATATATGTCTATATAGATATATTACTGCCAAGTTAATTCTGTAAAATGATTTTCATCACATCACCCCTCATTGCTCACTGAAGAAACATAAGTTCTTTATTCTGACATTTCAGGCCTACCAGAATATGAAATTATTTATATTCTCTACCTAACTGTACACTCCAAATCAGTTGACTGAGTTATCTGTTGTTTCCTGACAATCCTTTACTTTCTTTTTCTCCTACATTTAGGAAGGTTTATAAAGTTTTGGGAATGCCCTTCTCTCAGATCTGCATATCACAATTCATACTTCAGATGCTTGTTTCATATACCACCTCCGCTAAAAGGTCATTCCCAATACTCCTTTAAAATAGATAGGGACATTCAGAGACCAGTATCGACTCCTTAAGATAAAGAACATTTTGCTTTAAAATATAAATATGTATATACATTTATTCTTTCTGCTCTTTGGAAACAAAAATCATGTTTTAAGATTTTTTTTTTCCTTCTACAGTGTTATGCACAAAGGTTCAATGAATATGGAGTTGAATACTTTCTAGCCCAGCGTAAGAAAAATTCACAGAGAGATTTTACCTGCCTATTACTGTTACCATAGTCCACACTCCACCAAAGAGAAGTCTGAGCACAGCACAACGTACTTTCCTCCACATTCTCCTCTGAAACTATGGGGAGAGATATGTTTCTCTTTTGCTTTCTGAGGTTCATTGTAAAGTACGGAGTTCATGATGTTGGCTCCCATTTAAAATAAAAGGAACTAAGGCAAGCAGTGTTAAACATTTGGAATTGACAGGAAGGAAGCCTTAAGTTCATCCGCATATTAAAGAAACGAGGGAGGCAGAGAACATTTCATAGAATTGTGCAACGGATACTCAAATTCTCACAGGGACGAGGCAGTCATGGCAATTAATTTCCATTAGGTTCTATTACAAAATGGTCAAGGAAAATGAGTTTAGCTGTATGGAATTTTACTTTAGGTACAATTATGTAGCTATAAATTTGTAACACCTATCAGATAGTATTGGCAACTAAAAATTCTTAGAATTATATCATAATTTTTATAAATAAAATTCATAAAAAGCAAAAAGTTAGATACCTTTTTCATAGTTCTATTCAAATGAACCCCAAGAATTACTATTGCTGTACTTTTTATTGAAAGCTTATAAAAAGTTTGAGCCATTAGTTCAACATTTCTCTAGTGCTCTCTATCATCAAAGACATATGTACGGTTTAAGAAGTCATAAATTTTAGCTATGTCTTGGTATACCTTAATTTGTAAATGTAGTGCTTAAAATTTGTGGGATGAGAACTGGTACATAAGCTTGCAGAAAGGTTGTTAGAGCTTACAATTTCTTATAAGTGTAATGCTTAATATCTAAGGGAGCTATTGATAGTGGTGGGCAAGGGGTAGTTTCTATAATGAAAGAGGCATTATTTACTACACTGGATAATACATATAAATGTACAGTAGCTAGCAACATGGAAAACTGGCTAAAAAATTGTTTTCCTTTAGAAGCATTCAGTTCATAGTTTTAATTTTCAAAAATTAGAGACCAGCACTTTAGTTAAACAACCTGATTTATATTTTACAAGTGCTATTTGGGGTCCAAAAAAAAAATGTTTACTATATACAAATGATTGAATTTAATAACACATTTCCCATTTAAACATGTTGACTTATTTCTGGATCAATGCACAGTTTAACCAACGGCAAAAGTTGAGAAGTGAGTAAGAATAGACATGTCCTGTGGTAGCAACATACAGAACATTCCATTCTCATAAATGACAGGCTATTAACCATACCTTGATTTTCCTGTAAACTACTTTAAAAAACAATTACAAAGCTAACATTTCATTGTCATTTACAGGTATGTGAGCTCCTTTACAGGTTTACATATGGACAGTCTATCTGACTAGAATGATCTGGGTGCACCCTTGCCTGGAGGCTGGGAGATGTATTCTTTTGGGCATTTTCCATCTCTGCGATTTTGGACAAAAAGAATTTTAGAAATGGTAGGTATCATTACATTTGGAGTATCTATGAATATTCTAGCTAATAGAAGTTCATATTTGGGGTCCCAGTGAATTAGGAGAAAACATCTGCATTCTAATAATAGATATGTGGATGTCAGTTAAGTTTCACTGTTTGAAGACCCATTAACTCATTTCCTGCTTTTAACAAATACACAGATTAGACTTTTCATTTGTAAAATAAAAACACATTGCCTTTAAGCTAAAAAAATCCATTTAAAAAATACATGGATATATATTTTAACACTCACAACAATGCAAGGGAAATCCCAACAGTAAATTACTAATAATTAAAATAAACAGTAAGTTGAGGAAAGGGATCCCCTTCTTCAGAGAGCCTTGTAACAAGTTATCCATCTGCATGAAATAGTTTTACTAGATTGTGTCAGAGACTGCTCCTACCCCTTTATCTTTATCGTACTGAATAGAGAACAGACACAACTGAACTTTAAAAGTCAACTAACTGGATGATGAGAACAAATAATAATAGTTAACATTTACTGAGAGCTTAAAACTGTATAATAGGGCTTCCCTGGTGGTGCAGTGGATAGGAATCTGCCTGCCAATGCAGGGGATACAGGTTCAATCCCTGGTCCGGGAAGATCCCACATGCCGCGGAGCAACTAAGCCCGTGAGCCATAACTACTGAGCCTGCGCTCTAGAGCCCGTGAGCCACAACTACTGAAGCCCGCGCGCCTAGAGCCTGTGCTCTGCAACAGGAGAGGCCACCGCAATGAGAAGCCCGCGCACCGCAACGAAGAGTAGCCCCCGCTTGCCGCAACTAGAGAAAGTCCGCACGCAGCAACGAAGACCCAACACAGCCAAAAATAAATAAATAAATAAATAAATATTTAAAAAAAAAAAAACAAAAAACTGTATAATAAATACCATTTAGTTCTGTGATGCACAGAATTATGTAATATATCAGTTATGGTTTCTTCTTTCATTTACAAGTAAGACACTTTAATGGATAAAAGGAATTGAGAATATCCTCACATCTGGTAACAATGATTTCTGGAATTTCTTCATATCTAGTAACAGTGATTTCTACA
This sequence comes from Balaenoptera acutorostrata, assembly GCF_949987535.1. Taxonomy (NCBI): domain Eukaryota; kingdom Metazoa; phylum Chordata; class Mammalia; order Artiodactyla; family Balaenopteridae; genus Balaenoptera; species Balaenoptera acutorostrata. Next base: position 33,507,272 of record NC_080081.1, read on the forward strand.
GAAGGAGAAACTAAATGATCACATATCTGGCATATGCCATAGAAATAAACAGGTTACACATACATTTATTAAAACCAGGAAGGGCTAAAAGTTTGCTGACTGAAAAAAATAAGTAGAACAAAAATAAAACATGAAAGTCATTATATTATTAAAGCATTCAAGATCTTACTTATTGAATCTTAAATAGAGTATAGCAAAATTCAATCGCTATATAGAAGAAAGCAATTATACGGTCTAAACAAAGTTAATATAGCTTAGCTTAGAGCTAGATTTTTACACTGTTTCTGTTGAAAACGGCCAACTCTGTTTCTTTAACCCTTAATGTCATTGCCATGATGTTCTTAAAAAATGTTACTAAAAGTCATGTAGGCTGTCTTTTAATTCATAATAAATATGTCACAACATCATATGGTACAGAGTCTAGAATCTTTAAGGTGCCATTTGCTCAAGAGCAAGTAATTTGCTAAATGTCACGTTAGTAGGTTGAAAAGATAATCCAACTTGATAGAATTTTAATAACTCCTAAAATTCACTGATACCTTACAAAGTTCTGGTTGGATAACTTAAAAATAAAATCATATTCCGATTGGAGGATCTGAATAAATACTAATTCAAATGACTTAAAAGGAATATGGAGTGGGTTGAATGGTGGTCCCTCCCCAGAATGTATGTCCATGTTCTAATCCCTAGGACCTGTAAATGTTACCTTACATGGAAAAAGTTTTTTTGCAGATGTGATTAAGTTAAATATCTTGAGAAGAAGAGCCTGTCCTGGGTTATTTGGGTGGGTCCTGAATGCAATCACATATATCCTTATAAAACACATACAGGGGAGAAGGTGATGTGAAGACAGGGGCAGAGACTGGAGGTGATGTGGCCATAAGCCAAGGAAAGCAAGGAATGCCTGGAGCCCCAGAAGATGGAAGAAGCAAAGAACAGATTGCCCCTAGAGCTTGTGGAGGGAGCATGGCCCTACAGACACCTTGGTTGCAGACTTCTGGCCTCCAGACTATGAGAGAATAAATTTCTGTTGTTTTAAGTCACCAAGTTTGTGGTAATTTATTACGGCAACCACAGTTGCCATATGAATACAGTATCATTGTGAATTTTGTTGTTGTTGTTTTGCTTTGGTTTCCAGAGTTCGGCTTTATTTTGCAGTACAGAAATCATTTGGAGCCATCGTGAGACAGACATTGTTGAAGCAGAGGCTCTGTCAAATCAATACTGCATTGCAGTTTGGTCCATTGAAGAAGCCACACCTGGGATACAAAAGAAGCTCTACATTTACCTGCTTTATGATAGGTTTCTTTCCCCTCTGCTCTCATCAATTTTATTAGGTTAAAACACCGCACAGAGGCTTCCTCCAAAATGACTCTCGACGTCTGGAGGTTGGTTAGAATTGGAGGCCCCCATAAACCAAGCTTGTGGCTGTGCTGCCTGGGCACTGTTATAACACGTGATGTAAATGAAAAGGGGTGGGGAGGAGTGAGGGGTGCTGTCGCTGATTATGGAACATTCGATTCTGAATCTCCTTAATGTCAAGAGGACAGATGGCACAAACTGTACTGACCCAGCTCTTGAGCAGCAGAAGCTCATAACTGCCTTTAAGGTTACGCTGATTAAAAGATACAAATACTCTATCAAGTTCTCTGTATCAGTATCACGTTTCAAAACTGATTCTTCACTAGAAAAAATCAGCTAGTATCAGTTAAATTGAACAGAATGTGGGAACCTGCCAATTCTGAAGAGCCACTCCATGAAAACAAGTTCATACATGATATTAGAAAGGGGAGGAATATTTACTGGTACAGTGCTCTGCAATCTCTCAGTTTTGATCACAAAAGCAGGCCTTACAATATTGATTTCATACAATATGCATCATTTGCCAAATTTTAAGTTTGTCCTAATTAGATGGTAACAGGTACTGCTGTCAGTCTTCCCCATACATGTCATTTTTCTTCTGCTTCATTTCCTCAGAGTCAAACTCAGATCCCATCATCCTCTTATAGATGTCCTTAATGTCATCACAGGTCATCTCAAAGTGTGAGTTGTTGCATCACACGTAGGGGTTATAAAGATCTGGCTTTCTGTTCCCAAATCTTTTGGTACAAGGAAGTCACTGATGCTAACGAATTTCTGCTCAGTTGGTTCCAAGGGCTTCAGAGCTGGTCTGATTTCTTTCTCGGGTTCCTTGGTCTCCACGGTTGTGCTAGCGACGGCAACGTACTTGCCCTGTGCTGCCACATTGTGTGCAGAGGAGATCATGCAGACATAGATATCTGACTTCTGGTTGACTTGGTTCTGTGGAGTAATGATCTGGCAGGAGCTGGCATTGCTGATGTTCTTGATGAGGTGGCTGAGGATCCAGATGACTCTGATCACCTGGCCCAATTTTCTTTTCTGTTTTTTAAATATTTCTTTATTTGGCTGTGTTGGGTCTTAGCTGTGGCATGCGGGATCCTCTTTGTGACATGCGGGATCCTTTGCTGCAGTGCATGGGCTTCTCTCTAGTTGTGGCACACGGGCTCAGTAATTGTGGTGCTCGGGTTCTCCAGTTGTGGCGCTTGGGCTCTAGAGAGTGTAGGCTCAGGCTCAGTAGTTGCGGCGCGTGGGCTTAGTTGCCCCACAGCATGTGGGATCCTAGTTCCCCGACCAGGGATCGAACCCGCATCCCCTGTGTTGGAAGGTGAATTCTTAACCACTGGACCACCAGGGAAGTCTCTGGCCCACTTTCTCTACTCGATCACAGATGATGGAGTAGCTGGGATCACAGGTGAGCTTCTTACAGCGAGCAATCTCTCCTTCAGATTTTACACCAATCACTTTTCCATTTTGCATAATGATTTCTTCAATTGGTTTATTCAGCACGTATGTACCTCCGTAAATAGCACTTAGCTGTGAAAATCCTGTGGCAGTTCTCCAAGGCTGTAGAGTGGATAAAGGTATGGGCTTTTGCCTTATCTCGCCAAAGACTCACTGTAAAGTTTAATCCTGTTAATGGTTTCACAACATGGTTGATATAAATAGTCATCAGTTCTGTAAAGTGCCAGCGCATGACCAGTAAAACCTATAACATCTTGGCCCAAGTCAAATTTCTTATACACCTCTCTCATGGCCATCTTCCTAGGATCAATGCCCTCAAAAGTTCTAGGATAGTTCTCATCAAAGCTGGCAACATACACCAGGAATTTTCTGAATCGACGTTTTTCAAACGCCCCATTAGGCTAGATGCCAGGGCTTCTGCTTCAGTGGAAGGAGCCTTGCAGATTTTTCCTCCTTTATAAACAAAGCTCCCTTCAGTCACTTGGAAATGCAGATAGCGAATGACCTGTGTAAAAAGCAGCATCTTAACCAGCTGACCATGTGGCATAAGGAACTTGGGCATTAAGTCAACATTCCAGTCTCTTCCTCTCCCCATGGATGCTGGTGGTGCTCCGGGTATTTTAAATCTTTTGTATAAATCTTCCAGTGGTGTTACAGATGATGCACTCTCTCCTCCAGAACATGGGTTTCTATCCATGTGAAGAACGTTCTTTCCATTCACTGACATTATACCTGACAGGATACATTCCATCAGGCCAGTGCCCAGCACGATCATGTCGTACCTCTCATTCACGGAGGGGCCGGGCGCAGACTGAAGCCCAGAGGAAGGAGAAGGCGCAGCACTCTAGGAGTCGGGGGCTAGGCGGCCACCCCGAGGAGGCGGGCGGAAGCGCTCAGGCCGGGCTGGCCCGGGGGGAAAAGTGAAGCAGGAGCAGAGAGGAAACGGAGCTGGCAAAGAGGGAGCCAGCTGCCACCTCAGACGGGAAGAGAGAGCCTGTTGTTTTTGTTTTTGTTTTTTTTTTAAAGAAATTCACGTTCTTTTATTTATTTATTTATTTATTTTTGGCTGTGTTGGGTCTTCGTTTCTGTGCGAGGGCTTTCTCTAGTTGCGGCAAGTGGGGACCACTCTTCATCGCGGTGCGCGGTCCTCTCACCATCGTGGCCTCTCTTGTTGCGGAGCACAGGCTCCAGACGCGCAGGCTCAGTAGTTGTGGCTCACGGGCCCAGTTGCTCCGTGGCATGTGGGATCTTCCCAGACCAGGGCTCGAACCCGTGTCCCCTGCATTGGCAGGCAGATTCTCAACCACTGCACCACCAGGGAAGCCCGAGCCTGTTGTTTTTAATACTCATACTGGAGAGCAAAAGATGTACCTATTGATGTTGTTTAACATCACACATGTTGTGCTTCATATGCTGTTTACTGTTTACTGATGGAAGGACACAATCGTGTGGCAGAACGAACAACGTGGATGGGAACAAAGAGGACGTGTATCTACTTCTATCTCTGCTCCTAGTAAGTGTAACTCACGACAGGTCAGAAAACCTCTTTAGATTTTGTTTCCTCATCTGCTAAATGGGTGGAATGTTTTCAATAACCTCTAAGTTTTTCCCAACTCTAAACTTTTGGGACTCTTTAAAGTGTTAGGGACTTCCCTGGTGGTGCAGTGGTTAAGAATCTGCCCGCCAATGCAGGGGACATGGGTTCGATCCCTGGTCTGGGAAGATCCCACATGCCGTGGAGCAACTAAACCTGTGCGTCACAACTACTGAGCCCACGTGCTGCAACTACTGAGCCCGTGTGCTGCAACTACTGAAGCCCATGTGCCTAGAGGCCGTGCTCCACAACAAGAAGCCACCGCAATGAGAAGTCCATGCACCGCAACGAAGAGTAGCCCCTGCCCACCGCAACTAGAGAAAGCCCGCGCGCAGCAACGAAGACCCAACGCAGCCAAAAAAAAAAAATTAAATTAAAAAAATATAAAGTCTTAAAAAGAATAAGGCACAGTGTGAACATCATTATGATAAAAATTAAGATATTAAAATCATAACAATGGACAGCTTGGTCAACTGAAATCTGCCAGAAGATTTATAAGATTTACAGGATTGCATAAATTTATAAAAGGTAATTATTAAATACTTATCAAGAGTTGGCAATATGTAAAATTCTCCATAAAGTATTAGCTTTTACAAACATTCATGTAGCACCAGTTATATGTCCAGAAATGTTATCAGGCTCCATGCACTATAATAGAAAAAAAGCCTGAATGGTTTATAGAAACTAAACTACTACCTATTATATGGGTATTAAAAAAGTTAATACACGTAAAACACAAATAGTGCTAGGCATAGTAAGAGATCAATAAATATTAACTTTATTATCTAGAATAAATCTTATTTTTTCTTGAGTATCTTCTATCAATAAAAAGAACCTTATACTACAACTTTTTAAGATAATATTAAGAGGGTTTACGTAGTAACAAAATTTTTAAAAGCTTAACTATCTGATTTTTATTCATGGCAACCATTTTTTTATTCCTCTAAAACATACACTTCCAATCAATCCTGTTTCCTTTTTACTGAAAGAACTTTTCATAATGACTGCAGTACTGAAGTATAATTTAGAAGCAGTCTCTAAAACTGGAAGTAACGTTCATCTAAATATGCCTGCCAAGTTTAAAAATGTATTAGGAGTTAAATTGAAACATTTTGAAAATGACTCATTGTGGACCAGAATATACACTGTAGGAAATAAGAGCTCATTTACAAGTGGGAGAAATACACTCACACTTCAACTGTGGTAATTCTCTGGACTTTCCTTCCAGTAAACATCATATTTTAAAATAATCGTGGAAAATATCTTACTTTTAACTGAAGTTTTTAGGAGTTGATTTAGTCAGCTGGCTTTCCAATATTTTACACGTATCTTTTTTTGGACGTGGATATATTTACCAAATGTAAATCTATGAAAATTTCCCCCTAAGCAACAGAGCAGCAGCCTATAAAGAAAGCTGTACAAACACACACACACACACACACACTCTCTCTCTCTGTGATTCAATTCATATGCATAATGACTGATCACCTATGACTCTGGATTTCTAAGAAAGCATCTTAAAAAATGTGCAGATATATAATGAAGTGTTTTCTTTCATTTACAAACACAACGTTATTGATAAGTCACCAGGAGGACATGTACTTGAGTTCTTTTTCTAGTAATACTTAGATATTTGTACGGATTCTATCTATTCTCTCTGCTTGTGACCCAAAATTACACATTTCTGAGGCAGCTGGCTAGATTTAGAAAAGATCATAGACCCCACTCATCCCCCTCCACCCACCTCTGTAAAAAAAAAAAGAAAAAAAAAGGTCTGCAAGATGAATGGACCTGAAACCTTGATCTCACTACCACACATTCTCTCTAAGCTAATTCATAAGCCACATACTGAACTGTATCTTTGATCATAACTTTAATGTGACCCTTAAGCTGAATTCAGTGAAAAAGTGCTTATGAATTAACAACATGATTGCACTGTTTAAATTTTCTGAGCTTTATTTCCTATTTCATCAATTATTTATTGATCAGGAAGTGTAGTAAACAGTTCATTATAGTAACTATTGGCACCCCCCTTTATCTAGAAACTATCCCTACCCTCAAACCATGTTTTAAATGATCCCTGGCAACAACGAGCAGTCTGGGTGTGGGCTGTAACCCAAAGTGGGACAATCAGCACTTGCCCTGTGGCAAATTTGACGCATAAATGCTCTGGAGCACCTCTTCATTGTGTATATATCGTCATGGCAAAGGGAGTCTCAAGATCCTGAATTATTAAAACAAATTTTAATAAATATTTATTGCAGAATAGTTTTAGATCCGGTGTTATTTTTCATTTTATTTTTTTCATCTTTATACATCCAGAGTCACTTATTATTGTGAAAAGAATATAGTTTAGTTTTTGACTCAAACTGTATTTCTTTTCCTGTATAATAGTGAGTTCATCACATTTACAACTGTTGTCAGAAAAGACACAATCGGTCATCTGCCATCTTAAGAATTTATATTTTCTGTGTATTGCTTCTTTGTTGTTTGCTTTGTTATCTATCTTTTGTTATAAGGTCTGTGCTTTCTTTTTTCTTCCCTCTCCTCTGGCAATATACAAAGGATATCGTCTGTTTTCAGTTTAATTAATGTTTTGTTTCCTGACTAAGTAATATGTTTAAATAGATATTTCTTGATAAAACCACTAATTCTTATGAAGTTTGAGGAAATTATAATTATACAATATTATGTATATTATATACACACTATTTCCTCTTACCATCAATTCTCTAATTTTAGTTGCAAGTTGCTATTTTTGCCTCTACTTATGTTAAATCATTATTTTTATGTTGTAATTTCCCCATAACAATTATGATTACAATGTGTTTTGAAAGCAGAATGACAATAGTTATTGAGACTTAATTTTACATTAAATATTCACTGCCAGTTCTTTTATACCTTGACATCTCAATTCATGAGTTCTTTGTTTTTTTGTTTTTTTTTTAATGATTTCTTTGATTCTTTGGTTAGTGAGGTTACCATTTCAAGTAGGTTTTTCAGGAATGCCACGTGGGTAACAGGCTTCCTGAGTCCTCACATGACTAGTGAGTTTTCATCACTCAGGAGGCAAAAAATGTCACCCCTCACATAGTCTCACTTACCTGAATCACACTCTTGTTTTATTTCTCTCAAATAATTGTTACTTTCTAAAATTATCTTATTTTGTCGCTTATTTATATGTGTTGATTTACACCATAGGAACGTAAATTCCACTGAGACAGAGACCACTGTTAAATCTTCAATCCCAGTGTTAAAGTGCTTGCTCAAAGCAGGTTGTTAATAAATACTGCTAAATGAATAAATAAAGTATAAAGTTATGGAGGAAAAACTTAAGCTCAACCTGTATTTTTTCCTTAGCAAATGACTTACTTATCCAGCCCAGATGCTTCTAATAATGGTCCTTTAATGTTCATATTCAATAACTTCACTTGGATTACTACATTGCTATTTCCCATCCTCTTCACAGCACCCAGAATGTGGTGAGTTCTGATAAACTTCAGAAAGAATTTTCTTTTATTGTATCTCTAAATATTTTTTTCCTCTTCCATTTTGTTTTCTTCCATTGACACACTAATTTTCTGAATGTGGATATGTGTTGTCTGTTCTCCATGTCTAATACCTCCTCTCTAACCGTCTGCATCACTTCTTTGTTGCTTTTTCTTTTCTTTTTTTGATTTGTTTCTGTTTTATAAACCCCCCCTTAATTCAGTTTTCTGGATCTCCCTACCCCCCCTTTTTCTCTTTAATTCCTTTGTAAGTTTTGTATGTCATTTTTCTATGTAATTTTTTTCTTTAACTTTGCCAGTCGCCTTCCATCTTATTCTTTTGCAAAGCCTTTGGTTTCAAAGAGTCTGTGCTTTCTTAAATTCTTTTAGTTCTGAATAGGTTATAATCTATAAAATCTTTCTAGATTCCTAGCATAGATCTTTTAAAATGTTCTCTTTATCTTCTGCAGCTTTTATAGGACTCCTACTGTCTCCTTCCATTTAAAAAAAATATTTACATATATCTCATACTTGTCCTCCCTGAACCAACCCCCCATCACTTAATAATCTTTGAATGAAGGCAGTTCTAGCCAAGCCTTCATTTCGCCTCTTTCCTGTTTAACAAAACATTGTTTGGATTGTTCCATTATCCAATGAACTGGAGGACTAGGAAAATATTATCTGGTCAGCAATTTCCTTGCTTAAAGGCAGGGAGAAAGCTGAGGTTATAAGAAGTGAGTCTGGAAGCTTATGTTTGTATTTTCTCCAAATACTTTTACCCATGGTCAAGTTTATGGGATCGGAAGTTTATAGTTCTAGACTTGTCTCTCATATTTTGTATTTATTTCTCTCTTTCTGGGAGAGTTAGTCATATTGGTAAAAAGTCAGTTTAGACTGCAAATTTCATCATAACCCCTCAGATTTTAAATAGCCCCCATTCAACCTATGGAACAGCAAGCATTCTTCTCTGCAATTGATCTGTTGTACATCTATTTGGTTTGCTTTAATACAAACCCCATCACTCTTGGTTGAGAATCTAAATTGCACCAAAGGAAAAAAGATACAGCACAACTAAACAGGCTCTCCTCTAGCTTGGCATTCCTGCAGATATATGATGGAGAAAGAGGTTGAAATTTCCAGCCTTTACCCCTTCACTGTAGGGCTAAGCTGTCTAATATAATAATAGCCTGAAGCCACAAGTAGCTATTTAAATTTAAATTAATTAAAATAAAATAAAATATATTCAGTTTCTCAGCTACACTAGCTAAACTTCACGTGCCCAACGTGGCTGGTAGCTACTGTATGGGATAGGGCAGATAAAGAATATCTCCATTATTACATAAAGTTCTACTGGAGAGTGCCAGGAGCTGCACAGAATTTCCTCTATATACTATCCACCTCACTGTACTCTACCTGCTAAATTGTAGAGTGTTCTGGTTACACTGTTTCTGACCAAAATTCTTTGAAATTTATGATACCATATTGAGGCTTCCATTAGTTTCCAATGGAGATGAGAGTATCTTCTTCATTTTATTTTCATCCATATAATATTCAAACAGAGAAAATCCTAAAAATGCTCTTAAAAAATCTTCATTTTTAGAAGTCCTCCATCAACTTAACATTTCAGAGTTCCCTTAAAAACAAATTTTTCTTTAAACCATAGGTCAGAGTTTCCTAGCCTATGATTTTATGCAATACTGGCTAACTTACAGTTACTTCCCTGTTAATCACTGAGAATGGAAGGAGGGATATCAAAATGGGGTATGTGACAGGTACAAGGTGCTCAATTCGCTAAATTTATTTACTGAATGAAAGTGTGAAATTTGAAGAGAATTACGCACTGGGCTCACTCAGAAATCTAGGTTTAACCAATCTGATTTAACCAACGACAGGTTAAGAATTAAGTAAAAAGCCTGTAAACATTTCATCAGTAATGTCCCTCTAGGTTGATCTACTAATCAACATTCTTTGAAACTGATATTTAAACTGCTTTCAATTCATCATTTATTTACTGTGTTATTAATTTCACAATTCCCATGTGTCTACAAAGATAATCTCAATAAAATGTTTTGCTGAAATTGAGATACCTCCTTCTATCACTGGCATTCTTCTCTAGAAGTTCTAGTAAATACCTCAAAAAAAAAAAAAAAGAAGTAAAAGTAGTTTGTCGAGAGTTAATAGTTAACTAATGGTGACTTCTGGTTTTCACCATTTCCATTTCTAAATGCTCACTATCTGTTTAACAATCTGTTTTAGAATGTTCATAGTGGGCTACATTCAAGTTTACTGATGTATATAGTTCTAGACTCTTTCCTCTTCAGTCTTTCAGAGCATAGGGACATTTGTTTATTTCCTGTCTTCTGGCCCTTGGTCTGATAACAATGTTTTAATAAGATAACCAACAGTTGCTCAAGTTCTTTCAAATCTTAGGGTACTTAGGGCATTAGCCTTCGAGAAGAAGCTTACATCTTCTTTGAAATTACTGGTTAAGGCACCAAGAAGGGCACAGTGATAGACAGTAATAACTAGCATTTCTTTAGAACTTATAGCTTACAAGTGTTTTCAAAAGCTGTTGTCATGTTTCTCAAACACATATTCGATGAATGGATAGCTTAGGATTATTTGGGGGGTTTTGTAGGAAGTACACTAGATACTAGGAGTAGAGGGAGGCAAAAAAATACGTCTTCCAAAAAAAAAAAATCTCTCCAGGTGACTGAAATTCATCTAGATTTGGGAACCACTGATACAGTAAAATGAAGACGAGTCCTGGGCACTCTTTTCAGCATTCGAACTGCCTTCATAATGTAAAGTTGTAAGTCAAAATGAACATGGTAAGCTCTAATCAACTGAAATTGATACTTGTTGAGAATTACTTATTTCAAAGACACTGAGGAGAGGCCTTACTATCTGCAACTGGGAAGACAGGCAGGAAGTCTGTGAATGACCCTAAGAGCTAAGCTGTGTGCTGTATGGACGCCATTCTGCTGAATGACATAATTAGAGTTCTGAGTTTTAGAACAATTACTCTGGAAGAATAAGTGATGAAAATAGGACTAAACTGAAAGTGGTGAGATAGTTCAGAGACTATTATAAATAGTTTAGGCAAGAGAAAAGAAAGACTTGACTAAAGCAGTGGCACCTGGGATTAAGAGGCGGGAAATGATTAGATATATTTAGGAATTAGAAAAAACATGATATTTGTTTAGTTTAAGTGTTCAGAGAGGCCTTTCTGGACTATCCTATCATGATATACCCTGCTGGAGCCATTATTCCTCCTCACACAATCTAGTTCATAGCAATCATCAAAACACATAATTATAACATAATAATTATGAATCTGTTTGCTTATTTTCCATTTCCCTCTATTGACTCTCAGCAGGGGCAACCTCCCATTTATCGATTTATTTATGTACACCAACATCTAGCACAGCAAATGGCACAGGGCAGTTATCAATAAATAACCTGTTGGTTGAATAAATGGGAAGAAGAGAGAGGAAAAAAAAGCAGTTGTGAACCACCAGCTTTCTTGTTCAAGTGTCTGGGCAAATGATGATGTTAGTCAGGATGCAAAACTATGGCAGGAAGAACAGGTCTGGGCAAGAGGATTAAGAGAGGGGGAAAGATGGAGCAACTGAGAGGTTATCGTACACAATTACAGCACGACCCCAGTCAAGAAGTAACGAGAAGCTGACCCAGGATGACTCCCAGCAGGAGTGTGGAGGATTTTAGAGATACTATAGGGGTAGAAGCTATGAAATTTGACAAACCTACACACAGGAGCAAGGGGAAAGGATTATTATTCTGAAAGTTCAAACAGAAATGACTTAAAAATGGCGGTATAGTTTATTGACTTGAAGTCAGCTGAAGCCACGTTCTGTTTTGGGAAGGGTGAATGTGAGAGGAAGCTTGAGTTTGTTTCACAAATACTGAGTTTAAAGTCCCAGAAAAACACTGAGATAAAAATGTCAATCACGTAGCTGGAAATACAAGTTTACAAAACACAAGAAAAGGTATGGTTTGAGTTTAAAAACATTGTTGATCATTACCTAAAGTGACAGTTAAAGCTGAGTAGAAGAGATCCCAGAAGGAAGAAATATATATGTGTATATGATCCAACATAAAAAGAATCAAATGTCATGAAAACAAAAGAGAAAAGAAAAACTGAAGAACTGTTTCAGATTAAAGGAGACTGAAGAGGCGTGATAACTAAAAGCAGAGCATAATTCTGGACGGGATGCTGTGCCAGAAAAAAAACTGTTATAAAAAGCTATCATTCGGACAACTGACAAAAATGGATAAAAGTATTATTATCAATGTTATCCTGAATTTGATAAGTGTACTGTGGTTATATAAGAGAATATTCTTATTCCTAGAAAATAAACCTTGAAGAGGCAAAAGTATATGATGCATTCAGTCTACTAAACTATTCAGAAAAAAAATAATGTGTGGGGTGAGGGGAGAGAAAGAGAAAGAGAGAGAGAGAATAAAAATGATAAAACAAATGTAGCAAAATGTTAAAAAGGGGTGAATTTAGATCAAAGATATAAAGGAGTTCTTTGCATCATTCTTGTAGCTTTTGTGCACACATGAAATTTGAAATAAGAAGTTAAAAAAGAATAAGGACCAAGATAGAATGCTGGAGCACAGCTTTGATTTTATAAGATCAACAGTGAAATTGATCTCCTGAGAGTGACGGCCATTGCGAGTTATTCAGGATTGAGGAGAGAAGAGGTGTAAGTTGGTAGGTATGAAAACAGCGTTCTCTATATCAATTGTTCCACCTAAACAACAAAATATGCTGATAACTCTAGTCTATTACTGTATAAAGATGTTCTGTCCCATGGACTTTCAGGTTAACAATATTGGCATCCATCATTAATTCTCCTGATATAGAGTAAATATCCTTTTTGGCCACAGAAGCTACCCAGTCCTTCTTTGAGAAAAAAAGACTGGCAGAAAACAATATCTAATTGCTTTGTGTATGTGTGTATTTTGACTCGCTGCACAAAAATATTCAAGATACATTCTTTTGCAAAAAATTTACCAAGTTTCATGAGGTTTTTCTTTCCCATCTGGAAAATAATGGGAATATTAGAGACTTTAGTTTATAATATGTTTGAAAACATGAATGCAGAATGGTTCAATTATAAAAACACACATCTCTGAATTTATTCATAATTAAATAAGAAGTATGTGGCAAAAAAAAAAAAGATACATTCTTTTGAAGTGGAGGAGAATAGGTGTATCACTTCAGAACCAGTAGTACCATTTAAGCCCAATTATAAGCAACAAATTATCCATGAATGGTTAAAGGACTCCCTGGGCCATTGTTTCTGGTGGGGCAAGGAATGTCAGATCAGACCAATACTTAATAAAGAAAAAGGAAGATAGATGAGAGGTGGATAAAACAAAATCCATACATTGTGATCCGAATATGGGTGTTTCTTATCGATTCCTTTCAAAGGCTTGTGTCTAGATTGAGAAGGAACAGATATTTTTCACCTCAGCAATAAATTTCTTAATGCTTTCATGTACACTACATTATGTACTACTATTTCCAAAGCCTTTACTAGGAAAGGAATAGAGTCAATTGTGGTAACTTAGGATGTAATGAGACCAGCTTGAGACATCCTATGTAAGTGGACAAATATATGTCAGATGTAACAGAAGCTTAAAAGCCAAGAGAAATTTGGGAACATGGGGCTAGCCTCTTTCAATATAAATGAAACAAACCAATAGGCAAATAGAACATTTTAAAGAAGAAGAGAAATCAAGTAACAAAAGATAATTTTATAGACTCTGAATAATCATTAGAGTATTTTGCAAATTTTCAAAGAAAAAAATCAAATACTAAAAATTATTTAAGAAGCACAAATTTATTGTATATTTTTTCTTTCATAAAGAGGTATGTCAAAAGTAACTTAATATAGGATTGAGAATCAAGAATTTCTGCATTCAAATAACAATTGTGATATGAATTACTTCATGTAACCATGAAAACTAAGAATAATATGAATAAAATTATCACAGAATTTATTAAGTAAACAAAGTTTAAGTACAGTACTATAGCTTTTATTTCAAATCTCAACATCCTCTATCCCATTAAGTTTATATTGAAAATGACACAAACATTTACTTGCCTGCTGAAGAAGCAAGGCAAGATTAAAAAACCAGATAAACAAAGATAAACAGTATAAGAATATGACAAAAGGTAGAATAAAAGCATGTCAAAACTGTTCTACTCTTCGGGATAAAGCACTGAATGGAAATTCAGGACAGCTGGCTGCTATATCAAGCTTTAAACTAGCCCAGTATAACATAAAACTCAATCTACTCACTAGATCTATTCCCCCTTACTTTTGTCTTCTATGAGAAGAAATGAGGACAAAATTCTCCTATTACCAGAGAAGTTGTAGGGATTGAAAGCATAATTTAGGTAATTATGAAAGCATAATTTAAGTAATATTCATTTAAAAATACTTACAAACTGAAAAAACTATTCCAAATACATCAAACCATAGTTTAAAAAAAAAAATTAAAACAACTATAACTGAAAAAAAAAAGCTATTAAAATTAATTCTGGATTACAAGCTAACACTTTAGATTCAAACATAGGTCTCTTCTGTAGGATCCCACAGATGTAACAGTGTATTCAAATTCATTCTAGTCACACTGATTGAGTTTAAAAATTTCCCCTTTGTGGCAGAAAGAATACTCAAAGTGCTTAGAGATTCAAAGTAACAGAACAAGAGGTAATAACTGTTCCTGTTCATGAAAGCTGGGTACTTGTTACTTACTATTAAATGAATTGTTGGACTTGAACTGGGACATACACAGGTCTTTTATATGCCTGAGAAAAGTCCATTTTTTGTAGAAAATTAAAGTCCTTCAGCAAAAAGCCTTTTTCATTCATGTTTGAAAGCGGCATACTACTTCCCTACATTTCTCTTTAAAATAACACAGGTTGTTTGATCATTAAATGAAGCATTTGATAAAGTAAAACTTTCAACAAAATGAAAAAGTTGAGATTAGTTATACCTGACTAGAAAATTGTGTATAGACATGTCTTGGACTTTACTTAAGCATGATTCACAGAAATCACAATGCATGTAAAGATTGAAACACACCTGTTTATTCTGATTTTGACACAAAGGAAACCAGAATCACACACTTGAGTATTAAAAACTCAACCTCTGAAAAATAAAATAATATTTTTCCTTGGGTTTCAGTATATACAAAAAATATACATGATATGCCCAAAATATTCTTAGGCAATCTATACCCAAAAAAAATTCAGTGGAGGGACTTCCCTGGTGGTCCAGTGGCTAGGACTCTGCACTCCCAATGCCGTGGGCCTGGGTTCGATCCCTGGTTGGGGAACTAGATCCCACATGCTGCAACTAAAGACCCCACATGCTGCAACTAAAGATTCCACGTGCTGCAACTAAAAGATCCTATGTGCCGAAACTAAGACCTGATGCAGCCAAATAAATAAATAAATATTTTTAAAAAAATTCAGTGGGTATTTAAAAAATATATATTGTCTTTTTCAAATAATAGTCCTAAATACTAGGTTCTTATTTTGAAACAAACAAAAAACAGGAAAAGTGAACTGCAGAGATTTAAAAAATTCACTCAAAAACAGCTTGGGTTCACCATTCTCTTTACATGGTAACTTAACCAGTGTATCAACTCTTTTGAGCTGTAGTTACAGATAATTTCAGGATCAAAAGGGACTTTAGACTCATCAAGCTACCCACTTGATACTTCGATCCTTACAAACATAATCCTACTGAATGCCTGGCCAGCTGATACCTGCACACTTCTAATGACGAAGAATATACTTGATGCCAAGGCATTTTGAAAATCCCTATTAGAAAGTTTACCTTTACCCTTTTTTGTAATGTTTACTCAGTGGTCCCAATTCTACTACTTTAGGCCTGACCACGTGAGAAAAGTACACTTCAAATATCTGTAGACAGTTATAATCTGACACTGTAGGACATTTTCTAATCTTTTGAATATGTTTGGTTATTTTCCTCTTAAGACCTTTGGTCTAGAGCTTGGGTGCCCAGACCCAGCATGATTCTATAAACAAGATAATCACCAATCACATTCTAGATATAACTTCTATTACTGTAGAATAGTATCTCCATATTAAAATCTTCCAAGCCTATACGGACATACCTCCTTTTATTGTGCTTTTGCTTTCTTGAACTTCGCACATGCTGCATTTTTCACAAATTGAAGGTTTGTGGCATCAAGCAAGTCTATCAGTGCCATTTTCCCAACATTTGCTCACTTAGTATCTGTGTCATATTTTGGTAATTCTCACAATATTTCAAACTTCTTCATTATTATTATATGTATTATGGTGACCTGGGATCAGTGATTTTTGATGTTACTAATGTAATTGTTTGGGGGCGCCATGAACCATGACTATATAAGGTAGCAAACTATTTATAATGTCCTCTGAACTATCTTCCTGTTATCAGTTTAGTATTACTTTCATCCCTCATTCTTCCGGGGTAATTGTTCTAAAACTGAGAACTCTGATCATGTCATTCAACAGAATGGCATCCAGACTGCATAGCTTGGAATTTAAGGTGATTCACAGATTCCCTGCCTATCTTCCCAGGCTCTCTCCCTCTCCTTGGGCCTCCCTATTCCCTGAGACACAGCAATACTGAAATTAGGCCAATCAGTACCCCTACAATGGCCTCCAAAGTGTTTAAGTGAAAGGAAGTGTCACACGTTTCTCATTTTAAATCAAAAGCTAGAAATGATTAAGCTTAGTGAGGAAGGCATGTTGAAAGTCGATATAGGCCGAAAGCCAGGCCTCTTGGGCTTAACAGTTAGCCAAGTTGTGGATGCAAAGGAAAAGTTCTTGAAGGAAATTAAAAGTGCTACTCCAGTGAACACAGGAATGAAGAAAGCAAAATAGCCTTACTGCTGATACAAAGCAAGTTTTAGTGGTCTGGATAGAAGACCAAACCAGCCACAACGTTCCCTTAAGCCAAGCCTAATCCAGAGAAAGGCCCTAAATCTCTTCAAGTTTTTGAAAGCTAAGAGAGGTAAGGAAGCTGCAGAAGAAAAGTTTGAACCTTGAAGAGGCTGGTTCATGGGATCATGAAATTTAAGGAAAGAAGTCAACTCCATCACATAAAACTTAAACACAAGGTGAAGCAGCAAGTGATGATGTAGAAGCTGTAGCAAGTTATCCACAAGATCTAGCTAAGATAATTAATGAAGATGCCTACAATAAACAAGTTATCAATGTAGATGGAACAGCCGTCTATTGGAAGAAGATGCCATCTAGGACTTTCATAGCTAGAGAGGAGAAGTCAATGCCTGGTTTCAAATCTTCAAAGGACAGGCTGACTCTCTTGTTAGGGGCTAATGAAGCTGGTGACTTGAAGTTGATGCCAATGTTCATTTACCATTCTGAAAATCCTAGGGCCCTAAGAATTGTGCTAAGTCTACTCTACTTGTGTTCTGTAAGTGGAACAACAAAGCCTGGATGACGGCACATCTGTTTACAACATGGTTTTACTGAATACTTCAAGCCCGCTGTTGAGACCTACTGCTCAAAAAACAAAAAAGATTCCTTTCAAAATATTACTGCTCAAGACAATGTGTTTAGTTAACCAACAGCTCTGAGGATAGATGTACAGTGAGATCAATGTTGTTCTCATCCCTGCTAACACATTGATTCTGCAGCCCATGGATCCAGGAGTAACTTCGACTTTCAAGTCTTATTATTTAAGAAATATCTTTAATTTTTTCATATGAACCATAGATTTGATATGTCTGGTTAAAAAAAATCCTGCTGTAAGATGAATAATGTTTGAGGATCTAATGTATAACACGGTGACTACAGTTGATAACACTGTATCATATAGTTGAAATTTGTTATGAGAGACCTTAAATCCTTAAATGTTCCCACCAAAAAAAAAAAAAAGGTAAATATGTGAGGTTGTGGATGTGTCAATTAACTCCATGAGGGGAGAATCCTTTCACAATGTATGTGTATATCAAATCATCACATTGTACACTTTCCATACCTTGCAATTTTATTTGTCAATTACACCTCAATAAGGCTGGGGAAAATAAACCCTATGAAGATTCGAGAAGCCACCACATCAGTAAGAAGTTTAAGTATCCACTGGTCAGAGGACTGCCAGGGCTTCCCCTCCAAAATAAAGGATAAATGATTGCATCTTGCTTATCCCTCCACCAAGAAAGAAGGTCAATAATCCCTGGTTCCAGTAATGGGTACCTGAGACACATTCCTATCTCTCACAACCTATGTTGAACAGTGGGTAATAAGAATATTCCTGGAAGCCACTGATACTCAGAAATGGCTAGCAATAATTTAACTGTAAACAGAAGTGACTGCAAACCACTTAATCAAAATGCATCCCTAACTCACTTACCCTTTCCAGGATCCCAAAAGGCCTGTGCTACTCCCATACCACCCAACAGAAGAGAAAGTTAGAGTGTAGATTAAGCAGAAAAAAATCTTCCTGCCAATGCAGGGGACGCGGGTTCGAGCCCTGGTCTGGGAGGATCCCACGTGCCGCGGAGCGACTGGGCCCGTGAGCCACAGTTGCTGAGCCTGCGCGTCTGGAGCCTGTGCTCCGCAACAAGAGAGGCCGCGATGGTGAGAGGCCCGCGCACCGCGATGAAGAGTGGTCCCCACTTGCCACAGCTAGGGAAAGCCCTCGCACAGAAATGAAGACGCAACACAGTCATAAATAAATAAATAAATAAATGAACGTGAATTTCTAAAAAAAAAAAAAAAAAAAAAAATCTTGCTGGTATTTTTATTTGGATGCCATTAAATGTACAGTTAACTTAATAGTGAGCAAGATAAAATAAAATTAGTTCTCCATCTACACCATACCCCAAAATGAACTCTGGACGGATGAAAGGTATTAACATGAAAAATATAACTATAAAAATTCATGTGGAAGAGTAAACGTACAAGAGTAGGCACAAGCATAGCCACAGCAATTCTGAAAAAGAATCTTAGAGTCAGCTGGTCAAGTTTCACTAAAAGTCTTTTGAAATTATTGACATGAATTGTAATAAGTTTATAGATTAATTAAGGAAAAATTAAATTGTGGGGATATCTAGAATCCTACTTTTTTGAAATCATCTAGCAACATTATAACCCTAAGCATGGGGATTTTCCCCTTTACTTTAATATTATAGCTCAAAAACCAGATAAGTACATTTAGCAATTTTAGGCATTTTATTAAAGTCCAAGCTTATTTTGAGTTTTAGATTCCAGACATTATTCTCATTTTTTCAATAAATCCTTGGTCCTATAATGTGCTTTAAAGTTCTGAGCACTAACATTATTTGCTGCTCATAGGTTATTTCTAGTGTGTCTAGAAATATTTTCTTTTTTTTCCTTCTTTGTCCTGATTTTAAAACTGTCCTAATTTTTTAAGGTTGGATGAAAATTAGCCTCCAAATAAGCAAAGTTTTACTATCACTTCAAGGAATTAAGAGCAAAAATTCCATTAATTAAAGCAGAGTTAACTCAGCAAATTTTTCTATAATACCAATAATTACTGTAGAACTACTATGTGCAAGACACTGTTCTAACGTGCTTTACAAACATTAAATGACTGAATTCTCCGTAATTCAGTAGATATTAAAGTATCACATGGCTTTCAGGATAAATACCAGTTGCTAGTGTATGAACAAGTAGGATAAGAAGGATTTTAGATTCAGAGTGTAGGACATTACAGAGCTTAGTATAAGCAGCCAATTTTAAGGTTTACTATTTACTATTTACACATTTACTATTCTTCTCTCTCCAAACTCACAAGCACATACCAAGTTAGCAAGTTATGAAATTTTGTGTGAATATAAGTTCTGGTTTACTTATGCTTTCTTTTAAAGCTTGTTAATTTGTCCATAAATATTATTCTAGAGCCATTACTAAATATATCACATTCAAAAACAACAACAATCTGGAAAAAGTAAAAACTACAAAGACAATTAAAAATCAGTGGTTTCCAGAGGTACAGGGGGAGGGGAAGGAATACTGAATATGTAAAGCACAAGGGATTTTTTCAGGGCAATGAAACAATTCTGTATAATAATATAATGTTGGATATGCAATGCTATGCATTTGTCAGTGTCCTCACATACAGATTTTCTGGTTCTATAAACATGGCAATTTTGTTAAATTCTATTGTGTTTCCTCACCATTAAGAGAAAAAGAAAGTATGGTTTGATTTATAAATGTATACTCTGCCTTACTGAGTATTTTCTGGTAAGGAAAGTTCCTGTTTTGGTGAGGCATTAATAAATCCTAATTCTTCCATTTACAATTAAAAAACAAACAAACAAACAAACAAACAACAAAAAAACAAAAAACAACAACAACAAGGAGCTAAGTAAATCTTTAGTGGACATGATATAGATTTATAAACAGAAGGATTATACATAATAAAAGATAATTTTTTTTTTTTTTTTTTAAATTTTATTTATTTATTTATTTATTTATTTATTTATTTATTTTTGGCTGTGCTGGGTCTTCGGTTCGTGCGAGGGCTTTCTCTAGTTGCGGCAAGCGGGGGCCACTCTTCATCGCGGGGCGGGAACCGCTCTTCATCGCGGTGCGCGGGCCTTTCACTATCGCGGCCCCTCCCGTCGCGGGGCACAGGCTCCAGACGCGCAGGCTCAGCAGCTGTGGCTCACGGGCCCAGCTGCTCCGTGGCATGTGGGATCTTCCCAGACCAGGGCTCGAACCCGTGTCTCCTGCATTAGCAGGCAGATTCTCAACCACTGCGCCACCAGGGAAGCCCAATAAAAGATAATTTTAAGATAGGTTGCAACAGCACGCTAATAAAAGCAGCTGGTTTATAAATGTTTAATTTTATATTAAGATCTTTAGAATTAGACATACTTTCACATTAGAGAAAAGATTTCTTCATTATTACATTTATTAGAATTTCTCCATGAGTCAAGTTTATAAGGTTGATGTGAATTCAGAAGTATAACAATTTGGACCATTCTGAAAGATTTTGACATTATAGAGGATTAACAATAGTTTAATTATGCGAAAACTTGCTTGAATTTTTAGTTCCGTGTACTGCTTAACCACAAATTAATCTGTAATCTTCATTTAACAAGTAAAAGACCCATTGAGATTATTTTCAAAGTTTATTTTCAAAGTTTACCAGTATGTGAAAGGTACATGAAAACTTTTCTATACTATTTTAGCAACTTTTCTGTCTGAAAGTATTTCAAAATAAAAAGCTAAAAAAAAAAGATAACCACTCTGTTTACTCTGCATGAAGTTGAACCACTAAAATACATTGTTTGATGAGATAACGATATTTACTTTAATACTCATCAGTGATTTTCCTTTTAACTAGGTTATTAAATATATTTTCTATTGATAAATTAAAGACAAATTATTCTCTCTCTTCCCCTCCCTCCAACAGACATGAACCAGAAAATATAGGTGTTTGAAAAATAAACTGGGGAGTATACAATGGTACAATCACCTTGGAGTTGTCTGGCAGGTTCTTTTAAAGTAAAACATTCATCTACTCGATGATTAGCAGTTCCACTCCTAGGTATTTATCCAAGAGAAACAGAAACATATACCCACAAAAAGACTTGTATAAAAATGTCCATAGCAGCTTTATTCATGATAGCGCCAAACTGAAAACAAACTAAACATCCATTGACAAGTGAATGAATAAACAAACTGTGGTATATTTATGCCCAGCAACAGTAAGAAATGAACTTCTGATACAACATAAAATGAATGAAAACATATAATGTTGAGTGAAAGAAGCTAGACACAAAAGGGTACATACTGTACAATTCCATTTATTTTTAGTCCATGAAGAACAAAACTAAGCTATGGTGAGAGAAATCACAAAGTGTTTGCCTCTTGATGGGTGGTAGTTGAGACTTACCAAAGGGGTATAAGGAAACTCTCTATCTAGTTTCAATATATGCAATTATTACATATGTAAATTATTACATGTAAATTACACTTCAACTGAGATGAAAATTAAACTTCTATTGAAAAACTATATTCTAAAAGAAAGAGTAACAGGAACAAAAATCGAAGAGTTTTAACATTTCTATTTTCAGGATGCTTACCTGTCTAAGAGCTGATCATGTTTTTCTAGAGCATTCTTTTCAGCCATCACTGCTCGGTCCTTTTCAGCCACAGCATTATCCCTTGCTTCTCGGAGGTTTCTAAAGTGTAAATGTACACTTCAGTTATTCCGACTACACAAGTATCCATCTTTTAAAGACTCATAAACGGGCTTGCTTGGAATTGGACTGATAATCTCAGGGACACCCTAAGGGTTGGTGTCCCACAGTGTATATTATACAAACGTGCCTGGCTTGGTGAGTTTCTCTAGCAGCACACAGCAGTGTAGGTACAAACATGGTCTAATCTCTAAATGTCATACTACCTTTCTCCACAATTCTTCTCCACAAGGGTCGAAGGTAGGGTAAACAGTCTGTATTTACATCAACTCATTTAATTCCTACCATAATCTAATGAGGTAGGTATAATTACCAACATATTATCCACAAGAGAGCTGAGGTTTTGAGAAGTTAATACATGCAATATAAAATGTTATAATGAGGGATATAGAGATCATAGGAATCCAAATGGAAATGAAGTTTGGGACACAAGCAGGAGAACAGCTAAACTGGTAACCCTGGGTCTCACATGGAGAGGAAGGAAAGAGAAGGGAACACAGAAGGACTGAGATTAGGAGAAAGTAAGGGACAAAAGACTTGAAGTCCTGATAAGATACCTAACAGATTAAGTAGAAGTGGTTGTACAGGCAAGATGGAAAACTAGAGATTGCTGTCGGAGAACAGTGATTCAGAGGTAGAGTAGTGTCTTCAGCCCTGGAATTTTAGTTCATAAGATGCAGGGGGTGACATTAGAGTAGCTAAATGAGAGAGCTGAGATGAAGGTCAATATTCATGCAGGGCTCAAGGAAGTATGAGGTCAGACTATGAGTCATCCATTTACAGTGCTGATGACAGCAGGAACTGAAACTGACAGAAAGATACATTGAGTGACACTTAAGGGGAATGTCCAAAAGGTGGAAGGTAACAATAGTGAGTAATTAGGAGCGATACAGACACATACGGGCCCTCAAAGATCAAATCCTGTTTGTTTGGTTTTTTTAAAATTTTATTTATTTATTTATGGCTGTGTTGGGTGTTCGTTTCTGTGCGAGGGCTTTCTCTAGTTGCGGCAAGTGGGGGCCACTCTTCATCGCGGTGCGCGGGCCTCTCACTGTCGTGGCCTCTCTTGTTGCGGAGCACAGGCTCCAGACGCGCAGGCTCAGTAATTGTGGCTCACGGGCCTAGTTGCTCCGCGGCATGTGGGACCCTCCCAGACCAGGGCTCGAACCCTGTCCCCTGCACTGGCAGGCAGATTCTCAACCACTGCGCCATGAGGGAAGCCCCTGTTTGTTTAATCAAAGTGGAAGTTTGAATAAAGAAAAATACCAACAGTAACTCTTCTTTCAGAGAGTCACTTAATTTTTTTTGAAAATCCTCTTCTCTAACAGAGTTATAACATAAATAAATTTGGAGTATAACATAAATGATTGTGCTCACTTAATCCCTACAAATCCTTGATGTTATACTTTCTAAGCTGCTTTACAGCTGAATAAACTGAAGTTTAGAAGGCTTAAGTCCCTAGGCCCAAGTCACACAGCCTAAGTGTTAAAGTCATAATTTGAGCCCAGCTATGTCTTACTCCAATGTGAGTGTTTTTTTATATCATATCAACCCATCTCCCAGAAAGAACTGGATTGGATATTAGAATTTGGTTTTTATTACTGATGGAGAATGTCAGTAGGGAGCCATGAAGATCCACACGGTTTGAGTAAATCTATCTAATAACTATTAGATAGAACTATTTAGTGGTCATACTTGCTGTGCCAGTGCTCAAAGTCATCTTTTGTACGGTGACGCTAACAACAATTTTAAAACTTAGAATATGTCAGCCGATAGAGATTCATCAGTAAAATAGCTTATGAGCCAGAAATAAAATAATTTTAAAAAACTGGAGTACAGATAACTCTTATTAAAAAGAAAATAACTTTTGTACACTATTATCTAAGTGCAGGTACATTTTAAAGTAGATATCACAAAATAGCAAGTCATTATTTTCTGATATCATCCTGACTGCAAAGACCTTCAGAAATATTCTACTATTATCAAATTAACTGAAACATGAAATTTTTAATTTTATAGATAGAATGAAATTCTCAAAGTATATTAAACATTTATATATTTTTCATCCCCAGAGGATCTATATATTTTAGTCAGTAAACCATCCAAAATTGGTCACAACTTTCATTTCTCAAATACTATAGCCTTATTATTCTGTAAGTTATTTCAGTTGCAAAATTCCAAGTAGATACATTTACAGTACTAATTAATCATGAATGCTTAGCTGGCAGATGGAAAAGCTTCAGTCCCTAGCTATATATATTTTCTTTACTGCAAAAATGGGCAACAGAAATAAAAGCAAATATGGTAATTAGACTTACCATGGTGATCATTTTGAAATGTATAGAACTATGGAATCACTATGCTGTGGAACAGGAACTAACATAGTATTGTAGGTCATTATACCTCAGAAACAAACAAACAAACAAACTCAGAAAAAAAGATCAGATTTGTGGTTACCAGAGGTGGGGATGGGGGGAGGGGGAATTGGATGAAAGGGGTCAAAAGGTACACACTTCCAGTTATAAGGTAAATAAGTACTAGGGATGTCACGTACAACATGATCAAAACAATGAACACTGTTGTACGTTACATATGAAAGGTGTTAAGAGAGTAAATCTTAAAAGTTCTCATCGTGAGGCAAGAAAGTTTTTTTCTATTTCTTTAATTTTGTACCTCTGTGAGATGATGGATGGCCACTAAACTTCTTGTGGTCATCATTTCATGATGTATGTAAATCAAATGATTATGCTATACACCTGAAACTATACAGTGCTGTGTGTTAATTATATTTCAAAACCAGAAGAGAAAGAAAGAAAAGAAAGAAAAGAAAGAAAGGAAGGATGGAAGGAAGGGGGAAAGTAGGAAAGAAAGGAAGAAAGAAGAAAAAGAAAGAAAGAAAGGAGGGAGGGAGGGAGGGAAGAAAGAAAGGAAGAAACAGAGAAAGAAATAAAACCCAGAATAAACAAACACTAGGGCTTATGAAAGGAGGTGTCATTAGAAGATACCAGTGCATTCACCATGCTACAATCTATACCATCCGGTTAACTATAATTAGTGCTATATTTAGGCATGAACAAAATTCTATGGCCACAAAGAAGACGAGTTGATTATTTTTAACTGGAGGAACAGATGAGTGAATGACGGGAAGACATGTAAGTTGGGCCTTGAAGGACCAATAAATAAAGGTAATTCAAAAAGAGAAAAACTGAAATGAATGGGAGAAAGTGCTAGAAGCTGAAGTTTCTACCAGTAGATTCTCTCATAGGTGTTTGCTGGTAAGATTTCTGTGTAAACTGTTCTTTTTTTTTTTTTAATAAATGTATTTATTTGCTTGTTTATTTTTGGCTGCGTTGGGTCTTCGTTGAGGTGCGCGGGCTTCTCATTGCGGTGGCTTCTCTTGTTGAGGAGCACGGGCTCTAGAGCTCAGGCTCAGTAGTTGTGGCTCACGGGCTTAGCTGCTCCGCAGCATGTGGGATCTTCCTGGACCAGGGCTCAAACCCGTGTCCCCTGAGCTAGCAGGCGGATTCTTAGCCACTGCGCCACCGGGGAATTCCCTGTAAACCGTTCTTATCAGGTACCACGCCTTCCACATCCTGCCACAACCTGCATACTTCAAGAAGAAGCAGCACAATTCCTTTTAACATAAAGATTAGAAATACTTCCTTTAATATTATGAATTGACTTTTAATGTTTCAAATTAAGTTTGAGAAATAGAAACTGAGCGATTCTTCCACTGATGATAAGAGTAATAGCAAACACAGAGTGCTCACCCTGCGCTAGGAACTTTGCTAGGCAGTGAACATATAATAACTCATTTAATCTTCATGACAACCCCACAAACTGTAGGTTGTATCACTATCTCCATTTTATGAAGAAGACTGAAACACAGAGAAGTTAAGTATTTGCCTACAACAGTCACGTGGCAAGTAAGCTATGGAGCCCAAATTTGAACCAAAACCATATGGTGCTAGAGTCTATGCTCTCCATCATACTAGGCTGCCTCTCTGAAGAGTCCCCTTGTTTCACAGAAATCTTCTCCTTGGGAAATTCTGTCATTATGAGATTTATATTACATGATTACCTCCTAACACAATAGATGTTAAATCAACAACAATTCTTGGAAGAATTGTGAATATATTATACACTTGTTTTTATGGCCCATGCTCTTTCAAACTCACACTGGTTTGATAAAACACCAGATGGATTGATTCCTGTCACAGATAAAACCAGAACTGCCATATAACTAATAAACTATCCATTTAAAAATGTTAAATGCATTAGAAAATGTAACAGAAATACAATTACAGAACAAATAGCAGGAATTCAAATGTTCTCCAAAAGACAAACTTGAAAAATTGACAGCATGAACAAGCTAATGGAGCTAAAGTTTTAAAAGTCCAAACTTGGCCATCATCAAAAAATCTACAAACAATAAATGCTGGAGAGGCTGTGGAGAAAAGGGAACCCTCTTGCACTGTTGGTGGGAATGTAAACTGATACAGCCACTATGGAGAACAGTATGGAGGTTCCTCAAAAAACGAAAAATAGAACTACCCTACGACCCAGCAATACCACTACTGGGCATATACCCTGAGAAAACCATAATTCAAAAAGAGTCATGTACCAAAATGTTCATTGCAGCTCTATTTACAATAGCCAGGACATGGAAGCAACCTAAGTGTCCATCAACAGATGAATGGATAAAGAAGATGTGGCACATATATACAATGGAATATTACTCAGCCATGAAAAGAAACGAAATTGAGTTATTTGTAGTGAGGTGGATGGACCTAGAGTCTGTCATACAGAGTGAAGTAAGTCAGAAAGAGAAAAACAAATACTGCATGCTAACACATATATATGGAGTCTAAGGAAAAAAAAAAAAAAGGTCATGAAGAACCTAGGGGCAAGACGGGAATAAAGACACAGACCTACTAGAGAATGGGCTTGAGGATATGGGGAGGGGGAAGGGAAAGCTGTGACAAAGTGAGAGAGTGGCATGGACATATATACACTACCAAACGTAAAATAGATAGCTAGTGGGAAGCAGCCACATAGCACAGGGAGATCAGCTCGGTGCTTTGTGACCACCTAGAGGGGTGGGATAGGGAGGGTGGGAGGGAGGGAGACGCAAGAGGGAGGAGATATGGGAACATATGTATATATATAACTGATTCACTTTGTTATAAAGCAGAAACTAACACACCATTATAAAGCAATTATGCTCCAATAAAGATGTTAAAAAAAATAAAAAATAAAAAAATAGAAGTCCAAACTGAGTATATAATCAAATGTAATCATAACAGAGAAAGATGCTGGGAGTTGGCCAACATTACAACAAATGTTTTAAAATATAAAAATTCAAATATCTCATCCCTAGAAATGCTTTTTAGAAAGCTAACATTTGATTCCCAAGATGTTTTTCATAATACTTTCATGTTGTTTCTTACTAACTCCATCTCGATAACACATATTTATCTCTCCTCATCCATCCTATATTTGTGTGTGGGAGGTGGATTGAGAGGAAAGATGGCAGAAAAAGGAAAAGAAACCTTATCAATCCTATGTAAAATGCAAAAGAAAAGTGAGTTTCCCAGTATTATCACTAGTGTCCAAATGTATTTTTTAACTTAGGCACTTCTTAGAGTGAAAGGGGTGCTATTAATAATTATGCTACAGAAATAGGCATAAACCAGCACTTTTGTGGAAAAACAACTGGGAGATATCACTTAAATTATCACATTCAAACAAGAAACTTAAAGAGTTAAATTCTTGACTATTTCTCCAATAAAAGGATTTTACTGAAAACCCCAGTACAAAACATACAATATCATCAGACTTCTGTACAGGAAGAAATATATTTTCTTACTACTAGAAGACCAATTTCATGGTACCAATAGGTCAAATCAAAATACATCCTTGAAAAGTGGTAAGGAAAATGTGAGAAGAATGAGAAAAACTTCAGGAACCCTTAAAATTCTAACAGGAACAAATCAGAATTTGGCAATGCCAAGAGCATGTGTTAGTCTGAATAAACATCACAAATGCCTCAGAACTTGAAATTTACTAAGGATAAACAGTGAAAGAAACAGGGTTGTCATCAGAGCTTAGCAAGCACAACTAAGCAACCCATTCTCCTCCTTTTGCCTCCATGTAAAAATATTTTTGGTCAATAAAAGTGAACATATTTTTTCCAGTTGGAACAAAAAGGGACTGAAACAGGCTGTTTATATGTCAAGCTTATTTATAGGAAAAGCATCTGAATTAATCTCTTCTACCTTCAGATTCTTCTTCCTGGACAAAACATAAAACTGCCCATTTGCATTTGATTTTAAGATGGCATGACAAAAGCCCAGGACCAGATGGCTTCACAGGCAAATTCTATCAAACATTCAGAGAAGAGCTAACACCCATCCTTCTCAAACTCTTCCAAAAAATTGCAGAGGAAGGAACACTCCCAAACTCATTCTATGAGGCCACCATCACCCTGATACCAAAACCAGACAAAGATACTACAAAAAAAGAAAATTACAGACCAATATCACTGATGAATACAGATGCAAAAACCCTCAACAAAATACTAGCAAACAGAATCCACACACACATTAAAAGGATCATACACCATGATCAAGCAGGATTTATCCCAGGGATGCAAGGATTCTTCAATATATGCAAATCAATCAATGTGATACACCATATTAACAAATTGAAGAATAAAAACCATATGATCATCTCAATAGATGCAGAAAAAGCTTTTGACAAAATTCAACACCATTTATGATAAAAACCCTCCAGAAAGTGGGCATAGAGGGAACCTACCTCAACATAATAAAGGCCATATACGACAAAACCACAGCAAACATCATTCTCAATGGTGAAGAACTGAAACCATTTCCTCTAAGATCAGAAACAAGACAAGGATGTCCACTGTCACCACTATTATTCAACATAGTTTTGGAGGTCCTAGCCATGGCAATCAGAGAAGAAAAAGAAATAAAAGGAATACAAAATGGAAAAGAAGAAGTAAAACTGTCACTGCAGATGACATGATACTATACATAGAGAATCCTAAAGATGCCACCAGAAAACTACTAGAGCCAATCAATGAATTTGGTAAAGTTGCAGGATACAAAATTAATGCACAGAAATCTCTAGCATTCCTATACACTAACAATGAAAGATCAGAAAGAGAAATTAAGGAAACAATCCCATTCACCACTGCAACAAAAAGAATAAAATATCTAGGAATAAACCTACCTAAGGAGACAAAAGACCTGTATGCAGAAAATTATAAGACACTGATGAAAGAAATTAAAGATGATACAAACAGATGGAGAGATATACCATGTTCTTGGATTGGAAGAATTAACATTGTGAAAATGACTCTACTACCCAAAGCAATCTACAGATTCAATGCAATCCCTATCAAACTACCAATGGCATTTTTTCACAGAACTAGAACAAAAAATTTCATAATTTATATGGAAACGCAAAAGACCCCGAATAGCCAAAGCAATCTTGAGAGAGAAAACGGAGCTGGAGG
Source organism: Balaenoptera acutorostrata (assembly GCF_949987535.1). Lineage (NCBI taxonomy): Eukaryota > Metazoa > Chordata > Mammalia > Artiodactyla > Balaenopteridae > Balaenoptera > Balaenoptera acutorostrata. Next base: position 33,536,979 of record NC_080081.1, read on the forward strand.
AATCAGGCTCCCTGACTTCAGACTATACTACAAAGCTACAGTAATCAAGACAGTATAGTACTGGCACAAAAACAGAAATATAGATCAATGGAACAAGAGAGAAAGCCCAGAGATAAACCCATGCACATATGGTCACCTTATCTTTGATAAAGGAGGCAAGAATATACAGTGGAGAAAAGACAGCCTCTTCAATAAGTGGTGCTGGGAAAACTGGACAGGTACATGTAAAAGTATGAAATTAGGAACACTCCCTAACACCATACACAAAAATAAACTCAAAATGAATTAAAGACCTAAATGTAAGGCCAGACACTATAAAACTCTTAGAGGAAAACATAGGAAGAACACTCTATGACATAAACCACAGCAAGATCCTTTTTGACCCAGCTCCTAGAGAAATGGAAATAAAAACAAAAATAAAAAATGGGACCTAATGAAACTTAAAAGTTTTTGCACAGCAAAGGAAACCATAAACAAGATGAAAAGACAACCCTCAGAATGGGAAAAAATATTTGCAAATGAAGCAACTGACAGAGGATTAGTCTCCAAAATTTACAAGCAGCTCATGCAGCTCAATATCAAAAAAACAAACAACCCAATCCAAAAATGGGCAGAAGACCTAAATAGACATTTCTCCAAAGAAGATATACAGATTGCCAACAAACACATGAAAGAATGCTCAACATCATTAATCATTAGAGAAATGCAAATCAAAACTACAATGAGATAGCATGTCACACCGGTCAGAATGGCCATCATCAAAAAATCTACAAACAATAAATGCTGGAGCGGGTGTGGAGAAAAGGGAACCCTCTTGCACTGTTGGTCGGAATGTAAATTGATACAGTCACTATGGAGAACAGTATGGAGGTTCCTCAAAAAACAAAAAATAGAACTACCATACGACCCAGCAATCCCACTACTGGGCATATACCCTGAGAAAACCATAATTCAAAAAGAGTCATGTACCACAATGTTCATTGCAGCTCTATTTACAATAGCCAGGACATGGAAGCAACCTAAGTGTCCATCAACAGATGAATGGATAAAGAAGATGTGGCACATATATACAATGGAATATTACTCAGCCATGAAAAGAAACGAAATTGAGTTATTTGTAGTGAGGTGGATGGACCTAGAGTCTGTCATACAGAGTGAAGTAAGTCAGAAAGAGAAAAACAAATACTGCATGCTAACACATATATATGGAGTCTAAGAAGAAAAAAACAAAGGTCATGAAGAACCTAGGGGCAAGACGGGAATAAAGACACAGACCTACTAGAGAATGGGCTTGAGGATATGGGGAGGGGGAAGGGTAAGCTGTGACAAAGTGAGAGAGTGGCATGGACATATATACACTACCAAACGTAAAATAGATAGTTAGTGGGAAGCAGCCGCATAGCACAGGGAGATCAGCTCAGTGCTTTGTGACCACCTAGAGGGATGGGATAGGGAGGGTGGGAGGGAGGGAGACGCAAGAGGGAAGAGATATGGTAACATATGTATATGTATAACTGATTCATTTTGTTATAAAGCAGAAACTAACACACCATTGTAAAGCAATTATACTCCAATTAAGACGTTAAAAAAAAAAGAATGCATGAAATAAAAGAATTCCAAGTGGATTATCTGTTATTATATAAGCAATGACTGATAATTTTTCCTTTATTTAACATAGTTGAAAAGTGAATGAATAGGACTTGAAAAAAAGAACAAAGTAGAAAGTTTATGTAACAGTTTCTTGGGGGAAGTTATGCATTTTAAGAGTGGAAACTTTTTGAGATTACTGTTAAATGAACAAGCTACATTTTCCTATCCTTTTACTTTAGTTGGTGCTCAAGCAGATTTTTTTTTTCATTTTATATATGTGAAAACTTCAGCCAAAAATAGATAAATGATTTTTTAAAATTATAAAAAAAATGTAAGCACCGAAATGCAAAACACTTTGCAATCCATTAATGTGTTGAGGTTTAAGAAGTAGCTGATGGAATAAAATATAATATATTAAAATGAAACTAGGTGACTCTGGTGGATGGTTAATTGAGGGACTACAAATGTCAGTCACCATGCTTGGTTCTGATCAAATCCCTCTCACTATAAACTTTGTGCAGCTTTTCATTTCATCTAAACCAATAGTCTGGTTTCTCAAAAGTAGGAGCAATTCATTCTTCCATTCAACAAATATTTATTGAGCACTTACAACAGACCAGACATTGGTACCTGGGAATCCAACCCTGAACAACAGAGGAAAATCCCTACTCACGTGGAGATTGCATTCTCGTAGGAAAGAAACCAAATGCATGTCAGTAGGTCCTAAGTGCTCTGGAGAAAAATGAAGTGGAGAAGGGGCTAACGGGGTGTGGGCTAGTAGGTGTGGGAGGAGTGGGGTGCCTTCACAATTTTAAACAGGGTGGTCATGAAAGATGGGAGAGAGCAGGTGACACCTGAAGATGTGGAGAAAGAGAGGAGACAGGGCTCCAGGGTATCCAGAAGTGGTGGTTAAGCTGTGGGAACTGTGAATACAAAGGACCTGAGGTGGGAAACACGCCTAACTGTTAAAGGAATAGGAGGCAGTGTGATTGAGTGAGTAGAACAGAGTAGTAAAATGAGGGTGGGGACGCTGGGCACAGATCAGGTAGCATCACAGGCCATGTTAATCACTTAAACTTTGACAGAGTGAGATGGAGTGCCTTTTTATCTGAGCAGAGGAGTGATCCAATTTTTTTTTTTTTAAATTTTATTTATTTATTTTTGCTGTGTTGGGTCTTCATTTCTGTGCGAGGGCTTTCTCCAGTTGCAGCAAGCGGTGGACACTCTTCATCGCGGTGCGCAGGCCTCTCCCGCCGCGGAGCACAGGCTCCAGACGCGCAGGCTCAGTAGTTGTGGCTCACGGGCCCAGCCGCTCCGCGGCATGTGGGATCCTCCCGGTCCAGGGCTCAAATCCGTGACCCCTGCATTGGCAGGCAGACCCCCAACCACTGTGCCACCAAGGAAGCCTGAGTGATCCAATTTGACCTACTGTTTAACAGGAACACAGAAGGAAGCTGGGGGACCACTTAAGTGGCTCTTGCAGTAATCAGAGCAAGAGATAATGAAAACTTGGACCAAGGTAGTATTTATTGATGATGAAAGATCAATAAATTCTGAAGACACAATCAAAAGGATCTGCTAATGAAATAACACATGGAATATGAAAAAGATGCTGAAGATGACCTCAAGGTTTTTGGCCTGAGCAAGAAGAAGACTAGAGTTGTCCTTAATTGCACTGGGTCAGACTGAGGCAGAGCAAGGTTGGAGGGACAGAAGTTTTCATATGGACATGTTAAATTTAAGTCGCTTATTAGATAACCAAGTGGAAGTGTCACGGAGGCAGCTGCAAAAGATGTCAAGGAGATGGGAAAGACCAGTAAAGACAGTGAGGAGGTACAGCCAGTGAGGAAGGGGAACAGTCAAAGTGTGGGATCCTGGAAGCCATTAAAGAGTGTGTTTCCAGGAGTAGGGAGTGATCAACTATATTCAATATCGCTGTGGTCAAGTAAGGTAAGAAGAGAACCTGACCGCTAGACTTTTGGGAACATGGTCTCTGAGGGCTGTGATAAAAACAGCTTTGTTGGACTGGTATGGGGGCAAAGTTTGGTAGTGGACTTTTAAAAATGAGGGTAAGGAATGAGTATATAAACTCTGCAGGAATCTGGTCACAAAGGGGAGCAAAGAAACGGGGTAGTGGCTGGAGGGGAAGTGGAGATAAAAGAGGCTTTTAAAAACAGGAGAAATAATATGCTTATACTTGACAGAGAGGGGAAAACTGCCAATATAGGAGACATACGGGAGAATTTCTGGAGTGTGCCCTTATACAGCAAAGAGGGGATGGGCTCTAGTTATAAGTGCAGAGTAGCGTCTGAGAGGCAGACCCTGTCAAAAAATTATACCATTTTATAGAAAAATAAAGGCCTCTTCCCTAATTTTCAAAATTACGAATGCTTTTACTGCTTTTATAAATTTCTAATAATCCACTCTCAGCCCTCAAGTGTGAAGCAGGGTTTGCAAGCTCTCTTAAAAGACCGAGTTTCTTTTCTAAAAACATTACCACTAAAATTAGAGTTTCTTTTTTTTTTAAAATAAATTTATTTATTTTATTCATTTATTTTTGGCTGTGTTGGGTCTTCGTTGCTGCACGTGGGCTTTCTCTAGTTGCAGTGAGCGGGGGCTACTCTTTGTTGCGGTGCGCGGGCTTTTCATTGCGGCGGCTTCTCTTGTTGTGGAGCACGGGCTCTAGGCGTGCGGGCTTCAGTAGCTGTGGCCACGGGCTTAGTTGCTCCGCGGCATGTGGGATCTTCCCGGACCAGGGTTCGAACCCGTGTTCCCTGCATTGGCAGGTGGATTCTAACCACTGCGCCACCAGGGAAGTCCAAAATTAGAGTCTCAATAAGAAATCTTTTGTCAATTTTCATAGCCTTGCCGAGTAAGATGGGAGTCTGTATTACACTGCAGAGTCAGAGCTACCTAGTTTCACCAGTTAAAAAGTCTATGATCATAGACAAATCACCACCTCTCAGTGTCTCAGCTTCCATATTTGTAAAATGGGGATACTAATACCTACAACCTCATAAACTGTCCCATTTAATTCTCTCTATAACATATGTGATACATCTATTTATGTATACTCAATAAATACTAGCTATTGTTAGTATGTTATCTAAATATGAAAATCTAGGGGAGGGGTGAGATAGGGGTATGGGATTAAAAGACACAAACTACTATGTGTAAAATAAGTAAGCAATAAGGACATATTGTACAGCACAGGGAATTATAGCCATGATTTTGTAATAACTTTAAATGGAGTATAATCCATAAAAATACTGAATCACTATGCTACACACCTGAAACTAATATAATATTGTGAATCAACTATACTTCAATACAAAATTTTTTAAATATGAAAATCTAAATTAAAAATATGAAGGTATTCACTTAGAGAATGATAATTAGGGTAATGTTTCCCAAGATCTTTTATTGTATATAAAGAAAATTATAATATTTGTAAGAGTACCCTGGGGAAAACAGAGAAAACAGCTGGAGAAGCTTCATCACCTTAAGGTCCCTTCTTGTCTCAGGGCCTTACCTGAGAACTGAGGGAAGTTATATCTGGGGCACAGTAGAGAAAAATTTCTAGTTATAAACTATGTGATCTTTTTGTTGAAAGAAATTGAAAAAGACACAAATAAATGGAGAAATGTTCCGTGCTCATGGATTGAAAGAATTAACATTGTCAAAATGTCCTTATTACCTAAAGCAATCTACAGGTTCAATGTAATCCCTATCAAAATCCCAAGATATTTTTCACAGAAATAGAACAAAACTTTCTGAAATTTATATGGAACCACAAAACGCCATGAATAGCCAAAGCAATTGTGAGAAAAAGGAACAAAGCTGCAGGCATCACACTCTCTGGTTTCAAACTATAGTACAAAGCAACAGTAATCAAAACCGCATGGTACTGGCAGAGCAAGAGATACATAGATCAATGGAACAGAATAGAGAGCCCAGAAATAAACCCACACATATGGACAATTAATTTATGACAAAGGAGCAAAGAACACACAGTGGCGATAGGATAGTCTCTCCAATAAATCGTGTTGGGAAAACTGGACAGCGACATGCAAAAAAATGAAACTAGACCACTATCTCACACCATACACAAAATTTACTCAAAATGCGTTAAAGACTTGAACGTAAGACCTGAAACCATAAAACTCTTAGAAAAAAACATAGGCAGTATGTTCTTTGACATCAATTTTAGCAATATTTTTCTAGATATGTCTTCTCAGGCAAGGGAAACAAAGGCAAAAAGAAACAAATGAATTACACCAAATTAAGAAGCTTCTGCACAGCAAAGGAAACCATCAGTAACACAACAATGACCCTACTGAATGAGAGAAGATGTTTGTAAATGATATATGCAATAAGGGGTTAATAGCCAAAATACATAAAGAACTCATACAACTCAACAACAAAAGCGACCCGATTAAAAAATGGGCAGAGGAAATTAATAGACATTTTTTAAAGAAGACATACAGATGCCCAACAGGCACATGAAAAGATGTTCAAAATCACCAGCTGGGGCTTCCCTGGTGGCGCAGTGGTTGAGAATCTGCCTACCAGTGCAGGGGACATGGGTTCGAGCCCTGGTCTGGGAAGATCCCACATACCGCGGAGCAACTAGGCCCGTGAGCCACAATTACTGAGCCTGCGCGCCTGGAGCCTGTGCTCCTCAACAAGAGAGGCCGCGATAATGAGAGGCCCGCACATCGTGATGAAGAGTGGCCCCCACTTGCTGCAACTAGAGAAAGCCCTCGCACAGAAACAAAGACCCAACACAGCCAAAAATCAAAATAATAAATAAATAATAAAGAAATTAAACAAAAAAAAAAGTTAAAGAAAAATCACCAGTTAACAGGGAAATGCAAATCAAAACCACAGTGAGCTATCACCTTTACCTGACAGAACGGTTATTAACAAAAAGGCAAGAAATAACGTGTTGAAGAGGATCTAGAGAAAAGGGAACCCTTATACACTGCTGGTGGGAATGTAAATTGGTGCAGCCACTATAAGACAGTATGGAGATTCCTCAAAAAATTAAGAATAGAACTACCATGTGATCCAGCTACCCCACTTTTGGGTATATAGTCCAAGAACAAGAAAACACTAATCTGAAAAGATATCCGCACCCCCATGATCACTGTGGCATTATTTACAATAGCCAAGATATGGAAACAATCTAAGTCTATCAACAGATGAATGGATGAAGAAGGTGTGGCATATATATATCACACACACACACACACACACACACACACACACACACACACACACAAAATGGAATACTACTCAGCAATAAAGAAAGATGAAATCTTGCCATGTGTGACAACATGGATGGACCTTGAGGGTATTATGCTAAGCGAAATATGTTAGATGGAGGAAGACAAATATCGTAAGATCTAACTCATATGTGGAATATGAAAAACTGATAAATAAATAAAAACAAAATAATGAACAAACCAAACCAAACGAAACAAACATGTAGATACAGAGAACAGAGTGGTGGTGGGAAGGGGAAGGGGAAGGCAAAATGGGTAAAGGTGATTAACTGTATGATTACAGATGAAAAATAAAATTTTGGTGGTGAGCATGTTGTAGGGTATACAGAAGTAGAAATACAATGCTGTACACATGAAACTTGTATAATGTTATAAATCAATGTTACCTCATAAATAATAATAAAATAAGCAATAATAAAATTAAAATTTTCTGGGCTTCCCTGGTGGCGCAGTGGTTGAGAGTCTGCCTGCTAATGCAGGGGACACGGGTTCAAGCCCTGGTCTGGGAAGATCCCATGTGCCGCGGAGCAACTGGGCCCGTGAGCCACAACTGCTGAGCCTGCGCGTCTGGAGCCTGTGCTCCGCAACAAGAGAGGCCGCGATAGTGAGAGGCCCGCGCACCGCGATGAAGAGTGGCCCCTGCTTGCCTCAGCTAGAGGAAGCCCTCGCACAGAAACGAAGACACAACACAGCCAAAATAAATAAATAAATAAATAAATAAATAAATAAATAAAAAAGAGATTATGAGGACTCAAGCTAAGGCAGTGATAATACCCGGCTTTAAAAAAAAAATTAAAATTTTCTTAATGAATAATAGACAAACAAATAAACCATGTGATCTCAGAGAAGTACTTTGGGGCTTGATCAGAGCTGCCATATCTGTAAAACATTAGGAATTAAGTGTTATCTTCCTTTCTCAATCTTGTCTATAACCTTGAGTTAATGGCCGTGCCTAACAATCCATCTCTCTGAGACCAGGAAAGCAGAAGAGCTGGAGTTATTCTTGTCCACTTCCTGTCAATAACCAGGTCTTGTCAATTCTACTACCTAAATAATCTTTAAATTCAGCTCTTATTCCATTTCTCATCTTCACTTAAACTTTGCGACTGTCTCCCAACCAATTTTTCTGCCCCCATGTCCTTTTCAACCATAATCCACCTCACATTGCAACCATGGTTACAAAAAATGAATATATCATGCCACCCTTTTACGGAAAAACCTCCCCAAATAACCTGACAACAGGACATTTTAAAATCTGACCCTACCCTTTACCAGCCTCCCTCACCACCCTATGAATGATATAATGAAGGAAAATCTAAGTTTTTGCATAACCCAAACTCTCCTTGCTTCATACCTGGAACACCCTATACACCTTGAAATTCTTAAATGTTATTAATTAAGCAGTGAACGCATGTGTAATCACCTATAGGCATAAGGAATATAGTTGACAATAAAAGACAGCTAACAATAAAATTTAATTTACAATTATTTGAGAAGTTAAGATACTGAAAGAGCTATCTGTAAAGCCATATACTTTCAGAATAGTCTAACTGAAAAGACAAAGTAGAATATTCTTAAGTTTTTTCATGAAAGAACTTTAAAAATTATACAGATATCTGGTAAGATATGAATGAAAGAAGTTTGTTTAAGCACTAATGAGGACATATATTTCTTAAATCATGAATGGAACCTCTGTACACTAGTTCCAATTCACCTATTGTAGTGCAGTAGGTATACTCAACTAACCTTTGTAAATAAACTTAGATGCAAGATTCAAAAGTGTTTAATAACACTCTGAGATTCTACGCATATTTTAAGTTTACGTCATTAAGTTTCTTCTTGAGTACTTTTGGAGGATGATAAATTGTGGTCAAGATGGTTTTTCTTGATACAGTGGGAAAATAAAATCACTAAAGCAATACTAACTGTTACATTTAAAAGCATATTTTTGATCCCTTTTCCCTACTGCCTTCCCCCTTTCAAATAACTGTAGAGCAATTTGAATTTCCATATTCTGTGCAGTATAAAGAGTATAATGAATATCTCTAACAAACTCATCCTTACCCTTTTTACAGCATTACTATGAGGCTAGCTGTTTCTGTGTTTATAATAATGAGACTATTTATAATAATGAGCCTTTCTTAGGTAAAGGTAGTTTTACTTTCTGGGAAAACAATCAGCTGAATTTATCTCCTCTTATTTCATTATCTCACAGTGTTAATCAGGAACAAATAAGTTAGCCATCTTATGCAGAAATTTGGACTGAAACAAACGGCATGCAGACTCTCTGTCTATATTGTCTCCAAAAAGTGGTTAAATGCCACGGAGATCAATACTTAAGAATAATTATATATTTTGTAATAGTGCCTTTCAGTGATGATAAACAATTCCATAACGTTACCAGTTTTCTTTTATATAATGCTCATTTTACTTAAATTGTCAACACAATGGATAAAATAATTTTTTAAAGTATTTCTCATAAGCAAAAGGTATCTAAGTAACTACCATTTACATACAGCTTTATAATTTATAATGTACTTTTTACACATATTACCTCATTTAGACCTTACAGATCACCCTGTGAAAGAGTATTATTAGCTCATTTTATAAAAGAGAAAATTAAACTTCAGCGATACTAAGTGACATATTCACTCAGCTAATAAGTGGTAGAGCCAAGATTTAAGTTTAGTCTCATTCCAAATCTCTTTCATAATATACTCCCTGTTCAGGGAATAATGCTTTCCTTCCAAATGTGCAAGACTGCCCTACTATGCAAGAAGTTTTTTATATAATAAATCTCACCACCACAGTGAGTTTCACTCATTATTTCCCACAGCTCCAAAATATCATTTTAAAGCAACTATAAAGTACAGAAAAAGACAAGAAACCTAACTCATAGACTGAGCCAAAGCATACATACACATTATAATCGCAACTATAGTATTTTGGATGTACCCAAATACCCAAGTTCTTTCTTTGCTTATCTCTGCCTTTTCTTAGGTCTTTATCTCTTCTCTTCCTCTTCCCTCTCAACCCCTTAACTTCACAAACTACTGGTATGACTGACTGCAGGGGCAGATATCAAGATTGCATGGCATGAGTTCCATCTTTCTTTTCCACATCTAAGAGGAGAAAATAAAAGGCACTCTCTCTTTTTTTAAAGCAGTAAAATTACTTTATTAAATCTCAACCCTTGAGTACATATCTTTTTTTTTCTTTTCCACTATGGTTTATTACAGGATATTGAATATAGTTCCCTGTGATATACAGTAGGACCTTGTTGTTTATCTATTTTATGTAAGAGTAGTTTGTATCTACTAATCCCAAACTCCCAATTTATCCCTCCCCCATCCCCTTTCCCCTTTGGTAACCATAAGTTTGTTTTCTATGTTTGTGAGTCTACTTCTGCTTTGTAAATAAGTTCATTTGTATCATATTTTAGAGTCTACATATAAGTGATATGTTATCTGTCTTTCTCTTTCTGGCTTACTTCACTTAGTGTGATAATCTCTAGGTCATCCATGCTGAAATGGCATTATTTCATTCTTTTTTTATGGCTGAGTAGTATTTCATTGTATACATATGCCACATCTTCTTTATCCATTTATCTGTCTATGGGCATTTAGATTGTTTCCATGTCTTGGCTATTGTAAATAGAGTTGCTATGAACATTTGGGTGCATATGTCTTTCTGAATTAGAGTTTTCTCCAGATATATGCCCAGGAGTGGGATTGCTGGATCGTATGGCAACTCCATTTTTAGTTTTTTAAGGAACCTCCATTCTGTTTTCCATGGTAGCTACACCAATTTACATTCCCACCAATAGTGTAGGAGGGTTCCTTTTTCTCCACACCCTCTCTGTCACTTGTTATTTGTAGACTTTTTAATGATGGCCATTCTGACCGGTGTGAGGTGTTACCTCATTAAAGTTTTGATTTGCATTTCTCTAATAATTAGCAATGTTGAACAACTTTTCATGTGTCTATTAGCCATCTTTATGTCTTCTTTGGAGAAATGTCTATTTAGGTCTTCTGCCCATTTTTTGATTGGGTTGTTTGCTTTTTTGTTATTGAGTTGTATGCGCTGTGTGTATATTTTGGAAATGAAGCCTTGTATGGTATGCAAATATTTTCTCCCATTCCATACGTTATTTTTTCATTTTGTTTATGGTTTCCTCTGTTGTGCAAAAGCTTGTAAGTTTGATTAGGTCCCATTTGTTTATTTTTGCTTTTATGTCTACTGACTTGGGAGACTGACCAAAGAAAACATTGCTATGATTTATGTCAGAGAATGTTATGCCTATGTTCCCTTCTAGGAGTTTTATGGTGTCGTGTCTTATATTTAAGTCTTTAAAAAGGTACTCTCTTAATATCCCCCAATGTATAGAAAGCAAACCAAAGGCAAAACATATTTCTCTAATCTTATTATTTAACTTTCTCCTAAAAATATTTATTGGCCAAGAGGCAAGGAGACTAAGTACAAATATGCCAGTGTAAGTACTTTATCCATTTAAATTCATATTGTAACAGCATACTTTGATAAAATAAAATTGACACAATTAAACGTCTAAGTCCAAAGCACACGATTAATTTGCTCAGACACAAAAATATCTAAATGTGTACACTTGTGTTTTCTGAATCTCATGTTTCATAACAAGGAATACTAAAATCCTTTCTTTAATTATTTTAAGTTGTAAGATTTCAAAAGAAATAATTTGCAATTTATTTTTACCTTGTGAAAGACCAGTGGAACGTAAGCTCTAACTATAGTTAAATCCTGCCAGAATGAAGAAACTGGGATTAAAAAAGATTCAGCCACATAAAACACAGGGTTGGATTACTGTAAGGTTAATACAGTGATAAAGGTGAGCCTATAGTACATACAGCTGGCTAGAAGTCCTGTGCAATTCAAATGTCTTTGGGCCTGGACTGCAGTTTGGCACCACCTGGTGGCAACCATCCACCGCAGCTTCAATATCCATGGAGTCATTCTGGATCCGGGGGCTGGCTGGGGTTTCCAGGGCAGTAGCCCCAGTCCCAGGAATTCCCTGACTAGGTGGTATCCACTTTGACGTGGCTATGGAGTCAGAACAACACAGGGGAAAAGGAAACCTGTCTTCAGCTTCCAGAAATGGTTCTGTCGTCTGTTTCTCAACCTACCTCTGCCAATCATCTTAGAGAGTAGGGGCTAGTTTACATCAATTTATGTTACCAGGGGATGCATTTTAAAGGAGTTTTTAAAAAATAAAACAACAACGGCAACAACAAAAACTAAAAAATCAGTGCATTCTCAAAATGATTACATACCAAGGTTTATGTGACTACGTGAATTGTTTGGAAGTAATCACACGTTACCATAGAAACAATCCCATAAATTTTAAGGTTATTAAGTTGGCCAATAAAAGCCTTTATTATAAAATCCATAACAGAATTGAGCCACAGGACTATAAGTACTTATTTGTAAAACAAAATAGTAGTATCACCTATGCCACAGGTCTAGCTCATGTCTAGATCTTTCTCCTGAGAGTCAGACCTTATATAGTCAACTTTTCTATTTGCATATGTAACACAGACAATGAAACTAAACTAAATTTGTCATGTTTCCCAATTAAAGCCGTGTCTTTTTCTAATGCTTTAAAACTGCATCACTATCCCCGCAGCTGCCCCAGCAAGAACTTGGTGACATCCGTAACTTCTCACTCCCCAATCCAATCTAGCCAATGAATCCTCCTCACTATTTAGTTAGGTTAGTTCCATCTCCTGAGCACTCTTCCAATCTGGCCCACATCCCCCTGTCTCTACTGCTACTAATCCAGTTCCATCTTCACTATCCGTCTTGATAAGGGAAACAACCTCTAAAAGTGGCCTCTTTGTCTATAGCATTATACTCTTCCAGTCTATCCTCCACATCACAGAATGGTCTTTTTATATAAAATTAGATCATATCATGCATATTCCCCAAATCTTTCAATTGTTCATGGTCTTAGACAATGGCTCAAATGCATGATTTGGTCCTGTTTCCCTCTTCTGTTTCATCTCTTACAACTTGCTGCCTCTTGGTCTATGGTCTAACCATACTGAATTATTCTATTTGTTCAAAAAACTTCATTTTGTCTTGCCTCCAGGGTGTGCATTAACTCCCCTAATTCCCTTCCCTCCCATAACTGACAGTCTTACGCTTAGTCATCGTGCAGGTGTTAGCATGCGCACTTCTCTCTCCACGTAGTCTTCCCTGATTCCTCCCAGGGCTGAGTTAGATACACCTTGAGTCTATGTGGTCTCATCCTGTGTATCTTGCCATTTGCTCCATTATCATCATACGTTTGATCATTGTTTCTCTATTTCTCCATTAGACTACCAGCTTTGCGAAGGCAGAGGTCACCACTGTATCTATGGCATCTGACAGGTATCCAGAACATGGTGGACCTTAATAAATATTTGCTAAATAAGTAAATTCATTGTTCTTAGAGCTCAAATGTAACCTTCTCTAATATCAGCCTTAGTCTGATTTAAAGTCTTGCTTGTTGGCAAAGATAATAGCATACACTCAAGTCAGTGCTGATGAACTAGTATGACAATTAAGTCCATTTCAAAAAAGTTTCCCTCTAAAACATCAACTTTGAAAAGCCATATGAACCATAATGATGGTATATAAAAATAACTGCTATTGAAATAAGTAGCATTTATTTTTCCCTTAATGCTGCCAATCACTAAGAAAACCTAATATATGCTGTTCTAAAAGTAACTGCATGAATAAAACTGATCCTTCTTAAAGATTATCTAACATGTCTTTAGGACCAGCAGCTATATGAGGCATAAGCAATACTTCATATTATTATTCCAGCTTCTAAAAACTTCCTGGAGAAATCACTGGCATATTACAGGAAGAACTACTGGTATCTCTTAGTACTCTCTAATTTCCTTTTCATTTCTGTCCTTAATCTGAACTAAGGTAAAGGCAAAAGGAAAAGCTAACAGGGTAATAAAAAGATAATAGGAATACCAGAATAAACAGGCCTAACATCTGATAAACCCTGTTCTAAGCTAGTTATCAAAGACCTTAGAACTTTAATATTCCATTATACTTAGATTTAGATTTATGACAAATTTTCTTTAATGTATTAAAAAAAGACATTATGTCATGAACTAAAGTTTAACTTCGATAAAACTATAAGCTTCAAACAAAGAGCAATAAAATATCACATAAAATTCTTGGGTTTTTTTACCTGTTTTCCCGTTCATACATTTCCCTGGAGGCACTTCGAAGTTGATCAATTTCTTGATTAGTTTTCAATCTGATTTGTTCCAGTTCATCACGTAGTTTATTTTCATATTCTGTTTTATAATGGTCTCTGCAAAGAGTCAAAAGGAATATCCATTTTTTTTTTGTTTGTAAAAGAAATAGGTCTTTGCCCTTCATGTAATATTTTAATATCTTATGTCAAATATGCTCTACATACAATATTACTTGAAAAACACAGTTTAGATATAAAGCTTTAAAATTCTTAAAAATACCATTCCAAACTAGTTCCGTCCAAGATTTTCTTTTAAACATATCACCGTAAAGGCTTAATTACTATATAAAATGTTCGTTCATGTTGAATAATTATTCATCTTCAAAAATATTTTACTAATTTAACACATATGGCAAAAGACGTGGAAACTAATGCGTTATGGAAGGTCCTTCATTTAGAAACAATGATCTGATGTGGTGCACATTGGGAGACAATTAATCTTAAAAAAAATGACCCGAATGTACTCTTTACAAAACCTTTCCTTCTAAGCACAACAACCATAGCCACTGTGACCTCTTAGCAAAGTCACAAAGCGTTACACAGGGTATTAGCAGAAGCACAAACTGACGAAAAATACCACAAGCTGGGAAAAATGTTATTAAGAATAAATAATTCAAGGATTATAAAGGCTATAAAGGAATAGCTTATTCATCTACTTGAAGAGAGAAGACAGGATTGAAATGCAGGAGTCTGATTCCAGAGCCTGTATCTTAAACCAGTACTCAATGCTGTCTCCTTATTCTTTTATGTTTCACACAGTCAAGAAAAGGTCAGCTTAGTCAGGTTCCACACAATTACATTTTCTTCAAGAATATACTTCTATAAAGATATTTATATACTTCCATAAAACACTTATGTAGAGATCTTAGTCACTGGGAATTAAAAAGGTTATATCATAAGAAAAAATAAATAAAAATAGTTACAGTGTATATATCCTTACCTAAAAGAAATAGGCTTTTGGTTGTTGGAAAAAACAAAATATCTTAAGAAAAAAATCAATTAGAATATGAGTAACTTATGAGGAAACGAAATGAACGATTATCTTAATATCATCCTATAGACCTTACAAAAAAATCGCTATTCTTCCCCAAAGCCAAGAGCTCCCTCAAAGAAGCTGGGGTTCATTTATATCTATTGATATGGAAAATAATGTAAATCTTACCTTGATGTTACGTACTTTTCATACATCTCTTCTCTAGCCTTTTTGGTTTCTTCAAGTTGAGTCTGAAGTCTTTCAAGACGATCCTCTTCATGGGCACAGCGAACACTGAGCTCCATGTTTTGGCGGTTGAGATATTCTTTATCCTTTTGCAGTAAAGTAACAGTATGCTGTAAGGTGCCTACCTACACACACGCAGAGACAGACAGTGTCCAGAGCAATGTCATCTTACTTTTCAAGGCTTACTGAGTTATTTTCTTTCATTTGTGCTTTTGTCCAACATATAAAGAGGGCTAATTCTTACCATGAAAATTTTCATATAAACAGAGCTACTAAAAAATCCCTTCTTTCTAGCAATTACATCAGAAAGGAAAAGAATGTCCCTCTCACAATTCTGCCCTGGGCTGTGTCCACAATCACGGTACGATAAAATACAAGTGACTCTAAAAGCTTACCTCTTTTGATAATTCACTTCTTTCTTTAGCTTGAATTATGTGAGAGCCTTCAAGTGTTTCATGTTTTCTCCTTAAGTCAGTTACTTCCTGTTCAAGTGCATCACGCTCACTATAAAATTCAAATACATTTATTTATTTTTACTAAAATAAAACTCAAACATGTATGTAAATTCTACGTCTCTTTTTATAACGAACATTTTAAAAACATCGATTATGTTTCAGGAAACTGAACAGAGATACTTCAGTGTCATTCCATGAACGATAAAGTATCTGCTTTTCAAATTTAGAAGGGACTCTGTTCAAGACCTTGTTCAGATACACAAACATGAATTTATTATCTTCAAAAAATAAATATGTAAGCTACACTAATCAGCAAAGTAAATAATAAAATTTTCTAAGGTACACTCTGGTATCTTTTCATTAATCATCTTCAATCTAATCTTGAAGCCAAAACTTTTAAAGAATTTAAAACATGGCTCTAGGCTTTCAGTTGTTAGGCTAAAAAAGGCCTTAAATCATCACTCAGATTGCATAGATGATACACAGGCAGGCATTCTTGTGATTATTTCATTCACAAATTGTTTATGATTACCCAGAGATTCTAATTTCCATTTTCAGACCACCTCTTTCCCCAACACAGCAAAATCAAGAATTGGACCAAACCTACAAACAAGTATCTTAAAAAATGAGCAGAGAAATAGATTTGCTAATTCTTAACTTGTTCTCTGCAGTGAGAATCAGTTCCTTTGCACTTGATTTCATCTACTCCCCTGGTGTTTCCATGCAGAGAGCTATTAAGAATTGTTTTTCTTTTCATTAGATTTTCAATAACTCATTTAGAAAGATGACTTCTAAGATTTCTTCTGCTTAACAAAGTATTATAATTATACTTGAGCAAAGCACAAGTTGAAAAATAACAATCACCCATAAACCCACCAACTAAAGATGACTAGCAATATTAATATTTTGGTAATGTTACTTTAAGTATTTTATGCCTTTACATACAAATGTTTTTATTCTCACAAAGTAAGGACTTTTGCTATGATTTTTTAATGTAAAAAAAAATTATAAAGCATGATACAGCAAAATACTCATGAACTTGCTATCCACAGCTGACGACAGTTACATTTGTCTATATTTGCATTAAAGTTTTGTTCTGTTTTTTAAAAAGATAGAACACTATGAGTAAAGCTGAAGTTCCCTACATTTTCTCACTGTTCCAATATCATCCCCTAGATACAATGATGAATTTCCATATCATGTGTTTTTTTACATACTTTTACTCACCAATTGTTAACATTTTGTCATATTTACTTTGTAATATTTACTAAATATTACTTCGTCATATTTATTCTCTCCCTCTCTTTTGTTCATATATGTGAATAAATATATATATATGAATTCATATATATAAAAATACACACACATATACAGGTAAACACGTCTACACACACGCACACAATTCTACATGCACATTTTTTCCCTCCCAACTATTTGTCATACGCAGACATTAAGTCCCTTTATCCCTAAATAATTTGGTGCGAATTTCCAAAGGTTAAAGATATTCTCTTATGTAATCAGAATATAATCATCGGGACTTCCCTGGCGGTCCAGTGGTTAAGACTCTCCCTTCGTTTGTCTTTCATGACATTGCCCTTTTGTAGTGCACAGGCCAACTTTATAGAATGTTGCTCAACTGTCATTTGTCTGATGTTTTTCTATGACTAGATTTAGATTAAGCACTTTGGGCAGGAATATTACAGAAGTGGTAATGTGTCCTCAATACATCAAATAAAGATGTATTGAGACGATGTCACTTAATCTCATGATTGGTGACAATAACTTTGATCATTTGCTTAAGGTGGTATCTGCCGAAGTTCTCAACTATAAAGGTATCTTTTTGCCCTTTGCAATTAATAAGTAATCTGTGGGAATTTTTTTCTTTTACAACATTTCACAGTTTATTGAGTCCTATAAAATAACTGGATAATTGATTCTACACACTTTCAGTGACATCTGAAAGGAAGAGGTATTCACCCAAATTTGCTATGGGATATATTTTAACATTCTGTTCTCTATATACTTTTACCCAGTGGCTTTAGCTTCCAATGATGACTCTGAATCAAACAGTATTATGAGGTTACAAAACAGTAATTCCCATAAGCACATGTATTTATTGGTTGGCATTCTACTGTGAATATCCTCTTTATTTACTAGCACACACTCAAGGACTCTTATTCTGTTCAATGGATTGTAACTCATTATTGTTAATATTCATTTTGATATTCAAGTTGTACCTATTTGGCCAGTTGGAGCCCCTTGAAACTAGCTATTGTGGTGTTGAATTGGAATTAGAAGTATCGGTACGATCTTATCCGTAGTATGTTAAGCCATCCTCTCACTTGCCTCTTCATTGCGCCTCTGCCTACTGAAAGAGCCTAGAAATAACGTTCAATGTAGCAATGACCAGGACCCAAATCTTAATTTCTGAATAGCATTCTCCACTAAAAGGAACCAAGACTCCTTAAAGAAAGGGCTGAGGCAACGAAATTACAAAATAAACCTGAGAACTTTCTGTTATGCCAGAAAGTTAAGGAACTGCCTGCTTTGGGGGGGAAAGAAAAAAAAGAAAGAAAGAAAGAAAGAAAGATGGGCACATGCATTTTGCTTTTTAAAATTTAATATTATGTGTTTGACTTATCCATATACACATTCAGATCTAATTTAATGATTTTAATTTTTATGTAGAATTACATTAGAAAAATAAATCACAATCTATTTTCCATGCTGCTGTTGAAAAGCATTTGAATTCTTTCTAAAAATGATGCAGTTAACATCCATGTATCTGTTTTCTTTTGCACCTTTGTGAGAATTTATCAAGGACATAAAAGTGATTTTTTTCCCCCAGTTTATCTTATATGTTTGTGACCAGACTATTTTTTAAAAATCCATTCTTTCTATTGAGTGAACCAAAGGATTCACAGTTTGGGCCACTCTTGCTTGGTTGTTTTTCTGTTCCATTTCTAGCACATGATGATGCTTATTATGTTTTTATTTCCTAAGTTTTCATTATAGAAAATAAAACATACATTAAGAGAGATGCTAAAATGAGACACCTCCCCACCTCCACTTTCATCACTCACCTGCAAGAATTATCAACTCATGACTCATCTTGGTTTGTTTACCCTTCATGCATGGCCACCCTGGATTATTCTGATGACTATGCCTTTCAGTTTTCTCCTTTCAAATTTTACTTATTATTGCTATAGATTTATAGTGGCAGAGAGGACATCAAAACACCAACTCAAAGTATCATCTTACCATCACAACCTACTTCATTTTGAAATGATTCTTTTGAAATCTAGCTTTCTTCGAAAGCCCAATAGTATAGCTATCATGGATTTCAAGCTCCAACAATCACTGTATTTTGACATAACAGTACATACATAATAATACATAATGCATGTCAGTCATGCTGGGAGTAGGAGCACCAATGTTATATCCCCCACATCCTTGCAGATTTCCTTATGGCGTTTTACAATTTATAAAGCATGCATTCAATTAACAAACACTCACTGAGTGACTACTTTAGTTCAAGAATTATTTTAGGTGCAGGTAGATATAGCAGTGAACAATTAGGATAATCTCTGTATATACACACATGCATATATATACTTTCATAAATATTACTTTATTTGATCTTCTTAATTTATATAGTGCAGTCATTGTATTAGCACCATCTCAGAGATGACAAAACTTTGGCTTAGAATGTTAAGATTTCCTAGGGACATACAGCTAAGTGGTGGTTCATTAGTACATTCCAGCAAAAAGAAAATTGTCTGCCATAGCTACTTAGCAGCAGCACAATGGGAAACATATCCTCAGAAAGTATTATTTTTTGAAAGTATGTGTGCCTTTTGTCAAAAAGGAATAGCTGACAAAACTTTAGATAAAACTGCAGAGTATTGAAATTGGTGCCATAAACTAAAAATAATCAAGTAAGATTTCAAAAATATTTACCCACATAGGATTTCACTGGGTTCCTGTCTTCTAAGCCATCACATTTGAAAAGACAAAAGCAACTTCTAAATAAAATAAAAACAACTGATATAAAAATACAATCTAAATCCAACAAACTGCCAAAACCGCATGCTTCTGTGCAATGAAGAATAAGATATATGTCAGGAGAATCAGAAGACATAAGGTATATGTCAAGAGAGTAAGAAGACAAGCCACAGACTGGAAGAAAATATTTGCCGAAGACGTATCTGATAAAGGACTATTATCCAAAATATATAAAAAACTCTTAAAACTCAACACTAAGAAAACAAACAACCCAATTAAAAAATGAGCCAGAGCCTTTAACAGACACCTCACCAAAGAAGATATACAGATGGCAAATAAGTACACGAAAAGATGTTCTGTATCATGTCATCAGGGAAATGCAAATTAAAGCAACGAGATATGACTACACACCTGTTAGAATGGCCAAAATCCAGAACACTGATAACAAATACTGGCAAGGGAGTGAAGCAACAGGAGCTCTCATTTATTGCTGGTGGAAATGCAAAATGGTACAGACACTTTGGGACAGACAGTTTGGTGGTTTCTTACAAAACTAAACATAGTCTTACAATACAAGTGTGGTCATGCTCCTTGGTATTTACCCAGAGGAGATGAAAATTTATGTCCATACAAAAAACTGGCACATGACTATTTACAGCAGCCTTATTCCTAATTGCCAAAACTTGGAAGCAACCAAGATGTCCTTCAATAGGTGAATGGATAAATAAACTGTGGTACATCTTGACAATGGAATGTTATTCATTATTCAATAACACATTACTATCCAATGAATATTATTCAAAAGAATTTATTCATTATTCAAATGAGCTATCAAGCCATGAAAAGACACGGAGGAACCTTAAATGTATATTACTAAGTCAAAGAAGCCAATCTGAAAAGGTTCCATATGGTATGATTCCAACTATATGACATTCTAGAAAAGGCAAAACCATGGAGACAGAAAAAAATAAGATACAAAGTAGAATTAACGACGTTGATGGTAAGAATTCAAGTGACTCTGATGCATGCTAAAAATGAGAACTACTGTAGCCATCTTAACTACTTACCTCTTGACTTTACCGTAGTTCTCTTGACGGTAGTCTCCTTGCTGAATTAACTGTTTTGTGTCTGCTAATTCTAAGGCCAAACGTTGACATCTAATTTGAAGCTCAGAGTAGTTTCTGCGATCTTCCTCATAAGTCTATAAATAAAAACAATAATAAAGCATTTCAAACCAAACATACTTGATCAAATTCTGTACTGAATTCTTCTGTTAAGCTGTGCGTATCCTTGCAATTTTAAAAAATCCTCAATTTTTCTATTTAGCAATTTTTCCCTAGTCAAAGACAGGTAATCTTAAACTCACTGAGTAGTTTGTAAATTCATTTGTTTAAAACTTGAGCTCTGTTTTTCATGGAAAAAATAGGCCAACTATGCTTTGGTTAATAGAATAATACATAAAATGACTACTAATGTTAAGGACGTTTTCAACATTTACGGAGTTACCATTAGATGCTAGAGACACAGAAATGAATAAAACACTGACCCTGTTCTTGAGGAGTTTACAACGAGAGACAAAGAGCCACATGAACATCAAACATTCACAATGAAAAATAGTTACTGAAGAGATTAACCATGCATTTTCAGTTGTGGTATTCGGAAAAAAAGGAGTTTTGCGGCACTTGGAACACAGTTCTACATTGATCTTCCTGGTACTCATCAGACTAGTAGAAAGGGACTGCAGAGATGTGGAAGAGGGGTAGAAGTGAAAACCTTAAAAGCACACCTGGCCCGCCTTACTACAAGCCTCGTTTTTCACCATTTCTCATAATCATACTTCACCTCCAACCCTAATAAAGATCTGAGGTTCTCTGAACACACTACGCTTCCTCTAACCCAGCGGTCCCCAACCTTTTTGGCAGCAGGGACCAGTTTCGTGGAAGACAATTTTTCCATGGACTGGGGTGGGGGCGGGGGGGCAGTTGGTTCAGGCAGTAATGCGAGTGATGGGGAGCAATGGGGAGCGGCAGATGAAACTTCACCTGCTCACCTGCCGCTCACCTCCAGCTGTGTGGCCCAGTTCCTAACAAGCCGTGGCCCGTTAGCGGTCCGTGGCCCAGTAGCGGTCCGTGGCCCGGAGGTTGGGGACCCCTGCTCTAATCTGTTCGCACTGCCTGAATAGCTGAATACTGTCAATACTCCTTTAGAGTACTGATCTTAGTGTATCATCAAATTCGTTTTTTTACACCAGAGTGTAAACTTCTCAAGGGCAGGGACTTTGTCTTGCTCACCATTGGATCTCCATCACTTTACACAGGACTTGGTATACAGTAAGAATGAAATACTTTTCAATAAATCAGTGAAGAAATGCATGAATATGGGAATGGGGAGGAGAAGCAGGACACAGAGACGGAGTCCCTACTTCTTCTTCCACTTTGAACTCATCAGATCTTGCAAGCAATCATCAACTCCACCCCCAGAACCTGTCACGGGAAATACATCCTGTCCCAAGTCGTTCTTTTTTAAGGAGCTGACGAGCTCAGTGTGGTCACATTCAGTCCACAAATACTGACCAAACTATTTCTAAGTGACTGGTCCTGGGCTAGACACTGTAGATACAAAGATGAGTAAGACTGTTTTTGTCCCCTTTAAACTATTAGACATGACTTTGAAATGTTAGCTCCCAAATTTCTATCAAAGGGCTGTTTGAAAAATGTAATAATGGAAAAACTATACTGGCTGTGCTTTGCTTTGGTATATACTATGTTCTTCTGCACTGATGTTCTCCATGAGAATGAAATGTTACTATATGGTATTTATTAGAGGATCATAGCTGAGGATACTCTATCATCTCCCCAAAGAATCATCACACACGTCATTTCAGACCTAAGTCCCAGAAGATGCTTTAGCTTCCCTGAAGAATGCTTTTACCCTTCTAAACACTACTAATCATGTAACTGTTTTGGGAGAGTGTATAGTGTTATAGTTAGGACGGAAAGCTCCAGAATTCAACTGTCCAGAACTGAATTACCTGCAGTAACACTTCGAGCACATTTACGTCTCAGCACTTCATTGTCCTAATCTACCTCATCTACCCTGTAGAGTTGTTGTGAAGATTATATCAAGTAATACATGAAAAGTGCTTATAAAAATGCTTAGCACATAGTAAATGATCATGAACTATAAATTAATATCATCACAGTGCTTTTCCTTTGCTTTGGCTACTAGGGAGATTATAGCCAAATTGATAGCTCAACCTTAATAACTGCACAAAGACTGAGACAGACTCCTGAGGAATATAAACATTTAAAGGGTGAGGAAAGGACAAAGAGCCCTAGGAACCTGAGGGAGTATTCACAGAAACAGAGGGTGAACCAGGGGCGTGTGGCGGGGACAACCGTAGAAGAGCTACTTTGAGGAGACAAGACTGTCAGGGGTACTAATTACTACTGAGAAAAAACCCACAAACAAATCCATTAACTCTTCAGGGATGGGGACAGAAAGCAGACTGCCAGGGGCTAAAGCAAATATATCTGAATACACAATATGTCCTTTTTGGTGTTATTATACATGCATTCTCTTGCTTAATACTTAACTTTATGACTGAGCAAAGTATTATCCTCATTTTTACAGTTGAGGAAACAAGGCTTGGAGAGGATAAAAGTCTCAGAGCTCACGAACAGTGTGGTAAGGACTCCAATCTAAATCTGTCAAACATCCGAACTGTAGGCAATTCTCTCTCTAGTTTAAAAGTGGAGAAAGTGAAGTAGATAGGGAAGAAAATAGAGATAAATGAAGGTTTCAAAAGATGGGACAAGCTTGGACATGTTTAAATATCGATGGGAAAGAATAGCAAAAGAGGTACTGATGCTGGAGAAAATGGGCATGGTCAGGGGGCAGGGCAGTAAAGCCCCTAAGAAGGCTCAGGGTGTGGGCTCCATCTTCTTCACTATGAAGACTTGTCTTAGACCAGCAGCCATGCTCATCATGGCAGGCTTTTCTCCAGCTGATACAGAGTGTTAAAAACTTGAATTTGGATGTCCTCAGGTAGCTCTTATCAATGCCTTACAAGTCACAGAATACTCTTTACCCTACTGCTTCACCTATTTCCTACTATCCACTTGTTTTCTAAAGGCATAGGATTTTCCACTCCTTGAAAGCCTCTTCCCACTATAAACAGTAAGAACAAACAAACAAAACAGAACGAGTGCAGATGTAAATATGCTTATGGCAAGAAATTGTGGGAGTTCTCATCTGAGGATTTCCATTTTCTCTGTGCAATGAAATGCCAAGTTATTTGCTGAGAGGGAGAAGGAAAGTGGAAAGCTGGAGATGTGAGGAGAGTGGTGAATGTGTAAAATAACTGCTGTGAAAAATGAGAGAACTAGAAAAAATAGAATTACAGCACAATTGTGTGGGCCCATTCGAAGTCGGTAACAATAAGCTTATAGCCTTGTTACTGCCTCTGTGATTTTCTCCAGTAGTGCTCACATAGAAAAATAGAGTTGAGATTCTGTCAGGCAGGTTCGATAAAAAGACAGGGAGGGGGCTTCCCTGGTGGCGCAGTGGTTGAGAGTCTGCCTGCTGATGCAGGGGACGCGGGTTCGAGCCCTGGTCTGGGAGGATCCCACATGCCGCGGAGCGGCTGGGCCCGTGAGCCACAACTACTGAGCCTGCGCGTCTGGAGCCTGTGCCCCGCAACGGGAAGGGCCGCGATAGTGAAAGGCCCGCGCACCGCGATGAAGAGCGGTCCCCGCACCGCGATGAAGAGTGGCCCCCACTTGCCGTAACCAGAGAAAGCCCTCGCACGAACCGAAGACCCAACACAGCCAAAAATAAATAAATAAATAAATAAAGTAGCTATAAAATTAAAAAAAAAAAGACAGGGAGGAATTCGAGAACACTGACAAGAGAAAGGTTTAAGACTGATAACATGATGAAGGGGGAAGAAAAGATAGGAAGATATGGATAAAAAAAAATTATATGGATTGGAAATTCTGCTAAAGATAGGTTGAAAGCAGTTGATTGAAAAATGTGGAAATATAGGAAGTAGTATGCTCAGTGGTCAGCCTGAATTGATAACTTCAGAAGTAAATCCGTTCTGGGAGACAAGGAACAGAACGTGGGCCATGAACCTGAGTGCTAAAGAAGAGAAGAGGTAATCATTCAGAATGAGAAGATCAATCAAGTGCAAGGCCAAGGTTGTGGATGAATCACAAGAAGTAACCCAGGAAGCAGCTAAGGTAGAAAGGAAGACTAAATCTAGACCAATGGTTCCACTGAGTAAAAACAATGTCCCAGTGGTTTGCAAATGAAGAAGGTTACAGAGTAGGGCATCTAGATGAAATGAATGCCCCCCCAAAGGTAGGGGTTTATGTGAGTGTGGAAGTGCCAAAATCTAAGATCTACAGAGGACATCAATACCCGGCCCTGAAATATACAGGGTATAAACTTCTGGAGCAAACAGCAATTCCATAGGAGATATGCATATGTGTGTATTTATTATATTGTACATGCATGTGTCTGTAACATAGTATATATGCGTGGGTGTGAATATATATATATATATTCTTTAAATATAAACACAATATGACCAAGTATAAGCAGAAGTTCAACACAGGAATGTACATATCCTACCAAATCTTTTAAGACTTTTCAACTGAAAAACTTCCCCTTAAATAAATGATTACCTTTATATTTTGAAAAAAATCATCTGCTTCACTTACTATTAGCAAATAAAATAGATTAAGGCATAGCTTTGGAAAAGAAGAAAAAAGAAAAAAATGAATCAAACCCATGACTGTGTAGAACTTTAAGGCTAAGGCTAAAGATGGCAGAGAAGACTACTTCGTATTATTCCTATGCATTCTTCCTGACCCGAACTCAGCAATATCTTCTGTGGGAAGACTCCAAGCCCCAAATCTGAGTTAGATGTCTGTCTTACATTTTTCCACAGCACCTGGTTCTTAGCGCATCAGAAAACACATCCCGTGTGCTGTGAGCAGCCATTACTTGCCTCTCACATCAAAGGAAAAACTAAAGGAAATTTTCTATAATTCTAGTACCTAGTACTCTGCCTATAACATAGAAAGTTTATAATTAATGTTTATGGAAAAGAAGGAGCAAAAGAGGACATTAAATAGACTGAAACCAAAGAAGGAAAAAGCTTAATCTTTTCAAACATAAAGAAAGAGAACACAAAATTTCCAATCACCAGCCATTTCTAACAGAAAATTTCTACATAAGAAGTAAATAGGTTTGGTTAACAGCAAGTCTCAATGTCCTTTTTGAATAAAGAAAAAAAACTGCATAGGGATAATGACAATTAAGTCACTGAGATTTCAACTGTTTGCCGGTTTTCTACACATCTAGAATGGAACTGATTTTGATTGCCAGAGTTAATGTCATCTTTTCCATCTCCTAAATTATTCATAAGAGGAAATAATAGAAGGCTATCTCTAGCCTGAAAAAAGTATATCTGTTATCGTAGTTGCATGTTTTCTTGTCTTGTCTGTAATCCTCGGTTTTCCTGATATGCACCCTGAAGCTCCTTGAAGACCTGCCTTATCTCTGGTTACAGCCAGTAACCCTCACATAGTAGTTACGCTGGAAATGCTTGTGGTGTCAACTAATGTTGAAATATAAAGGGACTATGCAGCACTAGCATTTAAAATAACTAGCTCAAGGGCTTCCCTGGTGGCGCAGTGGTTGAGAATCTGCCTGCTAATGCAGGGGACACGGGTTCGAGCCCTAGTCTGGGAAGATCCTACATGCCGCGGAGCAACTGGGCCTGTGAGCCACAATTACTGAGCCTGCGAGTCTGGAGCCTGTGCTCCGCAACAAGAGAGGCCGCGATAGTGAGAGGCCCGCGCACCGCGATGAAGAGTGGCCCCCACTTGCCACAACTAGAGAAAGCCCTTGCACAGAAACAAAGACCCAACACAGCCATAAATAAATAAATAAATAAATTTTTAAAAAAATCTGTGAAATAACTAGCTCAAGATGTAGCAAAAGTGACTTTAAAAATTAACGATTAGTAAATCATCAGTTTTCCAACTGAAATTAAAGAATATTATAAATCTGCAAGTAAAACACCTCAGTTGAAACAATGATATCGATGCAACATATACGCATAATTTTCTCAAAGATTTTGAGAAAAGCAGCTTGAAAGGGGCTTCTATTTCTCAGTCTGGGTGGTGGTTAAATGGGTGTGTTCACTTTGTGAAAAGTCAATTAAAATTTCTTTACAACACAAACGTTTTAAAAAAGTAAGACAAGAGGCTTCAACCAGGAAAACGCTAACTGGGGAGAAGTTCTGCAGGGATCCTGGTCTTAGGAATGGAAAGGGGGACACGCAAGGGTCACACTGAAGGGGAAAAGGGTTGAGCAGGATGGAAAGGGGTAATAAAGAGACACTCAGTTTTTTACTCTCTATATTTCTCTACTGTTTGATATAAAAACTGAAAAATTTATATTATATGGTGTTTTGGCAAAGTTATCAACTATTAGACCTTTTATATTTAAAATGAGATGCCTTCTCTCCCCCCATCCCCCCCGCACAGCTCTTATTTTCAAACAACACCAGCTGAGCGTTTCACAGTTATAGAATTTCAGAGGTGAAAGATAGACTGGAGATAATCTATTACTAACTTCTTATTTCCATGACAAGAACATTAAGGCCTAGGGGGGGGTTACGCGATTTGTCCTGGATTCCAGAGCTAGCAGAGATAGAGCTAGAATTTAGGTTCTTGAATTCATAAATAGTTCATTCCTTTCTTAACTTCAAGTTTCTGTTTTTTAAAGATTCTATTCCATGGAACCTATAAAACCACTGATTGGAAGTTAATATTATTTACTGCTCAAATCCAGGGTGTTAAAAAAAATTTATTGCAAATTTTACAGGTTCAAATATGGCTGGCACATGCATAATTCATATTTAAATTTGGACTCCCCTCCTTTAAAACAATTACTACAATTATTCCTTAAATACATATTTAAAAAATAATTTGACAAAATAACATCGAATCTAAATGTTTTCTACAAAAAGTAAAAATGTATTCAAAGATTCAATAGGCACATTTTAAACAGCCGCTGTATAAACCCAAAAGCAATTACTTTAGATGCAATTTCTAAGCATCATTTAAATCTTCTGTCTCTCACACCATGTAAACTGAGAAGAAAGTGGTAACCTATGTTTCAAAATAAATCTTTAATAAATGAAGTGATCTCCTGCCTGGGGAGAGACAGAGCAGCTAAGAAAATTAGAAATGGGAAATAGTGTCATTTATCTTACGGTCAATGGTTCAGATCAGAAGCAGTTTACGTTGGATAGCAGTTTAGTGAATGACAAGAAATGTCTTGATTAGCTATTCTGAGAAAATGAGAATTCACTCCTCAGAACTCTTACAAGTTTCACATTGCCTATAATCTACTCCAAGCAACTAAATACTGAAAAGAACAAGAAACCTAATTAATCTTTGATTGTTAAAGACTGTTCCTTTAAGAAACAACAGTCTGTTTGCTCCCAGAGACTACTTTTTGTCGTTAAGATCCTCAAGAAATATATTATTTAAGAACAAATTCTGGACTTCTTCTAAGGTCTTAAGGAAAAAAAGACAAAACTGAAGCACTGAAAGTCTACTCTGGGTTAAAAAGAAAACATGAACACTTAAATATTTTATATTACATGATAATCTTCCATATCTTTTCAATAAATGTGAACTCAAACATAAAAGTTTAAGCTTCTCTAAAAGGAAAAATTTTTTTAAATAATGAAGAAAGAGATGAGAGATGAAGAAAGGTAACTTTCATCAAGTGTCGTGGACACCAGATTAAGATAGAGACATGGGATCAAATCTGTCTCTGCTACTAACTGCTCCAGCAAGCCAAGGTCTCCGGACCTTCTCTTTTTTGGCCACGCTGGGTGGCTTGTGGGATCTTAGTTCCCCAACCATGGATTGAACCCGGGCCCAAGACAGTGAAAGCACCAAGCCCTAACCACTGGACCGCCAGGGAATTCCCAAGGTCTCTGGATCTTAACTGCTGTCTCTGCAAAGTGAGGATACTGATTCACCAACTCATTTATTTTATGTGCCTACTACTGTACTAAACATCGTATGACTATCATTCAT
This sequence comes from Balaenoptera acutorostrata, assembly GCF_949987535.1. Classification (NCBI taxonomy): domain Eukaryota; kingdom Metazoa; phylum Chordata; class Mammalia; order Artiodactyla; family Balaenopteridae; genus Balaenoptera; species Balaenoptera acutorostrata. The sequence continues at coordinate 33,565,961 of NC_080081.1, forward strand.
AACTAGCTCATGGATCTAGCAGAACCCTCCATTGCTAAACCATATGTTGATCTGTTGAGAGGCAACTTTTATAGCCAACATTTTATTCGGCAAACTACGAAAACAAATTTGAAGTACTGGCCTTTCAACAGGTATTGACCCAAATATGACTGAACCAAAAATATTTAAATCTTAACATTTTAAAATAGACCACGTGGCTGAATTATCTTTAAAATCTCGCTTACAATTCAAAGAAGTTAATTAAGTATATCAATGCAAAAAGGCATGGTTTCCCATGCCTTTTAAGTGATTTAGATAAGCATTAAAAGTATTAATAAGTGTGGGTAGAAAGAATAAAAAATTAAGTTGATTCACCAGTTTACGGTCAGGTTCAAATAATTTTTTTTAGCTCTTGAAGCAAATGAGGATGTATGGTGCAACAACAGTTGACTCATTCATGGCAAAAGAAAGTCATTTTTGTTTTACAAGTAAATTACTGTAATTATTTAAAATACTTCAACAGTTTAAACATTCACAAACACAATTTTATAAATTTTTATAAGTCTTATAAATGAAAAGATATATATTATGGAATTATCATTACATACTGATATGTTTAAGAGCAAGAATTTCATATTTTTTTATCTCTTTCTTCCCTCTCTTCCTCTTTGACTCCCATCCACATCCCCAGGTAACTCACATTAAGTAACATGTATCTTTCCCTATTCTTCTCCATGTTCATATACTCATGAACACACACAACACAAATGGGAGGATAGATACCTGGTGTAAATCCTAAATCAACTGATAATTCTCTAATTCATTCTTGTCAATGATTGCACAATATTCCAGGATGTACACTGTATGTGGTTTATGCAAACGTTTCCTTGTTGTGTTGAAAGGCATTTATGGTTACATACTAGTATTTTACTCTATGGGACAGAGTCCCAGCACTGGGGTTGCTGTGTTGAAGAATGCTTATTTTCCATTTTAACTGATGTTGTCAGATGTCTTTCCAAAAGACTATGGCAGTTCACTTTTCCACCAGTAACATTTGTATCTTTTTCCTTATATCTACAGAGATATCAGACCTTTTCCATTTTTGCCAACCTGAGTTCTCACTGTTACTTTAATTGTATTTCCCAAAATGGTAGCTAGTTTGAGCACCTGGACATTTGGATTTACACTTTTTGTGAAATGCCTATTTATAGACTTTGCCCATTTTTCCATTGGGTTGTCTATTTCTTGTTAATTTCTAAGAGCTAGAAATAGTGCTGATACTAACTTTTGATCATCTGCATTCCAATTTTTGTCCCAAATGTGCACTTCAAATATTAAACTTTGCCTGTGGTTTCCTTTTTGTCTTTTTCTTTTAAAGCTTTTTGTTTCTCTGTCTTGGCTAAGATTACCCCAGCCTCTAGAACAGCACTGTCCAATAGAACTTTCTGCAATGGTGAAAATGTTCTATATCTGTACCACCCAATATAGTAGTCACTAACTACCTGTATGGCTAGTAACACTGAGGAACTGAATTTTAATTAATTTAAATGTGAACATGTGGCCACTATATTGGACAACTCAGTCCAGAACTTAGCTACTCACAGTGTAGTCCATGAACTGGCTCAGGCCAGGAGCACTAATACGGTCCAGGAGGTGTGCCAACAGTGAACAGTCTCAGGCCCCATCCCAGAGCTACTGTGTCAGTTTTCATCTTAACCAGATCCCCAGGTGACTTGTATTTACATTAAAGTTTGCGAAGCACTGCTAATAATCATCTAAATTAGGGAGTCTCAAAACTTTTTTGGGCCATGGACCCCACTGGCAATCTGGTGATACTTGTGAACCCCTTCTGAGACTAAAGTCTCTAAAATCAAAAATTAAAATACACAGAATTACAAAGGAAACAAATTACAGCTGACCCTTGAACAACAGGTTTGAACTGCGCAGGTCCACTTACATGCAGATGTTTTTCAATAGTAAATACTACAGTACTACACGATCCGTGGTTGGTTGAATCCACAGATGCACAGCTGCTGATACGGAGGGCTGACTAGAAGTTATATGCAGATTTTCAACTGTGCAGAGGGTCAGCACCCCATGTTGTTCAGGGGTTAATTGTATACTGTAATAAAACTACTGAAATATTTTTTAAAGTTATACATGTCCTTTTTTATTAATGCATTAAAGATAAGATCTAGTGAGGGGTCTACAAGTACACTAAAGTTGAAGTAGCGATAAACATAATCTCTAAAGATATCTGCAATAACTACACTGTGATATGGAAATACCTGAATTCTAATGCTGACAGAGTCATAGGCAGTGACAGTCCTACTGTGGTTTTTGTATTTACCTGTAATTGAAGGAAATGCTAAATTTCAGTAAGAAGTGAAAATAATGTTTTTCCCATTCCACCTGGAGGCTCGTGGACCCTGAGTTAAGAATCTGCATGATTACTGAAGTAATAGCCTAGATTTCCTTCTAAAAATTTTAATCCAGCTGGAATTAGTATGTGTATATGGTATGGAATGTGAGGACCAACTTTTTTTTTTAACGGATGAATAACATCCAGTTGTGCTAGGACCCTTATACTAAAAAAACACTCTTGGGACTTCCCTGGTGGCGCAGTGGTTAAGAGTCCGCCTGCCAATGCAGGGGACACGGGTTCGATCCCTGGTCTGGGGGGATCCCACATGCCGCAGAGAAACTAAGCCCATGCGCCACAACTACTGAGCCTGAGCTCTAGAGCCTGTGAGCCACAACTACTGAGCCCACGTGCCACAACTACTGAGGCCCGCGTGCCTGGAGCCCATGCTCCGCAACGGGAGAAGCCACCGCAATGAGAAGCCCGCGCACCGAAACGAAGAGTAGCCCCCGCTCACTGCAACTAGAGAAAGCCCGTGCGCAGCCAAAAATATAAATAAATAAATAAATTTTAAAAGAAAACAACAAAAAAACCCCACTCTTTTCCAACTGAATTGAACGACCACTATTATGGTATATAATTAGACCTGTTTCTATATTTTTTTCTACTGATGCTTGTTTCTCTGCCAATATCACATTTAGTTGACCTCAGTGGTTTTGAAGTATATACTGGGATCTTGGTAGGACCAGCATCTCAGCTTTCCCCACCTTTCACATTTCTTCCCCCCACATTTGTCTTGGCAATTTCAGAACATTTATTTTATTCACATAAACTAAAATCATTTATCCAATCCCAACCCTTGTATGGCATTTCTCTCCTCCACCAAAAAATCAAAACACAGAAAATAACAAAATTATTGGGATATAATTTAACTTATAATATAAATAAGTGCATTTATTATACATTTATAATATAAATATATAAATAACTGCATTTAATTAATATATTAACAGCATATATTATTAACATATTAACATACATAACAATATATATTAATATAGTATATATCAATATGTACCATATATTAATATTAATATATTATTATATATAACAGTATATATTGATATATTAACAGTAATAATATAGGTAATATAAATAACTGCATTTATTATATATTACTTATTCAGAATATAAATAACTGCATTTAATTAATATATTAACAGTGGAAAAATTGCTATTTTTATGACTGTCTCCTTTCTGAGATATAGTGCTTCCAGGTACAACAATAAGACTTAATAGTTTTCTTCATATAAGTCCATTACTTTCCCCATGAATTAAGTATTTTCCCCCAAGTCCATCTCTAGCAGTTATTGCTCTAAACCTAGAGAAATGCTATTGGTCAATTACACATTTATACTGCATTCAGTCACAATATCAGATTTCTACATTAATTTTAGCTGGTTTTTAAACTAACAGAAAAAAAAATTTTAAATCTCCTTTCAAAGTTTTACACGGATAGTTTTTTTCTTCTTAGTGCATCTGCCAGGGTCCTCCAAGACCATGTTAGATAATAACGAGCAACCCAGTCTGTGTCTGGTTCCTGATTTTTACAGAAAAAGGTTTTACTGTTTTGCCACTTAGGATAAAGTTTTTTGCGGGCTTTTTTTAAGTAAATATTTTTAAGTCTCTTTATTTGGAATGGTCACTGAATTTTATCACCTTTCATCATTTAATGATACGATCACATGGTTATTCACCTTAAACTTGCTGATGTAATGGATAATCCTTTCCGTCCTAGAATGTTCTTTACTTAGTCGTAAAGTAGTATTCTTTTGATACAATGCTAGAATTCATTTTTGAACATTTAGAGTTTTTGCATCTTTAGCAGTAAGTAAAATTAGCCAATAGATTTGTTTCGTTTTGCTTTTGTACTATCCTTCTCAGAGCTTTCCATCTTTTTCAATACGTTTGGTATAGTTTATTTAACTGGAATCAGCTGTGCTTATAGAAATCAACTGTGACCCTATCAGGGTAATCCATCTGTGAATGTGGTAACTTCATCAATAGTACATCTTTACTCACTCTGTAATACCTCTATGGTAATCGTTCTATTCAAGTTCTCCACTTCTGCTAATTTTAGTAATCTACATTTTGTTGGGACATTTCTTTCAGTTTTCAAGCTTTTCACAGAGCCGCATGCAATATTAATTAACGTCCAATAATTCCAAACTCCTTATTTTGACTGTTCTGTTTTCTTTCCTAAGATGACTATTACATGTCTTTATTTTTCATCTTTCTCTTTAATAATAAAGGCATTTTAAGGCTATAGATCTTCCTCTGGCACAGCTTTAAATGTGTCTAAAAGATTTTGATATAGAATGTTCTCATTTTAATTGTTTTCTTGTTTTCACTTCCTCTATGATGGAAAAGATATGTTTCTCTTGTTTGTTTTTTGTTTCTTCTTTGATTTAAAAAATGTTTCTTAATTTCTAAATTTTTTCCACTCACCTTTTAATTATCGCTACTAAATTAGGATAAAAATAGGGACTACAAAATCTTTACTTAAAAATTTATTATTTTACTATGTGGTCAAGTGTATACATGATAGTTCTGTTAACTTTTCATTGACATTTTATTTATTCATTTATTTATTTTTTGGCCACCCTGTGAGGCTTGTGGGATCTTAGTTCCCCAACCAGGGATTGAACTGGGGCCCATGGCAGTGAAAGCACAGAGTCCTAAACATGGGACCGCCAGGGAATTCCCTTCACTGACATTTAAAAAAAAGTTATTCCCTGATCAAGGAATGTTAAGCTCTATACATAGCAACTAAATCAAAATTATTGATTGAATCAATTCTTCTAGCCCTGACTTATTTTTATGTCTATTAAATCTATCCAATTCTATAGAAAGTACATTATAACTTTCCCATTATTACACTTTAAGTTCTCCTTGTTTTTCTAAAACCCTTTTCTTTATAATTACTGTTACTTGATACGTAGAAGTTTGTCTCTAAAATCACCTTTTATTATTGTTTTCTGTTACCGTTTTGCAGTTTTAATCTTAAATTCCACCTTATATTTTATTACTATTACATTCTTGTTCTTTTTTCATAACTGTTAGTCCATCCCTTTAATTTTCAATCTTTATCAATATGCATTAAGCATATTCCTTATAGATAAATAGAAATGAGTGTGGTTTTACAGTCAATATGGCAGTCTCTTTCAATGGAATACTTTATTCTTCAGCTTTCTGGAGGCAAAGGAGACTTTATCCACCTTATCTGGAGTGGGAGGGGCAGGAAGTCCTATAGATTTTTACAGGCTAAGCTCTGTCAACAATCTGTTCTGATCTTGCTTTCTCATACTGTGTCCAGGCTTTGACTCAGGCCAGGGGAGAAAAACCCCAAACGTGGTAGCCTATTTCTCAGATGGCCTCTATCAAGTTCTTCCCTTGTATATGGCAAGATATTCCCTGACTGAAGACTATTCCTTTTAATGCTCTGCTTGACGAAGAGAATATGATGTCGGTGGGATTTTAAAGTTAGGTCCTAAGAAGACTTTCAGCTTTGGCCTGGGTTTCTTTATGCTTGAACACTCACTCTGGAGACCAACTGCCAGGCCCTGAGGCTGCCATGTTGAGGGACGCCTAAACTAGTCACGTGGAGAAGCCAGCTGGAGAGTGATCTGGCCCCAAACATGTGAATGAAGACTTCCGATGACTCCAGCCTCAGACAGGTAAGAAATATCCAGCTGAGCCTATCAATATTCAGAGCTGTGACAGATAAAAATTAAGTCACGAAGTTTTTAGTGCAGTTTGTTATGCAGCAATACATAACTGGAACACTAGCTTTCCCAAAGCCTAGCCGCCTGCTAGCCCTAATGAGAGCTTGGCTAAGAAGAGGCAGATCATTGGAATTGAAAAAAAAAGGAAAAATGAAATGCATTTAGGGTGTCATCTCTTTCAAATATGCCTCAATAGCAAGGCTTATTCTTTCCGTAGTTTACGTTGACTATGTCACGTAACTTCAAAATGTTAGAATAAGTAGGAGTTTATTTAGGTTTGAGTTTGGCATGGCTACACCCAGTAGTAAGTATGATGACTCAATTTTGATACTATTTTTCTCTATTTGAACTGTGCAACCTTTATTCATACAGTGACCCATGGTAACATCTGGCCATTATTTGGCTGAAATGCATATTTTACATATCAAGTTGATGGTCGTTTTTAAAATTATTTTTTGTGGTGCTAATGCCATGACAAAATTAAATGCAAACATGGGCATGAACGTCATGGGGATAATACTCTAGTATACATTATTTATTCAGATGATCCAGCATATACAGCTATTAATTACTTTTTTATATCAATAAAGAAATTAAATCATAAAGTTAAAATGATCAAAAAACCCCCCTCTTAGACACTCCGAATTATGCCTGTAGAATCTGCATTGAGATGTGTATAGCAAGAGAACAAAGTGTTCATAGTGTACCCAGATTGAAGCTACAGTACTTGGTAAGGTCCCTCATGAGTTGTCTTCCCTTCCCAAAATACGATGACATACCATCCTGGCCACTAGGTTCAAAATTTCATCTCAAGACCTAATAAACCCCTCAAAATCTGTCCCTGAAATAAATTAACAATGCCACTGAATTTCTTTAAGATTATAAACGCAGTGGCAGATGGGGAAAAAAAAAAGGCCATATTACTCTTTAAAAATTTTTTTCCTCTTACAGCCATGTATAAAACAATCAGCTAAAGGAGGCTTCTCCCTGATAACATCCTATTTTAAATTGCCTTCATTATAGCTTTCCCATGAACTCTTCCCTCCTCATGAACTTTTATCTTTAAGTCATTTACATAATTTGTAAAAATACAAGTTTATAAAGAAGCAACAGGTTTTAGATGTATACGTAAGAATGGGTTTTTAGAAACTCCAAGTAGTAATACTACAGCTAGTGTTATTCTGATTATATTCGTGGATGTTATAAATACATTAAAAAATACTAATTATTTTTTATTGCCAAGTAATGGCAATAATAATACATAAAATTAAAAATATGAAATTTAATTAAGAATATAAAGTGTTTTTGTACCTCAATAAATAAACAACAACAACAAAAGAGATTCGTGTTCATGGTCCATGAACCTGCCACATTAGAATCCTAGGTTGTTTATTAAAATTGAGATTCTTAGTTCCATCTTAAACCAAAACCAGAACCTATGAAAGTATCCAGGAATCTAAGCTTTAAGCAGTGCTTATTCAACTTAAATGTAATATAGAGAGGCAAAACTATTATTGTTTACTAATGAATTTGTCAGATAACCGAAAATAATTACAACTGATAAGTATCATCATAACATGTATCTTATAAAGGAATTTTAAATTCATCAGTTGGGCAGGATAAAAAAGAAACTTCAGAAAACAAATAGTTAATAATGCCCTGAAATAAAAAAACCCGACTAACAAGTATGTATCATTAATGAAATACTTCATTTTCATTCAAATAAAATTAACAGGATTATTCATGTATGAATACTTAAGATGAGTCTCAAGGTAATTTTGCAGAATTTTTCTCAATAGATGTAACTATGTTTCCTAAACAAGGAAGTTCTCTTAAACAAAACACTCTTCTTGCTTCCTAGTTACCAAAGTTCTCATAAGAGAAAAATATTTCACCATTTCCTCATGAAACTTAATGGCTTTAAGTACAGACTCATCAATGCCCTATATAATATTGTTAACATTTCTTTCTTTTGAAATGAAAGAAGCGTGCTGAAATAACTCTACAATAGCACAACAGCTGCACATAGCTTAGCTACGTGTACTGGACCAAAATTCTGACCGGTTACAAAGAGATTTCATAAATAGGAAATAAACGTATAGCACTTATGAAAACACTAAGTACCATACACAAGCTCATGTATGTAATACAGCTCAAAATATGCTATAATTAGACTATGTTACTGATGCTTATAAAAAAACTCTCAACTTGAAGTAAAAGATGAGCCCTATTTTCCAGTGTTAGTATCCAGATATTATTTCCAAATAACGAAAGATGTGGAAACAAATAATGAAAGAAAATTCCAGAAATCTACTAAAATTGGCACTTCAGGAAGAGAGACTTCTTTTTTAAAGGTCAAAAATCACATTTTATTACATTTCGTGTAATAGATATGAACAGATCAGTTTTTCACTTCATATCTGCCACGAACTAGCAGCTTATATGAATAAAGGCACCATTAACTGTGTGCTTGTGGGGCTTTAACATCTCTGAATGCTTTTGTTAGGTGTAACTGAAATCAGTGTAATAACTGAGACACCTTTGATCTGAAGACTACATGTTTTGCCAGAAAAGTTTCAATTTTTAAAAATTCTATCTCCCAGTTATAGGTCTACTAAATTTTATTAGAAAAACATAGTATTTGATTGGTTTAAGGCAATGGATATGAAATAAGGAATATAAATGAAAAGAAGGTAACAATGTAACACTTTGGCCTCTAGGTCAAAAATGACAAGATGTTTTGAGTAGCCCAAAACCGGTTACAGAAATAAATGGATATATGCTGCCACCACGTGGTAAAAAGAAAAACATTAAGTTCATTTTTGGAAAAGACAAAACTCAATCCAACAGTCTTAGTAAAGTGGAAAGTTTGTTTTCCTAACTCCCAGTTTTCAAACTCAGAGACATAACTAACAAATATCTTAGTTTCTCTTAGTAACCCACATGGAACGGCCATGATCCTGTCATTTTTGAGGCATTTATATTTGTCGGCTCTTGCCTCCTCTTTTAAGTTTCCTATCAATTTACTACTTGTTCTATAAAATAGTAGTACCATCTTGTATTTGTCCTGAGTTTATCCCCTTGTAAGTCAATCCTCACCTTATGTGATTTTATGATTTTGTGATTCTATGAACTTCAATCACATTTTCCCCAGCTGTTGGTGTTCATTTGACACATACTAATCTTTATATGTCCTCAGATAGTAAACTCAGATGCCCAAATACCAGATCTTACTTTCCAAACTCTGAACTTTATGGCTATATCAGGAATTCAATAATTATTAATAGGTAAGTAGTACAAACAACCAAAATTACAATGTTCAAAACTGTACATTTTGTTCAAGGTCTAGTGATGTATTTTATTTTGCCTTTAATATTTTTCTTCATAATGCCTAACGAGTCATCACCCATATCAGTACAAAGTTAAACATGTTGAGAAAAAAGATTCTCCAATGAAGCTAAGATTCTTTTTAGAGAAAATAGAGGATTTCAAAGCTAAATATTTTACATGCACAGACTGGATTTTCTCTTCCTTCACCTGTGTTTGAAACAAAATTGTAAGGTGATTCCACTTCTGGTGATGGTTCCAAGTTCCCATCTGACCAACCCTACTGCAGATACAACTTCAAATTCTGGACAAAATATAAAACAACCACCTGAAGGCACAGGAAAGTGACCAAAATCAGGCAGATTCTGGAGGGATGTCTTCTACGAGAGGAAGAAGGGAACAGCATTGGGTGAATTTCCTGGTCTCTCTCTCTCTTTTTTAAATGCCTTTTAGCTGGAAGGCAGGCCTACTATGTGCCAAGTTGGATGATAAAGGTACAACAGAATATCCTTCATCCTTCTAGCTTGAAGAACCAGAAAACAAGAGTTTGGGGCAACTCAGCTGCTCTAAAGTGAGGAGGGAATTCTAGAGACAGCCAGAAAAGGGGCACTCTGAGTTCTGTGGATAATCTCTGCCAGATCTCTGGCTGACCTCTGAACAACACATGTGTAGGACAGACCCAAGCAGTCCTACTAAGGCCAAAAAAACCTAACTGAAATTTGAGCTGCTGCCCAAGAGACAGAGTATCTGAGTATAAACCAGTTAAATTCCTGCTAAAACAAAAGCATCAGCACTGTCAAAATGCAGTCTCCACAACATAACAGTTGCAATGTTAAGATCTAAATTTGCTCCGTGATTTAAATTATCAATTTAAAGTTACTCAGCCTTTGAAGAAACAGGAAAATGTGACCCATCCTTAAAAGAAAAGACAATCAACAGAGACAAACTCTGAGGTGACTCAGATTTTGGAATTAGCAGACAAGGATTTTAAAGCAGAGATTTTAACTATTCTCAGTGGTGTAAAGGAAAATGTGCTTATAATGAATACACAAATAGCAGAGAAATAAAAACTATAATAACCGAATGGAAATCTAGAAGTGAAAAATCTGACTATTAAATTTTACACAAGAAAAACAAAAATGTATGTCCACACAAGAGCCAATGTTCAACTGTTTGTAGCAGCTTCATTTATAATGTCTCCAAAGTGGAAATAACTCACATGCCCATCAACTGGAGAATGAATATATCCATACAATTAAATATTACCCAACAATAAAAGGAACTACTGATACATTAAAAAGAAAGCAGTCTGGCAATTTCTCATAAATTAAATATGGCTGGTGGATGGACAGATGGATAGGTATGTGATTAAGATAAGCATAGTGATATGCTAACGGCAGAAATTAGGTGATGGGTATACTGGTGTTCACTGTAAAATTTTTTCTAGTTACCTATGCTCAAAAACTTTCATAATAAAACAGAAAAAAGATATAGTCTCTAGGGCTGGTGACCAGTTTTGAATATGCTGATTTGGGGATCATAAACTGAGAGGTTACATAAAAGAAAACACACAGGTTATAATCAGTCTACTTATCTTCTGAGATCTTCCTCCAATTTGCCTTACTAGCGTAGTACTCTACCACTCAGAAAAACTTTGCTATCTGCAAACTCGAGATTTTATTTTGTGCTTCCTTTCCAATATAATGTTTACTGTTTGTTTCCCTGCACTCTTTTTTTTTTTAAATTTTATTATTTTTTAAATATTTATTTATTTTGCTGCATCGGGTCTTAGTTGTGGCATGCAGGGTCTTTAGTTGCAGCACGTGGGCTCTTTGTTGCAGCATGTGGGATCTTTTATTTGCAGCATGTGGGATCTAGTTCCCTGACCAGGGATCGAACCTGGGCCCCCTGAATTGCGAGTATGGAGTCTTAGCCACTGGACCACCAGGGAAGTCCCTCCCTGCACTCCTTTTATTTTTTTATATAAATTTATTTATTTTATTTATTTGTGTTGGGTGTTTGTTGCGCGCGGGCTTTCTCTAGTTGCAGCAAGCGGGGGCTACTCTTCATTGCGGTGCATGGGCTTATCATTGTGGTGGCTTCTTCTTGTTGTGGAGCACGGGCTCTAGGCATGCGGGCTTCAGTAGTTGCGGCACGCAGGCTCAGTAGTTGTGGCTCACAGGCTCTAGAGCGCAGGCTCAGTAGTTGTGGCACACGGGCTTAGTTGCTCCGTGGCATGTGGGATCTTCCCAGACCAGGGATCGAACTCGCGTCCCCTGCACTGGCAGATGGATTCTCAACCACTGTGCCACCAGGGAAGCCCCCTGCACTCCTTTTAAAACATAAATTCCATGAGGCCAGAGACCTCTGTTTTGTTCACTGAGGTATCCCACGCACCTAGAACAATGCTTGCCACATAATCAACGTACAGTGAATTATTTATTGAATAAATTTTATTCTCATAATAATGGCCATGTGAGTGAGGCAGATGTTACATATTCTCATCCCTATTTTACAGATGGGGACTGCAGGGAGGGATAGTAAAGACTAAGTTTTTTATTCAAGATCATCACACCATCGTCAAGTTGCAGAGATGAAACTCAAACTAGTATCTCTGAATTCCCCAGATACCAGAACAGTAAATAATTTAACAAAAACCATTTCAAAAAATAACCCCCCACAATATATTGTTAAACAGAATTTCTTTTAATATTAGATATTAACATTTATTCACTATATCCTTATAAAAAGGTCCATGCTGGTGACTTTTCATTTAAAAATTTTCAGTCTATATTTTCTGAGTGTTGGGCAAGTTGACCTGTACTAGGCCCTTGACAGAGCAGAAGAATCTGACTTGAAGGGTGGCTTTAATACAAAAGTAATTCTATTATGTCTAAATCATATTCTCTGAGTTTCTAAGACCTTTTATTATGGAGATAAGGCATTACTTAATTTTCTTTTTTTCCTGAATGTGATTCAGTTCTCTCTTTATATTATTATTAAGTTCAGGAAAAGGTTTAAGACAGAAGATTATATTTTCAGCTGAGAGGTGATAAACCTTTAAGAAGCAAACTTACACATGGAAAGGTTCTGTGATGGCTAATTTTTTATGTCAACTTGGCTAGACTATGGTACCCAAATATTCAGTCAAACATTATTTTACACGCTTCTGTGAAGGCATTTTTTAGATGAGATTAACATTTAAATCAGTAGACTCTGAGTAAAGCAGTTTACCTTCCATAATGTGGTGGGCCTCATCCAATCAGCTGAGGCCTCACTAGAACTAAGACTGACCTCCCCTGAGCAAGAAGGAATTCTGTCAGCAGACTGCCTTTGTATTCAAACTGCAACCCTCCTTTGAATCTCCAAGCCTGCCAGCCTACCCCATTAGATTTTGGATTTGCCAAGCTTCCACAATCACAAGAGCCAATTCCCTAAAATATACGTCTCTCCATATATATTTACATATCCTGTTGGCTTTGTTTCTCTGGAGAACCCTAACACAAGTTCACAAACAAAACTGCTTCTGTGTTCAAGAGGTATTCATGCACTAAAAACACTCAGGAACTCTATGAGTGAAACCAGTGTTAATTTTCTATGCTTTCTATACTAAAGGTGTTAGTAAGGTTGAAACAAACTAAAATCTGGGATACAATGCCATTACTGACCCTTGAGAGTAGAAAGACTTGCTTTACCACACAGTAAAAATATGTCACATACTAACGATAATTTTAGAGATCCAAGCCTTTTTTTTTTTTTGGTCCAAAGAATCCTTTGTTCAGGAGAAAGTACTCTTAGAATCCCCAAATGTCAAAAGTGACTAAAATAGAGGTGGTTTGATAGAAACAAGGATAGAAGGCTCCTCCAGTCCTCCCTCTAAAAAATAAGAAGTCCTTGGTCTTCCCTGGTGGCGCAGTGGTTGAGAATCTGCCTGCCGATGCAGGGGACACGGGTTCGAGCCCTGGTCTGGGAAGATCCCACATGTCGCGGAGCAACTGGGCCCGTGAGCCACAATTACTGAGCCTGCGCGTCTGGAGCCTGTGCTCCGCAACAAGAGAGGCCGTGATAGTGAGAGGCCCGCGCACCGCGATGAAGAGTGGCCCTCGCTTGCCGCAACTAGAGAAAGCCCTCGCACAGAAATGAAGACCCAACACAGCCAAAAATAAATAAATACATAAATTAAAAAAATAAGAAGTCCTTGAGGGATGCTGACGTAGGTGCTGCAGAACTAAGCCTGAAAACTTATCTGTCCTGTCCCTAACGAACCCTGTGCCACACCACCACCGCTGCTGCCACCACCATCACCACCCTGGGCATTCTACAGAGACAATGGAGATTAAATGATTTGCCCAAGGCTGCAAAATTAGTTAGTAGCCAAACTGAGGTCTTCTTTGTCCTTTACTATTTTGACTTTAGATGCAAATTTTTTAAAAGTTAAGAGCTATTTTTCTAAATGTGCAAAACAGTTTACCTGCACAATGTGGCAGGTTAGCAGCAGGAAAAAACCACCATACTAGACCCCTGTGGTAGGGTTCACATCAGCACATCAGCCTCTCTGGCATCGCTCCTGATGACTTCAATGCTCCTGTGAGCAGAAAGAAGGGGAGTTTTCATTTGCCTGTAATACTGGCTCTATATTAATGACCGAAGTAGATTCTGTCCAGCACTAACAGTGCAGCAAATCTGAGCATCAAAATATAAATTAAATCATAATTGTTTATTTATGGACAACAGATCTTTGGTAAAAGTTGCCCTTGAAATAGGACACAAAATAGTTATTTATAGGCAGCCTTGCTAAAAATCACATTTTTACTTTGAAACAGAAATGTGGGCAATTCAATGAAGTAAATGGACAAATAGTATTATTTTCTTCATTTGACAGAGCAGGAAACACTGAATGACTTGTTCAAGGTCACACAAAGAATGAGTGTCCAGATATCATCTAAGGTATAACTCCAACCTACTAGAACCTGAACTCCGGAAGGGCAGACACTGTCTCTCTTGTACTCACTGCTGCCAGCACCTAGCACAGCACCAGGCATCACTGGGATGGATGCTGATATTAGTGCATGTGCTCTGAACAGGTATTAGGAGAGCTAACTGTATTCGATGAAGAGGCAAAATGACTGATAAATGCACAGGGGCTCCCTTTCTTATCACCAACGAGGCGGATCTGTAATGAAGAACTGAGAATGAAATGAGTTACAACAACAAAACACTCAGCCGGGGATTACGGTCAATATCATGGACGTACCCTGCCAAAATGAGATGGCTATTTCCAGTCTCACCTCCTTCCCACTACTTATGAAAAATCACAGCAGTCAGCACCCCCGAGTTCCATTTTTCTTTCACTGACTTTTATATTCCCTATCACAGATCTTAAGGACCTCTTGAAGCCTCTTTACACCAGGGATCAAAATTATACAAACCTCGGTCAGTTGTTTCAGTTGACCCTTGTTTTCACTTAATTCTTCTGCCAGATCTTTCTTTTTCACTTGTAGTTCAGAGATTTCCTTTCTTAATGGATTCACTAGCTCATGGAACCGAATCTTTAAAAAAAAAAAAAATCAAATTAATAAGCAGTCTCGAAACCCAAACTACAATTAAAATTGGCTAATTAATAGCACTCTCAATTATCAGTAATACATGGAAAAGTATTAAGATAATAAAGGAAAGTGTTAAGGAGTTTCAGATTATATGCCTGTACACTAAAGTTTTGTTTGTACAAAACTGATACGAGACAGTCTTTAATTGTCCTTGACCACTAATACTTCATTAAGTCTTAATGTTCAATTAAGTCCCTTCAAGGCCCAGATTATCTATAACTCCCCGCCTGTGACACAGTCTCTTTTTCCTCTCTTCTATCCGTACTCCATTTTCTCCTTACTCCTCACCTCCCACTACTGCTCACTCCACACTATCCGCTTGTTATTTCCTCAGCACATCAAGCATTCGAGAGTTTTGCTCTTGCTGTTTCCTCTGACAGAAAAGCTCTTCTCACATATAAATGTACGGCTCATGCTTTCACTCCCTTCAGGTCTCTGACCAGACATCACCCTACCAGTAAAACCCTCCCTGACTTCCCTAACCAGATTTTTTTTGGGGGGCCGCGCCACCTGTGGGATCTTAGTTCCCCGACCAGGGATCGAACCCGGTCCCTTGGCAGTGACAGCACGGAGTCCTAACCCCTGGACCGCCAGGGAAGTCCCTCCCCTATGCTGATTAAAATAGCATCCTCACTCTTCATTCCTGCTCTTTTCTCCATAGCATTTATGACAAACGTTCTACATATTTTAATTTATTGTGTGTGTTGCTTCATTGGAATGTAAGCTCTGTGAGGACAGGAATTTTTGTCTGGTTTGTGCACTGCTCTATCTCCCATGCCTAAATATAAGAAAAAGCCTACACCCTAGGTTCTTGGTGAAGTCTACTTACTACCACCGCTGTGGAAGGGATAATCAGGATGAATCAGGAGGTATTTTCATGTCACTGTTCCATTCAGTTCAGACCTCTCTTCCCACTCGTAATTCTCTTAGGGGAATTTGCCTGCCCTAACTTAGTAAAGTGTTCCAGCAAACAAGCTCCTACAAAACTAAGCTATCAGCAAATTAGGAGAGGGCAATTAGGGACTATTTATTGTATAGGCATACAATCTGAAACTCCTTAATGTATTGCTGTATTGCAGGAGTACCATATTTGGTAAGAGGCAAGTCCTAAGGCTAGTACTTGACACAATGAACCTGTGTATAATTGACTAGTTAGGACGGTACTGTCTGAAAACAAAAGATAAGACAAGGAACATTAACAGATCAGAGAACAAAAATATGTATGCCTGCCACTCATGGGATACTTTCCATCTACAATGGATAAAGCCTCAATGACAGCACTTGAGATATTTAATTGGTTTTGGACAGTACTTTGGGCAGAAGAATTATGTTCAAGCTACGTTAAATAAAACGCTGGACAAAAAACAGTACTCCATTTTGTAGGAAATCATTAATCTGGAAGCCTTATCTAAATGAGAACCAAGAGTAGCAACCACTACAGCAAAAAGAATTGATAATATTTATTATGTGTTTACGATGTTCTAAGCACTGTGTTAAGCATTTTACACACAAATTCACAGTTAATCTTCACAATTACCTCAATAGAAAGTTGCTGTTATTATTATTCTTTTTTAATTGAAGCACAGTGGATTTACAATGTTGTGTTAGTTTCCACTATACAGCAAGGTGATTCAGTTATACATATAAATATATATACATATTCTTTTTCAGATTCTTTTTCATCATAGATTATGACAAGCTATTGAATAAAAGGCACTGTTATTATTATTAACCCTTTTACAGATGAAAAAAATACAAGCCTCTTAGGGTGAAATGACCTCTATATATCACAAACTTGCAGTTTGTGTGAGATGCGTGCTCCTGGGAACCCTGGTCCCACCCTGTCACTCTGAGACCCTTTCAGGAAATCCATGTGACCAAAACTATCTTCCTAGTGATGCTAAGATTTTTTGCCTGTTTTACTCTTAATCTTATGCCCGTTAAGTGTCTGCCGGTGGCTATATGATGTGTGAGGATATCATCGCCCTTAAGGCTAATGAAGTGTGTACTTGTGTATTCCTGTGTTGTAAAAATTTCTCAGTTTTAATTTCAAATATGGTAAACATTAACAGATATAGTCTATATAAGCAAAATCTCTTTGGGGTCCTCAGTAATTTTTAGAGTGTAAATGGATGCTGATATCAGAAAGATTTGAGAACACTGCCATAGATCAATCCTTTGTACAGACTTGTGTAACCAACACTGCAGTTGAGATCCTGACCTAGATCTGTAACGATCTCCCTCATGCTGTCCCTTTATAATCACACCACTCCCCTCTACTCTAACGTCCCTAACCCCTGGCAACCACTGATCTGTTATCTCTATAATTTTTCATTTGAGAACATTATAAACTGCCACAGTTTATGATAAAATAATTCATTTCTATGGATTATCCAGCCATTAACTTTAGAGCCCTATTTATTGCTTGACTTTGGAGGTCAATGGCCAAGACCCTTTAAAATTTGGTGATCTGAACACCATTCACTCACTACCTTCAGATCAGAGCCACAGAGCCATAAAATAATTTATCAATTAGGTACTTCAAAAGTTATGGCTACTATAGAAATGGCAAATTTTAGTCTGGAAATATATGCTTTTTTTTTTTTTTTTTTTAATGATACAAGACACTTACAGACACATATTCAGGAATTGAAAGCTGATCTTCCGGAAGACCTTTTAGTTTCATATATTGGTCTTCTGTCAACTCAAAGTCACGCAGGTTTCGACGAATATCTCCAGCTTTCTCTCTCAGCTGACGGTTTGTCTCTTCTAGTTGTTTCTGTCTCAATAAAATAGTTTCCATTTCTTGTTTCATTAGTTCTTGATATTTTCTACATTAGGAGAGAATGTATAGCAAGCTTAAAAAAATCACTGAGATCTAATTTTCTCAAAGTTCCTTTTTTATAGTAACATAAAATTAAGAAATGAGAAGCTTAATAGTATTTTTGGCTCCAGCTAAATGCTGACTTAACCAGTTAAACACGAAATGACAATGCTATACTAATTACTGAATGTGCAGCCACATAAATTATTAAATAGAAAATGAATGTTCTTAATAACGTTTAAAATTCAAATTATAAAATTATACATGCCTTCTCCTTAAGGTGTAAATCTTATATATCTGCTTTGGACCCTACTCATTAAAGTAATTTTCATTTGTCTTTATCCAGGTACTTCAAGGTATACCTCTTTAAGATGGCAACACTGAACCACCACAATGTATTCATTCAACCAATGAGGTAACGAAAACAGTAATCCACACATAATCAATCACCTTTCTCAAGGAATACATGTAGTACACATTGTTAGTTGCCGACCCCAAAATTCTGAGCAGGAAGAGACCATCTGATTTTTTCCCTCTCCTACTGTGTCACTCCCATCAACATACAAACATGCTGTTATTCGTCCTGTCTTAAAATAAATGAACAAACAAGCCCTCACAATTTTTGACCCCATTTCACTGCCCCTTTTGTTTCTCAAAAGTTTTCTGTATGCACTCTCTTCAATGCCTTTCCTCTTAAACCCAAGCCAGTCAGGTGTGGTAACATTCAGATTGCTAATGATCAGTTCTCAGTTCTTTCCATCCCTATCAATAGCACTTGAGACATCTGATCTCTCCCTCCTTATACACTTTCTTCATCTGGCTTCCCAGACACCATATTTTTTTTCCTCTTCATTCTTCTCCTATTTTCTTGGTGGCACGTTCTCAGTCTTATTATCTAAGTTTGTCTTAATGTTGGAGTACTCAGTCCTCTCCTCTGTCTGTGTTCACTCCCTTGAGGAATTAATCCAGTCTCGTGACTTAAATACCATCTATATCCTAATGACTCCAGATTTATATCTCTAGATCAGACTCCTCATACACCTCCACGTGGATTTCTAATATGACAACTCTAACTTAACATGTTCCAAACTGAACTCCTGCTCTTCTCTCACAAACCTATTCCGCTATGGTTTCACCATCTTTACTTTTTTTTTTTTTGAATTTTGAATTTTATTTATTTATTTTTTATACAGCAGGTTCTTATTAGTTATCTATTTTACACATATTAATGTGTGTATGTCAATCCCAATCTCCCAGTTCATCACACACCCCCCCAACCATCTTTAGTTGACAGCAATTTCATCCCTTCATTTATTCAGGCCAAAAATGTTGGTACAATCCTTGATTCCTCTTTCTCTCCTAAACCCCACATCTAATCCATTAGGACATCCTATCAACTCTACCTTCAAAATATATTCAGAATCCAACCACTTTTTACCACTGTCAGCTATCAAGAGAATTACTGCAATAGTCTCCTACCGCCCTCTCCACTTCATTTAATTTGATCAATGCCTAAAGAATGAGAGTATAAGTCCTATTATCCAATGCAGTGGTTTTCAAAGTGTTATCCCCAAACCAGTAGCAGCATTAGCATCATCTGGGAACTTGGTAGAAATGCAAATTCTCAGGGCCCAACTCAAATCAGAATCTGAGGGTGGGACCCAACAATCTTTTTTCACAAGCCCTGCAGGTGGTTCTGATGCATGCTAAAATTTGAGAACCACTGATCTAATGTGATAGTAGCTGATAATTGGTCAGCTAATTTTTTAAAATATCAGTTAAAGAGTAAGATCTTATAGGGGCTTCCCTGGTGGCGCAGTGGTTGAGAATCTGCCTGCCAATGCAGGGGACACAGGTTCGAGCCCTGGTCTGGGAAAATCCCACATGCCGCAGAGCAGCTGGGCCCGTGAGCCACAACTACTGAGCCTGCGCGTCTGGAGCCTGTGCTCCACAACAAGAGAGGCTGCGATAGTGAGAGGCCCGCGCACCACGATGAAGAGTGGCCCCAGCTTGCTGCAACTAGAGAAAAGCCCTAGCACAGAAACGAAGACCCAACACAGCCAAAAATAAAAAAATAATAATAAAATAAAAAAAAAAAAAAAGTGAGATCTTATAAAGGGAAAATATACCTACTTTACACATTTACAGCTAATTAAAATATAGAAATAAACATTCATTGGCAACATTTTTTACATAGGGTCCAGATTTTTTGTAATATGGAGATATGCTTTGTTTTTCTGTAAATCATTTTTCATGATTTCCAAGTTTGATTTCTTTACAATGGCAGGAGACCTTTTTAAAAGACACTTGGGAAATCTGAGGATACTTTTTATGGATTTGATTTTTGCCCCTAATCTCTAAACACCTCTTGCTTACACTTAATTTGATGATTTTTTAGTCACTCACTTTAATTGAATCTTTCCAAAGAATTCATTATAGTTTGCAAAGAAATGACATATGTTTTTTGTACTCATTTTTAAATATAATTTTAATTAAGTGTAAGTATGATTATATAAGTATAATAAGTATGATTGGCATAGGCATATTTGAGAGTAAACACAACAGACTCTGGATAATCACACAACTGAGCTGGAGAAAGTATGTAGGCAAACAAAAGGTACATTAACCCAGGAGAATTCAATGGGCCATAAGAATATATCAGTATGTTCTACAGAGCAAATGAAGAAAGGTTAATCCAGACAGCCAGTTAAGTGGTGGTGAGTTTAGAGAGCTTCCATTGTCATTTATGGTTCACTTACACTGGCAATATTTGTTGAATAAATGTTGAATTCTGGCTTTTTGTATTTTGTGTACGTATCAAGTAGTTTTTTTGTCAGTCTGGATGTAAAAATTATTACCGTCTTTGATTTAAGATTTCTCTATTTTAGCTTACCATCACATGCATGAATAGGTAATGACATAACTAACTGCTAGATAGGTATTGCTGCTTTTTAAAACTTTTACCTGGCATCCTTTTGTTGAAAAGTCAATTGGTTGTCTAATCTCAATGATAGTAGCTGCTTCTGGTGAAGTGCATCATTAAGCTTCTCTTCCAATTCTTCAATCTTAAAAAAGAGGAAAAGGTAAATTATACGGTCAGTTTGCAAATTTATCGTTTAATGAAACCTTCTGTTTGTTCATACAAATGGTTGTTAAACTATGCTTTGAATCTGCTGCCTTATAAATGTTTTTTTGCCAGGCTGTCATTAAGATCATTTTTTCCCGTTAACCTAATCTAAGTGAAAAACCCTTTGCCAACTGGAATTTTTATGCTGGTGCCTCACCCAGGTAATTATTTCCTGGCCAGACCCTGCATATATACCTCAGATCCATCTGTAATCTCTGCCTACTATACATCTTCAATTGACTACATGGGTGATGCTATAAAGGTCCAAAATGCACCTAGTCAACAACCTCACCTATCTTATATTCCTTGCATCTCCCTGGTCTCCAAAGCAAAAAAATCTGAGTCAGGCATATTTGATATATCTCCTCCATTGCTTATTCTGATCTGACATCATTGTTTTTATTGTTGAGTTCATTCCATAAAAAGCTGTCAAAACTATACCATCCTCTTTAATACCCATTGACAAGTCTTCAGTTAGACCCCTGTCATCTCTCACCTGGATTATTATAATGGTTTCCTAACTGGTTTCCCTGCCTTCAGTTTTGCCAATCTCCAAAACTATCTTCCTTTATCTTATCTTTTAAAAATGCTATCAAAAATTTATTTCCCCACTTTTAAATGCTTCAGAGGATCCTCACTGTCTTCAGAATAAATTTCAAACTTCATGGCATACGAGTCCTTCTTGATCTGGCCCTTACCTACCATGTCTCTCGTCACTAGCTTAAAAGAAAACTCTGTTCCAGCAAAAGTAAGTGCTTGCCATTCCCCCAATATGCTGTGCTCCTTCTTAAGCCTCCATGCACCTGAGTTCACTCTTAGACTATTTAAAAAATTCTTTACTCTTTCCCTTTCAACCCAGGCAATTCTTGTTCACCTTTTAAAATATGCAGATTAACTTAACAGTCAGTCCTTAATATATTCAAGTGAATTCCTCTCGCATCATCAAATTCTCCTTCTCTACTGAACTATTCCTGTCATTAAACAAACATGTTTTTGCCTCCCATTAAAAAACCCAACAAACCACACTCCCTTGATCCCACCACTTCCTCTGCTACAGTACCATTTTCTCTGCTCACCATCGGAGCAAAACTTCCATACGGTTTTTGTCCCACACTATTCCAGTAACAATTCTTGTTAAAGTTATGAATCCCATCCATCATGCCCAGTCCCATGGTTATTTCTGCCTATTTATCTTACTTGACAGCATGATTTGGCAGAGCTGACCACTCCATCCTCTTTCACCGTACGTGATACTCCTCCTGGTTTTCCTCCTTAACTCACTGGACCCTCTTAAGGTTCTCAGGTTCCCTTGCTGGATTTTCTTCCTTTAACCCATTTCTAATGTTTGACTACTCCTTGACTTGGTTTGGGGTCCTCTACTCTCCCAGCTAATGCCATCAAATCCCATAGCTTTAAGTGGCACCTACATGCCGATGTATATTACGTGTGTGTGCACACACACACACACACACACACACACACCCACCCACTCCCTGGTCATGGACTGCCCTCTAAAGTCAGAGCGACAATTCCATTTAGGAGTCTAATGGGCGGGCATTTAAAGTTTAACATATTCAAAACAGAACTTAAACTTTATCTCCTATATCAGTTTTCTCCCAGCCTTCTATTTCTCAGTAAACGGCTCCAGGAGATGAAGCCAAAAAGTTAGGAGTCTTACGTAAGGCAACAGCCTAATACTGTCTTCCTCTTCTACCTTATCTGCTCTTAGTCTATTACTTCACTGACATTTTGAAAATAAAAATCAGGACATGTCACTCCAGCCTCCTAAAGTCTGCAAATGGCTTCTCTAATACATAATCTAAAGCAAGGGTTAATATACCATGGTGATGGGCCAAATCCAGCCCATGTCCTGTTCCTGATTAGCCCACGAGCCAAGAATAGGTTTTACATTTATAAAGTTGCTAAAAGAAAAAAAAAAAAAAAAAAAAAGGACGAATATGTGATAGACCACACGTGGCCTGCAAAGCATAAAATATTTACTGTCTGGCCCAGGCCTTTACAGAGAAAGTTTGCTGACTCCCTATCCAAAGCAGAAAACTCCCACTGCTGAGCAATGCCACGTCACATGATCCTGACGATATCTTGTTTAATTGTTGTTTGATCATGTCTCTCACTTGAATGTGATCTCCAGAAAAAAGGGACTCTGTCATATTTACTGCTATATTCCTGGCAACATGTCTCAATAAACGTCTTAAATCAACAAAAGATAACCACATTCCTCATAATTACTATTTCACAAATCAAGAAAACTGTTACCACAAGGAGAAACTTCCGCTTTTTTCAGGATTAGAACTTTTACAATTTTAACTGACTTTTAGATTAAGTCCCTCAACTCAGAGACAGTCAAGCTAAGGAGATTCACTCCTCCATTTCCAAGCAATAAAGAATCCACAGATCTCCAATGAGAGATAAACAAAGAGAGACTTTGGCATTTAAAAACTGACAGGCAAGAAGAATGAGGAGGAAAGGAATAAGGAGGTGGAATAAGGAAAGCGATTTAGGCAGCAATAAGTGGGGATAAAAGTGCAAAGCTAACAGTCCTCTAAGATTAGGGAGTTTGGCCTGAGCCGCTTGCCTTCCAAGCGCTCTCAGTCGGCAAGCAGCTGAGTGGGGAGCGGGAATCCATGCTTTTTAAGTTTCCTGGGACCAACCTGCTTCTGTCAAGTCAACATGGGTCGAGACATTCTTAGTAATAAACTGTACCACCAGTAATAAGCTGTAATAAACATAAGCATTGTACCCTTGCCATACTGGCGTGGAGAGAAGTTATATTATATAGATTCACATATTTCCGAACTAAGACCTTGATGAGTGGAAAAAACTGTTGTCTCCCAACATCAAGTCTTCCCCTCTTTCTCAGGTAACTCTGGTTTTTATTAGAGACAACAATCTGTCCAGTTAAAGACTTACACTTCCCAGCTTCCCACTCCAACCATTCTCATGGAGCTATAGTCTAGGGAGGGAAATTTATTTTTGTAATGCTAGAATGTGACATTTTCATCTTCGTATCCCTGATGTTCAATGTACTGGTAAGCTTTGGAGAATGAATGAGTGGCTAAAAATACTGTTCCTTCATCAATCCCAGACTCACACTTTTCCACATTTTTCATCTCTGAAGCTGGAACGCATCTTACAAACTACAGCACATAACAGTTTAACTTGGCAGTGTTTAACCCTAGCAATACACATAGGGGTCCGTCTTCCAATCCAGGTGCCTTGGACTTGACGAATTAAGGAAGACTAATTCTTCTACCATATAATACTTCCTCCCATATTTGACAGCAGATACATTACCCCAAGGGGTCTCTAAGCAGGACAACCCTAGTGCTCATAGACAAAACACAGGAATGTAGAGCAGGCAGCTACTGTGGAGAGCAATTTGCAAGTACACTTAAATTAAGTAGACATACACCCTGTGAGCCAGAAATTCCACTCCTTAGTATATATGTCAAAGAAATGTTCACACCAGGTCCAGAAGAGGAATGTCTAAAGAAGGCCACGCTGCATGTGGTGGCAAGGAGCTAGAAGCACCCTGGGCGCCTATCGCTGTGGGAATGGGTGGACGCATGGGTAGACACACACCTGAACTGTGTAGCTGCTGGAAGCAAAGGACTAGACTTGCACGTGGTAACATGAAGGATCTTAAAAACCGCACTGAGTTGAAAGGAAAAACTATAAAAGGAATAAAATCTAAAACAAAACATGCAATTCAGATTTATGTGAAGGAAAAAAATAAGAAAAATACTCGTGTTCAAGATAAGTGTTTATAATAACCATAAAGGGAGTATAACCTTTAAAAAGTGTGAATCACTATGTTGTACACTTGAAACTTATATAATACTGTAAATTGACTGTACCTCAATAAATTTTTTTTAAAGAATAAATGTTAAAAGGAAAAAATAAACATAGAGAAAGGGAGGAAGAGAAATGAATTATGGGAATAAAAAGAATAAATGTACAAAATAAGAAGTGATCTTGCAAGGATCAATGATGACTGTGTGTCATAAACTCAGGAATATGACTAACTTAATCTGCTACATTTTCAGCCCAACCAGAAAACCACAACAATAAAAAACTATACTAAGCACCATGGGATACAATAATAATAATAATAATAATAATAATAATAATAATATACAGTGCTGAATAAATATAACCACTACTATTATTTATTATACTCCAGGCATCTAAGAGCTTATGTGCCTTGATTAATCTAATCCTCCAACAACTCCATGAAGTAAAAACTATGATTATTCTTATTTTACAGGAAATCAGGGAATAAAAAACTTAAGGAATTTGCTCAAGGTAACTATAAGGGCTGGGATTCAAACTCAAACTGTGTGTGTCTAGAACTGCAGCTCTGATCTGTTATACTGGAAAGCCTCTCATGAATAAACCACCATGCCAATAATGTAAACGTTACACTTTAAAAAGGAGAGAAGCCATTTATAACCAAGCACAATGTAAGTTGAAAACAAATAATCTAAAAAGTGGCCAAACAAAATGTAATTTTGGATGTGGTATACAGTTGGCACTTAATAGAATATCTGCTGACTGAGTGGGTAGATTAACAAATGGGAGATTACCTCAGGCTTCTTCAACGACTTCCATTGAAGGAGATCTTAAGGATAGAGATACATGAGCCAGTAGCACTCTACTATCTCAGTAGAGATACAGGAGCCAGTAGCTCACTACATGAGCCAGTAGGCTTCTTCAATGACTTCCATTGAAGGAGATCTTAAGGATAGAGATACATGAGCCAGTAGCACTGTGGGAGTCCATTTGAGGAGTAAAAACAATATGACTAAGGGAAAAGAATGGGAAACCACAGGATACACTGATAAAATACCAAGTGACCTAGTCTAGGTAGTTGACTGCATAGAGAACGTAAAAGGAAGTCTTAGGTTTACTTGGGTGGAGCATAGGCATTAGACTTCTTGGTGTTAATCCCACCTGGCTCCATCACTTCCATCTGAATGGCCTTGGTATGCTATTAACCAGTTATGGTTCTGTTTTTTTCAATAGCAAAATGGGGTTAAGTCACTCATTTAAGAAACAGCTGAGCACTTACTAGGTGCCAGGGACAGTTCTAAGTGCTGGAGATACAACAGGGACTACAAAGAAGTCCCTGTCCTCAGGATCCTTACACTTTATTAAGTGAGACAAATACCCAACAAACAAGGCAGGTAGTCCTATGAGCATAGATGTAAGTCACAGAAAATAAGCAGAGTGAAAAAAATGAGAATATTATTTTAGTTAATAACAGCAACAATGACTAATACTTACTGTGAGCTTACTAAGTATCAGTCTAACTTATTCTATTGATTCATTTAATATGATGGGTCAGAGAAGATCCCCCTCAAAGCTCCTACACCTCAAAGAGCTGTATGGCTTAAATGAGATAATACATGAAAAAGCTCACAGAACAGGGTCTGGCACAGAATAAGCACTCAATAAATGTTAGCTATTAACATATATTTTTAAATGTACCTAAATGATTTCTTTACATCATCAAGACCTTGGGATTTAGGACATTTCATTTTCCAAGAGAGGTGTGGTCAAGAAATTTTTCTAGCAGCATGATACTTATACAGAGGCAAGAACTAACCAAGACTGACTTAACAAGAGAGAAGGTAGATATAACTGAAACAAAATGGGGAGGGGAGGAGATAGGAAGAGGTGGGATCAAGAGCAAAGATGGAGGGTTTCCTACTGGAAAGAAAAGACTTTCTCAGAAGACAGAAGTAGTAAGAGTTACAATGTTTATCCTGTCTTTCTGAAATCACTGTAAATTTTTTATAACTAGCGACAACTTTACCAGGCCTTACATAAAACACTCCGTAACTGTAAATAAACACACAAGGCAGAAAAACAAGGACTGCGGCATCCCGTTATTTGGCAGATACCACTTGTTAAAGAGAATGGTAAGCGAATTTGTTACACTTGGTACTATGACACAGTAACTATCAAAGAGCAAGTTATAAAGAAACCAAATCTCCATGGTAGAGGACTAAACAGATTCAGTAATGTAATAATGATCTTGATTCTCCCTATCCAACTAGTCACCTCAGGGCTAATTCTCAATGAAGCAGAAAAAACTTGCCCAGAAAAAAAACACTGGAGAAAATATACTTCACACATAATACATTTTAAAAACTGAGACTACAGAAGCAATTCACCCCTGCCCACCTTTAAGTCAACCCTTCTTTCAAGACTTTTTATTTGGTACACAGAACTATTATTCACTTCCCTTCTCCTTTTATTTTATTTATTTATTTTATAAATTTATTTATTTTATTTATTTTATTTTTGCGTTGGGTCTTCGTTGCTGAGCGCGGTTTTTCTCTAGTTGCGGTGAGCAGGGGCTACTCTTCGTTGCGGTACACGGGCTTCTCATTGTGGTGGCTTCTCTTGTTGTGGAGTGCGGGCTCTAGGCACACGGGTTCAGTAGTTGTGGCACGTGGGCTTCAGTGGTTGTGGCTCACGGGCTCTAGAGCACAGGCTCAGTAGTTGTGGCGCATGGGTTTAGCTGTTCCGCAGCATGTGGAATTTTCCCGGACCAGGGCTTGAACCCGTGTCCCCTGCATTGGCAGGTGGATTCTTAACCCCTGCACCTCCAGGGAAGCCCCCTTTCTCTTTTTAAAAACAGCTTTTTTAAACTATGCAAGAAAATATAATTATTTTCTTGATATTTTAAATTTATCATTTCAAGTTCAGATTACATATACATAAACTTAATTCTTATATATCTGTAGTTTCAAGGCAATAAAGAACATAGATGGCAAATTTACACATGATCTTACCTTTGTAAGATACTCAACCTTCAAATTGTCGATCATCATATTTTTCTGTGATAGCTCTATTTTCAGTAACTGAATATTATGAAGTAGTTCTTTCCGTTCAATTAGCTGCTTGGTGATTTTGATTTTACCATCTCTCTCTTCTGATGAGGAAATATCATCTGTAGGAACTGTTGTTTCTAAACTAATATCTTCAGATTCCAGAGAGCTAGAGATGTTCAGTGTTTTTGATGGCTTGGCAACTTTTTGAGACATTTTTAATTATTATGGGTCACTTTTCTTCTCCAATTCTATTTCAATTTTCTGTAGGTTAAAAAATATTGATTTAAACATACTCAAACATTCTCTATGGAAAGCATAAAGTATATCAAAGAGATACTAAGGGTTCCCTAAGTAAATATTAGGCAAACTGGAGGACCCCAAATCTAGGGCAGATTGGTAAGTTACTGCTCAAATCAAACATATTAAATCAAACTCATTAAATCCTATTCCAAACCCATACTTTTTTTTTTAAATTAATTTTTATTGGCGTATAGTTGCTTTACAATGTTTTTTTTTTTTTTGAACCCATACTTTTGATGAATAAAAAACCCAGTTCCTGGGGGCAGGACTCTTACTTGGAGTAAATAAAGAAATGTATGAGATAAACAATAAAGCCCTAAATCGCAAGTACCCAGGAATACTACTAATAAAAGCATCACATGTTGAAGATAGAGAAGTTTCTTCTGAGTTGGTCAGGGGAAGGTTATACAGAGGTAGGACTTAGAATCTTGAAGGATTTGGAGAGGAGTAATAAAAAGGGAAAATCATTCAGGTGTTAAGGTTGGTATAGAAGTGATGAAAGTGTAAAACAACAGAGGGACATAGTAGTAGTCAGCCTGGGCCAAGCCCATGTGAATCGGAGTAATGACTCCTCTTACCCCCCAAACACAAACACACAGAAGCGTTGTCCCTTATATATAATCAAGACTGTGGAGGACCTTGAATGTTTCAGTATGTTCGAAATTTATTCTACAGGCAATGAGGCATCAGTTAAGCTTTTTTAAAAAAGAGAAATAGGTAAAACTTTTTTATAGACTTGCAGATTGCAAAATGAAAACAAGAGGGTAAAAGACAAATTCCTCGAACTCCTTACCCTTTCACAAAAATTTCAGCAACTCCCTCGTTTTAATACTACACGATATATTATGGTATTGTAGATACCAGTTTTTCTAAACTGAACGATTAGAAAAATGGTGTGTGGAAGGGAAACCTAAGAACTCTGACTGGATCGGCCTCCCTCGTTTTTAAAGGGAAAGGGATAAGGAAAGGCGAAATCAAAGACAGGCAATATCACCTGGGATACAAAGGATCCGGGACTGGCACTGCCCACACGTGCGGCGTGAAGAATAAAACCCGAATCTGGCAGCATCAGAAGATTCCTTGTCCCAGGCAATAAAGGAAGGGGGGAGCCGTGAGCTACCTGGAAAGCTTCAATTACTCCACGTCGAAGGCTGGAGAAGCCGCCACCGCCGCCACTTTAGAGGAGCTGAAGGTGTCTCCAGACAGCAGCTCGGGTTGCAGCCCCTTAACGAGAAATCACAGGTCGGGGACCGTTAGCACCCGTAACCAAAACAACCATTTCCGCACACGGAGGAAGCTGCAGCAGGCAGATGCCCACGCTACGGGAACTCAGCCCTCCCGGGTCCACCCAGGCGCGGGAAGCAACGCATGCTGGGAGATGGAGTCCGGAGGCGGCCCCGCACAATTCACGGGCGGAAATGGCTACGGGCTCCTCCCATCTGCCCGCTTTTGCCCAATCCTCGCAGCCCTCAGAGAGCCAACCAACGGCTGTCTCGAGGTTTCCCCGCGAGAGGGGTTTACTAATATCCTGGAGGGGGAAGGAGCAAACCTCTGGGTAAAGTGTAGTTGTGCTATTGGGCTCCACGCTTTACATTTTCCGCCGGAAGAGCACTGTCGGGGTCGGGATTCCTAGCCGCGAGGCAAGATGCTCAAGTCCAGGACTTTCTTAAAAAAGACGCGGGCGGGCGGCGTGATGAAGATCGTGCGCGAGCACTACCTGCGGGACGACATAGGCTGCGGTGCGTCTGGATGCGCGGCATGCGGCGGTGCGCACGAGGGGACGGTCCTCGAGCCGCAGCCCCTGGATCGGGTCAGCAGCGTCTGCCCGCAGCCGCACTACTTGCTGCCTGACACCAACGTGCTGCTCCACCAGGTGCGCCGGTAGGCGGGCGAAGCGCGGGCACAGCGGCGCCACCAGGAGAAAGGGAGATAGGGAGACTGATGCCCAAGGAGGAGCGTCTTGGGCAACATCACGTACTTAGGGAGAGGCAAACCCCGTCAGGACCTATGCCTCCTGTCGCCCAGGCCGAGGTTCTTTTCCATGTACTGTTTCGGTTTTTTTTTTTTTTTTTGAGTTCTTGGAGTTATAGGAATTTTAAATACGTAAATTTTCTAACTCCTGGTGTCTCTTCTGCCTTAGATTTTAATGTCTGGAGGTCGGGGACCTGGGCTTCTGTGGCCTCCAGCCTGCGACCCCCAGGCAGCTTGTAAGTGCCTACGAACGAAAGCTATGTGGGCCAACGTATTACTTTATTAATGAAGTTAATTCTACAAAGTTTTGTAATTAGCCTATTTACATGTGTACTTCCTTAATGGACCTGAATGGTTTTCTATTGCAAAATAGCTCCTTATTTAATGTACAGTTAGTGTTTTTTTTTTTAACCGGCAGAGTTTCACGTTCAACAGAAGGAATTTATGAATGAACACAGGAAAAAATTAACTCTTCATTTATTTATTTATTTGTTTATTTATTTAAAAGATTGATGTCCTTGAGGACCCTGCCATCAGGAATGTCATTGTGCTACAAACAGTTCTCCAAGAAGTGAGAAATCGGAGTGCTCCGGTATATAAACGAATCCGAGATGTGACTAATAACCAGGAGAAGCATTTCTATACATTTACTAACGAGCACCATAGGTAGGGGGGAAATTATGTCAATTATCAGGAAACTATAGAATTAGGTAAACTGGGGGGAGAGTTCCTGGCGGTAATCTGTGACATCGTCAGAAGATACACCATAGGTTTCATACTTCTGGGAGTAATATTTGGTTCTTACAGTTTACAGACCTTGCTAAGGTCACATAGGCATTGATTGGGTCAAACCCAGAACCAAAGTCTCCTGGCTCCTCGGCTATGATAGGTACTTTAATTTCCAAAATGTTTTCATTTTGAATTGGTTTTAGCATGAGTTGAGCAGTAGGAGTTTGGAAGATGAGATTTGCCTAGGTTTCTGGAATACCATATTATACGACTAATCAACATAGTTTAATAAAATATAGGAGTTTGTGAAGGAAAGCTTTAAAAATATAAAGCAGATATATTCTTAATGGGCTCTTAAAAGTTAAACTAATACCTTATAACTGAACATATTGACGACAGTAAGGTTAAGAAATAGAATTCTTTATGTTTCAGATTCAAGACCTTCGTTTGAACTTAATGTGTGATCTTATAAAATATATTGCCTGTTTCTTATGTTACATAAATAATTTATGATGAGTCCTAGCTTACTTTTTTTTTCTTATAAATTTATTTTATTTATTTATTTTTGGCTGCATTGGGTCTTCATTGCGAGCGGGCTTTCTCTAGTTGCAGAGAGTGGGGGCTACTCTTCATTGTGGTGTGCGGGCTTCTCATTGCGGTGGCTTCTCTTGTTGAGGAGCACGGGCTCTAGGCACAAGGGCTTCAGTAGTTGTGGCACACGGGCTTCAGTAGTTGTGGCTCGCGGGCTCCAGAGCACAGGCTCAGTAGTTGTGGCGCACAGGCTTAGTTGCTCCGCGGCATGTGGGATCTTCCCGGACCAGGGCTCGAACCGTGTACCCTGCCTTGGCAAGCAGATTCTTAACCACTGCGCCACCAGGGACGTCCCTAAGTTTCCTTTTATTGGATCAGAGTTTCTCAGTGTTGGCACTATTGACATATTGGACCGGATAATTCTTTGTTATGGGAAGGCTGTCTTAGGAATTGTAGGATGTTTAGCAGCAGCCCTTGCCTATATGCAGTAGATGCCAGTAACAGACCTCCCCTCCCCCACCAATCCATCGAGCTGTAACAACCCAGAATGTCTCCAGACATTGTGAAATGTCCCCTGGGCGGGGGGAAATCGCTCCCTGGTTGAGAACTGCTAGATTAGACAGTAGATGTAATAATGAAATCCCATTGGAATATGCAAATTAAAAATATTTAATTTCTCAAATTTCTCTTCTTTATTCTTATATCCCACACTTAAATACTGTTGTTATAAAGAACATCAGTAAAGCACCTGTAGACTTCTTATTTCTGTCTCCTCCTCGAAATCCAGAAACAGAAGCTTCACTGTTTTCCGGCACTCAAAGACCTAGTTTCTGTGGAGCGTGATCATCAGATTTTTAATCCAAGGTTAGCAATTTTGTTAGCTTAAGTGCAGTGAATAGAGCTTAGCAATGCTGGGGTTGACAGGAAGAATAAGACACTCGAGCAAATCTCATGTAAGATCGTTGCTCAGTCATGCTAAAACCAATTCAAAACTTGATAAGTGTCTTTGATAAGCTTAAAAGCATTATCAGGTGTATTTAATGGTGAATAATAAAATAATTCTGAAAACCATATATATAAGTATAAAATTCTAAAATTGAGCCTATAATCTTTAAGAAGTAGGTAGAAGTTATTGTGCTGAATTTTGTTATTGTACTTAAATTTGGCTTCGAAGAACAGATTTAAAGAAATAAGTATGCTGACACTTGATAGCTCAAGTGGATAGACTTAGAAGGAATATGCAATCATATCTGTATCTGGTCTTTCAGTCTCTAGATGGCGTTTGTCACTTATTCAGGGTTTACCATGGATAATTTACGTGCATTATGTATTTAATAACTATAGATGAGTCATATGATCACAAAGCATCTAATCATACAATTAGCTTTTAGGAATTCCTGATAATCTACAGTTTGAATGAAATCTCATTATCAGACCTGCAAAGTTTTAGTATAGTTTTTTTCCAACAAACTGTTACTTTTTTAATGTCCCAACCTCAAGTAGAAATTCTGATCTTGAATTTTTCTTTTGGTGAAATAAATTTATTTTAGTCTTTTTATTGCTTCATTAATGTGATTTTCTTCTTTTCCAAGCAAGTTGTTGTCTTAAAAACGTGACTAGAAGGATCTTATTTGTTTCCGCTCTGAGGTGTAAATGTGAATACATTCAAGAGAAAAAGATGTACTGTTGACTTTTAAGTTTAGTAATTATTAAGCATCTATGTCCTAAGACTTTTTACACGTGCTTGATTCTGTTGTTTTCCATTTCTTTCTTTCTTTTTTTCCCTTTCCATTACATTTAGAGAAACTTATGTAGAACAATTACAGGGAGAAACTTCTAATGACAGGAATGATAGAGCCATTCGAGTAGCAGCAAAGTGGTACAACGAACATTTGAAGAAAATGTCGGCAGAGAATCAGCTGCGAGTTATCTTCATAACCAATGACAGGAAAAACAAAGAGAAAGCCATAGAAGAAGGGATAGCAGCTTTCACTTGTAAGTCTCCATGGAGACCGGACTGTTAGTTGATGTTTGCAAATGCATATAAAAACTATCATCAGGCCCATAATCAGATGTTCATTTGACCATTTGGTATTTTCATAGTCCTATATAACTTAATGTGATATTTTTGTATTTTTTTTGATTTTGCAGCATTTCTAAGCTAAGTGAGTTGTGCCACCAGTGGCTATTAATTTCCCTATCAAGACTTGGAATTGGCTTAGCAATAAAAGCTTATAGATATACTTGACCCACTGCCTTTTGGGCGTGACCACCTCAACAGAGAGGACTTCCCGCCCCCCCCCCCCAAAAAAATTGACATATGTACTGTCACAAACAAAAGAAGAGGAAAAAAACATATCTAAGGGGGATAAAAACACATTTGAATTTATCAAGAACAAAAAACTTATTTTTCAGGTGAAGAATATGTAAAAAGCCTAACTGCTCACCCTGAACTCATAGATCGTCTTGCTTGTTTGTCTGAAGAAGGGGTATGTTTGAGTTTGTTTTATTTTGTTTTTGAAAAGTGAAATTATTAATGTAACCACTTCCGGATGTTACGCTTATAGTTACCAAATTTAAAAATTGGAATATCGGTGGGTAAGCTGGAATTGGAATAGGAGTTGGGTTATAAACAACAAGAGTGGCTCTAATAGGCTTCTTATCAAAATGCCATCCCTAAAGACTTGACTTTCTCAAATAGCGCTGTTTACTGATATATCCTCAGCAACCCGAGTAGGGCCTGGCACAAGGTGGCACTATCTGTTTGATTAATAAATGAAGGAATTCATGGCTGGCTTGTGATAAGGAGTAGGTATTTGACAAACAGAGAAGTGGCGGGCACTGCAGAGAGCATACAGCTGTAGCATCAATTCCATAGGAGGAGGGAGGGAGTCATAAGAGGTAGAACGGGAAGGCAAGGGGCCAGATAGTGTGGACTTAACAATTTATTCTGTTAGTAATTTTTAAACTGTCTTATAAAGGTCTCCCTAAAAGGCTGCTACGAAGAGAAGTTAGCAGATAGGACTCTGGGCTCCCTACCTTATATTGTCAGGCTAAAAGACATTAAAGGTGGATGAGAGTGTGTCTAGGAGGAACAGAGGAGAAGGACCAGAATTGTTACTTATTTTGGAGACTACTCTAATTTCGATTTGTAAGATGATGCATTGTATCAAGGGCAAGATTAGAGGCAGAGGGATGAGAAAAGGGATCACTGCAATAGTGGACTTGAGAGGGAACCATTAAACTTTGTGAGCTGATATTTCCTTGTATGTAAAGCGTGTTTAGCAATAATGACTTCATAGTGTTATTAGGGTCGAATGAGGTGACAACAGTTGTATTAATAAAATTCTTATCTCAGTGCCTGGCAAACAGCTATGGTAAATGTAAATGGTAGATACTATTGATATAAAAATTGGTTTTATGTAATAGAACATTATACGTACATCCAGTCTTCACAGCATTTTCTCCACCCCTGCTTGTCTTCAACCAGCTACTTTACAAAACTAAATGGAAGTGAGAAAATAAAAGCTGGGCTTGATTTTTAGAATACAGATTTAGGATTATCCTGTCTAATAGGTAGCCACTAGTTGCATGCGGCTGTTTAAATTTAATTCAGGTTAAAACTTCAGTTTCTCAGTTGTACTATTCAACTTTCAAGCATCCAGGAGCCACTTGTGCCTAGTGACTACTGTACTGGAGATCACAAAAAGAACACTCCCTTTATCACAAAGTTGTTTTGGATAGCACTGGTCTAGAAGAAGAAACAAGGAGTAATCCAACATTGGTGATTGACTGTATTTGATTATGCACTATGGTACGGTGAGTGTAGGATATGGTGAAATTACAGTCGGTTCTATTGTTAACACATGTGTGTTCCTCGAAGTCCCTGTGCCATGCAAAATTATATAATGAAAACCACAGAGCTAAGGGAAAATGTGGTTAGGGACACACTCAGAAACTTCATGAAGCGGTGAAAAGAGGGTTATCTAAATTTGAACAGAAAGTTGTTACACCAGATGAAGATGGTGTGGCTCGTAAAACACAGTGATCTGAAGTAACTGATAGATGTTTGAGAGGTGTGTGTGTGTGTGCGCCTGTGGATTCAGCTTGGTTCAGCTAGGTGCAGTTTTCTGCATTCACCTGGTTTTTTTTTTTTTTTAACATCTTTATTGAAGTATAATTGCTTTACAATGGTGTGTTAGTTTCTGCTTTATAACAAAGTGAATTAGCTATACATATACATATATCCCCATATCTCCTCCCTCTTGTGTCTCCCTCCCACCCTCCCTATCCCACCCCTCTAGGTGGTCAAAAAGCACTGAGCTGATCTCTCTGTGCTGTGCAGCTGCCTCCCACTAGCTATCTATTTTACATTTGGTAGTGTATATATGTCCATGCCACTCTCTCACTTCGTCCCAGCTTACCCTTCCCCCTCCCTGGGTCCTCAATTCCATTCTCTACGTCTGTGTCTTTATTCCTGTCCTGCCCCTAGGTTCTTCAGAACCATTTTTTTTTTTAGACTCCATATATGTGTGTTAGCATACGGTATTTGTTTTTCTTTCTGACTTCACTCTGTATGACAGTCTCTAGGTCCATCCACCTCACTACAAATAACTCAATTTCATTTCCTTTTATGGCTGAGTAATATTCCATTGTATATATGTGCCACATCTTCTTTATCCATTCATCTGTCGATGGACAGGTAGGTTGCTTCCATGTCCTGGCTATTGTAAATAGAGCTGCAGTGAACATTGTGGTACATGACTCTTTTTGAATTATGGTTTTCTCAGGGTATATGCCCAGTAGTGGGATTGCTGGGTCGTATGGTAGTTCTATTTTTCGTTTTTTGAGGAACCTCCATACTGTTCTCCAGAGTGGCTGTATCAATTTACATTCCCACCAACAGTGCAAGAGGGTTCCCTTTTCTCCACACCCTCTCCAGCATTTATTGTTTGTAGATTTTTTGATGATGGCCATTCTGACTGGTGTGAGGTGATACCTCATTGTAGTTTTGATTTGCATTTCTCTAATGATTAATGATGTTGAGCATTCTTTCATGTGTTTGTTGGCAATCTGGATATCTTCTTTGGAAAAATGTCTTTTTAGGTCTTCTGCTCATTTTTGGATTGGGTTGTTTGTTTTTTTGATATTGAGCTGCATGAGCTGCTTGTAAATTTTGGAGATTAATCCTTTGTCAGTTGTTTCATTTGCAGATATTTTCTCTCATCTGAGGGTCGTCTTTTCGTCTTGTTTATGGTTTCCTTTGCTGTGCAAAAGCTTTTAAGTTTCATTAGGTCCCATTTGTTTAGTTTTGTTTTTATTTCCATTTCTCTAGGAGGTGGGTCAAAAAGGATCTTGCTGTGATTTATGTCATAGAGTGTTTGCCTATGTTTTCTTCTAAGAGTTTGATAGTGTCTGGGCTTCAATTTAGGTCTTTAATCCATTTTGAGTTTATTTTTGTGTATGGTGTTAGGGAGTGTTCTAATTTCATTCTTTTACATGTAGCTGTCCAGTTTTTCCAACACCACTTATTGAAGAGGCTGTCTTTTCTCCATAGTATATTCTTGCCTCCTTTATCAAAAATAAGGTGACCATATGTGCATGGGTTTATCTCTGTGCTTTCTATCCAGTTCCTTTGATCTATATTTCTGGTTTTGTGCCAGTACCATACTGTCTTGATTACTGTAGCTTTGTAGTATAGTCTGAAGTCAGGGAGCCTGATTCCTCCAGCTCCGTTTTTCTTTCTCAAGATTGCTTTGGCTTTTCGGGGTCTTTTGTGTTTCCATACAAATTGTGAAATTTTTTGTTCTAGTTCTGTGAAAAATGCCATTGGTAGTTTGATGGGGATTGCATTGAATCTGTAGATTGCTTTGGGTAGTATAGTCACTTTCACAATGTTGATTCTTCCAATCCAAGAACATGGTGTATCTCTCCATTTGTTTGTATCATCTTTAATTTCTTTCATCAGTATCTTATAGTTTTCTGCATACAGGTCTTTGTCTCCTTAGGTAGGTTTATTCCTAAGTATTTTATTCTTTTTGTTGCAGTGGTAAAAGGGAGTGTTTCCTTAATTTCTCTTTCAGATTTTTCATCATTAGTGTATAGGAATGCAAGAGATTTCTGAGCATTAATTTTGTATCCTGCTACTTTACCAAATTCATTGATTAGCTCTAGTAGTTTTCTGGTACCATCTTTAGGATTCTCTATGTATAGTATCATGTCATCTGCAAACCAGTGACAGCTTTACTTCTTCTTTTCCAATTTGTCTTCCTTTTATTTCTTATTCTTCTCTGATTGCTGTGGCTAAAACTTCCAAAACTACGTTGAGTAATAGTGGTGAGAGTGGGCAACCTTGTCTTGTTCCTGATCTTAGTTTCAATGGTTTCAGTTTTTCACCATTGAGAATGGTGTTGGCTGTGGGTTTGTCGTATATGGCCTTTATTATGTTGAGGTATGCTCCCTCTGTGCCTACTTTCTGGAGAGTTTTTATCATAAATGGGTGTTGAATTTTGTCGAAAGCTTTTTCTGCATCTATTGAGATGTTCATACGGTTTTTATCTTTCAGTTTGTTAATATGGTGTAGCACATTGATTGATTTGCATATACTGAAGAATCCTTGCATTCCTGGGATAAACCCCACTTGATCATGGTATATGATCCTTTTAATGTATTGTTGGATTCTGTTTGCTAGTATTTTGTTGAGGATTCTTGCATCTATGTTCATCAGTGATACTGGCCTGTAGTTTTCTTTCGTTGTGACATCTTTGTCTGATTTTGCTATCAGGGTGATGGTGGCTTCGTAGAATGAGTTTGGGAGTGTTCCTCCCTCTGCTATATTTTGGAAGAGTTTGAGAAGGGTAGGTGTTAGCTCTTCTCTAAATGTTTGATAGAATTCGCCTGTGAAGCCATCTGGTCCTGGGCTTTTGTTTGTTGGAAGATTTTTAATCACAGTCTCAATTTCAGTGCTTGTGATTGGTCTGTTTGTATTTTCTATTTCTTCCTGGTTCAGTCTCGGAAGGTTGTGCTTTTCTAATAATTTGTCCATTTCTTCCAGGTTGTCCATTTTGTTGGCATATAGTTGCTTGTAGTAATCTCTCATGATCCTTTGTATTTCTGTAGTGTCAGTTGTTACTTCTCCTTTTTCATTTCTAATTCTATTGATTTGAGTCTTCTCCCTTTTTTTCTTGATGAGTCTAGCTAATGGTTTATCAATTTTGTTTGTCTTCTTAACAAACCAGCTTTTAGTTTTATTGATCTTTGCTATTGTTTCCTTCATTTCTTCTTCATTTATTTCTGATCTGATCTTTATGATTTCTTTCCTTCTGTTAATTTTGGGGGTTTTTTTGTTCTTTTTCTCTAATTCCTTTAGGTGTAAGGTTAGGTTGTTTATTTGTGATTTTTCTTGTTTCTTGAGGTAGGATTGTATTGCTATAGACTTCCGTCCTAGAATTGCTTTTGCTGCATCCCATAGGTTTTGGGTCGTCGTGTTTTCATTGTCATTTGTTTCCAGGTATTTTTGATTTCCTCTTTGATTTCTTCAGTGATCTCTTGGTTATTTAGTAGCATATTGTTTAGCCTCCATGTGTTTGTATTTTTGACAGATTTTTTCCTGTAATTGATGTCTAGTCTCATAGTGTTGTTGTTGGAAAAGATACTTGATACGATTTCAATTTTCTTAAATTTACCAAGGCTTGATTTGTGACCCAAGCTATGATCTATCCTGGAGAATGATCCATGAGCACTTGAGAAGAAAGTGTATTCTGTTGTTTTTGGATGGAATGTCCTGTAAATATCAATTAAGTCCATCTTGTTTAATGTATCATTTAAAACTTGTGTTTCCTTATTTATTTTCATTTTGGATGATCTGTCCACTGGTGAAAGTGGGGTGTTAAAGTCCCCTACTATGATTGCGTTACTGTCGATTTCCTCTTTTATCGCTGTTAGCACTTGCCTTATGTATTGAGGTGCTCCTGTGTTGTCACCTGGTATTTTTTAATATATCAATTTCATTGGAACACATTTGTGTTTTCAAAACAAGCATTATAGGAGAACTGACTGAACTTAGCAAGGGCGTCTAACCCCAATTTGGGCTGTCAAGGCTTCCTGATAGAAGTAATGTCTAAACTGAGCTAGGAGGGATGTTAAGAAAGCAAATT
This sequence comes from Balaenoptera acutorostrata, assembly GCF_949987535.1. Classification (NCBI taxonomy): domain Eukaryota; kingdom Metazoa; phylum Chordata; class Mammalia; order Artiodactyla; family Balaenopteridae; genus Balaenoptera; species Balaenoptera acutorostrata. The sequence continues at coordinate 33,605,521 of NC_080081.1, forward strand.
GCTTTGAGACAGAGACATTTTAGCTACATTATGTAAGGGAGTTAACCATGTATTAACATTAACTAGGGGAAGAGCATTTCATGCAGAAGGAACAGTAAGTTCAAAGGCTCTGAGGTTAGAATAAGTTGGCAAGATCAAGAAATAGCTAAAAGTGTGGCTGGGATGGAGTGAGCAAGGGAGAAAATGTTAGGGATGAAGTCAGAAACGTAGGTAGAGACCAGATCATTTAGGGTGTAGTGAGTCATGGAAAAAAAAACCCTGGATTTTAGCCCATGAGTGCTAGACAGCTGTTGAGCAGGAGAATAGTAACATCCTTTTGGCTGCTCTAAGGAGAATAGACTAGAAGCAAGATCCTCCAATTAGGAGGATATTCTAGTACCCCTGGGAGACAAGACAGAAAATTGGATCATGGTAGCAGCAGTTAAGGTGGTGAGAAGTAGTCAGATCAGATATTGGGTATATTTTGTTGATACAAATATTTTGTTGATTTTAGGAGTTGGTGATAGATTGGATGGGACTATGAGGGAATAATTAGTTAATCAGTTAATTAATGTATTTTAATAGACCATATCATTAATTAATTTATTTAATGGATCATAGTATTTAATAGGTCCATATTTTTTTAAAATAGGTTATATTAGTTTATATGATGGTGAGGACGTGATAGTAGAGAGGGGGGAAATTTGATTCCAGAGAGAGAAGGTAATTATAGGACAAAGTTCTTGAATAGAGGAGAGGAGATGATAGGTAGATGCACATAGGTGAGCAGATTCAGCGGTAGGGAGGTGAAGTAGGTCTCGAGTGACTGCTTCTGATTCTCAGTGTGGAGATGGAGGTCCTTCATCTGAGAGTGAGGAAGGAAGACAAGGAACTTGGAGAGGTAAGCAGAAAAAAAGAAGGTATAAAGTATTCTCCTCAGAAGGTAGGAAATTTAGGAAATGAAGAAAACTAAAGAAGCCAAGCAATCAGGATTTTGGATGTTGAGGTCTTTGAGAATCCTGGAGGGTGTTGTGGTGGATCTACAGTAGATGCCAGCCTACCTCTATCTAACAGCTTTAGCTGTTTAAAATAATCCAAATAAAAATAGCTTTTCTTGTGCTTTCAGGAACCACAGTCTTTTCATGCAGTTGAGGCTTTCCATTACCCTTTACATACCTACCCGCTCACTTGATCACCTAACTACACACCTTCGTTCCAGGAGGCCTGGGTAGGGGTAGGGGGGTACACAGAGTTTCTTAGTGTTCTGCATCTGTAGCTGACACCTAAGTGTAATGAAATGGAAATGTTTGTGTATTTCTAAGAGTAGAAAGCATATTTTTTTTCTTACTGTGCTATGTTCATTCAAATTCATACAGTGGTATATACCATAATGTGGATGATGGTTTTAAAAAATACCTGATGGTGTTAATAGTTGTATATGGAGCATACAAAAGACTCACTACTAACTATATCTCTTGGTTTGTTTATTTCACAGAATGAAATAGAAAGTGGAAAAATAATATTTTCAGAGCATCTTCCATTAAGTAAGCTACAACAAGGCATAAAATCTGGTACATACCTTCAAGGGACATTTAGAGCCAGCAGGGAAAATTACTTAGAAGCTACAGTCTGGGTTCATGGTGACACTGAAGACAATAAAGAGGCAAGTGTGTACATAAATTCCTTTTACACTAAAATGTTTTCTGTTCTATTTTTTTCCACAAGTGTTTCACATTTTTGTACAAGAAGTTAAATTTGCTTTATCCTCCCAATTTATCAGCTTGAAGAAAGTTATGTGAAAGGTCATAGATACTAGTAGAATTAATCACTTTTTCAGAAAACTGCTTATTGAGGAAAAGAACTATTAACCCACTTTTAAGAGAATAAAAATCTAATCAATAAAAAACCCCACTATGCTACCTCTATTTTCTGTATTATGATCTATTGTGGGAATACTATTTACATAATGTATAATTGCTCTAGAGAGCTTCACACACTTTAAAGCAAATAGCAGTTGTTTTGGGGTGCTGACTATTGGGCAGGTACTCGTCTCATTGCTTTGAACACTGCATTTCATTTATTTTCAACTCTGCCTGTAAGAGTAGGTACTCTCTTTTTTGTTTTACCAATCAGGACCCTGAGATTTAGAGAGATTAAGAAATTGTGGTACTAATGTAAGAGTTATGGTAGAGCCATGAACACAACCCGTATTTTCTGACCATGTGTTTTCTATTTGCTATTGAGAAATTAAGAGGGCAGAGTAAAGGGCCCCACTATAAAGGAAGAAAATACATAAAGGAGGGGAAATAGAAACATAGAGACATCAGAATATATCTAAACTTCTGTAGGCAGTCTTCCCATTATTATATTGCCTTTGAAAATATCTGGGCATGTGTCATTTGCTGTTTCAACAGATAATCTTACAAGGACTTAAAAATTTAAACCGAGCTATTCATGAAGATATTGTGGCTGTGGAGCTTCTTCCAAAGAATCAGTGGGTAGCACCATCTTCTGTGGTTCTACTTGATGAAGGTCAAAATGAAGATGATATGGAGAAAGAAGAGGAGAGAGAACGCATTGTATGAAACCAAGAAAGTTTTATTTTTTGTCTGTGTAGCTTTGAATAAGTTGTTAATGTATTGTCTTTGGAAAAAATTAAACAAGTTTCATTGCTTTCAGATTTATTTTATTAATATTTATTTTATTCATTATTTATAATGAATAAAATTATAGTTCTGTCAGTTTAATAATATATGTCATACACATAGTTGATTTCTTTTCCTCTAAGTAGTCTGCCTTTATATTAATGTCTTACTTTGCTCAAATAAGACAAAGGTTTAAATACAAAAAGACTTGAGTATGAAACTTGAATTCTGACATTCAGGTGTACGATCTGGCTGAATTAGTGAGGTTTAAGTAAATACAAATTTTAAATTTTCTGAAATGCGTTTATGTAATGTTAAAGTTCCCTCAGCATAAGAGATGTACTTCTGGGCCCTTACAAATGGGTCTGTTTAATAATTCCTTCTCTATTACCATATTCATTATGAAGAGAGTGCTTTCAGTTGTTTCTTATGACCTAAAGTCTACCTGATATGACCTATTTATTTTCCCATTTTAGAATTAAAAGAATAATACAAGTAGTTGGAATTCACACAACATTAGTAGTAGTTCTCTTTATATGAATTACATTCACTATTCTGGAGTCTTACTATAAAATTATCTTTGCAGAGTCCAGGCCATAGGAGAGTGTTAGAGGTGAAATACCATAAGGTTCTTCTGCCATTTCTAATAAGAACTATTATTTGTTTGGGTTTATATTTTGGATAAGGATGAACCTTTAAAGATACATCTCTTTTTTAATGAATTAATAAATGCCACTCAGCTAATTATTGAAAACTAGTACTAAAATCCTAGTCTTTTAATTACCAGACCTGTGCGTGTGTGTGTGTGTGTGTGCACGCACATGTGTGCAAGTCAGTAAATCTTCATATTAAAACTGCAGAGTCCAGTTCTGACATATTTATTCAGTTACTTTTCTTTTTTCGATTCTCTTTTTTTTTGTAGTGCTTTATCATGGAACTGTTTTTGTAGTTTTGTTTGGCATGCTCTTGCCTAGAATTTTGAAGCATCAAAATTCCGTAGTTTTATGTCATAATTTACTGCCTGAGAAAGTATCTGTATTCTAATTTTGAAGGGAAATTGTCTCATTATCCTTACAGGAAAGATAACTGAAGATTTTTACTTTTATTTTTACATCTCAGCTTAAGACTGCTGTAAGTGAAAAAATGTTAAAGCCTACAGGTAGAGTTGTTGGAATAATAAGAAGGAACTGGAGACCATATTGTGGCATGCTTTCCAAGTCTGATATTAAAGAGGTGAGTAAACAGCATGTTGCTATGTAATAAAAAAATGAAATACATTGAATAGAACTTAGAGCCCTCACCTTGCCCCCATCCCTAGCCTTTTTTGTATGTGTAAAATCTTTTTTCCTAATTTTCTCTAGTCAAGAAGACATCTCTTTACTCCTGCTGAAAAGAGAATCCCTAGAATTCGGATAGAAACCAGACAGGCCTCTACATTAGAAGGGCAGAGAATTATTGTTGCTATTGATGGTTGGCCCAGAAATTCCAGATATCCAAATGTAAGCTTGAATTAATCATTTTATTTTAGAATATTTAATTAAAACTTTGGGAATAAAGTTGCTTCTTTTCCTGAAAATAGAATCTGCTTTTGTATAAAATACATACTGAGATCTAGAAGTATTTCACAGTTACCTGATAAGTGTACGTCCAATTTGAAACTTAATTTTAGGAAATTCCAATGTAAATCATTTGGTGACTTTTACTCAAACTTCCTAACAAATAACTTCTGGTGACAGCAACTACAAAAACAACATTTGAGACCTAAGTAGATTGTAAATAAATGAATTTGGAAGGTAGGATATTTGAAGCACATTTTAAACTTGAAAAATAATAGGAAATAAACAGACACCTTGTTATATGAGAACCGGGGCCTTGGGAAGTCTCCCCCATAAATCACTTGAGAAGTCTTTGTCATTTTTAGCTTTAATTTACCTAGTTGTCATTTTTAAGAAGTGTGGAGAACATTTAGAAATACTAAAGTGATATGTAAATGTTCAGGGATTTAATGTGATAGTAAAGTATAAATTGCTAAACAGAAAGCTGTAAAATACACCTTTCTAATAATATCTTTTGGTTTTAGGGACACTTTGTAAAAAATTTAGGTGAAGTCGGAGACAAAGAGACTGAAACAGAAGTTTTGTTACTTGAGCATGATGTTCCCCATCAGCCTTTCTCACAGGCTGTTCTTAGCCTTCTACCAAAGATGCCCTGGTGCATCACTGAGAAGGTATGTTGAAAAGAATTCTTAGTGAATCACTGTATCTGAGCTACTAATTTTGTTTGATTTCTGTATGTGTTTTTTTAAAGTATGTAGAAACCGTAGTCCCCTCCTCCCCTGCATTTAGTTTGGTACAGAACTCTTAGGTATCACGGAAAGCATTTGCTTTACTGAAAGACAGACTTTTCTAGGGGACAGACATTAGCTTATGTCAGACTTTCCAAAGATGAGGAGTTCACAAGTTATAAATCATGATGTGCAGTTATAATTAAGAAATAAAGCTTTTTTTAAAAAAATTAATAGATATTGTTGATTGCATAAGAGCTTGTGTTACATCTGTACCACCAAAATAGTTTTTTATTTCTTAATAATGTGGCATCTTCTAGGACATGAAAAACAGAGAAGACCTGAGACATCTGTGTGTTTGTAGTGTGGACCCCCCAGGATGTACTGATATAGATGATGCTCTCCATTGTAGAGAACTTGAGAATGGAAATTTGGAGGTATTCATAATTATAATGACGTTCTACCCAAATATAGTACTGGTCTTGAGTTAATTTTCTTTTGACCCATTGTAGAATTTGTTTGTGAGTTATTTATGTCTCAAGTAGAGTCAGTTGTAGCTGCAGAGACTAATGGGCATGTAAAAAATTGAAATGGTAACTGTGACTAAGGTCCTTTTTCCTTTTAGCCATATTTCTTCTCATTAGAACTCCATTAGTACATTTACCCAATTAAGCATGTTGACATCCTTTTTATCTTTTTAAGGTTGGTGTTCATATTGCTGATGTTAGCTATTTTATTAGACCAGGAAATGCATTGGATCAAGAATCAGCTAGAAGGGGAACAACTGTGTATCTTTGTGAAAAGGTAAGTATGTTAAATTTAGAGTGGAATTTTGATACATCATTTCCATCATCTGTTTTATTCTTAATAATAAAACCATCTGAGGTATTTCCTGAGAAGAGGACAGCCTCAGTATATAGTGAAATATGAATTACTACTTTGTTAATTGTGCAGTTTGTCAAAATCATGGGCACTTTTGGATTCTTGAACAGTCTGGAATAGTACATGAATTAGCTAAAAGACATACATAGAATAAGATGGCCTTAAATCAGTGAAAATATTGGCAATGTGTTTTGTTATTGAGTGACCCAAATAACAAGTAGATGTAGTTGATATAAATTGTTGTGTAGCATTTAACTTATTATTGGTGGGTAATTAATATGTTTTCTGTTTCTTATATATATAGTTAAGTCGAGTCTGTTCTGTCACAATTTACCATTTATTCCTCATTAAGTATGCTCCCATAAACTTACAGAGAAAAATTGTGAAAGTAGAAGGGAAAGTTAAGCTTAGTCTGTGATAAATTCATTGTCAAAGTTCTTCTGTGTAGCTTTTTTCCATAAAAATTTAGTGTTTCTCTTTTTTGAGAATGTTGAAAACACCCTGTAGTTTGTGTGAAGTATTGGAGGAAGGGCCAGTCTTAGAGCTATTAGGGCCTGTGTCTGTTATCTAGCACAAACGTATTGTACAGACCAGAGATTTCAAAGTTTCAGAGCACAGCTAGGTGGGTAGTGTAGAGAACTTACACTTAGACCGACTGACATGAAATCCAGTTTTCTTTCATTGCTTCCCTCTCGTAAAAATTGTGTGTAACTACTTTTCTAGAAATAGACTTTTTATTTCACATTTTCTCACTTCTTTTCACAAAGGCCTTTTCGCTCCCCTTGTAAGATCAAGGCTATTGATATTTGAGAGTAGAACCTCAGAAACTGTGTGGAGACAGCTCAGTAATCCACAACTCTGTTTTATTCGTTCCAGAGGATTGACATGGTTCCAGAGTTGCTTAGCTCTAACTTATGTTCCCTGAGAGCTAACGCTGACAGGTATTTATGCACATTTCTTCATTAAAACGTAGTATTTCCTGCTTCAACCGATTCCCATTAACAGATACCATCCATTTTTCCTCATAGGTTGGCATTTTCATGTATTTGGGAAATGAATCACAATGCCGAAATCTTAAAAACAAGGTTTACCAAAAGTGTCATTAATTCAAAGGTTGGTTTCATGGTTACTACTTCATGTTTAACATCTTTGGTGCTTCTAACAATGTTCTAGATCGTTTTGAAAAAGTTAGGCTTATTAATAATAAGCACAAGTTTTTCCCCGGTGTTGCAGCAAAATCTAGTTGTTTTCAGTTATTTGCTAAATTCTTGCTGTTATTTAGAAATGAGTTTATGTGGCAGTTTTCCTGTATTCAGAAACTTACGAAGCCTATGTACTAGAGGAGACCAAGTAGGTTTCTTTTAGCCCTAACTCAGGAACTCCAGTGTTTGATGTTGTCCCAGTTTATAACTGGTTAGTATTTTAAAAGATGGCATGTACACCGTTGCCTTGTTCCTCACATTTTCTCACTGAAATAATGTCATAAATCATGGTTGAATTCCAGTAGGACTAGCCTGAGATCAATGTTCACACAGAATGGAGCCAGATTATGTTTTTCTCATTCTTCTCCTTTTTTTTATACTTTTCCCCAGATTCCTTTGTGTTCTTATTTTGCCCTGAATCTACCTCTGATGTTTGCCAAACCACTTTTCTTCCAATGATCTGTTTTCCAAGTTTACCTGCTTTTTCTCTCCCTTTGACATCATGCTTTTCTAATCAGCTAGTGATTGGAAAGAAAGCAGTGTTAAACTGACAGATAATAATGTGTGAATGATTTAAATTTTCCTAGATTAGTATTTTTAAATAGGATGAGTTTATAATTCTCCTAGACTTGGTCAGTGTAACAAAATTATATGAAAAAAATTAGTAAACATATAACAGAAAACATTTTTAGATGGAGAACTCTTATCCCCTAATAGATAAGTTGGTTCTCCCAAGAATCTGACCTGGTCTGCATCACCTAACTCTCTTATACTATTCCTGATTTTTACTCAAAAACCTGCTTAGAAAAAAAAAAGCTAAAAAATGGTATTTTCCATAAGGAGGGAAATAGGAACAGAGGTACCATTTGTATATTTGGATTGTAATTAGAAATTAATGTTTTCTACTATGATTTTTCTGATTCTTAGGTTAAATACTTAATTTTGGGTATTTAGTAGATTTCCTATAAAACATGATATCTAGACTATTACAATTTTATTAATTATTTGCAGTGAGAAAGGCAGTATTGGTTCTCTGGAAAGGATTTCACTTTACAGTCATTATCAGAGAATGATCTAACCTTCCTTTTATTTTATTTTAACATTACCTAAGTATTTATACATTAACTGAACTATGAGTAAAGAGTTTAAACTGTTTACTAACAATTCTACCATTTTATTTTGTTTTAACATAAGTTCGCTTATGTTGTGTAATGCATCAGATAAGAGTAAATGAACCAGAAATCATAGGTGTGGAGTATAAATATTATAGATAGGAATCTCTTCTTTTGTTATTGATTTTAGGTTTTCTGAAATCATGGATTTTATGTAGTGGAAATAGGAGAACATAGTAAGGCAGTTTTTATAAGCGTTGTATTAACATATGGTTTCTTTTCTAGGCTTCCCTTACATATGCTGAAGCTCAGATGAGAATTGATTCAGCAGCCATGAATGATAGTATTACTACTAGTCTCCGTGGACTAAATAAACTAGCTAAAATTTTGAAAAAAAGAAGAATTGAAAATGGGTACATTTCAAAAATAGTTATTAAGATTTGTCTTAATTCACCTATCCTGGTATTAAGATAACTTGTGAACTCTTTAAAGTGTTTTATCATGGACAAGGATGAATTATTTAATAGGCTGAAGAGGGACTCTTAAGTAGAAACATTCCATTTCTTCTAGATACCTTTTTAAATGTTAGCAGCTTGATTCTGGACTGATGTTTATTCAAGAGTTCTGTTGTGTCAAAGATCTTGATATGTTTGAGTTAAAGATGTTGAAGAAATTCTAGGAAGGCAAGATTGTCTTAAGACTGTTCTATGGATTGTTCCTGATTTTAATTAGAAATGAGTTTCAAGATTGAACATTGGTTTTCAGATGTTTAAATAAATTTAGATGAAGTCCTTCTTGCACTTAGAGTTGGAAGAGATTTTAGAGATTGTTTAATCCAACACCTTCATTTTTTTAAATGATTAAGAGTTACCTAGAAGCAGTCTTTCCAAAGATCTGATTAATAGTGGCAGGTTTACATCTTTTAGCTGTTATATCATGGCATTTGCCGAACTGCAGAGGAGTTTTAAGGAGTATCCAAGTACCCAAACTTGTTTAAGTAGTTAGAAGAAATTTGATTCTTGAAAAACATCATCAGCTGTCAGAGTAAAGCAGGTACTTGAGCCTTTCATATGTTGGTCTCTGGGCTCCTGTGCCCATTCAGGGTAGGTTCACAAGTAGTTACTAAAAGTGTTTTTGTTGGGGAGTGCAAACTCTAGATCTGTGCTGTTTTCATAAGATGTGCCTATTTAAATTAAAATTCATTAAAATTAAAGAAAATAAAAAATTCAGTTCCTGAGTCACACTAGCCATATTTCAAGTCCTCAGTAGCCACATTTGGCTAGTGGCTACCATGTTGGACAAGGTGGATTGAGAACATTTCCATCCCTGCAGAAAGTTCCATTGGACAGTGCTGTTCTAGGTATTTATGCTGAGCCAACCCTATCTCTACTCACACTTCAGTTTTCTGGGAATTTTCTTATGATCCTTAGTATGAAACTTGGAACTGTATAAGGATAATTTGGATGTCGTAAAACCCAATGAAACTATTGCTCAAGTTTGTCATTAAGATGTAAATAAGAGTATAGTTAGATTTCTTTTGTAATACAAAACAACACATTTTTCATCAAGTATTCGTTTATTGAAGGTTTTCAGTATGCCAGGCATCAGAAGAATGTTTGTTGTAAAAGCAAAGTGAATAAAACAAATTGAAACTCTATTTATTTTGGCAGTTTTAAAGTAAGAGATGTAAATTTGCATCTGTAACAGCTTCCGCTAATTAGGACAGGAAGGATATTTCGTTAATTTGAACTCTCTGTACTTCTAGTTTTGTAAGTATTGATAGTCATCTACTGGTAAAACATATCATCGAGTCTTCTCAGTCTTAGGATGAATAGAGAAAGGAATCAGTAAAAAAATTGGTGTCTTTCACCTTCTTAAAGGATATGTTGTGTCTTAAATTATATCTATCATATGTCTATGTTAAAGAATAAATGTCACGTTTTAAATGTTCTGTGAAGAAAAAGTGATCAAAATGTGATTAGTATACCTTGCTCTTCAGGTCAAGATGTATTGATTAACACAGATTAATTGTGGTTTAGAACCTTATTGTAAATTATGCATGGAAGGAAAGGAATATTTGTCAGGATTCCCTCTCTAGTATTTCTTCTGTAGTTCTTCTAATAAAGGTGAAGAGTCAAGGGAAAAAAGGACTTGGAATTCCACTTAACTTGCCCCAAATCATCTTTTTCCCTTCTTTGTGATTGTCCCAAATTACCCAGCCTCATTAAAATCCTTAGTTTTAGGTTGATTTGGAGCTGACCTGATGAAAATAGCATCAAGGTGTGTAGAAACATAATACTTGCCTTGCCTTGTGGGAATTTACTTTTCAAAGGAGAACTTGCCAAATCATTGAATGAACTGTGCATGTAAAGCACTTAGCCTAGGGCACTCTCTGACCCACAGCACTCAGATATTAATAGCCATTAGTGTTTGTGACATTAGTTGTAGTTTGTCTCCTCTCCTTGGTTGAGTGTATGTGGAAGATACTTTTGATCTGGGGATCTTCTGATGTTACTGATCTACCCATGGCAGCTTCCCTTTTGCCTCTCTCCACCATCCCTCACCCTAATACGTTGTTTCCTGTAGTAAATAAAATACTATTGATTACCTTCTTTATTTATAAAACTGATTACAAACTCTTGTAGCTAAGTAAAAACTCAGTTTCGGTACAGAAGTCATTCAAATCCTGAGATACACAAGGACTCATTTTGTTGTGTTGCTCCTGTCCTCCCTTTTTAAATGCATTTTAGAACTGTAAAATATTAGGCTGTCCGTGAAAATGGAACATAAAACTTAGCAGATAGTCATAAAGCTTTCATAAGAAAAACTGTTATGCATTTGTTCTAATCATTTTCTGTTTTAAAAGAATCACTTCCAGAATTATATCTGTTACTGCTCACATGACTGATTCACCTCTTTATCTTATTTAGGGCTTTGACTCTTTCTTCTCCAGAAGTTCGATTCCACATGGACAGTGAAACTCATGATCCTATAGATCTGCAGACCAAGGAACTTAGGTATGCAATTTTTTTGATGGGTAGTAGATAAGATTTTGATTTTCATGTAATATCTAGTATATATATTAATAAAACATATTTGTACCCCAAATATCTATTTTTAGTAGGGTTATGATTTCTACAGAGTTTTTTTTACTTATGAAATATAGAGAAAAATAAATGATTTCACTTTCTAGTCTTTTTTATATAAAATTTATGTATCTTATTTTTAAGATAAATATTATAAAAGGAAAACTGCCAGTTTGGTTTGTCTTAATGTGTGGTATATTAGAACTTGACTAGTAATAGCTATGGTAAGTAAAGGAAGATTGCCCTCATTAATTTCTTAAGTATTTAATAGAGAATATACTGTGATAGGATAGAATAGTGGCCAAACACTGGGCTTTGAAGCCAGACTGCCTAGATTTGGATCCCACTTCTGCCAGTGACTCCGGACAAGTTATTTGACCTCTCTGTGACTCGATTTATTTGTCAGTAAAATAGGATTGGTAATGGTACCTACCTCATAGGGTGTTGTGAAGAATAGTCAGAGGTTAGGTATTGTTGTTACTGCTTTATTGATTTGGGCTAAGATTTAGGAGGCAAGGTTGGTTTTGATGAAATCAGAGTTAGGCCTCTTTTCCATGCTTATTATGTAAGGTGATCTGAAATTAATCATGCATTTACACTTTTCTAGTAGATGACCAAGGATTAAAAATGGGAATATACTCAAGTTTGTTAGTTAGGACCAGTGTGTGCGTTATAGCATTAGAGCTAAAATTTAAAAATACCTTTGGGTGAATTTCTGTGCAAATAAGTCTAATGTTAATAGAAACAGTGAACCCAATACCAAGGGCTTTTTTGAGGAAAATCTTGAGTCTAGTTTTGCCAAAGTAGAACATCACCCATTTCTTCTTACCAAGAAGAAAAAACACATTTCTAAGAGATTGTCCCATAGTTTTAAAGGTACGATTAGAGGTCTTCCTAATATTAAAAAAAAAAATAATATATTTTAGGAATTTTGTCAAGAAGTTATAAGATGTTGTTAAAAATGGAAACATGAACGACAGATTAATAATGCATGTTCAGTAACTTGGGAGAAAGAAAGCACTATTAAACAGAACACAGATCATTTACTAAACTAAATTTTAAGTGGACATAGACTATGTAGAACGAAAAACAATATCACGTTGGTTAAGAGCTTTGAAGTCAGATTATATGGGCTCAGATCCTGTTTCTACTGATAATTCTAATCTTGAGCAAGAGAATGATGTTACACATCTTTAGTTTTCTCATCTGCAAAGCAGGACTAATATTTATATCCATATATATATACATATGTGTGTATACGTATTGTATATGTGTATGTATACACACACACATATCACAATGTATATAGCACTTATAGCACAATGCCTGGGCCATAATAAGCACCCAAAATAGCTATTTTAAATATCTCTTCATTTTGGGGTGAAAGTTTATTGGTGAACGTTTTCATTTTTTTAAAGCCAAAATTGATATGACCTAAATAGCTTTTAATTCTTAGAAAACTTGATTTCTGTGGACTTATAATTGAATAAAAATCTGTTTGTACTCAGCATAAAGAGGTGAAAATGCTTATGATTTAGATTTTATATATTACTAGAGTTAGTAAAGCTTCTGTTTTTTAATGCCATTTGTAGTCTCTTCTAGCCTGAGATTTACTCATGGAGTAGATGCATAGTAAGAGATCGTTAGCACAGCAGCTGAGAAATGAAGGGGATATTAAGTTCTTAAAAAAACACATGTGCACACACACATGAATGTTTACATAGGAATTTTCATTATCTCTTGGTAGAGAAGGTAACCTGTGAATGATATATAGAAGTCTCATTCTTTTTCCTTACTTAACGATTTTGCCATTGGCAGAGAAACAAATTCCATGGTGGAAGAATTTATGTTACTTGCCAACATCTCTGTTGCAAAAAAAATTCACGAAGAATTTTCTGAGCATGCTCTGCTTCGAAAACATCCTGCTCCCCCTCCATCAAATTACGAAATTCTTGTTAAGGCAGGTAAATCCAAGGTAAGGTCCCGTAGTTTGAAAAAGCATCTGTATTTGTGTAGTGATCTAGCCATTGCACTGAATAGTCTATATTTACCTTTCCATAAAAATTTTGTCGTCTCCTGATGCAAAAATATGCCAGTAGTTCTTTTAATTAAAAAAGAAAAAAAAAAAAAAAAGAAGTCATCTAACTTGGGTGTGGTCATCTCTTCCCACATTGAAATCATTTGTTTAATAAAATCCTTTAATGTCTTTAAATAAAGAGAGCCCTATACTAAAGCCAGATCTTCCAGACTAAGTTATTTATAATATCCTGAACGTATTAAGCTCTTCCATATCTCTGTGCCAAACTTTACACATGTTCTTTATACCTGTGTTACTTCATGCCTCCTCCGAACTGTCTCCCTTTAGAGACTTAACAGATAGTTTTTTTTTATCTTTATCTTCAACTCACTTAAGCCCTCTTTATGTCATGCCCCTAAGAAAGAAGTCCATTTTTGCATATGTGGAAAAAAGGAAAAACAGAGAAAGGGCACCCATTTCCTTACCCCCTTATACTCCCTGCATCTGGTTAGTAGACTTATTGAGGCATGATTATCCCTACCCTTGGGGTGACTGTGGCTTACATTGGTTTTCTTTGGATCACTTGCTCAGGCCCCATCTTTCCTGTCCAGAAGAGAGCTGGAAGAAGGAGTGTTGGATTTCAGGGTATTATTCTAACAGGATGACGTTGGTTTCTGATTTTTCAGACCTTTATGGTGGGCCTGCTCCTATCATATCCATCAGAACAGAATCAGCTTCTCCTCTGCTCCAAGGATTGTACTGTAAATTGGAGAATTTTCCCTTACTGTCCTATTTCTTTCTATGACCTGGGTAGAAGAAGGAGGATATAAGTATTTTTGCCTCATCTCCCAAAGTAAAACAAGCAGCTACTTGCTGTATCAGCACGTTGAGCTGTAGTAACCAATACAGTTTTATTTTGCCTCTGGTCTTTACTTCTACTTTGAATGGAGGGAAACTCTCTGCAGAGAAAATCCAGATATGCTGAAAAGTATCCAGATCTACTTTGATTTTTTTTCTACCCTAACAAAGATAAGGCAAGTACAGATGGGACTTTGAGAGAGAGCACTAGTGCTCCCAGTATCCTCTTCCCCTTGAAATTGCTTAAGAATGTTGATACTGTAGTACCTTCAAATGCGTTCAGAAAATTTTAAGGTTTAATGTTGCAAAAAACAACCATTACTTTTTATAACTTTATTTTTAGTTCTCCTAGGTTAAGGACAAAAGATATAAACACTTACTACGTGGTCAAAAAACACCGTATTTGTTCAATCTGATTGGTTATATTTTCAAGACATGCTGGTACTGATTTTAAAATGTTTAATATGATGCTTTTTCCCTCTTCTTTATCCACAGAATTTGGAAATTAAAACTGATACAGCCAAGGCTTTGGCTGACTCTTTGGACCGGGCTGATTCACCTACCTTCCCATATCTAAACACCCTGTTAAGAATATTGGCAACTCGCTGCATGATGCAAGCTGTGTACTTCTGCTCTGGAATGGATACTGATTTTCATCACTATGGCTTAGCATCCCCAATATACACACATTTTACTTCACCCATCCGAAGGTACTTTTTCCTTATGAAATTAGAGATAGGAAATAGTTGATTTCAAATTTTAAAAGGACATTTTAATGCGAACACAGCACGATTCTTACTTCTCCTTCATATATCTAGATACGCAGACATCATCGTTCATCGGTTGTTGGCTGTGGCTGTCGGGGCCGACTGCACGTACCCGGAGTTGACGGACAAACACAAGCTTGCAGATTTATGTAAAAATCTCAATTTCCGGCACAAGATGGCGCAGTACGCTCAGCGTGCATCTGTGTCTTTTCATACCCAGGTATTTGCCTTCTATCACTAATGTTAGAAATGAAGTTTTGTTCACTTTTAATTGCAGAATTTATTTTTTTTGTTAACTTCAGAATATTTTAAGACAATCCTTGATAAGGTTGTATGCTTTTTTACAGTTATTTTTCAAAAGCAAAGGAATAGTAAGTGAAGAAGCTTATATTCTATTTGTGAGAAAGAATGCTATTGTGGTGTTAATTCCAAAGTATGGTTTAGAAGGCACAGTGTTTTTTGAAGAAAAGGACAAACCAAAGCCACGGCTTACTTATGATGATGAGGTACAGTATTTCTAATGTTTTTATTTTGGGTTTTTTTTGGAGGGGGGACAGTTGCAAATGGTACCTATAAAGGGTAAAATTATTTTTGTACCCTACAGAACTTTATGCTAGCTAAGCTTATCGTTTTACTCACAATTTCTCGGCTCAGTATATCTTCCCATATACGAAAGTTGTTCTTGATTTCTTTTATACCATGTAAAGTTTTCCCCTCTAAGGAAAACTTGAATTATGCTTTGTCCCTAGTGGACAAATGGATTAAAGTAAAGGAATAAATGGCTCCAAGAAGGGAATTTTTTCAACCAATTCCAAGTGTCTCTTACCTGACACACTCCCTACTTCCCTAATCTTAGTAGAACTACAGAACAATAAATTCTGCCCACATTACCTTTGTGCTCCTGTATAACACCAACAATTTGCTAATTAAAGGGGTGAGAATCCTACAGTTAACGAATATATATTGGGACCACATTAATGAAAGGGGGAGGTTTGCACATAATTAGGTCATATGTATGTGAGTTTGTTAGACCAGTGGTTTTTGTTACGTTGAACACCTAGATGCTGAATAAATATTGAAGTTTTTTTAGAATTTAAACTTTTAAATTAATATGGAAGATAAATTATAAAGAATTAGAACCAAGCCTCAAGTGTAAGAAAGCAATTAAAATGTGTTTTGTTTAGATACCATCACTTAAAATAGAAGATACAGTGTTTCATATATTTGATAAAGTTAAAGTGAAAATCATGTTAGACTCTTCTAATCTTCAGCATCAGAAAATCCGAATGTCCCTGGTAGAACCACAGGTAAGTGTCCATGTTGTGGTGGAATAAACAGTACCTATTTTGTGAAAGAGACTGATATAGTCATAAGTTATTTCTGTTTAAGGATAGAATCCTGTAAGTATTGTGGAGGACAAATATCTGCATAGGAAATCCTATTTTCTCACTGATTTCCTTAGGCCATGGGAACCCAGGCATCTGGGCTTCTTCTGAGGTCCTTGGTGCCAAAAGTGGAGTTCTGAGATCTGCCTAGTTCTTTCTGAAATCTGCACTTCTGAAGATCAAGTTAAAGTGTGTTTCACCTAAGACATTGGTTCTTAACCTTGGTTCTGCCCCCGACACACCTGAGGCCTCTGATCCTGACAGAGTGGCTCACAGCTAGGATAAATTGAACGTTGTGGTTAAACACACCCTTCCCAAATGACATGCTTCTACCTGCTGAGATCATGTCTGCCTTTTACATTCTGAACCACTGTTCCTTTGTGTGTGAAATATATACCAACACATACATCGTGCGGAAAATCTACTGCTCCTTCTTCCCCCTACCACCCCTGCATCTTTTTGAACTAAGCGTCAGTGGGGAAGGGGAAGATGAGAATGAGATTTATTCCTTATTTTACGCTTTTACTCACTGATTTTTCCCATTTGCATTACTTTAGATACCAGGAATAAGCGTTCCTACTGATACTTCAAACATGGACATTAGTGAACCAGAGAGAAAGAAGAAGAAGCTTCAAAAATAGCTACAGTCAAGGAAAAAAAACTTCAAAGATTGGTTTCCTTAAAAAAAAAAAAATCTTGAGGGAACACTTGTAAACCTAAGAAGTGTGTGATGCAGTTTGTTACTTCTAAGTACATTTTAATAGTTTTTAAAATTTGCATTTTTATTGAACTGTTGACTGTGTCTGTCCCATCATACTGCTTCCTTTCTGGATTGAACAGAACTATTTATGCAGAAAAACTCGATTGAACAAGCATCACTTAAATCGTGACAGGATAACAACTTGAGGGACCTGTAAAGATCATTTAAAGGGGGCACTCACCTGCTCACTGAAGAGGAGATGAATTTTGCATAAGTAATTTGATTATCTACTGTTGATAGAAAAAAACTGTAATTTTCCTATGGAGAAAATATAACATTTTTAGAAGGAACAATCTATTCTTTCTAAGTCTTGAAAGCTGTCAGTGTACGGTACAGCAGTTTTTAGATTTCAAGACAATGAAGACAGGAGCTGTCAGGGACTTCAGCATTTAATCTCCTTTGCCACTTTTAATTTACCCGACTTATACTAAGTGTTCCTTTACTATTAAAAGCCTCCTGCATTTTATTAGTGGTTCTTGAACAGCTGTGAATGTTTGGGAATTGGGTGTTGAAGGAAGGTGAAGTAGAATATTTTGATCTAACTGGAAAAATAGTTGTGTTTTTAATACCAGATAGTAAGTGTGATCATTGTCCTTGACCTTCAGCTCAAATATCTCCCCGAAAATAAGGCATTAGGGTTCAAAGAAAGAATAGAGATGGCACTTTAAACATCACATCATGTTACTTATAAAATAAGAAGGAGGCAATCGATGGCTTTTAAATTGCATA
Organism: Balaenoptera acutorostrata; assembly: GCF_949987535.1. NCBI lineage: Eukaryota > Metazoa > Chordata > Mammalia > Artiodactyla > Balaenopteridae > Balaenoptera > Balaenoptera acutorostrata. The sequence goes on from NC_080081.1 coordinate 33,623,227, forward strand.
TATATCAGATTATGGAGGAAAGGAGGGGTTGTATGAAGACATTAAAGGGAACAGATTGAAGTACTGCTACTTGGTGTGCCCGTGCCTACTTCCTTGTCAACCACAAAGATCATTAATGATAAAATAGGTGTCTTCAAGAATATTTTAAGAGATACCTTAAAACATTTTACTTGGCTCATTCAATTTCTGCAGTTCCGACACTGTACCAGGTTCCTCACCAGTCAAGTAAACGATCTCTGCCTTGAAGGAGCTTGCAGTACAGTGAGAAGTGACCGGCGAACACATCGGCAGGTGTAGTGAGTGAGAATAGTTCCAGCGTGTACATTCAGGCACTTCAGTAATTAAAATGATTGGTCCCATTTCCTGTCACTGAGGAAAACGTCCATACATTGAGGCAGAACTTGTTTCAGTCGGAGATGGAGAGCCTCGAGGGGACGGACACCTAAAGCGGTCGGCCAGCCTTTTCTGTGAAGGCCGGGCGTGTCAGGCTGTGCCAGCCGGGTGGCTTCTGTCGCAGCCGTAGCTCTGCACTCACTCCTCCGCTCTTACAGAACGAAAGCAGCCACGGACCATGTGTAAACAAACGAGCGTGGCTACGCTCCAACGAGACCTCGTCTACGGACAGGGAAATTGAATTAATTTCCTAATTTTCGTGTGTTTAACAAAATACTACTTAATTCAATTTCCATGCTGCACCTTTCCCCCCCAGCCATTTAAAAATTCTTTGCCCATGGGCCATAGTTTACCTGCAGTCGAGGAAAAGGGAGGCTTCTGCGTAAAACAAGGCTGTGCTGACCTCACATGTCTGTCTTTCCAGGTTTGTTTTCTTCCGCCTCTTCTATGAAGAAGGCCTGCTTCAGGCTCTGGTCCCTACTGAGTAGTTCAAGATGACCAGAAACCTGATTTTCACCCTGAAGCCTCTTCCTTGCTAATCTAAAATGCTTCGAATGCCACTTCTTATGCTAAGCAGCTGACATGAAATATTTCATTTAAAAAGCCCTGTTTGGTAAGGACTATTATCCCCATTTAACCGGTGGGAGATTGATGGTTTATGGCTTATTTCGGGTCGTAAGTGACAGGAGGATTTGAATCCAAGTTACAATCACAACTTTGTTCTTTGTTTCTTGAGTTTTGCTATTAAAAAAACACAGCCAGGGAAGCACCTACCCTTAGGATCTAGAATTCCTCTTATGTACAACAATTGTTTTAAGCTCCTATTAATTCTAAAGCCTGTGATTAAGGACTCAGCTTCCTAATGCACTAATCTTTAGCAATGGACCTAGTGGCTAATGGCTTTAATGTTTAGTGTACAGAGGGGAGAGGATGAGCCAGGTACGTAGCAAGAAATAAGTCTTGCAGGTTGGCAGGAAGCTTACAAGTTGCACAAAAGTAAGGAAGGACGTGACACAATGATAGTATGTCTTTATTTCCTAGGGCTACATATGAATTATTCCCTCCTGAATAAGAGTTTTTAAAAGGTAACTTGTAAAATATGAGTATACATTCTCCAAAGGTAAAGAATATTTTCCCCAAAAATTATATACCCATTCTACTCCCAACATGTTTGTTTAATTTTAAAAAATCAGTTACATGTCTGCCCAACCCTAGCTTCATAAGCCTAAAGCTCTATGGGAACCCCCCCCAGTTTATGCTGGTTCTCCTGTGTTCTTAACTAACTCCTCTCTGTACCAGATGTGAGCTGGAAAGGATGTCCCTACCCTAGGGATGGAGATAGATACATTCTGGGCATCCCACATTAACCCCACTAATAATAACAATACGTGATAGTAAGATCTACATTTTTTAGACCAGTTATCGCTGGAACTAAGAATTTCTACACTGAAATGAACAAACAGTTCAAGCATGAAAAATGTTGGAAACCTGCTTAACCTCCTACCTCTTCGATTAAGTTCCCTTTCTAACTCAAATTTCTTTCTTTCACAAAGGTTATAAATTTGAATTCATCTGTACATTCACATACTTTTAAGTAAAAATAAAACATAGCACCTTCACAGTTCCACATGTTCCCAGAACTTCTGCTAAACTCAGTGCTGTCAGTAAGGCTCGCTAAGAAGCAGTTCATTGACCCTGTAGGGCAGGAGTAAAGTTATCACTCAAGTTTTTTGTTAAGCAAACATCACTCAAGGTCAGTACAAAAATATTTATTGATAAAAAATGAACTTGTACTTCAGTAACTTCTTGAAAGTTCCAGGAGCTTTTCTGTTGTCACTAAATTAAGCCCTTGATTTTTCACATTAAGGAGGGAAAGAAAAGAAGCTCAGCATGTTAGTTGAAGCAGTTTCCTCCCAATCACGATCACATTATGGATCCCACGCATGAAGAATACGTGGAGCTGTCCAGTTGGAGTCTTTGGTTCTGAGAGAGGTACTCTATGGGCTGCTGCATTGAGGACGATTTGCAATTTTCATCCAACACCTTTGCATTGAGTGGTCTTGCTGTGAAAAAGAAAATACCTTATTTTCAGTTTAAATAGGACCATTCAAGGATACAACAATTATGTGAACTGTTTTTAAAACCGAGATGCAAACTTCCTTGTGCACTCTAAAAGGACAGTGAAGATACATTTTGTTACAAATCAGTATTCTGTATCGTAAAAGTACTTCCTGTATCTTAATGCTTGCTTGCTTTTAAATGGACAACTACAATCCCACCTCATGACAAAACAGAGGAAAGGTAAAATAACGTGGCCTCCATATTAAACCTGAATATTCATTTGGAGAGTTATGTTCAGTTGCACACTTGATGTTTATAGTTTATTAATAAATTGGCATATAAAAATCAAAGATTCTCCTGATCAGTGCCTAAAATTACGATGGGATTCTTCAAATATGAATACAGTTGTCCCTCAGTATCCATGGGGGATTGGTTCCTGGACCCCCAAGGATACCCAAATCCATGGATACTCAAGTCCCTTATATGAAATGGCGTAGTATTTACATATATTTTAAATCATCTCTAGATTACTTACAATACCCAATACAGTGTAAATACTATGTAAACAGTTACAAATACAACATAAGTTCTATGTAAGTAGTTGCTGGCACATGGCAAATTCAAGTTTTGCTTTTGGAACTCTAGATTTTTTTTTTTTTTCCCTGAATATTTTAGATCTGAGGTTGGTTGAATCCATGGATGTGGAACTCGCCAACCGTATACAGACATAACCATCCTATCTGGAGGTTCAGTAAGTGTTCACTTCAACAGTATACTTTTGTATAAATACTCAGTTTTTTAGATACATATGTGTTATCTCTAAAGGCTTGGGATTTTAAGAAAAGAACCCTTACCTTTCTTTGAGTGCTCGTAACTGATGTGTAATCTCTCAGTTGTACTATTTCCCTCTCTAGTAATCAAGATGCTTCTTTTTTTTTTTTTTTTTTTTTATCCTTCATATTGTTTCACTTTATTCATAGCACTCATCACCATTTGGTATATTATGTACTCTTTTGTGTGCACGTGCCACACACACACACACACACACACACACACACACACACACACCCCCCATACCTAGTAGAATAGAAATTCCATGAGACCAAGAGCTTTGGCAATCCCCAAACCTAGAAGAGGGTCTGGCACATGATACATATCTGTTGAATCAAAGAATGACCCTAATAAGAGCACACATTCCCTCTTGTTCTCTTTTTTTCCCTCAATTTCATGCCCAGAATTCCCATTGGGTAAGAGTAAGTGGCTACTGAATGACACAGCTTGTTCTGCAAGAAAATCACTGCCCTCCCGCCCCACAAGTTACTCCTCCTATTAGCCTTCATCTGGGTAAAGGGCACCATCACCGAGAATGCAGAGTCACCTATGACTCCTCTTTTCTCCTCATCCCCTTTGTCAGTGTATCAGCAAGTCCTAGAGTAGCAACCTCTTGGACACATATTACTATCCCCTTCTCCAGACTAAACCCTGATTCTCTTTCACCTCGTCTCCTAACCTATCTCTTCTCTTCATCTCTTGACCCATCCCCACTTCCCATCCTTTTCGTACACAGTAACCAGAGAGGGCTTTTTAAATCTACCTAAGATCATATAACTACCCTAAAAGCCCTTCAGTGTCTCTACAAGCTTCCTGTTATGGGCCCCAGAATTCTGCATGATCCAGCCCTGCTCACTTTTATACTCATCCTTTGTCACTCTCCTTTGCTCACTTTGCTCCAGACCTCCTGGTTTTCAGACTTTTTGAGGAGCCCAAGTTGATTCTGGCCTGAAACTTTCTTACTTGCTTCTTCCTGCTCCTTTGTGAATGGCTGGTTCCTGAAGATCATTGTTTACATCTCAGCCCGAATGTCACCTTTTTAGAGGGGCCTCAACAGACCAGTCTGTCTGCAGCAGGGCTCCTCAAGCTATTCTCTGCCACACCACCCCGCTGAACACCTCATAATTAGCAATAATTTTATTTAGTTGTCCGTGGGACAATTCTTTCGACTGGACCCTGAGAAGTAACTCTGTTGGTAATGGTAACACAAGATGCTTCTTTTAGTTTAGCTTTGAGCCAATATTAGAGGCGAAACCCTCCACCTCCCTCCTATTTGGTACCCTCTCCTCCTGTTCCCCTTTCAGCTTAAAGGAACTGATTTCAAGCCCCTTTTCCAGAGCAGCGCTAAGCTCTCCTTCCCCCACCTCTTCTCTTATGCTCCCTCATAGCAGAAGAGGTAGGAAAATAAAGTTCTGAAGCACTTTCTCCTGCTATTAAATGAACTGAAGACAGGATGAGGCATCAACAGATAATAATTAGTGAAATTTTACACAAAACGGGAAAAAAACAGGCTGAAAACAGTCACATTTAGCAAATACTTAAAAAACCACAACCATATCAAGCTTTCTGTTTTTTCCATACCTTTATATTAAAAACTTGAGATTTATTCTCGACTTCCAAGGTTTGTGCATCACTTTCTTTGCAGTAACTTTCTGCTCCAACCGTATCCATAATATTGCTTCCACAAGTCTGTGTATTATAGCCACTATCCATCTGACAGGAATGAGAAGGAGAGAGAGAAGAAAAACCACCACAGGTAACATTGCAAAGTGGAATTCACTTGACCACAAAATTTATTTTGAGGAACTTTCATGTTTAAATAAGTAAATTTATTTTAAAATATTTATATAAACTATGTTATATATGTGTAAGATATGGCTTATGCAATTATATATAAAGACAATATTTTAAAACATTTAAATGAATCACTATATACTATCATTCACAACTGAATGACACAATTTAATATTGTATTAACAATACAATTTAATATTGATCATATTGAATGAATTTTAAAAGTAAACATAAAATTGCTTGTTCTTCAAAGTAGTTACTACAATTCCTTCTAATAAAACATATCTTGGGGCTTCCCTGGTGGCGCAGTGGTTGAGAATCTGCCTGCTAATGCAGGGGACACGGGTTCGAGCCCTGGTCTGGGAAGATCCCACATGCCACGGAGCAGCTGGGCCCGTGAGCCACAATTGCTGAGCCTGCGCGTCTGGAGCCTGTGCCCCGCAACGGGAGGGGCCGCGATAGAGAAAGGCCCGCGCACCGCGATGAAGAGCGGTCCCCGCACCGCGATGAGGAGTGGCCCCCGCTTGCCGCAACTTGAGAAAGCCCTCGCACGAACCGAAGACCCAACACAGCCAAAAATAAATAAATAAATAAATAAATAAGAAAATCCTTAAAAAAAAAAAAAAAACATATCTTGTAATTTTCTTTATTTTTTTAAAATTCTAGGCTATTTTATTTATTTTTTGGCTGCGCCACACAGCATATGGAATCTTAGTTCCTAGACCAGGGATCGAACCTGCGCCCCCTGCAGTGGAAGTGCAGAGTCTTAACCACTGGACCACCAGGGAAGTCCCTGTAATTTTCTTGAAAGTCAGTGTACAAGGCACTAAGAACATACTTCCCTGTTACTTTGTGCTCACACCCAGTAGATGAAAATAAAGATTACAATCAACTTCTTCCACCTCATTTACCAAGCTTGTCTTAAATGGCTTACTTGCATCTCTAAATAAAATTTACCTAAATGGCAAGCTACCGTTAAGAGGATTCAAAACAATACACATTTTTTAAAAGGTGGCTTACATTATACTCATACCCATCGTTGAAATAAAAATCTTACCTTCATAATAATACCACGTATATAATGGCTCTAGATGTTAGCTCAGCTTTTCATTTTAATTAAAATTGTAGCATTCTACCACACACTGTTACAGCCCAAAAGAGCAAAAGAAAACAAGGGACTAGCAAACTTCAGTTTTGGTACAAATATGACAAATATTTATTTCATGAGGGCCTAAAAAAGCACCAGCCCTGTATGGCGCTCCATGTAATATTCTTATGTTCTCCTTGCAGCACCCTATTAACTTCCCAAATAGGGCTAAGGCTCAGAAAGGGTAACTTTCACAGTGTCGGAATGAGATGACGAAGAGCTGAGGCCCCACTGCCCCTGCCCACTCACTGCACACTCCACACTTACGTGCACAGTGACGAACACCAAACAACACAACCCACAATGCAGTCATCTCGCACTGACGCCCTTTTATGCAAATTATGACCAGCGAAGGGAAGACTACATCTGCCCCCAACACAAACAAGAATAGCCTAGAAAGTGCATTCTATCATCATCTTAAGAAAAATGTTCCCAGTTTTCGGGAATGGATGCATACTTGTTTACTCCTGGGAGCGATGTTCCATTTGAACAAAACCCTTGTGGTGCAGGGAGTACGGTACACAGGGGGTCTGTCCCACTCTCTAGGAAGAGAAGGATCATGGGTGCCCCTAACATAACACGGTGGCTTACCACACTGGCTCCCATCCAGACCACTACTAATGTCAGTGCCTACTATGTGCCAACCAGACAACACAGGTCAACTCGTTACCCGCCACAGGCGTCAAGGGAGACAACATGGTATTCCAAACTCTGGAAAGCCAATGTGACTGAAACAGAGAAGGCAGGGAAACAAAATGAGGCTGGAGAGTAAGGGAAAGGCCAGACCATGCAACGCTTTGCCAGCCACTCTACAGATTTTTAAATTAATACCAAAAGCAAAACAAACAAACAACAAAGCTTACAAATTTTAAGATGCAGAAATAAAAACTCAATGGAAGGGTTATTGTATGAAGTTGAGCAAATTTCCCAAAAATTAGAAGAAAAGGGAGTTAAAAAAGCTGTGAAAAGATTTTTTTAAATTGGAGAATCAAAAGGAGTTCCAAAGAACGGTGAAAACGATAGAGGAGAAATCTAAGATATTATTCAAGAAAAGATCCAAGAAGTGAAGGGCATGAGTTTACAGATCATATGGGCCCTCTGAGTGCCCAGTACAACTGATGAAAAGGAACCCACACCAAAGAATCACTGAAATTTCAGGATCCTTTACTTCAGAAAGGATTAAAAAGAGACCATATGCAAAAGATTAAGTATTAAAATGGTTTCAGATCTCTCACCAGCAACACTGAAAACAGAATCAACGAAACAAAGTCTGAAGGAAAATTATTTACAAACTCAAATGTGAGAGAATAAAGAACATGTGATTAGACGTGCAGTATCTTGAAAAAGGTACTCTTCCTCAGAAAGCTACTGGAAAATGTGTTCCAGTCAAGTGAGAAGTAAACCAGGAAACAGAAGAACGGGGTACAGAACATGCGAGAGGTTAAGGGAATTCTCAGGATGATGAAGGGATACTCCAGGAATACAGCTGTGTACAATGCTTGGAGGCCAACCCGTCACAGTAAAGCAAGTCAAAAGGCCCTGGGAAAATGTGACTGTCTTTGAATGTTTGGAGCTACCCCTGTGGTAGGAAAGAATGTATAGAAAACATTTTTAAACTACAAAATGTTCTGCAAACAGTACACATTATTATGATAGGACCCAAAGGATAAAACTGAAACTGACTGGTAGATACCACAGAGAGAACCATAGTTCAGCTTGCTAGGGAAGAGGCTTGTAAATGGTGAGAGAAGTCCTCTAAGATAGGCTGGGATACCCCTGCAGGTACTCAGGCAGAGAGTGATGGCAATTTATAATGAGACAGGCTTCCAAGGGGTAGTTGGACTAGATGATGAATGTGTATTTCCATCTAAGTATTCTACAATGATTCTATAGATGCTCTGAAAAAAAGAGGCAGTAAGAAAAAAGGAGAGCAAAAAAGTTAACAATACCTTTAAGGCGAAGTTTGACTGGATGTGCTTCTTAGGAACCAAATTTAGAAGCTGGACTATGTAAAAGTGATTCTAGTGTACTTTTTTGAGCAACAATCCTAGAAGTCAGGATAGACAACATAGGCATAAAATATGAGCAAAAGATTATATGTAATTTGGGATCATTTAAAATCCCTCCATGAGTTTTACACTTTAGCATGTCAAAACTGACAGCACTAAAGCATTATAGAGTTGTTGTGAGAATTAGATGAATTAGTATCTATAAAGAGGTTAGAAGAGCGTCTGGCACACTGGAAGACTGTGTAGTATTAACTATTACTATGGGCCAGTATAAACTTGGATTAAAGAACATGGAATCCAGACTGCCAGGATTTGAATCTTTTGACTCCACCACTTACTAGCTAGACAGCCAATTGACCGAACCTCTCTGACCCTCGGTTTTCTCATCTGTAAAATGTGGATGATAGTATACCTATTTCACAGGACCGTTGTGAAGATTAAACAAATTAACATGTGTAAAGTACTTGGAATAATGCCTGACATATTGTAAAAGCTACGTAAGTGTTAGATATTGTTACTATGAAATGGCAGGTAGAACTGCCTTTCTAGTTTAAAGTTCTTTCAAAACTCTCAACTCAAAGAATATGACAATTAGTGGAACAAACGTCTGTCTGAAAGTAAGTGCTAGCTGTGAAGTGTATTTGTCAAATGAATCATGCTTTCCTGTTGCCAGATACTGCAAAATTGGAAATGTACGATTACATGAAAAATGGTGGTTACAAATCACATTTTTTTAAAAGTCCAAAAGAAATATACATAAAAGTGCTCTAAACTGCTTTTCCTAAATTATATAAAGGAAAAACCAAAACTACTGTATTTTTAGAATACAAACACTACACCAGAAACTGAATTCTTTTGGAACTAGCTCCACAGGAAAGAGAGGTGAACCCTGAGAAGTTGCCGGATTCTAGCAGTTTGTAAAAAACAGAGCAGCTTGATTTCTTTTCTGCTCTCTTATTTTCCTACTCCAAATAAATATCAGTGAATGTGAATATTAAATATATGCATCATCAGTCCAAGTTAAAAGAACTAACCCTCTTGATATCACTTAGTACTGATTAAAAATACATAGGTAATGCCGTAAGTCTCACATACAACCCATTTTCTTTCTCACTATTATCTTACAAAAGAAAGGATGAAGAACACCAAGGGACCAAGGAAAGGACTCTAGAATATTCAACTACCTTACCTGAATGTTACTGCTTTCACAAGGAATGACACTGCTTTCTGCGAGAGGTGACATGCACATGTGAGAGTTTTCAATACTGAAGGCGATCCCACTCACAAAGTCAGTCATGGGTAAACTCCTATTATCAACGGGCTCCTTCATCCAAGTGGTCTCATCTGCTATCTCTATGGGATCGACCATATCCACAGTGTTATTCTCCTTCTCACTTTCCACGTCCTGCAGCAGTGCCAATTCTTTCTCAGAAGCACCGGACTGGTTCTGGGTAATAGACATGGCGGTCACTACCAAGTGCGTGCCGTGTGGACAAACGTCACCATCCAGCTGCGGCAGGTGGACTCCAGCCGTGCCCGTGGCGAGGGAGGAGGCGTCTGTGGAAGGAACATCTGCCTTGTCTCCTTCATCTTCGCTGTGAGCCTCGAGAGCAAAAGGTACCCGAATCAGTGCGGGCCGATACTTAGCACCCCCTGTACACATCTCAAGTCTCATAGGAGACCAATTTTTAATTGGTGAGCAGCCATCTATATAAGGACTTCTGATACACGGATTGGTAATTCCATGAGAATTTGTTCCAGACGAAGCATCAGGAGAATGGAAAGTTAACTTCCTTTGCTCTAAAAGATGGGGAGTGGGAAAAAAAAGATTGGGAAGGAAAAATCACATCATGAAAATATGGACATGGGAAAGCCATTACTAAATGGTCATCATCATGTTTCATGCCAGAAAAACTGGATTTCTCTAACAGTGGTGTTGTTTCCTGAAGTGAAATTTTGGTGTTAAAAATAATAGCACAAATGAATGTGTATCCATAAATAGGGTGAGGCTCTTCAAAAATAATTCCTCTGGCACTTTCCCTTTTTCAGTTAAACAAAATATCTTATTCCCTGAGAATTATTTCTTCACAAGCATATTGCTACTATAACAATGTTGTTCACATCCAAGATAATAGAACAAACCAGCTGATAGCTGCAAATTAACAGCTGTACCTGGTAAATGAAATATGTAATAATCTATTTGTGTTTATGTAAAATACTATAAGCAACATTAAAAGGCAAACAAAAAACTGCAAAATAATATTTGCAACAATAAAGAGCTTAACAATGGTAAACGAAATGATCAAAATGCCTTAAAAGTTAATAATTTTTATAGCTTCGTTAGCTTAATAAAAACAAAAGTTTTAAAAAATGGGCAAAAGCATATAAACAATCCTCCCAATGGTAAATGAACATATGAAGTGTTTGGCCACACAAATAATAAAAAATACGGAAATTAAAGCAATGAGAGACCATTTGTTGAACAAAAACACTGAAGTCTGAACTAATAATCCCCCCAAACAAATGACCCATAAACATTTGGAAAAAGTTCAACATTGTAATAACCAAAGACAAGAAAATTAAAGCAGTAAGAGACCTTTTTGTAATGTACCAAATTAACAAACATCAAAAAGAATGGTAAGACCAGTGTTGCTAGATGGGGAAAAAAATGACTTTTCAGACACCACTGATGAAAATTTCAATTGGTACAACTTCTTATGAAAAAAATTTGATAAAATTCCTCAAGAGCCTTAAAAACAGTCATCCCTTTTCACCAAATAATTCCACTAACCTAAAGAAATAAATATGTACAATACAATGTACATACAAGGAAAAATTAGAAATAATTTAAATGTTTATCAGTGATTGAAAACAAAAGATACATCTGTGAAATGGAACATCATATAGTGATTCAAAATCATGGTTTCAAACAATAATAAATGACTTGAACGACCTACAAAAATACTCCTAATAGAATGCTTTGTGAAAAAAGCAGGATATAGAACTATGTGTGTGTGTGTGTGTGTGTGTGTGTGTGTTCATATATGTGTGGAGATATATACACACGTACACATGTACATATATAAAAGGAAGACTAACAAAAATAGTTTTCAGTTTTCCAATTTTATTTACTATGAATAGGTTTTGTAAACTGAATAATTTTCAAGAAGTGCTGTAATTTTTTTCAAGGAAAAACTGACATATTGCAAAGAAAAATATGTAAATTCCCACACACTACCTAAAAACTTTACTCAAGCAAATATATCTTTACACAATATCAATATGAATATCTGATTACCAAAGTCTGAACCTACACACTGGAAGGCATACCGAAACCAACTTATCTCTACGACAGCCATCTTTCTTTGATTCTGCTTGTAAGATGTTTGGTATAAATACTGCTAGTCAAATTACCTGTATCTGACATGACAGCAGAACTTTGCTGAGAATTTCAGTCTTTGAAAGTAAATTGTTCCTTTTGTTAAAAAAAAAAAAAAAAAAATCCAAGTTTCTAAATTTTAAAAGGGTGAGTGGTCATTTGGAGCTCTGTAGTTAGAACAAGCTAAAAAGAGACTCTTTAATAACAAATACTGACAATATAAAATTTTAATTGGGAGTTGTATTACAAGACATACCTGAGAGTGGTGTCTTTCCTATTTGAAATTCAATTGGTGAGAAAGTGGGTGAAGAAATAGGTGAAGGACTGGTTATGCTTCCCAAACTGTATTTTTTTGCACTACCCTGAATAGGGCTAGAAGAAAACTGCCCCTGTGATAAAAATAAATAAATAAAATTACACGGTTCTCTTCCTTAGCTCTGTTACACCAAGTGCTATTTATCTTTATTTTTGAAACACATTCATAAACTAGGTTGTATAACTTTGGTTATTCACCAGAAAGCAAGATGCCACCTTTGCTCTGTGGCAAAAGGCAAGACACCAAAAGGCAGGCCCACAGACACAGGAAACAAACTTATGGTTACCAAAGGGGAAGGTGGGGAGGGATAAATTAGGAGTTTGAGATTAACATATACACACTACTATATATAAAATAGATAATCAACAAGGACCTACTGTATAGCACAGGGAACTCAGTATTTTGTAATAACCTATAAGGGGTAAGAATCTGAACAAAATGGATATATATGGATGTATAACTGAATCGCTTTGCTGTACACTTGAAACTAATAAAACATTGTAAGTCAACTATACTTTAATAAGAAAAAAAAGGTAAAAACAAAAAATAAAACAAAAAATACACGCCAAAAGGCAAGGCATCTTGTAACGAGGATAGTTAAGAAGACTGTTCCAAAAATTCTGAAATAGAATATACTAGATAAGATAAAATATAAATGCACCGTATTTACACAAACCAAGTAGCAGTCTATGAAAAATTTTAAGTTAGTCCACTAACACCAATCTAGTTGTGTTATACTGAAAATCTTCTGTAATTCAGTAAGTACCTTACCCTGAAATTCCTTGAGACTCATTTACCTCTAAATACAAAATTGGAGGGTCTGACCAAAAACATTCCGATACCTAATGGCAAAACGTGAACTAGGCTAATCCGCATGAAATATAAAACCCAAAAGACAATCATTCCTCCTGACAGCAATAGGAGCATCTGGGTCCAAGATGCCTAGAGCCAACCAACCAGCCACTTGGTCCACTTCTTACCGAACTCGGGGTCTGCACAGGGCTCCTACACTGCACAGGAGATAAATCTATTGAATAAAAAACCTCAAGTGATGCTTCAGCACCACTACGAGGACTTCTGGGAGAAGCTGGAGGTAAGGAGTCAGAGATACTTCCGTTGCCATCTAAAAAGAGCTTTCTTCTGAGGGATGAAGAACTGAGGTTTCCAGGAGATTGATCTGCAAATTCATCAGCTCTAAAATAGTCACCTATATTTAATATTAACAGAATAAAAGGCAGAGCTAGTCATTTGGAAGAGCAATTATATTTCAGTTGTCTGATGTTTTAAAAACCAGTCTATATGTTTGAATTGTTTTCCAAAAAGAGGGCAAAGTTTAACTGCACAGGTGCTGCTTGAAATCTGAAACGATTCCTTCTTTTTTTAGTGCCTCTTTATTAGTATGGGTAGTGCCAATAAGATGTGCTCATGAATCGTTTATGTCTATAGTTAAGTTCACTATGATAAAAAGGCTAATTCAGGCCATATTAAAGAAAAATGAGAAATTTCAGGACGGCTTCCGCACTTCTTTAGAAAGAGGCATTGCCACAGATTCCCATTTACAAAAAGCCATTAAAACAAAACCTTTTATTTAAGTTATTAAAGGTTTAAACAAATACAATACTTACCTAATACCTTTTCTAAATTAAAATCCACAGGAAGAGACAGCAATGTCTGGCAAGCAGCTGGAAGCAAGCAGATAAACACAAACATGGTTAAATCAATGCAAGTGTATCCCAGGCAGTTTAGCATGTGCTTTCCCATCAACCGTCTCCCCATGATGCTCCAGACAAACTGAATTATTTACTTTACGCATCCCTTTCCGTAACATGCCACCTTCCTGTTTCCCACACTTTCCAGCACTGATGTAAACCTGTTAATGGTAAAAGTTAACTCCTGGTTTTGCTGCTGGCACTTGTATCAAAAAAGAAGCCAGCCTATATATATTTGGGGATAGATTTCCCAATATTAACAAATTTTCAGAAGAATGCCTTCCAAAACCAAAATTCCATTCACATGATTTGAACCACAAAATAACACACCATTGCCACTTCTCAAACATGGCTGGATATATCTATTCTAACTGTTTCTCAAGGTCAGCTCTCATATAGCTTATTCATAAAAAGTAAACAACTTCAATTCCAGAGTGAAGTGTTATCACATGTACTGAAATTAACATCAAATGTCGCTCAATATGGAACATACTTCTTTTCCAAGTTACATTCGTACTCACCGTTGCTTGTCTCAGAATGTATGGTCAGCTTTCTTCCAATTGGAGATTCATTATTGATGTTAATACCTGTAAATCATTTTAGGTGAAAAATCTTACATTTTCTGTTCTTCATTTACTTTAGGGTTACTTTTTCCAGAGTAAAAAAATGAAGTGTGGAAACTTTTACATTTAAAAAATAAATGTCTGCATAGGTAAGTATATAACTTGGCATGTTTCTGCTAAGTTTGTTTGTTTGTTTATTGATTGATTGATTGACTGTCAGCTTTGAGGAAGCATAAGGATAAGACTTAAGGATTACCACAGCAAGTAAGGCGGCACCAAGAGAGACTTTTTAGGGAAAGCAGCGTTGCTCTCCATGATGTCAACCTTAAAAGGTTGGGGACACATGTTAGTCAACGTCAATGTCCTCAAACAGATCCTCTGTTGCTTGATGCTTTTCCAAAATGGAAATAGATAAATTGTCGGAATTAAAGCGCCAGGCCATTCTGAAAGAAACTGAAATTTGATCAGTAAAACCGTGCTCAGTTTTTTTTTTTTTTTCCCCAAGAGAGGAGTCAAAAATATGGGTGCGAATAATTTTTTTAAAAAATCTGAAGTTAATGACTAATATTAAGCTTCTTAACTTGAAAAAGCACCAGGTAGCAAATAAATGGGTGAAAAAATAAAATAAAAAAATAGAATTCTAGATTCAAATGCCTTCTCTGCTGTAGGCAGTGTGACCTTCTAGAAGGCAAATGCAACCAAGGCGCTCTGCTGCGAAAACCCTGTAATGTCCTTGGTCTTTAGGCTGGAGTCCAAACACCTTAATGGTGTAAATAAAGCCCTTCCAAAACCTTGTCTCCGTCTCTAGCACCACTGTCTTCCAACCGAACATTATCTGAATACCTTAAAAAACAAACAGGTTCTCTCTCTCACCTCTAGGTATTTCTAATATTCTTTCCTCTCTGACGTTTCTGCCCCATTCCCCGAGTCCGGCTAACTCAAGTCTCCGCTTAAACTGTGTCTTCCATCTTAGATCAGACAGGAGCATTCTCACACCACTTTTCAACTGTATTGCAAGTGTTTTCTTGGTTGTTTCCTCTAAAAGGACTTCATAGATAACTTTAAGACCACAATCAAATGAGGAAAAATGGATGGATTTGATTACACCAAAATAAGAATTTCTAGGCAACCAAAGACATCAAAAGAAAAGTAGCACATGGGGCTTCCATGGTGGCACAGTGGTTGAGAATCTGCCTGCCAATGCAGGGGACACGGGTTCGAGCCCTGGTCTGGGAAGATCCCACATGCCGCGGAGCAACTAGGCCCGTGAGCCACAGTTACTGAGCCTGCGCGTCTGGAGCCTGTGCTCCACAACAAGAGAGGCCGCGACAGTGAGAGGCCCGCGCACCGCGATGAAGAGTGGCCCCCACTTGCCGCAACTAGAGAAAGCCCTCGCACAGAAACGAAGACCCAACACAGCCATAAAATAAATAAATTTTAAAAAAAAAGAAAAGTAGCACATATGTGACCGGAGATGACATGTGAAATGTTTAGAACTAAGATAAATTACTACAAATGTAACTACAAGGTATCTTAGAAAGAAAGAGACAACAACTCTAATAGGAAGGGATTAGAAATAGGCATCTTACAAGAGAGGAAATAAAAAGGCTGTTAATATATGAGAAATGAAAATTAAAACCATCATAGAATGTCAAACAACCCATGAGAAAGGCAAAGACGTGAGAGCCACGTACTGGCAGGGATGTGGGGATATGGGAACCCTAGGCACCGCGGGTGGCTGTGCAGACTGTAAGTCGCTCTGGCGAGCAGCCTGGCACCGCACAGTCAAATCAGAAAGCACGTAGCCTGTAACTCAGAAATCCTCAGCCTACGTATAGTTCCCAGAGAAATCCTCGTTCAAGTCCATAAATAAAAACGCAATGGGTAGTACAGTCATTGAAGCACCTTGCTGCATAAATACTGGTAACAGTAAAAATTGACAGCATAAGCTAATGTGTACAAACAAAGTCATTTTCCCCCCTGACTCACCATTGTCTTTGTTATTCTTCGGGTAAATAACACTGAGCACTTACCATGTGCTAGGTACATGATCTCCGAAGTATTATCTCATTTCATCCTTTCATAGGGAAGGAGAGTGAGGCACAGGAAAGCTAAGTAGTTCACACAGATACTAAGCTATACTGGGCACGACTCAAACCCAGACGGCATTACTCTAGAGTGAGGGTCAGCAAATGATAGCTCACGAGACAAACCGGGCTGGTTGCCTACTTTTGTAAATAAAGTTTTACTGGAACACACCCACACTCGTTCATTATCTATCATCAGGGATACACTTTCATGGTAAAGCAGCAGAGCTGACTGGTTGCAACAGAAACTGTATGGTCTGCAAAGCCTAAAATGTTTAATATTTGGTCCTTTACAGATAGAGGTTGCCAATCTCTAAGGTAGTGTTTTCCAGAACTTTTTCTGTGATGATGGAAATGTTCCATATCCGTGCGGGCCAATATGGTCACCACTAGGTGTGGCTACTGAGCACCTGAAATGTGAACGTATGACCAGGAAACTAAAATTTCAATTTTAATTTATTTAAATGTAAATAGCCACATGTGGCTAGTGGCTACCATATGTCAAGAACTGTAAAGGGTCTGACAGGTTAGCATGTCAACGTTGCATAGATGCTGGCTGAAGAAAGGAGGTTTCGGGTCACAGACAAAGGGACTTCATTATTCTCAGCACAGCAGGCAACATGAGCTGCATGTTCATGTCAGCTCCCTTTGCCCCCTCAGTCCCAAGGAAGGGACATGAAAGAGCCCAGGTGGATACAGCACACACAGAGGGTCTGTGCCCCAGCTGAAGAACCCTAAGCATGGGAAATCCCATTCTTTATAAGCTGCAAGCAAACCTGCCCCAGAGGGAGACGTTACCATTACTGTACTAGACAGCCAAACAAACCTACCCTCTGCTCCAGAGGGATACTCTGTCTCTGTTTTCCAAGGATATTCACAATACAAACATCCTTGAAAATACAGTCTGGATCAAAACCTGTCCGTGCCGCTCTTCATGAGATGTGTAGAAATGCGAGACCCAAGGAGAACCGAACTATCTCCCAACACCATCGTAGATAGCACAGGCCTGCACACCCCCTCCCACCCCCACCAATAAACCACTGTACTCTGTCGTCATGGGCTTGATGGTCACACCAAAGAGGCTGTATGTAGTATTTTTAGCATCTTCCTGATCTGCCTCACTTTAACTAAAACAGGATACTTCGAATATAAAATGATGTTATAAAAAAGATCACATAACAAGGTTGATTTACCTGTTCAAAAATCCAACATTAAAAAACAGGGGGGAAGAAACCTACTATCTATGAATACGTCACCTTGGATATAGAATTTTAGAGCTGGGAGGGATGTTAACACACAACCATCTAGTTTAACCCCTTGGTTTTACAAATGAAAAACTGAGGCCTAAAGAGATTGAAAAAGTTGATCAAGGTCACCCCTTCTGGTTTATAATACGGAAGGTCTACAACCCAGGTCTCCATCCACTACTGCATGCCACCTTTAGTTTGCAACGATTCAGAATCTGAACTGAGAAATGCTTCCTTTTAAATCCAGGTTCTGCCACTAACCTTTCTAAAACTAGATTTTCTCACTTATAAAATGAGACCAATAATAGCATCTACTTCATATGAGCTGTTGTAAGGAACACTGAAAGCACTTAACATTGTCTGGACACATGAAAAGTGCTCAATCCATTTTTTCTATATTGTGTTTTTGATAAAGAATGGAACAAATATTCCCTCTTATACTGAGAGCATAATTAATGTATGCTACACAGAAGAGAGGGCAATTCCACTGAAATGAGGGATGCATATAAACAAGTAATACTTGAACATTGCTCACAACTCAAAGGGCAGTGAGAGCAAATATAAGATAACCATTTCCTAGAGGTAGAAAAATATTTGAAAGATTACTGGCTTGCTCTTCAACTTCCTTTTTAATTTTGCAGATAATCAGCTGTATTACACTGTCCCAGAGGTCCTATAAATGCCCATCCTTCCTCTACTATTATAAGAAACCAGGAAATTAGCAAAAAGCAAAGCAATTTAAGGATTTCATTTTAAAAAATTAACCTTCAAAATCACTGCAAAAATTAACAGTTCAGCTCTATATTCAATACCAACTATTTCTGCATCTACAGATCCTCTGTAACCATCATTATAACTGATATTCACAATGATGATGAAGAGAAAGTTAAATTCAAAATAGAATGGCCAAAAAAAAAAAAGAATTTAGTAAATTTTAGTCAAGTTTTGAATCCTAACTCTTTAATAGTTAAATCCTCTGGTATCCAGAAATTTAATTTATAGCAAGCTTCCTACCAAAGCAGATAAACTGACACTCACTATATATTGTTTTACATTCATTGCTTTTTATTTTTATGATTTTTATTCAAACAATTTTTAACACACTCACATTTACTGGAATCATACTCTGAAAGCTGCTTCCCTTCATGATCAGTCCAAGGAGAGGGTACGATGACATCCTTAGTGAAAAACTAGGAAAATTAAAGTCATCAAATTAGGCATATGAAATATGAAAAGGCAGCTGTGTTAAATAGCCATCAAACATGTCACATACTGACTTTCTAGTTATATTTTAAAATGTAATACTTAAAAGCACAAATGAGCAAAGGTAAAATGGAAGAAATTTAAAGTATATATAAAGAAAAATTTTAATACTTCAAATCAACCACTTAAATTTGCAAATTAAGCTAAGGGTATTAATCGTAAAGAAAATATTTTTCATTTCTCCCCCAATTTTTTTGGAGACGAGGGGGAGGCTGACAAAAGGGAGGATGAAGAGGGAAGGAATAAATGGAGATAAATGTATACGTGGAAGCCGGTATCAATAGTGGGCTGGAGCTGGCGTCCTGACTCTCAAGATCTAATTATTAAAATTTCAGGAATTCTGTGTATCAGTTATCAAACAAAGCCAATATTAAAATTAAAATTAGGTAAACTTAAATAAACTATATTAAAAATAAAGGTAATAAAAACTCAAAATCATCATTTGCTAATTATTTTACTACATTTACCAACATCTATGCTCTTGAGGTTATGTCTTTTGTGTCTGTGTGGTAGAATGCCTACATATAATGGTGTACTGCTACATTTCTTTCCCCATTCAGCGAGGTCACATCACTAACTTGAAATTGGCCATGGTTGGAGTATTTACACTATGCACAGCAGCAATCACTAAAACTCATACTCCTCCCACAGTCAGAGGGCCTGCTGTTAATTTACCAGCACACCACTGGCCAGTATACTCAAATGGAGATACAGCATTTGGATAAATGTCTTTCCTCTTTCATTCTGGATATAAAATTAATCAAGCCTAAGACAGTAAGTAATACAGTATTTTCCCCTCCCCTCTCTATGTTTTGGAGGTAACTCAGAACATTTTCTTCATATTTTGCTATACCTATGACAAAGAACTAACTTCCTTGACTAAACTACCTATGAAAACATGAAGATGTTGAAAAAAGGAGGGGGGGAGGGGGAACAGAGATGATACAGACAATTCCCAGAAAAAAAGGAATATAAAAGACCCACAAACTCATGAAGCAAAGTATAAGTTCACTGAGAATGAAAGAGATACAAATCCAAATAACAAGATGAAAATTTTAAAGTAATAAGAGTAGCACAAATTAAGAAGTCTGATAACAGCCAATATTGCAGATATGAGAAAACAGGCAGTATCATAATGTTGCCAGGAGAGTAAATTGGTACAACCTTTTGGGAAGACAATATGACAAAATCTACCAAAAGCTGAAAACACAAACCCTCTGACTTAGCAAGTTCACAAAGATATATGTACAAGTGTGTTCACTGCAGCATTATTTGTGATAGAAAAAAACACTGAACACAACCTACACATCTGTCAATAGGGGCTGGATTAGGTTATGATACATTCATACAATGGAATACTATGTATGCTATTTACTAATAACTGGTACATGCAGATAATCAAAAAAAAAATTCTAAGAAATTATTAAGCAAAAAAGTAAGAGGCAAAACAGTATAAGAATGATGATCCTACTTATGTGCAAATATTTAAAGGACGTGCTATTATCATAAAACGAATCTGAAAGTATACTCAAGAAATTTTACAGTAATTACTTTTAAGGAGTGAGACAGGGAACAAGAGGCTCTTCATTTTCATTTTATATTTTTTCTATGCAGTTTGTTTTTGTTTTTATTATGTGCATGTATCTATTGTATTTCACATGTATACGTATGAATTTAATTTGTTGTTGATACATTAACTTCTACTACATTGGCCCTAATCTTCACTCTGAATTCATTTTATTAAGTTTTCTCCTGAATTTCCCTTTAAAATTAAGTCGAGAATTCGAAAGAGAAAGCATACTTCCCAAAATGTTGGGAAATGGGAAAGAGTCTGAGAATATTCAACTGGGGAGGAATCAAGTGACTGGATTAGAATGAAAATTTTGAAGTTATTAGATAGATTAAGAAGTAGATAACGTTTGTCAGGAGTAAAGCATATGAAAGGATTTCCTAAGAAACAGGCTATATCTGAAATATGGGGGCCAGCACATCACTGGATCTCTGAACATGCCATAGCTGAAGTCTTTTGGGGTGCAGAAGATCCAAGTGCAGCTAAGGAATAGAGGTGGGCGGGGGGGGGGGCTAGTGAGGGAAAAAGGAAAAACAAAAAATGCTGCCATGACATGAAGACTTTTGAGCAAATATCTAGATAGACAACCTTTATACTCTAAGAGTTCAGCACACAAAGAAAGCAAAAAGTGAAAAACTAAGTTCATTAGTTTTATTTAAAAAAAAAAAATCTACCTTTGGGATATACTTTTTCTATGTAGCAGTATATTATATTTCATGAAATATATTCTATGTCTTAAAAATTCGAAGAACTAACAAGAACAGAAGATAAAACTGTTACTGAGGCCAATCTAGACTTTCAAGGCTTGAAAATATTCAACTTGTTCTACGTAAACTCCAACTTGAAACAATGGTTTGTGCTCATTCAAGGCACAAGGAAGACCAACTGTGCTAGGCCGTGAGAATGAAAAGATGAACAAGCACACTACTGGCCAAATAAGAATTCAGTCTGGGGGAGAAAAGCACTCAACCGGTCATTACAATGAGAGGCGCTGGGACAGCTCAAAAACACTGGTCTTAGAGGAGCTCTGAGAGGGACTGGGGACGGGGAGGCTGGTGTGGGAGCCGGGACAGGACAGGATCTGAAGGAAGTCTTCCTCTCTTAGAGGTGCTGTGCACGCAGAATCGATGCTTAACTAGCTTCGTGATCAGTAACAGTTTTAAGTTACCTCTTCAATGGCTTTTTGTCTTTGGTCTTCCACATCTTTATCTATTCTATACAGAGATAAAGAAGAAAAATAACCATGCCATTACTTCAGCAGATTGAACATTCAAAATAATAACCTTTCAAAGAAATCGTTTCTTTCCCTGTTGGAAACTGGCAAATGTTAAGCTCATTTTACAAGAAAAATTGGGACCTTATCACATTTCGTAAATGACAGTATTTAGATATTCATTCAGCCTTGTGCTGTTAGGCCTACCTCTCCCCCCCCTTTCCATTCACAGCTGGAATGGAATAATATTTTCTTTTAAAAGGCTTACATTGATACAATTTTTAAATTACTATTAACAACGTAAAGAAAGTAATTTGAATAAACTTTGCCCTTTAATCACCACAAATTAAGAAGTATGTCACTCCACAGAAATCTAAAAATTGTCCAAATTCTTTTTCTTCAATTATAGCAAGTTTATCATAGTTGTAATTTTAGAATCAACTCTTACTCTGAAATAAAAGGAAAAGAAACTATCATCCTTACAGTTCTAAATAAACAGGCAAAATT
Organism: Balaenoptera acutorostrata; assembly: GCF_949987535.1. Taxonomy (NCBI): domain Eukaryota; kingdom Metazoa; phylum Chordata; class Mammalia; order Artiodactyla; family Balaenopteridae; genus Balaenoptera; species Balaenoptera acutorostrata. Next base: position 33,645,316 of record NC_080081.1, read on the forward strand.
ATTAATTCTGAAATATCAACAATATAAAATTTGAAATATAAAATATAAAACTTTGTCCAAACAAATTCTTTTTTTCCCACTTTGATACATTATGCAATAATAGCACCCCAAATTTATCAGCTGTAAGATTTAATATAAATTGTCGGGTCTCAAGCACAAGGCATACACTTGCCAAGGACTCAGCAGTTAGCCTTGTAGGACCACTTCTTTTTTTTTTTTTTTTTTTGGCCAAGCAGCCGTGCAGTTTGTGGGATCTTAGTTCCCTGACCAGGGATTGAACCTGGGCCCTCAGCAGTGAAAGCACGGAGTACTAACCACTGGACCTCCAGGGAATTCCCAGGGCCCACTTCTTTAATCTGTTCCCAGAAAGAATATTTGCTTACCATCAATAAGTTGGTAAGACACTTTTTTCTCTCCAAATTTTTTCATGTATAACTTGCAGCTTAACAAAGCTTATAATAATGTACGTGTATTAGAAATTAAAATCAAGCGGATCTCTCAAATAAGGGAATTGTGAGAAAACAGACTGCAGTGATAATCCACATATCTCAGCTTGAACAGCCAGTTTGAGATGACTAACTCAGTTCTCTTCATCTTATTGTGGACATAAACAGGTCAAAATGACAGGGCATAACAATAACAGCGTACAGTATTAGTAAGCTCTGATCTAGCAATACTTCCGCTGCTTCATCAGAGGACTGTAACAACCTGAAATATTCAAGTGATGGCTAGAAGCAGGGAAAATCAGTTTGGCCAAACACTGTAGAGCCTGATCACGGAAGGTTCTAAGGAGTCATATAGGGCAGGGTATCCTGACCAGCATGATGCACGCAGGGTCCAGTATTACAGGTATGCCCTGAATGGACCCTTGGTGGGCAAGGCAGGGAGGAGCTTTCAGGACTGTTCACCTCCTGTATGGACAGACTCATTTGTTTACACCAGGATGATCTGCAGTTCTCATTTTTATGTGTAGCATGGCGTGAAAAAGGTGGAAAGCACTGAAAGAGGGAACTTGGGTTAGAGAGGAAGAGACACTGGAAGCCTTTGCTTATTTCTAAGAATGAATCAACATGTTTTAAGAGTATACTCACTATCCTTGGTAGAAGCCCTAACCATTCACTGAATTACATGAGGAAGTTAAATTCAATCAGGGTCTTTCCCCCTCTTCTACGTTACAGGTCTATCTACTGAAGTACACCAAGATTCTTTTCATAAACCTGCTCAAACAATACAGGATTTACTAGTAAGTACAGAAATGCTGTGTCACAACTTTGTTGACCACAGGGCAGGAAGAACCTCCTGTACTGCTTCAGTGCTCCCTACGGCGCCTCCCAGTGTTCAACGAATCTCTCTTGACTGTCCATGGTTCAATATACTGAAGAGAGGAGGCGAAATATAGCATACGGTTTGTGTGAAACAAAAAATTCGTGACACATTTGCTTTCAGGTATTCTTTTCACCTTCTCTCTCAAAGGTATTATCTAGTGTGAAGTTAAAATCTTTCATGCTCTATCCCCATTCTAGTCCCTTTCTACAGCACTTTGGATGTGCATTAATTAATTATGAGGGGATGGTCATCAAGCTACCAAGCCAAAAGAGGAAGGGGTAGAAAAGCCAGATGAATATTTGCAAGAGCATCTCAATACGTGTACATCTTTGTGCGATTAAATTCTAGTTAAAGGGAAAAGAATTATTCATTATCTTAGACCGATAACACGTGTACCTTAGTACCAAAAATTAAAAGCTGATCATATCAGGATTTGATTGTTTCAAATATAAAAAAAAAATCAAACTATAAAACTGACATCAACAAAAGAGTCCCTCAAACTATTACTGACTACTGCTATCTGTAATTTGTAATTACAGATGACTGCAGTTGGTAATCAAAAAGTATGCATGTTCCCCCAAAGAAGTGTATGGTCTCACTACATTAGGTATCATTAAGTAACAGGAGTCTAAGACACACTAGTACTTGGAAATCTACACAACACATCAACAAAAGCATTAGTTAGGGCTCCTCTGACTACTAGGCTGATAATGTAAATCAGATCCCCAAGTGTCAAAGCTGGATGATGTCTAGAAAAGCTCTCTCTGTTGATAATGGATACTCTTCCATTCAACGTGTCCTAATTTGGTAAAGGGACTTTCAGCTTCCCTAAATGTAGGTGGTAATAAAACAGCAGCATTTTACTCTATCCCATACCACCAAAAAGGAAAACAAAACAAAAATTCAATGGCAGAAGTCACAATCATGTACAAAGATACAGATTTCAAAATGCCCTTCCTTCTACCAAGGGCTGGGGAAGCGAAGGTGTCCCATAAGTGGCAGAGGGAGGAAATTGTCTCTAAAAGAAAAGGACTCCTACCCAGATCTGGAACTGTTAGCAAGGGAGTCTTGCTGGATGCAGTTCTTTGAGCTCACTCTTTATTTAGATAAGATAAATCTGTATCATAATTTTTCCTCCCTGATTTCTTTACAAATAAAAATATTCAACCTTGGAATTTCCTATCTCTCTTTACTTGAGAGTACATTATTACACTTAGGTGTGAAAAAGGAAAACTTACCGAGAACGACTTAAGTATAAAGCTTGACGATGAATGTCTTCTGGGTCTATTTCTACAGGATTTATTACGGCTAGTTGATCAATAGACCATCTAAATTCCCCTGGAGTCTTAACAAAAGAAAGCAATCTTATGAGTAAAAGTATACTAAAATAGTTCATCAAAACTAACTTCAAAACTAAGCTAACTTCAAATGTCAGCTTCAAAAATTAATGTGATTGGTTATAATATAAAAATATCTTACAGCTCATATTTTAAAATTTGACTTTACTACTAAATTAAATGGCAAATGGTAACCAAATCACAGTAAATCAACTGACTTGACTGTATCTCTTTAAAATATCCAAGTCTTCCCTCTGGGTGATTGTTTAAATTACATAATAATAGAAAAGTCACAGAGTATTAAAGGTATAGAAATTGCACAATTAACACTCAAGAGTGACGCAACATGACCAAGTAAAACTAAAAATCTCTTAGAGTTATCAAGTCTTTATTTTCACCAAGAATGAACTGAAATTAAACAAAGTCCTAACTACAGAAGTGCCTGCAAAAGCTCATAAAATAGGTGATCCTCAAAATAATTATGAGTGGTAACCAGTGCTGCTTTTCTATATTCAACTACCCAATAAACCAAAAAACTTATCCAAATCCTAATCTGTAAATTCAGAATATATTTTTGAAAAATCAGGCTTAAAAACCCAAGATGTCATGCATTCTTGCTTTGAGGATTAAGTTGCAGTCATTCTGTTATTTTTATTAAGACTAACTAAAATTTAATACTATTCAATTTAAAATCATGAGGTCAGATAATGACTCAGTATAAAGTGTATCACTGTAAAACTTTCCTCTAGTGCATAACTAGCTTCATGCTGATATGAATGTGTAGCTAGCATTAACAGCCACCCAGTTTAGTTTCCTAGATAATTTACTAAGTTAGAAGATCAGACTTCAGGGAGATCAGCTCGGTGCTTTGTGACCACCTAGAGGGGTGGGATAGGCAGGGTGGGAGGGAGGGAGATGCAAGAGGGAAGAGATATGGGAACATATGTATAGCTGATTCACTTTGTTATAAAGCAGAAACTAACACACCATTGTAAAGCAATTATACTCCAATAAAGATATTAAAAAAAAAAAGATCAGACTTCAAAAGAACTTCTCCACTGTAGCCAATAACAGTAAAAATAAGCTAAAGAGATGAAGCCTTCCCTAATCTCCTAAAGAGCACGTTCCCTTCCATATCATCCTTGTGTTATAGCACATAACATATTCTCTTGAAGTTGCCAGTTTAACTGAGTCTATCCCATTAGAGTAGAGGTTGACTTCTTTTTAAACAATCTGCAAGCTAAGAATGAATGGGTGACAAAAATCCAAAAGAATATTAGTCATTTACAACATGTGAAAATTAAATGAAATTCAAATGTCACTGTCCATAAATAAAGCTTTATTGGAACACAGTCACATTTATTGTTTACATACTACCTACGGCCGCTTCTACAATACAAGGCAGAGGTGACTAGTTGTAACAGCAACCAGATGAGTTGCAAAGCCTGAAATATTTACTATCTGGCCCTTGACAGAAAAAGTTTGCTCACCCCTGGATGAGAGTATAAGCTCTGTGAGAATTTGTGTTTTATGACCCTGACTTGTTCAAGGTGTAACCTCTATAGCTAAGAACTGTACCTGACAAATAGCACTCAAATAATGTTTGTTGAATACGGAAGAATAATTAGATGACATAGTTTCTTCTTTATTATGCATTAGTACACATATCATCAACCATATTAACTAGCAGCACCCACAGCTGTAGGAAGCTAACATGCTATCTGTTGAATAAAATAAAAAGAAATGCTAACTAAAAAAAAAAAAAATCTGGCTAAGTTATTTTTAGCCCAACCACTACATTATAAGGAACATTACAATTAAAAAGAACATTCCAGATATGTATGCTCCATGATAAATTTCCCATTTATCTTGTAAAGAAAGATAATTACATTTAAAGTTGTTTGGAAACACTAGTTAAGAATAACTTACTGGTAATTTTGTCGATTTAAAAACAGAAGGACTGGAGACAGTTTGTTCGTGGAGATTAGAATAATCACCAGGACTTTCAAAAGGATTTAAAACAGGAATTCTTCCTGGAGTTTCAGGTGTTATTTGCATTTTTGATTCTTTGACATCTCCCATAGCACAGAGAGAAAACTAAAAAGAAATCAGAAGTATGTATAATAAAAGTACAAAGTTCCATAGTCATTCATTTTGACAACTAAAAGGTATTCAACAAACACACATTTCACAAAAAGAATTAACTCAAAACCTAAGGCTCCTGGGCTTTTTAAAATAAGTTTATACAAATGTGATCCTCTAAATAACCTTGAGAGCTAGAGAGGTAAAGTACTAGTGATATAATTTTGCAGGAGAATTAACAAGTTCAGAGAAGTTAAGTGGCTTGTAAGTAGCAGTCAACCAAAGGTGAATGAGTTCAGGTCCGCCTTCGAGACAACTAAATGTTCCAATAGGCACAAAACCTTTTTCCACTAAAGAATTTATACCTACAGTTTTTTATTCATTATCTTAAGTCTCTACACACTTTGAACATAATTCGGATAGCCCAGCAATTCTCTAACAAACTGCAGTTACTAAACAATTATGAATAGCGAGCAAACAAGAGACCAGGAAGTCTCTGGTCTCTCTGTGCACGGGTGCCTTTCTTGCACGTTAGCCCCCGTCAGAAAAGAATGACCGATTAGGGCTAGGAAATTAACCGCTTTGGGTTGCCTCTTCTCAAACACCCTTAGCGAAAGGCTAAGACCCCCAGGATAGAAGGCGAGACTGCATTATTTCCCGTCAAGGGGGGCTACGACTAGAGAAAAAGAACCCACTCCTTGGAAGGCTGACGCTGCAGCTGGCCTCCTCAAGTGAAGAACAGAAGAGGACACTCACGCCGGTGTCATCCCCAACCCTACTCGATCACTCTTTCTTGGCGCCCCCTCTTCCGCACCTACTCCCTGGCAGCTTCCACTCATCCCGAGGCGAGTGTGCACGCCGGTCCGGAGCCGGGCTACGTGAGCTCTCCAATTCGAGACAGGAGGAAAGTCCAGGAACTACAAAGAACATACCTAGTGGTGTGTACAAATAGGAAGCCCCCCAAAGGGACTCCAAGGCGCTTCCGAGGTGCCAGTCCAGCTCCCACGACAGGCACAGACTCTTTAACTCCCCGCTTCCGCGCTTAGGCCAACCAGAGCACGGGCCTTGCGCTCGACTGGCCAATCGCGTCTCACCGCTGTCCGCGAACCAGCCAATCGCATCGAGGCCGCGTAGTAAATTCGAATGACAACTCCTCGCTTCGCATTCCTCCCGGAGTAACCAGGCTCCAAATTCAAATCAACGCAGCCTCACGCTGGCGAGGTGCGCCAGGGGCGGAGCCTGCCCGGCGTGAGCTGGGGACGCGCAGTGTGATTGCCCAGGAGAAAGGAAGGCGCTCCACTTCCGGGTCAGGCCCTTCGCTCGCCCCCCCCCCCCCCCCGTTGGCCTCAGCCATGGCGAGTAGCAGCGGCGTCGGGGCGGCGGCGGCGAATCTGAATGCGGTGAGGGAGACCATGGACGGTGAGTGCCCGTGTCGCCCCCTTTACCTTGCCTCGGTTCCCCGGAGCCCAGGCCCTCGGGCGGGGGTGGGCCCACAAGGACTTCTGATCCACCTCCTGCCTAGATCGGCATCTTTGGAGATCCTCCCAAGGGACCCGCCAGGGCCGCAGTGCTGATGGCCCCATCCTTGGAGAGTCGTCTCTTCGCTCCTGGGTAGTTTGTCGCGAGTACGGCGTTGCGGACCCACGTCAGCCCGGCGAGCGCTCCGTCCCTCCCGCGGCAAACCCCGTGCGCCGCGCACATCCCGCGCCCCCTCCCCGTGGTACGCCCACCTCCCCGCGTCCTTCCTCCAGCGCGCTCATTCCACGCCCCCTCCCGCACCCTGCGCGCCACGCCCCCCTCCCGCGCAGGGTCCCCGCGTCCCTCCTTTGGTACCGGCCTCGCGCTCCCCGCCACCCCGCGCCGCACCCAGTGCCCGGGGCGCCTCGAAAGCGCCCCAGACTGCAGGCCCTTTGCGGACAGTGGCCTCGAGTGTTTGGTCACCGCCACGGCCTTTGTCTCTTGCACTTCAGCAGACGCGTTTTAAATACCCCGTGGAGGAGCAAGTTGTCCCTTCATCAAAATTGCCCCAGTTTCGTCTTGGAGCAGGTGATGCCGGTGTCCGGGGGGCTGTGGGCGTATTTATGCGTTTCGGAGCTCGGAGCACGCGGGTAAAGCGTACCCGCAAGTAGTAGGGGAAAAAAAGCGTCTTGGAGTTATCCTCTCTCTTTCTCCTCTCTCATGCCGGCCTTGCCACTTTATACGCCTGGTGGTGGGCTTGGACAAGCTACTTAAACGTCTTTGAGCCCGCTTCTTTTTATTCTGTAAAACAAGTTTACTACCTCCCAGGGTTGTAAATATTTAAATAAGATAACCAGGTAAAAATATCTCGAAGGTGACCATTAAACGATACTTATTGTATTATTTTTCTGTATAAGACGTCATCCCACTTGCAGACGCTTTCGTTGTCCCCATTTTATTTGCATCGACCTGTATATGAGTGTTTGATAGATGGTAAACATTGGTGTTTGCACTTTCCAGGGGATACCCACATCAGCCTCTTATCTCTGTCAAAACATGGAATTCTCACTAAGCAGTGTCAGCCTTCACGTCGTGTCTCTGTCTCCGCCGTAGGCTCCACTTCCTTTTAGAGCCCCTCCTTATGGACTTTAATTAATTTATTTTTGGCTGTGGCCGGTCTTTCGTTGCAGCGCCCGGGCTTCTCTAGCTGTGGTTCACGGGCTCCAGAGCGCGCAGGCTCAGTAGTTGCCCTGCAGCATGTGGGATGTTAGTTCCCCAACCAGGGATCAAACCTGCGTTCCCTGCATTGCAAGATGGATTCTTAACCACTGGACCACCAGGGAAGTCCCCTTATGGGGACTTCTGATAAAGTTTCTGGTTTTTTCTGCCCTGGAAAAAAGTCTTTTCAAAGAATTATTTTTATTATTAGAGCCTTTGCATCTAATATTTTACTTACCAAGTATCTGCTTTGCCCTTTTTCTGAAAAATAGAATTTTGTTAATACCATATTCAGCCTGTTTTCCCATCCTCCTAGATGTATCACAGCTTATTAGTTTTATTTTGTAAGTAGATATATGTACATAGAAACTGTATGTGTACAACGTTATTGTCTTTCATCTTTGCTTGGAAGCCAGTGTGGTTTCTGAACAGGAAGGAGCATATATATGGCCGGATTTCTAGTCAATTTTCTTATGTTAGCTGTGCATAGGTTCCTTAATTATATGGCCACAGGATTCCATTTGGATAGAAAACTCTCATTTTCTCTCTGGTGGAACTCCTGTTATAGAAATGAGAACTGATCATTTGTATTGGTTGCATCATCAAGATTTTCACTGAGAGAACTTTGTGTAAAATGAAGATTATAGAGAGTGTAAGAACATGAAAAAGTGAAGAAAGACTAGGTTTTTTTTTTTTTTTAAACCAACATTGACGGAGAGAATGTGAATTAAAGAACACTGCTCCTCTACATGCAGTTTGCCCACAAACCAGAAGGTAAAAAAGAAAGGCCCCAGGTTGGCAGTGGTTCACATCTGTTAAATGTGACAGTTAGATCCTGTCGTGTCCATTGGAGCTCCAAACTTACAGAAAATCACTGCTATCATGCCATAATTGGGTCCAAAACAATCATTCACATAAAAATGTGAAGTTTAATTATCGCAAAGTTAATGAAAATATTTTCCATGCTGCCTGTAACGATTGAGGCACAATGGGAAACATAGTGCACGTGCTATTAATAATTGACCATACACTGAACTGAAAAAGTCCTAAATGCAGTCATTTCATAAACCCACCTTCCTCCACCCTCATTCTCAGAAATAGAACTTTAAATTGCCCAAGGGACTGGGCTGACCTACTCAAAAAAACCATTATTATTTGAAATTCTGTTAATGTGGGGTTTCCCTGTATTCAAATCTATCTGTCAGAGCCAATCTGAAGTGTTCAGAACTTTTTGGGTCTGAGTGCCCTCCTTCAAGATCTAGTATATTTCTCCTCATCCTCTTCTACCTGCCTCCCATCAGTATTAGAGTCAGCTAAGTGATTTAATATTTTAATTGATGTCAAATGATTTGCAGGGATTGTAGAATTCAGCTATGAATATTTGTAATTTTATTGTGAAATGAAAGGATTTTGATAAAGGTACTTTAGACAGGGGAGGAAGCAGTGGACTTTATTTATCTGCACAGATCACTCTGAAAGGAAGCTGATTGATCCTGGCCCTGATTCAGTATAGGGTCTATTGCATAAGGGCCTCCACTCTCTCTTAGTTCCTCAACATTCTCTTCCTGCATTTCCTTTTGAAAATATCAGGCTCTTGGAATTACCTTTCTCCCTCCTCTAATGTACTTAATTGCCCCTTTTGCTTTTCAGTGTTTTGAAATTTTAGATATTTTTGTTGATAGCTTCATACTTTAATTCTTATTTTCTTAAAGTTCTAGAGTTTTCCTTATGCCTCTAATTTTTTACTACTAGTAATTATGTTTTTGGCAACTGTGATTCAAATGTACCTCTTCCCTGCTAGAGGCTTCGATGTAATACAGTTGTGCCTCAGTATTTGCAGGGGAATTTGTTCCAGGACCCCACCCACCCACCCAATACCATAATCTGTGGATGCTCAAGTCCATCATATAAAGTGGCAGACTATTTGCATATAACCTCCGTACATCCTCTTGTATACTTTAAATCCTCTCTCAGTTATTTATAATTCCTAATAAATGCGAATGCTATGAAAAGAGTTGCCTGCACATACATGGCAAATTCAAGGTTTGCTTTTGGGAACTTTCTGGAATATTTTTCCCCAAATATTTTCAATCCACAGTTGCTTGAATGCAGTGTGGAACCCATGGATACGGAAGGCCATCTGTTCTACTTTATGTATCAGATAGTAAACTAGCAAAAGGAGTGAAGAGAGTCCACGGTGTACAGGGCAGTGTCAGTGAAGCAAACGTGTAGCCCATGCTCCCACCATCAATCCCGTTGCTCATGTGAGACCTCCCCTTCCTCCTCCTCTTCACTAATCTTTTTCACTTCTTCACTCATCTCAGATTTGACCACTTGTCTTAAACTCTCCCGTCCATGCCGCCCACCAGTCTTTTCTCCATAATTGCAATAACTTAGCTGGACTCCCTCTCCACACGTGTTCTTCCCCCTTCCAGGATCCATTCTATGTTTTGCAGCCAAAATCTTTAAAAAAATGAAAATCTGATCTTGTCACACTCCTGTTTTATATCTTCTAATAGCCTCCCAAAGTTCTCAAATCTTTAATAGGGCCTTAGTGGATTTTCATGTCTGCCTCATCTCATATTTTACACGTATTCAGCCCCTTTAATTACATAGTCTTCACATGAGCCTTTCAGTTTGTGAATTTACCAAGGTCTCCCGAGCGTAAGACCTCGTGCACAATCTGTTTTGTTGGCTCCCAGTCTTTGCCCTTCCTCCTGCCTCTGCATTAGTCAGGTTAATTTCTAGTCACCCTCGAAGTCTAAGCTTAATTGTCACTTCTTCAGACAAGTCTTTCCTAAGTTGTGTCCTTCACAACTAAGTAAGATGCCTTGTAATTTGTTTTGGAAGTATGCTATCCTTTTCCGTCCTTTTACTTATCATAACTGGAATCAGTTGTTGTTTTAACATATGTCTCTTTTAGACTGTACTGTCCATGAGGACTGGGACCACATCTGTCTTGTCCACAACTACATTTCCAGCAGTAGCATAGTAGGCACAAAATACATACAGGTACCAATTATACAGTAGACACTACAGAAATATTTATTGACTGATGGCAGACAGTATGTGAAGTTAGGACGTAATGATCAAAGTGACTTTTAAAAGAAAGCTTAACGGAAGAGATACTAGTACTGAGATGGCCCTGAAAGACAACATGGAGTTGTATGCAGGGAAGAGAAAAGGCAGAAGAGAAAAGCATGAACAAAGGCATGAAGTCAGGAGTAATAAAAATATAAAGTATAAAATATTTATTAAAATATAAATAAAAAGATAGCATTTATAGATGAGGGTCTACCATGAGGAGAAAACTGGAGAGAGAGGAGAATTTGAGAGAAAACTGGAGAGATGATGATACAGTTGGAATAGGGTCAGAATGTGGGTTGTAGTTGTCTGTTGCCCTGTAACAAACCACCCCAAACTTGAGGGCCTAAAACCACAACAGTTACTTTTCTCTCACAGTCCTGGGTGTTGCCCAAGCTCATCTAGATCAGGGGTCCCCAACCCCCGGGCCGTGGACCGCTACCTGTCCGCGGCCTGTTAGGAGCCGGGCCGCACAGCAAGCGAAGCTTCATCTGCCACTTCCCATCGCTCGCTTTAACGCCTGACCATCCCCCCGCCCCCCAGTGGAAAAATTGTCTTGCACAAAACCGGTCCCTGGTGCCAAAAAGGTTGGCGGCCGCTGCTCTAGGTCGTTCTCCCCGAGAGTGTCTTGTGCATTGCCATCAGACAGTGCTGAGTCTGGAGTCATCTCAGAGCTTACTCACATACCTGCTGGTTGATGCTGGCGTTAGCTGGGCCCTCAGCAGGGGTTGCTGTCTGGAACATGTGGGTTTCTTCACACTTGGAGGCTGGTTCCAAGGAGGAGTGTCTCAAGAGAGAGCCTGGAGAGAGCTCTATTGCCTTTTTAACCCAGACTCCAAAGTTGTGCAGTGTCACTATAGGGAATGCCGTCTTCCACGAGCCCTGAGCTCTGTTTGCCAAGAATGCAAGGCCCTGACTGCTCTTTCCTCCTGCTGTTTCTCAGGGTTGTGTTGACAGTGAGCAGCAATGAGGGATGAAGTAACATCTACCTCCAGATAAAAAGCAGACTTGCTACGGGCTTATTGTAAAAGTTGGGATTCCCCAAGCTCAGTGTTCTTCAGCTGTGAATGTGGTCTGTCAATAATGATGTATTCCCTCACAAGGTCAGAGGAGAAAAGCTGCCTGGTCATTTCAGTGTTTGATGAAAAGTTATCAATAAGACTCAAATTTTTTTTTTCTGATTTTAAGGTCTTAGCCAAAGAAAACTACATTTTTAACATGCTAAAGTATAGCTACATGAAACCAGCACCATCCTTAACATTAATGTTAAGTGCATTTTAAATAAAATTGAAAATACCTGCTTTCAGTACCTTTTTAAAATATTGATATGAAAGATTTGCGAATAGCACAGGATAGGGGAAAAAAGACTATCAAAAAGGACATGAAACTGATATTTGTAGGTAGAATGATTATCTGAGTAGCAAACAAAAGAGAATCAACAGAAAAACTGTTAGAAGCTTCAGTAGATTTGTTAAGGTGGCTGGCTACAAAATAAAAATAAGTAATGTCCTAGAGTATTGGCACTAACCACTCAGAATATGCATGGGTGAGGTGGAAATCCATTTATGAAAACAATCCAAACAAAAAATTAAAGAAATTGATCATTCACTATCAAAATCAATGATGATTGAGCACTTGCTGCAACTTTCTGCTCCAAGCGTATAAAAATGCCAGGAAGTAACATTAAAATACAATGGTCAGCATAACCATCTTCAAAAACGAGAAAAGGAAGTCTCCATTGATTAGAAAGAGAGAGGTTCCCCCCAAAGAACGGAGCAGATGGGAACCATAGCAGGGGGTTGGGAATGAAACCTGGGGAAGGATGCCGCCCGGCCTGACGGAAGCCGGGGGCCCAAGTTGTGCCATCTGCCAGGCCAGGGACTGAGAAGCATCGTCCAGGTATCGTGTGGGTCTGGAGTCAGGATGCTTCCAGAGGGCTGAAGCCAGTGTGAGACCACGCATCCAAGAACATCCAAGCATGTCCAAGAAAAACCTCCTGTGGAAGATGAGCTTTCCGCCAAAAGTCACAAAGCACCTAAGGCAGATGAAAAACATAAATAAACAACTAACATGAAAATGAAAAAAAAGGGAAAGAGAAAGTAGTAGTAACAGCTGACCCTTTTATTGAGCACTGTCATACGCCAAACACCATTCTAAGTGCGTCCTTCAATCCTCACAACCGTCCTATAAAGTAAGTAGTATTGTTATCCCCATTTTCTAGAACAATGAAAGAAAGGCACAGAGCAGTTACCTTGCCTAGTAAGTAATGAAAGTGGAAAATGAACCCAGGTCGTCTGCCTCTGGAGAGCACACTCTTAACCACTCTCTTTTGCTGCTTGTTTATATGTGAAGCAGAAAACAGAAATCTCAAAAATGGCTAAAGATAAGAACATGTAGCCTCCAGTAGGTAAAGGCAGAAACAACAGCCACAAAATAAGGAGTGGTTATAAATAAGCGTTTAGCTGTGAAACCAGAACATGTGATTATGGGGGGAAATAAGAAATCTTAAAATAGAGTTATTGAAATAAATTCAGCAGATAACATGAGTAACAGCCTGAATACAACTGAAAAGCAAAGTATGTTGGAATATCAAAACTAAAGAAATGAAAACGGAAAGGGCTGTCAGCTTCCAGCCAAGATAGAGTAACAGGGACTGGATTTACCTTCCTACCTGAAACAACCAACAGAATCCAGGCAAAACATGCAGAACAATGGTTTTCAAGACACTGGACATCAGCCAAGGAAGGACAGTGATTCCTGAGAGGCAGGAAACAAACGAAGTGAGCCAGATAGCTGCCCCAGCTTCCTACCTTCAGAGTTTTCAGGCCACAGTGCGGTGGGGGGAGGGGAGTGACTCAGGCAGAACCCAGGGGGCACCCTGAGTTAAGCAGAAGGAGCTTAGGGTCCAGGGAGACCAAGGCAGGTAGAGTTTTCAGGACAGAGTACCTGAGAGGAAAGAGCCCGCGCCCAAAGAGAATTCTGGAGATCCGCAGAGGGGTCTCCCTCAAGTATTCAGCATAGCATTGATCACGTGTGCAAGGAAAGTACCCCAAAAGCTGGGGAAAGAGCCATTTGAAAGGGTTAAAGGGAACAGTACATTATGCTCACACAGAACTGGGAATAGAGCCTGTGTCTACCAGCCAGAGTGGAAAACTTCATAATTCACAAGACATTGTGTGGTATTAATTAGCCCTATGCTAAATGGGGCTCTGGTCCCGACTAATGAATCTTAGAAGATCCCAAAGCATCAAACTGTTTATAACCGTATCTCATTACAAAGCTTGAGAATATGTATAGAGATACAGAAATATCCAGCACCCAACAAGGTAAAATTCACAATGTCCGGCATCCAATCAAAAATTATTAGGTGTGCAAAACAGAAGAATATGACCCATGATGAGGAGGAAATTTTAATCTGTTGAAACAGACCCACAGTTGACACAGATGTTAGGATTAGCAGATGAAGACATTAGAACGGTACTCCATGTGTTCAAAAAGTTAAGTAGAGGAATGGAAGATAAAGGTTTTTTAAAAGACTCAAATTGAACTAGAGATGAAAATGAATGTAAGGTATGAAAAAGTGGGAATGGCCCGTATCATGAATATTGTAAAAGTTTTCAGAAGGACTTAGACTTAAGTTAATGGATGGCTTAATATTATTAACTTGTTCATTCATCCCAAAATAATGTGTTGTTTTCATACAATTCAAATCAGAATCCAAATGGTATATTACTGACTGAGCAGTTCCACTTCTAGGAATTTATTCTGATAAAATTAAGTTACTATGTGCAGATACTTATTACAATATTATTTTAATGGGGGAAACATGAGACCCGTCTAACAAAATAGCAGAGTAGTTAAGTAATGTATAATGTTTCCATAAAATGGAATGTAACATGACTAATTAAATTACATTGTAAAAGAATACTAAAAAGTGGACAAATGTTCAGAATAATCTTGATTATGATATATGGATTTTAGATAGATATTAAATGAGTGGTAGAATGTAAACCAAGATGTAGAAAGCAGTTTTGTGGAGGGAGGATGTAAATTTATTTTTAAGTTTCTAGAGCTAGGTAAGGGGAAGACAGTATTACATGCCAGTTTCCAAATCTAGGGATGCTATGCTAGTTCTCTGGTATTATGCAGTATTACATGAATTAAAAACAGAAGTATTAATGTGCATGTTTTAAAATGTTATAAGATTATGTTTTTAAAATTTTCTGTCTTTTTACAGTTCTGCTTGAGATTTCAAGAATTTTGAATACTGGATTAGATATGGAAACTCTGTCTATATGTGTACGGCTCTGTGAACAAGGAATTAACCCAGAAGCTTTATCATCAGTTATTAAGGAACTTCGCAAGGCCGCTGAAGCATTAAAGGTAGAGATTCATATTAACTCTCTAAGTAAAGATGCTTTTGATTAGAAAATGATTAATGATGAAGTTATGTGAAAGATTCTAAACATGATTAAGCTAGCATCTGTCATCATCAGGAGAAATTCTGACGGCCAGGAGCTTTGTAGCATATGTTCAGATCACAAAATTTGCTGCTATCTGGACCATGTTGTATTTTCTTAGAGGTTTCCAGTTGTGTTTAGAATTCTCCTTGTATTGTGGGTACTAGTGTGTCTGCCCCCAAAAAGATATGCTTAAGTCCACCACCTGTGACTATGACCTTACTTGGAAACAGTGTATCTGTAGGTATAATCAAATTGAGGTGAGATCATAATGGATTAAAGACCAATGTTCTTATAAAGACAAGGGAAATTTGGACACATATATACAAAGCGCACACCACGTGAAGACACAGACACAGGGGAGAATGCCAGGTGATACAGAGGCAGAGACTGGAGTGATGGCGTCTAGAAGCCAAAGGAGGCCAAGGATTGTTGGCAGCCACCAGCAGCCAAGAGGCGAGGACGGATGCCCTGCTAGAGCCTTCAGAGAGAGAATGGCCGTGCTGACACCTTGATTTTGGACTTCTGCCTCCAGAACTATGAGAGAATACTTTTCTGTTGTTTTAAGCCACCCAGTTGGTGGTACTTAGTTACAGCAGCCCTAAAAATCTAATACAGATTCACTACTGGGAAGTGGAGTGCTGCTGTAAGAAATACCTAAAAATGTGGAAGTGGCTTTGGAATTGGGTAATGGAGAGAGATTGGAAAGTTTTAAGATGCCTGATAGAAAAAGCCTAGATTGCCTTGAAGAGACTGTTGCAGGTGACTGTAGGTGTTATAGGTGATTCTGGTGAGAGCTCAGAAAGAAGAGAAGAACTTCAGTCATCTCAGAGAATACATATATCATTATGCACAGAATCTTACTAGAATATGAACGTGAAAGGTGCTTCTGGTGAGGTCTCAGATGGAAATGAGGAACATTAGTTATTGGACACTGGAGGGAAGGCCATCCTCGGTATAAAGAGCACTTGGCTGAATTGTGTTCTGCTGTTGAAAGGAAAACAAAACTTGTAAGCAATGACTTCGATGTTTAGCCGAGGAAATTTCCAAAGTATGGGAAGTGCAGCCTTATTTCTCCTTGCTGCTTACAGTAAAATGTAGGAGAAATGAGAAATTGTGGAAGGAACTGATAAGCAAAAAGGAACCAGCACTTGCTTTGGGAAGTTCTCAGCTTACCCAGGTAGCACGCTCTGGAAAGAAGGCCGAGAGTGTGGCTGGACAGCCTTTTGGTGAAGAGATTAGGTTGTGTGACTCAGATGCAGTCCACCATCTCAGCACGAAACCATGCCAGCTTGGACTGAAAGGAGCCAGTACAGGATGAAATGAAGGAAAGCTGCCAGACTTCTGGGATTGCACAGGCAGGATACTGGCTTCTGGAGCTACCTGGCTGTGAATGTATGCTCATCCTTCGAGAAGAGGGGGAGTGGCTCAGAGGCCAGGAACTGCTGAGGCCAGTGGGCTGGACCGCCAACATGGACCCAGAGGACCACCGTTTTTCAAATTCACATTCACCACCTTTTAATTGCTGAGACTGGAAACAGGAAAAGCATTATGTTCCCTCTCTTGCTTGCACACACTCTGATTTTAAAATCTCACGATTTTTATTTCCATGTTTATGTAACACTCACTCACCATGAATACTGAAACTTCAAGTCAGTCCCTCTTAAACCTTGTCCAAGGACAAAGTGGCTTCTCTCTACCCTTTCTTCTTTCCTTTGAGGATGTAGGCGTATAAAACCTGTAGCTTACCCATCTCAGATTAAGTTACTCTCCAATAAGTTCCAATAATTTGGGTCATTGGTTTTGTGCTTTTCAAAACTTTTTCATTATTAAATCTGGCACAAAAAGGTAAACAAGACACATTTACAGAGCAAAAATTTATCATAAAGAGAATACCTGTACAATTCTCATTGCCAGCACCCTAGAAGTTCCCTTATGCTCCCCCATCACTAACCTCACTTTCCCACTACCCACTCCAGTAACTACTGTCCTGATTTTTATGGTGGATACTTTCTTTTAACAGTTTTACTGACTAAGCATGGATCTCTAAACACCAGTTTCATTTTGTAAAATTTTTGAACTTGATATAAATGGAATCTTGCAGCACAGTTTTCTTTTTTAAGTGTAAAATTTATCTAGATTTTAGTATATTCACAAAGTTGTACAGCCATCACAATTAACTGTAGAACATTTTAGTCACCCCCAAAAGAGACCTTACACCCATTAGCAGTCATTCTCCATTCTCCCTTTTTCTCAGCCCCTAGGAAGCATTAATCCACTTTGTCTCTATGGCTTTGTCTATTCCACACATTTCATATAATTGTGACCTTTTGTCTCTGCCTTCTGTCACTTAGCATAATGTTTTCAAGATCCCTCCATGTCGTAGCATGTATCAGTACTTTATTTCTTTTTATTGTCAAATAATATTCCATTGTATGGATATACCACATTTTATCCATTCATCAGTTGATTGGCATTTGGGTTGTTCCCACTTTTTGGCTATTATGAACAGTGCCAGCACAGTTTTTTTACTGGGTTATTTCATTTGACATTATGTTTATGAGGTTCATTTCTGTTGAGTATAGCTGGAGTGCATTCCTTTTCACTGTAATAACCATGTTTCATTGTACAAATATACTATAACTTATTTATCCTTCCTACTATGAATGGATATTAGGTTGCTTCCAGTCGGGAGCTATTGCAAATGTGCTGCTGTTAGCTTAGTTCTCCACATCTCCTGATGCATGTATGTGAGCATTTCTGTTGGGTGGGTATCTAGAAGTAAAATTGCTGGATCATAGCTTATGTGTATCTTCCACTTGAAGAGGTAATGTCAAACTATACTAAAGTAGTTGTATGAATTTATATCCCCACCAGCAGCATATGAATTTCCCTTGCTTCACATCTTTGCCAACACTTATTATTGTGAGTCTTTTTAATTTTAGTTGTTCTGGTAGGTGTTTATGAGTTTGTCATTTTATTGGCATTTCTCTGAGTACCAGTGAGGTTGAATGCGTTTTCACATGTTTTTTGGCCATTTTCTTTTGTGAGATATCGTTTCGTGTAGCTTGCCCATTTTTCTGGGTTGTCTGTCCTTTTCTTTGTGGGTAGTCTTTCTTTAAATATTTTGGAAATAAACCTTTTGTCAGATATACATGTAAGGTTTCTGATTTTTTAATCAAAAATTTTAAATAATTATAGAAACTATTCAGATTTTCTGTTTTTTAACTCACAACTGTTGCTTTCATATGACAGAAGAATAACTGAATAATACAACAAGAATAGCTAATATTTATGAGTACTTTTCCTTTTGCCAAACCCAGTGCACTAAAGGCTTTCCTTGCATTGTTTCCTCTGTAATCACAACAAGGATGTGTATTACAGCTAGTAGTAGTTTACCGCTAAGGAACCTGAAGCTATGGTGACTGACTAACTTCTCTCAGGACTTACAAGTGGTTGAGTTGGGAGTTGAACTCAGACCCTCTGACATCAGAGTTGTTAACTGTTAAGTTTCTACCTACAGTAAGTTCTAAAAAATATCTGAGCCTTCTATTTAAGAAAGGATGAAAATGGTGGTTAGAACTGGGTCAGTGGGCTATAGCCCGGGAACATTCCCTGGCTTAGTGTTGTCTCATAACCCTGTTGATAAAAATAAAAGGTATCATAGCCTTTCATCACTACATTTCTGAAATTCCAGTGGAAGAGGATTTATTTAATATACATCTTCCACAACTATAAGAATGTTTGTTCACCTATGCTGGAGTTTGAAAGAGAATAGGGAGGCAGCATAGGAAGAGATTTTTGTATGTAATGCAATTTGAATGCTACTGTTAGCCTAGCAATCAGTTCAAAAGGTAGTTCTAAGAATGTACTGCAAAAAGTGAAAACCAATGCATTATCCTGATAAAAGTTCTTTGGTATATGTGGGGGAGGAGCTGTTTGTTAATAACAGTGCAGTATTGACAAATTTATATCCATGGTGTCTCTTTTTCCGTGGTTTTATTATAATGAATCATACTTTCTTGTTCTAGGCTGCTGAAAATATGACAAGCTGACTTTCTGAAGAAATTCTGGTGAGATATGTCAAGCTCTGCAAGAGGATTGAAGATTGCATTGTAGTTAAGAATGTACAATGAAATCACTGCATGTAGCAATGTGGAAACATTGTCCTTTTTAAAAGAATTATAAAACCATAGCTTTATAAATCAGTGGAAAGTGGCTTACAGAGAAAACTATCAGTTGTGTTTACACCACATCTTATCTTTTTTTAACAGTTCTAATGTTTTGGCACTGCTGTGTTCATATTTATGTATTCCTTATTTTATAGCTCTGATAGCTTTAATTTTCTAAGCTGTCTGTCTATCAGATGTGCACATCTGCTGTGCCTGGTTGAAGTATAGTGGAACCCTTCAGTAGTAATGTTGTAGTTATGACTTGTTGACATTTCCATTATAAACTTTAATTTTGAATTGTTTATGCAGAATAACTGTGGATTTATGTTGTATTAGGCTGGAAGTTGACAATTTCGGTTACCAGTTGTGGATTTTGACTTAGATTCATTATGCATATCAGAATCTTGTTTTTTATAAGAGCATGGAAAAACATCTGTTGTAAACTGCTCTTTAACAAAGAATATTTAGTTTTTTTAAACATAAGGTTTGACTAGCAGTTAATATTGTGAAGCAGATCATATTTGTATTGATTGAAAAATGAAACTTAGAAACAGATTTTAAAAGTAATGACAGTGCTTAGCTTACTATTATTTATCATTTGAATCATTTAAATTTAGTGAGAATATTAATAGAGAATGTTTTTCTTTCTAACTTTTATACTCTGTAAATCACGGCCTTAAAAATAATAATGCATAATGAAACAATTCCAACATGAAAAGTCTTTTTTACTTTCGTAACATAAAAATAATTTGAGTGCTAACTTAATATCCCTTGAGTGGTTATCTAGTAGATCACTAAATAGATGGTATCACTCAACAAATAATGTTAATTATTTTCTGAAGGAATAAAGGTTTCCAGTCATTAAACAAAAACGAAATAATCAAGTGTTCTGTATCAGGAATTCTAAATATGCCTTTCTAAGCTCATTTTTATGTGTCATTATTTTTACCCTGAAAGTTTTAACTAATTGAAGTGATGGTTCAAAATACATTTTAGAAAACTTAGGATAGCATGGATTCTGTTCCTATAACAGAATCTCAGTGGAATATTTTTCCCAAGACTAATACAGATTTAATCTGATTTTTTAAGACTTTGTTAGCTTCCCTTTAAATGATAGTATAGGGACTCCCCCGGAAATCCGGTCCAGTGGTTAAGACTCCACCTTCCAATGCAGGGGTTGCGAGTTTGATCTCTGGTCAGGGAACTAAGATCCCACATGCGGCGGGGTGCAGCCAAAATTTTTTTTTAAAAATGATAGTACAAGCATATACTCTTTGGTAGCATTTTTTGTTCTTCAGACAAACCAAAGTGATTTTAATAAGGCTTAATAATATTTAATGGCAACCTTCTGTTCTATTTTAAAAATCTAGTCTTTTGACCACTTTGACTTTTTTAAATACACGACATCTTTACCAAGTGCGCTGAAGGTCTATTATAGGGAGAACTGGTTGGGAGACAATAAAAGTTTTGATTGTAAGTCATACGTTTAATTAAAAAACATTGCCAATACTGCACGTTGTTATTTATATATGATCAGAAAAAGGACATTCTTGTCAAGTTCCAAAATTTGTATATACTTTTAGGTCATAAGAGTTAATAGTTTTATTTATGACTTTGTAGATTATGTTATTTATGTGTGAAACAAAGCAGGAAAATATATTGAGAAGGAGTTATGTTTATAGAGGACTTTCTTAATGTGTTACATTTCTTAAATGTAAACATATTTCTAATGCATACTTAAGTAATGTTTAAGGAAACCAAAGTAATGCATTGTTGTGCATGTTGGCAGTGTCAAAAATAAAACCATTTTGGTGGTATTGGCATGTACTTCTGATTTAAAATACGCTTCTAGGAATTCAACTTGTGTTTCTACAGGTATTTGGTAAATATTTAGATGCTTATTTGTTATGTGTGATTGAAGACTGTTTAAAGGTAGGCTTTATAATTTACAATTTAAAATTAGGCTTGAGGTGGTAAAATGGAGTACTTTTCCTCTGGTAATGAAAGCAGATAGCTATAACATTTCCCCAGGCTTGAAAACAAAGTTGGCATTTCAAATATGTGAGATTATATTTTTCTATATTTCAAATAAGAACTTTACATAGTAGACATTATGAAATTTACATACATGTTTCAAACATGCTATATATTTTTAAACTTATATTTAAATTAATTAAAATAAAAAGTTTAGTTTCTCACACTAACCACATTTTTTATTGTAGTACAATATACACAACATAAATTTTTCCATTTTGACCATTTTAAATTGTACAGTTCAGTGACATTAAGAACATTCACTTTAACACCTTCCTCAACAATAGAGCCAAAATCTTTTTAGACATGGTTTAAGTGACAGTTGGGATCTCTGTCAGGAAACTTTGGGCTGAATTGTGTGTTTCCCCAAATCTCTACATTGAAACCCTAACCTCCATACTTCAGAGTGTGACATATTTGGAGGTAGGGCCTTT
The DNA here is from genome assembly GCF_949987535.1 of Balaenoptera acutorostrata. Lineage (NCBI taxonomy): Eukaryota > Metazoa > Chordata > Mammalia > Artiodactyla > Balaenopteridae > Balaenoptera > Balaenoptera acutorostrata. The sequence goes on from NC_080081.1 coordinate 33,666,921, forward strand.
AAAGAGGTGATTAAGTTAAAAATAGGTCTTTAGGGTGAGAACTAATCCAAGCTGACTACAACCCTTACAAGAACAGGAAATTTGGACACACAGAGAGACACAAGGGGGTGCATGCACCCAGAAGAAACCATGTGAGGACACATCAAGAAGACAGCCATCTACAACCCAAGGAAGGGGGCTTCAGAAGAAAATAAGCTGCCCAGGAACCTGATCTGGGACTTCAGCCTCCAGAACTGTGAGAAAATAAATGTCTGTTGTTTAAGCCACCCAGTCTGTAGTTTGTGATGGCAACTGTAACAAACTAATAAAGGAACAAATATTTATAAAGTGCCTATTATCAACAAACCATTGTAGTCGGTCTATCTGGGATTGTAAGCAAAAGCTAAACAAATTGGGAAGATGAAATAGGCTTTTTTTGTAACACAGCCTTGATGGCTGCCTTACCCCATGTTGGTGGAGAGGCACCCTGTGTTTAGTCCTGCTTAAGAACTCAGCTGAAAATAGCCCAGAGACCAGCCAGCCACTTGGGAAACCTGAATCTGAAATAGGAATAATTTTGGCTGGTGATAGTTCTGAAATAATAGATTTCTTATTTTCGAGGTACACGATCCCTGTAGTTTTGAAGACTGGCACAGTTGAAGGTTACCATTTAAATTAAAAAGAATCTCTGGGAAAGTCTGCATTTTATGTGGCAGAAGTGTGTATTTCACTAGTATTGAAACCTATATAAAGTAATAGAAATCGGTTGAATCACTTACATGCAAGCAGCCTGAAGAGTCTCAAGTGGACGGTATTGCTGAGAAATCAAGATGGTAGCCCACTGTGGATTAGGACGTCACAGAAGAAAGCAGATTAATACAAAAGTGCTTTGATATTCACCAGTGGCAAGGGTGTTTTTACACAAACTACATTAAATGAACAGTTGGAGTTTTTAAATAACAAAAATAGAAGATGGGTTTGCTTTTCTAAAGACTTAATCATTTGAATCATTGAAACATTTTTAAATATAAACAACAAATGTTTCTATGTCTATTTCTAAAAGCAAATATTAACTTATTTTTACAGAAATTGCTCTCAGAGGGAATCATTGAGATAATAGGAGAGAACAGGATTTATATGTTAGGGGAGAAGGCAAACAGTCTAGAAAAAGTAGATATTGTTTGCACATTTTTGGCGGTACACTAGTTAGCTGGTAATCTGTCCTTGAGTAAGCTGAGTAAAGGCATCAATTGTGGTTAGTTTTAGATGTTCGTGAATTCTCTAGAAAACAGTGAGCCCTTCCATCAGCACGTCCACCTTGCTGAGATCAGGTCCACACCACTTCCCTCATGAGGATGTGTTACCTGGGATACTTTTAATAATTCAAATTATACAAAATTCCGTATGGAATATTAAATTTAATGAAATTTCTAACACTTTTGCAAAGAGAAAGCAAACACTAAGCAATAGAGTGTTAGAAAACGACCTAGTGTGGTGTGTAGGCACAGAGGGGGAATCCATAGAAGTAGATTATTCTGGCTGAAATGGAAAGTTATATTTAGGGGGAGGTAGGAGAGGGCTGAAAAGACAGGATGAAGCCAGATTATCAACATCCCTGAACAAGTTCGACCTTCATTTCACAGGCATCAGAGAAAGGAAGAGATGGGGTAAACTCTGTTATGGAATTTGCTTTGCAAGTGAAGTGCAGGATAAGACCAGAAGCAGGGACTGGTTAGGAGGCTGTGACAGGAGACGGTAATGCAGGCCTAAGGTTCAAATCGGTAGATTCAAGGAACAATAAAGAAGAAAAACGCATGAGATTTAATGGCACTTTAGGGGGAAAATAGAAAAACTAAAGTGACTTGAGTTTTTAACCTGGGTAGCAAAGAGAATGATTTATCAGTAAATGGAAATCAAGAAGGGAATCTAATTTTTCTGGAAATGAATTTTAGGAATATCATATTGAACATATATATGAAATCTCACCCTTGCCTACCTCCCAGTCCCCTTACCCAAATCTATTCTTTTTTCTTTTTTTCCTATTCTTTTATTCTATTCTAGCATTTATCACTCTCTAATACAGTTTACTTAGTTGTGATATTTACTGACTATTGTCTGTCTCCTTCTACCTGAAGAAGCTCCACAAGGGCAGGGATTTTGGGGGGTTTTGTTCATTGGTGTGTCTCAAGCACGTTGAACTGGCATGTAATAAGTGCTCAATAAATATATGTTAGCTGAAAGCATGGGTAAACTCAGCACCCAAGAAACAATATCCACCATGCAGTTGAAAAATAATAACTAACACATATTGAGAACTTGTTCCATGCAAGGCATTGTTTGGTGCTTTAAACTGAGGCACAGAGTGGTAAAGAAATGGCTTAATCAGGAAAGTGGCAGAGCCAGGATTCCAACCCAGGTGAACTGACTCTAGAGCCTGCACACATCATGTGCCTCTCACTATATGTCACCATCTCATGGGGTGAAGAGGCAAGATGGGAGGGGCTGAAAGAGACTCGGAGTCAGATTCCCAACCGTAGTAGCTGAAACTGGAAGCAGAAGCTGAGAATATAACAAAAGACTAATGATAGATGCTTAGCTTCTCCAGGGTTCTTTTCCTAACCAGCATGCTATTGCTGATGTTGGTGGGCTTGTGAATTTTTGTGACATCATTGTGGATCTATATTATTGCATTTCAATAACAAGTTAAAACCATTCATTCTCCAGAAGTACTGTACTTGGAGAGCCCAGTTTTAACAACAAAAATCTCTTGTTTTATGAAATTCACTATTGAGCTCATATACACCAGGTATTTTAAGTGTTGTAAAAAAAAGGTGGTACATCTGACAGCCCTAAATAGCAGCCTCAGGAAGTCTACCTCTTAAGTGATGATCCTTCTTTGCCCATTAGAATAGAACAGAATACCGGGGTATCTTGTGGGTCCCCAGGAGCTGAATGGAAATGCAGGCATGTTATATCAGAAGCAGTCCACGTTTTCACCTCTAGCTACTGAAAGCAGTAGATTGCCAGATGCACACTTGAAAAGTTACATCAAAAGCCTTTGAAGAGGTGGTTATGATAATCTTACTTTCAAGAGGTAATTTTGGAAAACTATGTCACGTGTTAAATTTTTTAGACAGTCTACCTGCTCTGCTAGAAGTAAAGGGTCTTTTTACTGTAAGAGCTACAGCTTATACTTGAATGTGCTTATTGCTATATGTTGAAATATCTAAATAATGTAAATTTTATAAAAACAAATATAAAATATCTACTTCTGACTTAAGCTGAAAGTCCCAGTCTGTCAAACGAATCTAACATACCACCCACTTCAGTTTCACACCTTTTAGCACTGGAAGAAAACTGAAACTATGTGACTGCTCCAGAAGGAGACAGAATTTTTGTCTTCTCTCATTCTAGTTTGTATGTGTAGTCAAAAGATGTCTGAAGCCCCACCAGGAAAACAGCAGTGGAAACGGACCTGCTTGTGGGGAGATCATTGTATGTTTTATAAAAGGTAAATGATCCAACAAGGACCAACTGTATAGCACAGGGAACTATATTCAATATCTTGTAATAACCTATAATGGAAACGAATGTGAAAAATATATATATATAACTGAACCACTTTGCCGTTCCTGAAACATTGTAAATCAACTATACTTCAATTAAAAAAAAAAAAAAAGGTAAATGATCATGTTTCAGCAATTCAGTAAAATTTATGTCATGGACACTTAATTACATCTCTCTAGGCCTCCTGAATTTCTTCAGTTGTATCATGTGACCTTCTTCAATTGTTTCATGTGAGTTTTAGCCTAGAATCTCCAAAGCCTTGCCCCCAAAGTCTAGATTTCTTAGGGCATCTTCATGATTTTTACCACATGTGTATACCACTGAACTATTATTTATACCCATTTTTCTTTAAATAGGCCAGCTTAAAATAATCTAAATATGTTGATTTTTAAAATAAAAATTTGCATGACTACTAAAAAGGAAAACCAGCATCATTTGCCCTAGCTAGAATGTAGCTATAAAAATAATTACAATGAAAAATAAACATAGACTTACATCTTAGTTAGGTATTGTCTTCAGAAGCTGTGATACCGAGATTGGCTCTTTCTGTGATAGAAAAGAAGATGAACAAGTTTTAGAGGCAGAGAACTGAGTTATCAAAAAGATGAAAAGAGTTGAAAAAAATGAACTTCTTCACTATGGCATTTATTGCATTTGAAATGTACTGTCCCATGTACCACCCCCTTTGACACCCATCCTACATTTTGGAAAGCCACTATCCTAGGTAATCCCCAAGATTCATTTTGGCTCTAATCATATAGTTTAGCAGAAAGCTCAAGCTTTGGGGTCAGACAGGCATGGATTCCATATGCCCTATCCAAGCCTCAGTTTCTTCATCTGTAGGATGAGGATAATAATATAGTTCACAGTGTTACGAAGATTAAGTGGAGATATGTAAAATCCATAGCTTACCACCTGGCACCTAGTAGAAGCTTCATAAATATTAATTTTCATTTTATATTTTACATTAATTGGACTTATCTAGCAACCTAATTTCAGGAGCTGTTACCGAGTCCTATTTGCCACACGACAGGCCAATAAATCGAGAGATGAGATATTGGGGCAAGGAATAGTGACTTTATTCAAAAAGTCAGCAGATCAAGAAGATGGTGGACTAAGGTCCTAGAGAACCATCTTACCCGAGGTAGAATTTAGGCTTCTTTAATACTCAAAGGGGAGGGGGTGTGGCTGTTTGTTGCAAACTTCTTGGTCTGAGGTCATGATGTCCCTGTAAACCTCCAAACAAGACACATGTTATTCTCTGTTCTGCAACTTTTTATCTCTATAGGAATAGAAAAGTGTTATACACTTAAAGGTCAGAGCCTTGAGAACGGGCTATCCTGTATATTTCAGGCTATAGGCAACATTCATAACTCGAATCAAAAGCAATAGAATACAAAGGTTAAAGTAAAAGAAACGGATCTAATATGGAGTCAGATTTGTTCCTCCATATTGCAGAGTGGTTCAGTGGTTCTGAATACACAAATTCAAAATACACTCTTTTCTCACCAGTGGAATCAGACCTGATGTTTTCATAAACTCCTGCTTTTTATTTTTAAATTTTAGTTATTTATTTTTGGCTGTGTTGGGTCTTTGTTTCTGTGCGAGGGCTTTCTCTAGTTGCGGCGAGCGGGGGCCACTCTTCATCGCGGTGCGCGGGCCCCTCACTATCGCGGCCTCTCTTGTTGCCGAGCACAGGCTCCAGACGCGCAGGCTCAGTAATTGTGGCTCACGGGCCCAGTTGCTCCACGGCATGTGGGATCTTCCCAGACCAGGGCTCGAACCCGTGTCCCCTGCATTGGCAGGCAGATTCTCAACCACTGCACCACCAGGGAAGCCCCAACTCCTGCTTTTATATACTCTTTTTGGAAACATAGACAAAATGTATATAATGTAAGCATATGCTGTGTTTGTATAGCAAGGAAAATCAAGACATCCTAGCAATAAAACCAAAAGATTAATATGTAGCTAAATTTTAATGTAAAGACTTGCATAGCTAATTAGAGAAACGAGCCCATGAGAATGAGCATGTGTTGGGAGAAGTAAGGATTATGAATAATGTTTAAATCTCTATTTTCAACATAAAAGAGCTCGTCGTTCAGTTGCTTCTGATAAGCCCAGTGGGAATATCAGTGATCTTTGTTCCTGCTGAACACTGAAAATCATCATGTAAAATAGGAGCAAATAGCTGGCTAAACAAGAGCTTCCTTGGAAATCTACTAATAGAAAACTGTGGGAGAGAAGGGGCAGCCTGGGAGAGAGAGATCTGTAAGATTTCATATTAGCCCTGGATAAACACCGTTCCGGCTTTTACCCATCTTTACCTAATAGAAATGTAAAGGGCCAAGTTCCGAGAGAAAGAAAGACACAAAAGCATTTTGTGTGGAACAAAGACAGAAGTGCTTCAATTTCACAGAAATGGCACTCTGTATCCTGATCTGTTCTTACATTGAAATGCTACTGCACAAAGACCTTGGGGGCCCTGTGGTCTTAGGAGAAACTGGTGTGGACTTGACCTTTCAAGGTAGCAGCCAGTAGCATGACTTAGAAAGGAAGAGAGCTGTTGTGATGGATTATTATGACTCCTGCACTGTCACTTTCATCAGTTCGGAGCGGTTTTGGAATGTATGTTGGGATGTAGCCATAAATCTGGTTAACAAGGGAGCCCCTAGGGAAAATGACGTGTGGAAGAGAGAAGATGCTTTCACACCTGGGATTTCTCAGCTCCTTTCTGTTCTCCCTTTCAGCATTTTGTGCCAAGATTTCTTGTTTTTCCTCACAAACTCAGATCGGAGCAAAGGAATCCAAACTAGGATTTACTGATAATGCATCTCCCCTTTCTGGGGAAAGCCAAGTCCTAGAAGGACCATTCAGCTTGAAGGAATGCAGCCAGCTAGAAGCACAGGGCAGTAGGGGAGGGGACGAGATTGGAGGGTGGAGAGTTTTCAAGGTCTTTCGAATCATTTGACTGCTGGACACAGCACTACCTGAAGCCATCCAATGGAAGACCAACTCAGCATCAGCTGAAGCCCATCTCATGATCCATGAGTAACAGAAGCTAAAGATGGAGTGCTGCTCCCTCTGGCTTTGCTTGCATACCCTTGTCCTCAGCTTCTCATTTCAAACGTAATTCACTTCTCCTCCTAGTTAGCCCCCATCACTCAGCTGTCAAGCATCATGTGCCATTTCTCACAATCTAGCCCCTTGGGTAGCTTCTTGACAAATAACTGAAATCTAGTCTGCATTGTATTGGAAACAAGATAGGAAAAAAGTACTCTAACATTATTCTTCCAGAAAAACCAACTGGAGATGCTTTTTCATATACTATTCTAATGCATCAAGCAGGCTTAACATAGTGGTTAAATTATCAAGACCCATTCCACCCCCAAATCGGGATGGTCTTTATAACACTCTTTTTTCTCTCAAAAATTATTGTTTTATTACTATTAAATATTTCAGGCATAAATATGGTCTATGATATGACAAATAATTTTTGCCCTTTCCATAGATAAAGGCAGAAATTTTAACAGCTCCCTTTTCTCCTAAAGTTCTAATTTAAGATTGTCCAATGATTCAATAATCTAATCATCCTTACATTAAATATCGTTCTTCATAGTATCTCCAAGATTCTCACACCTCTCTCTCCATCCATATGTAGATGAACATCGATACCAGCTTGTGAAAAATGAATCCCTTGTTTCCTGGGGGCCATCTCACCCTCAGTGGAATTGCTGCTCTTGATCCTGGAATCCTAGCACCTATTAAAAAATGTAACATGGAGTGAATGTTCAATAAATATTTATCAAATTAATGATTTAACAATCATACGTAGTTGTTAATAAAGTTCACATGAAATCTTCCTTCTGTGATTATTAGTATCCTTCTTTCAACATAATCCTGAAAAGCCATTGTTGACTGGTGTATGCTGTCACTGAACTCTGACATTTCTCTGTTCTTATTTTAGGTTTATGCCCCTTCTCTGTCTCAATAATTCCCTGGCTTCCTGGTCAGATGGCATTGCCATAAAACCTTGTTGAAGGTATACCTTCAACAAGTTTAGTTGATGGAAGCAAGATAATTCTATTCTCCTCTAGTTTCCCCATGAAGCAGAATGTAAGCTTTAAGAGGACAGGCATGGGGGCTTCCCTGGTGGTGCAGTGATTAAGAATCTGCCTGCCAAAGCAGGGGACACAGGTTCGAGCCCTGGTCTGGGAAGACCCACATGCCACGGAGCAACTTAGCCCTTGTGCCACAACTACTGAGCCCACGGGCCACAACTACTGAAGCCCGTGAGCCTAGAGCCTGTGCTCCTCAACAAGAGAAGCCACCGCAATGAGAAGCCCGCGCATCGCAACGAAGAGTAGCCCCCGCTCACCACAACTAGAGAAAGGCTGTGCACAGCAACGAAGACCCAACACGGCCACAAATAAAAAAATTAAAATAAATAAATTTAAAATAATAATAATAATAGATTAAATAAAAAATACCACACCCTACAACAGCCAAAAACATTCTTTAAAAAAAAAAAAAGAAGAGGACAGACACTGTGTCTAGCCTGGTGCCTGAAGCATAGTAGATGCTCAATAAAAATCTTTGCAAATTTACTGCTAAAGGCCTTTCTTCCTCCCTTTCATAATGTCAGGGCAGTCTACAGAGTCTCAAGCTATACATTCTGGGGGAAAAGAACTAACAGTTTGGCACCTTCTATGTGTCAATAACCAGGCTGATGCCATACATACATTACCTTACGTCATTTTTTACAGCAACCTTGTGAAGTAGGTATTATTTCAATCACAGAGGTAAAGAAACTGAGGCTTGGAGAGGTCTGTCATCAGATAAATATGTGCACACGAGATTCTTCTTTCTCCTAGAATATTCGTTCTCTTCCTATTACGTGATCAAATCACACCCAGCCTTCAAGAACCAAGTTAAAAATGTTGGAAAAACGTCCTCCATGGGTCTCTTGTGTTTCTGTCTATCTTCTGAGGCAAGGTCTTGACAGCTTTCGTTCTGGGCCATTTGTCAAAGATGTTTGTACAGCAAAAAGCCTTGGAACGCAGACGGGATCTCCCTTTGGGAGAGAACAGATTTGTTTTCTGACCAGGATAATAAGGGTAATGTCTCCCTCCAGGACAAAGATTGGACAGGTTTGCTGGCCGCCTCTTCAGAGGTTTGGGGTTTCCTTAGCTCAGTGTCCCTCAGCTGTAATGCAAACCCACAGAGTACGCAGCAACCTCCTTTATTGCCCCCGTGGGCTGTGGAGGACAAAGGGGACCAATGCGGACACAAAGCTCCTGCTGCCTGCTGTTCTCGGAGCAATAGAGTCCGTTGCTTCGGAGCCAGGAGTTCTGTGGCCTCTGCCAGCATCTATGAAAATGTGGCAGACTAACTTTTCAGCTTGTAAATAGCGTAAAACCTCAAACTTTCCACAGTTCTTGACAAAGACCTTCTTCCTTTGGGAAGTCTTATCTAACCATGACAGCTTACAGTGATATCTCCAAAACACATTTGGCAGGAAACCAACCTGCTGAGTAATGTGTTGTGAACATGTTTTATTATCTCACACTTGATCGTGCTCTCCTAGAGGACAGAGACAGCACTTGCACTTCTTGATGAGTGTTTAGCATTTTTTCTGCACATAGAAATTGGCTCTCATTTCATTAATAGTAATTCATTAAAATGGACTGAATGTCTATTAAGTGTAGGACATGATGGTCAGAATATTTAGGTAATTATTTTCCTCACTGGTGCATAAGCTCCTTGAAGATGGACATAATATCTAATACTTCTTTTTTCGCCATTACAGTTCTTTGTCACTCGCTCTCTCATTCGACAAACATTTATTGACCATCTGCTAGGTGCAGGTGGTAAGTTCGTTGCTGAGTATACAAATGAATGAGAGACTCCCTACTTTCAAGGATCTCATGGAACCAGATCGTGCAGTACAAGGAGGAAGTCCAGTGACAGAGGAAAGTAAAGATCATCACGGGAACATGGCAAGGGGCAATCCAATGGGCTGTTGCTTGATAGCTTTTCTACTTTCCGGTATTTTCAGAAGCATATAGTGTTTGAGAAATACTCAAATAAATTGTTGGAGTGTGGACTGATAATTCAAACTGGAAACCTTGGTCTAATACCTGCTCTGAAACTTAAAACTTATAATAGCTCATCTAAGATGTGGCTGGTCTACACATCTGATAACATCATTATCAGATGATAATACATCATTATGTATTTAAAAAGATACATGTAACCAGTGTGTTCAAGTAAATGAACATACATTCAACACCTGGAATAGCCCCGAAGGCTAGAAAAGTGCACAAGGCATGTTCCCTGCCCTCGAGATGGTCACAATCAAGTGAGACAGACACAGAGAAACATGATCTTAAACTGGGCACGATGGCGTAAGCACTGAATAGATACTGAAGTTACTATTAGACTGTGGGGATTCAGTCTGCTGGGGACCAAGAGAGTTTCTTGCAAGGGATGGCATCTGAGCTGGTATTTAAAAGGGAAAAGGATTTCCACAGGCAGAAAACAGAAAAAACAGAAAAAACTTGAGCATAGGCACATTCTTTAAAATAAATAACATCAAAAGGTCTACAAGTAATAAACGCTGGAGAGGGTGTGGAGAAAAGGAAACCTTCCTACACTGTTGGTAGGAATGTAAATTGGTGTGGCCACTATGGAGAACAGTATAGAGGTTCCTTAAAAACTAAAAATAGAGTTACCATATGATCCAGCAAATCCCACTCCCAGGCATATATCCAGAAAAGTTGAAAACTGTAAGTTGAAAAGATACATGCACCCTAATGTTCATAGCAGCACTACTTACAATAGCCAAGACATGGAAGCAACCTAAATGTCCATCGTCAGATGAATGGATAAAGAAGATGTGGTATATATATGCAATGGAATACTACTCAGCCATAAAAAAGAATGAAATAAAGCCATTTGCAGCAACATGGACGGACCTAGAAATTATCATACTAAGTAAAGGAGGTCAGACAGAGAAAGACAAATATCATATGATATTACTTATATGTGGAATCTAAAAAAATGATACAAATGAACTTACTTACAAAACAGAAATAGACTCACAGACATAGAAAACAAACATATGGTTACCAAAGGGGAAAGGGGGGAGGGATGAATTTGGAATTTGGGATTAACAGTTACATACTCCTATATCTAAAATAGGCAAACAACAAAGCACAGGGAACTATATTCAATATCTTGTAATAACCTATAATGGAAAAGAATCTGAAAAAGAATATATATATATATATATATATATATATATAAAACAGAATCACTTTGCTGTGCATCTGAAACATTGTAAATCAACTATACATAAATAAAAAGAAAAGAAGATGTGGTATACTACATATGCAGTCATAAAAAAGAATGAAATTTTGCCATTTGCAGCAACATGGATGGACTTAGAGGACATTATGCTAAATGAAAAAAGTCAGACAGAGAAAGACAAATACTGTATGATATCACTTATATGTGGAATCTAAAAATTACAACAAACTAGTGAATATAACAAAAAAGTAGACTCACAGATATACAGAACAAACTACTGGTTACCAGTGGGGAGAGGGAAGGGAGAGGGGCGATATTGGGGTAGGGAGTTAAGAGGTACAAACTATTATGTATAAAATAAGCTACAAAGGTATATAGTACAACACGGGGACTATAGCCAATATTTTATAATAACTATTAATGGAATATAACCTTTAAAAATTGTGAATCACTATATTGTACACATGTAACATAACACTACTTTACATCAACTATACTTCAATTAAAAAAAGAAAATTAAATTAAAGAAAACTAACTAATAAACGAGAGTTCAGGGAATTGTTTGTAAGATAGCAACTGGAATGGAGGGTGTACACAGGACTATACAGAGAACTGAAAGTCAGAAAGGAAATTTTGTTCAGTGCCTTTTTTTTGATACTTTTTTTTTTTTTGGTTCTTTTGTTTTGCTTTTTTGTTCAGTGACTTTTACAGATACTTATTAGGCATCTGCTGGGGCAAATATAATATGCTCAAAGAGAGACAAAGATAGAGTCCTAGCTCACAGTCTAGTGGGGGGAGCAATAATCTAATCTAAACTATTAAATGCCAACAAAGCACCGAGCAGGGAGGGTTTTGAATGCCACCCTAAGATGCTTGGGTGCTCTTCATTGGTCACGGGATGCAGTGAATGATGTCATTGACCTGTGAGGAGGAGGGAAAATCTTAGCAGCTGTGTGAAGTTTGGACCAGAGGGTTGAAAGATGGAGGTGGGGAGAGCAGTGTGGAAGCTTCTGTGACCATCCAGGGAGAAATGGGAAGGGTCTAAATCAGATGAAAAGAGGAACAAAGATATGAGACACGTTGTGATGATAGAATCCACAGAATTTGATGATTGATTCAATGAGAGAGGTGGCTATGAAAATGAATGCAAGCCTTCTATTCTTGGCGACAGAGAGCAGGATGTTAGTGATTTATAACAGTGAACATTCACCAAATAAAATATCTTTGAGAAGATCTCAAAGGTCTTTGTACTAACTAACCAATCTCTATCATCTTTTTTCATTTAACTTTTTGTCGTTTTTATTTTTAAAGCAGAGGGGGTAAACACTTAGGACTTCTCAGGAAACTCTTACCAGTGATTTTTCAATCTTCAGGACTATTAGTGGATCATGAAATCAATTTAAAAAGTTATAAAATAATACCAAAAAGTGAAATAGAATAAAGCAGAACAGAATGTGAAATATCATAGTGATCACTTATATAAAGGTTACTGCTTGTGGAAATTTGTCTTCTGTTTTATGTACCTACACTGGGTCGCAACGTCAAATACACGTCTTAGTGTGAGTTGCAGTTTAAAAAGTTTGAAAGCCATTGATCTAGACAGTGCTCAACAAAACATCTCTCTAGTCTAAACCCTCTCCTCCAGTTTATAGGATTGGAGCAGTGAGACAGGAACAAAAAGGGATGTAGGGGAAAGAGGCATCTTTCATCACTTTGACAGTGAACGACGATCACTGTCGTTACATAAAACAGTGGGTGCTAGTACCTTGTTTGGAGTCGATGGCCTCTGTGATTATTATAGAAAGCCCGAAGCATCCCCTGCATTATTCTGTTTGTAGTTCCTTTGGCAACATGGGGAATGTTCAGGATTACCCCCGTTTGGTCCACCTGCAGATCAAACCAGAACCAGGGAGAGAACACATTATTTGTTTTCTTTTCTTGATATTTCAAATAAGACCTTGCTAAATAATTTGAGACAACAGAATTAAAAATGTAAATTATGAATCCTCATAGATTTCATTTTTCCACTAGATGGCAGAAAAAGCACTTGTAATGGAAATTACAGTACCATCTCTTTAATCAGTTCCCCAGACCTTTTTTTTTTAATAAAGGGAGGTGTATTTCATTTTAATTTGAACAGTAGAATCTGATTATAAGACAACTGATTATTTTATAACTAATTTAATCATATTAAGCTTAAAATTAAGGAGAAAACTTTGAATTCGTTTATGTTTATATATGTACATATATATGCACCCATCTCAATTGATATATACGTGATGGAATTTCATTGGCTTTAGAATACTGCCATGCTCTCTTTTAATACAAATTTAAAAATAAAAGGTAGTATTTAAATACACTTTTAAATTTATACAGAAACTTTAAAAATGGTACACATGGATATAATTAGGTGTACAATTGAACTATACTTAATTATGATATATTGAAGATAATAATATTATTACAAAGATTGATGATACACTCATGGTTATAAATTCAAAATACTTTTTTTTTTTAATAAAGAAAGATAATAAAAACTATGTTGGCTAGGTAAATACAGTTCAAAAGTTAAACATGGTATGTCGTTTTCTTTCTATGCTAATAATTTTAACGTGGCTTCTATTTTTTTACCCTGATTTCGTGTATTATGTTATCATTTATCAACAATAATTCTTTAGGGGTATTTGTCATTAGAGCACTTTACTAGGCACTTGAGAATAGTTTCACAAACAGTTGTACCCTTGCTCTGGTTCATTTACCATCAAAGAGAAAATTATTTTATGGACCTACAAAGAGCAAAATAAGTGAGTTACACAAAAGAGAATGTGTTGGGAAACACAGACACAATTTGATAATGTAATATCAAATTATAAAATACAAACTAGTTCAAAGAAACTTTTGTCCCTATTCCAGTCATTGTTTTCGCTACTGTTTTTCTTACAACCGGTTTTCAAAAAGTTGAAGACTGGACCATCAAAAGAGAGCAGAAAACAAGAAAGGATGGAAAATGGGAGGTGATGGAAAGGAGTGAAGTCCAATCACTGGTGTGGTCTACGAGCATCTGAGGAGTGCTTGTTCTCGGTCAGGCACTGGGGTGGGGATGGAAACATGGCTTCTTCTTTCAAAATGAGAGCAAGTAATAGAGAGAGGAGGGGAGATGTTAGGTGAGCAAATGGGAAGAAATAAAAGAATTGATGAGATTACATAACAGTTGCCATGGTGTTGTTGAGTTACCTCAGCTCTCTCTCCCAGCCTTTGCTGACTGCCTCTTCCCCAACCAAACAAAAACAAAAGGGAGGGGCTTCCCTGGTGGCACAGTGGTTAAGAATCCGCCTGCCAATGCAAGGGACACAGGTTCGAGCCCTGGCCCGGGAAGATCCCACATGCCGCGGAGCAACTAAGCCCATGCGCCACAACTACTGAGCCTGAGCTCTAGAGCCCGCAAGCCACAACTACTGAGCCCACGTGCCACAACTACTGAAACCTGAGCGCCTAGAGCCAGTGCTCCACAGCAAGAGAAGCCACGACAATGAGAAGCCCGCACACTGCGACGAAGAGTAGCCCCTGCTCACCGCAACTAGAGAAAGCCCACGCACAGCAACGGAGACCCAACACAGCCAAACATAAAAAATAAAATAAATAAATAAATAAAAATTAAACAAACAAACAAAAAAACCAACAAAAGGGAAACTCTGGGGCATGCTGGTAATGCCCACAATCTTCAGGAACCTAGGGATGGTCTTCTGGTGGCACGAGGGGAGCAGAGGTAGGAACCATATCAGCAATGTTATCTGTGCAGAGTAAGCGATACCCAGTTTTAGAGTCTCTAGTTTAGAAAACCCTGTGCTGTGCTGTTTGTGGGCAAAGATCTTGTTTTGAGTCAAGGTGGGTAAACAACTTTCTGGGAATAAGCAGCTCGCATGGTGCAGTAAGTTAGTTTCTAGGACAATGTAATTTTATTTTATTAAAAAAAATTTTTTTAATTAAAAAAAATCTTTTTTTGACTATGCTGCATGGCTTGCAGGATCTCAGTTCCCCGACCAGGGATTGAACCCAAGGCCACGGCAGTGAAAGCCCGGAATCCTAACCACAAGGCCACCAGGGAACTCCCCTGTACTTTTCAAATAAATTGTTTCTAAATCTTATTGCGTAGAAGACTATTTTTATGTCTGTTTCTTCGTAAAGGCAACTGTGGGTTAAAAACAAAATTTATTTGAAAATAAAAGGGAATTGGATTTGGGGTACTTAGTTACTAATGAAGAAAACTTATATTAGATTTTCAGGAGTATTCCCTCACAGAACCAAATTTTAATAAGTCCCACTGGTCCAAATCCAGGCACCTTGGGTCCTGCCACCTCCTGCATGTGGGCCTCTGCCCAGTCACTGGACATTTCTGGGCCCCAGTTTCTTAAATTATATATCATCCAGCATTAGACTTTCAGCTCTAACACTCTCTGCATGAGAAGAAAAGGAACTGTAACAGCTTACTGTTTCACTGAAACAAACCAAAAAAGAATTCTGGTCCAAGGTCCCAGTGCCAACCTCCTACCACAATTAGCCCAGCTTTTTAGGTCTTTAGTTCTCCTCGTGCTCTCCAATCAAAGAAATAGAAATCTGGGCTTTCTCTATAAACTCTGTGTTCTGCCCTTCCCAATGGTATCACTGCAAATGTCCCTATAAATCTACAACCCAAGCCGTAGAGTAACTTCTATGGGCTCAGGGCTGTATGAATGGCTCTCTCTTGCTGACCCCGCTCTGAGGAGACTCTGTCCCCAGAACACTGAGTGGTTTTTGTTTTCCTGCTGAAACCAGGGGAGATTGTGGAGTGGGAGTGCTCAGAGCTTACAACCCTGTAGATCTACACTCAGCACATCTCTAATGGGCTCCACACAATGACAGCTGTGACGAACACCATGGCAATTTCCCAGATAAGATTGTATCCGAGTAGGGGCTACATTTCCTTCAAAGTTGCAGAGGCCATTATTATTCTTTGGAGAGGAATTCTGAGGAGGAAATAGCTGATTTAAATGCCTGCTGTCAGTTGCCAGAGAAATTGTTACAAAATACTGCTATAATGATGTGGAAAACTGCCCATTGCATTGGATTCCACATTTTTTGTGCTCCCTCCTGTTCATCATCCGAGATCTCCCTCTTAGCCAACTGGGTGTGTGAAGACTGGTGCTCTAAAAGCCTCGTAACTTGGAGTCTCATTCTGGGTCCTTTGTCATTTCATATTATGGTTGCTCAACCATTTCTCACGACCTCTCAAGCTTTCATGAGGTCTTCTAAAAGACTGTGCAAAGCCCAGAAATACCCACCCAGCCTATATATTAAATTTCATTCATTCAACAAGTACTTGTAGGACTTCCCTGGTGGTGCAGTGGTTAGGAATCAGCCTGCCAATGCAGGGGGCACAGGTTCGATCCCTAGTCCGGGAAGATCCCACATGCTGCGTAGCAACTAAGCCCGTGTGCCACAACTACTGAGGCTGCACTCTAGAGCCTGCAAGCCACAACTTCTGAGCCCGCGTGCTGCAGCTACTGAAGCCCTCATGCCTAGAGCCCGTGCTCTGCAACAAGAGAAGCCACCGCAATGAGAAGCTCAAGCACCATAACAAAGAGTAGCCCTGGCTCGCCACAACTAGAGAAAGCCCGCACACAGAAACGAAGACCCAACTCAGCCAAAAATTAAAAACAAACAAACAAAACAAAACAAGTACTTGTAGAATACTCATTATTTTTCCACATATGAGAAGGTGGCATAAGTTAGTGGTCCCAAGCAGAATTTCTGGAGTCAAACCTTCTAGATTCTAAGCCTGGCTCCACCAGGACTACTAGCTGTGTGACCTTGTTATGTGACAGTTGTGTGACCTAGGACAAGTTACCTAAGTTTCCACATTTGTATAAAAGGCCCAATAGTAGTACCTACCTCATAGGGTTGAAATGAGGATTAAATGAATTCATATTTGTGAGGGGCTACAGATAATAATAGCTCATAGTAAGTGTTCATTAATATGTTCATTATATCTATAAAGAAGATAACAAATTTGTAGCCTAAGAGAAGACAGGTACAAGAGTAACATAAAACAAGACAGAGTTCATCCTAGAGACGAAGCAAACTAAGAAAAAGTAAAGGTGGAAAAAGTTTGATGGTATAAAAGTTCAAACTTTCAGACAAACACAAAAATACCATAAAAATCCACAGGCAACAAAACAGAGAAAAAACACTTGCCACACCTTCGGTTGACAACTGAAGTTGAATCTAGGCAACTGGGGGTGGGGGGAGGATATATACATGTGAAACCTTAGGACAGGAGTTTCAGAGCCTCAGAGGAAGATGCTGATTGCAGGTTAAAGTGTTTGAACTAAATTTGATTGAAAAGAAAGAGGTGGCAAAGTTTTCTAGAAACGGAATTGTTCCTAAGGAAGATTAATCTGGCAGCAGCAGGTCAGGTCGGTTGGAGAGTGAAGACCAGTTGGATGCTAACAAGATCAGGTGAAAGGTGGTGTCATCCTCCTCTGGGAACTCCAAGAAGAGGATGATCATAAACATTCTCTTGGGTCAATAAGTGCTTGACAATGACTGAGGTTTTCTGAGGTTTCAGAGCCCACATAATTGGAAAAATGCTGGTTAGTAAAGTTAAGGAAGATGGGAGCAGAAATGGGTTTGGGAGGAAGACGATGGGTTTGTTTCTAAAACTACGTAAGTGTAAGGTATCCGCTTTGAAATTAGAGAAAGAGAGGTTAACACGTGGTTGGAAATGCAAGTTTAGAACTCTAAAGAAAATATAAACCAAGAGATGTAGAATTAGGATTCATCCTAAAAGAAGCTGAGGCCAGGGGCATAGTTAAGATCACAGAGTATTTCCCCTGGGTGGGAGCGGAGACCTGAGGACCACAGTGGGAAAGGGCTTATTGAAAGTACAGTTTCCTAGACCCCATTCATTCTTACTTAACCAGAATTTGGGGATAACAGTAAGTACTCTATATTTTTAACAAGTTGTTAATATTTATCTAATAAACATTAAAGTTTAAGACCCTGCTTCGGAGGGTGAAGGATGATGAGAAAAAAATCAAGGTGGTTAAAAGGTAGCAAGTAAATCTGGGTGGTAGCATTAAGGAAGAAGGAACTCATGAGGATTGGGTATCAAATCTTCAACTGGATCATAGAAAAAATGGGAAGAGGCTTTTGGTTTGTGTTTTATTAGGAAACAATCAAAGACCTTCCTTCTCCACTAGGGTGAAGGACTGAAGAGGTAGAGAGAAAGTGGAGATGACTGAAGACATCACTTTCCTGAAATTTGAAAGCAGAAGAAAGAATAAGAGAAAATGTTGGCTTGTGGCTGTAACAGAATTAAGGGTGTGACTTGTATTTAAGAGTGAGTGGGGAAAGATAGACAAGATGAAAAGGCAGAGGGTTATGGACCAGATGAAGAAACAAGATAAAACCCCAGAAAAACAACTAAATGAAGTGGAGATAGGCAACATTCCAGAAAAAGAATTCAGAATAATGATAGTGAAGATGATCCAGGACCTCGGAAAAAGAATGGAGGCAAAGATCGAGAAGATGCAAGAAATGTTTAACAAAGACCTAGAAGAATTAAAGAACAAACAAACAGAGATGAACAATACAATAACTGAAATGAAAACTACACTATAAGGAATCAATAGCAGAATAACTGAGGCAGAAGAACGGTTAAGTGGCCTGGAAGACAGAATGGTGGAATTCACTGCTGTGGAACAGAATAAAGAAAAAAGAATGAGAAGAAATGAAGACAGCCTAAGAGACCTCTGGGACAACATTAAACACAACAACATTTGCATTATAGGGGTGCCAGAAGGAGAAGAGAGAGAGAAAGGACCAGAGAAAATATTTGAGGAGATTATAGTTGAAAACTTCCCTAACATGGGAAAGGAAATAGCCACCCAACTCCAGGAGGTGCAGCGAGTCCCATACAGGATAAACCCAAGGAGGAAGATGCTGAGACACATAGTAATCAAATTGGCAAAAATTAAAGACAAAGAAAAATTATTGAAAGCAGCAAGGGAAAAATGACAAATAACATACAAGGGAACTCCCATAAGATTAACAGCTGATTTCTTAGCAGAAACTCTACAAGCCAGAAGGGAGTGGCATGATATACTTAAAGTGATGAAAGGGGAGAACCTACAACCAAGATTACTCTACCCAGCAAGGATCTCATTCAGATTTGTTGGAGAAATCAAAAGCTTTACAGACAAGCAAAAACTAACAGAATTCAGCACCACCAACCAGCTCTACAACAAATGCTAAAGGAACTTCTCTAAGTGGGAAACACAAGAGAAGAAAAGGACCTACAAAAACAAACCCAAAACAATTAAGAAAATGGTCATAGGATCATACATATCGATAATTACCTTAAACGTGAATGGATGAAATGCTCCAACCAAAAGACACAGGCTTGAGAATGGATGCAAAAACAAGACCCATATATATGCTGTCTACAAGAGACCCACTTCAGACCTTGGGACACATACAGACTGAAAATGAGGGGATGGAAAAAGATATTCCATGCAAATGGAAATCAAAAGAAAGCTGGAGTAGCAATACTCATATCAGATAAAATAGACTTTAAAATAAAGAATGTTACAAGAGACAAGGAAGGCCATTACATAATGATCAAGGGATCAATCCAAGAAGAAGATATAACAATTATAAATACATATGCACCCAACAGAGAGCACCTCAATACATAAGGCAACTGCTAACAGCTATAAAAGAGGAAATCAACCGTAACACAATAGTAGTGGGGGACTTTAACACCTCACTTACCCCAATGGACAGATCATCCAAAATGAAAATAAATAAGGAAACAGAAGCTTTAAATGACACAACAGACCAGATAGATTTAATTGATATTTATAGAACATTCCATCCAAAAACAGCAGATTACACTTTCTTCTCAAGTGTGCACGGAACATTCTCCAGGATACATCACATCTTGGGTCACAAATCAAGCCTCAGTAAATTTAAGAAAATTGAAATCATATCAAGCATCTTTTCTGACCACAACGCTATGAGATTAGAAATGAATTACATTGATAAAAACGTAAAAAATACAAACACATGGAGGCTAAACAATATGTTACTAGATAACCAAGAGATCACTGAAGAAATCAAAGGGGAAATCAAAAAAAACCTAGAGACAAATGACAATGAAAACACGACGATCCAAAACCTATGGGATGCAGCAAAAACAGTTCTCAGAGGGAAGTTTATAGCAATACAATCCTACCTCAAGAAACAAGAAAAATCTCAAATAAAAAATCTAACCTTACACCTAAAAGAACTAGAGAAAGAAGAACAAACAAAACCCAGAGTTAGCAGAAGGAAAGAAATCATAAAGATCAGAGCAGAAATAAATGAAATAGAAACAAAGAAAACAATAGCACAGATCAATAAAACTAAAAGCTGTTTCTTTGAGAAGATAAACAAAATTGATAAACCATTAGCCAGACTCATCAAGAAAAAGAGGGAGAGGACTCAAATCAATAAAATTAGAAATGAAAAAGGAGAAGTTACAACAGACACTGCAGAAATACAAAGCATCCTAAGAGACTACTACAAGCTACTCTATGCCAATAAAATGGACAACCTGGAAGAAATGGACAAATTCTTAGAAAGATATAACCTTCCAAGGCTGAACCAGGAAGAAATAGAAAATATGAACAGACCAATCACAAGTAATGAAATTGAGACTGTGATTAAAATCTTCCAACAAACAAAAGTCCAGGACTAGATGGTTTCACAGGTGGATTCTATCAAACATTTAGAGAAGAGCTAACACCCATCCTTCTCAAACTCTTCCAAGAAATTGGAGAGGAAGGAACACTCCCAAACTCATTCTATGAGGCCACTATCACCCTGATAGCAAAACCAGACAAAGATACTACAAAAAAAGAAAATTACAGACCAATGTCACTGATGAATATAGATGTAAAAATCCTCAACAAAATAGTAGCCAACATAATCCAACAGCACATTAAAAGGATCATACACCATGATCAAGTGGGATTTATCCCAGGGATGCAAGGATTCTTCTATATATGCAAATCAATCAATGTGATACACCATATTAACAAATTGAATAATAAAAACCATATGATCATCTCAATAGATGCAGAAAAAGCTTTTGACAAAATTCAACACCCATTTATGATAAAAACTCTCCAGAGAGTGGGCATAGAGGGAACCTACCTCAACGTAATAAAGGCCACATACGACAAACCCACAGCAAACATCATTCTCAATGGTGAAAAACTGAAAGCATTTCCTCTAAGATCAGGAAGGAGACAAGGATGTCCACTCTCACCACTATTATTCAACCTAGTTCTGGAAGTCCTAGCCACGGCAATCAGAGAAGAAAAAGAAATAAAAGGAAGACAAATTGGAAAAGAAGAAGTAAAACTGTCACTGTTTGCAGATGACATGATACTATACATAGAGAATCCTAAAAATGCCACCAGAAAACTACTAGAGCTAATCAATGAATTTGGTAAAGTTGCAGGATAAAACATTAATGCACAGAACTCTCTTGCATTCCTATACACTAATGATGAAAAATCTGAAAGAGAAATTAAGGAAACACTCCCATTTACCATTGCAACAAAAAGAATAAAATACCTAGGAATAAACCTACCTAGGGAGACAAAAGACCTGTATGCAGAAAACTATAAGACACTGATGAAAGAAATTAAAGATGATACCAACAGATGGAGAGATATACCATGTTCTTGGATTGGAAGAATCAATATTGTGAAAATGACTATACTACCCAAAAGAATCTACAGATTCAATGCAATCACTATCAAATTACCAATGGCATTTTTTTACAGAACTAGAACAAATAATCTTAAAATTTGTATGGAGACACAAAAGACCCCAAATAGCAAAAGCAGTCTTGAGGGAAAAAAACGGCACTGGAGGAATCAGACTCCCTGACTTCAGACTATACTACAAAGCTACAGTAATCAAGACAATATGGTACTGGCACAAAAACAGAAACATAGATCAATGGAGCAAGATAGAAAGCCCAGAGATAAACCCACACACCTATGGTCAACTAATCTATGACAAAGGAGGCAAAGATATACAATGGAGAAAAGACAGTCTCTTCAATAAGTGGTGCTGGGAAAACCGGACAGCCACATGTAAAAGAATGAAATTAGAACACTCCCTGACACCATACACAAAAATAAACTCAAAATGGACTCGAGATCTAAATGTAAGACCAGACATTATAAAACTCTTAGAGGAAAACATTGGAAGAACACTCTTTGACATAAATCACAGCAAGATCTTTTTTGATCCATCTCCTAGAGTAATGAAAATAAAAACAAAAAGAAACCAATGAGACCTAATGAAACTTCAAAGCTTTTGCACAGCAAAGGAAACCATAACAGGACGAAAAGACAACCCTCAGAGTGGGAAAAAATATCCAGAAATGAATCAACAGACAAAGGATTAATCTCCAAAATATATAAACAGCTCATGCAGTTCAATATTAAAGAAACAAACAACCCAATCCAAAAATGAGCAGAAGACCTAAATAGACATTTCTCCAAAGAAGACATACAGATGGTCAAGAAGCACATGAAAAGCTGCTCAACACCACTAATTATTAGAGAAATGCAAATCAAAAGTACAATGAGGTATCACCTCACACTGGCCAGAATGACCATCATCAGAAAATCTACAAACAACAAATGCTGGAGAAGGTGTGGAGAAAAGGGAACCCTCTTGCACTGTTGGTGGGAATGTAAATTGATACAGCCACTATGGAGAACATCATGGAGGTTCCTTAGAAAACTAAAAATAGAATTACCATATGATCCAGCAATCCCACTACTGGGCATATACCCAGAGAAAACCATAATTCAAAAAGACACATGCACCCCAATGTTCATTGCAGCACTATTTACAATAGCCAGGTCATGGAAGCAACCTAAATGCCCATCGACAGATGAATGGATAAAGAATTTGTGGTACATATATACAATGGAATATTACTCAGCCATAAAAAGGAATGAAATTGAGTCATTTGTTGAGACGTGGATGGATCTAGAGACTGTCATACAGAGTGAAGTAAGTCAGAAAGAGAAAAACAAATATCGTATATTAATGCATGTATGTGGAACCTAGAAAAATGGTACAGATGAGCCAGTTTGCAGGGCAGAAGTTGAGACACAGATGTAGAGAACAAACATATGGTCACCATACGGGGAAAATCGCAGGGGGATGGGGATGGTGGTGTGCTGAATTGGGTGATTGGTATTGACATGAATACAGTGATGTGTGTAAAATTGATGACCAGTAAGAACCTGCTGTATAAAAAAAGAAAAAAAGGAAAAACAAACAAACAAAGAAAAAAACTAATACCAAACTTTCTTTGGGTTATTTGTATGGAAATATGTTAATATAAATGTTTCAGACATTAAAAAAAAAAAAAGAGTGAGTGGGACCTAATTACACTTGAGAAAGAAGAGGATCCAATGGAAAGGAGACAGCAGATCTGGAAGAAAGAGAAGGGATGGTGGGTAGAACAAGGTCATGGGAAAAGAAGGAAGGGCTAGCCTTCAAAAAGACAAGGAACACTTCTTTCTTCCTCTTGTTTCAGACGAAGGAAAACATATTGGGATGGAAGGCAGAGAACTCGAAGGAATTCAAGCTTATGTTCTGGATATCGAAGTAAACTGGTAAAGGGTTTAGAGGTGCGAATATGAGGGCACTAGATGAGGTGAGTAAGTCACTAAAGGCATTCTGACCAATGGTAGAGAATTAGCCCGTGTTTCTGGGTCTCTCTTCCACAATCATCCCTGGAGAAACTATAGAAGCTAGAGAGGAAACATGGTTTCTAGGAACAACCACCAAACTACCAGCTAAATTACCAGCTAACAGTGAGAAATCCCTAAGGAGAGAGGAGATGGTCTTAACAGATATGTGGCCTTACAGGAGGGGTGCTGAGAGTGTTCGTTTACTTTTTCCTATTTTCTCTTTTTCAGGTGGCCTTGGTGTAATCATAACCTGCCTGTTCTCCCTAAAAATCTGCAGCTACAAGCTGGACCGCTGGTGTCCAGGGTCAGTTATCTGCAGGTTAAAATGAAAGCAGGTGACCAGCTGCCCTTGGGCATTCACCCCCCATTCTTCCCCCTTCACTTTCCTAAGACTGCTGGATCTCTAGCTGAGGAGACCACCTCCCGCTAATGCTGATTTTGCCTACGAGTTCAAAGGTGAAATCTTGACCAGAGGAGTTGGCTGGTGGGATGGTGTCAAGTCACAGTCATCAGTAATGGTTTGGTGGTGTCTCGGGCTCTAGATGTGAATCAACATGTAACATTAGTTTTCAAATCTCGATTTACCCCCTTTGTGATTAAATAATTTGAAGGTCTGATTCTAAGGGTTTTTTGGATACATAGTTTAATGACCGCTATAGTTGAAATAACTCATAAAGATACTAGCTCATACTTGCAGAAGTGCAGCACTAATTAAAAATCATAGGGCTTCCCTGGTGGCGCAGTGGTTGAGAGTCTGCCTGCCAATGCAGGGAACACGGGTTCAAGCCCTGGTCTGGGAGGATCCCACATGCCGCGGAGCAACTGGGCCCGTGAGCCACAACTACTGAGCCTGCGCGTCTGGAGCCTGTGCTCCGCAACAAGAGAGGCCACGATAGTGAGAGGCCCGCGCACCGCGATGAAGAGTGGCCCCCGCACGCCACAACTAGAGAAAGCCCCCGCACAGAAACGAAGAACCAACATGGCAATCAATCAATCAATAAATCTTTAAAAAAAAAAAAATCATAATACACGTCTTAAAATCCCATTCAAAAGTGATGCAGACTCTTGCGGAGGTTAGAGCGGAGCCAAGGGCCAGATCCTACAGGACCCTGCAGGGGCCATGTGTCTGGGTTTTATTTCAAAGCTGATAGCAAGCCATTAAAGAAAATTAAGCACAAGTGTGATATAATTTGGTTTATATGTCAGTAAGATCACTCAGAGTTCTGTGAAGAAAATGAGCTGGAGGGGGACAAGAATAAAAACAGGGAAATGGTTAAGGAACTGTTGCAGTGCTCCAGGCAAAAGGTGCTGTTGGCCTGTGTTTTTTTTAATATGCAAAGATTTTTATTGGGGGAACCTCCTATGAAAGGTAATTGGGAGGGAGCCAGGAAGGGCTGGAAGAGCTATCAGAGCACCATGCAAGTCTGACCTGAGTAATGGGTAGAGGGAAGAAGGTTGGTACCATGTTGGCCTGTATTGACCTGGCAGCAGAAGAAAATGGAGAAAAACAGATACAAATGAAAAATTTTGGAGCTGAGCTGAACAGGACTCACTAAAGGATTAGATGGTGGTGGAAGTGGGGATGAAAAGAGGGAAGAATTAGGACTTGTCTATTTCTGTTTCTCAGCCCTTAGCACAATGCCTAACACATAGCAGATGCTCAATAAACATATTCAGGATTTGATTTTCTCCCCCCCCCCCCCAAAAAAAAGTGATGCAGAGGTTTTCACTGAAATTTAGCAAGAAATTTCCACCTTTTCTGCCGTTGACACATTGTTTCTGAAAACACTGGTCTCACTGGACCAAAATCAAGGTACTGGCAATGTTGCATCCCTTCTGAAAACTCTAGGAGAGAATCTGCTCTTGCCCTTCTAAGCTTCTAGAGGCCACTTGCATTCCCAGGGCTTATATCCTCTTCCTCCATCTTCAAAGGGCATCACTCCAGTCTCTGCTTCTGTTGTCACATCACCTTTTCTCTGATTCTGGCTCCTCCTGTGTCTCTCTTATAAGGAATTGTGATTACATTGGGCCCACGTGGATAAGCCAGGATAAACTCTCCATCTCAGATCCTTAACTTGTTCACTCCTGCAAAATTCTTTTGTGTTGTAAGGTGACATATTCACAGGTTCTAGGGATAAGGATGTGGATATATTTGGGGGGCTATTATTCCATCTACCACAGTGGCTCAGGTAAACTTGAGAATGCAGCCTGTGCTATGAGGGACCCTTGTCAATGCTCCGTACCCCAGATCTCCTTCTCCTACTCTCGGGACACCTTAAATGTCAGTCATGGCATGTGACATCTCTCATATGGCCTGAGAGGGGTGCTGCTGTCAATCTGTGCATAAAATACTGGCAAAGATAAATGTTTTCAGATCAAAATAAATACAAAAAGAAGTTCTATTTTTCATTCCCACACACCATTTGATTGTCTAGAGCAGCTTTTGGAATACAGTCATCCCACTTTGGTGATCAATGAGTACTATGGTTAATTTTATGTGTCAGCTTAGCCAGGTTAATTGTATCCAGTTATTTGGTCAAACATCAGTCTAGATATTGCTGAAAAGGTATTTTTTAGATGTGATTAACATTTAAATCAGTGGACTTTGAGTAAGGCAGATTACCCTGCATAATGTAAATGAGTCTTATCCAATCAATCAGTTGAATGTCTTAAGAGAAAAGACTGAGGTCCCCTGAAGAGGAAAGAATTCTACCTCCAGATTGTCCTTGGACTCAAGACTCCAACATCAACTCCTGCTGGAATTTCCAGCCTGCTGGCCTGCCCTGAGGATTTCAGACTTCCCAACTTCCTCAATCGTGTGAGCCAAGCACTTAAAATCAATCAATCTGTCCTCTCTCTCTCTTTGTGTGTGTGTGTGTGTGTGTGTGTGTGTGTGTATACACACACACACACACACATATCCTATAAGACTGTAATGTGTCTGTTAAGTTATATATAAGCTGAATACGCAACTGAAATAAGTTTCAAAATGAGTAGAAAATAAATGTTATCAATAAAAAATGTGTGTATGTGTTTATACACACACATTCTATAGGTGCTTTTTCTCTGGAGAACCCTAAATAATACAATGAGTTAGAGAAGCATTTTCAGCTGGTGGGAGGGCATGATTTGAGGCATTATAATAAATCCCAGGTTCAAGAGTAATATTAATAGACTTAGAATCTCAAAGTAAAATAAAATCTAGGCTCCCTTATACTTGCTCTAAAGTGGTTCTACCTTTTATCAAGTGAACCTGAAATATGGATTCAGTGGTAAGTACTGCTAGAGGGGCCTCAATTCTGGCAAGAATGACCTAAAGTATCATAGGTATGGGGAGTGAAAGAAATCTAGGAGGTTTTCTAATTTATCTCTCTTAATGGTCTTATTGGCTTTGAGTATTATTAAACCAGTTGATACCAATATTATAAATACCATATTTTCTTTCATACAATTGCTTTATAACGATTAATTAAAACGCTAAAAGCCCTGATATTAAGAAAAGAGAAACCATGACTCACTGACTTCTGGAATTGAATTAGACATTCACAGTAATATCACGTTATTTCAAGGAAGAAAGCAAGAAGAATGATACTTGAAATCATGGGAGGAGTGTGAACAGGTATAACATAATTGCTTGGCTTGGAATTTTGCCAAAAGACAAGTGCTAATAATTTTTGCCATAAAAAGTGCCAAGGATGCTCTTTAATGAAAACCACTATTGTGAATGTCTGTGTCTCCATCCCATCAGAAAGTGATATTGCTATCAAAAAAAATCCTCTTATATTTGAACATTTGTGAGATACTGACTCATAAGTGGTTTTCTGGATCCTTGCAATCAGTGGAAATATGGGCAGAAGTATTCTTTAATCTTTTAAAATGAAAGATGAGGAAAATATATGTAAAACAGGCACTTCAGGATTTTTCTAGAGCAGTTTGCTTTCTTTGGACTGGCACATATATTGGTTCTATCTTCTCTGCGCTATCCAGAGGTGAGAATTGGGACAGGAGGGTAAAAGAGGAGGTGTGGGTTTGAGGACTGAGCGCAAGGAGGAAGAGGGCTTGGGTCACATAGATTATCTCCTCCCTCTAAGTCCTTTTAAGGCCCACAGCTTCCTTATTCATTGTCTTAGCTTCCCTAGCCTATAATCCTCAGACTTTGGAGCCATATATCTTGTGTTCAATTTCCTATTCAACCATTTCACAGACAGGCAGTGTTGAGTAAGAAGTGAGTTCTTCTGTGTTGGTACCTGACAGATATGGATTTGAATCCTACTTCTACAACTTACCATCTACATTATCTCAATAATGCTGCACAACAAATGTCTTAGTCAGCTTGTACTGCTATAACAAGATTCTCACAGTTCTGGGCCCTGAGAACTACAGGATCAGTCAGCTCCTGGTAAAGGTCCTTTTTCTGAATTGTAGGTAGATGCTTAATTACTGTATCCTCACATGGCAGAGGGAGAGAGATGATCTCTCTCGTGTCTCTGCTTATAAGGTCAGTAATTCCATTCACAAGGGCTTCACCCTCATGACCTAATGACCTCCCAAAGGCCTCACCTCCAAATAACATCACATTGGGAATTAGATTTCAACATATGAATGTGGACTGGGGGACACAAGCATTCAGTCCATAGCAACAAAGTACCCTCAAACTTAGTGACATAAAACAGCAACTGATTCTCTTGCTCACAGGTCTGCAAGTCGGTGGCTCAGCTAGGTTCCGGGCTGCAGGCTACAGGTTTAACTCAGACTTACACTGCATGTCTTGATATTTCCAGGATTAACAGCTTCCTGGAGCAGGGGTTCTGCCCTGTGTATTTCATTATGCGGCCCAGGCTGAAGGGCAACATCCATCTGGATCATGTTTTCTCATGGCAGGTGGCCAGAATGCCAGAAGCAAGCCAAACCCATGAAGCACATTTAAGACCTCTGCTCACATCATGTCTGTTAACATTTCATGGACCCAGCAAGTCCAATATCAGAAATGCAGGGAAGTCTACTCTTTACAGAGTGGGAAGGGGAGAGATTATTTGCTGAACAATCATTTAAAGACCCTCTAACTGTAGTTGAATAAATAGCTTAATCTCAATCAGTCCCAGTGTTCTCATGTCTTATATAGAGATGATAATAATAGGGTTACTGGGGAAAAAATATAGTCTATAAAGAAAATGACACAGTTTCTAGAACAAAAAGAGCATTCAACATATGTTAGCTCTTATTATTAATTTCCTTGGAATGTGCACAGAGAAGTAAGAAAGTGGCAAAAGCAAGGTGATGAGGACTAGAGAAGAAATTAAGGCTTGACATCAAAGGTAGTAAGATTAATTTAAATTCTAAATTCTTTAAAAAGGTATAGGGAGAGGATAGTTTGTGTTTATCTAAATGGTCAATTCACAATTATGGTCACCCATGTTATTGTTTTGCTGTTGGACATTTGTTTCTACTGTTACGCTGTGTGTGAGAACAGCATGTACAACACGCTATGTAAAATGATAGACAAAATGTAGCCAAAACTCAACATCTTGCTCATTAGGCAATTTGGCAAACACGATAAAACTGTATATTTGAAGAAAACTACATAACACAGGAAAATGTCAGTAATTAAAACAAAAAACATGACCCGTAATGAATATGTTTAAGTAAGCAGTCATTTCTAGAATGCATGTGTGGTTTGCAGAAATCCTACATTAAAAAAAATTTTTTTGATGTGGACCTTTTTTTTTTTTTTTTTTTTTTTTTAATTGACGGTCTTGAATCAGATGCGTATGTTTGATTGATTGATTGATTGATTGATTTTGGCTGTGTTGGGTCTTCGTTTCTGTGCGAGGGCTTTCTCCAGTTGTGGCAAGCGGGGGCCACTCTTCATCGCGATGCGCGGGCCTCTCACCGTCGCGGCCTCTCTCGTTGCGGAGCACAGGCTCCAGACGCGCAGGCTCAGCAGTTGTGGCTCACGGGCCCAGCCGCTCTGCGGCATGTGGGATCTTCCCAGGCCAGGGCTCGAACCCGTGTCCCCTGCATTAGCAGGCAGATTCTCAACCACTGCGCCACCTGGGAAGCCCGATGTGGACCTTTTTTAAAGTCTGTATTGAATTTGTCACAATATTGCTTCTGCTTTATGTTTTGGTTTTTTGGCCCCGAGGCCTGTGGGATCCTATCTCCCCAACCAGGGATCAAACCCACAACCCATGCATTGGAAGGTGAAGTCTTAACCAGTGGACTGCCAGGGAAGTCCCTAAATATATATATTTTTTAATATTTGAGAGAAGATTTGGCCATTTTAACTAAACTGTTTCTCTATGTGGTTTTAAAAGAATACCAGAGACTCTCAATTTAAAATTATAACCAAAGTCACTAGATTGCTCAGAGCTGATTGGGTTATTTCTAGCAGACTGAGTTAGATCACACCACAGTTGACATGGTTGATCACTGCACAGTTTCATCATGGAGACAACAAAGTATACTGGGTTCACTCCACTTTGGCTGATGTGATTATTACACGTACATATGGCTTTAGTCTTGACATTTAATCTCCCAGTTCTCCAATAATACTTCCTTCCATCTGATAAAACCGAGTTTAAAAGCTAAGAATTCCTTAGTTCTACTGAGCTGGAAAATTGTCTCTTTGAGTGGCATTTAACTTCTCAGCTCTGATTTCCATAAGTAGGATACAGAGGTATTTGCTTATCTCTAATTCTGAGACCAACTCCTTCCATTAATATGCTGAATGACCTAAAGCTATTTTAGCAACAATAAGAAGAGTAACTTGCATATTTCCACAAGCAGGCCTCACACATGGTCCAGCTAGCAGGTGAGGAGAGGATTCACCAGAGCACCCAGCTTTCTTTCTGTAATTAGGCTCTCTCTGTCCTTAGTGCCAATGCACACATAGCTTAGTGTGTCAGCAGAGGACAGATCTGCCGTCTGTAGAAGTGAGCTTTGAGTGCCCACAGTTGGGGTCTTCATTCCTCTCTTTGATCAATATCTGTTCATCTGCCTGGTTCTAAGCTTGCATTCCTTAAAGACACAGGAGGCAGAGGTTACTATAACTGGGTGTCAGCTCTTTCCCAGTTAGGGGTTTTGCTCTGACACTTCCGATTTCTTGCTCTAGTCAACTTGCCTAGACAACATAGAAACCACGATGCTCCCTTCATCCCTTCTCTTTATAGCCTGGACCAGAACTGGCCCTTAGCAGCCAGTCTCTTGCATGCTTTCTCTCTGGACCTCCTATTAGCTCCACTTTACAGGGGAAAAGGATCTGGGGGCACTCAGTTCCAACTCAAAACAAAACAAGGAGAACAAAAAAGGGACTGAAGAATTCGTCTTTCCACCTCCCTGAAGTCCCCACTTTTGTTCCTTCACTCAGATAACCAGTGTTTATTGAGTACCTCCTATGTGAAAGTTGTGACACATGGCACTGAAGATAGAAAGATGAGTAGGACACTTTCGCTGTTCTCAAGGAACTCACAAATTTATAAAGACTAACAAACAAGACCTTCCAATTCAGTGTGCAACTGCCATAATGGAGGAAACATGTCTAGTTTGGAGGGATCTGGAAAGTTGTTTTCTGGAACCAGGGATTTCTAAATGAGACCTGAAGCCCAAGTTGGCCATATATATAGAGAGGTTTGGTTTGAAAAATCCATCCAGGCAGAGGAAAGAGCAAGTGCAAAAGCTTATATCATTTTTATTTCCATGCTGCACTGTATGTCCTTCTAGTCTGTCCAGGTTCTTTCCTAAAAAGAAGTGCCGTTCACCACTGGCAATGTTGTTTAGTTGAAGCAATGCATTCTAAGTCGTACACAAAGTTTTGGAAAACTGCTCTGCTCTCAAGTTAAATCTATTTATGCTAACCTTCCTCATAAGTTAGATGTAAAGAATAACTATACTAATAATGTCTGACAAATACTGAGGGACTACTATATGCAAAGTATTATTCTCAGAGTTGTGTGAGTGTTAAGTCATTTAATTCTTATGAAAATATTACGAGGATATATGCTATTCTTATAATCACACCAGTGTTATGAATGAGAAAACTGACACAGAGAGTTAAAATAATTTGCCTAAGGTAATTGCCTGGGTTGGAACTGGAACCCAGGATCAGAGTCTATGCTCTTAAGCACCATACTGAAGCTCCTCTCCAGAAAGGCCATTAAAGACAATTTTAAAGAAGAGTGTCTTGCCTCTTCAATAAGTGGTGCTGGGAAAATTGGACAGGAACATGTAAAAGTATGAAATTAGAACACTCCCTGACACCATGCACAAAAATAAACTCAAAATGGATTAAAGACCTAAGTGTAAGGGCAGACACTATCAAACTCTTAGAGGAAAACATAGGCAGAACACTCTATGACATACATCACAGCAAGATTCTTTTTGACCCAGCTCCCAGAGAAATGGAAATAAGAACACAAATAAACAAATGGGACCTAATGAAACTTAAAAGCTTTTGCACAGCAAAGGAAACCATAAACAAGACCAAAAGACAACCCTCAGAATGGGAGAAAATATTTGCAAATGAAGCAACTGACAAAGGATTAATCTCCAAGATTTACAAGCAGCTCATGCAGCTCAATAACAAAAAAACGAACAACCCAATCCAAAAATGGGCAGAAGATCTAAATAGACATTTCTCCAAAGAAGATATACAGATGGCCTACAGACACATGAAAGAATGCTCAACATCATTAATCATTAGAGAAATGCAAATCAAAACTACAATGAGATATCATCTCACACCGGTCAGAATGGCCATCATCAAAAAATCTAGAAACAATAAATGCTGGAGAGGGTGTGGAGGAAAGGGAACCCTCTTGCACTGTTGGTGGGAATGTAAATTGATACAGCCACTATGGAGAATAGTATGGAGGTTCCTTAAAAAACTACAAATAGAACTACCATACGACCCAGCAATCCCACTACTGGGCATATACCCTGAGAAAACCATAGGTCAAAAAGAGTCATGTACCAAAATGTTCATTGCAGCTCTATTTACAATAGCCAGGACATGGAAGCAACCTAAATGTCCATCAACAGATGAATGGATAAAGAAGATGTGGCACATATATACAATGGAATATTACTCAGCCATAAAAAGAAATGAAATGGAGGTATTTGTAATGAGGTGGATGGAGTTAGAGTCTGTCATACAGAGTGAAGTAAGTCAGAAAGAGAAAAACAAATACAGTATGCTAACACATATATACGGAATCTAAGGGGGAAAAAAAAAAAAAAAAGGCCATGAAGAACCTAGTGGCAAGATGGGAATAAAGACACAGACCTACCAGAGAATGGACTTGAGGATATGGGGAGGGGGTGGGGTGAGATGTGACAGGGTAAGAGAGTGTCATGGACATATATACACTACCAAATGTAAAATAGATAACTAGTGGGAAGCAGCCGCATAGCACAGGGAGATCAGCTCGGTGCTTTGTGACCACCTAGAGGGGTGGGATGGGGAGGGTGGGAGGGAGGGAGATGCAAGAGGGAAGAGAAATGGGAACATATTGTATATGTATAACTGATTCACTTTGTTATAAAGCAGAAGCTAACACACTATTGTAAGGCAATTATACTTCAATAAAGATGTTTAAAAAAAAAAATGGGTGGAAAATTTAAATAGACATTTCTCCAAAGAAGACGTACAGATGGCCAAAAAGCACATGAAAAGATGATCAACATCACTAATTCTTAGAGAAATTCAAATCAAAACTGCAGTGAAGTATCACCTCACACCAGTCAGAATGGCCATCATCCAAAAATTACAAACAATAAATTCTGGAGAGGGTGTGGAGAAAAAGGAACTCTCTTGCACTGTTGGTGGGAATGTAAATCGGTATAGCCACTGTGCAGAACAGTATGGATGTTCCTTAAAGAACTAAAAATAGAGCTACCATATGATCCAGCAATCCCAATCCTGAGCATATACCCAGAGAAAACCATAATTTGAAAAGATACATGCGCCCCAATGTTCACTGCAGCACTATTTACAATAGCAGGACATGGAAGCAACCTAAATGTCCATCCACAGAGGAATGGATAAAGAAGATGTGGTACATATATACAATGGAATATTACTAAGCCATAAAAAAGGATGAAATAATGCTATTTGCAGCAACATGGGTGGACCTAGAGATTGTCATGCTGAGTGAAGTAAGTCAGACAGAGAAAGACAAATGTCATAATGATATCACTTATATGTGGAATCTGAAAGGATGGTACAAACGAACTTGTTTGCAGGGCAGAAATGGAATCACAGATGTAGGGGAACATCTTGTGGTTGCCAAGGGGGGGAACGAGGGGGAGGGACAGATTGGGAGATTGGGATTGACATATGCACGCTACTATATGTGAAATGGATACCTAATAGGGACCTGCTGTAGAGCACAGGGAACTCTACTCAATACTCTGTAATGACCTATATGGGATAAGAATCTAAAAAAGAGTGGATATATGTATATGTATGGCTGATTCACTTTGCTGTATAGCAGAAACTAGCACGGCACTGTAAATCAACTATATTCCAATAAAATTTTTTTAAAAAAGAGAAAAAAAAAAAAAAAAAGAAGAGTGTCTTGATAAAATACTATATTGATAAAAACACCAAGTAAAAGAGTAACCTCAAACAGACACAGGGAGGATTAGATATTAAATGTTTCTAAATTCCCAGAAAGATGAAAACTTCTGTCTATGTGTTATTATGGCCCTAATAATAATCACTAATAATATTGTAAATTTCTTGCTGTAGTTAAAATGATTAAAAAGTCTCTACTGAATTGATTTATGCATATATATCACTCATTACTTACTAGATGCTCATTCATCTCAATTTGCCCTGGAGTAATGGAAACTTCTTACTAAAAATATTATCAATCTAACTATTTGGGAATTACACAAAATATATGTATAAGATATATTTCAATTGGCATCGAATTTTTAAAAATCCTGTATAAAGTATACAATACTAGTTGCCCACCACTTGCTTTTTCCCCCCAATATGCACGATGGTATACATAACTGTGCTTGTTTCTTCATCTGTAAAGTGGAGTTAATAATGACTACATTATTACTTTGTGAAGGTTACATGGCAGTGGAGCATGGAAGCGGTTGATAAACCATAAAGCATTATTCAATGCTGGCTTATCTTAGTCCTATGTTTGAAAAATTGTCTTTGTTTTTGATATTTGAAAATACTAATCTCCCTCAAACTCAGCTGAAGTGAAAATATATTCGTAATTTTCAATACCTGACAATATCTAAAACTTTTGCATAAGTTGACTTCCTTACAGATGTAAGCAATAGAGACGTGTTTAAGTTACACCAGGTTTTAGGCTTTTGTTGTAAAGATACGTGGAGAAGGAGGAAAACAACCCCACGGATATTGAAATGTCATTTAGGACCCAGGAGTGGTCCTGACCATCCAGCAGCAGCCCTGATGACACCATGACCCATGTACCTAGTGGCTCTTCCCTGGGCAATGAGTTCATCTTGCGTCTTCCTCTAGGGTTCACCATTTTGGTGAGTCATCAACACTCTGCCTCACTTTTGCAACAACTAATTAATCAGCTGGCTGGCTCTTTTCTCCATCTCAGGGTTTCTTAGGCATAGTGAGTACTATCTCAGACTTCTGCTTGCTGCCTTTTTTCTGGTCTCTCTGCACTTTCCTGCTCTCATACACTGAGAACGGGCTAAGTGGTGAGCTGGTTGGGTAGCTGCCTGGGGTACCAATCTTTAAGGATTGCTACCACATCTCTTGAAGAAATCAGAAGTGCGGTACCAGTTAATTCAGCTTTTCACAAGAGTTATCTTGCATGACTATTGAAATGTTTGGCTCTGAAGGAGATATTGGCACTTGTGTGGAAATTAAAACAACAACAACACTCCCCTTCAGTGCTGGACTGTCTCTGCAGCACTTGTGTTTTTACAACACAAGTGGCAAGTTCTAAGGTGCAACTACAGGCTGAGCCAACAATCCTGGGGACAGATAAGTGAGTCATCAGAAGTTGGTAGGTTCAGTTCTGATGAATTTTAATGAATCAGTTGAAATTGTGATGTCAACTAAAGCATGGCATAGTGCCATTTACCAGGACGTAAATCCTTTCTAAAAAAATCATTTAAATTTGAAAACTTTTATTGCCTCTAGGAAATTGGTTCAAGACTTTGCAAGAAAAATAAATAAATAACTAAAGAAAGAACAAGAACAGTGGACAAGCAGAAAATGGTTTGCTGATGTGAAACCTTATGAAATGAGAATTAAAAGGTAGAAATTAGCTGTTATTCTTACATTAATTCTGGGTTTTAAAAAAAATCACTACTTTTTTTTTTTTTAACACTATAAAGGTTGGATTTAGTCGTTGCAAAATATTTCAAACAATACAGAAGTGTAAACGTAAAAACTCTATCTCGGTGGTAGGTAACCTCCAAGGTGGCCCCCAGTGACGCCTTCTGGTATTCATGTCCGTGTGTAATCCCCTCCCCTTGAGTATGGGCTCTATTCTAATGAGTAGTAAATGGTAGAAATAC
The DNA here is from genome assembly GCF_949987535.1 of Balaenoptera acutorostrata. Lineage (NCBI taxonomy): Eukaryota > Metazoa > Chordata > Mammalia > Artiodactyla > Balaenopteridae > Balaenoptera > Balaenoptera acutorostrata. The sequence continues at coordinate 33,703,109 of NC_080081.1, forward strand.
CGGGATGTCACCACTGAAATTGGGTTATAAAAATACTGTGGCTTCCATCTTGGGTCCTCTCTAGCACTTTCTTAGGTGTGCTCTCTCTTGCTTGGTAGCTGTGACTCTCAGTGTTTAGGCGTAATGTGAAGACATTCTGGCTATCTTTCTGGAGAGTCCTCCTGGAAAGAGAGTTCCTGGAAGATGAGGAAGAACTGAAGCAGTTCAGGGGATGAGGGAGCTTGTAAGTGGCCCTTCTGAAGCCAACCAACAGTGGGTCTTCCCCAGCTGAGCCTTGAGGTGACGCAGCCAATCCTTTGGTTACACCCTGTGAGAAACTGTGCTAGAATCACCCAGATCAGATGCTCCATGATTTCTAGTCCACAGAAACTGTGAGATAATAAGTGTTTGTTGTTTTCAGCTACAGTGTCTTGAGGTAATTTGTTTATAGTAATAGATAAGTAATGTACTTTCCAATTTCAATCCCCAGAGGTAATCAATATCACAACCAGGTGCTTGTCATTCTATCCTTTTGTCTATTATATGTGATAGTTAAATATGTCTTTATGTGTACATATCCACACATACAATATGTTTCTTACAAAATTAGAATTCCTTTTGAAGATTTACTTTCCTATTTAAGCTTGCAGTATTGATAAGGGTAGGAAAGATCAAGAAAAGAAGAAAAAGAAAGAAAGATTTACTTATTCATTTTTTCCAAGACCTCATATCTTCAAATTTTAAAAGAGGACTTACAAGACTCCATTGCAATGCCTACTTACTTACATGAATGGTCTCAATGCCAAGACCTGCTTAAGTCAGAATGATTTGAACACCTCTCCTTGATATAGAAAGATGTTTATGAACATTTTCATAACAAAAAATTATAAAATAAAGGTTAAAATGTCAAATTTATAACTTAATACTTATTTATGTGTTAATTTATCTTCTTCCAAGGCCCTTGTAAGCTAATAAGCACCATATTCCTGTTCGTTTTCTTTCTTTTTTCTTTTTATTTTTTTTACTATTTGGAATATAATTTTATATTTTAAATTATTATAACAGGTCATGGTTATTGCTATGATTCTAATGAAATATGGTCATATTTATAATTTGTTCAGCAAAGTTCTGTGGAACAAATATATTACCCTGGCTGCTGTCCCTGAACACAATTACAATGAAGATATTATGAAATATGGCCTGCTTTGTGAAGACATATTTAGGAATCCATTTTCTGTGAATGCACAGCTTTGGAAAGTAAGTATCTCTTATGTTGAATATAATTTGGTATTTCCTTGGAAAACCAGGCCATTGTTTCAAACATTGCTGTTTTTGAGTTCTTGTGTATACTTCTTCCGTTTGGTCTTTCTTCTTCCTCACTGCTAGAAGTTGCTATTTTCAACATCTAAAATAATTAGTTTCATTAAATAATTACAAATTTCACCCCTTCACAAAACCATTATGTACTTATGGAAGAAAAAGGAATTAAGCAAAAGTGTAAAATAAGGCACTACGGAAAATCAGTAATCCCACCATCAAAAGTAACCTTTGTTAACATTTTTTTACATCTTTCTTGATAAACGTCTATGTGGACACATGTATGTATATGTAGATACACACACACACAGTCCTTTCTTTTGTATAAAAAGAAAGATCTTACTTTGTACCTTGCTTTTTCCCCTTAAATATATGTTTGGTATACTACTGAGTCTCTTCTGTGTCAGTGCAAATATCTCTATTTTTAAAAAAAATTGCTCATGTACTTGTTTTTTTCCCCTAAATATTTATTTATTTATTTATTTGGCTGTGCCGGGTTTTAGTTGCAGCATGCGGACTCTTAGTTGTGGCATGCAGGATTGAGTTCCCTGACCAGGGATCAAACCCGGGCCCCCTGCACTGGGAGTGCTGAGTCTTAACCGCCGGACCACCAGGGAAGTCCTCATGTACTTATTTACTGCAAAAGCCCAAATAATATTGAAATATGTATCACAGAAAGTAAATATCATTATATTCTCCTGTACCTTCACTGTAATCCTAGTGCCCAGAGTGAACTGCTTATATTTTGCCAAAAATGTCTAATCTAAATTTTTGATCAAGATTTCATACTTAGCTTCCAGTTACAGAAAACATAGGGGAGAGATGGATCAGTTGTATAACAAGTTGAATGACACAGAGGTGGGACTTTTTTTTTTTTTTTAAACATCTTTATTGGAGCATAATTGCTTTACAATGGTGTGTTCATTTCTGCTTTATAACAAAGTGAATCAGCTATACATATACATATATCCCCATATCTCCTCCCTCTTGCGTCTCCCTCCCACCCTCCCTATCCCACCTCTCTAGGTGGTCACAAAGCACTGAACTGATCTCCCTGTGCTATGTGGCTGCTTGAGGTGGGATATTCTAAATGACACGTGGCTCAGATCTCCTCAACCAGTGTCGTGGAAACAAAGGGAGACTGCTCTAGATGGAAGGAAACTGGACCTACATAATCATAATGCCAGTTCTTAGAGATAACCATAGTTACTAGATTGGTGTGTAGTCTTCCAGGCCTTTTTACACATATGTAACCCTTCTCCTACCTCATTTTTATAAAACCATAATTTTGACCATGCTCTGCATACTGTTCTGTAATCTGCTTCCCCCTTAGTCCTCATTAAACACTAGGCTTTGGAGATGTTTCTATTTATCTGCTTCTGAACTCTTTTAATGACTGCATATTATTTCCTTGTATGTTTGTATTGTGATTTTTTTTTTTACCAATATAGTTGTTTCTCATTTTTCTATATTTTAAATCAACTGCAATGGACATCTGACTGTATCTTTTGAAACACTTTTTACAGGATAAATTACTGAAAACAGAACTGCTAGGTCAAAGAGGAGTCATGTTTTTAGAGCTTTGTAACAATATTTATTTCTCCTGAGATGCCTTTATTCTTATTTCACCTATTTGATCTTTCATATAAATAGCAGACATTTCTCCCAGACTGTAATTTTGTAATCTGTCTTATACATTTGTTGAGTATGTCTTTTGCCAAACAAAAGGTTAATGTTTTTATGTAGTAAAATCAACAATTCTTTCCCTTTTTTTGGCTTCTGGGTCTTGTGTTAATAGTATTCCCTTATAATTTGAAAACTTAATCTGTAATTATAGATCTTTTCTGATTTTTAACATTGTATCTGCTTTTTTTCTTTTATTTTTCTTGAATAGACTTGTTAAGGGATTGTCTATCTTTTCCAAATATCAGTTTATAGATGAAATTATCAAGTCCAAAGTTTTTTTTTTCATTTATTAATTTCTAAACTGAGGTCCATTAATTCCTTTTTATATATTTAAAGGTATTTTTGCTTTTCTTCTAACTTCTTTAGCTGAGTGCTCATTTAATTTTTGGTCTTTTTTTGTCTTTCTTGGGTGATATAAACATCCAGGAGTATGACTTTCTTTTGAAAATCTGCTTTGAAGATATCTCATGAGTTTTGACTCATGATGTTCTCATTATAATTTCTTATTTGAGGCAGGATTTACTTAGGGAGTGTTTTAGTATTTCCTACATATAGAGTGTTTACATAAAATTTGCTATTCATTTCTAATTTTTTATTGTATTTTTACCAGGTAATATATATATGAACATTTTCCTGCTTTTGTGACTTCACAGAGATTTACTTCATTATCTAATTCATGAATAAATTTTGTAAAGTGCAGGGAGAAATGGAAAAGTTTATTTTTTGTTGTCAGGGTATAAATGTTGAGGTTATATAGTAACTTTTTATTGAAGATAATCAACATACTGTATTATATTGGTTATATAATAACTCATTACTTACATTATTTAAATTCTCTATTTTTGCTTTCTTTAGATCATAGAGGGCTTTGAATGAATCGAAAATTTAAAAATACTTTGAATAAACATAAACGTTAGCATTCTGTGTAATAGAAAATGCCCAAAGTAACTTCTTCCTAATTATATTTGAATCAAAAATATATACTTTGAAAATACAATTTATGAATGAAACTCTGAACAAGTTTATAATCATAGAGATTTAAGGACTTTGAAATCTATGAATTTAAGAATTGTTTTGCTGTCTTTACAGATTTCTAAGTGAGAATGTTTCTAACCCAATTCAAAAAGTATACCACATAACTAAGTCAAAATTCATCTTTTCTTCTATCTGTAGACAATCCTGATTCTCCTCTGTTGGTTTCCTTATATTTCACTACACTCAGCGTGTCCTGGATATTTGGTGTGGGTTAGAGAAAGAATACATTTGTAAAGAGTGCATACTGATGTGGTTATTTGCAGTGTAGTATTCTAAAAGGACAGGTTGACTTTGTTTTAATTTTTTCTATGATTTTTTTCCCTGTTGCTAAGTATCTAAAGTGGAATTGGATTTAAAGTGTTTTGTACTTTAAAATGTTAGTGGATGTCACTGAGCACTGAATCTCTGTGAAAGGCCATCACCTTTTATGATAAATGAAAATGAAAAACTAAATGTGAAGATGCATTATTAAGAACGAGCATTTATTTCAAAATGAACATTATCTTATAGTTCTGGAAATTGTGTAAATCAAAATGGAAGAAACTGATGTATTTACAAAGGTTAATATCATCTGAACACCTTTCTTCAGTAACTACCTTGACACACTGAAGTTTCTTAAATGTTTCCATATAGTTGACTTAGAGTCTTTAAATAAAAAGAAAATCACCAACCTAAGCAGTAATCTAAAACTATGTAGACTTTGTAATGGAAACAGCACTAAAGCTCAATTTGCTTTTTCTGGATTTTTTCCCAGTTTTATTTTGCGTGAGAGGAAATAACATTTTCTTAAGACTAACAAAACCATTTTTTTCTTTTGCTAACAAAAATAATTATAAATAAATGTCAGAACAGTTTGTTGATTTACAAATTTCATTGGATAGAAAACATGTGGATTCCTATAAAGCTTACTTTGTATCTCAGATACATTTATATCCTTAAAACTTTTTTACTAGTAAACTCCTTCAGAGAGTTCATATGTTACAATATTTCAGCTTATAAAAATAATTTTAGTTTAGTTCTACTGTGTTAAACTTTTCCTTCAAAATTTTCATTTGTTTCTTAAAGTGGAAAAATAAAAGCACATGTGTTTGTCTCCCCAAATAAAAATTGTGCTTGTAAATTATGGAAACATCTTAGTCTCCTGGATTTTTTTCCTAAAATATCTCATTTAGAAATAATAAGAGAAAAATAAGAAATTAAACCAAATTAAAAACCATCTTTGCACAAAGAAACAGAACAGCAACAAAAAAAATCTCCCCAAACTACCTCATCATTCAGTCAACATTCTAAGTTAAGTATGTTACGTGGAAAAGAATATGGGGAAGTGTGCCTAGAAAACAAATGAAGTGATACCGAAAAGTTTAAAGATGAAGTAAAATGGAAACAGTTTTTAACTGTTGATTTTGTCTCTGAATGTTGTAAATAAACAGTTATATAACTGTGTTTTTCTAGCCCTGTCTCCCTTCCTCTGATCTTTGAAGTGTGTCACTCTTTCATTTTGCCATTCAACAGTATGACATGCAAAAGCTTTGTTCAGACAGTTTAATTTAATCACTGCCACTGGTTCAACAAGATGATAAAATCCCCTGTGCTGTACAACAGCCAACATCCAGCTCACTGTTATCTGATACTGTTTGAAGCTTCTCTCATGAATGCATGCTGATAACACAAGAACTCCAAACATGTCATAAACAATATATTAATGCCCCAGTTGGAATTCCATTAGAATAAGAAGTATATGAAGTTTAGGCTATTCAAGTAGGCCAATGTAATAAAATGTAATTTGGACTAATCTTCCCAAAGAATGTCCTGTGTTTGAAGCTGACAGTCTCCTATCACATGCAAAAGTAATTGCTTGTTGACTGCACTGCAGACTTTTGAATCATGGCCTTTGTACTTCAAGCACCTTCCAGGTGTCTCAGCTAGAAGACAATCTGTCTCTTTGTTTAAATGGAAAGACATCTAAAGTATAAATAATAAAACAAACGGCGGGTATTTTAATGAATATTGCTCATCTAGATTGGAATTTGTGGAAATCTGAGATAGGAGTCGTTTAAAGTCAAAACACAACAGAACACATTCTTTGAAGTGTTAGTTTCAATGATCACATCTTTAAGTTTTTCTAATTTAGAATATATAAAAATACCACCAATATTTATGTATGAAAGTCTTGCTCAATTTAGAAAATGCAAAACTATTGGAGGAAAGATGAAACAATAGTTTGCAATTTAATAAAGCATCTATGAAGTGTGTTTTTTCTTTTAGTATTAAAAGTATTAAAACACATACATAGTGCTTACCATGTCCAGGCACTGTTCTAAGCGTCTTTTTTTTTTTTTTTTAACATCTTTATTGGAGTATAATTGCTTTACGATGGTGTGTTAGTTTCTGCTTTATAACAAAGTGAATCAGCTATACTTATACATATATCCCCGTATCTCTTCCCTCTTGTGTCTCCCTCCCACCCTCCCTATCCCACCCCTCTAAGTGGTCACAAAGCACCGAGCTGATCTCCCTGTGCTATGCGGCTGCTTCCCACTAGCTATCTATTTTACATTTGGTAGTGTATATATGTCCATGCCACTCTCTCACTTTGTCCCAGCTTACCCTTCCCCTGCCCATGTCCTCAAGTCCATTCTCTAGTAGGTCTACGTCTTTATTCCCATCCTGCCCCTAGGTTCTTCATGACCATTTTTTAAAATTTTAGATTCCGTATATATGTGTTAGCATATGGTATTTGTTTTCCTCTTTCTGACTTACTTCACTCTGTATGACAGACTCTAGGTCCATCCACCTCACTACAAATAGCTCAATTTCGTTTCTTTTTATGGCAGAGTAATATTCCATTGTCTATATGTGCCACATCTTCTTTATCCATTCATCTGTTGATGGACACTTAGGTTGCTTCTATGTCCTGGCTATTGTAAATAGAGCTGCAATGAACATTGTGGTACATGATTCATTTTGAATTATGGTTTTCTCTGGGTATAGGCCCAGTAGTGGTATTGCTGGGTCGTATGGTAGTTCTATTTTAAGTTTCTTAAGGAACCTCCATATTGTTCTCCATAGTGGCTGTATCAATATTCATTCCCACCAACAGTGCAAGAGGGTTCCCTTTTCTCCACACCCTCTCCAGCATTTATTGTGTGTAGATTTTTTGATGATGGCCATTCTGACTGGTGTGAGATGATACCTCATTGTAGTTTTGATTTGCATTTCTCTAATGATTAATGATGTTGAGCATTCTTTCATGTGTTTGTTGGCAGTCCGTGTATCTTCGTTGGAGAGATGTCTGTTTAGGTCTTTTGTCCATTTTTGGATTGGGTTGTTTGTTTTTTTGATATTGCGCTGCATGAGCTACTTGTGTATTTTGGAGATTAATCCTTTGTCAGTTGCTTCCTTTGCAAATATTTTCTCCCATTCTGAGGGTTGTCTTTTCGTCTTGTGTCTTATTTATTCCAGCTCTTTAAACCCCACAACCCTTCTAAAATTATTTATTTATTTATTTATTTTACAGGTAGTGCAAAGAGAGGCTGAGTAATTTGCTAAATCCTAGAGCTTTTGGTTGAAATGGGATTTAAACTCAGGCAGTCTGTTCCAGAGTCCGTGTTCTAACAATTATGCTTCTCTTGCACTCAGGAAGGGTCAGGCTTATTACAACATTAAAAAAAAAAAAAAAACTATTTTAAAATTTTATTTTGGTGAACGTTGAAAATTGGAGATGGCGGATTCACAAGAGTGCAAGAGTGATTGCAAGAGTGATCTAATATGGAAATATAATAATGTTAATTCCACGTGTAAATCTTGTCAGTGGTTCCCCACTTGCTGGCACTCTTTCCAGGGCGTGGAAGGACCTTTTACAACTCGAATTTTACCTTTTGCATTTATCCCGTGTGCTCTTAATTCTCCAGTGACACTGATTATTTGCAGTCATTGGAATGACTTTTTTTTTTTTTCTTCTCATTTTGATGAGCCTTTCATTCACTGGACAAAAAAAAAATTTTTTTTTGAACATTTATTATGTAATAGGCTCCATATCTAGGGATACATCAATTAAGAGAACGTGGAGCTTGCGTCCTAGTGCAGAAAGACCAACTAGGAATGAGCATCATAGATAAGTATAGTATGTTAGAAGCTGATAAGTATTATGGGGAAAAGGTTAGAACAAGGTAAGGGGAATTGAGAATGTGAGGTAGTAGTTTGGGAGGAAAGGTGAGGTGCAGTTTCATATAGAGGGTTTGAAGTAGGTCACCTTTGAGTAAGACTTGCAGAAGGCAGGGGAATTAGACACATGGAGATCTGGAAGAAAAGAGTTCCAGCAGAGGGAACAGCCAGTGCAAAAACCCTAATATGAAAATCTGCCTGTCCTGTTCTAGGAGCAGCAAGGAGACCAGTGAGGCTGGAGAAGAGTGAGTAGGGGCGAGGAGTCAGAAAGAGAACGGTGCTGGGAAAGGGAGCAAGAGAGATTGAGGGGATGAGTTGTGAAGGCCTTTTATACCATGGTAAGACTTTAGCTTTTACTGTAAATGGAGTGGAAGGCCACTGCAGAGGACTACTGTCATCTTACTTACATTTTAAAATGATAATGCTGGATGCTGTGTTGAGAATAGACCATAGAGTGTGGCAAAATTAGAAACAGCAAGACTAGGGAGAGGTAGGAATCTATTGCAGGTGAGAGACGATGGTGGCAGAGGTGGTGAAACGTCCATAGATTGTGGATATATTTGGAAAGTAGAGACAACAGCCTTTCCTGGTAGGCTGGATAGATATATGAGAGAACGAGAGGAGTCAAGAATGACTCTTAGTTTTCTGTTCTGAGCAACTGGAAAGATGGAGTTGCTAGTGATTGACACAGAACAGCTCCTGGTGGAGCAGATTTTGAAAAAGAACCAGGGTTCTGTTTTGGGTGTTCAAGTTCAGTTTTGCACATTCTGAAATGCTCTGTCTAATTTTTGTTGTCTGGCAAGACATTATTTGTATCTTAAGAATGATCTCAGGCGGCTTCCTTGGTGGCGCAGTGGTTGAGAATCTGCCTGCTAACGTAGGGGACACGGGTTCGAGCCTTGGTCTGGGAAGATCTCACATGCCGCGGAGCAACTAGGCCCGTGAGCCACAACTACTGAGCCTGCGCGTCTGGAGCCTGTGCTCCACAACAAGAGAGGCCGCAATAGTGAGAGGCCCGCGCACCATGATGAAGAGTGGCCCCCGCTCGCCACAACTAGAGAAAGCCCTCGCACAGAAACGAAGACCCAACACAGCCAAAAATAAAAAATATAAAAATAAATAAATAAATAAAAGATTACTATAAAAAGAATATCTCAGGCTTTCCTTGATCATTACCCCCTTTCTTGAGTAACTTGTTTTCTTCTGGACCCAATAGCATTCCATGTAAACCTCTATTAAGCCCTTTTCACCTTATTATACTTGATGGACATTGCCTTTCTTCCAGACTGTGATTCCCAATAGCCAACACTATTCCTGACATGTAATACAGGGCTCAACTAGTATTTACAGAATAAATAAAAAAATAAAAAGAATGAAGTCACTATATGTTCAAATAGTGATTTATAACTTGTGAAAGTCAGAAAATTGTAAAGAAAACTAGGGCTTTGATTTAAGCGAGGAAACCTGCACATGATGTACTCTTTTCCTAAGAATTCCCATATAGCTGACTGATTGCAAGGCCATACTTACAGTTTTGTGGATCTTTAAGAGATTCTACCAGTGTTTAAGATAAGGAATTTGCTCATTGTTCTAAGGCAAATCTTACAGTTTTCCCACATCTTTTAGCTCTACAATCTGTCACTTCCTGTTATTGGTTGAATTATGTCCCCCCAAGTAGGGATGTTGAAGTCCTAACCTCCCAGTACCTCAGAAAGTGACCTTATTTGGAAATAGGGTCTTTACAGAGGTAATCAAGTTAAAATGAGGTCATTAGGGTGGGCTTTATCCAGTATGACTGGTGTCCTTATATAAAGAGGGAATTTGTACACAGAAAGATACATTGCATAGAGGAAAGATGATGTGAAGAGACACAAGAGGACAACCTCACTACTGGAGTAATGCATCTACAAGCTGAGGAACACCAAGGATAGCTGGTAAACACCAGAAGACAGAGGAGGCAAGGAAGGACTTCCCTAGAGCCATCAGAGAGAATGTGGCCCCACCAATACCTTAATTTTGGATTTATAGTATCCAGAACTGTGAGACAATAAATTTCTGTGGTTTTAGGCTACGTAATTTAAAAAAAAAATTTATTAAAGTATAGTGGATTTGCAATGTTGTGTTAATTTCTGCTGTGTAGCCAGGTGACTCAGTTATACACATATATATATTCTTTTTCATATCCTTTTCTATCATGGTTTATCATAGGATATTGAATATAGTTCCCTGTGCTATACAGTAGGACCTTGTTGTTTATCCATCCTATATATAATAGTTTGCATCTGCTATCCCCAAACTCCCAAATCCTTCCCACCCCCGCATCCCTTCCCCCTTGGCAACCACAAGTCTGTTCTCTATGTTTGTGAGTCTGTTTCTGTTTTGTAGATATGTTCATTTGTGTCATATTTTAGATTCCACATATAAGTGAGATCATATGGTGTCTGTCTTTCTCTTTCTGATTTACTTCGCTTAGTATGATAATCTCTAGGTCCATCCATGTTGCTGCAAATGACATTATTTCATTCTTTTTAATGGCTGAGTAATATTCCATTGTGTGTATGTGTATACATATATATATATACATCTTCTTTATCCATTCATCTGTCAATGGACATTTAGGTTATTTCCATGTCTTGGCTATTAAGCTACCTAATTTTTGATACTCTGTTAATGGCAGACCTAAAAAACTAATATACATCTTCTTCACTTCTTCCCAGTGGCAGATAAATTTTCACAGGACCATACATTGTTATTCTACAGTGAAGCAATATAGCAGATGTTGAGGCACATGTACTCCAGTCTCTGGTTGTTTCAGTTCAAATCCTGACTCTAGTACTTACTGGTTGTGTGACCTTGAACAATTTAACCCCTTTGAACCTCAGTTTCCTCTGCTGAAAAATGGGAATAATCTATCTTAAAGTATTATTGTGAGAATTAAGTGGAATAGTGCATGTCGAGTATTTGGAGTGTGCTTGGTATGTAGTTCACACATAGCAAAGATTAGCCTGCTACAGTTCCTAGATGCACAAACGAGAACGACATAATTCACTTGGAGATGTGGATCAGTAATGGAAATGCCCCATCCACAACAAAAGGTGGAAAGTAAGATGTTGAGAACTCAGGTCCCGTTAACAGACTAAATTCATAGTTTATACTGAAAAGATTTTTTTTTTACTTATTTATATTTTCCTTTGCCTAGAAGATTCCAGTAAAACAAAAAAGGATTACACTTTCATTTTAAAAAATGACTTTATTAAGGTATACAAAAACTACAAATATTTAAAGGGTACTGTGTGAAAAGTTTTTGACCCATGAAACCATCACCACACTCAAAATGCTGAATGTACCAGTCATGCCCAAACATTTCCTCATCCTCCCTGGTAATTCCTCCTTACACCTTCCCACCCAGACTCCCGCACTGCCTCCCATCCCTGTCCCAGGCACCCATTGATCTGCCTTCTGTCACTACAGATTACTTTGCATTTTTTAGAGTTTTATATAATGGAATTGTACACACTACAGTTTTTGTCTGGCTTCTTTTACTCTGCAAAATGATTTTGAGAATCATCTGTGTTGTTCTGTGTATTAGTAGTATATCCTTTGTTTGCTGATTAGTATTCCATTTCATACTACCATTTGTTGAGGGACTTTTGGGGTAATTTTGATTTTTGACTATTACAAATAAAGTTGGTATGAACACTCAGGTATAAGTTTTTGTATAGACATATGCTTTTCATTTCTCTTGGGTAAATATCTAGGAGTAGAAAAGCTGGATCATATGGCAGGTGTCTAACATTTTAAGAAACTGCCAAACTATTTTCCAAAGTGACTGTACCAACTTACATTCCCATCAACAGGATATGAAATTCCAGTTACCCCATATTCTTGTCAATGCTTAGTATGGTTAGCTTTTAAAATTTTTAAATTTTACCCATTCTAACAGGTATGTAGTAGTATCTCATTGCAGCTTTAGTTTGCATTTCTGTAATGACCAATAATGTTTAGCATCTTTTCAGGAGCTTATCTGCATTCAGTATATCTTCTCTGGTGAAATGTCTGTTCAAATCTTATGCCATTTAAAAAATTGAATTGTTTTCTTATTATTGTTTTAAGAGTTCTTCATATATTCTAGATATGCAAGTCTTTATCGAATATATACTTTGCAAATATTTTCTCCAGATCTATGATTTATCTTTTCCTTCACTTAACAGTGCCTTTCAAAGAGCAAAAGATTTTAATTCTGATAAAGTCCAATTTATCAATTTTTTCTTCTATAAATCATGCTTTGGGTGCCATATCTAAGAAATCTTAGCTTAACCCAAAGTCACAAAGATTTCTTTTCCTAAATTTTCTTTTGGAAGTTTTATAATTTTAGTTTTCATATTTAGGTCTATGATCCATTTTGAGTAACACTTTTTATATGACGACAAAAAGATTTTCTAATTTGGACAACTAACTTACTAATATGAATTTTCTCTTTTGTCTGTGAGACCAGTAAAGCAAGAAGGGGCAGGACCTTCCTTTTATTTTTAAGCCCAATTGTTACATAGTGGAGCTAGTTTTAACAATGTTTTTCAATAACTGACAGTTCACCTAAGTTACCATTCTGTTTAATATTTCAGTTCTGTATACATCATGACCAAACTCACACTGTGGTCAAACAGTATATTCTCCAAAGAAAGCATGCCTCAGAGGAATTCTCATTGCCCATGGCACTCCTGGGCTGTAAAGTTTTGGATTTAAGTAGTACCTTAACTCTTAACTGTAAACTTTCTGCCTCTGCCTAAATGGATTCCAAGTGCCTTGAAAGAGTTAAAGTGCCTTTCTAAGAGTCTGAATGATGGCTAGGAAATAACCAGGGAGAATCAGGCTTAGATTTATTTTCTTAAGATACACTGTTTGTATATTCTCCTGCAAATTTCATTGAGGTACTGTGCAAACACAAGTCTTTAGTTCATTGCCTTCTCATAATGGATACACAGCAAAATTGGATTGAATGGAAAATAGTTCTTGCTTGCTCTGTATTTGTCTTTGAATCTAAGACTTTAGCTGGCTATCTCACTGCTCAGTTCTTCTTTTCCCTTACGAGTGTCCCTTGAGTACAAGAAGACAACTTTAGTGTTACTGATTTCAAGAATTTTGAGTAATAAAATTAGTAGTGTTACATATAAAGTCATTCTAATGCTGCTGTTTCCCATATTTTTAGCTTCCTTGGACTTTTTTTTTTTTTTTTTTTTTTACTCCATTACATCTTAGTGAACAAAACAAACTTCCTAATATACGTAGCTTTGGTCTTCTGAAATTCATAACATATCAACAGCTATAAAAACACTTTTCAGGAAAGAATTCCAAGAGATTGATTGTTTCACTTTCTCTCTTAGAAAAGTGACCATAAAAAATCAATCACAATTGTTTTATAAATATGCCTACTCTGCACCAAATTCTTGCTTCCTCTTTCAACAAAATTTATCCATCCATTAACTCACAGACAAGTAAACAAAAATGAATTGTCATTTGCATTATTTTATTAGTGTCATATGAGATTATGGCATATTATTGACTTCTTCAAGAATGTTTTACTCAAGGAGGAACAGTTTAACATGCACCAATCAAGGTCAATATTGGATATGCATTAATTTTTCCAAAAATGCTGCAAGGCAATTTTTCTCTACAAATCTCTGTTGTTATTGATAGTTCTATACAAAATTATCATCGTGGCCAAATGATAGTTTAGCTAAGCTTTAATTATAAAAAATGGATTCTTATCTGCTTTGCTACTTTGTATCCCAGATGTATTTACCCACCACTTAATTCATTTGCTCACCCATTCCCAAAGTAAGTCTGGAAAACTTGAAGCATTTTTGCTGACTCAATTTAATATCATCAAAATTTTTTTCATTAGGGATTCCTAGCAGTTTAGGGGTTTTTACTTTTTACCTTCAGTGGATCTGTGAGACTAATTGATACATTCTAAAAGCTGGTCAGTTGTATGATATGACCCATCATTGCTACCTTTTAGGGTATTTAAATCATTTGCAGAGGATTGCACTTTAAATAAAGAGATCCTAACATTCCCAAATCATATTTTGGGTTTAATGACTCTATGCAACTCAATGTTCAGTTAATTAATTAGTTCCTGTGTCACATATCAAGTGTTCTCACAAGAGTAGGTGCTCATGATATTGTTTTTGCTATTAATGATGAAAATATGAGAACATGTTAACTCAAGCTAATGTAGCATATACATTCTTTAAAATCCCTTTGTGTGTCTTATCTGGCTTAAGTAACCATTTCCTCTTTTAAGGGGCCTACTCTCATCTTTATCTCAAATGTGTTCTTTAATTCTGCTTGGATGATAATATTTAAAAAATATCTTTTCTCTTTGATTCAGTTTCTCTATCAGTTCAAAGTTTCTGAATCTTATTTAAAGGCCTCTCACATTTCTAATTATAAATACGTTTTTACTGAAGTATGATGGACATACACTATATTAGTTTCAGGTGTAAAACATAATGATTTGATATTGTATATATTGCAAAAAGATCACCACAATAAGCCTAGTTAACATTCGTCACCACACATAGTTACAGAATTTTTTTTTCTTGTGATGAGAACTTCTAAGATTCCTACTCTCTTAGCAGCTTTCAAATATGCAACACAGTTTACTACCTATAGTCGTCACACTGTGACACTACATCCCCATGACTATGTATTCTATAACTGGAAGTTTGCAAGTTTTGACTCCTTTCACCCATTTACTCACCCCCATCCCGCCTCTACCAACCGCCAATCTATTCTCCGTATCTATGGGCTTGGTTTAACACATTCTTTCCTTAATAACATAATAAGTTCCCCAAAGGCAGAGACCACTTTTTATTCTGATTAAAAAAAAAAAACCCACTTCATTGAGGTATGATTGACATACAAAAAACTGTACATATTTAATGTATATAGCTTGATGAGTTTGGAGGTATGTATACACGCATGAAACCATCACCACAATCAATGCCATAAACATATCTATCACCTCCAAAGGTTTCTTTCTACCATCTTTACTTTTGTGGTAAAAACATTTAACCTAATATCTACCTTCTAAGCAAATGTTTTAAATATCCAGTACAGTATTGTTAAATCCAGGCACCATGGTGTACATAGATCTCTGGAACTTCCTCACCTTCCAAAACTTGTACATTTTGACCAATACCTCCCCACTCCTCCCCACTCCCCCAGCCCTTGGTAACCACCATTCTACTCTCTGCTTTTATGAATGTGACTAGTTCAGATGCCTCATATAAGTGGACTCTTGTAGTATTTGTCCTGTGTCTGGCTTATTCACTTAGCATAATATCCTACAGATTCATCTGTGTTTCTGCAAATGACAAGATTTCCTTCTGTCATTATAATATTATGTTCCATTATAGGTACATGTTAATATTCCATTATATGTAAATAACATAGTTTCTCTATCCATTCATTCACAATGAACATTTAGGTTGCTTCCATGTGTCTTGGCTACTATGAATAATGCCACAATGAGCATGGCAATGCTCATGTTATATATCTTTTTTCTTTTTTTTAAACATCTTTATTGGAGTATAATTGCTTTACAATGGTGTGTTAGTTTCTGCTTTATAACAAAGTGAATCACTTATACATATACATATGTTCCCATATCTCTTCCCTCTTGCATTTCCCTCCCTCCCACCCTGCCTATCCCATCCCTCTAGGTGGTCACAAAGCACCGAGCTGATCTCCCTGTGCTATGCGGCTGCTTCCCACTAGCTATCTATTTTACGTTTGGTAGTGTATATATGTCCATGCCACTCTCTCACGTTGTCCCAGCTTACCCTTCCCCCTCCCCGTATCCTCAAGTCCATTCTCTAGTAAGTCTGCATCTTTATTCCCGTCTTGCCCCTAGGTTCTTCATGACCATTTTTTTTTTTTAGATTCCATATATATGTGTTAGCATATGGTATTTGCTTTTCTCTTTCTGACTTACTTCACTCTGTATGACAGTCTCTAGGTCCATCCACCTCACTACAAATAACTCAGTTTCGTTCCTTTTTATGGCTGAGTAATAGATCCCGATTTCAATTTCTTTGGCTATATACCCAGAAGTGAGATCAGTGGATCATAAATGGTGCTTCTTTTTTCAATTTTTTGAGGAATGTCCATACTGTTTTCCATAGTAGCTGACTCAATTTACATTTCCACTAACAGTGTATAAGGGTCCCCTTTTCTCCACATCCTTGCCAACACTGTTATTTCTTGTCTTTTTGATAATAGGCCCTCGGACAGGTATGAAGTGATATTTATTGTGGTTTCGATTTGGATTTCTCTGATGGTTATTAATGTTGAGCACCTTTTCATGTACCTATTGGCCATTTGTATGTTTTCTTTGGAGAAATATCTCTTCAGACTCTTTATTTGTTTTCTAATCAGTTTATTATTATTTTTTTGCTATTGAGTTGTGGAAGTTCCTTATATATTTTGGATATTAACTCTTTTTCAGACATTTGGTTTGCAAATATTTTCTCCCATTCTGTAAGTTGCCTTTTTAGTTTCTTGGTTGCTTCCTTTGCTGTGCAGAAGCTTTTTAGTAGACAAATTCTATTTGTCTATGTTTGCTTTTGTTGCCTATGATTTTCAAGAAATCATTGCCAAGATAACAAAAAATTTCCCTATGTTTTCTTCTAGGAGTTTAGTAGTTTCAGATCTTACATTTAAGTCTTTTATCAATTTTGACAATTTTGAATTGATTTTTGAGTATGGTGTAAGATAAGGGATTTCATTCTTTTGCATGTGGATATCCAGTTTTCCCAACACTCTTTATTAAAGAGACTATCCTTTTTTCATTGTTTATTCCTGTTGAAAATCAGTTGACCATATATGTGAGGGTATATTTCCGGTTCTGTTCATCTATTTGTCTGTTTTTATAATAGTACTATATTATTTTGGTTACTGTAGCTTTGTAATATATTTTGAAATCAGGAAGTTTGATGCCTCCATCTTTGTTCTTCTTCCTCAAAATTGCTTTAGCTATTCAGCATCTTTTGTGGTTCTATATGAATTTTAGAATTGTTTTTTTTCTATTTCCATAAAACATGCCATTGGATTTTGATAGAGATTGCACGGAATCTGTAGATTGCTTTGGGTAGTATGAACATTTGAACAATTATTAATTCTTCCAATTCATGAACATGAGAAGTTTTTCCATTTAATTGTGTCTTACAAATTTTTTTCATTACTGTTTTATAGTTTGCAGTGTACAAGTCTTTCACATCTTTGGCAAAAGTCAGACAAAGACACGAAAAGAAAGCTATAGGCCAATATCCCTGGTGAACATAGATGCCAAAATCCTTAACAAAATATTAGCAAACAGAATTCAACAGCATATTAAAGGATCATACACCATGATGAAGTGGGATTTATTCCTGGAACACATGGATGGTTCAACACACAAAATCAATGTGATACACCACATTAATAGAATAAGGGATAAAAATCACATGATCATCTTAATTGATGCAGAAAAAGCATTTGACAAAGTTCAACAAACTTTCATGATAATAATTCTCAATAAATTAGGTATAGAAGAAATTTACCTTGATATAATAAAGCTCAATATGAAAAGCCCACAACTAATTTCACACTCAGTAGTGAAAATTGAAAGCATTCTTCTAAAATCCAGAACAAGGTAAGAATGCACACTCTTGCCACTTCTATTTAACATAGTACTGGATATCTTAGCCTGATAAATTTAGGCAAGGAAAAGAAGTAAAATCATCCAAATTGGAAATGGATAAGTAAAATTATCTCTTTTTGCAGATGGCATGATGTTATATGTAGAAAACACTAAAGACTTCACAAAAACATGATTAGAACCGATAAAAGAATTCGGTAAAGCTGCAAGATACAAGATCAACGTACAAAACTCAGTTGCATTTCTTTCTAGTTTTTGAATTTTTGAATTTTATTTTATTTATTTTTTTATACAGCAGGTTATTATTAGTTATCCATTTTATACACATCAGTGTATACATGTCAATCCCAATCTCCCAATTCATCACACCACCACCCTCACCCCCTGTCGCTTTCCCCCCTTGGTGTCCATACGTTTGTTCTCTACATCTGTGTCTCAATTTCGGCCCTGCAAACCAGTTCATCTGTACCATTTTTCTAGGTTCCACATATATGCATTAATATACGATATTTGTTTTTCTCTTTCTGACTTACTTCACTCTGTATGACGCCCTCTAAATCCATCTACGTCTCTACAAATGACCCAATTTCATTCCTTTTTTTTTTTTTTTAAAGAAATTCACGGTCTTTTATTTATTTATTTATTTATTTATTTATGACTGTGTTGAGTCTTCGTTTCTGTGCGAGGGCTTTCTCTAGTTGCGGCAAGTGGGGGCCACTCTTCATCGCAGTGCGTGGGCCTCTCACCATCACGGCCTCTCTTGTTGCAGAGCACAGGCTCCAGACGCGCAGGCTCAGTAATTGTGGCTCACGGGCCCAGTTGCTCCGCGGCATGTGGGATCTTCCCAGACCAGGGCTCGAACCCGTGTCCCCTGCATTGGCAGGCAGATTCTCAACCACTGCGCCACCAGGGAAGCCCATCATATTCCCATATAGGTTACTTTTATTCCTCTCATTCTTATTAGTTTGTTTGGAAATACAGGTATCAATATGTAAAATATCATCTCCTTTAAAATACTCTGATATAAGATGACTTTGAGTTTGAAAGCAGTCTTCATGTTCTGTTTTCACTAGCTGTGTTACCTTAAATAAGTTACTTCATCTCAAAGGCCCTCAGTTTCCTCATCCATCAAATGGGGATAATACTAATATCAACCTCAGAGGGTTGATGTGAGGGATACATGAGCTACTTTATGTAAAACATGAAAACAGAGATTGTCACGTAGTATGAGCTTAATACTTTTTAACCATTACTATTATTGTTTGCTCGGGTGACTTTTGAACCCTTTAGGAAACTGCAAGAGAAAAATTGGAAATATCATATTTTAAGATTAAGTCTGAAAATTTAAGTTTTGAAATGAAAAGTTTAGGAGAAAATATCACTTTCACTTTCACTTTGGAGCTTTAATTTTCTGTAATATATATCTGCTCATACATATATGAGAGAAATAAATAATGAATTAGGAAATATAATATGAATGGGATCACATAACTCACAAATTGAATCTTTCATTAGGAAGTTATTAAGAAGGGACAAAATGTCCTTCATTCAAAAATAAAAAGTTAATGATTTGGGGGACCAAATTTTAATAGTGGTAACAGGTGAAGAACAAAACCTATATCATTCATTCATTCTCTCAAAAACATTTGTTGAGCACTTACTGTATGCCAGACACTTAGCTAGGTTCTGGGGTTAGAGGCTAAGAGTAATGTTGACCCTCAAGCAGCTCTTTGGGAATGAGAGCAAGAGAGAGAGAGTAACCAGTGGTTAAGGCATGGCATAGGCATTCAACATGGTGGCATGAGAAGAGAGGATGCCAAGGCTGACATGTGAAAACAAGCAGGAGTGAACTGGACAAATACAATGAGAAAGGGTCTTTCAAGATGAGGGAATAACGTGCTAAGTATGTGTGGGCCTAATAATAGCTGGGTTATTGAATATATGTGGAAAAAGTAGGAAAAGAAGTGAGAGGTTAAGGCAGGATGCAGACCAAGGGATTTTTAACTTGAATGCAGATCAAAAAGCATAGTGGTGAAGTGTACAAGTCGGGAATCCAACTGTCCAACTATGATAGGTTCTTATGCTGGTTCTATCCCTTACTGGCTGTATATAAACGTGGGCTGGCTACCTAACCCAAGCCTTAGTTTCCTCATTTGTAAAAGGGACGCAATAATAAGGCAAACTCATAGGTCTTTTGTGAGAACTGAATGGAACAGTTTATGTAGAAAGTGCTTAAGTGCCTGACAAAAAGGAAGTTCTCAATAAATATTAGCTATTATTATTATTATAGGCGATAGATTTGCAGGGCACAAGCAAAAGGCGTGATTCATTCTGCCAGATTTGTGCCAGGAAGTGCTTTATCATAGGAATTTGCCAAAGCAGAGAAAGGGAAAAAGAGGTTTGGCCATCAAGTCAGAGGGAGCAAAGGACACTCAGCGACGAGGTGTGAAAAGTTGGGGGTGTTCAAGGGAAGATCAGGAGTTTTCCGTGGTGAGCACAAAGTGGGGTGCGGTAGGAAATGAGATGGAAAGGTCAACAGTGGAATGCTTTCAAGCAGGTGAGTGGCCTGCTTAATTTTGAGCTTTAGAAAGGTAACCTAGCTGGCATTTGGGAGGATTGATGTTTAAGGTAGGAGAAAGCTGAAGGCAGGGAGACCAATTAGGAGGCTATTCTAACAGTCTAAGATTAAGGTAAGGCTTGGCTAAGCAGGGACAGTGGGGAGGATGAGTTTTTAGTCATCATTTTGGACACCGCTTAAACATTTTCTGCTCTGGGAAGCCTCACCAGATTCGTGGAAAGAAAGAGCTCTCGTTTCGTGCCACCGCGGTACCAACTTCTGTTACTGCCCCCAATCTCACTGGGTTCAAATAATTTGTCATTTTTTATGTCTCGTGCACAAAAATGTAAGCTTCTATCTTATTTATTTTTGTATTCTTGGCTCTCAGAATGGAGTAGGACTTGGTAGAATAGTAATAGAACAATAATTAGGCTAAATACATGTGTGGACTGATTTGATGCAGTGAGGAGATATGAAGGAGAAATTGAGGATGGCTTTGAGTTCTCTGGCTTATAAGACACAGTGCTCTTAAGATAGGCTAGGCTTTGCTGCAGTGACAAATAAGACCTTAAATATTAGTGACTGAACACAACAAGGTTTAGTTCTTCCTCTTGCAAATTACAAAGCAGGCCAGGTGATGTTCCAGAGTGCCTCCTCTCAGTTCTGTGACCCAAGGATGCAGGGTTCTTCCATTCTGTGGCTCTGCCATCTCAACCGTGGCTTCGAAAGTCACTGCTGAGGGGGGGATGACAGAATGGGGGTCTCACACTTGATCGTACTGCCTCCAAGTGGAAGTAATACATGTGCTTCATTCTATCATGCTTATAATTTTAAAATCCAGTGACACAACAAGCAGGAGACATATAAAAATGTCCTAAAAAACAAATATATGTAATACCTATTGAAAGATTAAAATCTGATTTTTAGAAAATATTACCTCTTTGGAAAGTTTGGTTTTCAAAAAGTTAGATTTGTTTATACTTCCTTAACTTACTCTCTCTCTTTTCTAAATTAGCAATGTTTGATAGTTCTAAAAATGTCTTTAATATTGATAAAACGTGTAATGGCTTTTTCCACTCCCCCTGGCTTACTCAGATTTCTATTGATGTACCTCAGAAACCTCTCTCCCTTCGGAAAGATTTCTCATGATTTCCTGAGTGTCAGGCAGGATTTTTGCTTGTTAGCTCTTGGCTTTAGTGGCTAAGTGTTTTGAATTTTGTATTGTTCATCTCTAGAGCAATAGATAGGTAAGTAATGTTCAAAGATCAGAAAGTACAGAAATCATCTGGCAATTTAGTAAAAGTTTATTAATTTAGGATACATGAGAGAAAAGTAAATCTGTCTTAATGATTAGTCTTCACACAGAATATTCTAGCCGAAATGAAGTTTTAATATCTTACAGACACAGTACATATAATAAACTAAGCTACAAATGGATAATACATGAATCATGGAAATTAAAGAAAAAATTACAATTTGCAATGTCTTTAATGCACTATATAGTAATATATCAAAAATATGTCTTTCAATAATTTCTAAAGTACACTAAAAGTATTGTAAAATTTGTGAGCCTTTGGTTTAAAATATGTAGTGCTGAGATGTACAAAGAAGTTATTTTATAATTTTTGTTAAATTAGAATCACATGCTTTGAATTAGAAACATCACAGATTACAACGAAGCAGACATTTTTACTATATTTGATCATTCTTTTGGTTACATTCAGGATATTAAGTTATGACTCATTTTGAGAAATCCAATGTCTAGTCCCTTTCATATTAAAATGCTTATGAAAAAAGGAAGATATTTTTTATTAAAACAAACAGATGAATCATGAATATCATATATGGCACAGGTATTTTATTTTAGCCTTTTGGAATGTACCATTGATGATTCTTAATGCAGAACAAGGATGTGTGGAATAGCTATTCAGCATCACACTTTTTTCATTCTCTTCTATAAACACAATCATTTTTGTAAGTGATTTTCAGAGCACAGTATCAATAAATGGAAACTGGAATTTTGTTTGATTTCCTCCAGGAAATTAACCAACAAGAACAATGTCTACACTCACAAAATAATGTGTGATGTTGAGGCCCTACTCAAGATAATTTAAGCTGAGCATATCACTCTGAAGTCTAACCTGAATGACTCAAATTAGCCTCTTATATTGACCTGATTCATCAGATATTACTCTGTTCTCCTCTTTATCCCATACCACCACTGTGGCTTTTAAACTAATTTTTAGACATTCTTGGAAAATTAGGATGAGCCATAAGAAATCGAAGGTTTCAATGTTTAAGTTACCAAAATAGCAACTTTGTATGGTTGACTCCAAATACTAGAAATTAACAAAAAAGAGTGAATTTGTCCTCTGTACTGGAGTCAGGTCTGCACCTTGACTCAAAATTCCCCAAAAATAGAGCCAAAGGAATTTCTATCCATGATTTATTTTTTTATTTTTTAAAGTCTTCATTGAATTTGTTACAATACTGCTTTTTAAAAACATCTTTATTGGAGTATAGTTGCTTTACAATGTTGTGTTAGTTTCTTCTGTACAACGAAGTGAATCAGCCATATGTATACATATATCCCCATACCCCTCCCTCTTGCATCTCCCCCTCACCCTCCCTATCCCACCCCTCTAGGTGGTCACAAAGCACTGATCTCCCTGTGCTATGCAGCTGCTTCCCACTAGCTTTCTATTTTATATTTGGTAGTGTATATATGTCAGTGCTACTCTCTCACTTTGTCCCAGCTTCCCCTTCCCCTTCCCCTTCCTGTGTCCTCAAGTCCATTCTCTACATCTACGTCTTTATTCCTGTCCTGCCCCTAGGTTCTTCAGAACCATTTTTCTTTTTTTAGATTCGATATATATGTGTTAGCATACGGTATTTGTTTTTCTCTTTCTAACTTACTTCACTCTGTATGACAGACTCTAGGTCCAGCCACCTCACTACAAATAACTCAATATCATTTCTTTTTATGGCTGAGTAATATTCCATTGTATATATGTGCCACATCTTCTTTATCTATTCATCTGTTGATGGACACTTAGGTTGCTTCCATGTCCTGGCTATTGTAAATAGTGCTGCAATGAACATTGTGGTACATGTCTCTTTTTTTTCTCATTTCAAGTGTATAATTCAGTGGCTTTAGTATATTCACAGAGCTGTACATCCATCACCATGATCAATTTTAGATCATTTTCATTACCCCAAAAAGAATCTCTCTGCCTCCTGACCGCCACCCTCTTCCTCTCAACTCCCAGCCCTAGGAAACTGCCAGTCTCCCTTCTGTCTCTATGGATTTGCCTCACATGTCTCTTTTTGAATTATGGTTTTCTCAGGGTATATGCCCAGTAGTGGGATTGCTGGGTCATATGGTAGTTCTAAAATAGCTTTTTAAGGATCCTCCATACTGTTCTCCATAGTGGCTGTATCAATTTACAATCCCACCAAGAGTGCAAGAGAGTTCCCTTTTCTCCACACCCTCTCCAGCATTTATTGTTTGTAGATTTTTTGGTGATAGCCATTCTGACCAGTGTGAGGTGATACTTCATTGTAGTTTTGATTTGCATTTCTCTAATGATTAGTAATGTTGAGCATCCTTTCATGTTTTTGTTGGCAATCTGTATGTCTTCTATGGAGAAATGTCTATTTAGGTCTTCTGTCCATTTTTGGATTGGGTTGTTTTTTGATATTGAGCTGTATGAGCTCCTTGTATATTTTGGAGATTAATCCTTTGTCAGTTGCTTTGTTTGCAAATATTTTCTCCCATTCTGAAGGTTGTCTTTTCATCTTGTTTATGGTTTCCTTTGCTGTGCAAGAGCTTTTAAGTTTCATTAGGTCCCATTTGTTTATTTTTGTTTTTATTTCCATTTCTCTAGCAGATGGGTCTAAAAGGATCTTGCTGTGATTTATGTCATGGAGTGTTCTGCCTATGTTTTCCTCTAAGAGTTTTATAGTGTCTGGCCTTATTTTTAGGTCTCTAATCCATTTTGAGTTTATTTTTGTGTATGGTGTTAGGGAGTATTCTAATTTCATTCTTTTACATGTAGCTGTCCAGTTTTCCCAGCACCACTTATTGAAAAGGCTGTCTTTTCTCCTTTGTATATTCTTGCCTCCTTTATCAAAGATAAGGTGACCATATGTGTGTGGGTTTATCTCTGGGCTTTCTATCCTGTTCCATTGATCTATATTTCTGTTTTTGTGCCAGTACCAAACTGTCTAGATTACTATAGCTTTGTAGTCTGAAGTCAGGGAGCCTGATTCCTCCAGCTCCGTTTTTCTTTCTCTAGATTGCTTTGGCTATTTGGGGTCTTTTGTGTTTCCATACAAATTGTGAAATTTTTTGTTCTAGTTTTGTGAAAAATGCCATTGGTAGTTTGATAGGGATTGCGTTGAATCTGTAGATTGCTTTGGGTAGTATAGTCATTTTCACAATGTTGATTCTTCCAATCCAAGAACATGGTATATCTCTCCATCTGTTTGTATCATTTTTACTTTCTTTCATCAGTGTCTTATAGTTTTCTGCATACAGGTTTTTTGTCTCCTTAGGTAGGTTTATTCCTAGGTATTTTATTCTTTTTGTTGCAATGGTAAATGGGAGTGTTTCCTTAATTTCACTTTTAGATTTTTCATCATTAATGTATAGTAATGCAAGAGATTTCTGTGCATTAATTTTGTTTCCTGCTACTTTACCAAATTCATTGATTAGCACTCGTAGTTTTCTGGTAGCAACTTTAGGATTCTCTGTATGTAGTATCATGTCATCTGCAAACAGTGACAGTTTTACTTCTTCTTTACCAATTTGGATTCCTTTTGTTTCTTTTTCTTCTCTGATAGCCATGGCTAAAACTTCCAAAACTATGTTGAATAATAGTGGTGAGAGTGGACAACCTTATCTTGTTCCTGATCTTAGAGGAAATGGTTTCACTTTTTCACCATTGAGAATGATGTTGGCTGTGGTTTTGTCATATATGACCTTTATTATGTTGAGGTAGATTCCCTCTATGCCTACTTTCTGGAGAGTTTTTATCATAAATGGTTGTTGAATTTTGTCAAAAGCTTTTTCTGCATCTATTGAGATGATCATATGGTTTTTATCCTTCAATTTGTTAATATGGTGTATCACATTGATTGATTTGCATATATTGAAGAATTCTTGCATTCCTGGGATAAACCCCACTTGATCATGGTGTATGATCCTTTTAATGTGCTGTTGGATTTTGTTTGCTAGTATTATGTTGAGAATCTTTGCATCTATATTCATCAGTGATATTGGACTGTAGTTTTCTTTTTTTGTGGCATCTTTGTCTGGTTTTGGTATCAAGGTGATGGTGGCCTCGTAGAATGAGTTTGGGAGTGTTCTTCCCTCTGCTATATTTTGGCGGAGTTTGAGAAAGATGGGTGTTAGCTCTTCTATAAATGTTTGATACAATTTGCCTGTGAAGCCATCTGGTCCTGTGTTTTGTTTGCTGGAAGATTTTTAATCACAGCTTCAATTTCAGTGTTTGTGATTTATCTGTTCATATTTTCTATTTCTTCCTGGTTCAGTCTTGGAAGTTTGTACTTTTCTAAGAATTTCTCTATTTCTTCCAGGTGGTCCATTTTATTGGCATATAGTTGCTTGTAGTAATCTCTCATGATCCTTTGTATTTCTGCAGTGTCAATTGTTACTTCTCCTTTTTCATTTCTAATTCTGTTGATTTGAGTCTTCTCCCTTTTTTTCTTGATAAGTCTGGCTAATGGTTTATCAATTTTGTTTATCTTCTCAAAGAACCAGCTTTTAGTTTTATTGATCTTTGTTATCATTTCCTTCATTTCTTTTTCATTTATTTCTGATCTGATCTTTAAGATTTCTTTCCTTCTGCTAATTTTGGGTTGTTTTTTTCCTTTTTCTCTAATTGCTTTAGGTGTAGGTTAGGTTGTTTATTTGAAATTTTTCTTGTTTCTTGAGGTAAGATTGTATTGCTATAAACTTCCCTCTTAGAACTTCTTTTGCTGCATCCCATAGGTTTTGGGTTGTCGTGTTTTCATTGTCATTTGTTTCTAGGTATTTTTGATTTCCTCTTTGATTTCTTCAGTGATCTCTTGGTTATTTAGTAGCATATTGTTTAGCCTCCATGTGTTTGTATTTTTTACAGATATTTTCCTGTAATTGATATCTAGTCTCATGTCATTGTGGTCAGAAAAGACACTTGATATGATTTCAAATTTCTTAAATTTACCAAGGCTTGATTTGTGACCCAAGATATGATCTATCCTGGAGAATGTTCCATAAGCCCTTGAGAAGAAAGTGTATTCTGTTGTTTTTGGATGGAATGTCCTATAAATATCAATTAAGTACATCTTGTCTAATGTGTCATTTAAAGCTTGTGTTTCTTTATTTATTTTCATTTTGGATGATCTGTTGATTGGTGAAAGTGGGGTATTAAATTCCCCTACTATTATTGTGTTAGTGTCAATTTCTCCTTTTATGGCTGTCAGCATTTGCCTTATGTATTGAGGTGCTCCTATGTTGGGTGTGTAAATATTTACAATTGTTATATCTTCTTCTTGGACTGATCCCTTGATCATTAGGTAGTGTCCTTCTTTGTCTCTTTTAATAGTCTTTATTTTAAAGTCTACTTTGTCTGATATGAGAATTGCTACTCCAGCTTTCTTTCGATTTCCATTTGCATGGAATATCTTTTTCCATCCCCTCACTTTCAGTCTGTATGTGTCCCTAAGTCTGAAGTGGGTCTCTTGTAGACAGCATATATACAGGGTTTTTTTTTTTATATCCATTCAGCCAGTCTATGTCTTTTGGTGGGACTTTTAATGCATTTACCTTTAAGGTAATTATTGATATGTATGTTCCTATTACCATTTTCTTAATTGCTTTGGGTTTGTTATTATTGGTGTTTTCTTTCTCTTGTGTTTCCTGCCTAGAGAAGTTCCTTTAGCATTTGTTGTAAAGCTGGTTTGGTGGTGCTGCATTCTCCTAACTTTTGCTTTCCTGTAAAGGTTTTAATTTCTCAATAGAATCTGAATGAGATCCTTGCTGGGCAGAGTAATCTTGGTTGTAGGTTTTTCCCTTTCATCACTTTAAATATGTCCTGCCACTCCCTTCTGGTTTGCAGAGTTTCTGCTGAAAGTCTATCCATGGCTTTAATGGGACAGACAGCAATACTGGTTCTGTAGATCAGCTAAGGCAATGCTGCAGTTATAGTAAATGGTGTAGGACATTAAGGAAACAAGGATGAAGGCGTAGTCACCCTTCACACTTCATGTTTACTAATAGTTATCTGACCACCCTCCCCAACATTCATACTGAATTCAGGTAGGAGGGAAACTGTCAAGCAGGCTCTCTCCTCTGTTCCTGGAGAGCAAGTGAGTGTTAATCAGCTGTGGGCGGGGTGGTCCTAGAGTGAAACTCTCCTGGTCAGTGGGAACTCATCTAGAAAGTGAGCCCCGGCAGTTCCACCCTGATTCCTTTTAATGTCACAGTTCATTTGCAGAGCCATAACTGGAATCAAGAATTAAAAAGGCTTGTATAAAAGTCAGTAACATTAAACCTTTAAGACTCATGTTTCATGTGTCATAAAAAGTCTATGAACGGGTTTTATATTCTGTACAGTGTTTTAGTACTTTCAATCACTTTTTTTTCAACATAACTTTTGTGAACACTTTTATAGCCTCTAAATGAAAAACTAAACTATGTGTCATTCAAAAAAAGTTTTATGGATCACAGAATTTAATAAAAGTACTACACCATAACAAGTGCCTGATAAACCTTTATTAAAATTCATTAAAAATATTGAAAAATATTTTAACAGAAATTAGACCCCACATTTTGGTAAACAGGACAATCACTCTTAAGGAAATCTACTTGTTTAACACAAAGGCAGATTCTTTAGTGGGGAAATAATGAATTTTAGGAATAAATAATCTGCTCTTCACCATTAGGAAAATATGTCTGTGTTTGTGGTAGGAATAATCCTCTTAGCTACCTGTCTGCAAAACTCTTCAAGAATTATGGTATATGTAAGAGTTTAGTATGTACAAATAAAAATAAAAACAATGGAAAATATTTCTGATAATATATAATATATAAGCTGGTATTTACTTATATTATAACCACATTGGGGCATTGTCCTATTTGCAGTTCTCAGAGGCCAGAGAGCAGATAAGACTATGATTTTCTAATACGTTTAGGAATTCACACTGTTAGGTACATTTTCTTTGTATTATTTTCTGGGTTCTTATATTAATTTTATAACGGCTACATAATATTTCATACAGTTCTATAGTTGCCTCCTTTTCTATTTTGTAAATAATACTGTAAAGAAAATATTCACGTCTATGTGTTTTTCTTATATTTTATTTTTGCCTTAGGATATTACTATTAGTAATTTTACTGGATCAAATTGCATGAACATATTTTTAATCTTGTAAAATACATTGCCAAATTACTTTTCAGGAGGTTTGAACAAATTTAAATTGCTCCCCTCATTGTATCAGATACTAGTTTAAAAATATTTTGACCAAAATTAGAGATTTTCACTTAAACCTTTGCTAATGTAGCATGTGAAACAACACCTTGTTTCTCTAAAAGAAATTTTTTTTGACATACGAAAATCTGTACATATTTAATATATACACTTGATGTGTTTGGGGATAAGTATATACCCATGAAACCATCAGCATAATCTATGCCATAAACTTATTCATCATATCCAAAAGTTTTCTCCTATCTTCTTATTTATTATTATTCTTTTTTGTGATAAGACATACCATTTTATTATTTCTATAGGATCATGTGTATATAAAGGCTCAAATGCATTCGTGAATCAGTGTGCATAATTTTATCTTATATATCTATATACCTATTTATACATATAGATATATAAAATACTCAAGAATCTAGAAATCATATAGATATATACATGTATCTATACCTATATCTACATACATATAGATATATAGATACACACACACACACACACACACACACACACACAAAGGAAAACATTGAAGTTTTTAGGGGAGGGTTGTTTGTTATTTTGGAGTGCCAAAGTTTTCAGGGTGTGTGTGTGTGTGTGTGTGTGTGTGTGTGTGTGTGTGTGTCTATAGATTTGAAATCTGAGTGGTAGTTGATATTAGACCTCATCTATTCTAGCACCTCAACATAATCGTGTATTTACACTGCAACACCCCAAATAAAGTACCCAAGTACCCTCTATTTGTACACAGGCCTTCACTGTGGATCTCCATTTATGAGGTCTATCATTCCAGGCAAAAGCATGTCTGGTAAAGATTCCCAGGACTAAAATTCTACCATGCTTCTCTTCTCTAAGCAGTGTTCTTGAATGCTTATATTGAAATTTTGGTCTCCACTTTGAAGTCTGAAAGCACACTGGCAATGGCGTGACGGTTTTCTGAACCTCAATATCTGGCTAGTTTCAGAAGACCATGTGTAAGTGAAAACAGGGGTGCCACTCCATCTCAGAATAAGAAAGAACTGACACTGCTGTGATTTTAGTTAGCAGATGGTAGTTGAACATCATATTTCTTAGATGTTGGCTAAGTTTCCTTGAACTCTGTACAAGATTAAAGATTTCTGTTAGTGCCTATATTCATAAGTTCTTTGGCTTTTTATGACATCTACTTTATACTAATATCTTTTTCAGCAGCCTTTAATACAGTCTCGTAACACCTTTTAATATCAGCACGGCATGTATCAAGAAAAAAAAGACTTGAAAAAGAGGCAATAAAGGGTGATTCACCTAGCTTCCCTGTTTTAAAAAAAGTCATAACTTTTGGGTGGATTATTTGTAGAGAAAACACTCAAGGTTCACAGTGATTTCAGGTAGCATAAACCTAACCTATTTCTGTATTATGTTCTAAGTTTCAGTGTTAATGTCTGTTGTCCCGACAGCAGCCATAATTTATGCTTTTAATTATGCTTTCTTCAGCTGTAAACTCATATTGTTTCTTTACAGTAATGAAGTCACTAGGCAGCAATGTCATTGTCATAAAGTGATGGGACATAATGAGAACATGATTGGAAAAAAATCATGGGCAGAGAATGACAGCATATTTAAAGGTGAATGGGAAAAATTCTGTACATAAATAAAAACAATACAAGAAGATGTGAAGGTAAAATATATGATTAAAACCTTACAAAT
This sequence comes from Balaenoptera acutorostrata, assembly GCF_949987535.1. Taxonomy (NCBI): domain Eukaryota; kingdom Metazoa; phylum Chordata; class Mammalia; order Artiodactyla; family Balaenopteridae; genus Balaenoptera; species Balaenoptera acutorostrata. Next base: position 33,733,722 of record NC_080081.1, read on the forward strand.
ACTATATATTATTTCTATACACTGAAGTGACTGTTTTTTGGCTTTCTGTTGAAGTTGTAGCATCAAAAGGGTGGGCCAACTTCCAACCAAGCCCAAGCCTTCAGCTACCAAACACAGATGGTTCCACCTCATTTTTAAAGACCCCCAGAAAAGGAGATTGTATGATCTTTCTCGGTAATCCACTTATGAACATATTTGTAAGAAATTCTCTCTTGAGCCCAAAGTATTCATGCTGCATTTTCTCTTACTCAGCTTTATTTTTTTTTTAATTGTTTAACAAGTCCTGCCAATTTTGCCTCCCAAATACCTTTGCAATCTCTCACCTGCTTTCTATTCTGCTTTTTTCAAAATTCCATCCCATTTTGTTCTTCACACTGCCACAAAAGTAGTCTCTCCAAAATGGAACCCCTACCCTTTATTCCGTTGCTTAAAATTCTCTGAAGTTTCACCTTGCCTTTAAATAAAATGTGAACATCTCAATATGGCACAGAGGCTTTTCATAACATGGACCCTATATGCCTAGCTACTTAATATTTTGTTTTCTGGAAAATCAATTTTTGTCCCTTTTATTTTTCATTATATAAATAATAACAGCTGACATTCGCTGACCACTAAGTGCCAGGCACGCTGCTAAGCAATTTGACCTATTCCTGGGCTTCCCTTTGGTATCACAAATTGTTATGATCTCCCAAATATAAGGAAACTGAGTTGACTTTCTTTTTCTTAGCGATATATCTTGTCTGTTGACTCTCTTTCAAGCACCAGGGATAAAATAGTGAGCAACAGAAACGAAACTCTTGCCTTGATAGAGCTTACATTCTGCTTTTGTTTCCATTCAAACAAATTTGGTAATTACTGGTCTGCAAATGAATACGGAGATTTTTGCCACAAGGAGGATGCATGATAAGGAAGATGAATTTGCGGTGAAGGAAGGGACAGTGGGGTGGGCAGGGTAATGGGTGGAAGGAAATAGAAGGAAGAATAATTGTGGTTCAGTGATTTAATCTGAAGAAGTTTCAATCTGAAAAAGTCTATGAAGTCAGAGAAGGTGTGATTCCCCCTTGACCCTCACCTCCACATATATTCCATGTTCAAGTTACATGTAATTATGCACAACAGCCCGAACTCCAAGGATCTCTTGAGCCTCTCTGCTCTGTGTCACATTGTACTTACATCCATCAAAACAAGCATCATACAACACTGCCACCAGAGTTTCCTCAGCCTCTGGGCACTAACCCTCGTTAGTTAAGAGTAGCATTAATTCAACTCTAAATCCCCGGTAACCCATGGACAGCCTCCCCAGTATCCTGAAGATTCTCTGGGTCTGTCTGACATCCACTTACCTGCAGTTCCCTCCCATCCAGGCTCACCCATATCTGTTGTTCCACAATTCTTTCGATACTTGCTTGTGGTCTTACCACAACACTTGGAGATGCAGAGTGTTGTTCCCTGGACCTGCCCAAGCTGTAAACCCTGAAGGGGTGAAAGTGGTGAAGAGGGTCCTTGGAGCCCTCATCACATGGAAGCTGAAGCCAGGCTGCCCTGCCCCACTCTCAACGCATGGCCTCCTGTTGACCAAAGCAGCATGGCTGATGTCCTGAGGGTCACAGAATGTCTAATGAAGACAAGTCTTTCTGCTTTTACCTGCAGCATAAGATGTAGGATAAGATATTAAGTTCCTTGCTGTCCTTTCCAACTCCTATCCCACCCACAATCCCCCTTGACCAAGCTTCCCTGCCCCTCCAAGCTAAGCCCTAAAGCCACTTTCCCAGGCTGCTTGTTCACCCACTGACCACTCATGCTTAGATGGGTCCAAATCCTTGTTTGGAGTCAAAGCACCAGCCCATCTACAACCATGACTTTTCTGTTGGCTTGTCTCTTGATAGATTGGAAACTCCTTGAGGGAAGAGAAGTATCTGCTTCTCTCCAGACTGTAACTGTGTCCCTTACTCTGCTCCTCTTTCTAGTCTTTCCCTTTTTCTCATTGATTTACTCAGATGTGATGGTTAATTTTATGTGTCAACTTGCATTGGCCATGGTACCCAGATATTTGGTCAAACACCAGTCTAGATATTGCTGTGAAGGTATTTTTTAGATGAGAGTAACATTTAAATCAGTAGACTTTGAGTAAAGCAGATTACCCTCCATAACGTGGGTGGGCCTCGTCCAATCAGTTGAAGACCTTAAGAGAAAAAGAATGAAGTCCTCCAAGAAAGAAGAAATTCTGCCTCCAGATGGACTTCAGACTCGAGCAGCAATATTACCTCTTCCCTGGGTCTCCAGCCTGCTGACCTGCCCCATAGAATTTGGACTTGCCAGTTTCCACACTTCTGTGAGCCAGTTCCTTAAAATAAATCTCTCTATAAACACACACATTCTATTGGTTCTCTTTCTCTGGAGAACCTTGACTAATACACCAGACTCCTTTCCATGACCCACTTTTTTAAACCAGTTGGGACTATGAAAATTCAACCTCCCACATCTATTCCTTCTTTCCTCTCTCCCACCCACCTCTTTCCCCTTTCAGCCTATGCAAAAGTTTTTGGACTTCAAGTATTTACTTGAGACAACTAAATTTTACCCTGAACAAAGTACATTTTTCTTGTAAGAAGACAGTACAAGAATTAAATAGTCACAAGGAGGCAGCACAGTACAGGACTTAGAGTACAGACCTTGGCTCTAGACTCCTTGGATTCGAATCCTGTCTCCCATGTACAAATGTGTGACCTTGGATGAATTATTTAACTCTTTTGTTTTTTAGTTTCCTCATCTGTAAAAGGGGATAAAAATAATTCCTGTCTCATAGAATTATTATGGGGATTAGGAGGTAATAGTTGCAAAGCACTTAGAGCCAATGCCTGAAATGTGGTAAGTGCGAGCAACAAACGTTGGTGGCATAAATAGTGATTTTATAGCTCCCATTATAAGCTATTTAACTATGGCTGAGGACCAAGCTGGATCTGTTGATAATGATCCATCATTTTATGGTATATTCCCATGACAGTAGAAAAGAACAAAATTGTTTGTTTATCTTTCTTTTCTGACTATAACCATCATATATTTTTATCTGTAGAGAAGATAGAAATACAGAGACACAAGGAAGAAATTAAAACATCTACAACTGAACTCTGCAGATCAAGGACTAGCAAACGTCTTCTGTCAAGGGTCAGATGGTTGATGTTTTAGGTTTGTAGGCCGTGTGGTCTCTGTGGCGACCACTCAGCTCTGCTGTCGTATTGCAAAGGCAGCTACATGAATGGGCACAGCTGTGTTCAATAAAACTTTAAAAAAAACAAGCTTTGGGTCAGATTTGGCACCTTGGGCCATAGTTTGCTAACCTACTTTACAACAGGTTATAAATTATAACCTGACACATTAGTGAATTTGTTTTCTGTCTTTTTTCTATGCGTATCTATGTTTAAATCATTGTAAATATAAGTTGCAGTCCTGCCTTTCACTGAATATTTCTATTGTAAATAACTGATGAAGAACTTTAAGCATATATTTGGTTTTGGCTTCTGCTTAATTCCCTAGGATAAATGAAATGCGCCAATGTGAGTTCTTTCAGAGAAAACTTGGAGCCAGGACAGGAAGGGGAGAGCTAGGTTGAGTGCTTATAGGGATGTCATAGTGGGCTTAGTGGGCTGTCCCCCCAACTCCCCCTTGCTCAGAGACTTGCAAGGGGCTTTGTGCTGTCCTGCTGCCTGTTCCAGCACCAGGGCTCAGCTGCTTGTCAGCTCTGAAGTTGGTTCCCAAGGGCCTGGGTGTCACTGGCTGAGATGGGTGGTTTCCCCAGTACAGGGATATTCAGGCGGTGGGTCTGCCGCTTGGTCACCACAGCAGAGAGCATGCTGTGAGGTGGGCGTTCCCCCCACCCTTGTGACTGGCAGTAAACCAATCTGATGTCATGGAGCTTGGTCTAGGTAGGATTCTGAGATCACCTGTGGCTGTCGCTCCTCCCCACCATAACCCTGTCTTCCATGGAAGCGACCCTTGACCATTCTACTTAAAATAGCCATACACCTCTGCTCCCTTCCCTGCCAATTAAAACAATTTCTCCATCGCTCTTACCAACATCTGACATGTTACTTAATCATTTGCTTGCTTATTGTCTATCTCCCCCCACCAGAATATCAGCTCCAAGAAAGCAGGGATTTTTGTCTCTTTGGGTACTGCCAGGGACAAACTAAGCATTCAATAAACATTTGTTGAATGAAAGAATGAATGGGTCATACTACCAAATTGTTTACCAAATCCTAACTATCTGGAATTATTTTTCTAGAAAGCTAAAGAAATTTACACTTCTACCAGCAGAGGATGAACGTGTACTTCTTCCAACGCCTTCGTGAACGTTATGTGTAATGGTGTAAAATTTTATTTTGGTCAATTTACTGTAAATTGCTTTTCTTTGATTACTGTGCATTTCTTTTCTTTAAATTGTTTCTTTACATCCTCTGCCCATTTGGAACAAATTAATTGAAACCCAGAAAGTTTCATTCTAGAGCTCTTTACTCCCTTCAGTTTGTCTAATGAGTTCTACATTGGATTTGTTGGGAGCACGAACACAGGTGTTCAGCTGCTTGTGAGGGCGTGGAGGTCATCCTTCCCAGCTTAGAAAGTCCATTTTAGATCTGGCTATAAAAGTTATGAATGTTCTGATTAACTTTATGTATATGTATTAAAAAGGGTGGGATTTGGGCAGTTTTCCAGAACTTTCAAATACTAAAACTACCCTGGATTCAACTTTTTTTTTTTTTACTCGTAGGGTACCTCTTAATGATCTAGACAAAATTTCCACTTCACTTTTTGACTATTGACTGATGCCATATATACATACGAACAGGGCCATTCTAGAATAGCTTAGAAAAAATAAGAGTGATCGTTTAGGTGATCACAGTCTTTCTCTAAGCATATTCAAGTTTAAAACATGAATCCTATTTAAATTGATAAACCATTCATTATTTCAATTATTTCTCAAATACAGTCTCAATCCCTACTGAAAATTCATGGTCAAATAGGTGGGGGCCGGGTGGTATGTAAAATAACTGCTTCCAATGTATATTTTTAAGAGCATACCTTCAATAGCATTACAAATACATGTCAGAGACACTAGAAATTCTAAAGATGAACATTTCTGCTTATATGTGCATTTCACTTATCTTAAGTTAATAAAATACATTATTTGAGTAGAGGGACATGGGGTGCGTGAGAATGAGAGCAGATATTTACGTGGGTTTGCACTTTTAAAAAAAGCATGTCTAAAGCCTGCTCTTTTTGTGAGCAAATCTCTTTTTCTTCCCTTGCTAATAGATATGTTCTTAAAATAGAGACTTGTAATTGAAGCTTGCAAATAGCATTATAAAAGAAATAAATATTTTAATTTTAATAGCAACTATAAAATTTCTATAACTCAGAAAGCTGTACATCTTTATAATAGACCACTCACTCATCCATACTTAAATTTCCATGCTTGTTGAGTTTTTCCTTAAAGATAATCCAATAAGGCTCTTTGCCTATAAATTATGCATTTATCTTGTAACTAATTAAAATGATTTGACCATATATCCTAGAATGTTAATTGTTTGTTCCTCCTTATTCTTTTTACATATCAGGAGACGATTTCAGTCAATCATTAATGTGTTTTTCTTTGTTTAACCACAAAATATTCATTTGGAAAGATATTTCTAACCGAGTCATTACTTTTAAAGTGACTTGTACACATGCCAGTTTTTCTGCATGTTTTGACAAATGACACATTTCCTTTGGTGCTTCCTTGTGGGTAACAGTGTGTGAGGATGTGGTGTTGGAAAAATTTATTACAGTTATTTTGTAGTTGATATTAAAGCATGTGATGTATTATACCAGGTGTCTGACCTTTAAAGATCTTAGGACCTAATTCATTACAACATAAAATTTACATAGTATTCAACTTTGCTGCAGATCTTTTATGAACAAGTCATGGTGTGTATTATATCAGGACGGAGAGGAAAAAGTCAAAGCTCGTGCCAGGAATTGAGGTCTGAACCCCAAGCTTGGTCTGTTTGTGGTGCTTCTGTGAATTTAAGTGAGAGTGAGGTAACCACCTAACGGTCACTCAAAATTAAATCGGGGAGGAAAAGGCATGGAGTACAAAGTGGAAATTTTGTGAATTGGGGAAGCATATCTTCTGAAACTCACTTGGTCTTCTCTAATCTGTGGTGCGATGAAAACATCTAAGAGAGGTTGAGGAAAGGCAGCCCTGGAAAAGTATCTTTAAGGAGTTAAGTCTGTGATTCAGCCAACAAAGTAATACTTACTTACACAATGATTTTTCATGTCTGACATAAAAATACAAACTAAGAAGTTAACATAAAAAATTATTATGAAATACCTTAGGGGGAAAATAAATGTATTTGAAATAGTGTATATCTAACAGTTTTTAAAGGAAAAAGAACTTGCTGCCTATTGTAGCAAATTCATCTTAAAAGATTATGATTAATAATAATAATCTTAAAATTAATCTTAAAAGATTATGTGTTTTTGGAAATCAGATAATGCTATTTTAATTCTTTTAAATAGATTCACGATTTCCTTTTCAACAACCGCTAGAATAACCTTATTCTCATAATTTACTTTTATCTTATTTGGGTTTTATATTTTAAAAATCCATTAAATTAGAAAGTCCTACTTTAAAAAAAATGCATATATCTACACAATGGCAGTGGGAATATTCATTTGTAAGGTCCTGTTCCACTATGGTTTCATACCACTCAAAGATCCATAAAGCTGATTGATAATAATATCTTTCCCTGAGGAGACCATGATAGTATGACAGAAAAATAAGTCTAAATCCATCTTTTTATAGAGACTATAAAATAATTCGAGTTAATGCTAATGCGTTATTAATAACAATATAATCCAAACACTATTTAAAGATTCAGTTTGCTATCAAACATAATGTTTCCTTATTCTTCAGTTTAATTAGCAAGGAGGAAGCATTTTAATCTGAAATACTCATTTTCTAAATTAGTTTGCTGGAAGGTATAGAAATATGCTTGAAAGCTTTTTAAAAAAATTTTATCTAATTTTACATAAACGTGTGGAGGCAATGGAAACAGGACAAAATTTAAAAAGCCGTAAGTGTTGTAAGGGTGAGTTGCTTCTAGCAAATGCAAACTAATCACTCCGACGAATGGCACACTGAGGAAGTGCTGTGTTTTCACAGTAGAGGGCGCTGTCTTCTAGTTCTACCTCCAGCTGAAAGAGAAGGTCACTCAGTCTATTGATAAATCACACCGCCGTGATTCCTAACTGACAGCTCAAACTAACATCAAGCTGGATGAGGGAGAACAAAAGGCCATCAAGCAGCCATTTTCTTGACACTTTTATTCAATCACCAGCAGATTGCTTACGACAGCAATAGCAGCTGTTTTGTCTTCATCTTTCCACATTTGATAAAAGGTGTCAACTCAAATTTTTGTAAATAATTCACTTACCCCTACTGCACACACCGGCACTGTTCAGCATATGTATTTTGTGTGAGCTGATCACTGAGGCAGGTCAGAGCTCAATGACATCCGCTGAAGGTCATCTGTGAGCTAAAAGGAAGTCTCGATAAAACTATACAGTCCCTCAAGGTCAGAGATAAGAACTACGGGTAGATATTTGTGATGGGAACAAAAGGTTAAACAACAGGGAGAAAAAGTATGAAAATGCTTCCTTTAATATACCAGTGGTTTTCTTTGTTTAAGAAACCTCATTCCTAGCTCCTTGGTCAATTATCAGTGGAGGGTGTTTGTAAAGCCACCTAAGAGATTAAACATCTAAATTGTTCTTTCAAAAGTTTGAAAAAAAATATTATTTGTAGCATGCTATTCATCATGACTGTACGGCAGCCAGTGCTGCAATTCGTTTCTATGTTCTTTTTAAAAGAATCATAAAAAGAGTGTCAAAAATTAATACAGTTAGATAGAATTTCATTTATCTAGTTCATTTAAAATTCTACCCTGAAATGCATTTAGGCTTGAGAGCTGAGAAAAAAAATAGAGAAAGAAGGTGTTTTATATCCTAAGAGCTTCATTTGCTTTAAGGGCTTAGAGAAACTAATAGAGAAATCCTTGAATTATTGCAATAAGATACTCTATCTGTTGTTGGCAGTAGCTAAAAGTGCTGAGATTAAAAATGACACATCCTTCAATGCTGGGTTGTTTTTTCAGTTACATTACTCACAAAATAAATCTAAACAACAAATGGTCACTATTTGGTTTATATTTTCTAATAGGAAAAGTCCATGCGCTTTTGAGATCCTGTCTTAGTTCCAACTGCAGGGGGATTTATTACCTGTAATTGATGTGCACAGAGATCAAAGAGCAGCTTCCTTACATTTTCTCTATTCTTTCTCCCTCAGAAATCAGGGGGCAATAACTCTTGCAATTTCATTAGAATGGGTGTAAAAGAACAAAATGAACCTGGGTAAGGTACTGCCACAGTAATCCAGGGCATTAAAAACATTTAAAGAACCCAAATGAGTAATCCAGTTTCTGACGGAAAGTCAATTCCCACAAGAAGAATTAATATTTTCACATTAATAAATTATCAGACAAACTAAGATTTGGAATAATGTTTTAATCTTCTGAATTTAAAAGCTCAGTGTGGGACTTCCCTGGTGGTGCAGTGGTTAAGAATCCGCCTGCCAGTGCAGGGGACACGGGTTCAAGCCCTGGTCCGGGAAGATCCCACATGCCGTGGAGCAACTAAGCCTGTGTGTCACAACTACTGAAGCCCGTGCACAACAAGAGAAGCCACCGCAATGAGAAGTCCGCGCAACGCAATGAAGAGTAGCCCCCGCTCGCCGCAACTAGAGAAAGCCCGCATGCGGCAACGAAGACCCAACACAGCCAAAAATAAATAAAATAAAATAAATTTATTTAAAAAAAAAAAAAAGCTCAGTGTTGCTTTCTCACGTTCTCTCTAGGTTATCATACATTTGCACGTTCTGTTACTGAGCATCATATGTCATTTTATATTAGAACTTGTCTTATGTATAGTTCTTATCTTCTCAACTGGACTGTGGGAAGGCAAGGGCAAGAAACATCTCTTAATAACTGCACAACATTAATACTTCCATATTTTCATAAAGCATACAAAGTACTTGCATATCATCTTTGATCTTCCTAATAATCTCATGAGGGGGTCAGATCAGCAATTATCATCTCCATATTGTAGATAAGGAAACTCAGGTCCAGACACGCACAAGATAACCCTGTATGTATGTTAGTGGAAGCAGTACTCGACCCTAGGACTTCCAGCAGGTACCCCAGTGCTCTTTCACATAATCTCAATACAGACGGACAAACAGATCCCTAGCGAAGGGTCCCAAGATGGAGCTCAGTGCTGGCACATGGCAGACATTCAGTACACTGTTAAATAAATAAGTAATAACTGTATGTATTTAGGCCAGAGATACGTACATTAGCAAACCCAAAAGTGTTTGCTATTTTTATTGATAACAATGATTTAGTCGGTAGATCAATTCCAGAGTAAATATGTCTTGTGGGCAAGAAAACTAAAAGAAGTGTAATCTCTTTGGTCTGGAGGCGCTTTCACACTGGTCAGGGGCTGGTTGTATTTTCGCGGTAAAATGCGGATAATGATCACAGTTTTATTATCTCATTGGATTGCTGTGAGGATCAAAAGAGACTCTGTCTGTGAAAGCGCTTTGTGAGCTGTGAAGTGTCATATATACTTGTGAACCGCTTTGTTGTGACGAAGGCAGCGCATGACGACTGCCAGGCGAGGGTGATAGTGAGTTCAGAGGGAGATGAAGCTCTTCCCAGAGGCCTGTGGGATAGTTTGAAAGCTTGATGGTAAAAGGCATTTCAAGAAGGCAGGGAGATGTAAACCCAAAGCCAGAGGCAGAAAAGAATAAGACGTGTTTAAAGGAGAATGAGTCGCCCGATAGGAGTGTTTATAGAAGGGAATAAAAAGATTTATGTTTGGAAAGACAGGTTAGGGTGTGTTTGGGGACGTTTTGCAGTGTTGGTACCAGCTGAGGGAATCTGATCTCAAATGGAAACATGCAGTTTATTGTGAGAATGGTGATTACTTTCCATTCGGTTAACTGCATATGAGGAAATCAGAAAAGACTTTTAGAGAGCTAACCAAATTCTTCAAGAGAAAAATGACTCTTATGCACACAGGGAACGTGTAATTACGGTGGTTCTCCAGATAGTGAATAATAATAACAATAACTTACCTTATTGGGTACATGCTGTATGTCTCATGTTGTTCTAAGCAAGTTATTTACATTAACTCATCTAATCTTCATAACCGGAGAAAACATTCCCATTTAACAGGTAACTGTGCCCTTAAAAGGTTAAATAGCTCATCCCAGGTCACATCACCAGGAAACTGCAGAGCAGAACTCAACCTCAGGAAACCTGGCCTCAGAGCCTGACTCCAATGCTGTTGTGGTCCTGATGCATCGTTAAGTCCAAAAGCACATCGCAAGTAGTGATATCAGGTGTGTTCACTTGGTGAAAATGGAAAATGCAAGGCCACATTGCAACTACACAACTACTTGTTTTCCAACACGGAAAAATATCATGAAAGTTGTTATGCAATTTTTGGTATGTATGTTATACTTTAATAATGAGTTAAGTTAGTGCTACAACTAAAAAAATATTCTATGTACCTACAGAAGGAAAGAGTGTTAAGACATATACAAAAAGTTAATCTGATTATCTTTGTTTATGAGGAATAGGAAAAATTTCAATTTTCTTCATTTTAGTTGTCTCTGTTTTCTAGATGTTTGACAATTATCCTGTAAAACTTTTGTAATAAGAAATCTTGTTTTAAGCGAACAAGGAAAATTTCTGGTGAGGAGGAAGTGAAACGAACATTGATTTAACAATAACTGAGTAGTATCGTATTTATTATTTATCCAGTTCTTGAAATAACCTTTGGAAGAGTTTGGTACTATTTGTTGCCATTTAAACATAAAATGAATTTCAGAGAGGTAAATAACAAGCCCACGTCACACATAGCATTCAGCACACAACTAAAAGACACAGGATCTGAATCTAGGACTGATTCCAAAACCCAGAAAAAAATAGAGAAGAGAATTCAGGCATGGAGAAAAGAAATTCTAGAAGATGAGTTCTAATTTGCTGTAGTAAGACAATTAATCATCTTGAAAATTTGCTAAATAGAAAGAAAGCAAAAAATAAAGGTTTCCTATTATACAAAGGCCAGTATAGCTTGAAGCTTAATAAGCAGCTTATGAATTCTTCAGTATAGCTTATTGAGAAGAGGCGATAGCTTAATTTTCTGACTCATCATTGGATGCCTTGCCCAAACAAAGCTGAATAAATCATCAGATCTTGTGCATGACCCTGGGAAGTCTGATTCAAAGATATTATTTATTCTCTATAAAGTTCTTTTGTTTGATTTTTCTTTCATTTTATTTTGTTTTACCCAGTCCCCCTTTTTTTTTCCTAACAACGATGCCCCATTTTTTTCTGGACATTTTACAGTAACTAATTATATTGGACATGAAGCAACTGTGTAATTGCCCAATTTGGAAGAACTAAAATGACCAAAGCAGTTAAAGATTTTAAGTGTTTTCTGAAGAAATGGGCAGAGAAGTGAAGAAAGAGACAATGGATTCTGGTGAGTACAACAAGAAGGGGAAACCATTAAGCTTTCCAGTTTTAAAACAGACAAAGCCAGAAACTCAATGGCATGTAACCTTGGCCAAATTACTTGAACTCATTGTTTTTCCGTGAACCAAGTGTAAAGTGGCATAAAAAGACGTTCACCGGGCCACAAAGACTCTATATTTGACTTGAGGTACGTGAGGATAAATAAATTATGTCTTTATTAGTTCAGGCTGAGACAAAAAGGTGAAATACAATTCTCTGCAAAAAGGTGTTTTAAAGGTTCATTCCGTTTTTTCTCCCACAATTTTTCTCATCTACCCAGGTGACCACTTCACAGTTTATTGCTGAGTTCTTAGGAGCTTGGGTAGGTGGCTATAATAATAATAACAATAAACATGGATATTTTTCTTTCAGTAGATAAAAGTGCAGAAGGGAAAAACCTGTTTTTTAAGTAACAACTTCCATGATAATTTTCTGTGTTGGAAAACAAGTAGTTATGTAGTTGCAATGTGGCCTTGCATTTTCTATTTTTATATATGCCAGTATTTGTTGTTTTCTTACGGTTATCTCTGAAATGACTGATTCTGGGAAAACACAGGGCAAATTCATAAGGCTGATGTTAACTCCTAGAAAATTCCAGAATGTATGGCTAAACAAATGGTTTTTGAGTAATCGAAAAACAAATGGTTTTTGGTAATTCTTAGAACTCAACAAGACTATCTAAGAGTTAGTTATGTCAAACAAATGTTTTAACAGAACATGTGAGAGTCTCCTAAGATATTCAAATATTCCTGCCTTAATGAGCCTTTATTGATCACCCTTTTAGAACTGTAACCTTTGTTAACATTTTGTATTCTCCACCCCTGCTTTGCTTTTCTCCTTAGCACTTTCTGTCATCTAATGCACTATTGTTTTTTTATTTTTTTAAATAGACCTTTATTGGAGTATAATTGCTTCACAATACTGTGTTAGTTTCTGTTGTACACCAAATGAATCAGCCATATGCATACATATGTCTTCATATCCCCTCCCTCTTGAGCCTCCCTCCCACCCTCCCTACCCACCTCTCTAGGTCATCACAAAGCACCGAGCTGATCTCCCTGTGCTACGCTGCTGCTTCCCACTAGCTAACTAATGCACTATTTTATTACTTATTTTGTGCTTTCCTCTACAATGTAAGCTATGTGAAGAAAGTTTCTCCCCACCTCCCCCAATCCTGTTCTCTTAGCTGCTGTATTCTCAGTATCTAGGACAGTCCATGCTACATACTAGGTGCTGAAGACAGAAATATCTCTGCAAAGATATTGAAATACAGACTGAATGATAATACTGTTATTCGGTTTGAAAGATCAATGTCCTAAAGACAATCTCAAGGAAGGTCTCGGATGCACTAAGTACTTTATAGCTCTGAGGATTCTCACCAAAGGCTCTTGAAAAGATAAAAGGCAGGCTTAGGAAAACTTTTGACACACCTAAGCAAGGAAGAATTGCTATACAATGACAAAACCAACTTTAACTTGATTTTTGAGGGGCTAACATGCTGAACTCAAGCAAGAAAGCTAAAGCACAATAGAAAAAAGATATAATCTTATTTATTGAATTGAAAGAGCTGTATAGCAGTGAATAATTTACTTAATTTTCCAAGACCTGAGTTTTTTCTCCTCTGCATTAGATAGACCTGACTAGACGTTACGTCTCCTGTAGGTACTGAGGTTTCTTGATCTTCTGAAGCTAAGGACTGGGCAGTCAAATGGAAGTCATGGCAGTTAACCAGTGGAGGGAGAGGGACAGAGGTGCCAGTTATGGGAGCTGAAGGGACAGGGCCAATAAGACAAGGGCCAATAGTGGTTGAAGGGATGGATGTAGCTGAGCAAGCTGAGATAGAGCAGTGGGTGGAGGAAGTAGAAAAGGAAGAGGAAGGGGACTTCCCCGGTGGCGCAGTGGTTAAGAATCCACCTGCCAATGCAGGGAATATGGGTTCGAGCCCTGGTCCGGGAAGATCCCACATGCCGCGGAGCAACTAAATCCGTGTGCCACAACTACTGAGCCTGCACTCTAGAGCCCAGGAGCCAAAACTACTGAGCCCGCGTGCCGCAACTACTGAAGCCCGCGCACCTAGATCCTGTGCTCCACCACAGGAGAAGCCACCGCAATGAGAAGCCCGCACACCGGAACGAAGAGTAGCCCCCTCTCGCTACAACTAGAGAAAGCCCGCGGGCAGCAACGAAGACCCAACGCAGCCAAAAATTAAAAAATATATAAATAAATGAAAAGGAAGAGGAAGAGAAAGTGGCAACGTCTTTGTCCTCGTCTCTGTGCTCTTAAAACCGTTCCTCCCCTCTCTCATTTCTGCTTTGATAGGAACACATTATCTTTGGGGAATAAGGCAAAACAAAGCAACCCCCCCCCCCAAGCCTTTTTTAAAAGATTTATTTTATTGAAGTATAGTTGATTTACAATTTTGTGTTAATTTCTGCTGTATAACAAAGTGATTCAGTTATACTACATATACATTCTTTTTCATGTTCTTTTCCATCATGGTTTATTACAGGATATTGAATACAGTTCCCTGTGCTATACAGTAGGACCTGTTGTTTATCTATTCTACGTATAATAGTTTGCATCTGCGAACCCCAAACTCCCAATCCAACCCTCCCCCACCACCTCCCCCCTGGCAACCACAAGTCTCTTCTCTATGTCTGTGAGTCTGTTTCTGTTTTGTAGATAAATTCATTTGTGTCATATTTTAGATTCCACGTATAAGTGAGATCATATGGTATTTGTCTTCCTCTGCCTGGTTTACTTCATTTAGTATGATAATCCCTAGGTCCATCCACGTTGCTGCAAATGGCATTATTTCGTTCTTAACTCCCCAAATCTTGAATAAAGCTGGGAATGGGATTCCACTGGCAAATGGAAACAATTGCTGTCAGGAAAGTTTTGTGCCAGTGCTTCAAAATTTAGGTAACAAAACACATACTCAAATGAGTTGGCGTTTCTATACATGATAAAGACCTGCCTCTCAGGTGGAACATGTCCGATTCTATTAAGGTAGCTATTGTTTTGGTTGTGCAGATCAGTGGTCCTCAAACCTTAGTGTGCGTCAGAAACACCTGAAGGCTTGTTAAACACATTGTTTTGGGTCCTACTCAGAGTTTCTGAACCAGTACGTCTGGGATTGGACTCAAGAATATGCATTTCTAACGTGGTCTCAGTTGATGTTGATGCTGTGTGGGTCTGGGGACCACACTCTGAGAACTATTGTGCAGGCTGCGTTCTGCACTAGGGCGCCTGGCCATGGGGCGGTGCATGGAGGATGAAATCCACAGGCTGTCTTGGCTGGAAGTCACACCCAGGAACCCCTGCAGCCCCGCTTTGGTTTAAGACTCTGTTATGCTTAAGTATGGAAAACGATATTAAACTCACTGTTGATATAACCCACTACCCCTTTTCAAATGGGGGAAATAGACTCCATGAGGAAAACATGTGGAGTGAAATAGGCTTTCGTTGAAATTCTCTTTCATAACTGCTACCATTTCTCGGTGAAGAGAAAGGGAAAAATAATGTTGGTCCTCAAGTTGAGAGATAGATTCTAGACCCTGCATTGACTTTAACCAGTTGTGTGGTCTTAGACAAGTCACTTAATCTCCTGGATTCAGTCTTCTCGTCTGTAAGATGAAACTGTCAGTCTACGTGATGTTTAGGATCTCTTTCTGCTCTAAAATTCATTTTGTATGATTCTAAGTCAGAGGAGGCATCTACATCACAATGGCAATTGACCAGTTTATCTTTGTGGCAATTGTATTGCTTTGGAGAGTTGTTCTTTATTAATTAAATAAGGTCTTAGTGATATTTTCTTGAAAATTGAATGCAAAGTTTCTAACAGTACCTAACACACAGTACTCAATAATATTCTATCCTTTCCCTTTCTTTTCTTTATTGCTAATGTTAATGATTCCTTGGCAAAATTTAAGTATTTTGTTTTTAGTTCAGATTAGAAAATCTGTCATTTTTAGGGAAATGTAATAAAAATTTAGACCCTTCTTCGGTACTTACAATCCTGTCACTCGCTCTGGTTGTTTATGTGTTTTGCCACCAGATAGCAGAATTACTCTTGTTATAATCTTTTTATGACTTAGGTGTGTTTACTTTTTGGAGATTCTTTGATAGAGAAATGTGGGAGAGGAAGTCCTCTTTACTTTTATCTGAGGACAATTGGTAGTGGAGAGAAAAGCCTTCTTGAAGTGAATCCACTTAAAAATACTGGCCAAAATGAGATCAGGAAAAAAAGGTTTGAGTGGGCTTTATCTTGAAAAATAAAATTAAAAGTTATAAAAAACTATGTTCAATTGCTCTTATGTTTTAACCAAATTTAGATTTTATTATATTTTGAATGGTGTACCAAAAAATGAATCAAGTTTTGTTTTTTTTTTGTTTATTTGGCAGAATCCAGTTTGTGTTCTGTTGGTTCAGTTCTGTCTTGGCTTATTTGCATAGTATACTCATAAAAGAAATCTTTTTGTAAAGTTATTCAAGGACTTTATCAGTGTTTGCATAGGCATCCCTTAATTCTTTGACATTAGAATCCATCTCTTTGGAAACACATTGTGTCATCATACTTGTTGAAATTTCTCTTCTTTGATTGTTGACTGGTTTAACTCTTTCCAGTTGCTTTGGTCACTGGCTTTGCATGTGCTCTGAACAGTCTTAGGACAGCATTTTCCTTGACCTCATGGAATACTGGATTTTTGGTAAGATTTGCAATTTTATTTGGTTGTTGTTTACAAAAGCATGTTAACCTGAAATATGGGTATAGACATTAGTGTTTTGGGAAAAAGGATTACTTTTCTAGGAGGGGCTTTATTTATGTTGTATTTAAACAATCAGCCTAAAATCTGTGTGAGAGTGTGTGTGTGTGTGTGTGTGTGTGTGTGTGTGTGTGTATACTGTATAAGAAAACATACAGGCTTTCAACATATCTTTGTTTCATAGTTTTAAAGCATTTTCAAATTCAGTTTTGTTTCCATTTATCAAAAGCATACAAAGGCCTTATCAGTAAGGTTAAGCCCAAACTCAGTGGCTTAAAACAGCAACCACTTGTTCTCATGTATTTGCAGATTGTCTGGGTATTAGCTGGGATAGAGTGACTATAGGTAAGAGGGATTTTTGAATGATGATTAGTTTTATAAGAGGTCAGTTCAATAGGAAATTTTTTCTGGTGTGATATATTTTCTTTCTATGAAGCAAACTTCAATACTGTCTGAGTTCTAATCCTGGTTCTGTTGCATACTAACTGTGTTATCTTGGATAATTTACTTATCTTTCAATGCCTTCATTTCTTCATCTGTTAAGTGGGGATAATAATAAGACTCATTTCATTGGTTTTTATGAGGACTGAATGAGGTAAGCAACCTAGTACATGTAGAGTGGTTACTAAATGTTAACTTTTATTGTTATTAAGAGAAAAAGTTCTCTTACCCAAGATAATCACCGTTAACTTTTGGTACCTGTCATCTGTTCTTTTGTCTATGCATAATGCATATGTGATCTTATTTCTTACAAAATTTGGATGCTAGTATATAAACAGCTTAAAAACCTTTAAAAACAAAAAAAAAAAAGAAAAAGAAAAAGTTCTCTTATTATGATTAAAAGGCTAATGAGCTGGGTAGAGGGGCAGGGGAAAAGCGTAGAGCTGGAGAAAGAAGTAGGGTTTGAATTTATCTTTAGTTCTCCTATCATGTAAATCAAGGAAGTTGGTAGAATGAACATTTTACTTTATTTAATAAATATATTTAAAATATGTGTTAAGATATTTTCTTAATTAATAATATAAATATATTGCATGTTTAATAAATACAGTGCCATTTTCTGTGTGCCTGACTCTTTCCAAGAACTTAACAAATATGAACTCATTTAATTCTCATATCAACCCTAGGAGATAGATACGATATTGTCTCCATTTTATAGACGAGGAAATCCAGGCACAGGGCAGAGAGGTCATAAACATCCCCAAGGTCACACAGCTGGTGAGCGGCAGAGCTGACATTCAAAGCCACAAGGGTCTGGCTGCAGAGTCCGTGGTCTTAAGGCTGTGGGGCTTGTCTATTACAGTGAGTAGCATCTCAGCAGACTGAGGTGGTAGATGGTCCACAATAGAGATATTTAACTCAGGGACAGTGTTTTGAGGACTTGGCTTTATTCTTTCCTTCTGAACCTGAAGGTTTGAAGCTGTCCTCTTTCCTCTGTCCATTTGTCTTGCATTCCCCCCTCCTTGCAGCTTACTCCAGGATGGGAAAGAGATTCCACGAGCATCAACTGCCGGCTGCTGAAGGCTCACTTCTTACAGACGTGGAGACTTCCGGGGCTCGCTGACTTTTCATTCTCCTTCATATGAGGGGGGAGAATCCGGATCACCATATTCGGTTGTTTTTGCTCTTCAGTAATAAGATTTTTATTGCTAACTTAAAGAATATGGGATAACTGAAAACAACCTAGGTTTCGCATCTAACTCTATTCTGTACAAAGAAGAACACGCCATGCTAATAAATCTTCCGTACAGAAAACACATCCACACAAGGGAAAGGATGATGTTTGTAAATATAATTGAATTGAACTTGACTTTCGTGCCTTTTGGGGGGCATAGTTCAGACATGAGGAGTATGCAGTTCTGAAATGCTATCCTGTGGGTCAGCATTACAGGTAATTGCCCATTTGAGTTCTAAGATGATGACTTATAATAAACTTAGCTGAAGCTCTGAAATGCTCAGCTACATAAAACTGCAATTGTCATGGGCGGGCTGGTCAACATGCTCAGCGATGCTCCATATTTGAAATTACGTATTTTTATTTGGTTTTGTTTACATCTCAACTGAAGCAGCTCTCTTCGATCCAACCAAGATAGGGTGGTTTTTATTAAAAATTTAACACACATCTCCTAGCAATATTTACTTTAATGTGGTAAATCAAGAAATTCTTCTTTTTCTGAATGAGATATGTTGGTAAGATAAACTCAGTGCTATAAGACAAATATTAACTTTATAATGAAAACTGCAGAATGCCTTGTCTGGTAGGTCCCTTGTATCTGTATTTCTCTCAGGAGATGGAAGCCATCCATGCTTCTTGCTCTACCTTGCGTGAGAGGCAATGGTTTAGATTTCAATCCTTAATTATCTGTCCTAGCTCTCTTTCTAGTGCCATCTCATCCTGTGTGTTCTTCAACTTCTAATTTTAAAAATATTGAATATGTTTACTCGTGCAAAAGACAAGCTGATTTGAGAGTTACAAAAGTACAATCAGGTACTTTTGCATGTAGTAATCCATGGAGGAAATACAAACTTTAGTAGACAAAATTCATTGGTGAAAAGGAGTTTTTGGAAGTATTCAAGTTGAAAAAAATCTTCTAGGAACTCTGTGAACGCGACCTAAAACATTTCCAATTAGAAAATGTTTGAGTGGCGTGCAAAGGACACCTGTGATAGTTTTGATAAAGTTACTGTTTTAGAAAGAACTGAGATAGACTACTTTTTGCCACAGTGATTGTCCATGTACGGGTACCTTCACGCAGTGGCGCCAGCCATGAATCCTGTAAGTGACCTACTAATAACGGCAACATGAATGAAATGTGCTGCCTGGAAAATGAGGTTGCCTGGCTCTCATAAAATACCATTTTCTTTTCATAATTTATGAGATGTATTGTCCAAGGAGATGAAGTATTTCATGTTGGTCAGTTTGGGCTCTGCAGAGGCCTAATACTATGTGGAATATTTTAATGGTTGACTGATAAAACATTATTTCCTGCAACTCTGCCCTTTGTTGATTACAAACATCAAGGCTACAAACAACTTCTTACTTGGTTTCTCTCTCGAGTAGTTACAAATGCTATAACCTAAATAAAGCAACCAAGTGACTACATTTTTACTGTGTGCTATTTAACCCATGAACAATTCAGAATTAAAGATGTGGTCCTTGCTTTCAAGAGGCTGATAGTCTTGGAAGCAAAAGATTAGATCCTTGTAAAAACTATGTTAATCAACCAATTCCATCAATTTTTTTTTATGTTGAACTGGTTGTGATTTGCTACACCAGTTCTTCTTCTTTTCTTTTTTTAAATTGAAGTATAGTTGATTTACAATGTTGTGTTAGTTTCAGGTATACAGCAAAGTGATTCAGTCACAGACATATATACATATGTGTATATATGTATGGAATCTAAAAAAATGATACAGATGAACTTACTTACAAAACAGAAATGGACCCATAGGCATAGAAAACAAACTTATGGTTACCAAAGAGGAAAGGTGGGGAGGGATAAATTAGGAGCTTGGGATTAACAGATACATGCTACTATATATAAAATAGATAAACAACAAGGACCTACCGTGTAGCACAGGGAACTATATCCAGTATCTTGTAATAACGTATAATGGAAAAGAATCTGAGAAACAATTCCATCATCTTTACATAGTTAATGCCTATAGGGACTCATACTCAGAATAAATACATTTCTAATCTTCCCTTGAAACTCATGTATGTTGAGTTACTAGCAGGAAACAGGTACAAAGATTAGATCTGAAATGCTTTGAGCATTTAGAGCTCATCCAATGTGTACAATAGATGGCAGAAAATTTCCATCTTTAAGAAAATAATGTGTGCATTTTCAAAGCAGAAGCGTGCTCAAACTATATCCATTCTTTGAGATTTGCAAGGTTCTTTACAAAACATGAGTCATATAATCAAGTTTGTAAATAATCTGTGTAAAAGAATGTTGCCAAAACTGTATTTGACATCCTCCGTGTGCTTGATCTTGCTCTCTTTTGACACCTACCACATCCTGTCTGTCCAGGCTCTTTGCTTTCCTTCTGTGACAAGGCAAATATTGGCAAATCCCTTTTCACGTTTCCATCCCAAGCCTGTAAGTGTTATGACAGGAGTAGTTGGAGTCTCAGTCAGAATAAGACAGGGGAGGGCACAGGTGAATACAGGATGTGTTCTCATTGTGTCGGTACTGAATTTCTAGTGGGGACAGAAAGTGAAGAGATTTGG
Source organism: Balaenoptera acutorostrata (assembly GCF_949987535.1). Taxonomy (NCBI): domain Eukaryota; kingdom Metazoa; phylum Chordata; class Mammalia; order Artiodactyla; family Balaenopteridae; genus Balaenoptera; species Balaenoptera acutorostrata. The sequence continues at coordinate 33,754,403 of NC_080081.1, forward strand.
GATCACGGATAAGGTTACAGAGTGGTGGCTGGGTCGGACTGGACCCACTCACGTGGCGATGTGGATGACCATCATGCTGCAAAACATCCTTTATTTTATAAAAGAAAGTTTTCTCTTTCTGTTTCTCTCTTCCCCACCATACCCCCAGTTCTTTCTGGGAAAAACCTATTTGTCATTTTGTAGGTCCAAAAAAAGGTCCAATATCAGCAATTTCCAATGTTTCCAATAGAAGACAATACACTGTCTGAGCTGGAGACAGATTGAATTTTTCCTACCATCTCTGCCCCTCCTTTGCGGTGTGACCTTGGGCAAGTCTCTTAATCTGGATAAGCCTTATTTTTCACACTTGTAAAATGGGGCAAAACATACATTTCCTCATACAACTGCTGGGAATATCAGAGTATGAATAAATAATGCATAGGTATTTGTGCCTGGCATGTAATAAACACAGTCTAAGTGGCATCTAGGACCTTTCTTATTTATTGTTTCCGTTTCTGAGTCTAGCATCATCCATGCTTGTGTTAGGTGCTCAGTAATGTTTGTTGAATTAAAAACCAGCCAAGTTGAAGCCTATGGTTATGGTAAATGCCCATCAAATACTTACTGCATGAGCGAGCGGTTCTTGTCCCAGATCAAATGGTCCAGAGAACCACCTGGGAGTTACTCATTGCAGAGTTAACTCTGACAATTCTAGCCTGCGGGGGTTCCGCTTCAAACAGGGATTCTCATGAAAAGCAAATCAAAAGTGAATTTGAAGGGGAGGCAAAATACATTATTTCTTATTAGGTCTGCTGTTTGATTTTCATTAGGCATCCTGCCTGATTCTTATTAGGACTGCCCTGATTCCTTTTAGGTCCTGGTCATTTAGGGTCAGTGCTCATGTGCTATATAATGATGTCATTATTTGCCTTTATTGCATACATGATGTAGGTAATGATTCAGGGTTTATTCCAGAAAATAATCCTAAACACCTAATGCTGATTGGTTTAATGATACAAAAAGTAATTTGGAAAGAATGGAAGGTTTCCTGGGGCACAGCTGATGATGTGAATGTGAAAAGGCTTCATTTCCCACACTTAAAGAATGGAAACAACATGCAATTATGTGGTCTTCAATGAGGTGTTTTCTTTGAAATGGTAGAACTTGGAAACTCTCCATATGAGAAAGGTGGAAAAATTCAAGTCACTGTGCCAGGGTCAGTTTTCTTTTTTTACTTCCTTTATTATTGTTATATTTATTCTTGGCTATAAACATATGCCTTCTCATTTTTTTCCCTTTCTTTTAATATGAAAACCTAATGGGGAGACTGATGAGATGGGCCGAGTCTGTGAAATTAAAATGAACTTTGCAATTTTGTTTATCAGCTTGGGGTCAATGACATAGAAATTCTGTATGTTCTAAATGTAAATATGAACATGACTTCCATGTGCTGAATTCATGTATGCAAAAGGCAGGCCGTTCCCACTCCCTGCCATCACCCACCACCTACCAGTTAACAATTAGCTAGTTAAATAAACCACCTTGGGGTTCTTCGTGCCTGTTCTGCTCGGCACCCTGTGGTGCCAATCCAAGCTCTTTAAGAGAGATTTGAGCTCAGATCTAGTGCTTGTGATACATTAAGACAGGTGAGAAACTGGCCATTTCTTTTTTTTTAAAATGTTTTCCTTAGAATGGGCTGGACTAGGAGAGCACACGAGTGATCCCAGTACCATAGACATATTTCAAGTGCCACCTAAGTACCAACCTCACTGACTAGATTTTTTTTTTTTTTTTTTTTTTGCCATGCCGCTAGGCTTGTGGGATTTTAGTTCCCTGACCAGGGATCGAACCTGCACCCTCAGCAGTGAGAGCTCGAAGTCTGCTGGACCGCCAGGGAATTCCCCTGACTTGAGTTTTTAAACTAGCCTTAATTAGGTGAGTTAATGACCCACTATTTCTATTATTTTGATTTTCAGAATTGCCCTTATCTCACAATGCCTGATTGCTACCCCCCCACTTACCCACTGCTTGCAGTTACATACTCTTATCTGTCTTACTGGATGTTGTTTTATTCTCACCGTTTCTTTGTTCTTACCAACTCTTGAATTTTTTTTTCTCATGGCTATTTTCCCCATTAAGGTTATTTTTATACCTGGAGGGGGAGATTATAAATATGGCAGTTAAACATAAGGAGCTCAGTTTCTCCTATTCACTCTTTGCCTTCTCTGAGGAGGCATTGTCTACACCTCTCCTCTCTCCTGTCCTTTACCAGACACCAAAATGGCCTGTTCCCCAAACTTTATCAACTCCCTTCTCACTTGGTTTTAAGCTTGGTATTCTATCACTATTTGCGGTTGTCAAAAAGCAGTTTTCCCCAATTTCTATATTTGTTCTTCAACGTTTGGGGACAGAAAGGCAAAGAGCAAAGTGAGCCTAAGAGAAGAGAGAAAAGAGAACAGACTCAGGGGAGCTGAGTGCAAGCTTTGACCTTGCTGGTTTGCTGGACGTCCTTGGGCCAGACCTGATCACTCTTGGCTCATGGTCCTCACATGCAAAGTGAGGGGCTCAAAATAGAACGTCCAGGGTCATTTCCACTGGAGACTGGATCATTTCCTCACCTATAAAATGACCATACCATTAGCGCCTGACTTATATAGTATAGACTTAGGATTGAATCAGATTTTATGTGTATGTTTTACATGGTCTCTGTCATCGAGCAAGAGCTCACAAAGTCAATAATAGTAAACCCTGCAATAGAGCTAATTGGATACAATCCTCTGCCCAGCCCCTTTCTCAACTAAAATTGTTTTCTTCTGTGGGACAGAGTGAGGGAGGAGAAAGTAGGGAAAAGAGTTCTCAGGAAGTTCCGTGAGAGAGTAGGTCTCTGGGTCCCCAGTATTCTTCTAGCCCATTCACCTTGGATCAGATCAACAAAACAGTTTCCAACGAAGCTGCAGAATCCTGGCATCACTGTCGCCTGTCTTGGGAGTTCCAAACAGCCAGAGTACATAGAATCAGTGTGCAAGGCAGAGTGGACAACCCCTCCCAGACAGCAGTGAACAGCAGCTAGCATGAGGTTGGATTTGAATTATGTGGCCAAACCCTGGAAGAACCCAGCTAGCTGTGCAGAATCATCTCAGTTACTTGGTTCACTTTGCAATAACAAGACGCTGCATTTTGTAAATTTCAGGTTCTTAGATCCCATTTACCATATTTAGTTTATTTCTGGGTGAAATACATCTATTCACAGAGAAAGCTATTATATATTCCCCCAATCCAAGGCCCTAAGTGTAGATACCCCCTTTCTTATAGTTGTCATGCCTCATTTCTTAGGTTTAGAATCATTCAAGACTATTTTGTTTCCAAGTAATAGAAGTCTAACTCAAACTGGCTTAAACCTCAAAGAGGATTTATTGGTTCAAATATTTGAAAAGTCAGGCCTAGCTGCATCCAGGGACTCAAAAAAATCAATTAGGGCTTGGTCTTTTTCTCTTATTCTCTGTCACACCTCTTGTCCAAACTTTTCTCTGTTAATTAAAGTCCCAGACAGGTTATTGCCTTGTGGTAGCCTAGGTAAACCCAGCCCTTCATTCTACCAGCTTCACATCTAGCAAATATAGAACTTTTCTTCCATAATTGTGTCTCACTGTACTGACTAGGGTCACATAACTTTTCCCCATCCAAACAGTCTGTCCAACTGGATGGAAGATATTGAACAATCCAGTCACCATGCCACTCCTGGTTTGGGGTCAGCCCTACCTGGTCCAAATGGGCTACGGTAGGGACAGGATCGTATTCCAAAAAGAAAGAGGATTCCTTTAACACAGTCCTCTTCTGGACAGGACTAGGTACCCATCACACATCTCTTTCCTGGAATTTGGTGCTTAAAATAAGAAACAGACTCACAGACATAAAAAACAAACTTATGGTTGCCAAAGGGGAAATGTGAGGGGGAGGGGTAAATTGAGAGTTTGGTATTGATGTATACACATTACTATATTTAAAACAGATAAACAACAAGGACCTACTGTATAGCACAGGGAACTCTGCTCAATACTCTGTAATCCTAAATGGGAAAAGAATTTGAAAAAGAATAGATATATGTATATGTATAACTGAATCGCTTTGCTGTACACCTAAAACTAACACAACATTGTAAATCAACTACAGACCATTATAAAATAAAAGTTAAAAAAATAAACCATAGAGAAACCTAAAAAATAAAAAATTTAAAAAAAGAAAAGAAAAAGCACTTTCAATTGTTCAGTTGAATATTCAGAATAAATCCTAGTTTCTAGGTTGAATGCCCTGCAGAAGCTGGCATTTAAAGTGATAACTAGAAACATGGGAACATGCTAGTGTATAACGATAGGTAGAAAAATATAAAACACAAATGTTTTATGTACATAAAGGTCACAGTTACATAGATAAAGCCTGGAAGGGAAGTTTAAAATATGAAAATAGTTATTTTAGTATTAGAATGTTTATAGTTTTCCCTTTAAAAAATATCTTTATCTACACGGTTTTCAAAAAACGAAAAGAGAAAGCAAAGTGAATGAATGAAAGTTGACCTCATTAGACAGAATGCGTGTGTGTGCAGTTCGTCTTGACATCATGACAACTGCCTTCAGCGTATTCGTAGGAGCTTCGAGAGAGATTCCTGTGTCCTTCATAGCATAGTGCCTGGGTCAAATGTTACACTTTCTCTCTTACTAAAGACTGGCCCTGCATTTCACTGATTTTTTACGTTACCAAGATATTACACTTATTCAATCTTACTAGATGTTAATCCTTCACATTTTCTCGCCTTGATATCCCTCACTTTGATTTCTGTTTTCTCCATAGCATAGAATTAAATTATCCAGTCTCTTTCCCTTACCCTTGCTTCAAGGTTTCACCAGTCAGTTATGAGTCCTGGATTAGGGCGTTTGGCGATAGGCAGCTCAGGATCAGAATGGCACCCCTGCAATGCCACCGGGTTCCTGGGCTCTCTACATTTTTCCATTCTGCCATTCTGACTTAAGAACCTTGAAACGTGAAAGCCTGACTATTACTATTCTTTGATCATTTGTCTATTTATTTATTTATTTATTTATTTATTTATTTATTTATTAAACATCTTTATTGGAGTATAATTGCTTTACAATGGCGTGTTAGTTTCTGCCTTACAACAAAGTGAATCAGCCACACATATACACATGTTCCCATATCTCCTCCCTCCTGCATCTCCCTCCCTCCCACCCTCCCTATCCCACCCCTCCAGGTGGTCACAAAGCACCCAGCTGATCTCCCTGTGCTATGCGGCTGCTTCCCACTAGCTATCTATTTTACATTTGGTAGTGTATATATGTCCATGACACTCTCTCACCCTGTCACATCTCACCCCTCCCCCTCCCCATATCCTCAAGTTCATTCTCTAGTAGGTCTGTGTCTTTATTCCCGTCTTGCCACTAGATTCTTCATGACCTTTTTTTTTTTTCCCTTAGAGTCCACATATATGTGTTAGCATACTGTATTTGTTTTTCTCTTTCTGACTTACTTCACTCTGTATGACAGACTCTAACTCCATCCACCTCATTACAAATACCTCCATTTCATTTCTTTTTGTCTATTTATTTTTATTTAGGGTTCTTGATATTACCCATTTTAAAGAAAGAAGAGGACAAGTCAACTGATTTTATGAGTAAGCCATTCCAATATTTAGAAATTAAATCTCTAGGATATTTTTCTTTATTTTCAAACTAATTTTGTAATCTATGTTTTTTCTTTCTGTTCTCTCTTAGTTAGAATGGAAGAAGAGTGTATTGTTATTCATGGGAAAATTCTTAAAGTTTGTTATTATTTGTTCTCTCTACATCATAATTTTCCTGTTGAATCTTAGTCCGTATTCTTTACCCAGTTACTTGCATGAATTCCTCTGTACCCTCGTCTATCCTCAAAATCTATCTTTATGAGTATAGATGTGACAATGGCACTTTGTTATTTTAAAACTGGGTCCCACCACTTCCCCAGGTGTCTGAGTGTGGCCTCGTCACTTATTGATCTGAGTTTTTGTTTTCTCAGCAGTAAAATGGGGATGATTGTGTCTACTTTTCATGGTTGCGGAAGGTATTGAGTGAAAAATATTAGATTGATCATAGCAACTTGACTATATTTGACCTACAAAAGTGGTAATGTCAGGTGGCTAAGCACAGAGCCATAGGTGGTGTTTCCGTAAATGGTATTTGTCACAGTGATAGGGGTAGAGAGCACAGAAAGTTTAGGAAAATAAGAGGTCTACTTTGCAGTTCCAATACGCAAAGCCTTGGTATCATTCAGTCCAAGTTAAAGAGGACAGTTCACCCTGGCTCAGGGCCAGACTGAGGCAACATTCAGTGGTAAGCAGCTCTTAGCAAGTTGGAGAGGTCAGGCATTTCTTGTAAACAGAGAAGATACATGCAGTCTTGGATGAAAACCTTGAGGGGTAGATGAGAGCCTCTGATGAGATACAACTTGTCCTACCTAAAGCTATAGAGTTCTCTAAAACGTTCTCACCCCAGCAATATCAGGTATTTTAGGGACCATCTATGGCATTCATACTGAAGGACTTACAAAGGGAAATGAAAAAGCTCTTGCACCGCAAAGATTCATTAGATTGAAATAAAACAGAAATGGCAGATGAAATACAATTAGTAACTCTGTGTGGTTCAGAGAGGAAATTTGTGCTTACGTGTTGAGCATTTGAGACAGAAAGGCTGAGACCTCTTCAGTGTTAGCATGTCAGCGTCAAGGTGGGCACGTGAGCTGTCCAGCATGAGATGAAGATGCGACACTCTTCTGTCTCTTCAATGGATTCTTTAATTCAGTGACGAGTGTGTCAATGATCAGCAGCTAAAGTTAAGAGTTATGACAACATTGAGTAAAACCATATAAACAATCACTACTGACAGTCCTAGCTGCGAGGATGTGTCTGGGCATAGGGTTGGCCATATAAGAGGAAAAGGGATGGGTGGTGGACATGGATGAGGCATGGAGGTGATGGAAACCAAAGGAGTCCCTTTTCTTGCTACCTTTCTTTATTCACAAAGCCTTCTCAAGGAAAGACTTTGAAAGTGGAAGAAGAGGGACCCAGAGAAAAATGTCCTTTTCCCCCTCTATTAAACCTTTGATTTGCATCCTTCTGTTCAGTAAAGAACTTTTTCACCAGTACCTCATTTGAGCCATACAACAATCCAAAAACATAGACTGAATGAAAGTCATTGATTTCATGTGACAGATGAAGTAACTAAGCCTCAAGAAAATTTAGCGATTTGCCTGAGGATGAGCTTAGATTGTAAATTGGGTCTTTCCGTCTCCCAATATATTTCTGTTTTCACGAAGGAATTTTATTCATGTGCATTATTTGACATTGAACTACTCTTTTTGCTACTTTGTGCTATTAATGTCTATTAAAAGGAAAATTGGAATCTGGGCCGTGGAGCAGTATAGGATTAGAAATCAAACAATATATGTCTAGTTAATTCAGTGAATACTTGATTAATATTTGGCAGTTGCATTTTCATTACAATAATAATTAATTAGAATTTCTAGATAAACAACTTCACGCAATTGCTGTGAGAATTAAATGTGATAATGTATGTGAAAGTGTCTACCACGGTGACTGGCAGTTAGAAGGGACTCAATTAGTTGAATATGAATCTTATCAAGACTCATTTTCATGAAGATTTCTTTGAGGTAAAACTTTACTCTTTGTTAAGAAATGAACAATGGGGAAGAACCGTAGAAGGCTACCATTAAGAACTAACTTCTGAAAAGCAAACCTCAGGATTTCAGTTTGGAATCTCTCCTACCTCATCACCATTTCAAAATCTCTAAGATGTAACTTGTAGTCCTCCCATATAAATTTTTTCTCTCATTCCTTCTTTTTGCTAATGGTGTCAACTAGCCTCAAAGTCATGAATCCCTTTGATGACGGCAACATTTGTTGGCTTTTATCTTTTAGATAATGGTCACAACAATTGCTTCTTTTATTTGTTTGCTTTTCTCTCTCAATTGTTAGTACCATTAAGGTAAGAGTCCCTATGCTATAATTCTGTGTTTCTAGTAGAATCTAAACCAATCCTAAAAATATTGTAGTAGCTCAATAGATATTTATCAAGTTGAAATGGATTGAACTAGACTCTACCAATGGGGTTTTGTTTTGGGGTATTTATAATAAGCTTGCACAGAGCTGTCACCAGGTGGCGGCAAACATGGAAAGCCAAAGGTTTGACTTTGTTCAATTAAAAAAAAATTGCTCGTCACATAATTTGCATATAATTTTAAATTATGACTTAATACAGCTTCCTTAAATTTTTTTTAACCTTTCCAGTGTGTGTGTCTGTGTGTGTGTGTGTGTGTATTTTAATTGAAATGCATCTTGAATAATATCAATGCATTAGCAATTGTGTAATTTTTATGGTTAGGGGAGATGATATACAATCTTTTGAGAATTAGAGATACTTCAGGGCATAGTTTTAAATAAATGTATTTTGGGTTTAAAATGAAGAAAGAATGCTAATCTTCATCGATATTTTAAAAGGGGAAATGTGTCCCAAATAGTCAAAGCTCCTGTGAAATTGGGAGCCAGGTAAGTTTTGTCATAAGCTGTGTAGAAACCTTATCGTGGTATGATTTTTTGGTGAAATTTCTGTCATTGGTCCTTTTCATGAATATTTATTCAGATCCCAATGGAAATCATTGCTCATCTAAAAGGGAGTTAACAATCCTTAATAGCCTCTTCTGATTTGATTGATGTTTTTGTCACTTTCCTTGAAGTAAATAGGTTCCATTAGCATACCAAATATGCTATCTGTCCTTTTACCTCTACAGGCACTTAACTGACCACTCACTTAAGATTTAAATATCCCACCTAGGGTTTTGTTGTCAGTTCAGGGTCAATGTTTCCAGGGAGAAAAGGAAAGACCTTTATTTAACTAGTGAACAGTTCCAAAATGTAAGAAAAATAGTTTTCTTGGTATTAAAATCTACTCAAGTTAGAACAGTTATTTATTCTGCCTTCAAAGTATGTAAAATGTCAAAATAGTTGAGATTATTGAAATCAGTGTGTATTGAGCAAAACAAACAAACAAAAATACTTGGGAAAATTGGGAAGTGGTTAAAACATTCAAGAGTCTTGAATCAAAGAGATAAAAATAATTCTTAAAACCAAGGCATGGCATCTGGAGCTCAATAAATCTTAGTAAAAGACCTATTCATACATATTCTCCCAGAGTGTAAATGGATCCCAGAGAGACGTGTGGAATTGTGGTTACTTTTTCAGGCCACTGAAGTTTAGAGTTAATTAAAGGGTATGGAGTGGCCTGGAAGAGGTCACTCTTGGGACAGCCCTAATTTTTCCAAGGCACTTGGGTACCATTCACATAAGCTCAGGGCCAATAAGAAACCAGAAGTGCTCTACACCCTCAGTTTAACATATTTCACTTTCCCCCCGACAGATTCCTTTTTGAGTAGATTTCATGGAGATTGTATATTTGCTATCATCATATATTTGTGATCCCAGCTCATGATATAGAGATCAAGAGGGGGATGTGGATGAGTGTGAGGGGAGATGAGGGGCAGGTCAGAGGGGCCCAATACATCAATTGATAGGATGGATAGGCTTTTGATGGTCTGATGCTTTCAGGTGTGGAGAAACAAGACTAAGTTCGTTTATTTGACCAGTTGTTTACAAAAATGTTCCTTAATGATGCCAAACTCTTAAAATGCCTCAAGGTAATTGATTTGAGTAATTTTTTAAGTATAGAGAAGAAGAATGGTATGTATAACAAACAATTCTGTGCTTCAAGTTGTAAGCCTTTGACTCCCAGTTCTGACACTTTAATGTAGATACTCTCTGAATTTGTTTCCTTTCTTAGGGAAAAAAGATAAAAAAGAAAAGAGCTGTGAGCACAATTTGGTGAGATAATGTAGAACATGAAAACACTTTACAAAGGTAAATTACCAATCAAGTAAAGAGTACTGTTGAAATAACTTTCTAGATCCAAGATGGAGCTGCTCCTGCCTGGGGTGCCACGTCAGCAAACCGAAACTTAGATGACTTTCAGTCCCTGTAAATGCTCCCCTTGACCAGAAACGCTGTCTATCCAATCAGCCAGTCCCCACACCTGGAGCCCGCTCTGGGCTCTGTACTTATTTCCTTGTTCCTTCTCACCCCAACCAAGGTTGGCTACGTGGCCCCAGCCAGAAATATATTTTCTATTTTTCTCTCCCTTGTTCTTTATTCCTTGTCCTGTACAAGCTTCCTGTCTTCTATCCCATTTTGCAGTTCTTCAAATGGAGACTGTCCACTTCATAAAGTGTTAAATAAAGTTTGTGTCACCGAAATTGTCTTCTTTAATCAAGTTTTAACACGACTATTTCAAACATCTCTTTGTTTTGAAATAACAGTAATTTCAGATTTACAGAAAAGTTGCATAAATCAGTACAATCCTTTCATATACTTTCACCCTGATCCCCAAATGTTAACATTTTACTACTTTTGCTTAGTCCTTCCTTCTCTTTTCTGTCTCTCTTTCTGTCCCTCTTTGTCTCTCTCTATGGATTTTTTTCAGAACCATTTGAGAATAAATTGTGGGGGTAATGCCTCTTTCCCCCTAAATACTTCAGTATGTATTTCCTAAAAGCAAGAACATTTTCTTACATAGTCACGGTACACAATAAGGAAATTAACAGTTAATATAGTACCATTATCCAATTTACAGAGCTTATTCAAATCTCACCAGTTGCTTTCTAATGTCTGAGATTTACTACCACCAAATGGCCAGCAATTTTAGAAATGTGCACTGGAACACATCTGATTCCTAGGAGTCAGAGAAAATGGGAAGGAAAAATAATGAAAACAAAGTGTGGCAGTTTTACTTTCTGAATAAAAGCCCACTTTTTTTTTCTTTAAAACATTCCTTCTGAAAATACTGTGTCCATCTTCGCATAGAGGGTCAACACTGGAGAAGTGATGACAATTTACCCATTAATTCATACTTCATGAATTCAGCAAAATTCAGTGAATTTATTGAATCACCACTATATGCCAAATAACTCTGCTTAAGTATTAGGAAAACTGAAATATGGTTTTGCCTGAAAGGAGTTGCAAATGCTGTTGGGAAGATACTCTTTTCAATATGGATAAATAATTGATTCAAGAAAACATGAAGGGGAGAGAAGAAAAGAAAAAAGAAGTTTCTCCTTCACATGACTTTAGATACAAAAGGGAGAATATAATTTCATGAGTTGTGTTGCCAAGGATTGGGACATGGGTGAAGGATTATTTGTTTCCCTGACATAGGGAACACATATGTTTAAGTCCTATAAATCCAGAAATAGAGTATTAGTTCACTTTCTACCTCTCTATTATTTGGAATTACAAGCTTATCTGAATCAATAGATTCAGATTTTTTTTGAAATATGGATAAATATTATTTTAAAGATTACAGCATAATAGACATAGAATGGAAATTTTTCTAAAAAATTTCACAGTTCCCCTTTATTTTTGAAATTAAGGTAATCATTCCTTCTAATTAAATTTCCTTAGTCCACATATTAATTTAGATAGAGTATAAAATAAAAGGGGAAATATACAGAATAATTTTGAGACATACACATCTCCCATAGGTGATACATACTTTGGGAAATATTATTCGGATATAGTCATTTTTTGCAAAGACTAAGCAAGACACATGTGCTAAAATAAAAATTGAAGCAAAAAAAAAAGCACTAAAACCAAATTCAACTAACTTACTTTAATACTGATGGTGGATTACCTTAAGTTTTTTATAATAGTAGACAAGGGATGTATAAATATAGATACTTTTCTTTATCAAATTTGGGAGACATATGATTATCTTTCAGGTATGAGGTATATTTCCACCTGGTCAAGTATCTCTAAGGGCAATGGTACACAGGAAATCAAATGGTACACACATGGGTAGTATGATGAATAAATAAAAAGGAACTATCCAGGTATCTTTTAAGCCTAGAATACTGTCTTAGACATTAGGTACCTCAGAACCAGTAATTTGAAGAAAAATTGCAGTTAGGCCAGGGGAAAGCAACTACAGTGATTAAGAGAAGGAAGGGATTAATTTATAAGAAAAGATTTAAGTAGACAAATGTATAGCTAGGCAAGTAATGACTATGGGGTATATTATAAGATTCTACAAACATTTGAAAGTTAAAAAGGTGGGAGTAGAATTATTTAAAATGATATAAAAGAGTAAGTTACCAGGAGTAATGTAGTCAGAAGAACTCTTCAACATTGAAAATCATTAGTTTTTGGAAAACTCTTCTAATAGGAAGTTAAAAGTACCTGTTCTTTCTGAAGATTTGAAACAAGGTAGGAAATGATTCTTGATTGTGAGTAGTGGTTTTCTGGCAAATGGAAAGACTGATCAAGTCATTTGACTCTCCATCCTTCCCCATGAACAAAAAAGTCAAAGATATTAAATCCGAGATTGGTTAACATAGGGTCTACCAATTACTCAAGAGCTCACATTAATCTCTAGTGCCCCAATAACATTTTTAGATAGTACTACATAATTAAGTTCTCTATTATATGCTAACTTCAGCTGTTTATTATCTTTATTTGGGGGGGTAATAATTGGTTTGAGCCTTCGTATTTTCATTCCAAACAGAGCCTGGCAATGTTGGGCACCCATTATGACCTCAACACATACTTTATTAAGTAGAAAGCTGTATTTACTTTGCAAGCACGGTGTTTATATTTGAGTTGATTCCATAAAATAATATGAGATGCTTACTTGTCCCACCTCTGATTTGGAAGATTTGTTTACGTGTATAAAAAGACTTTTCCACTGCTTCATGCTTCACAAATTGGCTGTCAAATAAAAAGGTCTATCTGAGCTATTCCGTCCTTTCAATTCCTATTTCTGTCTTGGTTTAAACCCTTTTCATTTGCCATGAGTCCAGTGCAAGAGCTCACACTCTCTTTCTAACTTCATTGTTATCCACTTTCTATTCCTCCTCTACCTTGTTGCCAGAGACATCTTTCTAACGCAAATCTGATAGTGTCTTTTGTTGGCTCAAAAGTACTCAGTGGATCACAATTACTTACAGGATAAAGTTTGAACCTATTCATTCAAGTCCTTCGAGGATCTGTCCTCAACTTACTTTTTCAGCCTCATCCCTACTTCCTGGGCTTCGGATCCCAGAGACTACACAGCCCTTCTCGCCCCCGCCTCTGTTCGTGCCATTCTTTTTGCCTAAACCTTTCTTACCCTCCATATTTCCACTCAGATCCATTCAAGAGAAGCTTCATAAGAGACTAATTATTCAAGTTTTTGACTTTTTGGTAGCATTTATGTCACTTACGTGGCTTAAATTAGTTTTGTGTCTCCTTTTCCCATGACGATACATTTCTTCTGGGACAAAATCTGGATCTGATTCACCACCACACTCCTGAACATGTGGTCTTGTATATTGTAGGTTCTCAATAAGTTTTTATGGAATGACAGAATGCTCACCATCTTCATGTGGAAGAAATTCCAGAAACTAACAATATGGCAAAACAGATGGGTTTTTCCAACTATATTGGATTTTCCTAAACCCTGTAATAGGGCAAGGTATAATATGCAACTTTTTTTTAGGTTTCTTTAGGTAGTTTTCAGACTTGACTCCATTCAAGCAATGTAAAAGTGAAATATTCTATGACAAAATTCCTCCTCTACAATATTCTGACTCCTGAGCCGTGAGCTTTTCTTTTCAGCCATTATCAACACCAGACATACTATATAATTATTTAATTAATTATGACTTCTTTTCTATTTTTGCACTCTGAACTGTAAGCATCATGAAAGTAGTGCTTTGTTTTTGTTCCTTGCTTTATCCCCACTGCTCTCAACAATGCTTGACAAGAGCAAGTGTTTAGTAAGTATTTGTTGAATATGTAAGTGAACTTACATTGTGTCATTTGTGTTATTAAAAGAACTACTTTTTTGCTAGGGTTGATTTTTGGACCATTAAGTTAAGCATTTTATAAAGCACAAAGCTTTGAGTCATCCAGAAAACTCACACTGATTCCTCAGAATTTTTATTTATATGTAGGAAATGGTTGACCACTGTTCATGAATGTTAATAGTAGTTGTTAATAATGGCAGTCTTGCAGCACAGAAAAATATTAAATATTTATCTATAAGGTTTTATACTTGTTACAGAAAACAGTACAAACATGAAATCCAACTTAGCTCCCCCAATAATTCTTTGGCTTTGGGGATAATAATGAACCTAATTTGACACTGTTTTTGGCACATTGTTGTACATCATTTGTTTTTCATCATCCTAGTTTTTTCACTGTCATTGAAAAAGTTGTTCCAGTTCCTTTTGGAACTAGAATATCTGCCAACCTGTGGTAGAATCTCTAAAAGGACTTAAACACATTTTAAGAGCTGGGCATGTGCAGCTTCAGGAGGAAAAGACAAATGCATACGTGCCTTAAATTGTATAGGCCAAGGATTGAGCCTTTGATCTTAGACTGACAACTTGTACCAGACACTGGCCTCACCACCCGCATGTGTACATAAGGATTTTGTTAAAGGACTCTGAAAGTGAATATATTCTACTAGCTCCCTTAAAAAAATCAAGTCAACATTTTTTCTGTCTTCTCTCTCTCTTTTTAAGACCTGAACATCTAAGTATTATGATTATCAACTAATTTTGCACCGCATTTGCAATGAAGTGAGATAGAAATCCTAGTTAGTATAGAAGTGAGTAGTAACATAGTTTTTGAGTTTTAAAATTTTCCCCAAGAGTTAAGGGTGTTATTGTTTGTTCTCTTACTATCAGGAGGGAATACTTAATTTCCTTTAAAGAGACCGATTAATTTTTTGCTATATTACCACCACTTCTGTGCGTATGTGTATTGTCTTATTTTTCTTTACCATTTATTGATAATTTGGGGCTTCCATATACTAAAGTTTCTCCAAGTAGAAAACAGCATTTTCTCAGGACTCTCAGGGTTTATACACATATCAAATCTTCTTTAGGGTTAAAATCAGTCAGAGTAAATACTTAATTGAGGAGGAGAGTTTTAATTTTTTTTAAGAAAAGAATGAAACATTGATTTTTGATCGTTTTATAGATTTATTCAATTAAAAATGCCAAATTCACAATGCACACTTCTCAGATAAAATTAGATTATAATCATTAGCATGATTCTACACATGCTAATTTATAGATAAAGGAATGCCAAAGTTAAGACAAATTTGAGGCATATCATTGAGAAGAGTTGGAAAGGATTTTGAATTTATAAAAGCACAAGTTCTATGCCTAGTTTTGCTACAGGTTTTTCTCTGATCTTGGCAAGTCACTAGCTCCATTTGTCTTAGTGTTCCCACCTGTAAAATTGTAGTCATTAGACTTGACACTGCCTTTCTTAAAAGGGGATGTTGTGAGGATGAATAAGGTAAGGCGTTGTGGTAAAATGCTTTGAGGTCTTTAGAAGAAAGGTGTTACATAAATACAGAGTATTATCTCACAAGAAAAATAGCTGCAGAACTTTAAATATAGCTACTCAGAGGCACAATCAACTCCTAATCTATTTTTTTCTCAATGTGGAAAATTCCTTACTTAAAAGAAATGATGTTCACATATTGATTGGCAATTACATCATCACCTCTTACTATTATTGTGTCACTAATAAACTTTTAAAACTTAACTAGTTACTAAACTCCCTATCAATCCTTCTTGTTCTTCACACTGGAAACTGCAGTCATCTTCAGTTCTTTTCTCTCTTTTGACCCCTTAATCCTTACAGCTCTGTGTTGGGGTGCTTATTAGCTCTCTTTTCTTTCTCTTTATATCCCTGGACACCCCCAGTGAGTTATAGTGGCTAAGAGATCATATTTAGGAGCCAGAGCACTTGAGTTCAAACCCCAGATTCTTTATATACTATGCAAACTTGGGCATCTTATTTAACCACCCTGTGCCTCAATTTCCTCATCTATAAAATGGGTATAATGATGATACCTATCTAAACAGGTTGTAGAGGGAAATAAGTAAGCTAATACATGTAAAGCTGCTTATAACTATGCCTGGCATGTAGTAAGTTCTCAATAAACTTTAGCTATTTTTATTATATGGACAACTGCAGTAATCTTGTATTCATTTATTATTCTTTACACTTATTAAGGTGCCTGCATCTTCCAATAGTCGGCCTTTGCAACACAATTGCACTTTCTTTTTTAAGTTATTCCTTCTTCAATTTTGTCTTTTTTTGGAGTTTTTTTTGACATTTTATATAAGATGGCATTTATTTGAAAATAAATATGAAAATTAAATAAATGTCCATACATATTAGGTTTAAACAAACCCAGAAATGTCATGAGCCAAGTGAACAGAGGAGGTAAAATTCTGTTCCTTCAGGTCTATGGTCTTCCATGGTTTCTTCTCAGTTCTCATCCTTTGAAATGTCTTAACTCCCATGTTCTATGTACTATTCAATAAAGTAAATTTGTTCTGAGCTTGTACAATACTGTGTTCATGCACCCTGCTAGGCCGAAAGACACAGAGATTAATAAAGCCCTTGAGTTCTCATTCTCTAGGAACTCACATGAGTGTGATAATTTTTGATAATAGTGTGTAGAGATTTTAAGAGTATAAACCAAGGAAAAGCAAACTCTCTCTGTAAAGGGCCAGACAGAAAATATTTTAGGCTTTGTGGGCCACATATGGCCCCTACTGAATATTCACTATTTTCCCCCTTTACAATCTTTTAAGAATGTAAAAACCATTCTTAGCTCAAGATCCTTTTTCAATTTTGAATTGAATCCTCCCCAAGCCCCCAAACGATCATCTTCTAGTTCCTAATCATGAGCTTAAAATTAAACTTCTAACATTCCTCATGAACCACTTGCATCTACGCAAACTATCTGCCCACAATTGCCAATAACATAGGCAGGTGTGATCCTTCAGGCAGGTAAATATCCCTGTCATTCTTCACCATTGTATCATCAGCCTCCACTCTGAGCAGCTCCATTTCTTTTGGAAAATATATACTCACCCTTTCCCTGCTTCACATCTCTGCTTCGCTATGGAGCCATTTCCAATAATTTACTCCTTCTTCCTACCTATCTAATCACTTCAAGAATATTAACACATCAGCACATTGTGTAGATTATTAATGTACAACTGAATTATATTAAGTAGTTGATGTATTTGTATTTTTACGTACAGTATAACTTTATATTATTTTTTTATTTTTTAGAAATCAATCATGTTTATTTCACAAATCGGACTCTTGCATTCTTATTCTTTTTTTTTTTAAACATCTTTATTGGAGTATAATTGCTTTACAATGGTGTGTTAGTTTCTGCTTTATAACACACTGAATCAGCTATACATACACATATGTCCCCATATCTCCTCCCTCTTGCGTCTCCCTCCCACCCTCCCTATCCCACGCCTCTAGGTGGTCACAAAGCACAGAGCTGATCTCCCTGTGCCATGCGGCTGCTTCCCACTAGCTATCTACATTTGGTAGTGTATATATGTCCATGCCACTCTCTCACTTCGTCCCAGCTTACCCTTCCCCCTCCCCGTGTCCTCAAGTCCATTTTCTACTTCTGCATCTTCATTCCTGCCCTGCCCCTAGGTTCTTCATAACCTTTATTTTTTTTAGATTCCATATATATGTGTTAGCATACGGTATTTGTTTTTCTCTTTTTAACTTACTTCACTCTGTATGATAGCCTCCAGGTCCATCCACCTCACTACAAATAACTCAGTTTCGTTTCTTTTTATGGCTGAATAATATTCCATTGTATATATGTGCCACATCTTCTTTATCCATTCATCTGTTGATGGACACTTAGGTTGCTTCCATGTCCTGGCTCTTGTCAATAGAGCTGCAATGAACATTGTGGTACATGACTCTTTTTGAATTATGGTATTATCAGGGTACATGCCCAGTAGTGGGATTGCTGGGTTGTATGGTAGTTCTATTTTTAGATTTTTTAAGGAACCTTCATGCTGTTCCCCATAGTGGCTGTATCAATTTACATTCCCATCAACAGTGCAAGAGGGTTCCCTTTTCTACGCACCCTCTCCAGCATTTATTGCTTGTAGATTTTTTGATGATGGCCATTCTGACCAGTGTGAGGTAATACCTCATTGTAGTTTTTTTTTTTTTTTAATTTATTTATTTTATTTTTGTCTGTGTTGGGTCTTCGTTTCTGTGTGAGGGCTTTTTCTAGTTGTGGCAAGCAGGGGCCACTCTTCATCACAGTGCGCGGGCCTCTCACTATCGTGGCCTCTCTTGTTGCGGAGCACAGGCTCCAGACGTGCAGGCTCAGCAGTTGTGGCTCACGGGCCTAGTTGCTCTGCGGCATGTGGGATCCTCCCAGACCAGGGCTCGAACCCGTGTCCCCTGCACCGGCAGGCGGACTCTCAACCACTGCACCACCAGGGAAGCCCCCTCATTGTAGTTTTGATTTGCATTTCTCTAATAATTAGTGATGTTGAGCATCCTTTCATGTGTTTGTTGGTAATTTGTATATCTTCTTTGAAGAAATGTCTGTTTAGGTCTTTGGCCCATTTTTGGATTGGGTTGTTTGTTTTTTTGATATTGAGCTGCACGAGCTGCTTGTAAATTTTGGAGATTAATCTTTTGTCAGTTGCTTTATTTGCAAATATTTTCTCCCATTCTGAGGGTTGTCTTTTTGTCTTGTTTATGTTTTCCTTTGCTGTGCAAAAGCTTTTAAGTTCCATTAGGTCCCATTTGTTTATTTTTGTTTTTATTTCCATTACTCTAGGAGGTGGGTCTAAAAGGATCTTGCTGTGATTTATATCATAGAGTGTTCTGCCTATGTTTTCCTCTAAGAGTTTTATACTGTCTAGCCTTACATTTAGGTCTTTAATCCATTTTGAGTTTATTTTTGTGTATGGTGTTATGGAGTGTTCTAATTTCATTCTTTTACATGTGGCTGTCCAGTTTTCCCAGCACCACTTATTGAAGAGGCTATCTTTTCTCCATTGTATATTCTTGCCTCCTTTGTCAAAAATTAGGTGATCATATGTGTGTGGGTTTATCTCTGGGCTTTCTATCCTGTTCCATTGATCAATATTTCTGTTTTTGTGCCAGTACTATACTGTCTTGATTAATGTAGCTTTGTAGTCTGAAGTCAGGGAGCTTGATTCCTCCAGCTCCGTTTTTTACCACAAGATTGCTTTGGCTATTTGGGGTCTTTTGTGTTTCCATACAAATTGTGAGATTGTTTTGTTCTAGTTCTGTGAAAAATGCCGTTAATAATTTGTTAGGGATTGCACTGAATCTGTAGATTGCTTTTGGTAGTATAGTCATTTTCACAATGTTGATTCTTCCAAACCAAGAACATGGTGTATCTCTCCATCTGTTTGTATCATCTTTACTTTCTTTCATCAGTGTCTTATAGTTTTCTGCATACAGATCTTTTGTCTCCTTAGGTAGGTTTATTCCTAGGTATTTTATTCTTTTTGTTGCAATGGTAAATGGGAATGTTTCCTTAATTTCTCTTTCAGATTTCTCATCATTAGTGTATAGGAATGCAAGAGATTTCTGTGCATTAATTTTGTATCCTGATACTTTACCAAATCCATTGATTAGCTCTAGTAGATTTCTGGTAGCATCTTTAGGATTCTCTATGTATAGTATCATGTCATCTGGAAACAGTGATAAAACAGTGATAGAGTTGCTTGTCTTTTGGGATGCTTTGTATTTCTGCGGTGTCTGTTTTAACTTCTCCTTTTTCATTTCTAATTTTATTGATTTGAGTCCTCTCCCTCTTTTTCTTGATGATTCTGGCTAATGGTGTATCAATTTTGTTTATCTTCTCAAAGAACCAGCTTTTAGTTTTATTGATCTTTGCTATTGTTTTCTTTGTTTCTATTTCATTTATTTCTGCTCTGATCTTTATGATTTCTTTCCTTCTGTTAATTTTGGGTTTTGTTTGTTCTTCTTTCTCTAGTTCCTTTAGGTGTAAGGTTGGACTGTTTTTTTGAGATTTTTCTTGTTTCTTGAGGTAGGCTTGTATAGCTGTAAACTTCCCTCTTAAAACTGCTTTTGCTGCATCCCATAGGTTTTGGATCATTGTGTTTTCATTGTCATTTGTCTGTAGGTATTTTTTGATTTCCTCTTTGATTTCTTCAGTGATCTCTTGGTTATTTAGTAACGTATTGTTTAGCCTCCATGTGTTTGTGTTTTTTACATTTTATTCCCTGTAATTCGTTTCTAATCTCATAGCATTGTGGTCAGAAATGATGCTTGATATGATTTCAATTTTCTTAAATTTACTGAGACTTGATTTGTGACTCAAGATGTGATCTATCCTGGAGAATGTTCCATGCACACTTGAGAAGAAAGTGTAATCTGCTGTTTTTGGATGGAATGTCCTATAAATATCAATTAAATCTATCTGGTCTATTGTGTCATTTAAAGCTTCTGTTTCCTTATTTATTTTCATTTTGGATGATCTGTCCATTGGGGTAAGTGAGGTGTTAAAGTCCCCCACTATTACTGTGTTACTGTTGATTTCCTCTTTTATAGCTGTTAGCAGTTGCCTTATGTATTGAGGTGTTCCTATGTTGGCTGCATATATATTTATAATTGTTATATCTTCTTCTTGGATTGATCCCTTGATCATTATGTAGTGTCCTTCCTTGTCTCTTGTAACATTCTTTATTTTAAAGTCTATTTTATCTGATATGAGTATAGCTACTCCAGCTTTCTTTTGATTTCCATTTGCATGGAATATCTTTTCCCATCCCCTCCCTTTCAGTCTGTATGTGTCCCTAGGTCTGAAGTGGGTCTCTTGTAGACAGCATATATAGGGGTCTTGTTTTTGTATCCATTCAGCAAGTCTGTGTCTTTTGGTTGAGTATTTAATCCATTCACGTTTAAGGTAATTATCGATATGTATGTTCCTATGACCATTTGCTTAATTGTTTTGGGTTTGTTTTTGTAGGTCCTTTTCTTCTCTTGTGTTTCCCACTTAGAGAAGTTCCTTTAGCATTTGTTGTAGAGCTGGTTTGGTGGTGCTGAATTCTCTTAGCTTTTGCTTGTCTGTAAAGCTTTTGATTTCTGCATCGAATCTGAATGAGATCCTTGCCGGGTAGAGTAATCTTGGTTGTAGGTTCTTCCCTTTCACCACTTCAAGTATATTATGCCACTCTCTTCTGGCTTGTAGAGTTTCTGCTGAGAAAATCAGCTGTTAATCTTATGGGAGTTCCCTTGTATGTTGTCATTTTTCCCTTGCTGCTTTCAATAATTTTTCTTTGTCTTTAAGTTTTGCCAACTTGATTACTATGTGTCTCGACGTGTTTCTCCTTGGGTTTATCCTGTATGGGACTCTCTGAACTTCCTGGACTTTGGTGGCTATTTCCTTTCCCATGTTAGGGAAGTTTTCGACTATAATCTCTTCAAAGATTTTCTCGGGTCCTTTCTCTCTCTCTTCTCCTTCTGGGACCCCTACAATGTGAATGTTGTTGCATTTTATGTTGTCCCAGAGGTCTCTTAGGCTGTCTTCATTTCTTTTCATTCTTTTTTCTTTATTCTGTTCCACAGCAGTGAATTCTACCATTCTGTCTTCCGGGTCACTTATCTGTGCTTCTGCCTCAGTTATTCTGCTATTGATTCCTTCTAGTGTAGTTTTCATTTCAGTTATTGTATTGTTCATCTCTGTTTGTTTGTTCTTTGATTCTTCTAGATCTTTGTTAAACATTTCTTGCATCTTCTCGATCTTTGTCTCCATTCTGTTTCTGAGGTCCTGGATCATCGTCACTATCAGTATTCTGAATTCTTTTTCTGGGAGGTTGCCTATCTCCACTTCATTTAGTTGTTTTTCTGGGGTTATATCTTGTTCCTTCATCTGGTACATAGCCCTCTGCCTTTTCATCTTGTCTATCTTTCTGTGAATGTGGTTTTTGTTCCACAGGCTGCAGGATTGTAGTTCTTCTTGCTTCTGCTCTCTGCCCACTGGTGGATGAGGCTATCTAAGAGGCTTGATGGGAAGGACTATTTTCTCCATTCTTTTTCCAAGATTTTGGATCATCTTTACTATCATTACTCTGAATTCTTTTTCAGGTAGACTGCCTATTTCCTCTTCATTTGTTTGGTCTGGTGGGTTTTTACCTTGCTCCTTCATTGGCTGTGTGTTTCTCTGTCTTCTCATTTTGCTTAACTTACTGTGTTTGAGGTCTCCTTTTTGTAGGCTGCAGGTCATAATTCCTGTTGTTTTTGCATCTGCCTCCAGTGGCTAAGGTTGGTTCAGTGGGTTATGTAGGTTTCCTGGTGGAGGGGACTAGTGCCTTTGTTCTGGTGGATGAGGCTGGATCTTGTCTTTCTGGTCGGCAGGTCCGTGTCCGGTGGTGTGTTTTGAGGTGTTTGTGACCTTATTATGATTTTAGGCAGCGTCTCTGCTAATGGGTGGGGCTGTGTTCCTGTCATGCTAGTTGTTTGGCATAGGGTGTCCAGCACAGTAGCTTGCTGGTCGTTGAGTGGAGCTGGGTCTTAGCGTTGAGTTGGAGATCTCTTGGAGAGCTTTTGCCATTTGATATTACGTGCAGCTGGGAGGTCTCTTGTGTACCAATGTCCTGAACTTGGCTCTCCCACCTCAGAGGCACAGGCCTGACACCCAGTCAGAGCACCAAGACCCTGTTCACCACATGGCTCAGAAGAAAATGGAGCAAAGAAAGAAAGAAGGAAGGAAAAAATAAAATAAAATAAAGTTATTAAAATAAAAAATAAAAAATAATTATTTAAAAAAATAAAAAATAATTATTAAAAAAAAAGTAATAAAAAAGAAAAAAGGAAAAAGAAAAAAACGGAAAGACAGAATGTTTGGACAAATGGTAAAGCAAAGCTATACAGACAAAATCACACAAAGAAGTGTACTCATACACACTCACAAAAAGAGAAAAAGGAAAAATATATATATATCATTGTTCCCAAAGTCCACCGTCTCAATTTTGGGATTTGCTGTCTATTCAGGTATTCCACAGATGCATCAAGTTGATTGTGGAGATTTAATTCGCTGCTCCTGAGGCTGCTGGGAGAGATTTCCCTTTCTCTTCTTTGTTCGCACAGCTCCTGGGGTTCAGCTTTGGATTTGGACCCGCCTCTGCATGTAGGTCGCCTGAGGGCGTCTGTTCTTCGTTCAGACAGGACGGGCTTAAAGTAGCAGCAGATTAGGGGGCTCTGGCTCACTCAGGCTGGGGGGAGGAAGGGGTAAAGATGCGAGGCAAGCCTGCGGCGGCAGAGGCCAGCATGACGTTGCAACAGCCGGAGACGTGCCATGTGTTCTCCTGGGAAGTTGTCCCCGGATCATGGGACCCTGGCAGTGCCGGGCTGCACAGGCTCCCGGGAGGGCAGGTGTGGACAGTGACCTGTGCTCACACACAGGCTTCTTGGTGGTGGCAACAGCAGCCTTAGCATCTCATGCTGGTCTCTGGGGTCCACGCTGATAGCTGCGGCTCGCGCCCATCTCTGCAGCTCATTTAGGCGGTGCTCTGAATATCCTCCCCTTGTGCACCCCAAAACAATGGTCTCTTGCCTCTTAGGCAGGTCCAGACCTTTTCCCGGACTCCCTCCCGGCTAGCTGTGGTGCACTAGCCCCTTCAGGCTGTGTTCACTCCGCCAACCCCAGTCCTCTCCCTGGGATCCGACCTCCGAAGCCCGAGCCTCAGCTCCCAGCCCCGCCCACCCCGGGCGGGTGAGCAGACAAGCCTCTCAGGCTGGTGAGTGCTGGTCGGCGCCGATCCTCTGTGCGGGAATCTCTCCGCTTTTCCCTCTGCACCCCTGTTGCTGTGCTCTCCTCTGTGGCTCTGAAGTTTCCCCCCTGCCACCCCCCATCTCCGCTCGCTAAGGGCCTTCCTAGTGTGTGGAAACCTTTCCTCCTTCACAGCTCCCTCCCAGAGGTGCAGGTCCCATCCCTATTCTTTTGTCCCTATTTTTTCTTTTTTCTTTTGCCCTACCCAGGTACATGGGGAGTTTCTTGCCTTTGGAGAAGTCTGAGGTCTTCTGCCAGCGTTCAGTAGGTGTTCTGTAGGAGTTGTTCCACATGTAGATGTATTTTTGATGTATTTGTGGGGAGGAAGGTGATCTCCATGTCTTACTTTTCCACCATCTTGAAGGTCTTATATTGCTTTTTGAATCAGGGTGAGACATTATCCATACCAAAGCGAGGAGTCTGGAGACTTTTTCTCTCTTGCCATGGGTACTATAAATTAGAGGGAAATGGGTTTTGTATGTACAGAGTTCTCTGACAGACTTCTAAAATTATCCTTTGTTGATTGTGCAGTTCCAGAGCATACGGCTTCCCTGACTTCCTGTTTAGTCTCTTGGATTCCCAAATTTTAAATGAACTGCTTACTACTGCAAGTTTCAAGCTGAGCGGATATCATATGTAAATAAATTGTTTTAGGAACCTTAGAGAAAAGTTCTAAGAAAACAGTAATAACTACCCATAGAATCATAGAAGCTTGGGGATAGAAAGGTCATAACATGTTATCTATTTTTCAAGACCAAGAAATCACGGTAGACTCTGTTTCTGTTAACTTAATAGAGGGTAATTCTGGAGAATGATCTGATATTTCAATGTCTCCACAAATATCTAATTTTAAATAACACTCGTTTCTTCTTTAAATATATTGTATCATGTGATTTTAGCAAAGCTTAGAGTCCAGAAAATTTCTGACTTGTGAATGAGAGTAGGCATGTGATGTCTAGTGCTGAATTTGAAGTTAATACTATTTTACAGTGTCTACACTTTTTTGTCTCAACTCTTTCCCTCAAAACTTTACTAAAATCTATTCTACTGATTTTACTGGGGACCGGTTGACCCCACCTCATTTCTGGGTTAGACACATAATGTTATAAACGAATAAGTTTAAATTTTATTGGGTACATTTGTAATTTTCATCATTTAGAGCCACAGATTATCTTCAATAGAATACCATGGAATTTTGTTAGAATACTAGGCCCCTCTCCAGATTTACCAAAAATATCCCTGGGGTTGAGTACAGAAATTCTTGTGCACATTGAAGTTTAAGAACCACTGCTTTTGAAGCGTGTCCCCTATTTTGTGTATATTTCCCTTTTGGACTATAGGTATCTTGAGAACCATAATATTTTATATTTTTGCAAAATTTATGGGATTTCTATTTAATTTGCAAGTCCCTTGGCAACCATCCCATCACAAATGCTCAATAAATATTGTTAAAATGAAATGGAATGTATTTGCCGTTTTACACACTTCCAGAAAATCTCACAAGATGTCAGAAAAAAAAAATAACTATATGAAAATGCCTGCTTTCTTCTTTTGAGGTTCCTGAGCACCAGTGTATTAGGTGACAGTTGAACTATGGTGGAAATTGACAAAGCCATTATCGTTTAAGGCAAATATAGCATCCTTCCAAATCTCCAAATTGTGACCAGTTGTAAGCCTTCTGGCCATATCAAATGACATTTGCCCCAAGCATGGTGGTAAAATTGAGAAGAGTAAGACTTCACAGACCTTTTGGCCCAATAATCTTCATAGTTGCTAGTGGCTCCTTACGCTCCAGACCCATATGGCCAAATTCCTTCTTGGTCTCTACTTGATGTCTAACAAGCATCTCAAACTCAACTTTCCCATGTGCTCAGATCAAAGTCCTTGGAGTCATTTTCAACTCCCTTCTCTCTTTTAACTACATCTTCTCCGTGAGCAAATATTTCAGTGCTACTTTCAAAATATGTGTGCAGAACCCAACCACTTTTTAATTTCTTCACTCCATCCCTGGTCCAAGTCACCATCATCTTTGGCTCAGGTCATTGTATTAGCCTCCTAACTTGTCTTTCTACTTCCACATTTGTCTCTTTTTGTCTTTTCTCAACGCAGCAGTCACTGGGAAAAACATTTACCATATTATGTCATTACTAGGCTCAAAACTCTCTGTGCTTCCCATTTCACTCAAAATAAAGCTGAAGCTCTTACAACAAAAATCAGTTTTATTTCAGCAGCATAACCAGTTTTATTTTAGCAACATAATATAATTATATTAGAAGAAAGAAAATGCTGAATTTAGACAACAAATACTTGTTAGCCTTCTTTAAATTAGCTCTTACTATGTGCATTTAAAAAAAGAATTACCCCTATATACAAGCTTTCATTGCACTTTATCCATTAATATTTTTTTTATCAAGTACAATCTTTATTTATTAATATTTATTTACCAAGAAGGGCTCAGTATTTGTCCAAGCACTATGAGTACCCAAGAGTATGTAGAAGACATGGTTTACTGCAAACCCTTGATAAACCTGGGTAGAGTTGGGACAGCCAACCACTGTAATTACAGAAAGATCTTTATTTCCTTTAGCTTACTTACTGCCAGAGATTGAAATCTTTGGTGACTTTTTCTTTAGAAAGAAAAGTTTTATTACTCTTAGTTTTGCTTTAAATATTTCTTCTTTCCTTAGTGTGTTGCCTTTCTAACTTGTTACAATTGTAATGTAGCTCATATGTAGAGGAGATGAGGGAAAGAGTTGAAATGTGGACACTGTCTTCATAACTTTTATATCACTTTGTAATTACACTCCTAAAGAAGAATGTAAATCCTAAAATTAAAAGAAAACCCACCAGTTCAACATAGTGGGTATTTGAAATCAAATAGAAAAAGTAAGCTTTATCCATCTAAAAAAATTAACTTCTCTGTCGGTTGAGAGCACCGAATCTTAACCACTAAACCACCAGGGAAATTGAGACAGTGTTATAAAGATAAAACTAAAATTCTTTTCTTATAAAATTTATAGCCTACTTGGAAATGGTTATTACAGATTTGGTATACTTATATATTTTAATATGCAATAATATGAAATGATATTAAATGACTAATAACCAAATACTTTACAAACATTGGCACCTTTTATTTAATGATGAGAAAATCTGTGATTTCCTAAATTAGCCAATACCTAAAAAAAAAAAAAGTAAACCCAGAGCTGTAGGAAATAAAAACTTTTACTTTTTTTTTTTTAAATCTAAAAATCTCTCTGGGGCCTGATAGCCAATAGAAAATGTTTTACTACCCTATGCCTTTCAGTGATTAGAAGAAGTACCACAGCCAGCCAGCCTCCACTGTATTAGTGCTGTGGCTGTGCAGTCATATTTTTTAGGATGTTATTTTCTTTTCAAGGGAAAAATTGGTAAGAGGTACTTAGACTAAACTATAATCCTATCAATTTTACATAAAATATTGATAAGAAATAAAAATTTAACATCTCTGGCGTGAAGTCACTAGACTGCATAAAATACAAATATATAGATTAAGGAAAGTTAACATAATCTTTTTATGAGAACTAAAATCAATTACATGTCAGCTTTGTAGTATTATAAATGTATTTAGTCAGCATAGAATTTTTCCAGCAGTGTTTTCTGCAGATTGAAATTGACTAACCAGATGTTAAATATTAAGGAGAACTAATCAAAGCATGGTTCAAGAGGCTTTAAAAACAATGATCAAAGGGAGCTATTTATTACCTGATTCATGTTACTGGTGAAATATTGGTTCTGTGATTTTATATTTAACTTAGTTTTTTCAAGATCCCATTTTCTAGCTTTACATTAACAATAATTAGTGTTAATAAATTAACACATAAACTATGTAATTGGATCATTGTGCATAATCATGGTTGGAAGCTTGACTAAGAAATTTAATGCTCAATTCATAGAAATAAAATCTTAGTAGGATATTTATTACATATATAACGTTTAGTAATAAGTATTGAAAAATACTACGATTCACTTGGTCCATGTCTACACACACACACACACATAAAAACAAAAACGTGAACAGTAAGGGATCTTGGAACAATCATATGAAATCATAATTTCATAAAAGTAATTATTCAATTTTTAAAAATATATAAATAATGATTTTGGAGGAATATTTCCAGAAAAGGAATTTCATAGCCTCATAAACTTATCCCCTTATACTCCATTGTGCCAACACTTTTTGTTTATATTTAACAATAACTTTTCATAAGAGCTTAATTGAGCTCATTTTCTCTTGATATATATTTGAGAGAGCAGAGTTGATAGACTTTTCAGTACCTGATGTTATTAATTTTACTATATCACAATATTTTATATGATAATTTATATAATTTAAGAAAACATCTTTCAAAATTTAAAGGTTATGACGAACAATGAAATTCATGACTACTCACACATCATTAAATATATTTTACTAATATATAATGTGTTTTTTTGTATTTCATGTTGGAAGAGAAAAGAGAAATGAGGTCAAAGTAGTAAGGCTATTCAGAATAAGTGTAACCTTATTCATTAATTTTCTTGCTCTACTAAGTTGTTTTTGAACCAATTTTCAGTTGATTTGCTTTAAATTAATTGTATTCTGTTAATAATCACTTTTAAGCAATCATTATTTCAAATTTTCAAAGAAAAAACCTGTTTTGATATGGGTGGTATTGATTCTTCTACAGAAATGAAGATTCTTTTACAGAAATGACATTTATAGATTCTCTGCCTTGATCATGTTAAGTTCCATTATAGTGTTAAAAGCAAATCAAGACAAATTTATTCATTAGAGAAAACGGTGTATAGTCATATACTCCAACCATACATGTCTATCTTTAAATGTCATTAATACACTGTCTTAAAATGGCCCTTTTCAGCTGATTCCAAACCTACCTTCTCCAAAAATTCTCCCACCAGATGGATCATATCCCACTCTTACAGCTCCCTTTGGCTTTCCCCCTCAGTTTTACTGAGACATAATTGACATATAACATTGTATTAGTTTCCGGTGTACAACATAAAGATTTGATATATGTATATATTGCAAAATGGTCACCACTTTAGTTAACATCCATAACCTAGCATAGTTACAATTTATTTTTTGTGATGAGAACTTTTAAGATTTACTCTCTTAGCAATTTTCAAACATACAATCCAGTAGTGTTTACTGTAGTATATATATATATCTATCTATATATATATCTCACATTTTCTTTATCTGTTCATCCACTGATGGACAGCTAAGTTGTTCCCGTGTCTTGCCTACTAGAAATAATGCTTCAATAAACATGGGGGTGCACTATCTCCTTGAAATAGTGATTTCATTTCCTTTGGATAAATACCCAGAAGTGGGGTTGCTGGAGCATATGATAGTTCTATTTTTAATTTTTTGAGGAATCTCCATACTGTTTTCCATAGTGGTTACATCAATTTACATTCCCACCAACGGTGCACAAGGGTCCTTTTTTCCACATTCTTGCCAACACTGTTATCTCCTGTCTTTTTGATGATAACCATTCTAGCAAGTGTGAGATGATGTCTCATGGTGGTTTTGATTTGTATTTCCCTGATGGTTAGTGATCTTGAGCACTCTCAATAAATTGGATTATATGATTATACGTTAGTTTTTGCTCTCTGGTTGTTTCATTTGTTTTAGTTTCCAAACCAGTATAAACATTGTTGAACAAAAAATTTTCAAAGGCCTTGACTTCACGATGTAATACTCCTTTGTATACATACATAAATTCATGTGTACATAATTATGGGACCCTGGTATATTTGAGCTTCATTTCATGCTACTTGGCTTTTAGTCCCATCAACTGCTTGTGGTTATCAGACCAAGCTATGCCTCCTTGGACCACCATGCCTGTGTTCATGTTCTTGTAGACCATCTTCTCTTGCTTCTTTGCTGGTTAACACAGTCTCATCCTTCAAAATGTTTGAGCTTCCCTTGGAAGTTGCATCTGATTCCCCGATCTGGGTCACATTCCTTCCCTGGGGCTCCCAAGTCACTTTTAACATTACACTGCTCACACTGTTTTGTTTTTCTGTGTCTGTAGCCTAGTGCTTTTGTAAAAATAGGAATTCAGTATATTTTGGATTACCTTGAACAAGTTCCTTAACCTCTTTTGTGTATGTTGGTTTCCTCATCTATAAAATAGGGATGAAAACAGATCTGACTTTTTGTGAGGATTAAATGAGATAACAGTCTGGTTGACCCAGTCTCTGGCATGTGATAAGAACTGCATAAATGTTAGCTATTTATGGTTCTTTCATGAATTAGTTATCTCAGCTCCTCATGAACCTCATTTGTTTTTATTTTGTACCACCTTTTGATGTAAGATTTCAGAGTTCAGGCTCTGCTATGGGGAGAACTTATTTTTATTTGTCTTAAATGCACCTCTCTAAGCTTTGAGCTCCCTCATTTTAGCATTTTAGTAATTTAAAAAATAAATTTGGATCATAATCCACTCATTATGTATCTATCTAAAATATTTCAAATTTTAAACCAACATTTCATAATGCATTTTCCTTTCTTCTTAATGTTCAATACATTTTAATGTTTTTTAATCCATCAAGCAAACCAATCCATCTTTATTTATTGGTCACTCATAGGTGTCACAATACTGTAGTGAATATACAAATATAAGAGAGATACAGTCTAACTGGGGGTGATAATACTAACATATGCACAAAATTAGCAAATAAGCAATATTTGTGTGTTTTGTGGTTTACTGCAGTATTTTTGAATAGGACAGAAGAGATTTATAAATAAAAGCTGGAATAATTATGAATGATTATATGAAGAAGATGATATGTTAGCTGGATATTAGATGATTTGAATAGATATGGCAGGGAGTAGAAAATGCAGTATAGACAGAGGGATTAATAAGGGTAAAAGCCAGGGTGCAGAAAAATACTTCAATAATTAGAGGGCAAAAATTATCTTTGGTTCTCAGGTGTATAGGAATGATACTATTTCTAAGCCTGTTTAATATTTCAATCTAAATTTATAAGAGAATATGTTGGTAAAAAGGGAAATTTGACCTCCAAAAAAGAGTGTTAAAGCAGAAATCATGGCTTAAATGAAGCAATATACAGTTTTTAGCCTTTAGCATTTGAAAGTTTTGCTTACATTATATTGGGCACAAAATGGTTAAATAGAAACATCCCTCAAACAATTGTAGCAGAGGCAGTAAAGAGAGTGTTGGGTGGTGGGAAAATATTTTATATTGGAATGCTTCATGATAACTGCATTTCTTCATTGTCCGTTGTGGTAATCCAGACCTTTTTTTTTTTTTTCTCAGTTTGAACATTAGTTAGGAGTCCTGCTAAAAGGACATTAAAACTGCCTTCTTTGCTTCAGCATTGCATTAAGGTGAAGAGTGCAGAAGGCACAGGTGGGGACACAAGGGCTCAGGTAGGCTCGAGAAAGCAGAGGTGATGAGGACAAGGGATTTGGCAAAGCCTGTTTAAGAAATTTGTTTATTTAAAACCTGAACGTTGAGAAAGGAAACAAAAACAAAATAGTAAGTGTTCTGACACTGTCATGACATGACCTTGCAGATGACATTAGGACAAAAACAGCATGAACATAAAGACCATCAATAGAACTAAAAGAATACAGTGTTTCAAATCCATATCAGACATAAGTGGATATATTTTATTAACCATTTGGGGTTAAGAGATTTTACCAGGTCTCTAGTGAGGAGAAATTATAAGTACAATCAGAATTTCACTTTGTATCATTTATCAGTTAAATGTATATAATTATGCTTTAGTTAATTGCATGATTATAAACCTATACAAAATTTTTATTTTAAAATGTTGTCACCATTCTTAGTAAATCCTTTTGCTGTCTTCATGAGATTGTTTCAAATTAAAAAAGATCATTTGAACTCTGCACAGGATTTATTTTCAAATATTAGACTTATTTCCTAAAGATTGCAAAAGGGTTTTTTATTTTTTTTTTGAGAATGGCAATGATACCCAATGGATAGTCTCTGATTGTTGTTATTAAGATTTTTTTTTTTGCCCAGAGCAGGGAAAACTGGGTAAATGACACCACATAGAGAATGTTGCTTTAGAAAGGCTCCTTTCTCACTGGGTATGCTACAAATTACATAAGGAATCTAGGTTTTCTGAGTGGCAATTTTCTATGTAGTAGGTTTTGTGTGCTTAACAGATTAACTGCTTTTTATGTTATTCTTTCTCCCAGGATTCAGGAAAGAATATGACATAATAGTTTGGTTTTTTTTTTTCCCCTAGGATCACAATAAACCTCCTTAGTCAAACCCAGTTGCCCTTGGGAGGTAAAGAGCGAACTAACCTATGTTTCTACAAGTTACAAAATCGTTTACATTTATTACCCTTGCACAGTGAGGCCCCAAAGCTTCAGAACTATGATTCTCCAAATCACTGCATTCTAAGCTTGACTGATTGGTTTAAAAGCTTGTGAGAGATTTATAATGATTCATTGCGTAAGCCAATGATTTTATATTTAAGCAAGAGACCGCTTATAAACGACAGAAAACTTTAGATTCTCCTTGGATTCAGAGGGTGACCAACTATTTTCATAGGTTTAGATAAAAACAGTATTTCCTTTGCATTGTTTGAACCCCAAATTTATAAAGTACACACACATTATAATGTGTACAAGCATTATAATGTTAGCTACCAATTTATAGTGTTACCTTTGGATTATTTAGCTGTATTAATATCTGTGTGTATCTACCACAAAAACGTTAAAAATTCTGTTGCTTTTGAACCTTTTCTTATTTACTCATAAACTTGAATTGCTTCCCCAAACTTCAGATTTGTTATTTAAATAACAGACATTGCTATACATTAAGTTTGGAACAATTACGATGCTTAGTTCACTGTGCTATTTGACAATAACGTATAATAGCATTGTCGTTTACTGTTTAAAAGTTTATATAAATAAATTGCCTTTACTTATATATGGTATTGGTGAAGATGAAAGAAGTAAAATTGTTGGAGTACACATTTAAAAAATATTAAACTGTATATGATATTTTTCCTTCTTTGATCAAAATGGGAGATTTGTGAGGAAAACCAAATATTTTCATTAGGATGTTGTCAAGAGTAATACATTTATTAAGAGTAATTAAAGAAGAGGACTAGGGACTCCCCTGGTGGTGCAGTGGTTGGGAATCCGCCTGCCAATGCAGGGGACACGGGTTCGAGCCCTGGTCTGGGAAGATTCCGGGTGCCGCGGAACTACTGGGCCCGTGCGCCACAGCTGCTGAGCCTGCTCTCTAGAGCCTGTCAGTCGCAACTACTGAGCCCATGTGCCACAACTACTGAAGCCTGTGCACCTGGAGCCCGTGCTCCGCAACAAGAGAGGCCACCGCAATGAGAGGCCCGTGCACCTCAACGAAGAGTGGCCCCGGCTCACCGCAACTAGAGAAAGCCCGCGCGCAGCAAGACCCAACGCAGCCAAAAATAAATAAATAAATAAATTTATTAAAAAAAAAAAACCCACTAGTGGGCAGAAAAAAATGTTAAAAAAAAAAAAGAAGAGGACTGCAAAAATATCTATTATATCAGCACTTCAAGAACCTCTATCAGCCAAGGTGTTAATTTCCCACCAGCAATACTGAACGTTCCAAATGGATTGAACACAACATTCATGAAGGTGCAGTTTCTAATGTCTTTATCAGAAGAAAATTTAAGTCACACCATCACTCTAGTTTGCTTCATGAACTACAGTTCAATCCACACTGTTCTCTCTGCATCTCCACAACCAACAAGTCCCTCTAACTTATCTTCTGTGCCATGGTTCCTTTCATCCTCTCATCATCCTTCTGCCTGAAACACACCTGGCTTTCTACTGCTCCTTTCTTCCCCAGGCTCCTTCCTATTCAGATCAGGTCTGCATTGGTCTCTCCACATTGCTTGGGGCTGCTCTGTCTTATTTTGAAAAAATGCCCCGTATTATCCCAAGTACAGCATAGTTTTTAAGAGCATAGCCCTTAGACTCAGTTCCAGCTTCTAATCTCCCTTCTTTCACCTGTTAGCTGTAACCTTTGGCCAGGTCACGTAACCTCTCTGAGCCTCAGTTTTCTTGTTTGTAAAAGGGGCAAATAATATCTATCTAAGAAGACTTGTGATGAGGACGAAAAAAGCTAATTCATGAAAAGTGCCCAGCCCCGTTCCTGGCATGTAGTAAGTGCTAAGTAAATCATTACTATTATTATTAAGCTTATTCCAATAAACTTGGATTATTAGATTAAGATTAGATTAAAATTAGATTGCATCAATTTCCTACCCTAATGGAATAGCCTCTTTGCATACAAAGTAATTTCCCTAGAATCTTTTTATAATAAGGACCATGCTTTCAAATTTCTATAGTCCTTGTTTCTTGAAGTGCTTATTCTCTACTTACTTGAGTGCATATATATCCATCTTGTGTACATGAATATCATGAAAGACTGTCACATGCCTTGCTTACAGTTCACACATATAATGCCAGTGGATTTTTCTGACCTACTAATATCTTATACAAGAAAGCAATGAGGTGAATTCTTCTTGGTTAACTCACATTGTCTTCTAGGGGCTCCCAGATACCCCTTTAGTCACTTGCTATGGATTTTTACTTAGATTTGTTGTCAAGAATCTTGGCCTGGAGTTTGCAGAATCTATCTCCCCTTTTTGGTAATTGTAACTCATCCTCCCACTTGCCCACCCCATCTCTGTTCTTTGAACATTCTCTTTTCCATTTTCTCTGCTTATTCAAAGTTTACTGTCAAAGACTGGAAAATCCCTTTTGCAAGTTCTCTCAATAACCTTGACTATAATTTGTTTAAACCAGGAACTTGAACTTGGAAGAGCAGTAAGGTTCTCTCTTCAACTGCTTTCCTAATCTTAGGATTTGCTTTTTTCTTACCATTGTTAGTTGGGTAAGCTCATTACTTCCACCTCTCCTATTCTTTTCCACCCACTTCTTACCCACTTCTGTGGCCACCATCCTTCTTCCTATGCTCTGTCAAATGTAGAACAGTTTCTGTGTCACAACTCTTATTGGAGGGGCTTGTCAACCTCATGAATGTAGTTTACCTGGTTGCCCTGTGACTCTCT
This sequence comes from Balaenoptera acutorostrata, assembly GCF_949987535.1. NCBI lineage: Eukaryota > Metazoa > Chordata > Mammalia > Artiodactyla > Balaenopteridae > Balaenoptera > Balaenoptera acutorostrata. The sequence goes on from NC_080081.1 coordinate 33,789,295, forward strand.
GATGGACTCCACAAAGGTTATGACTTCTGTATATTGGCCTGGATTTTCTCATTGTTAGGGTAGTGACATGCTGTGAGGCTTTCTACACCCTAAGTGGAAGAGAAATTGCCCCTCCTTCCTCATTTCTTAATCCTTTGGAATCTGCCGTTAGCATAACCAATCTAGAAAAACTGCTTTCTTGAAGATTTTCATGGGTTTTCTACTGGTGCATTAGTCAGCCTTGCTGCAGTAACAAATAACCCAAAAGTAGCAGTCACTTAAAATAACTATTTTTTACTCACATAACATATGGTTATGTTATGGGCTACTTGTCTATCCCTACTTGTCTCTCTACTTGTCAGAACCCAGGGGAAGGGGCAGCCCCAGTTTGGGATGTGACAGATGGAAATGAAGAGAAAACTCATGGAAACTTGCGATGCCTCTTAAAGTATCTGTTTAGATGTAACAGAGGCCCCCAACACTCACATTTTATTGTCCATTCACATCCAAGGGAGGATATATACTCCTGTCACTGGAGGCTTGGGCAAGTGACATGCCAAGGGACAGGAATCTATAATCTTCTTTCAGGTAATAGGAGGGGGGGGGTAAATCATTATGAAGTAGAATACAGCTTATTCAAAAGGCTGGTGAAAACCCATTTTCTTTTCTCATATTTGCCTTGCCTGCAATATTTGAATTCTCTTAATTGTACATTTTATTGGTTGGAAAGCTTTTGTCTTCAGGAAATGGTTTTAAACAACAAGAAAATATATCATTTTATATAGTAAGAAGCCAAGAGGAGGGTGGAATCTAGACAGAGCATGTTAGAGCTGTGACTTTGCTTCCTTGTGAAGTATTATCTTCTCCTTCCAGCTCGAGTTGGCTTTGTTCTCATATCGGCTTCACTCATGGTTGCAAGATGGCTGCCAATGGTAGCTGTTGCTCCATGTTGCTTTGGGCATGTCTAGAGAACCTTATCCTATTCAGGAATATAAATTCTTCCCTTCAAGATGATTGGGCCAAGATGGGAAGTGTGTACTCCCTGTACTAATGTCAGTTCCCAGGGGGAGTATTAGTCTGGGTGGTTTAGACTAATTATCTGGGATAGAAAGGATGTTGAGGAGTCAACCACAATGTCCATTAAAGCTATCTTGATCTTACATCTTCCTAGAGTTCTCTGTTTCTTTTTCCTGTGTGTGTATGTGTGTGTATACACACATGTATAGACACACACTATTCATAGTCTCCTCTTCTTTACACTATGCCCAAAGTCAAGGGGAGAAGAATCACACAAGAGTGTGAGTAGCAGGAAGTGGGGACAATTGGGGTCCATATTAGAATCCATATGCTACAGTTCTCAACCTGCAAGTTTGAAAATTATGTATATGAATATTTCTGAAAGGTGCCTGACTCTTGGAAAATATTCCATAAGGGGCAGTATTACTGTATCTTCTAGCAAAATGTGAGGGCAACCTTAAGAATGTAAATTTTTGATTCACTCTAATAACACTTGTAACTACTACCTCAGTGTACAGTTATTTTTGTATATATTTAATTTTATTACAGAATTATAAGCCTTTGGAAGGCAGGGACATATCCCTTTGTATCCTTGGAAGCCCTCGATATCTAGTCCAATGCAGTAGTCAGAGAGATAATTAATTATTTTCTCCCTGGGCTCCTATGGTCCCTCACATATCTGTATTACTGCTCATCTCACATTGTATTATAACTAGTTGTATACACCTAGTTCTCCTACTATACTGGGTGTTCCTTGAGAGAAAAAAGACTGAGAATTTTTCTTTTCTTTTTGTTTTCATTCTTCCCCTTCTTCCACTCTGCCCCTGTGTCCCCCCCTCCCCAATTCCCTCTTATGGAGCACCAAGTACAGTGCTTGGCATATAGTATATGCTCAAGAAATGATAGCTTTGTGAGTATATAAATAATAATTGTTCAGAAACAAATGAATGAACACAAGAATAGGAGGTAATGTCTACCACTAAAATCATAAGGAATCATACAAACATAGGATTAGAAACAGTAAAAAAAATATAATTCCCTCACATTTTTACCTAAGAGGAGAGTTTTTAAAATAAATCAATTGATTTTTTAAAACAAGTAGATAGTAGAGTACAAAAGGAACCATTGGCACACTAGAATTATAGAGCTGAGATTACGCTTCCCTTCTGATCCTTGAAATGGCTGAAGCCTCTTCAAAGAAAAACAGGCATGTTTTAGTATCTGTTGCTGTTTATTATTGTGTTGAATTTGATATTTTGAAAATTTGACATAATCTACCTCATTAGGATTGTTGTAGGGATCAAAGGAGTTATTATGTAGAAAGTATTTAGCACAGTCAATTTCACAGCAATTTCAATTTTGGATTCTTTAAACGTTGTTGAGTCGTTTTGCCAGCCTTAGGTGAAAGTGAAAGGTAGAATCTTCATGAATCCTTTTTTCAGGAAGCCTGATATCTGACATTTGAAACTCAGGAGGAATTTGAGTTAGTGTACTACTTCTCTGAGTCAAATATGAATTTTGAATTTTTATTATGATTGTGCAGATAAGAGGTTTAATGGCCTTGTTGGGGTTGAGTATTTTTTGGTGAGAGTTGGGTAAGGAGAAGGGGGGATTATTTCCTCCTAAAGTCTTGCCTTGTTGATAGCTGCCTGCTTTCCATGTAACCTCCAGCAACTCTAGTGACTAGCTCTGAGTTTGGTGTATGGGGGTGCTCAATAAATGCTAATTGGTTTAATGAATTAATAAAATTGTCCCCAAGTTCAGGATTCTTCAACCGGTAGTGAACCTTTCAATGCAGAGACCACAAATTATTGTCTGTATCTGCAGGTCCTGCTAGAGTCTCAGCTCCACAAGGGTTGAAAAGGAGTGACTCAGCTGACAGGAAGTGTCTCATTTCCTATTTTCAAAGAATATTATTTATGGCTTGCTGCCTATGAGCAAATGTTTGTACCTTGTCCATCATGTTCAGTGGATATAGCAGCATCTGAAGTGAGGGCCACGTGTCAACTCCATTGCAACCTGGACACTCCCTTCATTATCCCCGTGGTCTGGTTTCTTCTCTCACAGCTCTGCTGATCTGTTCTCTCCTGCCTATTTGTAATGTTATAAGATATATATGTAACATAAAATTTACCATTTAAAACATTTGAAAGTGTACAATTCAACGTACTTAATGGCTTTAAGTACATTCACTCTGTTGTGCAACCATCAACACCATCCATCTCCAGAACTTTTTCATCATCCCAAACAGAACTCTGTACCAGTTAAACATTCCCTACTCTCCTCCCCAGCTCCCGCCTCACCCTTGCCCCCAGACCCTGGCAATCTCTATTCCACTTTCTGTCTCTATGAATTTGCCCATTCTAGGTATCTCATGTAAGTTGGATCGAACAATATTTATCCAAAAGGACAAATGTGTCTGGTTTATTTCAGTTAGCAGAATGTCCTCAGTGTTTATCCATGTGTAGCACGGGTCAGAATCTCACTCCTTTCTAAGGCTGAATAATATGCCATTGTATGTATATATGTACTATATTCTGTTTATTGATTCCTCAGTCAATGGACATTTGTGTTGTTTCCACTTTTTGGCTATTGTGAGTAATGTTGCTCTGAACACTGGTGCACAAATACTTGTTCAACTCCCTGCTTTCAATTCTTTTGTGTATATATCCGGTAATGGAATTATTGGATCATATGGTAATTGTATGTTTATCTGTTTTCCATAGCGGCCACACCATTTTACATTCCTACCAGCAATGCACAAGGGTTCCATTTACTCCACGTCCTCTCCAATACTTGTCCTTCCCTTCCCTTCCCTTTCCTTCCCTTTTCTTCTACCTCTCCCCCTCCCCCTTCTTCTTATTCCTTTTTTTTAAAATTTATAGTAGCCATTCTAATAGATGTGAAGTGGTATCTCGTGTTTTCATTTGCATTTCCCTAATGATTTCTCATCTAGAGCATCTTTTCATGTCCTTATTGGCCATTTGTACATCTTTTTGGATAATTTGTCATTAAAGCCACTAGCACTGTGGCTAGTCAGATTCTGTGGTATCTCTGAGCTGCTAGCCTTCTTGAATCTGTTGCTATTTATTTGTGCATCAGTACTTTTTCCTTAACTCAGTATCATCTCTCAGTGCTTTGACTCTGCAGGTACTTATAATCTCCTCAACAATTACTATTTTGCCTGTATCTTCTCTGTTATCTTTACTAGATGTGAATGACCAAAACTACGGTCAGATGGTTCCTCTCCTGGTACTTTCTTTCTCACTGTATATTTTAAGACAATCTATTCGAGCTCTCGAGTTCTGGTCAAAAACCTTCAGCTGCCTCTAATACATCTGTCCTTGGTTACTTCCAGCTGACTTCCAGTAACTTCCAGTACTGTTACTGTTACTTCTCAATCAACATATAACAGTTGACTTTGAACAACAAGGGAGGGTGGTTAGGCATATCAACGTTCTGTGTAATAAAAAATCCATGCATAATTTATAACCAGCCCTCTGTATCTGTGGTTTCTCAATCTCAGATTCAACACCATGGATCAAGTAGACTGTAGTATTTATTACTGAAAAAAATCTCTGTGTAAGTGGAACAAACCCGCATTGTTCAGGGGTCAACTGTATGCCTTTTAGATTGTCACCCTGGTCTCACCAATTCTCTCTCAATTTCTGTCACTCTCTTGGTCTTTATCTTTGCTTTATCTATGAATTATCTTTATTTTCCCCATCTTCATCCCCCATATCAACTAGTCTCCAGCTCTGGTTTATCCTTCCTTTACAGTTTTAAACTTTACCCTGAGGAGATGCAAACTAAGACATTCTCATGTTTGGTGGACATACTTTGTGTTTAATGATTAAGTCTTTTGTGAAAGGGTTGATTAACCTGTTTATACTCGAGGTGAGACGTGCTATTGTGTTGTTTTGCATCATGCCTTGCACACAAGAAACAGTCAGTAAATATTTGCTGAATGCTTTGAGTTCTCTTTGACTATTGCACATTAGTCAGCATGCAAATCTGTAGTCATTTATTGTTAAATTTCATCCTAACATATATTCTATTTAGGAGGAAAAAAGTGTGGGTTTCAGAAAAAGTCAAAGAATGGACAATTAAGTTTTCCTAGGATGTGCCACGTACTAATGTCTTAAAAATGTAAATTATGTTCTGTGCTTTTAAAAATGCTACATTTAAAAGGTTTTTAAAATTTAAAATGGGCCTAGTAGCGCTTACATTTGGTATCAAATATAAGTGATTTTAATAATTCCATGTTCTCTGAATTCTTGATTTGTTTCCTGTGTCGGAGATTTGAGACTATTAAGAGGCGATTAGGGAGGATATCCTTGAAGTCTCCTTCACACCAAGAATCTCCCCCTCTTTTTTTTGGTTCACTTAATGTAATGTGGGAGTCGCTTGTGATATTTTCTACATTTCACCTTCTGAGGTTATGGGCCCCATTCATATGCCATATCTCCCTCTCAGATGAGTAAGTATGACTTTAATGAATCTTTCTTCACTTGTAGAATTTAATTTACATGAATAATTAGGAAAGGGCCAAGTGAAATTCCTCTCTCCCTGGGCAAACAAGCTGTTAAGAAAATCAACTACAAACTTTTCCTTTAATACTTTTTCTTTGTACCTTTAAATTTATTGCTTGCTACAAAGAAGCGAAATAAAAAGAAATATAGGGTACTACAACATACTGCTCTTTTGCATATTGATATCTGAATAATTACCTTAGGGCATATTGAGTTATAATATGAAATACTATTCCCTCGGGACATTATCTTAAAATATTTTGCTTATTTAGCATACAGTTCAATATTTCAGAATTATGTAAAGAGTGTAGTTGTTCACCAACGTGGAGTGTGCTGGCCGAAACAAAAAATTAGAGGGACCTAAAAGGAAAGGAGGATTGTTCTTGGAATGTTATAGTATTTAAATGCTGTTGCAATATAGTTGGTCAATTATAGTAGCCAACAGAGTGCAAGAGAAGAAGGCTGTGATTTTGAATAGATGGTTAATATGTGCATATTTTCCCTTTAAAGCGTATTTCACATGGGATTCTGTTCTGTTTGATAGCCATACCTGTAATCTTGTCTTTTTAAGTCCCATTTACAAACAGCCAGCAATCTGTACTTTTTTTTTTTTTTGTACAATACAAAGGCCTGAAAGAGATGTCAAAGAAATAGTGCCTGAAAACTAAGAACTACAGTGTTCAGAATGTGAGTCAATGGCCCGCTGGAGAATTGAAAACAACAAAACACGGTTGTGCAATGCAGGCTAATGTGGATGTGGTATGATGCATTGGTTGCATGCTTCTTAGAACTTGCTCCAAGAAGTCTAGTTAGGATGTGTCTTAGTCCGTTTAGGCTGCTGTAACAGAATACACAGACTGGGTAGCTTATAAACAGAAATTTATCTCTCACAGTTCTGGAGGCTGGGAAGTACAAGATCAAGGCACCAGCCTTCTCACGAAGGCTCTCTTTCTGGCTCTTAGCTGGTGCCTTCTTGCTGTGTCCTGACATGGTAGAAGGGGGTAGGGAGCTCCCTGGAGCCACTTTTATAAGAGCACTAATCTCATTGATGAGGGCTCCACCCTCATGGCTTAAGCACTTCCCCAAGTCCCATCTCCTAACACCATCACACTGGGTATTAGGATTTCAACATATGAATTTTGGGGGAAACAAACCTTCAGACCATAGCAGGATACGTGTTCCCTAATAACCCGAGAACAAAAGGAAAGTCCACCAACGCCAGAAACACCGTGGCAAAGCTGAGCATACCGGAGCATCGAATTTTGCCATTCTACAGGCTGTGGGACTGTCACCACGTTATTTAAACTCTCCAACTCCCAGTTTCCTCACCTGTAAAGTTAAGTGCGTGAATTAAATGAGATCATGCAAGGAAAGTGCTCCTTTTATCCCCTGAGGTTATTACTATTATTGTTGTTGCTGTAATGAGACCAGATTTTTATATTCAGAAAAAATAATTACTGGTCGACTCTTAATTACAACTGTTAAAACCATAACCGGCAGCGTGGATTCCAAACGAAGGTAAAATGAAAACAAATCTTTATTTTACATATGAGGTCATGAAGTGTATTTGCTTTTAAAATTGTTTTTGATATGTCTTAAAAGTTTAGGAAATTAAGGATGATCATACATATTTGTTTATGAAATAATTTTCATCAAGTGGCAGTTTTGCAACCAAGGATTGTATTTGGTTCACCTTGTTTATCATAAAATTGGTCAATTTCTATTTTTAATGTGCTGAAATAACTATTTCTCAGTTTCTGCTGTTTGAGGAGGAACAGCATTATTATCCTAATTTTACAGATGAAGCAACCCACATGCAGGTTACACAATAGGATGGATATTACATTCTAGGTTTAGTGGCAAAGCAAAAATGGGGTTGAGCTACTTTCTTCCCTGGATCTTGCAAGCTTCACTACTTTTCATGGTGCTGCTATAAAAGAGAACATCAGGCAGTTTGTACCAATGGGAACTAAGTTATCAGTATTTAGCATCTCCTGTACCAACCAACCAAAACCTGAGTTGACTTCTACTACATTATCAAATCATTTTTATAAAATGGGTATATTGGACTTTCTCATCTATTAGTGCTTTAGCCAGTGCCTTCTAAATTGCAACAGCAAGATGGCAAAAGGAAATGTAAATTGTCATGTGTTAAAAAATCAATTAAAATCACATTTCATCCTTCAGATGCAGCAAATTCTCTGAGAGAATGAAACGCGATCTGAGTGGTATCAGTGACAGGGTTGTCGTTCGCTGCTATTTTAATCAATTAAATGCATGATTCTTAAGGACTGCCAAGTTTATACTTTGCTATCTGATGTCCCCTTCTCTGACCTTTCTTCTCTTTTCTATACCTCATTTCTCAGACACCTGTTTCTTTCCTGCCTTAGTTCCCCTTGTCACAGAGAGAATATATCCCCAATTAATTTACACTTAGGTTACTTAAATATTTTTGTACCAATAAAAGACCAGGTAATGCTAGACTCAAAGAAGCAAATCTCTAACAAGGTGATTTGGGGCACTGTGGTACTTGAATGGGAAATATATTTTGCTGTTGTCTTTATCTCCACCACAGATCGTTTCCACTTTCTTTCTCTCTAAGCCCATCTCTGCTCTTACCTGTTTCCGGGTAGATATGTCTAACTGCGATTCTGTAGAAACGTTAATTGGGTCAACACTCACAGTCTAATGAGGTTTGAGAACTTCCCATTAGCTACTATTTTAGGAGGATGACTGAAGTTTAGGTCGGGCAGAGGAGAGAGTGATGAAATCTGCTGTGTAGAAATGGAGAAGGCTCGATGGAGGGTAGAAATGGTTGGAAGGCCATGCTTATCAGAGAGTAATAAGAAGAGAAGTGTGAAAGTGGGTGATGCATTTAGGGGTTGTTCAAAGCCTGCTGTGTGGTGATCTGTGGGGAGATACCTAGGAATGATCAACTGAAACCAGATCGCAGAGGGATTTGAATGCCATTCCAAAGAGTTTGGGCTTGAGCCTGTAGGCAATAGGGCTCTGCAGAATTTCTCAATCTGGGCCCGCATAGCTACCTAACCCCCCACAAGAGGTAGTCAGCACCCCAGGACCGTAGAAAAAGCATAGTATTTGGAATCAGAATTCTTGGGTCAAACCTCTTAAAAGCTTGGGCACATCACTGAAACACAGAACTGGTGAACTAGTTCTCCTGCTTAAAAAAGTGTTGCGTGTTGGAGTTCAAGCTGGTCTGGTCCAGTTGAGTGTGACAGGTACGCTAGGACTGGGCTTGGAACGAATCCTTTTCACTAGGGTGGGACACAAGCAGAGCCCAGGTGCTGGAGAAAGACTCTTTGGTTGGGAGTACCAGGTATTCTAGAAGATCTAGCAATGGATACAAACCCAAATGTCATCTATGCTGTAGAGCAATCTCAAAGTCGGTTATTGGCAGATACTTCTCAGCTTCCAAAGCTTGTTCTATGTGCCTTTATTATAATAGTCATTGTCTTATCCTACCATTAAATATATGAATATTGTATTTTTAAAATGTTCTTTTGGTTGGAGGTATGGAAACCACAGAGGTTAGCATTAAGGAGAAAAGGCGATTTAAAGTCTACTGGGCTGAAGAGAGATGGAGTCACGGACCCCAAGAGTTGGAAATGTACCTGAGCTCAGGTGGTGACGTGAAGTAAGTAATAAACAGTCCACAGAAATCCAGGTGGCTTTTTCCTGGTCAGATTCATTTTTCTTATTCTACAGACCAGCTTCTCTTCTTCCCTGTCCTCACTGAGACACATGGTGACTCAAAATTGACATGAGTTGCAATTGTAATCACCTACAGAGACAAACTAGCTGCCCCTGAATCTCAGTTTCAAATTCTCTGGAGATGTGCATCTGGGGGTTCAATCTTCATTTACTTATCTATTCCGTCCAATCCACTGTGTCCAGGGAAATGGAGTCACATGACCCGTGACTGTACAGGCCCACCTTGTGAGTGAGAACAGCTCTCAGGGCAGGGACAGCCAGTGACGGGGCTGGACAGACACTTCAAAGGATTTCTATGACATCGATTTTGGGCTCCTTCAAGGCTAGAGACCAAGTTTCACTGATGTTTTTGTCACTAGCACTTTGCATACTATTTTGCGCATACCTAATAAACATTGATACATTTTTGGTAAATAAATAAAATCACTCCTGGTTAAGATCAGAATTCCTCCTAACAGTAATATTTGCAGAATTTTATACTTTCAAGAGATTTTTGTAATCAGCTCATGACATCATCCCAATAATCTTGTGAGTGACTAGATTTAGAATTGTTTTTTGAGAGGAGGAAACTGAGACTCCAGGTCATCAATGTGGAATAGACCAGAGCTGAACAAGACTGCAGTCTGCACAACCAGATAGAAGGACACTCAAATAGTTCAGCTGATGGACCAAGGAGAGGATGATTAAGATTAGGAAGATGTGAACAGTCTCTAACTCGTTCAGAATCCTCAGTGTGTGCACACACATGGCTGTGTGTTTAGGAACAAGAATAACAATAGTACTAATATGTATTGGGTGTTTCATACGTACCAGACTCTGCACTAACCGCTGACATGCCTTAACTCCTTTAATCTTCACAACACACTTCTGAAACTGATGCTCATAATATTCCCATTGTACAGACCAGGAAGCTGAGGCATAAAGAGGTTAAGTGACTTAATCAGGGTCACTTAACATGCTAATAACTGGCATGGCTAAAAATCAAACCCAAGATTTTTTTTTTAACATTGTTTGAATGTATTATATATACATAGATATATAATAATAAACATCTCAATCACTGAATATGGTTTTGAAACCATACCAATATCTGTGTCTTTGAACATGTATTTTGATGCTAATCTATTTTACAACACTCCCCTTCCCTTTTTAAGAAATAATTTTATTGAAGTATGGTTGATTTACAAAGTTGTGTTAATTTCTGCTGTATAGCAAAGTGCTTCAGTTATACATATATATATTCTTTTTCATATTCTTTTCCACTATGGTTTAATCACAGGATATTGAACATAGTTCCCTCTGCTATACAGTAGGACCTTGTTGTTTATCCATTCTACATATGCTAGTTTTCATCTGCTAATCCCAAACTCCCAATCCTTCCCTCCACTCTCTCCTCCCCCTTGGCAACCACAAGTCTGTTCTCTATGTCTGTGAGTCTGTTTCTGTTTCAAACCTAAGTCTATTTGACACCAGAACTCAAATTTTAAACAGTTATTTTATGTTGGTAAGGTATATATCCCTTACCCCAAATCTGTGCTTATGACTGTTCTCATATCATTATTTTCTTTTTTCTTCCTTCCTTCCTTCCTTCCTCTTTCTTTCTTCCTTCCTTCCTCTTTCTTTCTTTCTTTCTTTCTTTCTTTCTTTCTTTCTTTCTTTCTTTCTTTCTTTTTCTTTCTTTCTTTCTTTCTTTCTTTCTTCCTTCCTTCCTTCCTTCCTTCCTTCCTTTCTTTCTTTCTTTCTTTCTTTCTTTCTTTCTTTCTTTCTTTCTTTCCTTCTTCCTTCCTTCCTTCTTTCCTTCCTTCCTTCTATGCATCCATCCTTCCTTCCTTCCTTCCTTCCTTCCTTTCTTAATAAATTCTATTTTTCTTTTTCAGCTGCGCCACACAGTTTGCAGGATCTTAGTTCCCCAACCAGGGATTGAAACTGGGCCCTCAGAAGTGAAAGCGCAGAGTTCTAACCACTGGACCACCAGGGAATTCCTTCATATCATTATTTTCTAATGCAACCTAAGAAATTCTAGTTCATTCTGGATCAAGGTCGAATTAACTAGAGAAGGCTCTGTGCATACTGCAATGCTTGTTATCATGTAAGTAATGGTCATGAACATGACAGTGTCTAAGATTTTGGAAAAGTTAAATTCTATATCAAGAGTGAATATTGTAATCAAATAATCAAAAATATTCCGATTTTCATTTAAAAGTAGATTGATGACCTCCTCCTCCTATTCATTTAGACTCAAGGTGCCTGGATTTAGTTTCTGCTCATGACAAATTGGTCATGTTTGGACTATCCATTAATAAAAGTAGAAAGTTTATGATGGAGGCAGTTATCTAAACGATTGCAATTATCTTTGAGTAAAGTTTCTGTTTTATTTTGGTTAGTTTGTTTTCTTCAATGGAGTTGGGAGCAATAGAACGTTCTGGGTAATTTATTGAACTTCTCATTTCATTTATGGATTACTGATTTAAAGTAATAAAATAAGTAATAAAATATATTTTGTGATTTTTAGACACAATTTTGGAAAAAAGATTTTAAAAAGCATGGCCATTTACACGTACTCTGAGTTTGAAAATAATTTATGATCAAGTTGTAAAGTCCTAAAAATAAGCAAAATGTTGTATTACGAGGTGAATACTAATATTATTTATCAGTTGATTATGATTATCTGATGAAGAAGAAAAGATTAAATAGCCATCTCATAATGATAATTATACAAAGGTTGCTGAAATCCAGTCTTCAGGAGCTTCTGTGGAGTAAAGGTAGTAGAGGTTAAAGTAAAATGCAAAAATTTAGAAGATATTTGGACATTTTCCCCAGGAAAGAAGATAATAAATATAAAGTAGAAAACATATAAACAATGATAAAACAATAACTTGTTTGTCCTGATCACTTGTTGGCTTTTAGTAATTTTTAAGAGATTTATGAGTCTCTATCTTCGTACTTCAGCGACAAGTAGATTCATTATGATCATTAGTTTCCAGCGGCGTTGTTATATCAGGTATATTTTCATCAGGACTGCTGGTGAAATTATCAACCATAATATTAAGATTAGAATAAACAAGAGATTCTTTCCTTATCCAATCAATTCACATTTTCATTTCATTAAAGTGTAAGATGGCAATGTTAGTAAATTGCTATTTATACTATTACCAGACTGTGTTAATAGTCTTAATTTATCAACATTTATTTTAACCTTTGCTATAAAGCCTTGCAAATAAAGCTGATCATTATTAATTTTTAGGTAAAAACAAAACTAATATTTTGTGCCTGAGTTCTTTTATCACAGTCTGTTCCTAGCAGAAGGTTAAGTTCTTAAAATGCTTTTCCCCTGTGTGTCTTCTTTGCAAGTCCAACCTGTCTCTTACATATTTATGTATGCATATAACTTTTAAACAAAAGCTCTGATAAAGTGTTGTGCTATATAATGAAGTATAATTCTGGAAGGAACTTGGGCTTTGAGCATAGAAGACCTAGGTTTGAATACTGGCTCTGCTCATTACAAATCAAATAACTTTGGGTAATTTAACCTCTCTAAGCTTCACCTTCTTCATCTGTACAATGGAATAATGACACCTGTCTTGTAGGTGCTCAAAAAATGGCCACACTGGTTATGTGACCTACAATCTAAATACAGTGGCTAAAGGGAAAATGTACTTTAAAGATTATTTTTTTGCCATGTGTTTTTTTTAATTGAAGTACACTTGATTTACAGTATTATATTAGTTTCAGGTGTACAACATAGTGAGTCAACATTTTTACAGATTATATGCTATTTAAAGTTATTACAAAATAATGGCTATGTATCCCTGTGCTGTACAATATATACTTGTTGCTACCATGTGGTTTTCAGGTCAATTACACATTTTATCTCTTTACGTGTGAATAATTCAGTGCAAAACAGGCTCTCATTTTTTGCAGAATTAGCATGATACTATCATCCTGCCACCCTGGGACATTAGTCAAAAAGCATAAAATTGAAATATTAAGTTTTTGAAGACATAATTTTGATTATGACTCTCCATTTTGTTTACACTTACCTATGAAAAATTAGAGGTGACTTGTTATACAACATTTTCTTTAGTCCATTGTTAGCACAGACTCAAATAGTGTCAAATATTTTATGGAGAGATAAATGAATACATAGGGATGTGGGTGGCAGAGTCTTAATGTAGTTACTGGATCCATCTGGTGAAATATTTCATCCAAACCTTCCTTGGATGCCATTAAGCTCCATGGGGAGAGGGGCTTTCTAGCATTAGTGTCCTGTGAAGCCTAAAGCTGTTTTACTGTTTCTCTGGGCTTCTTCCCACAATTTTACTTGTGTCTTCTGATTGGTCAGTGGTTACAGTGAGTCGTACTTTATGAGTTAAGTACTAATGTTCATGAGATATGTGCCTCATCTCAAAACTCTAAATGCCTTTACAAGGAACGTCCCTTCAGCGAATCTCAGCTCCCTGTCCCTCTTTTTGGAAACGACGAGGTTTTAAATTGATCCTGCAGCCTGGCATTGGAATGTAGGCTAGGATATCAGGCAGAATAATGGAGGCAAAAGATAATGTTAATTTCTAATCTTATTTTTTTTCCTTCACAACTATTTTGAATATAAATGTATGTTGAAGGCATTCAGAAGATTTTGAAGGTGTTTGTTCATTAAAAAAAATTTATTGAGAGTCTACTACATGCCAGACCCCAGGCTGGGCTCTGAAAATGATATTGATTTTGTCCTTAAAGGTAATAAAGATACACACACACACACACACACACACACACACACACACAGAGCAAAATAAGGTATAGAGTTTTAGATATCATAACAGAGAAGCTGATAAAGTACTCTGTGAGTTCATGGACAAACAATGTACCACATTCAATGCCAGGCACATAGTAGGGTATTCAATAAAATTTAGTTCCTTTCCTTTCCTTTCACTAGTTGGAAGGATTACTTTGTGTGTATTGCAGGTGTGTGATTTTGTATGTGTGTATATATATATATATGTATATATACACATATATATATATATACATATATATATATATAGATATATATAGATATATATATGAGCAATGAAATACTTTATGAAAAAGTGGTCTCCTGGATTTAGATATTAGAGTATTGTGGGTAAAATACATTCCAGGCAAAGGACATAGAGTATCTTAAGAAATTAGAGGCAGGAAATTGAATGAGGGAAAAAATCTACTTGTTTAGTTTCTTGGAGCATAGGGTTTGTGATAGAGTGTCGTGAGGAATGAGGTTAGAGGAAAGTTTAAGGATTGTGATGGTGTTAAGGTGAATGTTCCCTGGATCACCTTATAATAGTGTCCATTCTGGCAATATTTGTAAGTCAGTATGTCTGAAAAAAATAAGCTCCTATGTGAATTAAGTCAGAGTTTATGTATTAAAAAAATACTGGTTTCAAAATTTTGTTTGCCAAAACTTCAGAGTACCATATGACTGGTGAAAACCAGTGAAGCATGTAACAAGCTTGATGTCAACATTACTGGGCAATTACTTCTGAAATTTGGATGCTGTCTGGTGCATCAGTCAGGATAAGTTATGTTATGCTTCAATAACAAACCCTAAATCTCTGTGGTTTACTCCACTATAGCTTCTTTCTCACTTATACAAAGTGTGCTGTCTTACAAGACTTGGCATAACATTTCAGAATGGTTTGACATTTCGACTCTTCCCTGTTTAAATATTCTCCCACAGTTTCTATGGCAGGGAAAGAGTAGATTGGCTAGTGAAGCACCAGCAATTAATTGTTTCCCTGTGGACACAAGTCATGTGCCATTTCCACTTATGCAAATCCATTGGCTAAAGCAGGTCATTTGGTTCTGCCTATCTTTCCTTCATATTGTCTATTTCTGGAAAGTACAGATTTCATTTTGTGTACATTTTTCCCCAATGCCTAGCATTCAATAAATAGTTTTCATTTTATTTTTCTTTAAGCTCTTTTATTAAATAAATACTTCACGGTCAATGTAAGTATTAAAATAACACAAAGCTGAATAAAATGGAAAGTGAAAATGCCCCTTCTCAAAATGTTTCAAGAATAAATGAATGCAAGACAAATTTTAAACTCTTTAGAATGGTGTACAAGATCTCTTACTATCTGAATCCAGTTTATCTTTTCAGACAATTTTCCAGCATTTACCCACATAGATTATTCACTATTAAGCACATTCCCAAATACTATATTCTTTCACACCATTGGGGCTTTTGCTTGTTCTTTTCTTTCTTTTTTCATCCTTACTTTCTCCCGTCCTTCCTTCCTTCCTTCCTTCCTTCCTTCCTTCTTTCTTTCTTTCTTTCTTTCTTTCTTTCTTTCTTTCTTTCTTTCTTTCTTTCTTTCTTTCTTCTTTCTTTCTTTTTTTAACATCTTTATTGGAGTATATTGCTTTACAATATTGTGTTAGTTTCTGCTGTATAACAAAGTGAATCAGCTATATGTGTATATATATCCCCATATCCCCTCCCTCTTGCGTCTCCCTCCCACCCTCCCTATCCCACCCCTCTAGGTGGTCACAAAGCACCGAGCTGATCTCCCTGTGCTATGCGGCTGCTTCCCACTAGCTATCTATTTTACACTTGGTAGAGTATATATGTCAATGCTACTCTCTCACTTCGTCCCAGCTTACCCTTCCCCCTCCCCGTGTCCTCAAGTCCATTCTCTACATCTGCATCTTTATCCTGTCCTGCCCCTAGGTTCATAAGAAGCATTTTTTTTTTTTTTTTTAGATTCCATATATATGTGTTAGCATACAGTATTTGTTTTTCTCTTTCTGGCTTACTTCACTCTGTATGACAGACTCTAGGTCCAACCACCTCACTACAAATAAGTCAATTTTGTTTCTTTTTATGTCTGAGCAATATTCCGTTGTATATATGTGCCACATCTTCTTTATCCATTCATCTGTCGATGGACACTTAGGTTGCTTCCATGTCCTGGCTATTGTAAATAGAGTTGCAATGAACACTGTGGTACATGACTCTTTTTGAATTACAGTTTTCTCAGGGTATATGCCCAGTAATGGGATTGCTGGGTCGTGTGGTAGTTCTATTTTTAGTTTTTTAAGGAACCTCCATACTGTTCTCCATAGTGGCTGTATCAAGTTACATTCCCACCAACAGTGCAAGTGGGTTCCCTTTTCTCCACACCCTCTCCAGCATTTATTGTTTCTAGATTTTTTGATGATGGCCCTTCTGACCAGTGTGAGGTGATACCTCATTGTAGTTTTGATTTGCATTTCTTTCTTTCTTCCTCCTTCCCCCCTCCTTTCTCTCCCTCTCCCTTTCCTTCTTTCTTTCTTTCTTTCTTTCTTTCCTTTCTTTCTTTCTTTCTTTCTTTCTTTCTTTCTTTCTTTCCTTCTTTCTTTCTCTCTCTCTCTCTCCCCCTCCCTCCCTCTCTTTCTTCCTTCCTTTCTTTCTTTCTTTCTTCTTTCTTTCTTTCTTTCTTTCTTTCTTTCTTTCTTTCTTTCTTTCTTTCTTTCTTTCTTTCTTTCTTTCTTTCTTTCTTTCTTCTTCCGTCCTTCCTTCCTTCTGGTCAAATACACATAACAGAAAGTTTACTATCTTAACCATTTTTAAGTGTACAGCTTGCTATTTTCTTTGCCTGGAATTTTCATTCACTTTTCTACACTGGTTAAACTTCCTTTGTGAACCTTTAAAGACTCTTCCTGACAGTCCTAATCCCCTCCATGCTCTTCTAACACCTTGTAGAGAATTGTCTTATCTGTCTCCTCTCTCAACCCACGGGTTCCTCAAAGGCAGGTAGGGTCTGATTCATTTTGAATACCCAGTGCCTGTCACAGGGACTGAGCAGAAGAAGTGCTCCATCAACTGTTCCTACACTCCCTTTTATCTTTGATATTTGTCTGTTTACTTTATCCCATCAGCCTCTATACATACTCAGTACTTGCCCATTCTGCCTAAAGTCCTCACCTGATCCTCTAGACACAGTTTTAGTTTCTCCTCTGCCATGCCCTCAAATGTCTTGAAAGAATTGCCCACACTTGCTGTCCCTACTTCCTCACTTCTCATTCAATTTTATATATTCAATTTTTGATAGACTGCTACCTGGTTTATGCTTTCAGAACTTCACAGAAATGACCTAGAAGATCTGGCAAGTGATCTAAATGCCAAACCCAATTGCAATGTTTCAGTTCTTATTCAATAACCCCTCTGATGTATTTTAAAAAATTGAATTAAAGTAACATTTGCACATGGTATAACAGTTTTCTACCCTCTTCCTCACACCCTCCCCCACCCCCATCTCAATTCCTTTTCCCAAAACAGGACTTACTTAAAAATTTTCTACAGTTTCTTCCAGCGGTAATTTCTGCATCAGTCTACATGAGTAGACTGATATATCTTGTTGCATAATTAAAAATATAATCAGGACTTCCCTGGTGGTGCAGTGGTTAAGAATCTGCCTGCCAATGCAGGGGGCATGGGTTCGATACCTGGTCCAGGAAGATCCCACATGCCACGGAGCAACTAAGCCAGTGAGCCACAACCACTGAGCACACGTGCCACAACTACTGAAGCCCGCTTGCCTAGAGCCTGTGCTCTGCAACAAGAAAAGCCACCACAGTGAGTAACCCGTTCACCGTAACGAAGAGTAGCCCCTGCTTGCCGCAACTAGAGAAAGCCCGCATGCAGCAACGAACACCCAACACAGCCAAAAAGAAAGAAAGAAAGTTATCATTAAAAATGATAAATCTTGTAATAAAGATGTTTGTAAGGAAAAAAAATCTTGTTATAGACTGAATTGTGTACCCTAACCCAAACTGCCTGATGTTCTTATTAAAAAAAAATATATATATATATATATATATATATATATATATATATATATATATATATAATCAACTAAATTTCTCCATGACATATGAATATGTTCCATTTTCCAATTCTTCTTTATACTTCTATCAAAATAGTTATATTGTTACTTTTGGTTATATTACTACTTTTGGTTCTTTTGTTGTTACCTGTGTAAGTTTAAGTAATTTACTTATACTTTTACTTATTGTTCCATTCACAACAGTTATTCCTTAATCCTACTTTGTAATATATTAACATTCTCTTAGTTTCCCTTTTGCTTCCTAATCCCTGACATATATGCTTTTACTTTTGCTATGACACATTGTGCGCAATGGACATCTTACGTATGTCTCCTTGTACACATGTGAGACTAGTTTTTCCTTGTTTGTTGGTATGAACAACCTCAACTTTAGTAGATATTGGTGGTTGGACCAGTTTTCACCTCCAACAGCAGGTTAAGAATTCTCATTTCTTATCCTCACCAATGCTAGGTATTACCAGATTTTTTTTTTTAAGCAAGAGAAGGATTTATTACTTGCAGCAAGTAAGGACAACACCAGGGGTCTTTCCCAAAGCAGTGTCTCCCTGAACAGAAAAACTGAGGAAGTTTTAAGCTAAGGGTACATGCATATTCATCCATCAGACTTTAAATTTTTGCCAAAACATGTGTGTAATAGAATCTCACTGTCCCAATTAATTTTCTATTATTCTCAAATTTGTGGGCATCCCTTGTCAAGTTTTTCTCTTTTCCCATTATCTTTTACCTTGTATTTTTACATTAAAAATTTTTTTACCATCATTTTTATAGTGGTTTGGGAAGAAGTTAAAATAAACATGCATGTTAAATCTGTCATGTCGCTTAATTTTATTTCATTGCATTGCAATGTCAGTTCTCAAGATGCACAGAACTCTGTTACCAAGGACTATGTGTCCATGATATAATCGCATCCACTTCATCCCTCTATTGGATCTACTCTGATCCCCCAAAATTGAGAAGTTTCATGTGTGTGCCTTGCTCTGCTGCTATTTTCTCCTTTATAACTTGAAAGGTTAGATTTGATATTTTTCTAAAATTTTGCAGGTCAATATACCCATCAATCTTTAATTCTCCCTGAAATTTTGGGGGGAGGGAGTCAAAAGCAGAAACGATCTTTACTTTCACAAAGATCACTAATCATCATGGATGACCTTTAAATCCACTGGCTTTTTCTTAGTTTCATCGTTTCTGACCTCTTTACAGCATTTGATAGTGTTTACTGTTTTATCCTTAACATTCTCTCATCTCTTGTCTTTTCTTTGACATACCGATCAATTTGTATATTTGTTACTTAATGTGTCGTGTCTGCTACATGTCAGGAGAGCATGCTGATTTAGATGAAGCAATAGTATTTTTTTCTCTAATAGTCCAGTATCCTTTTGATTTGTTGATATTTAAAGTGCATAGGGATAGAGCAAAACATTCTTCTGAGCTGTACATACAATTTGTATGTAGATTTCAGGCTTGGTATTCAGAGTGATTTCCTTACCTTTTTAACACTTGATTAAATGCCAGGATAAGTTGATTAAGGTCCAGTCTGAGGAAAGCATTGCTGGCAAGTTATAAGACAAGAAAAAATAACATCCAAATGTAATGCGTTGAGTTTGTTAAAAAATCCAGAACAAATAAAGAGAAACTTAAGTTTTATGTGAAATCTGGAAAGAAAGAACAAATATGAACTATTTGCAAGTGTACCTAGTATTTTAGGACTTGACTGAGTTAAATAATAGCTTTACTGGGCTAAACTCAGCCTCAGTTTTAAATAATTCTTTTGGGAGTTTGGTAGTGAGAAAAGGGACTACTTATGGTATAGAAAACATATTACTTGCACAGTAGCAAAGATCCTTCCAGACAGCATTCAGAACAGAGCAGAAATAATTTGCCTTTTAGATGCACAAGTAACCACAACTTCTCCAGGTGCCATTCTATGGATGTGTGAATTCACCATTGATACTACAAATTATAGCATTTTTGAGGGAAATGGAATTGATAAACAGCATGAAATTGAGACAAAAAATTCACGCCTTAAAGACTGAACCTAGAACAGTTGAAAACAGAGACTGAGTCATATTGTTGTGACAGACAAAGTAGACTAGGGTAGGATTGTGGACTTAGAACAATGTGATTACAAAACAGGCAAAGTCAAGTCATAAAGATTTATATGGCACTTCCAAATGCCTCCTGGAAGTCCAGTAGAACTTTCTAGTCTTCTCTTCCACTCCTACCCTTTTATGCTTGCTTCATTGTTCCAACCAAACTAGGCAGTAAAACTTATAGCTTTACTATTGCTGTGAAGTTCTGAAAATTTCAGATCCCCCCCTTTCTGTTAAATTTATTACCATATTAGTGTTTTCCTATCTTTAGAAATTTGGATAATTGTAGTTTCATGTCTTTGTCATTTTTCTGGATGATAATTTGTCTTTGTTTGCTAACTCTTCCTCTTGAATTTCAAGAATTAGTTACTTATTCGTTATTATCATTGACATTTCCTGTGCTTTCATTTGTTTCTCTACCACTGACTGTTTCCTCAATTTCATTATTATCAAACAGCCCTTCTGTGATAGACTGCTGTTCCCCATCTTCATATTGATTAATTTCATTTTCACATGCATCATTCTGATTTCCAACATCTTCAGAGCCGTCTTCAGAAGATGAGTCATTTGCAAAGACAGATTTTCATTAGTGGATTCATCCTCAGAGTCAGAATGTGATGGTCTGTTCGCAGGAATATTGTTTGCTCCTCTGTGTCTTTCATTATCTCTTGGAAGAGATGTGCCTGATGTACTTGCTTAGTCATTATCCAAGTAATTAAAATCAAATGTACTTATTTTGTAGATTAAACAAGAACATTCTTTATTATGATTGCTTGCAATTGAAGCTTCAGGGACACTTTAGGCTAGATATTACATTAAATATTATTTTCCATTTAAATTAAAACATTTAATCAGAAACTCTGAAAAGCAAGATATGTAAGTCAGTGCCTCCTATGTGAAGATCACGAAGATGCAGTTCCTTTTGTGAAGTTAATACACAACCAAGTTTCAGAGATTATCAACACTGATTATAGATTCTAGTCACTAGTGTAGTTACTGTTTTGTGTGTTTGTGTGTGTAAGTTTTCAAATAGGTTATAAACTGTTTAGGACTAGGCTCCTTTAAAATTTTAATGATTTTCCCCCCTGCTGGACATTTTTATAAGTAAGAACATTTTGGATAATTAACTGATTAAAATGTCTATGTAAAAATGTGCAATCTGATAACTAAGTTAGTATCGGAAGGAAACAGGAAGTTATTTTGTGTACCCCAAAGCTATGAAGTCTATGAAATCTAAGTGTGTGTCTGTTTCTTATGTTAGATGATCAGGGGAGTCTGGGAGCTCTGGGGATCATCCAAAAATGTAGTTCAGGAGCGAGGAGAGTTTAAGGGTCTGGAGAAGAAAGCCTAAGGGACCTGGCACTCCACTGATAGCATGGAGAGGGGCTTGTCCTTATTGAAAGTGGGTTGGCAAATATCATAGCTGAAGAGTTTAAGAGCCAGAAGAAGGAAGAGGGAGGACTTTGCATATGCAGGTCCTGCTGAGCTGCTCTTCTTGCCACGGCCATCGAGGCAGCGAACCCCCTTGACTGGGCATAAAGAAGGCTGGGCTATTAGGATTCTGGCTTCTTGAGGTGAATCAGGATAAGAGAGGACAAACAGGGAGCTGAGAAAGTGTGAGATTGCACTGGAATCAGCATAAAAAGCAAACACTGCAGAGATGTATTTACCCCTCTCACATGGCAAGGGTTAGGCCAGGAGCTCTTCAGGTCTGCTAGGTCCACAGCAGGAAGGTAGAGTTGTTTCAGAGGAGTGGCTGAGAGGTACCACCCTGTGGAGTTGTAGTCTTGGGATAACTCAGAGCAACCCCAGCCTTGAGCCTAAAGAAGAGAAGGGCAAACTGTGATTCTCAGCCTTCTATACTATGAATGCCAGAAACCCCACATGCCTGGCAGCTGTGAGGAGGGAGATTTCAGCTAAGCTTTGAAAAATCTTTGGTAGAGAGGGATATTGTCGATACATGAGGAATTAGCCCATCACTGGGTGTATCAAACTGGGTGTCTTTGTCAATTAGGGCTGCTTGAACAAGAAGGCCATGGACTGGGTAGCTTAAACAACAAATATTTATTTCCCACAGACCTGAAGCCTGGAAGTCTGAGAGCAGGGAGCCAGCATGATCAACTTCTGGTGAGGGCTCTCTTCCTGGCTTTCAGGCAACCACCTTCTTGCTATGTCCACACATGACAGAGAGAGAGAATGAGTACGCTCTCTCTGTCTCTTCGTATAAGGTCAGTAGTCCCATCATGAGGGCCGGTCTCTAAATACCATCTCATTGTGGATTAGCGTTTCAGCATATGAATTTTGAGGGGACGCGAGCATGTGGTCCATAGCACTAGCTGATGGTGTCTTCTGACTGTGGTTTTGGAAGGAGTTGTTGAAGGAAGAAAAGTTTTTGTAACTGAAGGGAAAACATACATACTCTCTTTTTTGTCCTGAGGCAGATAAATACTCAGTGGACCACATTTCTAGAGCCTGACTTGACCATACTGCCCCTGAAAGGTTGGGTCTGGTCCCCATACCACGGTGGGGGGTGGATTCGGACACTGCTGAGGTCTGGTGCTGACTCAAGTAACGGAAACCCACGTCAACTTGACAATAATGGGGTTTTGGAGGCCCTGTTTGATATTTTTGCCTGATTCTTGATTTATCTGTTGGATTTGTGTCTACTCAGTAGAACATCTGAGGATATCTCTTGCTTTTTTTTGACTAATATTTTCAGTTAATTTCTTTTTGCACTATTTACTAGATTTATCCCCTCAGTCCTTCTCTGTGTGTGTACAGCATAATGTATGTTTAAAAATAAACTCTCAGTTAAAAAGTGCAATATTTTAGGAGAACTATACTATCTAGGGTTTTGCATTAAGATTTTAAGGGATTCTCTTCAAACTACAATTCTACTGTGTGTACCACACAGCGCAGATCATGTGGAGTTTACTTGGAGTTCTTTACTCTAATAAAAGATAAAAACAAAACGAATCTATTTAGCTGTTACTGACATTGAGCATGATAATTTCCCCCTTCTTTAAACAAGTTAAATTTATTACAAGAATAATTTATGAGTGACCACTGTAGGGAAATGGATTGCCTTAGTGTGATTCCATTGCTAACTAATGAGAAAAATGAAGTTGACAAAACAAAAGACTGTTCTACTTCTGCATAGAAACTGCATTAAAATAAATAGAAGTCCAGAAACTTCCCAAAGAATATACACCACATAACCCAGACATCCTCTTAAAAAAAAGCACTAGCTGATATGCTCCAAATGATCATAATTTGGGGACATAGAAATGAAAATGCAAGGAACATTGGAGAAATTAAAATCAGACACAGCTACAAATATTATTTCCTTACCCCATTTTCACTCATCTTAGTTTTTGACAAAATTTAGAACATATATCATGGTAAAATACTATCTCCCTATTCTTAAAATCACACAGAACTGATAGTGAAGCACTGGTTAAATCACCCATCCTTCCTCACCATCTATTTAAGGCTGTGTTCTTTGTTTCAAGGTCCTGTTGAAATAAAACAGAATGAAATTAGTGACCTTCATACCGACTTCCATAACCAGCTTCTGGCAACTGACCCAGCCATCAGTCTGTCAATAGCTTGTGCAGTTTCAGATTTCATTTGCAAAAAAAAAAAAAAAAAAAAAAAAAAAATCATTTCCTTGCCATAAACATCATATTTCAATTGTTTCTTTTAAAAAACCTAATTACATTTACACATGTTACATACTAATAGAGACTTATTTTGTTGGTAAGCTTTCTGCAGAAGTGGAGCTTTATTGGAAATGTTTTATTTGAGGCATATGGAGAAAGCTGCATTAGTGAAGCAAAATATTTATAATTTTTCCCTGTTTGGTTTAGATTTGTCAATCTTTTCCCTTCTTTACGTAAAACAACATCTTGCATACAAACTGTTTAAAAGTTGAACTAGTGGCATTCCAAATGGAGTAAGATAAAGGGAACTGTAGTTAAATTTAGAAAGGAAAATGTAGGTAAAGGAGAAAAATGCTGCCAGCTAAGATTTGGATGTCCGGGAAGAGCTTCAAGGTCTTAAAAGATGAGGAATTGCTAGTTCCTGTGAGTAAAAACAGAGAGAAGAAGGGCACACAGCTCAGTCTTTATCTTTTAATTTTTGTCCTAAATTTAAACTAGTTTGTTTAGTATAGTATTTCATCTTTTCTTTTCATCTTGATGCTCCCATCTTTTCACTGAGTTCTTAAAAAAAAAAAAAATCCCATCTTTCTGTCTTTCCTTGTTTCATGTATTTATTTTCCTGCCTGGCTTCAAGAGTGGCACATTGAAAATTTTGGCCTTTTTAAAGATAGCCTCAGTTGTTTCTGTAGAATACTTGTAGAAATTCTTGACATTCTGCCTCATGTAAGTCTTCCACAGAAGCAGAAGCTATTTAGTTTCAGCTGTACCAACAAATAATGCCTCCTTTTTGGTAGTGGATTTTCTATTAGCGAATTCCTCAGGGTGTGACACATTTCCTCAAAGTCAGATTTCCTGAAGTCACAAACATTTTATTATTTCCTTTATTCTTTCATGACTTTGCATTTCAACCCCTGTAATATTTATGATCCCTGGATCCTAGATGTTTCCTTACTGTGACCTTAAAATTGCTTCTCATCCAGGCTAATATTATTGTGTTTGGTCTAGGATGGCCTCACATTGCTATGGTCCTGTGCCCTTTGAAGATCCGTTACATCAAGGGTTAGAATTTTAGTCTTAAGGAAAAATTCATCTCCAGGATTATTTCTAATATTTCATACTTTTTAATACAATGCTTGGGGGGATTCTTGAGCCTTACTAGGTTTGATGTAAAGGAAATACTGTGTTTGAGCCTGCCCCACATGATAGGAGGAACAGCTGAACATGTGTTTTTCAAAAACCAGTCACTAGTGTGTTTTTGAGGGAGTTTCTTCTGTATTTCGGGCAAGCTAATGAAGTTACTATTTTGAGAGGCATGGTGAAGATAGGAAGAGACTGCTTGTATTTATTTTCTAGACTTCTACAATCTGTCTGTTGTATACACTGGTCTTATTTTTTTCCCAATCTTCTCTCAAAGTTGGAACAATCTGTCATTTAAAATACGCTACCCCGAGAAAGGGTTGTCTTAGGATATTTTACATATTTTCTCCTGAAGTTGATACTTTCAAGAATATTTTTTTCCATACACTCATCCTTCTGTTATTCCTTTCAAGTAAGAACAGACTCCTAAGTCTATTTTGAAATACCCTCCTGGGCTCTTTTCCCCCCTAAAATGAACAAATCCAGAAAGCTATGAGACCAAAGATCTTGTTGAGGAGCTGTGTGGTGAGAAGGAGCTTCTGGATTTGGAGTTTGATAGCCTTGGTTCAGATGCCAGCTCGAGCTTGGTGCATTAGGGAAACTTGCTAAACTTTGTGGAGCCTCAGTTTATTCATCCATTAAATGGGGTAACAATATGTATTGCGAGAATTAAATAGCATGTAATGTATGTAAAGCTCTTTGTAGACTTCAGTGAATGGTCACTGATACTAGTAATAAAAACATTGTGTTTTATTTAAGTCTTATTAGATGGTGCCTTTCGGGATTCACATTCTTGATTATATCGCAAGTGCGCCCCTCTTACCATCTCGTTGGGTTTCTTTTATGTCTTTGGATGTAGAATGTATTTTTTTTGGTAGGCTCCAGTCTTTTTTATGGATGGTTGTTCAGCAGTTAGTTGTGATTTTGGTGTTCTCATGCAAGGAGGTGAGTTCAAGGTCCTTCTACTCCCCCATCTTGTCTCCAGTCTCCTGGGATTCACGTTCTTGGAGCATTAACAAACAAACAGAAAACAAAAGGTGTCTCCCACATTTCTCACTTCCCAGTCTCTTTTCCTTATGACGTGAATATCACCGAGCAGGAATGGAAACCAGAGTGTTTTCTGCCACATTTATGTAGTTCAGAATGCTGCCTGGCTGGGTTACTCTACTGTAACTTGGAGTGAGTTGAAATCTCAGTGACTCATAGGCTGTCTGATGATTGTGCAGAGCAAATTGAATTGGCCTAGGGAACCGCAACCTACTTCTCAAATAAATCTCCACAGGACTAAAGTTACATGGTGCAGTTGAACAATCATGTTCTTTGGAGCCAGCAATATCTGGGTTCCCATCCTGGTTCTGCCACCAAGGCTGTGGTGTCTTGGGCAGTTTGCATCATTCTCCCCCAGCCTCCCTTTCCTTGTCTGCAAATGGTGCTAATGGTATTTCCTATTCAGATTGCCAGGTGTATGGAACTGGGTATGTGTAGTATCCAGAGGAGGTTGCAAACATAAAGTGGCCTCCAAAAAACATGAAAAAAACCCTTGGGTTTGAGTTTTCACTGTAATTTTGCCACAACTTCCTTAGATGAATAAGACAGATTACTTAACCTTGATCTCTAAACTGATATGTTGGAATTAAACATTTTTAAAAGAATTACCATTTTCTTTTTTTATGTTTCCCCAAACATATCAGGGGTGTAGAGAAGTTAAGTGAAATTCCCGAATATGGTTTCACAGACTGGCTTTTGGTGCCACTTTCAGAGAAAGAGGAAGGAGTTGGAAGCAGGATACACTCTACCATTTGGTTACTTCTTTTGTTCTTTTGATGTGTGAGGAATGTGGGGCAATTGCTGGGTCTTTATTCGGGCTCCTTGAAAGATAGAGTGAAGGACTGGATAACAATTTCTTTCTCTTAAAGTTTTTTTTTTTTTTTTTCCAAAATCTAGAAATAATTCAAACTTAAAACAGATATTCCTGACTGTTACAGGCTGAAGTGCATTCTGAGAGTTAAGTGAAGTGTTTCAGAGTTTCTGAAAACATGCTAACGCTCCAGTCAGACAGCAGATGGCTACTGGCCTTTTAGGGGTTGCACACCAAATTGGGTTAAAAAGCTATTCAGGGAAAGAAAGTTTAAGATGTGTGTTCTACAAAAGAAACCTGAAGCTTTTCTGTCATATAGAGTGTTTGTTGTGTTTAACTTGCTTTCCCTTTTTGAGACTGAAAGGTGCAATTCCAGATTAATTTGCCGCTTCTTTAATTGTACGGGGAGTTTCTGTATCACAAGGCTCCACGAAATAATGAGCAGATAAGAAATGCCTAACGGTGGCATCTGCATAGAAGTCCATGACACATTTATCCGCACGAAAAGTCTCTTCTTATTTCTAAGGAGTAGTAGAGACAAATAAAAAATACACTCAGTTGAATGACAAAGGAAATAGTGGTGCCCCCTGAAGGTTTGAGCTGGGTTTCCCGGGCCTGAAGGCTGTGACAGGGCTTGCTAAATGGCAGGCAGTGGCTGCGCTTCTGCTGTCACGGTTTCAGCAATTGTCACTGTCAAAATGTAGCGCATTCATTATCCAGGTACAAAACTATAATTAAGAACATTGGCCAAGAAAGGGGGAGGGGAATTGGACGGTTCAGGGAGTTGGAAGTAGGATAAAGAGCAGTTCTCCTCTAGGTCACTGGTTCAAACTTGGCCCATCTTGGTAATGACTGACAGTCATTAATAGATGATGGCTGTTTGATGGCCTATATGAGTAGGTGCCCATATCAGAAAAGTCACCATTGTAATTGGCATTAATTGGCACTTCTGTTGGCAGCGACAGCCGAGAGGCTGAAGATGGAATGGGCTAGAGCGAGTGAATTATCCTCTCATCCTGAGACGTGGGGCTCCCAGGGCCGAGATGAAGCACCGTTGCAGGGCGTTGTGGGAAAGCTGCTGCGGTCCCGCTCCTCGGGCTCTGCAAACAGACGGCATCCGTGCGCAGGGCTCACTGTTTGGCACCTTGCTTGATGAGCACCGAAGCTACTTAAAATTCAGCTGCGCCAAAATGAACAATGGGCCTCCGAAAAGCAAAGGGGCCCAAGTGTGAGATAATGAGGGGTATCTCTGGGCCACCATCCTTCCCTGGTTTGTTTCCTGTGAAAGCAGTTGGTCAGAGAGCTGAGCAGCTTCCGATGTGATCTGCAGCCATGACTGATTGTAACCTGGGCTTAAAAAATAATATACTCTGTTTGGAAGTGAAAAAGCAAAAGGCTGTCTTAATGGCCTGCGGTAAAACACTGTTGAACAAGCCACCATGTTGACTTTTGATAGGTGAAAATTAAAGGTCCACTGTAATCATTTTTTGCTCTTTATTGATTTAAGGACCCAGTCGAATAATAATTTAGACTCAACTTTTCATCTCTGCGTGGATTCATGATTTGTAAGCTCTTTCTGGCAACTATCTCTGTAATACCAATGAAATGTCCTTTTATTCATCTTACTTTTTGGCTCAAATCCCTCATAATTAGCTTTTATGTCAAAGGAACAAGTATTAAGTCTAAATTTCTGTGGCTATCAACTCCTAAAGGACATTTCACAGCAGTAGTAACAGTCACTATTTCTTTAGGATTTTTCATTTATATTTATGCTGAGGTAAAATATTTGGGCAGTGTGTTTTCTCAAAAAATTAAACATCAGAAGGAAGTTTATTTGTTCTTTAAATGGTTATTGTTTTCAGGTTTCAAAATGGCAGATTGCTAAAAGTACAGTTAACAAAAAGCAAAATAGAGGAATGTTTAAAGAATAGCAAAAAGGGTAATGGTTTTGTTTGAATTATTATTTATTTAAATTAGAAGAAAAGTTATTCCTGTGGTCTTAATTTATCTACAAAATCAGAGCACTTCTTCCTAAATAGGAAAAGTTGTGTCTTAAAATATTTATATTTTTTATTCAGATAAATTTTATACAATTTCCTTTTTTGAGGTGGTTTGGACTTATAAATTAAACTAAACCTCTTATTTCCTCGTTATTTTTTTTCTTTAAAATTTCTGCTTCAAAACCTCGTAATTTTCTGGGTTTTTAAACATTGTAAAATAAATGTGGAAGTTTTACTATAGGTGGCGCTCTTGCATACATCTTGTTTTTAGAACCATCCCTCTACGTAGACTGAGTTTGGCAGACAAGTTTAATGGAAGCTGCTTAATAGTATACATTATATATCATAAATTCTACTTAATGATTCTGCCCAGATAAAGAGCCATGAGCCCATTCTTCAATGACTGATATGCTTGTTTCATCCAAATTACCACCATTTGGTATATTATGACTTTTATTAGCAATCCAAGAATTTTAACAAGTAGATCACGGCTTACCCACACTAAAGTGTGAGAGAAATTTGGATCTTTCCGTTTTCTCCCCAACTGCAGAGATAGCACCCTTTATGTTTCCCATGTTCAAAATAAAAATTTCAAGACATGATTAAAGGAAGGTGGGCAGTGTACTAAAAGAGAAAATTCACTCTCTTGGTTGAAAGCTGATGGATGAACGGGTTCTCACACCAACCCAAGTAAGGGCGTGTTTACAAATCAAAATGTTACCCAAATAATGAATTTGACAAAATTCATTATGTGAAGAAACATTACCCATTATAAATATTATCATTTATTTCAGGTGAAGGAAAGATACATGGAAACTTTAATTTGGGGGAAAGAGACAGACTAGATTAAGAAAGGTGAGGATTTGCATGTGTACTTGAAAGAGGTGACAGGAGGACAACGAAAGAAAAGAGAGGAGATAAGGGAACAGAGAGAGGAGGAAGACTTTTTCCTAAGGAGCCAGTTGATTGGCTGTCACTAGGATGGCAGGGTCTTTCCTCCTGCCCTGGGGGAACTCCAGGGATACTGGTGTTCTTCCCAGAGGGGCCCCTGTAATCTGATTCACATCTAGTTTCAAGGGATGATATTTTGCTAATTGGTTAAATCTGTACTGTGGTTAAGCCACACACAAATATTCTGCTTACCAAGTATCTCAAAGAAGATATTGAGGAAAATACATTGCTCCCGTTCTGTAAATCTCTTCACGCTATTTTGGAAAATTTGGGGATAAATGAATTTGCCTGTGATCCAAACATATATCACCTTAGTGCACTGAGAATGAACAAAAACCTCTTTCTGTTTGACGTTTCATATTCAGAGAGAGCTCCTTGATTCTTTTCTCAAGCCTTTACATAACAAGTTAAAAATAACCTTCCTTGATGATTTAGTGGCATGAACTGAAATTAGAACTTCAAAGACATTTGCACACAAGATGCATTTATTGTTCTTGTGGTCCCTTTAAATGTTCTAAAATGTCATGATAAAAATGTCATTGCCATTTATTTACTTCTTCTTGTTCTATATTTGTTTGTATGGAATGCAAATGCTTCATTGTACCACTTTTAAGACCTTCACATTTCCCCTTAAAATAACAATTTATATTTACAAGAAACCAAATTTTCTCTGTCAGAGGTAAGGTCATGGTTCGTCAATCATAATTCCATACATGATCTTTTAAAAAACAAAATTAGCAGTTTGATGCTAAATCTTGAGCAGAACAGAAAATGCTTATTTAATAGTCAATGAGATATATCTAACACCGCAAAATTTCTGAAGTAGTTTTCTTTTTTAACGGGTGAGTAGATTAACATTGCATTGTCTCCCCCTGCCCCCCCCCCTTTGTTGTTTATAAGAACAAACTAGGAATGCTAGGGAGTTCCAAAAAAACAGCACTTTCATTATCTACATCTTTCCCTTAATGTCAGTATTTTAGCAATGATACTGTTCACATCGGCAGGTTGGTAAGATGGCCCCCATGTTAGCTAGGAAAGTTCATTCATCAGCAAACTTTATCAAAAGCCTAGGTGTTAGGCAGTGTTTTAAGTGCTTTAAATATATGAATTAATTTAATCTTCCCCCAGACTCTGAGAAGTAGGTGTTATCAAGCTCATGTTACAAATGGAAAGCTGAGACACAGAGAACTTTAATAACCAGGGTGAGTGAAGTTCCATAGCTAATGACTGACACTTCTGGGATCTGACGCCCACCACCTGACTCTAGAGGGTACTCGCTCACCACCACCACCCGCCCCCCTCCCCGAGGCGGCTTCTCAGGTGCTGCCAAACTTTGGGGGAATAGTGGCCACAGTTTTACCCAAGAGCATATGTTTGGAGATGAGCCTACTTCTATGACTGGGGGCTCCCAGGGATTTTCTTTGTTTTCTGGGTATCTGGCCATAATAGGTCTTTAACTAGGACTCCAGGTTCAGAGATAAACAGAAACAAAGGGAGTTTCAAGTGATTATGAAATGACTTTGCAGGGTGCCTGGAGCTAAGACAAGGGATTTGGAATCCCAGTTTTATTATGTTCATGTGGGATTGTATGTATTTCAGGGCAGTTTTACGTGTATTTTCTCACTTGTGGGAGAACTTCAGCCCACTTTCATAAGCAGAAGGGAGTGAAGGTAAGACAGGGAAGTGTGAACCGAAGAAGTTATTTTCTGCTTTGAATTCGTTGAACTACTAGGATGCAGACAGAAATAAAGAGCCCAGCAGGAGTTGAGGCTGGGGAAAAAATGTCCTGTGCCCCTTCATCAGTATTGCTACATCACTTGCTTTGATCACTGAAGAATTCTCAGAACGCCAGATACACAGAGAGTCATATAAAACCAGAATATACTGTTGGGAGATTTTCTCCATGGGGCTCTTGTGTTTCTGCACTTTTTGCAGGTGGAGGCACTCACTGCTTTTGTTCTGGACTATCTTTCCAGGCATGTTTATATAGTGAACAACCTTGGAAGATAGGGATAGTCTCCCTCTGGTGCAAAGGGCAGGCATGCTTACTGCCCATTACGATAAACGATCCAGGAAACCCAAGTTCAGGGTTTCTCTCCTCTAAGGCAACCTCCTGCATGTGTAGGTGTCACCTGACCCTCTTTGCATTGTCCCGTGGGAACTGGGGCTTGGGAAATCCAAGTAAAAATAATGCTACTCTAGCTATTGCTATTAACATCCTTTTTTTCTGATCTAGCAATATTGTGTCCTCTGCCAGCACCTGTGAAACTATGGCAGGCCAACTTGGTAGCTTGCAAATAGGGTAATATTTTAGGCACTTTATAGTTCTTGAGAAATACATACTATTATTGAAAGACGCTTGGATTATTTCTTGGATGATAATCTCCTTTCATTGATGGGTTTAATTGAATTTAGCTATCACTTTTATATATTCATATAGATTACATAATTTATTCTCTGAAAAATTTCCAGGCAAATTTAATGATTTCTTCCTCAGTCTACCTTCTTCCTTTTCCTAGACACATTCTTTAACACTCTCTTCCTTTAGCAGATTCACATTTTGGTATTTATATCCAAGAAGAAAAACTATGCATAGGGCTGTGTCAAAGAGAACTGAGAAAACCACCTGGAAGATAGTATGGGCAACAATTTGGAAATCATTGTTTGAAACCATTACATCTCTGTAAGATGATCAAACTCATTTTTTCCCCCGCCACGAGAACAGAATATTTTATTCATCAGAGACCTTCCATTTAGTTTAGTAGCAAAGTGGTTTACAGAGTTCTTGATTAGTATTAGGACACCTAACTTCTAGTCTTTACTTGGTCAAGAGAGCTGTGTCAGCAAAGTGTCTCTTCTCTTTTATAAAGAAATGGGGATAATAAACCTTGCCACCTGCCTACCTCACAGCAATGTTGAGAATACTAAAGAGAGTCTCTTGAGAGATCTTGAAATCTGCAGAAAGAGTATGCTATGTAAATACACAGCACCAAATCATATCATTTTAGATAGCTCATGGAAAGCACTCGGGCTAATCCCCTCATTTTATAGGTGAAGAAACTGAGATCCAGAAAGGTGAACTGGCTAGTCTAAGGTCATATAGTTGGTTAGTGTGTAACAAAGTACAGGAAGCTCAGTCACCCTGTTTTCAGTTTTTAAAAAAGCTGCTTAGTAGTAGGAAAAAAGATGAATAACCCCAGAGACTTCCAGATATCCAGTGATGTTATTCCCTTAGTGACTTGACATAAGGCAGGTTGCTCCCCAGAGGCAAGTCAATTTGGTAATTACAGTTCATCAAGGATTTTACTTCCATCAAATGAATATTTGACTTTTGGCAGTTGTACCAACTCTACCGGAGTGAACAATATTCTTGAAGATACCCTTGGAATAGCTGGTACCTCAGTTAAGTGTGAAAGGAACTGATGAACTCTTTCAGGTAACTCGGGCTCAATATGAAGCATATACATGTGAATATGCTGTCATATCCAGACTCCCATATTTTCTCTTCAGTAGTTTACTTGGTGTGATTGGTGTTCTCCAACTGCTTTGAATGTTTACTAGTGAACACTTGCCAATGAGCTTCAGCACCTTCCCTGGGCTCTGCGGTGCCAAGAGCTGTCACACAGCCAAGACTCACTAGAAACTGTTTACCCATATCCAGGTACAAACATTGGGGCCCAAACCTGCATTGCTTATTATGTTGACACTCTAATTAGGTACTAATTAAATATTGTGGCTGGAAACTTCCTCTTTCTGTGGTATGGAAGCCCCGTTTGAAGCAAATGTTACTTGAACCAAAACAGACAAATATGTTAAGTCATCAGGAATTTCCAGGTGTCTTACACTCTTAAGAGATCTTTATTCAATATGCAGTATACCCAGGTTTCCAAAAGTTTGTTCACATACCATTTGGAAATATGTCTTTATTCTGGACTTGGTCCATTCAGGACACCAGAATTTTAATGTTCATTTGCCTTTTAATTTTTGAAATTAAATTTTAAACTAAATTGAAGGATTTTTGAAAAAGATCATAGGATTTGTTAAGACTGGCTGAAACCATATTCTGAAAAATAGCACGTGTTTTACTGAATGTACAATATACACTAAAGGAAATATAGCGAGTTCTGATATCCATTTCCAGTCCTGCTAGAAAGAACAGATATGACCCTTAACCCTTAACTGGCATGGTAAGGGGATTAGTCTCTGTTTTGCTCCACCCCGGAATCCCTTCAGAGATCCCACATGGCTCTTGCCTCAGACCGTCTGCCCCAGGTCACCGATTCCTGTTCCACTTGCAAGAAGTTCCCTCTAAATAGCATCTTTTGCAGTTGCTCTAAGAGCCCCAGCTGCCTGACTTATCAGTGACTGTGCTGTCTGTGTGACGCTGCCATGCTGTCTTTGCAGCTTGAATGTCTTTGTTCTCTTCCTTGTGTTCACCGTCTGCCATGACTAGCAATGCACTTGGTGTGAGAGGAACAATTTAAATACAATTTGGTAAGAGCACCAATGGACCTCCTCCCCTCTCCTTCCCCCAACCCTCCCTTGCATAGTTCCATGATGTTACTAGTGTGACACCATTCATCATTGTCGGGAACCTGTGGCTCAAAGCCATTATGTGTTTCCTCACTTCGGTTCCAGTATCATAAGATAGATATATATGTGCTGTTTCTTCAACAGGACACATAGGCAATAGTCTCCCACCCCTAAGGTGTTCCTGCCTTAATTTGGACTAAATAAGTCTTACTAATAATGATATTAACAATTCACATTTATTGAACACTTACTGTGTGCTAAGACATTGTTTTAAATGATTTAAATGTTTTAACTTCTTTAATTCTCAGAACATAGAAAATCGATATTCATCTGTCTAAGTTCTTGCTATTCTGTGTGTCAGGCAGCAAGAGGGGGTGAAATACACGAAAAGATATTTTAGGCTAAAGTATGATGATTCTATTGTGTGTCCTGTGTTAGAGCAGAAGTGATCCGCAAAATGTTTTGTGTTGAAATCATGTATCAATTGTGATAATTACACAGGGGTCCTGGTACTTAAGGAAGCTTGTCTGAGATAAGAGAAAAGAAACCCTTCCCAAATATTTCTTCAGAGTCTGAACAGATAACTTTTTAAAATGTCAGTAACAAATGTGATATTTATTGGCATGATCAAATAAGACTATATCGGAATACTTTGTGATTGAATAGGTTTACATTGTTGTATAATTGTTAAAAAAAATGCAGTATCAGTAGGTTGTAGGTTGGTGCTTATTTGGAAGAACTGAGGGAACTGAGTAGTTTTTTTTTTTTTTTTTTTTAATATCAGGTATATGGTTCAAGTTGGGGGTCAAGGATCCAGCCTGTATTAGGATTTCTAAGGTATGAAAGAACAATTTTTTAGGCAATGGTATTAAGTAAAAGACTCCTTTCAAACGAAAAAATGCTATAAAAAGGATACCAGTTTGTGGTTTGACTTTCAACATCATGTACGTTATTTCTTTAAAAAATCACACAGAAAATTAAAATGTTCGTGGCCAAACAGATACATACATCCATTCCCTTTATCATTTCCATTTGTTGTGATATTTTAAAAAGTGTGTCCTGTTTTAAAATTACATCTCATCATAGTTTTCTTCTAACAGCTTGTAGGCTTATTCTAGGACTGACAATGGATTAATCTCCAAAATATACAAACAGCTCATATAGCTCAATATAAAAAAAAAAAAAACCCAATTAAAAAAAATGGACAGAAGATCTGAATAGACATTTCTCCAAAGAAGACATACGGATGGCCAAAAGGCACATGAAAAGATGCTCAATATCACTAATTATTATAGAAATGCAAATCAAAAGTACAATGAGATGTCACCTCACACTGGTCAGAGTGGCCATCATCAAAAAGTCTACAAATAACAAATGCTAGAGAAGGTGTGGAGAGAAAGGAATCCTCCTACACTGTTGGTGGGAATGTAAGTTGGTGCAGCCACTATGGAGAACAGTATGGAGGTGCCTTAAAAAACTAAAAATAGAGCTACCATGTGATCCTGTAATCCCACTCCTGGGCATATATCCAGAGAAAACCACAATTTGAAAAGATATATGCACCCCAATGTTCATTGCAGCACTATTTACAATAGTTAAGACATGGAAGCAACCTAAATGTCCATCAAAAGATGAATGGATAAAGAAGATGTGGTATAATACATATATACAATGGAATATTACTCAGTCAAATATTTGATTTATTTGGAATCTGTTATAGTGTAAAGACTGAGGCCATTATCTAACTTTATTATTATTATTATTTTTGTTTTACAAACACTGACAATTTTCCCTAGTGGTATACATTGAATAGTTCAGAGTTGGTTTGAAATGACATGTTTATCTTATGATAAATCGCTATGTACTTCTTGGATATGTATTCTGTTTCACTGATCTCATTACATATTCTTGTACCGCATTGTTTTAATCATGGTAGCTATATCCCATATCTTTTATTGCACTTTCCTTCTCCTCCTTCTCCTCCTGGTCCTCCTCCTTCCTTTTCAAATTGTCCTAAATATTCTCAATATTCTTGCATACTTATTATTTAGATAACATTCAGAATCATTTAAAAAATCCTCTGGGATTTAAAAGGGGGATGCACTAAATTCATGCAATCATTTAGGGAGAACTAGCCTTATTACAACATTGAATCTTCATATCTAAGACAAGGTTTATCTTTCCATTTATTCAAGTCTTGTCTTTGTCCTTCAGTACAATTGTATAGTTTTCTAATTATCAGACCTATATATTTCTTTATCTATATATTTTTGGGAATAAAAACATTTTAAATTATATACTATGTTAATATATAACATGTTAGATATTTAAATTACTTGTGAATGGGATCTCATTTTTTACAAATTTTTTTAAAAAAATATTTTTTATTTGGCTAGAAGGTTTACCAGAGGGAGAAGATACTCATATTTCACAAAATGATTACAAAATAATGTTTTAAGTGTGAATCAATGGTGGACTAAGTACATTTTGCTAACATGTGCTAATGAATACAATATGGCAATGAAAATGATGATATAGATCCACATTTACTGAGATAAAAAGGATGACCACAGCATATTGTTGAGTGAAAAACATATTAAGGAATACCATTGGCATGATATAATTAATGAAACACCATATGTACATAATTCATATGTGTATATATGTTTGGAGAGAGGCCTAACATGATTATTTTCTGAAGTATTAATAGAGATTATTTCTGAGTGGCAGTTTTTTGGATGATTTTTTTCTGCTTTTGCACATTATTTTTCAGTAGCATTTGCCATGTTTTACTAAAACAGTGATGCAATAAAACACAGATAGAAAACATTAGAAATTTTATAAGGATTAAAAAGAAACACATAAAATTAGGACTTAGCATCATTTTTTCTCTTCCAAAGACATTCTTATGGATTTGATACAATGTTTATGGGTAGCCTTGAAAATAGTTTAAAATTTTATTAGGTCTACTAAAATCTATTCAGCCTGCAAAACTGTTAGTAATTCTGTTTATTTAAACTGTACCAATCACATTGGCAGTGACACCCGTGAAAACACCTTCAAATCTGAAGGACAGGATGACTTGTACTAGATTTCTATTGCTGTGCAGTCATGTGTACATCCTTGAGTTATTAATAGCACTCTGCTTCACTCCAACTGAAAACTAAATCATCTAATACTGTATTGGTTATTTTTAAAATTCCATGTGAAACTTTAAAGTTGTGATCATTTAAATAAAAAGTTTTTAAATAAAAGAGGTAAATTATAATGGCAAATTATTTTTTCTACTTTCACATTTTGTTTTTATAATTTGAGTGGTATCCCTGACAACTAAAAGAAGGAATTAAGTTGAGCTAAGCCTCGCGCCATGTATTTAATATCATTTTTATAGTTTATAATGACTATGTGAATTGATAAGAGAGTTAGTTATAAAATTGCTAAATTTCCTTATTGACATTGTGATCATCATCATTTTTATCACCACTAGAACACTGGTTATTACACTCTCACTATGTGTCAACCTCATGCTTTACATGCATAATCTCATTTCCCACTATTTTTGAAGTAGGGATTGCTGTTAAACCATAATAGAGATGGGGATTGTGAGGCTCAGAGATGCCAAGGAATCTGTCAGTCATCACACAGGTTCAGGAGAAGTTGGCATTTGACCAAAGTCAATTTGCCCACGAAGTTCAAACTTCAAAGCAATATGATCCTATTAGCAGTCTCCAAAGATTTAATTTCCAATGATTCTACTCTTATTTTTCCTTGGCTTTACCTTTCTTATATTATGTAGTTTCCTCTTCTAATTATCCCCAAACAGGGTGACTCAAGCAGAACTTAAATGTTGTGCAATCACTTCATATTATAGAGAAGATAATCAAGGATCGGACAGTTAAGTGTGACATGTCCAAGTGCACAAGGTGACTTGTCTACATTTTGTTTCATTGACAAAATTTTATACAGCATTTACTTTGTTCCAGATGTTGTTTTATGTGCTTTACAAGTATTAATTTAATCCTGATGTTAACTCAATGAGGTAGGTGCAATTATTATCATCCCCAATGAACAGATGAGGTAACTGAGGCATCCTGAAGTTGAGTAACAGGGCCACTGTCACATAGCTAGCAAGTGACAGAGTCAAGATTGGAATGCAGGTCACTGGTCAAGTCTTTGCCCTTAATCACTTTGCCATGTTGCCTCGAACAAGAATCCAGGGCTCTTGGATTCCATTCGTTTTTCCTTTTACCATGTTGGCCAATTATTTCAATTCATGATTAGGAAAAAAGTTCTCTGGAATCTGGCATTGAAAAATAATTAGTTTTATTCATTTTAGAAAAATGAACTTCAGGAATACTGTTAAAAAATAACCACAGTCTAAACAAGGGGCAGTGTATATTTTTAAAACAATATTCTGAAGCTTGTTTATTGTTGCATAGGACTTTCTTATTGATGATAGCTTTTTCACCCAGTACCTGCTGATTTTCCATAATGCTGGTATACACCCAATGTTGACACTTGCTAGACTGTCTTTGCAAGCATAAATATTAGACATACCAAAATTTGATTGTGGCTCATCCTTTACTTTGAATAAAGAGATCTAAAAATCAATCCTTACAAACTGCGTTTCATTTTCTATGAATAGAGGTCAAATATATCAGGGCAAGGGTAGTGTTAAAGATAATCTATGATGTCAAGGTAAATGTATCAGGTAATCAATTTTTAAAATTTTGATTTCAGTAGGATACACAAACTTTGTATGGATTGTTTATTTTTCACTATCTTGCAACAGACCTATGTGAAATTAGCATTAGTTCTTCCTGGGGTATATATATATGTGTTTAATTTCATTTTTTGTAAATGGGGGCATTAGGGAAAAGAGCTTGTTGTTTCAAGATCTGAGTCCACGTTTAACACTTACTAGCGATGTGACTTTGAGCAAGTTACTTTATTTTCTACAAACTTTAGTTTCCTCATCTGTACAGCAGGAATCTTATTCCTAATTCATGGCGTTGTGAGGATTGAATAAGATAATACATTTAATCTGTTTTGTTAATAGAAAATGCAATATATTTTCAAAGTGTCATTAAATGATGTTAATTCTACTGCCTGATTTAGTATCCAGTGGTGAGGCAGGATATGGCAATGGGTCACATGCTTGATTAGGATTTACTTTACTGGATTCTAATCTGGCTCTGCTACTATACTCACCGTGCAAGCCAGGACAAATGTCTGGGACTCAGACTCTTGTACAATCAAAGAGCTGTACAAGGAGAACTTTCAGGTCCTTACCACGTCAGAGGTTTAATGATCGTGATGTTCTGTATCACATGTGGTCTAGTGATCTGAACACATGGCTAGGATCACAAGTCTTGGAGCTAAAATGTTCATATTTGACACTGATTAGGTACATATAAGGATAAAAAACACATAACTTTATAAGCACCTAGTTTCCCCCTTTTAAAAATGAGAATTGGGTCTTCCCTGGTAGCTCAGTGGTTGAAAATCTGCCTGCCCATGCAGGGGACATGGGTTCGAGCCCTGGTCTGGGAAGATCCCACACGCCGCGGAGCAACTAGGCCCATGAGCCACAATTACTGAGCCTGCGCGTCTGGAGCCTGTGCTCCGCAAAAAGAGAGTCCGCGATAGTGAGAGGCCCATGCACCACGATGAAGAGTGGCCCCCGTTTGCCGCAACTAGAGAAAGCCCTAACACAGAAACGAAGACCCAACACAGTCAGAAATAAATAAATAAATAAACTCCAATCTCTAAAAAAAAAAAAAAGAGAATTGGCATAACTATGCAAAGACTGTCATTAAAGTCCAGAAATTCTCAATCTTTTTTTAAAAGCAACATAATCCATTTAAAAATATAGTTATGTGGGGAACCCCAATATGTAAAAAAAATATCAGATACATAAAATATGTAAAAATGCAGATTCTTTCCTAAAAATAAAGACCTAGCAATTGAACTCATTGCCTTCCTCCCTAAACCCACTCTCCTTTACTCCTTATTACCCAGTTGCTTAAGACTGAATACCTGTGAATTATCTTGGACTTTTGTTCACACTTCCTCTGATATGCCATTGATCACCAAGATAATTTTATCTTCTGTAAGATTCATGATTCCTTTTTTTCCCTGTGCACCTCCACTGCTACTCTGCTGCATCAACCCTCTTGCTTGGACTATAATAACCATCAAGTTGGTTTTTCTGCCGCCTATCCTTCGCTCTCTAATCCATTACCTGACTGCCAAGAGATCTTTATGGTATGCAAACTTGAATGCACCCATTTCTCCTCCCACTTACCTGCCACAAGAACCCCTAAAGCACTGTAAGAAAATATGAGGTCTGTGATGAAAATTTTGAAAGAGACTTGGAGTCATAGTCATCTACATACATTCTACTTTGTTTTCATTTTTTTTTTTTTTTTTTTTTGTCTGCATTGGGTCTTTGTTGCTGCGCGGGCTTTCTCTCTAGTTGCGGCGCAGGCTACTCTTCACTGCGGTGCGCGGGCTCTCACTGCGGTGGCTTCTCTTGTTGCGGAGCACAGGCTTTAGGTGCGTGGGCTTCAGCAGTTGTGGCACATGGGATTTGTTGCTCCGCGGCATGTGGGATCTTCCTGGACCAGGGATCGAACCCGTGTCCCCTGCATTGGCAGGTGGATTCTTAACCACTGTACCACCAGGGAAGTCCCTGTTTTCATAGAGTCTTAAAGTGGGTAGAAACATCAGAAATCTCTCCAGGCCAAATTTCTACCACTGAAGCAATCCAGTATATAGCTTTCCCTTCTTTAGATAAACTCTAGTTCATCAGTGTTGTCCTACTCTTTTGAAGATGCAGTCTAAGTTTATAGGAGCTTCTTTTTTTGCCAGCCGTATATTGTGTCAGAGTGTACCACTGTAGTCCGTTGAACTCATGTAATTATTGTAGCCTCACAACAGCTTTACAAAAATACTTTTAATATCTGTCAGAGCAAATCCCCATGCAGTTTCCTTTCTAAAAATGTTCTTGATTATACAGGCACATTATTCTTCTAGATGAACTTTAGATTCATTTTGTAAAAAAATTCTATTGAAGTTTTCAATGGAAAAAATCTTAACTTTGTAGATTAAGAAAGAACTGACATTTATGCAGTATTAAATCATCTCAATAACTTGATATGCTTCTTTATTTTATTTGCTTAGAAACATTTCATATTTTCTGCATGTAGATATGTGTATTTTGTGCTTAATTTATTCCTAGATATTTTATATATTTTGATGCAATTGTGAGTGGGATTTAAAAACTACATACTTTTAATTGAATATTGCTGATATTTAGAAATATACTGTCTTTAGTGTATTTCTTTATCTGAGTATTTGTAGAAAATACCTTGTTGATTTAAAAAACTTTTCCTTCCTCTTCAGGATCAATTATAATTGTTGGGAAGTGAAATAAATTTTATTTTCAGAATTTCTTCACTCTTAGTTTACTTCCCCAGTTAGAATCTATGCCTGTGTGACATAACTATATTTTCCCTGAATTTTCTGAATGTATGACTTAACATTTAGCCCTCATAAATTTTTCCTTTTCGAGTGCAGTGTACTCAGAGGATATGTCTGATGAGTCTTTCATAGAGCAAAAGTGCCAAATACCTTGATTGTTACTATGACAATGAATTTGATCTTTTCCTCTAAATGTTTATCAGACTCCCCATGGATGTGACTTATACAACATATCTAGGCTTTTAAAAGTTTCTGTTGGATATTCCTTTAACAACCCTTTGCCTTCATCATAAAGGGACTTGTTCTCACATAAAATGAGCTGAACTTTATCATTTGTATATATCCAGCTAAATCACTTCTATAAATAGCACAATCTCAGTTATTCATCATTGTCAGGAAACAAGCTATTTGGGTAAGTAAGTTTTCTGAGGACATTATCTCTTCAAGGGTCAGAACTTTAAATTTATTTTAGATCGACATCTTTCCAAAATATATGCAACACTATAGATGATGTTTATTTTCCAACCATGGTAGCTAGATTCTTTAAAAACATTGCATTGGAGGTATTTAGCCATTAAATGTAAAAGAGGATGAGAGGGAACTGATGTTTAAGTAAAGCTATTAAGGCTTTTATAAATATGTTTACACTAGAACTGTGTGTTTAAACAGTGAGTGAATATGCTCACTAAACTAGTAGAGAGCAATCAAATTAGAGAATATCAATGATGTTTTAGAAATGTTAAGTAACAGTGGTAATTTGTACTAATTTTTACTTACTATCGCTTTGTTACTGGGATATAGGCTCCCCGTCAATGATAAAACAATAATTTGGTTTCACTTTGTTGCATGTAATAAGCATTCTAGGCAGCACTTATTTTTCATAACCAGTTGTTGTGGGTTGAACTGTGGATTGAAATTCATATGTTGAAGTCCTCACCCCCAGTACCTCAGAAAGGGTCTTTACAGAGGTAATCAAGCTAAAATGAGGTCATTAGGGTGGGCCCTAATCCAATATGACTCGTGTCCTTATAAAAAGTAGGAATGTGGAGACATACAGACACACACACACACACACACACACACACACACACACACACGGAAAATGCTATATGAACATTAAGGTGAAGATTTGGGTCATGCATCTACAGGCCAAGGAATGCCAGAGATTGCTAGCAGAGGAGAGAGGCATGGAACACATTCTTTCTTACAGCTCTCAGATGGACTCAACCCTCCCAACACCTGTATCTCAGATTTCTAATCTCCAGAATTGTAAAATAATACATTTCTGTTTTTTAAGCCACCCAGTTTGTGGTACTTTGCTATGGCAGCCTTAGTAGACCAATACAGTGGTCTTCCATCAACATTTAATGCCTTGATGATTTTATGAAGAGGATTACTGACTTTGACCCTGTAGGTCCCATCTTCCATATCTCACCATGGTTTCAGAGACTTAGAACAGCTTGGCTCCTAAAGATGAAAAGAGCTTAGGATATTTGTACGTATGTATATGCTCAACCCTCATATATCCAAGATCCATCTATTCCCCCATTGATCCATCTATTCATCTATCCATTTGTCCATTCATCCAATATTTATTGAGTGTCTACCATGTGCCAGGCTCTGTGCTAGGCTCTGGAGGTCAGTAGGTAAAGCAGACATTGGCTTTACCCTCGTAAAACTTGCATTGTAGCAATTATAATACATACAGTGTTCATACGGTTTGCTAGGATTACATTAGTTCAGTTCATGAACACTGCAAACAAAAAGATATGAACCCCCTTTAAGCAGATCTACATACCATCCTTCTTCACTGGTACAGTGACTAGACTGCTATTACAATGCCTAAGTTTACTTTTTCTGATCATTTTATTTTCCTTAAGGCTTTTAGCACGTGTGCTTGCTAAATTGTCTATCTCTTATTCTTCTGTCATTGACCTCCTCCATTTTCTCTTCTAATACAAACAATAATGTAGTTTATAGTCTGCATAGTCTTGAAAGGAAATGATAATGATTCCAGAAAAGGACTATCAAGATAAATTCTCATATACTAGTACTAATGGCTGAAGGGAAAACTCTCCAGTCATTTATTCACCAAATATTTATATTTTCACCTTTTCTGGTCAATGGTCGCTAGAGTGAATGTGCCCATGTGAGTGATACAGAACATAGAGCTGGCTGAGCACCAATCCTAGCAGTGGGGTTGAAGCTTAGTTTTTGGAAAAAGAAAAGCCCTACATCAGTCTGCCTTTAGGTCATTCATTTCTTTTTCATAAAAAGGTGGAGAGAAACTTGTGCAGCTGCAGGACCTCTTGGGCAGCTGCCTTTCTACAAATTTAATTAATGAATCAAAGGTGAGTGCTGTCTCTCCCAGGTGTTTTCTTGTCCTCAAAATCACCCCCTCACCTTCTCTCATCAGCATCCTTTGACTTACCGGCAGTAAACAAATCATCCTGTATCACTGCATCCCAACTGAGCAGACCAGTGTCTGCTAACCCTCCCCTCTCTGGTTGGAGCCAGGTGTCCTTGCGGAGAGCAAAGGGAAATCCTTCCCCTCTCCAGTGACCTGGTTAGGGTAATGTTTCTAGGACTTGCCTGGTGAGAGATATGGAATCAGAGGCCTGGGAACCTTTA
Source organism: Balaenoptera acutorostrata (assembly GCF_949987535.1). Taxonomy (NCBI): domain Eukaryota; kingdom Metazoa; phylum Chordata; class Mammalia; order Artiodactyla; family Balaenopteridae; genus Balaenoptera; species Balaenoptera acutorostrata. The sequence continues at coordinate 33,833,769 of NC_080081.1, forward strand.
TTTTTAATAAATATTCCAGGTGATTTATATAATTAGGCACATTTGGAAAGCTCTGTGCTATGGCTTTTTGAGAGAAGTCAGTACCTCAATTGATTTATATCTTGCTCAATACAAGCTTACATTTTCTAAATATTAAAACCAAACCAAACTGATAAGAGGGAAAGTCACAATGTGACACAGGTGAAAATATAGAGATTCTGTGTTTTAATTTCAGTTTGCTAATAGTCCAGGATAAATTCCTTAGCTTCTATGGGTCTTATATGTAAAACAAAGAGAAGGAATCACTTTCATTAATTTGTTCATTTATTTATCCACTTATCACATATGCATCAAGGCCCTACTGTGTGTTAGCTCTTGTTCTAGTTCCTGGGGAAACAGTAGAGAATGAACCACCCAATTACTGCCTGGCTTCGAAACTGGCTCCTTTCTCAATTATCACCCACCCACTCGGCATCCAGTACTTGATGGAAGAACAGAGCTTTTTATTATCTTATCATATTATTATTATGGTGTTTTTTCCCAGTCATGCTCCAGTTGTTAAATAAAAATCTGAAATTTGTCCTATTGAAAGGAGTGTATGACCAACCTTATCCTAAAGACCTTGGTGGAATTATCCTAACTCCAGCCAGCTTCTATTTGGCTTTCAGGATGAAATGAGGTGAGAACTTGATATTAGATAATTCCATTCTGAAGCCAAGATGGAGAAGCCTCATTGGGCTATTCTGAAGTTAAAACATAAGATGAGGTCTCTAAAAAACTTAGCCAAGGAGCCTACATTTTCAGGTGAGGCAACAAAGCACCCTAAAAGTTATGAGTGCAAGATCTTAGGACGAATCATTGGTAGAGCTGAAGCAAGGATGGGGGCTAATTTTATTTCACTCACCTCAGTGTTTGCTTCTCCTTCAACATGACTCCCTATCTTGATTCCCATCAAAAATTTGGACCATTTTGTCTTCCAGGTTGAATCTCCATCAAGATCACACTGAGGGGTTCCCCAAGTCTGAGCTTTCCTTAATGTCTCTTAAGGTTATAATGCAGATTTTTGGAGACATCTAGCTAATTTCAAAAAGGTCCTAAAAGTCCAAGACCCTAGATTTTAAACAATTAAAAGTCCTTTAAGGGGCTTCCCTGGTGGCGCAGTGGTTGAGAATCTGCCTGCCAATGCAGGGGACACGGGTTCGAGCCCTGGTCTGGGAGGATCCCACATGCCGCGGAGCAACTGGGCCCGTGAGCCACAATCACTGAGCCTGCGCGTCTGGAGCCTGTGCCCCGCAGCAAGAGAGGCCGCCATAGTGAGAGGCCCGCGCACCGCGATGAAGAGTGGTCCCCGCTCGCCACAACTAGAGAAAGTCCTCGCACAGAAACGAAGACCCAACACAGCCATAAAAATAAATAAATAATTAATAAATAAATTAAAAAAAAAAAAGTCCTTTAAGGACTGGAAAGTCCTTGAGATGAGAGAACAACACTTTTCCTGTGGCTTTCCCAAACTCTCTGGATCTGGAATTACTGCTATTTTGTGAGAGACTTTAAATTCAGAACTCGACTGAGTTATGAAGAGCAATGGTTTTAGGTGTCTCACTCCCACAGAGCATCGTCTTTAAGGTCAAGAGGATAATTTAAAATTGGAATGGAGATCTGTTAGGAGGGGTCAGAATCTATTTTGAGGGCTAATTATCCTTTGTGGCTGGCTTATCCTTAGACCTTTGAACCATATGCTGTTATTTCATTTGCTAAAGACTAAGAGGAGAAAATCTTGAAAATGTGTCAAGTGTAGCAAATGAATTAAAGCAGAAAAATATGTTTTTTTAAATTGAAGTATAGTTGATTTACAATGTTGTTAGTTTCAGGTATACAGCAAAGTGATTCAGTTACATATATATATATTTTTTCAGATTCTTTTCCATTATAGGTTATTACAAGATATTGAATAGGGTTCTCTGTGCTATACAGTAGGTCCTTGTTGGTTATCTATTTTATACATAGTAGTGTGTATCTGTTAATCCCAAACTCCTAATTCATCCCTCCCCCCACCCCCTTTCCCCTTTGGTAACTATAAATTTGTTTTACGTGTCTGTGAGTCTGTTTCTGTTTCATAAATAAGTTCATTTGTATCATTTGTTTTAACAAAGGACAAATCCATTGTCTGAAATAAAATGGAAAACACGTTGCCAAAAGCTGACAGGCTTGTCTGAGGACTCCTGGATGTGAGATCCTTACTCAAAGCCCTGGGAGGAGAGAGCAGTCAACTAGGGCTAAGGCTCCAAGCTCAGGCAGCAGGCAAGCATGTGCTACTCATGCCCATCCTCCAACAATGCAGCTGCAATCAGAGCTTCAGTATCAGAGGGGAAAAAGCTTTCTTCTAAAAGACATCATCTTAGGCAAGTCACAGCCTTTCTTATTCTTGTTTTGTCAACTACTAAAAGGAGAAAATAATGCATACAGCAGAGCATGGCTGTTAGGATTCAATGTGAAATTATTAGACAATAGTCATGCACAAACCCAGCAAAGAGTAGGTGGTCAAACAATATTTCCTGGATCTATGGCCATGTACAATAGAACCCGTATGGGCATATTTCTTAAATGTAGAAAATGATCTCTGAATTTACAGGTTATTTAGACTTAAAATGTATCTTGTTAGGACCAAAGAAATATTGTTGAAAATATGTGGGGTCCATCTCTGATGATATAGGAGTATATCAACTGAGCCTTGGCAGGCTTGGATTAGAGGTACTCAGAGGCTAGCCCATGGAATGATTTGAGGTTCCCACCTGTAGAAATGAAAATGTATAAATGTCATAACTCTTCTTGTGTTGTTACTGTGCAGGCAACTCCTGTTCCATACCTCACTCTGCCACCCGTTATCTGATGTGTTGTCACCTCCTCAATTATCTAATCCTGTGCTTTGATTCATTCCCTTACAGTGTGTTTGTCCTCTTGTAAAAGCTACCTGTCTTGCACAGGGTTGGTTATAGACCTCATATCAGATTTCGAGGACTGCAAGATTTCATCCCTCCCTTCTCCTCAGTATTTCACGATGATTTGACATTGGTGAAAAAACAGGCAGCCATCGTTTTATTACAGATGTTACTGTGCTGCAAACTCTCTGAGTTGAACCCAGCAAACAGTTGTCCTTTTGTCTCAGCAGTGTTTCCACCTTTGATATATGTTTTTGGTACCTAAGCTCATGAAAAATCAGGCAAAATTACTAAAGAGTCGATATGAGGGCTATTATGGTTTTCAATAATTTTCTTTGTCCCTTAACTATGTTGCATCTACAAATGGTGAATCTATGAAAGTAAATAATTGAAGATGAAAGAAAGAAGTTGGAGTAAATATTTTTTCTTTCAATATCTATCAAATTAAGAATTTTTTACCTTCTATACTTCTTGATGATTTATACTTCTATCATATTTGCATGTGCTCTGACCCTTTCATCTATTATAGCAATAGTCAGAATTTATATTTTAGTCAGATTTTGCCTGAATAATAACTTGGCTGTATTCTCCTTTATGTGTTCTTCTTGCATACACATTGAGAATGAATATCGTCTATTGAGAAAGTTTCTGTCATTGGAGATGGAAAATATTATTTATTGAATGCCTGCTTACTATTTGCCAGGTGCTTTATGTAAATTATCTTAATTAATCTTTGTGGCAACCTTCCATTTATTATCCCCATTTCACAGATGAGGAAACAGGAAATGGCTCACAGAAATGGCAGAGCCAGAAACTGAACCCAGCTCTGTCAAAGCATAGCCTGTGCTCTCTCCAACCTGTCAAGTGACTCTGTGATTCCGAGTCAGGTGTGGGTCTCAAGCTGAACATTCACAGGAAAGAAGCAGCCTCAGCATGGTTTTCATTGCCCCCTTCTCATGAAAGCGATTTCCAAAAAAGTCTGTCTTACTTTTGCATGTTGGGTATTGAAAGTGTCACTGAAGAGGTAATCTCTAGATTATATACATACATACATATATATATATACACATAAAATCTAGGTTATATATAATTAAGTATCATTAGCGAGATTATGTATACAATTATTATATATAATTAAGATATTTTATATATATATATATATAAAATTTTGCAGTTTTACTCTCCAGAGTGGGACCTCAGCATACGTAGCAATATGTGCAGAGAAAGTGTGTGGATTCTTGGTATTTGTAGAGATTGAAATGGATATTGATATTGACTGGCCATGGTTGACCTGCAAAGAAGAGAATAAGAACTGAGTGTTCTTTATTATGTTCTTTGCACATCTTTAGAAAAGCATTGGGTTGGCTTCACTTTACAAAAGTCAAGGAACAACAATTACCTTACAGTGTGTAAAAAACAACCAGTTAAAAAGAGATTGGCTGGGGATCCCGCTAGACCTGAGTTCAAAGTACAGCTCTTCAACTTGATGGCTGTCTCAACTTGGGAATGTTAGCTGCCCTCCTGAATCTCGGTTTCGTCACCTGTAAAAGTGAGTTGATAACGCTTTGTAGGACTGTTGTAAGGCTTCACTGAGGTACTACACTTCAAAATACACAGTGGAGACCTTGTACATAGTAAGTGCTCTTATCAAGATTAGCGTCCTTCCTTCATCTTATAATCAGCTTCATTTTATAAGCAGGAACACTAAAAAAATGATTTTATGAAACTTTTGAAACTATTAGAAGTGTCCTGTTTCTATTTATATGAGATGAGCTTTTAAAAATGCTTTAATCCACAGACAATGTTGTATGTTAATTATATCTCAATTATACAAAATTTAAAAATGCTTTAACCACATTAATTTCAAGATACACTTGTACAAGATCTTTTATTTCTTTTTTTTTAATTAATTAATTTATTTTTGGCTGTGTTGGGTCTTCGTTTCTGTGCGAGGGCTTTCTCTAGTTGCGGCGAGCGGGGGCCACTCTTCATCGCGGTGCGCAGGCCTCTCACTACCGCGGCCTCTCTTGTTGCGGAGCACAGGCTCCAGACGCGCAGGCTCAGTAGTTGTGGCTCACGGGCCCAGTTGCTCCGCGGCATGTGGGATCTTCCCAAACCAGGGCTCGAACCCGTGTCCCCGAATTGGCAGGCGGATTCTCAACCGCTGCACCACCAGGGAAGCCCAAGATCTTTTATTTCTTACTGTCTCTATTTATTTATTTTATTACTCTTGATTGTTCTTCAACCAGTTAACCATTCAAACAAGTACTTATTGATAACATTATATGCCAGCCATGAAGTTACAGAGAAGAAGGAACACAAAAGATGGTTCTCTGTCTTCAAGATAATTGTACTCTAATGGGGAAAATTTGAAAACATGAAAACAATTCAAGAACAAGTAACTATTAAATGGTAATATTTATTATAACTGCAAAAGGAGCCTAGAGATGTTTCAGAGTCAGGGATATAAATTGTGCTTAAGGGAAGGAAGGATTTGGACAAGAGAAATTTAAAGGCACTTGAGGGGTGACAAGAATAGATTGACCAATGGACTGAAGTGTTGAATATGGGAGAATACTGAAGAAATTTTCTTCCCTGGATCTTGGGGCAAGGATGGAGCATAGTGGGGAGTGAATATTACATTGGACCCCCAAGAAGAAATGGATTCAGTGCATATAGATTCTCATCCTTGTAGATTCTCTCTTCTTGTTGCCTGTTAATTATGTAAGAGCTGAAGCATCTTGTGGATGGACCTGAATCCAGCCAAACTTTGAGCAAATTACTTATTTTCTTTTTCTCTGTTTTCTGTATGGTATATAATTGGTGGGATAATAGTATCTATCTCATCAGGTTTTTCTGAAGTTAAAATAAGTTAATGCATATAATGCACTTAGAACTTGTCATTGGAAATACTAATTAATGCTATATTTTGCTATTAAAACAAAAGAGAGATCAACATATGTATGCATGCATGTGCATGTGTGTATGTATGGTTTAAAGCTTTCTATTTGGCCAATGAGAAGTGTTGAAAGACCATTGAAGGAAAATGGACAGTTATCCCAAGCTTTTTGTGTTGGTGCAAAGACTCATGGGATTGTTAATTTTGGTGGCATCTCTGGAACTTAGTTCCTGGAACTCAAAGGGTATCCTGAAATGAGAAATAAGGTTTTATAGGGATAGGATGACAGTTACATTAAAGTTTTAGGTTTGGATTTTGGATTCTTGAGCAAAGGGAAAACAAACCCTAGTGACAGAGAAGATTTTGTCATTTACAGGGTAAAAAAACAACCCCCCACAAGACAACTCACAGCCTTGTCTTTTTTAAAAAAATATTTGTTTATTTCTTTTTTTTTGGCTGCATTGGGTCTTAGTTGCAGCATGCGGGATCTTTCGTTGTGGCAGGTAGGCTTTTCTCTAGTTGTGGCACACGGGCTACATCATGTGGGATCTTAGTTCCCAAACCAGGGATTGAACCAGTGTCCCCTGCATTGCAAGACAGATTCTTAACCACTGGACCACCAGGGAAGTTCCTCACAGCCTTGTCTTTGCAGGAACTATGCTTTACTTCAGTGGTCTTCAAGCATTTTTGATCAGGCACTCTATCAATAAAACTCCTATTTATGCTTACATCACACACAATCACTTACTAGTTTCATGTACTAGCATACCTTCTCCCTTCACTTTAGTTGGAACATCTTGTGTAACTCCTGGGCGTGTGTTCCTTGTTTTACAGATCACCTCTCTGACTAATGGATCTGATTAATCTAGATAAAGCATGCTTTTCATTTTTTTGTGTCTTCTCTGCCTTCCCTTTGAAAAACAATATGTTGTGGCCCATTGACAGATGTTCTACAGGTGTTAGATACAGCATTTTGAGCTGTATTACAGGTAGTTGGGTATAATCGTTCTGACTTCAGTTGGAGCTGGAGACTGATGGGGAATAATGAGAGGTGCAGGTGATGACCATGAGAATGAAGACTCGCCCTAAAGGTGGGTGCGTACTGTGAAAAGGGATCTTTCAGGAACTCAACCTTTAAAGGTAGGTAAAGAAGCAGAACCCACAAAGGATCCCGAGAGATAGGAGAAGGCATACAAGAAAATTTCACTGTGTGTCAAAGCAAAGGAAATAAAGAGTCTTTAAAATGAGGGCATACACAAAAGTTTTAAGTGCAAGAGTGGAAGGAAGGAAGGAGATGGTTTAATTTGGCATCTAGGAGTCACTTATTTTCCAAGTGGGGGAAACGGTGTGTCAATGTAGTGGTAGACTGAGATGTAAGTGGGAAGGCAGCAAACGTAGACTAGTCTTTCAAGAAATTTGTAGGAGATGGGAGGAGAAAGGAAGAGAGAGAGAGAGAGAGAGAGAGAGAGAGAGAGAGTCAGGAGAAAGTGGGAAATCCTGTCTGTCTGTCTGTCCATCCTAAGGAAAGGATGACTCTGTATGTTTATTATTTGCTCTGTCTAGATAGCCCTTGTCTTCCTGGTAAGACTAGGCAGAGTTCAGCCTTGATGTCTTCCACTTAGGAGGTGTTAATAACAACTTCAGCCAAGCACCTACTACACATTGTGAAGACATACATGCAGATCTGTTACAGCACTCACCACTCTGCTAGTCACTTTGGTGTTTGTCTCTGGATAGGTTTTGATCTATTTAAATGAAGACACCATGTCTTCATCTTTAAATTCCCAGTCTCCACCATAGTGTCCAACGTGTATTAGCTTCTCAGACTTGCTCCTTGAATGTGTGAATGAACAAAAAAAGGTAAACAGGCAAGCAAGGAGTCCTGTAGGAAGGTTAGTCTGGCAGCAGGGTTGGGGATGTAGAGGAGGGTAGGCAGGGTGAAGGAGGAGACAGTGAAGCCCACTTGAGGGTGCAGAGATAACCTAGTTAGGAGGGCTTGGTCCCCCAAATCAGGGACTAAAGAAGAAGGAGCTGTTTTAAGAACCACTTTAGTGAAAGACATGCCAAAGTTTGGATAAAAAAGGAGAAAGAATGAAAGATAACAGATGTCTAATCTTTAAAACAAGAAGAATAATGAGGAAAGCAAAATCTTGATCGTGGGGTTTGGGGAAGGGAAAGAACACAGTGATCGGAGGGGAGTTTAAGTTTTGGTTTGTTGGGTGGTCTCCTGAGTAGTCTTTTATTTTTGTCTCTATGCCCTGTTCTTGGATCTTTCCCAGAAGCATGCTGTCTTCTCTTTCTCCCCCTTTTGTTTTTTGTAATGTGTCTAGCAGCTACCTCTTCTCTAGTCATTCCTTTCTACAAGGAAAAAGAAAACATTCTTTTCCATAAAGACTTCCAGCAGTGAACCTCCACTTACATCTAAAGCATGTCAGAACAAAGCAAAACTTCCAGCTACCAAGATTTAGCAAGCACGGCACAACTTGACGGAACTTGGAACGTCTGCCTTAGAGTGTTTTCTAAGAACATACCATTTATTGGTCAGACAGGAGAAACTATGTAGAACATCAAATGTATCCATCTTTGTTTCTATATTTATTTTTAAACAGATGTCCACACTTGGGTCTTCACCATCCCTCAGCAGTAGAACGCAAACTCTTCTTTTTAGTTTAGATTACTTTCACTCTGTTTATTAGCACTTGCATTTATAGAAATCTTTTGATAAGGATTAGAAACAATTCTGAGGTTTCTGTTCATTTTAAGAATAAAAAAGATGGAAAGAAGGGCATTATGAAGAAGAGAGCAGCTGATTTGGGGGAAGGAACTGTTTGCTATTATCAACATTAGCTAACATTCCTTCAACACTCCTCACTGTCCATTTCCCGAACCTATTCCACGTCTAAATCTTTTGAAGGCCACCTTCACTTCTTTTCTCTCTTTCCTTGCCACACCAGTAAAATCAGTCATCCCCTCAGCAATAAGCATGTAAAATGACTTCTTTTGTAGAACAAATCCTTTGTGTGTAAATAATTTGTTAGTGCCCTCCTCCCCCCAAGCATTGTGTTGGAAAAAATATCCAACATAAATTGATTGTATAGATAGCCTGATTGTAGAGCAAGATTAATATGAAAACACAAGGAGTCTGCAATAAAACCTACTAACTTAAATCATTCACATTTGTGTACAAGCATTCATATTTAGCAACAGTCCCAAGGCTGAGATTAAAGCTGTTTGGTAGGTTACTTCAAGGCCTTTTTATTGCTAAATCTTATTATGTCTCTAAAATGTAGAAATTAATCACCTGTCATCAAAGCTGCAGTGGATTATTGACTTCTAAATGTCTCTACAAATTGATTCATGACAGAATGAAACAGGAAACTGAACTAGCATTGAAATTCTTTTGCATGTGATAAAAAAGGTCTATTAAAAGCATTTCAACAAATGCTGCCTATTAGGTAATCATCACAAAGTACTTTCCTATCAAAATGAGGTGCTTTTGGAATAGTTTTGATGAGATACATTTTTTTTTCCAACAGTGATATGGTAACATGAAATTATTCTGAAACCCCAGGAAGCTGATTTGGAAATCCATTTAATTTTTATATTACAGAACACATGACATTTCTTTTTTTTTTTTTTTTTAAACTTTGGGTTTGTTTGTTTGTTTGTTTATTTATTTATTTATTTATTTATTTATTTATTTATGGCTGTGTTGGGTCTTCGTTTCTGTGCGAGGGCTTTCTCCAGTTGCGGCAAGCGGGGGCCACTCCCCATCACGGTGGGGGCCACTCCCCATCACGGTGCGCAGGCCTCTCACCATCGCGGCCTCTCTTGTTGCGGAGCACAGGCTCCAGACGCGCAGGCTCAGTAATTGTGGCTCACGGGCCCAGTTGCTCCGCGGCATGTGGGATCTTCCCAGACCAGGGCTCGAACCCGTGTCACCTACATTGGCAGGCAGATTCTCAACCACTGCGTCACCAGGGAAGCCCCATGACATTTCTTAGTACTAACACAATATAAAGATGGTTAGGAAAAATCTACTTATTTGTGTTTGTGTGTGTTTGTATATGTGTATGTGTGTCAAACAGACCATAAAGATTATTCAGGTTAAGAATTTGAGAGAACATTTATAATCTACAATAGTGGGGTTACAATCATTTTTGCCATAAAGATTCCTTCCAGGGTCTCACTATATTCTCTTGACTATGTCCTGCCTCCTTGTCCCTGTTAGTTTAAATCAGTGGTTCTTGAAACAAGTCAGTTTTGCTTCCCAGGGGACCTTAGGCAATGTTTGGAGACATTTTTTGTTGGTGACAACGGGTGTGTGTTTGGGATGCTAGAGGCATGAAGTGGGTGGAGGCCAGGGGTGCTGTTAAATGTCCTACAGTGCACAGGACAACCCCCCATAACAAAGAATGATCCAGCCCAAATGTCAATGGTGCCAAAGTTGAGACACTTTGGTTTCAAATAAGATTTCAAGAAAATAGTCCTTGAATCGGAGTAAGGGGAGGTTTTAAGTAGAATCCAGAACATTTTCCTTTAAACAAATTTGCCTCCTTACTTTAGTCCACTGGTCTTTCCTTTTTGGTAAACATTTAACTGCCAGTGATGGTTTCCTTTCTTTTCAGAATTTTCTCCCAGGAAACTTCTTCTTCCAGCCCTGTCCACACTCTACACACATTAGTTACCCCTCCAACTCAACTCAGCTCTTTATCTTTTTAGCTCTGTAGACTCTCAAGGGTCAACAGAAGGAACACTCACTGAGCTAATCGCTGACCAAAATACACTCTGATGTTCGATAAACATTCAAGAAGAGGAATGACTATTTTTGATTACTATTACTATTTTTGATTAGGAGGAGAGAGAACATTGCAGAGTAGGAGACTTCTATTTTGGATTTCCGTCTCAGAAGGCTATCAATTCAACCCAAGTACCTCAAAAAATTTAAAAACCTTTCATGAATAACCAGAGTTACTATTTAATAATGTTGATTTGGACAACATGCAAGTTAAAAAAAATATTGCTTCCACCAGACTGTGAGCTCCGCAAAGCCAAGAAAAACATTTTATCTGTTTTTTTTTTTTTTGTATCTCAGTGCTTAGATCTTTGAATAAGTGAGTGAATTTTATTTTAATCCTTAATATTCAAGAATAACAAGACAAGCACACAATTTACTGCATAAAGTCTTTGTGGAGACCACAATGTCATATACATGTCTTGAAGGCAGAGATACAATCGTACAATATTGATGAACACTTTTCCTATCCACCTGATGTCCTATGCAGTTCCAGGAATACATCATGCTCTCTCCCCACTCTGGGTATTTATAAAAGCGATTCCCTTTGCTGGGGAGGCATTCTGTGGTCTCCTCCCTTACTGGTCCACTGTTTAGTTCTCTCAGACATCAGATCCTCTAGGACTACCTATGACTTGGTTGGATCCCTTTCCCTGAGCTCTTGTGGTCCTAACCACGATGTACTAGACCTGCCTGTGTACTCATCTAGATTTTGCTTCTAGACAATCAGCTCCTTGAGGACAGGTGTTGTGTCTTGACCACCATTAAATGGCCCTGAACTTAGCATAGGATGTGGAACTGGCATGTAATTGTTACTCATCAAATGCGTGCGATGTGAAGAGAGGAAAAGTGGAACGGGTCGTTTGGATTAAATTGAAAACTTCCTCTATCAGTAGAGGTAGCACAATTGACATGTTAGAGACCTGTGAAGAGGGGTTCTCTGTAAAGAGGCACAGGGATAGGGTACTACCAAGGCATGTCACAGAGTCCCCAATCCAAGGGGTCCAGTCAGGGGCAGCTGCATGCAACCTAGACACTGTCTCTTCTCCTAAACTGTGAAGCGTGGGGGGGAAAGTCACACACGACAGCGGGCTCTGGAGCCCTGACTTCTGCTTCATATTTCAGGAAGAGGAATTATGTTTGTTCTTTAGGATCTTGTGGGAATAGAACTAATGCCAATGAGTGGATGACACACTGTTTTTTTCCCAGAAAAATTGGTTTTGGGAGGTCAAAGCTGTCCAAAGATGAAAAGGACTGCCTTGGAGACAGGATATTCCCGGTCTCTGACCGTGCAGCCTGGGTGAGACGCGGGTGAAGACCTTGGACAGGGTACGTGTGCACTTAGGAGATGTTGAACAGGTGCTCTTGTAAGGCCCCTTATCACTGTAAGATTCACCAGTGTTGTCATACGTGATGGTTGTAAAAGAACTTACAAACTCTTAGCAAAACTTTCCTGGATGCCAGGAAGTACATGTACAGTAATCACCCTGGTAAAGAGGTGGGATCCTTGGATAAGGTCAGAAACCTCACCCAGCCTCCTCTCACAGGAAGTCACACCCCTTCTGTCAATAAGAGGTGCCACACAGGAAGGGCTTCCTGTCACCTCAGAGACCTGGGAGCGACTCCTTATCTGTTAGCTTTACTGTTGATACAAGACATGAGTGAATATCAAGGGAATTCCTTACCCAGGTTCACATAAGAGCATCCATTTCTGTTTCTCTCCCTCTCCCTCCCCTGCCTCTCTCCTCTCTCTCTCTCTCTTTCTTCTTTGAGTCTCCATTCTCACTCTAGCCGAATGTGTAAAACAGTGGAGAGATGTAATGAAATGAATACACTGTCTCTACAGAAGACTCAAATACATGTAATGAATTGTTAGGTAACTGAGGCAAAATATTGAAAGTGGAATCTAGAGAGATTACCCTGATATATAAAGATGATTTTAGACTTTGGACCTGATTTGTCAAAGAGCCTGGGAAAAGCCTCAGTTCAGGCATAACAGCTTCTGGTAGAGATTTACCTGCACTGTTATAAAGATGGTGAGCCCTTATCATTGCTTCATGCATAATTATTCTATTACATTCCTCTTCAAGTCTTCTGAGCAATCTCTCTGGAGATATTCTTGGGAAAGTGGTGGCAGTGATTTTGAATTCTCAGCCCTTTGCAGTCTGATTGTCATAAAGCATTTCAGGGTGTATATTACCTGTTTTCTCTAGTTCTAGTTTTTTTTCTTTCAAAACTCTGAGATCATTTCTGGCACTAGTTCCCTGAAACATTTACAGGGAACTAGTTAAATTTTAACTGATATTTAGGGAAAACTTTTGTCAGCAAAGATTGTTTATGCAAAACTCCATCTCATAAAGAATCTCCAGTCTTTTTGAAGACAGACAACTTAAAAGTCAGCTTTGGGGCTGAATTCATATGTCTTTGTCTCTCTTTCAGTTGATCTTGGCAACACCTCACATGTAATCCAAGACCAGAATAAAGATATGTTCAGAAGGCAGTCACGATTCAGTGATCTTATCCTGCAGAACGCCTTCTCTTGGCGTTGACATCATATAATTTGGTAAGCGGTTTACACATTGACTCCTGTGATTTTCAAGGGGCTTTTATGATCTGCCAAGTGGACAAATGTCAACGGGCTTTCAGGATTGATTTACCAGGATTTCTGTCTCTTGTGAACAGATTACTGTAGCTCAGAAGAAAACACATGTAAACAAGCCCAGCAATCTTAGTGAAAAATGTGGTTGCCACCAGACGTGGTGGCTTGATCAGGAATCCTAGTGGAGTTGCCTCTGTCCCTTTTCAGTCTTGGAGGAGTCACAGCTTTCCCTTTCACACAACCATCCTGGAAAGGTTCCGAGTCTGCACTGCCTGTGTGCAAAGTAGTGAGGTGTCAGCACCCGGGAGCCCAAGGCTCACAGGCTGCAAGTCTTGTCAAAAACTCCTACTCCTTTTCTCCTGGCACTCACCCAGTGGGTCTGACCCTCAGGACCTCGAACCTGTTTGTGTAACCAGAGGTGATGCCCTGCTGTGGGTGAGAAGACTCGGTACCAGGGCAGCAGACATGCAGTTCTCAAGTTCAAGTGGGAACTGAGTTGAACACCTTGGCAAGTTGTTGGAATTTCTGATTTCTTATTTTTTGTAAAAGAAAAAAATCATGTCAGTTATGTCTTTTAATTTCCGTGTTTGAAAGTCTTTGTGCCTTGATTCTGGTCCTTTTTTTTCTTTTTCTTTTTTTTTTTAACTTTACCCATGATGAAGATCAAAAAGAAGACAAGAAGAAAAAAGACAAGGCCCTTGGTTCTCCAGCCTTGCTTTGTCATGTACCTTACCACTTGGTTGCTAGGAGATGGGACCACGCTCTCCATGCCATCCAGGGACCATGGCTGTTTTGCGGGGGGACTGGAGGAGAGGCATTGCAGAGGGAATACAGGCCCATCCCTTTGCATGGGGACCCTCCTAGAACTAGCACTTGGGTTGTTTTTAGCATCTCCACAACTGTCCCAAGAATGTGGGAAGGGGTAGGACAGTCTAATTAGCTTATTCCCTTTCATCCTGGCTCTGTATTCCAGGTCCAGGCAGGCCTAGAAATCCACAGTTCTCAAGGTTGAGTTGAATGTAGGTTCTCACTAAAATTCCCATTTGCTGCAGATTTGCATACAATATTTATCTCTTCCACTTACTGGCTTTTCAATCTTAAGGAAGTGACTTAATGTCTGTTTAAAAGGGAGATACTACTACTAAAATCTATCGCATAAGCTTACTGGGAACGTGAATTAAGAAACCTATATAAAAAGCCTTGCACACAGGAGACACTCAAAAAATCTTAATGTGCGTTCCCCATCCAAGTAAACCTGAGGTATCTATCAGTTCCTGCCTGTGTGGGCCTCTGACAACTCACGTGGGCTCTTTCAAATCACATTCTAAGCCCAGTTGGACGGGCCCCAGACATATGACATAGGCCGATCGGATTGAATTGGAACTTTCAGTTCTGCCTTGAATTGGTTCCCCTGTGTCGACAAGTCTGTGCGATAGCAAGCCTCTCCTTCAGGGAGAAAGAGGCTGTTTGGCCATGGGTATTATTTTCTTAAATGCAGAATAAAACGGGATCAGCAGGATATTTTAGCGAACTATCTCGTTTGAACTTTCCTATTCATTGGCTCTTTTGTGCATTCGCAGCCAGGGGTTTCGAGCCAATGCATTTGATTGCTCTCATGCACTGAGTGGAGAGACAGCAAAGAGGGGATTCCTGTAGATTCTTAGCTCATTGACAAAGGCTGTGGTGACTGTGGCGAGCCCCGGAGCTGACAGCCAGTTTCAGTCCTTTGTCGGGATTAAGAGCGGGAGACAAAACGGGGATGGAGGAGGAGGAAGTTTTAATAGAGATACTGAGTCTGAAAAGCTTTGGGAGGAGGGAAGCTGGGGGTCCTGGGAGCACCGCCAGCGGGACCCTGGACTTGGGAGACCCTCAGCTCCTTCCTGCTTCGCTCCCCTGTTGGGCAGATGTTCTGTGACTCGGCTGCCTCCCCTGTGACCAGCGTTCTGAACCAAGCAAGTCTCCGGAGACTCAGGCCAGGCTCAGGACCGTCAGCTGTGTGGTCGTGGGCACAGCCCATCACTTTTCTGTGGCTATTTACTTTTTAATTTGTAAAAGTCATTTACGCATAAACGTGAGGTTCAATTGCAAAAAGATATCGTATAAATAAAGTGCTATGAAAGAAATGTAGCATCATCGATGACTTTCCTCACTCAGAGTCTGTAATGTGAATATTCTTATGCTGAGTATCTTACTGGGGACCATTCTGGGCCTGGGATAAGGGTAGGGAGCATGGAGGGGATGTAGAGGAAGAAATGTTGAAGCTAACTGTATAGCACTTTTAACTGAAAAAATAGGCATGAAGTCGGTTTGGTTATCACTGCCATGCGTTAAATCTGTACATGTGCATGACAGAATATGTTCCAGCCCACATTCCTTTCTAATGGCAAGTCTCAGCCGTGTAACTGGGCCACAGAGCTAACAAGATGGAAACCTGGGTTCTCTCTGCTCCCTCAGTCTCTCAGCTTACTTTACCAGGCCTTTGCTTTCAAGTTGGAAAGGATTTCACTCAGGGTGGCAAATGGGTTTTTAACAGATTGAACTGACACTTGCAGAAATCACCAGTGGCCTTTTGTTCCTATCATGGCTGTTGGCGAACCCGCTTAAGATGCCTGATGCCTGCTTTTCTTTTTTACTTACCCTGAAGCAATTTCCTAACAGCAAATCTCCCCCACCCTCCCAACCCCAAACCAAAGAGTCTTTGACAAGTGTGGATAATGGGGAAAGGTGAAAGGAAAACCAATAGTAAAATGAGTTAATTCTCAAAATGCACCTTTTTTTTGGGTATATCCCAGGACTTCTAGTCGGCAATCTCAAGGCTGTTATAGAGTTGGCTTTAATTTATCTAACTAATGACATGAAAGATATAAAATTGGTAAAACTATAGTGTTTGGCTTGCTTAAATTAAGTTTATGAGCTTTGCTTAAGCCTGCCAAACAAGTTTAATATTTCATGGCTTTCACAGGCTACAGTTCTAATATTTATAACTCTTGTGTACAGATTTCAAAAAATTATAATTACAGCTCCCAGGATCCCAGATATAGCAGATGTTCAATATTTTCTACAATGTTGGCAGAAATGCTTCTCATGCTCTTTTTGATCCCCAACCCATGCATTGTATCTGTTGGAAAAAGCTGTTGATAAGAAAGTCTACTGTCATTCTTTCATTTTAAGGACCTTGGAAAAAAACTCTAATGTGAAATAGGAAGGGAGATGGAAAAGGTGATTGCTACTTTCCTAAAAATATATTACCGCATGGAAATACTGTCTTACCTAAAGGAGAATGACATGAAAGTGCATTTTGCCATGAGCCACATTTTATTTACTTTACAACCACAGTTTTTTTCTGTATAACTTCCATCTTTCTTTAATTAAAAATGCAAATTTCCTTTTTGGCTGTGACTGACTTTTCTTGACCCCTTTAACAAAACAGCTACCTCATTTGCCTTCCAGAAAAATTTGAAAACCCTCCATCAGTCACTTTTTAGGACTTTGAAGGTCTCTGTATAAAGGAAATGTGGCTATCAACTCCGGTCATTGTCATCCCTGGTACACACATGTATGAATCCAATCTTTTGTGTGTTATAGACAGACTCAGAGAGAATGGGCCCAGGAGAAATTAATTTTGTGTTTGGAAGTTTCTGGCTTATGGGTTCTAGAATGACTTCTGGCAGGATGCAGGTTTGGAGGGCTCTGAAATATTCAGCTTCATTTACTTCCCAATTTGCCTAAGGCCTGCCTTGGATAGAAGGGAGACATACTGATTCTAAAATGAAATAGAACTGATTCTACTCTTCACTCAGTTTATGCACACAATTAATAGCAAACAGAGACATAAAAAATACCACTTACGTTTTAGTTGATTTTCTTAGTGTTTCTATTTAAATATTTGAGACTTCAAAACTCACACTCTGGAACATTATTGGTACCTGTAATCTATGAAAGATATTTTAAAAATATAAAAATTTTCTTAAAACATTAATGAACCTCAAGTTCATACATTCATGTATTTCTCTTCCCACAGACTTCTTTGTCTTCATTCTAACTTTAAAAATACTCTGTGATGAAATGAGATGTGACTTCCGGAAGAGCTTCTAGCCTGAAGAGATGCCAGAGGGGTAGACTTGAGAGAGGCAGATCTACCAGAAATGGATGTGTGAGCAGTTGTACTTTTAAGAAACTAAGAATTAGAAAATGCACCCAGCATGACTAATAATGATATTCAGGAATGTGAGCTGGTTTCCAGGAGGCCCCCAGGTGGCGAACAAGTGTCTTCCGGACGCTATGACATCGTGCTGTCTCGGTGCTCACTCTGCGGTAGGGACACAAGCTAAGTCATCGAGGCACATGGAAGCTCCTCTCTACCTGCGCGTGGAGCACACACGGGAACATTTGAGGGGAGAGCTTTAAGGGTGCGGGCTAGAGGGCTCCTTCAGTGTTTCCCACCTCTTCCCACTCTCCAAGGGTGTGCTCTCCGGGGTTCTTCATTCATTCCTCCTGAGACCTTTTTAAGTGACACTGAAGGGACAATATGAAAGAGCGTGTGTCATCAGCTCTGTATCTACATTGCTGTTGAGGATGGGGAAACTGAAAGAAGTTCTTTCTAGATGCTGTGAATTTCCCGCAGGGTTGTCCTGAGGAATGATCAAAATCAGGCTGAGGACACGTGTTCATTCTCCAGCTGTTCTGCTCCAGGTAGAAGGGCAGGAAAAGGGCAGGGACCGCGGTGCCCAGAGATGGGTGCATTCAAAGCCCTGAGGGGGATTACGTAAGTGATTTTAGAGATTTCATCTATGAGACAAGGAAAATAGCCATTCTACTATTGAGAATAGAGTTGTAGGATTCCCATGAGTATACACAGTGCCAGGCAACTAGCAGATGCTTGACACTTCTTTCCCAGAATTCCCTTCTCTGCATAGTGCATGGACCACAAGAGACCTTTTGAGCGACATCTGGAAGATGCAAGTGAAACTGCGGCCGTATTCTTTTGGGTTGGAAGATTTAAACAGGCGGGGGGCTGCTGCAGCTTGTGTATGTTGTCACTTACCTGTTGGCTCACCTGGTTGGTGTGGGGCAGCGTTTGGGCCGCTGGATCTCCTCCTTCAGCATCTCTCACTCCCAGGCCAGGTGTGTGTTTACTTCCCCGAAGAAGAGCATAGTTTTGTAAATCCCGTAGCATGTATGTATTTCCTAGTGGTCCTGCCTCTTTGTTTGAACATTGACTCATATATCTGTCAAAGTGCCTACCGTGGTCCTCTGCCCATAGCAGACATCTCATTCATTTCACTTCATTCATGGTCATTTGGTGAGTTAACTCTACTGGATGCCTGAGGTACAGAGATAAACAAAGCAGGATCTGGGCCTACAAGTTGTACACACTCTAGTGGAACAAGAGTAAAGCTTCTATATTAATGTGATTAGCTCCAGGCAACTCTGCTCCTATGGCCTTCATTGCAAAGAAATTGGATTGGCTGGTTCCCCTGGGCTGGTGGGGGAGCTTGCCTGGCCAGATTCTTGCCATGAGTTTATTCTGATAACAGGAAAGCTCTAAATGGTCATGATGATTTCCCAGGTATTAACGGTGCTAACATTTACAGGTCTAAAGCACTCATACTTCAAAATATCGTTCCATTGCATAATCTCCCTGAACCTCACAAGGACATTGTGAAGTGGGTAGGACAGATATTATCCTACTATTTTATAGACAGAAAAACTGGGGCCTGGAGCAGGATTTGAACCCCAAGTTTCTAACTCCTAGGATGGAGCTCTTTTCACTATGGCATAGATTTTCTCCTTGACAATCCTGAGCGAGGATCTTGTTTAGTAAGACCAAAAGCCCAGAGGCTTTAAAGACTTATGGATTGTCCTATAAAATGTGTGCTTATCTGAAGAATCACATACATGCCATGTTTTCTGTCCTGAGTAATGCTTAGACCAAGTCCAGGCCCTGGAGAAATCAGTGTTTAAATCCTTAAATGCATTGTTTTTTCTGGATGTTACCTAGTATCCATAAATAATAGCCCGTTTCTCAAAATCAGCACCCTACATTCTCATTAGGTATGCCTTATGTAGGCTTTCCATAGCAAAATCCACTTAATAGCCCACAGAGATTTGTCACGTTGGATTTATCTTGCTGCCAGCTTCCAGAAATGTATAAATGCTACTATCTCCCTTTTTCCTTTTTGTATTAAATCTGATTCACTTTCCCAATGTTGAAATAATTTATAAAACATTTTTAGGCTAGAGAACCTGAAGCAAAGACCATTGCTGTTGGAAAAATAGAGAAAGAAAAAGAGAGAGAGACATCCTTAGGGGAAAGTTAAGGGCTCTATCTTACCTTCTAATATACAGTATGCGTTATTACCTATTTTGGAAAAATCAGTGTCAGGCATGTGTTTGCAAGTTTTAGTAGGTGATTGTTCAAGTTATTATGGAGTGCTTTACACCAACTGCTCAGAGAACAAAATAGCACCCTGAGTTTTGGAATTGATTTGCAAACTCCTAATGCCTGAGATGATCTGCTTTCAGTATTCTCTTACTTAATTTAGCATGAAGTATTACCTGAGAAATCTCAGTGCTTAAAAAATTCAAAGATAGCTTAATGCTCATCTAATGCCTAAAAAAATAGTTATCTCTGGTTGAGGCCAGTGTTATGGGATGGTGTGAAAGAGGCAGGCATGGTATGAAATATTTCATGATTCTTCATTGAATGCATTGTCAATGTTAACTCTTTTCCTTTCTATTTTCCTTCCTTAACATCATTTTAGAGAGGGTGTGGAGAAAAGGGAAGCCTCCTCCACACAGAAAATGGAACGTAAATTGGTGCAGCCACTGTGGAGAACAGTATGGAGTTTCCTTAAAAAAATTAAAAAGAGAGTTACCATAGTATCCATCAATCCCACTCCTGGGCATATATCCAGAAAATACAAAAACTCTAATTAGAAAAGATACATGCACCCCAATGTCCATAACAGCACTATTTACAATAGCCAAGACATGGACACAACCTAAGTGGCCATCGACAGAGGAATGGATAAAGAAGATGTGCTATATATATGAATATTACTCAGCCATAAAAAGAATGAAATAATGCCATTTGCAGCAACATGGATGGATATAGAGATTATCATACTAAATGAAGTAAATCAGACAAAAAGACAAACATCATATGATATCACTTATACGTGGAATCTAAAAAAATTATACAAATGGATTTATTTACAAAACAGAAACAGACTCAAAGACATAGAAAACAATCTTACAGTTACCAAAGGGGAAGAAGAGGAAGGGATAAATTAGGAGTTTGGGATTAACAGTTATACACTATTATATATAAAATAGATAAAAAACAAGGAACTACTGCATAGTATAGGGAACTATATTCAATACCTTGTAATAACCTATAATGGAAAAAGAATCTGAAAAAGAATACACACACACACACACACACACACACACACAAACACAACTGAGTCATTTTGCTGAACACCTGAAACTAACACAACATTTTAAATCAACTATACTTCAGTAAAAAAATTTAAAAAATAATTTTAGAGCAAATGTTGCTAAAAATATCAAGAAATGTTAGAGTTTCTATAAAGTCACTGAAACATAATGTAAAATCACAAGTGGTGTTAGTAAAGTTACTGTTTTCCTATAGGGTTGAAATGCATTTTTGTGCCTGTGTTAATTTAGCACACAAATACATACATTTTCTTCTGGGCTTCAGTGAAGTTTTTATACTCCTACATATAGGTGAAAGTCCATGTAATCTCATAAAATAAAGCAAAACAAACAAACAAAAAACAAAAGTTGGAGATTTGGAAGATTAGGAAATGCTGTAGTATGAATGCTCTGTCTGCTGCCCTTAACCCTCAATCTTTGTTCTTACTTGGAGTGGCTTATATCCCCCCACTGGATTAGAAAAAGCAGCATATTACTCACCGCTTTCTGCTTGACTGTCTGAATTTCTTTGAGAAATAACCTTGGAAACACAGAAACTTTCCAATGCAAACTTCTATGACAGCTGGTTAGTCCATGGCATATGGTTGTTAGACCTAAAACCCACCCTTCATGGTGCTGTTTGTGACATGATTTTTGTGGACAGGAGAGGAGAAAGCACGGTAGGGCCACTTGGTCACAGGTGGATGGCTTTTAGCCTTCCTAATACTGCTTGTGGATCTCAGTTGGTGTGCTGGGTTTTATTTATCTTACAAAAGAAATTATTTTCCAGAGCTAAAAAGACTAAGAAAAAGTTCAGCATTAAAGTGCCAAAGGAAAAAGCATTAGCTTCCCATGGTACTTAAAAACAACAACAACAAAACACCTCCTGTTATAAAAAGGTAAATTTTCAGAGTTTCCCCCTCACCATGAGTTCTGAGTCCCTGGGCGTCAGAGTGAGAGCCTTACTCTTCACCGTATATACCCTTTTATACCTTTTGAATTTTGTATCATCTGCATGCATTTCCTAACAAAAATGTTAATATGAAATTTGAAAGGAAGGTTTCCAACAGGACGACTCTAGTGAGTAAGATTTGGAGCAGTGTATTAATGTATTTATTTTTGCCCACACTAATGGCTTTTACTGAGTCAACTCAATTCAATGGGACAAACAACTACGATGTGTAAAGCTCTGAGGGAGGCCTGGAAGGGTTGACAAAGAACCTGCCATCAAGGAGCTTAATATCTTAGTCTACTTTAACAGCAGTTATTCCAAAAGTTCAAAGCCTCCCTTTGTTTGGACAAGGGTCTAACCTGGTGTCCGTTGTCCAACACTGCTAGCTGGAAACCGCATATAACAAAGTGGTTATATGCTGAGGAAGTGGTTAAACACGGGGGTAATAAGTGGGGGACTTTCTGTTCTTCCATCCATCCATTCATCAGCAGAATACCTGCTACTGAGGGCCCCGTGCAGGTGACCAATGACAAGCACGCAGTTCCTGCCCTCAAGGCCTTACCACCTGGAGATAGATTCAGTTCTGAACTTCCTGGGTCTCCTGATGTCTGAGAGAGTATTTGGGCTACTGTATTTTAAAAAAATGTGGTCTAGCAGATTTTGTTTGTTAGGGCAACACTAATTCAGCAACATTTAATATTCCTAAAGGTTTAGTATAATGCATAAATAGGAATCTTTCAAATATGTATGGCATCTTTTAGACAAATCATTCCTTCATGCAGGGAGAAGTCATTTATGGGATAAATACACAGAACACAAATAGGATAACTGAGCAGCTTTAATTCTACACATAGCTCAGATGGAGGGTTCCCACTTTTTCCCCAAGGTAGCTGGTGGATGATGCAATGTGATTTATTAATAAAGTCTGTTGCCTGAAAGTAGGTAGCAGAAAGATTTCCATCACTTGCAATGAAGAAACGTGAAATCTCGAATTCCTACAAAACTAAGGAGGAATTTTAAATGCCGCAGCAAATTAGCATCAAGAAAAAAAAAAGCTTATATAGAGAAATATTTGATTAGAAAAGCAAAACTAATAGAAGTAGAAGGCATTCTCTTGCATGGGAGACAGTATTTAGAGTTCTGATTTATTTGTGTGAGAAAGATATCTTTTTTCTTTTCAATATTGGTAAGAAAAAAGACAGACCGTAAGGCTGGTAAATAATTCAGTTCAAAGCATCTCTTAGGTTCTAATAGTTTACTTACTTTTTTTCACCATGTCTTCGCCTTTAAAAAGGAAATCACATATGAAAATTAAAAAGTCCCTGTGTTTATATGTTTACATTGTTAATGTAATATATACATTATTGCCATAATACTTACATTATTAATATCACTTGTAGGGGGTAGTTTTACAAATCAGAATATTTTCTCATTGATTTTACTGTAAAACTTATCATCGAAATGATATCTGCTGCTTGCTTAGCTGCGGACTAAAATAAAGTCGTAATTCCAGTCTGCAAAGACCTTGCAGGTTAGGCCGTACATAGCAGGATAGACAAATTGAATTTTAAAAGATGTAATCTTCACTGCTTTTTTCTTTTTGTAGTGATTCTTTTCCAAAAGCTAATAGAAAGATTTGGAGCTTGAATTGTTTTATGTTGTATATTTGTCTTTGTTTTTTATAAATTTAATGGTCTGTGAGTTCATCCTCAAACACTAAACCACTACATAGTAGAGATGAAATCTGATTTGAACAATTCAGCTTTGTATTGCCAATGATGTTATCCGAGAGCTACAAGAAGAATTTCTCTAAATGGTCGTATAAATCTCACAAATGTGAAGCTGTGCTCCGATTTATAGTCCAAGTAATGGGAAGCCTTGTTTGAGTGAAGGGGCTGTTGTGATGCTGGGTTGATATTAGATCATTGACACTTAACCCAGTGACTCTTTGGCCTAAAGGAACTCCTTGATGGAAATGTACTTGGTGTTTTCAGCTTACTTGGCTTCTGACCCAAATTCATATCACCACCAAGTCCATAATTAGATAAGAAACAAGCAAATTCACGGGAAACACAGGGATGACAGAAAAAAGAACAAGAAAGAACTGCAAAGACCATCATTTAAGGAAACAAAATTCCTATTAGTAGTGAAAAGATACTCTAGTAATTGTTCACCCTGGCCTCCCTGCTCAGCTGGGCGCCCAGCAATATGGTACCTAGAACAGTGTGTCTAGGCCCCTTGCTTGATAATTGCTGTTTCCAACTGGTGTATATAGTCAGTTTCACAAACAGGACTTCCTGGGGAAATGCCAATGCCAAGACCCTGGATTTGTGTTGTTCATACTTGTTGCCCTTCTTACAAGCAAGCTACAGCAGATTTTCACAATCTTTTATTGGTTCTACTTCCCTCAAAGATGTTCTAGAACCTAGCTTCTCAAACTTTACTGGGCATATAAATCACCAGGTGATCTTGTGAAATGCTCGTTCTGGTTTAGCAGAATGGGTCAGTATTTCTAACAAGGTCTGGGTGAGTGTGTATGACTAACCACCTCCTGGGTGATATTGACCCTGCTGGTCGGTGGACCATGCTGGCATTTCAGGGCTTGACTGGAAGTTCTTAAAGTGTGGGCCCCGTACCAGCAGCATCAGAATTACCCAGTAATTTGTTAGAAATACTAATTCTTCTCCTCTATCCTAGACCTACAGAATCAGGAACTCTGGGGGCAGGGCTCCTGTGTTTTAACAAATTCATCCAGGTGATTCGGATGCATCCAGAAGTTTGAGAACCAGTGCTCTAAACCGATGGTTTTGAACCACACCTGTATATTATAGTGAGCTGGAGCCTAAAAAAAATACCAAGGCTTGGGCCTTATTCCAAGTTAGGAACATAAGACAGCATTATTATTATTATTATTATCATCATCATCTCCATCTTACTAATGAGGAAAAGAAGGGGTGGTAAAGTACTCATTCAGCCTTGCAGTTAATGAGTGGTGGGGCTTGGAATGAATTTAAGACTTGTCATCCCAGAGTTCTTGTTCTTTCAGCTCCCCTACTCTGACTGCTGAGGGCATTTATAGGATGGAATCCAAAAGCAGAGACTGGTATCGTTTGTACTGTTCTGCCTACTGTCTGGGCAGAAAAGCCCATCAATCTAGCTTCTTTCAAAAGAGCTCTATTCTGTGAGGTCCTTTACATTGCTTGGCATTTCTCCCAATCAGTCACCAAGTATACACTTAATTTCTTTTTAAAAGCCACCTGGTTTTGTTTTTTGTTCGTGCGTATGCCTTTTTGTTAAGTGGGTGAGGGATGTGTAATCTATCTCATGCATAATTTGTTTAAGGCAAGTCATTAAAAATGCACTGAAGTTTAATATGCTGTATATGTTCCCGCTAGAGTTCTTTTCCCCATGTAAATGATTTTGAAAGTTTTAAAAATAGTTTTTAATGTTTTATTGCATGCCATTGTTGCAATACCTCATTTTAAAGCTCTAAAATTAACATGTCTTTCCTATCAATTTTATCTTCTATTTGCCTGTTATTGATTTTTTTGTTACCCTCCGCGTGTCTAATGGAAGCAGAGCTAATGGGTCTTTGCTTTGTTTATTCCTTTGCTTAGACAGCAGCATTGTTTTGATGTGGTCAGCATAGCTCTAGGAATAGGGCTTTGAGCTGCAGTAAAAGTTTACCAACACACTCCATTTTATTTGTGTAGATGCTAAAAGAATCCTCTCTGTTGCCCCTCTTACCCTGTCACTGTTCCTTTTTGTTTCATTTAGTTGTGTTTTGGTGAGGCAGCCTCGTTTTCCTTCAAGGATATCCTTGTGAGTGATCATCACAAAAGATATATAACTTCCTAGAGTGACTAGGAAGATCAAACTAACTGCCACCAGAGAGTGGCTTCACCCTGATTCATGAGGCAATCACGACTTCTTACTAATCTGCTACCACCAGCACTGGCTCTTTAACCAGGGAGAATCCTTGAGGGGGGTGGAGTGTCAGGTTGCTGATTGCCATATTTTATCTTCCAACCCACAAAGAGTACGGAACAAGCACACCTTTCATTTATTCCTTAATACATGTAGATGTATTTATTGAGGTTTCTTTTTGAGGGGTAGGGAAATGCCAAGTTCAAAAACGTGAATATTGTCGAAATCATCAGCAGAGGATTGTGTCTTTTGTCAAATTTCAATTATCTGTGATAATAAGCATCAAATAAAGAATTAAGGAAAAGTAGATATGTAGAATAAAAGGCAAAAAGGAGTGGACCTTGCTCTGACAAATGAACTACATTATCATTTGTTATGGAGTTCAACTATCTAGTCTAGTATGGATGAATTAAACCTTAAGATAATCACGAAATTTTACATATTCAATACTTCTTATCTCTTTGCCCACTAGATCTTTTTACCAGACTCACTGGCAAAGCAGCAGATCTGGCCTCTGACGCAAATGTTAATGACCAGTGGCACCGCCCAAAGGCAGGAAGCAGGAGAGAAGAAAGGGGCCTTGATAAGCCACTAGTGGATAATCATTCTCTAGATAATTAAACGCTGACGCTATGCAAGGGCTACAACTCAAAATACTGATAGGACAAAAAATATATCTTTTCACTTGTGGTATTCTCTTCTGAACTTTCCAGAAATTTCGCTTGTGGCTTTCTCTTCTGAACGTTCCAGAAATGGTCAGTATGAGGCCCTTTTATCAAGTGCTTTGTGACTAAGGAGCACCAGCGTCTAGCTGTTATTACACGCCTGAGCCAGTAGGGGCGCCCGCGGCCCAGAGCAGGGGAGTGAACTTGGACTTCATCTCTCTCCCTGATTTGTTGCGCAGCTTTAAACAAGTCACCTTATCACCAGCTCTCCATTTTCTTATCTGTTTAGGCAGGATTATGTTGGCTGCTCACCCAACAAATATATTTTAAAGATTAATGGAAGAGTGCTTGCGTAGTAACTTGGAATTCCTTGTGTTAAAGCATTACACCCTTCCTGTTGTACCACTAAAATTAATAAATATTGAACATATATTTATGTAAACACAGAACACCACAAACCCAAAGGCTGTATTTTAAAAACCTAAGCATCTGGTTTCAATAGAAGTAAGGACCAGGGAAGGTTAAGCATAGCTTCTGGCCAGTCTTTTCCCTCGGAAGTCTATTGCTTGTGCAACGTATCTTGAGGATTTTTCCCAAAGAAGTTGATTAGACTTTTAAAATGTTCCTTGTACTCCTTTTTCTCCATCCAACCCATCACCCTTGTTCCTGGCTGTTCCGAAATGAGAGGAGCTGCCTTTGCCCATCAACTGTTTTAGGTCTGTGGGCAGCTACTCTTTTTTTCTTAACTAAGAACATTTAAGAAAATTGAGGTATAGTTGATTTACAATATTATAGTAGTTTCAGGTGTACAACATAATGGCAGCTACTCTTTTGTGTGATTTCAGTAATCAATGATGAGGGAGGAGAGTGACCTTAATTTGGCTCCTGAAGATCTATAAGGAATTAAATACAGTAAATAAAAGGCTAAGAGAAATATTATTAAATGGTTGTGATCATGAATGACTAGTGTGTATTAGGGCTAAAAAATAATTTAACTCTGCTGGTGGCTTTTCAAAATTCTTTAAATATAAGATATATAACTACTCATCATATTACAAGTTAGTAAGTATATATATGGGGACTACGTAATGTTAACAACATTACTGGGTGCTGGATAAGATGCAAAATGGATAAAAGGCATATCTTCAGAAGGAATATAGTCTCGTTGAATAGATGAAACTACATGAAATTTAGAAAATTCTAAAATTAATGCACTGATTTTTTTTTAGTAATTGAAATCTCAACTAAAAACCATGGAAAAGGAGATTTAAAGTCAAAAGATATATAATGGGTAAATCTTTGCTAATTAATGCTTGCCTTCTCATACTTAAAGTATTTTTAAGCCAGATTTATGCCAAATGTTGTATAAACCTCACTAATTAGACATACATACTGATAATCAGACCATATTAGCACTAAGGTGCAGCTAGCACAGAAGGAGAATGGGACATGTATTTAAAAGTTCTTCATAATTTGAAAGAGCCTTTTAGCTCAGGAAATGAGGACTATAACATCTGGTTAAAGCTAAAAGAGAATTTTAATTGTTCGAGCTGGACAATAGCCAAAACCCTGGCGTTAGCACACCTGGATAATATCCATATAATGTTTCTAGAGAAATATATTCTGGTAAGGAAGCAAATAATACATTTTTTAAAGATTAATGAGGGGAATGGAGAAATTCTAGGAAACGAATCTATAGAATGATGTTGTATAATAATCACGTTTGAAGCTTTAGAAGACAAACCAGGTTATGCATAGAAAATAAGAAGCACCATGAAATCCGTGTTGTTGTTGTCGTTTTCTTTAAATGTCTTTAAAGTACTGTTTACACAAACAGACTAAGGAGGTTTAATACTTCAGTTTTCTTCACATATGACATATAGTTGCCATTTAGTGAGGTAGATTTAGGTTTACCTTTCATTTCTATTTTGATAAATATTTCAATTCCCCTAAAATCCAGTGAGAGTGCATTATGTCTGAGTGCATCACAGTTAGTGAAGACAGAAGAGAAAAGAGGAAATTTCAAGCTTTAGATTAGAAGTAAGAAAAATGAAAATCCTTAGAAAATGTATTTAGTAACCCTTTGGTACTCTTGTTGCTCAGCCAGCCCAAAAAGAAAAAAAAAAAAAAGGACAACATATTTAAAAATAAGTTACTGAGTGATTGAGCTAAAAATGATAACTTTCACAGTACAATGACTGCACAAATGGATTTCATACTGTTGTATGGTATTAAGTGGTGCAACATTGCTAATGGTATGGAGACTATGTGTAGAAGTTGTTTTAAGACTTATTGATAAGACCGTCTCTGGTTCTGTTGCCTGATTCTCATCATTATGTACAATGATCAGTTCAAACTGAATGCCTTGGCTTCAGATTGGAAATTTGGGGACAGAACCAAAATTTTAGTATACAGCTGTGAATTGCAAAGGAAGACTGATACTAGGAACTTGTAAACCAAACACCACAGTTGCCACCAGTGAAATGATAGTGTTGATTAAGGGAGGTGTGACACAACCCTAATTTTAGGCACGAACTTGCCCATTAGTATAGGATGGCCAAGCAGTAGAGTTATTGATACAGTACAGATTGGGTTTTAGAGAACTAGTATGAAACTTGAGATTTCTAAATATAAGTTAAAAGCAATGTCTTATGGGTCAGGTAATTCTGGGTACTAGATATAATCAGTTCAAAGGTACTAGATATAATCAATTCAATCTCAACTAAAATATTGGAATAAATATAAAGAGGAAAATTACTAATCAACCTCTAGATAATAGCAGAATGATAAGCCATAAGCATTTAAAAAAGAATAAATAATGATAAGAAAATCTGATTACTTTTTTGACAGAATTCTGTGAGATTAAGTCAATGAAATTGCTATGTTATACTTTGATTTTGGTTTTACAGATCATGAAATTATATTTGCAAATTTTATGCAAATTTACTAAGAGATTAATGTTGTCATGTTCTATAGACTTAGGACAAAGAAAATCCTGATAACACCATTGGTTAAAAAATGTATAAAGAGATTCCAAGGTCATGAATGCTGTGTCTAGAAGAGCTGAATAGTTTCATTCTCTCTTTTTTATTTTTTTTTCGTTCTCTTTTATAGCCACATTTCTCACCTTTTTTTGGACGCACAGATCCTGTAAATGCTTGTGGTTGGTCACAAGAATGAGCCAGAGAAGACAGCACACCTACTGACAAAGATTTATATGGTATCATCATTATATCATTCATTCTTTTCAATGAGTAATTTTTTGAACACTTACCATATTGCCCAGATACTGTTTGAAGTACATGGGCTATATCAGTGAACAAAACAGATGAAATCCTTTCCCTGGTGGAGTTTATGTTATGGTGGCTAGAGGCCAAAAATAAACAAGATAAATATGCAAATTATGTAGTGTGTTTTAGAAGGTGTTAGAAGGTGATCCATGCTATAGAAAAAAAAGTAGAAAAGTGTATTGGCTTTGTTGGGGAGGAGTGCAATTTTAAGTAGAGTGGTCAGGGTATTTCCAATTGGGAAGAGTATTTTTGAACAAGGACTTGATGCCACGAGTGAATTAGCCACATGAGGGAGAAAAGTGTTCCAGGTAGGGGAACAGATAACACAGAGGACCTAAGGACAGAATGTGAATCTGGATGAGGCCAGAGAGTTAACAAGGGGCCCAATCATGTTGCCTTTTTGGCCGTTGTTAGCACATTAGCTTTTACTCTGAGCGACGGGGAGTCATTGGATAAATTTAAATAGAGGAGTGAAATGATCTGACTTATTATTTGACTACATCATTCGGGCAACTGCTGAAAATAGACTCTAAGTGGACAAAGATAGGAGCAGCATGACCTCTAGGAGGCTCTTATTACTATACGGGGTTAACTTATAGAATATAATTATTTTAGGAATCGCAGCTTTGAATTTTATAGCCTAAATTCCATGAATACAAATATTTTTATATCAATATATATTTAAAAGGAAATTATTTCCAAGAGTCATCTAGTGAAACAATATTTGATCCTCAAAATTTCAAGACCATAAATCAAATACATAATTTAACTAGTGTAATGATTTATGTGTACAATATTTTACAGCTTTCCATATTCCTTCACAATGCAGGAACTTATTTAAACCATGTGAAGACCCTGTGAGGTTGGAGAGATGATTATCCTCATCTCATCTAAGGTAAAGATACTTTATCAAACTAGTTAGTGGCAGAACCAGGATGGGAATCCAAGTGTTCTTACTCCAAGCCCAAAGCTCTTTCCACTCTATCATTTTGCTTCAGACAAGTCTGAAATTTGTTATAATAGGACATGACCTACATTAAAATTACTCTTAATGACTTTCAAATGAAGGAAATTTTCAGAAGGTATTAAATTGGAGGGGAAGAAGTAGTGTACAGGCAATTAATGAGAAAGAAATAATAAAAATCAATCCTGATAACTTTGGTACTTTATTTCCTGACCTCTTACTTTCACTTAAAAGTCATTTATTCAACTACTACTAGAAATTGGAGCTCACTCAAGGTCAAAAGTTATGGTGGTATGGCTACTAGCCAAAGCTAACTTTCTGTCAAAATTATCTTTAAAAGAGGTTAGGCTGAAGGTGTCTTCTAGGTCAAATATAAAGGTATTGCAAAAACCTTGGGTCAAATACACCTCTTAAAAAATTAAATGGTGTGAGATTGTCAAAAATTAGTAAGATCTGTGGAACTCCATTTAAGAAGTTATACTACCATAGATCATGACGCTCACCAGGTTTTTAAGCTTTAAAACTTGTTCCAAATCAAGTTGAAAAACAGTCCAGTTGTTACTTTAAATTTCATTACAACAGCTGTCCTTTCCCTACCCTATTTGCATCTCAAAACCTCTGAGCAACCCCTCCTATACTTGCTGAACACAAGATATTTCATGATATATGATTTCAAACTCCTTAACAGTTTGACCTTGAGTAAAGGTTTGAACTTTGCCCTACATCAGGGATTCCACCACCATCATGCAACACTGACCAGTCTTAGAGACCACACTTTCCAGGTTGACCAGTAGGCCCACTTGGATGGGTCCCACTGTGATTCCAGAGAATTCATTGTTTCTCCATGTTTCCTCTACTTGAGAAGGAAGAACAGTGTGAGGAAGAAAGTTAGAACAGCTGGGATACTAAAATAGCAGAGTCTCTCTGTAAATAAAATGGACTAATCAACCTAGATTGAGTGTAAAATAATTTTTATATAGCTCCTGCAATCTGTCTGGCACTGGGTTGGATGCTTTCACATTTATTATTTTGTTTATTTTCCTTCAATCCTGTGAGGGGAATGTAAAATATATTTATATTTTATTGTTACATAAATTGAGTCTCAGAGAACTTAAGTAACTTCTCTATGAAAAAATATTCCCACTAAAGATTGTTTGACTCCAAATCTCACAGAGCAGATTTTTTTGCCATACTGATGCAAAGTTAATCTAACCCCAGATCTTATACATAATCCTCTGAGCCCCACTTGCTACTATATCTTTCACATTGAATAGAGCTGTGAATGCCTTTGGGTGCCTGGAGATGCCATGTCCACACATATTGTGGTTATAGATTAAATTCATTCACTCATTGAGCAAATATCTATTGGATTGAGGACAGCTCAGTCAATACAAATTGTGGTGAAAACGGAAGTTAATTAGCTGAGATAGATGTATATCCCAGAGCCAAGTGTTATTCAATGACACCTACCTTATACAAGTGTTCTTTGTACAAAACCCAAGACTCCACTTGCCATGAAGAGTGATGATATAGCTAAAAGTCAGAATCCAAGTTCGAAGAAACTCTTTTTTCAGTTTCTAGTTTGGTTAAATATAATTACTAAAATGCAATATTATTAAAACAGAAATAAAGCCATAAGAGAAAGTAGAAAGATTATGATATATTCATCTAAGTAAAATATTGATGACTTCTGAAAGGAACACTGACAGACTATAGGTAAAATCTGATTAGAAAATTAATGTCAGATACATTAGCCAGAGATGATCTCTCCATACTGATTTAAATTACAGTCTCTCCTAAATGTCAGTGTTCTTTCAGCCATACCGACCTTGATTCAGAGCAATACCTGACATTTGACTTCGTCCTCCTCCTCATTGTCCTCGGGAACCTATTTGTCTTTCCTTCCCTAAAGTCCAACTGTTTGTTCCCTCAAGATCATTATACTTTCTTCAACTTAAAAAAGAAAAAACTTAATTTTTCCCCACTAATTAAAATCATATACCCTAATATGTGTCATTTACGTTATTTTGGAAATACACTATCACTTCTTGACATCAGTCACTAAGATGTATCTAGCAGTCAGTAAGACTCTACCTTGTAGAAGTTACACAAAGTGAATTAACGGGAAATGTTACAAGATAAAACCTTCCCAATTTCATTTTCCCCTCTTTTTCTTAATATTTGGGGTTAATTTCATGAAGGAAAGAAATTACACTTGCCCACAAATTGTCAGATGGATGTAGCCTTTCTTAGGTTTGCATGTTAAAATTTGAAAGCATAATGAGAAAAAAATTGAGATGGGACCAAATGATCTTATGCCTCTCTCCCTCCGTTGTCTCCCCTTCCTCTGTTCTTTTTCTTCCCCTTCATCTCTCTCCCCTTTGTTCTTCTATTTATTAACCTCCTACATGAAAAAGGCAATAACGTGAATAGATAAGGTAGAATAAATAGGTATGGCCCCCTAACACCACAATGTAAAAAAGACATCAACACTGATAAATAGATATGTGGTGATACACATGGGTACCCAGCAATGGTCTGAAAGAACTGTGTACTATTTCATGAGAAATACGCACTGCTCGTGAGTCTAAATAAAAGTGTTTTAACTAAATACAATCCAGTGATTATCATGGTTCTTTCCATTCATTTCCTTTGCATAACAAATTACATCTTTTGTTATTCAATTATTCAAAATATTCTGAGAATCAGTTTCTACATATGTGAAATATTGGCATTGGACAGGTGGTATCTAAAGTTTTTTTCAAGGACCTACTGTATAGCACAGGCAACTATACTAAATATTTTGTAACAACCTATAAGGGAAAAGAATCTGAAAAATAATATATAGAATATATATATGTATATATATGTGTATAACTGAATCACTTTGCTGTACACCTGAAACTAACACAACGTTGTAAATCAACTATACTTCAATTAAAAAAAATAAAGTTCTTTTCAGATCTAAAATACTGTGACAATGAAACATCTCATAAAACATCTGGTGTCCATACATGCTGCTCTTTTTTTTTTGCATTATGCATCCATGTTTCTACTCTCATAAGAATTACCTTTACCCCCAAATCTTAGGGTGTTTTTCAATTCCTGTTTCCTTGGGAATGACAAGGCATGGAATCTCCCAGCTTTAGGTCTTCCAAATTTCAGAGAAAATACACAGAGTGCCTAATTCCTGGTCATATTTAATAATATAGAGCCTGAACTCTACTATTAGAGAATCACTGCCACATTTCTCCCCACTGAAGATCATTCACGGAGAGGTGTGAATTTGGCTTGAAAGATAGGGCAACTTGATCTGATTTTAGCTCCAGGATGGTTTAGGGGCATCTTGCATTAACCCAGTGGGAAATAGAACAAAGAAACAAGTTTACAACTGAGGAGAAGGATGTCTCAAAAGAGATATATAAGAGACAGAGTTTTATTTAGTTTTCCTTTTATATTATAATATGTTTGATAAATCCTTTAAACTTTTAAGCAAATAGCATATAGCGTGGATGATAAAAATCTAACCTTGCCTGTTTCAGCAAAGATTCAAGATACTTTACAAAGATTTCAGATTCAGCAAAACACAAAAGGCATTTCAATAAGCATTTTCTCTTAATTGTTAAGCACATGTACCCACAAAATTACATTTATTTTTTGATCATTTAAGCTAATTTATCAAAATTCACTTAATGGGACAACTTTAAAATCTAAGAAGCCCTGTGAGTTCATTTTCCCAATACAAATAAAATATATTCACTTTGAAACTGGAACACGATATTTTCCCGAGAAATTAATTCTACATTTAGAAGATTCTGCAGAAAACGAACTATGGTTTTAATAAGGGTCCTGAAATTCACTGACATGTGAATGTCCCCATATTAGAGTACAGCTTACATTCATTAGGTGTGTGACTGAATTTCCTGTTTAATTTTAGGTTAATGAAATAAATACTTTAATATAGCTCTCTATTTTTTTCTAATCCTGATATTTTATGAATGAACAGGGCAGCAATCCAAGTTCTGGGCCTCTCACACAGGGTCAGAAGGCTAGAATTACTTAGTAGACCGTTCATTCCACTTTGAGGACAAAGGAAGTTGCACAAAATATTTTGGTAATAACAGAAATACAATGAAGAAGTCTTGTAAGACAAACCAGGGTGTTCTCTGCTGAAGGGACAGTTCACCGTAAAACCCAAGAGGAGACTGTCAAATGGGTGCAGTGATCTCTTTTGGGGACTTAAGAATGAGTGGCCTCCCTAAGTTATGAGGACAAAGTGAAATGACACCTTTGCAGTTTCCAACAGCTCAGAAGACTCCACTTTGACATTTCATTTTACCTTGGCCAACAACTGCAATGAAAAATAGCCCAGACACATTATAGGATATGCCCTTATGCATGATATTTTGTATCAGATATATCAGTCACATTGCAAAGGACTTAGATCAACTTAAAAAAAATAAAACCCAATAGAATGATTACAGTCGCTGCCTAGAATGACAAGTATTATCAACAAAAATTAATCAGGCGCATCTTTTAGTGAACTCAATTAATAATGTGCAACAACAGGGTCTCTTTTCTTAAGATGAAAATTAATTAGTGGAGGGAAGGTCACTTGGAGATGCTGACATCACTCATCAGAATGCTCTGGCAGCTCTAATTATTTGTCTTCCAGGCTTGGGTGATCAGAAATTATTGCAATACCTGAGCAACATTTTGAAAAAGCTTTGTGCATGGCTCTTTTAATTAGACCTGGTATTTGATTAATGCAGTGGAAGCGTTTAGATCAGCCTCTTATCATTGAGTGACTTAGAAGTTTTAGGTAATTATACTGTGTGAGACAGGGTCACTGAAGAGGTTTGGAATCTATATATTTTTATTATTAACAGAGTTATAATGTTAAATTAGATTTATCTTTCTCTTTTAAGCACTCCGTTCATTGCCAAGCCAGATAAGGTATGGGATAGAATTTTATGAATTCATATTTCAAGAATTTTTTTTTTCTTATTTTGCCTCTCAACTAAAATAACCATGCTTGGAGTTTTAGAATTGAACAACTTAATTTGAAAATCTTTAAGGACTTCACCTTAAATGAAGTAGGATGTAGGACAACATCTCAAAAGATGAATATAATCGTTATGTCAAAACTCAACGTTAAGAAAATTCAGTTAGGGTCTTTTGTGTACAGATGTTGCAGGCTCATAATGTGAATATAGAGACAAACTATCTTGGGAAAATAGACCAGGAAAAAATATCGTAACACAGTCAACGTTGATATGAATGTACTTATTTCATGAGTTGAATAATTGCATTTCTAAATTTTGGAGGTTTAAAAAATACGTGATAAAACTTGGCTGTATTAACTATGTAATTGTTTAATATTTGGGGGTTTTTAATGCAATTTACATGGTATTCTTAACAATGGTAACTTTAAGCTGATGTTCACATAGTGTATTAAATGTCAGCTATGGTTTTGGCTACAGGTTTCTTCAAAGACCACAGGATGAAGTGGAATTAGGGTAAATTTTATAATAACATTTTTATCTGCAGGGGGACATATTCGAATCTTTAAAACTACAAAGTAGCAAATGTTCACAAGGGGCTGGCAGGGATATACTTTCTGGGCAAAGGAGGAATAAGTAGCTAATAGACCCCAAATTTGGGCCTTTCAATTTTGCTGCCCACTTACTCAGTGACCTAATAGTATGGGTATATATACACGCACATCTATTTTCAAGAATATAGCTTATTTTATGTACTATTTTTGATCCAATTAGAGAAGCAGCATGGGGTAGTAAAAGGCACTTGGCTTTAGATCAAAGAAACCTGGGGTGAAATCTTGACTTTGCTGTTTAACATCTGTGTGATCATGGGTGAGTTGCTCAATCTCTCTGGAAATCAGTGTCTTCACCTGTAAATGGAGAACATAGCCCTAATCTCATGGGCAGTTAGGAAAATTAAATGAGATAATGTATTTGGAAATGCTTACTATAGTGATCAAAATACTGCAGGAGTTCAATACATGTTAATTCCATTCACAATCTTGGACACTGACGTTTTGATGTCTTTCAGTTATTTGTAAAAGGGTCTACCTGGTTTGCATGATTTTCAGTTTAATAGATCAACCTGATGGACTCTATTTAAAAACAGTAACTATACCCTTAAAATCAACAACTTGAGGATATTTATATACCTTAAATGTATAGCTTATATAATCCAGTTAATGATCTATACTGGAATTGTCTGGGATGTAGAAATAATGAAAAATAAAGTAACTTGTCCTATACTCACTGGTAAAACATTTTGGATACTTATTTCTACTGATGAATTATGCATGCAAAGGCCAAATGAGGCACACTGATTTATTTTCCCTCTTTTATGCCTTGATTTTCAGGCTGTGTGCAAAGCAGTGTATATTTTTTTCTGTCCTGCACTCCCACTGACTATATAATTCTCCTGGGGCTCTTCAAGTGGAGGAGACACGCAGCTCTGCTCACGGATGGCAGGTTGGCCTGTAAAGCCAAGGTAGTGAGCGGGCATTTGGGAGAAAACATTTTAAAATTAGTGTCAGATGTGGAATTGTTATGCGGAAGTACAACATCTCCACTCAGATGTCAATTCCATTCACACTTCTATTATACCTCTCAAAACCCCACCATTTAAAAATCTATGAAAACACATCTTAAAAACTTCAAATTACAACTACTGTGTAGACATGTAAAATATTGACCCTAGATAACTTAAAAAAATCTAACAAATATTAATATAGCATTTACTCTGTGCCAGGCATTATTCTAGGTCCTTAATGAGAAAGAAAACCCAAAATTAGGAACAGCATGCTGTTTCCAGAAGGCAACAGAGAGCAATAAATAAGAAAAAAATGCCTTAAAAACATATGTTTGACAACCTTACATACCAATCGGTATTATGCTGTGTCACCTGCCCCACAATGATGCGAAATGTCAAATCGTTAGCTGTCATCGAGAGGAAGGTTTTCTGTTGTCATCCCCGTTCAGATTTTCTGGTTAGAGGACCACTTCCACTGGGAAAAGGTGATGTGTTATTGGCTGACTCCAGCCACTGCTGATGCTCTTGTGTACATTTGTAGAGTCCCCAGAGATATGGGGACTCTCTCTAGCATCTTTCTTCTTCTGTTTCCACTCACTTCCAGATCTACGGGATGGGCTGTGCTCTGCTCCGCTGTGCCCGTAGCACAAGGTGGAGAAGCGAGGGCCACAAGACTTGGAGTCTGGAGAAGTGGCTTAATGTCCTCCTCCTATCACTAATCCACATCTTTAAGCTCTTTAAGGTCATGTTTAGCTCTGTAATACTAGGGATATGTGTCTATTAGATTGGGAGTTTATCAACATCAACAACTATGTCTAATTCATGTTTGCATCTCTAGTGATAAAGGAAGAAAGGTGGGAGATAAAATTTCCCACCCGGGGCAAAGCTTCCTTCTACCTTTCCTCACCCTGTTTACTTGATGTAGCTCTAACTTCCTATTCAAAGGGTAGATAATTCCCTGTATTATGACAACCAGTACATTTTATTGCTAGAGAAATTAATACAAAGAGATCATCAGCCTATGGTACCATGACCAACACCCCATTTCAATGCAGATTGAAACTTCTTTTCAACATTCTTTTCCAAGTAATTTTCCAAAAATACAACCACCAGTTCTTAAAAGTGGGGAACATATTTTGTTAGCCAGCATTTCAGTCATTTTATTATAGAAATCACTTCAGATCCTTGCCAATTCTATGAAATTTGATTAGCTCCTAAGAGTATGAATTGAAGGTTCTTACTAAACATTGTCAAAGGGAGAAAAGTTGGAAAAGTATTGCATATAAAAGAAACAAAATATCACTGAAAAGATAATACACTTATAAGGCTCTAAAATGAGAATTTTCAGAGTACTGTTTTAGGGACATTCATGTCGATTGGTTATTCAATGCTGCAAACCCTGGCTGGCTATGGGAATTTAGACAAGCTGCTTCACCCCCAGTGCCAGGTACCTTATTTATAAACTGAGCATGTGCAGAGAAGAGCTACCTGGGCTCTGCAACTTGTTGGTTCAAGATCCTAAAAATGGTACTCAAGTAACCTGGAGGGTTGCAAAAATCACAAGTCTTCTCCTAAGAGAAAGACTCTCACATCCAAACTGCAAAGTGAGCTGAGATTTCCTACAGCATCTATTTGTCTACTGTAGGTAAATTGTAAGATCATTCAAAATTCAGTGATGTCTTAAAAATATCCTATTTTATTTACAAGTGAGTCATCCTTTCCTTCATTCCCTCTAATTGTGTGAATGACAATTAGAAAGAACTTCCCCTAGGATTATTTATCAAACAGATCTACATTTATCCACCTAACTTGCCTGCAAGTTTTAAATACATCATTTAAAGCTGGGTAGACTTGAGGTATTTTCAGATTTGAAGTAAAATATGATACTTTTGAAAAGATTCTATTATCAATTGCTGGAATTTGTATTAATTTATAGCATTTGAAGCAAATTATAATAAACAAGCCCTTTAATTCTTAGCATCATACATCTTATTGTCTCCATGACCTGATGAGTAACTGATTAAATTAGCAGAACCTTTCTCTGCATTGAGACATGGGGAGTTATTGGCAATAGTATATATCATTTCTTAACGAATTCCTCTGTGATTTTTCTTAAGCCTGTTCATCTGATTCTATTCAATCAATAGAAAATGTTTGTAAGAAAAATATTGCTAGTAAATTCTTATTCTTTCTCAGGACACGTCATAGTTTAACTTGTCAGAAGTCTTTCCATGTATACACAATAAGACATTTCTGTTTGACAAATATAAGGATGCCCAAGTTGTTTTGTCAAATGCATCACCTCAAGCTAGATAGCTAACGATACGCATTTGATCACCTTGCCAACTGTTTTAAATAGAGAAACAAAGGAAACTACACATGTGGATTAAAACTGATTAGCATTGTACCCTAAAGCAATTAAATAAATATTAGAAGAAACTCCCACAGCCCTTTGTTTTGCTATACGGGGCTCAGCTGTGCTCCTTCTAACCCTAACTACATCACTTCAAATTACCAGTAAATTAACAGAGGAACACTTTCAACCTCAGAGCAGCTTTGATCCAAATAGTCTTTAAATGCCATTTCTGTTCCTATTAACCTAAAGATCGGCATGGCAGATATTTTCTTCATGCTGCCCAGCAGTCTAGGGCATTAACGGCGAAGTTGTGACAGCACTTTTCATGATGATTTATGATTCCGTGTTTAACTTGATTACGCCAATGCTGACTCCGAATACTATTTCAATTAGTGCACAGAAGGTCACATCACAAATATTCCTCTATAATCTATTCCTATTAACACTAATACACAGAGTAACCAAATCTTTTCACCCTTGTTGATTCACATCATCCATAGCCCTAACTGCAGGCTTGTTTACCCGTTTACTGCTTTGGACACTTCCGAAATGGTAATTTTCACTCCTTTGAGTATCATTAATAGCTGTACGATGACATGGGGAATAAAGCATCTCTCTGCTGGCATTTGTGCATTAATGATTATCAAAGTCTCAGATTTATTAAACAGGAGGTATGCTTTCTAAAATGCCTGTCTAAAGCATTATTTCATGACCAATTACTAAATAAACATACAAAAGATTTTTTAGGGAAATGAACCTGGCTTCCGCCTGAAATCAATTTTAGCCACAACTTTCTCTCATTATTGCTCCCTTAAAGACTTCAGGGAATTGCTCCTGGATAGATGTAACCAATCATAATCCAGTTTCCTTTTTTTGAATAATTTCTACATCTAATCATTGGGGAAAACAGAGACTATTGGGTCATCATGTCTTTCTTTTCTACCTGAAAAGTGCTTATCAAACAGTCCCTGTGGTACAAAATTAAGACTGCAAAGAGGAGTGGAGTTTTACTGAAAAAAAGTTTTCAATTTGTCCAAAGGTTAGAGTGAAACCAACTGCTAGAGACAAAATCCACACATCATTTAAACAATTAGTGAGGAATGTTCAAAGACTTTATGTTCAAAGTGCACACAATTTGTATTTTAAGTCGTATGTGGAAGGAATCTAGACTTAAAGTTAATTAACAATAAACCAAGAGGGCTTCATCGCAGACATTTAACTGTGCGCGGGGAGGCCGGCGTCCAGCGGAGAGCGTGGCGGGAACTGGGAGTGCGGGCGTGGAATGTCACAGCGCTCAGTAGGTCCCCAGTAACTGCCTTATTAACAACGATGACGTCAGCCTTGCAAAATATTAAAGGGGCCCTGTTCCCGTGGCTTGCTTTTTCTTGTTTTTAGTGACCTGAAAAACATTTTTTATAACAAGGTATTTACAAAAGAAAAAAAAAAAAAAGCAGTAGCATTATTTCACAACCCACTATCACCAATTCACTGGCAATCTTGCTTTCAGGGATTCTCCAGCAATCAAACACCATAGTCATATTCCTCTCACAGCTGATTTTACTGAGTTTTCATGAGATATTCAATAGAAGCTTAGTGCCTATGGGGGTGTGGGGAAACAGCTTTCCTTTTTTGGTGGGAGAGGCTGAATTTGCATGAGTATGGCAGTTTGTAAAAGTCAAAGCAACCGGTGGAATTTGTAAAAATATCAATTGTCATGGACTTCTTTCTTTTTTTAACTTTTTTTTTTTAAATTGAAGTATAGTTGATTTACAATGTTGTGTTAGTTTCTGGTGTACAGCAAAGTGATTCAGTTATATACATATATTCTTTTCCATTATTATTACAGGATATTGAACATAGTTCCCTGAGCTGTACAGTAAGTCTTTGTTATCTATTTTATGTACAATAGTTTGTATCTGTTAATCCCAAACTCCTAATTTATCCCTCCCCCACCCCCCTTCCCCCTTTGGTAACCATAAGTTTATTTTCTGTCTGTGAGTCTGTTTCTGTTTTGTACATCAGTTCATTTGTATCGTATTTTTTTTAAACTTATCCCCCTTTTTTAAAAAAATTAATTAATTTATTATTTATTTTTGGCTCTGTTGGGTCTTCGTTTCTGCGCGAGGGCTTTCTCTAGTTGCGGCAAGCAGGGGCCACTCTTGATCGCGGTGCGCGGGCCTCTCACTATCGCGGCCTCTCTTGTTGCAGAGCACAGGCTCCAGACGCGCAGGCTCAGTAGTTGTGGCTCACGGGCCCAGTTGCTCCGCGGCATGTGGGATCTTCCCAGACCAGGGCTCGAACCCGTGTCCCCTGCATCAGCAGGCAGATTCTCAACCACTGCACCACCAGGGAAGCCCCCTGTATTGTATTTTTGATTCCACATATAAACGATATCATATGATTTTTAATCTTACTCTGTCTGACTTCACTTAGTATGATAATCTCTGGGCCCATCCATGGCCTTATTTCTTTTCAGTGTTTTTATACAATTCCTCCACACACCACTTCAGCAAAAGTAGGCAGCTAGCCAATACTGATTATGTATCAATCCATCCGTTTGTCCCCATGCACCCACACACTTACGTCTCTTCACAGTTCCTTTCCTACTATCCACCCTTTTCCCTAGACTGGATTGACCTGTCAGGCCCACGTCCTATATTCCAAAGGGATTCATCATCTCCCACTAGCCATTTCTAGACTATTAACTGACAAATAAGATAGTACTCCACACTGAATCAACACGTGACCCCCATCTATAGATTTAAAAAGGGAATCTTGGAGAATATAAAACAAAAACTACACTAGTAAAGTGATGTAGGTAGGGGTAACAATTTGTGGATGAGGGTGCTGCTAGATAATTCCTGTAACCCAACAAAGCAGTTATCTGTTTCATCTGTAAAGCTTTCCCTGCTCTTTGGGATGCTAGAGACACGAAAACTACAGGCCTAGAAGGATGCAGTCTTGTCTCGGAGAGGTGCATGTCTAGTCTTACATAAAGAGGATTCCCAAAGCTGAAGGGAAAATTGACTGCAACTCATAAATATCCAACTGTCTGTTACTTTTGTGTTACAAAGTTAACACCCCAAACCTGAAAAGCTGGGAAGAAATCATCCCGTATGACCTTGTACCTAAAGGTACAGCGTACGGTGCCTGGCACATCATAGATGCTCAAGGAGAATTAGTTTTCTTCCTCCCATCCTCTCTATTGCTTCTTACTCTCCCTCTCTCACTCCCCCTACCCTGGACTCAACTTTCAAAGGTGAAGTGTCCAGAAATGAAAGCCAGTTAGTCTGGAGGTGTGCATTCTCTAATCCCCCTACCCCAAGGTAAACCTTCACCATGGTTCATGTCAAAACAGCGAATAGTTGGTTGCAAAGATTTTTAAATAAAGGATTCACTTTCCATTCCAGTACTGGAATGCTGATTGAAAACTTATTTAAGAGTAGAGGGAAACATCCAGAAGGGGGTGGGGGGAAAGAATTCCATACCAGGGTAGCAAAGTGGGAGAGAAAATCATCTCATTTTTCTTTGTTGCCTGAAGACACACTTAAGGGGGCTTAAGTATGGACTGGCAAAGATGAATGAACCTCCTTATTGTTGCATTAATAGGATAGTTAGAGTTAAGGATCAGTGAACATTTATTCTTATAATAAAAGCTTTCTTTAGGTTTCCATATAAATGTACTTCTTTGTATAATAGTATCTGTGTAGTAATCATAAGTGATGCTCAGCTTACACGTCTGAGTGATTAGGGAATAGTTATAAATTTTTATATGCACATATCTGTATCTCCATGTGGAGATAGCCTGCCTTCCTTTTACAGGTGATTCATAAAAGGGTTGTAATGGGAAAGATCCACTTCAAATGAAAGGTTCAGCTGTTACATCTAGATTGAGAGCGATCACAGAGATTAGCCCCTTGCCCTGAGTAATTTATAAAAGGCAAATGAGGGACTGGTGGCCATGAAAATAAATATAATTAACCCACTTAGAAAAACCTTCACCCTTGTTACAGACGGCTTCTGCTCGATCAGACCGACTAGAGTCACACGCAAATAAAGAGAAAGATTCCAAGATTTTAAAGTTTCTTGCTAATTTCTTCATAAAGA
Organism: Balaenoptera acutorostrata; assembly: GCF_949987535.1. Lineage (NCBI taxonomy): Eukaryota > Metazoa > Chordata > Mammalia > Artiodactyla > Balaenopteridae > Balaenoptera > Balaenoptera acutorostrata. The sequence goes on from NC_080081.1 coordinate 33,877,248, forward strand.
ATTGGACCGTAGAAGAATAGGCCCATTTTTCAAACTCTGAATAGGCACCTCATGTATATGAGCCAGTTCATAATTTTTGCACAGATGTCGTACTCCATGGGATATAAAAACAAACTAAAGATAGCTGGCCATAGAATGTGTAGATATATCATTGTTACAGATGCTCGGTGAAGCTCGCGCACTTTTTCCCCCCAAACAAATCTCAAATCTACATATTTCAAAGATAGAAATTTCTCATTTGTTATTCTTGGACATGCTCTTTTATTTTTTTTTTAAATGAATTTTTAAAAAGTTCCAGGCCCACAAAACTGGCATGAAACTGACACGGCTGGAGAAGCAGCTCATCCCCTACACAAAGAAGATGCAACAAAGACAGTGTGTGTTTCTGACACTGCCTATGAGAGCCTGCTTAGTGAGAACGAAGTGTCCTCCCCAATGAATTCAGGCTTTTGGCTCGGCCATTTGAAGTCTTGTTCGCTGACAAAGAGCCCACAAATGTTACTGGCATATGTAATTTACTGCGACTCTTCCTTTCAGGCCTGGAACACACAACAGTGCATTACTTAGATCTGGGTGGAAGAGGGGAAAATCTTTCCTAGGTGGGTCTTCCAGTGTGTGTGCACAAGTGATTCATTTGAGCAGAACTGCTCTCTCAGTGGGCTGATGAAATTATGTGACCGCCTCTCCGCTATGTTTCTACAATCCCCGCCTGGGGATTTGAGGACAGCTGCTTTGTAAAAGGGAGAATGTCAAATATTGATTATAATCCTTCCCGCAGGAAACACCCTAACAGGAAATGCCCAAGTGGCATTTTGGTGGCAGAATATTATTCTTACAGGGGAGGGTGTGGGGTCTGATAGCCTGAGTTTGAATCCCGACTGTACTGTATCTTAGTGTGACCTTAATTGAATTATTTAACTTGCAAAGTCTCAGTTTTTGCATCTGTAAAATTGGAACCATAATAGCACTTAGCTTTAAGTTACTGTGAGGATTAAATAAAATAATACATGTAAAATGCCTGGCACGCAGATCTTAACCTTTGTTTTCATTGTTGCCAATCTACACATTACCTGGAAGGAATCACTGTGGAGGATTCTGTCATATTCCTCTGTAGATTGACGGCTGAAGTGTTCTCAACATGGGTCATATTTGAAGGACTTATCTCTGATCTCTGAGTATCTCTGATCTCTTTCTTGTAAAGGTAGCATTAGGAATAAGAATAGGGCACATCTATGCAGTAGTAAAGTTTGTTGTAAGCAATTTTTCTCCCCATCTATTGCCACACTAACTTTTGCTTTCTCCTTTCCTCTTTCTTTGGGTAAGACCATCAAGTGCCTACATCTGCAATATAAATGTACCTCAAAAACTCCATTATGGAGAAAGCCTTGATATGATAGTGAAAACGATCGATGTTGTATGTGTGTAGGAAGCACAGGAGTGCCATTTGAGGCAGATCAGAAAGATTGCAACTATTCCGGAGCCTGGCAAAGGTAAAAAGCTCTTTCCTCTAAAAGTGGAATGGACAGAGGTATGCATTCAGACAACACTTGAGCTGGAAGGGGCTGGTAAGGAGGTCAGAAGACCTGTGTTTCAGTTAACTCTCTGCATTCTGGCAGTATGACCTTACACAGGTCATTTATCCCTCGTGATATTTAATTTTTTCATTCTTATAACCCTAATACCTGCCTCACAAGTGTCTAAGAATCTAGGAAATGATTTGATTTCACGTGAAAATCTGTGGAGATTATGAATACCGCCTACATGACAGTTATTCATAATAATTTATTAGATAACTAAATAATAATTTAATAATGTCAAAGTTCTTCAAAACTGTGGAAGAATGGTAAGGTGAGGATGAATGAGAATGAGAAAGCAGGTTTTAAAATTTGAAACGATGTAAATTTAGAAGCAACTAACTAACCTAACAGTCTGGGTTTAGAATCTTTTTTCTACAAGTCTGTAGGAAATACAAGGAGCAAATAAATAAAGGGAAGCACTATTTCAGATGGAAGGAAGAAAACCCAGGGAGATCACTTTTCAGGGGTGACATAGGTTGAAGAAAATACTTTGGAGATTTGGGGCAATAATGATAATAATAACAATAACAACAATATAGTAATGACAATAATAGTAGCTAACATTTTCACTGTCTCATTTGCTTATTAAACCAAACCAGAATATTGTGGAATGATTCCAGTACTGGAATGAAAAATCAATCCTTTAATTATGCAAAATCTTTGGAAGTGTCTTGTTTGATATCTATCTTGGTGGAGTAGGAAGGGGCAGGGAGAGCTGTAGAATGAACACCTGCAGAATAACTGACTTCATCTTCCGGACAATTAATGCTTGAAAGTTGAATCCAGAGTAGGGGCAAGGAGAAAGAGGGAGGAGAAAGAGTTAACGTGGAAGGGAGGGGAAGACTGATACTTCTCAGGCACCTACTATGAGCCAGTACCGCGCAGAGCGCGTTATGTGTGTACACACGTTGTAAGGGATAAAGAGAGACCTCGTAGGTCTTTGGAATCCAGTTTGCAGTGTGAAAGTAATAGACAGCAATTGAAGACAACTAGAACACGCATTTCCTATTACAAAGTCCTAAGCTACTTGAATAATTTAGAATATCGGACTGGGTAGACCAGGACCAGACCCATTATGGTCATTCTTTCGTCCTTTTTCCCCATTCTGAAATTTTCACAGAAGTCAGTAAGTGAACCTCTTTACCATTGGTGTTTGGGAACATACTTTCCCTGATGCTAAGAGGAGGATTCAGGTTTATTGTATTCTTATTACAAATGATAGATCAGGAGTAACATTATGAAAGATGATGTGTTAAAACAAATAATAGTAATGTATTTTGGGTATCTGAAAGCACAGAGTGGATCCTATATTTTCCTTCTCTTTCTTTCCTCTCCCTTCCTCTTTCTCCTTCTCCCCTCCCTCCCTTCCTCCCCTCCTTTTTTTTCCTTTCTTTCCTTCTTCTTTCCCTTCCTTCCTTCTAGTTCTTCTTCCTCTTCTCAATAATCGAAAACTAGATAAAATGCTTTCCATGTCTTACACTTTACTCTGTCCATCACACTTCTTGTCACAAAATTTGATCTTTTATAACTGTTCAGTAATTAATTCTTATTATTATACTGTAAATATATTTTCCTAATCAGAGTAATTTCAAGGATACTCAAACTACAATTTTCAGAAATAGGATTCATAATGTGATATTGCATTTATAGTCCCTGAACAGCCTCCGTCCTCTGTTACGGATTCTGGAAAGACACACAGACCCAAAAAGACTGTAGTGGCCTCTCATTTCTGACATGAAGCTAATTTTTAATAAATTTATCACTACGAGATATAAATTCTTATTTAAATTAAAAATTCCCCAACTGTGAACTATTTCCCCAAAACAAGCTTCGTTCACTATATTTTTGGTAGACTCAGGGTAGACATGCTTTTCTCTAGATATTAGATGTTTAGATATATATGGGTTAAACTTAATACTTGCTTGCTGTGAATTTTAAACCTTGTATTTGGAAAAACAATTCTAGATTTCTTTTGCCTAAACTGACTTTGTCTGTATTGAATGCTTCCTATAAAAATTGACAACGCTTATGGTGCCGACAGCCAGAGAGCCTCTTAGGGCTGCACCAGTCTGCAATAAATGAAAAGCTCTTTTCAGACTGAATTTTAGTTGTGTATTGTTATTTGTCTTAGAGTCCATTTATTAGTCCAGAGATAATGTGACAGTTGACTCTTACAGTAACACCGTACTCATTAGCTAGCTTGACAGGGAGGTGCCAACATCCGCTGGAGATTGTATTTTATTAATCTTCATGGCTCATTTGGAAGCCTGGCTGGCTATCTTGTAATGTGCCCTCGTGCTGACTGGGACAGGGTTGTGTAGCCATGCTTACGACTGAAGAATATAAACTTGCATGATAGGATCGTTCCCTTTCTTTGACCTGAAATGCAGACTAGTAAAGCTCATGTGAAAGGCTGTAGTATCCAGTGAAAATTTCCTTCCTAAGAATCTGTAACATGCCTTCTAGATGCTAAATACCATTTGAATTTAAAACTACTCAGTGCTTGGTTGATAGATATGCTAAAAATCTGAGGATAGATTTAATTAAGTTTAAGGTGAATGCTGAAATGCCTTGAAGTAGTGATGTTTGCCATCATATCTTTGTTTCCTCAAATTATTTCTGTGTGTGTGTGGATAAAAATAGTCTTCTGAGTTGATCCAGATTTTTTTCAAACTTAGTGAATTTGTATAAATCATGCTCCTTGGGTCTTGGAAAAATCTCAGCTTGTGTTTGAGCAAGCTAAATTAAATATGAGTCATAGCTTCCAATGCTCTTATTCCACTGAGTTTTGTTTTCAGTTGGATTTTTGTTGTATATTTGTTTAGGATTTTATTATACAGAGATCTCTTATAAGGTAGTTGCTTATTTTTTAAAAAATGATTTTGATAGTAAATATTTTGCAAGAAAGTTGCAAAATTTCCAAATCATCACACTGTGATGTCTTTCTGGACAAATAAGCTATTATTTGATTTCTAAACTCTACATGGAGTATCCTAAGTCTTTATTCCTCAAAGAGTTTACACTTATTTCTTACCAATTCAAACGTGTTTCACTCCATATTAACTGAAAATAGATTTGATTTGGATGTTTTCTTTGGCACTACGCTAATAAGGCCAATCAAGATGAGATTCCAAGCCTCAGAAAAATGAAATCAACATGTGGTTTAATTCTCACTACTAATACTACCCTGAAAGACTGTTAAGCTTCTGATAGAAAACAATAAAAAACAAGGAAATTCACTGTTAAAACGGGAACATACCATATGTCCTTTAATACCTAATTACAACAGGGGCACAATAAGAGAGTCATTAAACCTGCACCCCATTGTGCATAGGTATCAGAGGACATATGGTGCATTTCAACCATTAGTATGAATTTGATTGCATCTGTGATTTTCTGTTACAGCTTTGACTGTATTTTCCTGAAGAAAATGTTGGTAGACATATTGGTCATTGAGAAGAATTGCCAACAATGAGAAATGGGACCATTTTTACCCCTCCAGAGATAGGTGATTATAAATTGCATAAGGGCCTACTAATAACCTTGCTTTCTCTTCTGGCTTTCAATGTCTTCTGGCGCATTATTTCCCTTGTTGAAAATTTCTCATTCAAACAAATTATTTTTACTCGCCAGATAAGGGAATTTGATCTGAGTCCTTGCAAAATACGCATTTCTCGCTAAATATTCCCCATAATGTGGTAGACTTACATGCCTACATATTGAAAATTGTAGATGATGAAAGGGAGTACCATGTCTGTACTTTCTCTTCTTTTACTTACGGAGGTGGAATTAATAGTCAAAACTGGTAATATTTTCTCTAGGGCTTAGCTTCAAAGTCATGTGTGTGTGTGTATATACATGTGTGTGTATATGCCTATTTCTATGTATGTGTAAATGTCTATATATTTCCTTTTCTGTCTGTATATATGAGAAACATATCTCTATATATACACATACACACAAATATATATATGTATGTATATATGTGTATATATATACATACACACACATACATTTGTAAGACAAATATCAGGCTTGAAAGATCAAAAATTAGTAGAGTGAAGGCCCCAGAAGGGTGAGAGAGGCCTTACTCTCTCACCCTTTATCTCCATATCTCTAATACCTAACTTGTGGTAGCAACCTCACACTATAGTAACATGGTCATATAAGTGCCTAACACATTTAAGTGCATGTTAACTGTAACTTGATTTAAATCCACTTCACATGATTTCTCTGTATTTCATCCATTCATCCATTCATTCTTTTCCATGACAATGTTTATCGACCCCCTATGATTTGCTGTGAACTCTTTTAAGTGTTTGGTCTACAACAGTGTGAAAAACAGACAAGCCTTTACCAACTGTACGTCCTCCTGGAGAAAAATAGTGAGACAAATATAGTGTAGTTTTTCAGATGCTGCTAAATGCTGTGAAGAGAATCAAGGCAGTGAAGGGGGTAAGAGTGTGCCAGGGAACTTGGGTAGGGGATTTGTTGCTTCTCTGCTCACGAGCCATATGATGATTAGAGTGTAGAAGGTGAGGGACCATCAGGGAGTCCTGGGCTTCATGTGACCAATGGAAACATTGGTCTCAACATAAAGGGTTGAGATTCGTCTGGAGGCAGATGGTAAGTGGGGAGGAGGTGGAAGTTGAAAGACAAAGTGGTGGGGTCTTGCCATGGGCCCCTGGCATTCTGGATCCCCTCTCCCACTCTGGTAAGAGGGTGACCTTATCCAAAACTCCTGGAGCATCTGGGTTTTTACTCGTGCCCCCAGAGTTGTACGGGGTGGGCCAGGCTTGGAGACTTTTCTGTCTAGCTGTTTAATGCTAATGTTTAATGCTGTTCTTATCCCAGAACCGGGTTACAGATGACTAAAATTCTGAGGATATTTGCTACTGTTCAGGTTTGTTGCTAAGTATATTTTACCTATAGCTGGCAAATCATCACTTATTTAGAAAATTTGAAAAAATTCTAAAAAGTAAAGTTTCATGTTCCATGAAGTCTTAGTAACTGAGGAAGCTGTCATGTGTTAAAAATGTATCCTGGAACACTGCAATGAATTGTTTAGGCCGTAAATATTACAGATTGTCTTTGCTATAAAATGCTAGTTTTATGACTATTTACACATGTTGGTCTCATTGGAACACATGCTTTTTTCAAAAGACTTCTACCATTTTGGTTTAGGGAACTTTACTCCTGTAGCTTGCTGCGTGCTAGGGAGTGGAATCAGACTAGGACCTGGTCCTAAACCCCAAATTACTGGAATTTAACTTCTTGAGTTTAGGAAATTCCTACAATAAATGCTATACCAAGAAGTGAAACTGAACACAAGATTCTTGAAGATGGTAGGTTTAGTATTATGCAATTATCAAGAAGTCTTGTCCATTTAAGTTTATATAATACTTCTTATAGAACTTTTGAAGCCTAGAACTTTTAGCAGAGGTCAGGGAGGTGAAGGGGAACCTGTCTTAAAAACTGGCTTCAGTGGGTAAAAAGAGAAGATTGGACAGTGGTGAGGGTTCACTATTCACTCTAATGGAGTCTTAACATAGAAGCCTAATTAATGATGTTTAAATATTGTTTCACTTCTCTTGATCTTCATCTCACCAGAAGCATTAAAGTCCAACTCATTGGGACATAATTGCAAGTCTATAATATATGAAGTCAAATACTCATCCAATCACTAAGGTATAGTTAAATTATTTTTCAAGATTTTTTTAAAGGACCAACTTTTGACAAGTATTAAAAGGGGTGCATTTTACTAAACTTTTGGTGTGATTATGAACTGAGAAATTTTCTAGTGTGTATCACTGAACATAGGTCATTGTCTCTTACATTTGCTTAAACTTTGCATGAATTTCCCAAACTGGCAATTACATCAGAGACCAGTCACACTGAGGTGTCTCTGAGGCTTGTGAAAGTAGACTGAAGTTATCTTTCTCAGTTCTAAGCATTTTCATGAACGGAGTAGAACTTAATAAGTCAGGAGTCAACATTTAACATTAGAGGCCTGAATTTGCAACTGAATGGTTGGAGGGTCGGACCCAGGCACTTTATCCCTCTGTGCTGATAACATTGTGAATGTAACTTTTGCTGCCTGCTTCCCAGTGCAGTAGTCAATGGGTTGTAGAAAGCGTTCAATGAACTAGGATAAAAATGCAAAAATATTATTAACATAACATAACTGAGACATTTTTATGTAATCTACCTTGCACTAGTCACTTAACCAGCACCGTGATTCCTTAGCACTTATGAACACACCACTTGAAGCTATGATAGGTAATCCACCTGTCTCTGTTTTATCGCCCCCTTATTATCTCTATTTAAATACAGATTGTCCCCCCACTTGACTGTGAGTGCAACAGGGACAGGGACTTTTGGAACTGTATCTGGCCCATAGTAGATGCTCAATAAATTCTTGCTATTCATAGGGGTGAGGACCGATCTCTGTACAGGGTAAGTACTCATTCAATGCTATTGTAATTGATCTGTTTGGCAGGATATTTATTTATTGAGAAATTAAAAATTCAGTCTCTTTTTTTGCCTTCTTCTATACCAAGAAATTAACCAGAACTTCTTGTTCACTTGCTTCAAGGTCATTGTTTTGAAGAGCAGAAAATAGACTTCATTTGAAGATACTGCTAAACTGCTTCTCCTGCAGCCAACCCGTACTTACTACTGGTTTTAGTTTTCAGAAGCCAGCTCTCTTTCAGGACATTATGACAGATTCCATCAGAGGGGACAACTGGTGGGAAAAATGCTCAGAGAATGAAAGGTGGGAGTGGCTGCATCTGGATTAGAGAGTGAGTCCTCAAGACTAAGAAGGAACGGACCATATTCCTTGGTCCCTTGGCAACATACAGGACTTGGTGGGAAGGTTTATGGTGCATCTCAGGGGCAGGGCTCTTGGCACTGGGACTTCAGGCTTTATTAGAATTCCTGTGACCTAGCAGCTGAGCATCCAGCCCTCCCACCACCAATCAGAGAACATTCAGGTTAAGACAATAGCAAAGAGTGACCGAGTGTCTTGAAGACCAGTAAACATCTTTCATAATGACTCTGCTTCCTGAAGCTCCCTGAGATCCCCAGAACAAGTGGATAATGAAGAACACCCTATAGTAAAATAAGAAAACTGTTTTTAAAAGGCTTATCTAAAACATGACACCAAGACTATGGCTGCACAGACCAAGTGAAGTGCAAACAATAGGTGCTATGGAAATGAGATCAAAATAGATATCCCATGGGGAGATTTAGGGATTGAAATCCAAACCCCCTTCCAGACTTTCTCAATTTTTTTCCTGAAGTATCTCCACAATTCCTCTTTTGGACATTGGTTGTCTGCCAGAATCTGAACCTAACCTGCTTTTCAAGGCTTATTTCCAATTACACTCTTCCCACATTTGACCACATCCAAGTTTGTTTTATTCTCCAACATCTTCCCATGTAAGCTAGGAGCTTTGAGTGGCCACACTGGAATCATATTGTTTTGAGGGCTTTGTAACTCGATGTCACTGTGGTAAATCTGAATCAAGTGTCTTGGCTACTCAAATAGTTTCATTTCCTATTAAAAAAGGAGTAAGTATGGATGTGAAGAAGAAGAGTAATATTTGTCTTCATTTTTGAGATGATTAGTAATTCTGAAAAAATTAGTACTGTTCATGTAACATGTAGGCATTTACCTGAGTGGTTAGAAATAGGAGGAAACATTGGGGAGAAGTTGGGATAAATAGAACACTAGGCTGGCCTGCCATGCACTGCTTGACAAGCCCTTCTTTCTTACTCTCTTCCAGGCGTATTCTCATACTCAAGTATGAACCCTTCCAAAGGAGACAGATGCTGAAGTCCAAACAAGATGAAAAGTGACAACAGAGCTTGGAAAAATGATTAAGATCACCTAAGTGGGACTTCCCACTGGTGGTCCAGTGGTTGACTCCATGCTTCCAAATCAGGTGGTGAGGGTTTGATCCATGTTTGGGGAACTAAGATCCTACGTGCCTCATGGCACAGCCAAAGAACAATAAAAAATAAATAAATAAATAAAAAATACAAAGAAAATCACCTAAGCTGTTAGGGTCCTCAGGACATATGATGGCCACTCTCCAAGCTGGGCACTCTACACTGAGGGCCTCTTGAAAATCAGTGTCTTTAGTGGCTTTTGTGACTTCATCTACCTTAGAAGAGGAAATGTTAAAACCTCTATCAACATTTTAACCCTCACAATATAAATACAGAACCAAGCAAGACACACCATGTTTCTTGATGCACAGAAGGAAGTCTTGAAATGGCTATATTTTATTTTTTATTTTGGTCCTTAATATATTGAGGTCTAAGTGTAACTTCTAGGGAGATTGGACCTCGTGGTTCTTTGTGACTTTAAAAGACAGCATAGCTTATTGCTTCTATTGAAAACATGGGTCCATTTAAATTAGGAACTTGAATTCTCTTTAATCCTTCCTACTTTTTTTTTTTAAATGTATTATTCACTTTGAGTAAGAAATAAATTCTACATCATCTAGGTGTGTAGCCCTTTGAATACCTTTTGCTTAGGTTAAGGAACTACTTTAAAAAATTATTCTTTCCTACACATGCAGACTGTAAAAAATTCAGTTTCAGTGTACCTTGTGAACCTACTATTGTTAGTACGCATGTTAGAACTAAGTTTTTAAAACCATAATTTAATACAGGGTGAAGCAGGTCATGAAGCAGACACGCTTATCAATGATTCAGAGGGAACTGAAATATAAAAGATAAAATCAGACACTTATTCTGCAGACATAATATGACTATATTGTTATGTTATTCTTCAATTTTAAATGAATTTTGGAGGAAGCAGTTAGAGTCGAGGAACATGAGTTTGCTTCCTGACATCATATAATAGCTACATAACCTTGGTCAAGATACTTAACCTTCCTTAGCCTCAGTTTTCTTTTCTGCTAATTAAAAAATTAGCACTAAGCTAATTTCATTCATAAGGTTTCTTGCCATCCATACTGATACATCCTAATCAATGCATTTTTTGAGGCCAAAATTTTATTTTAAGGGAAACTTCTGACTAATGGTTTGATATGGCACAAATGAACTGTAGTTGGCATTTTAACTATCTGGAATGTTCTATTTTATCTCCTCAGAAGAAAAGTCATAATTGTTGAAGGTCACACACGGGCTTTTATCAAACGAAGAGATGAGAGAGGCATACTGTAACGATTGTTTCTTTTCTGCATTTGTAACCTGTCCTGGTGATAAAAGATAGGCTCTAAAGCAATTAAGTTTGGGAATGGTAAGGTGAATATATATTATCAAAGATAATAAAACCATATAAAAGTTTTCAATTATTCCTGAGATCTTTGAGTTGAGCAAACTTGACAACGAAAGAGTTTAAGGTGGTTTAAGGTGTCACTGGTCACTTTCATTTTTAGGGTCATTTAAATATTATGCTTATGAAAAGAAAATGGAATAAAGTATTATCCTGTTAATGAACTTAAAGGTAGATCCTGGTAGAAATATATAATAAATAAATACAATGTCAAGTTAGAAAAAATGTTGTAGTTTCATGTTGTTGGTTTGCAAATTGAATTTTTACATAAAATTTACACTAAATGGAACCTCATTATATAGTGATGAGGTCCAGTATGATCCAAATCATTAAAATCACTGTACTGCTTAATGATTCACTAAGTGGTACCACAGTGCCATAAATTTAGCACTAGTTTCATGATTCAAAACACCAGACTGAGACACCAGCAAATCGTATGTGGATCATTAAATTTACAATGAATGTCAGAGATGAAATAAGGGGGAAAAAACACTTCGAGAGTTAGGGATAATATGTGCTCTAAGGTGACATACATCAAGATAAATGATCTTATACCGCTTGTGCTTGGATAATAATGGGGGGTAGTTTTTTTTGTTATTCCTCATTTCATAATTTCCAGAGGGGCTGGAAGTCTAAACTCCTACGAATTAAAGCAGCTGTCACTTTTTGACTACCCTGTGATCTGTGTCATTTATATTTATAATATATACATGTATATATGCCATTACATTTTAAACTTAGCTGATTTTGCTTACACATTATGGCTCAACTAATTTCCTATCAGATTAGTTCAAAATGATTTTTATGGTTGGATGAAATTTGGACTGGGATTCCATGAAAGCTACTAAGAATATAAGGTTTAATTCTGAAATCATTAATGATGTTTTAAATTGCACCCTTCATGAATCTCAGCATTGTCTTAGTGTTTACCCTCCAGTATTTATTTGTGTGAAAATCTGTGTATTGCAACTTATAAAATATAAAATTAAATATGTTAAGTATAAGCTGGATCCTCACAATCCATAAGTTTTGCTGCTTAGGGAACAGGGGAATTCACATTTGAGAGTACTTTTCTTGCATATATGATTTGGAATATGAAAGGCGATCCTTCCTTTGGGCCAGAAGTAGATCTGGCCACAGCCCTTTTATATAGAATAGAGTATGTAAGACATTATGATTTTTAATAGCTTAACACTGAAAAGCTCAGCAAATAGCTATGTGGTATCTCTAACACATTGTTAGCCAAGAGTGCTATTTCTTTGTCAGGAAAACACTAATGTTTGCCAAATGATGAAGATTATGAGAGGCTGGCCTGGAGTGTTCAGACATGTTATACTAACTTCCGGATCTGGGGCAATTGATCAATCTCAGGGTGTAACGCAACCTATTTTAGACAATTATATCAGTCAATCACTGTGGACATTCAGATGAGAACCTTGCACACACGTTAACCTTTATCAAGCAAGGTGTACTGAATAGCCTCTGGGGTTAGGATTTTTACTTTTATTTTTGGCTTGCCTATTTACGTCCATTGGGAGAATGGCAAGAACAACGACAATTAAGTTGCTGAGAGTGCAAAACAGAACTGCAAACTTAGGGGGATTATGGGGATCCTGTCCTTTGTTTTCGTGATTTATCTGTTAGAAAGTTCTGTGAAAGCAAAAGCTATGCGCTAGTAAAGACAATTCATAGAAGGCATATGGCAAACACTGCTTTCCTTTACTAGTCCAAGATGGAGAAGGATGGATTTTTTTCCTCAAGAGACAAGGATAGTTTGATTCTGGCTACTGGGCCCTGAAGTGGAACATTGAGAAGGAGATTATTTATTCCTTCTTGTAAAAATAAAAATGCTTTTGTTTGGGGGAAAAGTCCTATTGAAGATAAGGAAAGAGAAAATGTGTTCAATGAAAGCCTTTAAGATTGATTAGTCTGCTTAACCTTTGGGATTTTCCCCACTTACCTCAGGGATATGGAGTTTTATTCAAGTTGGCTAAATACTTAAGACATTTCTTCTTTTGGAAAGAGTATTATTAGTAGTAACCATAAAAATGAATTTGAACAGCCTCTCCCCTTCACCCAACATTTATGAAGGTCTTGGACTATCCAAGTCAAACACGGGACAACAAACAAATCAAATACTGAAAGACCAAAGGGAACTATAAAAAAGCCATGTATTCACTTTGTCCTTGAAACTATGAAAACAATTTCTAGAATAAACAGGTTACGAAAACAGGACGGGATATTCTGTCATCCCATGCAGGGCCTGCTATCTAGAAATTGCTTATGGCAGAGGCGTATAGACAGAAGAGAAGATAAAAAGTGCTATTGTAGTATTTCATAATAAGCCTTAGGACAAGACTGTAAAATGTGGCCGTTTAGTACAGCTCTGAGACAAAACAAATGGTATATAGCATTTCCCTGTTTATCCTGAAATCCACCTCGTGTCAAATGCTGGGCTCTGAAAGAATTTTCCCTCTTTCTTCTCTGCCTCAGAGATCACTCCTAAATCTATGTAAGAAGTATAATACCTTAGAAACTTTCCTGACTTACGTGCCCTAATAACAGATCAGTTTCCTTCTATCAGCACTAGGTCCAGGTAAGAGGGAAATGAGGAGATCATTTCGGTAAAGAGAAAGATATGCTATAATAGAATATTCTATTCACTTAGGAAGAGAAAGTGGACTCCCACTTTCCCTGCCAACTCCCTTAATCTTCAGGCTGGGGATTTGGTGGGGAAAAGATGAGAGGGTTAAGGGAGGAAAGTTATCAGAAATGTCTCTCGACAGAAAGAGCAAATCACTCATAAAGGAGCCATGTTTTCCTTGCATATTTGAGTTGTAATATTATAAACATATGTAATGGGGCAGAACATTTAATCATCTCAGTAGTTGTTAGTTCTCTATGGGTGGAAACTAAGAGGAGCTCCTCTTCCTTGAGCCTGAAAAAAGCTGGAGAGACCAGTGGGATGGAGTCTCTACAATGAGGTCATTAGGCTCGGGGCCAAGCGAGTGCTGCCCAGACGAGGCCTTGAGGTCCCATAAAGGAACACATATGTCTAGCTTGCAGGGTATATGCAACAGCATAATTATTAAATCACTGGTGGAAAATTTCAGTCTGAAAATGAGAGCATCAGGGATGAATGACTTCTCTGTAAATGTCTGGCTTGTGTCTGAATGATCTGTTTCTCCACTATTGTGAGTGTTGACTATCCATAAAAAGCTCATCATGGTCAGAACAATGTTCGTTCAGCTGTTGGTCAACAATGTAAACAGTCTTGTTTGGATCAGGTCTTCCATCTCTTTAATGTGATTCCAGTACTTAATATATTTTGCATGCTAATGCCCTTTGACTGGAGAAATATCTTTCTTGCCATCTCTCTTTTGAATTGCGAGCTGCTTCTTTTGCTTAAAAGAAGATGCTGGCTATTCCTTTCGTTTAGGGATAAGAGGTTGTGCTTCAATCATTTGATGAAGAATTTTAACTTAATCTCATTCTAAATGGGTTGGCTTCCTCTCTTTTGCGTGTAGAGATGAGGAGTTAAGAAGAGAACGAGGTAGAATGGAGAGAGAAGGCAAAGAAATGCATAATTATTTCCCTCTTTTAGCATTGCATATATTAGTTTATGCAGGTATCTATTTTTACTTATATCACCACATTTCTGAACTTTATAGAACCTTGAAACTTTGTCTAAAACTAGGACAGAGAAGAAGTTCTCTTTAAGGATGTTATCCGAATAGCTGCGCTCAATTTAATTTCTTTTTAAGATAGGGGTTCTGAAAATATCTATGTATCTTTCAGGTCCCTTTTCAGATAACCCCTGTTATGAACCACCAATCAATGAGTTCTGAATATCTATGATGGACTAAACTTACACGTAGATCCCGTCTTCCACTTCAAGGAAGGCTCAAGCCACGAAGAGCAGCAAAAATAGCTTATTTTGGGAGAGCAGGGGTGCGGGGTGTGTGTGGGAATGGTAGAAAGATCAAACATGGAAAATATCCCTTTCTGCACATATGTAGTGATGAGAGCTTGAATGAGAAGTTGTATATTCTGGTTTCTAACCCTACTCTGCTCCAACGCTATGGGTGACTTTGTTGTGTACACTTTCTCACATCTCTAAAGTAAGCACGGATTTCATAGAGTTGCTGTGGACATAAAAAGAGCTAAAACCTGGGAAATACTTAAGTCATTGTAAAATACCACCTAATCATGAATATTAACCATATTATAACTATTGAAATGATCTCATATTTTAGCCTTTTATTCTCAGATAATCTGCTCAACATGACTTTCTTCTTATTCCCATTCTTTGTTCAAAACCATGAAGCCGCTGCTTCTCATTGTGTTAGGGTGTCTTCCTTCTCAGGGTGAGAAGGACTTTCGGTTTCCCCATCTTTCGTAAGTACGAGGAAACCCACATCCCCATCTATGCTGAGCCTGTGACAGCTGATTGATTGTTAATAACCTTGACAACGTTATTTTTCTTAGAGAAAAAGGAGACTTGATGGCTTCTTTGTTCAATTTCACCTAAAGAGTAGTCTTGCCTGGTGCACACTGTAAGTGTCATTGGTAGGGAATTGTCCAGGAGGCATTCGGTATGTAAATGTTCTAATTAGATCAATGTAAAAGAGCAGTCGTACATTCTGTTATAGCAGTGTGTCTGGTTCCATTAATAAAACCTCCCGAAGGCATGCACTACTAGTTTTCTCAATTAGTTTGTCCCAGATCATTTCATCTTAGGGTAGGGAGGGGAGGAAGGGTGGAATGAGAGGGTGAAGGGAGGTGGCAAATTTACAGGTATTTTCTCCAGCTCAGAGAGCTGTCCAAATTTGTCCCATATTCTATCTGGTCACTATATCAGTCCTTAGGAAATACCCATCACTGCGTAGTATTTGGGAAAATGAAAAAATCAAACAACTTCTCCTTTCCACTTTCCCTGATGAAACTAATACCACCAGCACCAGCTCCACCTTTTCTCCTCCTCCTCCTCTTCCCCCACCTCCTAAGTCTCCTTGTTTTCATTTTCCAGAGAAAGTATCACTATGTAAAATTCCTAGCTCAGTGCCTGGCACATAATAGCAATTTAATTAAGCATTTGCTCCCTTCCCTTTCTCAAGGATACAGCATGCTCCAGGCCTCAGAAAATGCAAAACGAGTATCATAGCTACAGGATACAAACGAAGGGGACCCAATTTATAAAGATCGAAGAGATTGCCATCCTTTCTCTTCACACGTGACTTAGAACTTATGGGGTTGTAGAGCTGTTTGTCTAAGAAGGATCTGAAAACTTTGAAAGATATGTGCATGAAAGCTTTTTTAACCTCTGGGACTCCAGGGCGGCAGAGTGAGATAAAGGTGTGTAAGATCCTGGCAGAGAGTTAAGTGTTGTGGTTTTGGCTGTGCGTGCTCTGTTGCCTGCGCTTAGTCATGCTGGCTCTGCACCTTTTGTAAAAGAATGTTGCCTCTAGCTTGAAATATACAGGATAGCCCATTCTCAAGGCTCTGACCTTTAAAGGTATAACATTCGTCCATTCAGATAGAGATGAAAAGTTGCCGCACAGAGAATAACACTGGTCTTGTTGGAGGTCTACAGGAACATCATGACCTGACCTATGTGGACAGCTGCAAGACCAAAGGATTCAGACACCAAAAGTGTGCCACAAAAAGCCATACCTCCTCGCCTTTTAGCATAAAAGAAGCCTGACTTCTAACGCGGGTAAGATGGCTCTGCAGGACACTAGTCGGTCAGCTTCTCGGTCTGCTGGCTTTCTGAATAAAGTTGTTATCCCTTGTTCCAGCAACTCGTTCCCTGATTTATTGGCCTGTCGTGCAGCCAGCAGAATGAGTTTGGACTCGGTAACACTTTCACACTGTTCTTTCTCCAATTCTTTTATTTTCTTCACTATTTGGGAAAAGGCTTGGCTCAGCACTAATTCCAAACTCCTCTCCTCTACCCACTCCCCCAAGAGTTCAGAAGCCATGTGGAATATGGAGAGCAGCCCCAATTTAACCAGTGGAGTAGAGTGTCGGGGCAATGGTAATAATGTTAGGAAGGCTAGTAACAGAGGACAAGGATAAATGCCTAGAGGCTCTGAGCAGTCCTAGTTTACCTAGTCCAGCTAGCCTAGTCAGTCTAGCTAGACCATTCAACCCAAGAAAGCCAAAGAATTTACTTTAATAAGGTGTCCTGACTCTCTTCAATAACCCTCTCCTCCTTCCTGAAAAATATAAACCAAGAGGAAGGTGAGGTGGCATAGAAAGACTATGATTCTGTGAATTAGATTCAGGAGAAGGGAGCACTAGTCTGACTTTATCACTTGAATTATAATCACTTACATCTCTGAGACTCAGTTTTCCCCTCTGTAAAATGGAGACATTACCTGCCTTATATAATTTACAGGATTGTGCCTCAAATGTGATAAAGTATGTGAAAACCTTACACAAATTTTGTTATCTTGTGTTCTTCTTTGCTCATTTTGTGCAGAAGCCACAAATACAGTGCTAGTGGAGTCTTCCAGAGTAGCTGTTTTGAGTAGGATGACTGAGAAAAAGAACTAAATAATAGTTTATCATTGTCTGTTGAGCTATCCTACAGAAGAGAAAGAAACACTTTTTGAGGAGACATATTGATAGAAAGAGAGGAATAGGTTAGATTTTTAAAAAGATTTTGCTGGTTATGAAGTAGTGAGACGAGTGACAGTTTTGATTACAAAGCTTTTTCCCTGGAAGTCTTAATGACCAAGACAAGTACACATTCAGTGCAGGGTTACAGTCAAAATTTAGAGGAAGATAACTTGTTGAAATTGGTTATAATGGTGGCCAATTACCCTATAAATTTATTTGATAATGTATTAGTTTAACCATGTGGAATTTCTGATATTTTCCAGCCCTTGATCTACAGAAATGCTGATTTCACCTTGTTCAGCTCTCCTAGGAGCAAGAAGTAAAGGAATGAATTGTGGAGGCGATCTAGAATGTATGTTTGGGAATGAGTGGCTGGGTTTGAAAAAAGCTAAAGGGATCTAGGTTGCTTTAGGAAGGCACATTAAAATACCTAATTGTGGATCCAGGATGGAGAGAGTCCAGAGTAGTTGTGAGAGGGTGTTAAGATATTGGAAAAGTTAGGATGGAGTGAATGCTAGTCTCTGCTCAGAATGCCCTTCTCCCACCTTTCCATCTGGCTCACTTCTACTCATCTTACAAGTCATATCTCAGAGAAGCAGAATAGATTTTCTCTCTCTTACATGCTTTTGTAGTACTGTGTGATTGTTTTGCACAACACTTAAGAAAATTGTTATTGTGTCTGTAAGTGTGTTTACATTTCATGAGGGCAGGGCTATGTTCACCTTGTTCACTACTATATTTCCAGTGCTTGGCACAGTGTTGGGCATTCAGGAGTTTCAAAATGTCAAGGAGAATAGGGCTGAATGATGTCAAGGAATCTGAAGGGTAATCAGTGAGGATAGTGATTTGTTGAGCATAAAACTGGATGGTAGGGCTTCCCTGGTGGTGCAGTGGTTGAGAATCTGCCTGCTAATGCAGGGGACACGGGTTCGAGCCCTGGTCTGGGAAGATTCCACATGCCAAGGAGCAACTGGGCCCGTGAACCACAACTACTGAGCCTGCGCATCTGGAGCTTGTGCTCCGCAATAAGAGAGGCCACGATAGTGAGAGGCCCGCGCACCGTGATGAAGAGTGGCCCCCGCTTGCTGCAACTAGAGAAAGCCCTTGCACAGAAACGAAGACCCAACACAGCCATAAATAAATAAATAAATAATAAAAATGAAGGAATTCCTTTAAAAAAAAAAAGTCTTAAAAAAAAAAAAACTGGATGGTACAGTGGAGAGGAAGAATGTGAATCAGAGGCCAAGGAGAACAGAAGAAATAGATCTGGTGCTGTGGGCTGTGGGCAAAGAGGCAACCAACAACCAGTGTGGTTTGAAGAACTGGGAATAGACAAATTGACTTTAAGTCAGTAGAATTATGAAAAGAGGTGGCTCTATGATATAGTTTTGGAGGTGCCCTTAATACATGAGAAAGCTGCTTCCTCTTCTTTGCCCATGGCTCCACTCTCTGAGCAGGCAGATACTGAGAGAAGATGGTCTTCATGAGAGAAAGCACTGGAAGATACTGTGACTTCAAGAGTCAAGTTCTCCAAGAGACAACCGTGTGAGGAATGAGGTTAGCTAAAAGGCAATGAACCCACAATGGAGCTGTAGTCTCAAAGGACAAGCGGAGGGATGAGCTGAGGGAGAGCCAGGGGTGGGGTAGAAAGAATAAAGATGAGATGGACATTAGCACGTTTTCAGTGGAAGTTGGATGAGTGGGAAACTGGGTCTAGAGTGGCAGGTGTGGAGAGTGTGAAACGAGGAAGTCCCTGAGGAAAGATGTGGAATGGAGAAGAAAAATGCTCACTGTGACGAATATACCCAAGCAAGGTTGTGGAGTTGCAGCTCGAAGTCCCAGGATGCTCAGCAAACCCGGTGTTTCTGATAAGATGGAGAGGCAGGCAGTGTTTCCACAGCCTTCTTCTCCAGCTAATTTAAGATAGAAAAGGTAGAGGGTGAAGTCTCTGCCCTAAAGTTTAGTGTTAAATTAGGAGAACAAGCACATCTCTCTCTAATTATTCAAGTTGTTTAATGATATGCTTTAACAGTTATTTTGCTGCATGGCAATTAGATTCAAATGGTAAGTCAGTCACATAAATGAATATAATTAGTGGTGTTTTTGCATAGTTAAATCAAGAATTTAGGGGCCTGTTAGGCGAATGGTGATCCAGGGAGAAGGTGCATTTTTGGCTCCTAGCACTTCCCCTGCTAAAGGGAAGGATTGTTGATTGTTTCAAAATCCCCTCCTTGGTGTGGTCCTTAGGTAGGCGGCTGTCTGCCTTCCAGTAAGATCATCATATGATTCTATTTATGGTTTATCCTTGTCCTCCCCAAGTCGGGGCACAGAGGAAGAATGAGGGATGAGAGGGGTTGGGGGCGGGTGAGTAAACACCTTCTTGCTAGGAGAATATAGATAGTTCCTGACTTTGAGAAAGTTTCTTGCATCTCTTGCCTCAGTTTTTTTTTTCCTATTTTATAATATTGAAATATTCCAATTTTATTATTTTGAAATATTTGAAACATAGAGAAAAATAAGGGGAAAGAATGTAAGTGCCTCCACCCATTTATGATCTCTAACAGATTTTAACATTTGTTCTATTTACTTCAGGATTTAAAAAAATGAAATAAATGGTCTATTTCAGTTACCGAGGAAACCTCTTTTTGCACCACTCTCTGAACTAATTTTCCTCACCCTAGAGGAGCCGTCATGTTGAAGTAGGTTTGTACCACTCTTATTTGTATTTTTATACTTTGACTACATATGCATGTTTTCTGAAATAAATATAAAACTTTCACATGTTTTAAAATTTCAGATAAATGATATGCTGTACTCATGAGCTTGAAAGCGTTTATTCAGGAGCAAATTAAAAAAATACCTAAATATCAAAATTAAGCCACATAACAGACACACATTACTATGTATAAGGCAGATAACCAACAAGGACCTACTGTATAGCACAGGGAGCAATACAACCATATTCATTATTTTGTAATAACCTATGGGAAAAGAATCTGAAAAATACATATATATATATAAACTGAATCACTTTGCTAAACTAACACAACATTGTAAATCAACTATACTTCAATAAAAACAAGAGAAGCCACATGATTTCAGCATTAAGAACATGTAATTATCTTACTGATCAAGAATTCTGGAGGTAGGTGATTCCAGATGAGGTATAGAAGCTCAGAGATATCATCAAAGATCCGGGCTGTTTATATCCTTTTTGCTCTGCTATGCTCAGGAAGCTGCATCTCTTTCCTTCACTTTGTTGCTTCAGGATAGGAAGATGACAGCAACCAAGAGTCATAGTCTCACACTACTACATTCAAGGCAGGAGAAAAAGGGCAGAGAGGAGAATATTTCCCATATTACCACCCCGCCCACTCTCATGTGTACACGCTGCTGAGTCCTGGGGACTGGGAATGTAATGGATTTAACTCCCATGATGAGGCTATGTTTTATGGCACCATTACCTTTATTTATTTATTATTCTTTTTATTTATTTTCTTTTTCTTTTTTTTAACATCTTTATTGGAGTATAATTGCTTTACAATGGTGTGTTAGTTTCTGCTTTATAACAAAGTGAATCAGCTATACGTATACGTATATCCCCATATCTCCTCCCTCTCGTGTCTCCCTCCCACCCTCACCATTATCTTTAAAATAGAGAGCTTATACCTGGATAATCTGAGCTAATCCCATGAGCCCTTTTAAAGCAGAGTTTTCTCCAGCTGGTCACAGAATAGGAAGTCAGAGATTCAAAGCAGAATCAATGTCTTGTTGCTTGTGTTTAGATGGAGGGCATCGCATGGCAAGGGATGCAGGTGGTCCCTTGGAGCCAAGATAGACCCCTGGAAGAAAGCAAGCACGAAAATAGGTACCTCAGTTTTAAAGCTGCAAGGAACTGAATTCTGACAAGAATGAGCTTGGATGTAGATTTTTTTCCCCAGAGCTTCCAGAAGGTAGCTCAGTCTAGCCAATACCTTGATTTCAACCTTGAGGTACCCGAAGCACAGAATCCACCCATGCCATGCCAGACTTCTCACCTATAGAAGGGGAGGTAATTAATGGTTATTGCTTTAAGGCACTGAGTTTGTGGCAATTCATTATACAGCAATAGAAAACTAATACAACCCAGCCAATAATATTAACAAATTAAAATACATCCAATGGATAAAATATTATACTACCACTAAAAACTATGTTATCAAAGCATATTTAGCGACATAGAAAATGCTCATATGTTAAGCAGAGAAAAAGCAAGCAGGATACAAAACTGTATGTAACTATAGGTAATTATGTATAACTATATGTATGATCCCAAATGCATATTTGAGATCTTATAAGCCAGGGACCTTGGTCAAATTACTTAAACTCACTGTACTTCAGCATCTTCTTCTGCAAAATGAAGATTTTACATTTTACCTGTAAAATATTTTATATTCCACCCCCCCCCCCCAATGTAACCTTATTAACTATTTGGTTTCCCCAAAACACAATCAAGAAAAGCAAGATTAATGCTTGATTCTTTCCTTTTATTTACTAAGTTGTAGAATAATAATTTGGTGCCCCATCAACCTGCAAAATTGACCAATAAAGTTTTGAAAAACATTACTGTGAACTTGTGGATTTAAAATATTTGATTCATTTTAATTCAACCTTGTTATTATTCTGTTTGATGTTCCATCAAACTGTTCCATCTTTAGCTAGAGAGAACACATCTGAGTTGGCTCCTGTGTCTTTAAATATAACCTCATTGGTCTTTGACAACTTCTTTGCTTTAAGGTACAGCCACATATTGCAGACACAACTTGGTACCTTTCCTGTCTCAGAATGACAACTGGCCATTTCTCTAAAATAAGAGAAAATAATCTCCGACTTATTTTAATAGGAAATGGTATGTAGAGACAGAAGTCTAAGTGATAGCGATAGAGATAATCTATACTACTTAGTTCACATGATTTCTAGAACTTTCTTGTGTATACAGCTAGAAGAAAATCTTGCTTACTAATGACATTAATGTAAAACTTACTGGCTTGATTCTTGCATCTACATAATAATTTAAATAACAACATTACCAGTAACAATAAGACTACTGAATACTGTGCTTTTTTTTGGTCCTTATGGTATATTCAACTAAGAACGTACTGTCATAGTGCTGCGTTTTAAAAGCACTTGATGTAATTAGTCTCTGTGTGATTATGATTCTAATTTGGTATACAATTAAGTAATGTTCCCTTGTTTTGATTTGCTTTTGATGATTAACCTTTGCTTAGTTTCCTTTTCTATTTAATTTAAAAATGTATATGTTATGTACTTGTTCCCAAAGTCAAAATTATAAACCAAGGTGTATTCAGTGGGGTTTAGCTACCTGATGCTGCATTGATTAGAATGGACTCCTTTCAACCGAGAGGGTGACAGTGGTTCCTTCTTATCAGAATGGGTACCTATTGTAGACCTGGGTTTGCCTTCCTTGCCTGTAGAGGATCTCCCTGAACCACCATCTGAAGACTTAAAGAATGCAGGAAATATGTGAATAATATCCTGCACAACATTATTTCCGACTAAGGGACCCATTTTACAGCCCCTTACATAAAGAGATGTGACAATAGGCACAATATTAACTGGTCTTTCTTAAACCTTATCAACTTAGTAGAATGGAGGAATGGCCTGGTAGGTGGGTGGTTAAAGCAATAGCTTGGGGATAACACTGCTGGAGTGGGGTGCTGTCCTCCAGGAGTTTGTATATGCATTGAACCCTTGGCTTGGTTGTGAGTTCAATAGTTAGAACATGAATTTGGAAACCAATGGGTGCAAGTTAAGATTGGCCCTTCTCCCAATAACTCCCAGGGACCCATTTGTGGAATTTGTACTTCTCATCCTCATAAACTGGTTCTGCTGGATTAGAAGTTCTGATTTACGATGGGGGTGGGGGAATATTTTCTTCATAGTGACTTGAAGGTATTACTACCACCTGGGTGTTTTGGACACTTCATGCCAAAGGACCAGCAGTAAAAAAATTCTGTTATTATGTTGATGGGGGAAATTGAACCTTACTGTCCTGAAGAGTTAATTAAGGTTCCTGCTACACAGTAAGGTAGAGAGAGGTGTGCCTGAAAGAGGACATTACTAGGGTGTCTCTTGGAGCATCAATGTCTGGTGACAACGTTGAACAAGCAGTTGAAGCAAACCCAACGAGGGCAAGTTAACTAAAGTCGCAGACCCCATAGGGATGATGGTCTTGTTATCCCCCAGGCATGTGAACTAGAACAGCCAAAATGCTGGTTAAGAGTGAGGAAAATGTAGAATGGGTGATTAAAAAAATAATTAGATTCAAAACCAGCTGCAGCAATAAGGACTATAGTTTGTTCTGTGAAACTTCTTGTATTAAGTCCTTGCAGAGAATACCACATGCCATCACCATAAGAGAGGCTCCATGACAAATTTTGCTTTAATGGCAGGCATAGGTGAATCCCCTGGTCCCCGCATTTTACCTTAGTCACTTCTTAGGTTAACAATTCTCTGCATATTCTGAGCATCTTTGTGCAGGCTTTGACCGTCTTTGTACAAGTGTGATCTGACAGTACTTCACCTTGGGCTCACATGTATATGTCTAGTGGAAACTTGTATGCACGTTCAGCTTGGAGTTGCAGGGAAGCTAATGACTTTGACCAAAGGGTGATGAGACCCAAAGAATGCCTTCCTTTTTCAACCTGGAGGCCGACAGTTTCGAAAAGCATTTCCTGTTCTCCTCAGATGGCCCTGCAGCATTAAACACCAGTCACCCTTTTTGGTGGCCAACTTGATAATGCATCCTTGCACTGGTTTTATCTCCTTTAGTATTGATTCCCCATTACATCTTCCTTCTACTTCCTAGAATAACTTCCCAAACAAACTACCTGCAGGCAAATCTTTGTTTTAAGCTCTGCTCACAGAGGAATCCTGGCTAAAACACAGTCAAAAGGCAGGCTCACTCTTGATTCTGTTCACTGCTATATCACTGTTCCTAAGAACAATCCCTGGCAGTTAGGAGGCACTCAATAAGTATTTGTTAATTAATAAGCAGATAAATGAATGAGTTCCCCTTTTATTTAGACTAACAGAAAAATGAATCTATAGTTTTAACCTCTAAGATATCTAGGAGTGAGAAGTGGATGCAATGAGGTCAAGGCAAGCTTAAAGAATGAATTTAAAAGACCTATCTACATATTTATTATATAGATTTTTATGTTTATCTTCTAGCAACTAGCAAAAGGACCCCTCCTAGTACCAACTTTTTTAGGTCATGTTTCCTAGAAGCAGGGTCGGAGACAGGGTTTCAGGTGGATATTATTTATTATATCAGGAGAAAAGGAGAGAAACTGGCGCTTAATGCTAGGATGCAATTCCAGATGGAGTCTAGCTTTAGCCCACTCCATGGGGAGCTCTAGGGCATGCACTGCAATATCACATTGGTTTTTGAAGCAGCATTATCCCTGCGTCCAGGGAGTCAGTGTCTGTGATCTGTTCCTAGGAGTGCGGGTGAGACATAACCTCCCAGCTTAGTCAACTCTTGCTTGGTTGAGGGCAATTACCTGGAGAAGGTTTTAATTTCATGCCATTAGTAGCCAACAACACCAACTAGGGAATGGCTACACCGGTCCTGGTCAAAGGGATCTGGCCAAGACACCAGCAATATTCACTACAGAAAGAAATACATTTTCAGAGCAAGATAGAGAATTTGGCCAAATGGATTGAAATACCAGTTAAGTTAAGTTTTCAGGGATACTTTATCTTCCAGGTCGGCACAATTTACACAATCCTTTTCTCGTGAAGTTGAATGATACTGATAATGCAGACATTTGTTAGTTTAGACACATCTGGATATTACCTCTAAAGGCAGCCACAGACATCAGCATGATTTGTATTCAGTAAACTCTATGACTCTCTTCTAATGTTATTTCCATCAATTAATTCGGCAATTCTTCAAAAGTTTTGAATATTTTGAGCTCTGAATGTTCAGGCATGGGAAGTGAGTTGCAACCATCCCCAGTTGCTATCTGCTCAGTCCACATGTCCACAGGGAATCTGCATACACGTACTTTGAACAAATCAGCAATGCTCTTTTGTTCCCCTGCAGTCTTGGGTTCAGAGTGTTTAAACATCTTGTCAATTTCACAAGGATGTACAGCCTACTGAGCCACTGGGGGTCTGACAAGTTGGGTCTCTCAGAGCCTATTAATTCTAAAATGTCCTTCATCTGAGGTAGCAGCTCAAAAAAATATCTTCAACAAGTTTCTATGACTCAGCCAACTGAATGCTTTAAAATAAGTCTCCGCGTTCTTGTTATCCAAATTCTTCTTCTTTCAAAAGTACATAAACTTTTTATGATTAAGGGTATATGATGGAGAAAATTCAGTGTTGATCACTTCTATATTGTGCAATGAACTTGAATTGCACAGTTCATAGCACAGTGGTGCTTTGGAAAGAGAATACGTCATCCTTATTTTTTGACTTGAGTAAATTGTTGACACCTTTTTTTTTCTTTTCACTTCAGGTATCTAATCCTGGTACCTGAACTTAACTTTTCCTGTTTAAATCCTGTTCTTCAAGTTTCTTAGATTCCAAGCCATTAGATTTTATTAGTTTTTGAGTGCTAGCTGATTGGATAAAACTTTTTTTCCTTTCCTTTCTTCTCTTTCCTTTCCTTTTATTTTCTTTGTACCCTTCCTTATTTCCCTCCCTCTCTTCCTCCCTCCCTCCCTCCCTCTCTTCCTTCCTTCCTTCCTTCTGTCCTTCCTTCCTTCCTCTTTCCTCCCTCCTTCCCTCCCTCCCTTCCTCCTCTCCTTCCCTGTTAAAATCTTTGATTGAAATCTCCTGGCCACTCCAGGGGGGAGGGGTGGGCTGAATTTGACTTTCAGGGCTAACTTTTACTTTGGGCCAGGTGAATGACCTTTATTTCTATCCAGCAGAAAGTTTCAGGAGGTGAAGAGTAATCTATAACTTTCATGCTGCACAGAATGAAGAAATATTCAGACAGTTTTTGAACTTAAAACTAAATTTATTCTTTGGAAACACCATGCAAGGAACTTTTTAAAACTTAAATCATTCCTTTATTTCCAGGACAAATTTCTTGGAGTTCTGTAAGAAAATATGTCTTCCTTTAAAAATTTAGCTTTGAGTTGTCAAGAGCCAAACAAAGCAGTTCCCTATATAGAAAGTACTAATAACCAAAACTTCAAGGACAATATGTTGCATCAAATTTATTTATTTAAATCATTTGTTTAAAATAGACTCTACTTCTCAAAGAATTCAAAATACATGGGAAAAAGAAGAGAATAAAAGGTATGCAACCTTTTCTGTGACTTTTTTCTATTAGAAAAGAGGATCTAGAGAAGTACAATGATTCAAGGTATGTTTTTCAGATGGAATGGACAGGACTTTGTTATGGATTAGATGTGGGTCTGAAAGAGAGAAAAGTGTCAAACATTTGTTTATAGAAACTGGATAGATCATAATACTATT
Organism: Balaenoptera acutorostrata; assembly: GCF_949987535.1. Taxonomy (NCBI): domain Eukaryota; kingdom Metazoa; phylum Chordata; class Mammalia; order Artiodactyla; family Balaenopteridae; genus Balaenoptera; species Balaenoptera acutorostrata. Next base: position 33,904,257 of record NC_080081.1, read on the forward strand.
TCCTGAGACAGGAAAGACTAAAAGTGGAGTATTTAGAGGAAGGGGAATGTGTAGAATTTTAGTTTGGAGCACATTAAATTAAGATGCTTATGAGACATCCAAGTGGAGAAGTAGAAAATCAAATAGGCCATTGGCTAAAGGATTTTTGGGCTCAGTAGAATGGTCTAAGCTGGAGCTGAAAGTTTTAGAAGTTGTTTACTAAAGATGGTACTGGAAATCTTAATCACCTAAGTGAGCATAGATAAAAAAAATGCGTCACACAATGCTTGGAACAACTTCAAAGTTTGGAGGTCAGGAGAGTAGAAGAAGCTGGCCAAAGACACTAAGCTGGCCAAAGACACTAAGAAGAACTGGTGACCATGTTTCAAAGAGGATCAAGTGCTAACCACGTTGAGAACCATTGGAGAGAGCTGAAGCTGTATGAGGCTAGAAGGGTGCCAATTAGATTTGCAATACGGAAGTTGTGCTGTCCTTGACAAAATTAATTCCAGTGCAATTGTAAGGATGGAGATACCATCAAGGTGGCAGAAGAATAAATAGGGGGTGAGAATTTTGATTCAGGGTTTGGGGTCAAGTTTTTAAAGAATTTTGTCTATGATAAAGAGCAGAGCAAAGGAGTGGCGATTGGAAGATGAATGCTGTTTTTGAAAGATGTGAGGATACTCGAATGCATTGGTGTAGACCAAGAATGACTTGGTCTAGATGGAGAAGTAGAAGATACAGGAAAAGGAGGATAATTTAAGAATAAAGTTTGCTGAGATGAGAAGGAGAGGGACCTGGAGCTTACATGGAGGGATTTTTCTTTGCTAGTAGAAGAGACATTTTCTCTGATGTAACAGGCAAAAAAAGGAGTGGACAGAGCTGTAGAAGATTTGTGAACTACACAAAGATTTTGTAATTTTTCTTTTTCATATGGAATAAACTTCCCTCTTAGGTTGGAAAAGAATCATGTACAGAATTTTCCTAAGTGTTCTAGTACCCAAATATTGCCTCAAACCTTGGAGTTCCCTCCAAATGCTCTGCTTGTCACCATTCAGAATTTCCCTTTTTTTTTTTTTTTTAAACATCTTTATTGAAGTATAATTGCCTTACAATAGTGTGTTAGCTTCTGCTTTTTAACAAAGTGAATCAGTTATACATATACAATATGTTCCCATTTCTCTTCCCTCTTGCATCTCCCTCCCTCCCACCCTCCCCATCCCACCCCTCTGGGTGGTCACAAAGCACCGAGTTGATCTCCCTGTGCTATGCGGCTGCTTCCCACTAGTTATCTATTTTACATTTGGTAGTGTATATATGTCCATGACACTCTCTTACCCTGTCACATCTCACCCCACCCCCTCCCCATATCCTCAAGTCCATTCTCTAGTAGGTCTGTGTTTTTCTTCCCGTCTTGCCACTAGGTTCTTCATGGCCTTTTTTTTTTTTTTTTTTCCCCTTAGATTCCGTATATATGTGTTAGCATACTGTATTTGTTTTTCTCTTTCTGACTTACTTCACTCTGTATGACAGACTCTAACTCCATCCACCTCATTACAAATACCTCCATTTCATTTCTTTTTATGGCTGAGTAATATTCCATTGTATATATGTGCCACATCTGCTTTATCCATTCATCTGTCGATGGACATTTAGGTTGCTTCCATGTCCTGGCTATTGTAAATAGAACTGCAATGAACATTTTGGTACATGACTCTTTTTGACCTATGGTTTTCTCAGGGTATATGCCCAGTAGTGGGATTGCTGGGTCGTATGGTAGTTCTATTTGTAGTTTTTTAAGGAACCTCCATACTGTTCTCCATAGTGGCTGTATCAATTTACATTCCCACCAGCAGTGCAAGAGGGTTCCCTTTCCTCCACACCCTCTCCAGCATTTATTGTTTCTAGATTTTTTGATGATGGCCATTCTGACCGGTGTGAGATGATATCTCATTGTAGTTTTGATTTGCATTTCTCTAATGATTAATGATGTTGAGCATTCTTTCATGTGTCTGTAGGCCATCTGTATATCTCCTTTGGAGAAATGTCTATTTAGATCTTCTGCCCATTTTTGGATTGGGTTGTTCGTTTTTTTGTTATTGAGCTGCGTGAGCTGCTTGTAAATCTTGGAGATTAATCCTTTGTCAGTTGCTTCATTTGCAAATATTTTCTCCCATTCTGAGGGTTGTCTTTTGGTCTTGTTTATGGTTTCCTTTGCTGTGCAAAAGCTTTTAAGTTTCATTAGGTCCCATTTGTTTATTTGTGTTCTTATTTCCATTTCTCTGGGAGCTGGGTCAAAAAGAATCTTGCTGTGATGTATGTCATAGAGTGTTCTGCCTATGTTTTCCTCTAAGAGTTTGATAGTGTCTGGCCTTACACTTAGGTCTTTAATCCATTTTGAGTTTATTTTTGTGCATGGTGTCAGGGAGTGTTCTAATTTCATACTTTTACATGTTCCTGTCCAATTTTCCCAGCACCACTTATTGAAGAGGCTGTCTTTTCTCCACTGTATATGCTTGCCTCCTTTATCAAAGATAAGGTGACCATATGTGTGTGGGTTTATCTCTGGGCTTTCTATCCTGTTCCATTGATCTATATTTCTGTTTTTGTGCCAGTACCAAACTGTCTTGATTACTGAAGCTTTGTAATATAGTCTGAAGTCAGGGAGCCTGATTCCCCCAGCTCCATTTTTCGTTCTCAAGATTGCTTTGGCTATTCGGGGTCTTTTGTGTTTCCATACCAGAATTTCCCTTTTAACACTCACATTGTCCTCAGAAATTCTGCCAGCATATCGCTATGGCTTCTGCAAGTTCAAACTACTCAACCTCTGAGCTTTTAAAACTTTCTTAAAAATTCAGTGATTGGCCCATTAGCACAGCTACTTGCCTCAATGTACCACAACAGGTTAAGGAAAGGTTTATTTTACTTATCTCCAAGCTTATGATATGGAAAATAATATTTCTCCTTACTTCATCTACATTTTCTTCCAATATTTCACTTCCTTTGGACCCCAGGGTAAAGAAATAAATAGACACTAACATCTCTGCAATAGATGAGATGTTCCAGAAATCATTAAGCCTAGAAAACATTCTTTGTAATTTCTAAGGTAAGAACAATAGACATTCAAGGAAAAATTAGATCAGCGTTACTATGTGTGAGCAATTTGTAAATTCTGACAATACTTTAGTGGTGAGCATTAGGTATTATTAAATATGAAATTATTTAAGGAGGGTTTTTCTTAATCATTGGAAAGATATGGCAGGCTCTTCACACCTCATTGAATACAACAGATAGTGATAACTGATCCTGGAGAAAGATTAGGGCAGACTGGAATTGACATGATACTTCATTGTATTATCTGCTTTTCTTGATTCCCATTTTTTTTTTTTTTTACTTTTTCTTGTTTCTTTCCTAAGAAGAATGTATATATGGTGAAAATTAGATTCCCAAATACTGATGCTAAGTCTTATTTTATGCCTGCTAATAATTATAGTATAAAAAGAGAGAAATTCAGTGTCAAGTGTTTTAAAGTACGATTAAAACTTTAATCAAAATTCAACAAATTATCACTCCCTATACTTGACTTTAAGGTAAAGGAGGAAATTGCAGGACTAAGATACCATCTGGAATTTGGATGGAAAAAAAAGCCCAAACCTGCTTGCATAGCTTTCTTCATTCTCCTTCTTCTTATTTTTTTTCATTGAAGGATAGTTGATTTATAGTATTATATTAGTTTCAGGTGAACAACATAATGATGCAACATTTTTATAGATTATACTCCATTTAAAGTTATTACAAAATAATGGCTATATTTCCCTATGCTGTACAATATATCCTTCTTGCTTATTTATTTTATACATAGTAGTTTATATCTCTTAATCCCCTAACCCCATCTTGCCCCTCCCCCCTCCCTCTCCCCATTGGTAACCACTAGTTTGTTCTCTATATCTGTGAGTCTGTTTCTGTTTTGTTATATTCATTTGTTTGTTTCATTTTTCGGATTCCACATACAAGTGATAACATACAGTATTTGTCTTTCACTGTCTGATTTATTTCACTAAGCATAATACCCTCTAGGTCCATCCATGTTGCTGAAAATGGCAGAATTTCATTCTTTTTTTATGGCTGAGAAGTATGTCATGGTATATATATATATATATATATACCACATCTTCTTTATGCAATCATTTTTTGATGAACACTTAGGTTGCTTCTATATCTTGGCAATTGTAAATCATGCTGCTATGAACATTGGGGTATATGTATCTTTTTGAATTAGTGTTTTCATTTTCTTTGGATATATACCCAGGAATGGAATTGCTGAATCATATGGTAGTTATATTTTTAGTTTTTTGAGGAACCTTCATAACGTTTTCCACAGTGACTGCACCAATTTACATTCCTACCAACAGTGTACAAGGATTCCCTTTTTTCTACATCCTTGCCAACATTTGTTATTTGTGGTCTTTTTGATGATAGCAATTCTGGCAGGTCTCATTGTGGTTTTGATTTGTATTTCTCTGATGATTAGTGATGTTGAGCATCTTTTCATGTGCCTATTTACCATCTGTATGTCTTCTTTGGGAAAATGTCAATTCAGGTCTTCTGTCCATTTTTTGATTGGGTTGTTTGTTTTTTGATATTGAGTTGTATGAGCTGTTTATATATTTTGGATATTAACCTCTTATTGGTCATATTATTTGCAAATATTTTCTCCCATTAGGTAGTTATCTTTTCATTTTGTCAATGGTTTCCTTTGCTGTGCAAATCTTTTAAGTTTAATTAGGTCCATTTTTTAATTTTTGCATTTGTTTCCTTTGATTTAGGAGACAGATCCCAAAAAGTATTGCTATGATTTATGTCAAAGAGTATTCTGCCTACCTTTTCTTCTAGAAGTTTTATGGTTTCCAGTCTTACATTTAGGTCTTCAATTCATTTTGAGTTTATTTTTGTATATTGTGTGAGAAAATATTCTAATTTCATTCTTTTACATGTAGCTGTCCAGTTTTCCTAGCACCACTTATTGAAGAGTCTGTCTTTTCTCTACTGTATATTCTTGCCTCCTTTGTTGTAGAATAATTGACCATAAATGCATGAAAGTGGGGGTAGCAATACTTGTATCAGAAAAAACAGACTTTAAAACAACGTCTAAACAAAAGACAAAGAAGGGAATTATATAATGATAAAAGGGATCGATATAAGAGGAGGATATAACACTCATTAACTTACATGCATCTAATACAGGAGCACCTAAATATATAAAGCAAATATTCACAGCATAAAGGGAGAAATTGACAATAATACAATAATATTAACACCCCACTTACATCAATGGACAGATCATCCAGACAGAAAATCAATAAGGAAGCAGTGGCCTTAAATGACACAGTACAGCAGCTAAACATAATAGATATCTACAAGACATTTCACCCCAAAACAGCAGAATACACATTCTTTTCAAGTGCACATGGAACATTCTCCAGGATAGATCACATGCTAGGCCACAAAACAAGTCTCAACAAATTTAAGAGAATAGAAATTATATCATGTAGTTCTTCTGACCACAACAGTGTGAAACTAAGGGGAAAAAAATGTGAAAAACACAAACACATGGAGGCTAAACAACATACTACTAACAAAACTAATGGGCCAATGAAGAAATCAAAAAGGAAATCAGAAAATGCCTGGAGACAAATGAAAATGGAAACACAACTTTCCAAAATCTATGGGATGCAGCAAAAACAGTTCTAAGAGGGAAGTTTATAGTGATCCGTGTTCTTCCTAAAACAGCTCACAATCAGCTGAATTCCTGGCTTCTTGGTAACAGGAAAACATATTCACCTATTCAAGGCTCTTTTATTGTTTTGCTCTGGGGCTAATTTTTTCCTGCCACCGCAAGTGAGCTTGGGTGGCAGATTATATTTTCAAAAGGTGGACATACATATATATCCTAAATCACTGTATTCTTCTTAAAATAGAATATTGATGCTTTCCTGGGGTCTATGTCCTTTCTTCTTGATTGTGGTTCTGTGATTACAGTAGAAGTGACATCATGTGACCTCTGAGACTAGCTTAAAAAAGACAAGATACCTCCTGCCTGTTTTTTTCTCTTGAGATGTTTGCCTTTCAATTTAAACACTGTGAGGATGCCCAAAGTAGCCCATGCAGAAGCCACATGGAGAGGACCATGTGGGGAAGAACTGAAACCCCCAGACAATACCAACTGCCAGATGAGCTAGTGAGTGAGCATTCAGCTGATTTCAGCTCCTAGCCTTTGAACCATTCCAGCTGACCCTCGGTGGAGCAGGGGTGAGCTGACCCTGCCAACCCCTGGACAAATTGCAGATTTGTGAACAAGATAAATGTTACCACTTCTTAAGCCACTAGGTTTTGGGAAAGTTTGTTACACAGCAATAATAACTGGAATACTTTAATACGAAAATATCCCATTTCTTTGTGGTATGTTCAGTTGTTAACTCTTTCTCCTCAACTATAAATTTATTCAAGTGTCTCATTTTAAAAAATCCAATTTTTCCTTTACATCCTCCTTCCAGGTATAGCCTTAGATATTTCCTATTCTTGAATATTCTATACTGGAACTAGACATATGGGGAAAAAATAGCCAAAAGTCAATTTCCTGGAAACAAAATTCATGAATGTCTGGTTTACCAAACATTCCATTTGCCACAAAGTTGTTTACATCAATTGTCTGGTGTAGATTGTGGGTCCCAGGGAGGCTGAGGGGTGTCAGGGTGCTCAGACTTTTCCCTGTTCCTGCCCTCTCTCCTTCACTCTTTCTTTCCTTTGCTGATTCCGGCCATATCCTCTGATCCTTTGTTCTACCAGCTTCTTCTCCCTAATGTCCTCTCTTCATTCCATAATCACTTCTCTCTGCCCCTTATTCTCTCCCTGTGGTCCCCTCAAGCCCCTTCAGGAAATACTTCCACCCTTCAGGAAATACTCTTTCCCGGATCAGTAGTCTGGGCTAAGCTGTGTGACCACTTTCCTTCTCTCTTTTCCTGACAAAGGCCTATTGTCTCCATCCCAACTCCTAATATGTTGGCCTCCCAGAACCACATACAAACTGCACATTCTTTAAAACATTGCTATAAAGTCAAAATGAAAACAAGCCAATTTACAATTCACAAACCTCTGTAAACTTTATAAGGAAAATGAGTTTGACCAATTGTTAGAATCAGAAAATGTAACAAATTGGTAATTTGCTAAACTGGTTTTCCAGCCAACTGACTTAATGCTGGGAGTCCTCATTCCTGTCCTCATCAGATCATGTCTATTCCTTTCTGAATAGACATTCCCTTTACAGGAAGGGCAAACTCTACACTCCTTGAAGGGCATAAATAGCCTCATCTGACCACTGTGTGTTGCTTCTACATCTTTTCCCATCATGCCCCCTCGTATCTTATTGAAGCTCCAGAACACAGAACTGATTAGTTTCTGCAAACATCTCACTGCCATGTCCAAGCTCTGGCACATGCTTTTTCTTTTGTTTGCAACACTCACTCTTCTCTTGACCACTTGGTAAATGTTTTCTGCAGTTTCAAGCCTCCATTTCCCCAGGCTGCTTTGATATTTCAGCTGGGCTGTCATTCATTCCTGATGCTACCTTTGCACAAACCTCCATCACCAGGAGGACGTTTCATGACAGAATAATTTCTCCACTGAACTGTTAGACCTTTGAGGGCAGGCATCATAACATTCATCTCTGTATACACATGACCTAGCATAGATATTGACACATAGTAGGCTCTCGACAAATACCATTTACCTAGAAAATATTACTCCAGCCATCTGCTGTTTAAAGATAATTCTTTCACAGAACCAATTTAAAATTACTCCCTCAGGCTATATAATAAAGAAACATATAAAGACCATGTCTGCATTTTGTTTAAGACTTCTACTAACATCACAGTTCCCTTTGTGGTTTAAAGACCCTTGTATAAATATTCATATTACTTATTTCTCTGAGTTTTAATAGAAGGTAAACACCTGTACCTACTGGCCCAAGGCATGCTTCTTTTTATTAGATATTTTGTCAGATACAGAAGGTGTGCACCCTGCTCCCTGCTGCCCCATCAATTTCTCCTTTACTTGCAGGGAGCTAAGAGCTAAGTTAATTTGTGCATGTGTGTGTGTGTGTGTGTGTGTGTGTGTGTGTGTGTATGTGTGTGCTTTTCACCATCCTTGGATTCAAGTTTTAACTCTGTTTCTTCTTAGCTGTGTGAACTTACTAGGCCTTAACGTCCTCATATATAAAACTGGATTATCATAGCTGGTCAAAGGACTCACAAGGTTTTTGTGAGAATCAAATGAAACTTTGTAGGTAGAAATATTTTAGAAAGTGCTATCCCAATACGTGATAGCTTTTATTGTTCTTCCCGAAGAACTGATATCTTAAAAAATATGACTTACACATGTAACAGTTTCAGTTCCTTCCCTTGCAGCCAGGAGACACAGAGAAGATTCAAAAATAGTAAGCATATTCACTTCCATTTCCTACACTGTAGGTTAACTTTTCCTATTTACATTTTTATAATAGTATTGGACACATAGCCTTAACTGTGAACTTCCTCAAACACTCTTATGGAAGCAGATGGGGTTTATTAAATCAAGTAAAACTTCAACCAGAAAGAGCTAATTTGTTCTTGAAAGATGATTTCATAAGAAACCAGAGAGATTTTTTAACTTTTTCTATAAACAGTAATAACAACTTACATTACTGAATTCTTATTGTGAGCCAAGTTCTGTGCTAAGTGCTTAAATACATTTTCTTTTAAAATACAATAAACCTGTGGGATAGATAACCACTATCTGCATTTCTTGAAGAGAAGCAACTAGGGTTTAAGGAGGTTGAAGAACTCACATAGCTAGTTAGTAGCTGAGCTGAGAGTCTCACCCAGGAAGCCTGACTGCTAAGCCCATGTGCTTGTCTCCTACCCTGCAAAACATTCCAGTAGATTTCAGAATACATTAGATTTATAAAAAATGCAATAAGGCTGGAGAAAAATGATTATTTTGAATTTTTTATTGTAATGACTAATCCTTTTTTCCAGGATTTTGTCTTTTCCTTGATATTCTCCCTAAAACGATCTAGTCTATGTCTTTTTTTTTAAAATAATTTATAATTTTTTTAAACACGTTTACTGGAGTATAATTGCTTTACAATGGTGTGTTAGTTTCTGCTTTATAACAGAGTGAATCAGCTATACATATACATATAACCCCATATCTCTTCCCTCTTGCATCTCCTTCCCTCCCACCCTCCCTATCCCACCCCTCTAGGTGGTCACAAAGCACTGAGCTGATCTCCCTGTGCTATGCAGCTGCTTCCCACTAGCTATCAGTTTTACATTTGGTAGTGTATATATGTCCATGCCATTCTCTCACTTTGTCCCACCTTCCCCTTCCCCTTCCCTGTGACCTCAAGTCTGTTCTCTAGTAGGTTTGTGTCTTTATCCCCATCCTGACCCTAGGTTGTTCATGACCTTTTTTTTTTTTTTTTAGATTCCATATATATGTGTTAGCATACAGTATTTGTTTTTCCCTTTCTGATTAATTCACTCTGTATGACAGACTCTAGGTCCATCCACCTCACTACAAATAACTCAATTTCGTTTCCTTTTATGGCTGAGTAATATTCCATTGTATATATGTGCCACATCTTCTTTATCCATTCATCTGTTGATGGACACTTAGGTTACTTCCATGTCCTGGCTATTGTAACTAGAGCTGCAGTGAACATTGTGGTACATGACTCTTTTTGAATTATGGTTTTCTCAGGGTATATGCCCAGTAGTGGGATTGCTGGGTCATATGGTAGTTCTATTTTTAGTTTTTTAAGGAACCTCCACACTGTTCTCCATAGTGACTGTATCAATTTACATTCCCACCAACAGTGCAAGGGGCTTCCCTATTCTCCACACCCTCTCCAGTATTTACTGTTTGTAGATTTTTAGATGATGGTCATTCTGACTGGTGTGAGATGATATCTCATTGTAGTTTTGATTTGCATTTCTCTAATGATTAATGATGTTGAGCATCCTTTCATGTGTTTGTTGGCAATCTGTATATCTTCTTTGGAGAAATGTCTATTTAGGTCTTCTGCCCATTTTTAGATTGGGTTTTTTGTTTTTTTGATATTGAGCTGCATGAGCTGCTTGTAAATTTTGGAGATTAATCCTTTGTCAGTTGCTTCTTCTGCAAATATTTTCTCCCATTCTGAGGGCTGTCTTTTTGTCTTGTTTATGGTTTCCTTTGCTGTGCAAAAGCTTTTAAGTTTCATTAGTTCCCATTTGTTTATTTTTGTTTTTATTTCCACTTCTCTAGGAGGTGTGTCAAAAAGGATCTTGCTGTGATTTATGTCATAGAGTGTTCTGCCTATGTTTTCCTCTAAGAGTTTTATGGTGTCTGGCCTTACATTTAGGTCTTGAATCCATTTTGAGTTTATTTTTGTGTATGGTGTTAGGAAGTGTTCTAATTTCATTCTTTTACATGTAGCTCTCCAGTTTTCCCAGCACCACTTACTGAAGAGACTGTCTTTTCTCCATTGTATATTCTTTCTTCCTTTACAAAGATAAGGTGACCATATGTGCGTGGGTTTATCTCTGGGCTTTCTATCCTGTTCCATTGATCTATATTTCTGTTTGTGTACCAGTACCATACTGTCTTGATTAATGTAGCTTTGTAATATAGTCTGAAGTCAGGGAGCCTGATTCCTCCACCTCCGATTTTCTTTCTCAAGATTGCTTTGGCTATTCAGAGTCTTTTGTGTTTCCATACAAATTGTGAAATTTTTTGTGCTAGTTCTATGAAAAATGCCAGTGGTAGTTTGATAGGGATTGCATTGAATCTGTAGATTGCTTTGGGTAGTATAGTCATTTTCACAATGTTGATTCTTCCAATCTAAGAACATGGTATATCTCTCCATCTATTTGTATCATCTTTAATTTCTTTCATCAGTGTCTTATAGTTCTCTGCATACAGGACTTTTGTCTCCTTAGGTAGGTTTATTCCAAGATATTTTATTCTTTTTGTTGCAATGGTAAATGGGAGTGTTTCCTTAATTTCTCTTTCAGATTTTTCATCATTAGCGTATAGGAATGCAAGAGACTTCTGTGAATTAATTTTGTATCCTGCTACTTTACCAAATTCATTGATTAGCTCTAGTAGGATTCTGGTAGCATCTTTACGATTCTTTATGTATAGTGCCATGTCATCTGCAAACAGTGGCAGCTTTACTTCTTCTTTTCCAATTTGGATTCCTTTTATTTCTTTTTCTTCTCTGATTGCTGTGGCTAAAACTTCCAAAACAATTTTGAATAATAGTGTAAGAGTGGGCAACCTTGTCTTGCTCCTGATCTTAGTGGAAAGGGTTTCAGTTTTTCACAATTGAGGATGATGTTGGCTGTGGGTTTGTCATATATAGCCTTTATTATGTTGAGGTAAGTTCCCTCTATGCTTAATTTCTGGAGAGTTTTTATCATAAATGGGTGTTGAATTCTGTCAAAAGATTTTTCTGCATCTATTGAGATAATCATATGGTTTTTATTCTTCAATTTGTTACTATGGTGTATCACATTGATTGATTTGTGTATGTTGAAGAATCCTTGCATTCCTGGGATAAACCCCACTTGATCATGGTGTATGATCCTTTTAATGTGCTGTTGGATTCTGTTTGCTAGTATTTTGTTGAGGATTTTTGCATCTATGTTCATCAGTGATATTGGCCTGTAGTTTCCTTTCTTTGTGACATCTTTGTCTGGTTTTGGTATCAGGGTGATGGTGGCCTCGTAGAATGAGTTTGGGAGTGTTCCTCCCTCTGCTATATTTTGGAAGAATTTGCGAAGAATAGGTGTTAGCTCTTCTTTAAATGTTTGATAGAATTCACCTGTGAAGCCATCTGGTCCTGGGCTTTTGTTTGTTGGAAGATTTTTAATCACAGTTTCAATTTCAGGGCTTGTGATTGGTCTGTTTAGATTTTCTATTTCTTCCTGGTTCAGTCTCAGAAGGTTGTACTTTTCTAAGAATTTGTCCATTTCTTCCAGGTTGTCCATTTTATTGGCATAGAGTTGCTTGTAGTAATCTCTCATGATCCTTTGTATCTCTGCAGTGTCAGTTGTTACTTCTCCTTTTTCATTTCTAATTCTATTGATTTGAGTCTTCTCCCTTGTTTCCTTGATTAGTCTGGCTAATGGTTTATGAATTTTGCTTATCTTCTCAAAGAAGAAGTTTTTAGTTTTATTATTCTTTGCTATTGTTTCCTTCATTTCTTTTTCATTTATTTCTGATCTGATATTTATCATTTCTTTCCTTCTGGTAACTTTGGGTTTTTTTTTGTTTTTCTTTCTCTAATTGCTTTAAGTATAAGGTTAGGTTGTTCATTTGAGATGGTTCTTGTTTCTTAAGGTAGGATTTTATTGCTGTAAACTTCCCTCTTAGAACTGCTTTTGCTGCATCCCATAGGTTTTGGGACATCGTGTTTTCATTGTCATTTGTTTCTAGGTATTTTTTGATTTCTTCTTTGATTTCTTCAGTGATCTCTTGGTTATTAAGTAGTGTATTGTTTAGCCTCCATGTGTTTGTATTTTTTACAGATTTTTTCCTGTAATTGATATCTAGTCTCATAGCACAGTCATCGCAAAAGATACTTGATATGATTTCAATTTTCTTAAATTTACCAAGGCTTGATTTGTGATTCAAGATATGATCTATCCTGGAGAATGATCCATGAGTACTTGAGAAGAAAGTGTATTCTGTTGTTTTTGGATGGAATGTCCTATAAATATCAATTAAGTGCATCTTGTTTAATGTATCATTTAAAGCTTGTGTTTCCTTATTTATTTTCATTTTGGATGATCTGTCCACTGGTGAAAGTAGGGTGTTAAAGTCCCCTACCATGATTGTGTTACTGTCGATTTCCCCTTTTATGGCTGTTAGTATTTGCCTTATGTATTGAGGTGCTCCTATGTTGGGTGCATAGATATTTACAGTTGTTATATCTTCTTCTTGGATTGATCCCTTGATCATTATGTAGTGTCCTTCTTTGTCTCTTGTAGTAGTCCTTGTTTTAAAGTCTATTTTGTCTGGTACGAGAATTGTTACTCAGGCTTTCTTTTGATTTCCATTTGCATGGAATATCTTTTTCCATCCCCTCAATTTCAGTCTGTATGTGTCCCTAGGTCTGAAGTGGGTGTCTTCTAGACAACATATATATAGGTCTTACTTTTTTAATCCATTCATCCAGTCTATGTCTTTTTGTTGGAGTATTTAATCCATTTACCTTAAAGGTAATTATCAATATGTATGTTCCTATTACCATTTTCTTGATTGTTTGGGGTTTGTTATTGTAGGTCTTTCCCTTCTACTGTGTTTCCTGCCTAGAGAAGTTCCTTTAGCATTTGTTGTAAAGCTGGTTTGGTGGTGCTGAATTCTCTTAGCTTTTGCTTGTCTGTAAAGTTTTTAATTTCTCTATCAAATCTGAATGAGATCCTTGCTGAGTAATCTTGGTTGTAGGTTTTCCCTTTCATCACTTTAAAGATGTCTTGCCACTCCTTTCTTGCTTGCAGAGCTTCTGCTGAAAGATCAGCTGTTAACCTTATGGGCATTCCCTGGTATGTCATTTGTTGTTTTTCCCTTGCTGCTTTTAATATGTTTTCTTTGTATTTAATTTTTGATAGTTTGTTTAATATGTGTCTTGGCGTGTTTCTCCTTGGATTTATCCTGTATGGGACTCTGCACTTCCTGGACTTCATTAACTGTTTCCTTTCCCATATTAGGGAAGTTTTCAACTATAATCTCTTCAAATATTTTATCAGTCCCTTTCTTTTTCTCTTCTTTTCTGGGACCCTTATAATTCGAAAGTTGGTGCATTTAATGTTGTCCCAGAGGTCTCTGTGACTGTCCTCAATTCTTTTCATTCTTTTTTCTTTATTCTGCTCTGCAGTAATTATTTCCATTATTTTATCTTCCAGGTCACTTATCCGTTCTTCTGCCTCAGTTATTCTGCTGTTGGTTACTTGTAGAGAATTTTTAATTTCATTTATTTTGTTGTTCATCATTGTTTGTTTGCTCTTTAGTTCTTCTAAGTTCTTGTTAAACGTTTCTTGTATTTTCTCCATTCTATTTCCAAGAGTTTGGATCATCTTTACTATCATTATTCTGAATTCTTTTTCAGGTTGACTGCCTATTTCCTCTTCATTTGTTAGGTCTGGCGGGTTTTTACTTTGCTCCTTCATCTGCTGTGTGGTTCTCTGTCTTCTCATTTTGCTTAACTTACTGTGTTTGGGGTCTCCTTTTCACAGACTGCAGGTTTGTAGTTCCCATTGTTTTTGGTGTCTGCCTCCAGTGGCTAAGATTGGTTCAGTGGGTTGTGTAGGCTTCCTGGTGGAGGGGACTAGTGCCTGTGTTCTGGTGGATGAGGCTGGATCTTGTCTTTCTGGTGGGCAGGTCTGCGTCTGATGGTGTGTTTTGGGGTGTCTGTGACCTTATTGTGATTTTAGACAGCCTCTCTGCTAATGGATGGGGCTGTGTTCCTGTCTTGCTAGTTGTTTGGCATAGGATGTCAAGCACTGTAACTTGCTGGTTGTTGAGTGGAGCTGGGTCTTGGCGTTGAGGTGGAGATCTCTGGGAGATTTTTGCCGTTTGATATTACCTGGAGCTGGGAGCTCTCTGGTGGACCAATGTCCTGAACTCAGCTCTCCCACCTCAGAGATACAGGCCTGATGCCCGGCTGGAGCACCAAGAGCCTGTTGTCCACACAGCTCAGAATAAAAGCGAGAAAAAAAGAAAAGAAAAGAAAGAAAGAAAGAAAGAAAGACAAGAAAGAAAGACAGAAAGAAAGAAAGAAAGAGAAATAAAATAAAATAGTTATTAAAATAAAAAAAATCTTTTAAAAAAATTTAAAAAGTAATAAAAAAAAGAAAGAAAGAAAGAAGACAGCAACCAAACCAAAAAACAAATCTTCCAATGATAACAAGTGCTAAAAACTATACTAAAAAAAAAAAAAAAAAAAGACAGACAGAACCCTAGGAAAAATGGTAAAAACAAAGCTATACAGGGCTTCCCTGGTGGCGCAGTGGTTGAGAATCTGCCTGCCAATGCAGGGGACACGGGTTCGAGCCCTGGTCTGGGAAGATCCCACGTGCCACGGAGCAACTGGGCCCGTGAGCCACAATTACTGAGCCTGCGCGTCTGGAGCCTGTGCTCCGCAACAAGAGAGGCCGCGATGGTGAGAGGCCCGCGCACCGCGATGAAGAGTGGTCCCCACTTGCCGCAACTAGGGAAAGCCCTCGCACAGAAACGAAGACTCAACACAGTCATAAATAAATAAATAAATAAATAAAAGACCGTGAATTTCTTTAAAAAAAAAAAAAAAAAAAAAAAAAAAAGCTATACAGACAAAATCCAACACAGAAGCATACACTTACACACTCACAAAAAGAGAAAAAGGGAAAAAATATATATATATATCGTTGCTCCCAAAGTCCACCTCCTCAATTTGGGATGATTCGTTGTCTATTCAGGTATTCCACAGATGCAGCGTACATCACATTGATGGTGGAGCTTTAATCCGCTACTTCTGAGGCTGCTGGGAGAGACTTCCCTTTCTCTTCTTTGTTCGTACAGCTCCTGGGGTTCAGAGTTGGATTTGGACCCACCTCTGTGTGTAGGTCGCCTGAGAGCATCTGTTCTTCGCTCACACAGGACAGGGTTAAAGGAGCAGCTGCTTCGGGGGCTCTGGCTCACTCAGGCCCGGGGGAGGGAGGGGTACGGATGCGGGGCGAGCCTGTGGCGGCAGAGGCCGGTGTGACGTTGCACCAGCCTGAGGCGCGCCGTGCATTCTCCCAGGGAAGTTGTCCCTGGATCACGGGACCCTGGCAGTGGCAGGCTGCACAGGCTCCTGGGAGGGGCGGTGTGGAGAGTGACCTGTGCTCGCACACAGGCTTCTTGGTGGCGGCAGCAGCAGCCTTAGCGTCTCCTGCCCGTCTCTGGGGTCCGCGCTGATAACCGCGGCTCACGCCCGTCTCTGCAGCTCATTTAGGTGGTGCTCTGAATATCCTCCCCTTGTGCACCCCAAAACAATGGTCTCTTGCCTCTTAGGCAGGTCCAGACCTTTTCCCGGACTCCCACCCGGCTAGCTGTGGTGCACTAACCCCTTCAGGCTGTGTTCACGCCGCCAACCCCAGTCCTCTCCCTGGGATCCGACCGAAGCCCGAGCCTCAGCTCCCAGCCCCCGCCCGCCCCAGCAGGTGAGCAGACAAGCCTCTCGGGCTGGTGAGTGCTGCTCGGCGCTGAGCCTCTGTGCGGGAATCTCTCCGCTTTGCCCTCTGCACCCCTGTTGCTGCGCTCTCCTCTGTGGCTCCGAAGCTTCCCCCCTCCGCCACCCGCAGTCTCCACCCGTGAAGGGGCTTCCTAGTGTGTGGAAACCTTTCCTCCCTCACAGCTCCCTCCCACTGGTGCAGGTCCCGTCCCTATTCTTTTATCTCTGTTATTTCTTTTTTCTTTTGCCCTATCCAGGTACGTGGGGAGTTTCTTGCCTTTTGGGAGGTCTGAGGTCTTCTGCCAGCGTTCAGCAAGTGTTCTGTATGAGTTGTTCCACATGTAGATGTATTTCTGATGTATTTGTGGGGAGGAAGGTGATCTCCACATCTTACTCGTCCGCCATCTTGAAGCTCCTCCCTTTTAATTTTTTTTAAAAACTTTCTTTTTCTTTATTTTTTGGCTGCATCAGGTCTTAGTTGCAACACATGGGGTCTTTGAAGCATGCAGGATCTTTAATTGTGGCATGGGCTGTTCGTTGTGGCATGGGGGCTCCTCTCTAGTTGTGGTGTGCGGGTTTTCTCTCTCTAGTTGTGGCATGGGGGCTCCAGGGTGTGTGGGCTCTGTAGTTTGTGGCATATGGGCTCTCTCATTGAGGCGCATGAGCTCAGTAGTTGTGGTGTGTGGGCTTAGTTGCCCTGCAGCATGTGGGATCTTAGTTTCCCGATCAGGGATTGAACTTGCGTCACCTGCATTGGAAGGCGGATTCTTTACCACTGGACCACCAGGGAAGTCCCTATGCTTTTTTATATCTTTACTAAGAACTCCTTTACTGTCAATTTCCACTCCTAAAGTCTGCTGCTTCTTATACTATGATTGGTTGAATGTTTCTTATTCCCTTGTCCATGACTGTATTATTTTTCATTACCATATTTTCAAATTGAGTCCAGTGATTATTATTCTATTTCCTTAAATTTTAAAAAGTCAATTGTGATTTTTGATATCTTGTGATATTCTTGAGCTACAAATTGAAAGTAGCCTTCACTGTGGTCTTGCCTTTAGATAAAGGTTCTACTTGTAGTCACCCTGCACTGTTTAATCAGATTCAAATTGCCCATAATGTTTCTTTTTTTTCCTTTTTTCTTTGAACTCAAATTCATTCAGCTTTCTGAGCAAAGAACTTATGAGACTGTACAGGTGTTCTTTCCTTATTATAAAACTTCAATTTCTGAAAATAAGTAAAATCACATCATGAAAACTCTGTTACAATTTACAGATTCACAATACAATTTCTTAAAAAGCCATCCTTCCTGAGATCGTTAAGATATCATTTGATTTATAAACAACTAAATGACATACGTATTTGTGAAGTGTGAGACACCTGGCCTAAAGTTGGCCAGTGTTAGGAAATATGTCAAAAAACAATGTTTGATCTTTTTAAAAACTTATGTAAATTGTTTTGCTTTATGAGATAGAATTATATATATATATGTATATATAGATAAGATATGCATATATCATATACATAAATCTCTCTATATAGTTCCATTTTCTATCAATTTTATATATATATATATATATATATATATATATATAATATATATTTATATAATTGATAGAAAATGGAGTATGACCTGAGTAACTAAATCTCTAACTGAATGTTGTATCTAGATATATCTGGATAAACGTTCCATCACCTTTCAAGGAAGAATGTGGAATATGTTCTTGTCCATAGAGCCACCCTAGATTTAACCTTACCTGTTACCTTTTGTCGGTCTTAAGTCCTTTGTTTTACATTCGTATGTTTTTAGCAGTGTGTCTGGCACTTAGCAAATACTTGATAAACTCTTGCTATTCATGTCTTTCTGATCCTCATCGCACACCTCTAATCTAAGCCATCATCATTTCATGTCTACTATAACCTTCTAATATGTTTTCCTTGCTACAATCTCTTACCCTCCATCCCATAGGCCGGTACCAAAATAATAGTTTTAACTACACAACTTTACATACACTATCTCACTAAAAAAGGCTTTCAAGGATTCTGGCCTTCAAACCTCTAACTTCTCTTTCAATTTAACTCTTACCTACTTCCCTACCTTCTTTCCCACTCTGCCCCTACAGGGATCCTCTGCTGAAGTGTAATTGATCTACTCATAGTTTCCCAAACCCAATCTGCTCAACTTCATGGAATCTTTCCCTTTATCTACAATTCCCTCCTCTCCTTTCTAGGTACCTCAGTGCTCTCTTTCCTTCAGGCTCCAATATCATATTCCTTCAGCAATTATTGATACTCTACTAAGTATTCACTTCCTTTATATTATAAGTAGCCTTTTTCATATGTCCTGTCTCTCCAGAGAGATGATGTCTCTTGAAGGCAGCATCACCTCTGACTTTGCCTTCTACATGGTAGGTCATCAATAAGAGTTACAATGATTCTCCTCACTAGACTACGAATTCTCTGGACTTACAGAGCAGTTACTTATCAGCTTCTTGCTTTGTCTTGCTTTCTCATCCAGATGTGCCCACAAGCTCCTTGACCTAATCACCCTGGGTCAGAGCCCCCAGAAGTCCTTGCTCCCCTCCCAGAGAAGATCAAGTCTGGACCCTGCTCCCTAGAACCATCTCCTTGTCTTTATTTTTTAACCTGAAATGAACCTCAAGTTAACCTGGCCTGTGGCCACTGCTCATTTCTGTCTCCTGTGAAGTATTCTGTCAAGAATTGCTTTTTACCTACCTATCTTTGTTAAGGATTCTTACTCTCCTCTTAGTTCCTAACTTAAGTTTTAGTAAGCAATTAAAATAAAATTCTTTTCTTTCTTTCTGAACCACCTCTGATCGCTCCTAAAAGAGCAAAAAAGGGCAAAACTTATTTTGGGGGACTTTTGAACAATTTCATTCACAATTATTCAAGAAAATGTGGCTGAATACAAAGCACTGTAAAGTTTAGATTTGCAGTAATCTATCCTCCATCCCCCCATCTATTTGGTGAAACCAGGCACTTTGTTAATTATACCCAGCTAGTTTACTGGGAGAAACATCCAGTTTAGAAACATTCGGCTTTATTAAAAGAAACAAAATACAACTACAACAGAAGAGAAAAACTGCTTTAATATACTCATGGACTTTTACTGCTTCAGTGAGCAGGTGAGGAAGAGAAGCAATTCTTTATTTCCAAATTATAAAGTACGATCAAATTTGAAGCTGTGAAAATACTGAACTTTTGCTAGAAAAAAATAAATGATTTGAAGCCCTAGTGATCACACAGAGAATCCAGACAATTTGACAGCTATGAATTTATCTCACTTGTGAATGAATAACCTTTGTAACTCACTTGGGACTTCAATATTCCAAACACATTTCCCTGGAAACACTTCAAAAGGCATAGTTCATTTCTGTCTTTACTAAACAACTCCTTTGGTTACCTTTAGGTTGCTGGCTTTGTGGTTTGAGTACAGACTTGAAAGTTTGAAAATTAACATAGTTAAAGCTTGCCAGTGGGTTTTATTCCTGTAAGAGTGAAACAAGATGAACTCTTTGATTATTTTACGGTGTAAACAGCCTCTTTTACCTCTGTAATAAGGGAGTCTCATTGCTACTATTTACAAAATTTCAGCTCTGTCTCTGAGCTAAAGTGCAATATACTTGTATTTAAAAGAAGAAATATTTCCACCAAAGTGCATGTAACAGACCAGAAATACAGCTGATTTAGTTGAGCTCCACGTAGTTCTTAAAGGCTTGCTGAAAACTGACAAGTTTTTACAGATAGATCCAGGATTTCACGTCAAGTGTAATGACAGTTTTGGAGAGTTTCTTGCATGGACTCTTTCAGGATCAAAAAGTTCAAATGCACTTCCTGCATTGTGCTAGGTTCTAACCATTGCAAGGCAAACAAGTCATTGCAAGTCTGTTCCTTGGCACTTAGAACTGATTCATTTCTCCTTGTCCCCATGTAGCAGGCAAACTCTGAATACTGTTGATAGAGTCACATCCCTATTCACTGACGTGTCAGACCTGTTCCTATACTTTATACTTTAAATATTGCATTAAAAATGTAATTGAGATGTTAGTAGTCAATTTTAAAATATGCTTGTTTGGGGGTAGTTTTGAAAAAAAATTTTGTTTCATGTGCAAAACTGTATGATTTCCTTCTTTCCTTTTATTCCTTGGGAAGATTTCATGGAGAAGGAGGCACTTCATCTTATATGAGAAAAGAGATTTGTCCATTCTAGGTTTGAAAATCTTTATGGAAATAGATTATAGCCAAAATAAATTTTTAAACTTTAACTTTTAGAAGCTGAAATTTAACTCGCATTTACTTTTTCTGATCGCATTAAAAAGAGCTACTCACTTCAATGAAATTTGTTTTGTAAGTCTCTTATATGTCAAAATAAATATGCCCTTGCGTCTTTAACAAAGGGTAAAGGACATATCTCAGGATAAGCATTTCCTCCCCACCCCCTTTTCCAGCTGGCTTTTAAAGGGCATTTGCTGGAAATCCTGGTGAACTCTTGGACCACTCTACCAAGTTCTCTTCTTCCTGCCAAGGCTGTCTGTGTTCTTTCGCATGTGCTCACTGGTGAGAGAATTTCAACCATCACCTTTACTTAACTGACTAAAAAATCGTCATCTCCAGCCCCTGCCCTGGCTTCACTCCTGCAATTCCAGTCGTGTGTTCCATGCATAAACATCTCCCTGCTATTGACTCTTAAATCAGCTTTTCCTCTTGCCTATTCCACTTCAGTTCATGATACCCCGAGGTAGTAGGATAAAGTTTTCTTTACTAGGGATCATTTTATTGCAAGGGACAGACATCCCTTCAAACTAGCTTAAGCCGAAGAAGACTTTTTTTTTTAACATATTTATTGGAGTATAATTGCTTTACAATGGTGTGTTAGTTTCTGCTTTATAACAAAGTGAATCAGCTATACATATACATATATCCCCATATCTCTTCCCTCTTGCATCTCCCTCCCTCCCACCATCCCTATCCCACCCCTCTAGGTGGTCACAAAGCACCGAGCTGATCTCCCTGTGCTATGTGGTTGCTTCCCACTAGCTATCTATTTTACGTTTGGTAGTGTATATATGTCCATGCCAGTCTCTCACTTTGTCCCAGCTTACCCTTCCCCCTCCCTGTGTCCTAAAGTCTATTGTCTAGTAGGTCTGCATGTTTATTCCTGTCTTGCCACTAGGTTCTTCATGACCTTTTTTATTTATTTATTTATTTTTAAGATTCCATATATATGTGTTAGCATACGGTATTTGTTTTTCTCTTTCTGACTTACTTCACTCTGTATGACAGACTCTAGGTCCATCCACCTCACTACAAATAACTCAATTTCGTTTCCTTTTATGGCTGAGTAATATTCCATTGTATATATGTGCCACATCTTCTTTATCCATTCATCTGTCGATGGACACTTAGGTTGCTTCCATGTCCTGGCTATTGTAAATAGAGCCATGAACATCGTGGTATGTGATTCTTTTTGAATTATGGTTTGAATTATGGTTTTCTCAGGGTATATGCCCCGTAGTGGGATTGCTGGGTTGTAGGGTAGTTCTATTTTTAGTTTTTTAAGGAACCTCCCTACTGTCCTCCAGAGTGGCTGTATCAATTTACATTCCCACCAACAGTGCAAGATGGTTCCCTTTTCTCCATACCCTCTCCAGCATTTATTGCTTGTAGATTTTTTGATGATGGTCATTCTGACCAGTGTGAGATGACATCTCACTGTAGTTTTGATTTGCATTTCTCTAATGATTAATGATGTTGAGCATCCTTTCATGTGTTTGTTGGCAATCTGTATATCTTCTTTGGAGAAATGTCTATTTAGGTCTTCTGCCCATTTTTGGATTGGGTTGTTTTTTTTTTTGATATTGAACTGCATGAGCTGCTTGTAAATTTTGGAGATTAATCCTTTGTCAGTTGCTTCATTTGCAAATAATCAAAACAGTATGGTACTGGCACAAAAACAGAAATATAGATCAATGGAACAGGATAGAAAGCCCAGAGATAAACCCACACACATATGGTCACCTTACCTTTGATAAAGGAAGCAAGAATATACAATGGAGAAAAGACAGCCTCTTCAATAAGTGGTGCTGG
Organism: Balaenoptera acutorostrata; assembly: GCF_949987535.1. Lineage (NCBI taxonomy): Eukaryota > Metazoa > Chordata > Mammalia > Artiodactyla > Balaenopteridae > Balaenoptera > Balaenoptera acutorostrata. The sequence goes on from NC_080081.1 coordinate 33,926,620, forward strand.
GAAAACTGGACAGCAACATGTAAAAGAATGAAATTAGAACACTCCCTAACAGCATACACAATAATAAACTCAAAATGGATTAAAGACCTAAATGTAGGGCCAGATACTATCAAACTCTTAGAGGAAAACATAGGCAGAACACTCTATGACATAAATCACAACAAGATCCTCTTTGACCCACCTCCTAGAAATGGAAATAATAACAAAAATAAACAAATGGGACCTAATGAAACTTAAAAACTTTTGCATGGCAAAGGAAACCATAAATAAGACGAAAAGACAACCCTCAGAATGGGAGAAAATATTTGCAAATGAAGAAGACATTTGAGGAAGGATGCACAGTACCTGACCGACCCACAGGCAGGAAGTGCTTCTGGGTTTCACGAGGGAACCAGGACCTGTTGAGTGAGCCAGACCAAGGCAGATAATCTCTCTCCCCTCTGAGTTTAACATCTCTCCTCATTGCTTTTCTTTGTTTATCTGCCAGTTTCTCATTCTCCTCCTTTGCTCTCTTTCAGCTATGCCCTTTACTGCATTTTTACATGGCCCCTTCATAGTGTAACTGAGCAGGACCCTTTGGTGCCTTCCTGGAACAGACTCACTTAAAATTTTAGCCTTCTAGGCCTTCCCTGAATTCCAAAGAGTAAATTTAATCAGAGAAGTGAGAAAATGCAGAAAGAAAGGAAAACAGTCAAGCAAGGCAAAATAATAGTTTGGCCACTAAACAATGTCAAGGACCTTTAGTTCCTCCTCAAGGACTATGGATAATATCCTGAGCCATGTCCTTTGAGCTGTTTTACAGACACTGAAACCTCCTATATGCTGCCCACAAGCACGTAGACCCCAGACCGGTTGGAACCAGAAGGTTGATGATGCTGACTCCCAATTACCTCACTACCAACCAATCAGAAGAATGACCATGAGCTGATCACGCACCTCACAAATCCCCTCCCTCACCCTGTCTTTCTCTAAAAGCCATCAAAGAGTTTGAGTCTTTGGAGCCCTAGCTGCCTGGACTCCTTGCTTGGTGCCCTGCAATAAACACTGCACTTTTCTTCAGCACAACCTCATGTCAGTAGATTGGCTTTACTGCCTGCTGGTGAAAGGACCCATGTTTGGTTCAGTAACACATAGATTCCCTCAAGTGACTCTGTCAGCCCTGAATTTATATCACCTTAATGGTCTAGTACCTGCAGCTGTCAATCTTCCCCAATTTCATTTCCAAATTTCTGGGTTTAGATGGCCCACAATGGCCTCATGTGGTGTTCAGTATGCAGCCCAATTTAATCCAAGCTTGGTTAAAAGAAGGATAGGTTTTGCAGTAGAAATATTATGTACTATAAATAGCTATTGTCCACTGCTGTGAAGGGCCATTATGGACAGGCAAACCTTGGCCGAGGCACACCCTTCTAATATCTACTATGTAGTTGAAAGAATATTTTATAGCATCCCCCAAAGGGATAATGGTTACTGCAAGAGGCTCCATTTTTTATTTCCAGTATGAACATATTTTGCAAATTAACTGTAGTGTGAGACACAAAGATGGCACTGTGTTAGTCATCCAGGCTTTAACGTTTGATGCCACGGATACTCTTCTTACCAAATCTAAGCAGTCACCAACTTTTGTCAGCTCTTTCTTCAAAATATCTCTTGTTGCATTTCTTTTCCCGGTTCTCCCACTCCTGGTCCTCCCATCCTTTCTGAGCTTCTTATCATCTTTCCCCATTTCTCCTATTATAGAAGTTTTTTAAATTTTAATTATTCTCCCTACTTCCAATCTCTGTTCTTGCTAATTCATCATTCACATTGCTGACAAATTGTTCATAGAACACTTTCAAACTTGTCATTCCTCCACTAGAAGACTTCAGTGACTCTCCACAGCCTACCAGATGAAGTCCAAAGGGCTTATTCTGACAGTTTAAAACCTTGACCACTGAACTGCAATCTTGGCAGCTGGCTCTAACTATTCGTGTCATTGGTCCTGTATCCCAGCTCAGCTCTGCTCTAAGTGGCCTTGAACTTCTCTGATTCTATGCTTTTGCTGAAACCAACCCTGCTGGCCTGGGATGCACTCTTTTCTCTATGCTTTCTCAATCCCATCCATCATTCAAGTCATCATGCAAGTCCCTTTTTCTCTGTGAAGCCTGCCATATTCACTCCAGCCCAACTGATCTTTTATTCCTCTGAATTACTATAGTTTTTTTCCTCTGTCCCATTCATTAAACAGTTCTCTACTTCCCAGAATATAGTTCTACTATTTTATGCAATTTAAAAACTTTTCAATGGTTTTGTTTCTTCAATTAGATTTTATATTTTGTGAGGCAGAGACCACGTCTTCTCTTTTACTATTCCTCCTAATGACACTGATTACCATGTGTTACACATGGTAACAGCTCCTGAAATACTGACTGTTAGGACCAAATCTCTTAGGTCACTTTGCTGCAATGTAGAATGCATATCAACTTGCTAAAACGTTGTTGATTTTCTATTTTAATTAATTCTTCTCACTACAAATAAACCAAATTGGTGATAGTGTGAATTTATAGGCTCCAACATAGGAACTATTTCGTTTCATATTAACATTGAAGTCATAGGGCTTTCAAGTTGCAGTACAGTATGTTAGGTGACAGTGTGGAGGGCAGATGTATGAGGTAGTTGGCTAACTCCTAGTGTCTTATTATCCACATAATGGAAAATGAGGTGAACAGAATTGATTTCCAGGCACAGGAGAATGTCCTATGACTTATGGGGTAAGGCAAAAAGGGAAGAAGCATGTCAAATGTTAAAATGAAGTGGACTGTTTCCAAGAGAAATGCAAATGAAGTAAAACAGCATTAAGGAAGCATTGGTTGACCTGAAGAGTAAACCCTTGTTATACAAGTTCTTAACGGCTTAGGACAGGGTTCTTGTCAAGGGAAGAAGTTATCCTTTAACTTCCCCTCATCAGAAATCTTCACTCAGTTCCCTGGGCTGGAAACTTTTTCCTGTGGGAAGAGATCTTTGATAACAAATTTGCAGTAAATGGAAAAATAAGATTTACTTAGAAAAAAGCTTAGCAATTTGCTTGTTTATTCAGTAAATTTGAAACTTGATGGGCTAAATACCAATGATACATGCAATCATAGATACAGTTTTTTACATCTCATGGGGAGAAGAATATAAACCAAAATAATTATAGACATAAGACCATAGAAATCAGGCATGGGAATTGAGATATTTCTGGTACACGTGAGGTAGGTGGGGTTATTTTGAATATATCTGTGCCTACCTTGCTTAAAACTATACATGTGTGTATATGATTTCTTTGAATTTTCCAATGTTAAATTCATATTTATCTTATCAATTAGAATTCTTCCTTTCCTTTCTGAATGTGTCATTTCTTTTTTTTTTTTAATTTTTATTTATTATTTATTTATTATGTTTATTTTTGGCTGTGTTGGGTCTTCGTTTCTGTGTGAGGGCTTTCTCCAGTTGCGGCGAGTGGGGGCCACTCTTCATCGCGGTGCGCGGGCCTGTCACTATCGCGGCCTCTCTTGTTGCGGAGCAGAGGCTCCAGACGCTCAGGCTCAGTAGTTGTGGCTCACGGGCCCAGTTGCTCCGCGGCATGTGGGATCTTCCCAGACCAGGGCTCGAACCCGTGTCCCCTGCATTGGCAGGCAGATTCTCAACCACTGCGCCACCAGGGAAGCCCCGTGTCATTTCTTTGAGATATTTGTTCCAAGGGCTCTTTGGTTTCCTAAACTGTAACTGTACTTGAGATCTTTTTAATGTAACTGATGTAGCATTTCCTTAAATGTGTATATTTTTAAAGCTATATAATTCTGACAGTGCTAATCCTGGTCATTCATTCATTCACTCTTTCTTTCTGCATTCTAATGAGGGTTTACTATGTGGCAGGCCCTGTGTCAGGGCTCAGGATAGGATAAAAATCATAGAATCACAGAACTTTGCATCAGGAGGGACCATTTTCAGTGCTGAGGGTCTTCCCTTCACAATGACGGTACGTGCAAAATTGAAGATCTCCAGTAACCATGGGTCTTAAGGAGTGGACTTCTTCCTCCTTGAACTTCTTGAGCCTATGAAAGCCTGGAAAGCCTTTCTTGATAAGCCTTTGCCAGCCATCTCTTTGAATTTTGCCTTCTCTTTTGAATACGTCTCTTTAAAATTAGAGCTTATCAGAAAGGTCCCTCTTCATCCATAAGGATTTCTTTACATAGCTGCCCTTTTTAATCTTTATAGAATTATGTCCTTAGTACAATTGTCAACAAAGCTTAACTTATAATGGAAAAACGTACTTGGCATAAAATGTCATGCAAAATGAAAGGTGCCATCATATAGAAAGTCAAATTAACAAACACCAACAAACCAAACAAAAAATGTGTTGTTTCTACACTTTTTTTACAATTGGGAAAAGAAAATAATGCCATTATTTCTATAAAAAAAAGAAACAACGCTGTAAAAAGAGAAATTTATAAGTATTCAAGGAGCCATTTTTTTTTTTTTTTCTTTTCTTTCTTCTTTTTTTAATAGGATTGTTGTGAGGTTTTTTTTTTTTTTTTTTTTTTTTTTTTTTTCCACACACACACACTGTATTTTATTTTTACAAGAGATAGATAGACTGACACCAAGCATTGTACATGGATGACCACAACAAAAGCAACAATGATTGCAATTACCAAACATGAAACACACTTATACTATGTCATAACATTGACATTCAGTCCAGTAATCCTCCACTGTAACAGCAAGGAGCCATTTTTTAATTGAGGATCAAATATGATAACAGACCCCAAATGCTTGAAAGATTGTGAGGACATAAACCCAGGCCTGAGACGCTAAAACACAGCAAGTAACAAGGTAAACAAGGAGAGAGCTCTCAAGAGGGATTAGAGGGCTGGAAGGGCAGCTTCTTCTTTTCTGCCTATTGTGTTGAATTTACTATCTCTCCAAAAAAAAAAAAAAAAGCTACCATTTTTTGATGGAAATACTATTTTTTCTGTTTTACTTACAAAGAAAAGTAACTTCTGATAAATTAAAATATCAAAGAAAATCATAAAACTGGTGAGTTGGTGGTGGTGTGTGTGTGCATGTGTGTGTGTGTATTAGGATTTGACCCCAGGTTTTGCAAAATACAAAGACTGTGCCATTTCCGCTGGGAGCCATACAGGAGAATTTACCTGTCAAATCACTTGTGTCCTATTTTCTGTTTTTGAAGCCACAGACTTGTGATCTTCAGACCCACGGGTCCCATAGAATTCTTTTATTAGGGGATCAAATATGATAGCCGTGGTTCAAAATGCATAGAAGAAGATTGTTTGGATATAGAACTGGGCCTGATAAGTGGTGGTAAAAATGTAACAGGTGCATCTGAAAAAGAAAAAAAAACAAAATAAAAAGGGAAAAAAAGAGGAAAGCATCCTTCACTTAAAAAAAGAAATCCCTCAAAAATCTATTTAGGCCAAGGAGAATGATCAGCTTAGCTTATATTCATTTAACTGATTATAGAAAATATAGCTGTGTTTTATAGCACAAAGAAGGTTAAGAAAACTTGGCATGGAAATCATTGTTGCTAAAATTTCAGAAAAATATATACAACATTTGCTGCACTACATTTAATATATATATGTGTATATATATATATTTGCACTTGGAAGGTGAACATTTTAAATGAAAAGTCAATGGAGAAGAGAATATTTGGCATCATTACAAGATTTGAGGAAACAAGTTCCTATTCTTTCTGCCAAAAATTTTTAGGACTGATTCCAGCTCATTCTTTCAGCCAAACACCTACATTTTAAATTTTTCAATATTTTTAATATTTCAGAACAAGTATGAAATTACCACCTTGATAACCTGGCACATTTAACTGAAACATCTTTATATTTCTCCAGTAGACGTGATTCCTGTAGCAGAATGTAATTTTTTTCTCTTTTATTCACCTATCTTCTCCTCACAATTAGGAAAGGAAAGAACATCTTGATCAGATTCAGAATTGTTACAGAGAGGTTTTGGTCCACAACGAAGTGAGAAAGAGCCTCAAAATAATAGACACAAGAATGAAAGAACTAGTTCTTTGGCTCCTCTGTGGCTCCCTCTATTGAGCTTTGGTGCATTTGTGGGCATTTTACCCTAAGAATAAAAAAAGGCCAGAATACTCTAGCCTCCTTTTATAGCAATATATACAGAGTTAATAAGCTATGGTAAATGAATTTAGTGAAGTATCTAGTAAAATAGCAAGTAATAGATTCCCCCAAACCATTTTTATAATGCTGTAATTTGTAAAGCTAAAAATTTTCTTATTCTTCAACTTCCAAGTATTTTGGATGCACTTTCCTCTTGTATAAAAGTCAAGGGCGTACAAGCTTCAATGACCATGAAAGAAACAACTTGGAGGGTGTTAAGAGTACATTAGTGAACTTATCCAATTGAGTTTTTAAAAGGGGACTTAGAGGGCTTCCCTGGTGGCGCAGTGGGTGAGAGTCTGTCTGCCAATGCAGGGGACACGGGTTCGAGCCCTGGTCTGGGAAGATCCCACATGCCGTGGAGCAGCTGGGCCCTTGAGCCACAACTACTGAGCCTGCATGTCTGGATCCTGTGCTCTGCAACAAGAGAGGCCGCGATAGTGAGAGGCCCGTGCACCGCAATGAAGAGTGGCCCCCGCTTGCCACAACTAGAGAAAGCCCTCGCACAGAAACGAAGACCCAACACAGCCAAAAATAAATAATAAATAAATAATAAATAAATTTAAAAAGAAAGAAACACATCTCTACATAGCCATGGATCAAAGAAAAAGTTATGATATGAGAAAATATTTGAAAAAAAAAAAGGTGACTTAGAAAGCTTAGAACATCACCATGCTCTTTACTCCACCAGACAATTTGCTAATAATTTCTTGGGTAATCATTCTAATGGTGTGATAATGTATTCCATTTTCAGAACTAATTAGTCCCCCTCTGCTTCGAGTGCTATGAAAAAAATTACCTACTTTTTGGTGATGTTGCTTAACCTTTTACCCTTCCTTCCTATGATTGATCTGAGAACTATTTGCTTTTACATAAAACATCACTTAATAAAATTGTTGTCTACAGGTTGCACCTTCTGAAAGTAACCAACACTACTAGTCTATGTTGCCAGAAGTTTGAATGTCTTATCCCCCAGGAAGATTTCCTAAGGGAACTCTCTGAGTGTATCTCTAAACACCATCCAACTTCTGAATTGAAGAGGTAAAGAAATAGGCCCTCATATCTTTTTATTTAAATTCATTTTCCTCTAATTTTTAGTAATAATTTCGATGAGATATAATTTACCCTTTTAAAGAGTGCAATTTAGGTTTTTTTTTTTAGTGTATTCACAGTCACACAAACATCACTACTATCTAATCCCAGAACATTTTCATTACCCCAGGAAGAAACCCCACACCCATAAGTACTTACTCCAATCCTTCCCTCCCGTAGGTGCTAACAACCGCTAATCTACTCTCTGTCTCTATGGATTTGCCTGCTGTGGACATTTCATACAAATAGAATCAGAGAATTTGTAGCCTTTTGCGTCTGACTTTTGGTTTCTTTCACTTAGCATAATTTCAAGGTTCATTCATGTTGTAGCATTTATCAGTACTTCATTCCCTTTTATGGTGAATATTATTTCATGGTAAGGATAGACCACATCTTGTTCATTCATTCATCAGCTGATGGGCACTTGGGTTGTTTTCCCTTTTTGGTTAGTGTAAATAATGATACTATGAACATTTGGGTACAAGTTTTTTTGCAGACATAGGTTTTCAATTCTTTTGGGTATATACCTAAGTGTAGAATTTCTCAGTCATGTGGTAACTTCATGTTTAACAATTTGAGGAACTGTAAACCGTCTTCCAAAGTGGCTGTACCATTTCATAATCCCACCAGCAATATATGAGTTTTCAAATTTCTCTATATCTTAGCCAACATTTGTTATTGTCTGTATCTATATTGTTTGTATCTATGGGGGAGCAGCCCTAAATTATATTTATTAGGTATTTCATGAAGAAATTCTGCTTTTACCTTTCTCTGTTCCAATGACTTTAGTCCGTTTCAACCTTATCTCTTCCTTGGATAATTACAACCTCCTCTTATTTGCTTCCCATTGTTGTATCCTCCCTGTTACAGTTAGAATGGTCTCTTAAAAAAAACATGAGGCAAATACAAACGTTATTTCAAAAAGCACACATGCTGGATTTTTTGCTGTGGCTAATCCTGTATCTGCAAAAAACCATCAGTAAAAGCTAAGTTTTTTTCAGGTCCTTCGAGTTTGGATTTATATTTCTTTTCAATACATATCTGTGTTTTGATTAGTTTTAATTTGGTGGAAAACATCATGCTTCATTTGGGTTTTTCTGCAAGACATTTAGATTAGAGCCGCAGTAAAAGTCAAGCAGCTCTAAGATGTTCTAGTACCCTACTTTTATTGAATGCCTGCTATGTACCAAGAAGTTTTCTCAGTGCTTTCCATATGTTAACTCATTTATTTCTCATAACAAAAATTCCTATGAGGTGAATGCAGTTATTATTAAACTCATTTTCACATTATGCAATAGAGACACAGAAAAGTTAAGTAACTTGCCCACGGTCACACAGCTAATAGATAATAGAGCCAGGATTTTAACCAAGGAATCTGGTTCCAGAGCCCACAAGTGTAGCCACCAAGATACACTACCTCTCTTTTTTACATACTATCTGAAATGTATGAGATTTAAAATAAAAGTTTGCCATTTTCTAGTATTCAATGTGGTTTAGAGTAGCTTAAAATGTTCATGCTTTGATGAATTCTTGTATAATATTATCATATACAATAAGAAAGTTGTATATTAAAAACTCCCTGTGTTTACCACCCAGAGGTTTACGAAATCAATTTTGCCAAACTTAAAAACAGTAGTTTAAACAACAAGGTCCTACTGTACAGCCTAGGGAACTATATTCAATATTCTGTGTTAAACCATAATGGGAAATAATAGGAAAAGTATGTATGTATATGTATAACTGAGTTACTTTGTTGTACAGCAGAAATTAACACATTATAATTTAACTGTACTTGAATAAAATTTTAAAAAAGCAATAGCTTCAACAAACCAAAAAACTACTGGATTACTTAAAGGATAACTTCTAAAAGACATTCTTAGAAAAAGAACATTTCCTGAAACTTTCATGATCGTAGATGTCTTATTATTATATTGCCTGCCAGTTTATGTGCTACTCCCACTCTCCCACCTCTTTTAAAACATCTAACAGGGCATTTTGTGTTTCTGAACATTTACATTCAATTTGTTGAATGTCACCAAGGAAAAATAAAACAGAGAGGACATCAGTTAATAATGTACTCTTACTTTCTGTCATCCCATGATTCCATGTCTTGCCATGGTGACCGAATTTGCCATGACAGGAACATGGTCCTGGTTTCAGAACATTCCAACTGTAGCAATCACTAAATCTTACTGGGAATTTTTGCCCTCTTAGCAAATTTAATCAGATTGCTTCTCTCAGGACCATTTCAGATGGGTATCTGTGACAAGGGGGGAGGGTATGATGGAGAATTGAAGAGTGTGACTCTTTTATATTAAAAATATACTGAAGCATAATGTAAATGTGTATCATTACAGAGTGTCTGATTTTTCTGTTTAAGTAGATTCGAGGAGAAAAAAATTCAAAAGTCATATTCTTTTTTTTTTATTTATTTAAAATGTTTTTTTATTTATTTATGGCTGTGTTGGGTCTTCATTTCTGTGCCAGGGCTTTCTCTAGTTGCGGCAAGTGGGGGCCACTCGTCATCGCGGTGCGCGGGCCTCTCACTATCGCGGCCTCTCTTGTTGCGGAGCACAGGCTCCAGACGCGCAGGCTCAGCAATTGTGACTCACGGGCCCAGTTGCTCCGCGGCATGTGGGATCTTCCCAGACCAGGGTTCGAACCCGTGTCCGCTGCATTGGCAGGCAGATTCTCAACCACTGGGCCACCAGGGAAGCCCCAGTCATATTCTTAATAGAACACTTCCTAGTTCTGTGAACAAATCTCTTAGTTCCCCAATTCTAAAATGGGGATAATAATGTTAATATTACCTATACATAATAATAATATCTATATTTCAGAGTTGATCAGACAATTAGATGAGGATTCACTCTAAGTAAATATTTAAAATCATATGCAGTATTCAAAAAATATTAATTCTAATTATTATATTTTAACACTTTTTTTTACTATTTGTAATTTTTTTAATTGAAAAATTAATTTAGGCTTAAGTTATGCTAATTCTGTACATATTCTTAAAACATTTAAAAGAATTTAAGAATCACCATATTTACAAATTAATCAGGTTTAAATTCCTTCAAAATAATTGTTAATATTTGGTAAGTTTAGAAATAAAATACAAAAATAATTTAAACATGACATAATTTCAGAAAACTGTTTTTTAAACTTTAGCTTTATTTATTCTCACATATTAATTTGAAAAACAAAATAAGCCTCTGAAAAACCTTTTCAAATCCAAAAGTATTTGAGAATAATATAATAAAAAGTCACATTACTAAATCCCTGGAACTTGAAGTAATTGTATCCATTCATTCACTCATTTATTTAACAAATATTCATTCAGCAGCGTGCTAGGTGTACAATGGTGAACAAATAGAACTGATCACACCCTGATGTCAGTTAGGTATTGGTTTGGAAAGTTAATAGTTACCATAAACTTGGCTTATGGGTAAAATGAGCCTGTGTCCCTGATTTCCGGGGACAGCTTAAACAACTGGTAGGTCAAACATTTTTACCTTATACTGAACAAATTGGAACCCCAGGTCCTAATTTATGCCTATTGTTCTGGCATAGTTACTAATAATTCAATTTTTACACTCAAACTTTGGATGGTAAAGCATGTGACTTTACCCTTTACCCATGTGACTTAGCCTCTAACTTAGCTAAGCCACAACAGCACACATATGTTTTATAAGCTAGGGTAGCCCTGTCCAATAGAGATAATGTGAACCACAAATGTAGTTTAAAATTTTCTCGTAGCCACGTTCAAAAGAGGAAAAAGAAGTAGGTAAACTGTAAGAGCATGTCTTGTTAAACTAAATATATCTAAAGTACTATATTTTAAACATGTGGCATTAACCTCATTTCAGGTACTCAGTATACACATGTGGCTAGTGTATTTTAACACTTTTGAAATAAAAGTGTTCATTCTATGTTCATAAGAATAAAAAATTAAAAATCTTTTGGCTGGCTCAGAAACTACAATATACAGGTTGTATTATATCCCTATGACAACTTTCGGGCATCAGTACTTGATCATAGGTATAATCCGTATGTATGTTCCAGACTTCACCAGCCCATAGGTAACAGTGTTACTTCATCAAGATTAACAACTGGCTTTTGATAGTACGTGGATCCTGCTTGTTTGACCCAGTATGTCCTCTCCCACCCTTTCACATTTCTTCTAGGAGCCCCAAGTGTCAGGAAAATTTTTGCTTATGTTTTACTAACTAATCTTCCTCATCAAGAGGCCCCACCAGGGCCCCATTCTGGAAGCCTCCAGGAGCGTCCACAGCTGTATGGCTCCCCAACTTTTGTCACCTTTGTTGCTTTGTTCAGCACCACCTGAGCCCACCATCTTGGTTTGTTGTCTCCCTAATCCTCTCACATAGAACAGTATTACAGGCAATATCTCACAGATGCCAAAAAGGCAGTTTTAAAATCCCCCCTTTGAATCACATTATCTTCAACACTTCAACATTTTACCCTCAAGTGTGAACCATGGGCTAATTGCCCAGGAAGGAGAATCTTGATGTTTCCTGGAAAAGGAGCATTAACATCCACATTGATTCTTTTCTTTTTTAACATCTTTATTGGAGTATAATTGCTTTACAATGGTTTGTTAGTTTCTGCTTTATAACAAAGTGAATCAGTTATACATATACATATGTTCCCATATCTCTTCCCTCTTGCATCTCCCTCCTTCCCACCCTCCCTATACCACCCCTCTAGGTGATAACAAAACACCCAGCTGATCTCCCTGTGCTATGTGACTGCTTCCCACTAGCTATCTATTTTACGTTTGGTAGTGTATATATGTCCATGTCACCCTCTCACTTTGTCACAGCTTACCCTTCCCCCTCCCCATATCATCAAGTCCATTCTCTAGTAAGTCTGTGTCTTTATTCCCATCTTACCACTAGGTTCTTCATGACCTTTTTATTTTTTTTCCCTTAGATTCCATATATATGTGTTAGCATACTGTATTTGTTTTTCTCTTTCTGACTTACTTCACTCTGTATGACAGACTCTAACTCCATCCACCTCACTACAAATAACTCAATTTCATTTCTTTTTATGGCTGAGTAATATTCCATTGTATATATGTGCCACATCTTCTTTATCCATTCATCCGATGATGGACACTTAGGTTGCTTCCATGTCCTGGCTATTGTAAATAGAGCTGCAATGAACATTTTGGTACATGACTCTTTGAATTATGGTTTTCTCAGGGTATATGCCCAGTAGTGGGATTGCTGGGTCGTATGGTAGTTCTATTTTTAGTTTTTTAAGGAACCTCCATACTGTTCTCCATAGTGGCCGTAACAATTTACATTCCCACCAACAGTGCAAGTGGGTTCCCTTTTCTCCACACCCTCTCCAGCATTTATTGTTTCTAGATTTTTTGATGATGGCCATTCTGACCAGTGTGAGATGATATCTCATTGTAGTTTTGATTTGCATTTCTCTAATGATTATTCTGAGCTCTTAGTGAGGCTATGTCTTGGTGGAGGGCTCTCCAAATAACAGTAAAAAAATATATGTCAAGGAGTAGACTGAAAGACTGAGCAGCATTTCTCAAAGTTTTGGTCTCAAGATGCCTTTTCACTGTTAAAGAATTATTGAGGATCTGAAAAAGCTTTTGATTACATGAGTTATTGCTATTTACTTAATAGAACTGAAAACTGAGAAAACATTTATTTAAAAATTCATTTTAATATGTCAATAATAAACCCATTACATGTTAACATAAATAACTGGGACAGGACCAAGGGGGAGTCACAGCCCCATCTCAGGGCTCCTCGGCACTCACAGGAGCCCAGTGGGGTCTGACCAGCAGGGATGACTGCAGACCCCGACCAAATGAGGTAAGAACCACCGCAGATACTAGCCAAAGGGCGGGGCGCGGCTGAGATTGGCAGCCAGAGGACAGTGGAAAGACCTGCCTGTGATTCCCCTTCCTCCCACCCCTGCAAGGCCCCTTAGACTCTGCTTCTCCACACGCCCAATTGCTATCTTGGAGAGTGGTGGAAGAAATCAGACAGGTTGGACATTTATGTAAAATAAAAGCTAAGTTTGTTATTTGTATCTGTGAATCTGTTTCTGTTTTGTTATATTGTTCTTTCGTTTTGCTTTTTATATTCCACATACACATGAAAACAAACAGTATTTGTCTTCTTCTGTCTGACTTATTTCATTCACTAAGCATAATACCCAGAGGTGATAGGGCAAAATAGGTGAAGGGAATTAAGAGGTACAAACTATCAGTTATAAAATAAATAAGTCACAGGGATGTAATGTACAGCACAGGGAATATAGTCAGTAACACTACAGTAACTCTGTATGATGTGTAATCTATAAAAATATTGAATCACTGAAACTAATATAATTTTGTAAGTCAACTATACTTCAGTAAAAAAAAAAAAAAGGAGAAAAAAGAAAAAAAAGGCTAAGTTACCTTTAAAAAATTCAAATTAATAGATTGACAGAAATTAGTGGATTATAGCACTAAATATAGTTGTTTTTTCTTCCCCTGCTACCTTAATATGTTGGGACCTTATACATGAGCTCAGATAATCATAGAAACTATAAAAACACTATATTTCTTTGCCTCTTTGAGTGACTATGCTTACATTAGTAACTCCACCACAGCTCAAAACAATCCAAGAAGCCTGTAAGAGAAGAAAGACGTTGTACTACTAACTCTCTATTACCCTTGCCTCTCCCTGTGTCTCCATGTTCATTTCCTTTTAGCCCCAAACGAGATTCTCATGCATACTTTCTCTTGAATATGGAGCCTGCAAAGGTCTCTGATCTGTCAACTCTCGGTCAAACTTCTTGCGTTTGTAATAACTAGAATACACTACTTTGCTGTATTGATGTGTGCAGGTATAATTTTGATACTACATTCTAGTCAAAATCTTTGAATTGTCTGTGTTGTTAAGACTCTAAGGCCAAAGCATTCTTATCAATGAAATTAGGAAGTTTGAGTTTTTCCCATTATTTTTCTTCTTTCTTTATAAATTTGCTGTTTGCAATAATGTGCCTGACTTGTGTGATGTCCTGGATTTCTGCTGTTCGTCCCTCCAGACCTGCTCTCCATCCCGTTTACTGATCCCCCCACTCTGTGCTTCTGAGGGGATTTATTTGGAACAGAGCATTGGGCTACCTTGCTCACTGGTTCCTCGTCCACTGAGTTTCACCACTGGGGTGCACTAGCTGGGCATCAGAGGACAGTGAAAAGTGAGATTGGGGTATTTATTTCTCTGGCTGCTCATTCGCAGAGTTGCCAAGGGCAGGCTGCATACCTTAATCTGAGGTCACAAGCTCTGTCGGCTGGCTCTCTGCTCACAGCCTTTCTTGGTTCCCAGTTCCTTTAGGCCTGGGAATGATAATGGCCGTCTACTCCTACTAGCCCTGGGTCCTGCACTCTCCCGGTGGTGTCCCTGAGCCATTTGTTCCTACCAGAGCTGTGACTAATATATGTGTATTTAGCTCAGTTTTCTCAGTAGTAACAGAAGCCCCTCTTATCTTATAGATGGTGCATCTAGAACCCAAAATCTAAAGTGATTTATCAGTTAAATGTATTGTTTGATTCTTGAATCTAGAGCTTGATTTTCCAGCTTCTTAAAACCAGTGAAGGGGGAAGCCTTTCAGACCACATTTCGGGAGCTTTTAAGTATTTGCTCAGTTTCTTCCTCCCCTCCCTCGCTCCCTCCTTCCCTCCCTCCCTCTTTCTATTATTTCCTTCCTCCTTTACTCCTTCCTTCCTTCTTTTCTTCCTTCTCTCCTTTCTTCCCTCTCAATCATGAGTTTCAATCTGGTAATCTCCGTCCCAACAATCTTGTGTAGACTGGAAATAGTAAAATGGCTTTGAGACAGTTAATGTCATAGAAGATTTTTTTTTTCTCCTGAACCAAGATACAGCTTTCAAGACAGTCCTTTCTTATTTTGGATGATAGGAATTTAGTGGCTAGGTTATTTCAAAGGTCAGACCCAATACGTGGTGGAAAGCTGATGAAAATAGCTCTTGAGTTAAATCTAGGTTAAAATGGTGGTGTAGAACTGTAATTGATAAGAATAGGGTTTTGGCTAGGAACATCTTAAGTTGACGGTCAGTTGAAGACAGTGAAACCCGTCCATGAGAATTTTGAGTCTGAATTGACTCACAGCAGAGAAAGCATCAAATCAAGTTCATCATCCCTTAAAGAGCACACATTCGATTTCAGGCTAGTATTATAACTGAGACTTTGTAAAAGCTATCTTGAATATTACATGAAGATGGCTGTCAAGATAACTGTGTATTCAATAGCACATCAAGGATTTTCCTATTGACAGGATAAAACACTGGGACCAAAGCAGCTGCTGGTGTGATAATGCTGCTTTACATGTGCTTGGAGTGATTCTGCCAACTGTGCTCTCATTTGCATTTTATTTCATAAAGGAATTCTTGTTTCTCTTAAGGAGTACAGTAAAAAATGTTCAAAATATAGAATCTTAATTTTTAATTTCTCTGTATATAAACATTGGATAATTAAAATACGGATCTCATCTATGAAGACTATTTCAGGGCAAATAATTTAGTCAATCACCAAATTACCTAATAGTTGCCTTACTTTGGTTATTGAGAAATGTACATTAAACCTTGGGTTTCATTTCATATTTCCAATGTCAGTCTGAGGCATCTGCTTTCATGAAATTTTGATTTGAGCCCACTACCAGGTTTGAGAGAAGCCCCCCAATCACTGGGTCAGAGCTTTCCACTTCCCCCAGACTGCTCTCATTTTCCACTTAGCAAAACCCTACCAATCTACCAATTGTTGAAACCAAACACAAATGACAACCTCTCAGGAAGCTTTACCAGTTCTCCCACATGCTAATGAATCACCACTTTACATTTTTTTTAATCACAAAATATCACATGTACCTTTATTTTACCTTTATTTCCTTCTAAGTTATAGTATAAGAATATTAAATGTAAGCTTTTTTAAGGCAACTTCTTACTTAAAAAAATCCAGTACTAGTACATTTTCTTGTGCTTAATCAAGATTGCTGAATAAATGAATTAGATTTAGTAAGTAATTCCTTTTTTTAATTCACATACTCCAAAGTACTGTGCTCAGTGATAATAAAATGTTCCAGGCAAGTTACAGATAGATCATAAGAGCCTAGCATGTCACAAATAGAATAACTAAAAAAGAAAGATGCTTTTCTCCTGACCTAACTTTAAAAGACAAAATGTTTTGAGACATCTATTGAAAGGAATTTCCCTTTCTTATTGGAAACATTTCAGTGAGGGTATGAGGAATTTAAAAAGTGATAGCCTCTGTCCATGCAAAGGAAGAATCTTTGAATTATATTTGTTTTCAACAGGTTTGGGGAACTGAAATTTGCTAATGTTAACACAGAAAATTCTGACTAGCAACACTTTCCTTGTTGGAAACCACTTTTTGGTGCAGGGTTTTCATGTACAGCATGCAAATGCATGTCATGTTCATAAATCCAATCACAAATGATGGTTTTATGACCAAACTGTATTTCTTCCAAAGTGGCAGTAATATTTTTAAAAATCTGCAAGCCCTTTGAGAGTCTTCAAGAAGAATTTCATCATCTTTTCTCATTGAAGTGAAGATATTTATAACTGAGAGGATGCTATATTGCCACTATAGGGAAGAATTTCATTTTCCACCTAAAATATAGCCACCAATAGTGTATATGTTTTGCATTTAGCATTCAAAATATATGGGGCACAAGATCTAAGCAGATGCAGTAGGATCTAGAAATTAACCTAAGTCAGCTCTGGAGACCAGATTTAGGGAGGATTGTAAATCATACCCTAGGAAAAGAACACTACTGTTCAGAATACTCTAAAATAGACCATGGATCAAAACCCTTTTTCTAGTTGTTTGCTCTCTAGGTTTTATCAGACTCTCTCTGTGGTTTCATAGACCTCTATGAGCTACTCAGGTTTCAATGCTATTTTAGGATTTTTTTGAAACATTGAGTCTCAAAGATACAAAGTTCCCTGAGGGTCTATAGCTATATTTTCATAAAGGTTAAACTTAAAGACTAAAGAATGTTCTTATCCGCAAGGCATTTACTTCTCCCCTTCCTACTTTCTTGTAGAAGATAAGCTTTTAATGGGTGTTTTTTTTAAAGTTCCATGAAAATCTATATTGCACATTTTCAGTACATAATTTCTAGGAATATTTATGCTATAATTTTGAAGAACTCCTAGTGATTTCAACACTTAGGCAAAGGGCACTGTGAAACAATATTTTGGAAGACATTTTCCTCAATTTATTTACCAGCATCAACTGTGCCTTCCCCAGAGGCCTATGATTTGGATGAACCCTGTTGTAAACTCGGTAGTGCCGTGAAACCTCCTTTCTGGGCTACAGTTGCAAAATAATAAAGATCATGGGAGAGTGAGCTGGGATGACAGTCCTGAGATTCACTTTAAGTTGAACCTTTCTCTCATAGATTCTGTGCTCTGCATCCTTGAGTCATAAGTGGAACAAAGGTGTAAACTTCACATGCAAGGCAGATATTTGAATGTGTGATCCTACCTATCCATCTTTTGGAGCACTTACGGTCTGTGTTTAACTGCCATATTGGTGAGAATGTTCCATCATTCATTTGTTCAAAAGATGCTTTCTGAGGATCAATTGTGGTCCAGGCATGCTCTGATGCTCTGGTTGCTATGGTGAACAAGACAAGCCCCGGTCCTCATGGGGCTTACATCTAGTGGAGAAGAGAGGCAATACACACGGAAACAAGCATATAATGTAATTCTAGAGAGTGATAAGTACCATGATGAAAAAGAAATAGGTCAAGGGCTTATTTTCAGTAGGTGGTCATGGGACAATATATAACAGCTGATAATATATAGCATTTATGTGATGGTCATGTGTTTTATTTGAGACCACTTCTTTAATTTAGGGTGCACAGGGAATACCATCTCAATGCTGAAGGGGTTTTTTTGGTCTATTACACACATCTGCTTTGGTTTTTGTCAGGAAGTGCCCCTGGAGCACTTTATGTAAACTCTACAGCCATGGCAGTTCTACAGCAGCATTTAGGATGGTGTAATGTGTCAGGTAGCACAGCTCCGCAGTCCAAACACCAATATCCTCCTTTGGCTGTTGATTCCATTTGTGAAACGTAAATCTCTGAGCAAGGACTCCTGGCATCGGCTAGAAATATGCTTTCAAGGTCCTTGGTGAGAAATATACTTTTTAAGGATTCTTGGAAAGATCGAGGAAGAATTCTTTCTCTTATACAATTAATAGATTCTTTTACAAGGCAGTGAGACAAAATGGCCAGAATTCTAGGAGGCAGAAATTATCCCAAGGGGTTTTCAAAATTATCCCATTTGTTTGCTATTACAAATAAGGTTAAGCAGTAACTGAATAAGACTCACAGTGTGTTCTCTGCTCTGTTGCTGAGGTCTCTTTCTGTTTGATTATCTCCTTATCCCTTTTGCCTCTATTTTAGGGAATTCAGCAGGCACCACCTGATGACTGTTTCCCAAGGGACAGTCATCTGCAGCCTACATGGAGGAGAGCAACAGCGTTCAATTACAACTAAGAAGAAATGTCCTTAGTCTTTAGTAGAAATATTGTTGACGTATCAGCATACATCGTATATTCAGACAGAAAACAAGAATTAGGAACTTTGCGGATCATCTCATGCTTCCTTTTCTTTCCCTTACTGCAGCTTATTGTATAGTACCTTTGGGGATGAAATGGTCAAGACCTTGTACCAAGTTCAAAGGTCATTAGTGGTAGTTTACAGAGCTCATCTTTTCCTAGATGCAATTATTCAAGATGTTTGAGCTGTAAGGCAGGACTTTTCGGTGGACTCCAGGATTAAGGCTCAGTGACAGAGCTTCTTACTGGTTTGTTTGGACTTCACAGATTTTCAGGACACAACTGGCTGTTATTCTGAGCCTTTAGTCTTGTTTGTGAGCAGAAAGTCTCAAAGGATATCAGCATTTGAATCCTAAAAAGTAAAATGGCTGACACAACTTTTCAGCATCCCCCCAAACATTATTTGTCTCTTTGTAGACCCAATTTTTTAGAATGGGGGCTATGGTCATGTGCTTGTTCCTAGCAGTACTGGTGTCAATGGTGTCTTGGCTGTTGACATACATATTGTTTTCTCTCGTAATGATTTATTTGCTTTCATTAGAGAAAATCATTCTCGCTGTTTCTACCCGCACTCCATCAGCATCCTTGAAGGCTCAGAATAAGGTGAGAGGAAAATATCAGAGAAATTAAACCAATGGCACCTCTGGGTACAACACTAGAATGTTGTCATGTGACTTAGGTCTCATATTTTTTTAAAGGTATCCATTGTTTCTCTATTGTACTTCTACAGTTTAAGTCATATTTCATTGAAAAGCTACTTATTCATATTACAACTGGGATACTTGAACTTTGCAAGATTTTTCTCAAATCCAGGGAAATTTCTTGACAAACAAGTTGGAAAATAAAACAGCCTTTTACACAACAGTACACAGTATGGTTTCTTTTTCTTTTTCTTCTACCAGTAGAAGAATGTTGAAAGAAGCTTAGTATTTTGATGGGGGTAATCACAAAATGCCTTAAGATATGGTCCACAACAAAAAATATGTAATTTGGAAGTCCATCTATCAAATGTGAAAGTTTAACTTTTTGCTTTTTATACAAACATTCAGACTCTATGACAAATAAGATATTAAAATGGTGGACATATTCATTTGGGAAATTTTTTTAATCTTTCATAAAGGTAAATTGACATAACATGAAACTTACATGAGATGTTAAGTATGACTGTTGTATTTTTAAACTAATTTTAAAGTAGTTCATGAAAGAGAATTTTGTATATAAAATTTTTGCTCATTTGCAGATGAAATGAGCTAGAACAACGTGAGGCAAAAATCAGAAGCACATCATGATCTCTAAATGAATTCACACTTATTAAAATATATTTTACATATGATTTTCAATAGTCTTCCTCTTCTTTCATGAAATTCTTTGAACCAAGAGAAAACTTTAAAACGTTGACAGGAACCCAGGACTCAGGTTGGGTGGTAAAGCCATAAAAGGGTCTTGTGATTCAGCCTCTGCCAACTTGCGGTTCTAAATTAGAGGTTGCAGCCAAAGGAACCCTGAGAACAGTAGAATGCAGCATAAAGTCTTTTTGGACTTATTTGGTGTATTAAAACTCCATAGTTAATAAATAAATTCATGAAGTCAGAGAGGACACAGAGTCTCAATGTGAAGTAGTAGAGCAAAGATTCGACATTTCTGGGTCTAGTCACAGCCTCAATTAGCTCCAGGAGTCTTAGTTTAAGCAGCCTTCTTGAAGGTCATTTTCTACTGCTGACAATGGATAGGAGTCTGAATACTGAAGATTCAGCAGATACTGTATTTGGTATGTGCTAATTTACTGGAACTGTATGATCTGATCTCATTAAGAAACTTTTGGGTTTGTCACTAGGCTGATTCTGATAAGCTCATTCCCTTCCGCAGGGCAAATGAGGAAGTCAGTTATGTAAGCAGAGATTCATTTTAGACTGACTCAGTTTTCTGAGATGAAGGGGAGGACTTCGAAGATGCAATTTCCACTGAATTTAACTTGCTGAATCAGAAGCTAGTGAAACAATGACTGGCACATAGTAGGAACTCAAGTCAGCGTTGTTGAAATGATATTCTGATGTTGAATCACCTTTAAATTTGTTTCCATTTTATTTTAGAGGCTAAAAATGAAATCTGTAAATTTGGTAAAATGTTAATTTTCTCACTGTCTTCTTATTTATTTTGCATTTTCCCAGTTTGTGAAGTTGAAGAGAGGAAGTCAAAGGAGATGAAGGCTCAGTCTGCCAATTTTTTATTTGTTAGCAAGCTGGATTCATGATTTAGTAGGGACTTGAGTTTTAAGCAGTTGTTTAAAAGATGTCTTGGGTTTATAGGTGCATTGATTTTTGCAATCTCTGCTCTGTCAGCGCCTTGGATAACAGAGCATATATTTTGTTTGTGGAACTCTATTACTTTAATTCTGTTAAAATAGTTTGGGAATCTGTGTCATTTTTATTTGCTGGCATTTTTTGAGTATTTGTTTATTTCTTTTTTTTTAATTTAATTTAATTTAATTTAATTTTTTAAATTTTTGGCTGCATTGGGTCTTCATTGCTGCTCGCGGGCTTTCTCTAGTTGTGGTGAGCGGGGACTACTCTTCATTGCGGTGTGAGGGCTTCTCACTGCAGTGGGTTCTCTTGTTGTGGAGCACGGGCTCTAGGCGTGCAGGCTTCAATAGCTGCAGCACACGGGCTCACTAGTTGTGGCGCACGAGCTTCGTTGCTCCACGACATGTGGGATCTTCCCAGACTAGGGCTCGAACCCGTGTCCCCTGCTTTGGCAGGTGGATTCTTAGCCACTGCGCCACCAGGGAAGTCCTTGTTTATTTCTTGCACTTCTTTTTCTAGTCTTTTATTACTGATTTATCTTATACTTTACATATGGGGCTGAAATATAAGTCAATTTCAAAATGTTATGATGAGATTTTAAAAAATCATGCAAAAAGAAATACACTTCTATAGAGCTAGGATCGAATCTCCTACTGTTTATAACCCTGAAGCACCTCTCAGTTCTTAGTCCGTAGTTGCTAATGAATACGTATGTAAATCAGCAAGCGCCAGCCATGGACCATGAGAATGACAGGTAACTAGTATGATAACTAATGGGGTTCTCTCATGATTAACTTACTCTATTATTTCCCATAGAAGACATCTTTATTTATTTATTTATTTAAAAAAATTTTATTTTATATTGGAGAATAGTTGATTAACAATGTGTTAGTTTCAGGTGTACAGCAAAGTGATTCAGTTATACATATACATGTATCTATTCTTTTTCAAGTTCTTTTCCCATTTAGGTTATTACAGAATATTGAGAAGATATCTTTAAAGTGGAAGAAAAAATTTGGTCCTATGGACATCTTTTTATTGGGACCAATTCTCACACTCACAGCCAAAGGAAGATTTCTATCTAATTCTGGATGACAAAGGCAGACTACAGTCACCCAGGGGAAATGAGGCTTAAGTCTACCTCTGTTTTCTACGTAAATAAGTAAATAATTAACATAGTCACAAACACTTAGCTTTTTAAAATGCTAGTTTGCACACCAATGTAAAGGTAAATATGGAATAACAGCTGTCTTCATGTAGGGAATCCTATGAAGATTTCCTAAATATCCTGAATATTCTGGCTTCAAAGTCTTACACTGTTAGAATTCATAGCGGCCATCATTATTTACCATTTTAAGTAATTAAGTGTGTAATATCTACATGACATCACCACAGAGTATAAAGATACTTCTGAAGTTTAAGCACTCACATTTTGTAGTTTTAATTCAAGGAAATATGGAAGTATATTTGAGTGATCTCTGACCTCTAAGGAATCACTGTGCAGACGGACTCTTAAGGAAGGAACTCCCACTAATCCCATCTGGTGCCAAGGAACATAAAGTTTCAAGCAGCTATTATGAGAATTCTTGGGGAATCTTTGAAGAGCTTCTTATCCCATGACAACTGTGTAGTTACTGTCACTATATTAGATGTGAGATAGAAAACAGAACTAGTGGTATGAAAAAATAAATAGAAAGGTCAGAATGTGTGCATTAAACTGTTTAGAAGGTGCATGAAGAAGTGAGTGTTCTGGAAATCACAGTCTTTTCAGGAATTAGCAGTTATGGTTAACCACGAAGCAGCTATGTCAATAATGCAGTGACACCACCACCACCATCACCACCGAGGAAGGTCATAACCCTTCAGGGACGTGATGAGGTGTTGAAATGTGTGTAGGTTGTTGATTGCACACTCCTGATAAGGCAGAAGGAGGCTGGAGCTCTGGTTCTCTTTCCTGAATGAATCATCATCTTCTACACAGTGTTCTACCTAGATGGCATTAAAAATATAAGTAGATAGGTAGCTAGACAGATAGACAGACAGTAGATATGTGTTGAATATTAATTGTCTAGGTCAGGTTCACCTGATTTCTTTGTGCAATAAAATTTTGATCTGTAGAAAAACGTCCTGACATTTTTCTTGGGTGGGTATCAGAAAAGACTGTGTTTGAATAGTCCCTAGAGGTGAATAAATAGTTCCTGTCAAGGGTGTACTTGATTTAGGAAAACTGTATTTTCCCCTCTTACCTCCATAGATAAAAATACCATTGAAGAAAAATGATTTGAGAAAGTTAAAATTATACTAGCTTGCTTTCTAAATGGTCTTTGTTCACTACACCATTCTAATTTTACTTTCTCTTGGAAGGCCTGATTTAATAATCCAATTTCTTCCAAAACAGACAGAAAACCAAAGGAAATATATTTAGGAAATCACATGACAGTTGAACTTTTTATTAATAGTGAAAAAAATATTAAGGGAGAGAAATGGAAGAAAGAATTCATCTTCAGCAAAATCTGTTCCCAAATTATGCTTAGCTAATGTACCTGCGTCAAAGAGTGTGGAGAACTTTGTGTTCTTATACTTACTGGTTAGAATGCATCTTAAACAAGGAATTTGAAATAAAACCACCACTTATAATTTAAGTTCCTTCAAAAAAGAGTTTTAGTGGTAGGCAAAAATTACGCCCAATAGAAAAAGGGAAAAAGTAAGTACACTCAATGCAAGGATAAAATTGTAATATAAATCAAGAAAGACTCCCTTGCATACACAGAAGGAGAAACAAGCACTTGTTTTACATTGTGGTGCGGTATATGTAGGCTTCCTAAATAACAATATTTACAGAAGAATTTTTAAGTAAAAAGATTTCTTCCTTACCATCAAAAATGTTTATTAATCCTTCTCAATGTAATAATCTATGTCAGACTTTTTTCCTGCTCTGTAGTTAATAACCCAAGATAGAATTGATTTGAACATAGTCACTACAGACTCTACACGTTAGACCAGTAAAACAATGAAAATAGCAAAAGGGGTATCAGTAAAGAAACAGCAAGATAGTAAGTCACTGAATAGTTTCCTGTTGACACAGAATAATAATACTAAGAGGGATTTGTTACCTCCTTTTCAATTAAAGTGGGCTTCATGGAAGAAGCCAACATCAGCAACATCTTCTGTCAAGAAGTGATAAATGCCTTCCAACATAGAAGAAATCTAGCAACTGAATTTTTTTGTGTGTTTATCTTTTTACAGATTTGTCTCATTATAATTATCTAAAAATTTATCTTTTCCATACCCTTACCTGACAATTTTAGAAAATAAGTATGTGGTCCCTTATCCTAGCCACTCCCCACAGTCCCTTTCATTTGATGTTTTCCCCCAAGTTGTACCTAAGTGTGTTGATCACCCATTTTCCATGCTCAATCAAGTGCAAAAGTAATAATAACAGAAACAACAGTCACCACAATATCGGAAACAGATTTGACTAGCACTTAAATTATAAACCATTTCCCCATAATCTATTTCACTTGTCTTCACAAAACCTTGTGAAATTGGGCTAGTATTGCTACTTCTTTTTTAAACTACGGGATCAAGACTGAGAAAGGTCAAATGGTGTTCACCAAGGCCATACGATCAGTCAATTAGGAGATGGGAGTTGAAGTTCCTAATTAGTTATTCAAAGAGAGGGTGAATCAGAGACAGTCCTGGAGTGGGCTAGACCTGGTGTGAGTGCTGGGCTTGCCACCATCCCTTGAGCTCTGCCCATACCCATCCTTGACTGAAATGATGGTTGAGTTGCTGGAGGTTCAGGGCATGGCATGGAGAGAATTCAGCAGCACTGAGGCTCCTTAATGTAATTTATTATACTGTCATGTACCTAAATCACCTAGACTAATTATAAGGATTAATTTGGAGAGTACTGCAATGCAGAGTTTGTATTAACTGATTTGTATAAATATATCATGTTTATTGATATACACTTTTGTTGTCCTGTGAATTAATCTTTTCATAGATATTCCTAAATTTCAAGAATACATAGATTCACCCCAAAGTATTCTAGACTGATATGCTAGTGTGATCCTAGATCCAGCCTTAACAGAAGCAAACATTACTGTCTTAAGTGGAGAGTTTAGGGTGTTTACTGGGACATGACTATACACAGGTAAAATGAAATGGACAATGAAAATTGAAATTTCATCTGGGTAGACTACTAACCAGGCTCATCCCTATTTAACAGGTTCTCCCCTACTCAGAAAAAATTACCTAACACCTATATCTCTACTCTCTTACATTTTCAGTTTGCCCATGCATCGTGTATTTCATACACACATGTATTTATTTACATATACAAATCCGTTCTATATTACTATTTTAAAATATTTTCCTCAATGGTCCAATGCTTCCCTTTTATAATACTTAACGTTTTTGTTCCTATTTTTTCTTATTCAATATGCTATTTATAAATTAAGCTCTCCCTTTCACCTCTTTGATATTGTAGAGTTTGAGATCTTGAATAATTGAGGTACTTCACTCCTCAACATGGCTGTCATTGAGGATTGTCTTATTTTATATTAACTTCTTGAATTTTAGTTGATCATTTTCTCTTCCAACAAATTGTTACAAAATATAAACATTTTCCATGATTTTAAGTAACCTTTCAGTTCAGGGTTTATAATAGTAACAGTGGAATATTCCTTTAATCCATTACATTGTAGAAAGTAGTTGCTAGTGGTATAAACTGTAAAGTAAGCACTGTTATCTGCATTCACTTTAAGAATTACTTGGTAAGTGCAAAGCAATTAAGCAATAAGACATGACAGGCATTGCATTTGGGGGGAATTATTATACTTCTCAGATGTCTTGAGAGGTTCAGGCCAAAGGCTGAGTGGCTTCAACCACCCAAGTAGTATAATAAACCCTCAAGAACTGCACCACCTGTCATATCTTATTGCTATTATGAAATGGAAATCAGGAAACCAAAACCGGGGGGAAAAGGTTAGATCTGTGCCCTTGCTGGGGATTACTTACATACCTATGACATCACTGACAGTTCTATCTGTGTCCAGAGAATTCTAAAGCCATTGCATAATTATTGTACAAACAACACGACTCATTTAAAACTGCTGCTTCAGCATTCTACAATGCCGACTCTGTCATCTACCAGTCTCCCAATGTCCTCTTTTCGCAGAAATCATATTGGTGCTCTTAATCCCAAGCTTTCCCCCTTCACTGATCATACAGCTTCAGAAGCAGGGGAGGGTGAGTGAGACGAGGTGGAGATTGTTATGTAGAAATAGTCTTGCCCCTTAGAGGATTGGAGCCATTTGGTTCCTTGTATGCCTTGCAACACCCCAAGGTCATTATCTCATGATAATCACATCTCCTGGAGTTGCCTTCTTGCTTAAGTGTAACACTAAATTTTAATTACAATGAAATAGAGCTCTTCTGGTAGTTTATACAACATCTTGTGTTCTCATTGCCAGATGGAAATAAGGCAGAGCTTTTACTGTAATCGTATGTGGTGGTCCTAGGCTCCAATGCAATAAACACATATTGCTGGTTTGTTGAGAAAAGCACTTTGCTTCACGGAACTATCTACTTTCTTTTGGAGTATTTCGAGTCGACAATTTATGGAAAAGTTTTCCGCTCTGTTTAAAAATACTGAAACATGATAACATTCTTCCCACCCCAATTTGACTGTAATGGGTAAATTTAATAAGAAAATAAAAATAGAGTGTGGCCCACTGATGGATGAGACAGATTGTTTCACATGTAGGATTTTATTTTCACAGTTTCTCTTTAGTTATTTGTGTTGTTTTGACACTCATACCTGAATGTACGTTTTTTAACAACATTATATTTTCTCATGGATTTACTACCTTTTCCCAAGTGAGTACCGTGAATATTTTTGTTCTAGCATTTGGGCAGCTTCTTGGGCTTTCCTATCATTCTGACTGTTGGTAAAGAAACAATTATTCAAGACACTTGTTAAAGAGTGGCAAGGCAGACTTTATTCAAGGGGTGGCACGTCACCGTAGGTGTAACAACCACTGCGACAGGATTCTGCAGTGAGGGAGAGAGACTGGATTCAACTCTGAACACCGAATTGCTCAGAGGAGTCTGATCAGAGTCTGGGCAAGGAGAAAGTTTTTGTCACTGCTTCAGACCAGTGTTTGCTTGTCAGATAGATGCACAGACCTTAGAAAAACTCTGAACCAAGCCTGAGCACTTAGCGGTAGGGGAGGAGGTGGTGATCCAACTATTAAAGATGTAATTAAAAAAATGAAAAAATATAAAGTGCGAATAAATGATCTTAAGAATATTTTTCTATTCTTACTGATTTGTGACAAAAATCTAAGTAAAACAGCATGCTTGCAGATGCTTACAGGCAAAAGCAAACTCATAATAAGTCTCCTAACTACCCCATCCTTCCGTGTTGCTGCTCTAAGCCACTCCTGTATTAAAATTCCAGGGTTTCTACTTCATGGGCACTGGAGACTACAAAATTCCTCTCTCCCTTGTTCATGCTATTCCGTCTACTCAGGCCTCTTGTTATTCTTCCTAAACATCAGGCTTTCCTTCCTTAGGGCCTTGCCTGGAATGCTTTTCCCTCAGATGCTTGGCAAATCTCTCACCAACTTCAAATCTTTGCTTACAAGTCATTCTCTCAAGGAGATGCATCATGACCCCTCTATTTAAAATTGTAACCCGCCCCCTGCCTTACTCCTGGATCACCCTTATCTTGCACTGCTTTGCCTTTCTTCCATGGCATTTATCATCCTCTTAACTACTGGTGAATCTCAAGTGTTTAAGACAGTGCTTTGGTACATAGTAAGTGCTCAGTTAAAATCTTTTGAATGAATGAATGAGTGACTAATGAAAGTAGAAGTAGAATGCCCCAGAGCTTTTGGCAGTCCCTAAGACTTTAAAGTAGGACCTAGGCTGGGCTTTTCACTACAGAGGCTTGTCTTAAACAATATATGGAAAAAGTTAAGTACAATTCCAGCTCCTAACTTTGAAATACAAAGAGCTCTGGCAAGCAGAATTAGGGGGATCGGCCTTTCCTTTGGTAAAGTTTCTTCAGAAAGAGGACCAATCACTATGCCCTTAATATTTGTTTGTCACAAAATACCTAAAAATGTCCAATATCATATCTGTAATGTTGTTTCAGATTCAAGTGTTTAAGTGTATATTGCCTTACCCACTATGCTGAATGCTGGTTATTTTCTCAGATCCCCTTGCACGGGTAAAAACATGCTACCCCAAGTCTACCAACTTATGTTTTCATTTGTAATATTATAAGCAATTCCATCAATTTATAATAATTCCCTTGCATGCTAATCCACAATCGAGTGATGTTATTCTACTAAATTATTCACTTCAGATGTTGAAGACGGGTCTAGCCACCCAAATATTTATTAAACTGCCAGTCTGGAAAACACCACCTTTTTCCAAAGGTTAAAAACCATTTTATTTTTAGATTACAGTGTGAATAAAATATTAACAATAAGTAATTATTTCTGAAAACAATGATTTAAAAAATTAGTTCAATAGTTTAAAACAAATTAAAGAGGCTACGTACAACATGTTGTGTGAGCCTCCAGTTCAACTCCCTTGAAGGAGGAATTTCAATAGTTTCATCAATGCTGTGCGCTTCACAAAACTCTGTCTTAGAATGCTCAGGACTGTGCATTTTTATTTTACAGTGCATATGAATATGAGTGAAACTGTGATTTTATATGTCAGTGTTCTATGTTCAGTGGATTTTTAAAAAATTATTGCTATTGTCTTCCAGGACAATTAAGTAATACTTACTGCAAGGATAATTTACAAAGTTTCCAAGATATGGGCCTGGTTTAAAATTTTTTTAACATCATACAGGGTGTATATATATATATATATATATATATATTTTTTTTTTGTGGGGGGTGCTGCATGTGGCTTGTGGGAACTTAGTTCCCCGACCAGGGATCGAACCTGCACCCTCGGCAGTGAAAACACGGAGTCCTAACCACTGGACCTCCAGGGAATTCCCGCAATGTATACAGTACATATTTTTAAAAATCCTTTTTTACTTTTGGATTTTTCCCTCTCAATCAGTCTATTGTTTTAGTGCTTCCAAATTGGATTGAACCTTATCAAATGCCATTAAAGACTGCTTAAAATTTTTAATGGCTTTAGAATAAAATCCAGACTCTTCCCAGGCCTGTAAGCCCTGATGTAGTTTGGCTGATTCTCTCATTTCATTTCGTGCACACTGTCTTAGTCATTAAGTCCTCAGTTACGGTGGCTTTTTCTAAATTTCTAAGTTTCTAGAACCTTCCAAGCACTTGCCTTTCCCTCTGTAGGAAACACCTTTCTCCTGGTTTTCGAATAATCAGCCAACGCCTTCTCCTTCTAAGTCTTAACTTCAATATCATCTTCTCAGAGAATCCTGGCCTAACCAGGCTGTTTCATCACAGTACCCGCTTTATTTTAGGCACTGCATATTACGACCTGTAATTGTTTTATATTTAATTTTTGTTCATTGTTTTTGTCTCTTATCATAATGTAAGCTCCTTGAAGGTAGGGCTCTTTTCTGTCTTGTTCACCATTGTTTCTCCAGTAGCTCATACACACCAGGAATTCAGTCTTTGTTGAATGAATAAGTAAATAAATGAATGAATAACAGGATTAAAAGTTGGGGTAGATTTAATAAATATATACCAATTGTTGTGAAATTTCCTTATAGCTCATTAATAGTAATTTTTTCCCCCTCTAAGACCATTGTTTGGATTAAAAGCTAGACAAAGGCAGGATAGCTTCATAATAAGTATCTGTTGAAAATAGGGGTTTAAGATTCGGTAGGATGTTTTGTTGGTACTGTTTCACACTCCCCTGGCAACCACATTCTTCCTTACCTCATCCCATGTAGTAGGGTTAAAATTTGTGCTTTTATTTTTAGTATTTTTGGCCATGCCACACAGCATATGGGATCTTAGTTCCCTGACCAGGGATCGAACTTGCGCCTCCTGCGTTGGAAGCGTGGAGGGACCGCCAGGGAAGTCCCAGAATTTGTGCTTCTAAATGCTCTATACTGATTTCACTGATAATCATATTTTGACATGTTTTAATTTAGATAAGTTAAGGTCAATGGAAGAATTTAAAGGGTGTTTTAAGAAACTGTCTCTCAGCTATTTTTTCAATCAGTGCACGGTAGGCTCTATGCAAAGAAATCCTTCAGACACTTTAGTTTTAGTGAGAAATCATTTTGGTTTTTGCCCAGCTTGAAAGTTCTTAATATTTTCTTTAAAGTTGTCATTTATACCATGAGAACCCAAATTACCACGCTATCTGACACTATGAACTTTGATCAACATTTTATTTTTTCTAATTGACCATATGAAATAATACAGGGCATATAGGTTGCCTCAAATTTATTATTTCATCCTTGGTAGTTCAATATAAACTGAACTTGATTCTCTCCCTCGGCATGACCAAGTGAAAACATAAAGAAAGCATTCAACATCATTTAGTAATTGTCTGGAAACAGGAAGCCAAACTATTATCTATAGCGCAGGGCGATCTCATTGTGGAAACTTCACCCTGGCTGTAACCTTTTATCTTGTTCTGCTCCTACACCCGGGTCATATTATGCACTGCTTTGTGCTAGTTTGACAAGAACTAATGTGGATGCTTAAATATTTTAAAGGCTGAACGCTTCAGAATGATAAAATACGGAGCTGATCAACCCTTCCTGTTGCGTTTGTGGTTAATGATAAAGTAATTTAATACTTTTTTTTTTTTTTTGGTCTATAAGTAGTTTCAACAACAAACATTAAAGTTCCTTGAAAGAAAAATCTTAAATAAGGCCATGCAATGACATTTTTTAACTACAGTTGTTTTTTATTCAGCCATAAAATCTATCTTTCATAAAGAAACCCACTTACATGTCTTACTTCAGTGAAGGTTATTTGTAGACTGAAGGTCTTTTCTTGTCAAGATATGATGAATACCATGTGTGAAGACAGAAGAGCATCAGACCTGTATTAGCTGGAAAACCCACTGATCTGTGAATAACCTAAAAAAGAAAACCTGAAGATTAGCAACGTCGCTTTTAAGAATGATCCATCAAATTCAACAAGCAGATTCACAGAGATGAATCATCTGGTTCCTTTTATACCTACTATACAGTAAAGGTTATTTCCTTTCCCTACAAATAGAAGTTTGAAAATAAAGGGAGACTTTTGAACATCCATTGGTATAAGTCAATAATCTTAAGGTGTTTCTGATTTTTAGATGTAAATCTTTACTTATGACTATTAAAATGGTATAGTCAATTCTTTCTTTTTTCTTTCGGTATTAGGTTCACTATTTCAGGGAATCATTCTTTATTCTTTTGTGAGTGTGTTGCAAGGAGGCAAAATTCTCAATACCTCCTCAAATTTTTCACACCAAACTTAAATTTTATGGCAAGTTGAAATATCTGTTAGAAATGTTTTTAGGAGTTTCCTACATAGTTTGCATAGGTAAGTAAAAATAATTGGATGTTACTCTTTTGGATGTTATGTTGGTTGATTAAAAGAATTAAAAGATTCAAAGCATATAAAAATCATTACATGGATGTCTAGTTTTGTTAAAAATAAATGCTTTATTTTATAATTTTTAAAATCTCAAAATAGTTTCAAAGGTATGGGTTTAAAATGCACATTTTACAGTATAATTTTTCTCAGTTTTAGTGTGTTGGGAGTGTTTTCATTTACTTCTTTTTATATTGAACTTTAATGGACCGAAGGACTTAAAAATAGAAAGTACTAAAAAGGAATCACCTAACAATTTTTCAAATTCCTTTCATGTCAGTGTTTTCAGCAAATAAGTCAATATAATTTAAAAGAAATTTATTTTTTATCAAGATATGTTGATATTAGACAGCAAAAAAAATAATTACATTGCAGTGCAGTCACAGAAACTGAAACTTTTTGGCCTCACTTCTTAAAAAAGATTTCTGACAAAATATCTTCAGTAATGCAATTTAATCATTGGCTGATTTTGTTATTGTTGCTTTTGTTAAGTTAGCCGTAATTTAGATTTAAATTTATTTTCTTTAAATATATAGATATTATTTTGGGAGGATGTCTTTTGGTGAAATTTTAACTGTGCCTATTTAGGTAATTAATTTCCAACATTCCCAACATAATGAAAAATAATTTTTATAGTGATTGAATTACAAACTTTCTCTGTGTTTAAGCAATTAATAATCATTTGTGCTTTGATATTAAATATTCTGTAATGTTATTTATAACCGTTTTCATTATGTAAATTAAATAGGAAAATAGAAACACCATTTCTTAAAGAGTGAGTTATAGTTTCATGAATGAGAAGTTTGCTGTCAGAAAAATTTTAAGGTTTGAAACCACTCAAAGGCATTTGAAGATTTCATCTCTCATCAGATTTTCTTAGAGGAATGAAGAAATAAGGAAGAGCTAAAAATCTCTATCCAAGGACCTAAATGGATCTTGTTTTATAAGAAATTCTAGGGTATGTGTTATAGAACTACATTTTTTCCCTAAAAGTAAGATATTAAGTATTTTAGAAAACACATTAAGCTCTGAACTTTTACAGAATTCTATTTTTTATGATTTTTCTAAAATTGCGAATGGCAGTCTCAGTTCAAAATGAGTAAGAAATTAAAACTCCTCTGATTATTAGAAGCTTAAACACTGCAAGAGGGCTTGAAGCTTACGTCCCACCTACTAGAACAGCCATAAATCATAGATGAACACAGGAGAAAGCCCCGTCAGTGATGTTTAGATACAGGGCTGCAGCAAAGTGAAAAACACGGAGTTTTAGAATTTAGCACCTAAGGCCCAGCTAAATATTATTGATTTTAACTTGAGCTGAAATAGTCACCCGTTCAATTTAATAATCCTTTCTGTGGATGATAAAACAAATTTTAACTAAATAAACCATGGCTTTAAAGAGATGTGGCATTTATGATAGACAAAGAGGGAAACAATTTAATTAAGCGATAATGTTCACGGCGCTGCAGCAATAAACAACATATGTAGTTGATTAAATGCAGGAGGGAGTTCAGGGTGAAATCCTCCTTTTGGAAATAGCTGTCTGCAGATCCTCCCCATCCTCTCTTTTGGTGGTGTAAGATGTGACTCCAGGAGAACCCCAGTCATTGCCTTTTTGTCGCATTTCCCCTCCTCTTCTGTGCTTTGTGGCCATGTTAAGTCGTTGGCTGGACTTCAGACAGAGTTTTAGACTAGAAAATGGCCATTCCTTTTCATTCAAAACTGAAAATTCATACTTCTTTTCCTCTTAGTAAAGTCTACTGATTTTTGGGGGAGCCACTGACTTCACACAGCATTGTCAGTGACAATTGGGGAATTGATTTTTTATTCCTTAGATTATTTTTATTCTACTTTATTTACGATGCTCCAAAAATGGGGGTGTGCTTTCCAAAAAGCAACTTGAGTAATCTGGGATAGGTTCTAGTATGGAAGTGTATTGTTAAATGAATTCAATTTCAGAAAGAAAGCTAGACCTTGGGCAAGTCCAGAAGGCAAGAAGAGAAACAAAAGAAACCAGATGAATTTAACATTAAGGTCCTATGGTCTGATGTAGTTGCAGAATGTTACAGCAATTAGAAAAAACTCTTTTTGTCTTTTCAAAAATCTCCCTTTAAATTTTGCTTCTGGAAATTTGGAGATATTAGGTTGCAGATGAATATTTCATGATTCAATTTTTT
The DNA here is from genome assembly GCF_949987535.1 of Balaenoptera acutorostrata. Taxonomy (NCBI): domain Eukaryota; kingdom Metazoa; phylum Chordata; class Mammalia; order Artiodactyla; family Balaenopteridae; genus Balaenoptera; species Balaenoptera acutorostrata. The sequence goes on from NC_080081.1 coordinate 33,960,575, forward strand.
GTTAAAAAATGTATATGTCCTGGTTCACATATATGTCTGTATAAGTTTAGGATTGGATTAATGGTATTTTTTTTTACATATGTGTGTTTTTCTATAATATTTTCAAATAATAAAATGAATTATTATAAAACAAAAAATAAAATAACAAAGAAATTTTTAAAATCCACACAAAGAAAAATCTTTTTGGTTCTTGCCAGTGCAAACCACCACTAAAGTGTATAAAATGTGAATTTATTTTTGTGAAAATATACTTACATAAAAGTTAAAATTTTTTTAAATTGAAAGTGTTTAATGTATTTTTTAAAAGTTCTTTTCTTCTAGCTATTTAAAATTGATTAAAATTAAAAGTAAGAATACAAATTATTAAGGGATCAAAAGTATATAAACAAAGCTGAAATTTTCGATTTAATATTTTTAAAAATTGGTTTAAATCTGATAATTGATATTTTTATTCAAATAAAATAATTCCCAATTGTAGTGTTCATGGCCATCTAATAGCCAGTGTAAATAGTTGGTATTTAGTGCAAGTGCCATCTAGACATACATCTATACAAATTTAAAGATAATATAAATTTCTTAACATGGCAAAAATATTTCAACTTCCATGTGCCAACTATTGCAAATACAACACTAATTCATGGAAGTCATTAACTTTAATACAAAGAGAAACAAGAAAATGGCTGATGGGCACTGCTAGGAAACAATACTTCTCATGTAAGGATCTAGTATATTCATGTTCTCTGAGAGGAAGAATTTATATTAATTAGTATGTCTTCTCTGTAACTTAAGTGCTTCTGCTGCAGGTTGCAGCACAACCTACAAAGCTCAGGGCATTGTAACACAGTTGTCTTGTTTTGAGGACATTGGGCAGAGAGACACAATGAAGCATTTCTGTATTAGGTACAAAGCAGATGTTTAAGACTATGAGTTGTGCTGTGCCAATGCTAAGTGATGGATCTGCATGATTACTAACATGCCCAGGTGTTTTTTTTTTTTTTTAATACATTTAATTTTGCATGTGTGTTTGTGGTATGCAAGACCCCATAAAACGTGAGGTCCACCCAGGGCAGAGGTCCCTCTTACTTGGATCTAACAGAAGTACTGTCTTTTATTTCAAATCTGTAAATATTTACTGAGCGTGGCACTACAGAAAAAACCTAAGAATATATTTCAAATTATGCTCCTATTGAACAGATTTTTAACATCCTAGGAATGATGTGAAGTAAGAAGTAAGCACTCACATAAATTGCACCAGTGGAAGGTACGCTGGAAACAGAGCCACACTGACGATCCGAAGATGAATTCCAGTTGGGGATACCGTGGACTAAGTTTCATTTGAAACGGACTTTGAAGAACTGGTAGGATTTAAATAAATAAGGTGAAGAAGGAATTCTAGGAATAGCCAGCTGCTTTTGAAAGGATAAAGGTAGCTAACTATACAGTGTGGATTTAAGGGATGGCGGATGGGCCAGCACATTAGGCTGAAGAATTTGTATTTTATTCTATATGCTGTGAGAAGTATAGTGGGTTTTTGAGCAGAGGTATGGTATAATCACTTGACTAATTTGGGTATACACTTAATTGAAACATTCCTGCTTGTTTAAATAATACCCATCTAGCGATGGGCTTGTCAAAGCACAGAATATGGATGGATTTGGAGGAAATTAAATATTTAGTGGCCTCAAGTTCTTGTCTAACGCCATACTCATTTAAGTATAGGCATTTCCCAGAACAAAAGATGGAGTATAAAAGCCAGGTATTTTATTCCTTAATTGCTGTAGAAGCTAGTCTCCAGTTAAAGCTCTGAGCTTTAGCTGATGTAAGAGTGTTTCAGCAAAAGTTAAATTTAATAGAATGTATTAATTCTTCCCCATAACAACCAGAACCTAGCACAAATTTTAGAATGCATTTACAGCATGTTAAAAGGGCAGACGTTTATAAGGATATAACAAACTACCTTGCTAAGTTTTAGCTAGCATATAGGAATATAGGCTACTGTACTGTAAAATAATTGACTTCATAGCTCTTTTCAAGATATAAATGGCATATGCATTTATGAAGTAACCAATTTTATGGAGAAAATTTCAAAAAGCATTGGCTATTGGGAATTGAGTCATTTTTAGGATATTAGTCTTTAACAAGTTTTATTTTTCAAGTGAGGGACGGAAGATAGAATCCTGGCAAGAACTATTTTTTTTTTCTTGCTAGGAGAAGCATTAAATACCGGGGTAAAGCGATTAGGTGATAAACATCGGCAGAAAAATAACCATAAAGGTCTAAATAGCACAAAATAAGAAACTGGACAAACTCAGGTAAAAGAATATGAGTTATATTTTTGCTGGTTTGTTTTTCATTGAGACCTATTTGTTTTCTTTCTATGTTCAAGAAATACCTAGAAAGTCACCAAACATTTGTCATTCTTCCAATTTACCTTCAATATTCAAATTAGCTATCTGGTTGATTCTTTTCAGATAAACTACCACTAAGAGTGTTTACAAGTTCAATTTCAAGGAGTTTGGAGACAGAGTAGTCTCAGATGGGAATGAGAGACACTGGGATTAAGCAGCTTTAAAACATTGAGATTAAGAGACATTTCTATGGCAGTAGTCTCCCCAAACCCACAGAAGTCACTCTGTTTTGCATTGACAATAAGATCTTTTCTTCAACATCTGTGAGAAGGAAAATTCTCATATGGAGTGTGGATCCAGCCATGAGTTTAATCTTGTATACGGATTGAAAAGGATTTAGTAGGGACATCTGTGATGTATCTTGGGTAGAAACATATGGCAATAATAAATATTATTATACTGTGTATAATCATACTTTAATATAATTTTAGTAATCTGCTTTCCTTATCCAATATTTGTCATTCTGAAGTGAACTCTTACTACTCTGCCCCTTATTTTTCTTTAAAAAGATTAATTTTCTTAATTGCTTATTGCTGTGGTATTTAGTCCCTTGTCATAGCTTTTTAACTAGAGTATATAAAACTATATTGCATTCAGAACCGGGAAATATTAAATGAGATCCAGACCTCAGCAAATCAGAAGACTAATTAGGAATTTATTTAATTCTATGAAGAAAAACCACATCTCATTTTTATCGTTCTCATTAAATGAATAATTCTTTAAAGAAGCTTTCATTTTAAGGCATTTGTAAACACAGAAACAGTGGAATTTTAAGCAAAGCAGTGATTGCATTGATTATCTTAAGTTTCTCAAATTCCTGTCTAAATAAAAATTCAAAAATGATTTTACAAATAGTCTAGAAAAAATAATTACATCATATAAAGAAGAAATGTATGACTATGGGAATATACTGCTTCATCTTGGATATGGGTGTTACCAGAAAACATACAAAATCTATTTTGTGTAACATAACCTAACTAGAACAAAACCTACATAAAGCATTAAATGAGTGGTTAATATCAAAGCCCCATTTATAACAAGAACTATATTATAAACCAATAAACCCTAATTTATAAGTCAATTTATATAATCACTGGCCATGTACAAATGATATAAGAACATATATCCTGGTTCTTACCGTGTTCTAGTAGTACATGATCATATGGACATGCATTATATACATATGAAACTCTAAACAGTAGGATGAACAGAGTTTAAACCAGATTGAAAAAGACCAAGGGCTGATACGAGACTGTGCTGCTATGTCATCAGAGATCTTAAAAAGTAATTGAAAACATTCACCTTGTCCTGCTACCTTTGAGGTATACTTGCAGATTATATAGCCATCACTGGTACATAAAACCAAGATATGAAAGCCCAACATATGCCTTTGTTAGAAGGTGTTAACAGTTTAGCATAATATCTCATGGTGAGTCAAGTAAGTCTCTGACTCTGAAGCATGGCTTTGCTCCCTGTGTTACCCTGCTGTTTTCTTAGTGGTGTTACCAAAAATCTCTATATTGACTGAGAAGTTTCCATAAAGTTTGAATGTATAAGATTTCCCAGCCTGAGGTCACTGATATTTCTTACTCCTAACTCTAAGATACAAAAATACCATAAAAACAGTAGAGTGGGAGATCATAGTTATAGTAGGAGAAAAGAGTAGCTTCTGAAAAAGTTTACGCAACAAAGTTTAAACATTAATTCATTGACTGATTGATTAGTAGTAATAGAGATAGATCAATCAGTCAGCATCCACTGGACAATGGCATGGTGGTTTCCTCTACATGATCGTGATTGTTTCCTCCCTGAATTTTTATTCATTTTTCTAACACACAAACCACACAAGTTTTAAACATATCATTCTTTAATAACGCATCTGAGGGATTAGAGCCCTTTTACTCTATGGTATTTTTTTTGTATGTTGGCAGTTTATTGAACTGCTACTTGTCTCTTGTAATATATCTAGTCTTTCTTTTGTTTTTTGTTTTTCTTTTCTATTCTGGAAGCTTCATAAGGACAGAAAAAAAATTCCTCTATCAGCAGAGAAAATATTGAATAAATAATCTCATTTTATCTCAAAATAATTTTGAGATAAACTCTCACTGTCATTCAATGATGACTATTTGTGACATAGCCCTGAGAGAATATTTATATCATTTTCTGGAAAATATATATGCTGTTTTCTAATTATTATAGACAAGTATACTTTATGCTATCTTAGAGGGATTTTTCTATCATTTAACAACTCTATCAGAAAATCATCACAGTTAATAAAAAATCATATTTTAATCTTATTTTTCCTTCTTCTTTCTTTCCTTTTTCCTTCCTTCCTACCTTATTTTTGCTCATTTGTGTTAGAAAGAGAAGTCATATTTTCACTTTTCTATGTGAAAACTTTTGAAGTAATATAGGTATTTCTTTGGGGGATCTAAATGAATAATTCTGTGAAATATAAAGAACTCTTGGGATTTTCAATTTCTCTGTTGGAGATTTCCTAAGATCCTCAAGAAGCCGAAGGACAAGAATGTCACACAAGTTAATCTAGAGTGGTCTGAATGGAAAAAGGCTTAAAGAGATTCTATTGCGTCAAATAAGCATCTTAGCTTTTTTTTCTTTTTTTTTCAAGGATAAAATGTTAGATTTTTTCCAAGACTGAAATTAGTTGAAACTCTCCTCCATAATTAAGTAATAATATGTGACACAGCATGAGTTATTGCATAATAATTCATACCTTTTTGCTTTGCTAAGAATGAGGCCATAGGATGAGTGCTTGTTCAAATGCAGAAGTTATGAGTTATTACATCATAATTCACACCTTGAAGTACCATATTGTGATTATAAAATAGCCCTGTGCAAATATTATTAATTTTTAAAGTTCAGAAATAAATTATTAAAAAATAACACATTATGACTTCCAAAGAACCTCTCAAATGTGAATTCATTAAAAATGGAATGAAAACTAAATTAGTGTACATGGAAGCAGAATTATATATAACCTTTCTTGATGAACTATTTCCATTGACATACTGTTGTGAAGCATCCGCTCTATAATTTGTAGCTGTTGTGTAGATGTTTCTTTTCTTTAGCATCCCAGCAAGTAATGTATTCTTACTTGATTTTTTCTCTCAAGGACATATGGTAAGTGGTAAGTCAGTCTTTACAGTCACTTTCAGTATTGTTCATTTTTTTTTAGCAGGGGTGCATGTACAAATCGTGCAGGGCAACTCTCTTCAGCATTTGAGGACTGACCTCCAGTCTTTGAAGCCCATCTTGGCTTCTAGGACAGTGCCTTTTGCTGGTCTCCCTCTACCTTCCCTTTTCCCATATCATTCACCACTTTCTCTTTATCTTTCTTCCCACTGGCTTTGTGAAGTCTCTAAAATTCTCACCACGTTTTATTTTCTTCTTTGTTTAGTCCTACTCCACCAAGATACTATTTAAATGATCCCCTCTATGCAGATAGCTCCCTAACATAGCTCAATTTCTAAATTTTTACTCACAGCCCAAATTACCAATATTTCCTATTATTATTTTAGTTATTCTAGTTATTATTCTGTATCTTGAAATCCAGCATATCAAGAATGGACCCTTGTTACCTCCTCTCTAAAGCAGCCCCTCTGCCCACTATGGCTTTCAGTCCCTGAGGTTAGAAGCCTTTCAGCCATTGTTTACCCTTTTGTGTTTTTAAACTATTAAGCACCTACTCTGTGCCCGCTACTCAGTGAAGAATAACTTAAGGAGAATGTCCTTAAAGAAGTTACATTGTAATAAAAGAACCAATTATGCAAATAAATACATTTTATTTGAGGAAGGATGTGATATGCATAGTAGGGCAAAAAAGCACATTCGACTGTTTGTACCTGCATTTCTCATGAAAAGCTTTGTGGAGAAGTTATTCTGGAGGTGGTCTTGAAGGATGAATGGAATTTCTAAGAATAGGTGGGTTACTCCAGGGCAATCAAAACCACAAGCATACATCTGTAGGTGAGGATACCAGAAGTCCTCACTGTATTTCCGTGTTAAAATACCTTCCCTTTCAGGAAAACATGGCATGGTAGATGTTTTTTTATTATCTTAATGCTCTTACTTGGTAAAATAAAATTTGACAAAAACTGTGTCAGTCCTGCAAAAGTTTTTACAGGATAATAATAAATTTGAAGCTCATGAAATCACAGCTCTGTCTGTATACAGAGTCAAGAAGTCCTTATCTCATATTCCATTTATCTTTTTTGTTTCAGACTCTTCTCCAAACTCTCCACTTATGTGACTGTAACTTTAATTTAGAAATTCACTGTTTCATTTTTAATTACTCTAACACTCTTTCAACTGATGTCATCCAATCTATTCTTTTTCTGTTCTATGCAGTACTCTGCTATCAGATTAAGCTTCCAAAAATCTTAATTTCTTTCTAGCTCTCCTCTGATCATGAGATTATGGTATCTTTCAATCTCCTCCCTATTCAAAGCTCTGTGTTCAGCTATCAGGCTCCTCTCATATTTACCTCCTAACCATATTTTGGTGACTTTTCATGTAACGTTGCATGATGCTGGCCTTCCAATGTTTTGTCAAAATACCCTCCTGCTTTCATGCTTTTCCAAATCTTGTTTATTATTCTTCAAGTCACCTCTGTATATCCTCTACTCTTCCTCCAATTCCACCTGAAGTTGGACTTTCTCTATGAAATGATCTTTAATCATTGCAACTCCCATCTTTCTCTTTCATTCTACTTTTCAAACTTCTATCGTAACCAATGTAAGTATAATACTATATTGTTACCAAGTCCAAGCTCGCTCTGCTTGCTGCATGACAGGCCAATAAATTGGAGATGAGGTGTTGAGGCAAGGAATACGACTTTATTCGGAAGCCGGCAGACCGAGAACACGGCAGACTAAAGTCTCAAAAAACCATCTTGTCGGGGTTTGGATGCCAGTTTCTTTTACAGCACAGAGAGTGGGAGGAGATGAGGAAGTAAAGTAAAAAGGCCATAAGTTTTGCAAATATCACCTGGAATGGCCAGCCTCGGGGAAGGGATGTGTTAATTTTTTCTTTCTTGTAGCCGTCCACGGGTGGACAGGGTCCGGATGTTTCCGTGAACAAAGGTTTAACATTCAGGCAGAGGGGCAGGGTTCCGGGAAGCAGGCCATTAAGTATAGACAGTACCCTTTTAGTGAACAAAAGCAGCGGAAAGCAAAGGTGAAAGTAAAAGAAACAGATCCAACATGTAGTCAAATTTGGCTCTTTCCTGTTACAATATCATTCAATATAAATTATTTTAAAATACCTACTAAGTTTAAGGAGTAAAGTAAAGAAACAAGAAAGGGAGAAGGATAAAAAAATTATTATTGTTTTTTATGTATTGACACTGTGGAGTATTTTTAAATGCCTAAGTTCTGATCTTTAAGGAACTTTCAGTCTAGATACAAAGAGCCAATTGCAAATCAGAGATGTAAAGGAGATTATGCTAAGTGTGGGTTGCAGGTCAAAGAGTAGTGACATCATGGAGAAAGGACTTGGTGACTCTTAGCAGTGTGATGAGAAATGCCTTCAAGAACAAGGTGGCATGAACTGAGCCTAGGAGGGAGAGTAGACTTTGGAATGTGCAGAAATGGGTACAAGGCAATCCAGGCACAGAGAATATCCTACATAATTGCAGAGATGTAGAAAAATGTTGAATATATTTAGAGAAGAGTGATTAGTCCCATTTGGCTATAGCTGAGTTTAATTGTTCATTGATCTCTAATTGCTTCATTAGACTGTTTCCTTCTAGCTACATTAAAAGCCTCTAGAAACATGGAATGCTACATCACTTTTTAACAATGTCCTGAAGAAGGTAGCACAGGCTAAGGCTATAGTAGTCACTCAATAAATGTGTATTTAATTAGTTCAATTTTATTAAGCACAAAGCTTTTCCTAATAAATGTTTTTGCACCTTCATTCTTCAGATCTTTATATAAAGTCACTTGCCTATTTGATCTTTCACAGGGCTTGCTTGCTGAAGTTAGGAATCTTTTTAATTCTACTTTCATAGAGTGTTTAAATAATTAGCTGAATGGGCAACAATTAAAATTTCACGCTTCAAATGAAGATGGATTTTACATTGTACAATTCTCCAATACTCTAATTTTTCAGACTTCTGATCCTTTATGGTTACAAAATGTTTCATATTTATTCTTCTTTGCTTAGTAAACAATTATCTAGTGCCTATTTTATGCTGAGTTCTGGCATAGTATTGGAAGATCTGGGGAGAACCAATTTCCAGATGACTAATGGCAGAGAACAATTCAGAATGTTGAATGTGCATTTGGAATTTAAGAAGCACTAGGGAAAACCATTTATTACCTAAAATAGGTTTCTCAAAGTTTAGTCAGTCCTGTCCCATATACATACCTTCAAAATCAACTAGGAACCAACCACTATAATGCATGAGGCCTAACTCCTTGATCTCAAGCAATTCACATCCTTGAAAAGTGTATAATGTAGGTATAATTCTCTCAATATAGATTTGGGACTGTTCTTACCGGGTTCAATTATACTTCTTATTATAAATAAGACTTGAAGCTTCTCATGACATAAAAACCATAATGGTGTATATTAAAATGATTTTCTTCTCAAGGACAAAAGGTAAACTTTTATAACTCTTGACGTGTTTTAGTTGGGCTTAATGCACAAGAGGCCACCAGCGGCAACATTATTGGAATCAGCTGGGGTTCATTTCTATAGTTGGACTCCTGTGACAGTAATCTACAGCTTCCAAAACACATGCCTAATTTTGCCTGAAAAATTAACTGTTTTATTGTCAAACTTGTGTCAGATAGCAGATGACAAAGTCAGTCCATGATATGGGAAAAAAAAATACCCTGGCTCTTGGAACTGCATTTATGGTTGAGTGAAATGTATCTAACAAGACTTTTTATTTCAGCCACTAAAATTGGATCCTTGCTGAATTACTTTTCCTGCCTTTAAACTCTTACTCTAGATAAGATGATGGAGGAAGGGTGAGAGAAAATCAAAAAACAAACTTAATAACACCATACCTTCAAAGCGGCTTGATTTATAATGAGTTTGTGGGAACATTCTGAACCTATTTCATGTTGAATTACGGTCCACCTTTACAAGTGGCTGCTAAAGAAAGAGTTCATCAACATACTCCTTGCACTACTTTAATCCTCTTCCTGCTTAGGCCCTAAAATTTAAAATGCAATACAAACAAAATGCGTCTATAAATTTATATAGTAACTACACAAACAAATGCAAACTCATTCTTAGTAACCATAAAATTACCTTCTGTTATCTATCACTTTGTGAGTTATAGTTTCATTGGCAGAGTCAACAGCACAGAATAACACTGCTTCTCTTCCTACCCCTGTGTCACTGCTGCTCTCCTGGATAGAGCAGCAATCAATACTCTTGAGGATAAACAAATGATTAAAGGCCAAGGTGAACTACTGTAAATAGGGATCACAATATCTGTTTTTGCTCTGAATATAATTTTCAAAAAAAATCAGTGTCGACTTTTTGGGCACCTGGTTCGAATCATAATCTAATCAATGTTCTTTTGTTTCTCTGATTTCACATTCTTAAAATCTTCTTTAGAAAGAGTGAGCTTGTAAACAAGTACAAAGTAAACAGTACAATAGAGGTAAGTTTGAATGGATTTATTATTGTAACGTGTAAATTGGATACACATAACTACAGAATAAAACATCATGGGAATTTTAGCTGCAAAGTCACAAGAATTTTAAAACTTTTTCTTACTTAATATTAGTTCAATATCCAAACAGGGTCACTGGTTTGGTGCATATGAGATTCACAAAGTTTCAGAAGCTTGGTATTGTATAATAATGTAGTTCAAGAGGAATAAAGAGGAGGAAATATTTTTTTTAATCTTTAATTCCTCATAAATATAAATAAATTAATTTTTCCATAAATTATGTTCTATGTAATATTCAATTTTTATTTTTAGATGAAGAAAATAAATCAGAGAGTAGAAACAGATTCCCAGTGTATTTTATGCATTAAAACTCTGATTACAAGGCTAAACTATTCTGATTTTAGTTTTACTTTGTTAGTTTATTGTTGTTTGGTAATATCAATGAGTAGTCAGTGTGGTTGATGATCATTCTACTTATACTTGAAGTTGAGAAATTTTCTTATGCAATATAAAATATTATAATATCTCATTACACTTGCATGGTAACACTTAACTAGATTCATTTTTTGATTATTTATTATTTAGTCAAACTGGTGGATCTAAATGAAGATACCTTGGGAATGCAATACAACTGCAGAAATTAGAATTTTAATACAAGCTTCGACAAATAAAGGCAAGGAAATTGCTCAGGAAGTAGATTAAAATGGCAAAGAGAGGAAAGATATTAAATAAGAGATAAAATATATATAAAATCAATACAGGTGGGCCGACATCCAACTAATAGCACCATCAAAGATATAATAAAAGACAGTTTCCTTTAACAGAAGGCTCAATGCCCAGCATAATGTGTGGGGAAAAAAAACTAGGCCCATAATTGTGAAGTTTTCATAACACCAAGGATAATGTAATGACTTCAAAAGCTTCTTAAAAGAAACAAATAGTTCATCTCTAAAGCAACAAAAAACAGATTAGCATCAACTGCACATCTGTATAATTGTATGCTAGAAATTAATACAGCAATACCTTTGAAGATTTGAGAAATAATGATTTAAATCTAGAATTACATACCCAGCTTATTTCTTGATCAAACTTGAAGCTAGAAGAGATATATTTTCATATTTGGAAGGCATGCAGATTTACCTCCCTTTCTTTAGAAGCTACTGGGGGACAGACTCCTGGTATTTAAACCAAGGAAGAGGAAGACATAGAATATAGGAGTGTGTTGAAGTGGTGACTCAAGATATCAGTGGTGCAGTGGCCTTGGAGAGCGATGAGTCCAAGTGGGACCAGGACTGGGGAGGGGGTTCTGGGAAAAAAGGAGAGTCCCAGAGGTTTAATAGTATCCTTGGGAATTTGGAACAATTTAAGGAAACAATGAAGGCAGTCAATACAAGAAAAAGATGGCAAGTAGAAACTCCAGAATAAAACAAAACAACACAGAATCCAACAAAACAGTAAATCTGTACACAAAAGGAAATGCAATTATAGTACATTATTGGTTATACAACATATAATATTTGTATAGTCATAACAATATAACCATTGATATTCTGTACACAAAAAATGCTGAGGGGCATAATTATGCTTTACAGCACAGAACAGAAATTCCATTACTTTCATTAAAAGGGAAGCGCATATGGCAGAATTTGAGAGTTGAAATAAGGAAAGGAAAGATACAGGTAAAAAAAGGGAGTTGGTCATCCTTATTTTTCACTGGAGGGAGTTAAGAATTTGGTTTACTGATGAATCAAAAAATAAAGGTGCTTGCACCTTATTTAAAGTTATAAAAGTAACCACTTGAAAGACTAGACAGTAGTGCTATGGGGGAAGGGATGTAAAGTGGTATTAGAGGGTTATTTAATTTAATCCATCAATTATAGAAGAAATAAATATTCTTCATAAAATTTCACTCAATATGTATTTGTTGACTGAAGGAAAAAAGGAAGTAAGAACAATGACTTGGCAGCAGAGCGCCTGGTCTACCAATGATGCTGGCCTGCCAGATTCCTACCTTCCACCGAGAGTTGACTGGCTATTCTGGACCATGCACCGCTGAAGCAGTATACAAAAAATGACTTAATAGAGATCATGATAAAATATGAGAGAACAACATGTTGAATAAGGGAAATCAAAAATACGAGTAACAAAATAGAAGTATGTACACATTGCTGTGGGCTTACAAAGAGTGGAGGAGGGCTTCCCTGGTGGCACAGTGGTTAAGAGTCTGCCTGCCAATGCAGAGGACACGGGTTCGAGCCCTGGTCTGGGAAGATCCCACATGCCGCGGAGCAACTAAGCCCGTGAGCCACAACTACTGAGCCTGCGCATCTGAAGCTTGTGCTCCGCAACAAGAGAGGCCACGACAGTGAGAGGCCCACGCACCGCGATGAAGAGTGGCCCCCCGCTTGCCGCAACTGGAGAAAGCCCTCGCACAGAAACGAAGACCCAACACAGCCAAAAATAAATAAATAAATAAATAAATAAAAAAAAAAAAAAAAAAAAAAAGAGTGGAGGAACTGCACCTTGTGAGGAAGAATCATTAAAGTAGCCGACAGCTAGTGACCTTTGAGTAGACTCTTTAAGCAAATCTATATAAATTAATTATAAAAACCATGGTGTGATTGGTGGGGGTGGAGTTTAGGGAGGATATTCCATATGTAGGAAACAGCATGTGGAAATATGGCCTGGGGTGCTCATAATTAAAAGTGGCTACGAAGAGTAAACTACAGAAATGAAGATGCAAAGAGAAATGATTGTTCAACCCAAGTCAGGAGTGATAACAGGTCATGCTTTGAATGGCCTTACATTTTATAGTAACAAGCTTGCAGCGCTATTCAAAGCATAACGGGAAGTCACTGAAAGCGCCTAGGTGGAGGAGCAGTGGGGTCAATCTTGTAACATCAAGCTTCGGCCGTAGTGTCAGCAACAGGTTGACTGGGGTCCATTGTGCAATGGCAGGCATTTTGGAAGTGATTTAAAGAGAATATCCTTAAATGTTCCCCAGATAACATTTGTGTTCCTAAAGGAAAGTCTTCATGAAGGATTTGACAACAAACTTCGGAAATTCAGAGAGTGAATGAAAATAATTTTGGAAGAGTGGGCAACAAGAAAGGATAAAGAGAGCAAGGCCTTCAAGATGGCAGAGGAGTAAGACATGGAGATGACCTTCCTCCCCACAAATACATCAAAACTACATCTACATGTGGAACAACTCCTACAGAACACCTACTGAATGCTGGCAGAAGACCTCAGAGGTCCCAAAAGGCAAGAAACTCCCCCACGTACCTGGGTAGGGCAAAAGAAAAAGGAAAAACAGAGACAAAAGAATAGGGATGAGACCTGCACCTTGGGGAGAGAGCTGTGAAGGAGGAAAAGTTTCCACACACTAGGAAGCCCCTTCATAGGTGGAGATGGGGGGGTGGGAGGGGGGAAGCTTTGGAGCCATGGAGGAGAGCACAGCAACAGGGGTGCAGAGGGCAAAGTGGAGAGAGTTCGGCAAAAAGGATCAGAGCTGACCAGCACTCACCAGCCTGAGAGGCTTGTCTGCTCACCCACCAGGGCGGGTGGGGCCTGGGAGCTGAGGCTTGGGTTTCAGAGGTCAGACCCCAGGGGGAGGACTGGGGTTGGCTGCATGAACACAGCCTGAAGGGGGCTAGTGCACCATGGCTAGCCAGGAGGGAGTCCGGGAAAGAGTCTGGACCTGCCTAAGAGGCAAGAGACCATTGTTTCAGGGTGCATGAGGAGAGGGGATTCAGAGCACTGCCTAAACGAGCTCCAGAGATGGGAGCAAGCCACGGCTATCAGCGCGGACACCAGAGAAGGGCATAAAATGCTAACGCGGCTGCGGCAGCCACCAAGAAACCTATGTGCAAGCACAGGTCACTAGCCACACCTCCCCTCATGGGAGCCTGGGCAGCCCTCCACTGCCAGGGTCCCGTGATCCAGGGACAACGTCCCCAGGAGAACATACAGTGCGCTTCAGGCTGTTGCAATGTCACACTGGTCTCTGCCACCACAGGCTCGCCCTGCATTCCATACCCCTCCCTGCCCCTGGCCTGAGTGAGCCAGAGCCCCCTAATCAGCTGCTACTTTAACCCCATCCTGTGTGGGCAGGGAACAGACACCCTCAGGTGACCTACACGCAGAGGTGAGCCAAATCTAAAGCTGAACCCCAAGAGCTGTGCAAACAAAGAAGAGAAAGGGAAATTTCTCCCAGCAGCCTCAGGAGCAGCGGATTAAATCTCCATAGTCAACTTGATGTACCTGCATCTGTGGAATACCTGAATAGACAAAGAATCATCCCAAAATTGAAGCGGTGGACTTTGGGAGCAACTGTAGACTTAGGGTTTGCTTTCTGCCTCTAATTTGTTTCTGGTTTTATGTTTACCTTAGTTTACTATTTAGAGCTTATTATCATTGGTAGAATTGTTTGGTGATTTGGTTGCTCTCTTCCTTTTTTTTTAATATATATATATTTTTTCCTTTTTCTCTTTTGGTGAGTGTGTATGTGTATGCTCCTTTGTGTGATTTTTGTCTGTATAGCTTTGCTTTTGCCATTTGTCCTAGGGTTCTGTCATTTTTTTTTTTTTTTTTTAGTATAGTTTTTAGCACTTATTATTGCTGGTAGATTTATTTATTATTTGGTTTGGTTGTTCTCTTCTTTCTGTCTGTCTTTATATTTTTTTAATTACTTTTTTATTTTTAATAATATTTTTCTATTTTAATAACTTTATTTTATTTTATTTATTTATTTTTTCTTTCTTTCTTTCTTTCTTTTTTTCCTCCGTTTTCTTCTGAGCTGTGTGGCTGACAGGCTTGTGGTGCTCTGGCCGGGTGTCAGGCCTGAGGCTCTGAGGTGGGAGAGCCGAGTTCAGGACATTGGTCCACCAGAGACCTCCCAGCCCCAAGTAATATCAAATGGCGGAAGCTCTCCCAGAGATCTCCATCTCAAGGCTAAGACCCACCTCCACTCAATGACCAGCAAGCTACAGTGCTGGACACCGTATGCCAAACAACTAGCAAGACAGGAACACAACCCCATCCATTAGCAGAGAGGCTGCCTAAAATCATAATAAGTTCACAGACACCCAGAACACACCACTGGACGTGGTCCTGCCCAACAGAAAGACAAGATCCAGCCTCATCAACCAGAACACAGGCACTAGTCCCCTCCACTAGGAAGCCTACACAACCCACTGAACCAACCTTACCCACTGGGAGCAGACACCAAAAACAATGGGAACTATGATCTTGCAGCCTGAGAAAAGGAGACCCCAAACACAGTAAGTTAAGCAAAAGAGAAGACAGAGAAATACATAGCAGAAGAAGGAGCAAGGTGAAAACGTACCAGACCAAACAAATGAAGAGGAAATAGGCAGTCTACCTGAAAAAGAATTCAGAGTAATGATAGTAAAGATGATCCAAAATCTTGGAAATAGAATGGAGAAAATACAAGAAACATTTAACAAGGACCTAGAAGAACAAAGAGCAAATAAACAATGATGAACAACACAATAAATGAAATTAAAAATTCTCCAGAAGGAATCAATAGCAGAATAACTGAGGTAGAAGAACGGATAAGGGACCAGGAAGATAAAATTGTGAAAATAACTACCGCAGAGCAGAATAAAGAAACAAGAATGAAAAGAATTGAAAACAATCTTAGAGATCTCTGGGACAGCATTAAATGCACCAACATTAGAATTATAGAGGTCCCAGAAGAGGAAGAGTAAAAAAAAAGGGACTGAGAAAATATTTGAAGAGATTATAGCTGAAAACTTCCCTAATATGGGTAAGAAAATAGTAAATCAAGTCCAGGAAAATCAGAGAGTCCCATACAGGATAAATCCAAGGAAAACATGCCAAGACACATATAGATCAAACTATCAAAAATTAAATACAAAGAAAAAATATTAAAAGCAGCAAGGGAAAAGCAACAAATAATATACAAGGGAATATCCACAAGGTTAACAGCTGATTTTTCAGCAGAAACTCTGCAAGCCAGAAGGGAGTGGCAGGACATATTTAAAGCGATGAAAGGCAAAAACCTACAACCAAAATTATTCTACCCAGGAAGGATCTCATTCAGATTCGATGGAGAAATTAAAACCTTTACAGACAAGCAAAAGCTAAGAGAATTCAGTGCCACCAAACCAGCTTTACAACAAATGCTAAAGGAACTTCTCTAAGCAGGAAACGCAAGAGAAGGGAAAGACCTACAATAACAAACCCAAAACAATTAAGAAAATGGTAATAGGAACATACATATCGATAATTACCTTAAATGTAAATGGATTAAAGGCTCCAACCAAAAGACACAGACTGGCTGAAAAGATACAAAAATAAGACCTGTATATATGCAGTCTACAAGAGACCCACTTCAGACCTAGGGACACATACAGAGTGAAAGTGAGGGGATGGAAAAAGATATTCCATGCAAATGGAAATCAAAAGAAAGCTGCAGTTGCAATTCTCATATTAGACAAAATGGACTTTAAAATAAACACTATTACAAGAGACAAAGAAGGACACTACATAATGACCAAGGCATCAATCCAAGAAGAAGATATAACAATTGTAAATATTTATGCACACAACATAGGAGCACCTCAATACATAAGGCAAATACTAACAGCCATGAAAGGGGAAATCAACAGTAACACAATCATAATAGGGGACATTAACACGCCACTTTCACCAATGGACAGATAATCCAAAATGAAAATAAATAAGGAAACACAAAGTTTAAATTATACATTAAACAAGATGGACTTAATTGATATTTACAGGACATTCCATCCAAAAACAACAGAATACACTTTCTTCTCAAGTGCTTATGGAACATTCTCCAGGATAGATCATATCTTGGGTCACAAATCAAGCTTTGGTAAATTTAAGAAAATTGAAATTATGTAAAGTATCTTTTCCACAACACTATGAGACTAGATATCAATTACAAGAAAAAAGCGGCAAAAAATACAAACACATGGAGGCTAAGCAATACACTACTAAATAACCAAGAGGTCACTGAAGAAATCAAAGGGGAAATAAAAAAAATACTTAGAAACAAATGACAATGAAAACACGACATCCCAAAACCTATGGGATGCAGCAAAAGCAGATCTAAGAGGGAAGTTTAAAGCAATACAGTCCTACCTCAAGAAACAAGAAACATCTCAAATAAACAACCTAAACTTACACCTAAAGCAATTAGAGAAAGAAGAACAAAAAAACCCCAACGTTAGCAGAAGGAAAGAAATCATAAAGTTCAGATAAGAAATAAATGAAAAAGAAATGAAGGAAATGATAACAAAGATCAATAAAACTAAAAGTTGGTTTTTGAGAAGATAAACAAAATTGATAAACCATTAGCCAGACTCATCAAGAAAAAAGGGAGAAGACTCAAATCAATAGAATTAGAAATGAAAAAGGAGAAGTAACAACTAACACTGCAGAAATACAAAGGATCATAAGAGATTACCACAAGCAACTATATGCCAATAAAATGGACAATCTGGAAGAAATTGACAAATTCTTAGAAAAGCACAACCTTCTGAGACTGAACCAGGAAGAAATAGAAAATATAAAGAGACCAATCACAAACACTGAAATTGAAACTGTGATTAAAAATCTTCCAACAAAGAAAAGCTCAGGACCAGATGGCTTCACAGGCAAATTCTATCAAACATTTAAAGAAGAGCTAACACTTATCCTTCTCAAACTCTTCCAAAATATAGCAGAGGGAGGAACACTCCCAAACTCATTCTATGGGGCCACCATCACCGTGATACTAAAACCAGACAAAGATGCCACAAAAAACCAAAACTACAGGCCAATATTACTGATGAACATAGATGCAAAAATCCTCAACAAAATACTAGCAAACAGAATCCAACAGTACATTAGCAGGATCATACACCATGATCAAGTGGGGTTTATCCCAGGGACGCAAGGATTCTTCAATATACACAAATCAATCAATGTGATACACCATATTAACAAATTGAAGGATAAGACCATATGATCATCTCAATAGATGCAGGAAAAGATTTCGACAAAATTCAGCACCCATTTTTTCTGATAAAATCCCTCCAGAAAGTAGGCATAGAGGGAACTTACCTCAACATAATAAAGGCCATATATGACAAACCCACAGCCAACATCATTCTCAATAGTTAAAAACTGAAACCATTTCCACTAAGATCAGGAACAAGACAAGGTTGCCCACAAGGTTGCCCACTCTCACCACTATTATTCAACATAGTTTTGGAAATTTTAACCACAGCAATCAGAGAAGAAAAAGAAATAAAAGGAATCCAAATCAGAAAAGGAGAAGTAAATCTGTCACTGTTTGCAGATGACATGATACTATACATAGAGAATCCTAAAGATGCTACCAGAAAACTACTAGAGCTAATCAATGAATTTGGTAAAGTAGCAGGATAAAAAATTAATGCACAGAAATCTCTTTCATTCCTATACACTCATGATGAAAAATCTGAAAGAAATTAAGGAAACACTCCCATTCACCACTGCAACAAAAAGAAGAAAATACCAAGAAATAAACCTACCTAAGGAGACAAAAGACCTGCATGCAGAAAAGTATAAGATACTGATGAAAGAAATTAAAGATGATACAGATGGAGAGATATATCATGTTGTCAGATTGCAAGAATCAACAGTCTGAAAATGACTATACTACCCAAAGCAATCTACAGATTCAATGCAATCCTTATCAAACTACCTGTGGCATTTTTCACAGAACCAGAACAAAAAATTTCACAATTGTATGGAAACACAAAAGACCCCGAATAGCCAAAGTAATCTTGAGAAAGAAAAAGAAAGAGTTGGAGGACTCAGGCTCCCTGACTTCAGACTATACTACAAAGCTACAATAATCAAGACAGTATGGTACCAGCACAAAAACAGAAATATAGATCAATGGAACAGGATAGAAAGCCCAGAGATAAATCCACGTACTTATGGTCACCTTATCTTTGATAGAGGAGGCAAGAACATACAATGGAGAAAAGACAGCCTCTTAAATAATTGGTGCTGGGAAAACTGGACAGCAACATGTAAAAGAATGAAATTAGAACACTTCCTAATGGCATACACAATAATAAACTCAAAATGGATTAAAGACCTAAATGTAAGGCCAGACACCATAAAACTCTTAGAGGAAAACGTAGGCCAAACACTACATGACATAAATAACAGCAAGACCTTTTTGATCCACCTCCTAGAGAAATGGAAATAAAAACAAAAATAAACAAATGGGACCTAATGAAACTTAAAAGCTTTTGCACAGCAAAGGAAATCATAAATAAGACAAAAAGACAGCCCTCAGAATGGGAGAATATATTTGCAAATGAAGCAACTGACAAAGGATTAATCTCCAAAATATACAGGCAGCTCATGCAGCTCAATATCAGAAAAACAAACAACCCAATTCAAAAACGAGCAGAAGACCTAAATAGACATTTCTCCAAAGAAGATATACAGATTGCCAACAAACACATGAAAGGATGCTCAACATCACTAATCATTAGAGAAATGCAAGTCAAAACTACAATGAAGTATCACCTCACACCGGTCAGAATGGCCATCATCAAAAAATCTACAAACAACAAATGTTGTAGAGGGTGTGGAGAAAAGGGAACCCTCTTGCACTGTTGGTGGGAAAGTAAATTGATACAGCCACTATGGAGAACAGTATGGAGGTTCCTTAAAAAACTAAAAATAGAACTACCATATGACCCAGCAATCCCACTACTGTGCATATACCCTGAGAAAACCATAATTCAAAAAGAGTCATGTGTCACAATGTTCATTGCAGCTGTATTTACAATAGCCAGGACATGGAAGCAACCTAAGTGTCCATCAACAGATGAATGGATAAAGAAGATGTGGCACATATATACAATGAAATATTACTCAGCCATAAAAAGAAATGAAATTGAGTTATTTGTAGTGAGGTGGATGGACCTAGAGACTGCCATACAGAGTGAATAAGTCAGAAAGAGAAAAACAAATACTGTATGCTAACACATATATATGGAGTCTAAAAAAAAAAAAAAAAGAAATGGTTCTGATGAACCTAGGGGCAGGACAGGAATAAAGACGCAGGTGTAGAGAATGGACTTGAGAACACGAGGAGGGGGTAAGGTAAGCTGGGACGAAGTGAGAGAGTGGCATGGACATATACACACTACCAAATGTAAAATAGATAGCTAGTGTGAAGCAGCCGCATAGCACAGGGAAATCAGCTCGGTGCTTTGTGTCCACCAAGAGGGGTGGGGTCGGGAGGGTGGGAGGGAGACGCAAGAGGGAGGACATATGGGGATATACGTATACATATATAGCTGATTCACATTGTTATAAAGCAAAAACTAACACACCATTGTAAACAATTATACTCCAATAAAGATGTTAAAAAAAAAAAAGAAAGGATAAAGAATAATAAAAAAAATGTCCTGGCGGAGACTGATAACTCAACACAGAATGATTTGCCAGCAGCAGGCACATTGTCAAGGCCAAGTAAATTAATGTAAAATAATGGTTAGTGAAGTGGTTTCCATTAGAACAAAGTTTTCTCATAACTGAGATTCTCACATACAAAGCAGCAAAATAAAAGGGCCTCAGAGGAAGTTTAGTGGGTGAAGTCAATTTCAGCATAGAGTTAGTGAAACGGGGAGAGGTAAGAAAGAACATTTCATTTTCATTCCTAATGTAGTAATCTCAGATCTTTTCCTTTTTAAAAAAGAAAACGAAGAAAAATAACTTATACATTGGGTAGTAGTAAAGAATTTGAATAAACTTTTGAGTCATTTAAGGTTTTTCAAGTCAAAATCTCAAGGTAAGGAGCAATAATCATCATTTCATACTATTCACAGATGTTTTTTAGGTCCATCCTCTGAAAGATGAGCCATCGTTAGTCTATTTTAGGGATTTGCATAGTACAACCATTTGCTAATATCACTAATTTTTCTTAGTAACTTAGATTCACAGTCAATAAAAACTCTATTCAGCAACTCTGCCAAGGAAATTGATATTGCTACTTCCAAAATTGATTTTTTTGACCCAAGGCTTCTTAATTTTTTTTTAAACTAGAGCCAGCTATTAGACTATGCTTAAGAGACTTTCACAAGAGAGGAGAGGAAACATACAATTCTGTATTTAAAATATGTTATTTTTATTATTGTTATGAAAATGTTAATTTCCTAAGGGAATGGAGTTTAAATGAACACTCTGGAGTCCATTTCCTAGGCCAATCAATAATGACCTCATGTGCATGAAAAAGAGAGTACCTGTGCATTTCAAGGTAAAATTTATGGCAGCCATATAAGTAAAAGGATAAGACTTTCTAACATCAGACAGCAAACACAGGTTTACGTTGAAATAATTCAGCATCTCATAAGTCCTCATATTCCTACACAAATGTGTATTCTCACTAAATAAAGCTTGGGATCAATCAGAAATCTAGGTCTCCTGACATTAACGTTTGAGAATTATCTGTTCCAAAACTCTCATAATACTATGCTTTTGAGGTCAAATAGCTGGTATCTCATTTGCAAAGAGGAGCTGGAATTTGCTGGCTAGGTAAAAATGGAAGTGATTTTAACTGACCCATTAGAAAGTAGCAGAAGTGGTTTAGCATAATAACAAACTAGTTGGTAGGTTGCTAAATACTTTTATTCACAGAGGGGAGTGCCTTGGTTTGGGCAATGGTGTATTGCAAGAACTTCCTTTTTGAATATTTGTGTGTATCCTCAAAATAACTTCTCGTCATCCAGCAACGTTCAATTATACAGGTAAAGGCAGCTTTCAGAGCGTAGGTGTCCATCAGAAGTTAGGCAGAATGGACACTCCCAGTTCTTTTTGGATGGTGTGCCCTTACATGCATCTCTGGTTTGGCTGCATAGCTACTGCATGGTTATTCACATGTATTATCTACACAATAATGCTTCATTTACATAGCTTTTTATATGCATGCTACAACTGCCAACATTTCAGAGTTAAAACAATATTGGAATTAAATACGAACAGAAGAAAAGAAAATTTAATAGTTGAGACAGAAAAAAGATGCTCTCATGTGTGATTAGAAAATGATGGGGATTTGATGAAGTAGAAAGATATGGAAAGCTGTTCTGGATGCCAACTGCTTGCAGGGGATCTTGCATCAGTGATAGTGACAAGTGATGACAGCTTGCATCAGAAAAGAATCTCTGCCATTTTGGTAAGTGTACAAAGTAAGAAAGTTCAAATCCATTGATGAACTTAAAGAAACAGCTGACAGTAAGGGAGGAAGCAAAGTTATTTGTTGTTTTAAAATGGACATGAGGGGGGACTTCCCTGGTGGTCCAGCAGTTAAGACTTTGCCTTCCAATGGGGGGGGCGGGGTTCGATCCCTGGTTGGGGAACGAAGATCCCACATGCCTTGTGGCCAAAAAACCAAAACATAAAACAGAAGCAGTATTGTAATAAGTTCAATAAATACTTTAAAAATGGTCCACATCAAAGGAAAAAATCTTAAAAAAAATGGACATGAGATATCTATATTTTGCTGCTCACTTATTAGAGTTGGAAATTGGAAATGGGTCCCTCCAGAAGAGTTAAAATAGAAAGCAAACCGAAGACCAAAATAAATAGCTATTCATTTGTGTTTTCTACAACTTGTTATAAGCAAAATTCCTTGCTAAATATTTATTTTCAAATTATTTGAGTAATAGTAAATGGTAAGACAGTTTCGAGTGTGGGATGAGTTCTGATTTTATTTTCTTTAGAAATCTCATGTTGGAGGGATAAATGTAAAGATACGTGAAACTGAGGCAAGCCACCCATCAATTCGGATTTTATGTGGATTCTGTTGTATTGAGGCAGGAGGTAGATGGGCCCCAGGCTGAGTAGCTGGAGTTTCTCTCCTGTGGACAGATACTTCAAAATAGCAGGAATGAGAGAGGAGCTGAGCCCTGCCCAGATAAGAAATAAAAGACCACATATTCTTCATTCTCGAAGTCAAGGAGGCTTCCCCAACTACACGTGCACATAAAGGCTCCTTGGAGGTCAAAAAGGGAGGGGACAACACCCCACAGTAAGTGATGTCAACCTACCCATAGGCCTCTTCGCTAGAATCCATCTTGGCTAAGAGATGCGTGCACACACATGGGAGGACGCTGAGATAAACCAAATACAGACTCAGAACCAGGCAAAGCAAGATGATGGGCCAAAGGAAACCCGGAAGAAATGCCCCATAAAAGTGATTCAAACTACCACGGGGGCGCGACTCTCTCTCTGAGCCCGCCTGTGTGTCTATCCACACATACTCTTTTTCCTCCTAATAAACACTACTTGTTTCACTACTTTCCATCTCTATGTGGAAATTCATTTCTACACAGCTGATGGGCCAGGGGCTTGTCACTGGCCACTGATCCCTAGTGGTCTAGTGCAGGGGTCCCCAAGCCCCTGGGCCAGGACCGGTACCGGTCCGCAGCCTGTTAGGAACCAGGCCACACAGCAGGAGGTGAGCGGCGGGCAAGTGAGTGAACTTTCATCTGCCCCTCCCATCGCTCCCTATCGCTGGCATTACCAACTGGACCATCCATCCCCTGCCCCCATCTTCCACGAAACCGGTCCCTGGTGCCAAAAAGGTTGGGGACCACTGGTCTAGTGGTTAGGATTCAGTGCTCTCACTGCCGCGGCCTGACTTCAGTCTCTGGCCAGGAACCGAAATCCTGCTTCAAGCTGCTGCAGGTCGAGGCCACCCAAGGTCAGTATGGCAGTCATAGTGATCAAGGAAACTGTTCACAGAGTAGGATGAGAGAAGGTTAAAGAGAGCCTGTTATTTAGAATAATAACAAAGGAAGGTTTGTGCAATCTGGTGCAATTAAAGATCAGGGGATGTGGTTTAAATTTTACTACCATGTTTAGTAAGGTGATGAAGGTGGGACATACGTTTCTATTATTACTAAATATCTCATACATGGGAGAAAAACATATATAAACCAGTCCAACATCCTATCAGAAATGGAAGTCTGGTGGCCTTCTTGAATGTGAATTTGTATTTTCTTTGCGGAAGATTTCAAATGCAGCACGGATATTGCAAATGGTTTGTTTGATTTTTTTATACCGTTAATTTTTTAAAATTAAGAAGTAAAGCATTTATGCTTTATAAAAGTTGAACATTTTAGAAAAGAGTAATGAAGAAAATAAATATGATACAATTAGATGAATTCTTAATGTGCTTATTTTATAAATTCAAGAGAATGTTTTCAGATGGAAATGTTGTATGCTTTATAATTTTCACAACTATCACATTATATTCCAAATGGAATTAATCATAATTTACATTGTGATTATCATTTACATTTATGGTGCTTTTCTTTCAACTCAATGCTTTTCATATAATTTCTATTGTACGGAGTAGTTGGTGCAGATATTATATGATTTTGCCGAAATATCTGAGAAGTAAACTGAAAAAGATATATAAAATTTGTCTAGCAATTTAATACTAATAACCTAACGTATGAGGAAATCAATATGCTGAGGCAAAAAGCAAGCAATGCTAGTAAAAAATATTATGGACATTTTAGGGAAGATATCTCACAGTCAAAATCACATATTATTTTTAGAAAACAGTAGAACAATTAAACATAGTTTACTTCCTTTATAACAAGTCTTTACTTAAGGATCATACATTTTATTATTAAAATGCTTTCTGTTCTAGTAGTTCATTAATAAAACTGTCTTTTCTTTGCTCTGGTTTGCCGAGCAATTCACATGAAAGGGGTTCGTATATTCAGGAGAAAATAGTTTACATTGAACGACCAAGGCAGAAAAATGGAAATTCAAGGGTAACCGAGTTTTAAACATATGATCCTCTTTATGTATTTCTTTTAGAAGTTTCTATTTTGTAGGTGAGATCAATTTGGATTCCTTTTTAATATACATCTTGGAAAAAATTAACAAACCATAGTCAATTATTTTGGGAAGGGACAAATACTCCTTTTCTATCAATCAGTGTAGCTCAGATTTTGCTGGGTTGAACAAATGGTTACTGGATGCCGACCAGGGCAAGAAGTTGCTTCCCAAAGGGAGAGCTGAGGGCCTCTTTGGGAATCCAGCCTTGCTCAGCTTCTCAATCTGATTGCCCTGGTCTGATGCTCTGGCGGGGTCGCCCAGCTCTAGTGTGCAAGTTGCCGTTTACACGCCTGGACAGCTGGATCGATTGTTCGGCCATCAGCCCCTCCGCTCTGCTCTGAGCGAAGTGCTGCTCTAACCTGGCAGGATTCTGGCCCCGCAGGTGGGGGACCCGCACTTTCCACCTCATCCCTCGTGGGGCGTGAAGCCACACCCTTACTGCTCTTTGCAGGAATATTTTCAATAATACATTAACTAGGACTAACTTCTCTGGACAAAATATATGTTGATTTCCGACTCCAGTGATCTACAGCCTTTTATGTGCTCTTTATACCTCACAGACGGAAGGAAAAGGCATGAGAAGAAAACGGAAAAAGTGTGGTTGAAGGATAGGAAAGGAAGAGTTCGTTGTGAGAAGAAGGGATGGAGGAAAGTGGGAGTGGCTGGCTGGGTCAGAGGGGTCCGTTTCCCACACTTGCTTCCACTTAGTTTCCTAAATAGTTTTCTAAAGCAGGTTGAGTTTCTGCATTGCTAATACTGCTTGCCCCTTAGGGTACCGTTCAGTGCTGACTTCAAGGTGAGAGCCTTTAGGCTTTCTTCTGCCTGGGTGTGTGCCAGACTGTGCTGTTTGCCATTTCTCCTTTTCCTGGCATCCTCGCCAGGAAGGGCCAAGCCTGGTCAGAAAGGGGAGAAATAAAGAGGCCTTTTTTGACTCTGCTGTGACACAGCTGCTGGGCAGCCTTTAGGAATATCTCCCTTTTGACCCTGCTCTGCTCACTCCAAGTTGGAGGATGGTAATCCTCAAGTCCAGATGACGATTCAAAACAAAAAAGATCATTTCAAAGTGAGAGTTACAGAAAAAGAAAGGCACGCTTCTCTTATCTCTTGTAGAGTCAAACTAAAATACAAATTACAAGGATGGGGAATAACGTTTTTGTCTCTATTCGTATTTCTTGGGTTATATACTGGGGAGTGTTTTTGTTTTCAAAGTCAAGTTCATATAGGGCAATCATAAGATGCACTTAAGTGAGTGATGTACTTGATTAAGCAAGAAATGAGAGAGGTGAAATATGCCCATTTGTGGTGGTAGAGAGCACTTTGAGATCATGGGAAGGAGTTTGAACTAGGTGCTTAATAAATGCAGTCTCTTTGGAAATTCACCAATATTTAAACAGCTTTATATAAGCCTGAGAGCAAGAGCAGAAGGAAGACTGACCAGGAAAAGAAAGAATGCTCACAGGCAGCAAGGCACTGTGGGTAAGAGTTCAACGGTCAGGGTCCAAATTGCAGCTTTACGTTTTACTGGCTATGTGATTGTGGGCAAGTTGCTTAACCTCTCTGTTTCAATTTCTTCAGCTGCACAATGGGAATGATGATGATAATAGTGCATATCTCACAGAGTTGTGAGGATTAAAAACATTCTATATGAAAAGTGCATATAATGTAGAAAGCATCACAGAGCAATTATTATTGAAAATAATTATTTTCAATAAGGTTTTATTAATCAAAGAACATTAGGTTTGTAATAGAATAATTTTATCTGTAGGAATTTCTATACTAAAGGGTAGTAAGTACAGAGGCAACATGAGGTATACATTATGGGTCAGTGTATTGCTTTTATATCTTTAATTATGCTTCATTTCCTAACAGTAGCTTAAGTACCCTACTATTATTGGTCCTTATCAATGCAGAGAACACTCTAATACAGGCAAACTTGTCAGAGCAAAGTTGGGCATTTATCTGCTTATGGAAAAGGCTAAGATAACTTAGCCTTTGGTCTACACATCATTGATGTTTGTATTTTCTCATTTAGAAATAGAACATTTATGAAAAAATTAATTAATTAAAAAAAAAAAAGAAATAAGGCATTCAATTCCTAATCACCTGGCTGACAAGGACTTTTTAAGAACCTTGTTGATAGCCATCATGACTATTCTCCACACCCATAACCTTAAATTTTCTAGTATCTATTAAAGCTCATAAACTATAGGTTGGTGTACACAAATCATTTTTAAGGTGATATAAGAACAAGAACATATAACCCATTCCATCCAAAACATGACCACCAGATGCAGAAATGTGCGTTATTGCCATTTAGATACTTCAGTGATCTACTAGATAGTTTTAGAAATACTGTTAATATTTACATGGCTGAACCTATATTTAGTGTTCTGTAGATGAAGTCAAAAGTACGCTTTGCCTTTAAGGGTGAAAACGACAATCAGAAAACAAAGGAAATATTGTAAAAGAAGAATTTGTGTTTGATTTTTGAAGGCCACACTTTGTCCCAAATGAAGACTAGGAGGCTTCTAAATGTCTTTTGTTTACAGAATCAGGGATAAGGCTACAAATTATCAAATATACTTCCTGAAAATACTGGAAATTTTTAGTTTGAGATTGCTTCCTGTGTTAGGGCCCTGCGGAGGGGTGTGATGCCATTTTTAATGCTTGTTCTAATAGATATTTGTCATGACTCTAAATCATCTAATATTATCAGTCAAACTGACTTATTCTCTTGATCTTCAACGGAAAATAATTTAAGCTATTTTCTTCCCTGAAATTTTCATTCAGTATCTTCTGTAACTGACTTTTAATATACTTCTAATATCAGTAACTTTCACAATATCAGATGCAAGTTCATAGTTCATTCAACTTGTGAGTTTTTATTGACTATTAAATTGACAAATATACTGTTCTCCTGCCCCGCTGCATGGGATTACGCACATGTTAAGAATGAACATTTTTAGGGAATTGAACTCTACATTTCCCTGGAATAAAACAAATTATTTTACACTGGAAAGCTTTTCTGTCTTGTTTTTATTGAATTGAAACCAAGAAAGAAGGCACATTCTTTTGAAATGAATGAATGGTGCTCAACATTGACACTGAACAAAGAGAAGAAAAGATACCGCCCTTTGCCCACCATCTTTGTTTCTGATTGAAACCAAAAATGGAGTTAAAGCTCTGCTTTATGGTGTATGCAGAGCTCCAGATAAATGCTGATTGCTAACGTGGATGTCATGCCTATGTCCCTTGGGTACCCTATCACACGTACGGTCTTCTCAAGAATGGGTGTGGTTCTGAGAACTCTGATGGAGGCTATACCAACACTGTCCCTCCATGAACAGTAATTGTCTGCTAAACAAACTCCATGGATACACCCTTTGAAAATGTTTGAGCCCTGATAACACTGCAGAATGGAGGATCAAAGGTCTTTTGGGAGCTGGTGAATGTTGGTTAGATCGTAAGATAGAGGAGTTCTAATCATGAGATTCAACTCTGTGAATCTCAGCTCCAACCATGTGATTTAAATTCTGTGCCATTTCAGTCAAATATGAATTCAAACTAATTGTAAAATTCTGGACAAAACAGTTTCTTGTTGGGCAATCTAATTTTTATGATGATGTAAGCACACTAACTTATCAGAAATTTGTCTACTACGAGAGTCCAAATCAAAAGCTCTACTATCAATTATAAAAAGCTTCCATATGTAAAATGTCTGTAAATCTGCATCCCTTCCCAATAGATTGCTTGTTCTTTGTGTTATTATGGCTTAGATTTCATTTTATGTACATGTTTGTTTCTAGATATGGAATGCCCTAAGTAACTCTTAAAAAAGGATATATGAAAAAGCAAAGGATTTTAGTTAATCTTGCTCTTTGAATGTTTGAAAAGCTACATACAGTCACTTAATTAATTCTTTCAACATTTTATTTTATAGGGAAGAACTCCTAACTTGGTCACCTTGAGCAGTAATTAGTTATTTCTTCATTACCTCTCCTCATCCTGAGGTTTTAAATGTCTGTCTTGCACACAAATTCAGGTCACATTTTGTCATCAGGACCACTCACACAATGTCTTTCTCAGATTTCCTGTTGAATAGTGATCATCCATTATATGCTAACTGATCACCTCTTGGCTTTTTTTGGGAGCTGCCGAAAATGGTATACAAATGTTTCAAACAAAATTTTATAAACATAAACCGAGCTAATGCACTATTTCTCGGTATGGGATTCCACTTAATCCACTTGACTACTTGTAAAGAATGTGTCTGGACGATGACTCAAAGATCCTTTTTAAAAAAGCATTTGAATCATACTCAATGATTTATTCACATATCTATTTAAAAAATTCCATTGGTCATGCTAAAAAAGGTTGCAAGCCCTTTGACTTAAGTATTTCTATAATGGCTGTTAAAATCAATTCTGGCATTAAAGTCTCCCAGAATGAACAATGCATTGAGTGGAAAATTGATTACATGGTCAAAGAACAGTCCTTTGTGGCCTCATTTGCTTTTTCGATTAGCATAGCTGTCATGGCTGCTGCAGGTGGTCTTCAAAACTTATAGGGGAAAAAAAAAATCTGTCCTTGACACTTAGGTTTGTCTATAGATTTTGGGGAAAAAATATGTTTTTATTTGCTTATTAGAACCTACTGATGTAGGTACCGGTGTCAAGTTGAGTTTTGCTGAGATAAAGGAGAGATAAAAAGGGGAATGATTTGTGAGGAAAAATGAACTGAGTAATATAGAAATCCACTTCTAGGATTTTTAAGTTTATGGAAAATACATTCTTTTGTAAGGAAGATTCTCTGATCCTCACCACAGCCATACCTGTAGTAGAGTAGCTTACTTTTGGTAGAAAATCAGATGATGTATGAACTTGTGGAAGACAGTAGCTGAAAATGGGAACCGGTCACCTTTTCACCTTGATTTCTTTGTTTGCTTTTTCTTTTCCACCATCCAAAAGAAGCTTTCAGGCCAGGTCTCCTCCCTGGCATTCAGGGAGGGACTTAGCCACCTACATTGATCTTGTGCACTTTACCTTGAATCACAGCTATGGGTGTTTAATAAGTGCTTATTGAAGTGTGCTATCGATTTATCTTGGGTTAGTTCACTTACTTTATAATTTACTTATGTTTAACTTTTCCTTTCTAATGAGCAGTTTTCAGATCAAATCCTCCTAGGGTTCTGGAATGTTGATCTGCTCTGCTTGCTTGGAACCCTCTTTAGGAAAGACTCACATACTCTGTGGCTTTTCAGACTAGTAGCCAAAGGAGAACCAAAGGAAAACTTTCTACTTCTTGAGTATTGTATTAGTTTCCTATTGTGCTGCTGAAAGAATTTACCACTTATTGGCTTAAAACAACACAAATTAATTATCTTACAGTTCTGCAGGTCAGAGGTCTGGAGTGGGTCTCACTGGGCTGAAATGAAGATGTTGGCAGGGCTGCCTTCTTTCTGGAGGGTCTACTGGGGAATCTCTTTCCTTACTTCTTCCAACTTCTAGAAGCCACCTGCATTCCTTGACTCTTGTCCTCCTTCCATCTTCAAAGCCAGCAATGGCTGCTTGAGTCTTCTTCAGACTACGTCACTCTGACACCGACTCTGCTGCCTCCATCTTCCACTTAGAAAGACCCTTGTGATTACATTGGGCCCACCTGGATAATCCAGGATAATCTTCCCTTCCCAAGGTTAGCTGATTAGCAACCTTAATTCCATCTGCAACCTTAATTCTCCTTTGCCAGGTCAGATAACACATACACAGGTCCCAGGGATTAGGATGTAGACATCTTTGGGGGGCCATTATTCTGCCTATTGTACCTATATTCAGTCAAAGTAAACTTACTGCATCTACAGCATTTCTAATAACTATGCCATTATAGCCATGTTTTTGTTATAGGAAAGATACCACGTGTCTGGAGAAGGTGAATGGCTTTCCCACTAGCCTCTATATAGCTGGTCTTTGTATCTGCAGAAAGATCTATAATCTGATGTTTATTGACTCCTATGAGTTTTACACATGTAGGTATTTGAATCCTTTGAAATTCTATGTTAAATATTTTGGTAAGTGCATTTTCTATTTTCAAAGAAGTCATGGACAAAGTTTCATGATTATATACAATTCTGCATATCCCTACGTTCAAGTAGTATTGTTCTAAAACTATAGTTTTGATTCTTCCCTCCTCAGAAAACTACAACAGGTTCCAATGTTCTTAAATTTATATTAAAACTTAAATGCATTTGATTCAAGATCTTCTATCAGAATCTATTTAGCATTCTGGAAGGTGAACATGGAGATTCTGATATTCTACTCTGTTCTTAACTTTGACTAAGTACCATTGGTGACTAAATTACCAGTGAACCTTTCAATGAGGTTTTCGATTTCTATAACTTTGAATATCTTGCAAAGCACAAATATATTCCATGGTGGAAGCTAGGAGAACTGAAGTTTTGGGGGAAAGTTTTACCTTTCCACTGTCAATCAGTCCTGTTTTATTTATTTTTTATTATTCAATTTGATATTTCTGGTGGAAAACTCTTAAACTTTCCTAAATGCCTTTTGTTTTTTATGTCTAAGATAGTACTGAGGTGGTTTTGATGTCACAGGTAAATAGTGAAGAAAGAAGTAAATCTGTTGGAGACCAAATTTCTCTTGGAAACTCTCTTCATCTCCCCAAGTAGCTTATCTTCCTCTCACTTGGATGTAAATGAAAACTCCTATGCTTTCTTAGCTGATAATTAAGATTCTGGGTCTTAGAATGCTCAGATGTTAAAGGGAACACAGAAATATAGCAAGAAGCCTCTTCATGTTCCCTCTTTTCCCTCCGTGGAGATTCTAGGAGGCTAAGACTTGTGAAGCTTTTGTCCTTCATGTTCTTATCATTCCTCTGCTGAAAGACCCTC
Source organism: Balaenoptera acutorostrata (assembly GCF_949987535.1). NCBI lineage: Eukaryota > Metazoa > Chordata > Mammalia > Artiodactyla > Balaenopteridae > Balaenoptera > Balaenoptera acutorostrata. The sequence continues at coordinate 33,992,460 of NC_080081.1, forward strand.
AGAACCGTTTCATGCTACAGTGGTCTCTGTTGGGGCAGGCGGGTGAATGATCTGTGAGAATCTGTCCTGCTTCCTTCTCCCAAAGGAGCTTCCATGGGTGTGACCTTGGGAAGGAGTGGATGAATGAAGCTTTGGCACACTCTCTCTAGAAAGATTGTTAAGCCTCTCTCCATGCTACTGTCTAGCTGCCTATCACCTCCCATCCTTCAAATCACAGCTTATCGATTTTATTGTCTTTGCAGATACCTGCCAGGCCTCCAGTATAAGATAAAGTTTTAAATTCACTTTTTTTTTTTAATGTGGAGCATTTTTAAAGTCTTTATTGAATTTGTTACAATGTTGCTTCTGCTTTATGTTTTGGTTTTTTGCCATGAGGCATGTGGGATCTTAGCTCCCTGACCAGGGATCAAACCCGCACCCCCTGCATTGGAAGGTGAAGTCTTAACCATTAGACCACCAGGGAAGTCCCTAAACTCACTTTTTAATTAAATGACTTTTATTGAGCATTTCCTGGATGCAAGACACAATGTAGTGTGCCATGAAATAATGTCACATTGTAGCAATTTACATAGTACTTGTTCCCATTAAAGTGTAAAATATAGATTAAAAGATAAGGAAGAGAGAGACAGAGAATTGGAGAGTGAGAAAAAGACACAGTGGGTGGAGGGAGGGGGAAGGGAGAAAGAGAGAATGAGAGAGATATTAAATAATACCAATTAAAGAAATATCATAGGTCATTACATGATTAATTACCAAATGAGTGCTGTACATTTCAAGTGCCCTGGCTTCAGAGAATGGAGAGATCATTGTGAATTGGAGGGTGAGCTTGAAATAGTTTTGAAGGGTAGTTAGGTAGAGAGTGGAGAGTTGGGTTTCTGAGTAGGTGAGCCCAGCATGGAATGAATGATCTGACATAGATGCTTTATAAAAACGATTTTTTTAGTTTTATTCATGCCTTACAAAATCTCATGATTTACCCTTCTTAGATCAACCTTGGTATAACTCCACACAGTCTAACCATAGAAAAAATAATGATAAATATTTACATTGATTATAAATGTAAGTCTATATTTTTATTCATATTTACAGGCAACAAACACACCTTTGATTATTAAAATCCATAATTAACCTTGTCAGCGGTATTCACAGAGACCCATGCTGAGAATTTTAATTCCAGCATTGGAATGGTTTTGGCCAAAGTAATGTAAAAACCTTCTTTAGAGTGTATTAAGTTTTCACAATCAGAAACTTTTTGTGGGCCTCTGTCTGAAGCCTGATCTTCCTTTGATGCTTGTAATTGCCTTATTATATTTACTTGTGATTAAATGGAGCCCTCAACTAGTTGATAATGACTTTTGGCTTCTAAAGAGCAATAAAAGAATTTAAATCATTTAAAGTAGAGTGCTCCTTTAATATTAACTATCCAACATTATTCTAATAAAAGAATGCCTAACATACTTTTAATGAATTTCCTTTTATATAAGATAAAATATTTAGCAAGAGAATTTGAGATGCCCATTAGGGCATCTCATTCATAAACATCCAGGCTGTTCATCTTGCTGGACCTGATGATTCAAAGAAAGGTTTATGTACTGGATAGAATTATCCAGCAAGTGCATTTACCTTTGGAGAAGTCAGACTCAAAGTCAAGCATACAAAGCCTGTTCTAGACTTCTTAATTAAAATTTGACTCTCTAAGAAAAATATCCTTTTTCTCCTCTAACAAATCTCTGTAAAGTATTCAGCGCACCCATTTTTCTTTCTTTTCTTTTTTTTTTTTTCCATAAGAAGCACACAGATGATAAAAAGGAATCTTCAGCTGATTGCTAGTTAGTGACTTTGAAGGAACTTTTAACAGCTGTTCAAGGCCAAAATACATTACTCTGTTTTATGCAAAACCTATCTGCATTTTTGCTATTGCACATTTCTTTATTTCCTTGGAGTTAATTGCTAAATGTCATCCACTCCTGCTGTTCTAGTGAGCCTGAATTTTCTCAAAATGTTTCATAACTTTCTCCTTAGAGATTTCAATCTCTATCAAATATTCTAATTTTTCTTAAACAGTACCTTTGAAGCAGGAGCACTTCAAATGTCCTTTATGGTAAAGATGAGGAGAAAAATCAATTTCCCTTTGTTATCTTTATTCTGGGTTAGAAATTTCAAGGTTATTTCTATATATTTGAAAAATAGGTTGAAATTTAAATGTTTCATCCATACTCCTTTTGTCTTTTTGTTTCCCAAATTCTCTTTCCTTAGAGTAGCTGCATTTTTCTGATTTTTGTGTTAAATGATCAAATTGTATCCACTATATGTTTCTGCTTAATTCTGAAAAAAAATGATGTAGCAGTGAACTCATAGGTTCTAAAATATCTTCCTTTTCAAAAGCTGCTACAGGATGTCATCCTCATGCACTTTAGAGGGAGTCTCTTGAGCTCTTTCAAAAATGTCTGAGACATTTGTTTATATTCCTTACCTAAAGGGTACCTTCCTCTCTTCACAATGTAACTAGGTCCTTTAGTCAAAATGTCACACACCAGCCTGTCAACAAATCATGAAATAGGTAAGTTTTCTCTGAAGGTCATGCATACAATTGCTCATCAAAGAATTATACCAAAGGTCTTGGAGCTTTACCACTTCTGTTTGCTCATTTTGCATTCTTTTTTTTTTTCCTTTTTTCTTACCATCATCTTGCCTGGTTGTTTCTTCTACCCTCCTCCTTGTGCTACGTTGGACTTCTTATTCTTTTGAATCATAAAATCTGCTCATCTAATTAATCTCTAGTGCATTCACTATTTTAGATCGATGGATTAAAAAAAAAAAATCCCAAAGTGCCTGCATGTCTCTGTTTTCTCCTTGGTTACACTGGGTAGAGTGGGAATTCAGGGTAAAGGAGGGGTGGAAAGAGGAAGGATGTGGGCAACTCTCAGAAAGGAAAACTATAAAGAAAATCAGCAAATGCTAAGACCTTAAAGGATGACGTGATGGAATAGCTGTACATTTTCCCAGGTAGTCTAGAAGGGAAACCTCAGCCACAATTTCATTGAGCTATTCAGGGCAGGGCAAGGTATAGGTGGCAAAGGGGACTATTAAGATACAAATTTTTTTTAATTTATTTTTTATACAGCAGTTCTTATTAGTTATCTATTTTATACATATTAGTGTATATATGTCAATCCCAATCTCCCAGTTCATCCCACCACCAACCCCCCACTTTCCCACCTTGGTGTCCATATGTTTGTTCTCTACATCTGTGTCTCTATTTCTGCGTTGCAAACCAGTTCATCTGTACCATTTTTCTAGATTCCACATATATGTGTTAATATATGATATTTGTTTTCCTCTTTCTGACTTACTTCACTCTGTATGACAGTCTCTAGGTCCATCCACGTCTCTGCAAATAACCCAATTTCATTCCTTTTTATGGCTGAGTAGTATTCCATTGTATATATGTACCACATCTTCTTTATCCATTTGTCTGTCCATGGGCGTTTAGGTTGCTTCCATGACCTGGTTATTGTAAATAGTGCTTCAGTGAACATTGGGGTGCATGTGTCTTTTTGAATTATGGGTTTTTCTGAGTAAGGATACAAATTTTTATAAGATCTTTTAATGCTATTAACTTTACTAATAATACCTGAATGCAGATTTCTCTACAATGCAGACTTCCATAGAGGCATCCTGTATTAAAAGCTTTCTAGTGTCCTACTCAACCAATCTGCCAAGGTGTCTCAAATCCAATCACTGAACAAAGGCATTGCTTCAGATATGTCCTTTTTCCCTGGTAGCCAACTGTTAAAAATGTTACCAGTTACCTTGGAGAAGTAATATGCTACGTGTCTCCAGGGGCATGAATTCGTTAAATAAAATATATGGGCTAGTTCTAAAGTGAGGGCTTCTGAGTAGCTGAGTACAGACTGCAAAATAAAGATTTTAGGGCATTTGGGGGTTAGAAAATGGATGTAGTCCAAGGAAACTGAGCCAAAAAGTCAATGAACTTACTATCAGCAGTGGTGATAAATTTTGCTTACTTCACAGTTTTTCTAGTCTTGAAATCTCACCCAATTCAAAATTCTGAGCATACATTGTGTATAATTGGACAATTGAAGGAACTTCCCAGAAAATGATAATGCTATTCCATGAATTCCATGTGTTTTTTCACTAACCTTAAATAAAATGTTAAGTCTTTAAGAGACTCTGAAAAAAAATTACATTGGATCTCAACATTTAAAAAAGATTTTGAAAAAGCATATGTCTAAAAATGAAGGGATTTCTTTCTGGCAGACTGTCCCTGTCCTACTCTGTGTGGTTTTTGTTTCTTTCCATTTGTATCCACTGAAGACAATGCCTAGCCTTTTGTTGAGAGACAAAGAGTCATCCTACAACAATGTTTTCTAGATGAAGCTTTTTACTTGACTTTTCCACCAGCTCTTTTGTATGAGTTATTAATGACACTATTTTAGTTTTCTGGTTTTCAGTTGAAAAAGGCAGTATACAATCCATCATTATTTTTAATACTTGCATAGTATTCCACTGTATAGAGGCACTGTCATTTATTTAACCAATCTTCTATGGTTAGACCTTTAAGTAGTTACTGATTCTTCAACATAACTATCCCTGTGATAAACATTCTTATTCAAACATATGAGGATGTCTCCAATTACTTCTTTGGGAATTATATTTAGATATAGATATAATCTATATCTAGATATTTCTTGGTGAAAGAAAATGCACACCTTAAGCTTTTTGATGCATTCAATTTGCTACCAGTAATAAATTCACTGACAGTGTATGTGAGTGCCCATTCCCTCATATCTTCATAAATACTGGGTATTAAAAAAAAAACAAAACCTTTATCCACTTGATAACTTGCATTTAATTTGCATTTCCCTGATTATTACTGAGGTTAAATTTGTTTTACTTGTTTAGGACATGGGTCTACAAACAATAGCCCATAGATCAAATCTGGCCCGTGGCCTGTTTTTGGCACAGACCTTTGTTAAGAATGATTTTTTACATTTTAAAGGGTAGTAAACAGACAAATAAACAAACAACAAAGAAGAATATATCAAAGAGATTATATATCTTCAAAGTCTAAAATATTTACTACCTCGCCCTTTACAGAAAATGTGTAAGATCTCTGGCTAGGAACAAAATAATAATAATTAAAATATCCAACATTATTAATCTCTAACTAGAGTATGACACAGTGTTACAGGTTTTACATGGACTGTTTTATTTAATCTCCACAGCAATCCTGCAAGATAGATATCTCTTTATGAATATCTTAAAGCTAAATGAAGAAGCTCAGGTAAGTTAAGTAACTTATCCAATGTCTCACGGTAAAACGTGGATCTGGGATTCTAACTCAGCTGTGTCCAAAGTCTGTGCATTTAACTATTATGCTAAATTGCACATGATTTTGTTACATTTATACATAATTTTGAGAAACCTGGAATCTCTCCAGTACCGGGGTTACATATCAGATACATGGTGTCTCAATTTACTAACATCTTTTATTTTCTCAGTAAATTTTATAGTTTTTTTCATAAACATACAATGTATCTTAAATATTTTCCCCCAGGCATTTTATACTTCGGTTGTATCACGAATGGAATCATTTTCCGTTTTCATAGTCTCAAAAGTTTTTATCTAGGAAAGAAACTGAGTTGTGTATGCTAATCTTGTAACTAGTCATATTTTTGAACTTCCCTAATAGTTGTAGTCAAATTTCATTTGTTCTTTTTATGTTGTTTAGGTCAACATAATGATAATAATAATTGTTTAGGACAATCATAATGATAGTTTTGCTACCTCATCTCCAATATTCATAATTTCCCCCCATCCTCTGCTTAATGATTTCATTGCTTGTACTTCCCAAATGATGTTAGCAGGCATCCTTTCATTATTCTGGTTGAATAAGGAGATTCTACTCCCTATTATACAGCAGGATTCTGGATGTTGGTTAGTGATAGATTTTCAAATCATAGTAAGAAACCATTGTCCAATTTTTATTTTACTAAGATTTTTATTCTGAAATTTTATAGAACTTTATTAAATCTCTATGTGTATCTATTTGGGGTGATCATTTTATTTTTATCTATTGGCATATTAATATGATGATTTCTGTTTCTAGACTTCCTAACATCAACCCATCTTTGCACTCTGGAAATAATCCTTACTTGGTCACAATATGCTAAACTTTAAAAATATTCCAGGATTCAATTTGTTAATTTTTTAAAAGGTTGTTTTTTATTTGTATTCCTAAACGAATTTGCTCTACAGTTTTTTTTCCCTGAGATTTTCTTCATTGGGTGACCCACTGTAAAATGGATTGTGAAATTTTCTATGCTTTTGTATGTTTTTAAAAGTAATTTTTAAAACACAGATCGAAATGAATTGTCCCTTGAATGGATAATCAGTAGAACTTATTTGTTAAAAATTTAAGGACCTAATGCCATCTTGAGGGGTAGTTTTTTGATAATTATTCTAATTTCTTACATTCCATGGATCAGATAGCATTTTGAGCCAGTTTTTGTAATTTACTTTCATCAAAATTTTCATCTTAGTGAAGAATTGCCTGAAGTTTTTGTTTATAATCTTTAAAACATTTGTGTAATGATTGTATCTCCAGTGTTATGCTTAATGTTTTACATACATTATTATTTTTTGCCTTAGCAATTCATCTTTTCAAAGAACCAAATCATGATTTTATTTAAAACTCTATTGCTTTTCTATTTTCAAATTAATCAGAAGTTTCAAATTAATTAAAAGTTCTATGCCTTTATTTTTATGAAGTCACATGTCCTTTCTTTTGCTTTTTATTTTCTAGTTTTCTGATTTTATTGCTTAGTTCATTTATTTTCATTATTTCTTATTTAATAATAGAAGCATTTAAGGTTATGAATTTTCCTCTGATGAGTACTACGTTAGTCATATCCATGTTTTTATATGTAGTATTACCATTGTAATTAATTTCTAATTATTTTTAATTTTGTTTTTTCTCTGAGAATTCTTTAGAAGGTGGTTCTTAATTACCATAAACTTCTCATTGTATCCTCACATGGTGGAAGGAGGGCAAGAGATCTCTCTGGAACCATTTTTATAAGAGCACTAACCCCACTCATGAAGTTTCCACCCTCATGATCTAATCACCTTTCAAAGGTCCTACCTCCTAATACTATCACTTTGGGCATGAAGATTTCAACATATGAATTTTGGGGAGACACATTCAGACCATAGCAATTATATACCAACCTTCCCAAATAATAGGTTGCTAATATTACCTAATATCCATTTGTATTCAAATTCCCTCAATTATCTAACAGAAATCTTTTTTACAGCTGGTTTGCTTAAATCAGGATCAAACAAGTTGCACACACAGCATCTGGTTGATATGTCCCTCAGGCTTTTCTTTAATCTTTGTGTCACTCTGCCCTTTCTTATGCCATTTATTTGTTAAGAAAACCTGGCTGTTTACCCTATAGAGTATCCCACATTTTGCATTTGGTTGGTTGCTTCTTTAGTGTGGTTTAGCCTGTGTTTGTATTCCCCTTATTTAGTGACAGAAACTTTTAAAGAAAATTTTATCACTATTTTACATGTCGTAAAACTTTGGCTCAGAGAATTAAGTAACTTATTTACAAGTGGCAGAGCTGCTGTTTAAATACTCATTTGACTAATTTTAAAGTTCAGACTTTCTCCTACACAGTGATGCACAAATAGAGAGACTTAGAAAGGGCCATGAGGATGTGGAAAGGAATAGTGGAATTAGAAGAGGCTGCCTATTTTACTTTCTATCAGGCAATTTTTTTCATGGTACAATACGAACTAAGGAGAAAGTAGAATACCTCAGGTGTTAGCTCTCAGTTTGTATTTTTTTTTTAATCCCATACTCAAAAATATTCAGATTTCAGAAGCTCTTCACATTCCCCAGAAATAATTCCTTTACACTAAATAATTAATTTGCAAGGTAAATTTTACTGAATATTTTGTTATGAAGATGGAACAAAGTTTAACATCCCCGTGCCATGCTAGGGCTGCCATAACAAAGTACCACAGTCTGGGTGTCTAACAACAGAAATTTATTGTCTTACAGTCTGGAGGCTAGAAGTCCAAGATCAAGGTATCAGCAGGGTTGGTTCCTTCTGAAGACTGTGAGTGGAGAATCTGTAGACGGCCACCTTCATGTACACATGGCATTCTCCCCGTATGCATTTCTGTGTCCAAATTTCTCCTTTTTAGTAATATTGGATTAGGGCCCAAGCTAATAACTTCATTTTAACTTGATTTCTCCTATAAAGATCTTCTCTCCAAACAAAGTCACCTTTTAATGTACTGGGGTTTAGGACTTCAACAAATGAATTTTGGGCGGCCACAATTCAACACATAACAACATATAACACAGCACAGGACTTCACAAAACTTGTGTATTTCCCCTAGGTCTTTCTAACCTTGCCACCCCCTTTCCCATGAAACACCAAGCTCTATTACAAATGCATTTCTTTTTTTTTTTTTTTAAGAACTTTTTTTTATAGCTTTTTTTAAAAAACTAAATTTATTTATTTTTGGCTGCATTGGGTCTTTGTTGCTGCACGCAGGCCTTCCCTAGTTGCAGGGAGTGGGGGGTCACTCTTTGTTGCTGTGTGCAGCCTTCTCATTGCGGTGGCCTCTCCTGTTGTGGAGCATGGGCTCTAGGCATGCGGGCTTCAGTAGCTGTGGCATGCGGGTTCAGTAGTTGTGGCTCGCGGGCCCTAGAGTGCAGGCTCAGTAGTTGTGGCGCACGGGCTTAGCTGCTCCACGGAATGTGAGATCTTCCCAGACCAGGGATCGAACCCGTGTCCCCTGCATTGGCAGGCAGACTCCCAAACACTGTGCCACCAGGGAAGCCCTACAAATGCATTTCTCTTCTTGTTTACTGATTCCCAGGTGCCAGGCCCTGTCTTCAATTGGGCTTTCAAGACATTCAACCTAATAAGGATCCTCCTTGGGAAGATTTTCATATTAGCTTCTAGCTGAGCAAGAAAAATCTGCCAGCAGCAGGCCTTTAAAATTCAAATATATGAAAACATAGATTGAAGATGAGCTCAAGAAATGCATAAACCTGAAAGTATTCTGTGAGTTGGAAAGAATCCTTCTCACTTGTTATGAACTGCGGTTTAATCAATGAACTTCAATGAACTATGGTTTAATCAGTGTTAGGTTTCTTTTTTATTTCTTTAGATTTTGTTTTACTTCTTAAATGTAGTTCTTGGCAATATTATTCATGCTCAGCTGGATTTATTTATTAAGGACTTTAGTTCTGATTTGTATAAAACTGATGAGTGGAGAAGTTTACTGTTCTATTTCAGCAAACCATGATTATCATTTAAACCAGTCAGTACAAAACTTCTGCTGTGATACCTACCTCTCCTAAGTGTATCTCAAGTCCACTGGTTTTTGAAGGTGATAAATATTTGGAGTGCTGAATCAAAAATTTCAAAATAAAGATGATAAATCATACCCTAGTGAAGGAATATAGAGTCACAAATGATCTAATATAATATAAAATTTCAAAATATTTTGGAGTATGTTATACAACTTTTACATTGGGAAGATTCGCCTTCCTAATTTGGATTTACTTAAACTGCTCATCCCTGAGTTCATGCTGTTAGATAGCCAGGAAAGGGGATTGGTTCAGAAGTGGGTCCGTTTTTAGGTAAATACTAAGCAAGAATTGAGAAGACTGCCACAAATAACCCACAAATTGGATAATCTATACAGATAATTTAGAGTAGTCTGAAATTAGAATTAGGGAAATCTAGTGACCTGTAGGAAAATCCTACATGATTTGTCTGGGAAAAAAAAAAAAAGTCTCCTGTGAAACCCAGAAATCCAACCATTTTTGATCTATTATTTTATCTCAGGAAACCTTACAAACATCAATGAAGTCCCAGTTAAAAACATCACTCTAGGAATAAAGCTGCTCCATTATCTTGAGCTCTGCCACTATCTTGCATGTCAATACTCAGAACAGAAACCTTTTTCTAACGTTGATGGATGCACTGTGTCTCAGTGTGTATGTGCCTATAGTTAGATTTTTCTTTTAAAAAGGAGCCATTAACCATGCCTATTTCAAAGTGTTTTATCTACACAGTCAAGCTAATGTTTAACTATTTCACAACATATGCTTCCATAAAAAGTAGCAAAGGTAAACCAGAATTCTCCTTAGCACATAGCTTTTGAGTAATGTAGAAAGCACCTTTAGTCTGTTCAGAAAAGTAAACTATTGCAGAGGATAATTTTTCCCCAAGTCTGATAACTCAGGGGCAGGAATCTGGGGTCTAGAAAGCTGCAACTGGGGTCTAGAGATTACCAGTTACTAAAGCTGGTCTATTTGGCTGAACATAGAATGACCAATATTACACCATTTTCTACCTACAGAGACAGTGAATTCATATGGCTCATAATAATTTTTATAATTTAAAGAATTTTATTTATTTAGCCTGCAAGTAGAAAAAATATTATCAGAAGGCAAATAGAACAAAAAAGAGTTAATAACAGATTTTTTCGATTAAAAATAGATATTAACTACTTCTATGATTCAGGCTCATAATTTTAAGAAGCACGCCTTGAAGACAGAGTGCAGACCTTTGTCTGGGTAGGTTAAGTGTAATGTATAGAACTCTGTGATGGCAGGGATTTTGTTTTATTTGTAACTAATAAACAATAACAGATCATTTGAAGTCTTCATTTACTGTTATGAAGAAGATATAAAGGATGATATGGTGGGGACTAATTGGGGACCACTATGATGCAGGTGGTCTGGGAAGGTCTCTCTGAGGAGATAACAATGCATTGAGACCTTCGTCATTAGAATGGGGCAGTGATGTGAGAATTTGGAGGAAGGAGAAGGGTGTGAGAGCTCTGGATGGGAATGAACTTGGACTCTTCAAGGGAGAGAAGAAAAGACCAATGTGTCTAGTCAAAGTTTGTGTACTTAGAGGAACCTCTAAGTAAATGGCTGTGGCCTGGCCGACTGACACTGCGGCCCTGGGCGTGCGACTTAATTTTGCCGCACTGCAGATTCCTCATCTGTAAGTGACAATAATTCACAACCATGACAACAGCTCTTTTGGACAATGATTGCACGTAAAGAGCACATTCTGGACACAAAGAAAATCTTCCATAAAGGTCAGCTTTCATCCTAGGGCTTTTATTTTTAGGCAATCAATTTTTTCATGAGCACCTTTAGTGCCAAGTGCTAAGCCTCCCAAAGAAATGAATGGTGTAATTTTGGCCTTAATAATGTTTATAATTTTCTTGGGGGTATGAAATAAGCTTCTGGACTAAATGGTATCAACAAAACATGATACAAGTGCAGAGGAGGCAGTGACAAGTGGAGACAAGTGGAGATCACCTTGAAGAGATAAAAGACAGTCTTATGGAAGACATGTAATTGAACTGGTCTTGAAAACTGAGTAAGATTTTTTCTTTATAGGGCCTTCCAGGAAGGCATTGCAGAGCAGGAAGAAGCGCAGCAGTGAGACTAAGAATGGCAGTTCAGGGCATTGTGGGAGCAGGAGCTAGGTTGTTCTGACTAGTAGAAGCGTGCTTCCATGAATGGGAAAAATTGGCTAGAGGTATAGCTAAGGAACTTGATTGTGAAAGGAATTAGGAAGCTGAAACCTTGAAAGTGAGGTTGAGGAGTGTGAACTTGAAGGGGTGGGAATGAATATTTCTCTAACAACGTACCAGGAAGTTGTAGGCAGATTAATTAGAAGGAAAGAGATATTGGAGTACATTATATACTGCTTGATGAGGTAAAAAGGATTTGGTAGAATAAGAGTCTTGGTTATAAAATGGAAAAAGTAGCTATGAAAGATAACTTGAAGGATTAAGCAACCTTGAGTAGCAGAATTTTTATTTTGACACATAGCTATCATGAATTAACGTTATTGTTTCAAGAACTGGACTAACTGTTGTACACTTGTCATTTCTATTCATCTAATGACCTAGAGACAATTATTAGGGTTTTACAGATGAGGAACTAAAGACTAGGGAGATTAAGGGATTTTTGGTTTTTTTCATTAAGGAATATTTGGTTTTTCCTCATTGCTAATGGTTACCTACTGCCGGCTCTTAGAATAGACCAAAATGCTTTTTTGACCCTCAAAATCTTAGAAGATTCAGGTGGTTTTTGGGAAATTAAACGTAGGATGTAGAGGTTACAACCACAACCCCAGGAGAGCTGGGCAATTTTATGATCCCCTGCTCCCTCTTGTGATTGGCCAGATCTTCCCTCTGGAGCTCCTTTCCTCTGACTGGTGACCACGAGGAGAGAACACCTCTGAGAGGTGATGTCAATGAATGTGGTTTGCAGAGCCTTTTCTTAATTACTTTTGTGGTCAAAGTTTAAATTATTTTATATTAGTAAATATATTGATAAAAATATATTGGTAAAAACATTATTTTATTGATAAAAATATTAATAAGAATATATCTTAGGTAGTTGCCATTGGTTAGGTTACCTCCTTTATCTTAATCCTTTTCTATCTAAATGTGACAACTATTTTATAAGATTTAAAGATTCTTTTGATGGCAGGATACAACACCATGACACTTGGCTAGATGAAGACAGAACTTTTTGTTGCTTACAGCTCCAAACAAGAGAAGGCTGGGCAGAGACACACAGGAGGTTGTACTGGGGACTAGGTAAGAGCAAGCAGCGGCTCTAGGGGGCAGCTTATGTGTGGTTCCCTGTTTTCAGTTCCCTGTGGATTGGCTAATTTGAAGAACTTTGGAGGTTCCAGAGCATAGGAGCTCTGCCTAGTTGTTCGGTACCTGGTGATTAAAGGAATCAGTGGTCCTGGAGTATGATTCCCATGCTAGAAGTGGTTGGGGTGTGGATTCAGCTCCTCAAAAGGGAAACTGACCGGCTTCCAGCCAGGACCTCAAAACTGGGTCAAGGCAACATTAAAAACAAAACCAAAACTGTATTACAGCTACCACACTATTCAGTGCAGTTATGAACATTTATAACCCTTTTTATCTCCAGGCCAAGGTGAGGCCTCTCCTGCCTTCCAGCTGATTCTCTTTTGGGTAGAATTTCTTTTGGCAAATGTCCAATATGGATGTCCTGCTGTGTTCTCTTTTCTACTCTGTATGTCTGTCCCCATCTGTTTGTCTCTTTACTTTTATTATTTAACTCCTATTTTCTCTCCCTTACAGCTTTGTCTACCCTTGATTCCATTATATTTCTCAGTATTGGGTTTAGAGAATAACTTTTCTGTCTCTAGGCATTAATTTTAAATGCAGGTAAGTTGAACACCTTAAGTTTCTTTTAAAAAAAAATTATTGCATTAAGTTACTTGATAGACTTTTTTCTGTCCATTTAACTTTGATTTTAAAAGATGCTTTCTTATCTCTGACTAACATTATTTGAGGTTTAATTTCCAGATATTTTATCTTTTCTTTTCAATTAGTTATGTCTAATTAACCCAATCATAGATACATAGACATACATAGAAATCCCAAGAGTGTTAAACTAAATTTTTAATTTTTCTGGGCATTCAGCCCAGCTTGATTTAACTTTTTAACAAACCTCATTGTGTCCTAGATCTTATTTTAGAATAGGCGATTTATAATTACTAATTAGCTAGAGTAAGAAGATAAGGAAGATGATTAGCCTATGAAAACTTTAGTTTTTCTTTTCCGAACAAAGATTGAAATCACAGCAATAAATATATGTAATGTAAACACGTTCCTGTATAGTAAAGCTCGTTTCCCCTTCAGTAGTCCAGACCTTCTTCATTATTACAAATGAATTAACCCTGTCAGAAAATTCAACCATCTCATTAGCCTACTAAATTTCATCTCTTATTTTCTGCTGATCTCTATTCTTGAGCAGTGAGTTAGTTCTAACAGACTTACATTTAATTCACATTGTTTAGTTCTTATATCAGAGTGTTCCCATAATGTCAGACATGTTTTTTAAAGGAGAAAATGGGTATTCCACAAATACCTTTACTGAAGATGTCAAAAGTATTGCCTCAAAGCTAAGAGAATGTATTTCTCCAAAAATAACCCCTTCAAGCCTTGCTTAATTTTAGACTTAAAATTTATATAACTTTTATAGCAATTTTAGAAGGAGTACATATGGTGGGGTGCTGGGAAAAGTTAAAACCCCCGAAACTCTGATTCATACCGTATGCTCATTTCTGTGGTATAAGTATTCCAACCTTGCCTGATTTCAAACTACCAGTGTGAAACCACTAAATGCAGAGTTTGAAAGAAATGCAAGGTAGCACATCGTTATAAACTATCTCCACCATACAGATATAATAGAGAAATAACATTAAGAGAGCAAATGATGAGTTTTGATTATTTAATCCCTTGGTTTCAAATATAAGTTATCTAATTGTGAATGTATGTCATTTAATTTTTCATAATGGCTATGTTTAGCAGCTGTTCACAAAATTCCTGAAAAATTAACAGTCAATTCTGTGAGCTGATATAAGCCAGCTTCAGCACACCATTGAATCAGAGTGTTAATATATTTGAATGATGCCAGATACAGAAATGACAGATTTGTACATTTGTTTCTAGTTCTGCTTAAATGCTCAGAAAACACTCTCAGTGACTTGGACAAAGAAAGAGAACAGATAGATTAAGGAAAAAAGGAAACACAATTTAAATTAAGAAAAATGGAAGACATCTGGGAAGATAAAGGCACATCAGGAATCTAAGATGTGTGAATGAGATGAGAAGATTATAAGAGAATCTCTAGATATTTTCTTTGCATTTAGTTCATCTCTAGCTCATGGGCTTATCATTAATAAACTCAGAGAAATGCTGGAGTGTATTTCTCAGCTGATGTTGTGTTAACAAAAGGTCCCAAAATCTGAGTGGCTTACAGCTTAAAGGTTAATTTCTAACTCATATAGCATGTCCATGGTGGTTGGCTGTAGCTCTGCTGTATACCCTTCACATTCCAGGATCTAGGCAGATGGAGGACCCTTCATCTGGACCTTGTCTCATGGCAGAGGGAAAAGAGAGATGGATGAACACATGCTAGTTCCAACAATGACACTTATAACAGCTGATCATATTTTATTGGCCAAAGCAATGTACACAGCCATGCCTGAGTTCAACAGGGTGAAGTTATAAAATCTTCCCTCAAAGAGAAATGCCACAGGGAGAGAGTTGTAGAGAGGAACAGCAAATACCTTGAACACAATATAATCTCCCATGTGGAGAGAGAGGATCAAAAAGATGACTAATTGTTGTAGCAGAGAATGGTGGGTTCACCAACAACGTGTTCTCTTCTTTTTCCTGATGGTAGAGCTAGACATTGTTTGGCCTCCCTTAAAGGTAAGAGTGGACACATGACTGAGTCTGACCAAAGCCAGAGTTGTTTAACCAGAGTTGTCACCTCTGCTTACCTTTTATTGATCAAATCAAGTCCATGGCCGTGCTTGAGTTCAACAGAGTGAAGATATACAATTGTCCTCTAAGAGGGGCGCCAAAAGGTAGAGCATCCCAGGGTGGGGCAGTGAATATTTTGGACAATAATACAGTCTATTACGTGAAGAATGGAAAAGGTGCCAAAAGATATTGTGTCAGGGGCTGCCGGTGTGCTAGTGATCCCTTCTCTCTT
Source organism: Balaenoptera acutorostrata (assembly GCF_949987535.1). Taxonomy (NCBI): domain Eukaryota; kingdom Metazoa; phylum Chordata; class Mammalia; order Artiodactyla; family Balaenopteridae; genus Balaenoptera; species Balaenoptera acutorostrata. The sequence goes on from NC_080081.1 coordinate 34,008,094, forward strand.
TCCCATCTGCCAGCTAACTGGAAAGGGTGCCAAGGACCAAGTAGAGAGTAAATCCCCAAGATGGAAGTACCTGAGTCCTTGAAGGATGAGGTGGAGCAAGTCCTCCCCTCCACATTGAACTGGGACATGAATGGGGGATAAACTCTCATACTTGAAGCCACCAAAATTTCAGGTGATTTTGTCGTTGCCACAGAATAACCTAGTTTATCTCGATAAATACAAGTTGCTGTAGATATCATAAGTTAATATATATGATGTCAGCCCTTGGAAAAGGTATTTTGAGCACTGTGGTAGGCTGAAAAATTACACCCTCCAAAACATTTATGTCCTAATTCCTGAAATCTATGAATATTACCTTATATTAAAACATGGTCTATTCATCTGTCAGTGGACATTCGACAGATGAACAGATAAAGAAGATGTGGCACATATATACAATGAACTATTACTCAGCCATAAAAAAGAAATGAAATTGAGTTATTTGTAGCGAGGTGGATGGACCTAGAGTCTGTCATACAGAGTGAAGTAAGTCAGAAAGAGAAAAACAAATACCCTATGCGAAGGCATATATGTGGAATCTTAAAAAAATGGTATTGATGAACCTAATGTCAGGGCAGGAATAAAGATGCAGACATAGAGAATGGACTTGAGGACATGGTTGGGGGGAAGGGTAAGCTGGGACAAAGTGAGAGAGTGGCATGGACATATATACACTACCAAATGTAAAATAGATAGCTAGTGGGAAGCAGCAGCATAGCACAGGGAGATCAGCTCGGGGCTTTGCGATGACTTAGAGGGGTGGGATAGGGAGAGTGGGAGGGAGGCTCAAGAGGGAGGGGATATGGGGATATATGCATGCATATAGTTGATTCACTTTGTTGCACAACAGAAACTAGCAAAGCATTGTGAAGCAATTATACTCCAATAAAGATGTATAAAAAAATGGTCTAAAAAAACCCAAAAAAGAAACAGGGTCTAGGCAGAAGTGATTAAGGTAAGGATGTTGAGATGACGTGATTATCCTGGATTATCAGGGTGGCCCTAAAGGCAATCACATGTATCCTCATAAGAAGAGGGATATTTGAACACAGACAGAAGAGGAGAAGGTGCTATGAAGACAGAGGCAGAGATTGGAGGGATGTGGGCACAAGCCAAGGAGTGCCAGCATCACTAGAAGCTGGAAGAGGCAAGGGGTGGATTCTTCCCTAGAGCCTCTGGAAGGAGCACAGCCCTGCAGATACCTTGATTCCAGCTCAGTGATACTGATTGAGGACTTCTGGTCTCCAGACTATGAGAGAATAAGTTTCTATTGTTTAAAGCTACCACATTTGTGGTAATATGTTACAGCAGTCACAGGAAACTGGTACAAGTACCAAGATTAAGTGATGACAGGGAACCAAGTGCCAATGCTCAGCTTCAACAAGGGTATGTCCCAAGGAAAGCAACCAGGGAGGTGCTGGATATAAAACTTCAATGACTCAGAAGTCATGCAATTGATAAACTGAATTCATATCGTTGTAAACCATCCTAAAGTTTGGGAGCAGGAATAAAGATCATCAATTACCTTGTTGAAAATCTCCAGCATCCTAAGTCTGCATATACAAAGTAACCTGAGACTTGAAGATATTATGAGACTTGCTCCCAATTAAACAGCTTAGCCTTAAAATTAGTGCTAGAATACAATTTTCCTAACCCCCAATCCTCAAGGGTATCAAAACTGCAAAAACAAAGCTAAGGGTGTGTGTGTGTCTATTGGTTACTGTGATGAGTCATCACATCCTCTTCAGGACTGAAGTAGTCACTCCTCAGGGGCTGAGTATTGGCAACAGACACCTTACAGCCCCATGTGCCTTCCCTGCATCTGACTGGTCCGTGTGATGGTACAAAGTCCTACTCCCCTTGCCCCAAGGTAGGAAAACTCTGAAGATCCATCCCAGTTTCCAGGCACCCCATGAGATGCCCAGGGCCTTTGTTGTGACCATATCACAGCCCATATTCCCCTCTTGTTCCTTCCCCTTCTTCCTTCACTCCTCTGCAAGTGTTGATTCCTGACAGCACTCCCTCACAGACTCCTTCTATCCTAGCATCCACCTCAGAGTCTGCTTCCCAGGGAACATGACCTGTGACATCCATGAAGGATGTGGGCAAGAAATTAAATGCATTCTTCATGCCTTCAAAGGGTAGAACTAGGACCAACAAGAAGATGTCCTGGGGAAGAACATCTAAGTTTAATATAATCAGGAACTTTCTGCCAATTATATCTGTTCAAAATGAAGCAAGAGAACTTCTAAAGTGGTGATCCCCTGATATCCATTTTTGGACATTATTATCTGTCAAACATATTTCACAAAAGACGGCTGCATTGTACGTTAGTTTTTTCAGCAAGTATTCATTGAACACCCACTATTGGCCAGGGACTGCTTTAGGTACTGGGTGTATAGCAATAAACAAAAAAGGCCCAGTTCCTGCCAAGATGGAGTTTATATTGTAATGGAAGGAGATAGATAGACAAGGAACACCTGGACAAGAAAGTACACATCCTAATTTCTGATGGTAAGTTTTATGAAGGAAATAAAGATGATAATGTTAGAGAGTGGAAAGTGGGTAAGGGGGATGAGCTAGAGTCATGCCTGAGTCCACTTGGTCTGCTATCACAAAATACTATCGATTGGGTGGTTTATGAACAACTGAAATTTATTTCTCACAGTTCTGGAGGCTGGAAGTCCAAGATCAAGGCGCCAGCATGGTCAAGAGAGGGCTCTCTTCTTGGCTAACAGCGAGCGTCTTCTTGCTGTCTCCTCACATGGTAGAAGGGGCTTGAAAGCTCTCTGGGGCCTCTTTGATAAAAACACTAATCGCATTCATGAGCGCTCCACCCTCATGACCTAAGCACCTTCCAAAAGCCTGACCTTTAGGAGTTAGGATTTCAACAAATGAATTTTGCGGGGACACAAACATTCAGACCATAGCAGGGGGTCTGAGGTGGTCTCTGAGGAAAAGATTTGAACTGAAATCTGAGTGATGAGAAATCCATACAAAGATCTCAGAGAAGAGTGCCGTTGGCAAGAGAAACATGTTTAAATGCCTTCAGAAAGGACCAAGCCTGGTGCTAATCACTAAGATCCCTTCAAAGTAAAGGGGTGCTCTTGTATTGTGAGGCTCTTCCTGAGGTGCAGTTGTGGAGGTGCACTGGGGCAGGCGACAAATCATCCAGGGAGAGTCGGCAGTGAAGGCGAAGAAGGCCAGCTTCACCCTTGCTTCTTGGACTCTCCTCCTGATCTTCCTCTCTACTCTCTCTTAGTCATTCCCCAACATTCCAGACTCTGCCATCACAGTAATAACAACAGCCTGGTAATCTCATACTTAAACATACCACTTTCCGAGAAGCCCTCCTATCTGAGACACTGCTTCCTATTCCACTGAGTTAATAGAATCCGTCCAAAGAGAACTTCCCTACCTCCTACCACTATAGCCACCACCAGATCTGGGTTCATTGGCTTTGTTCTCTTTCCTGTGACTATGGATGGACTCTCCATTCTCCTGGAAAACACTACCCCCTCCATGTGTTTACTCTTTTCTACCCAAAACACTGGCACAGCAATTCTCTCCTCTTCTGTAATGAGTGTTTTCCTTTTCTCCTGGACCTCTTCCTTCAGCATTGAAAAGTGCTGCATTCCCACCTATATTAAAATACCTTCTCTTAACTATAATTTGAAAAGATACATGCACCCCAATGTTCACAGCAGCACTATTTACAATAGCCAAGGCATGAAAGCAACCTAAGTGTCCGTCAACAGAAGAATGGATAAAGAAGATGTGGTATACATATATACACACACACACACACACACACACACACACACACACACACACACAATGGTATATTACTTAGCCATAAAAAAGAATGAAATAATACCATTTGCAGCAACATGGATGCTAGAGATTATCATACTAAGTGAAGCAAATCAGACAAAGATAAATATCATATGATATTGCTTACATGTGGAATCTAAAATATGATACAAATGAACTTAGTTAACAAAACAGAAATAGACCCACAGACATAGAAAACAAACTTATGGTTACCAAAGGGGAAAGGAGGGGAGAGATAAATTAGGAGTTTGGGATTAACATATACACACTACTATATATAAAACAGATGATCAACAAGGACCTACTGTATAGTACAGGGAGCTATACCCAATATTTTGTAATAACCTATAAGGGAAAAGAATCTGAAAAAGAATATGTATGTATATAAAACTGAATCACTGTGCTGTACACCTGAAACGAACAGAACATTGTAAATCAACTGTACTTCAATTTAAAAAATAAATAAAACAGAAACAAAAAACCCCAAAACCCTTCTCTTGGCCCCAATTTCCTTTTGAAGATACTCCTCTGAAGCCCTTTACTATAAAACTCCATAAAAGTATGGTCTATATTCTCTCCCTCCAACTTCTCTTTTCTCATCCTCCCTTGAACAATGGGGCTTCCCACCTCCTCACCCCAAACACACAGACACCAACTCTATTTCTGTTTGCCAATGCTGCTCAATCCGGATAGACAATTTTTTAGTTCTACTCTTCCTTGACTTTTCAGGACCATTTAATAAAGACCATTGCTTCTCCTCATTGAAATACTTTTTCACTGGGCTTCCAGGACTCTATGTGCTCCTGGTTACCTCTCTACTCTCTGGCCCTAGTCTCTTAGCTCTGGGTTTGCCCAGGGACTAGACTTTGGACTCCATCTTTTCTCTATGTTTTCCTCTTGATATTTCCTTTATGCACATGACTTTAAATATCATCAATATGTAGACAACTTCTAAATACATTTTAGCCTAATTTTTCCACTGAAGTCCAACTGCCTTTGCAGCATCTCTACTTGGACACCTAATAAGATTCTCAAAACCTAACTTTTTCAGTACTAAACTATTTTCCCTGCAACGTGCTCCACCTTCATCTCAACGAAATCATGCTCGACTTCTCCTTTACTCTCACATCCCACATTCCATATAATGGCAAATCCTGTGGGCTTACCTTCAAAGTATAGTTAGGATCTGACCAATTCTCAATACCTTCTCTGCTCCTGTCCTGATCTGAGACACCATCTTCCTCTGGAGGACTGCATTAGCCTCCTACATTTATCACTGAGTATGCCCTTGTCCCACAGCAGCAACTAGGGGTCCTCTAAAAAAAGGTCAGGTCATATCACTGTTGGAGAAGTACCTTCAATTCTTCCCATTTCACTCAGGCAAGGCCAAAATGGTTATAATGGTGTATTTGGGCCTTACCTGATCTAGTCCCCAGTTACATTTCTGACCTCATCTCCACATACTCTGTACTGACTCTTGACTGAAAAAATTGCACAGCCTAAAAGTTGAGAATTATGTTCTATTCAGCAGACTTTCTGAGGAATTAAGCCCAGAAGACAGCCTCAGATAGCTTGGAGGGACCGCTCAGAAGAGGTAAGGGAGGAGCCAGGATATATAGGAGTTTCTGCAACAAAGACCAGGTAGTCAGAACATCAAAAGATTACTGTTAATTAAAGAAAATCAGACATCTCAAGTTCATGGACTTAGCACCTTTCTACATATGCGAGAATGCAAGGGTCTGGGCTCATCGAAATGATTCCTTTGATATGCACCATAACTACCTAGGGCCAGTATCCTGCTTTTCTCCATCCTGAGTCCCCTCAGGGTGCACAGTCGGGGCAACTGCAGTGACTGCCGGTTTGGTGGTTGGCAGCCTGTTTGTTTCCATCCTGATTTCCTTCAGGGCTCACCATCCGGGTGGCTGTAGTGGCTTGATGGTTTGATGACTGCAACATCCTTTGTTTACTAATATGACAGGTGATATTTTTCATCCACATTACTAACCTTGATTCTGCCACACCAGTCTCTTTGCTGTTACACGGACACGTTATCACACATCTCCTCATGGCCTTTGTTCCTGCTATTCCCACTAGCTCTTCCCCAGACAGAGTGTGGAACATCATGTCACCTTTCTCACGCAATTAAGCAAATGCTACTTTCTCAGTGGGGCCTTTTTGGTCTGCTTCATTAATTAATTAATTAATTTATTTATTTTCAATAATATGGCTAACACTAATACTGCTTTTACTATGTGCTAGGCATTGTGCTAAATATATTACAAATATTAATTCATTTAATCATCACACTAACCCTGTGAGTCAGTATTATTATTATCTCCATTTTACAAATCAGAACCCTGAGGTGCAGAGAAGGTAAGTAGTTCACTCGACATCACAGAGCTGCAGTGTAGGGAATCCAAGATTCATGGTAGAGCAGAGGAAGGGCAGTTGTCATTTCTCTGCCTATTTTACTTCATTTGTTTATTAGAGAATAACATGCCAAGTTCACATGGCTCTTCTGACAAATAAGAGGTCATAAATACTTTGCAAATATTGGGCATCATTATTAGGAATTGCAGTTCACACTTGGGAATGCCTCATTTTGGGGACATATCCTAGCCTGGGTTTTTTCTGTTAAATTTTGAATGTTATATTTTTTGCTACAAAAGTAAACACAGTGAAGAGGGATATAACATTGTGTAGACTACTTCTACAGCATCCTGTGTTCATAATCACATATTTTTGATGGTAAATGTAATGAACAAACTAGTGTGCTGGGTGCTTCAGGGAGTACTGAAGAAGTTCAGAAGTGTTGAGAAAGATGACTCGAAGGTGGGTTCACTCTTGTGGAGAGCAAGACAGTAATATTTTAGCAAGATGTTAAGAACTGAGTTATTCAAGGCAGAAAAGGCTTAAAGAAAACAGAGATAATAATGCAACTGATTGCTTCTTCTATTTATGAAAGTCTGCTGTTTTTTCATCCTTGCAATGACTACTAATAGATTTGTACAGAAAAAGAAGATAATTGTGTGGAGTAAATTGTACCTTTCTGGCAGCCATTCTTCCTTATTTATGGTGCTCAGGTTTCCTTTTGGGAATTACTGCCATCCCCTGGTGTGGAGTCTTGGCGGCATTGTAATCAGAGTACCATGCCCGTCCACAGGGCAAACAAGTAGGGTGGACAAACACAGAGGGGCAAGTCCCCTCAACCAGATACTTCCTCTCTTCAGCCTGGTACAGGCAAGGGCAGACACCTGGCAAAGATGGAGCCAGGGGGACTCTTAGGACCAGGAAACTTGCGCAGCGTGATGCCAGCAAGGAGACATGGCTGGAGTTCCATCGTTCCCATGATGCTGGCCAGAGAAGGTCAGTGGATCCTGCATCCCAGACTCCCGAGGAGTGAGTCAACTAGGATACAACTAGATCAAAACACGACAAGAGGTTATCTCTATAGATCACTCAACAGTCCCAACTGTTTTGAACACAGTCACAGGTCATCCTCGGCTTGTTCTGTCAAGATCTTTTCCTCCTCCAACATTATGCAGCTGATGTTTTCATATAACCAACACACGATTTCTACTTTACATGGTCCTGAGACAGATGTTGTAGAAATGTGTTCATAATAAATAGAGTAAAAGGGCAGTATGTTTTGTAGGTGACATTTTGCCGGGAAAGGAAGAAACTATGTAGGGGACCTATAAGAGTCACCATTCTTCTCTGCCCCATCTCTCCACCAATTGCAAATGTGTTATTAATCAAAATACAGAGATAGTACTGGGAATATGGCTTTGTTAATATAAAGAAAAAATCAGAGATAGAACAGGGAAACTAATATAAGTATAAGCAATGTTTTCTTATCCCTGTTTTGGAATCAGTTTTCTGTCTTTCCCTCTTTGCCAATCAGAATCCCATCATCACATAGAATGTTCTATAAACTTTAAGTACTGATGCTCAAGTAAAAGTGGCTTAGACCTTAAAGTGAGGGCATACAAGATTACCTATTTATTCCTAAAATTAACTAAAATGAAAATAAAGGAAAAAGGGGGTATAATTCTATAAGAACAAAGAAAATATAAATGATAAAACAGTAGAAGATATACTAACTAAATTTTGAAGACGAGAGTTCGGGATAATAACTGTTTTTAAATCAGAGAAAACCAACAAATGCAAATTAATTTCCACTAAAGAACTCTGAAAAGACTCAAAATGAGAGACACCAGATAATTCTGCAGGTGGGCGGCATGGATAACACTGAAAAAGAATCTTGGTTAAAAGTCTCTAAGCAGCAGTTAAACTCTCCAGACCCTCACTAGAGTGGCAAGCTTAGTTTTTTGTCCACAGTAGACAGTGGACAAATGTTTTTTATTAATTGAAATGACACAGCATTGTAGTAAATTTTCACTGACATTTGAAAGAGTCCTTTTTTGAACCAAAGAGACAAAGAGACAATAACATTTGATTAAAGGTTCATTGGGGTTTATGGATTCTATGCAATGTCTAAGATCTAATGGTGGGAAAGATTGGGGGAGAGAGGAAACATAATTGGTAAAGCTGTCTGATAGGGCTATGGGATTCATTTAACTATTCTCCTTACTTTTTCATATGTTTTATTTTTTCCATAATAAAAAGAAAAATCTTAGGTACTAAAAGAAAAGCTCAGAAGTTGGCAAAGTCTACTTATTGTTATGCCTCTTCTCTGAAAGTAACCTGAGTTTTGGCCTTAGATAAGAGGCCCATTTAAGAGGACAGCTAGTTCATTCTGTCTGGCACTATTATTTCTCATGGATCAATATTTCTCATGCATTGTTGAGGCTGTGCTTAATATGTCTCACAAGTGGTTTAACATAGAGGTACTTGTGGGTACACCTGAGTGGAGGGTGGTTACTGAATGATTGAAAGAACAATTGAAAGAATGCGAGTCTAGGAACAGAAGAGAAGAGAAAAAAAAGCGACATCTTCCAGCAAGTGATGGAGTGCTCTTATTAGAGGTCATATGAAGATTACAAATTATCTTTGGATGTTACGTCTGTTCATTTCGGAATTGTGAATGGCCTTTCACTTTTTAAGACATACAGATGTTATTCATCATTACCCACCCGACTCTTTAGAGAACTGAAATCTAGGCTTAACACCTCAAATTACATTTAATAAGAAGCATAAGCATTTCAGGATTAAGGTATGAATCTTGCTTCCTTAGAAAATTATAGAATAAGGGTAACTTAAAAAGAAGGGTGGGAATGAGAAAGACAGGCATCAAGTAATAGAGACAAAAGACGGATGGAAGTGAGATGGTAGGAGAGGGAAGGAAATGACATATTTTCCTTTCAAGTCTGTGCCTGGCTCTTTATTTGAGTACAGCAATCTGATTCATGCTTATACTCTGTGTCTGATTTATTACCGATTTCATCATGAGTGCCCAGTTCCATTGGCTCTTGCCCATTTGTCTCCAAGGTAGTGAAACCACCATCCACAGAATGACTGTACCAGCTGACCCTGTTAGCACGTTTAACTCTCAACTTAAACGTCTCCTTTTGCTAGTTATTTTTAGATTTATTGTTGTATGGGACGTGTATGTTGTATAGCAATATGATACCTATGGAATGTTCTGAACTGTGTAAATCAATCACCGTAATAGCATCTCTGGGTGAAACCAGGGGCAGCGAGGACAGGATGAAATGGGACAGAGAATGGAATAGAGGAAATGGGCAGCAAAGAGTGACAGAAAGGGGGAGGAATACCACTGGAAAAAATACTTAGGAATTAGAAACAGAGAGTGATAAGGGAGGCAAGAGAGTGAAGAAATGAGAGAGACAACTGAAAATGAAGATTTAAGCATGACTAGAGACAAAAGCATAATTAAGGGAGCAAATTAAAGATCAAGGAGCATCGGAAAATAAACTCAGTGCATTGGTAAATAACAGTACCTGGGCTTTAAGAAAATAATAGAATATTAAATCTTGCTAATTCACAGGGTAATAGAAATGCATCTGAATAAAGACGTTCCTTATGATGTACTAAAGACAGGCACAGAAAATCATAGAAAAATTTGTTTGGGGAAGTAGAGTCTTTTAGTTCCCCAGGAGCTGGTAAAAATTGGTTAGAATTAAAAATGGAAAAAATGAAATAGTGATCAAATGTCCTGATGAAGAAATAGAAAATGAACAGATTTTTGAGGCTTTAATCAGGGTAAATAAAATGCAAAAGTAATTCTCAAACTGAAGTCTTTGATGAAAACGAGTTTTTCTGAATTTTCACTATCAATTTGTTAAACGTTGGACCTCATTGTCTTATTGTTTATGAGTGACGGGAAAACTCCTTTAGGTATGTGGTACCCATTTCTTCATGTATGTGGTATTCTCCCTAAGCATTCCTTATCTCTACTATGTCTCCTATTGAGTTAATAATGAGAAAAGATTTTGACCCTCTCCACCAATACCTTGTTGTAGAGTATGCCATGCAGTGCCAAAACCCCTTTGATGATTTATTTTATCTCTTCAGAATACCTTGATTTTAAAGGAGCTGCAATTAAAGTTTAGCCTTAATTATGGAATAATCTTGCTTTGTCATTTTCTTCTTGAGACATTCAATATTACTAAGTGTGTTTGACTACCAAACTTTCATGCTTGGTTTTAGGCAGAATTTATAGTAATTGTTTCAGAATTTTTAATTGGATGTATAATAATTGAGGTGAAGGCTTTTTAGCTAATTTCCCTAAGAGTTCACTTGCTACTAAATAAGCATGAAAGATACTTTCTGTTTCCATTATATTTTTATATTAGTAATTATACCACTTAAAGTTTAAATAGGCTTCAAGAGCAAAATGTAACATGAAAATCAAAAAGAGTTAGCATTTTTCCTTGTCATCAACTTTCTTTATTTTAAATGCCTGTCTTGCTAATCTCCAAATGAATTACTTTGTTTTAAATTCACATTTAAAAATCAAATGAGATTACAAATGTAGTATTTAAAATTATGGATATATGGCTATAGATATCTGAGATAAAATAACTGGGTAATCCACACTGAAATATGAGTTAAATAGTGTGCTGATAATCCTTTGATCTAAGAATGATTAAATTGATTTTTGATTGTGTCTATCTTTTTTCTCCTCAATAACCTAATCCCCTGTAGAAAACAAATGAAAGAGAATTGAAACTATATTCTTATGTTTGCAGATTTTCTTTAACAAAAAGTATAGTTCAAAGTTAAATTTAATTGTTGCTGTACTTGAAACATCAAGTGATTTTTTTTTTATAAATTTATTTATTTATTGATTGATTTTTTTTGGGGGGGGTGTTGGGTCTTCGCTTCTGTGCGAGGACTTCCTCTAGTTGCGGCGAGCGGGGACCACTCTTCATCGCGGTGCGCGGGCCTCTCACTATCGCGGCCTCTCTATCATCAAGTGATTTTTTAAAGCCAAAATTATTCATAAAGTTGATCTGCTTTTGTCCTGAAGCCAGATTTTACTGAAAAACTGTTGTAGAATGATTGTATTGGTTGAAATACAAATTACAAAAATGAGCCTTGACTTTTTCAAAGTTTAGTTGTATTAAACAACTTCCTGTAAGACAAGTTTCAGCAGATCAGCATAAAATTTTCTTAATTTCATTACAGCCTGTAAATTAAAATTAATGAGTCTGACACCCACAATTAACAATGAAAAATGCAGATTGTTATAATTACTTAAGCAATAACATTGCTTTACATAGAAGACTTAAGGTGCTCCACAAATTATTTACAAGTGTTACATAAAACACAAAAAATGACAATTTCAATTTATTTTGTCAATGCAAAAAACCAAAATCCTTACTAAAACCTTTCTCGTTTGGGAATCTCTTTCCATGCATAATTAAGCAAATTTGATTGCAATTAAGCCTGGCTTCTACAGTAGAGTTTTAATTAATGCAAATCTGGCATCCACATCTATAAGATTAATTTTAGTGAATTAAAAGAAAACAACAAAGCACGTTTGAAAGTGCAGTCGTATTGTTGAAAGGACAGAATTTCAAAGCTGGTTATTTTTCAGTCTTCCATGTGTATAGCCTTTGACTTAGACTTTAAAGAGTGGATATTTTATTCTGATTTGTTTTTTTGTTTTTAAATGCCTTATTAAACAAGACCATCAAAAGTACACAAAATCACTTCAGAAAGACATCTTAAAAATTCAATATACATTAGAAGCAAGGTCTACTCATATTATATATAGGTGTATGTATGTGTGTATATGTGTATAAATGTGACTATATACACACACACTCATACACACACAATCCCTGCTACCTTTGCAGAATTAGATGTGAAACTCATCCACCAATACACGTAGATTTTGTTTTACATGTTTTTTAAAATAGGTTTAGTGTTTATATCTCAAATTTTAAAATACTGACGGAGAGTATTATTGTTGAGGCCATATTCTCTTTAATAAAAGTGTTTAAGGTGGAATACCAGGTAAAGCATAGAAATCACTTGTATCATCATGTACATATTTATTGTTAATACCATTTGATGTAATTTTATTTAATTTACAATAGAAATTTTCTCACTCCTTGTGTTCTATTTGACAGAAATATAGATGTTGTTGAATACATATTAAAGTAATTAAGTATCCTAAATACATGACATAGTTTGGAAACAAACTCGAAGATCTTGATTATTTATTTATTTATTTGTTTTTTAAAAAAAATTTTTAATTCAATTTTATTTATTTTTTTAGACATCAGGTTCTTATTAGTTATCCATTTTATACACATTAGTATATATATATCAATACCAATCCCCCAATTCATCAGTTCCTGATTATTTAGAAAAAAATCACTTGTTTGGAAAAGATGTTGCTATTAGCAATAGGATTTCTTGATATCCGAAATTTCAAGTTCTTTTTTCATAGGATGAATTGATGAGGTGGTTGTAAACATGTAAGGGTTTCTACTTCCATTTTGGCCAAGGCCTTAATACCATGGATGTCAGGTAAAGTGGGACAGCACAGAACTTGCCAAGGAGCAGGGGGGACCACCAGTTTTAGAAGCCTCAGCCAATAGCCACTTCAAACATATGAAAGTGTCAAAGTTGGAAATTAGGCTACTATCTTTGGTGTGACATCTTCTCCACTTTCCTACCCCCAACATGGACAAGGAAGGGTCTCTTCTCCTTTATCCCCAGTTTTGTGGGAAGCAGAGCTTTGAGAAGGTATTTGAGGAGATTGATAATGATCCTGATGTTGGAGGCTGATGTTGACCCTGCTGAGACCTCAAAGGTAAGAGGCTGCTGTGGAAACCTGAGGCAGATGAGTAGAGAGAGAAACTGGGCTGGACCGAGGGCTAATTCCAGTTAACATGTTGCCAAGAGAGCCACCAGGAAGCTTCCACACATGGGAAACACACAGATGTCCCCATGAGGAAGAGAGTCAGGTTTGTCCATTTGCAAAGTCCAGAGAGTGTTGCCTCTAAAATCTCTCCAATCCTGGAAGAATCCATTGTCTATTTACCATGTCACCCATTAAGTAAAGACTTTCTTCCTACCTTTTATGTGCTTTGCCTCTACATTTTCTACTTTTCACCAATCTAGAAAATCTAGAAACCCCTAGGGGAGAAAGGAGGGCAAGGGATGTGAGTAGAAGCTTAGTAAATAGAAAACAAGTCTTCCGCCCTCTTTGCTGCAGGCCCAAGAGTGGGGGAAGTTTTGACATTAGGTGAAATTTGGCATTTTAACGATTGCATGGACTGTGCATATTGGCTACTCAATAGTTACATGAATAAGGTAATTTTGACAGATCAAGGGCAAGTCAAAATAAGTAAAATTGTAATAGTAACTAGTTATGGAGCACTTACGTGCCACTCTGATTTCAGTCTACAATGGTGTCAAAATTATATTGTCTTTTTAATGGATTTCTGTGCATTTATTCTTAACAAAAGCTTTTAGGTTATAAATAATTCTGGATTCGTAGGAAGTTGCAAAATATAGTACGGATAGATCCTACGTACCTTTAATCATATTTCCCCTAATGATAACATCTTACAAAATATCAAAGCAAGGAAAATGACATTGGTACAATCCACAGACCTTATTCAGAGTTCGTCAGTCAAAATTACATTCTTTTAATGTTTCTTGTATCTTCTGTGCTTTAGTGCAGCACTCCCCAAGACTTTTGGCGCCAGGGACCAGTTTTGTTGAAGAGAATTTTTCCACAAACCAGGGCAGGGGATGGTTCAGGCGGTAAAGCGAGCAATGGGGAGCGGCAGATGAAGTTTAGCTTGCGTGGGCTGCTCACCTCCTGCTGTGCGGCCCAGTTCCGAACAGGCCGCAGACTGGTACCGGTCCACAGCCCGGGGGTTGGGAACCCCTGCTTTAGTGCATCTACCACCCACTGAAGTAGACAATTTTTAATTTATGGGATGCATATGTATTTTGTATTGTGGGAATTAGAGTACCCAAGGCATTCACAGTCTAGAAGGAGAGCCATATCCGTAAAGAACTACTGTATTTCATCTAATCTAAGATTTTATCAATTGTACAATAAGATGTACCATTATTTTATGTGACACTGAGAAATAAATTGTGGGGAATTCCCTGGTGGTCCAGTGATTAGGACTCCATGCTCTCACTGCCGAGGGCCTGGGTTCAATCACTGGTCAGGGAAAGAAGAAGAAATAGATTATGTCAAATAATAACATTTTTGTCATTATAACACACATCCTGATTTCAGAGATATTAAATGCAAAAGATAGTGCATTTTGAAATTGACAGTATATAGTAAATACTATAATAGCACTAGTTAAATAATTAATGGAGTAATTTATTTCCCGGGGTAGGGAATTAAACAGTTGAGGGATGTCTAAGAGAAAGGCACAGAGAAAATAGGGCACAAGAATAAGAATTTAAAAGACAATAGGTTCTTGTTAGATAGTAAAAAGTATGAAGGACATTCCAGGCTGGAGAACAGCCCCAGGAGAGTGGGCCCATGAAAATGGGCAGGGCATTCTTCAGTCATATGCAGTGGTTAATTGGGAGTATGCATGGAGGGACAGACACGGGGTTAGGAATGAGGCTAGAAAGGAGGCTGGAATCAGTTGGTGAAAAGCCATGCATGCTACTCTAAAGAGAATGGACTTAGTTATGTATTCACTGGGGAGCATTTAAACAGGAGACTGGCATAATCTATGTTTTAGAAAAATCCTGCAATGATGTAAGGATACATTATGGGGAAAAATCTAGAGGAAGGAGATACATTACCAGCTGGTATTGGGTCTGCAAAATGTCAATAGGAAATCTTGATTAGACATAGGCTTTTTTCCTTGAGAAAAAATGCTTAAATATTTAAAATATCTTTTAAAACTAATATACCACACCCTAATTATGTTAAAATGAAAATCTTCCCTAACCTAACCCCTCACAATTAGAGATGTCTTCCTTTCAGGTCCTAGAGGATATTATTTAATCACTGATCTAAAAAGCTTTTCAGTCTAATTCATTTTAGCTTTTTTTTTTTTTTTTTCCTTCTACATTCCATGTAGATTGTAAGCCTCTTGATGCTGGAAAACCAGTCATCACTACACCTGTGGGGAACCATGTATGGGAGAGGAACAGGGCAGAGGAAGTATAGGTGGGAAACTGGAGTTAATGCAGTGGTGCAGACAGGAGAAGATGGCCATTTGATGTAGGTGGTAGGAAACAGATTAGAAAGAAATAGATGTCTAAAGATGCTTTGGAACTGAGATTCAGAATCCTTGAAGATTGATAGCCTATGGTAGGAGGGACAGGCAGGGGTCTAGAAGTCTTTTTCTCTGGCATGGGGAGCTAGGTGAAAAGCTGCCCTTTACTGATCCAGGGAACATGGAAATGGAGACGTTTGGCGTAGAAAGTTGCTGTGGGCATGTTATGTTTAACATTACTTTAAGAACAGGACTGAATAGCCAAAGTAACCCTGAGATAAAAGAACAAAGCTGGAGGCATCATGCTTCTCAATCTCAAACTATGGTACAAAGCTATAATAACAAAAACACTGTGGTACTGGTGCAAAAATGGGCACGTTGACCAGTGAGACATAATAGAGTGCCCAGAATTAGACCCTGGCATATACAGTCAACGAGTATTTGACAAGGGAGCCAAGAATATCCAATGGGAAAAGGATAGTCTCCTTAACAAATGGTGCTGGGAATTCAGAAACAAACATAAGTATAAGATGGAGATGGATTCTAAATAGTAGGGGAAAGGAGAGAATGTTTATTAGATGATGTTGGGAAAGCTAGATTACTCTATAAAAAATTACTTATATTTTTATGTTCTAAAATATTAAAAATAAATTCCAGATGGATTAACCTGAAAGATAAATTCTAAACCTGGACAAGTGTAGAACTCTTGACACAAAATGACTCCATCCAAATCTCTGCACTGAGAGACAACCAAACTCTAGCATAACTTCTACCAGAATAAAGCTGTGTCCCTAAGATGACTCCAGCCCCCTCTAAAATGCCTACCTGAGAAAGCTCAGCATTGTCAGGAAAACTTATTGTTTGTTCCAGCCAAAACCTGGTGAGAGGCAGATAGACCCCTGTGATGGTTAATTTGATGTATCACCTCGAATGGGCCATAGGGTACCCAGATATTAGGTCAAGCATTATTCTGTGTGTATGTGTGAGCGTGTTTTTGAATTAAATTAACATTTGAGTGGTAGACTTGAATAAAGAAGATTGCTCTCCCTAATGGAGGTGGGCCTCATCCAATCAGTTGAAAGCATGAATAAAACAAAAAGGCTGACCCTGGGGCTTCCCTGGTGGCGCAGTGGTTGAGAATCTGCCTGCCAATGCAGGGCACACGGGTTCGAGCCCTGGTCTGGGAAGATCCCACATGCCACGGAGCAACTGGGTCCGTGAGCCACAATTGCTGAGCCTGCACGTCTGGAGCCTGTGCTCCGCAACAAGAGAGGCCGCAATGGTGAGAGGCCCGCGCACCGCGATGAAGAGTGGTCCCCACTTGCCACAACTAGAGAAAGCCCTCGCACAGAAACGAAGACTCAACACAGTCATAAATAAATAAATAAATAAATAAATAAATAAATAAATAAATAAAATAACGTGAATTTCTAAAAAAAAAAAAGATGTCAGTTCCCCCCAAGTTAACCAATAAATCTGATGCAATCAAAATTTCACATGGATTTAAAAAAAAAAAAAAAAAGGCTGACCCTTTAAATAAGAGGGAACTCCTCCTGCCTGACTGGTTGAGCTACAACATTGTTTCTTGCTGGCCTTCAGACTCATAGCCTTCAGAAACATTGGCTTTTCTTGGGTCTCAAGCCTACCAGCTTTTGGACTGGAACTGTCTCCTGGTTCTCAGGCCTTCACACTTGGACTGGACCTGTACATTGTCTCTCCTGGGTCTCTTGCTTGTCTGCTGCAGACCTTAGGACTTCTGAAACTCTATAATCATGTGAGCTACTTCTTTATAACAAATCTCTCTCTCCCCCCCCTCCCTCTCTCTAAATATATCTATATCTACATCGACATCTATCTATCTATCTATTTCCTATATGCACATCCTATCAATTCTGTTTCTTTGGAGAACCCTGACTAATACAGTCCCTGAATCAGCATGTAGAGCAGTGACTTTAGAAAGCTTTCAATTATAAATCCTTTCTCTGCCCTTTGAGATATAAAACTCCTACCCCAAACTGTTTCCTCAAGGCTTGGATAACCATCTCTTTAAAATACAAACATTCAGGGAGAAAACTCTGACCCTCTCTCCCATTCCCTGTTGGAAGGTAAGGGCCTAACTTCCGTGGGCACCTTGCTTCAGTTTGTACCACTACCTCCTGTTGTACAGATATGAGAGGTATTTTTCTCCTCTGGATAATATGCCAATGAACAAATCCAGGTGGCCTAGTCACATGGCCTAAGTTCCCGTCATGTTCCTCAGTGCCTTTCCCTTAGCGCCCCTCAGCTTTTAAAAAGTCTAGAGACTTGTTTCAGTGAAATTGAGTTCAGTTTATGCTGAACGCTCTTCCTTATTACAAAAGTATTACTGACTTTAGTCCATATCTCTTTCACTAGTGTCCAGCTTTGTTTCCACTGGACACGCTAATGGAAGAAAATAAAGAAAAATGTTTTTGTGACTTTAGGTGGGGGTGGGAAGAGTACTTCTTAAACAATAACTCAAAAGCATAAACCATAAGGAAAAGTAATAGATTAGCTACATAAAAATAAAATCTTCTGCTCAATGAATAACAGCATAAATATGGTCAACATGTGGATAACTGACTAGGAGAAGATATTTGCAAGGTCTAACCTAGTATTTCAAATATACGAGCAAAGCCTGTAAATCCATAAGAAATGGAGAGGGTATCCTATAGAAAAATAAGCAAAGGATATGAATAAGGACTCCATGGAGATAGCAGAGAAGTATGAAAGCAGAAATCAAGTTCACTCACTAGTGGTCAGAAAAATGTGGAATAAAAATACAATGCAAAATCTCTTTACACTTAGAGTGGCAAAAATGAGAAATGGTTGGGTAATGGCAAGGTCGATGAGGATGTGAGAAAATAGTACAATCATTCTAGAAAGCAATCTAGCCGTATTAGTGCAATTAGTTACGGTGTCTCCTTCTACAGGAATCATATTTCCAGGAAGCTCTTATTTACAGTTTCACAGGAGAACATGAACAAGTGGTTGAATTGGTAGTAACAGGACGATGAAAGTTATTTAGGTGACTATCTCTAGGAGAGTGGATGCATGGAATATTATGCAGCAGTCAGAGACAATGAACTAAATGTACACACAGAAACACGAGTAGATTTTATCAACATAGTGTTGACTCAAATACGATACACTAAGATCTCTAGTATAATATCATTTATGTAAATTAAGAATGATACATGCATAAAACAATTCAATATTTCTTTTCAAGACTACTTACATACAGAGTAGGCACTGTGTTTTCATGTGTTGGATAATCAGAGAAAGAAGGAGAATAGGATAGAGAAATTAAATGAGACAAGAGAGGGATCTTCTAAGGTCTTAGGGGGTCATGATTTGAGAATGATGAATTCAACACCAATTGAAATCTAATTTAAAAAGTAGAGAAGTCTAAGTTCAAGTATCTTTGATGGACTTTTTCTTATAGTTTTACGTTGTTTTATGTTTGCGTCGTTCTTTATTTTGTAGATTTGAGAAAATTTTAGCCTGAGAACTAATGATTTCATACTCATGATATATCTAATTATTTTCATAAAACTGGAAAAGATTCCTAGTATAATAATGGATATTTATTTTTTACAATGAACTGACACTCTCAATAATTTACACCCATTACTCCATTTTATTCTCAAGTCAGCCTTATAAGGTAAATTCTATCATCTTTACAGACAAGCAGACTGAGGCATAGCGAGATTAAGTAGCTTGCCCAAGATTAGCTAGTAAATGACGAAGACAATAGTAGATGAAGTTACAGACTCTTTGCTTTCTAAATTCAAAGATGATGTAATTAAGCTGTACAAGACAGGCATCCGGCCACCACAAGTATTCAGATTCTACATGAAATAATAGTTAAATAATACCAAAACCAGGCAGACTGTACTCCAATTCACTCCATAGGTATTGTTTTCTTCAAAAAGGTAAAAGTCTGATGAATTCTGTCTTTAAGCAGTGAACTTTATTCAAGTTTCCAGATTACTCTCATATCAGCTTGTTAACTATTTCTTCAACAACCATCTCTCCTCAACAATTTGTAGGGTTAGCTTTCTTTGTTACTTAAGCAAAAGAAAATTTTTAGGCGTAATTGTTCCACTTACTGATTACTTTTACTACTTTTATCTCTACTTCATTTCTTTGAGAAAACATTTCAGATCAAATTAAAGCTGTTTGCAGCACCCATCCATCTGTCATTATTTGAACACATTGATGAATACTTTTCAGGTGAAGAGATAAGGCTGATTTCTTATGGAATGATGAGATGTAGAGAAACTGAAATTACGGCATGATTTTGTTGGAGCTGATGAAACAAGACATTAAGCTAACTTCTTAAAATATCCTTCTCCCTACCCCCCTCAGAAATTTGAAAGAAAAGGAAAATTAGGTCAAATTTTTAAAGGTTAGAATGCAATATAATGAAACAAAAGAGAGCTAGATAAATAAACTATATTAATTCAAGAGAGCCACGGAATAATGACAACAATAACAATGGCAATAATGGTGACAATGACAGCAGCTAACCCCTATATGGCACTGTGTTAAGAGTCTAACATAAATTACCTTTCCCATTATCAGAACAAATCTATGACTCAGCAAGGGAGGTGTGGCTTTTGAATCAGTCATTCACTTGAACTTCATTTGCTGGATGGGAAAGGGAAACACATCTCACTTAGCTGGAATCTGGGAAGCTTGGGATTAGGGCAGAAGCTGGAGTATCAAAGGAAACAATGCAGGTCCAACTGAAAGAATGAACACTCACCAAGATCCTCCTGGGCTGGAGACCAAAGCACTCTGCCTTGTTCACGTGAAGGTCTTGGCCCTTCCTGTGCCTTGCTTTCTTCACCCAGCCCTCAACAAAAAAACTGCCATTGGTTAGACATTGGTGTCTGATGGAAAGGATGGAGCTTGTAACACGGAATTGTGGCAAAAGAATTGTTTTGTTATATGAGTTGTAGTTTAAGCGGTAGTGACAAGATCTATGTTTGAGGAAAACATGAAAAGCCAAGTTAGCTTTCTTGCAATTGTCACTGTGGACAGAGAGATAAAACTTCATTTGGAGTGGGAGATGAAAGTCTATTCTGTACATATTAAGAAGAAAGACGAAAATTACTGTCTTGGGTATTTAGAGAAAGTGAAGCAATAGCTGTTACTCTAAGAGATACAGATTTGTACCTCACCTGTCTAGGAGTGACACCATGATTTGAAAACAAGAACACACGAAAATATTACCGATCCTTAATGTCAAAAGTCATCCACAAGGCAGGATGTGTGAATTGAGAATGTGGGACGTTTGGGGCCTTCAGGGAAAGGGTAAATTGCTTTTGATGCAGCCCGTCTCTCTCCCTAGGGGAAATTCTACCACATATTTGATTTTTAGCTGCAATGTGTTACTACATATTTATGCCCTTGAATATGTATTTATTGCAATTTTATGCAGCCCATTTTCATGACGTGAATTGTTTGTCTCTCTTAAGGGATATCTATGTTTTTTCCCAAGATCACATCAAATGAAAAAAATATGGAAAATAACTCCATTTGAAGCAAAAGCAATCCTGTTCTCCCACAAATCAAACCCAAACAATTAAACACGACCAGGGAAAAAAAAATGAGGAAGTTTGTACCTGTGATTTGGGATTAATTTCTTTACAAATTTTTTGGGGTTCATTTCTGGTCATGGTTACAAGCTCCTTTTGACAAATGTCTCCTTTATATGATGAAATAAATTCAAGCTTAAAAATACTTTATAGATACAAGAATGTAAATATTGGTAATTTTGAACACTGCTGGGAGACACCTGACATAGTATTAATAAGGTTTGCATTATAAGTGACTTATCCCGGTCCCCACAATTTGGTTCAATCATCACCTCCGTTTCATCATTTCTGCTTCCACCTCTATTGTAGCAAGACTAAAATGAGAAAGCTTTTTTTGAACCATCTTGGAGGAAAGATAACTTCAAAATTTGGGGAAGATATTGCATCCTGTCCAGAGTCCACCATTTCCTCAAATGGGCAGTGAGGTCCAGCCCCACAGATCCAACAGTGATGGCTACAGTAATGAAGAAAAGAAATGGTAATTATAGTGACTGTACTGTCCTAATCTGTTCCTTCATTTTCATGGCTGTCATATCCACACTCAACATTCAGCATGATTGCTGGGCACTTAGTCTTTAGCCTAAAGTGGCCAGAACAAAGTTTAGGCCAACTATTGCAAAGCCAAAGGTTTCAGATACTTGTGTTCATACATCTCAGAGCCAACAGCAACTGCAGTGAAGAGGGCTTCAGATGTTTGCCTCCAGAGGCAGCAAGAGAGGGCCATTTCATTCCTAATAATTTGGGCCAGCGATCTGTTCAATTGCTACAATTCTTGCTGTCCTTCAGGGGTTTTTGCCTGCAAACTAGAAGGCTTGAAAACCAGCAGTGCTGTTTGGTACCTGCACGGTACTAGTATAAGCACAGAGAACACAAAGGGCACTAGATGGAGAGCATCACACCGGGCAGAATGTACGTTTCAGAGCCTCAGGGCCCATCATCACAGAAACCTGCGGCGACTCTGAGTGGTAGGCTGGTTAGCCCATTCGGTGCTGGTACTCCAACACTGGAAGCAGCCTTTGCTTGACATTACTTTCTCAGGAACTTCAAGCAACGAGGGCCTCCCATGGCATCAGCAGGAGCCGGGTGCCAGGCAGCTCCCCCAATACTTTGCCTCTGCTGTAGATTCCCACCTACTCCTGGGGAAAAGAAGTGAGTCTGGGATTTTCTGGTCTGGGTAATCTCTTCTCAGGAGTTCTTAGTCTGTGCCATGTAGACAGTTGTGGGGTTGACTGTTCACCAGTAATTTAGACCTTGCCTTTTCCCTTACTTAGACCCAGCTTATATTTCTCTTCTGCAGCTATTATCTGCCTCATTTTCTACATTGAGAAAGGACCCAGCCTGCCCTTCTCATATTGGTTGCTCTTTTTATAGTAATTAGATTAACAATTATTAGACTGTAAATATAACCACAGGCCACAGGTCTTGCAAGCCACAAGAGCTTTCACAAAGGTGTCCTTGATTACAACACTGGTTGACATTGGGGTCCAAATCAGCTGTATGCCCAAGCCTAAGATTGGAACCTATACATGGGTTGGACTTGAGAACTTGCCCTAGTCCAGAGCCCTCTGCCTCCTGGTATCTTGAAGGGTGTAGAGACCCTGAGGTGTCCAGGCTCCCGGGCTCTCAGTGAGTCCAATGTCTGCTGCTGCTCTAATGATTTATGCAGCCTCTCATGTCAGACTGTCACTGCCCACCTTACCACTCCAGGTCTGTCTCCCATTTAGAGTTTCTAAACTTTCCCATTCTTGACAATTCACACTTTCAAATGTACACTTACTCTTGTTTCCGTTAGCTCCAGTTCATCAGAAGCTAGCCCAAGAGGATTTGATGGTGTTAATGGGCATTCCACCTCAAGAGACCACACTCCAAATGTTCTCATTTAGTCACAAAAGTGCTCCCATGGTCTACAGACATTATGTTGAGCAACGTTTCAATAGAATAGAAGTTGTATGGATCAGTGATCAAGAACTGTGAAGGATCTGAGAAGTTACCTGACCTGAAAGCTAACAAATTAATCCCTACCATAGTTTCATGGATGCTGGCAGAAGACACAAAATTCATTGGTCAGAGACCAAGGACATTATTACAGTAAGTAGAATAAACGTCTGCCCTGATTACCTGAGCTCTAATTCCCAAAGGGTGACATGAAGAGTATCAGATGACACATTGCAGAGGGACATCAAACATGCCTGTCCTTTGCTCCAGAGAGAAAAACAATCTCTATCTTCTAAGAAGTTAACCAAACTTGTTCTTTGCTCTGGAGGGAGATACTGTCTCTGTCTTCTAAGATTGTTCACTATATAAGCATCCTGGAAAAGACAGCTTGGAACAAAGGACAGTTATGACCTTGTTCATGAGATGTGCAGAAATGTGTGAGATCCATGGAGAATTGTCTGTCAACAAAACTTACTAATCACTAAAAGAAAAAAGAGAGAGAGAGAGAAAGATAAAGATGAAAAGACAATTTCTAAAGAAATATAATATAAAAAGTCAAAGTAGTTAAAAATATGATAGTGTATAAACTTGCAATTTTGTAGGATGAGGAAGTCTAGAGGTCTAATATACAGCATGACTACAGATGATAATACTATATTGAATACTGGAAATTTGCCAAGAATGTAAATTTCAGGTGTTCTCACCACACACACACACACAAATGGTAACTATGTGAGGAGATGTATATGTTAATTATCTTGACTGCAGTAATCATTTCACTATATATATGTATATCAAATCATCATGTTGCACACCTTAAATATAATTTTTACTTAAAAAATTAAAAAATATATAAAAAAATAAAATTTTAAAAGTGATAAATGTAAAGGTTAAAATTTTACTAAGTTAAAAGGATATCAAACTTTGTAGAATAAACAGAATAAATAAAATATGTGATAATTTCAAGAGACACTTCTAAAATCCAGTGATGTGGAATATTTGAAAAGAGTTGCCAAAAAAAATGTGTTAGGCAAATATAAAATGAAGAAAGAGGTACAAAACTGGAACACCGGAAAAAATTCTAATGAAAATCATGTTTTGTATTGATAAGAGTTAAAAAATCTATCAAGAATATATGAACAGTCACAAGCATTTGTTAACCTCATGACATAGCTTTGAAATATAAGTCAAAACTGCTAGAAACTTAAGAAGAATTTCATAAATTCAAAATCACTGTGAGAGATTTTAGCACTCATCTCATAATTTACAGGCCAAGAAAACAAAAAAGGGAATGATATAAAATATTTGAATAGTTTAATTAGCATACATATAGAAATATTTTTTCTCAAAAATGGGTAGTATATGTCTTTTCAGATATGATGAGACAGTCACAAAAACTCTCCACATATTCTACATCAAAAAGACAAATCTAAATAAATTCTGCAGTTATGAATCATAAAATTCACATTTTGTGACCATAGTGTAATGAAAATATATATTAATAATGAAGTAATAAAACTTCCCCATCCAATCACTTAAAAATAATCTTCCAAAAAAACTCTTGAGATCAAGAAGTAGTCAAGATATCAATTTAAAAAAAAAGAGTGATCTTTATTAAAACCCATGGGATGCAGCCAAAGCAGTATTCAAGAGGAAATTTGTAATCTTAAAATGCTATTTCCTGGATTAAAGTAGACTGAAAATTTATCACTGAGACTTTCAGTTCAATAAATAAAAATAAAAGAGAAAAGTAGAAAGAAACATGTAATATAGGTAAAAACAGAATTTTATAAGATAGGAAAAAATAAACATAGACTTGACCAATAAAACTAAAAGTTGCTCAGCAAAAAGACATATAAATTGGTCTAACCTTTGACAAGACTTTCTGGAACAAAAATAATAGTATTATAAATAAGAAAAAGACATAGTCATACTTGAAACTATATTCCAATAGATTTGAAAATCTAGATGAAATGAAGGATTTCCTAGAAATATATAGATTAAGAAGAGTAAAAAAAGAAAAGAACTATATAGACCAATAATCATGGGGGAAATTGATGAGGGAGGTAACTTCTAACAAACGTTCAATGCTCAGATAATTTTACAGACAAGCTGTGCCAAATCTTCTTCCAATATTTCGACTCTTTCTAAACTAGATACAAATTGGCAGCCTCCCAAAGTCAGCTGAGGGCATGCATTGCCCTGATATCAAATCCAGACATAGTTTGAGAGAAATAGTGGAAATCAAACAGCAATCTAAACTATAAAAAAATCAATGGAAAATTCCTACATAAAGTATTAACAAATGGAAGCCACTCGCATATTAAAAGACTAATACATTACCAACAAGTAGAGATTTAGTATTCAAATGTTTAAATATTGATATATTTATTAATGTTTTATTTATTAATATTTATATTATTAATAATGTTTCATTTATTAATGATATATTCATTAATATATTATTAATATTAATTTATTACTAACATTTTAAGAAACAAACAAAAAATGAGCATCCTAATAGTTACCAAAAAACTTGACAAAATTTATCATCCTTTTAAATTAAACTAATAAGAACCTCCTGGAATCTTCCCAGAAATGGAAGGAAATTTCTTAAACATGATACACGTTTATTTATTACACACTCAGATCGAATGTCTTAATAGTGGAATAATAAAAATTTTCTCATAAACAAGACAAGGCTGTCATCTCCTACCACTGTTATTTAGTATTGCACTATTTAATATTGTATTCTAGTAAGTGCAATAAAATGAAAAAGAAATAATAGCAATATACAATACTAGAAAAAAATTATTGTTTGCAGATATTAAATTTTACTATGTAGAGAATCAACTAAAAACGATTAAAACCAATACTAGAATTCAATAAGGTGGTCAGATATTTAAAAATATTTAATTTCTTTATTTTCCAGTAATAGTCAATAAGAAAATCAGATGGTGGTAATCAATTTCTACATTAAGATAAGCCAATCTGTAAATAACCTACAAATAAATGTAATAACAATGTGAAAAGTCTCTATAGAGATAACTTTAAAGAAATTAATGTACGAAAAATCTTAATGGTTGGAATATAATCATTGGACTTAATAAGAATGCCTCTTGCCCTAAATAAGTGAATGCTTTTCCAGTCTCAATTCCAGCATAATCCTTCTGGCATTTGACAATCTGATCTTAAAATTTGCTTAGAAGAGAAAGGTACAAGGAAAACCAAATCTGAGGGAAAGAAAAGTAACAATTTTTGCTGAGGTATTATTTATATAGAGTGAAATTCAGAGATTCTACATGTATGGTTTGATGAGTTTTTGACAAAAGGATATACACATATAGCCCACACCCCAGTCATCATATTGAAATCTACAGCACCCCAAGAAGTTTCCTCTGGACATTTTACAGACATCCCTCAGCCCCTCCTGAGGAACCAGTATTGCGATATCCATCATCATAGATTAGGTTTGCCTGTTGTACAATCTCATTAAAATGGAATCATACAGTATCTGCTCTTTTGCATCTGGCTTTATTTGTTCAACATAAAGAGATTTAAGATTCACCCTTTTTGGTGCACAAATCAGTTCAGATCTTCCTCAGCTTATGATGAGGTTATGCCTTGAAAAACCCGTGGTAAGTTGAAAATATCATAAGTTGAAAATGCACTTAATACCCCTAACCTACCAAGCATCATAGCTTAGCCTAGCTTACCTTAAATGTACTCAGAACTCTTATATTCACCTACAGTTGAGTAAAATCATCGAACATAAAGGCTAATTTATAATAAAATGTTGGCTATCTCATGTAATTTATTGAATACTGTACTGAAAGTGAAAAACAGAATGGCTGCATGGGTAGAGAATGGCTGTAAGTGTATTGGTTGCTTATCCTCAGGATCACCTGACTGACCTGGAGCTGCAGCTCTCTGCCCTGCCTGGCAACACAAAAGAGTATCAGAGAAGATCAAAATTCAAAATTCAAAGTACAATTTCTACTGACTTCATAGCATTTTTGTACCATTGTAAAGCTGAAAAATCTTAAGTCAAACCATTGTAAGTTGGGGGTGGTCTGTAGTTTGTTCCTTTTTATTGCTGAGTAATATTCCATTGTGTGAATAGCCACAGTTTCTCTACTCTTCTGTTGAGAGAAATTTAGATTGTTCCAGTTTTTCGTTGTTTTCTGGAGTCTCTCTAATTTGTCCTTTTGATCTTTTGTCTGTCCTTATACATAAGGCTGGGGTGTGCTGAAAGCTCTGAAAAGCCATGTTTTCTCTTTGAAAACAGAACTTGCTTCAAATGTAAGAGAAGGCAGTGATATTCTAACAAATACAAACAGCTACGCAACGCTGTTGTATTTTTTAATCATGTGCTACTGTATTGTATTAACCAACAGCTTATGATGAAAATGATTACAACCCATAATAATAATAGGGCAACCCATAATGCCTTTTCCTCTCAGTCCTTTCTTATTCATCAATAAGTTGAAGGTAGAGATTCTTGGAAGAATCTGCATCAAGAAGTAAAATGGAAGCAGTTGAATTAGTTTGGTAGAGCTTTTCCTGTTCTTGTAAGAACAAATACATATACGAGTACAAGCTATGAAATACAAATTGTGTAATTTCAGTGATTCCACTATAAATTCTTATATTTGCATTTAAAACTGACATTGTACAATACAAGAAAGAATGGTAAAAAATCCATGCTAATAATGTTAAATTTGAATTTTTTGTTACTTAGAATGAAATTAAACAGCAAATAAAAAATACCATGACAAATTGAAAAACCACAGAAGAAGGGGAAAACTTTAAATTTTAGTACCTTTAACATCACTTTTTCCTGCTTTCTGAAAAAGGGCTCTGCATTTTTATTTTGCTCTGGGCCCTGCAGATCATATTACAGCCTTGCCTATGATACTTGCCATATGACATAAGAAGGAAAAAAAAAAAAGATTACCTTTTTCAGTGTAGACCCCCTTGGATATTCTTGGGATTCCCCTGGGAGGGGGGGTTGCCATAGGTAGAAAGGAACAAGCTCTCTCCTGTTTCTTAGCTTTGATTTGCTCTAAGAAGCTCTCCTCACCACCCTGCTGTCAGGGCCATTTACGATACCAGGGCTTGGCTGATGTATCAATTGGACCCCTCTGTGTTTCGCCAGGGGCCATTCTGAGGGTTCCCAGTGATTCCTCGTTAGTCATTTTGCCCATAAACCATTGATACAATGCAATTTCACTGACTCCATCTTGACAAAATATAATTTGATTAAAATTCAAGACACTCAGCACAACAATTCGTTTCAAACAACAATTTGGTTGGAAATGAATATTCTATAGTTTTTGTAATTTCTAATTCATTTCCAGTGAATAAACAGTGAGAGCAGATTGACTGAAAATGAATTAGAAATTTCAACACAAGAGACAGAGAAGACACTCCCCCAATTCTAGAAAAAAGAGAAGAAAATGACTAATATGAATAAAAGTGTGGCAAAATCACTCTATAGTACATTAAAATGTCCTAATTAGTCCCATTCTCTCCCCTCCAAAAAGAAAACAAAACAAAATCCCAAAATAACAACCTGTGAGTGTGGAATATTCACTTAACTTTCAGTTAAATGATTTGTGTATGTATCTGTTCCTGTGGTCTGTAGTAGAATTAGGGAGACAGACAGCCTCTCCTCTCCCCTCTTTGTGGTGATTATGGCTTCCCGGACACTGAAGCAGTCTTGTGTTTCTGCACAGGGATGCCACGATTTTATTGGCTACACTTCTTCAGTGTCTGTCCCAAGCTCCTTTCTCCATTGGGGGAAACCAGCTCTCAAGCTGGGCCGTTTCGGAGGGCATGCCATGCCCCAATTCTCATCTTTGCTCTCATTCAGTGCACAGGCACATAAGCACACATCAAAAAAATTAGCTTCCACTCTCAGCCCCCCAAAAAACAAATCCCCATGCCTATCAGGGCATAACGAATGAAGACACATGCCACAAGAATCTGTCCACACTGAGTCCCCTGGTTTGGTTCCACAAATAGCAAGCTCAGAAACTCCCCTGGTCTGACTCAGGAGTAGGAGTGACCTATGAATAATACAAACAGCCCATGAAAACCTTTATTGTGGACTTTAAATATAGGACAGTGACCTTACTCACCCTTCTTGAATTTTTCCCACAACTGATCTGCTTTATCTATTATGCCTGCCTTAGCACATTTGCTCTTTTATAGCCCCAGGGATTTGTTTGGACCATGTTGCGCCATTGCTGATGCATGTGTTAGGGGATTTTTTTCTCAGAAAGCAGTCTACCCAGGGCCAAAATATCAAGAGATGTAGGTCAGGAGGGTAAAACGTTCAAGTAATTTTTTTCTGATGCTGTCTATGTAATGTATTTACATGTTGATTTGCTCAGTTATTTGGAAGATATATACCAAATGCCTCTAGTTGCTGAGGATTTAAGGGTATATGATTCATGACCACTTTATTTAAGCAGCACGTAATTTGGGGGCTACTGTACCAGGTCGATGCACAGTTGCAGAACAGGAAGGTTGGGTGCCCTCTTTAAGGGGCGAGCCCTGGGCTGGGGCATCCACATCTCGGCCTGATGGGGGCAGTGGAGAGAAGTTTCCATTGAGTAAATGATGTCAAGAGAGTCTCAAAGGATGAATAGGTTTCACTAGAGACAAGCTTTTTAAAACTGCATTTCAGGCAAAAGAGCAGAATTTGCAGAGATGCAGGGGAGAAAAAAACAATGTGTGGCACATTCAGGAACCGGGAGGTATGTCACAGTATGGCTGGGACAGAAAATATACCTGTGGGAGCAGCAGAGGATACACTGAACAGGGTTTCTATGCAGTTTAAGGAGCTTGCACTTTATCCTACAGGAAACCTTTGAAGATTTTGAGCACAGATACCGCCGATGAGGCTTACGGTTTGTAAAGATCATTCAAAGCAGAGCGTAGGGGAGACTGATTGAAGCAAAACGGGACCCAAGGGGAGAAAACCTATCATGGAGCTAGAAATATTGAAGGAACCAACAAAGCAGTGACAACAGAAATAGGGAGGAAGAAAGGTTTCTGAGAATATATATACAGGGATAGGATTTCTTGGGCATCAAAGCTTACTGTGCTCAGAGTGAGGGATGGAGGAGGACCCAATAGTGGATCCCCGGGTGGATTGGAATGGTGCTTTTCTCTGAGCTGGGAAAGGAGCAAGGCTCAGTGAGAAAGAGAATGGTTAGCTTCAGTTTTAGATATGCTGAATGTTTAAAGCCAGGTTTGTTGACATGTAATTAACATATTGCAAAATTCACCCTTTTCAGTATACAGCTGTATGAATTTTGGCAGACAAATGTGAATATTTACATAATTACCACCAAAACTGAGATGGAAAATATCTCCATCACCCCCAATTGTTCCCCTGTTCCTTTGTAGTGAACACATTTCCCCACCCCTACCTCATGGAAACCACTAGTCTGTTCCCTATAGTTTTTCATTTTCTAGGATGTCATTTAAATGGAATCATACAGCATGCTCATTTAAAAAAAATCTGGCTTCTTTTTACTCGGTATAATGCTTTTGAGAGAGAGCGCTGAATCCTAACCACTGGGCCACCAGGGAGCGTCATTATTTATTGTAGTATAATGCTTTTGAGATTCATGTAGTTATCTGTGGTTTGTTAATTTTATCCATAAGAAGTATTACATTCTGTGGCTGTATTGAAATGCGTTTATCTGTTCAGTGGTTGGTGAACATTAACGTTGCTGCCAGTTCGGGGAGATTATGGATAAATCTGTTACAACCATTTACATATAAGTGTTGGTGTAAACTTAAGTTTTCACTTCTCTTGGGTAAGTACCTGGTAGTGCCTGACAGTGGGATTGCTGGGTCATTTATAAATGTATGTTTAGCTTCATAAGAATCTGCCAAACTGTTTTCCAGAACTTTAGTATTGTCATCAGAGAAAATTAGTCATTCTAAAAAGTGTGTAGTGAAATACCACTGTGGCTTTACTTTGAATTTTTTGCTTATTTGACATCCATATATCTTTTTTGGTGAAGTTTCCATCGAATATTTTGCCCACTTATTTTTATTGAGTTTTTGTTTTTTGTTATTGAGTTTATGTATTTATAAATAAAATCAGGATACAAATTCTTTGTCAGATATGCAGTTTGCAAGTATTTTCTTCCAATCTGTGGCTTATCTTTTCATTTCCTTAACAGTATCTTTGAAAGATTTAAGTTTTTACTTTTGACAAAGTTCAATTTATCAATAGTTTCTTTATGGATTTGGCTTTTGGTGTTGAATCTAAGGAATCTTTGTCTAACACAAGCTACAAGGGATTTTTCCTATGGTTTCTTCTAGAAGTTTTATACAGTACTTTTAAGTGTTACATTTAGATCTATGATCCATTTTGAATTAATTTTTGTATACAGTTCAAAATATGGGTTGAGGTTCATTTAACAAAATGTTTGCAAACGGATGTTTAATTGTTCCAAAAACGCTTGTTAAAAAGACTTTTTTTTCCCATTAAATTGCCTTTAGACCTTTGTCAAGAATCAGTTGACTAGATACGTGGGGATTTATAAATGTTCTTATTTCTATCTCTCTATATTAAAAGCTCTTTGAGGTCTAAGATATTGTTTTACATTGATTTTTTTTCTTAGCTCCTAACACGATACTTTTATACAAGAGATACTCCAAAATTGTTGGAGGTAACAGGAAACAAGACATCAGGAACTGAACTTGAATCCTACCACTTCTATCCATTAATGTGACTTTCGATCAATTACATATCTTCTCTACATTCAAGTTTCCACATTTTTGAGTGTCCTAATATTTAATTCCTAGAATGTTAGGAGGATGAAATGAATACAGCAAAAGGATTTGGTATTTGATAGGCTGATGCCTAGCATGGGGTAGGTGCTCCATAGAGATAGTTATTTATGTAATTAAAATCCATTTAACAGGAATATGAAAAAAATGGATATTGAATTATGTGAACGCAGTTAATTTTGCATGTTTCCCAAAGAATATTAAGACTTCCAGTCACCTATGAAATAACAGCTGCTTTCAATTATGTACTAATTTGAATAAACCAACAATAATGCAGGGAAGGTGTATGAGACAGAGGAAAAGGTTAGGTAGGCTCATAAGCAGTCTTTCTCTTCTAGGCTGAAAATCTCAATAGCTCTGTCAGTGGGCCAAGGAGTGGTGATTTCTTTCATGTTCCTGATTGCAGAGCAGAGCTTGTTTCTTCGAATGTGTCTGCTAAGCCCATGTTGCTGTGTTGAAAGACTACGTTTGTAGCCGAAAGGTTTTTTCATGTCACTACAAGGGTGTTCCAACCTGCCACTGCCTTTGACATGCCACTGACATCCCCGCAGATTTCCTTCCCTGCTCTTTCCATTAACATAAAAATTGTGAGACTTGGTCTAAAGATATGTTGGGGCTAAACAGAAGACTTTGGTTGGACAACAGGACGTATAACAGTAGCTACTTTGACCATTTGTGTGTTGTTAGATGTTTACCCATTTCCCAGGACTGCACAAGTCAAGTGGTATGAGAAGGCAAGCCAGAGGGTAGCCCCAGGGCAGATCTGATGCCACCAGATGATTTGAGCCATTGTTACCCAAATTTTCTCACTTAGTGAGATTTTTCCTTCTACCCAATACAAGGTTGCATGGAATTTTAAGCTCAGACACAAAATTTACGGGTGAGTATATTGAGACTGGGCAGTTTTACTGGATAGAAATCTAAACAGATGGCTTTCCCTGAAAAAGCAAATCTGCTGGTTGAACCTGGCTTGTACCCTGGCTGACTGTGTTGGCCACTAAGGGATTCAGAATCCCTGGAGAGGACCCCTGAGCAGTGTGTCAATAGCCACAGCATGACCATCTCTCAGTGGCAGAATAGATGGCACCACTGCTGTGGCTCTTTTGGGATTAGAGTTGGACCTTTTAAAACACCCTTGACTCACTTTTTATTTTTCCATCTCAAAGTTCATAAATCACACCCAGGATCTTTCCAAATAAAATACATGCACAGAAGAAAAGTTTTTATTCTGGGAAGACACAGCAAATCCTGCCAAACCTTACTAGCACCCTGGCAATTCAATTAGATTGAAATGAGCCCTAACTGATAACTTGATTCTGACTATAACATTCATTCTCAGGCTATGACCGCTCACAAAAACAAACAAACAAACAAACAACATCCCCCCAAAAAAACCCTTGAGTATTCACTTTCTCAGGGATTTTTTTCCTTGACCTTATGTTATCAGTAAGTGCTTTTCCTTCTGTGATGTACCAGCAGGTCCAGCTTCATGAGTTTGCAGCCTGGGTGACCACACAGTGTCCCATGCTTAGAAGGGCCTCATGCTTGTTTTAATGCTTGGCTGTTGCTGTTTTAAAATTCTCAATAATTTTTTTAACAGGAGGCCCTGCACTTTCACTTTGCATTTGGCCCTATCCTGGTCAGCATGCTGGGTTACGGCGAAGCAGAGAAGGAATTTTTTGGAAGGATAGTCATGGTTAATGGTCAACAGCAAACCTCAAGACACAGTCTGGAAAGACGCTAGGAACTACTGGACACTTCAAATCCCAGTCCAGATCCTGCCCCAGGGAATGGGTCGTTAGACAGTGCTGCTGTCCCCATTGCTAAACACAGGGCACCACTGCCACTACCACCAGGGAAGGAGCCTAAACAGTGCCTGCTTCTTTGTGCCACTTACTCCCAATTCATACTCCCGGTTGGGAAACTCTCGGTTGCCGAGCATAGGTTATCATGTCTGGCCTAGCTACTAGAATTGAGAGAAGAAATAAATGTGCTCTTGCATCTTCTATGTTGAGAATGACCCTGCCAACTACCAGACCCAAAGAGTGATACATTCCCCAGTATCAGTGAATAGGAGATGGTTCACATCCTGAACAGCCAAAACTCAATGAAAGAAAGGAATAGGTGTTCATCTCACCTAACTTCTAAGGGTCTGTGCTTTTAGGTTCTCTAAACATCTGATCAATCTTCTGCTGTGTTCTTTTCTAGATGTCCTTGCTGGTTCTTTCAAGGTCTTTCTCCCAGAGCATTCTACCTTATTTTTGATTCTTGCTTACATATGTTTCTGGGTGAACTCTTCTCTACGTGGCTGATGACCCTGAATGCCTCTGGAATCAACTTACTCACGTTCCTCTCCCATGCTCTCAACCTCCCTCAGAACATTTCTATGCAATATGATTGAAGTTTGGAATCACTCTTAATATTCTAGTTCAAATAAACCTAATTCAGTTACATGACAGCCTAGAACCACAGTGAGAGTTATCACCTAGTGTGTTCCTGAAAACAGAACTCTTTTGGTATCTAATGCTATAGAGACAAAACATCTTTATACCTATTATTAATCTAAGGAATGGAGTTTAAATAGTGAGGAGACTAATTAGGAATATCTGATTTTGATATTTCTCCAGGGCGATTACACAGGAGAAATGCAATCGTTTCAACTCTTCAGCTGGGATTTTGTGTTTGAATATTTGTTCTAGATCCATATATTGCAGGATATTATATTTCTTCTGAAATTATTAGAGAATTTCTTTCAGTTATTTTTGCACTGACTACATACTTATTGAGCCTTGGATAAAGTCCTTTTAATTTACACATCATTAAGAAGTCCATGCAGTATCAGGTTCAAAAGGAGGGCAAGGCAGGTTCAAATAAACTTTACATAAGTCAAGGAGTGTGGCCATTCTGCTTTAATTTCACCGTTTTTCAGGATCATATTACATTTTACCAGGGCCTGTCTTAAGGCTCTGTCTTGTCTCCTTTCTGAAAAGTACGAGAAAAGGAAGACAGATGAAGGTGGAATCAGAGGACAGTAAAGAAGGATAAAAAACACCAAAGTTAAGACGTCGTCACAGTTTTTCCACTCACTTTCTCTCACCTTGTCTTTCTTAGCTCCTGAAGCATGAGCCGTGAGCAGAAAAGGTGACGAGGTTTCAGTGCATCACATACTAACAAGCATTCCTTAACTCTACTTCTCTCCATACTTTTATTAAAGCGAATGTATTCTGTAGAATGTTTTCCCGAAATTGATGATTTAAAATTTAATTTGGATATAATCTCCAAAATTCAATATTTTTACTGCTCCCTACTATACAATTTTTAGTAATGATAGAAAACATTTTAAATGCCTTTCTGTGAACAGCTTTTATTTTCACGGTATATGTTTAATCTACTCACAGGTGTTTATTTAAAAACGTCACCCATGAATACTTTACGTTTCGTGCAATATTTTAGATATTAAATCAGTATTTAAGAACTTGCAAGGGGGCTTCCCTGGTGGTGCAGTGGTTAAGAATCCGCCTGCCAATGCAGGGTACACGGGTTCGAGCCCTGGTCTGGGAAGATCCCACATGCCACAGAGCAACTAGGCCCGTGAGCCACAACTACTGAGCCTGCGCGTCTGGAGCCTGTGCTCCGCAACAAGAGAGGCCGCGATAATGAGAGGCCCGCGCGCCGCGATGAAGAGTGGCCCCCGCTTGCTGCAACTAGAGAAAGCCCTCCCGCAGAAACGAAGACCCAACACAGCCAAAAATAAATAACTTAATTAATTAATTTTAAAGGAAAAGATCTTGCAGGAAGTCTCATTACTCTAGGAATAATTGAACAGAATATGGACCAGCATACAGACTCCAACAATTATGGGACATAACAACTAGAAGAGTATTTAAAACAGAAAAACACATCAGGCGCATAACACGAAGGTGCAAATTTCTGTTTTTTTACACGCATTTCTTTATCTCAGTTATATGCTTGTCTTTTCCAAGGGAGCTTAAAGACAGAACACTGCAGTGAGAAGGAATGAGAGTGAGAGAATTCAGCTACAATGCTACTCTTTAAATGGAGTATATATTTTAGCAATTTCTAACACTAAAATTTTAGACTTTGGTTCCATGAGACTTTGGGTGATAAATTATATGCACTCCCTTATCCCCATTCCCTCCTCTCTCCCAGTAGGGACAATCTCTAATAATCAGGAAATGTTTTTCATCTCTTCCATCAATTTTGATTTTAGGAGACTCCATTGGCTTCCACTGTAGGCTGTTAAAATTGAATGAAAACTGAATAAGTAACTACAAGATATTTTGTTTCTTAAATTAGGTGTGGCAAGCATGCCTGTAAATTGTCAAAGGAATTAAAACCATATTAATGTGTTATTCAATTTTAAAAATAACTCCTCCAAATATTGCAGTGAACGAACAGCTCATTAGTGGTGCCTTTTCTAAAGAAAATAATGTTTTTCTTTCATTGTTTTCTTGGAAGGATTACCTGTTGGTCTAAAATTGGTTGTAATATTGAAAAGAGTATATACAACAGAATAGTGTATTGCAGGTCATATAGTCCACACCATAAAGGGATCAACTTTTCCAGGAAATGTGGTCAAGAAGCCTTGCCCAAAACTTCATGTAAATTTGTAAGTGAAAACAACTTTTTTGATAATAAAGAACTGTTACTCAAAACTGCTTGGTATATTTTTAGCTCTATGTCAAGAGTCTTCAAATCACAGCTCTGTGTCTATTATTTATACTATACTATCATTTCTAATATTGTCTGCACTTACTTTAATTCCATGTGTGGAATTTGTGGATGTTAATTGTATTTAATTGTCCCCAACTTATCTGATTATAGCAAGCAGATCATTCTGAAATAATGCTCCACAGTAACGGAATGTTCTACAATAAATACGTGGTGGAGATTAGCCATTGAGGTTTGTCCGGTTTCTCATAATTCAACTTATCAAAAGTGAAGGAGGATATAGTCCTGCTGAATTACCACTGAAGCGCTCAACACAAATCATTTTTCCCATTTCCACAGAACCAGGTGACACTCCCCGAATAAATTATAATTTGAGTAGTGTTCTGTATGTAAATGCTGTTTGCTCTTTTCTTTTTTTTTTTTTAATCCTGAGAGCTAGACTTTGCTATGAACTAAAGAAGGCCATAGGGGCTTACTAGCCCTATGGGGGTCACAGGGCTGATCCAACAAGGCCTTGGTGATGATGGCTAAAATGACATTTTGATCAAGTGGGAAAGTTTCCTTCCCAGCTTGTCAGATAACAACAGAATCGTCAGCAGTATTTCCTTAGAGATGGCTGCCTCTTTTTTACAGTGTTTGAGGAAGAGTCATCAGGGCTTGGAGTGATGTAAATAATAACTATCTCTGGAAAATACAATTTTTAAAATATTGCTATTCATTAATTAGTGTATAAGTGATGGTCTTGCAAAAGGATGACCCATTATAGATTAAAAGATGTTTGATAAAAAATGGCTGTTAAAGTTGAAGAAATATTTAACCTTTCAGGAACCAATGGGATACAAATTCAAATAATACATGCCAGTTTCCTTTATTAATTTTGTGAAGCTTGTAAAAATATACAATGTTTATTGCTGACAAGAACGTTGAAAAATTAGGTACTTTGTATTGTGCTCTTGAGAAAGTAAAGAGATACATTTTTTAAATGGAAAATTGGCAATACAAATCAAAATTCTTTAAAATGTTTAATATCCTTTGACCCCAGGAATTTATCCTATTGCAAATTATTTCAATTTTAAAAATGTATTCTAAGAAAATAATTAGGGATATACACAAAAGAGTATATATAGCACAATGCTTATATAAAATAAGACCAGAGAGATATATGCCAATGTTTACTGTCAGTAGAATGGACAAATAAATTGTGGTATATTCCACAAAAGGATATTATAATACAATGAAAATAAATGAAGTGTAGCTACACAGAACAATATGAAAGAATCTTACAAATACAACATTGAATAAAACAAGTAAGAAACACAAGACTACGTACAGTGTGAGTTCATTTATATACACTTCAGGAACTAATCAATAGCATTAGGGATACATATATGGATGGTAAACAAAAGGAAAGCTGGGAATAAGAGTGACACAATTCAAGATAGTGGTGACCTTCGGGGAAGAAGGAAAAGGTTACGAAAAGAAAGAGACACACAAGAGACACATTTTCTGGGGTGAAAATAATGTATGATTTCTTGACCTGCGGAGTGGTTACATGAGTATTCACTTTGTATCTGTTTGCCAAACTGTAAATATAGGTTTTATGTACATTATATGACTATGTTATTTTTCATTTTCGAAAAAATGTTTAATTGATATCAAAGGAGTTCTCTGGTTGCAGGATTTCATTGTAGAAAATTTACAATTTCTACAATGAAGAACTGTCACTTTAAAATTAGGCCCTCCTGAGGATTTTACCATAGTGTTAACTATGGGGCAAGGATTGCTCCATGTGTATTCTATCGTGCTTAGTAGTTTGGTGACTATAGCAATTTAACGTCAATATGAATTTCTTGTTGAAGGAAATTTAGGGAACTGTCTTATCAAGCTCTAAGAAAAGAACACAACATTCAGGAAGTCGATAGCAAAAGGGACCTAAGTGGTATGATGGCTTAATTACACTAGTGAGAAGTCTAGGATAGAATTTCTATTTTAACAGGCGTATGTATTTTCCTTTATTTTAAAAATTAAGTGGTCCTTATTAACTAGTTTTTGTAGTTGTGGTCTTCAAATATGAAAGCAAACAACTTGGTAAGATGTAACATATTTTCATTTAACCAAGAATTATCTAAAAAAGTGACTTTAAATAAACTGCGTAATTGATATTGTCTTGATATACACTATTTTTTTGCCTTGAAGGCCCAAAGTGATTTGGTGTCAAGAAGCAGACAATTCTTCTCAAGAGTATTTGTCCCTAGTGGAAGAGGCAGGAAAATGGAGAGGTTGTATCTTTCCCCTTTCAGGAAGCTAATTGAGCTCTGCCTCTCTCTCTCTCCTAGGACCAGGGCACTGGGAAAGGTAGCACAGTGTGTGCACTGCACAAAGGCTCGGGTGTTTAGAGGCTATAAAGTCTGGTGGATTTCCACTAGTATAGGCCTGGGCTCTGCTCCAGCATTGTGCTGTCTCAAGCAGAAAGAGATTTTATTCTTCTTTTGAAGGCTTTATTTATTTATTTATTTATTTCTAATTTATCTTCCCAGGGAGGCACCTTTTAAAATCTTAAACTAAGATTCCTATAGGGTAACATCAGCTGTGCCTATGACTCTATCTGGGTATCCAGCAGAGTAGTGTTGTATTGTATTGAGATGGTTCACTGAGCTTAAATGAAAATACAGTATTGAGAAACTTCATTATATAACTGGGAGCCACACAGAGACATTTGTAGAACTAACATCTAGAGATGGCATGAGTCAGCCAAGTTTAAGTCAGGGCTCTTGACTCCCTAACCAATACTGTGTCTATTGAATTGGTTTCCTATTTCTGCTATAAGAAATTACCATGAACAGTGGCTTAAAACTGTACACATTTATTCTCTTACAGTTGTGGAGATAAGAAGTCCAAAATCAGTTTCATTGGGCTCAAATCAAGATATCCTCAGGGCTGTCCTCCTTCCCAAGGCTCTCAGAAAATCCATCTTTTTGCATTTTCCAGCTTCTGGGGCTGCATTTCTTGTATTCATGTCCTCTTTCTGGACCAAATGAGTACTCTCCCAATGTAGATCTTTGTGTCTCACAGCACATTCTTTTTTAGGGCCTAAAAAGTGTCATGGGTCCCATTCCAATGTGTGTGTGTGTCACACAACCACCAATTTTCTGACACCAGCTTCGTGTCCGACGATTCAACCCAATACCGACACTATCTACTTGAAGGTAGCATCAGATCCCACAGGTTAAAGGCTCAGTCTTTAAGACTGCGCCCACTTCAAGATGCCAATAACAAGCCCAGGTTTTTACCTGTGCTTCTGACTACTGACTATGTATCAGAGATTCCCACCACCTACAACTTGGGTTCAATAAATTTGCTAGAGCTGCTCACAAAACTCGGGAAACCTGTTCACTCCCTAGATTACTGGTTTATTATAATGGACATTAGAGGATACAAATCGACAGCCAGATGAAGAGATGCATAGGGCAGGGTGTAGGAAAGAGTATGGTGCTTCCATGCCCTCTCTGTGCTGCTCTTCCTGAATCTCCACGTGTTCACCAACCAGGAAGCCTTCTGAACTGAGTCCTTTGGGGTATTTATGGAGGCTTCATTACATAGGCACGGTTGATTAAGTCATTGGCCACTTGTGCTTGAACTCAATCTTCAGCCCCCCTCTCATCGTTTGGTGTGGTCCAAAAGTCACCTCATTAACATAACAAATGACACCTTTACTGCTCTCGTCACTTAGGAAATTTCAAGAGTTTTGAGAGCTCTGTGCCAGAAACGAGATGCAGGCTAAATAAATATTTCCTATTATAAATCACAATATCACAGGACGCATTTCATCCACAGTATTTATTTATTTATTTATTTATTTATTTATTTATTTTATGGGAAACTTCTTTCTCTTTACTTAGGCCTTAGGAGGAAAACTGACTTTGGTCAGTCTGTTTAAAACAAATCTTTGGTCTTTAAAACAAATCTTGGTCCCTCCTTCCATCTTCAAAGCCAGTAGTGCAACATTTTGCTTCAGTCTCCACATTGCCTTCTTCTCTGTAGTCAAATGTCCCTCTACCTCACTCTTACAGTGACATTTCTGATTCCATTTAAGTCCCACCTACATAATCCAGGATAATCTCTCCATCTCAAGATAACTACTCCTATCTGCAAAGTCTGTTTTGCTATATAAGAATATTCATAGGTTCTGGGGATTAGAACCTGGATATCTTTGGGGGCCATTATTCAGCTACTACATGTGTCATGCCCCCAGCCTGATCAAGTAGCATGGATAAGCTTGTAAATTATATACTGGAGAGCATATGCTGTTAGGTTGATTATATGTGAGATATATATGGGGACTAATTGTGAGGAAAAATAACCAAACATCATTTTACGGAGTAAATGTTTTAGAAGAATGTTTTCAAAATATCTTTGAAAAGGGAAAGGGATATTAGAAAGAATATGGAATCTTCAGTCAGAAGGCTTCCAGATCCTTCAATTGACTGGTTAGGTAACTTGGGTAAGTCATTGAATATCTGTGGGACTCAGTGACTATATGGCCTTAAAATGGGGAAACTGGATTAATAACCTCTAAGGCTCCTTCTATCTGTAATCTTTGTGCATGCATTTATCATTGCAGCACATTATTGAGTGCCATGTATAAGAGCAAGCACTCTTGTAAATTGTGGAGATGTAAAGATGAAAAGAGAGTCTAGTGATACTTCTACCCCATGAGTTTATCTTAAAAGATATTGAAAAATGAGAATGGCATGCAATATTTAAGTATTAAACAAGTATATGAAACTTAGACAAGATTCTGTGTGGATTATTTTGACAAGGAGGTAGAATAAACTGGCAAGATACAGGAGGAGGGAGAAACATCTTTCTGCCTAAGACATCCTCTTGGTATTTATTATGTAGGAAAAAGTTTTTGAATGTAGTCAAGTTTCCAATAATTCATGAGCAGTTTTAAATTTAATATCAGAAAAAAATTGCACTACTGTATTTTAAAATGTATAAAATTTAAATTCATTTTCTTTTATGCTGGATAATGACAGAATTATATTCCGACAAATGTAGCTTAGGTACGAAAAAGTAAATATTTTTACCTTAAGTAAAATTTTTACAGCTAGTAGAAACTCTAGAGATCATGGCATGAATTTCTTTTTTTTTTTTTAACAGATAAAAATGATACTCCGAATCTCCCAAATATTTACTAAAATAGATAATAATAAAAACCTAAATGTCTTTTTCTCTCATGTCACTGTTGTTAACGTAAAGCAATAAAGCAGCCAGTTACTTTACCAGCAAAATAGAGCAGCAAAGAATTGCAATTAAAAACATGCAACTATGGTGAACCACATGCAAGTCCTGCAAGTCCTGGTAAAGCAAAGGAGAGAAAACTTTTTTATAGAGGAGAAAGGGAAGTTGGGAGGGGCTATTATAAACAAAAAGTCCATTGGAGAGAACAGGGATTTTGAAGTGTAGTGGCTTTTCATTGGCTGAAAAGTTGTGACAGCCTCTCATTGGCTTAGCTGTTGCCAGGCAAGGAGAAAACTTTTCTTTCTCCTGCTGGCAGGAGTAAAGTGGAATCACTTCCTGCCAGAGGTTCAAGGTAGTCTCTTCCTGTTCCGATCTGTATTGACTATGAGTGACACATGTGTGAGAACTCCCCCTCCTGAAGTCCCAACTCCATTTTAATATGGCTCCCCTTTACTAATTTTCACAATATTTTCCCCCTATAAAATATTGCCCCTCTCAAATTAGAGGAGCTATGAATTGCTTTAAACATATCATATCTGTAAATTAATTCAGCATTAATTTAAGTCCTCAGGAAATCCAGCAAAGAGCAAAAAATAACAGATTAACAATATCGTGAAATTTTTATTATATTATTGACAATAATTATGCTTTCTTGCCTGTGACAACATGAAACCAACTATTGTAGTGGGGAAAAATTGATAGCAAATCAGGAAGCCTAAATTCTCACCTGATCTGCTCTTTGCTAAAACTGCAACCTTGGGGGAAAGTGTTTAAATTCTCAGACCTCTGTTTCTTCAACTGTAAAACAAAGGAGTTGAATGAAATGAACTTGAGTTAAAAATGTTAGGATGACTCCTTGAAGTAAAGTGTAATGTGAAATTCAAAACAGAAGTAAGGAGCTCACAGAGAGGTAAATTGAGGCTCATTAATCAGTCTAGATGTTCTTTCTTGGTGGGAGTCCTGTCAGGAATTGATATCTTGAGATATAAGCTTAAAGACAGGATTTCAAGGAACTTGACTGGCTTATTCCACCTCTTATTTCTTTTAACCATTTTTCTAAAAATTGAATTATAGTTGATTTACAATGTTGTATGGCTTATTCTGTCTTTTACCCTCAACACCTACCATGGGGCATATTACTATGAAGTATTGTATGAATCTCATACTTTAAAACCTAGAGAAATTTTGTTTTTAATACCATCACAGTCTTCCTTATCCAACAAGTTTTATGATATTTAGGGGGAGGTACTGTTGAATTCTTTTTGCATTGTGGAAATGAAAGATGGATTTTCGTCATTCTGTTTTTAATTATGGCTATTTCAGGAAACATGTCTATTGCCCACAGACCATTGTTCTTTGCATTTGGGCATTTATTTATTTAATTCTATATGTGACATGCTCTTCGTGTCTCATTTGAGGAGGAGCCTAAGGAAAAGAGAATAGTTCTATTTAAAAGAGACTTACTTAAAAAAAAAAAGACATTCACTGTATTGAGATGTTCACTGAACAAGCCTTTGCTACACTCCAACTGAGGTTCACACCAGGTGAAAGAGTCATTGTAAGACGTCTAAAATCCATGAAAAGCATATATGTTGAATCTTTTATTTTTAACACTATGTTAGTTTCATCTCTTCCACTTAAATTTTCTTTTTTCTGTTTCTAAAATGGCCATATTATTCAGAACAACACGCCATGGGAAAAAAATCCCCCAATACACTAGAAAAAAAGATCGAAGAAATTTCATTGCAAATGAGACCATGACACCAGTGATTTAGATGGGATAGCATGTTCTGGGATTCAGCAACGAGATAACAGCTCCCTTGGCTTCTGCTCTTGGAGAGGTTTGAACTATTTTGGCAGCTCCCTGGCATGATTTAGGGCAGTGATTCTGGCGTGCTTTCTCACTAAAGCGGAGACAGAGCAGTGCGGGAATGCATGAAAGGCTGGCTTGCCATGGATAGAATAGCTGTGGAGAAATTCAAAGAGCCATTTAAACTTGTAGTCAATGATTGAAGTTTTCATAGTTTGGTGGTTGAAAATAAGAGACGTATCAAAGCAAGGCAACCATTGGAGGCAACACGTACTTAAGAAAATTATTGTAGAGTTTTGTCTAGAGTTTAGTAACTAGATAGAAAGTGCTGGTCCCTGTACTGGAAAGGCTAACCAGTTGATTGTGCTGGAATATGAAGCTGAGTTTATAAGACGCAAAGCAAGTGCTTCTGATATAGGATGTCACTAGATGTCACTCTGGATTTCATTATCTGCTCGTCTAAAGATTTCAGCAGCTTTGCCATTTTGCTACCAATGCCTCTTGCAGAACCTGAATAGACAATGTGAAATGTGCATGAATAACAGGCAACTGCTGATGGAATGTCAATTTTTGAGTGTGTGACTTCTATTGATCATTCATTATTGACATGAAGATCTCTAGCGTCTTTGCTTTTTCACTTGAAACTGTTTCTCGGCTAAAATTTCCAAGCTTCTGAACAGGGAGGCCTTGAAGGATGGGATGACTCAAGTCTCACAGGATGTTTTACAAAGTACTTTGACCTCTGGAAGAAATCATGGGTACTTTTCATAAAGACTCAACAACTGCTTTGAATAAAAATTCAAATAGCAACACAGGAAAGAAAGTACATCTT
Organism: Balaenoptera acutorostrata; assembly: GCF_949987535.1. NCBI lineage: Eukaryota > Metazoa > Chordata > Mammalia > Artiodactyla > Balaenopteridae > Balaenoptera > Balaenoptera acutorostrata. Next base: position 34,052,572 of record NC_080081.1, read on the forward strand.
TTTCATATTTAAACGGGTTAATTTCCACCTAGCTAAGTTTAGGAATAACTAAGAATCACTTTGATGAGAAAAAGGCTGGCATTTTTATTGTTATCCTTTATAAATCTACATGTTTTATTTGGTGGGCAGTTAGTAAAATTGGAGTGTCCCCCGACCCAATGGTGACAAATGACATGCTCTACAGTTTCCTGTGAGTGTGGATCTGTGATTTTATTTCTCTTAGCTTTGTATACATTAATTAGGTATACACAATCAGAGCTGAGTGCAGAGGCAGCTAAATAAACAAATGACACTGTGGAAAGGTCTTTCTGCATACTAATCATATCCTACATCTGCAAGCAAAAGCTCCATAAATCGATTTGCTCTTTCACATCAAAAGACAAACAGTGATGCAAGTCAGCAGTTCCTTTGTCAAAGTCACGGAGATTGCTGTTCTTCACAAACGCATCTTTACAAAGCTGGATTCAACCATTTGACGATTAGCATTATTGGCAACTCTTCAAAGAAGATTCATCAAGTCATTTGCAATTGGATTGGTTACCATTTTTATGATGCTGCCCCATGAAATCTAACTAAAAGTGATTGACATTTGAATTCTTGCTCAGAGGATGAAGAAACCAACAAAAGAAAAGAAGTCCTCTGATTCCATAGACTGTGCCGTGCTTGTGTGTGTGTGGGCCAGTGTGAGCCACAGGGCACAATTGGCAGGACCTGACATGAAATGGATGCTGGGTGATGGGCATCTCTAAAGGAAGCCCACAAGAACGGGTCCTTGATTTGCCATATTTGTGCTAAAAGCACAAATGCCAAGTTTCAACGCGTTTTGCAAGAGCATATTTTGATGTTCTATTTTGCTGCACTGTTTGAGAACAAAATGGCAGTTTACTGGGGAAACCTAGGTGGTCCACTCAAGCTAGTCGCTGTGTTGTACTAGTTGGATAGAGGAATAAGACATGGGGGAGGGGTAAACAAGGGAGAGGTAGAGTCTTCTCCATAAAGAAATATATCCCAAGATAGTACACCTAATGCCTACATGCTCGATAGAGAAACGAATAATTCGGCTACTATCATGGTACCATATTAGTTATATCTAGGCATCATCAGTAACTCCAACAGCAGAGATTTTCAGATTTGCCTCTGGTATGAATCTGGAAATTATGGTAATATTTCCTATTGAATTTGACATTTCCTGTTTTATCTTATTATTTAATGTTATGTATTCTTTAGCTGTACATGAGACACCATTGAGGGGTAGGCCATTCCTAAAATTAACTAAGGGGGATAATTCCATGACCTCTCTGGGTTATACATGATACATTTCAGGTACATAATTGAACTCTTTCCTATTTTCAAAGGAGTTCTGGCATTCATCTTGAAGGGCTTACTTATTATGTAATGTACATTATATAGATAGAGGTGTAACTTATACATTCATTTTCATATTCAAATGATCCTTTCAATTAAGAAGAATTTTCACTTTGGGGGAATCTTCTTAAGATTGCAGCTGAAAATATCAGAGAATTTGCTTTAAAAATCAAGTTTGTAGTCACATCTGTCAAAAGCAGTGAGTGAGAGTTATTGAGTGAGATCCAGGCTGGTCTAGGAGGATGGTGCTGTTAGTAGTGTTACTGAGTATTCAGCTCAGGCCATGAACTGACTTTTGATTGACTTTTGACAAGTGGCTCAAGCCTGTGGTGCCTCAATTTCCTATCTGTTAAATGGAAGCAGAAATATTGACTTATTACTGAAGAGTGTTCTGAAGATTAGCTAATAAATGATGGTAGGAAAGCTCTGTGCAATTCTAAAGTGCTATATAAATGATATATTGTTATCACCATCACTACTAATAATTATAACGATCGTAAAAAGTGAATGACTCTGCTATGGAGAACTTGAGTCCCACAGGAAAGTTATTTTTTCTTAGTCTGTTTTCATGTTTTAACTGGGTCCTTAAAGTGGCTTAATTGAATAAAAGCAAGGATTTCAGTACTCTCAGCATTTGTAGCCTCATTGTGGAGCCTTTGTTCCAAAAATCAAAGGTGGCTAGAATTATCATCTGTGTGGGCTTTAATATTTAAGAAATTATTCCTATCACCAGGCTGTTTTTACATAATAAAAAAGGAATCATGATTGAGCTTCCCTGGTTGCGCAGTGGTTGAGAATCTGCCTGCCAATGCAGGGGACACGGGTTCGAGCCCTGGTCTGGGAAGATCCCACATGCCGCGGAGCAACTGGGCCCGTGAGCCACAACTACTGAGCCTGCGCGGCTGGAGCCTGTGCCCGGCAGCAAGAGAGGCCGCGATAGTGAGAGGCCCGCGCACCGCAATGAAGAATGGCCCCCGCTTGCCGCAACTAGAGAAAGCCCTTGCACAGAAACGAAGACCCAACACAGCCAAGGATAAATAAATTAATTAATTAGAAAAAAAAAGGAATCATGATTAATTATTCCCCCTCTTTAGTTTACTATCATAAGTGCAGTCTGTGAAAAATAGAATATTGTGAAAAAAGAATATGAATCAAATATTACCATTTTATTATCTAGAACTCTGCTATATGCCTTGAAGAAAACAAACTAAAACCTAGCATACAAGCATAAAAGTGTTCCAGAAAATCTAAATCTGTATTGAAAAATTCAGACAAAAAAGTCATACACTTATTCATAGAAGAACATTCTGAATCTATTGTTAGTGTATTTTTACCCTCTTCTTACACAAAATTTCAATGTGTCTGCTTATCTGCTTTCTAAACCGTTATTAGAAATAGCAAATTAGAGGGAAGAGGAAGGCTGTTGAGATCAAAGGCACTGACAGTGTTCCAGTTATGTATTGCTGTGCAATGAACCACCCGAGTACTTGGTGGCTTTAAACATTAAACACATTTTTTTTTGTTAATGAGTTTGAAATTTGGGTAGGGCCTGGTGGGGATGGCTCATCTCTGCTCTACTTGATATCAGAGCGGGCAGCTAGAAGGCTGGGATTGGGACCGCCTAAAGGCCGACTCACTCACATGTCTAGCACTTGGGCTGGGAACACTCCAACAGCTGGGGCTGAAACAGCTGGCACTCCTCAGGCCGCCTGCTTTGTTTTCATGTGTTCTTTCCACAAGGTCTTTCCAGCATGGTGGCTTCAGGATAGATTTTAGCCGGACGTCATAGATTTTAGCTTCAGGATCCAATGGACACGTTCTGAGAGAGGGAGTGAGGAGGAAGCTGAATGACACTGATGATCTAGACTTTGAAGTCGCACAGCTTCACGGTCGTATTCAGCTGGGGCTGCTATAACAAAATACCGTGAACTGAGTGGCTCAAGCAACCAACATTTATTTCTCAGAATTCCGGAGGCTGGGATCAAGGTGCAACATGGTCAGGTTCTGGTGAGAGCCCTTTTCCTGGCTCAAATGTATCCTCATGTGGATACATTTTTTAAAAATTTCTTTTGCTAAAAGAGGCCCTCTAGCAGCTGCCTAACCAAAAGAGCACAAGGTACATTTTAGCCAACGTATGCTAATCTATGTTTATTCAACGCTCACTTTTGATTGAAGGTTTGGATGTATACAGTATTTTATGTTGAAAATAACTTTCCCTCCAAATTTTAAAGATACTGCTCCAAAGTCAAAGTCTTCAACTTCCAGAGTAGCTATCGAGAAATCTGAGGCCATTATGGTCAATAATTCTGCATATATGACCTATTTTTCTTCTCTTTAGAGGCTTTTAGGAAAAGTTGTGGTGATAGCCTTTGGCATAGGTCTTTTTATTATTATTATTAATAGTGTGGTCCTTCTGCAATCTGAAGAAATGGGTCCTTCCCTATCAGAAGCTTTTCTGCAATTCTCACTGGTAGCTTCTTTTCTGACTTATCTTTCTGGAACACTTAAAAATAAATCAATTGTAGGACCTCCCCAATTAATTCTCTCATGTATTATGTTTTCTCTCCAGTCTTCCATAAGTTTGTTTTCTAGTTCTGTATGTTTACAATTTTATCTTCCAAGATTTCCATTGAATATTTCACTTTGGTTATTTTATAACTTCTAAGAATTTTTTCTTATTCTATGATCATCTTTTTTTAATAGCACGTTTTTATTATTTAACTCTCAAAATATCTTCTGCTATCTTTATGAGGGTATTAATTATGTAATTTTTTAAAGTCCTGTTTCATTTAGTCTTTGCTGTGTAACAAAGTAACTCAAAACTTAGAGTCTTGGAACAATAACAGTTTATTGCTTCTCACCATTCTGTACATTGATTGGGTGGTTCTTTTACGGGTCATGCCTGTGCTCATCAAGATGAAGCATCAGGAAAAAAAAAAAAAGACGAAGCCTCAATAAGCGGGTTGGCCCAGGGAACAGACAAGGATGTCTTTCGTCCAAGTTACTTCTCAGCAGGGTGATCTCAGGTGAAATGGAACTTATTAATATTTCTAAGGGGGGAAAAATTATTTTTACTCAGTCTTTAATGCAATTATAATTAGCACCTTTACCTTAGGTGAGGTTAGTTAATGGGACAGTAAGTTTGCACCTTTGTATGGGGTGCTTACCCTTTATGTAAATTACATAGAAGTTCCCTGTTTATCAGCAAGCGTGTTTGTACCCATTTTACAAAATATTTATAAGGAAGGCATATGTGGTGAAATGAAGAGTACATTTAAATGAGGAATCAAGAGACTTGGTTTTTAAAGACTTGCTGGATGAATTCATCTGCTATAAACCAATGGTGTATTATTCTGATCAATTCATTTAATTTTCTTGTCCTGGATATTTGTGAGACAAATGTTTTTTTATTCTGTTAGCCGTAATCCATCTTCTATCTCCAGAATTCTATGGTTTTTGTTACAAAGTTACTATTTCAAAGTAGCATAAAAGTTAATTTCAGTGCTTCAGAGAATACATATTAGGGGAAAAATCACGCCCCTCAAGAGAAACAAATTGGCTAAAAATCTTCACATGGGTTGGTTGTCCTGACCTCATCTGCATCTCGAGCCCAGGAATTTTATTCTCATCACCCATGTACCCTGGCCCAGCCTTGTTTATAATGGTGCCTTTGTCTGCATTGTACACAATTTGTCTGTTTTCTGTTTTATTTGATATTGAGTCCTTTGTCAATTAAACACCTTTCATTTTAACATTATATTTTTGGAAAATATGCTTTCAGAGTCTCAGGAAAATTGTGATAAATATGGAAGACAATTTATATATGTGTCTGTTGTTCATTTCACCTAAGAATACAATATTAATTTTCTAGGGCTGGCATAACAAAATACCAGACTAGGTGGCTTAAGCTACAGAGATTTATTTTATTACAGGCTTGGAGGCTACAAGTCCAAGATCAAAGTGTTGTCTGGTTTGGTTTCTTTGGAGACCCCTCTCCTTGGCTTGTGGATGGTGCCTTTTCACTGTCTCCACATGGTCCTTCCACTGTGCCTGTGCAGCCCTGGTGTCTCCTTGTGTGTTCAAATTTCCCCTTGTTATAAGAGCACCAGTCAGATTTAATGGCCTAATGACCTCATTATAACTTTATTACCTAAAGGCCCTATCTTCAGATATAGTCACATTCTGATGTACTGGGAAGTTAGGGCTCCAATATGTGAATCTAGGGAGGGCACATTTCAGTCTATAATAAATACATTTCATATTTATTTGTCAATTTTTACGTCACCAAATATTAGGTGTAAGCCTTCGAGTACAATTAGGTTATATTTAACATTTAAAAACTATGCATTTGGAAAGGATTAATTTTGGGGAATCTAAAAAACAAAGCAACTGGAAACAAGTCTAGATCAAATTTGAGTTTGAAGCTAGCCCAGGTCCAAAAATGCTGATTTCAGTTTGTCCAGTTACAACCTGCTTATGTCCAAAAACTAAAGATCAATCCTATCTTCAAACCATTGAATGCATCTGTAAAACCAATTCCTCGTCTGTAAAAGGTATTAGTTTAGAATAGTGGCTCCTCCATCTTGAACCAAAACACAGAATCTCTAGGGATGAGGCCCAATAATTTATATTTTTAATAGCACCCTATACATTTAGCCTTGGGAGGCATTAGGTTAGACAAAACAGTGAAATATACAAATTAAGCATATTTATTTTTTAATAAAACAACCATAACCCACTTCTAATCTCTTATGGCTCTCAGGAAGTATAATACTTCTACTTTTCTGCTTTTCTGTTGAAGAATCTGCACTGAAAGAGGAAGGAAATTGACTTGTTCCAAGGGGGGAAAGTGGGAGGTGGGGGATGGGAGGTGGGATGAATTGGGAGATTGGGATTGACATATATACACTAATATGTATAAAATAGATAGCTAATAAGAACCTGCTGTATAGCACAGGGAACTCCACTTCGCTGTACAGTAGAAACTAACACAGCACTGTAAAACAACTAGACCCCAATTAAAAAAAAAAAAAAAGAAAGAAATGGACTTGTTAGCTAGAAATGTGATTTTAATGGAACTGCTGGGTAGTTTTTCTAAAGCAACATACAAACTTCGTAAATTAAAACAATGATACACAAAGTGGCTTTGTAAAATATTTCAGTTATTTAATGTAGTATATAGAATTAAGTAAAGTAAACTTTTTCTAAAATAACTTTTGGTTTGTTTTCTGGAGTGATGTCTTTTGTAAAGTAGTTCTATTTTCTTTCCACAGATGCTTGAGCAGGCAATGCAACACAGCACAGTAGTTAAGAGTATGGGCCTAAATGACATAAAACACTGGTTAAAGCAAAGAAAAAAATAGAATAGTCTGAGCCAATAACTGTTATTAATTACATCTGTAACTACATCTATTCTTGTAAATCCTGACCTACCATATTTACACTCACCCAGACACTCATGCGTTTCTAAACTATTATAGGGAACTCCCCAGGGATGTTAAAATTATAGAACTTTGTGAGTGGTATGTAGCTTAAAGGTCATTTAATTCAACTCTTTCATTTACAGGAGAGGAAATCAAGGCACAGAAAATTGTTCCTTGCCTAAGATTACCCATAACCCGGATCAACTTTTTTTAACTCTAATTTTGTTTTTCTCTTATACCATATTTCCTTGGTCCTTGACCCCTGATTTTGAAGATTTATAACCAACCTATATACCTATACTTAATATAACAAAACAAAATAAAACAAAAATGAGATACAGATCAGAAGTTCCAAATGGGTAAGTTCCAATTGACCAATTGAGCTTTGTTTGGATCACACTATTAAAATATTTTCTAAACTAGCAGTCAACATTTAAAATGTATGAGACTTCACATATAAATACACATTAATAGCATCCTTTAGGAAAAAAAAAATATCTGGCAATCCTCAGCCCATATTTCCTTATGGTAACCGTTAGGAGGAAATGAGTAGCAGCTGCCCCTCCTTAGATAGGACATTTGTCCTTAAGTTCACCTTGGACCGATTAGGTCTGAAAGTCTGAGACCAAGTGGCAAGTCTCATTTCCCCCATACCTTCACTATTGTTTTTGTTTTTTTTTTAATAGTAGTTAAGAGGAAATGGAAATATTTCTCGTCCCCATGGGTCTGTCCAAATTGGAAAAACAAAATCATATTTCAAGAAAAAAATTTGTTTTCCACCCCAAAATCCTTCCTTTACACTATGTGTCTAATTCTCCCAGGTATCAGTGTGCAAGGACCGTAGAGGGCAGAGCTTCTCAACTCTCCTGTTCATCAGCCTTGAGGCCTGTGCAGACTCTCCTTAGGGAATAAGGGTTCTATTCTGAGGTAGATGGCGGGAGGTGCCCAAAGAGAGATGTATTAAAATCTTAGGGAGGAAAATGGAAAGTGTGTGAAACCTGAACAATTCTGCTCTCCTTCGATCTACTTCTCTGGGAAGGATGCGCTTTTCCCCATCTCTTCAACCTTAAAAATCACTGTCCTATAGTGTCTGCTTCAAAATAGAATTTCAGCTCTAAAGCTCTCATTTATATAGAATTTAAAACCAAAAATATCTAAACTTAAATGAAATAATTCTATTGTATGTTTAATTTTTGTTAATCACTAATATATATGTGAGATTTTAAACTAAAGTCACTTTTTAATTATTCATAACATTTTTTAAACTATTTGATTTGGGGAAATTCCTTTGTTTTATTAAAAGGAAAGAATAACTTATGCAAGTGAACAAGTCAGTGTTGAATTTATCAAAAGTTTCTGGAAACAATATAAACCGTAAGATCAAAAGATCTTATGGGGCTGGGGGAAGATCCAAATTTCAGTAGACACAACCTGAGAAGCTCAATTAAAATCATAAAATAAATGCTCTCAATGTTCCATCAAACTATCAAAGCATTTCTCGGATTAGCAGACTGAGCTTTCACAACCCAGATAGAATAAATACTCTTCTAATTTCTTCAGTAGTCTTCCATTTAACAGAACCCAGAATGCCATTATTGCCATTGCATAGCACTAAAAGGAAATTCCAGACACTCCATAAAAGTCCATATTCACTTGAACTTCAGATAGACCATCTTTTTTTTTTTTTTTTTTTAAATAACCATTACCAGATTTCACTTTATATCTGAGAACAGAATGCTGAGAACTAATGACCTGGAAGTCAAAATGGATATTCAGGAAAGCCTTACTAGTTAGTGATCAGATTATTCAAAGAATTGCCCACTTGAAAGTTACAAGCATTTCTGGGAGAACTGATGAGATAAAAATTTGTACCTTTGGGCTGCAGATCTTCCTTAGTCCATCCCTTTAATACACGATATATCTGGGCCTAAGACAGTTAAATTGTTTTCAGCTCAATTATTTGCTTTCAAAGAAATTGAGAAGCTGTTCATTTTGATTACATATGACTGTGAGAAGACCGTGATTACTTATAAACAAACTAACTTGACTTCTCCATAATTCTTTCTTTTTTTTCCCCTTTTCTTAACTAAAGCTGCTTTTGGGGGGAACAAAAACGCTGGCTAGTTGCTCAATATTGTTAAAGTTAACTGTGCTAGAAATAAGTTGGAATTTTTGCCCACATAACGTACATCTCAAAGTCCTTGCTGGGAAGTCACAGAAAAAATGAGAGTTACAACAATAACTTATTTAAAACTACCTGACAAGACGTGTAGAGCACGGACAATAATGACAGAGCTGGGATAGGGGGTGAAGAGTTAATATAGATTTCTAGGACCAGGGAACCAGGAGAGGTAAAGATTTTAGCCTGTTTGTTCTTACTGAGGGGCTTGACAAGATTTTGTTTTTTCCTGAACTTCGTCTCTGAAGCCCTGAATTCCACTTCTATACTCATTTGCAACACAAAGTTTATTATAATAGCCACAGAATTCTGGAGGTAGAAGAGAGGCTACAGGTAACTGAATTCAAAACGTTTGTCTCACAGAAGAAAATATCCAGAAAAGGATAATTAAGTGACTCGCTCAGGGTAAGATCATTGGTTCACGGCACATGCGTCCGTCCGTTCAGCAATACTTTAGGACCCATACCTCCTGACTCCTTCTTTTCATCATAGATGCCTTTCTTATAAATATTTTGTAAAACGCGTGCCAACATCCTTACTGATAAACAGGAAGATTTCATGCAGTGTGTATTAAGGATAAGCACGACGCACAAAAGATTCAAACTCACTCTCTCATGAACCGACCTCACCTAAGTTAAATATGTTGACTGTCACAGCATTAAACATTGAATAAAGGTAATCCCCCCTTTCCTTATGATTTGTAGGACGGATTTGGATGATGTGTATCCATTTAAAAAGAGGTGTAGAGGAAAGTTTGAACTACTATCTTCTTCCTAAACTATACGTAAAAATATGACTTCGTCCTAGTGTGATCCTCATCTACATGCATAGTTTTCCTCAAAGTCATCTTTTATATTTATCACCATGGAAGCACGCTTGCTGCCCTGGATGTGTGCCTGACCACCATGAAAATGGCAGACACATTTCCTGAAGTTACATCTTGATTTTTTTTTTTTGTCTTTGTATTTTCTTATTGCCATTCATGTTATTATATTAGAATAGTAACAGCCAGTTTCAAAGCAACGAAGTCCCGATTCAGAAGTGAAATTCTGTAAAGCTCTTCAGATAGTTCACATGCTTAAAAAAATTAAGCCAGCTCGATGGAGTGGAAGTGTTACTCTCTCACTCCCTATGGTTTCTGAAAAGCCATTAGCGACACATGTCTCCTTGGAAGCATTTATGCTTACATTATTCTTTGGTTTGTTTCCAAGGCATGCTGCCTTCCTTATAAATAACACTTGCAAACAGGAACTTAACTGCACGTAATGGGGAAAAAAAGTTGACTGGGTTTTTTTTTTTTGCAGCATCATAGCCCCAGATGGCTGAGAGGATGACCAGTAATTGCATCCTCAAGCACTGGGGTACAGAGGTAAAACCATAGCGTCAGGACTGACTCTCATCTAAGCATTACATCCTGAAGGTAAACATTTTAGATGCTATCTAATGGTGTTTCTGTGGATAATTTTTTCTAAAAGCTGGATTAAAAAATATGTGTATATGCATACCTATGCTTCACTAAAACAGTGACTCAGTTTTTCATTTGAGAATTCCCACCCCGCCAACGTAATACTTATTTAATCTAACCCTAATTTGTTAACCAAATAGCCTGACTTTTCACCATTTATTATTGTTTCTTGTCTCTAGAAATGAGAGGACATTCATTTTTTATTAAAATCATTACCAGTAGGGAAAAACTGGTCATATGGCATGCCAGGATCCAAGACTTGAAATGAGATTGGACATAACTCATAAGCTATGTTTCATTTAGTCAATTAGCGTTTTGAAGAACCAGTCTTCTCCAACAGGACTTGTTAATGCAGCTATTCTGGGGAAAAGAGTAAAAACAGAATGCTTCCGGGAAGACTGCTTGGGTGGACAGTCAAGTGATGGCCCTGGGCTTTAAGGACAATTGGAGGACATTGACACCAGAAGATGTAAATGCTCTGCAAAAGAGTAGGAGTACCTTACGAAAAGAGGGGAAGAACACTATAGACCAATTTCATTAAAATGAATGACCCTGTCATTCTGGGAATAGTGTCATTGAAACGATGATGCTCTTGTAACAATCATGGTGGGATGTACTGGACATTTCTTGAGACCAGCTGCCTTTGAAAGTTACATAGTTGCCTCTCTCAAAAGAGGTAAACAAGAATAGATGACAAAGAACTATTTTATGCTGAATTTATTTTGACTTCAGTCACATCAGCTTATATATATATATTTTTTATAAATTTATTTATTTATTGGGTCTTCGTTTCTGTGCGAGGGCTTTCTCTAGTGGCGGCGAGCGGGGGCCACTCTTCATTGCGGTGCGCGGGCCTCTCATTATCGCGGCCTCTCTTGTTGCGGAGCACAAGCTCCAGACGCGCAGGCTCAGTAGTTGTGGCTCACGGGCCCAGTTGCTCCGCGGCATGTGGGATCTTCCCAGACCAGGGCTCGAACCCGTGTCCCCTGCAGTGGCAGGCAGATTCTCAACCACTGCGCCACCAGGGAAGCCCCAGCTTATATTTTAACTACTGTTATTTTTCTACCCAAAATATAAGAAAACTGACATAGTAGTAATGCAGTTGCTGGGTGAGGGGAAAAACAAAAGCAATGAATGAGGAGTAAGAATGAAAGGAAAACTGGAAAGGGGCAAGGAAATAAAAAACATTTTTTCTTTTCAACTACATTTTAATGAATTTGAAGAAATATCATCAGTAAAATAATACAACTAATTATGTAAATAGTACTTCAAAATATGCCTTCCAGGCACATTTATCTCCTTTAATCCTAACAATAACCTCAACTATTTCCCCAGTTTTCAGAAGGAGGAGGAAATGAACACCAGTTAAATGACTTGGCCAAAGTCTCTTTGTTAATGAAGAGAATGAAAAAAAAAAAAGTTTGATCTCATTCATTTGTATTTCATAAAACTAAATCCCATGTTTTTTTTAAAATCACAACAAAATGTGTTTCCTTCTAATATTAACATTTATACACATCAACATGTAAGGCATTCAGGTTTAGTGTGAATCAAAAAATCAAAAGAGTTCCACAAAAATCAGAGGCCAGGAGAGGCCATTTAGAAAGCCAAGCCTTGTAAGTATTCTGTTGTACATCCAGGTGTATTGCCCAGATGGCACAGGTATAAAACCTATGAAATGGGAAAAGTGAGATTGTGAGTGCTATTATGACTGTTCTACATCTATAATACATTTATCCCAAGAGGCAGTTGTACAGCTGTTAACATATATGGGCTTGTATTTTCACCTGTACTTGCAAAGAGATTTAAGATTTACGACGATGGGTATCTTTCTTCTGTAAAGACTGCAAAGTAAGGAAATTTACCAAGAGTACAATCAGGTGATGAGATGTATTCACCAAGGTTTATTGCAACAAATAAGTAAGAGAGTAAGACTTCTCAGTCCTGTCAGCTACAGAGGAATTAAAAATAACACTCTTGCTTCTTAGCTGGTTTATTCTGTTATCACATTATCTTTCATTGATTATGCTAAAGAAGAAATAGAAGGAATTGCAAAATTGCAATTTGGTTTTCTGAAGAAAGACATTTAAAAATATACCTAATTTGAAATCATTTTTGAACTTGAAAAAGAATTTTTCATCTTTAAAATGCAAAGTGTTTTTGTACTGTTGTTTTAATATAGCTATTGTGCAATTGTAGTTAAAAAATAATTATATCTGTGTGGTTTTTAAAAAATATATGTTGAAACTGGCCCTTAAATGACACTCAACCTTCTTTAAAAAGTGTTGGGGAGTAGTATTAGTTCTTATTCCTGTTGTAACAAATCACCACAAACTTTGTGGCTTAGAGGAATGCAAATTTATTATTTTTAGGTTTATGGAGGCCAGAAGTCCAAACTTGGTCTCACTTGCTTAAAATCAAGGTATCAGCAGGGCTGTGTTCTTGGCCTCTTCCTCCATCTCCAAAGCTAGCAGAATCTTCAAATCTCTCTCTGACCCTTCTGATTACTTTGTGATTACTTTGGGCCCACCTGGATCATCCAGGAGACCATCCCCATCTCAAGACCTTTACCTTAATTACACATGAAAAGTCTCTTTTTCTGTGTCAGGTAATATATTCACAGGTTCTAGGGTTCAGGATGTGGACATCTTTGGAGGACCATTTTTCTGCCTACCATAGGGGATGAATACATTTTGCTTCCTTGGGAAAAGTTGATTTACCAACACTACCACTTTCATGCCCTACCTGAAATTTTTTAAAAAGCTTGTAGAATATCTTCAATCTCACTATCACAAGTTCAGTATTGAATTCCAAACTCTATTCAATGGTTAGTACATTAAGAATGGTCAAAAATGCTTGTAAGATGATGAAAAATGATTCTCCAAGAAAGAGAACTATGTGTTCAGATCTTTTAAATGTCACACTAGCCCTTTGTCCATGTCACAACCACAGAGTCTGAATTCAGCAAGTGTGACAAAGAAGAGCAGTGTTCTTAAAGAGATGCTATCTCTGATTTTTCACTTAGCAACTCCAATGATTATCAGGAAATAAATCAACCGCCGGCAGTCATAGACAGCTATTTAAATCTGAGGTTTGAACATCTTAATTGGTGCATTAAAAGTTACAGAGCCAAAGTCACTTTAGATACATAAAGCTGCTTGTGTGCATAAACTATAGCACAATATTCCATGCTTAAGAAAGCATCACATTATTTTCTGCATTAAATTAACATATCTTAAAACATTTATTTGGAAAAAATGAGGAAAACTAGAATTAAAATCTTAGGTATATATTACAATACAAAGCAATTGTCCAATTGTCTACAGCAAATTCAAAACACACATTTGGTAAATTTTAAAAAGCATGTTTATTTTTTTTTTTTTTTTTTTTTTCCACACACACACACTGTATTTTATTTTTACAAGAGATAGATAGACTGACACCAAGCATTGTACATGGATGACCACAACAAAAGCAACAATGATTGCAATTACCAAACATGAAACACACTTATACTATGTCATAATATTGACATTCAGTCCAGTAATCCTCCACTGTAACAGCTCCTTTACTTTGCAGTGAAAATTGATTTGTATATTCTTTTCCTCTGAGTCCTTGTGGGATTTTTTTTTTTTTTAATTCAGACAGAAAGTCACAAAAATTATACTCATCCTCATCAGTTCACTCAGTCCCATGTAATTAATTTCTTTTTTTTCATCTTGATCTTTTGTTAGCACTTTTATGAGTTCATCAGTTTTTCATTAGAGTTCTGAAAATGCTTATTCATTCAGTTCAGCAGTACAGTCAGTTACCAGAAACCTGTACTTGTCAGAGTCTTTTCCATGAATTTCTTGAAGATGAAACTCTTTTATAGGAACATATTTGCAAAATCATCAGAGTACACCCAGAACTGTCTGTAAATGACAAAAGACTTAAAAATGACCATGGTTAAAGATTTGATGAAAGTTCATAATAATGCAGTTGACAAGAAAATTAGTTATTTCTGAGATATACATTTTAAAGTAATAACTAGGATTATTACTTATAACATTATACCAGAACATATAAGATTTTTAGACGTTTCCTGTAATGTCTGAAACATTTATATTAACATATTTCCATACATATTTCCATACAAATACAAATATAAGATTTTTAGAAATTTCATGTAATGTCTGAAACATTTATATTAACATATTTCCATACATATTTCCATACAAATACAAATATAAGATTTTTAGAAATTTCATGTAATGTCTGAAACATTTATATTAACATATTTCCATACATATTTCCATACAAATACAAATATAAGATTTTTAGAAATTTCATGTAATGTCTGAAACATTTATATTAACATATTTCCATACATATTTCCATACAAATACAAATATAAGATTTTTAGAAATTTCATGTAATGTCTGAAACATTTATATTAACATATTTCTATACATATTTCCATACAAATACAAATATAAGATTTTTAGAAATTTCATGTAATGTCTGAAACATTTATATTAACATATTTCCATACAAATAACCCAATGAAAGTTTAGTATTAGTTGTTTTGTTTGTTTTTTTATACTGCAGGTTCTTATTAGGCATCAGTTTTATACACATCCGTGTATACATGTCAATCCCAATCGCCCAATTCAGCACATCACCATCCCCACCTCATCGCAGTTTTCCCCCCTTGGTGTCCATATGTCCATTCTCTACATCTGTGTCTCAACTTCTGCCCTGCAAACTGGCTCATCTGTACCATTTTTCTACGTTCCACATACATGCATTAACATACGATATTTGTTTTTCTCTTTCTGACTTACTTCACTCTGTATGACAGTCTCTAGATCCATCCACGTCTCAACAAATGACTCAATTTCGTTCCTTTTTATGGCTGAATAATATTCCATCGTATATATGTACCACAACTTCTTTACCCATTCGTCTGTTGATGGGCATTTAGGTTGCTTCCATGACCTGGCTATTGTAAATAGTGCTGCAATGAACATTCGGGTGCACGTGTCTTTTTGAATTACGGTTTTCTCTGGGTATATGCCCAGTAGTGGGATTGCTGGGTCATATGGTAATTCTATTTTTAGTTTTTTAAGGAACCTCCATATTGTTCTCCATAGTGGCTGTATCAATTTACATTCCCACCAACAGTGCAAGAGGGTTCCCTTTTCTCCACACCCTCTCCAGCATTTGTTGTTTGTAGATTTTCTGATGATGCCCATTCTAACAGGAGTGAGGTGATACCTCATTGTAGTTTTGATTTGCATTTCTCTAATAATTAGTGATGTTGAGCATCTTTTCATGTGCTTCGTGGCCGTCTGTAGGTCTTCTTTGGAGAAATGTCTATTTAGGTCTTCTGCCCATTTTTGGATTGGGGTGTTTGTTTCTTTGATATTGAGCTGAATGAGCTGTTTATATATTTTCGAGATTAATCCTTTGTCCGTTGATTCATTTGCAAATATTTTCTCCCATTCTGAGGGTTGTCTTTTCGTCTTGTTTATGGTTTCCTTTGCTGTGCAAAAGCTTTGAAGTTTCATTAGGTCCCACTTGTTTATTTTTGTTTTTATTTCCATTACTCTAGGAGGTGGATCGAAAAAGATCTTGCTGTGATTTATGTCAAAGAGTGTTCCTCCTATGTTTTCCTCTAAGAGTTTTATAGTGTCCAGTCTTATATTTAGGTCTCTAATCCATTTTGAGTTTATTTTTGTGTATGGTGTTAGGGAGTATTCTAATTTCATTCTTTTACATGTGGCTGTCCAGTTTTCCCAGCACCACTTATTGAAGAGACTGTCTTTTCTCCATTGTATATCTTTGCCTCCTTTGTCATAGATTAGTTGACCATAGGTGCGTGGGTTAATCTCTGGGCTTTCTATCTTGTTCCATTGATCTATGTTTCTGTTTTTGTGCCAGTACCATATTGTCTTGATTACTGTAGCTTTGTAGTATAGTCTGAAGTCAGGGAGTCTGATTCCTCCAGCTCCATTTTTTTGCCTCAAGACTGCTTTGGCTATTCGGGGTCTTTTGTGTCTCCATACAAATTTTAAGATGATTTGTTCTAGCTCCGTAAAAAATGCCATTGGTACTTTGATAGGGATTGCATTGAATCTGTAGATTGCTTTGGGTAGTATACTCATTTTCAAAATGTTGATTCTTCCAATCCAAGAACATGGTATATCTCTCCATCTGTTGGTATCATCTTTAATTTCTTTCATCAGTGTCTTATAGTTTTCTGCATACAGGTCTTTTGTCTCCTTAGGTAGGTTTATTCCTAGGTATTTTATTCTTTTTGTTGCAATGGTAAATGGGAGTGTTTCCATAATTTCTCTTTCAGATTTTTCATCATTAGTGTATAGGAATGCAAGAGATTTCTGTGCATTAATTTTGTAACCTGCAACTTTACCATATTCATTAATTAGCTCTAGCAGTTTTCTGGTGGCAGTTTTAGGATTCTCTATGTATAGTATCATGTCATCCGCAAACAGTGACAGTTTTACTTCTTCTTTTCCAATTTGTATTCCTTTTATTTCTTTTTCTTCTCTGATTGCCGTGGCTAGGACTTCCAGAACTATGTTGAATAATAGTGGTGAGAGTGGACATCCTTGTCTCGTTCCTGATCTTAGAGGAAATGCTTTCAGTTTTTCACCATTGAGAATGATGTTTGCTGTGGGTTTGTCATATATGACCTTTATTATGTTGAGGTAGGTTCCCTCTATGCCCACTTTCTGGAGAGTTTTTATCAGAAATGGGTGTTGAATTTTGTCAAAAGCTTTTTCTGCATCTATTGAGATGATCATATGGTTTTTCTTCTTCAATTTGTTAATATGGTGTATCACATTGATTGATTTGCGTATATTGAAGAATCCTTGCATCCCTGGGATAAATCCCACTTGATCGTGGTGTATGATCCTTTTAATGTGTTGTTGGATTCTGTTTGCTAGTATTTTGTTGAGGATTTTTGCATCTATATTCATCAGTGATACTGGTCTGTAATTTTCTTTTTTTGTAGTGTCTTTGTCTGGTTTTGGTATCAGGGTGATGGTGGCCTCATAGAATGAGTTTGGGAGAGTTCCTTCCTCTGCAATTTTTTGGAAGAGTTTGAGAAGGATGGGTGTTAGCTCTTCTCTAAATGTTTGATAGAATTCACCTGTGAAGCCATCTGGTCCTGGACTTTTGTTTGTTGGAAGATTTTTAATCACAGTTTCAATTTCATTACTTGTGATTGGTCTGTTGATATTTTCTGTTTCTTCCTGATTCAGTCTTGGAAGGTTATACCTTTCTAAGAATTTGTCCATTTCTTCCAGGTTGTCCATTTTATTGGCATAAAGTTGCTTGTAGTAGTCTCTTAGGATGTTTTGTATTTCTGCGGTGTCTGTTGTAACTTCTCCTTTTTCATTTCTGATTTTATTGATTTGAGTCCTCTCCCTCTTTTTCTTGATGAGTCTGGCTAATGGCTTATCAATTTTGTTTATCTTCTCAAAGAACCAACTTTTAGTTTTATTGATCTTTGCTATTGTTTTCTTTGTTTCTATTTCATTTATTTCTGCTCTGATCTTTATGATTTCTTTCCTTCTGCTAACTTTGGGTTTTGTTTGTTCTTCTTTCTCTAGTTTCTTTAGGTGTAAAGTTAGATTGTTTACTTGAGATTTTTCTTGTTTCTTTAGGTAGGCTTGTATAGCTATAAACTTCCCTCTTAGAACCGCTTTTGCTGCATCCCATAGGTTTTGGGTCATCGTGTTTTCATTGTCATTTGTCTCTAGGTATTTTTTTATTTCCTGTTTGATTTCTTCAGTGATCTCTTGGTTATTTAGTAACGTACTGTTTAGCCTCCATGTGTTTGTCTTTTTTACGTTTTTTTCCCTGTAATTCATTTCTAATCTCATAGCGTTGTGGTCAGAAAAGATGCTTGATATGATTTCAATTTTCTTAAATTTACTGAGGCTTGATTTGTGACCCAAGATGTGATCTATCCTGGAGAATGTTCCGTGTGCACTTGAGAAGAACGTGTAATCTGCCGTTTTTGGATGGAATGTCCTATATATATCAATTAAATCTATCTGGTCTATTGTGTCATTTAAAGCTTCTGTTTCCTTATTTATTTTCATTTTGGATGATCTGTCCATTGGTGTAAGTGAGGTGTTAAAGTCCCCCACTATTATTGTGTTACTGTCGATTTCCTCTTTTATAGCTGTTAGCAGTTGCCTTATGTATTGAGGTGCTCCTATGTTGGGTGCATATATATTTATAATTGTTATATCTTCTTCTTGGATTGATCCCTGGATCATTATGTAGTGTCCTTCCTTGTCTCTTGTAACATTCTTTATTTTAAAGTCTATTTTATCTGATATGAGTATAGCTACTCCAGCTTTCTTTTGATTTCCATTTGCATGGAATATCTTTTTCCATCCCCTCACTTTCAGTCTGTATGTGTCCCTAGGTCTGAAGTGGGTCTCTTGTAGACAGCATATATATGGGTCTTGTTTTTGTATCCATTCAGCCAGTCTATGTCTTTTGGTTGGGGCATTTAATCCATTCACGTTTAAGGTAATTATCGATATGTATGTTCCTATGACCATTTTCTTAATTGTTTTGGGTTTGTTTTTGTAGGTCCTTTTCTTCTCTTGTGTTTCCCACTTAGAGAAGTTCCTTTAGCATTTGTTGTAGAGCTGGTTTGGTGGTGCTGAATTCTCTTAGCTTTTGCTTGTCTGTAAAGCTTTTGATTTCTCCATCAAATCTAAATGAGATCCTTGCTGGGTAGAGTAATCTTGGTTGTAGGTTCTTCCCTTTCATCACTTTAAGTATTTCATGCCACTCCCTTCTGGCTTGCAGAGTTTCTGCTGAGAAATCAGCTGTTAACCTTATGGGGGTTCCCTTGTATGTTATTTGTCGTTTTTCCCTTGCTGCTTTCAATAATTTTTCTTTGTCTTTAATTTTTGCCACTTTGATTACTATGTGTCTCGGCGTGTTTCTCCTTGGGTTTATTCTGTATGGGACTCTCTGCGCTTCCTGGACTTGGGTGGCTATTTCCTTTCCCATGTTAGGGAAGTTTTCGATTATAATCTCTTCAAATATTTTCTCTGGTCCTTTCTCTCTCTCTTCTCCTTCTGGGACCCCTATAATGCGAATGTTGTTGCGTTTAATGTTGTCCCAGAGGTCTCTTAGGCTGTCTTCATTTCTTTTTATTCTTTTTTCTTTAGTCTGTTCCGCAGCAGTGAATTCCACCATTCTGTCTTCCAGGTCACTTATCCGTTTTTCTGCCTCAGTTATTCTGCTATTGATTCCTTCTAGTGTAGTTTTCATTTCAGTTATTGTATTGGTCATCTCTGTTTGTTTGTTCTTTAATTCTTCTAGGTCTTTGTTAATCATTTCTTGCATCTTCTCAATCTTTGCCTCCATTCTTATTCCGAGGTCCTGGATCATCTTCACTATCATTATTCTGAATTCTTTTTCTGGAAGGTTGCCTATCTCCACTTCATTTAGTTGTTTTTCTGGGGTTTTTTCTTGTTCCTTCATCTGGTACATAGCCCTCTGCCTTTTCATCTTCTCTGTCTTTCTGTAACTGTGGTTTTTGGTCCACAGGCTGCAGGATTGTAGTTTTTCTTGCTTCTGTTGTCTGCCCTCTGGTGGTTGAGGCTATCTAAGAGGCTTGATGGGAGGCTCTGGTGGTGGGTAGAGATGACTGTTGCTGTGGCGGTCAGAGCTCAGTAAAACCTTAATCCACTTGACTGTTGATGGGTGGGGCTGGGTTCCCTCCCTGTTGCTGTGGCGATCAGAGCCCAGTAAAACCTTAATCCACTTGACTGTTGATGGGTGGGGCTGGGTTCCCTCCCTGTTGGTTGTTTTGCCTGAGGCAACCCAACACTGGAGCCTACCCGTGCTCTTTGGTGGGGTTAATGGCAGACTCTGGGAGGGCTCACGCCAAGGAGAACTTCCCAGGACCTCTGCTGCCAGTGTCCTTATCCCCACGGTGAAACAGAGCCACCACTCGCCTCTGCAGGAGACCCCCCCAACACCAGCAGGTACGTCTGGTTCAGTCTCCCCCAGGGTCACTGCTCCTTCCCCTGGGTCCCGATGCACACATTACTTTGTGTGTGCCCTCCAAGAGTGGGGTCTCTGTTTCCCCCAGTCCTGTCACAGTCCTGCAATCAATTCCCACTAGACTTCAAAGTCTGATTCTCTAGGAATTCCTCCTCCCTTTGCCGGACCCCCAGGTTGGGAAGCCTGAGGTGGGGCTCAGAACCTTCACTCCAGTG
The DNA here is from genome assembly GCF_949987535.1 of Balaenoptera acutorostrata. NCBI lineage: Eukaryota > Metazoa > Chordata > Mammalia > Artiodactyla > Balaenopteridae > Balaenoptera > Balaenoptera acutorostrata. The sequence continues at coordinate 34,073,269 of NC_080081.1, forward strand.
GGTGGACTTCTGTGGTATAAGTGTTCGCCAGTCTGTGAGTCACCCACCCAGCAGTTATGGGATTTGATTTTACTCTGATTGCGCCCCTCCTACCGTCTCACTGTGGCTTCTCCTCTGTCCTTGGACGTGGGGTGTCCTCCTTGGTGAAGTCCAGGGTCTTCCTGTCAATGATTGTCCAGCAGCCAGTTGTGATTCTGGTGCTCTCGCAAGAGGGAGTGAGAGCACGTCCTTCTACTCCGCCATCTTGGTTAATCTCACAGCATGTTTATTTTTAAGCTTTGTAAATATCCTTCAAAATTGTCCTTTGAATTTCCTGATCTAGTCATAGTTGTTTAAATTCATCACACAATTAACTTTAATATATTTTTCTTTTTTAAAAAAAAATTTAAAGAAAATTTTAAAGGTGAACTTTTTTCTTTTTTAGCTTAAATAAATTGAAAAATGCAGGTGAAAATACTACATTAAAAATTTTTTAGACCAAATAATTAATTTTCCAAGGGATATGTTAAGTATTGGAATCATCTTACTTTTTGGAATCTGTTTGAACTTTAAGATAATTATAGGAAGCCCCTATAACATAGTATTCTACAGTTTTCCTTCAATTTCTTCAAAACCACAATCTTTGGGGGGGGGTGGGGGGGACAATTAATCTAGATATGAGTTTTCTGTGCCATAGAATGAGTTGTTAAGAAGAAAGTCTGACCATCCATTGGATACACAATGCATTTTAAATAATAAACTCCCTAAATTCTAAAGTCTTCTAAAATCTATTAAGACATTATTCCCTTTAGATCAGTACTAGTTAGTTTCACGAAATCACAGTTTTACCACCTAATTAATAAGTAATATTCTCATTTATAGTTAATAAATTGTCTATATTTCCATGTTATTTTCATATATCATAAAGAAATCTAATTTGTATAACAAAGACATTATTTTAAATATTATTTCAATGTACTAAATAATCACTGAAATCTTGAAAGCTATCAGAACTTCACATTTTGTAAAATTAAATAAAAACCTTATTTAACTATATTTTCAAAAAATTGTTAATGTGGTTTTAAGCATCTCAGGTGTGAATTTTGATTCAATAATGGAACTAGCACTTCTTTCCCACTGAACACATTTTTAATAGAGGTAATTATTCATTTTACAAAACCTCTTTTTACATTCATCTTTCCCCATGAACTAAAGATGTTTAAAAGTGGAATATTCCCATGCCAACTACTCAATTAAAAATGTGTGGGTTATCTATTTTTGGGATAATTCATGTCAATTTTTAAATCCTGGGTTAATTAAATCTGACCCCACATCCCAGCATGTTATTGGATATTTATTTAAGAAATGCAAATAAGTTTAAACCTAAATCTTAATATTAACTACTGCTTATGTAATTAAAAAGTAGAATCAACTGGGGAGAAATAGGAATGCATTTTTAAGTACACACACAGACACACAAAATGTTTGTGATGATCCGCCATATGCCCTCCTCCTAGGGTGGATAATTTAAAACTGATGAAATGGAAGTCATTTTTATCTTAAAATTACTTTAGCGCAACATTTTAGACTCTTTTAGAAACATCTTCCTGGCCACAAATGCTCATTAGGGGAAGCAGAATGGGGGAGGGAAGGATTGGGAGTTTGGGATTAACAGATGTAAACTATTATATATTATATATAGGATAGATAAAAACAAAGTCCTACTGCACCGCACAGGGAACTATATTCAATATCCTGTGATAAACCTTAATGGAAAAGAATCTGATATATGTGTATAACTGAATCACTTTGCCGTACAGCAGAAATTAACACAACATTATAAATCAAGTATACTTCAATAAAATTTTTAAAAAGTGCTCATTAGTCTTTTTATGCTACTATTAAAGATTATATTTTTATTACAAAACACCAGCTTTGCTTTCCCAGTGTTCCACAGTTCCTAGAATATCACCTCCTGTAGTTCTAGAGACCATATTTGTTCTTAAGAAAGTCAAAGAGCAGCACTGATTATTGGGTGAAGACTTGTAACCACGCTACAAATATTCCTGACTTTGCAATGTAATAGTTGAATATTTTATAAAATCATGCATTGCTTTATAGAATGATTGAAAGCGATTGCTTACCAATAGATTTTATTCCATTTTAAAATATTAACTTGAACATATCCAATAGCACATTTTAGTTTCATATTTTCACTTGCCCAGTGGATTTATGATAGTGCTTTTCATATTTTAATCACATGCTATCTTTTCAAATAAAACTTTTTAGCAACATTGTTTAATTTTTAAACATACCCAATCCTGAAAATACACATATTAAAATATTGTGTGTTTGTATACATATATATGTATTCAAAATAATGCTCTTACTAAATTCAGAATAGTCATTGAATATTGCAACACATTGACTACCACCTTCTTGCTAAGTATGTGATATGAACCATGACATTACAATCTTAAAACTGTAACAAGCATGAGTTATGTTTGTACTATTTCCCATTCTCATTATATTCTTTGTCACACAATGAATTAATGTTGTGCCATTTTCTATTCTCATTACAACCTTTTCCTTATGAATGGGATATCAGAATTTTAATATCTTTTGTAATCTGTGAAATATAGTGTGTGTTTTGTCATACTACTATATGACCTTGCTAATATTTTGCATTTTGATTGGTTAGCCCAAGCTGTAATGTATAAAGTAAGGTTAGAGTGATTGGCCAATGAAATAATTCTTAGTGTTTTTGACTGCTTTGATCAAAGGATTTTAAGAAACATTAAAAAAATATTAATTTTTACATGCTTAAAAATGATCACCTTGGGATAACAGGCAAGTTTATTTGTGTAGAGAATATATATAGTGACTTTCTCACATAAATTGAGTGCACTTTTGAAAAATTATTTCAAATTAGAAGAAAATGTTAGAAGTGTGTTTTCCTTCATATTTCATTACTCTTTTAATTACCTTTTTCTGATTTGAATGTAAAGAAACGTGGCATAACAAAATTATTTCATTGTTTTGTCTATACCTTTATTCTGCATCTTCCTGTTAGTCTGTTATTTGAAAAGTTGTACTGATGGTAAATATTTTTTGCTCTATGAGATTTATTCTATTAGTACTTCATGCTGGAAATTTAAAATCTTGTCTGATATTGCATCAAATTATAAACTATTTCTGTACAATTTCTAAAAAAAATAATGTTACTAAGAGAAATGATTTTTGAGCTAAGTCCTCTTCTATGTTTTCTAGTTCCTCAACTTCTTTTAGAGTGATGTCTCTAGTTGGCATTGTTACCTTTACATGTATGTCTCTTTCAAAATTTATATCTTCCCCTGTCCTAAGATTCTTTGGAAATTACTATTGATAGCATGAGAAAGAAGTTATACAAGAGTGGGTGCTTTTAGAAGAAAGTATATGACTGACATATAAATTGCTGTGTTGGGATTTGAAAATAATATGTAAATTTACAGAGGAGCAAACGTGGACAATTAGAAGTAAAAATTGTAACTGGTATAAAATGTCTGATATGAGCATTAATTTTACATAATGTATTTTTACTACTTTTTTGGGAGTAGGAGTAGCAAAGTGGTAGGACAGTAGCTGGAAAAAAATGTAGATGTTTCCGGTTTAGTAAACTCTGATGGTCTCACGTTTTGATGAGTGCCCAGACTACTTTGAAACTGTAGGCAAACTCTCAGGATATTACAGACACTAAGAAATCAATCAAAATTTTGTCTTAAGTCATTTTAAAAACAAGGTGCCTCACTGGCCCATTCTGTTTCATTAAGTAGTGTAGCGTGTAGCATTCTCATGGTGAATGGCAAGTATCAAAAAATTCTTCTGAACCTAGGAGCAGGACAGGAATAAAGATGCAGACGTAGAGAATGGACTTGAGGACACGGGGAGGGGGAAGGATAAGCTGACAAAGAGAGAGGGTGGCATGAGCATATATACACTACCAAATGTAAAATAGATAGCTAGTGGGAAGCAGCCACGTGGCACAGGGAGATCAGCTCGGTGCTTTGTGACCACCCACAGGGGTGGGATAGGGAGGATGGGAGGGAGACGCAAGAGGGAGGAGATATGGGGATATATGTATATGTATAGCTGATTCACTTTGTTATAAAGCAGAAACTAACACACCATTGTAAAGCAATTATACTCCAATAAAGATGTTAAAAAAAAAAATTCTTCTGATTTCTAGAGTCCCAATTTTCTTTTTTTTTTTTATCCACTAGTTAGGGAATTATATCAAATTGATTTCATTTTTAAATTAAACTGAATAATGTACATTCAGACAAATGCAAGTGATTTTTAATTCACAAATCAGTTACTTAGCAATTCTGATTTGAAAAATAAAAAAGTTTTCCTTACCAAATAAAGTTTCATTTATCTCTGCTTAAGTCTTTACTTATTTTTTGAATTTTATTTTATTAATTTTTTTATACAGCAGGTTCTTATTAGTTATCCATTTTATACATATTAGTGTATATATGTCAATCCCAATCTCCCAATTCATCACACCACCACCACCACCCCCTCTGCTTTCCCCCCTTGGTGTCCATACATTTGTTCTCTACATCTATGTCTCAATTTCTGCCCTGCAAACCGGTTAATCTGTACCATTTTTCTAGGTTCCACATATATGCGTTAATATACAATATTTGTTTTTCTCTTTCTGACTTACTTCACTCTGTATGACAGTCTCTAGATCCATCCATGCCAATACAAATGACCCAATTTTGTTCCTTTTTATGGCTGAGTAATATTCCATCATATACATGTACCACATCTTCTTTATCCATTCGTCTGTTGATGGGCATTTAGGTTGCTTCCATGACCTGGCTAATGTAAATAGTGCTGCAATGAACATTGGGGTGCATGTCACTCTTTGAATTGTGGTTTTCCCTGGGTATATGCCCAGTAGTGGGATTGCTGGGTCATATGGTAATTCTATTTTTAGTTTTTTAAGGAACCTCCATATTGTTCTCCATAGTGGCTGTATCAATTTACATTCCCACCAACAGTACAAGAGGGTCCCTTTCCTCCACACCATCTACAGTATTTGTTGTTTGTAGATTTTCTGATGATGCCCATTCTAACTGGTGTAAGGTGATACCTCATTGTAGTTTTGATTTGTATCTGTCTAATAATTAGTGATGTTGAGCAGCTTTTCATGTGCTTCTTGGCCATCTGTATGTTTTCTTTGGAGAAATGTCTATTTAGGTCTTCTGCCCATTTTTGGATTGGGTTGCTTGTTTTTTTAATATTGAGCTGCATGAGCTGTTTATACATTTTGGAGATTAATCCCTTGTTCGTTGATTCGTTTACAAATATTTTCTCCCATTCTGAGGGTTGCCTTTTCGTCTTGTTTATGGTTTCCTTTGCTGTGCAAGAGCTTTGAAGTTTCATTAGGTCCCATTTGTTTATTTTTGTTTTTATTTCCATTACTCTAAGAGGTGGATTAACAAATATCTTGCTGTGATTTATATCAAAGACTGTGCTTCCTATAAGAGTTTTATAGTGTCCGGTCTTACATTTAGGTCTCGAATCCATTTTGAGTTTATTTCTTGTGTATGGTGTTAGGGGGTGTTCTAATTTCATTCTTTTACATGTAGCTGTCCAGTTTTCCCAGCACCACTTATTGAAGAGACTGTCTTTTCTCCATTATATATCATTGTCTCCTTTGTCATAGATTAGTTGACCATAGGTGTGTGGGTTTATCTCTGGGCTTTCTATCCTGTTCCATTGATCTATATTTCTGTTTTTGTGCCAGTACCATATTGTCTCGATTACTGTAGCTTTGTAGTATAGTCTGAGGTCAGGGAGTCTGATTCCTCCAGCTCCATTTTTTACCCTCAAGACTGCTTTGGCTATTCAGGGACTTTTGTGTCTCCATACAAATTTTAAGACTTTTTGTTCTAGTTCTGTAAAAAATGTCATTGGTAATTTGATAGGGATTGCATTGAATCTATAGATTGCTTTCAGTAGTATAGTCATTTTCACAGTGTTGATTCTTCCAATCCAAGAACATGGTATATCTCTCCATCTGTTGGTATCATCTTTAATTTCTTTCATCAGTGTCTTATAGTTTTCTGCATACAGGTCTTTTTTCTCCCTAGGTAAATTTATTCTTAGGTATTTTATTCTTTTTGTTGCAATGGTAAATGGGAGTGTGTCCTTAATTTCTCTTTCAGATTTTTCATCATTAGTGTATAGGAATGCAAGAGTTTTCTGTGCATTAATTTTGTATCCTGCAACTTCACCAAATTCATTGATTAGCTCTAGTAGTTTTCTGGTGGCATCTTTAGGATTCTCTATGTATAGTATCATATCATCTGCAAACAGTGACAGTTTTACTTCTTCTTTTCCAATTTGTATTCCTTTTATTTCTTTTTCTTCTCTGATTGCAGTGGCTAGGACTTCCAAAACTATGTTGAATAATAGTGGTGACAGTGGACATCCTTGTCTTGTTCCTGATCTTAGAGAAAATGCTTTCAGTTTTTCACCATTGAGAATGATGTTCCCTGTGGGTTTGTCATATGTGGCCTTTATTATGCTGAGGTAGGTTCCCTCTATGCCCACTTTCTGGAGAGTTTTTATCATAAATGGGTGTTGAATTTTGTCAAAAGCTTTTTCTGCATCTATTGAGATGATCATATGGTTTTTCTTCTTCACTTTGTTAATATGGTGTATCACATTGATTGATTTGCGTATATTGAAGAATCCTTGCATCCCTGGGATAAATCCCACTTGATCATGGTGTATGATCCTTTTAATGTGCTGTTGGATTCTGTTTGCTAGTATTTTGTTGAGGATTTTTGCATCTATATTCATCAGTGATATTGGTCTGTAATTTTCCTTTTTTTGTAGTATCTTTGTCTGGTTTTCGTATCAGGGTGATGGTGGCATTGTAGAATGAGTTTGGGAGTGTTCCTTCGTCTGCAATTTTTTGGAAGAGTTTGAGAAGGATGGGTGTTAGCTCTTCTCTAAATGTTTGATAGAATTCACCTGTGAAGCCATCTGGTCCTGGACTTTTGCTTGTTGGAATATTTTTCATCACAGTTTCAATTTAATTACTTGTGATTGGTCTGTTCATGTTTTCTATTTCTTCCTGGTTCAGTCTTGGAAGGGGATGCCTTTCTAAGAATTTGTCCACTTCTTACAGGTCGTCCATTTTCTTGGCATAGTGTTGCTTGTAGTATTCTCTTAGGATGCTTTGTATTTCTGCAGTGTCTGTTGTAACTTCTTTTTCATTTCTAATTTTATTGATTTGAATCCTCTCCCTCTTTTTCTTGATGAGTCTGGCTAATGGTTTATCAATTTTGTTTATCTTCTCAAAGAACCAGCCTTTAGTTTTATTGATCTTTGCTATTGTTTTCTTTGTTTCTATTTCATTTGTTTCTGCTCTGATCTTTATGATTTCTTTCCTTCTGCTAACTTTGGGTTTTGTTTGTTCTTCTTTCTCTAGTTCCTTTAGGTGTAAGGTTGGATTGTTTTTTTGAGATTTTTCTTGTTTCTTGAGGTAGGCTTGTATAGCTATAAACTTCCCTCTTAGAACTGCTTTTGCTGCATCCCATAGGTTTTGGATTGTCATGTTGTCATTGTCGTTTGTCTCTAGGTATTTTTTTATTTCCTCTTTGATTTCTTCAGTGATCTCTTGGTTATTTTGTAACGTATTGTTCAGCCCCCATGTGTTTGTGTTTTTTATGTTTTTTTTTCCCTGTAATTGATTTCTAGTATCATAGTGTTGTGGTCAGAAAAGATGCTTGATATGAGTTCAATTTTCTTAAATTTACTGCGGCTTGATTTGTGACCCAAGATATGATCCATCCTGGAGAATGTTCTGTGTGCACTTGAGAAGAAAGTGTAATCTGCTGTTTTCGGATGGAATGTCCTATGAATATCAATTAAATCTATCTGGTCTATTGTATCACTTAAAGCTTGTGTTTCCTTATTAATTTTCTGTTTGGGTGATCTGTCCATTGATGTAAGTGAGCTGTTAAAGTCCCCCACGATTATTGTGTTACTCTCGATTTCCTCTTTTATAGCTATTAGCATTTGCCTCATGTATTGAGGTGCTCCTATGTTGGGTGCATATATATTTATAATTGTTATATCTTCTTCTTGGATTGATCCCTTGAACATTATGTAGTGTCCTTCCTTGTCTCTTATAACATTCTTTCTATTAAAGTCTACTTTATCTGATATGAGTATTGCTACTCCAGCTTTCTTTTGATTTCCATTTGCATGGAATATCTTTTTCCAGCCCACCACTTTCAGTCTGTATGTGTCCCAAGGTCTGAAGTGGGTCTCTTGTAGACAGCATATATATGGGTCCTCTTTTTGTATTCATTCAGCCAGTCTGTGTCTTTTGGTTGGAGCATTTAATCCATTCACGTTTAAGGTAATTATCAGTATGTATGTTCCTATTACTATTTTCTTAATTGTTTTGGGTTTGTTTTTGTAGGTCCTTTTCTTCTCTTTTGTTTCCCACTGAGAGAAGTTCCTTTAGCATTTGTTGTAGAGCTGGTTTGGTGGTGCTGAATTCTCTTAGCTTTTGCTTGTCTGTAAAGCTATTGATTTCTCCATTCAATCTGAATGAGATCCTTGCTGGGTAGAGTCACCTTGGTTCTAGGTTCTTCCCTTTCATCACTTTAAATATGTCATGCCACTCCCTTCTGGTTTGTAGAGTTTCTGCTGAGAAATCAGCTGTTAACCTTATGGGAGTTCCGTTGTATGTTGTTTGTCATTTTTCCCTTGCTTCTCTCAATAATTATTTTTTGTCTTTAACTTTGGTCAATTTGATTACTATGTGTTTTGACGTGTTTTTCCTTGGGTTTATCCTGTATGGGACTCTCTGCACTTCCTGGACTTTGGTGGCTATTTCCTTCCCCATGTTTGGGAAGTTTTTGACTATAATCTCTTCAAATATTTTCTCTGGTCCTTTCTCTCTCTCTTCTCCTTCTGGGACCCCTATAATGCGAATGTTGCTGCGTTTAATGTTGTCCCAGAGGTCTCTTAGGCTGTCTTCATTTCTTTTCATCCTTTTTCTTTATTCTGTTCCGCAGCAGTGAATTCCACCACTCTGTCTTCCAGGTCACTTATCTGTTCTTCTGCCTCAGTTATTCTGCTATTGATTCCTTCTAGTGTAGTTTTCATTTCAATTATTGTATTGTCCACCTCTGTTTTTTTGTTGTTTAATTCTTCTAGGTCTTTGTTAAACATTTCTTGCATCTTCTCAATCTTTGCCTCCATTCTTTTTCCGAGGTCCTGGATCATCTTCACTATCATTATTCTGAATTCTTTTTCTGGAAGGTTTCCTATATCCACTTCATTTAGTTGTTTTTCTGGGGTTTTATCTCATTCCTTCATCTGGTACATAGCCCTCTGCTTTTTCGTCTTGTCTATCTTTCTGTGAATGTGGTTTTTGTTCCACAGGCTGCAGGATTGTAGTTCTTGCTTCTGCTGTCTGTCCTCTGGTGGATTAAGCTATCTAAGAGGCTTGTCTAGAGTCCCAATTTCTTAAAGTTACTTATAGATCTTCTAAACGAAGTGGCTTCATTTTGATGCTTCTGCATTTTGATATTAAATTTTATAACTCTATAATTATTATTTTCCTCCTTCATTCAGTCATTCAAAAACACTTCATATGTGGTTATTTCTACTAAGCATAGAGCTATATTATGACTTCTAATGCATTACCAAATTTATTAGTGAGGAAGAATCTGATTTCCTGCTCAAAGATTAAAGCAATAATCTTTATGTCATTTATATGCAGACATTTTCAGTATTCATATAAGGAAAAACAAAGCTTTCCCAAAGGCTTATAGTGGCACTTACAAATATGACAGGAAAGAAAAAAGTGATTCAGAGACAAGAAAGTTCACTTTGGGAGCAGCCCACTCTAAACCTGCTGTGTCAAATCTGAGAATTTCCTTACTTTCTGTGCGAATGAAAGAACTTTATCACGCTAAAACATCTTTAAGTGTGTATGAGGCTACTTCTTGCCAGTAAATCTTTTATTCAGCAAATCATCCAGTCTGTAGAAATAATGCAGGTTTTTACAGCAATTACAAGTTTAAAGTTTGGTTTCACATATCTTAATGCCTTTTATTTTTTACAGTTGGGGTACTCTAGCTTGCTGAATTTTGTTACAGATAATTCAAGTATCATGCTTGCCTAGTTTTCTAACTTCAAAATACCTTTAACCTTTAATTTGTTTTAACCTTTTGTGTTAGCTTTTAATTCTCCTATCACTATTATATTAAACATTTTAAAATAAATTGCATCACTTAATTGTCTTCCTTTAACTATGAACATCATAGGGGTTTCTCATCAGATTTTCCTCTGTTCACTTTTGAGTGGTCATTAAATTTTTTTCGTTTTTTTCTATATTGACATTTCATTTAAAAAGTTTCTCAATTTTTCAGAGACCAACATGCTTGAAAAAATTGTCACAACAATTTCTTAATTTGCTGATGCAAAAAATTGTCTAATTTTAAAACCAAATCCATGTAGAAAATGGAGTAGTAAATTAAAATATAATCATGGATGAGTCAAGTCAAATTCAGATCTTTATTAAAACATAATTTGTAGGATAACTTTGTTGACTTAAAAAAATGCACAGCATGAGAGTTGCAAGTTAAGTTTTATTGGGGGCAAAATGAGGACTTCAGGCTGGGAGACAACATCCCAGATAGCTCTGAGAAACTGCTCCAAAGAGGCAGAGGGGAAGGTCAGTATATATGTGATTTTGGTGAAGGGGTAGTACATGCAATCAAACACATATTATTTTACAGAATGTTTCTGCTAGTCTCGTGTGGGTTACTGCTAGTCACGAGGAGCAGACGTCACCATGAAGGATTTTAGTACTTTTCTAGATATGAGGAGATATAAGAATTGGGTTCATAAAATAGGCTCCTGAAAATATCTATCTATCTGAAGACCTCTTCTGCCAGTTTTCCCCAGAGCACAGAGTGTCTCATTTCTGCTCTCTACCTGAACTCCTTTTAGGGGGTGTTGAAAGTCAGCAGCTGCAGCTGCACATGATTTAATCCTTGTAGAGGTAGATGGCAAGTGCCAATGGAAAATGTCAATTCGTAGTTGACACCTTCAAGGGGCCTCACCTGTTATAGTAACATCTAGGGAACAAACTATTCAATAATAATAGTTGTTCAAGTTGTCCTACATGATTAAATGTGAACAAATTGTCGTGGCAAATTGCCCAATGTCCCTTGGGGCCAAATTTTGCCTTCTGGCTTGACCCCAAGGTTTCCATTAACTTTAAGGAAGTTGTGAATGCACGTCAGAGGGAAAATTTTATTTTCAAGTGAAAGAAAGAGAAAATGAAAGCATTGTGTTGATTGCTGCCTTTTCAGGCAAATAAACAAATACGCTGATTATCTAAAATCTAACACTGATTTGACTAAGCCTTGTCATTCCAGGTTGCACGATTAAATAATGAGATTCAGCATAGTGCTTATTTGTTCTTATTCTGCTAAAATAAAAATGGCTAAAATTTCACACACATTCCCCATGGGTCATGATGGATTTTCTCACCAGATAAGAAAATAGAGGTTTTATTTTCAGCATGTCAATGCTAATGAATCTAACCCTTTTTGAGTGTTTTCAGTATACCAAACATTCTTCTGATTTTTTATATACAAACAATGAATTATCTCAACAGCCATTCAAAGTAGATACTGGCACTCTTGCTCTTTTATAGATGAGGAAACTAAAACATAAAAAGACTTTCCCAAGGGCACACAGTAAGTAGGCAGTGGATATAGATTTTGAGCCCAGATAACATGACTTCAGAGGTCTTGCTCTTGACCACTAAACTATCTCCCTAAATCAAGACAATGTATCACTCTAAGGCTATTTTCCTGATTGTAGTATCAGCTAAAGTAACCCAAGCACATTATTTCCCATTTCAGGTGTCTATGCCTTTAGGAATTAATTGGTCGCTACACCAAACTACTTGTAATTCCCCAGATATGTTTAATGAAGGTAATATTTTTGAAATATTTCCTAATATAATTTTCCTTTTCAGCAAACTACTTTTCCTGCAGGCTTTTTTCCCTTTATGGCAAAGGTGAAGAAAGTAAAGAAAATAATAATAAAAACAATACAAAGAAAATCCTTCCCTGAGAGGAAGGGCATAGTGGACCTCTTTTTTTTTTTTTTTTAACTAGGAGGGAAGGAGGGAGAGAGAGAGAGAGGTAGAAATAAATAGGTAGATAGATAGATAGATAGATAGATAGATAGATAGAAAGAATATGAACCAATTAGCCATGAATGTCTTGTTATGGGTTCCTTCACCCTCTAAGTGAAGTCCATCAAACAAAAAGAATGGTTTGGGGTAATTGCAGAACTAGTTCCTCTGACCTCAAGACCATGGAATGAGAAAACTTAAAGTAATTTGAGAGGCCCTGTACTAATATGTGAGCCTGAATCAAAAATGGTGGCAGGATGGGGTAGAGAGCATGAGAGAGCCTGACACAGGGCATCCCTTAGTTCCCATGACCTCCAAAGTCATGAAAGAGATTCAGAGGTTGTCATGGGATGCTGTAGGAGTGTCAGAGAGTATCTGAGTGTGTCAGCCAAGAGGAAGCCACCATGTGGGACAAGTGAGTCCCATAGCAAATGATCTGAGGTGGACACTCCAAAATCATTGGCCAAATGAAGACTTAGTTGAGTTTCATGGATCTCAACACAGAGGGAACAGCTGAGTTTTCCAGGAGCCATAATTACACCAGTCCATACAGAGAGAATTTCCATAATTTCTGCTGGATGACGTCCACAGACCAGTCCAGAAAATGACATCTTCAGTGGAGATCAGTAAGAGCCTGTAGAGAAGGACCACATAGAGAAAAGATATTCTTTCCTTTCCACAATGAGATGACATGAGTCTTCCCTGTGCTATCTGGAGGCCACCAGAGGAGAAGCAAAGAAAGGAGAGGAAAGGGTAAAGAAACTTTAAAATACAACAAGTTTCTCAAAAAAGACCTTGTTTATCTCAAGGTGGCTGGGGTGTGGGGGGGGGGGTTCTTGTATAAACCCTCGAGTAATAGTTTCAGTTTCTTTCTATTAATCAGTGAAAATGGTAGGGTAGGGGAGAGGTGTCTAGAGCAAGAAGAAATTCATTATAGAAAATTCTGAAAGTTACATTTTATGTGTGTATTGTAGTTGTGGTGGGCAAATTCCCGCCTGTTGCAGGATAAATGTATCTCTACTCACTAGCACTCCACCAGGCATGGCCAATATAGGCAAGGTATTGGAATTTTCAAGTATGGCGCTTTGTTAACAAGCCAACCAACCAACCTTAATTTGCCATACTAATGATCGCATTTGATCTTTAAAAAGAACTGGAAAATTTATGTAGATTCCCAGATTTTCACTATTGAAACTCCTCAGGTCAGGCAACACCATTGTACCTATTGTTCTATGAAATTAGGAATGTCTGAACAAAAAGGCCACCAAGCGTTAGAGTCTAACCATTGTACAGATGGAGGAAATGGGAACTCAACTTGTAAGACTGCCAGGGATATAATCACCTTCTCTTTTCCTGGTGACTCCCATAGCAATTGCCCATCTGGCCTTGGGGGAGGTGGCCTGCTCTCTTCTTGGCTCCTCTTCCCAAGCACAAAATAGACACGTTCCTGAATTCCTTGCAGCATAGCTGAGAGGGAGGGGAACTGCTACCCCATGTCCCATATTTAGGACTTGCTGATAGAAGATGCATAGTTACATGTTGATTAATTTCCAATATTAGGAACTCTCTGCCTTTAAAATATCAGTTTCTTTTTCTTTCTAAGATAATACATTTGGCAGTCAAATTTTGTGTTTATTTAACAAACTCTTGAGTGAAGTACAATTATACCCTTTTTAGAGACTTAAAACTTGAAGTAGAGGTGGATATTTTTGGTATGTGTGTGTTTGGCATTAATATAGAGCCTGAAGTGCTGTTGAAAAAAAAAATTACTAAGCTTTAACAAGCTTTACGTATGGTTTGATTGCAGTTGTACATCCAAAGAAAACAAATATAGCGCCTAATTAATTCACCTTAGAATAGCAACTATTTGTTCAAAATAAGCATTTTAGTGAAAATTATAGAAAATGGTTTCTAGAATTTTTAGTGTGTGGCTTTGTTATAATTTCAACCTTTATAAAATGACTTTATTTTTTAATCTGTTTCCCTAGGTTCTGTACTATACTTGAAAATTTTCTAAAACGGTACACTTACTGTTTTATTTTGATTTTATTCTGTGATTTTACCTAATGTCCTACCTCAGAAAAAAATGACCTAGTGAAAAAATTTTTATTTTTTAACTCATTGTTCATATGCTTTCTTTTGTATATTTCTTACGGCCAGATATTTTTGGAGAAAATGTGAGATTAATTTCCCTGCACAGTTTTCCTTCTTGACCACTTTCACGTTTAATTGTGTCCACAATTCCTTCTTAAATTAGATTTAGAACTTTAAATAAATTCTGGTAATGTTTAGTCACCTATGTTACCTTGAATTTGTCATTCTGTCAATATATCATATATCAAATAATTAAATATCTACCATTAGGAAATACAAAAATGTTTAAGGCACATTTCCTCCTTTAAGGGAGGGATCACACACACACACACACACACGTATACACAAGAACTATCAGTGCAAAGAATTATAACATGTGTCAGTTGAGTGAGAGGATTGAATAAAATTATCTCTAAAATTTTTTAAGCTCTATAATCCTGGAATTGTATCACTGAGTTCATGAACAAGGTGTGCTCCAGCTATTCTCAGTGGAGAGTGACCTTTCTGGACAATATTCACCTAGACACCTCCCTACTCATATTAGATACTCGTATTCTCAGGATTGGACTACAGAGGTTATTTGGGCCAAACCTCACTGGAAGTTTTAATTCTCTATTTTATACCTGTAGTTAAGCAGAGAAAGTTGTTTAACATTCAGGTAAATACAGAACAATGCAGATGACAAATTAGACAGAGAGATGCTTTGAATAAATGTCACAGCATGAATGCATGCTAATGATGGTGAGGTTGTAGTCAGTAGCCAGGGATCACTAGAGTCAAGGGTGAATGTTGAAAAAGCAGCAAAAATAAAGCTAAATGGGAGATAGTGCCAATTTATAAGGAGTTTTGAATACAGGCTAAGGAGTTTGCATTGTATCTTATAGATTGACATCTCTGAGATTTGGGGGGACATGCATTTTGATTGGGCAGTCTCATATTTTTAAGTATTCATTCAAGGAAAGAAATTGAGAAAAGCATCAGATATTCTGACAAAAGGGAAGTTCTGTCAGAATACAACAAGGATCAAGGGAAGAATTAGGAGTTTGCAGGCAGCCTTTGGTATTTCAGTCTGTGTGGTTTCTAGCCAACTCCCCCAAATGAATGGGACATGGCAGTGAAGAGGGACATGCTGAAATCATATCCCTCTTCACTTCTAATCATTCATATTCTCTTTAATCTGGGGCATTTGAAATGCAAGTAAGTGACTGGCATGGCAGCCGTCCCTGTGCATTTCAAATGTGTGAGTCAACAGCAGTGGAGAGGCCTGCAAAGAATGTGGTAATGTGGTTTTATAATCCATCTGGCAAAGGTCTGTGATCCGCCTGCTGGAAAACCCACCTCTAGGCAATGTGGCACCATTGGAGGTTTCTGAGAAAGGAATGGACATGATCAAAGTGGTTTAATCTGACTTTTAAGGATTGAAATATTAGAAATACAGAAACCAGTTGAGGAGCTATTTCAGGAGTTGAAATATGACGTGATAAAGGTCTGGGCAAGGGAAAAAATCAGACTAGAGAGGAAGGAACCAATACAGACAACTTTACAGAGACTCTTGACACGACTCGACTGATTAGAGGAATCACTGTTCAGTGGATCTGGCTTTTCCTTTGAACAAAAAAGACATGGTAGGTTTGAATCTTTGGTCCAATGCATCCTAGTGATATGGCCTTGGGCAAGTCACTTCATCTTCTTGATCCTCACTTTCTCATCTGTCAAAAAGGAATAATAATATCTACCTTGAAATATTGTAAGCAATAGAGAGAATATACAACTTTGGATCTAGAATAGAGATGGCAGAGATCATCATGTTTTATTAGTGCTGTAGGTGGGGAAAAGATGGGAAGAAGAGATGGACAGATGGGAGATGGATGATGTCTTACACCCCAGGAACTGAGAGAATTGTGGTGCCATTGACAGAACTATTGAGCCAAAAGTTTGAGTTAGTTCAAATATATTACATTAAATGATAATTTTCTTAATTTGTCTTTATTCAATAGCTAGTACAACTATGCATAGTTGAACAGTATATTTGGAATATGAATCAGATAGATTTCTCTGGAATGAAACAGGAAAAGTAAACAGAATGGACATTGGTACACTGAAATAGTTGACAAGACTGAATGGTGGAGAGGACTTCTAATTTCAGTGGAATATCCACTATACTACTTTGTATCTTACCCATATACTGAATGTTTAACGTGGTTTTAGCTAAACATACAATGTGTTTCTGTATTGTACTTCATCAAATGACCTGTAGGAGTTACCACTGAAATGCAAATACTTTAGGAGTAGATCATTAGGCCCACATAAGAAATATATTTCAGAAAGCAGTTATTATGACTGTTGAATCTAAAAATGAAAGGGTTAAAGAAAACCATGTCTAAATAAGAAAGTGGGCAGGAGTCTAGGTGTACCCATCTTGGTTCAGGAATCAAAATAGTTTTCAGAAGATATGTTAATCCATGACATGGTTTATGAGTTTGCATACAGCTACTTAGAAAAAAAATAACATTTTTAAGAATGCAGTTGTGTAGGATTTTGGTCTTTTTATCTTGAGGACTAATGGGAATTTCTCCATCACTTCTTTTAAGACATTTTATTGTGTGCAGTGAATTTTGTTAAAAGAGCAAGTTCTGAAAAGCTCTGACAGCGTCTTCAGCAAAATATCGAGGATTGTCAGCCATTGATGCAAAGACCTGAATCTGCTTTGACACTATAGAATAGGCTTCTGGCAATGTTATGTCTTTCTTTTAGATGTTTGGATAAATCACACAGCTCAGAAACTGCATCATACATTATGCCTAAGTCATAAACAAATGTTGCTGAGGTAAGGGAATTCCACTGTACTTTCTTCAGTGATTTGAAGCTATAGATGTGTCATTTGAAAACATCAGTAAACATTTCTTGAGGGTTTGGATATGCATTCAAAATGGCTTTTATAGATCTTTTTATTTGACTCACCTGAAAGAACTCAGCACTACTAATTTTAAGCAGCCGTATATTTTTTAACCAGTAAAATAGCAACATAAACTATTTGTGAAAAAGAAGTATCTATGAAAAAAGCCTTAAATCTTATGGAGTTTAGCTGGGCTATGTGGTAGGCAGAATAATGGCCCCCATCCCAAGATGTCCACATCTGCATTTTTATTCCTGGAACCTATGAATATGTTAGGTTCAGAGAAGAATTAAGTTAGTAAACAGAATGAAGTTTTCTAATCAGCTGACCTTAAAATAGAAAGATTATTCTGGTTTATCTTGGTAGGCCCAATTAATTACAGACGTCCTTAAACTCCTAAGAGGGAAACAAAGAGTTGGTGTCAGAGTAATACTAGGTGCAAAAGACTCAATTGGCCGTTGGCAGCTTTAAAAATGTAAGGGAGCCATGAGCCAAAGAAAACCGGCAGCTTCTAGAAGCTGGAAAAGACAAGAAATCACAGTCTTCCTTAGAGCTCCAGAAAGGAACACAGTTTTCTTGACACCTTGATTTTAGCCCAAAGGGACCCACTTTGGACTTCTGACCTCCAGAACTATAAGATAATTAATATATATTGTTTTAATCTACTAAGTTTGTGGCAATTTGTTAGAGCAGTGTTAAGAAACTGATTTATACATGTCTGGATAATAAGGAAATTTCTGAATTCTTCTCAAATTTTAATTAATTAGAAACAAAGTTAATATATTCCATAAAACTATAATAATGAATTTTAGCTTTATAAAAAACTTCGTATTTTAAGCAGTAACTTAAATATATTATATATATATGTATATATATATATATATATATATATATATATATATAAAATTCTTCAACTTTTCCTTTTCATTAATTTGTGTCTTGTTTTCAAAATCTGCTCCAAGATCTGTCTTATAGAAAGTATTTTTGGCTAAGTTCTATTAAATCTCATCTCTATTCTGTTTCTCCAGAAAAAATGTTAATACTTGAAGGTAGTTCAAAATGATTGATAATTATATAATTTATTTTTGGTTTCAGAATGCATTTCAGCAACTGAATATATTGTTGAAATAAAATAGAAAAGTAACATACTAAACCACCTAACACTATTGTGCATTGATAGTTTCTATCCATACATGTGTATCAATAATGTCTTGGGAGCTATAGAAAAGTGACCACTCCCATCACTGTTCCATACCTGACACCCAGGAATATTGGAAGAAAATCAGAAAAATATGACACTTTATAATTGTAGCCTTCAAAATATCAGCATAAAATATTTTAGATTGGCCATCCTCAAACATGTCTTGAAACTGTAATTAAGGATACCAGAGAATCTTCTAAATTTGAAATAATTTTTACCTTTTTTATGTTACATTATTATAAGATCAGAAGTTATTTCTTTAAAAAATCTTTTTACTATGGAAAACTTCAAACATATACAAAAGTAAACAAAATTGTATAATGAATGCCTGTGTATTCATCACCAAGTTTTAACAATGGTTAACTCATAGCCAGTCTTATCATCTATCCCTCACTTATTTTTCTTCTCACTACATACTCAATTTAAGCAAATCCCACATTCATATAAATTTATCTATATATTTTAGTATATATCTCTAAAATAATAGGATTGTTTAATATAAACTCATTACTATGTTCATACCATTAAAAACCTAATAATACCTTACTATCATCAAATATCCAGGTATTATTCAATTTCTATTTGTCTCACAAATGTTGTATTTTTAGGCAGCATGTTTGTTTTAACCAGAATTGAAATGAAGTCCATACATTGTGAATGATTGACACGTTATGCGTCTTTTAATCTATAGTTCTCCATCCATGTCTTTCTTTTGTCTTGTAATTTATTTGTTGAAGAAGCCATGTCATGTATTCTCTAGAGTGTCCTCTAGATTTGGATTTTGCAGATTGCATCTTCATGGTGTCATTTGATGTGTTCCTCTGTCCTCGTCCTTCTCATATACTGATAACTGGATCTAGAGGCCTTATCAGGTTCAGGATGCTATCTGACTGCCTCTCTTTTTGTGATGTCAGCAGAATTCATTTTATTTTTCACCATTGCTTGTAAATGAGCAGCCCCTGCTCCTTTAAAACTTAATGAGTGTAAATTTAATCAGAATATAAACCATGGCCTAGGAAATTTTTCAGTTTTACCAACCTGAAGTCTTTTTCAATGCCATAAATGACTGCAACAAAAAATATCTCCTTTCAGAATAATGGAAAATAATACCTTAAGGGAGAAAAAGTTTATTTTTAAAAAGAGCTCATGGCTACTTAAAAGGGAGGTGAAAGGGGAAAATTTAAATCATAAAGGAGAACCTAAATATAGGATTGTTTTTAGTTGAGAAGACATTATCTCCACCCAAGCTGAGTTAGGAAGACTAGAAAGACCATATATGAGGAAAGACTGAATTGAGCACCGTAGGTGGTGCCGTAAATAACAGCACAACAACTAATATTTATTGTTGACTATGCACAAGGTATAGGCCTTTCATCAATATCATCTTGCTAAATTCTTGGAACGATTTTACTTTAAAAATAAAGAAACTGAGAGAAATTAAATAATTTGCCAAGGTCTTCTGGAGAGCCAGAGCCAGGATTCAAAGTCAGAAAGGGTGATTCCAGACTTATCTTTTAACCTCTAAGCAAAATTGCCCTCTACAACATGCCCCTAAAAGGAAGACTTACGTCTATAGTTAATCAGAGGCTGCACTGATTTTTGCATCAATTTATTTTGTCGTTATGGATGTTGCCTGTTAGTTTTACACCTGAGTTTCATTGCCTTTGATTAAACTGTAGTGTAAACCCAATCCATCCAAGAACATATTATATTTGCTTTCTACTCTCTACAGAGTCCAGAAAAGGGGGCTCCCTAGATGCTTCTTGAGCTATGAAAAAAGAAACATACATGTTTAAGTACTGGTCATACAAAATAACTCATATTGTTGCGTGTATTTATCTAGAACTCTGTCTTTTGATGTTTGTTTTATTTCTTCTACTTCTATAATCTACACATTTTCGGCTACTCAGGTAGTGGCAATAATGCATTTTCATTGTTTATTCTCAATCTACTAATCTTTTCATTGTACAACTAGACACAAGGGTTAACGTATATTCACAAATAAGATGCACAATTATAGGATTAAGTCTCATAATTTCTGCCTTCAAGTTATAATGTAAATTAGTCCACGGATTGAGAGGATTCTCTAAGACAAAAGGTAGAATACAAATGAATGAAAGTAAACTTTGGATCTGAACTGGTAGTATATTCCTCTACTTGGAACATCCATATAAATAGGACACACACACACAAATGCTTAGTTGTCCCTGGCCCTTGAGAGGCACCATTGCATGGTAGAAAAACCACAGGCTTTGGAATAAAATTGGCTTGATGGGAAACCCTTCTCAGTCTCTTGCTGTAAATGTGACAGTGTGTGTAACCTGTTTGAGCCTTATTTTCCCTACCATAAAGTGGGGATATTAATAATATATGGGTAAAGTACTTGATTCGCAGTGATAAAGCCTCTCTTCAGACAAACTTTATTCAGGCTCTTCTGAATCCTCTTTCTGACCAGGCTTCACACTTGGGCTCTGTCCTTGGCTCACTTAGTACAGTTTTAGCAAGAATTTTGCTGGATCAGTTTGCGAAAACCCCTCACCATTGATATCGGATCAAATTCCTCATCCCCTACTCTTGGTATCTTATCACCCTGGCCTGCCTTCAGCAAGAACCCTCTCAAGTCAGTTTAGCCAGAATCCCCCTACCTCTGATGTTTTCTCTTGGTAATTTTCCATCCACAGCCCACACCCCACTCCTTGGTTAAACATCTCTGATTGTCTTTATTTCCTTGAAATCAAGCTCAGTTCTACACTAAGGTCTCTTTTCCCCTATTCCAATAGTTCTGGAATAAAATTTGCCTTCACCACTTTACCTGCTGTCTGGATCTTGTTTTCTATGAAAGTAGTGGCATTCCAGAAATTTTAATTTTTATATTATAATGAATATATTCTGTTTTAAAATTTCAATTCATATACCCTACCGCTTCCAAATGTCTAAACTTCAAAGATAATGTAAAAGCATAAAATTTAGGAAAACCAAGAATGCCTCCCCCTCCCTGTTTCCAAAGTATGTAAGACTTGACACAGTCCAATATTGAGTAGTCATTCTCAGTGAACATGACTACCAGGGGAAAATAGTATAGACGTTAGCTACGTTTCAAATCTTAACCCAACCAATTACTATCTTTGTAACCTTTAGACAATTTACATAAACACATTGAGGATCAGTTTCTACATCTGTAAATAAAGCTAATACTGTTTGTATTATTAGGATAAAGTTAAGTTAATATAGTTAAAAAGATACCAAAATACAGTGGCTTAATGATATAGTTTATTACATAGTTCTGAGGTGAATGATGTAAGGCATCATGGCGGCTGTAACTTCACACAGTGATTCAGGGACAAAGACGTCCTCCATGAGGTTATGCTGCCAATCCCTAGAGTGACGTTGTCATATGCATGATGGAAGTGGAGTAGTTGCCATGTCTGAGTTCCTGTGAGAAGGAAAGTAAAAGATATTGTGAAGGAGGAAAACCCTATATATCTGAGATTGCATACATGACTTCCACTCAAAGTCCCTTTGCAAGAACTTTACCACATGGTCATATCTAACTGCAAGAAGTCTGGAAAATAAAGTCTATCTGGGCAGACATTTGACTGGAAAGAAAGGGAGATGGATTTTGTTGTGTTTATTAGCAGCCTCTGCCATTTTTTACTTAGGATTATCGTGATGATTAAATAAGATTATCTATAAGAAGTGTTTCTACAATGCTTAGCACTTTGCAACCACTGAAAAAGTGTCAGCTGGGCTACATGTTTGTTCTTTGACTCAAATATTCTATGATCTAAGCCTTAAGGAATCAAGGCATAAAGTAACTGGTGACTAATGAATGCAAGCATATATCTAATGAGCAAATTGATGAAAGTATCTGAGAGCTAGAGCTATTCTGGATTCAATAAACAGTAAGCTCTTACTCATATGATAAACAATCTACTAGACACTTCATACTGTTTCAATAAACCTCCCAACAACTTAAATGAGTTAAGTAAGATTACCCCTGTTTTTGAGATAGACAAACAAGGGTAAGAGAAATTGGTCCAAGATCACAGAGGTGGGTGATGTTGGAACAGCGATGGAGCAGGATTTTGACTACAGTTATTTTAATTCTGGAGCTTTCCATCATCAAATGTTCTGTTTCAAGGATGGGGGAAAATCAGGAGATACTAACAAATAAAGTCAATTGACACTTAATCATATTTGGGGACTTTGGATAGTAAGTCATATTCATGAGAAAAGAATTCCAAAGAAATGAAACAAGGAGATTATATCCTTTATATTACATCACCACTAAAGGGAAAAAAAGTAATTGCTAGAAACTTAACTACAAAGGTTATCTTGGCATTGTATTTTGTTTTACTTATGGATGGTTTTAATGAAGTAGTTAAAAATCTATTTGGTCTCTTGTTCCAGAATGATCCCCCATTTCATAAATTATAACCTTGTCTATAAAGTTTTCTGAATAATGGAGAACCTATAAAAGAAAATTTCCTGCAAACAGAAGCAAACATTCATAAAGCCAGTTAATCAGAAATTTGTTAGTGAACATCAGAAATTTCAAGATTACGTAGAAGAAAATGGTAAGACGGAAAAAGACTTAAGATGATGGGAAAATGTAATTTAACATGAAAGTAAACAATTGAAAACGTTTTATTTTTGTAAAATCAGTCCAACCTATTTTCCACATACATTTGTATGTGTGTGTGTGTACCTCATCCCACTTTCTACATATAATTTTTGTGCTTTATATGTACTCCTAAAAGACCAATGGGGCTTAAGATGAGCTTTGAGTAATGGCTAAGATTTGTACAGTACAGGAGAAGAGGAGATGACATTTCAGATTGAAGGAATAACATGAACAAAGATGAGACAGTCATCATGTACTAAATCTGGTCTGATCCTGAGAAGGGTTAATTTTGGCGGTTAAGAAGAAAAATTGGGAGCCAGGACACACGTTGGTTAAGGACATGGATTTTTTGAGTTATGTGAGTTTGACTCCTGGGTCAACTCTTAAGAACTGGGTAATCTTGGACAGCTTTCTTATCCTCCCCAAGTGTTAGTTTTCTTGTCTTTAAAAATGAGGACAATAAAAAAATAAAATGATATAACTAAAGCACTTAGCAAAATGCCTGGTTTATAGTAAGCATTAAGTAGTAATAATAGTATGAAAACAAACATAAAATGTCTAGTTTTGGAATTGAGAAACTAGTAATTGTTAGTTCTCTGAATAGTCACATCACAAACATTCAACACATGCATATTTAAGGTAGATTTGTCTGGCACTTGGATGTCACACAGTTTGCAGTGAAAGCGTCTACCACTTTGTTGCTGGATTAACCCGAGTACTCCCCACACTCTTCTTTCCTCTCAATTTCCTGTCCTCATCACTTAAAATTTTGAAATGGATTACTGCTTAACAAATGAAGGTTTTGAATGATTTTTGTTAAATCATCTGGCTTTACTTATACTATAATGTTTCTCATTTCTATTTTTGGTTTCTGCTGATGTGGTTCATTGTTTCCTTGGGTGATGCTCAGCTTAACCTTCCCACCTCCAAGGTTAAGATCTAGGCAGAGAAGGCAGCCAGAAGACAATTTTATTTGCCCTGAGCCCCCAACACACACCACAAGTAGGCAGTTTCTGTGCCTGGACTAAGTCTCCTGAGCAGTCTTACAACCCCTCCCTCTTCCTCTGGCCTTTGTGCTTTTTCAGGTGGAAGGAGACAAACCATGAATGATGTTTTCTTTTTTGTTTTCTGGGAATACTGAGAAGGGGTAGAGGTCAATAAGACTTTCTTTCCATATATGCTAAATTACAATTGCTTCTCACTTCATGGCCTGATGCTTTCTTTAAATCCAGACACTAAGCAGATACCAATATCTTTAAATTTGGAGGCACATCATCAACTCTCCCAAGGCCTGTAGTGATTGCAGAATCAGAGTGGGTCAGCAGATATTTCGCGTATCCAGCCAAAGAGCTCCCGTGATTGTAGAAAGCCCTGGTTTCTAGGAATGATTTTCTTGAAGTCCTCCCCAAAGTGACTTGGTGGAGAGGGAGGTTACCCACTCTTCTTCTACAGAGGAAGGGGTGAAAAGAAGCTACTCATCTCAAACACTATACATTTTACAATACAGAATACGACTAATTCCTCCTCTCCAGCCTGTTCTTATATAGACAGAGAAGTTGTGATTGCTGGTGGTGGTAGAATCCATTCTACCTCTTCCTTAGTGAGCATTGGTGGATTTGTTTAAGAAAGTAGACTTTTGAGTACCTTATCCATCTGAACTTTGGACAAGAATGACCAATTCCAGGACATGTGAAAAATCCCACTCAATATTCTATTAAAATATTATCAAGCTTTTTTTAAGCTCTATCCCATGAGGTAGATATGATTAGTATCCCAGTTTTAGAGATAAGGAAACTGAGGTCTCTTGAAGATTAAGGAACCTGACTCCTGATATACATTGGTAATTGGCTTTGCTAGGATTGGGAATCGTATTTATTATTCTCTGAAACCACTTTCATATTTCCACTGTGGCATTTTATTTCAACCAGTAAATCTATTCAGTCTCTATAACTTTAATTTTTTAGCCAAATCTATAGAATTGAAAAATTATATTCAGTAGGTCTATGATTTAATCAGATTCTCTCAGTTAAAATACAAGATATAAATCTTGAATTATCAGTATTATACAAGTAAACAAGCAACATCTGATAGATTTCCACTTATATATTATTTATAGGCTCAATTTTAAAGAGAGTGGCAATGCTCATAAAATAGAGAAAGCAAATAACCCTGTGTACAGAGTGAATCTGCCTCTCTCTATTTGATAAGTTAGGGCTGAATTGTTACTATCTATCACTGAACTGTTTGGCTTTAAGAAATAAAAGTGATCATCTCATTATAAATTCTTGGAAATAACATCTACTTAAAAATAATTCCTTCAGTTGGCCCACACTTGGCATTTCTCAGCTAGAAAAAAAAAAAAGGTAAGGATGAGCAAAAGCAGAAAAAGAAATACAGTGTCATTGAGGTCATTAAGAAGATTATATTAGCTATTCTCCTTAAACTCAAATGTGTTAAGTATCACTTTATTTAAGACATTTAGAAATATTTGGCAATGTGTTTGTTCTGGCTTTTTATTGCATTTTTCTATTATGCAAGTGAAATGGTTATTTCAAGCTTCCTGGTGGTTGGTTTTGTAGGAGCAACTTGGGAAGAGAATTCCAGTTCCACAGAGAGTTAATTAATGTGGAAAACAGGCATTACCCATATCAGGCTGCCAGTTAACATTAGGACAGTTTGCCTTCGACACACGTGTGACAGGATGGATGGCTGACTCTTAGAGTTCATGTGATGAATTTGAGAATTGAATACTCTCACCTTGGCTGAAATTCCCACCTTGCAAAGAAGGGAAAATTAATGATGGATATGTAGGCAGGTAGTAATTAGTTAGTTAGATGGATGGATAGGAGGTAGATAGGTAGCTAGGTACATAGGTAGAAAATTACTTTGTTGGTGTCTTTACACTGAGCATAGATGTATTCGTAACATCTTATGAAGAACCGTCAAACCAATAAATGTTGGGCATCTTTCATGAATACAAAGAAATGTAAGACCTTCCACAAGCTTATGCAGATGGGAAGTAATATGTAAACATAGCAAAAGTTAAATGATGAAGTATCTAATTATCATTTTAAGATAAACATTGGGTTGCAGTCATAAAAGAGTGCGTGCAAATGTGTGTTCATTTATACCGATTTGGGAGTCCGATCTCTGTTGCATCTATCATCTATCTATCTATCATCTATCTATCTATCTATCTATCTATCTATCTATCTATCATCTATCTACTATTATCTATCTCCCTATCGCTCTATCCATCTATCTATGTAATCTATCATCTATCTCCCTGTCAATATATCTATCTATCTATCTATCTATCTATCTATCTATCTATCTATCTATCATCTATCCATCCATCCATCCATCTATCACCTATTATCTATCTCCATCTACTCTCTCTCTCTCTCTCTCTATCTATCTAACTATCTATACTATCTAATCTTTCTACCTTTGTCTTTTATTGTAGAAATGGATCATGTACCAACTATAGTCAATAGTCGGGAGGTTTCGTTTTCTCTTCTGATAGTTGAATAATTCCCTCTTGAAAAGAAGCCTTTGCTTTCAGTAAGATTTATCAGGTTAAAAAAAGGTTTTGATTTAATATTTGAAGATGGACTTAATCTCCTGCTGTGCTTTAAGCATTTGAAAACCTGCTGCAAAGTGGCATTTCAAAGACAGCTTAATATTAAATTCAGTTTGCAATATTCATATCTAATTGTTATAGGAAGCATTGTTCTGTTAATAAGTAGCAGAATAACAATGTTATTATGTTTGGTTTTCATAGGCGTTTTTAGACCTTTGTCAAAGGCTGCTGTTCTTGCAGATGTGTAGAGAAACATTTATACAAACATGAATTCTTACAGTTAAAAAAATATGGGTTGTCATTTTTTATTCAGCTAAGATATTCTTGAATTGGTACTGTATTTTCTTATTTTAAAAAGTCTAGCTCTAAATTCAAATCCACCGTATTATAATGTAAAAATACCAATGAAGATAATGTAATACATGCAAAACATATGCCATCTCTTCTAGAACATGATAAAATAACTTACTGAAGCCTAGGTATTATAAGTTAATTATTTTGAGTAGAGTGGAGATATTGATTGACATTTCTCTTTTATTTCAGCTGTTCTGTATGTTCAGAGTATCTTTTTACCCCCTATACAGCTAAAAAAAAGTCTTATGTTAGAATACTACTTTTATCTGGAGAAGAAAAAAAACGATTGAGCATACAGTCATTATTAATCATTAATAACATGACAGAAAAGTTGACTGCAGTGGGAAAAATTAAGTCAGTTTTATTATTCATTAAGACATCCTGAAGGAGCTAACTTTTCATAGAAAGAATAGACAATAGAATTATAATATTTCACATTTATGATGTGAAATATGACCATTTGCTAAACTGCTTTGCCTTTTTATAATCAGATTTTCCCAATGATTTATGCTAATTCAAATGATAGTATTACCATCTATCATCATCGTCATTCAGACTTTGTTGTTCAGTTTTTTTTGCATCACATAAATGTTAATAATTTTACCTTTTCAAAGGAAATAACTTATTTTAATGTGAGATTTCAAAACATGTTAACTATTAGTATAATCATTAAAATTTATTTTAAATAACCTTTTCTGTGTCCCACGTTTGATCTGAGCATAATATCACTAGATACAGTCTTTGACCATAACTATGGCTTCTGAAATGATTATTTTCCTACGGTAGTAGCGTAAGTATGTAATTCATCTCCAATTGTATTATATCCATAGTTTGTGCTCATTATCACTTAGTTTTACTGGAAAGATGTCAGAAGAAGTTGTTTGGTCTCACAGCAAAGTAACAAAGCATTTTGTTCACTTTATAAAATAAAGTATTAAAATTTTAATATCTGCTTGATTTTAGGGGCCCTATAGTATAATATTAGGGATCCTTTATAATTTTTATACATTTTTTCTGTAGATGATCTTGCCTCCTCATTAAAGGGGAAGCTGAAGGTCATCCAATGTATTTTTCCTCATTTTGTCCTTTTTCAATTTTTTAATATCTTTACATCATCTTCCACTTCTCTTCTGTCTTTCCTTTTTCAGGAAGATACCTATTCAACCTATCCATCCATTCTTCTGTGAAACTAATACCTTCATCAGTGCCTTCTCTCCGATTTCCTCAGACCTTCTAAGACCTTCTTTTAATAATTAGCCCATCTTTCTCTTGGTTCCTTCATTCCCTCAACTTCCCATTTTTTCTCATTTCCTTTCTGGCCAAATTTACTGAAAATTCAATCTTATTGCCTCTATTGCCTTTACATTCACGTCTAACTCACTGCCATCCGACTCCTCTTCCTGACACTTTACAATACAGATTGAGTTGTTCCCAGGCTCTACTGAACATTTCTAAGAGGAGGAATAACATTCTCAGGGTATGTATCAAAAAAGAATCACTCTAGCTCTTGAGGCATCAAACCCAGTTGCAGGAAGAGGAGTTAGGACAAATTTCTAAAGGTCTAGGAGGTAGAAGATGGTCATCTGAAAGGATGGGGCAGTGGAAATGGCAAGAGTCAGAGAACTCTAAGAGATACTTAGAAGATAGAATTACAATATTGATTTACTTGGCAACCATATAACCCCATCTGAATCCAGAGAACACTCAGCTATAAAATAGGACATAAATATAATACTATTCTCCTTCTAGGTAATACATGAAAAAGAATATATGTAGATTTTACTGCACAGTGAAAAGTGATAAGTTACAGATTGGGATAATAAAGGACTCTCAAATTCATTCTTTCTTCCTATGGCTTTAACAAAAAATAGGAACGACAACAACAAAAAACCATCGTACTACTACGGAGAGGAAATGAATTTTCAAACCAGAGCAAAAAACCATTGTTTTATAGCTTATATAATTAATGTAGGCTGTAAATCCCAACTTTAAATTAGAAGTACTACATAAGTAAACTCAGCTCGTATTTCTTTTTAACATACATTCATTTCAGATAGCAAGAAAAAATAATTTCTTTTATAAGCCATGAGAATTGAATTTGGACTTGAGAATTAGTTTAGTTCTAAACCCCACATGGGTGACTCATAAAGTTGGCACTCATCTTTGAATAATATTATGTCCCTAACAAAAGAATTAATAGAATCTCATTAGCAAGTTGTGTTATGTAAATTTTACTGTATATAATCCTTGCTAATTTCTCCACTATTCCATTTGCCTTCTCACTGGGTTTATTTTTCCCCATCACTAATTATTTAAGATATTTGTTTAAGAAGAACTTGTTGAGTGTTTGCTCTTCTCCAAATACCGTGGCAGTGCTGCAGATACAAATAGAAATTAGAGGCATCCTCTATCCTTACTTTCAAAGGGCCACTGACCTGAAAGTGACTTCTCTCTGCCTCAGGGTCTTTGCATACACTGTCCTCTCTGTCTGTAAAGCTTCCCCACTACCTTGTTCTCTCTAGATGTCCTTACCATATTCTCAGAACAGCCTGCACTTTTCCTTTGCAGGCTTTACCACAGTTGTAATTAAACAATTATACATGTAATTATCTATTTAATGGCTCTATCTCCTACTCTACTCTAAGGCTGAGAGCAACTGTTGTTTCCCTAGAGCTTAGCACAGCACGTGGCATATAACAGCAGTTCAAAAATACTTGTGGAATGAATGAATGAATGAACGAATGAATGAAAACATGATGCAATTGCCCAGAGAGGGCAGATGGAGGTAGAAAAGGAGAAAAGCCAAGGACAGAACACCAAGGTCACCAATATTTCAGAGGCAGACAGTGCTAAGAAACAGAAGAGGTAGAGGTACCTGAGGAAAAGCTCTATTAAAAATAAAAGAAAATAAGTAAATAAACTTTGAACTTAGAGTTACAGTGTCAACAATGTGTTAAATGTGATAAACTGTAGTCTCAAATAGGCCTTCCCTGACCCCCTTGTTGCCCCATCCTCTCATCCTTATTATTTATCTTCACAGCACTTATTGAATGTTTTATATACTTCACCCATCTATCCATCCATCCACGAGTACACTTGGGTGTATTATTTTTATAAATTTTATTATTATTATATAAACATATAAATTTTCTATTATCCTCTTGGACCACATCAGTAATGGTATTGGAGAATGTGTTCTACCTGATAGCATAACAGATTTCTCAGGCAACCTCCTGCTCAAGAAAGGTTGGGGATTTGAGAGTCACAGAATCTAAATCTCTAACAGTCACAGAATTTTAGAGTCCAGGCCAAGAGTTTCTTTGGCAGTATAACTCTCTCAAAAAATTGATTCCGATTAGTTCCACAAGCCAGTAACTACCTCCACAGATATTTCTTTTTTAAGCAGTTCATAGATCTGTTTTCTTTCTCTCTTTTCTGGTTTTCTTACTTCTCTCTCAATTTGAAGGAGGCTCCTCTGAGGTTTTCCAGCTTCTGAGTGAAACTTACACCTTAACCTGATTTTTTTTCCCTGAGTCAATTTAAACTGTTCCGGGGTTAAAACAGTAGGTGCAAAGGCCCTTTCCTTGGTGTGATCTTTGTCACAAAACCAGGTTTTAATCAGGCTTTGTTGTGCAGAGACCTTCTGTTTTTGTTCTCAAATGATTCAGCAATTCTTAAAATATAAGTCTCTCAATTTTTGGAATCTCTTGAATATCTTTCATTTCTTTCCTGAAATGCACCTCTTCTAATATCATGCCAAATGCGGCCATTTACACAAAGGGCACACTTCTAAACATCTGTCCTCCAACCCTTTTCCTGATGCTGCCCGTTCATTAAACATACATGATTCTTCACAGATCATAACAAGCAACAGTTTTACCGAATATTTTGTTTCTGTAAAATATGGATTGCCATCTTTCCAAATTCCAGTGTCTGTTTCCATGCTGCCCTAGCCCGATGGCTAAGCTAATGCCACATATTTCAATTTTATTGTTATTGGAACAGTCCACTCCTTGTGCAATTTCTATATTAGTCAGGATAAATTAAGCTACGTTGCAACAGCAAACTACCCCTAAATCTCAGCAGCATAATCCCCCAAATTTGATTTCCGTCTTATAAAAAGTTCAGATGAGTGAGGGCCGGGGTGTCTATCTGGACACTCCGTGCAATAATTCTGACTGCCTCGACCTCGTGGCCACGCCATCTCAACACCTCATGTACAATTTCCAAAGCAAAGGAAGTACACCTCTGCTCACTGCTCTGGGGCTGCCTTGTTAATGTGAGAGTGAAGGCTATTGTTTGTCTGGCTCAGGGCTGCAAGCCAAACTTAGAAGTTCAAGAGAATTAATGAGCCTTGGACACAACTTTGACTCATGAAGCAAGCGAATTAAGTTTTCCCCATGTCTTCCTTTAGACACAACTGACCTGATCTGTAGTTTACTTAGGTCTTGGAGGAAGTTCCTGCAAGATCAAGCAATTCCGGTCAAGGTGACTGGAAATACATCTTCGTACGAACCCCTCTCCTCCCCTGCCCCACTCCCCTTGTCTGGGACTCGTGCTCCCTGGGTTTGCAAAACTGAGAAAGTAACAGGTAAAATAGAAATGAAGACAGCATCCTAAGAAGGACTCTAAATTGCCTAAGAAAGCAGCCAAACTCCTTACCTATCATTCAGGATGCTCCTGGTCCAGTCCTATCGACTGTGAAATGCCACTTCCTCCTCAGAAATCTGATTCTTCCATTCCGAAACATTGACCATAAAGTTTTTGTTGTACCTGTTAAGGTACCAATTGTTT
This sequence comes from Balaenoptera acutorostrata, assembly GCF_949987535.1. Classification (NCBI taxonomy): domain Eukaryota; kingdom Metazoa; phylum Chordata; class Mammalia; order Artiodactyla; family Balaenopteridae; genus Balaenoptera; species Balaenoptera acutorostrata. Next base: position 34,105,032 of record NC_080081.1, read on the forward strand.
TTCTTACTTGGATGATAACTTTGGGGTGTGCTTATACATTAATACATTCAACAGATAGTGACTGAGAGCCAGGCTTTATACTGCAGCTAAAGCAAGAATTAAATCAAGAAGACAGAGACGCTGCCACACAGTACCGGTGGGAATGATAAACTTGGATACAGTCATTCAGCAATTAAATCCTGACACCAGAACACAACTCAGATCGACCTCAATTTCAGAGCCACACTCTCATTTCAAAGCTCTACTCGCTCTCTCAATAAATATTTATGAATTGTTTCACTCTTACTGTGTGAGTATAGTGAGTTATTTATTTTCTACATTTGGGTCTGTGGGAGTGTTAAAGTATTCCACACATCACATTTTAAGGTCAAGTGATGGTGAAAGAAATTGTCAGGAAAGTGCTGCTCTGAGGACATCTACAGAACTCACATGAGAGAATACATTTGAGGGAGGACAATTAAAACCATATATGTAGCTGTGTAAGAAAAAAGATTTCTCTTTTTTTGGTAAAAAATAAATTCTTCTTCCCTCCCTTCCCCCTTCTTTCCCTTTCTTCTTTCCTTCATAACCACTCTGGTTCTTTGTGTGCTGTAACCTTGATCTTTATACCTAAGTAAGCTTTCTAACTCTCAACATTATAAAGCTCACTAAAAAACAACTATGATATATTCACTTAACTAAAGGGCACAGAAACGACACACTGACTCCATTCTTTAAAAAAAAATACAACTTGTAGAAGGTTTTTTTTATAGTGTCACAGAATTCTTCTGCAGTGTCTCACTTAATTTCTCTGGTGCTGTGATGCAAATATTAAAGCAAGATTTTAAAAATCAGCAAAAAACCTGATGAGTGAAATATCACCCAATTTGGGTACAAAGCATACTTTCTTATGCTTTTGTTATGGAGTCAGTATTTGTAGGGAATGCAAAAGTTTGTTAATGTGAAATCTGTGGAAATAGAGCCTTCCAATCTAAAAGCTAATGCAAAAAACATTTGTATCATTAGCAAATCAGCGATGTTTTTCATCTCTAGAAAATCATATGAAATAGTTCACCATTATTTTTTTAGTATTTTTTCTTAATTTTGCTTTATAATATATATTAAGCATCCTTGATAAGATACAGAAAATAATTCCCTAAAATGTAGGGAGCCAATTTCATTAGTATATTCAGTCTGATTGTGGCTTTCTTTAGTAAAAGTTTTCACAGACTCACTAAAATATAACTTGATTTTTAAAAGTAGAAACATGGCCCAATTAATTTTACAATTAATTCATTTGTTCTACAAAGCTTTGATTGTTTCTTCCGCCTAAAGATTTTATGTAGGACAATTAGAAAGACAAGCTCTACAGTCAAGATGGATAATTATTTTATTCACCAACTCTTCTAAATATAAAGCTGCACTAATAATAGGAAAATTTGAAATGATCATTAACATAGTTATCTATGAAACCAAACTACCCTTTGGCTGGATGACTAAAAAGTTATAAAGCATCATGTCAGTGTCTCCTAACAATAGATCTTGATTTTGACAAAAAGTCTCATAATCACAATATTTTAATTTTCATAGAGTATGAAATTACTTGCTCTAAATAAGCTAGGTATCATCGAAAATAAATTCTAAATAAGCTAGGTATCATCGAAAATAAATTATCACCCCTGTCTACTTCTAAGGTAAACATGACCAAAATTAATACAAGGACAGAGGAAAGTATGAAAATTGGAAGTAAAAATTTGAGAACATTGTACCTCAAGCGATATAATGCTAGAATGACAACCACATTGTCTACTCCAGAGGATGTATGCATCCATGTAGGATTTGAGTTCTACAAATTTAATTCAAGGCTCAAGATACTAAACTTGGTGAACATTAGGGATTCTAGATTTTTAGGTTGTGTGTGATTGGATTCGGTTTGGTTTTGTGGCTTAAAAGTAATAATTTCCATTCAAGGAAATTGCAATGCCTTCTCCATACTATAAAGCTCTTTATGCGTATTTGTAGGATTAGAGCGGCTTTGAGGATGCAGACATGTTCTCCTGCATATGTGAGTTGCAGACAGCACCTTGGTTTATAATGCAAATTTTATGTTACGTGTGCCGCAAAATAATTTTTAGTGCATACCGTCAAATTTCCTTTATACATTTGTTAGATTACATAAATCTATTGTACATTTGCACACGACATGGGATTTACATTTGATTCACTCACTTTCACGTTGCACATATAAATCTAACAATAAACTTATGGTCTTCTTCAGCTTTAATCAGCAAAGAATAAATCATCTGGATAACAATCTTATAAGAATATAAAAAGGTCTTAGGAAGAAAGCGGAAGTAATGTTCATTTAAGATTTTATTCCAAAAGAAGAGCCCAGCCATTTTGCGGGAAGGGCTGAAGCAGGCGGTCTCGGCTCGGCGCGGCCCGCTGCAATCCGTGGAGGAACGCGCCCCCGAGCCACCATCATGTCTGGGCACTTACAGGAAGGCTTCGGCTGCGTGGTCACCAACCGATCCGACCAGTTATTTGACGACGAATCGGACCCCTTCGAGGTGTTGAAGGCAGCAGAGAACAAGAAAAAAGAAGCCGGCGGGGGCGGCGTTGGGGGCCCTGGGACCAACAGCGCAGCTCAGGCCGCAGCCCAGACAAACTCCAACGCGGTGGGCAAACAGCTGCATAAAGAGTCCCAGAAAGACCGCAAGCCCCCCAGCGTCGGCGTGGTTGGCAAGAAGGAGGAGATGCACCGCCCGTGGCGCTTAAGAAAGAAGGAATAAGATGCGTTGGAAGAAGACCTGATCAACAACTTCAGGGTGAAGAGGAGATAATTGATAGGAGACCAGAAAGGTGACCACCTCGTGAAGGACGATTTGAAAAGCCACCTGAAGAAAAGGGTGAAGGAGGAGAATTTTCAGTTGATAGACTGATTATTGACTGGCCTATCCGAGGCTTTGGTGGTCTTGGAAGATGTCGAGGAAGTCGTGGACGGGGAATGGGCCGGGAGATGGCTTTGATTCTCGTGGCAAACGTGAATTTGACAGGCAGAGTGGAAGTGACAGATCTGGCCTGAAGCATGAGGACAAGCGTGGAGGTAGCAGATCTCACAGCTGGGGAACTGCCAAAGATGAATTAACTGACTTGCAGCAATCAAATGTGGCTGAGGAAACACCTGAAGGTGAAGAACATCCAGTGGCAGACGCTGAAAATAAGGAGAATGAAGTTGAAGAAGTAAATGAAGAAGACCCAAAAGAAATGACTTTGGATGCGTGGAAGGCTATTCAAAATAAGGACCGGGCAAAAGTAGAATTTAATATCTGAAAACCCAATGAAGGTGCTGATGGGCAGTGGAAGAAGGGATTTGCTCTTCATAAGTCAAAAAGTGAAGAGGCTCATGCTGAAGGCTCAGTTATTCATCACCATTTCCGGAAGCCAGCAAATGATATAACGTCTCAGCTGGAGATCAATTTCGGAGACCCTGGCCACCCAGGACGTGGTGGCAGGGGAGGACGAGGTGGCCATGGGCATGGTGGACGTCCAAACCATGGCATCAGGACTGACAAGTCAAGTGCTTCTTCTCCTGCTACACGGAAGTAACGATATGGTAGTCAGCTTTGTATTTAGAAATGTATTGGTAGCGGGGATGTTTTCATAATTTTCAGAGATTATGCATTCTTCGTGAATGCTTTTGTATTGCTGCTTGCAAATATGCATTTCCAAACTTGAAATATAGGTGTGAACAGTGTGTACCAGTTTAAAAAAGAATAGCATAAAATAGATTCTGTGGACAACTTTGCATATAAATATAAGGGTCTGGAGCCTCAAAGAAATCAAATTCATTGTTAATTTTTCAAAGATGAAAAACAAAACAAAGTGGCACATTACTTAAATGGGCCACTAATGATAAATAATGAAACAGTTAATTTTCTCTAGTGAGCAGTGACAACAAATCTTGAAAAGTAAACATTTAGTTTCATGTTGATTAAAAAAATAACAAGGTTTGATTTCAGTATTTTAATGAGACTGAACTAATTTTGTCTTAGCCTATCAAATAGTGATTCTAAAATTTTTCTGAAGTGTCTGAGATTTGTAAGCTTTGGTTTACTTGGTGTAAATTTATTGGCTGGATATTTAATTATTGTACATTAATTTGCTCATTCAGACAATATAATATTTGAGTTTTTTAGGGTAAATTAGTCTCCAAACATGTATTGAGTGCCTACCCACTACAGTGTGTTAGGTGACACAGGAGTTTATTGAGAAAAACCCTTTTTCCTAATTCTCCTCCCAAAGCAATAGATACTCAAGGTACACTTTTTAAAACAAAATCTAGGAAATGCATAATTGTTCTCAATCCATCTATAGCCAGCCATTTCCAATCTGCTTCTCATTCTGTGCTCTGAAGTCCATGGGATTACTTCTAGTTTGCTCTTCCAAGTTTCTCTGCTCCATCAATACTGATTCAGTATGTGCTGCTCAGACTATTTTGTGGCTCTATTATTTACTCCAATAGCTTCTGCTCAAGTGCCAAGAAGAGAAGATGTTAAAAATGACATAACACTAGTATCAGGGGAAAAAATCCCAGCTATTCTGTCCATGTGGTAGAGACAGAACAATACAGGATAAATATTTTTAGTTTTTTCATGTGATGGGATTTGGTTAGGTTTTTTTTTTTTTCCCACACACACACACTGTATTTTATTTTTACAAGAGATAAATAGACTGACACCAAGCATTGTACATGGATGACCACAACAAAAGCAACAATGATTGCAATTACCAAACATGAAACACACTCATACTATGTCATAATATTGACATTCAGTCCAGTAATCCTCCACTGTAACAGCTCCTTTACTTTGCAGTGAAAATTGATTTGTATATTCTTTGCCTCTGAGTCCTTGTGGGATTTTTTTTTTTTAATTCAGACAGAAAGTCACAAAAATTATACTCATCCTCATCAGTTCACTCAGTCCCATGTGATTAATTTTTTTTTTCATCTTGATCTTTTGTTAGCACTTTTATGAGTTCATCAGTTTTTCATTAGAGTTCTGAAAATGCTTATTCATTCAGTTCAGCAGTACAGTCAGTTACCAGAAACCTGTACTTGTCAGAGTCTTTTCCATGAATTTCTTGAAGATGAAACCCTTTTATAGGAACATATTTGCAAAATCATCAGAGTACACCCAGAACTGTCTGTAAATGACAAAAGACTTAAAAATGACCATGGTTAAAGATTTGATGAAAGTTCATAATAATGCAGTTGACAAGAAAATTAGTTATTTCTGAGATATACATTTTAAAGTAATAACTAGGATTATTACTTATAACATTATACCAGAACATATAAGATTTTTAGAAGTTTCCTGTAATGTCTGAAACATTTATATTAACATATTTCCATACATATTTCCATACAAATACAAATATAAGATTTTTAGAAATTTCATGTAATGTCTGAAACATTTATATTAACATATTTCCATACAAATAACCCAATGAAAGTTTAGTATTAGTTGTTTTGTTTGTTTTTTTATACTGCAGGTTCTTATTAGGCATCAGTTTTATACACATCAGTGTATACATGTCAATCCCAATCGCCCAATTCAGCACACCACCATCCCCACCTCACCGCAGTTTTCCCCCCTTGGTGTCCATATGTCCATTCTCTACATCTGTGTCTCAACTTCTGCCCTGCAAACTGGCTCATCTGTACCATTTTTCTAGGTTCCACATACATGCATTAATATACGATATTTGTTTTTCTCTTTCTGACTTACTTCACTCTGTATGACAGTCTCTAGATCCATCCACGTCTCAACAAATGACTCAATTTCGTTCCTTTTTATGGCTGAGTAATATTCCATTGTATATATGTACCACAACTTCTTTATCCATTCGTCTGTTGATGGGCATTTAGGTTGCTTCCATGACCTGGCTATTGTAAATAGTGCTGCAATGAACATTCGGGTGCATGTGTCTTTTTGAATTACGGTTTTCTCTGGGTATATGCCCAGTAGTGGGATTGCTGGGTCATATGGTAATTCTATTTTTAGTTTTTTAAGGAACCTCCATATTGTTCTCCATAGTGGCTGTATCAATTTACATTCCCACCAACAGTGCAAGAGGGTTCCCTTTTCTCCACACCCTCTCCAGCATTTGTTGTTTGTAGATTTTCTGATGATGCCCATTCTAACAGGAGTGGGGTGATACCTCATTGTAGTTTTGATTTGCATTTCTCTAATAATTAGTGATGTTGAGCATCTTTTCATGTGCTTCGTGGCCGTCTGTAGGTCTTCTTTGGAGAAATGTCTATTTAGGTCTTCTGCCCATTTTTGGATTGGGGTGTTTGTTTCATTGATATTGAGCTGAATGAGCTGTTTATATATTTTGGAGATTAATCCTTTGTCTGTTGATTCATTTGCAAATATTTTCTCCCATTCTGAGGGTTGTCTTTTCGTCTTGTTTATGGTTTCCTTTGCTGTGCAAAAGCTTTGAAGTTTCATTAGGTCCCACTTGTTTATTTTTGTTTTGATTTCCATTACTCTAGGAGGTGGATCGAAAAAGATCTTGCTGTGATTTATGTCAAAGAGTGTTCTTCCTATGTTTTCCTCTAAGAGTTTTATAGTGTCCAGTCTTACATTTAGGTCTCTAATCCATTTTGAGTTTATTTTTGTGTATGGTGTTAAGGAGTATTCTAATTTCATTCTTTTACATGTAGCTGTCCAGTTTTCCCAGCACCACTTATTGAAGAGACTGTCTTTTCTCCATTGTATATCTTTGCCTCCTTTGTCATAGATTAGTTGACCATAGGTGCGTGGGTTAATCTCTGGGCTTTCTATCTTGTTCCATTGATCTATGTTTCTGTTTTTGTGCCAGTACCATATTGTCTTGATTACTGTAGCTTTGTAGTATAGTCTGAAGTCAGGGAGTCTGATTCCTCCAGCTCCATTTTTTTGCCTCAAGACTGCTTTGGCTATTCGGGGTCTTTTGTGTCTCCATACAAATTTTAAGATGATTTGTTCTAGCTCCGTAAAAAATGCCATTGGTAATTTGATAGGGATTGCATTGAATCTGTAGATTGCTTTGGGTAGTATACTCATTTTCACAATGTTGATTCTTCCAATCCAAGAACATGGTATATCTCTCCATCTGTTGGTATCATCTTTAATTTCTTTCATCAGTGTCTTATAGTTTTCTGCATACAGGTCTTTTGTCTCCCTAGGTAGGTTTATTCCTAGGTATTTTATTCTTTTTGTTGCAATGGTAAATGGGAGTGTTTCCATAATTTCTCTTTCAGATATTTCATCATTAGTGTATAGGAATGCAAGAGATTTCTGTGTATTAATTTTGTAACCTGCAACTTTACCATATTCATTAATTAGCTCTAGCAGTTTTCTGGTGGCAGTTTTAGGATTCTCTATGTATAGTATCATGTCATCCGCAAACAGTGACAGTTTTACTTCTTCTTTTCCAATTTGTATTCCTTTTATTTCTTTTTCTTCTCTGATTGCCGTGGCTAGGACTTCCAGAACTATGTTGAATAATAGTGGTGAGAGTGGACATCCTTGTCTCGTTCCTGATCTTAGAGGAAATGCTTTCAGTTTTTCACCATTGAGAATGATGTTTGCTGTGGGTTTGTCATATATGACCTTTATTATGTTGAGGTAGGTTCCCTCTATGCCCACTTTCTGGAGAGTTTTTATCATAAATGGGTGTTGAATTTTGTCAAAAGCTTTTTCTGCATCTATTGAGATGATCATATGGTTTTTATTCTTCAATTTGTTAATATGGTGTATCACATTGATTGATTTGTGTATATTGAAGAATCCTTGCATCCCTGGGATAAATCCCACTTGATCGTGGTGTATGATCCTTTTAATGTGTTGTTGGATTCTGTTTGCTAGTACTTTGTTGAGGATTTTTGCATCTATATTCATCAGTGATACTGGTCTGTAATTTTCTTTTTTTGTAGTGTCTTTGTCTGGTTTTGGTATCAGGGTGATGGTGGCCTCATAGAATGAGTTTGGGAGAGTTCCTTCCTCTGCAATTTTTTGGAAGAGTTTGAGAAGGATGGGTGTTAGCTCTTCTCTAAATGTTTGATAGAATTCACCTGTGAAGCCATCTGGTCCTGGACTTTTGTTTGTTGGAAGATTTTTAATCAGAGTTTCAATTTCATTACTTGTGATTGGTCTGTTCATATTTTCTGTTTCTTCCTGATTCAGTCTTGGAAGGTTATACCTTTCTAAGAATTTGTCCATTTCTTCCAGGTTGTCCATTTTATTGGCATAAAGTTGCTTGTAGTAGTCTCTTAGGGTGTTTTGTATTTCTGCGGTGTCTGTTGTAACTTCTCCTTTTTCGTTTCTGATTTTATTGATTTGAGTCCTCTCCCTCTTTTTCTTGATGAGTCTGGCTAATGGCTTATCAATTTTGTTTATCTTCTCAAAGAACCAACTTTTAGTTTTATTGATCTTTGCTATTGTTTTCTTTGTTTCTATTTCATTTATTTCTGCTCTGATCTTTATGATTTCTTTCCTTCTGCTAACTTTGGGTTTTGTTTGTTCTTCTTTCTCTAGTTTCTTTAGGTGTAAGGTTAGATTGTTTACTTGAGATTTTTCTTGTTTCTTTAGGTAGGCTTGTATAGCTATAAACTTCCCTCTTAGAACTGCTTTTGCTGCATCCCATAGGTTTTGGGTCGTCGTGTTTTCATTGTCATTTGTCTCTAGGTATTTTTTTATTTCCTGTTTGATTTCTTCAGTGATCTCTTGGTTATTTAGTAATGTATTGTTTAGCCTCCATGTGTTTGTCTTTTTTACGTTTTTTTCCCTGTAATTCATTTCTAATCTCATAGCGTTGTGGTCAGAAAAGATGCTTGATATGATTTCAATTTTCTTAAATTTACTGAGGCTTGATTTGTGACCCAAGATGTGATCTATCCTGGAGAATGTTCCGTGCGCACTTGAGAAGAACGTGTAATCTGCCGTTTTTGGATGGAATGTCCTATATATATCAATTAAATCTATCTGGTCTATTGTGTCATTTAAAGCTTCTGTTTCCTTATTTATTTTCATTTTGGATGATCTGTCCATTGGTGTAAGTGAGGTGTTAAAGTCCCCCACTATTATTGTGTTACTGTCGATTTCCTCTTTTATAGCTGTTAGCAGTTGCCTTATGTATTGAGGTGCTCCTATGTTGGGTGCATATATATTTATAATTGTTATATCTTCTTCTTGGATTGATCCCTGGATCATTATGTAGTGTCCTTCCTTGTCTCTTGTAACATTCTTTATTTTAAAGTCTATTTTATCTGATATGAGTATAGCTACTCCAGCTTTCTTTTGATTTCCATTTGCATGGAATATCTTTTTCCATCCCCTCACTTTCAGTCTGTATGTGTCCCTAGGTCTGAAGTGGGTCTCTTGTAGACAGCATATATATGGGTCTTGTTTTTGTATCCATTCAGCCAGTCTATGTCTTTTGGTTGGGGCATTTAATCCATTCACGTTTAAGGTAATTATCGATATGTATGTTCCTATGACCATTTTCTTAATTGTTTTGGGTTTGTTTTTGTAGGTCCTTTTCTTCTCTTGTGTTTCCCACTTAGAGAAGTTCCTTTAGCATTTGTTGTAGAGCTGGTTTGGTGGTGCTGAATTCTCTTAGCTTTTGCTTGTCTGTAAAGCTTTTGATTTCTCCATCAAATCTAAATGAGATCCTTGCTGGGTAGAGTAATCTTGGTTGTAGGTTCTTCCCTTTCATCACTTTAAGTATATCATGCCACTCCCTTCTGGCTTGCAGAGTTTCTGCTGAGAAATCAGCTGTTAACCTTATGGGAGTTCCCTTGTATGTTATTTGTCGTTTTTCCCTTGCTGCTTTCAGTAATTTTTCTTTGTCTTTAATTTTTGCCACTTTGATTACTATGTGTCTCGGCGTGTTTCTCCTTGGGTTTATTCTGTATGGGACTCTCTGCGCTTCCTGGACTCGGGTGGCTACTTCCTTTCCCATGTTAGGGAAGTTTTCGACTATAATCTCTTCAAATATTTTCTCTGGTCCTTTCTCTCTCTCTTCTCCTTCTGGGACCCCTATAATGCGAATGTTGTTGCGTTTAATGTTGTCCCAGAGGTCTCTTAGGCTGTCTTCATTTCTTTTCATTCTTTTTTCTTTAGTCTCTTCCGCAGCAGTGAATTCCACCATTCTGTCTTCCAGGTCACTTATCCGTTCTTCTGCCTCAGTTATTCTGCTACTGATTCCTTCTAGTGTAGTTTTCATTTCAGTTATTGTATTGGTCATCTCTGTTTGTTCTTTAATTCTTCTAGGTCTTTGTTAATCATTTCTTGCATCTTCTCAATCTTTGCCTCCATTCTTATTCCGAGGTCCTGGATCATCTTCAGTGTCATTATTCTGAATTCTTTTTCTGGAAGGTTGCCTATCTCCACTTCATTTAGTTGTTTTTCTGGGGTTTTTTCTTGTTCCTTCATCTGGTACATAGCCCTCTGCCTTTTCATCTTCTCTGTCTTTCTGTAACTGTGGTTTTTGGTCCACAGGCTGCAGGATTGTAGTTTTTCTTTTTGGTTAGGTTTTGTGGTTTAAAATTAATAATTTCCATTCAAGGAAATTCCAATGCTTTCTCCATACTGTAAAGCTCATTATGTGTAGTTGTAAGATTAGAGTGGTGTTTTCCCCACTTCAGAGAGATGCTGTTAAAGCAGAAATTAAAGATATGGAAAAGACGGCACACATCAGAAAAAAGGAGGAAGAGGACCCAGTGACTTAAGTTATATTTTACATTTAAAAGAAAAGGAATTGGTGATGTCACACAGCAACGATAGCAAAAGCAGCCAAAGTTGGAGAGAAAACAGAGCCATCAAGTTGAGAGAACTGTGCTGACATACACATGCTGGAGGCATGAGGGACTCGGTGTGGCTCAAGGGCTAGGGTTTTGATTGCAAATGATACATTTTCAGGGACTTCCTAAAATGTTGAAAAGATTTTGCGGATGGCCCAAAATAATGTTTTATTACAATTATTATGACCCTATGTTTACTCCAAGGTTATGTGACTCTCGACTTAAGAAAAAGTGCACAACGTGAGAGTTGCGAGTTAAGTTTTATTTGGGGCAAAATGAAGACTGCAGGCCAGGAGACAGCATCCCAGATAGCTCTGAGAAACTGCTCCAAAGAGGCAGGGGGGAAGGTCAGTATATATGTGATTTTGGTGAAGGGGGAATACATGCAATCAAGCACATATTTTTTGCAGAAGGTTTCTGCTAGTCTCATGCAGGTTACTGCTAGTCACAAGGAGCAGACGTCACCATGAAGGATTTTAGTGCTTTTCTAGATATGAGGAGATACAAGGCTCGTAAAATAGGCTCCTGAAAATATCTAACTATCTGAAGACCTGTTCTGCCAGTTTTTCCCAGAGCACAGAGTGCCTCATTTCAGCTCTCCACCCTGAGCTCCTTTTAAAGGGTGTTGAAAGTCAGCAGCTGCAGCTGTACATGATTTAATCCTTGTAGAGGTAGACGGCAAATGCCAATGGAAAATGCCAATTTGTAGATGACATGACCCATTCCCATATCCCGTTATCCCCTTCCATTCACAGCCAAATTTCTAGAGAGAATAGTCTGCAATAGCTGTCTCTATTTCCCCTCTTTACTCACCAATAACCACCAGTGCTGATCACCCTGAAATATGGCATCTAATACCAACAATTGCTCTTTCCTCTGGTAAAGATCACCAGTGTCCTCCAAATTATCCAGCTGTGGGAGAATTTCTGTCCCTGAACTTTCTATAGCATTGATGGATTGAATACTTTCTCCTTTTCAAATACCTATTTTCCCTTTGCCCAAAATGCCTTTTGCCCCAGTGTTTCTCCTCCAAGGTACTGCTTTCTCCTGATTTGCCCCCATTTTGCTATTTATTCCTCCTTAGTTTCTTTAGTGTCTCTGGTATCCATTTTTAAAATATGTCTCTCCCCTGGATTGTTTCATTGACCCCTTTTGCTTTGCAATTCACACTTCTCAATTTGCCCTCAATTCACACTCTGCCTGGGTGATCTCACCCACTCACATTGATTCAGATACCAGCTAGAAAGAAAAAAGGAATCCAAGAAAGTCTTCTCTGTCTTTTATTCACACAGGTCCAACAAACTCACCTCCTCTGGAACATCTTCACCGATGGTTGAGTCGGTTTAAATATATAACCTCTTTTCACTTGCAGCCCAATTATGTTTACTCCATAAACATTATTTACACTCAATGCTGCTAACTTATTTCTTTGAAGTTCAAGAGTTTTATGTGTTTTGTGTCCTTATTTTTACTTAATTATATTGAAAAAAAAGTAGCATGTTTAACTTAATTTATCTGATACTTAGTAAGATTTATAGGAAAGCAGGAATTGTCTTTTGGGTGCTAAAAAAATCTTCCAAGTTTCTCAAAAACATTTTTAACAAAAATCATATCAACATCCCAGTTCTTTTAAAATTTCAACTACACACACACTAACACACCCACATTAAGAAGCAGAGTTTGTCATATTATTGGACAATAATAGTCATGATCTATCTCCAAAATTAAGATATTTTTGTTATATATGGTTTTCCATTATTCACATTTTAAGTAAGAAATCTTAAAAGCTAGAGCATCACATATAATGAATTGAAACCAGCTCAAGAGTCTTTAAAAATTCTTGGTTAAACTCAGACATGAATCTAAGACTAACTATGTAATGTTATAGAAAAGTACAGAAAAAACAACGTTCAAAAAATTAAAATACACATGTGAAAAAAGATAGATGTAAAAAATTAAGATAAATACTACATAAAACATTTTTCTTATTTTGTTTCTTATTCAGAAAACTAGCTTCGGAATAACTATCCCACATTACTAATTAACAAATAATCCTTTCAAAAAAACTCAAAATAAGATAATATCAATAAAATACATGATATCACATTATGAGATGTTTTAAAAATAATAAATAAATTTTATTCAAGGGAGTCATGGCCAGAACTGATGATGTTACAGACAGAAGATGTTTATTTAGCTTAGAAATTTCTTTTACTAATTACAAATATTGGTGTTAAGACGAGAACTCCGAATTTCATTTATTTCTTAAATTTATATTCAAAAGGTAAAGTTAGAATTAAATATATTAATAAGCCGCCATTGATGAAAAAGAGAAAGCTTTGACCTAAAAATATGATGATTTAGTGTCTTCACTTAATGATTATATCTTGGCTCTTCCTTCATTTTACTGATGGGAGTTCAGGTAAAGAGCTTATTAACATAGAAAAGAAAAGCCTCAAAGTCTGCATTTAAAGTAATGCTTTGAAGAAACGTAAAAAGATCTGAAGCATGTGATTTTTCCATAACTGCATATACATAACACAAAAAAAACCTTAAATGCATTTTACATTAAAAAAATTTGAAACATTTAATGATTTGACATTTCAAGATAATTTCTAATGACAAAAGGGTCTACCTATTTTTAATATTTATGTATTTGCCTTGCTAGCTTAGAATTCCTGCAATGATTTATTTGCTCTTTTTTTTTTTTTTTTTTCTTTTTTTCTTTCCCAAATTCTGTTAAGGTCACTTTCAATCTCTCTCTGTTGTCATATAATCTCTTTTTTTTCATCTTTATTTTTACTTTGAGCCTTTATTTCAAAGTGGTTAAGAGTAATAGAAAGTACTTACACTTAACATCATACTTAGTATTTATGAAATACTCCCCCAAGCACTTTGCTTCTATCAAATCATTTTCTTCTTTTCAAGAACCTATGAGGTAGATATTATTATTGTCATCTTCATTTTGCCATTGAAGACACCGAAACGCAGAAATAATAAGCAATCTGCCAGGTCACCCAGCCAATAACCTGCAACTCAAGATTGAACCCCACATGGTCTGGCTGAAAGACCATGTGTTTGCCACGATACTGTGCTGTTACTTTTTTGAAATCGAGAACAAGGGTGTTGTTTCAAATGTCCTTTGCTCCCTGGCTTATTTTATTGGCTGGTATGCAACCTCCCTGTGACTTGTATTTATAATAATAATTTCATTTTTTTAAGTGAATTAGTTTTGCATGATTCCATGCTGGTTCTTTTACAGTGATTGCTCATGTTTGAGTGAGGGAAACTTTTAAAGCTAGGTATTTTGCAGAATTTTGACTGAAGAAGTAGAACTTAAGAAAGTGAGCTGGCAGCTTCATTTAGGGACCTGCATCTCTGAACTCTTTTCCCCCAAATCTGCACAGTTCTTTTATCTGGGCACACACATCCTTGTATGGCATAGAATATTTGAAGGTTGATCCTTTATCTTCAGCTGAATGTGCTCAGTGGCTGCAAAGCTCATAGCCACTTCTCCACTTCCCCACCTTGCCTTGCTCACACCATGCTTGCTTATGTTTTTATAAATTTCTTTCAGCCTTGGTGTCTCCTGGTTCTCTGAGGTGTAGAACCAGATTCAGGAGACTCATGAAGCTTGCCCATGAATTTGGAATTTGTTTTCACAAATTTATTTCACATCCTTGCTGCACATCCTTGTAAGCAGCAAGGACGTTCCCTCACATTGGAGAAATCTGGCCTGTATTGGACATGAAAGTTTATCCATGACTTCCAAATTCCCAAACCTCAAAGACTCTTCTGAACCCACCTAGGATATTTGATGATGTCTCTCCATCCTTATTTGAAATTCTGTTCTTGTTTAGTTAAACATCAGTATGAATAATTCCTTCTGTCTCTGATGTCACTTTTCTGTCTTGCTTCTTTGTTCTACTTCTTCAGTGCTGCTGTTCTCCAGGCTTCTAGCCTCAGTTCTCTAGACCTGCAATGTGATACACTCTCTTTTGGTGATTTCATCCCCTCTCATTGAACGAGAGCCTCACTTATGCCGGTAACTCCCCTCTCTGTAGCTTCAGTCTAGCTTTCCTACTGTTTATTCCTACATTTGTCCTGCTGTTCCTGGACATTTCAAACTTCACGTCCCACAAGTGCCCCTTATCATGTTCTAAAGGAACCCAATTTTCTTTCTTTACAAATTTATTTCTTCCTTATTGTTTTATGTTGGCTAATGATATTGCTCTGCTCTCAGTTAACTAAGCCAGAGACTCAGGCTCTCCCTAGAGTTTTCGTTTTCCACATTCTGCTCTTCTCATGTGACCATATCCTTCCATTCTATCTGGGTGATGTCTACCACATCTCCTTTTTTCCCTGCATTACACAAGCCACACCGCCTTAGTTTAAGTCCTCATCAAATATTGTCTGCTCTAATGCAGTTACCTCCTAATTTGTCTCCCAGCATCCATCCTACACCCCTCTGATACTCTGCCTCTCTTACTGTTAGAGGAATCTTTCTAACATTCAAAAAAAAATTTTAATACATTTATTTATTTATTTATTTTTGGCTGCATTGCGTCTTCATTGCTGCACGTGGGCTTTCTCTAGTTGCAGCCAGCAGGGGCTACTCTTCGTTGTGGTACATGGGCTTCTCACTGTGGTGGCTTCTCTTGTTGCGGAGCACGGACTCTAGGCGTGCAGGCTTCAGTAGTTGTGGCATGCAGGCTCAGTAGTTGTGGCTCGTGGGCTCTAGAGTACCGGCTCAGTAGTTGTGGCACACAGGCTTTGTTGCTTTGTGGCATGTGGGATCTTCCTGGACCAGGGCTCAAACCCGTGTCCCCTGCATTGGCAGGCGGATTCTTAACCACTGCGCCACCAGGGAAGTCCCTAACATTCAAACTCGATCGTGTCACTTCTAGGAATCTTACTACAGGTGTGACTCAACCTCTCAGTTCTTGTTTCCTCCACTGCAAAAGGCAGACAACAGTAGTATTTCCTTGCGGTATTGTTTTAAAAATTAAGTGGGACGGATCAGGAGAAGTGCCTGGCACATATTAAGTGCTCAAAAAATGTGCTCACTTATTATGGATGCCTGATGTTCCCTCAAACTGAACTCCTTTCAGTTTTCTGAGCATACCCTGATCTCTCTCATCTCTGGACCTTCATAGATGCTTCTCCCTGGAAACCTTTCCCTCTATCTTTAAATGAATAATTTCTAGTCATCTCTGGAGTCTCAACTTATCATCACTTCCTACCAGACGACATCTCTGTTACCTGGATAGCAGGTTCAGTGTCATCACTATGTGCTCCCAAAGCATCCTCTACTTCCTCAATCTACCGATATCTTTAACTAAATTTTAGGCACTGTGAGAACCCAGTACAGTACCTGGCATATAAAAATGCTTTAAATATTTTCGAGTGAAAGCATAAAGACGTATTTTTAAAGGGAATAGAGTGTAGGCTTTTAGGTTGGCCCACATTATTTTTTATTGTTAAATTTGGTTACTTTATCATGATAGAACACTTCAGCTTGGTCATCTGCTGTGCTTGTTACCAGAGCTCAAATCAGTGTGCCTCAAATTCTGTTTCCTCTGATTCTCTGTAAAGCTTACCTGGATTCAATAAGTGGAAAAGAATCTCCACCTGCTTTGCATCATTACTAAGAAATCTATTCTAGTATAGCATCCTTGCTCCATACTGAAATTATTTGCTGATATTTATTTACATACCCAAATACCTGGTTAGTCTGTGAGGTCCTTTTATTATGCATATCCTATCTTCAGCACCAGGAAGCACTGTTCTCAGTTGCCAACTCCCTTTCTCCATTCTCTGCTTTTCGTTGTCCTGCTCTGTGCCCTTGAAGCTTGACCCCTGTGGACTACATCACCTGGGCTCCCTTCTTCCCATATTCCCTGGAGTCCAGCCAATGGGAAGCCCAGGCAGAGGTGGTGGGCAGAGGAGGAAGCTCCAACTGGGAAGCATTCCCTCCTTATGTCCTGACGGCTACATTCTAACTGCACATGTGGTTATATCGTTTTTTTTTTCTCTTGCTCCTTCAAGCCTAATGGTGAGATTAATGGCTTTCTGAGTTCACACTGCTTTTTATCTTGGAGACCTGAGAAAGTCGTTGTAGATTTTTCTTAACTTTGCCCACACCTGTAAATAGATCCTTTAAAATTTTGTTTCAGAATCTCAGTTGAGAGATTGAGATTGACATATATACACTAAAATGTATAAAATAGATAACTAATAAGATCCTGCTGTATAAAAAATAAATAAAATTCAAAAATTCAAAAAAAAATATAATCTCAGTTGAGAATTTCCAGCTTCTTTTACCTGCTGGGATTGTACATGATAAAAAGTACCTTCTGATGCCAGGCACATAGAAAATGCTAAATGAGAATTTATTAAACAAACACACAAAGTAAGTGAATGCATGGAGGCTTAGTTCATTCAGCCCATCCTCCTTTTGTGAAAATCTTATCTTTTCATATTTAAATAGTCTGCCCAAGTGGATAAAATTAGTAGTCACCAATTATTATGAGTCTTTGAGAACTTAATCCCGTTAACCAAGTATAATAACTAACAAAGATATCTCATTGGAACCAACCAATCAATCCCTTTGTAACTTTTCATATTCAGCAGGACGTTACTTTTTTTTTTAAACTGCACATTTCATAAAACCTATATGATTTTTTGAGAGCACATATGGGGGAACATTTTGCTATTTGCAATGCATATATAGGTGAATACAAAGTTGGTGCAAGAGAAAATGATGTTATGGTCGAGGTTGAAGTGTTCAGTGTTAGAAAGCCAGCAATGCTAATGTTTAATATAAAATGCATCTGCTGAAGATTATCTTTCAAGCTGCATATCTCTGAAATCCATTACATTAAAAAGTATACACATGGATAGATATTTCACAAGACCTGTAAATTATCTCACAGTTGGTTATTGATCAGCTTACAAAGGCAAGTAAATAATTACTTACAGAGAATACCCAGAAGAAGAGGAATGTGAAAAGATTAAGAAAATATAGTAGATGTTAAGGAATAGAAGCAGTTCCTAAACCACTAAAAACTAAAACAACAAATCCAGGAAACACTGTTATGTTTACCTGGAAAAACAGATTCTTACTTTAAATAACATTTAAGGATTTTAGATTTTTAAGGCTTTTGTCCCTGAAAGACTACCTTAGTATTGTGGATTCTAAATGTAGACTAATTTATCCAAAAGTAAAAAATAATATTTCTGACAATTTGGCTAAATAGTAATTTAATAAATATTTTGATATGGTTTCCTTATTTTTAATAATTGAGGGTAGTCATTGATGGCCAAAGCGGTTCTACTACTCCAAAAAAAAAAAAAAGAAAGTAGATCTATTTCTAGTTCACAGATTGGCCTTATATACCATGATATTTTATTAGAAATGAGAGAACAATGTTTTTTTCTCATAAAGTATTTAAAATGTTTGTTAAGGAAAGTGCCATCCCAAAGACCTTAAACAGGTATATCACCTATTTTATGTCACAGCTACCACTTTAAAAAGAATGTCCCAAGGAGTGAAAAGGCAATTGCTGACTATTTTTCTTTTACCTCTCTCTTTTTAATTTTTACTCTACGGTCATCTCCCCCGTAGAAGATTTTAGGTGAAAATTATATTTATCATTATTTTGTAATGTTCTTGTTACCAATGAGTAGATATTTTAACTATAGTAAATTTAGATGTGCACAATTTGTTACAAAAGAATTATAGAAAACAATCAAGTAAGTTTGCTATTAAATTATACTTTTAAGAAAAGATTTTGCAAGTTAGATTTATCTACTCAGGGACTAGGTATACAGATGTAGATATTTCAATTTAACATTCTACACATATTTAATGAAAGAATAGGTTTTTGCTGAGTTAATATTTGCTAGAGGAAACTAATTAATAGATTTCAGGAACCTTGTCTAGTTCTTTTCAAGATGATGTGAGGTGAATAAACCAACCAGTAATAAAGGTGATCATTTACTAGTTTATAAGTTGACATGATTCTCACGAAGGTTAAGTTTTCTTCCATCCGTTTTCTTTTTTCTCGTTAAATTTCTTCATGCTGTTTTCTACAACATGTTCTCTGACCAGCCTGGAGGCATTGTTGCACACAGGCAAAAGCCCATAAATTCTCCCCATAAATACAAATATGTGTTCACATTCACATGCCCATAGAGACAGACGTTTAGGCTCTAAGGTGAAGCGATTTCAAGCTCATGTGTTTAGAGGGACACTTTCATTCTCAGCCGTCAGGATGCAGTGCAGTAAACATCCTCCGAGTGGAGCTCAACCCCAGCCGACGGCAGAATCTCTGAGGGCCTACCACCTTGGCGCAAGGTCATTCACATTCCCTGCCTCTTTCTCTTTCCCCTTTAGCCAACTGCGAATTCAACAACACAATCTTGACCGGAGTTTTCAGACTATACCATTAGCTTATTGAGCAACTGCCCCTGCTTTTAAATTTTAATGATGCATTTTTAATATGATAAATATAGTATACTTGAATGGCTTTATGCAGGTCGGATAAACATTTTTGTTACTCTTCAAATATTACTTTCTGAAGACTAGACTTCTAATTGTATGGCTGATATAGTTACAGATGTGCCTGTGGCTTCCAGACGGCAGCTGTTCTGTCCCAGTGAACAGAAAACAGAGGTTGGGAGCAAGTGTTTTTTTAGGGTTTTATAAATGGAGGCATTTTAACTTAGAATTGATAAAACTAAAAAAAAACAGGTTTTACCCATATTGTTGCTGATGGTGTTTAAGGAAACTTTCATTTACTGAAACAATATAAAGGTGACATGTAGAAATTACCATGGAAATTATTCAGGACTCCATTTTCCCATGGCTTGGAAAACAGAATTCAGGAAGTTTTGCTATGGTAATTGCCTGCTTAAGCCAGGAAATCAGATTGATTTAAAAGCTGGGATCTTCTAGCACATCCTAGACACCTTTAATCTTACAACTCCCCAGGGAACTGACAATGACCCAGAAGGAGCGATAGGAGGAAATCATTCTATTTGGAGGGTAAGACTATTTAATATGCGAAGTAAAATAGAATATTGAGGTGGAAGATCGAGGCAATTTGCCAGGTAATTTTAAAAGTTCCTTCAAATTACCCCAGTTATCTAGGTATTTCACAAGAAGAAAATATACTTGATTTAAATGAATAGTATATTAAATTAATTTCTGTAGTTTTGGTTTAGTTTCTTAAAAACATTCACTGAAACACATAATTATCTTTTAAAGTGTCATTTCTTTGTAAATATAAAAATCTCTACCATTGAATAAGAAATATTTTGTATTTCCTGAATAAGTGACATTCCTCCTTTGCTTTAAAATGTTTTTCTGTTCTTTCTGATATGATTGCTACTACACATACATTTTTTGTGTGTTTGGTTCTTTTGGAGTGTTGCATATACATACCTTAAAAATGCATAGGAAACTAAGTAGCTAAAATCTGAAAGAATCACCTTAAAATAGTCTTCATTAAAAGGTAAGCATAGAAGGTATCTGAAAGTATCAGTGTTTTCTGAAACGAAGCATTAGCAAAATTGCTTTAATAAATCCAATGCAATATTACAATAGTTATCTTATAAAAAATGGTCCAATTTAGTCCTAACTTTCTCATAAAACATAACACAAAGTCCTATTGAACTTACAAAGTTGGATCTTGAAAACACACATGATATGCATACACATTTATATCAGAGTTACTAGCATTCAAACAAGGTTTTGGACAATGCAGGCATTTTTAAAAGGAAAAAAACCATATTCAATATATATACATATATATATATATGTATATATATATGAATAGATCGAGAACATAAAACTCATATGATAAGAATCTCATTTTTTGGATGAGACAATTCACCAGAAGAGTGTGTATTTTCTTATGACCAAGAAGAAGAATCATTTGTTTTACCCAACAGTAATTTTATATACGGCTACTCCTATATCTTTCCTTCTGTCACTGAATTTGGCGATGGTTCAGTATGAACTAAGCCCTGAAGTTAATTTAATAATTTGCACAACCCACAATAGTGGAAGAAATCAGGAAATTAGACAGGAATAACAGATAGTGTAATGCATCTCACATATTGAATGACAATATTTATCATCATGCTTTGTGAGATATTAACTAATTTGTGTTACTCTTTTAATATATTTTAAAACTTGTTTTATACATTTAACTAATTTGTTGACTGTGCAAACCACCTGGTCTTAGAAAACAAATCAATCTTTTGGCAAATGGCATGATGAGAAAGCAGAACCAGACTGAGATCTTCCTAGTCTCAGGAGACCTGGGTTCCAGCTGCTTTTGAGGAACCAACAGGATATAGGGACCTCCTTTCTCTCACTTGAGTTGGACTCAGTGATGTTGAAGTTTCTTTCAGAGCTAAAATTCCTTGAAAGTGAAGCTATTTATGTTTCTAGTACCGTACATCTCACCCAGCACCACGGTGGATCATTTGTGAGTTTTGTCCTCCTCACTCGACTGTGAACTCCTCCCGAGCAGGAATTGTAATGTCTAATGTCAGCATCCTCAGAGCTGCGCACGACGCCTGGCACACAGTTATGACCTAATAAGATGCGATGAATATGTATGTATA
Organism: Balaenoptera acutorostrata; assembly: GCF_949987535.1. Lineage (NCBI taxonomy): Eukaryota > Metazoa > Chordata > Mammalia > Artiodactyla > Balaenopteridae > Balaenoptera > Balaenoptera acutorostrata. Next base: position 34,126,504 of record NC_080081.1, read on the forward strand.
TATACACACACAACTATGATTCTTCTGATGAATGTCAATAGTTCAGTGAATTTCACTTTGCAGGTCCTTATGGAGGCGAATCAACTGAACATATTATGCCTCCCTTCCACTATATAGAAAGGTGTAAAATATGGTCTTTATCAGGAAAAACAGTAAAACTGCACATACATGTACAGAGAGTTATTTAAAAGAATGGACTTTAGGAAGCATTTCAGAGATCATGATTGATAAACATTATATAGAGACCACAGGCAAGATAACCTTCTGGAGGAGAGGGAAAGATGAAATTCTAGGTTCTGCGCGCACCCTGACCTCTTTGCTGAGATTACAAACGTGTGCACATTTGCTCTCGTGTGCTTTTGGACATTAATTTACTAGAAAGTGAAGTGAGTCCAAAATCTATTTCTATTCTGGCAGAATAGCATGCCAGAGCTTTTCTTCTTTATGTACTTTTGGCATATATTCAATTATAATTAATTCTTAAAGATAATATTTCAGTTTCATTCTGGTTTGAAGATACTAAGTCTTACGAAAGTTCACTTGCAAAAATAAGGACTAATCTATGCCTAAAAAGCAGTGAAAGTAGAGGTTGGTTTTGGGGGTAACAGTTAGAGGAGGTAAGATTTTTCGAATACAACACAAGAATCCAAGAGGCTTCTATTTGTACTTGCGAGGAAACGTGATTTAATGTAAATATATTATAAATATGCAATCCACACACTGCTACATGAAATGTTTTTTATTTGTTTTGTTTCTTTTTGTGTTTTCAATATCTACCATTAGAACGTAATGGCAAATATGTTTTATTTTCTGCTGTATCCTCAGTGACTGATATATAGTGGTTATTTAATAAATATTTACTGAATTGACTAATACAGTTCCAAGAATCTGAGGAACACCTACTGCATGCAATATTTTGCTATTGATTAAAGATACTCACTGATATCAAGAAGCCATGCCTAGGTCACATGTAGTAATCAGAAAAACATAAAAGATAATCCATAATGAAATGCAGAGAAATTGCTGTAGGAAATGATGTTTTTAATAAGGGTGTTGAGGTACTGATTGGTTCATGTGGTTTAGTGACGATGTATTCATATAGGCATTGGTCACTTGAGCTTAACCTTGAATGATGTGTCATGTATTAAATACATTGCAATATGGAGTAACCATTGTACATATTACAATATAGGGTAGATATATAGTATATAACCCAAAATTCCAATATGGGAAAGAAGTGAGACTGGATGCTTTGTCTATTGGGGTAGTGAGGAAATTTCTTTGATGAGAACAGATGGTATAAATGGAAAGTAGTTTGGAGACTTAGCATGTGTCCAATTATGAAGGTCCTTAAAAAAGACAGAGACTTTTTCTTTTTTTCCTGACTTAGTAGACAAATGAGTGACATAATGAAGGTGGTATTTTAGGAAAATTAGTCTAGCAGTGAGATTTAGGATCTTTTGGTATGTTGATGGAGTCTGAAACCTGGGTGACCATTTAAGAGACAATTGCAGTAATTCATATATTAGATCATAAGGGTGTAAAGGCATAGTCAGAATGGAGTAAGGCAGAATCCAAGTGACATTATAAAGAAAGAATCAGACATTTTTAAGTAACTAGAGTAGGAGATGAAGGGGACGGGATGTGCCAAAAGTGATTAGAAGGTTATGGTTCAGAATGACAAGGAGAATATTGGATCTCTTGACAGAGGAGTGTGGAGGGAGAGCTGGTTTTGAGGAAGATGAGATAGTGTGATTTCAGGTGGATACAGCTGAGATCTGGTTGCCAACTTGCAGATTATTAATTCATTCAACATTATTTATTTATCACTTACCATGTGCCAGATAACATGCCAGGCAGAAGGGATACAACTGCAAAAAAGAAATGCATGCTCCCCACTTCCAGGGAAGGAGGTGCTGTCCAGCTAAATCTTCAGGGTGAGTGGGAGGAAAACAGGCCAAAGGGCTCTCCCCTTTGGAAGAGTGGCAGAGACAAGGTGGGAGGCATGTATAGAAGCTTGAGGGAAGAGAAAGCCTAGGACATTCTAGAGGGTAGTTCAGCGTGATTAAACTGTGCATGTTCTACTCAGTTCAACTTGATTCTAGTTTTAGTCTTTCACCTTGGCCTACATGGGTCATGCTAGTGCACAAAAAGTGGATCCGCTTCTCGGGGAAATTGAAACAAGTACATTAATTAATTAAATATAATGAATGTACATGAAGGTGATGTATACAAATTTACGTAAAGATGAATAAGTAACTCCAGACATTCTTGGTCAAGAAGGACTTAGCAAATCATCTATCTTTTTCATAAAAGTAATGCTATGTGGCCTTCTGGTTATGTATAGGTCTTATTTCACCCATTATACTTGGAAAAAAGTGTAATAGAATCCTCTATACCCTGACAAAGGTGTATTCTACACAATATCACTTGATACGCTACTATGGGAAAGGAAAAAGAAATTTGCAACATGGGTCCAGGAACCTTCTAGAAAATAAGAGAGTGAGACCTCAATTTTCTGATCTTGCAGTTAAAAATTAGGGAAGCCCGTTTGGAAGGACTAGGGTGGCTAAATTCAAGCTGTGGGGAGAAGACATTAATGGCTCCAAAAGAGAACTTTAATCCAGTGACCTAAGCATAATCCAAGGATATAAATGTTGAGAGGGAGGGCAGATCTGATACCATGTGTGGCTGAGACTAGGGACCCTTATGACTCAGAATTCCTGGCATTCTATTGTGTGCACAGGAAAATAACTGTAAATATGAATATAAACTAGTTTAGCCAGAGGCCCAAAACAGTCACAGAAAAATATCTGTTAGAATGTACATGATCAGAAATAGCAGCAGTAGTGAATTAACAGATTCTCCAGTTCTTTCTTGTTGAGGAGTTGGATTGGCCCACTTGTGGATTAGGATGACCAGCCAAGCTGAGATCAAGGAGGCCACAAAGAAGAGACTGAACTTCCTGCTTAAAAGAATGGTACATGCATTCTCTAAAGATTAGCAGGAACAGAGGAAGAGTTGTAGCTCTCAGTACTTCCTAGGATTGCTGTGAGGATTAAATAAATTCACACTTAACACTTAGAACCATTCATGGTATATTAAGTCCTCAATATTGAGAACTTGACTTGGTGAAGTTGCTCATACTGGAAGATATGGAAGAGGTCCTCTCCTGGTAGAGAATTACTACTTGGGAAGCAAAATCGTCAGTTTTCTTGATGAGCATGAAAGAAAAACAAGGTCAAGTTGGTCTTAAATTTTCTTAACTGAGATATCTGTATGGGTGATAATGCCAAAGAAACCATGATAATTAAGTCCAAGTGGTAAAATCTTTCTATGCCCTGGGCAGTTCCAGCATGAGTGACCCAAACTCTCATCCCTGTCATTCTGCCTTTTCTCAACATTTGAAGCTAACCATCTTATTCCCACTTTTGTGTATAGTACTTTTTTTTCTTAAGAATGTTAACATATTCCACCAGGTATTGTCTAGGCCCATAGACCTTGGAACAATACTGTCTCTGTGTCTGAAAGTTAATCTTAGTGTTACGAGGCATTCCTCCTAAAGTGTGTCCTAACATATCCCATTAGGACCACCTCTCCATAGACACTGAGGAGAGAAGCTGACAGAGAGGTGAATTTAGAGGGAGAGCAGTGAAGACTGTTTTCTCTGGAGTAGGTTTTAAGTCATAAACTTGTTGTGTGGGCTTGAGGGAAGACCTTGCAGCACAATACGCCTTACAGGACTTCAAGGGACAGCACTTTGGGGACGAAATACTTCTGCATTCCTGCATCACACTTCATCTGATCTGACTGCAGGTATGAACCATTATTTTCTGAGGTCTAAAGAATTTATAGGAGCACTCTCAATGTTACCATCAATAATCTTTAAGAAGATAAGGAGATTATGGGTAGGAAATTGTCCTCTTTTAGAAATAAAAAAGGATACGTTTTTAAACCTATGATTGATAATCCTACTGTTTGTCCCTACTAGTATTCTAGAATAGTTAGTCAACAGAGAAAATGACTCTAGAAGTCAGTGTGGATTCCTAGAAGTCACTGTGTATTCAAAGGCTATGCTTGCTAATCCCATTTCCTTCTAGATAGCATTGCTAGATCACGAGATGAAGTCAGTATTGCAGAGTATGTCTGATAATTTGTTATGAAACCATTGTGGGTGAAATGGGAATATGGTGACCAGATTACATCAGAGGGACCCTCAAGTGACTGATCATTCAAAATCAAACAAACACACATACACCCACAAGAGAAGTCCTATGTTCACTGCTACAGAACTGACTGTGGCTTATTCACTCTGTCCTTCTCTAAAGACGAAGTTTTCTTCTTAAACCTTCAGATAGCATTAAGTGGAGAGGCCTATTAAGCTATACGTTGGATGATAAGTATGAGAATTGAACACATTTCTACAGGCTGTATATAAAGGTCAAACCAAAAAGATCTAGACAATGTCTTCTTACTTTGGGTGGTTCTCTGTCAGTAAACTTTTACTGAGATACATTTGGAAAATGTCCTTGAACTCGGTCTGTATGCCTAAAGAGAAAAGTACTACATTTCATGTTTCTGTGACCATTGTCCCCTGCACAAAAAGACCTTAGGGAAGGAAGAATTCCAACATGCCAGCTACTGCTTGAACAGAATGTACCTGAGACATCAGAGCTTTGAGAGTTTGTACAAATGTATGTACTCCTTGCTTTTCCCCCGACACATGGGGATTCAGTTACATATAAATAGCAAGAAGATGACTGTTTCTGATTAAAGGCATATTCTACATTATATACATAATTTTAGAACAAGCAAAACTATGACATGATGTTTCTATTTAGATTTCTGAGCTCACCATTGGATTCTACTAATGGACATCGAAATGAAAATTAAATAGTGTAGTTCCTAACTTGCCCTCTTCCCCAGAATTCCAGGTTTAACAAATACCCTTTCACCTAAGAATCCTAACTGAGACAGGAACGCTTGCTTAACTGTCTTTGGAAAAAAGCCCCTACTCACCTTGATAGGATGCATTGGGAGGTTCTATAGTCTTGGTTTTGTGCTTCCTTTCATATAGCGCAAGCTCAGTGAGGACAATAATTCCTTTTGTGCCCTTGCACAAATTCTAGTATGTTACTGATTATGTAATAAATTTTCAATTCTTATTGTTTGTTGTGCTGTTGGCAATAAATGTGTGTCCTCCCCCACTCCTCCTCTCACACTGTTCTCCAGTTGATAAAAGCAGATTGCTTTTCTTTAGAGAAAAGTTACAAATTCAAAGTATTTCATCCTCCCAGTGAAGCCAAACTCTTCTCTTTTAGGCAAGTAAACAGACAATACTGAGTCATCTGAAATATCCAAAGGACATTATCTATCAACATTAACCTCATTGGCAGGAACTTACTGTTTCTCTACAAGTACTATCACTGAGATAGCTCCTCCTTGTCAGCTATTTTTTAAAACAAAATATATTAAAAATTTTACTTTAGCGAAATAACAGAGATTTACTTCTCCCCTTTATCGTGGGGAAGAAAGCATGATTACACTGATTTCTCCCTTCAGGTTTTTGCCTGGAATAGTGAAAGTTAAAATACTCATTTTGGTATCATTTACCAGAGTTAATTATAATATACTCACTAATATAAAATACTTTAGTTTCCAACTAAATTGTCATAACAAATTATCAAATATACTCTGCAACACTGACTTCATGTAGTGATCCAGCAATGCTATCTAGAAAGAAATGGGATTAGCCAGCATAACCTTTGAATCCACACTGACTTCTAGAGTCATTTTATCTGTTGACTATTCTAGAATACTAGCAGGGACAAACAGTAGGATTATCAATCGTAGATTTAAAAACATATCCTTTTTTATTTCTAAACTACATTATAATTACCCTTTATTATTTCAATCTGCAAAGTCCTTGCTTTTCAAGGTGGGAATAAGTGGGAGGTACAGTGTAAAAATATTTTAGGTATTGGAAGATGAAATGACCTTTTGTATTACTCACTTTTGAACCATATGTCACTTTTTGCAGCTAAAAAAGTACAAGTTGCCATGGAAATGAACGATGGTATCAAATGTGGTTGTATACTCAATGGTCTCTATCATTCTTTTAAGTAAGGAGAAATGTTTGTGTTAAATGATAGGAAATGAGAGATGCTCTTACACATTATTATAAAAAGATGCACAAGTTTGGATGGTATGTTGTAAAATTTGATACTCCATGCAGGACAGGAGACTTTTGTGGTACAGGATTGGGGATAATAAAAGACGTTTCATTTATAGATGCTGGGGGAAAATGTGTGGAAAATAAAGAAATGCTTGGGAAGCTCTGATTCACACTTAGGTTCGGTAGTTTTATTTTGGTCTGTATCCTAAGTGCACTTCTTTTTTTTGACTTGTAATAGAAATCTCATTACATGGTACAGATTAAGTACTTAAAAATCTTGAATTTGTGCTTTAACTTGATGGGCAATGAGTCAGAGTTTTCAACCTTTATAAATGGAATGTATTAATATGCACGTAGAGCTAAATCCCACCAAGATGTCTGGTAAGCAGAGAGAAATTACTGAAATTTAAGGATGGGGACCATTAGAGAAATGTAGTGTCTAGAGTTGAATAGTTTGACTCAGAAAACATGAGTTCTGGACCTTGGAACTGGTCTTGGAATATGAAATTTGACCAGGTAGTTTTGACGCTCCATCTCCCTGATTCTTTTAAAAAAACAAAAAGTGCTAATTTTGTGTTCTGGAAAGAAGTGGAAATGAGAGAATGAATTAATTATTTCATAAGCCACTTGAAGATTCAAAAACAATCACTGAACAAGTGCCCAGAATCTGTAAAAGGTGCAGCCTTCAATCACTTTCCTCAGTCTTCCGAATACCAGATCGAAGGGCTATGAAGAGCTTGGTTTCCCCAACTGTTCTCATCATGTACAAAATTTTGCAAAAAACAGTGCTCAGTTTATGTTTTTCACACCTAATGAGGTGCAAAATTCTAGGCAGGCCCAAGAAACATTTTCAGGGTACTGGAATTTGATCTCTGTGAAATTTAGCAGTTTCATTGTGACAGTTTTAGCTGAATTTTACATAGTTCTCTCTTGCATTGTTTTAAGCTTATGCTAGCTTTTCTTTGCTGATAACACAGATGGCACCAAAAACAAACCAGTGAAATCCTGCTTTTCTTTTTTGAAGTGCAGAAAAAATGAAAATTCACATTAAAAACTCTCAAGTTAGAGAAGAACCCTTTTAAAATATAACATTAGAATAAGAATGTCACAAATTCCTTAGGACCTTAGTATTAAAAAAATGAAGAGGGGACATAAAATATCATTGCCATTAAAATGTAATATTTACTGGGTATCAATCATAAATTGTGTCTGTAAAGTTTTAAAGTGGGGGACTTTTCTCAAGACATTGGAAAAATATTTACCCAGTGTGTTTGTGTGGTAATGATAAATTTTGATTTTTTTTCTGCATACATATTAGTTCATTCTTCAAAAGTGTGTCCATTCCTTCAGGTCACTAGGCACGCAGAGCTGTTGTATTATTTCTTTTGTGCAATTAAGTAATAATCTTCATAGGTTTATAATTTATGCTAGGGAAGCAACCTAAATCACTAAGAAAATAAGACTAAATATACTATTTGTTGGATTATGTTGTCCTCTTGTCAAGTCTGGATAACCCAGTAGTGGAGGTGGAAGGTAAATATCTTTTCAAATTGAGAGGAGAAGATAAACTACATACTAGCAGTTACCCATTTTTCTTCACATTTACATTTTCCCGTTCCGACACTATCTTAGATGATTGCAATAGCTTCCTAACCAGTCCCTTTGATCGTAAGGCTTATTTTCCAAAACTAATATACAGACTGATATCAGATTTCTTTCTAAAGTATTATATGTCTCTAGTCATTCCTTTGCTCAACAACCATCAGTAGCTACTCGTTGTCTGAGATCCTCCACAATATGTCTTTAGTTTCAGCCCATCTTCTCTCAAAATCCAATTAGTCCCCTGAACTTGCTGAAAATAGACTGGGTGTGAACCAGACTGAGTTTGAGAACCAAACTCAGTGCTCACGTAGGCTGATGACTTACACACTCCGTGCCTCAGTTCCTCATCTGCTGAGTGGGAATAACAATAGGAGTACCCACCTTCTAGGGCTTTTGTGAGAACGAAATGAGTTAAAGCAGGTTAATGCTTAGAGAGGTGCCTAGCATACAGGATGAGCTCATTCAATGTCAGAGATTACTCTTCCTACGTCTGGCCCTGTGACTTTGCTTTTGCTGTCACTACCTGATGTGTCTCCCAGTTTCTGCATATCAGACGATCACTCCTCTGCAAGGGCAGAGTCAGATGCTTTAGCTATTATGAAATTTGAATGATGATCAAAGCCAAATGTTATGCTCTAAATTACCAAAGCGTGGTTTATTCCTATCATAATGCACTTCTCTTAGCCTGCCTTGTATTCTAGTTACACACACGGGTGTCTTTATCCCGCCCATGGGCAACTAAAACCTTAGGGGCAGAGATGACATTTTATACATTGTGCCCCTCAGTGTGTCAAAATAGCAATTATGCATAGTAAATATTGAAAAACGTCTCTTTAATAACTAAATATTTTAATCCAGTATCTTTCAAAATGGGAAGTTCATGTTAGTCTGTGGCTAGATTCCATTTAATAGCTTGAAATTTTAACATTTGGTTAAAAGTTCTCTAATAGATGGTTTGTTAGCATTAGTTTCCTCTGGGTTTAATGAAACTAAAACTAGGGTAATTTCTTTTGAGAGAAAGTTATATTTTTCTTTATGGTAGAGTATATATTTTGTGTGACATGTTATGTGTAATGGTCTTGGACATTTACATTTAATACATAGAGTCTTTAAGAACAAGGCTTAATATATTTTTTTTTTTCTCCTCATGACCATAACTACATACACAGGAAAAATTATTCAGAATTCACACTATGGTATATGTCCACTGAGATCTCTTGATACTTCTGCAGGCCATGTCCCTCTCTCTTCTTTCTATTCACCCATTTTTCCAAGCATCACTTAATACTTAAATTCTAGGTTTCAAGAAAATATGGAGAAGTATATTTACTAAATCCAGATATTCTTTATCTGAATTTCAGCCAAGAAGCAACTTATCATGCCACTGAAACAAGATTTTTCACTATGGAATTTGATTTATTACATGCTTCAGTTCTTAATGGAACAGAGTAAGGCAATCTACCATGAGTGTTGCTTCGAGCGTAAGGTTAGAGAAGAAGTAATGCAAACAACCTCAAAATGGGGATGATGGAATCTGTCCGCTTCTCTCCAGGCTTCTCGCTGACACCCACCGTGGATCCTCAGGTCACTCTCAGTCAGATCATCTCCATCATCAGCCTCCTTGCATGACATCTGAACAAGCTGAAAAATTATTTTTTTTAAATTCGAAAAATAAGTGGTTACCCCGCATCCTCTGTGGAAAATTTGGAAGTATACTTTGTAAATATGAGAAATTCATGAGGCTAAAGTGATTTATATCCTGCTTCAAGAGAATAGGGACTGAGGTAACAGAGAACCTTCTTATAACTCATGCAACTCATTGCAAGGTCAGTAGCCAATAAAGATATCACCATCCATGATTAATTGTGGATGGGTCCACCCATTTTATGCCTTTTATCCCAGAGTCCTAGATAAGTGCCATGATGGGGCCTTCAGTGTTCCAGCTTTGTCTTTCTTAAGTACCTAGCAAGACATAGCAAGGGGGAATTAAAGAAAAGGTAATGTTAAACTGATAAAATTTCATCTCAGAAGTAAAATACCACCGACACTGAGGAGATGTTTTTGCAGGATAAGAAATAAAGAAGTAGAACTATTTGACTGGCATAAGTATTATCCTGATATGCTTGTCATCATAATTTACAGATTTCTGCATTTTGCTTTGTGTCTTAAAAATACCCCATCACTGCTTTTCCAGTAAATGAGAAATAAATTTGGATTTTTGTGGGTAAAATAGTGACTTAAGACTTGTTCTCTGATGATATTTAACTATTTTCACAGAGACAGTCACATATTGGTAACAGTTTCTAAGGTCACATTCATAGATGGTCATTCTTACTTATTTCCGTAAGTCCACTGATAACCTCCAATGCATATTACAAATCTTTTTATTATCTCATGTTTATTTGAAACTTACTATATATTTTACACAGGATTCTAATTTCTCTGTGTGTGTGCGTGTGTGTGTGTGTGTGTTTTCAAAAGCAGGATCATAAAATGCTTATGTACTGTATATACCAGCCTTATCTACAGGGTAGAAGATAAAGTTTAGTAGCATAGCCAAATGTTTGTAGGAGACTTCTTGGTTTTCAAAATAATCTCATATATATTTCTTTTGATACATAAAGTAACCCTATAAGACATGCACAATATATTACCATTTTAACTCCATTTTGCAGTTGGGAAATGAAGTATAAAAAAATCGAATAATTAGCTCTTAGTAAGTATCGAAGCCAAACTGTGTTAGAAGTAAAGATAACTAGATTTCATATTTCTTTCTCTCTGAATCTGGTCCCCAAATTTAATAAATCTTGCCAGCATTTATTATGCTTGAAACCTTATAATGTGCAGAGCTGAAGGAGGCATATAAAAATGCAGGTTTTGGCCATTGCACCAGAAAAGACATATGTTGAGGAGAGGAAAAATGTTACTATGCTACTTTAAAACACAATTCTGTCCCTAAGTGAGTAATGTGATTCGTTTCCGGTGTAGATGTCTTTGATCAGAAAGTAAAGCTTCTAGGGTAGGGTTTAGAGGGAGACTCCAAAACAAAAAAGAGAGCTAGACTTCTCCACATAAGAAATGAATATGAATTTAAGGGTGAAAGAGCAAAGAGTAAATGAAAAGGAAGAGAGGAGTGAAGAAAAAAGCATCCTGAGCCAGAGTCAGGATGGTTACATAGAATACAAGCGGTGAAATTTCTTGGTGACCAAGGATGTTTAGTATTCCAAGGTAAGGCATTCGCATGTGGCTCTGAAATTTAATCCTCAATTCAATCTTCAGCCTGCAGTAAAATTTTCTAGACTCATATGATCTACATGTATATATCCCCCTACCCCTGAAATCAGGAAAAGTGTCTGTGTTTCATAGTTGGGTTTGTGAATAGTGTATACAAGCTGGAGGAGGTGAGACAAGGAGAGTTTGAGAGGCGATATAGGAACACCAAATAGAAGTGACTGACAAAACATAAACAGTTGGGAATTTTCAGAGAATTTGGGGAAGGTCTGAAGTTTTTCAGAGGAAAAGATAAGCTCTTAGGAGAACAAGCACAAAGTTAGAGTGAAACGGTTCAACTTGCTCACTCTGTATCATCTCATCCTACTTCTGTTTACTTGCTTGTTGTCTGTACTTTGATCTCTTTTCCCCAAAATCTCTTTTATATTTTAGTAGTTCTTTCTAGTGGCTAATGATATAAATATGACATCAACTATACTGGAAAAACTCATATAGAATTCAGGGAAGGTGAGGAAAGAAGCCTAACTAATCCAAAAATTGTTTATTTAATGATGGAAAAGAGGAAAGGAAGAAACTATTTACCAAGGAACAGGCACTGTACTGGCTATTGGAGTCTTTCTGTTCTTTGAAGAGCAAGGTGAACTTAGAACTCTCAGTTCTTGGACCTGTGAATATCAAAAGTTATCCTTCCCCATGATCCCTGAGAATTTTCTAAGGCTTGCATTTTGCAAACCTTTAAAAAAAAATTATTTTATTGACGTATAGTTGATTTACAATGTTGTGTTAGTTTTAGGTGTAGACCAAAGTGATTTAGTTATATATATATATATATATTCAGTTATATATATATATATTCTTTTTCAGATTCTTTTCCCTTATAGGTTATTACAAGATATTGAATATAGATCCCTGTACTATACAGTAGGTCCTTGTTAGTTATCTATTTTGTATATAATAGTGTATATCTGTTAATCCCAAACTCATAATTTACCCCTCCTCCCCTTTCCCCTTTGGTAACCATAAGTTTGTTTTCTATGTCTGTGTGTCTATTTATGTTTTGTATATAAGTTCATTTGTATCTTTAGATTCCACATATAAGGGATATCATATGATATTTGTCTTTCTCTGTCTGGCTTACTTCAGTTAGTATGATAATCTAAGACCATCCATTCATTTTACCTCGCAAGCCTTTTTGCTACATGCTCCCCTATCCTTGAAAATCGAACCCTTTTATCAGCACGCACACACGCACACGCGCGCACACACACACACACACATCCACTCAACATTTTGTGAGTGTGGTTGACTTTACTAAACCTTGGGACTTTGTGAGACCTGTCATGATGCACAAACCTTCTTCCTTTTCCTTACTCCCAGTTTCTTCCTTACTTCCAGTTTCTTCCTAACCCCTCCATCTTTTTTTTCCCCTCTCAGCCTCAAAAGTAGAAAAAAATTCGTCTCCAAATCTCATATAACTTGAACGTACCTTGAGAATATTACCCTCCATGTCCTGCTTGATCCAAGTATTTCTTTCACCTGGATAGGAGCTCTCCTTAAAAGGAATTCAGATGATAACATTTTCTCCAAATTTTCAAGAATGTAAGTATTTGCTATCACATCTACATTACAAATACCTGCAGACCATACTTATCTAAAATTACAATTACTAGTACTCTTCTGATGATTTAACAAATATTCAGAACGGGCAGCTTAGAGGGTTAGAATTTAGTTGTCTGGTTTTTATAAATAACACTCTTTGTTGTTGGCACCCTGGATAATGTTTAAGTATATTCATTGACTCAGGATTTATCTATTTGGTTTATAGAGAAGATAATTTAATTAAATGCTTAATTTATTTTCAAAAATGGTGAATTAATACATCTGTGCTTTCAGGGGTTAATTGGCTATGAGAAATCCTGTTTTAGAAATCTCTAAATCCAAACACATTCAAGGAATGGAAACAAGCAGTTTCTCTTTCCTTTTTTTACTTTTCCATTTCATCTGCTATCTGACTTTGGTACCAAATTGCTCTTCAAATAATCTTAAGCCTATTTCAAAATTCTCACTAATTTCAAGTGATAACTAAAATCATTGGTTATAGATCTAGTGTTAAATAAGTCTTTATCTCTTCCTGTGGGCGGCTATCTTCTTGACTGATGTAAGTGAAAAAAGAACTGCATTTCTTTTTTCTAGTTGAAAATGGACAATTTAGCCACCACATGTCTGCCGATGTACCTCCGTATGAGATGTAATTATATGTGAAATAATAACCTTGCTGCCAAATAGTTTTCAGTGCTTTGCTTTATATGAGAAACAATACATTTTTAGTTACAAAAGACAATAAGATAATGACATTCAAGTCAATCTCTTGCTGCTTTTACTTTCTTACTACTTTTTAAGTCTCTTACTCATCCCTCTCTAGTTTTCAATATGTTAGATGACAATCTCTTACTATAATTAAGATAACATAGCCTTTGGTTAATTTTCAGCTTAGTTTTTTTCTCCAAAAATGTATGTATTAAAAAGTCTGTTCTCAATTTACAACAGGTTTTAGAAAACACTTCTCTCATATGAATCATCAGCTATTGTGCAGTGTTAGGAGTTTATAATATACTATTTTCACTAATCTATTTTAGTGAATTAAAAGTCTGTTCAAATAAAAAAAGAGTCAGGCAAAAGAAAAGTCAATAATAATAGCCAATATTTAGTTAGCACTAACCGTGGATCAGTCATGCTCGGAACTTTAAATGCAATATCTTACCTGTTCCTTTCAGAACACCTATAAAGTAGGTACCATTCTTTAACTTCCAATTTACATGTGCTAAGTTGAATTTTTTTATACATGATTTTTTTCCTTATTTCCCAAGAAATCAGCCAATCTCTGTATCTGTAGCTTTGTTGTTATAGTGTTGGAAGCAAAATTGTCAGACACACAGAAGACCTTCCTCTCTTGTCTTTTAATTTCAATATCCTAGGCTCCCTGAGGTAGAGGGATTGCAGGAAAGGGTGTGATAACATTTTAAGAATGAGCCAAGTAGGGGAGAAAGGAGGGCACAGAAGGAGCAAAAATTTAAGGACTCGGAAAATGAATGTATCAGCAGAGATCAGGTATATTAGTCACTAATTGTGGTAATAACTAACCTCAATGCTTATCGTAGTATCTGTTGATCAGGGATTCAGGAGCATCCTAGATGGGTAGCTCTGGCTCAGGATTTCTCATGAGGTTGCAGCCAAGATGTTGTCCAGAGCCAGACATCTGAAGACTTGACTAGACCTGGAGGTTCTATCTCTAAGATGGTTCATTCCTATGGCTAATAAGTTGCTGCTGGCAAAAGACTGTTGTTCCTTTCGTTCCTTCTGTTCCAGAGTGGCTTATGGATTTTCAGGACATAGTGCTTGGCTTCCCACAAAGTGAATGATCCAAGACGCAAGTAGCAATATCTTTTGGGGCTTGCCTTAGGAGTCTCACAATGTTACTTTTGTAATATTCTGTTGGTCACTTAGACCATTTCAGATACAATGTGGGAGGTGACTACACAAAGGTCTGAATACCAGAAGATGAGGATCATTGGAGACCATCTTGGAGTCTGGCTACCACACAAGTATACACTGAAGGCCAAAAGACTCTTTCTGCTTATATCTATTAAGCTTCCCAGGACCCTTATACGACTGTTAGGAGGAGGGAAGTTACTTCCTAAATGAATGAGATTAGCTTTTCTATCCACCTTGTAACTTTTGGTGATGTTCACAGTCCTTCAACAAATTTTTGTATCATACATTGTTGTAGGCAATGGAGGATGTTCATTAACAAATGAGACAGCAACGTCTTCACCCTCAAAAATGTTGCAAAGAGATAAATGAGAAAAAGTATGATAATTTCAGATGGAAATAAATTCTGAATGGAAAATAAAAGACATTAATATGATATCAACTGGTAGAGGATTCTTTAGTAGGGGCTAATAAGAAACTATTCTGAGGAGAGGACATTGAAGCTGACATCTAAATAGTGAAAAGAAGACAGCTATACAAAGATCTGAGTAAGGGGAATAGAACAGGCATATAGAAGAGTAAGGGCAAGGTTCTGAGAAGGGGACAAAGTCAGAGGTTTAAAGGGACAGAAAAAAAAAGTGTAGAACTAGAGGGTAAGTTAGGGGCCAGATCATGTAGAGTCTTAGGTTATGGTAAGAGATTCTGATTTTATTCTAAATTTATGAAACATTTATTGGATGGTGTTAAAATAGGAGAGAGACATTATCTGACTTACACTTTAGCATGTTAACATTGGCTTCTTTGTTGAAAAGTGAAAAGTGAAAGACTTTTACAAGGCTGTTTCAGGCATTTGGAGGATATATTTTGAATTGGAGTTGAGGCAGTGAGGTTGGTTATAAGTAGTTAGATTTAGGATATAGTTTGGAAGTCGAACCAAAAGAACTTGCTGGTCAATTAGAAGTATTTTAAGGAAAGAGGGGAATCAAGGATGATTACAAATGGCCTGAGCTACTGGGCAGACGGTGGCACCATATATGGAGATGCAAATAAATGGGGGAAAGCTGTATAGACGCTGGGGGCGACCATTCAGTTTAGGTCACTAAACTAACATATTCAGTTTAAGTCACATTAATTTAAGATGCTCACCAGGTATCAAAGTGGAAATGGTGTATAGGCAGTAGGATATATCAGTCTTTGAGAAGCCAGCATTAAAGATACAGATTTGAGAATCATCAGCATAGAAGATATAGAGTCATCAGTGTATAGATTACATATAAATCCATGAGACTGAATTAAGTCACCTAGTCAGAGGGAGTGTGGATAAAGAAATGAGAACACAGTCAGGGATATTAGGGAGGTGAAGAAGAACCAGCACAGAGCTGAGAAGGAGCAGGAAATACTGTAAGAGTAACAAAAATACAAGTCTGTTATCTTTAACACAAAGTGAAAAAATTACTTTAAAGAGGAGGCAGTGATCCAGCATGGTAAATTTTACATATATATATATATATATATATATATATATATATATATATATATATATATATATACATAATCTGAATATATACATATATATGTAATTTACTATCTATCATCTATCTAATTATCTATCCACACACACATCTCTTTCTTTCTCTCATCTTGGCTCACACCATTATGGAGGCTGAGATGTCCTACAATCTGCCATCTGTAAGCTGGAGACACGGGGAACCTTGTGATGTAGTTTTAGTCTGAGTCTAAAGGCTTGAGAACAAGGAGCATCAATGGTATAAATTCTAGTCCAAGGGTAGGAGAAGAGTGATATCCCAGCTCAAACTGTCAGGCAGAGAGAGACTTCTCCCTTCCTCGGCCTCTGCCTTTTTGTTCAATTTAGGCACTAAATGGATTGGATGGTGTCTACCCACACTGGGTTGCAATGTGCCTTACCCAGTCCAGAGATTCAAATGTAATCTCTTCCAGAAATACCCTCACAGAGATATCTAAGCATAATGTTTAACCAGATATCTGGGCATTCCAGTGCCCAGTCAGGTAGACACATAGAATTAACCATCACAGTCAGATCAGTTGGATTTTGAGAAGCAACAATTGGATTTTGCCACATGGAGATCAAGTGTGAACTTAAGAGCTGTTTAGAACATGAGGAACCAGTAAAGAATTATTGGCCATTGAGGCAGGAGGAAAACCAGATTGAATTACAGAAAAGACAATGTTCAAAGTGTTTCAAAGAGGAGAGTATGTCAAATGTTGAGTCAAGTATAGGCAAGGTATTGACCATAAACTTACTCAAGATATAGACTGTTGATATCCTTCCATGGGATGGTTTTAATACGGTAGTGGGAATGAAATTAGAGAGAACTGAGGAGACTTGATAAGTGAGGAATGCAGTGAATGAATATAGACAACACATTGGAGAGTTTGGGGATCATTCAAAATTTATTCCAGTTCCAAAACTCTTGGAAAGAAGAGTACATATAATAGAAAAATCAGTAACTCTGACTTGCTGTAATGACTACATCAAATGAATCCACTGGAATATTTGTGAGAAGTTCAGATTATAACAATATTGCTTTGATAACTTTGAAAGATACAGAAAGACAGTTGGATTTGTTCCTGCTTGGCCTGGAATCGATATGCTGCCCAACATAATCCCAGTCCATAGGAATGATTTTTTTTTAATAAATTTATTTATTTATTTGTTTGCTTTTTAATTTTTGGCTGTGTTGGGTCGTCGTTCCTGTGCGTGGGCTTTCTCTAGTTGTGGCGAGAGGGGGCTACTCTTCGTTGTGGTGCGCAGGCTTCTCATTGCGGTGGCTTCTCTTGTAGTAGAGCAGGAGCTGTAGGCGTGCAAGCTTCAGTAGTTGTGCACTCAGTAGTTGTGGCTTGCGGGCTCTTGAGCGCAGGCTCAGTAGCTGTGGCTCACGGGCTTTTTTTAAGACAATAACTGTACTTTAATAGTTATTGTCTTAAAAAAATTCTTGGTTTGAGGTGGAGTTCCATAGAACTAATAAACGCGAAACAATTAATGATTTTGATGATGTTTATACTGATCCAGCAGTTCTTGGAGCATAGTGTACCTCAAGATAGGTGATCCTGATGTGTGTTGCGGAGGGGAGTGGGTGGACAGTAGTCTTAGGGCAATCGGGGCAAGTAAGTTTGAGATAGGATGTGGGAAATTCTGTAATTCATAACTTTATTTAAATATACTTAACTCAGAATTTTCTAAATTATTTTTCTAAATTATTTGACCAAAATATATATTTTAAAAAATTGATTAGTATCTATAGGACACTAGTTTTTGATGGGATAGTAGTGTTTTTAGGAAAGCAAGTGGGGAATATTTTCCTAAAGATTTAAGAATTTATATTTTGATAGCAAGAACTTAGTATTTTTGATATACAAAAAGAGCACCAAAGAGGCTTTCTTTCTTTTTTAAATACAAGGAATTGTTCGACTGATTGCTGATTTTGAATGTCTGAATGGTAATTCTACTTATAATGGATTAAAAACATTTTAAAAATGAGTGTTTTTAATTTTCTCTTGGGTAGTGTAGTCTAACTGGTAAAATGTTGGATGGTGTTTCTGTCTTCTTTATTTTCCACTTCTAATAAAGAATCAATTAAGAGTAAGCAGTTGGAAATAATTCTTAACATAATTCTGTGATCCCTTTTATAATATAGTTAATGTAATTCCTCCAAGGAAATGGATATCAATTTCAATAAGTTTCCTAAATGGAGGTTGCTGTATAAGGCCTTTCATCCTGCCCTTTCAAAACTGACAATTAAGTACATAAGAAATAAGTGGTGATTTTATTAGAACCCTACAAATACTTGGCCAAGTTAACTGCTTTTACTATAGTCATAACTTCTTTTTGTTTAAAAATATGAGAAATGAATTTTGTTCATTCCTCTCTAGGCAATTGTAACAATTAATTAGTAATATCCAATATATTCACATAATTATATATATTAATTTTATATATAATATAAATAATTGCATGCCTATATATAATTTTATCTACCGTTTCAATTTAATAGAATGGTAGGCAATGCTAAGAGATGGGAGTGATGTCCACAGATATAGAGAACAAACTAGTGGTTACCAGTGGGGAGAGGGAAGGGGGAGGGGCAATATAGGGGAAGGGGATTAAGAGGTACAAACTTTAGGTGTAAAACAAGCTACAAGGATATATTGTACAACATGGGGAACATATCCAATATTTTATAATAACTATAAATGAAGTATAACCTTTAAAAATTGTGTCACTATATTGTACAACTGTAACATATAATATTGTACAACAACTATATTCAATAAAAAAAGAAAAAGAAAAAAGAGATGGGGGTAACATAGGTACCTAGTAAACATAGACTAAAGACTGAGTGAAAATGACAATATTCATTTATTCAGCAAATATTAATTATCTACCCTGTAAGCTCTTGGAGTTTCAATTCTACATGGAGGAGAGAGTAATAAAGAAAATACATGAGTAAATTGTACAGTGTGTTGGAAGGGCAAAAATATTTTTGAAAAAATAAAGCAATAAAAAGGAGATAGAAAGTGTTGGGTAGGGGGTAGTCATGTCTTACATGTGTTCATGGATGAAAGTTCAGCAGTACTAAATTATGAAGGTGTATGTTTCTTTTTTTAATTTTTTAAAATTTTATTTATGTATTTTTGGCTGCATTGGGTCTTTGTTGCTGCATGTGGGCTTCCTCTAGTTGCAGTGAGTGGGGGCTACTCTTCATTGTGGTGCGCGGGCTTCTCATTGCAGTGGCTTCTCTTGTTGCGGAGCACGGGCTCTAGGAGTGCGGGCTTCAGTAGTTGTGGCACGCGGCCTCAGTAGTTGTGGCTCACGGGCTCAGTAGTTGTGGCTCACGGGCTCTAGAGCGCAGGCTCAGTAGTTGTGGCACACAGGCTTAGTTGCTCCACGGCATGTGGGATCTTCCCTGGCCAGGGCTCGAACCTATGTCCCCTGCATTGGCAGGCAGATTCTTAACCACTGCGCCACCAGGGAAGCCCTGAAAGAGTATGTTTCTTAACATAATGTTGACTGGTATATTAAGTGTATACATATGTGCATGTGTGTCTATACATTATATATTACACGTATTAATAATATATTTTATATGGGGGACAACCACCTTTGTGAGAGTCTTAATTACATCTCTTAAGGTCACCCGGTAAGCTTATTTCATGTTATTTATTTTATATCATTTGATATTTTTATCTCCTGTTTATTTCTATAGTAACAGTATACATTACAGTGTGTGAATTCCACTTGCCTTTATCTTCTTTATTCTCCTGAACCTATACACTAGTTTTAATACCTCATATATTTTTATTACTGCTTTAATCTCATTATCCTTATTACAAAATATAAATGCTTTGACATTATTTTAATGCAAAAACCATTTTAAATAATCCTTTTTTACATATTTGCAAGTTGCATTGTGAAATCAGAGTGAAAAATTTAATGTTGTGCTACTTTATAAAGTAACACTAGAACATTATTCCTTGCTGCTTCTCCATGTGAAACAATTTAAACGTACATAAATGTGAAAACACTCTATTCAAAGTGTGTTTCTATTCGGTAGTATAAATTGTAGTTTCTGAAAGAATACACTGCATAATAATTTTCAAGAAATAAATGCTATCATCTGATAGTCTTTTTTCAATGAAAATTTAATATGCTTCAATATAAATGAAAGACTGAAAATATGTAGAGAACAAATTTGAATAAAAGGTGAACATACAAGATACAAAGAAGCATCTTTAGTACTTTTCACTTACCTTTTATTTTAGGTAAACTTGTATTATTATTTTTTTCTTCCTTTTCAAAGGTAACAATGTCCAACCTTGGTAAGCATTACATCTCAGAGGAAATATAAAGCCTTGTCATTCATTTTTATACATATTCATTTAACATGATATGGTATATTATTGAAATATCACAATCTGTGGCTTCTACTACTTGCTGGGGTTACAAAATCTAAAGATACTTGTAACCTAGTGGTGTAGACAAACAAATGATTAAATTATCACCGCTAGGTGGAAGGCACCAAAACAGAGGTATCTAAAACTGTTATGTGAGCCCAGAGGAGGAGATGCTTATTAAAGCCATAGGGAAAGGGTTCAAAGGATTTTAGGAGAATTCAAGGAAATAATGGGGTGTAAGAAGAGCATTCCAGGTACAGAGAAGAATATGGTCCAAAAAGTAGAGGCAGGCAATCCAGGGGCTAGGTGAGAAATTACCTTGTAGATCATCCTAAATTGTGTGGACAGTATTCTGTCAAAAGAAGGATGATAAAGAATATTACAAGCAAGTATCATGGCTAGATTGGATGTTAGAAATATCACTGTGGCAACAACCTGGAGAATAGTTTAGAAAGTAAATGAACATATGGGGTTCACCTATTTATTAGGCGATTTTAATAGTCCAGGAGAGAAATCTTAAGCAACTTGAATTAAGTCAGGAGTGGAAAGTAGAGTGTGGGTAAGCTTAAGAGACGTAAGTGGTAAAAATTGGTGTGATAATATGATGAAAAGAAAAGGCAATATAATGGCTTCTAAAAGCCTTGGGCGACTCTATGGGTTGAGGTACCCCTGTTGGAGATACAGAATCCAGGAGGAAGAGCAGGTTTGTGCGGAAAAGAGATGAGTGTAGTTTTTGAAGATTCTATGAGACATTCAGGTAAAGATGTTCAGAACCTAGAGACATTTATTTTGGTAACATGGTGGATTAAGTATTCAGAGAAAACTTTCTTGGCACAGAATAACCAAATATAATTTTAAGAAACATATTGGAGGGGCTTCCCTGGTGGCGCAGTGGTTGAGAGTCTGCCTGCTAATGCAGGGGACACGGGTTCGAGCCCTGGTCTGGGGGAATCCCACGTGCTGCGGAGCAACTAAGCCCTTGAGCCACAACTACTGAGCCTGCACGTCTGGAGCCTGTGATCCACAACAAGAGAGGCCGTGATAGTGAAAGGCCCGAGCACTGCGATGAAGAGTGGCCCTCGCTTGCCACAACTAGAGAAAGCCCTCGCACAGAGACGAAGACCCAACACAGCCAAAATAAATAAATAAATAAAAATTAAAAAAAAAAAAAAAGAAACATATTGGAGGAGTTAGCAAAGTTAAAGAAATAATTGTTATAGAAATGATGGGAAAGCACCAATCCAGAGAGGTAATTGCGCACTAGAGCCTGTTTTGACCATAAGGGAGTCTAGCAACCCTCCGTGTCTCAGAGGCTGGGTTAATGGGCCAACCTTTTGTAGAGTCAGGAGACAAGATGTGGGCTGGAGGAGGGGGGTGAGGATGAAATGGAGATTTTTCCAAGGGCTAGCACTCCCAAAGGTGACACCCATAGTAGACAACTAGAAAATCTGACCATAATAGAAGATAGTAGGTATACTTATGTACCTTGACCTTGGCTCTTGGTCAAGTAGAAAAGGCAATAAACATGTCCTCTGAGACTTTGTAGCTATAAGCTCTCAGAATAGGATTGGAATAGTAAGTCACATGATTTATCTGTCCACAAAAACCTAAATCAAAATTTAGTTTATAGTAGCCCCTGGTTGATACTACTCACAGAAACTGGGTAGAATGGAGTTGATAGCTTCACTGGAGGGACACTTTTTAAACACAGGCCTCAAATTTAACTTTATTTCACAGATACTTTCAAGAAGTAGGAGCTCACAATTTGAAGTTACTAACACAGTGTAAGAAATTATTATCAATGAAAGTTAGCAGAACAGAATACTGAATTGGACTAGCAAGAACTGTGGGTGTTGAGATTATGAGATACAAAGTACAAAACTGTTATGTTTAAAAAGTTTAAATAAATGTATCAGGCTTGCCCTGCATCCTGCTTGACAGTGACAGGGCCCATCTTTTACTCCAGCCATCCCTCCGGTAACCAGCTTTTAATTGGCATAACTTGAATGCATCCCACCCTAGCTGAGCTATGTATATCTTGCTTTCTGCGTTTGGTTTCTCCGATGGCAAATCTGCGATGCCTGCACATACCTACCTGGTATGTTTCCACATGTATGGAAGTATATAGAGCAGGTTCTAACCAATCAGACATGGGAACTAGTTTAAAAATGCTCCCCTCTTTTATCTGTTGGAGGAGACAATCCTGAAAAACTTTCTACATGGCAGTTCAGAAGGTCTGAGTAGGCACAAACCCCAACTGCCCACACCAGTGACCACCTTGATGACACGGCTTTTTATTGGCTTTCTCTTTCAAACTTTCCATCTCCTAATGTAAGCTCTCTTCATCCAAACTTGTGTCTCGGTCTCTGCTTTCTGAGGAAGAGAAGGATCCGGATTCTGCTTTCTCTGGTGAAAGAGGAACCCAGTTAAGACAGTTGGGACTACAAGTGGCCCTAAAAAACAGACATTCGGGATGAAATTCTGGAACTGTCATTGATGAGAAAAGGCGGAGTGGTGATAACCCCTGGCATGCAGTAGCGTTATAAGTACTAAGACTCTCACTGGCGGATAAAGACAAAATTCAAGAGGGAGCTTGTGCGGTGGCAATGGCACTTGAAAAATATGAGCCCAATGATAATTATAAGGCTTCTGGGGTTTGCTGGCCTTTGTTATCTTCTTTAGGAGCCTCAAAAAAAAAAAAAAAGAAAATGACAGACTCAGGCTAACCAACTATCATTCAAGGTATGCTTTGAAAGCAAGAGACTCTATATGTCAGTGTTTAAAAGCCCCTTATCTCACACAGCCATAGAACAGATAGTGATGAAAACCAGGCCCAGGGTTTAATTGTAAAGTTAACCGAATGACAAGGAAGACAATGAAAGCACAGCCTAAACAGCCTTATGGTAAATTCAGGCATCTACTAGATAAAGAGTGGTACCTTCAGAACTGGCATGGGAACATTTGGTGAATAAGCCAGAAAATCTTGAGCCACAGATTCTTCTGGACCTTGAACTATTCTTTCTTTATTGGAGAATGTGGAAAGATCTCAGCTGGGGTACGTGCCTCATAAGTTGTACATGTTTTCCTCAAGATTTAGTCCTGCCATTTCCTACTTCTTCCAGACCAATAATCAGGGTCATGTCAGTATAGCCCAAGCAGGGAAATGTTGAGCCTTTTCTGAGAGGAAGTAAAATATACAGCCCCAAATTACAAGACATGTACCAGCAGGACTTGCAAAAACAGGTGATTGAATAGAACTTGAAGGTGGTGGATCAGGGCGGATGTTAATTGACGTGGAAGTACTCTCTATGACTCAGTCTTGGCAAGTGATCCTTATGCAGCTCAGATGGCTCCTTGATGCTTGGTGGACAGACTTCTGGCCTAAAGAAAATAAAGTAGAGACATAGGAGATGCCTTGGCAGAGTGTTAAGAAGGAGTCAGAAGCCTCAGAGAAATGACAATTTTAAAATAAACTTATTACAT
Organism: Balaenoptera acutorostrata; assembly: GCF_949987535.1. NCBI lineage: Eukaryota > Metazoa > Chordata > Mammalia > Artiodactyla > Balaenopteridae > Balaenoptera > Balaenoptera acutorostrata. Next base: position 34,150,418 of record NC_080081.1, read on the forward strand.
AAGATCAGACTACCCATCACCTGGGTTCCCTGGGAGGATCCAAAAGATCCCCTTCAATAATGCAAGAAGTTAATAAGAAATGCACTAGTAAGATATTTCTTTTAGAAACTTGGTGGTGGCTATCCTCTATGGACTAGAGCTGAGAGTAGCATGTGGTGTGTGATATTGGGTTCCTCAGTAATAACAGGAATGATTCAAAATGGCAGAGGCCAGGTTGTGACACTTAACCAACAGAGGCAAGGTGGACATAATTATTATTAATGACAGCAAGACCAGAGTGGCAACCGAATGACTTCGTGATAGCTGATAGCCTGTGGTATTCTTAGGGATTACATAGATAAGCAGTCAATGGTGTTCCTTGACTTGTGTAACCAGAAAAAAATGAGATCTGGCAAGGTGATCGGTGAGGTCAGCTACTGCAGTAGAAAATCAGGGCCCTTCATCAAGTTTCAGGTCTGAGCTAGTTTTCTGACTCAGAGAGCATTGATTGACGGGAAGACTGATCCCCTTGAGTAAGAACCCTAACACATTATTACAAGTATAAATGACAGATTTTCTCCCAATCTTTCCCTGAATGGGCCTGTGACCATCTACCAGATTATATTCTCAGCTGACATGGATACTAGGAGACTTGAAACACCACCCTGGTTCCCTATCTAGAGTGGAGGCTTGTGGAGGCCAAGAGACAAATAGAAACCTGGACCAAGTTGATCTCACATTGATCCAATGGACCTGGGAAGCACAAAATAAGTTGGTAGATACTAATGTAAATGGTCTATACTCTCTAAAAAGTAGAGACTTTCTAATTGTATCAGTGATACCCAATTTAACTGTACACTACTTGTAAAAGACACGGCAACAGCAAAGAACTCAGAAAGGCTGAAAGCAAAAACATTATAGGCAAATGATCAGGCAAAAAAAAATCAAGAGAGAGCTGCTGTAGTTATATTATTATTAGACACAATAGACTTTAGGGGAAAATTAAAATATTAAAAAATTATCAGAATCTCAAGTTCCCCAACAGAAATACACTTCATTAGGAAACAAGAACAAATAGATAAGCATATCTTTGAAAACTAAATAACCCATAATTCAAAAAGCAATCTTAATAGAAATAAGAAACTCCTAGAAACTGAGCCATAAATAAAGTATTATTTATCAAAATTTGTAGGATGCAACTAAGCTATATTTAGAAGGTAAGTTACAAGATTATGTGCTAATATTAGACAAGAACTAACTGTAGAAACTAATAAAACAGTAAGCAAGATACAGTGGAGAGGATCAGCAAAGCCAAATATTAGGTCTTTGAAAACACTCAGAAATCAGATCAAGAAAAAGGGAAGACAGGAATAAACATTAGAAATGAGGATGTGACTAAGACAATAGCAACAAAAATATTATAAGAAAATGTTTAAAACATGTATGTCAATATATTTGAAATACTAAGTGAAATGGGCATATTCCTAGAAAAAAATAAAACTAAGGAAAATGAAAGACCTACAATTACCTTTACTGAAAAAATTTAGCAGTATTTCAAATTTTTTCCCAAAAAAAAAAAAAGGAGCAAGTCCATTCAGCTCTACCAAACATTCAAAAAAATATATAACTCTTTCAGAAAGTAAGGTTCAGTACCAAATTCACTTTGATTTTAGTATAACTTTAATATCAAAACTAATAAGAACATAAAGGAAGAATTTATGGGCCATTCACACTAATGAACATGGGTGCAAAAATCTTAACTATTGGCAAACTAAAGCCAACAATTGAAAAGAAAAGAATAATGCATCATAATTAAATTGGATTTATTATAGAGATGCAAGCTTTTGAGTTCAATACTAGAAAACTGATTATTGTAATTTACTAAGTAAAGGATTAAAAGAGAAAATTTATATATTATCTTCTTAATAGATTCAGAAAAATTGCTTGATAAAATTTATTAAGCTTACATGAGGCACACATGCACACATCCATTTTGGCAAGCTAGGAGGAGAGGAAACTGCCTTGGCTTGATAAAGAACATCTGCATCAGTGACAGCAAAGTGTCCTATTCGATGGGGAAATGTTAAAATCATTCATTCCAAAATCAATAATAAGGATGTCTATTCAGCATTATATCAATGGTCATGGCAAGACTAATGTAGAGGGCTGAATAGTGTCCCCTCCAAATCATGGCCACCTGGAACCTCAAAAATTGGTCATTTTGGGAAATAGGGTCTTTGCAGATGTAATTAGTTAAGGAACTTGAGATGAAATTACTCTGGATTTAAGGTAAAAGAGAAGAAAATTATAAAAATCTCATTTAAAGGGAGGAAAATGGACCTAAATTAATGGAAAGACACACCTTATTAATTAACAGGAGGACGTAAAAGCTCCTGGTATTAATCTATAGACTCAAAGTAATTCTTGTCAAAATCCCAGAAGGATTTTTTTTTTTTACAGAATTTAACAAGTTATTCTAGAATTTATTTAGAAAGTCAAAGAACTAAACTTTCTTAAAGAAGAACAAGGTAGAGGTGGATTAAGACATATTTTAAAGCTATAGAAAATTTTAAAGTATGCTATTGGTGAAGGAATAGACAAAGAGATTAATGGAACAGAATTGAGTCCCCAAACCATATATTAGAACTCTCATTTATAGATCAGCAGAGCAAGAATGGACTATTTAATAATGCTCAGATAACAGTAGGTTATCTATGTGGAAAAATGAATCCCCATTTTATACCATAAATAGTAATAAGTTCCAGATGGACTGGTATTCAGTGTGAAATGCAAAAATTTTAAAACCTTTATAAGAACATATCTTCATGAATTGTAAAGAATGATTTCTTAAGGCAGAAAAAAGCACAAACCATATAGAAAAAGAGAAATACATTTGGATATATTAAAATTTAAAAATTCTAAATTAAAAGACACCTGAAAGTGAGTAAATAACAAGTCAAATATTGGAAGAAAATATTTATGAAAAATATAACTGGCAAAATATTAGTATATTGAATATGTAAATATACTTATGATTAATAAGAAAAAGATAAATAAGCAAATGGCATTATTGTCAAAAGACATAGACATTCCACAAAAAAAGAAACATAAATGGACCTCAAATCTAAAAAATATTTTTAAAAGTTCTCAACCTTATTAGGAAAAATGGAAAATTAAAATCACAATGTGATGTCATTTCACACCCTACTGATCGGCATATATCATGACAATATCAACTTCTCAAACATACACTGCTAATAGGAATGTAAATTGATCTAACCAGTTCTGAAAATGAATTTTCTATTACCTAGTGTCTAGGAGAAACTCACCGTTTCCTCTACTCAGGCTCACAACACTTCTGACACCAGATGTGTGGGGTTTTTTTTCCCCACACCAAGCAATTTGGCAACACCAGCTGGGTGTCCTTCAATTCAATTCAGTTCTGACACTATCTACCTGGAGATAGCATCAGATTCCACAGGTTAAGGGCTCAGTTCCACAGACTGCTCCCTACCACCTTCCTACCAGTCGCAAGTCCAGGTTGTTACCGTGCTTCTGATTGACTAGCTATAAATCAGAGGTTCCCACAAGCTCCTCCTCAGGTTTGATTAACTTGCTAGAGCTGCTCACAGAACTCAGGAAAACAGTTTACTTATTAGATGACCACTTTATTGCAAAAATATTAAAGGATATGAATGAACAGCCAGATGAAAAAATACACCTCTCACAGGGTGAGGTCCAGAGCAGAGAAGCTTCTGTCCCTGTGTAGCTTGGGACACACCACTCTACTAACGTGTGCATATATTCTTGTTTACCAACCCAGAAGCTCTTTGAACCCATACTTTTGGGATTTTTATGGAAGTTTCATCATGTGCATAAGATCAGTCATTTACTCAGTCTCCAGCCCCTCTCTTCTTCCTAGAGGGTGGGAGGTGGAGCTGAAAATTCCAAGCTTCTAATTATGGTTTGGTCTTTCTAAAGAGTCATCTTATTAGAGTAAAATACACCTTTATCACCCAGGAAATTCCAAGGGATTTAGGAGGTCAGTGTCAAAGACCAAATATTAGAACAAAAGATGCTCCTGGTGCTCTAATCACGTAGGAAATTATAAGCGTTTTAGGGGCTCTGTGCCAGGAACCAGGGGCAGAGGCCAATTCATATTTTCTATTATTTCACAGCTATTCTGGTTGATTATGTTTATACTTTATGACTCAGCAGTTTGACTCTAAGTACCCTACCAAATCCCTTGCACCATATTATATGTATAAGAATATTTGTAGCAAAGTTTTCTGTAATAGCAAATAATTGGCAACAATCAATAATGTCGGCCAATACTAAAATAGATAATCATTTCTTTATATTGTATTGCAGTGAAAGTGAATGAATGAGATCTATAAAAATCACCATGCAAGAATCTCTCAAACATAATGATGAGTGAAAACAAAACAAGCTTTAAAAAAGAATCATTAATTTGTGATAACCACCAAACTTTCTTTCTACTACAGATGGTCTTTATTTCTTTTTCTTGCCCAGTTGGCCTGGTTAGAACCTTCAGTACAATGTTAAATAAAAGTGGAAAGAGTAGACATCCTTGTCCTATTCCTGATCTTGGGAAAGCTTCCAACCTTTGGTATGTTGTTTCATTTCATTCATCTTCAAGTATTTTCTAATTTCCCTCATAATTTCTTCTTTGATCTATTTATTACTTAAGAGTATGTTATATAATCCCACATATTTGTTATCCTTCTGTTATTGATTTACAGCTTTATTCCACTGTGGTCTGAGAAGATGCTTTGGATGATTTCAAGCTCTTTAAATTTATTAAGACTTGTTTTGCAACCCAACATATGGTCTGTTCTGGAGAATGCTCCATGGACACTTGAAATACATGTGCATTCTGTTGTTGTTGGGTGGTATGTTCCATAGATGTCTGGTAGGTCTTGGTTTTTTTTTTTTTTTTAATGGAGAAAACACAACTATGTTGATGTACTGAGAGTTATGGCTCAGTGGGAATAAAGAGTTGAAAAATTAAAAAACAGAGGGGGTGTAATTGATGGCACAAAATACCTGTGGAGCTGGGAAAGCAAATAGAATACAGTACAACATCCCCCTGTGGAAGAAGAGATGAACTTTTTCCATCTATAATGGAGGGAAATAAATGGGAATGGATTAAAAATTATCTATGATTGTTAGTTTGTAAGAGTAGAAATTTCAGTGCATGCATAGCTCTTTTACCCTCCTTTAAAGACACTGAAAATAAAATATATGATAAAATTGAAAAGCTTTCTGAAACTGCTAGCTTTCAAAATATTTGCTGTGCTAGAGATTACAGCAGAATACAGATAATACTTAATGGGAAGTAATACATAGTAGCTTTTTTAGATTTTAAAAATCTAATATAGATAGCTTGCCTCTCAGCTTTTTGTTTTTTGTTTTTTCTGAGATGACACAGTAAGTAATTTCATTTTAGTGACCGTATATCAATTAGCTCAAGGTCTCATGAGTATGTTTTTTATTCTTTCAGATATCTTGACTTAAATAATTTCTGGGAAACCCAAATAATGCTTCCATTTCCTACAAACCCTCCGTGGTGCTCACTGATTGTAGAAGCAGCACACTCACAAGCTACCTTTTGTCTTGTCTTTGACTTCTCTAAGTTGATGCCATTTGTCCCAAGTGTTGATGTGAGCTTCTGTTTTAATCCCCCTGGTGACCAGAATTTGATATTTAACAAAGTATTAAGGAGAACTTGGGGCAAAATATGAATATATATACAGAATAATTTATATCTGTTATTCAAAATGTTTATTTTTAGGAACCAACTCCAACCCAGTCCAAACCTGACCTGGAATTTCTGCCTAACTCTTTGAATTTCTTCATGGAATATGGGGAATAACTCAACCTTTAGAATCTTCAGATAGTTTCCTGCCTTGGAATCTGGGCCCCAGAAAACAAGGGAAATCTTTTCCTTTCCTGCTCAGAGCCCACCTCATATTACTACCCCAGGATAATTTTCAGGGGAACATCCATATTTGTCCATTTCCCTTCTCACCTTTGTGTACCATTTTAAAAGTAGAGTATTGCCCCTTTGTCGTTTTGTTTAGACCTTACTTTTTAAAACAAGTTATATACTTTCAAAGATGTTTTCTAAAGCTGTCCAAATGCAGAAAGATCATATTTACTCCTTTCTGTTAAAATTTCAATATTACATTGTTACAGGTAGACATATGAGAAAAGGAGAGGGAAGGATCATCAGAAAGATAGGTTAAATGTGTGAATGAGGTACTATGAAGTTTCAAACTTTCTTCTGAAGTCAGTGAAGAAATATTAGCCTGATAAAATGTGAGGTTATTAACTCAATTTTGATGGCAGTGTTATATAAGAAAGATGGAGATATATGCATTATTTTTAATTTTTTTGTATTATTTTCTTCCTTGCCTTAAGACCCAGAAACACAATGACAAGAGCATTAACAAAGATTTCCTGGCTTAGCTGAGAAAAATTATTCATATAAGTATTATCTTCTGAGATACAGAAGATGAGCTAACTATTGGAAGAATGAAGATGTGGAACATATAAAATTCCATAACCAATCTGGAAAGACAGTTTAAATGTATTATTGGGTAATTCCTCATGATGTCAAAGATAATGTCTTCCATGAATGTATTATCTATGTGATCATAAATACCTGATGAGACTTAGCTGGGAATGGCCACCTAGGATATATCACAGGTAGTAGATGTAAGAAGTTTATTAATTTAATGAACAGGGAGCTCTCTTAACTAAATTTCCTTTCTTTTTATTGTTGACAATCAAAATTCTAAATGTCTTACTCCAAACTCCCTTTTCAATAGTAGAGATATTTGAAAATATCAAATATGAGTTGGTCTGGAATATGCTACAATTAATTTCATTTATTTAAATTGGTCTTGAGGACATCCTTGAAGATTGAACATCATGAAACATGCAAAGAATCATGAAAAATGTTGGTAGAACTTCATAGTTGAAGAGTAGCTTCCATAGTGTTTCTGAGTTGATAGATTAGGAAATGAGATTTAAAAAAAGATGATATAAAGAAGTGTATGTTTTTTGACTTTATTTTTGAACAGTAACCATGGTGAGGGAGTGCTTTTTAATGATTTAAAAAATAATTTCTATTACAAAATAATACTTTAACAAGAGATGTGAGGAGTAAAGAAGGGACAAGTGAATAACAATATCCTTGCTGAAAAAAATAACACTGGAAATAATAGAGATGATCTTGATTTTTTTTCTAGCTTGAAAACACCTCCTTTGGGTTCCATGGCTTCTGTAATAGGCAGTTACTTAAACACTTCTTTAAAGTGATTTTCCCTCATAATATCCTAATGTGATATTTTTAATTATTCTAGATTCTTAAAATGAGCATTTCATAGAAATTTAGTGATGAAATGGACCTTAGAGATAATATTGTCCAAAGTGCAAAATCATCATTTGCATTCTTCTTTTTCCTGGCAGTGATTCAATTAACTTCAGGTGTTCTATTTTTCATCTGCTTCCCTATCATAGTTGGAAAGGAATCCAAGTTGGAATACCCAGTGGTTCAATCCATTACCAGGTGCTACAACACGGCTTTTTTGAAAGACCTAATTTTATTCCAACAGAGCTCATGTGTATGTTGGTAAATTCAAGAGATATAGTCTATTAAACTTTATCTTATAGTAAGCATAATCTTTTGTTGCATAATAACCAGCTCTTCATTTCTGTTCCAGAATAGAAGCCATAACTTCTTTCACTGGGATCCATACTTTCTTTAGACCTAATTAATACCCATATCAATTCTCTCAGCCTCACCCTGGGCTTTCCGGACATCTTGTGATTTCTTAACCCACAAGATAAAAATTCTGCCCAGACAGGATACTTTGTTAAATCTTTAAATGCTGTGTGAGATGTTTTGGAGTTTCTGTTTAAAACTCTATACTAATGACTTAGTAATTGTTAAATGACTTTTCCAATAAAGTTTGAAGTCAGTGATTTAAGGGCTCCTACTTTATCTTGGTGGCAACAACCAGGTCTGTTTCAGGTCAGAAACTAAATGCTGTTCCAGTAGTTTTGAATAAAGAAGAAAGGAAGAATTGATTTTGGAACGGTTTTTACTTTAAAATTGTATTCCAGTGGAAAAAACATCACAATCTTTGCCAACCTTGCCTCTGACATCTACCACAAATATGTACTGATCATATTACTTTTAGAGTCATTCTAAGGTTAAAGGAATGATTTTAATACCTCTATTTCCCAAAGCAAAATTTGTTGAGTAAGTACATTCTTGATATTTTAAATGTCCCAGGATTAAGATTATTTCTGATAATTATTTTTGATAAATGATCCAGAACATCATAGCCACCGTCTATCCTTACCACTTTTGTAAATTCTTAGAAGTAGTACAGCACTTTTCTTAATTGAAATCTTACAATTTGAGCATAATTCTATGTTCCCCCACAAATGGGAAAACTTGAACCCAGAGAGGTTAAACGACTTACTCAAGCTCACAAAGCAAAATACTTTAATTTGGAGCTTCACTGGTAAGACTTTTCAATAGTATTTTTATCATGCACAGTTATTATATTTTACTGAATTGTATTCAAATCATGTGTCCATGTTTACCCCAGAGATGATAAACTCCTCAAGGTCAGGACCTAGCCCAAATCTGGCAGTTCATGTGCTGACCTGACCACGGGCTTTTTTTAGAATTAAGGAATAATATACTGCCTCAATTATGCCATCACATAAGCAAATAATCTTTGTTTAGAGATTATTAATGCAAGTTTGTCAGTAAATCTTGTATGCATTATCAGAAATATCAGTGAGGGAGTTTGGGATTAGCAGATGCAAACTATTATATATTATACATAGGATGGATAAACAACAAGGTCCTACTGTATATCACAAGTAACTATATCCAATATACTGTAATAAACCATAATGGAAAAGAATATGAAAAGCAGTATGTATGTACGAGTCACTTTGACAGCAGAAATTAACACACTGTATATCAACTTCAATAAAATAATAAAAATGTATATCAATGCTTAAGTATTCTGCCCCTACAGATTCCAGATGATTATGTAGCACCTCCATTGGTATTATTGATACTGGAGGCCTTATTTCACTCACTTCTCTAGTATGAACACATTTGACAATTAGCTGCTCCGAGTTCTAAGTTGAGCCTGTTTTTCAATTGGATGTGGAAGGTGTAACTGGAAAATTGCACATGTATGAGCAAGAGATTGATGAATTAAATTCAACTTGCTTATAAGTAAAGCTTATCTTTTCCTGAGAGGTGCCTTATGTTATTGTTGCAGAAGGTAGTCATTGTATTGTCTTGGTTCCATTGTACATGGAAAATATTTGCATGAAGTCATTGTCTAGAAGTAACACCTGGTAGTGTGCAACTGATTTTGATTTCGGTACATTTCAGCCTATTTGATTTATGTCACTAAAGCACATTACTTTTCCATTAGGAAGTGACTAGTTAAGTGTTGAGTGAGAATCTTCATGGAGACAGTATGATAGCAATATCTAACTGTGCAGGAAAATAATTAATATAGCAAGGATGCTTTCCTTAGAAAGGCATGTTTAGAAGGTTGGTCCTTCATTGGCATCTGGGAACTTGGATATTGAGAGGGTTTCCAAACCTTAACTAATAGGAGTGGCTCACTGTGCCTATATAGTTTGTGCAAACGATATGGTTTATGCTGGACACCTACTTTCCTTTTGGGAGTCTGGAATTTTGTTATGTGCTAGGCAAACGTGCTTATCTGACCAGCCCCCAGTGAAAACCCTGGGCACAGATTTTCTACTTAGCTTCCATGATAGCCAACCCTTCACATGGGTTATCACAACTCATCACTGGGGCACTTAAGTATGTCCTATGCCACTCTGCTGGAAGTGCAATCTTGGAAGCTTGTGTCTGGCTTCCTCTGGGCTTTACCCAAAGTTCCTTTTCCCTTTGCTGATTTGCTTTGTATCCTGGAATAAATCGAAACCCGTGGTTCTGACTTTTCGCTGAGTTTGAGAGTGCTTCTAGTGAGAGTGAATCTAGGTGTGGTCTTAGAGACCCTGTCACACTAACTTAAATAATAATTATTCTGGCTAAACTGTACATAGCATTTACCCTGCTCTGGGCACTATTCTAAGAACATTATATACATGAACTCATTAATTCCTCACTCCAACCTCACCAGGTAGATACTATTACTAACACCCCCATTTAAATTATGAAAAAACCAAGGCACAGAGAAATATCTTGCCCACCTATGGTAAGTTACAGAGCCAAGATGATAAGAGGAAAGCAGCTATGTAAAGAGCTGAAGGGAGAGAATTCAAATAGGTGAACCGCAAACTTTAATTTTAGCCTTAGTTATAGCTCAGTGTTTGGCTAATAATGGGTAACTTGAATGTAATTTTTATTTCTTTTTTAATTAAAAATGAACAAATAGATGTGATTAGATTGCTTCTATGCAAGTGCTACTATGAGAACTCTAGGTTTTTACTTGCAACAGTGATTTTTTTCACATCTTTCAATATTTGACTAGTAAATGGTCTCCCATCAAACAGCCCACGGGCCTGTGTTTTCTCTTATGCCAAAACAGTTGTGAAAATGATAGTTTCCTTCTTAGACTGCTCTATCAGGGCAACAGTAAGAAAAAGGATTGTTTGAAAATTTACCTTAAAACTTTTTGATTGATTCATCTCTCTTCTACACCTTTGTCTCCAAAATCATTACTCAAATGTAGAATTGTATTTAATTACTCAGGAATAAAAGCAATATTTTTTTGTCCAAACAAAATTGTTTGCATCTATTAGACTCAATTGTCTGGCTTCATGGATACTATTCTTTTTTATGAATAATATTTTGGAAAAATTTCACCCTTGTACATGTCATTTTATTCTAAACTGTACTTTATTTAGTTTTTTCACCCATTACATAAAGAGAGTGGGCAAGGTGAGAGGGCAAGTTGAACTAAGTTTACATGAATGGTGAGTCAAGGGACAATTGATTCTTAGATCACTAAATCCAGGTATCTAGAAACCATCTCTCTGTTAATACTTTCACAGAGAATGGACATACATAGAATCCACCAAAAAATGAGTGAGAGTATTATGAGAAACAGGATATTTAGAGAATCCCGGAGTATCTCCCCTCAAGATACTTACTCATTACAAAGGAACAAAGAGGAACAATTTAGTGATGAAGCCTGGTAAATACCACTTTAATCAAGTAATTGGTATTAACATCACAAGTAAGAAAACAAAAAAACATAATGTGCCTTATTGTATAATGAGATGAGCAGGACACAGTTTTGCTTATAAAATATTCTTGCCAAAAATGCATAATCTGAGTCCAATCATGACTATACATCAGAAAAACTCAAATAGAGGGACACTTTACAAAATAACAGCATGCTTTAAGAATGATAAAGAATTTCTGATAGACTGTTCCAGATCAAAAGACACTAAAGAGGCATGACAATTATATGTAATATATGATCTTGCATTTGATCCTGAGCCTGAGAAATGAAAATGTAAATGCATAGTTCATTAGCAGGACAACTGGTGACATTTGAATAATGTTGATAAATTAGAAGTCATGATTTTGATAATTGTCCTGTGGTTATATTCTTGATTTTAGGAAATACACACTGAAATATTTAGGCTAAAGGGGCATTATGTCTGCAATTTAAAGTGTTTCTAAAACTAATACACATGTGCATGTATGTGTGCCAGTTTGTGTGTGTATGTGTGTGTACACAGGAGAAACAGAAACAGAAAGACAGACACACACACACATAGAGAGAATGATCAAGGCAAACAAGGTAAATGTTAATGTTTGGGGAATATGGGTGAAGGATCTGCAGTAATTCTTTGTACTATTTTTTTAATCAGATGATATTTTATTTTTGTTAATTTTTTTCTTTTTTATTGAAGTATAGTTAACTTACAATGTTGCGTTAGTTTCAAGTGTACAGCAAAGTGACTCAGCTATATGGATTCTTTTCCATTGTAGGTTATTAAAGATATCGAGTATAGCTCCTTGAGCTATGCAGTAGGCCCTTGTTGTTTACATATTTTATATAGAATAGTGTGTATATGTTTTAATCCAAAACTCCTAATTTATCTCCCCCACCCCGTTATCCTCTTTGGTAACCATAATTTTGTTTTCTATGTCTGTGAGTCTACTTCTGTTTTGTAAATAAGTTCATTTACATCACTTTTTTTAGATTCCACATATAAGTGATATCGTATTTGTCTTTGTACTACTTTTACAACTTTTACGTAAGCTAAAATTAATTCAAAAAATTTTTTTAAAAAGAGGTCAGAATCAGAAGGGGCTCTAGAGTTAGAGCAAAACTCTGGGCAAAAGGCATCCTCACGGCAGCAGTTACGATTCAACCATTTGGCCAATCGGCCTGGCCACACTCATTTACCGAGAGCCTGGTCCATGCCAGGCATTCTCCTACTAGAAGTTAGCATAAATGAACAGAACAACAAAGCCCCCATCCTCGTGATGCTATACTCCAGTGGGAGAAGATAGGCACAAACACAAACAACGTGATATAGAGCATGAGAAACCTGAATAAATATGGAAAGATAAAAATAGCTTAGAACCAAGGAGACAAACATGCAGGGAGAAGGCTGTGGTTATTGACACAGTGCCTGCATGTCTAGAGAACCCCATGACCTACTCTCCACATACGCCCTGCGTGCGCCCCCCATGCGTCAGTGAGAGCTCCTGTTCAGAGCAGACCCCCTGAGGGTGACAGTGCCTTTGCTGTAAACACCACCACCCAGATGGCAGGATGACTCACCTAGGTTGAATTGAAGCGTTGTTTTCTGCCACAAGTACCCATTTTTATTTACTTGGAAAATATGGCCCAGAGCAAGAAACACAGTACTGTTTCTCTGATACTAACAAGGACTGAGATTTGGTCCAATTATATAGGTTAGTAAAATTTTCAGTTAGGTTATTTTCCAAAATCCTTTGAGAGAAATATCCCAGAGCTTTATACTTGCGATGACCTAACTTCCCCCTTCCAAACCCTGCACTTTTGCAGTCTCTGCCCCCATTTGGGACTACTTGACCCTCTAAACAGGTAAGATTCACCCCCGGGTCATGGGAGCACTTACCTTCACAGGAAAGAAGCCTGAATTTTGTTCTTCAAGTGACTCAGCATCAAGTCAAACTCGTCACACCCTGTTTGAGTAATTGAGTCTTTGACTTATTCCTAGACCTTGTCCCAAAATGTTACCCACCCATCTTTACTCAAGGGATTGGAGCCCTGTCTGTGCACGAGAGACAGGTCAGTCTGTTCCCTGCTGATGTGACAGTGACAAGAAATATTATTTATTAAGTGTTTAGTCTGTTCCAGACACCAAAGTCCTTGGTTCTCTGATGTGGGTGCTTTATTATCCTAGTTCTGTACACAACAGGGAAGTCCTAGAGCGTATGAGTTAACCAAGGTTGCCAAAGAGTTGGGTTTTAAACCCAGCAGTCACTCCAGAGCTGGAGCGTTTCCTTATTGCTGATTTCAGCATGCCAAGATTTTCATATTATATTCTTTCTAGTTTGTCTTTTCTCCTGCTCTCCCCTTATCCTGCTTCATTCATCTCTCACTAGATTGACACAAGTGTCCACATAGGGTGGCATTTTTTAAATTGAATTAGTTGTGTTAGTTTCTGGTGTATGGCAAAGTGATTCAGTTATACATATATATATGTATTTTTTTCATATTCTTTTCCATTATACAAGACATTGACTATAGTTTCCTGTGCTATACAGTAGGACCTTGTTGTTTACCTATTTTATACATAGTAGTTTGTATCTGCTAATTCCAAACTCCTAATTTATCCTTCCCCCCTTTCCCTTTGGTAACCATAAGTTTGTTTTCTATGTCTGTGAGTCTATTTCTGTTTTGTAAATAAGTTGATTTGTATCATTTTTTTTAGATTCCACATATAAGTGATAGCATATGATATTTGCTTTTCTCTGTCTGACTTACTTCACATAGTATGATGATCTCTAGGTCCACCCATACAGATAACGTGGCTTTTTATCCTCTTAGGAAATCTTGCTCTGTCTGATGGCTGTGGTTTCTACTGGGGTCTAGCCCCCCAGCACTTCCTAGCAATGAAATAAAATCCTAGAGGCTGTATTGTCTCTCTGCCACCTTATAGCTGTATGAACTAGGCAAGTCAGTTATCCTTTTTATCTAAAAAATGAGGAAGATACTAGCTTGCCAAGGTGGAGTAAAGCTAATAAAACTAACCTAAGATAGTATGCATGAAAGGGTCCACTGTGATTCCTAATGTTATTAAATTTTACTCTCTGTTTATATGCCCGTGTGTGTGTGTGTATGTTTAAACTCTACTTGGTGCTTTTATAATTACATTTATATGTTTGTAATAGATGTGTCTGTAATGGCAATTGTTATGTTACATATGACTACATCTATGTCAAAGGAACATATTTTTTCCCAACTCTTGTAATGATTTTGCAGGCAATTTAAGAATTTAAGAATGCTGGGCTACCAAAGTGGTTCCAGCCAGCTTTCCCCACCAGCACACCAGAAAGATGCCAACACGTTTCACCAGGAGCAGTGACTCACGTTGGGGAAATTATTCTCAGCACCAGAAGGGCAGGCATTTTTCTAAGAGGGCATTTAACCACTTCTGTTGGGGTAGGGTACAATTTGAAAAATGTCTCTGAACATTCCTGGAGTACCTCTCAATTGGAAGAGGGCATATATTTCTTCTCTTAAAAAATATTTCTTCTCTATTGAAATCTGCTTGGGAGAGGTTGCAATTTGAAGAGGCCCTGAGTTATTTGAAGACTCCTGTATGCCACCCCCAGCCCCATTCTCTTGGGGGATGGGATTCACCTGGCCAGCTGAAAAATCATTGTAGTTACCCCTTGCAAACATATATAGATTGCACAGCAGTTGAAAAGTTTTTCATGCCTACGATGTGCATGATAAATGAACATCCAAATTATGTCAGCCTAATATTGAAATGATTACGTGGGTTAAATGTGGTTCCACTTGAAATTTGTGTCTTTGATATCTTGGCACTCTAGTAATATATTCCCTTTCCTAAAACCATTTTATAATCAAGTTGTTCTAATTAGTTTTCAGAAAGGATTTGGCCATATTATATTTTTTTAACTTTTCTGCCTGTAGAGCAGCTAATAAGATTATATGAAAATGCCAAAAACATTATGTGGTCTTGTCACATAATAGTATAACGTATTTATCTACCATTTTAAATGCCATATAAATGTTCAGATTACATACATATACATATATACATGTTTTCAACTTAAATGGATTGCATATGTAACATATACATATGATATTTTAGCGTATGTGTGAAAATACATACACCGTACCTGGCATGAAACAAACATCAAATAAATATGATCTCTTTTCTCTCCTTCGTAAAAGGAATTGGAGAAGGGTAGTTAACAATGTGATGAATGTGGTTCTGTCCTAATGATTTGAGAAAAGAATGGGGATATGAATAACTTTAGTAGGTCTTCAGAATGCTAGATACACAAAGATGATGATGAGGGCGGGAGCAAGGCAGGTAAAGATGGTTGAAAAGCCCAGGAGAAACTCAAGATAAGAGGTATGTGGACGACAGCCGACCTCAGGCCACACCGATGCTTCAAAATATTCATAGTCCTGCTTTAACTGAGACCTGGGAGACATGAGAGAAACTCAAATTTACTGAGAACCTCCTACATGCCAATGTTAGATACTGTTCTTACCTTATGTCTTTTAATATCTATAAGAATCCTACAAAGTAGGCATTATTAACCCCATTTGGTAGAAGACTCTGAGGTTCAGAGAGGTGAGGTTACTTACTTATTCAAGTAGGCATGCCCACCAGAGGGCGGTGTTTTAGTTCCAGTGTGGTGTGTCCCCTTTAAAAGTCCAAAGCCCTTGCTCAGTCCATCCTGCCAAGGTACCTCACTGAGCCTGTACTCCTCAGCGAAGGCAAGGGAGCGCACAGCCAATTCAGCCCGAGCGAGGTCTTCCGATTATAGACACTCCAAAGATGTGGCATAGCCCAAGGAAACTTCTTCCCTCTTGACCTAGTCAAGCTTTATCTCCAAGTTCACTGTATACTCTCTGAGGAAATACCCGCAGAAGCACAGCAATTTGTTCTAGTTCTAGCCTTAAAATCCATGCTTCTTCTACTTTACTGCCCAAGGATGGCTCTTGTATGAGTCAGCAGCCACAAGGCTGGGGTCAACCAACCACCAAGCTCCTGGCCCAGCCTCCTTTTGATTTGCCTAAAAGGCAAGTCAATAACCAGTTCTGACTCTCTACTCTGGAAGTAATGGCACGTGGCCATTTGTCCACCATGGCATCTTCCCACAACCCTTTATCCAAGTGAAGACCTTTCCCACTTCTCTGTTTGCACTATGTTGACTTCTGCAGGTGATCATAACATTTTCTTTTTACGGTTAAATTCATGTGGAGTGTCCTGCTGGCTTTCCAATTTACCGTCTATTTCTAAAGACTGCTGTGATTCCTTTTTTGAAATCTGTCATGTTGCTGAGTCCTTTCAAAACATGATAACTACCAATTCTACACATACTTACCTGAGCACAAAAGTTAAAAGATGAAAAAAACTATAATAATTGATAAAAATTACTTAAATGAGTGATAACCATGTCATAGTGTACATTACTGTGTACAGATAACGGAAAAAAATGTGCATCAATGTATTCGTTTCCTAACAGCATTGTAATGAATTACCACAAACTTAGCGGTTTAAAACCAGACAAATTTATTGTCTTACAATTCTGGAGGTCAGAAGTCTAAAAATAGGTTGGCAGAGCTGTGTACCTTCTGGAAAAGCTCAAGGTGAGAATCCATTTCCTCCCAGGTCTTTTCCAGCTTCTAGAAGCTTCACACATTCCTTGGCTCATTGCATTGCATCACTCTGACCTCTGCTTCAGCTGTCACATCCCAGGCTCTGATTGACCCTTCTGCTTCTCTCTGATGAGGACCTTTGTAATTACATTGGATCCACCTAGTTAATCCTCAAGATCCTTCTCTTGGTCACATTTGCAAAGCCCTTTTGCCACATAAGGTAACATATAGTGGGGATCAGACTGTGGATATTGTGGGCAAGCCATTATTTCACCCAAAACAATCAGGGAGAAGAAAAAATCCAGAGCATTAAACTAGTATAAAGATGATTAAAGAAAGAAGCCAAAAGTGCAGGTTCCATTAGCACCCAATAGCAATGCCACTTTAGGGTGGTATTAGAAATGCATTTTTGGTGAACTATGAACTGCAAAGTATCAGGAGTTTAGATTGTGTTTGCTCAAGTTGGATTGGATAAGCTAATTAAAATATTCCCATGATGAGCTTCTTTGATAAATTTGGTGACAGAAACTGAACTTGAAGTATCTGATTTGTTGCTCATGTGTCATTATTATTAGCTAAAATAGTGTGCATATGTATACATGTTACCAAACCAAACTTGGATCTGCCTACACGCAGCAAAGCCAGTCTACCGACACTGGGCTGTGGTGAAGGATCGTGCAGCTTTTATTGCAAGCTGCCAAGCAAGGACTCCAGGCAGCTAGTGCTTAAAAGACCTGAACTCCCCGATGGGTTTCAGGGAAAGGTTTTTAAAGACAGGTTGAGGGAGGGCGGTTGTGGAGTGTGTGATCAGCTCGCGGACATTCTTCTGATTGGCTGGTGGTGAGGTAATCAAGAGTCAACATCATCAACCTTCTGGTTCCAACTGGTCTGGGGTCTACGTGCTTGTGGGCAGCGTACAGATAACTTCTTCTACCTGGTGGGAGTTTTAGCATCTGTAAAACAGCTCAAAGGACGTGGCTCAGAATATTATCTATAGCCCTTGAGGAGGAACTAAATGTCCTTGACTTTGTTTAATGGCTCAACTATTATTATTTTATCTTGTTTGACAGTTTTCCTTTCTTTCTGTATTTTCTCACTTCTCTGATTGAATTTATTCTTTGGAACTTGGGGAAGGCCTAGAAAGCTAAAGTTTTTCTACAGACAGGAGGCAGGTGGAGAACATGACGGGGGTGGTGTCTATCCTGGGAAGGCCCCATAGGGTCCTGCTCAGTTACATACATGTTTCACACTTACTTATGCAAAAACATATACACACATATGAACTCATATATACATAGAAACGTGTAATTAATGTATCTGTGTATATACGAGTTAGGAATGTTCAAAATAGAGCTGAAACTTCAAAGACTTTCTGAATTGTCTCCACCTAAAATGTATAATTAATCCTACGTACTTTTGACACAAATGTTACCTTATATATATTGGGTCTAAAAACAAGGAAGTTGCAGTCTTAGAAGTGTTCCAGCACTTCCAGGCTTCCTGCAGGTCTCACGTGTTCCCTGCACATGACTTTCCAACAAGTTATTCCGTGGACACATATGTAACCTTGTGCACAATGCAATGTAATCAAAAGCACTGGGCATTTAAGACTGTTTCAGTGATCCAGTATTTGTTATTCAAGTCCATGAACACATATGCATGAAAATCTTCTGTCTCTATTTAAGGGTTATGATCAATAAGGAGGGAAAAAGGGGAAAATAAGTGTCTTTTTTCTTCAGAATATGGCACATAAGTACCTGAAACAAAGATTTCCTAACAAAAGGGCAAGCTAACCTTACTAAATGCTGATTACTCCGTGTATAATAGAAAAGGAAATAAAAGCGTTTTTATAAAATGTATCAAATCCTAAGAGTGCTGTTAAACTCATTAAAGAAAAAATGAAGTTAGAGAAACTGGTCTTATTTTTTTTCACTCCCAGTAGAGTTCATTTCTACTTCAACAACTAAGCCAAGGTCACATTTAACTCACTTCAATTTCACCCAGTGCACAAGCTAATGTCAATAGTACAGCTGCCATGCAGAGCTAAAGACTGATGGTTAGACAAAGCCATTTACACAAGGCTGGGTCTTTCATCTTCTCTCAGCCAGTGACATAAGAAAGCACTGAGGTTATTCTCAACTAGAGATGAAAACTGGCGTATTAGAAAGAATGTTATTCTCCTTAGCTGTCATACAAAGATCTGAAGAAATGTAGAAATTTTTTTTTCCCTCCCCTCCCTCTGGTCATCTGGGGAGATCACAAAGTGACTCTAATAGCCTTCACTCTGAAATTTTCACATGGTTTAAGTGATTGCCAAGTCTGATATTTTCCATTTACACTTCATTGCCATCAGAAAAAGAAAAAAAAAATCAATATACCTACCTACTCAAGTGTGTCACAGGATGAGCTTATAAAAGAAGACATCAGTCTTTTTAGGGCATGAAAAATATACTTATTCAAATATATCTTATTTAAAATGACATAAATTGCAGTGGTTAGTCAAGATTCGATTTCCTCTAAAATACAAGATTTAAAATATTCCTTGACTTGCCAGGAATCAGAATCCTTCAAATTGTTGATATATACAGATGTACTTGTTTTCTGATGTAAGTCATTCTGACTGTATTTTATTTTAGTGCATTAGTGACCACATTTATTAATTTCACAGGAACTAAAGCATCACATTTTACCAGACTGCACAAGGTAGTACATTTTTTTTCTTCTCAGAAAATACTTTTTATTTTCAACCTTACTTTTCTATTGTATAGCTGTTGCACTTTTAGCTTGATGTCTTAGAGAAAAATGAGGATGTTTCTTTATATTATTCTAATAATAATTTCAATTAATACTATTCCTTCTTAACTCGTTTTAACTATTAAACTTCTTTATGCAGAAAAGGTGTAATGAGTTCGGTGTAACATTTCAAATGCTTCTGTTAAGATCAGAGGTAATTTTAACTGTCAAAGGAGCCTCCATGTCAGATTGGTCTTTCAATTAAAAGAACTCTCATGTCAAGTTTGAGTGCAATGGCTGTGTGTTATGTACATGCTCTGGGTTTCAGATATTTAGAATTCTTCCATTTCTATATTTCTTCTGAAAAAGATGCAAAAGGGAGAGTCTTGGTGGCTGTGTCCTAGATTTCCTGAGTTAATGCATTGCTTAAGTATATTCCTCCCCCATCTTACTGTACGTGTACAGCATCGTTGTTGCAGGAAGCCAAGAAAGCCAATACGATGCTTCCGAGTTTAGACATAGTATTCAAACGTCACTTGTCAAGGAGTTCTGAGTGATGGAATCGTCACCTTCCTATTATTATAGTGCCAGCCCGCAGGTCTGCAGGTTCTTGTATTTATTTACCTCTGCTCCCCGGCCCTCCAGCCCCAAGACGAGGAAGGTGAGCCGCCCGTCCCTCCCCCAACAAAAAGAAAAAGAAAAACCCAGATTTTGTGTCTGGGGTCACTCTTGGACTCAGTTCCCAGTGTGGCAGTGCAACACACTAACAATCTGAGTTACTGGGCCGTCCTCCACAGTTACAAATATTTCAAGGTCAATTTATCAATTTAACAGCTTCATCTTCTTAATCACTAAACTTCTGTCTCTTTGAGCTTGTGCTGAAAGACTGTGGCTGCTAATTAAAATGGAGCTTTACTAGCAAGTACACAAATTAGATCCTGTCAGTAAGTTTATTCTAACTATTGGTCATTTCTAAATGCCTTTTTAATCCCCTAATTTTTACATTAAAATTCAAAAGCCTAACAATCTTAATCACCCCTACATCAAATTCATCATTAAGAACAGGAAGCCAGATGGTATAATTTTGATTTACCGGACTTCAGCGTGAATTAATGTACTGAGTGCCAATAATGAATACATCAAACCTGATATTGCAGAAACCTATGAATCTGGCATGTGAAATTAATAACACACTCTGCACAATGAAAGCATGTAAGCTCATATAAAACTGAGGAGTAATGGGCCCTTTTATTTTAAATTGTCTTTATTAGCCTTCCGTTTTGACTCAAGAAAAAGATGAGCATTTTGTTTAGTAGTATACTTGTCCATTGTACAACTGTTTTTCCCCTGTGTAACACAATGGGAACAAAATTAGGATGATTAATAACAAAGCTGTCTCGAGAAATTTGCTCGAAGGGTTCTCAGAATAGCTGCCGCTTCTGCATTTATTCTGAGAATTGTACATATTAAAGAAAGTTGGAAATTTTCTGTAAAACATCATGACCTACAAAATATTATGTTACTGTTTTCTTATAACTGGACCAATTGTTCATAATATGTATGCCTCAGAATCACTCTTTTTTTATTTTTACATCTTTATTGGAGTATAACTGTTTGAATATTAAGCTTTTTTAAAAAAAAAAGATGTCTGTTATTTTATCCCCTATTGTTTCATTACCACTAAAGGTGTACTGTTTTAAACCCAGGAATTAAATAGAATCTGTATCCAGACGTGTGTCACGTGCACAAAAGAATGCTCAGGATGGGCCATCACAAGGAGTTGCTCACTACATAGAAATTATCGACGTCCAAAGTAAGTCGAAGCTGCTGCTTTGTGATAATGTTTATTAATGCCCCTGCAAATTTATTTACATATTTCCATTAAGCATATTTTTATTTTTGTTGACTTGCTGAGAATTCAAATTTTTATTAAGAATGAAAAGGATCAGAAATAAAATAGATTCAGGAATTAACTGAAAAATCTGTGGAGGAAAATTAAGACATAACACAAAATTTTTAGTCAACTCAGAGTTTGTATAAAATAAAGTAGTTTAGTGTTCTCTAGGAGAGTGAGAAATATGTATTCTTTCCATCTGAATTTTCTAAAACACAGAATTTCTTCCATCACCTGTGACCGTTGCGTGAGAAGGCTCGGGTGTTTTTCTTTCATACAAGCAGCAGGATTACAAATTACCTGTCCAACGTGTGCCTGGAAATGGCCCCGTGTAATATACTTTGTAAATGAAGTCTTTTAAACGTTTGAAGTGGTTTCGCCTAGTATTCTTAATACATATCAATAGACAATGGAAAGATTCAGAAATGGGGCAGGGAACCACCACTGCTTTTGACTCAACACTACCTATAATGGGATTTGAAGAAGGGGGAAATGGCTATTTCACTTTTAAAACCATGATAGGTGGCCAAATGCTGCTTTGCAGTTTCAGGGAACTTCGTTTTTCACTGCTCTGTCGGTCCACCAAATATTTCAGCAGCCTGCCCCTGAAATGAAGGCAGTGCCACAAATAGGATAATGTTCAAAAAAATGGTACAAACCTTACACTAAGTGCTATTTTCTAGATAACATTGCTCATTGGTTCCATCTACACTCACACTTGTAAGACAGTCTAGAGGATAATTTGTATCTCTTAGAGATACAGTGCTAAGATTTATTACAGAATAGGGAAGGGATGTATTAGTGCTTTATCTTAAGGGTAGGGAAAATAAAAGCACTTTTTGGGCTCCTGGTATTTAATTTTGTGACTTAGCCTTCAAAGAGGGTGCGTTTTAATAAAGATTAGGCTGTTAAGAAGTACACCTTTAAACCTTACATCACTTTGAATGGAAGAAGTCGGTTATTTCTGGCGGAAAATTTTTCTTACTCTTAAATCTCTTTAACTGAAGCTCATTTGACAAACCTATTATAAAATGAATAAATGCAGCACTGTGTGATTTGTCCACTGTCAACATGTTAACACACTTTATTTGAAGGTAGATTGATGGAGGGTGGCTGGAAGAGTTTACCCTCCTGAGTTAAAGAATAGAAAACCCTTTTTTTCTGAGTTTTTTTTTCTTAGAAGTTCAGAAGAGTAGATATACAATTATCCTCGACTTGCTGATGCAAAGGAACAGAGCATTTAGTTTCTTGTCACTGTCTCTGAAATTCCTAAAGGTACAATTAGCATTTCATTTGACATAATGTTGAAAGGTTCATAGATTGATCTTCCCTAAAATGCAGCAAGAATTTTTTGAAATGCAAATTTTGACATTTATTAACTTTTATTCCAGATCTGTTTATAGACTGTAAAACTGTGCATACATTTAACTCGAAGAAGCTAAAAGGACAATGTTTAGGTGGATACTCTGTGTTATAATAAAAGTCTATTTTATTGTTTCAACAATGAAATTTTTATTATCAGAGATTTATGATATCAGCAGAGCAGTTTTTACTGCATGATTCACAGTGTTTTTATAGATGTATATTCAACAAAACAAGGAGAGAAATTGTACTGCACTGCTCTCTCTCTCTCAGGAGTGCATTTCCCCATTGAAATAATGTCAGCAGTTTTCCACCTTCAAAGCCCTATGTTTTCAAATCAATTAACAATTCTAATTGTGCAGGAACAGTTGTTCACTTAGCTTGGCAAACGGGACAGGAAACATTATTTCCTTTCTTTGCCTAAAATGAAGACTTTAATCTTCAGAACCATATTTAACATAAAAAACACACAACAGAAAAGTTACACAGTTTGAAACTCAATCCGTTGGCCTGTGTCGGCTTGCTTTCTGTGTGGCCTATATTTATTTCCTAGTCTTTTTCAAGCCCAGAGTAATAACAGTTTTACATCTTGGTGTGGACAAACCGTCCTCAGATTCATTTAGACTTTTCTTTTCATCAGATATTTATCTAGCCCGGCAGTTGTAAGAGTTATTACTTTTCTGAGGTAGCAAGCCAAACATTGGTCCTGACCCATCTTGTGACACTCGAATGCAGATCTGTATCTGCAGGTTAGAAACAGCTGACACGGCAGCGTGGGAAGCCAGGGCTGCTGTTCCTCTTAAAGTCCTAATGTCATTTCCACTTAAAAAAAAATTTATTGGGATTAAAGTGCAGCTTGTAAGATATTGAACAATGTGGTTCATAAAACAAGGAACACATGCAATCTTATAAGACGTTATTAAATATGTACAGTTTAACCTTTTCTTTTTTTACAAATGTACATTTGAGTTATAGCTCCTAATGTCTGTCCATTTTTATAAAGCACATAAATGCTAAGATTAGAGGAGGCGATCTTTAGGACTTCGGCTTCAGTGGAAAAGGGTGCTTTCTCGTGTTTTCAGTAGCTTCCGAGATTATTCAAATATATACTTTCAGAGAGACAGTTTGTATTCTAGAATGATTAAAGGCTCTCCAACAAAAGAAGGATTTTTTTGATTCACTTTCTCACCAGTTTTTAATCTGGTGTACTCCTTTGGATGAGTCTCAGTGTGAAGGACCCAGGGCTCACGATTTCATTTGAATCTTTGGTTTTCAAAGTATGCACATGCTATTTTTATCCAGCAAGAATCCTAGAATTTCTTAATCATGTTTTCTTACACATTCTGCCATCGCAGGTAAACATGTAGGCTCTTCAGGTCCCTCAAATAAAAATGAAAATGTAATCTTGGCGTTCTCAGCCAGATCAGATTTGCAGGAAAACTGTACATAAACCAGGCCAACTGTGTGTGGACTCTCTTCTCTCGACGGAACTGCAGCAGCTGATTGAAAAGTAGGGATGCGGTCCCTGGCTGCTCTGGTTTAACACAGAAGTGCAAAATCACATTTTGGTCCGGTGAATTTCAAATGCTTCTGAGTATAGTTCAAGATGGTCAGTCGAAATCCCTTGGGCCAACGAAGAGTAGAGAATTCCGAGGCAGCGTAATGGATAATATAGGATACCTCCATGCATATTTTCTCCTAAACAACAAAAATCAATAATAGGGAAAGAAATTTTGTGCATATGTGTTATTTTCTCATTGTAGTATAAATGAACGGAAATTGGTATTTCAAGCATGTTTATGTTTTTGAGAGGAAATAGGTTGTGTGTCATCACATACTTATATAATGTGGTCATATCCCCCCCAACCTTCAAAATCTTATTCAAATGCTACCGCATTCCTGAAGATTTCCCCTGTCTCTGCCAAGTGAGGAATGAACGATCTCTCCTTTCTGTATTCATACAGTATTGTGTAGAAATCACTCTAATTGTACTTACCCCTTCTGACTTTAATATGTTATTTAATTAATACTTTATTCCTGCTTGTGTACTATGCCGATTACACTGTGAGTCCTACGAGGAGGCAGAATATGTTTTATGCAAGATGTGCCCTCCCTTGAGCCAGGCGTGTGGACAGAGTGTGACGTATAATAAAACACTAAATGACTGGGGTAGAAGCAGGTGGTAACACAGGGTTAACGTAGGGCAAGCTTTCTTAACCTCAGCACTATGGACATTTGAGGTCTGATAATTCCTTTCGGAGGGTTTGTCCTGTGCCCTGTGGGATGTTTAGCAGCATCCTTGGTCTCTACCCACTCGAGGACCACTTCCTTAAGTTGCAACAACTAAAAGAGAAGTCCCCAGACATTGCCAAAGGTCTCCAGGGGGGCAGAACATCACTCCCTCTCCTTCCCCCACCCCATGTTGAGAAACACTGATATGCATGATAATATCTAAAATGCCAAAAGAAAGGCTAGTACAGTATTTCTGAAGGAAGCCATAAATTAGCAACCCAAACAATCTACATAATATTTAACCCTACCAAATCACCTCATTGACTACACTCACAAATCCTCATGGCTGTATCTTTTCCTCCCCTGCACCATATCCTAGTTTCCCATTAACACATTAATTTGCACAGGTTGGTGCTAAAATGTGTCCGCTTCGTAGTCAGGTGCTGTGAGCTTTATGCCCACATTCACTGCCCCACATGTGATTGTGAGAATCGTTTCTTAACGATAAAAAGAGTTTGGTTTGGCTAGGTAGCCTAGTCAATGTTGTACCAAGATATCTATTTCAAAGGGGAATTGAAATTGAACTGTGTAGATTTCATGGAGCTTTATTGCATTATCTACATTGTCTCGATTTTGACCTGAGTATGTCCTATTCCAGAGTGTTAACACTGAGAAGATATTAAAGAAAGAAAGAAATGTGGAGATTTCAGCAAAGGAATTGTATCTGGGGAGAAAAACTAAGACAAAGAGAATTCAGGAGGAAGGAAGAAATGGAAAATGTCTCATCAATAAAAATTAGTCATGCTTTGTGTGTCCTCCGTGGCTTTTTTTTTTTTTTTTCACAGTTTCTCTCTAGCTTGAGCCACGGGCTTTTATCATTCTCTCAGCCTTCTTACCAAGCCAAACTCTTGCCTCTCTCCCTCCTTGATACCTTTTAATCCCACTATTATTGCTATTATTATTTAATCACAATATTCTAAAATATCATCATAACATGCCTACTTCCGGAAAGGAATCATATGATTTTAAAATGGGAAAATAAAAATGGAAGTTGCAGGAATAAATATAAGAAAGATAAATATAACAAAAACCTGTGATAGCTGTTCAAAGTTGTTTAATCATTTATTCATTTTCCTTTAACCAATAAAAATTTGGAGACAGTTTAAAAATGGCTTATACAGACATTAACAATAGAGTCAGATGTACTACAGTAGACTTAATAGGGGAAGTATAGCAAAGGCAAAGAAAAGAGGAGTGAGACGTATCCAGCAGAGATTACTAAACAAAAGGCACCCCATTAAGCCTTATGCACCTACTAGAGATGGGGCACAAAATTGTCTTCAAGCTTTCCTGCAGGTAATGTGAAGAGGGAAACATGACGGGTTAAGAGTCAGTGTCCATTAGATAAAAAACAAACCATTGTTTAAGAAAGTCAGAATGAGGGCTTCCCTAGTGGCGCAGTGGTTGGGAATCCGCCTGCCAATTCAGGGGACGCGGGTTCGATTCCTGGTCTGGGAGGATCCCACGTGCCGCGGAGCAGCTGGGCCCGTGCGCCACGACTGCTGAGCCTGCGCTCTGGAGCCTGTGCTCCGCAACAAGAGAGGCCACCGCGGTGACGTGCACAGCAACGAGGAGTGACCCCAGCTCGCTGCAACTAGAAAAAGCCTGCAAGCAACAATGAAGACCCAACGCAGCCAAAGATAAAATAGATAAATTTTTTTTAAAAAAGAAAGGCAGGGGGCTTCCCTGGTGGCGCAGTGGTTGAGAGTCTGCCTGCCAATGCAGGGGACACGGGTTCGAGCCCTGGTCTGGGAAGATCCCACATGCCGCGGAGCAGCTGGGCCCGTGAGTAGCAGCTGCTGAGCCTGCGCGTCTGGAGCCTGTGCTCCGCAACAAGAGAGGCCGCGATAGTGAGAGGCCCGCGCACCGCGATGAAGAGTGGCCCCCGCTTGCCACAACTAGAGAAAGCCCTCGCACAGAAACGAAGACCCAACACAGCCAAAAAGAAATTAATTAATTAATTTTAAAAAAAAAGAAAGGCAGAATCATATTTTATCCTGATATCAGAAAAACACTTTTCCTTTCGGAGGGTGAGCTAGTTATAACAATAAAGAAGTAAAATTAATTTCGCACTTAAAAAAGTCACATAAAAAGGAGAACATTCTGGATTATATTGTTTTAAATATTCCCCCAAAAGAAGAATAGAAACTTAACTGGAGAAAAATAAATATATTTCCCTATCACTAAATAATAGGAAAAATGTGTCACATGAATGCTCTTAAGAGAGACTTTGGGTTACGTGATGTTTAACGTCTTCCACTAGCTTTTGCAAAAAATACAGAGTGGCTCTCCAAATGGATGAATGATTATTCTTCAGAAATGACCTTTTATAAAAGCTGGGGGCATAAAATTAAATCATAATTCAGTGAAGGCATTTTTCCAGAAAATAAGATAATATAGTCCAGGTATATTACTTTCAGATGCCCTCACCTAGGTCAGTAATAGCATTTAGAGAACTTTGGAGGAATAGAAAGTTAACATCACTTAGACCAATGGTCCTTAAATATTTTCTGCCCCAATCAGTGCTGATAACCCAACAGACAGAGCATAGGAGAAGGAGGGAGAGAAAAAAGAAGAAAAATCTGAAAAGATACTCTTTCAATTTCTATAAACATGTATATTCTGTCATTCTGAACAGTTTCATTTTTTATTTAGCTTAGTAAGATTATTTTAATTTTGAGCTAATGGCAGTGGGGACCACAATATTTTCAATGATTTGGGGGACTCTTGTGGCCCCAACGAATCTGTGGAATAGGATTCTCTCCTGTCAGAGGGAAGGATTGGGAGCTTGGGATTAGCAAATGCAAACTAGTATATATAGGATGGATAAACAACAAGATCTTACTGTGTAGCACAGGGAATTATGTTCAGTATCCTGTGATAAACCAGAATGGAAAAGAATATGAAGAAGAATATATATGTATAACTGAATTACTTTGCTGTACAAGAGAAATTAACATAACGTTGTAAATCAACTATACTTCAATAAAGTTTAAAAATATATGTGTATATACATAAAGAACAGTAGTTCTG
The DNA here is from genome assembly GCF_949987535.1 of Balaenoptera acutorostrata. Lineage (NCBI taxonomy): Eukaryota > Metazoa > Chordata > Mammalia > Artiodactyla > Balaenopteridae > Balaenoptera > Balaenoptera acutorostrata. Next base: position 34,178,630 of record NC_080081.1, read on the forward strand.
AAGATTTGATTCTTGACTTGGGAAGTTAGGGCTGGTGTGAGCTTGGAGAGGCAGGCCACAAGAATGAGAAAGGGTAAGGTTGGGAGGGATGGAGTCACCCTGAGTATCTGATTTTTAGCAATCAGGGTAGAATCTGCAAAAGCAAGGTGATCTTCAAATGCTTTACTATGCTGCCACCCTCCCTACCCACTTTATAAGCACTGGTTTCCTCTCAAAAATCAGCATCTCTACTGAGCTTTCAGCAGATAGTTTATCACAGTCAAATTAAAGCTGAATTTGCTCATGAGGGCCTCAAGTGCATATCCTCTGAGCTATTGATTAAATAAAGGTACACATCCCTTACTTACCAACTGTTCAAGTAGCAAATCAGATAAAGCTTTGGAAATTTAGGAGTTTCACCAATATTCTTGCTCAGGTAATGGAAAATTCACTGTAGGTGTGTAAAATTTTATGTCTGGAAAGGGCCATGATTCTTCTCAAAAAACAGCTCTAACTCTTCTGAAATAAATACCTCAAAGAACTAATACCCTCCACATTCTATGCCCTAAAGCATAGATAAATTTTGAACACCTTAATCACAAAAAGGAACAAAAAACAAACAAACAATAAATCCCAATAGGTAGAAGAAGTGATTTTGAGTGAGACTTCATTCTAATTGATTTGCCTACATGAGTCATTTGCCAAATTCACCCTTTGGTAGTGAACTGGAATCCTCTATGGGGGTCAGAACCTAGGATTTAGAAACTCACAAACCTAGCTAGAATCTTTTCTTAGATAGGAATACAGTGTGTTCCTATTTATTATTTCATCTTCTCTACACTGAGTAAAGCAGGAATGTCAAATCAGGAAAAACTGTCCTGGAGTAAATACTGGAAGAAGGTGGACAGATTTTGTGATTCTTTTCACCATACTGAGTTTTATTTTCATACCACCCTTATACATGAATTCATGCTTGCATGTGTAATTGAATAACCCCATATTGCTGTTAAGTACTTTTGAAGTACTTAACACTTCAAAAGTCAGAATTAATGCTGAATTTAAAATGAACAGTATTAATAGAGCTATTATCATTTCCGTACTGTGGATGAATCCAATGATCACATTTATATTAATATCTGCTACTCACTGGGTTTTTTTGACAGGAAAACTTTATCTGGCAAAAATAAAGGAATTAAATAATTACTGTATCTGTTTTCTATTCACGGCTGTGGTCTTATTACAATATGTATTTTCTCACAAGTATCAAAGTTGGAAAGGAAAGACTGTGACACAATCTCTATGAGGACGGGAAGTATGGAAGAAGAACTTGTGATTTCAGTTTGTTTTAAAGAAAGCGTTCATATTTTCTGTGCCAGTCTCATTTCCCTGGTTTTGTCCCCTTTTGCTAAGTTCCTGCCTCTTCTCCATCCAGTTGATTTCTGGCATCTCTTTCCCTGATGTGAGTGGAAGCTTGTGGTTTTCCAACACCCATTCTGATCCTGAACACATCTGCCTGCACTTCTGAATTGGACTGTGGTCCAGTCCCCCCAGATTAGTGAGTCATTTCATGATGTTTCCATGACCTCTATAAATCTAGAGTTGTGGTGACAGACCCCTTTCTTTGGGAGGGCTTTACTTGGGGTTGAAGCTAAACTCTCTCTCATCCCTTCCTCCTTTCCCAGACTCCATCCCTCCTCACATCTACAAGCCACACTGGCTAACTCCTTCCTGAGAAGAGACATTATTGAGGAAGTGGGGGAAGTGGGACAGGGAAAAAAAGACTTAAGACAGATATGTGAAAATCAGTTAAAAATAGGATTTCCTAATTCTAGTGGGAGAGGTAGACAAGGAACTTGAGAAGATCAAGGAGTGAGCTTCAGAAGACACACAGAGTAAACACATGGGTTATAGAAATATTGAAAGGGGTCATTTTGTCAAAACTACAGTCAAGAGTAATGACTGTAGGATTGGCAGTTATAATAGAAATGGTTTCTTGGGCTTCCCTGGTGGCGCAGTGGTTGAGAATCTGCCTGCTAATGCAGGGGACACGGGTTCGAGCCCTGGTCTGGGAGGATCCCACATGCCACGGAGCAACTGGGCCCGTGAGCCACAACTACTGAGCCTGCGTGTCTGGAGCCTGTGCTCCGCAACAAGAGAGGCCGCGATAGTGAGAGGCCCGTGCACCGCGATGAAGAGTGGCTCCCACTTGCCGCAACTAGAGAAAGCCCTCGCACAGAAACGAAGACCCAACACAGCCATTAAATAAATAAATAAATAAATAAATAACAAAAGTGATTGTTTAAAAAAAAAAAAAAGAAATGGTTTCTTTATTGACTTACATGTATCTAGTAAACAATATTTTAAAGACAACATTTTTATCATCTACTTTTACCTCCTGTAATGATTATTTTCTCTTTCCTTACAATATGTGTGATTGGGAAATTCTATAAGTGAAGCATGCTTTTTTCCTGCTAGGTCAAAACAAAGCATTACAGTAGCCTCTTAATAAATGTCAATTACCTTCCCTTTTCTCTGAGCCTGGAATTATGTTAATAATGTTCTCCTGAATATTTATAGACTCATAGAATGTTTGATCTAGAGAGGAATTTAGAGATAGTCTCACCCAACTCCCTCTAAGAAAGATGAAGACATTGTGGCCCAAAGACTGGAAGTGGCTTGTATGAGGTTGCCCAGCAACTTCACAGTACAGACAAGACCAGAAGCCAAGTGTTGGTGAGAGGGAGCAGCATGAAGAAAGGCTCTGATTTAGGGAGATGACACATTCCTGGAAATGGAAAGAACTGTGCTTCTAGGCTGAAGATTTAGGTAGGTGTCATATTATACAGGGTCATAAAGGCCATATTAGGGACTTACGGAGTAATGAGAGACATTAGATGCTTAAAGACGGATTATGTTGGCATTTTGAGAAAGGTGCATTCTTTTTTCTGTATTATTTCCATTGAGTAATAATATCCTCTACTTCTCAAACGCCCTTACTTTCAGTTCTGGATGCGATGCTGGTCTCTGCAGTCATCTTGCAATACCCTTGTCCTGATGACAATTCCTCCCTCTGCAGCTCTTCCACCACTTCTATTTATCCTCTAAGCTAGAACACTCTGCTTTTAGGTCATTTTCTCCATCAGTTTAAAATAGAGGTAGCTTTTCTTTGCCTAGCTTCTTTACTTCCCCAAGCTTTTCTGTCTGTTCCCATTTCTTGAGTAATCATGCTTCACTTCAGAGTTTTTGTTAGGTTTCATCTAGTCCTTAGACCCTTGACCAGGAATGGATAAAGCGTCTAATACCTTCATTAATCGAACTCTGAAATGCACATTTTTCTGTGAATATCTTCCCCAAATCAGAAGATAGGGAAAAACTCTCTTTGTCTATCAGTGTAGAATTTGCATATCTAACTTTTTGTGGGCATTTACCCTGGTGCTAAGTCCTGACCTTTGCATATTTAACAGCAAGGTGTTTATAGTAATAATTTTCTTTCTTTGTACAAGGTTCACAACACTTTCACTGTCACACCCTAGAAGGTTTAGATTTCATTACTTTAAATCTCTAAAGGCCCAAATGTAATACCAGGATTAGAGAAGGCAATTAGCATTTACAGAGTAGTTGCCGTATAACAGACACTGTGCTATGAAGTTTCCTCATCAGGATGAGTTGAGTCAAAGTGGAATTCAGAATCTAGACTTTGGCAAAATGCATGAGCTGGTGATCCTTCTAGGTATCTTCTTATGAAATAAGTACACAACAGAACTTTTGTATTTTGGGTGAAGGGATGGAGGGCTGGAGGTGGGGAGAAGGAAGATGGGAAGAGAGAAGGAGGAAATGGATGATGCTTGGGGAATGCATGGCCCCCCTCCTCTATTAGCTGGAGGAACTTGTTCTGTGGCTTAAAGAAGAGGTGGTTTCGAAACAATACGTGCAGAAGTTGTACTTGTGAAAGTAATTTTACTCTGGGTAGGAAACAAAAGCCTGCTTCAGAGGCTGGCATAATAAAGTATGGCCCTAAATTGGGAAGAAAACTATTTGCTTCCCAACTCTATCACAAACCATAGTGTGGCTGGAGAGTTTGGGAAAGCTACTAGCTGAGGAGGGCGGGGTCTGGAAATCCTCTGAACGAAAGGAGGAAGAAGAGGTCATGATGAAGTTCCATGGCAAGAACATGATGTAAGACAGAGATGGAGCACACATAAATGACTGAGGGGGTATTGAGGAAAGACTCTGGTCATGCAGGTGGGCTCCAGTAGGCATAAATTTTAATACTATCTCCAAGGAATAGGATCAGGTGACATATATACATCACCATTTAATTCCTTAAAGGGTCTTTTGAAAATAGGTTTATTATCCTCATTTCCAGATGAGGAAGTAAATACTCAGATTAAATAGTTTCTCAAGGTCGCACAGTTCATCAAACGTGGTCCTGGTATTCTAACTCCAAGCCTTGGTAATACCCCACACTGATGTTCCTTAGGACCATACACATTGTTCCTGAGTGCTTGGTACTTGCTTTCCTATGGGTTCAATATTCCAGGTAGGGGTACCCAGAATAGAGTAAAGGGTACCCAACAGCTCAGAATATTTATTTATTCATTTATTTATCAGCTGAAGGGCATCAGAGAATCGCTGGAAGAGTGTAGGCTTTGAAGGCAGGCATACCTGAGCTTAGATCCCAGCGGTGCCATTTACTAGATATAAGTTTTTGTGAAAATTACTTTTCCTCTGTGAGCTTTGGTTTCCTTGTCTGTAAGTGGGAATAATAATACATTCTTTGAATACTGCTGTGAGGCATAAATGAGTTGATAAACCTATATAGCTCATGTTACAGTGCCTAGGACATAGTAGGTTCTCACTTAATGATAGCTGTTTTTATTGTTGGCAGTTCCTGAAGTTTTGCCTGAACTCCTTGCATCCACGAGAGAACCATGTGGAGCACGTCAGTGCAGAATACCAGCAGATCGAATGTTGGTGCTGTCGGTTCTTACTTCATTTTACGTTCTTCCCTAGCATGTCTTTTTTATTTTTGCTTCCATATATAAAATAACATATGGGAGTACATTGTCTTGACTCCTCCTGCTAAGAACCAAACCATCACTTCTTTTTTCTATAAAAGGAAGGGAATGGTACTGACCTGCATCTTTTCTCTTTGGCAAGTACCCACATTGCATGTTTATCGACATTTCAGAGTTCTTTTTTAAAGCACCTCATTCTGTAGCTAGCAAGTGTGTTTCTTTCACTTGAAAGGATATCAAAAAGGCATTCCTGTATAAAATTCACTGAGTTTTTCTTAACTGTGCATTGTCATGACACCATATGGCCATAAATGATTTAGTTTTTCCTGAAAAGTGGTTTTAAATCAAAAATGAAACCTGAAATTCTAAAAAGAATTTGCATACTTGATGAAAAATAAAGGCAATAAAATGTTTAATCTGGCTGTGAGGCATGTACTGGGGTTTCATAAGCAGCCCTTACATAATAAGGAAATACATTTTCATTATGATTGTTGCATTACCAGTGTTATGGGAACTTGGCCTCTTTAGAAAGTGATACAGAAAACTAGAGCATAAATGGCGTTCACCTTAAGATTCAAGCAAATCTGGCACATCTGGAAGATTGTGAAGTAAGACCTGTCCCGATCCATGTAAATGAGGAGCTTAGTGGGAAAACACTTAGACTCAGGGAAGAAATGGAGCAGTGAGGTGGGCTCGAAAGAGAGGAGATAGTCTGATCATAGCACTGTGTACATCATTAACAGGGACCAGGAAGATACATCTGTGTATAACGTTAGAGCAAGCACACACTTAAAGGATAGTTTCACTAAAATCTCTGTGGGAAATTGAAAGTGAGAGGACTCAGCAGCAATGAAAGCAGTAGTGCTGGTAGACTTGGAAAAAGCCATCTTGGCCCAGATGCTGAATGGCATCAGCAGCAGTGCAGGTGCCTTGGAAAGCATCAGCTGACAAAGGACATGCCATCCGCAGAAAGGAGCGCAAGAGGAAAATGGTCACCACTGCCTGGCAGCAGGTAAACAGAAGGATCAGGAAGTGGAGTTCACATGAAACACCCCCTGGGAACTCTTAGAAGTATTTAGGAAACGTTTGAGGTGATTGGAGTTCCTAAGGAATTGATGCAGTGGAAAAAGAGACTACAGTAGTGACTCTAGCTTTACCCCAAGTGGGTATCATAAATTACATGTTAAATTTCTTCCTGCTTAAATAAACTAACAAATAATGCCATGAAAAGCAATCCCTGGCTGTGAACTTTCTTTAACTGGTACAATGCATATCAAAGTGTATCTTAAAGTTTGTTGTGCCACTACCTTGAATTGGTATTGAAGAGGCAACATTGACAAAACACCATAAAAGGGAAAAGTAGAAATAAAAGTACAAGCATCTCAATATTAATTGTTGCAAATGCTAACCAACTGGGAAAAAAAGATTATTCTCAATTTACTGCATCGATTGGATAACATCTGCTCCTTGCAATGACGTTTCATTCTGTGTCTTTCAAGAGGCCGTCCAGTAGCTACAAGCAAGGCTGTGGATGATTCCATCCTGGGGAATTTTTCAGACTTCAGCCATTTTAGGGTAGATTCTAAGCTCCCTGCACGGCCACACAGAATCTCAGGAAAGTTAGATTATTTCTGGGTCAGCGTCTAGAGCTTCACAGCCTACATTTAAAAGAACTGGTCAAAATATTACATCCTTCCCTCACATAGATAATAATTTATTTGTGTCTAATGCCTATTTTTTTCAATTTGTTTCAGTTTGGAGGTCCTTTAGATCTAAAGACATATCAAGACTTGAAGGACCACATAGGGAATGTGTTGGCCATTAAGGGTCTGGAAGAGCTGAAGGTGACACAACTGTATTTAATGAGAGACACAACCAAGGAGTCAGACCGGTGTCCTCAGCATGTGATAAGAAAAGTGTGAAGCCCAAGTGACACCAATTCCAAGCTGTGCGTTCCCAGCTTGGTGCGAGAGCATCTTCTTGCTGAATTCTCTGTGACCAGTTGCGCCTTTGGAGAAGCTTCTCAAAAACTATTATAGATTCATGATTAGGAGTTGGTGTGCTTCAGCCAGGCTTCCTGAGTTTATATCCTGGGTTCTCTACTTCCTTTCTGGGTAAATTTGGGTAAATTATACAAACCCCTCTAAGCCTCAGTTTCTCCACCCTTCAAACGGAATCACACGACCACCTACCTATGTGGTAGGATTTCAGTGAAGGTTGAATAAGTGTTTGGCACATTGTAAGCAATTAATATCTGTAGGCTGTTAATATTTTGTTATAGAAACCAAAATAGACTTCATAGCTAATCCAAAATCAGATATAACCACCAAGAAAAATTTGAACAGAAAATGATATCATACAAAAACCCATGATCATCTATAAGTGTTTTTACCTGAGATAGGATTAACAGTGACAAAAAATAATTTGTGTATCAAGCTATAGAGGTCATAGAAATTCTTTACATATTATCACGTTTGAGAATTATAATTACAGATGGATATACATGGGATTATTAAGGCTAAGTGCAGGGATTGAAACCACACAGTTTGTAAGCGGCAGAGTTGGAAACTGCACTGAGAGTTTCTAACTCCAAAGCCAGTGTTTTCCATTTCATTATTCACCCTCTTAAATTAATCTTTTGAAGTTGGATACGTGCAGGATTTGAACCATCATTGAAAGATGTATTTTGTATCAATAAGTGTTTTCAACACATCTGCTTTTACTCAGACCTTGTGGCTTTTCTAGTATTGGTGCATGAAAAGTTGTCACCAATGCCAAAGTTATGGGAAGTTCATGACACTGTGATTTCTGGGGCCAATGGTTAAAATGTCACTCAGGGTAGGCTAAAGAGTTGGTTGGTTCAGGGAACCTGGGAGCAGGGGAAAGACTGAATCTGTCAGGACTCATGTTATTTCAGAAAAGTATAGCAAAGCTTATAATCTAATCAAAAATAGCTTCAAGGTTATCAAAAGCAACAAAAGTCTGAGAAACTGCCATAGTTAAAAAAAAAGACAACAACAACAAAAAACTAAGGAAACATTGTGGCTAAATGTAAGATGCCATCCTGGATGGGATCCTGGAACAGAAAAAAGGAGATGAGGAAAGAACTAGTAAAATGTACCAGTGTTGGTTTCTGTCTTTTGGCAAGTGCATCATCGTCGTGTAAAATGATGCCGTTGGGGGAAACTGGATGAGGGATATGTATGACTGCTCTGTACCATCTTTGCAACTGTTCTATCTTTGTAACTGTTCTGTAAATCTAAAATTATTCCAAATTCCAAAGTAAAAACGTTATTAAAATTGAAAAAAAAAATCCCTTTGATGGGGTCTGAGATAAATGAATTCTGCATAATCCAGGTCATGGTAAAAAAAGACTTCAGAGTACTCCCTCTTTTTAAAATTTCTATTCAATATTAGGGTCACACAAAGTCATCCTTGAATCATCCTTCCCGCCACACACACTTTTTATGATTTGCCTTCCGAATCTCTGACTTGCCTTGATCTATCTTCTGAAAATGGAAAAGTAATCAGAGATGCTTGTGATTCTCGATGGAGGCTCTGAGTACCTCCCCATAAGGGTTTCTTGGGCTGTTGCTAGTACACGCATGGAGTGAGTAATCACTTACAGAGAGCCTACTGTTTCCCAAGCACAGTTTTAGGTGCTGGGGACACAAACAGAAGCAAAATAAAATCTTTGACCTTAAGAAGGACTTGCTCTAGTTGGGTAAGTAGTTACAGAACAGAGAATTACAATACATAGAGATGCAGAAAGGATATGAGGGGAGCCTAGAAAAGGAGAAAAGATGACTCATACAGTCTGAAGGAGAAGGTCAAGGTGAAGATCCTGGCGGAAGCTACCTCTGAACTGAGTCTTAATACAGTGTTTCCAGGAGGGAGGATGATCGCTGAGGAGGTGGGCAGGGAAGAGAAAGTCTACAGGCAGTGGACAGTGTATCCAGGGCATTCTGATAAAAAAAAATCAGATGCTTGCTGGCACTGGAGTGTGGAGAAAGAGACAGAGAACAACAGGCAATGAAGCTACTGGGACAAGCAACGCCCTAAAGCTGGAGGAGTTTACATGCGATGGTGTGCAGTTTAGATTTGACTTTTTAGGAAAGGGAGCAGGCTTCACCTCTGGTAACTAACTTCAAACCTAGTTACCATTCTCAACCATTTTTTGTTCAGTCTTCATAATCTGTTTAATCTTAATAAAAAGCATCTTTATTGCTGCATACTTGTTTTGGAGATCCAGATAGAGCAAATCTGGTTAAGGACATAGGATTTAGAGTCATAATCTACCTGCTCATAAGTCTCTTCTCTACCATCTCTGTGCCTTTCAACTGGTTGGACCTCTATTTTCTCATCTGTAGAATGGGTGTTATAATAATACAATCTATTTCATTTAGTCACTGGGGTGGGGGGATTAAGTGAGATACGGTGCGTGGTATGGAGAAAGCGCTCAGGCTTTCCCATGACATACATCATGGGGTGTGTCATATGACTGAGCAGTTAGAGGGTGCACGCCAGAGCCAAGGTATCCTGGCTTTGTCACTTACTGATTGTGTGACCTTGAGCAAATTTCTTAACTCTGTACCTAAATCTCCTTCGGTAAGACGAGCATTATTTTGTTTTAAGGGTTGGACAAGCAAATATTTATTTGTAGAGTGCTGAGATCAGTGCCTGACACATAGGTTGGTTATGAGCTGATTATATGAATCTATGCACAGGGTAAGCACTCACAAACTGTTACCTATTTTTTTCATTTAAAAAAAATTTTTATTGAAGTGTAGTTAATTTACAATGTGTTAGTTTCAGGCATACAGCATATACATTCAGTTATACATACATATAATCTATTCTTTTTCAGATTCTTTTCCCTTATAGGTTATTACAAAATATTGAGTATAGTTCCCTGTGCTATACAGTAGGGCCTTGTTGGTTATCTATTTTATATATAGTAGTGTGTATACGTTTTAATCCCAAAGTCCTAATTTATCCCTCCCCCTCCTTCCCCTTCCATAACCGTAATTTTCTTTTCTCTGTCTGTGGGCCCATTTCTGTTTTGTAGCTATTCTTATTATGACCTGAAACTAGAGCCTAATGGCCTTGGCCAGCTCAGGTAAGGAATGAAGACCTTACCTTGAGGTCCGCCACAAAACTATCAGGAAAGCAGTTTTTGGTTTTTGTGGGTTTTGGCTCAGGCCTACCAGCAGAGGTCGTCAATTACCTCCTAGCCCTGCTATTGTTGACCCTTGTTTAAAATAAGAACAAAAAAAAGTATCTAAAGAAAAATACAAGCAATTTACCACAAATCTCCCGAAGTTTCATTCTGATTTTAAGAGAGCTTTGTCGAGTTTGAGAGTTTGACTACTTCTGCTCCAGAACTTCATTTATGTCTTAGTAGGATTTTATATCAGTTATCCTAACAGGAGAAGCCACTCCAGTTTTGAAGCACAGTTATGTTACAGGATCACAAATGGCTCAGATGTATATATATATATATATATATATATATATATATATATATATATATATATATATATTGCATTTGTTTACAATTGAAGTTTGAATAGATTCAGACAAAAATGAGATGAAAAAAATTTCCCAACATATTCACATATAATTACTAACAAAGAAACCCTTTCAATTGTGTTCCTTTTATTTGGGGCCTAGCATACAGATAATTATTGCCTCGGATATTGACATGTACTGAACCATATAAAAATAATTCTTCAAAGATACACTCTACAAAACCATTGGCAACATGAACAGGACTCTTGTCACAAATCCAGACTGACAGGTCATTCCTTGGCATTTTCACACAATATTGAAAATCAGCCTGAACTGGCAGGTGTAAAGTTCCTAGATTCTCACTTGACAGAATAATTCAGTACTGATAGTGTGTGACTGATAATAGGCAAAAGGTGTGCAACAGACAGCAGCATCAAAAGAAAGAATATAATTTTATTCAAGAGCAGCTAAAAATATAAATATTTTTATATTAAGTTCTCAACAACAATGCACATGGAATTCCAATTACCTGAATATAGCAGATGATCTTGAAAAAAATCTCAAAGCAAACTCAGAAAAACCTCTCAACACATGCCTCTCCAGGCTTCTCTCACTTCCTGGCTGGCAAATATTTATGAAGGCAAAAACTTGCACGTCCGTCTTCACATAAATGCTAGCTCCTTTATCCCTCCAACGGTGCTCACTCAAGAGATAAGCACACCACCACCTCTGCAATCTCTTGCTTGCTTATGATGTTCTGTAATAATTCCAAATCAATAATGGACTTCATCTTTCTTTCTCCTTCATCAGGAAGAAGAGAGGTTAGTTCAGTAACCATTTAGAAAACTCACTTGGTGAATGAACTTCTTTTGTAACTAAGCCCCCAAAAGATCCCCTGGAGCCCCTTGGGTCAGAGGTGGCCATCTGATATCACCTAATCAACAGGTGACCCAACTACCCTCAGTCTAGCTGTGTTCCCAAGAGCTTTTTACCCAATTGATCCTCCAAAGATGTATCCTACGACAGTGCTTCTCAAATTCTAACATGCATGCCCATCACCTGGGTTCTTGTTAAAATGCAGGCTCTGATTCAGCAGGTCTGTTATGGGGCTTGAGATTCTACATTTCCATTCAATTCCTAGGAGATACTGATGCAACTGGTCCAAGGACCACACTTTGAGTAACAAGGCTCTAAAAGATTCAGAATAACTCAAGATACTAGAGAAGGCATCTGCCTGAATTCTATCAACATGTTTATTTGCATAATAACATGAATCCCCAATGTATTAAAACATTCTTAGTCTCAGAAAAGGGGAATGGAGTGCAACTTCTGCTTTTGGCAGATAGGTTGAACTGAAAAAGTGGTTATGTTTATCCTTTTTAGAGAAAAAGAGACATGTAAGGAACAACAGGATCCAACCAAGAGAATTTTCCTGAATAATCCAGAGCCCATACCGAATGTACAGGCAACAGAATTTGTCTTCCCTTTGCTGGATAAGGAAACTCTCTGCTCCAGGTTGGAAGGTGTCATGAGACAACTCCATCCCCTCCCAGATGCCACAGAGACTGACACTAATATTTATGTTGAGGTTAAGTGTTTAATTTTGCAGGAATAAATTAAGGCATGAAATTAGGAATAGTTAGCATTGCTTTAATTATAAATCAAATGACTTATGAAGTCATTCACAGAAAACAAGTCTTTCAAATTAGGACATTCCATTAGCAGGAAAAAACATTTCACTGCAAAATGTATTAAATATTAGGTAAACTCTCTGGATTGCCTAATGGTACCTGATGTCTACCTTCTGGCTCCATTGCTCCTGAGTGTCTCCAAGTCGACTGGCACATCAGGAGCTCACAAAGAAAGCTGAGGGCTCCTCATGTCTTCCAAGATTGCCATGAGGACCCCGGAGTTGCATTGTGATCATTCCTCGACCTCGACGTGGCATTCTTTTGTCAATTACTTTCTCTGGCTCTATTTGTTTGTACTTGTTAATGTGTTCAATTCAATCCAGCAAACATGTATTGAGCATTATTATCAGACTCTGGGGGACATAGAGATAAATAAGGCTTGATTTCTATATTCATGGTGCTGATCACCATGTAGACTGTTTCATAAACGTTATGATGTTGGAATGTATGCTACTGTTGTTGTGTTGTTTTTCTCACTCACTGGTGTGTAGGCTCCTTGAAAGCCAAGGTCTTTTCTTAAGCATCTTTGTGTCCAGTATCTGTGGAGTTCCTAGGCAGGAAATCAGAGTAGGACTCCAGGAGAGATGGACACCTTTGCCACACCCACTTTCCATCATGACCACAATCTCCCCTCAGGGTTTACCTACTCATGGGGAAGCCTGGCGCCCAGCCCCGGGCAGTGAGGTAGAAAGAGGAACCTTGACAAAAAAGCTTCACCTTCTCTCAACCCCAGAAAAGAGTACTATTTTTTTCTTTTAAGTTTTTTTCAGCTAACAATTTAAAAAAAAAATTATTTTATATTGGCACATAGTTGATTAACAATGTTGTGTTAGTTTCGGGTACACAGCAAAGTGATTCAATTATACATATCCATGTATCTATCTTTTTTCAAACTTTTTTCCCATTTTGGTTATTACAGAATATTGAGCAGAGCTCCCTGTGTTATACAGTAGGCCCTTGTTGGTTTTCTATTTTAAATATAGTAGTGCGTATATGTCAAGAGTACCTTTAATTTAATCTTGTATTTTCTTTGCCAAAATGTAAGACATCGATATAACACACTATTCTAAAAACCTTACAAATATTAACTTATTTAATCTGAATAATAAGACTATGAAGTAAACTCCTCTTTTAGAACGGAGCAGAATGAGTCACAGAGAGTTTAAGTAATTTGTTCAAAGTCACTCAGTCTTTTGAAGAACTGTATAGTAATGACTCGGGACTTCATCCTCTGGCATTAAATTTATGGACATCAAGAAAGTCAAAAGGAAATGTAGAGCTAAATCCATCTCAATGTATGCAATATTTCTTGCACTCCATTCTTCCAGGTCTTTCTTACAGGAAAATTAAATTTTCCTATAAGAAATATTTTTGGATTTGATTCCACTTTTAATACAAATTACACCTTCTGAGGATATAGGCCCCAAATCAACTGTGAATCTGCCCTGTGTAATCCTTGATGCCCTCCAATTGCCTTGTTGGTTTATGTGGTTATTGGACTAATATGTGTGCCCACACTAGATGGAAGCTTCATGAGGACAGGGTGCTTATATCCCCAAGGCCAACACAATGCTCAATCCACAGGAGAGAATCAGGGATTTTTGTTGAAGAAAAATGAATTAATTCCCATTTTACGAATGAGCAAACTGAAAGCCAGAGAGATGAGAAATGACTTGCCCAAGCTGGTGCAACTCAAATGAAATATATTGAGGAAAGCTTTGAATCTGGTTCTTCCCTACTTTGAATCCCATTTTCCACTCCATACCACATTTTACCAATACATTATCCACCCATTAATGAGAGCATTTATTTCCTGAATGGAGTCATTGCAGTATTTACGGAATGCAAGTAATACATATGAGATACTAAGACATGAATTGGAGGATATTTTGACATATTGAAGGTTGTTGTAACATTTATATGTAGTAAATGGTCTTTTTTTTTTTTTTTTAACACATCCCTCATTGAAATTGCAAGAGTTTTGAAAATGCTCCCAGTCAAGTACCTCAGGCTGCAAATTTGTTTAAATGTAGTAAAGTTCTTTTATTCTTTAGTATGTTCTTTGCTGGTAACAGTGTCTTTCACCTAGTAGGAATGTAGTCCATATTTGAGGAACTGAATTGAAAAGAATACCTGGGAAGCAAAACCTTCTTTATGTTTAAGATATTGTTGATGGAAAAGATGTATAATGCTGAGGCTTGGTGTTGGTTGATCAGTCTTCTTTTTGATTTTATAAAGCCATTTTCATATCTGAAAATGATATTCCTAATAAGGTCATAGCAAAAAACAGCACCAGTCTTTCTATTAATGGCTTAGGAATAATTTAAATAGAAGACAGCACAGTATTACATTGTTAAACTTTATTCCAGAATTATAAGAAATATGTTATTAGACTTAAAGTCTAAGCTGAAGAATTCTCCTCTGGAAGACATTTTCTGATTAGACCTGAATTGTTTTTCTATGTCACCACAAAGACAATGCAAATGCTGGTTAAAGCAATTAAAACTTTCCTTTGTTTGCAGAAAGAGATGTACCCAGATATGGCTTTTTGTTTGTAGACATCTTAATAAACACTAGCAGACTGAAATAAAATCTGTCATCAGTTATATTTTTCTCTTAGACAAACTGCCTACTTCACATACATATTAAGCAAGATTTGTTACCAAGGCTTCCTTCTATTTCTATTTGTTGTTGTAAAATGGTAAATGTAGAAATAACACTAGATCTATCAATTTGATAATATAATGCAATACATCTGGCAGCTGAACAGAAAAAAAAATGTAATGACATATTTGGCAGAGTGAATGGTTTTTATTATGGGTTTTTTCTTTCTTTTTTTTTTTAAACACAATTGTGCCATTTGTTGTAGACTAATGTCAAGGAATATAAAGTATTATTGGGAATGCAGAATTTAGCTTTTGTAGAACATAAATTGACTGCCATGTAAATAGAACCATCAGTTTCATTGCTTGTTAAACATTTATTTACTGAAATGCTTTGAATAGGAAAGCTTGCTAAAGGGAACCATACCTGTTTTTAGCTGTATATTGCAGAATTCTTTTATAAATTTAGTTTTTCTTCTGTTTTCATATTTACAATTTAACATTAAGCTCTACTGTAGAATATTGTAAGACTAATTCTCTAGATTATGTGGGATAATCAATTCTAAAAATGACTAGGGTAACTGAAATTTTATTTGCTTTAATAGCATTATGAAGCCATAATTTTTTTAAAAAATAGACTATTTAGGAGCAGAAAAGAATATCCTCAATTCATTCATTCACTCTTATGTTCATCAAACTTTTCTTGACTGCTATGTGTCAGACATTGGGCTGGCTTCTGGGAACATAGATGTGAATGAGCCATGAGAAGCTCAGCCTTGCTGGGAAGATACACACATATAATGCATTGGATATTGCAATAGAGAAGCTTGCAGTATATGCCCATAATACATATATGAAAACAAATCAGGGTAAGACATTATAAATGATTTTAATTTCATTTCCATTTACAGGAAATATAAAAAAGATGATGAGTATGAAGTGATATGTTATAATCCCTGAGCTCTTATGGCCTGGAGAGTGTTAAATTGCGCTACTCAGAAAGTATTATCATAGGGCTGCCTGCATGGGGATTGGCTTGAGGACTCAAAAAAAGGGCAAATCTTCCTTGTAAATAGACTTTGAAACACCAACTCCAGTTTTCCCTGGGCCCAGGAGCATGCTAATGGAGCCGAAAGAATCCAGTCACTGATAGAGAGATGGCAAATATTAAGGACAGAAAGGCACAGAAAGTAGCCACGTTACACAATCATCCACAAAGATTAAGAACTATACGTGACCACAAGTTGGGCCTTGAAGAAGTGCACACAGAAGGATGAGAATCAAGTGAGACCCAAGAAGACAATCCAGTTTTTGCCTAAAAACAATCCCCTTAGACATAGCAGAAAAGATTATGATATCCCTTCATGAGAAGAGATAAAATGTGATTACCAGAGCTCAGTGTGTACCTTTCTTAGTTTTCTGGGTGTAATGATGTAGAAAAGTTATATAGTAATTTCAGAATATGGGTTCCCTGATTCTCAAAAATTCTTTTGATATCTTCATAAACTCTCGAGGAACATAAACCATCAATGTAGAGATATATGAAAATGAGTTGACATCTTCTTGTAGTAGAGTCCAGATTTCATGTGCCAATTTGAGAAAAATCAGAAAAATGAACATCAGTACAGAATGCTGTAAAGGGCTTATCTATTTGAGCATGCCATACATTTCCTCTTTCATAGCAGGAAGTGAAGGAGAGATACAGAATTTATCTGATTTACTTTATCAATATACTTTATCTGGAAAATTTAATTTTCCACCCAAAGTTTATGCTTAAATGAACATAAGCACTACAGAGTTATTCTGGTTATCTTCTAGAGCTGAAATTTCTGTCCTTCCAACAGTGTGATGGTTGAGCAGGAGGGCAGGATGGGACCAGAAGTTATGTCACACCTGTCTCACCACTGCTGGATCATGGACAGGTACATATCCCTCAACCTCAGGGTTTTTCATCTGTAAATTGAAGCAAATAAAACTGGCACCTACCTCAGAGGCTGTGGTCAGGGGACAAAAAAATAACACTATTGTTAATTTTTTGTAGTAATTTTTGAGGCAACTGATTAAGTAATATGAAATAAGTGAAAAAAAAACCTTTAAAACTGAAGTGTGCTCTGTGCTTATGAGTTGCTACTATCTAAATGTTACTTCTACAGGAAAAAGTTCAGTGTTATGGTCATTTATTTGTAAAACCAGAGATAGTAGAGTTCAGTTATAAATTAGATGACATTATACATGCAAACATTAGGAGAGTCCCTGGAACTTGTAGAGTATCTTAAATGCCATTGATTTAAACTGAATATAAATTTGTTAAGAATATAATATATACATATCTTACTTCTAAATACAAATCCCCCTATGAGCATTCATGTCTTTGTTCATTGGCAAACTTCTTTTAGCTGTCCATCAAAATTAAACAAACAGAAGGAGTACCTCCCAGAACTTCTGCTGCCAGTGTCCGTGTCCTCATGGTGAGCCCCAGCCACCCCACAGCCTCTGCAGGAAACTCTCCAGCACTAGCAGATATTATAAGAGGAGACAGGCAGAGGGCAGACAGCAGAAGCAAGAAGACTACAATCCTGCAGCCTGTGGAATGAAAACCACATTCACAGATATAGACAAAATGAAAAGGCAGAGGACTATGTACCAGAAGAAGGAACAAGATAAAACCACAGAAAAACAACTAAATGAAGTGGAGATAGGCAACCTTCCAGAAAAAGAATTCAGAATAATGTAAGTGAAGATGATCCAGGGCCTTGGAAGAAAAATGGAGGCAAAGACTGAGAAGATGCAAGAAATGTTTAACGAAGACCTAAAAGAATTAAAGAACACCTAGAAGAATTAAAGAACAAACAAACAGAGATGAACAATACAATAACTGAAATGAAAAATACACTAGAAGGAATCAGTAGCAGAATAACTGAGGCAGAAGAACAGATAAGTGACCTGGAAGACAGAATGGTGGAATTCACTGCCATGGAACAGAATAAAGAAAAAAGAATGAAAAGAAATGAAGACAGCCTAAGAGACCTCTGGGACAATAATAAATACACCAGCATTCACATTATAGAGGTCCCAGAAGGAGAAGACAGAGAGAGAAGGAACCCAAGAAAATATTTGAAGAGATTATAGACAAAAACTTCCCTAACAAGGGAAAGGAAATAGCCACCCAAGTCCAGGAAGTGCAGAGAGTCCCAGTCAGGATAAACCTAAGGAGAAGCACACCAAGACACACAGTAATCAAATTGACAAAAATTAAAGACAAAGAAAAATTATTAAAAACAATAAGGGGAAAACGACAAATAATATACAAGGGAACTCCCAAAAGGTTAACAGCTGATTTCTCAGCAGAAACTCTACAAGCTGGAAGGGAGTGGCACGACATATTTAAAGTGATGAAACGGAAGAACCTACAACCAAGATTACTCTACCCAGCAAGGATCTCATTCAGATTCAACAGAGAAATGAAAAGCTTTAAGACAAGCAAAAGCTAAGAGAATTCAGCACCACCAAACCAGCTCTACAACAAATGCTAAAGGAACTTTGCTAAGTGTGAAACACAAGAGAAAAAATGACCTACAAAAACAAACCCAAAACAATTAAGAAAATAGGAACATACATAGCGATAATTACCATATGTGAATGGATTAAATGCTCCAACCAAAAGACATAGGCTCGCTGAATGGGTACAAAAACAAGGCCCATATATATGCTGTCTACAAGAGATCCACTTCAGACCTAGGGACACATAAAGACTAAAAGTGAGGAGATGGAAAAAGATATTCCATGCAAATGGAAATCAAAAGAAAGCTGAAGTAGCAATACTCATATCAGAGAAAATAGATTTTAAAATAAACAATGTTACAAGAGAAAAGGAAGGACACTCTACAATGATCAAGGGATCAATAAAGCAAATGCTAACAGCTATAAAAGAGGAAATCAACAGTAACACAATAATAGCGGGGGACTTTAACACCTCACTTACACCAATGGACAGATCATCCAGACAGAAAATTAATAAGGAAACACAAGCTTTAAATGACACAAGAGACGAGATAGATTTAATGGATATTTATAGGACATTCCATCTGAAAACAGCAGATTACACTTTCTTCTCAAGTGCACAAAGCACATTCTCCAGGCTAAATCACATCTTGGGTCACAAATCAAGCCTCGGTAAATTTAAGAAAATTGAAATCATATCAAGCATCTTTTCTGACCACAACGTTATGAGATTAGAAATAAATTACAGGGAAAAAAACATTAAAAACACAAAAACATGGAGACTAAATGATACGTTACTAAATAACCAAGAGATCACTGAAGAAATCAAAGAGGAAATCAAAATATACCTAGAGACAAATGACAATGAAAACATGACAATCCAAAACCTACGGGATGCAGCAAAAGCAGTTCTAGGAGGGAAGTATATAGCAATGCAATCCTACCTCAAGAAACAAGAAAAGTCTCAAATAAACAATCTAACATTGCACCTAAAGGAACTAGAGAAAGAAAAACAAACAAAACCCAAAGTTAGTAGAAGGAAAGAAATCATAAAGATCAGAGCAGAAATAAATGAAATAGAAACAAAGAAAACAATAGCAAAGATCAATAAAACTAAAAGCTGGTTCTTTGAGAAGATAAACAAAATTGATAAGCCATTAGCCAGACTCATCAAGAAAAAGAGGGAGAGGACTCAAATCAATAAAATCAGAAATGAAAAAGGAGAAGTTACAACAGACACCGCAGAAATACAAAACATCCTAAGAGACTACTACAAGCAACTTTATGCCAATAAAATGGACAACCTGGAAGAAATGGACAAATTCTTAGAAAGGTATAACCTTCCAAGACTGAATCAGGAAGAAACAGAAAATATGAACAGACCAATCACAAGTAATGAAATTGAAACTGTGATTAAAAATCTTTCAGCAAACAAAAGCCCAGGACCAGATGGCTTCACAGGTGAATTCTATCAAACATTTAGAGACGAGCTAATACCCATCCTTCTCAAACTCTTCCAAAAAATTTCAGAGGAATGAACATACCCAAACTCATTCTATGAGGCCACCATCACCCTGATACCAAACCAGATAAAGATACTACAGAAAAAGAAAATTACAGACGAATATCACTGATGAATATAGATTCAAAAATCCTCAACAGAATTCTAGCAAACAGAATCCAACAACACATTAAAAAGATCATAACCATGATCAAGTGGGATTTATCCCAGGGATACAAGGATTCTTCAATATACACAAATCAATCAATGTGATACACCATATTAACAAACTGAAAAATAAAAACCAAATGATCATATCAATAGATGCAGAAAAAGCTTTCGACAAAATTCAACAGCCATTTATGATAAAAACTCTCCAGAAAGTGGGCATAGAGGGAACCTACCTCAACATAATAATGGCCATATATGGCAAACCCACAGCAAACATCATTCTCAGTGGTGAAAAACTGAAAGCATTTCCTCTAAGATCAGGAACAAGACAAGGATGTCTACTCTCACCACTATTATTCAACCTAGTTTTGGAAGTCCTAGCCCCGGCAATCAGAGAAGAAAAAGAAATAAAAGGAATCCAAATCGGAAAAGAAGTAAAACAGTCACTGTTAGCAGGTGATATGATATTATACATAGAGAATCCTAAAGATGCTACCAGAAAACTACTAGGACTAATCAATTAATTTGGTAAAGTAGCAGGATACAAAATTAATGCACAGAAATCTCTTGCATTCCTATACACTAATGATGAAAAATCTGAAAGAGAAATTAAGGAAACTCTCCCATTTACCATTGCAACAAAAGGAATAAAATACCTAGGAATAAACCTACCTAAGGAGACAAAAGACCTGTATGCAGAAAACTATAAGACACTGATGAAAGAAATTAAAGATGATACAACGGAGAGATATACCAAGTTCTTGGATTGGAAGAATCAACATTGTGAAAATGACTATGACACCCAAAGCAATCTACAGATTCAGTGCAATCCCTATCAAACTACCAATGGCATTTTTCACAGAACTAGAACAAAAAATTGCACAATTTGTATGGAAACTCAAAAGATCCCAAATAACCAAAACAATTTTGAGAAAGAAAGACGGAGCTGGAGAAATCAGGCTCCCTGCCTTCAGACTATACTACAAAGCTACAGTAATCAAGACAGTATGGTACTGGCACAAAAACAGATATATATAGATCAATGGAACAGGATAGAAAGCCCAGAGATAAACCCATGCACCTATGGTCACCTTATCTTTGATAAAGGAGGCAAGAATATACAGTGGAGAAAAGACAGCCTCTTCAATAATTGGTGCTGGGAAAACTGGACAGCAACATGTAAAAGAATGAAATTAGAATACTTCCTAACACCATACACAAAAATAAACTTAAAATGGATTAAAGACCTAAATGTAAGGCCAGACACTATAAAACTCTTAGAGGAAAGCATAGGCAGAACACTTTATGACATAAATCACAGCAAGATCCTTTTTGACCCACCTGCTAGAGAAATGGAAATTAAAAACAAAAATAAATAAATGGGATCTAATGAAACAAAAGCTTTTGCACAGCATTGGACACCATAAACGACGAGAAGACAACCCTTAGAATGGGAGAAAATATTTGCAAACAAAGCAACTGACAAAGGGTTAATCTCCAAAATATACAAGCAGCTTATGCAGCTCAATATCAAAAAAAACAAACAACCCAATCCAAAAATGGGCAGAAGACCTAAATAGACATTTCTCAAAAGAAGATACACAGAGTGGCAACAAAAACATGAAAGGATGCTCAACATCACTAATCATTAGAGAAATGCAAATCAAAAGTACAATGAGTTATCACCACACACTGGCCAGAATGACCATCATCAGAAAATCTACAAACGTCAAATGCTGGACAGGGTGTGGGGAAAACGGAACCCTCTTGCACTGTTGGTGGGAATGTAAGTTGATACAGCCACTATGTAGAACAGTATGGAGGTTCCTTAAAAAACTAAAAATAGAACTACCATATGACCCAGCAATCCCACTACTGGGCATATACCCTGAGAAAACCATAATTCAAAAAGAGTCATGTACCACAATGTTCATTGCAGCTCTATTTACAATAGCCAGGACATGGAAGCAACATAAGTGTCCATCGACAGATGAATGGACAAAAAAGATGTGGCACATATATACAATGGAATATTACTCAGCCATAAAAAGAAACAAAATTGAGTTATTTGTAGTGAGGTGGATGGACATAGAGGCTGTCCTACAGAGTGAAGTAAGTTGGAAAGAGAAAAACAAATACCGTATGCTAACACATATATATGGAATCTAAAAGAAAAAAGCTTCTGAGGAACCTAGGGGCAGGACAGGAATAAAGACGCAGAGGTAGAGAATGGACTTGAGGACACGGGGAGGGGAAAGGGTAAGCTAGGATGAAGTGAGACAGTGGCATGGACATATATACACTACCAAATGGAAAATAGATAGCCAGTGGGAAGCAGCCACATAGCACAGGGAGATCAGCTCGGTGCTTTGTGACCACCTAGAGGGGTGGGATAGGGAGGGTGGGAGGGAGACGCAAGAGGGAAGACATATGGGGATATATGTATATGTATAGCTGATTCACTTTGTTATAAAGCAGAAACTAACACACCATTGTAAAGCAATTATACTCCAATAAAGATGTTAAAAAAATTTTTATAAATAAATTTGTTACATGATTGAGTATATGTCATTTTCACATTCTCATCGCTTTGTAAAATGTGACTATAATGGGAGTTATAAAAGAAATGCATACGAAATGCAATCAGAACTCAGCGAATGCAGTAGCTAAGTCTGGAAGTCAAGGAATGCGTCACCGTAAAGATACCATTTGTGTTAGGGTTTGGATGATGATTAGGAGCTTAAGAAGAGAAAAAAGCTTGGGCAAGAAGCCTGGGCAGGGAGAAGGAAGGGGGAACAAGGAGTGTAAAGATAAAGGTACACATGGCCTATGAAGATATTTTATCCCTGGGTTTTTCCAAAACCAAATAAAGATTTGCTGGCAGCTAGTTTATTTTGTAAAGCAAATAGGTGGAACATGAGTGGAAGAAAAGGAATTGTAAAGTGGGAAGGAGAAAACGCCAATCCAAAAGTGCATTCCTAAGCTCCTTACCACCGTGGGCAATGGGAGCTCAAGCCCCTTCTGGACCCTCAGAGGAACTTGTGGACTGTACTCCAGATTTCTCTTCTCAGCATGTGGAACAGGGCTCTATTTACTGCCCCCCAAGGTTACGTGTTGCCCCAGGTGTGTTAACTCCCTTGGTTGAACAGATTCTCATGGGTGTGTCAAGTGCAGGTGGCAGAGAAACCTCGGGGTGGAAGTAAGAGATATTCTGGGCAGTGGAAGCAAGATGTTGGGGAATAACTTTGCACAACTGGTTGCTGCAATAGAGGCTGGAGTGAAATGTCAGATCAAAGTGATGTGAGGCTGAGTAGAATATATATCAATATATAAGGTAAGAATAAGTTGTCTGATATATAGACAGAAAATGTGGGTGTAAAATTCAGAGAGAAAATCTACCAAGTTAGGTTGTGGGTCTATTGTGAAGGACAAAAAAACTGCTTTGTAAAAGCAGCTTGATCCTGTAGTCAATTAAGAAGATCAAGGTTTTTAAGAGAGAAAACTGACTCAATTGTATTTGTGGCTTAATGAGATAATACTGGTGTTTGTAGTTGTTTATTTGGCAAATGTATAAAACCTTCCTTCATACCAAGCACTGTGCTAATTCTTGCGCATATTATGAAAAACAAGAGGAACAAGATGATCCTGCCTTCCCAGGTCTTCCAGCCTATGGAGGAAGACAAATTCACAGGCCGTTGCAATCAACCGGGATAAGTTTTAGAACAGGACATATGGGTGCCATTGGAGCCCACAGCAGGAGTCCTTGGAGTAGTCTATGGAGTTCAGAGAAGGCTTTCTAGCAGAGCTGACACTAACCTGATATTGAAGGGTGAGTGGAGTCAGCTGTATGGGAGAGGAAAAGAGGAATGGCCCCAGAGGGCCCGGCACTGCCAGAAGGAACAGAGGGAAATAAGCACGGTGGGTCCAAGGAACTGAAGGTAGTTTGGCAGGGATTCTGAGTGGCATGTGACTGAAGAGGTGCTGGGAGATCCCTGGAGAGGTAGAGAGGGACTAGCTTGTACAGCGCTTTTGAAGATTCTAAAAAAACAGTCAAGAATCACTGAACTAAATGAACAAAAATATTGTGAATCATCCTTGTTCTTTAGTGCAAATAAGTTTAACTTTTATTTAGATCCCACCTACATGTTCCAAGCCATATTTTCAGCAAATTAACCTTTGGCAGATAGAAAGGAGCCAGTTTTCCCAGTTCTGAGCTCACCAGAGTGGACACTTATGTACCCACCTCACAACCCACTGGGTGGGCTCTCTCCTCCAAGGCTGGGATCACATCGCACACAATGGAAAATGGCATCCCATAGGACTCTTGAAAAGGATGCTGAAATTTTTATAATAATAATTTTCAAAGACCACTGCAATCTGTCACTCTTTTATTCCACCCTTCTTTTATCCCATATAACAAGCAGGCCTTCCCTGACTTGTTTCATATTTGTTTCCTATTTTATCATCTTTGTCTTGTATCTATAAATAGAATAAATCTGCTCTTTTCTTGGTGACTCTGGGTGTTTGTTATCTACTTCTATGTTTCCTGGGGGAAAAATATGACACACAACTCTGAGACAGGAAATGTCTCTCTGCTACATTTTAGAACTATTAGAGATTCACAAAGGGTCACGTGGAAGACGAGACTGTTTGCTTTGCATCGACTGTAGTTTACAAGAGCAAACGCACTGCTCCAGGAATGTTGGAAATGTATGTGATGTTAAATTTGAGGTCATCTTCTCACTTGTCAGAACATGGCTTCTTGTCCGAAATTCCAAAACTTTAGAGGCCTGTGAAATACCTGGAGAGGTTCCAAGGGAGAGCAATGAAAGTGATAAAGGATTTGAAGGCTAATACCTTTGAGGGAAGGCTGAGAGAGCAAGAATTATTTCTCCTCTAAATGAGAAGTCAGAGATAATTTAAAAATCTTCAAGAATATGAAAGGTTTTACGGGTAGAGCAATGGTGTCCAAACCTAGGGAAGTTTGAGCAGTGGGGCCTGGGCACAGTGAAGGCATGCTGGCAGGGAGGGTTGCTGTGTGCTGGCATGGGGTATTTCACTGCAGAACCCCCTTCTTCTGAGGCCCAGAAGATTCGATATTATCTAGCAGTGAGGTGTCATGTACTGCCTTATGTGAGCATTGGGGTAAAATAAATGACTTCTAAAAATCTCTAAATTCAGTAGTTTTCAGGTTTTTAAAAGGTCTTCCATTTGAAAGGACTCTGAGGGCAAATTAATTATTAGCCAAGAATTTATTCTTACACTTCCTAGAAATAGTAGCACATCCTGATTATATACTGGTAATATCTGCAACCAGAATTCCAGAAGCTCCTATCATATTACCAGTTTACCAGAATTATACATAATTATACACAATACACATATACACAATACATACACAATATACAATCATCATACTACCAGTCTTTATACAGTACTTTCAAAAATATTTCTATTCCTATATTCCTTAGGTCATCTCTATTCTGTTTATCTCTTACAGTCCGATGAGATACTGTTGTCCTGAGCCATCTCAGCCTTTCACTCTCAAAACTGAGGATGATAAATATATAGTCTAATAATTCAGTTGAAATAGACATTCTTCCATTTCAGTAGCAGAATCTATGCAGAGAGACACCTGCACATTTTGGGATGTATACGAAGTTATAATTTTATGACAGACAGCAGCATAGCATTCCATTTACAATCCTTTTACAAAGGTGGGTGATAACAGAGGCTAGGACGATACAATAAAATACTATGTCTGCAATAAAAAGTCAGACTTCACTCGCCTGAAATGGGCTCGTGCAGATCACTATATCTCTGTTTACGGGGAATTTTAAGATAGTCACAAAACAAAACTGCCAAGCATGAAAGAATAATTTCTTTAGCAGCTGTTCAGGAAGGTCAAAAACACAGAAACTACTGAAGGTTACAAAAATATAGCTAGAACTCTTGGGAGTTGAGCTCCATTGCAACGGAAATTTCAGAATCATCTTCTGGTTGTGCCTCGCCAGATGTGAGCGCGCTTGTGATTGGTTCCAAGATGTCAGGAGCTCAGTTCTGCCATTTGAATTATCACCTCCTGCCATCACAACTGAGGGGACAGAGTTCATAAATAAAAGCATAGATGTCTCTGATGTTTCGTTCAAAAAAGAAACAAACACGGATCAATAGGAACAATCTGACACCAGTATCCCAATTTCTGCCCAGACACCAGCAGTAGGAAGGTTATTGTGCGCAATCTTGAAAATCTGTTCTCCAAATGCACTATTGACAGAAAAGCTGGATATAATATGAAATTAAATGAAGCTGAATAAATACCTGTATGGAGGGCCAGACATCAAAACTACACTTGGTGAAAAATAACCAAAAGAAAAAAAAGGCATAGGTCAAAAGGTCATCATATTAAACATTGCTGTTTTTGTGGTTCATGACTCCAGATTGAAATATAAAATCAGCCCAAAGCCAGATTTGTTTTTTCTTTGCTATTTAACTTGAATAGATTCCTCTCTACTTTTGAATTTATAGAGCTTTGCCTGTCCTACTTTAAAAAAAAAAATTCTCAATGAAATCCAAATTTTATGAAATACAAATTAGGGAATTAGGTCGTGTAATTTTGACTTTGAAGTCATCGCAGGGAACTTCCAATGTAAATAGTTTGTGCAATTCTGCTTAAGAGCACAGAGTGATTAAAAGAGAAATTAATATAAGTCGGTGTACTGTGACCATGAACATAATGTTTGTCAAGGTGGTTCCTTGAGTTCCTCAGTTGCTAACCTCATCGGATCTTGAATTTCATAGGTTCTTTGTTGTTCTTTCTAGCGGTCCAGCATTACCTCACTATTCCAAAAGCCTCGATGATTTCATACTGTTAAAACCACATTCAATTACATTTGTTATTAAAAAGATTAAAGGTGTGCTTGGACTGTAAAAACTGCTTCTCATTTGTACAGATTGCAACAAACACAACTTTGTGCAGATCCAACTTACAATTTGGAACTTTCCTCTGTGATAGGGCCACTGACTTATGATGAAGCAAAAACAAGTGCTGGTGGAAATTAGTCAGACTTTGACAGAGATGATTTTAAATTCCTCAGGTGGAGCAATCTAGAAATTTTTTGTTATAAAGTATCCTCTCAGAATAAAAAAAAATCATTAATATAAATGTGAAGGATTTGAAACACTTTCACATTTGACAAATTTCTTAATCTTAAGAAATCGACAGTTCAATTATTAAGCCCATTTTAGGGATAGGAAAACCAAGGTAATTTATCCAAAGTCATGGCAGTACCAGACCTAACACCTAGGCCCTCTAATCTGAGCCCACAAAACTTGCTTACTCAAACTCAAACATATACTCAGAGAACGCTCCATCTGAGCTTGTCACATCACAAAGATGCATTGGCAACAGATGGCGTTTTCCCTATTGAAACATTCTGATGAAGAGAAGTTGTCTTTCTAGAAAAGTCCTCGATGCCCCATTTATCCAAAAGAAGAATACTCATGGTAGTTATAGGTCTAATAATTTCTACCATGATGTTTCTGAAAGAAAATGCATTTGGTGTCTCCTTTGGAGCACAGGAATATAGCTCACTAAATACAGAGGGTCAATTTTTCCCCCATTCGTGGGCAGTGGGTACAGGGCCCCCACTAATGCCACCCCAGCTCTAACAGAGAGATGGTTCATGGGCCAGGGTTCCAAGGAATCACTGTGAGGAGTTCACAGTTTCTTTTTTTAATTTATTTTTTATTGAAGTATAGTTGAATTACCATGTTGTGTTAATTACTGCTGTGCAGCAGAGTGACTCAGTGACATATATATATATATACATTCTTTTTCATACTCTTTCCCATTGTGGTTTATCACAGGATATTGAATATAGTTCCCTGTGCTGTACAGTAGGACCTTATTGTTTATCCATTCTATATATACCACTTTGCATCTGCTAATCCCAAACTCCCAATCCAACCCTCTCCCATCCCCCTCCCCCTTGGCAACCACGAGCCTATTCTCTATGTCCCTGATTCTGTCTGTTTCTGTTTCATAGATAGTTTCATTTATGTAATCTTTTAGATTCCACATATAAGTGATATCATTTGTCTTTCTCTTTCTGACTTACTTCACTTAGTATGATAATCTCTAGTTGCATCCATATTGCTTCAAATGGCATTATTTCATTCTTTTTTATGGCTGAGTAGTATTCCATTGTATATATGGACCACATCTTTTTATCCATTCATCTATCCATGGGCATTTAGAGTTCTCTTTTCTCCACACCCTCTCCAGCACCTGTTATTTGTAGACTTTTTAAATTTTTTTTAATCAGTCATCAATTTTATACACATCACTGTATACATGTCAATCCCAATCGCCCAATTCAGCACACCACCATCCCCACCCCACCACAGTTTTCCCCCCTTGGTGTCCATACGTTTGTCCTCTACATCTGTGTCTCAACTTCTGCCCTGCAAACCAGTTCATCTGTACCATTTTTCTAGGTTCCACATACATGTGTTAATATACGATATTTGTTTTTCTCTTTCTGACTTACTTCACTCTGTATGACAGTCTCTAGATCCATCCACATCTCAATAAATGACTCAATTTCGTTCCCTTTTATGGCTGAGTAATATTCCATTGTATATATGTACCACAACTTCTTTATCCATTCGTCTGTCGAGGGTCATTTAGGTTGCTTCCATGACCTGGCTATTGTAAATAGTGCTGCAATGAACATTGGGGTGCATGTTGTAGATTTTTTAATGATGGCCATTCTGATAGCATGAGGTGGTACCTCATTGTAGTTTTGATTTGCATTTCTCTAATAATTAGTGACATTGAGCATCTTTTCTTGTGCCTATTGGCCAGCACAATTTCTTCAGTTTCCTTTAGACCATCTGTCTTAAGCTGACTCTCCATTACTCCTGTTATTTCCTTGTTTAAGTACCAAGGAACGCCTTTCTTCTTGTCCCTGCAAGAAAGCTACTGCTCACTTTCAACCAGAATTCCTTACAGTTTCTTTCTTATTGCCATCTCTGAAACACACGTATTTCTTTGAACATTTTTAAATGTGTGAACAAGTGTTTTCTAGCCCTCCAGCCTTTTAAAATGTTGTTCTTTACAACAACATTTTAAGGATCCATTCCATCTACAGCAGGATGCCTGGGGCCCACCCTCCAATATATCTGAGTATTCTCGCTTGTCTTATGTCCCCCTGGTCCCCTCCCACTCCCGTTTCCCACCTTGAGGAATACTTGATGTCCACGTTTTGGCTCCTCCCATGTGGTGATCTTCCCTCAGATCACAAACTTGTCAGGGCCTGTTCTCTCTTCCTCTTTCATTCACAGTACACTGCTGCATGTGACCCAAAAAAATGACTAAAATTAAGGGGATAACCAATGATGGTGACAACATATTGAAAATCTCTGGTCTTAAAGTCTCCTGACTATTCTCTGTGTTAGCATCCTAGGGCTGCTGTAACGAAGTACCACAAGTTGGGTGGCTTAAAATAATAGAAATTTATTGTATCACAGCTCTGGAGGCTAGAAATCTAAAATCGAAGTGTTAGCAGGGCTCTTCTCCCTTGGAAACTTTTAGGGAAGGATCCTTCCTTGCCTCTTTCTAGTTCCTGATGATGGCCATCCATCCTTAGCCTTCTGTGGCTTGTAGGTGCATCATTCTGTAATCTGCCTCCATTGTCACATGGTGTTCTTCCTGTGTGTCTCTGTCTTTACATAGCATCTTGTCTTTGTGTCGGTGTCTAAATTTCCCTCTTCTTGCAAGGACACCAGTCATATTGGATCAAGAGCCCAACCCACTCCAGTACTACTTTATTTTAGCTTAGTTAATTGCATCTGTAACAACCCTATGTCTGAATAAGGTCACATTCTAAAGTATTGAGAATTAAGGGTCTGTATTAGTCAGGGTTCTCCAGAGAAATAGAAATGTGTGTGTGTGTGTGTGTGTGTGTGTGCACGCACGTATTCTCCCCACATATATACATGGGGAGAGAGAGAGATTCTGCGGAACTGGCTCTTGTGATTATGAAGGCTGAGAAATCTCATGATCCGCCATCTGCCAATTGTAGATGCAGGAAATCCAGTGGTACAGTTCCAGTCCGAGTCCAAAGGCCTGAGATCTAGGGTTGCCAGTGGTATAAACCCTAGTCCAAGGATTGGAGAAAATCAATGTCCCAGCTCAAGCAGGGAAGCAGAAAAGGAACAAATCCTCCCTACCTCTGTTTTTGGCTCTATTCAGGCCGTCAACAGATTAGGTGCTGCCCATCGTCACTGGGGAGGGCCATCTATTCTACTGAGTGTACGGATTCAAACGTAATCTCATATGGAAAACACTCTCACAGATGCACCCGGAAATAATATTTAATTTGGACCCAGTCAAGTTGGCATCACTGGTTCCAGCGTTTCTTTTTTGGAGGACACAATTCAGCCCTTAACACTGTCACAGGGAATCTCTCCTCATTATTTGTTCTGTGATTCAGCCACTCCATTTTTACGGCTTACCCCTAACCCCTCACTATCTAAATAAACTCTGCAAGGGTTTCTAGACCTGGCCCTGGCCCTCTCCAACTCTTCCTCTGCACTGCCAGAAGAACATTCCAGGTTTCTATGACTTCTTTCAAAGGACAAATTTGTGTATGTGTGTGTGTGTGTTATTGTTGTTGTTGTCGCTGTTGTTGTTAAAGGCTTTCTTGCTCATATTTGGGTGTCTTCTAATGAATTGGATAATTTGTGGTTTTTTTCTAGTGGTCATGTTTTTAAGTATTTTATATAATAGCCTTAATCCACTACTTCTTCAGGTAGTCTCTACTGACTACCTATTACAAACTGTAAGGATATAGTAAATTAACACTTTCTTCCTCTCTCTTCCCTACCCTTCACCAGCAGGTTTTAGTTTATTATTACATTCTTTATTGTCCACTATACTTTTAAATACACCTATGCCTCTATTTCTTGATTTATTAGCCTTAATGAAATATTTTGATCTCAGATTATAAAAGATGAAGTATTCAGCATATTTATACTACCTCTCTATTTTCCTTTCTCCTTTTCCCAACTTTTGTTACTTATATCCACACTGACAGGCGTATAACTGTAACAACTGTTTTGTAATTCTTTTTGTTTTAGACTTAGTTCTACATTTAAACACATTCACAAATAAGTTCCAGACTTTTTGCAGTAGTTTCTTGATTCATTTTTTGGCACCTATTTCTAGGAAATTGTATTAAATTATTATTATTATTATTTTCTATAATAACTTCTTCCCGAGGGACACTAATTATACATATATTGTATCCCCTTGTCTGTGTTTCCTGTCTTCTATTTCTTTTAACTTTTAACTCCTGGTTTATTCACCCTTAATAAAATCTTGAAACACATGTCCTATGCTGTGGCTTCATCATCATTATTCTCTTGGCTTCTGATATGATCTTCATTTTTGTGGTTATTTTGTTATCTATTCTACTTTTTCTCTTAGTTCTCTCAGCTCATGCTTCATTTGCTTCTAGTTCCTTGCTCTACTTTCCCCTTCTTCTTTGCACTAAGATCCTGATTTATAGAGATGTTTTGCATCATTAGGTTTTTTTAAAATTTGTGTCACATAGTTTAATCATAATTTTTGTATCCTCCATGGCAAATATTCCTGAGGAGAGTTCTTTTTCTGCCCTTTTCCCCCTATTCATTTTAGTCTTTTGTTTCCCTTGCAGTGTCTCTGTAGAGGCTTGTACTCTTCTTTTACATAATTATTTTGCTTTTAAAAAACTTTTTAATTTTATTTATTTTTGGCTGCATTGGGTCTTTGTTGCTGCACACAGGCTTTCTCTAGTTGCGGTGAGCCAGGGCTACTCTTCCTTGTGGTGCACAGGCTTCTCATTGCGGTGGCTTCTCTTGTTGCGGAGCA
The DNA here is from genome assembly GCF_949987535.1 of Balaenoptera acutorostrata. Classification (NCBI taxonomy): domain Eukaryota; kingdom Metazoa; phylum Chordata; class Mammalia; order Artiodactyla; family Balaenopteridae; genus Balaenoptera; species Balaenoptera acutorostrata. The sequence continues at coordinate 34,210,522 of NC_080081.1, forward strand.
TGGGCTCTAGGCACATGGGCTTCAGTAGTTGTGGCGCATGGGTTTAGTTGCTCTGCAGCATGTGTGATCTTTCTGGACCAGGGATCGAACCTGTGTCCCCTGCATTGGCAGGAGGATTCTTAACCACTGCACCACCAGGGAAGTCCCAATAATTATTTAGCTTCGAGTGAGATGAATCCTTCCTGAAGCCACTATCTCAGTGACATTTGTGTTGGGGGTGGAGAGTGGTCAGAGCCACATTCTGAGCCTTAGGAGTACTTCTCTGGGTGAAATAAGGGTGTGTATGGGAACAAGTTCCTTTTGCTTTTTCTTCTCTTAGCCAACCAAGATTGATAGCTGTAGTGGTAACTACAAAGTCAAGTCTCTTCTCTTCTGCCTGCCTCACTAATATGCCAAAGGACAATCCATGTGGTTCCCGCCAAAAAGACAATCCATGTGGTTCCTCTGTTGCATCCACCTCCCCTGCTTTTCCTTTGTACCAGACTGTGTCTTGGGAAGCAACTAGGACTAACTCAAGACCTTGTACTGTGTTTCCAAAGGACATAATGTTACTCGATTTTCCCCCACGGAGTAGGCTACTTTTTTGAAGAATTGTGCCTGTTGTCTTCAATCTAAGATCTGCAGCCCCGAGTATCATTTCTTTGCATTTTCTTGTACTCTTGTTAGACCTTCTCTGTACCTGGGAGCCATTCCACATACACTGTGGCTCAGGTTACAGAGGTTTTTCTAATTGCGTCAAAGATGGAGGGTTTTTTTTTTTCCTTTCAGTTTCTTGTCATCCTTATTATTTTGGGGTGATTACCAAGAGGCAAGGAGAACAGTACTATTTTTGTCTCTATTACTTAAAATCCAAAAATGAAGACTGGTCTCTTATTTTTGTTTTGTTTCAAACTTTATTTAACCATTTTAGAGGAAACTACAAAGATGAGAAAACTCAGAAACCACAATCAAAGAAATTACCCCCGTCACGATGTAGCACATCGAGGACAAGAATTCTTTTGTCTACTTCTTCAACTCAAAGAGCTTGCCACTATATCACACTTTGGCATAATTTTAATGGTGGATTTGACCTAAAATATTTCTAAGAAAATAAACATAAAATCTGGACTTTGTACTAAGAAACTCACTTTTCATACTTGAAAATAGAGTTTCTATGAAATCTCAAAAGTTTGAAATAATAAATATTTCTCCAGTGATCCTTTCACGCATATTCTGTTTACCCTCAGAAGTAGATTTTGGTGAAGGATAGTTAATACGGAAAATATTGAACTATTAATATATTTTCCTGAATTTATTTTATTAACAGAAAATGTATTTCTAGATCATTGATACAGCAGCATCCACTAAGACCTGACCTCTTAATACTGTTAAAACACAGTGGTATGTCACATTCATAGTGTACACCAATATCTCTTTTCTTTTTGGCAAAATAAAAAAGGTAACTATTCAATGCCCCCATTTAGATAGACTCAGATATGAAACAATTTCTGACACCAATCTAGAAATCTAGAAATGCATTACCTTAAAAATAACTGGAATTTAAAAATAAAACAAATAAAAACATTCATAGAAATGTTTTCATTTGCTGATTTGCAGTTTTGGACAAAAATTAACTGAAGGATGAATATTCCTATATGGTCATATTCAATGAAATCCAGACTTTCAGGTAAGAATATCTAGGACTTATTCACATATGTGCCGCTGAAGTCAGTACAAAAAAAAAAACCAAAAAAACTGTGGAGTAGAAATTCACCTAGCTGAACCTTGCAGACACTTGAAGAGTTAGGGCAAAGGCATTGTTAATAGATTACTTCTTTTAGCATATTCTAACTCTTCTCTTACTGTTACCTACACTGCCAGTGGTGGGTGGGTAAATATCTTTCAGCTCCTGAAAACCTTTTTGTTTGGAAGCAGAGAGGATCATGGTTTGGCCTGCCACAATTGTTTTGTTGGTTGGCAGGGAGTTCTAATTATTCTGTGATATATCACAAGATCTAATAATCACACAGTAACCACATTGTTCTTCATCTAGGGTCCTTTCTTTTCTACCCTAGTTTCTGCTTAAGGCTGGATGTTCCAGCATCTCCATGAATCTTCCATCTATCCTTTTGTAAGTGTTCTGATTATTAATGTCTGTCTTAAAACATTCTGTCAGTGAGTACAAAGGATATAAGGGTGGTCAGACCCTTACATTAAAAATAAAAATAAAGAATAAACTTATTAGAGGAAGGTCAGTTATAACATAAAAAGCAAACAAGTGTCACATATATACATGGTGCAGATTATATGTGTTTCGATTCCATCTGCATGGGAAGTGCTGGCATATGGAAAGTTTTCTATTGGAAAGTTTTCTGACCTGCACTTTGATGTTAGTTGTGACATTAGATATGATATTAACTATGTAGATAACAAAAAGAAATATTCTTGATTTAAAAGAAAAGAATGTTAAGTTTGATAGTTAAGGCTTAAAACCACAAGGAAAGAGCAATCATTAAATCTTTATTAAGTATTTATTATGTTGAAAACATGTTATCCATTGCTAGGGGGGTATGAACAATTGAGTTTCTGTCTCTCAGGAATTTTTAACACATTTCTCGAGATGACATGGAAATTAAAAGAAATATAGACTAAGCCAGAAATAAATGATTTCCACAAACATTAAATGATTAAATTTCAAGACTAATAGTTCATAAGATGAACTATATCAAGTCAGGGTCTAGAAAGGTCTCATGTGGGAGTGAATGGGGTTAAACCTTGAAAGGTACATAGAAATTGGATAAGTAGAGATAAAAAGTAGGGAGTTTGAGGGTGAAAGGAGGTATGAACATATTTGGAGCTAGGGAAGTTTTGAAGTTATTTGGTTAGAGAAGGTGGTTTATATGGGCAAGTAGGAAATAAACTTAGAAAAGAAGATCAGGACCAAATTCAGAAACTTAGTGCAAAAGGAGATCTCAAAGTGTTATTTATTCCAATACTTAACTTTTGTCTAAGATCATACTTTTAAAAACTGAATTAGATAAATAATTTTTTCCTATTTTTATAGAATTGGTGATTTTATTAACTCTCTCACTTTAGAATTTCTCTTTGTTCAATTTGGGCTTATTTTCTCCTCAGTGCTGAATTGAACTCTCTTTATAGAAGACTTTCTATTAATCCAAATGCGTTAATTAATGCTGTGGTAAAAAGACAGTCTCCCAAATATCAGAGGCCAAACACAACAAAGGATAATTTCTCACTCACTAAGAATAAATGTGCAGTGTGGGCCAACAGGAGACTCTGCTCCACACAGTCACTCAGGGATCCAAGGTAATTGAGGCAACCTCATTGCTCAGCTGTACCACGTGGAGCACTGGTTTCTAGGTTGCTTCAACAAGGGAAAATCCAGCTGTGGGATCACACGCTGCCTTTCCATAATTTGGCACATCACTTCCTCACATACTATTGGCCAGGCCACGAGGCCCTCCAACTACAGAGGGGTGTAAAAGATAGGGGAACAGGTGGAATGTTTGGTGAGTTCCACTGTCTTGGCCACAACTTTCAATGTGGGAAGTACATCAATTGAAGGCACATCATAAAATTTCTCCAACCTCTTGTTTATTAAAATACTTCTTGTTCTCAAAACTTAAATTTGGAGATTTTATTTCCTAGACTTTTCATCTTTGGGTGAGTATCTTCTCTAAATTCTTGCTAACTAATCCCTAATTGGAAATTAATTTTTTTAAAACACAACGTGATCACATTTTAATATACAACCAAAATACAAAACACCATAGTAAATTGATGGCAATAAAATATGGTATTTGCATGACAAAAGGTTAACTTCCTTAGTCATAAATGAGCTCTTAGAAACCAGTAACAGAGACGTTGATACACCAAGGGAAGTGAAAAAAATAAAACAAGAAAATGAAATAACACGAGTGACTAGTAAGGATTAAGCATATATGAAGATGACTGAGCTGAACAATAACAGAAGAAAAGCAATTTCTTTGTAATATATTACAAAAGATTAAAAATCTAACATTTATACAGTTTTAGGAAACAGACCCACATAAGCACTGGGAGACAAGATTGATGAGGTCCAATCTATATAGTAGGGGAAATCTGGTTTGGACTCAAACTATAAATTTTGGATATCCTTATTCCTAGCAGTTCCAATTCATTGGAATTGTTTCAACAAATTAGTTGGATAAATTTACAATTTATATATAAATCATGTTTACTGCATAGAAAGTTTGTAGCTAGTATACAGACCCGCAAAAAATGACTTGCATATTAATTTATCGATACGCCCAAAAGGATGTGCACAAAATTTCATTAACAGTAGATAACGTAGATGGAGGTGGCAGAATTAGAGAAGGAAAAGAGGCATTTAAGAAGTAAAATATTATACTTCACAAAATTCCATGTCCTTTGAAATCTTCAAAAAGATGAATTTTTATGAATCAATTTTAAATTTCTCTGTGATAAGTGAAAATTTTAAGTATATCCACTTATAGCAGCATTGAAATGAAGCCTTAAAATTACACCATCCTGAGCTTCTCTGTATAATAATGCCTCCACCATTCAAGCTCCTGAGATTTAGTCCTATGGCAACAATGAAAACAGTCAACATGCTTGGTTACAATTTTCTCTTTAAGTCACTTTCAAACTTGAGCCTTCTCAGCCAGTTTTTCTGTTCTACAGGGAGTGTCCGTTACAACACATCAGTGAGGAATCTCCATACATTATGAGGACTGTCTTTTGGTTTTACTGAAGATGGTGGCATAAGCAATGGCATTGGTTTTCCTATTCAGTCATCACAATCATTATTGCCAAGGGGGGAAATTATATTTAACATTGGTTCTCTAAGAAATGTAAGAAAAAGCCCAATGTAATTATTTTCTTATTATCTGTGTATGGACTTACCATTTCATAAATTATCTATTAACCAAAGGTAATTTCAGATCAGCTGTCTGCACCACATCTCTGGCTGCTCTCTGAACTCATCCTGTTTCAGTCTACTTTTAAGATTTTTCTCCAAGTCTTTTACCTTCTTGGCCAACCCACTTTCACCCTGCAAAAATGTGTCCTTTCTTCAAAGTCCTCAGCCAGTCATCTTCTCCAAAAGGCTTGCCCAGATTCTCCCAACCAAAATTAATACCTCCCTCTCCAAACTAACAACATGTGAACATCCAAGACTTACCCTGGCATGCATTGTGTTTGCATCTCTATAAATTATGCAGTAAGGACTTTGCTGTCTCCCCTCTTCCACCTCCCACCCCAACTCCCTGGAAACATTTGGCAATGTCTGAGGACTATTTTGATTTTCAGATTCTGGGGAGGTAGAGGACTGTTACTGGCATCCAGTGGGTAGAACAGGGTTGCTGCTAAATATCCTACAATCACACACAGGACACCCACCACAACTGAGGTTAGTCCAAAATGTTAATTAGTGTCCAGGTTGAGAAACCCTGCTGGAGATAAGAAGACCAGAGTAAGAACCATTTTCCCCCATCTTTCCTTCCCACAGAGTGCCAACAATAATGCTCAGCAGACAGTTATGTACTCAATAATGAACGGGCTTCAGAAATGTCTAAATGTGTCACCAGGAGGTATTGCTAGGAAGGAGAAATTAACTTTTACTAATAGCCATGGTCGAATCTTCTAATGTTTGCCCATAGTTTCCTTCTTTTCAGGCCCATGAGAACGTTATATCAGTACTTCCCCCTTTCTTTTGCAGTTGAGTATGACTGTTATTTCTGGCCATTACGTGGTATGTGCAAGTGACTTGAGCCATTTCTGGGCCAGAGTTTTTAATTGCTGGTCTGAGATCCTCAGGTTCCCTGTTCTTTCCGCTGCTGCTGAAATCAGCGATTCCGTCCTGCATCCACAGTGATCATCCCACAAATGTACGAAGGATAGGTAATGTGAGCAAGAGCTCATTGTTAAACCAAGATGCTACCACCAGTTTTTAGTGCCATATGCATATGAATATTTTTAAAAATCTCATGTAAAATTCTGCTCACTCCTTAAAGGCTCGCTTATATCAGCATGATTCTTCTTAAAACGTCAACGTTATCATTGCAGCTTGTTAGCCTACCATTCTCTGATGTGAACCTGTTCTTTGGATTCATTTTACTGATTAATCAAAAGATTTTTGAAATCAACCATTTTTGAAAGATTTCCTAAAGCAGTCTTCATTCTGCTTTTGGACTTTTGTTTTACTACCTTCATGCATAGGGCTGTAATATTGACTTTACCTTTTCTAGCCAATTGTAGTTTATATATGATCTCAATTGCCCTATATTTATTTCAATTTACCTCACAAATCTAATTCTTTTTGCTTCTGTTAGTTTGTAAAATATTTTCTGTTAACATGAAGTCACTCACGGGACACAGAAGTACCATAAAATTATAGAAAGAGCACAGCGATGGGATGGGGTAATGAGGTAGTACATAGAGCTTTGTGCCTAAGGTAGAAAAACTGGGTCCCAGTATAACTCTACTGGTTTATTGCTGTAAGATAGATAAAGCCTACACATGCACTTTGTAAACCATTATGTGCTCAGCAAGGGGAAGTTTTTACCAGTGTGCTCATAGGTCTTCTGCTCTGGCTTTGCTGCCACTGAAATGTACAACCATGAATAAGTAAATTGACTCCTTGGTTTTCAGTTTCCTTACTCATATCCTAGATGGTAAAGTAGTTGATTTTTATTTCTCTTTCTGCGAATTAAAAGTCCAGGTTTCTATACACAATGAGTTAGTTATTCTTAATTCAAAGGCTTTTCAAAATTTCATTCTCTTGAAAAAAGAAATGTGACTTATTCCCTTATTTCTCAAATTATTTAAATTGTTTAAATATCCAAGAGATAAGTAATCTCTATGCATTTCCAACTTTATATTTTATGTAACAAACATAGTGCATAACCCACTGTTTGTTCTCAATAAATGTTGAGATGAATAACTATTTACCATAGTATTAAATCACTTAACAAAAACAATTCATTTGTAGCATAGATTTATAGTATTAAATACTAATAGGGATAATAATAGCTTTTGGTAAGGCAGTGTTTCATGGGCATTGTATTTATTATCTTAATTTCACGACAATGGTAAAAGGTAGATGAAAATAATAATGAAGTGAAAATGAAGGTAATATTATTTTTTAGATTGGGATATATGACCTCTTTATTCCTTTTAAATTTCCCAAAGCATTTGTGATCACTCTTAGGAATCAGTGTACAAACTATAATCTGAAAGAAATTGGTGGTATTTTTACAGTACGTGAACACAAGCATCTGATTTATAGTTCAATCTGTTAATGCACTCTGTTATTAGGCCACCTGGCAGTTTTATGCATTGTGAATTTAAAGAGGAGCTCACTGTAACATAAGCTTTACAAGCTGGGGAAATATTATTGAAATGAAACATGAATGAGGACCATTTAAACAATAAAATAATGTGTAGAGACTATATATTTTTTAGTTTTAGCTAATACATGCCTTAGGTATAAATTCTGAAGCAAGTTGAGGTTCTTATGAGACTATAAAGATGAAATTCAAAATCAAATTATTCTTGTGCTATTGTTAATCATGTAATATTCATGTGCTTATAGAGAAGAAAACTACAGCCAAAAATTCCTCTGAAAAATTAAGATCGCGTATCAACTACATTTTCTTTGAGTACTTACAGAAGTGTACTTGGGGAAATGCTGTCAGAATAAAAACCCAGAATTGAAAGGTGAAAAAAAAAAAACCCCTGTAACTTATTGACCATCTCTTTTATGACTCTCAGTTTTATTATCATTGAAGGAATTTGATCCACCATTGTTGAAGTACAAAATAAGGTCTGTACAAAGATAATCCTAGAAAATATGTCAATAAGATTAAACAGTGGCATAGCAGTGAATCTGTATTAGACTTGAAAATAGTATGTCTATGTAGTGTGACGATATTCACACTACATTGTTCAAAATGCATCAGTTAATAGCTCATGTAGTTTAGGAAAAGTGTTATATTATGAAAAGTATGATAAGTAAGCTGAATTCTTTACAGTGATCCATGAAATTTGGGCTTGGTGTATTTGATTTTATGTCACTACTGTAGTTCTCTTTAATTAAATTATGAATTAGAAATTAAAAGATAGTTATTGTTTTTATTCAGACATTATACTACAGTCAAACTGCATTATCCATATCAGGCTTTTAAAGGGATCCTATTATATGATTCAACTTTTAATTTCAAGACAAGTTTTCCAGTATATATTTGCTTTAAAAACATGCAAATGGATCAAGGGAGATTGTATTTTTGTTTATATAAACATACTCCTTATCTTTCATTTTTAAAATTTAGAAAATGTGAAAGACTAAGAATGTTACATGTATTATATTTTGAATATAAGGCACTTCACAAATACTTATGGAAAATAATGGCTTTTGAAATATGTATTTCTTCTCTAAAATTCATGGGCAAGTATTGAAACTGCTTCTCATTGTCTCAATGTTTTTCATATACTTAACCGTCTAGTGAAAAAAAGTAAAATACGTTTTCTTATACATTGGAAGACAAAATCAAATGTTTAAAATATATACAGTAACTAATGTGCTATTATGCTTTCAACCTTAACATTTACTTTATCGTTAGACATTTGGATTCTACGTTTTGATTCTGATATTTCTGTTTAATCTTCTAGTCTTAATATTTCAGTTTAGAGATTTTGATAATATAATGTCCAAACATTTTCTTACAGTAAAAAAGGAAAAAAAAAAAAAAACGATGAAAATAAATGATCATTTAACAAGTTAAATTTCCCCAAGTATCAATCATGGCATATTATTTGGGTTGATTTTTTGAGAGTTGGCATTTGGATACTTCTTATCCTGCCATTTACTGAGGTTACTGTGTATTTTTTGCCAGTCTAATGTTCCCTGAAGACTTTTGGTTTGGGAACTTCGGGAGGTCACAGGATATGATAAAATTCATTTTACTGAAGTGTACTGGTTATGAAAATTGCTTGTTCCAGTGGGCGATTTCACTACTTCATTTACAGCGTAAGTGCTCATTGTGTTTCCAGTGGCTGGGATATGACCCCTATATTTCTCATTTTCCTTCCAAAATGTGGGTCAGCAGTGTTGCCAGATTCCCTCTCTTCTGTAAAACATTTTATTTTTAACTATTTGACACGAGAGCTTTCTAAAAGAACAGGTTAAAAAAAAAAAGTCCTGCTAGACGGCATTTATGACTCGAAGGAGTATCATTGCCATTGACCTCACAACTCTTCTTAAATAGTCAGAGAAGGGCAACAGAATTGTCAATTAGGCTTCTGGGGGGGAGCATTCAGCCCAACTCGACTGGTGCATGGCAGCATAATCATGCAGATTCGGCTTCAGGAGGAGAAGCCGTTCAAACCTATAATAATGAGGGTTCAACAAATTTGAACTTCCTTTCTCAACAGCAGATATAGAAGATGTAGATTTGCTATACACTTAAGAGAAGATTTTGTAGCATTGAAATGTTACTTTGGATTATTCAGCCTAATTCTCTGATTCACAAATCAGAGGTCAGGCTTCTAGAAAGCCTCTAGAAGTCCATTCCTGCTTTCACAGAGATGCTGGTTAGAAACAAAACAGATTTTTCCCTTCTTCTGATTTTTTTCTGACAATGCATTTTATGTTCTTCCTTTTCTGAGAGACCACTGGGCCAAAGAGGATTTATCAGTATTCAGTAACAGTTTACTAAGAAAAACTGATACTCTTACCCACCTTTTAGGATTTGGTATTTGGTATACTCACCAATAATGAAAAGAATAAGAAAAAAATTCAATAATAAATTATAACTCGGTCTTTATATTTTACTAACCACCACAATATTTTTATGATTTAAATTAACACCAATTTTTCCTAAACTAGGAATAAAGTAATAGAAGGAAAATATAAGTAATATAAAATGCAAAGTAGCAAGTATACAGTCAATATAGTATAGTAGAAAGAAATAGTCAATAAGATCTGCTCTTCTTTTCTGCCAAGCCACCATCCTAAAACTGGACTGCAACACTTCAACTAGTAAGATGATATCCATTTGAAATATTTTCCTTCATGGAGAAATTGTGTCTGGTCTTACCCAGTAGTAACCTGACCTATTTGCTTCATTTGTAAATGAATTTTTACCAGGCCTAGACCTGTTTCTCAAAGGGAGACCGAGACAGGGAGATGGGACCAAGGCCAATGGTGCTTGCTTGGTCTATAAGAAAAGAATGATTTCCCCTTCATGGAATGGAAGCCAGTTATAATCATACTACCTGAAGATAAACAATAGAGGCTCACTGTCGTAACTGCCAGAAGCTGAATTGGGAAATCAAAAGTAAAACAACAGGGGCTTCCCGGGGCTTCCCTGGTGGCGCAGTGGTTGAGAATCTGCCTGTCAATGCAGGGTACACGGGTTCGAGCCCTGGTCTGGGAGGATCCCACATGCCGCGGAGCAACTGGGCCCGTGAGCCACAACTACTGAGCCTGCGCGTCTGGAGCCTGTGCTCCGCAACAAGAGAGGCCGCGACAGTGAGAGGCCCGCGCACCGCGATGAAGAGTGGCCCCCGCTCGCCGCAACTAGAGAAAGCCCTCGCACAGAAACGAAGATCCAACACAGCCATAAATAAATAATAAATAAATAAATAAATAAATAAAATTTTAAAAAAACAACTCACATTATTTAAAAAAAAAAAAAAAGTAAAACAACAGCTGGGCTGGGTCTTGTATTGGTCACCTATTGCTCTATTTAGTTCCCAGCCAGAATGGATCTCTTCTATCTTTCTGTGCGACATACGGTCACAAAATCTCAACCACATGTTTACGCTGGAGTCTAAATTCCTTAGCCAATTAGTGCTATGATTTATCACAACAGTTGTTTGAAACTGAATTGAAGTAGTTATTATCCAGGATGGTCCTTGCTCCCTGAGGATAGTTGCTGAGTTGAACAAACGGGGAAAAATACCTCAAAGAACATTCATGCTACAAAATAACTACAGTATTGATAGTTTATCAAATAAGAGTGCTAAGGCCAGATTTAGTGCCACATGTGTCTGTTGCCCAAAGTGGTAATAGTTAAATGAATTCACAAGGATGCCGTATGTTTTTTAAAAAAGAAGATAAAAGGCTTGGTTGTCTATTGCAAAGACCTCATGAAATTCTCCACTGAGATTGTGTAACAAATTTGTCACTAGGTGCAGGCACAGAGAACAGACATTGAAATGGAATCATAAGCCGCAGTTGTTATACATAATAAAAATCTACTGTGGAGATGTCTCTGTGTAATATTTCTGAACACTGAAGCGCCCCTTTTCGAAAAGGTTAAAGCTATATTACAGCTGTTAGTGACCCAGTAGGAACTGTGTCATTTTCCTACATGTGTATGCTACATTCATATATGCATAGTCATATCTAAATTGATTGATTTTGCCACATTTTATATTGACCATTACAATGAAAGATGAAAGACTATACCTAGGTAGATTTACTGTTAGCTTATAGTAAATAGTCTGCAAATATTTTTAAAAGTTGGTTTACCCAAGAATTCCTGCTATCATAATCTCACCACTTGTTTTTCATTTTTTCTTCTATTCCATGGGGTATGTGACTCTACATAGAGTCTAGGCTCCTACACGTCACAAGTCTATTGACCTGGAATAATTGTTTGTACACATACACCCCTCATGTGTATTCCTTTATCAAGACGTTTCCTCCGGGTTTAGGGCTTCCCTGAGAAGCATCTAGTCATAGGAGGTAGAAATGTTATCATCAGTAGTTCTGAGCTAGTGTATTTTTAACTTGTTTCAGTCTTTTAGCTGAGTCACTTGCCCTGGGGAAGAGAAAAGAAAATGAAAAGCAAAGAGCGGAATAATGATAGTGGGAATTCTGACACACAATGGAAAAAAGTAAGAATTTGGGATCTTCTAGAGATAATGTAGTGAAACTAGCCCCTCCTTCTTTTATCCTTTAATAGAATGTGTGTACAGATGTGGGGTCAGTCTTTGAGGTTCATCAACACTTTAGCGCATGCTTGCTACAGAGTATTTATATTGGTATAAGAAAATATGTAAACTTCTGTTCCTTTTACATACTAAAGGAATAACACTCAGATCCAGTTACAATTTCTACTGTCACTGTGCGTCCGGTGTTCTTTCTGGTGTTGTCAAGTGTATTATTTCATTTATCCCCGACAATGCCCTTTTGACACTGGATATTGCCACCTGTCAACTTTTCAAAAGAGGAAAGAGTACTGCTCTAATTTGGGTTTTTTTTCCGGGCAGTGGTGCCTTTCACTGAAGCTCAAAATGTTGCAGTGTTAAAACTGCAAAAAACTTAAAATAATTAACCTAAAAAATGGGAAAACTTCACTTTGGGGAAATGCACTGAAGAAGAGACATAATTCATCTCGTTATTCGCAGAGAGGTCCACCTCTCTGCAAGTAGAGAAATTCATAAATATAAAAGCACTCTTGATTCTTGAGCCCCTCTTCATACACTTTAAAGTGGAATACTCATCTCCACATGTAGCAGTCCCTCAACAAGTGATTAAGAAGAGAAAAATATACATTGGGAGACTGACAAATGCCTTTGACTTCCTGAAGGTATACCCGCCTGCCAGACTGAAAGTCTGGGAGTGCAACTGCTGACAGTAGGGAGGTTCTACTGTAAAGCTCTGCTTCTCTTTGCTTGAACTTGTCCAGAACCACTTAAGCTGGAAAAGAGTGACTCAGACCTCTAGAGCACAGGTGTTTTATCTTTCTATAAAAATAGCAAACCAAAGCAACTTCTTTTTCTTCAGAACTAGCCTTTTAACCATTGTTATGTGTTTCCTATTGCCTAGATTTTAAAGAAGCCAGAGTATTTATTAATTAGACTTAGGATGGCACATTTACCTTAGGGGGAACAAACTGATTTGCCTAGGTACTCCCAGACCCTGCAGAAGGATGAAAGAAGAGGTACAGGTTCCCCACTATCTGAAAGTAGAGGGTTCCTGTGAAACCTTTCCTAAGCCAAAACACCGTAAAGTCAAGAAGCAATTACCTTAGGACACATCATGCTAGTGGATGCACAAAATAAATCGAGATAAAGCACAGATGCTCATAGACACAATTCAAAGCTATGGAGGCTGTATGCTGAGATGCTGAGTGGAGTTCTCATGGAAGGAGCTTAGCTGTTGCACTCTCTTTGCTCTTCCAGTAAACAGCTTGCTGCAAAACCAACGCTGACCGCTATTTTTGCATTTCGCATTTTTTCCATAAAAGCAAAACTCTTCTTCAGATTTCTGTTCATTAGCAAAAACAGGTAGTACTGCTGTAGGTCTTTCGTAAAAGTGAAACGGCATAAGATGAACCTTTGACTAGCGGGGGATACCAGTCTTTGTAGCGGTTGCCAAGGATCCTAGATTCTTGTGCTTGCAACTGCCAGACCAGACCCAGTGGCGTGACATGGCAGCACCTCCCTCCCTGGAAGGCAGAGGGAAGGACTGAAAACAGCCTGAGTCAGAGGGGAGGCACAGGACATCCTGTCCTGCCTCACGTCCGGCAAAAGGGACCAGCTAGGGATGTGATGAACGCAATTGTACAGTTTTCTCCTTTAACACACCTCTAGGGGATTTAAGTCCCTTGAAAGAGTTATTCCTTGAAAGAACAGAGCAAGAGGTTGCAGCACCCACAGGAGATTTTAGGACCCAGCTTGCTGTGAAGCCCCTTATGCTTTCCTGGGTGAGTCCAGCTGCTGAGGGTGTGATCACGTGTGGGAGGATGGAAGGTTCCTGGAAAGAATCTTACACCATTTCCTGAGATGACTGAGCAGAGAGCAGCCAGGGCTTAAAGCTGCTGCTGAGGACCCTGTTGCAGACAGTCACCCTGAGACACCTGAATGACAGGAAGCCAGAGAGCGCCCTGCCTTACCTGGGACACGGGAGAGCTCAGAGCTCCCACCGTCCAGCGTGGGCCACGCTGTAGGAATAAGTGATTCAGCTGAACATCTCTGGGAGGGTAGAGACAGCTTGGCGTTTGTTATGTTCCTTTCTCAGGAAAGTGAATAATAGTGTTCATTCAAATTCTGGAACTGGCATCAGCCAATTAGATATAGTCCCTGCATTGAATCCAACCTGTAGGGTTGGCCCAGGAGAAAAAAAAAAATTACATACTAACAATTCCAGCTGAAGATTCCTTTCAATGTAATTTTAAAACCTTCTTCTTCAAATCTTGACTCTTCAGATTATCTCGATTAATTGGTAACACCAACTACTCTATAAAATAGAATTACTGTCATCACTTCTCAGCCAGATTTGTGTTTGAATCACAGTGTCAATGTTATATAAGAGATTTATTACAAAATTATCTGACAGTATGTCTAACAAACAATTCCTTCAATTAATATTCACAATTGAAAAGAAAAAGAAATACTACTGTGGGGAAAAAATGAGAAAAATCAACAGGAGGTGCCTAAAAAATAACATTAATATATATTTTGGGTTTTCTTTTCTGTTAAAATTCCATGCTTTCACAGATTTCACATGAAAGAAAGTGAATATTGAATCAGGGGAATTTTAAATTATGTAAAATTGTGCCTATCATAGTCATGTGTGGGGAATAGTATTCTGTTATAAACTTTTTTAATGGTTCTTATGATTATCATTCTCAAAAAACTTGTTCTATAGAAAAGTTAAATTTGTCATTGTCAGAAACCAGCTCCACCAGCAAGAAGGTCTGCATTGTGATTTTTTTAAAAGGTAATATTCTAGGGCTATAGCTGCTCGGGACACTTTTTTAGAGTTTGGGGTTGAGAGTTGGAAGAAATGGAGGGATGAGCGGAGGCAATGTTTATGAACAGCCAATGCCAACCTGACCGACTGACAGTATAGCAGAATAATCAGAAATGAACGCTGAGAGCTAGAAGGAGTGTTGACTTCTTTTTGCCTGATAGGGCACTGGGGCCAATCAGAGGGATGCCACCAATTTAGAAAGAAGACTCCAATGCAGTTCAAAGAACTAGTCTGAGAGGCTGCTGTATCTATCATCTCTTGCTCCTGAGAAATAGTCCTGATTCTACCTCCCCAAAAGTTTAAATGAGATACTCATAAATTATTTTGCTTTATTTCAAAGTAAAGTTGCATTCTCATAGATTTTTTTCTTACTCATGTCCTCTAACTAAATATTAATGCCTAGAAAGGCACTTCAAACTAGAAAGTGTTAAGATTTGGGAGTATTGACTGATGCCTCCCAAATCCCAGAAATGCAAAGTGATGCTTGAGATGTAACAGCTCTTTGGGTAACCTCTGTTTAACCTTCCTGACATGCTAAAAAGTATTTCTCAAATTCTTTCTCCAAAGCATCTGGCAGACTCCTCCAACAACTCAAGCCCCTTCTGCAGACAGCTCAGTTTCCTTCTCTCTAACGAATGGAGAGTGAGTTGAAAGGTCCAGATTACGTTGCATGAGTTTCTTTAATCTCTCCTAAGGCAAAACCTTCTACCATCTCCTCTGAGGTGGGGTTTTCCCATTCTTCCTTTACTCTTCCTAATAGTCCCATCCATGTCTTTCTATTTTCCTTCAATAGGAGAAACTCACAAGTTGTGTATTCTAGAAATAAAATTCTCACTGTTGAGCAAATGATTTTGTTTAAGGGGAACTCAGAGCGTCAAAGGAATTACTTAGCAAAGTAATATCTTATTCAGGAGTTACATACAATAAATATTGCCTATAGTCTAAATTATCCTTGAAACATCTTAAACTCTATAAAATATTATAAAATATTATAGAATATTGTATAATTTCACGGTCTGTTCAGTACCTGGCACCGGAACACTGCTACGCAGAATGAGATGGTTGGCTTGCATTTGGGTTCCATGTTGAAATGAAAGCACAGAGAGCTGAAATTTCTCAAGGTCAGTGTTCTTACAATGTGCCTTTTCTCTCTTGATTATAGAGAATAACACTCATTACTCCTGCTTAGAGTTGTAACTACCTTTCCAGATTATGGTGATACCCAGTAGTGACTATTGCAAATCCAAGAACTTTCTTTGAAAGGGGAAAAGAAGGTCTAGGCTCAGAAGCTGTGCTAACACAATTCAACCCCAATGTTCATTGACAACATTACTTCATTGCCATTCCTATCAAATTTTTCCTGTGGCAAAGAAAACTCAGAATAGTATACCTTCAATATTCAAGGGGTTTACCTAAAATCTCCACATTATGGTAAAAAACAAATATTTTATTAGATATTTCAAATGACTTATTTTTTAAAAAGACAATTAAAAAATTACTTTCCAGTAAAAAAGTAAAAGATTCCTATCATACTCAACGAGCTATAAATATCCTGTCTTTTCTTTCTCTAAATTATAATTTCCATTTGTTTAACATCTAATTTAGTTCTATAAATATCCAATACCATTTTGATATTTACTCAAATGTGCTAGGTACTGACCTCTTTATCAAATTAGGTCTGTGATCAAATCAGGGAAAAAATAATACACTTAAATTCTGAATATGTTTATTATTTGCCTAGCAAATAATAAACTAAACAGTTAATCTTTAATGTTCTAAACCTTTCTAGAAATCTGTGGTTTTTGGTGGAACTGGTAATCAAAACTCTTCAAACCATCAACCTTAAAAATATCTTTAATGAGTTGCTTATAAAATTAAATAAACCAAAAGTATGTATTTCATAATTTCAAAGTATAAATTTTATTACTTGTTTATGTAGCTATTGATGGTATCTAGGTAAAAATGTTTGTATCAACAATTTATTTGCAGAAGTCTATTTAGAAATACTTTAAAAAATATAAATAGCTTTTTAAAAATTATAAATATAGGACAAATCAATTGTAAAACTTTCAGACAATATAAATAGAAAGTAAAAGCCTTCCTTCAGAAATAGCCACTATTAATATTCTGTGCATAAACTTTCATGTTTTTTCAATATGTAAATACAACACACATGCACACACACACACAAACACACACACACACTTGCTCTGAAACTGGGATCAGTTGATACATACTGTTTTGTAACCTGCTTTTTTTTCCACTTGGACATCTATCACATATCCATTATAATTTTCAACATTTGTTTGGTGCTTTTATTATATGGGCAATAAGTTATATACATATTTCTCTCTAATGGATATTGAGTTTGTTTCTTCCTAGAAGTTTGTTAATTTTTTTTTCTGTTTATTTTTGTTTTTGGGTTTTTTTGTTTTGATGTTTTTTAATTTAATTTTTTTATATAGCAGGTTCTTATTAGTTATCTATTTTATACGTGTTAGTGTATATATGTCAATCCCAATCTCCCAATTTATCCCACCACCACCACCACCCCCACCCCACTTTCCCCACTTGGTGTCCATACGTTTGTTCTCTGCATCTGTGTCTCTATTTCTGCCTTACAAACTGGTTCATCTGCACCATTTTTCTAGACACATATATGCATTAATATACAATATTTGTTTCTCTCTTTCTGACTTACTTCACTCTGTATGACAGTCTCTAGTTCCATCCACATCCCTACAGATGACCCAGTTTTGTTCCTTTTTATGGCTGAGTAATATTCCACTGTGTATATGTACCACATCTTCTTTATCCATTCGTCTGTCGATGGGCATTTAAATTGCTTCAATCACCTGGCTATTGTAAATAGTGCTGCAATGAACATTGGGGTGCCTGTGTCTTTTTGAATTATGGTTTTCTCTGGGTATATGCTTTGTCATATGGTAATTCTATTTTTAGTTTTTTAAGGAGCCTCCATACTGTTCTCCACAGTGGCTGTATCAACTTACATTCCCACCGACAGTGCAAGAGGGTTCCCTTCTCTCCACACCCTCTTTAGCATTTGTTTGCAGATTTTCTGATAATGCCCATTCTAACCAGTGTGAGGTGATACTTCATTGTAGTTTTGATATGCATTTCTCTAATAATTAGTGATGTTGAGCAGCTTTTCATGTGCCTCTTGGCCATCTGTATGTCCTCTTTGGAGAAATGTTTATTTAGGTCTTCGTCCCATTTTTTGATTGGGTTGTTTGTTTTTTTAATATTGAGCTGCATGAGTTGTTTATATTTTTTGGAGATTAATCCTTTGTCTGTTGGTTCGTTTGCAAATATTTTCTCCCATTCTGAGGGTTGTCTTTTCATCTTGTTTATAGTTTCCTTTGCTGTGCAAAAGATTTTAAGTTTCATTAGGTCCCATTCATTTATTTTTGTTTTTATTTCCATTACTCTAGGAGGTGCATCAAAAAAGATCTTGCTCTGATTTATGTCAAAGAGTGTTCTTCCTATGTTTTTCTCTAAGAGTTTTAGAGTGTCCAGTCTTATATTTAGGTCTTTAATCCATTTTGAGTTTATTTTTGTGTACAGTGTTAGGGAGTGTTCTAATTTCATTCTTTTACATGTAACTGTCCAGTTTTCCCAGCACCACTTATTGAAGAGACAGTCTTTTCTCCATTGTATATCCTTGCCTCCTTTGTCATAGATTAGTTGACCAAAGGTGGGTGGGTTTATCTATGGGCTTTATATCCTGTACCATTGATCTATATTTCTGTTTTTATAAAGAAATCTATATTTCTTTCTATCCTGTTCCACTGATCTATATTTCTGTTCCATTGATCTATATTTCTGTTTTTGTGCCAGTACCATATTGTCTTGATTACTGTAGCTTTGTAGTATAGTCTGAAGTCAGGGAGCCTGATTTCTCCAGCTCTGTTTTTCTTTCTCAAAATTGTTTTGGTTATTTAGGATCTTTTGTGTTTCCATACAAATTGTGCAATTTTTTGTTCTAGTTCTGTGAAAAATGCCATTGGTAGTTTGATAGGGATTGCACTGAATCTGTAGATTGCTTTGGGGGGAATAGTCATTTTCACAATGTTGATTCTTCCAATCCAAGAACTTGGTATATCTCTCCATTGTATCATCTTTAATTTCTTTCATCAGTGTCTTATAGTTTTCTGCATACAGGTCTTTTGTCTCCTTAGGTAGGTTTATTCCTAGATATTTTATTCTTTTTGTTGCAGTGGTAAATGGGAGTGTTTTCTTAATTTCACTTTCAGATTTTTCATCATTTGTGTATAGGAATGCAAGAGATTTCTGTGCATTAATTTTGTATCCTGCTACTTTACCAAATTAATTGATTAGTCCTAGTAGTTTTCTGGTAGCATCTTTAGGATTCTTTATGTGTAATATCATGTCATCTGCAAACAGTGACTGTTTTACTTCTTTTCCAATTTGGATTCCTTTTATTTCTTTTTCTTCTCTGATTGCTGTGGCTAAAACTTCCAAAACTATGTTGAATAATAGTGGTGAGAGTGGGCAACCTTGTCTTGTTCCTGATCTTAATGGAAATGGTTTCAGTTTTTCACCATTGAGAACAATGTTGGCTGTGGGTTTGTCATATATGGCCTTTATTTTGTTGAGGTAAGTTCCCTCTATGCTTACTTTCTGGAGGGTTTTTTATCATAAATCAGTGTTGAATTTTGTGAAAAGCTTTTTCTGCATCTATTGAGATGATCATATGATTTTTCTCCTTCAGTTTTTTAATATGGTTTATCGCATTGATTGATTTGCATATATTGAAGAATTCTTGCATTCTTGGGATAAATCCCACTTGATCATGGTGTATGATCCTTTCAATGTGCTGTTGGATTCTGTTTGCTAGTATTTTGTTGAGGATTTTTGCATCTTATAAAATGTTTAACAGATGCTTGTATGTATAGGTATTTTGAAAAAGATCTAAGTAAACAACAATTTCTACTATTGATATTCAGGATTAGATGTTGTATTAAATCAACTCTCTCTGTAAATTTCCTTTGACTCAAGCTGAACCTATACAGAGCAGCTGTTATACACTGAGAAATATCTTACTTTGATTATTTGGTGGGTAATTCCTTTAAGGGGTCATTTTGTACCAGTTAGTATAAAAAATATTTTTTCCTCCTGGCTGAAGAAAACAGGGGCCTCTGGAGGCATTTGTGGATGCCCCAGTGGCCTTGAGGGAGAGTCGGGGGTGAGGTTGCCAGAGAGAGAGAAGTAGACGAAGTACAGCCCCGAGTGCTGGGCACTGCACACCAGGCTCGAGCGGGTGGGGGGGGGGGTATTTTCGTGTCACTTGTGTATGCTATGGTGAAAGATTTCGGTGTCCTTACTCTTCCACATTGCCCTGACACACTAATGGAACAGAGCAAAAGAAAACCACAGACCACAAGACCTGCAAGAAGAGACCAGTGCTTGGCAACACAGAAACTTTCCTGGGTACCAAGGGCTGCTTTGTAGGAGTGGCAGAAAGTGAAATTTCAGTAATGACTCTTTTTATGACGCTGTAGTATCAGTCTGGAGAGGTCCAGACACTCTGGGTATATACTCAGTGAGGTTTACTACCCAGAGGTACAAATTTGATGGCAGGAAAAAGAGATTAAAAATATGTTTTTCTTAAATTCCTGAAGTATATAAGAAATAATAAAGATTATGTGTCATTTTCTTGATTCTAAACAGAATATGAAAATTTTGTTTTGGCTGAGAATTAGACGTGCTACTTTTAACCTTAAAAATGTTAATATATGATGATTCCTTCTGGGTATATAGTGTGAGTATATGGATGTGTCTTTTTTTACTGCCTCTGTTAATTGGTACTTTTTAACTTCTCGTGTAAAACCACTTGTAAGGCTACATTGCATGCAGAAAACCTGCATGCCTCCTTAAATCATGAAAATCTTATTCCTCAAAAGTCAATCATCTCAGGGCCCTTATGATAAATATTAAGCTTTGAATAATGTAAGCTGATCCTACCTGATGGAATTTCGTTCCTGTCTTCCTCTCACAACCTATTAGAACTACCAATGATCCTCTGGAATAAACCCTAGTGGATGAAAGGGACTTCGTGGGGTGGGAGGTTTCCTTTGGAGGTTTGATGTCTCAGTGGGTGGAGAGTCCTCTCCAGCTAGTCGGCTCATCCACTAAAATGGCCTTGTTAGTTTCATAGGGGGTCTCTTAATCACTCGTTAGCATGTTTTTTGTTTTTTGTTTTAATTTTATTTATTTATTTATTTATGGCTGTGTTGGGTCTCCATTTCTGTGCGAGGGCTTTCTCTAGTTGCGGCAAGTGGGGGCCACTCTTCATCGCGGTGCGGGGGCCTCCCACTATCGCGGCCTCTCTTGTTGCGGGGCACAGGCTCCAGACCCGCAGGCTCAGTAGTTGTGGCTCACGGGCCCAGTCGCTCCGCGGCATGTGGGATCCTTCCAGACCAGGGCCCGAACCCGTGTCCCCTGCATTGGCAGGCAGACTCTCAACCACTGCGCCACCAGGGAAGCCCCGTTAGCATGTTTTTTGACTGAATATTTTCTGAGCCACAGTACTTTGGATTAGAAGCAGGAGTTTTAGAAATGATATTATATTCATTATTTGGAAATATCAGTTATTTAAGGTTTTTATCACAAATTATATTTTTGATAAGATAATTTGAGATCTATGAATACCACAGAAATATTTTATTCTAACAATATTATAACATTATCACAGTAATTAATGACTCATTACAGAAGCTCAAACACACTTATACATTATTTAAAACAGGAAAGAATATTTTAATAATTTATTTTTTCCTTTAATTGGCATTTTTCAAAACTCAGAGATATTGATTTTACAGAATAATAATATACTCTACACTCCATTTTGGGAGAGAATGTATATTTTAATTTTTTTTTAAATGGTACATTAAAGCATGGAAATGCTACAAAATAATCCTTTCCACATTCCCAACGCTTCCTGGAATGTAGTATCCAGCTATAACTTCAAAGGTATCTGTGGACATTAAGGTTGTTCATGAAGTGACATAACTGAATCAAACAACATTAAGTTAAATTAGTTGGTACAAGTTTGCCTCCATAATTAAGGCTTTGAGACAATGATGCTAAATGTCTTTTTCACTACTGAGTGGAGAACTGTCTGCTATAGACTCTCAAAGTCATGACCACTATTCTTTGCACAGCTGTTTAGTCTCCAGAGCGGTCATGGGAAAAGGACAGAGGCTGACAGCTCTGGAATCCCTCAGTGGGACTACTGATCCGGGAAGCAGCATTAGAAGTGTCTGGTGAACTTCTGAAGGGAACATATTCCCAGTGAGAATAAACCCTGACCTACTGAATTCAGATTGCTAATGGCAGAATAAAAGATGGCCATCTTAAAAACATTCTTTATCCATTCATCTGTTGATGGCCAGGTTGCTCCCATGTCTTGGCCATTGTAAACAGTGCTGCAATGAACATTGGGGTGCATGTATCTTTCCGAATTATAATTTTCTCTGGATATATGCCCAGGAGTGAGATCCCTGGATCTTATGGTAGATGTGGTATATATGTATATATACATACATACATACAGATATATATGTGTGTATATATATATATATATATATATATATATATATATATATATATACACACACACACAATGGAATATTACTAAGATATACAAAAGAATGAAATAATGCTGTTTGCAGCATGGAAGGATGTAGAGATTATCATACTAAGTGAAGTAAGCCAGACAGAAAAAGACAAACATCATATGATATTGCTTATATGTAGAATCTAAACAAAAGTGATATAAATGAATTTATTTACAAAACAGAAATAGACCTACAGACATAGAAAACAAACTTATGGTTACCAAAGGGGAAAGGGAGGGAAAGGAAAAATAAGGAGTTTGGGACTAATGTATACACACTAATATGTATAAAATAGATAACCAACAAGGACATACTGTATAGCACAGGGAACTATACTCAATATTTTATAATAACCTATAAGGGAAAAGAATATTAAAAAGAATATATATTTATATACATTCTTTATATATATATATATATATATAAATCACTTTACTGTACACCTGAAACTAACACAATATTGTAAATCAATTATACTTCAATTAAGAAAAAGCACTCTTTAGTCACCTGGATGAGACCTCTTGGTTATGTATTCTTGCGCTAGGGCTGTGCTTCTCAAACGTTAATGGTCAAGGGAAAGTACCCAGAGAGCTTCTGTATAGTGTGGCTTCCCTAAATATCCTGATTCATAAAATCGGGGTAGGGCCAGGAACCCAAATATTCACAAACAATCTGAGACAAGTGCTCAGAGGCCACACTTTGAGGGACCAAAATCTATGCGTCTCACAGAGGAGTGATTTAAAATGACATCCTGTGAGCACATTACCCACCAAATTCATCTTTAAATGACTTCTGTGCCTCAACTGCAAATTTAAGTTACTGTTGTCAAAAATTCAGTGGACACTTTTCACTCTTTCCCCACTCTTTTTATTTTTTATTTTAATCAAGAAATTTAAAAAGATTCAAAGAATTCACAAGGTTTATTACAAAGAGAGAGAAAGAAAGAGACCACAAGAGGACAGTTCCTCACACCCATTCCCCCATCTCCATTTTCCTTGCACAAAGAGCAACCATTTTCACATTTTTCAGCCAGTTATTTTACAACTACGATAGTGTCACTAAATAATATTCTTGTATTTCTATCTGTTCACTTTTCAGTTTTAGTCATTATTTGTTGATTTCCATTCTGCCCCTACTTTCTCCTCATATGTGCAACTTTCCTATCTACCCACCCCTATTCTCTCCATATAGTCAGATCATAATTTAAATTTGATAAATATTCTTGCACAATTTTTTCCTGGACCTATTAGTTGACTTTTTTGCTTCAGTTGCTATGTTTTTTTCATTAATTCTACTCCAAACACTTGTACCTGTTGTCTAAATTTCTTCTCCATCCATTCCAATGTATCTGGGATATTATCAATTTAATCCTGTTGGAGACATCAGGAGGCTTTATGACATGCTCCCCTCTGGATGGGTTCATATCTACACATCTGCACAGTTGTCAATCTTGGGATCCCCTTCCCCAGCTTGCCCTTTGTTTCTGTGTCGTGTTGGAGCTCCTGAACCCTGTACCGTGCATTTTCCTCTTTCCTTGCTTTACTCACTCATGTTGAAGGAACGTATCCACAGCTTCTTGCACGGAAGATGCAAAGAAAGTTAATGTTTCGAGAACATGCATGTCTGAAAATGCCTTAATTCTGTCCTAAAAGTATTCATTTACCCCACTTCTAGAGCTGTGTGATACATCTAATCCCTCAGTCTTTTGATGTTTTTTTGTGGTACAAACTGAGTTTTGTTCTGTGTATTTGTTTGTTTGGGCTTTTCAAATGGCCATTTAAAAGTCCATTCCATTGGGTATAATGATTCCTATATTGTATACTTCTTTCTTTCCAATTTCCAGACTGTTTTGCTGTTATCTATTATCATGTATCTCCATCTTTGTAGGTGTATGTCTTTTCCCAAAAATCCTTTTATTTTATAAACTCTCTAAAATGAAGGATTCTAGGAAGGAGTCAGATTCCATATTGCCTTCTCTCTGCCATTGCTACATGGAAGCAATATATCTCTCTTGACCTCTCAACAGCATTGAACCCTGCTACTCATATTTTTCCTTCTGAAATTGTAGTACTTAATGGGGGTGGTGGCACATTGAGAAAAAGTGAAGACTGGGGAAAAGTCAGTTATCCATCAGGATTTGGTGAGAGGTTGGGGTGAGAAGGGGAGAAGGTGTATATGGGTTGGGGGGGGCAGAGGGGTTGGGTGTGGATGTGGTGTTTGGATTAAGCTCCTCATGTAATTATATTCCTCCAAGTTGAGAACCTCTGTCTTATAGAACAGGTTGCAAATAAATATTATTCTCCTCTGGGTTTGGTACAAGTTGTACTTTCTTATGGCCGATCCTGGAAGCAGAGCACACTTTGACAATTCTTTAAGGTAATTCTTGAGCACAGCAGGGAACGTCTTCAGTGAAAGAAGCTTCTCCACTTTGCCACAGACTCCAGAACTCTGAGGGACCACAAACTAAGCAAAGACTGTTAACATAGAAGACAAGGGCAGTCACGCTAAAGAGGAGGAAGCCATTAGGTAGAAAGCAGGGAAACCAGCTATAAGCTGTTTCATGGAAGATTTAGCGTTAACTGTAAGAAAGAATTTAGTTCTCCTTCAATGTTTGTGGAATTTGAATTAAATTGTTAGTGAAAGAATGTCCAATCTATAGACGACTTCCTTAAAATCACGGCAGGTTCTCATCTGGCCAGTGTGGCAAAGTCATGATTTTGCCTAAAAAGATAAGAAAAGAGACTAACGGTCCATTGCTGGATCCACTGACCAACGGCATCAGCGTTGCCTAGAGTTTAACAGAAGTTCAGAAGCTCTGACCTCAGCACAGACCTACTGCACTTGAACAAGATCTCCAGGTTATTTGTACACAGATTACAGTTTGAGAAGTACTGTTTGGACTAAACTCATTTTTATGTACCTCTGCTTTTCTGAAAAAAACAAAGCAGGTTTTAAACGGGCCACTCTGCAGCTCGTGTGAATGTCTGGCCGGGTTAAAATCTATTCCTTGATTAAGAACATCAACCTTAATGAATTCCCCAGGTTGGCCCAAGATGGTCCTCCCAGGGTTTTGCATTGCCAAAAGGAAGGCTGTATCGGGCTATAAGGAGAACCCTTCAAAAGGGAAGAGTAAAGCTCTCTATGCTGTAGACAGTTTCATCAAGTAGGAAACAGGAGCCCGTTCTTATTAAGAAATGATCATACTGGCTTCTTAGTGAAACTCCCTTTCGCTGCATTACAGTCCTAAGTAACTTGGCTTTCATCCCCGTGTGTCTCCAGTGTTTGAGTGCAGGCTGCAGACACTCTGACCCACTCCATCACGATGCTTCTTTCTTTTAAAAACGGTTTTAGAATATAACAAAACCTCTCTCTTTCTCAGAACGACAGCTGTGGAAGAAAGTTATAGGATTCAGTTCTAGAATAACTGCACAGGCCAACCTGGCTGAACTTGTTTTGTTTAAGAGCTAATCAAATCTGTATCATCATACAAACTTTTCTGCTTGCTTGGCCTTGTTTTAAAAACACTGCCTTCAAGCTGTTGAGACTAAATCCAATATTACACAACACAAAGGTGAACCTTTTAGAAAATATTGCTCAGTAGAAACATGAATAGTGGAATTAGGCTTCCAACACAAAGCATTTTCATCCTGAAGAATTTCTCAATAATTTTTCTGTAGTAGTCATAATTTTAATTAAAACATTTTAATCAGCGTGCGCTTAGAGACAGAGGTAGAAAGCAATTCTAAACGAATCCATAAGAGAGAAGAGGTGATAAAGGTCTATGGAATGTGAGGTTCAAGAGTGTTGTTACTTGGTTTATTGAGATGAAAATCACTGCAAAAGTAAAAACAAGAAGGCAACACTTTTGGCCTTTTGACTTTGAAAGTTTTCTAGACCAAGGCTTTACTTTGTAAGGTAATAATAGGAATAGCATTTGTCATTGCCATTTGTTGCTCTTTAAATGTTTCTCTAAAGAAAGAATTTTTTTTTAATGAGAAATCCTTACTGAGGAACTAATAATTTCATTTAATACAATTTCTAGAAATACAAGAGATAAATTATGCTCGCAAAACATATTTTAGTCTTCTTATTATCTGCTTAAAAAACTACAGGAAAAGGATGACTTTAGAAACAATTTTTGAATTGCCATATATTTCATCTCTTTAAAAATCTCTGTGTATAAAAATGAGGCCCAGAAATTGGCCTGGCAGCAAAGCAAAGAGTCTAAGAGTCCAGACTTTCTTATCAGATAAAACTGGTTTGAGCTCTCACTAAACCACTTGCTAGCTGTGTGACCATGGGCAAATTACCGAACCACTCTGAGCTTAACTGACCTCATTTTTAAAAGAGAGATAAGAAGAAATAACATTATGATAGACAAAACACAATGGGACTATTCTGCAGATTAAATGAGAAAATGGCTATAATGTGCTTGGTAGAATGGCACTTAGTAAGTGATCAATATTACCTTACTAATGTGTACTATTATTTTGATCACTTACATAATATAACAGACAAAAAAAGACAGGATTTTTAAAGTACATGAAAAAGTTAACTAACAAATACCTTTTAATAAATGTCATATTCTAGTTTCTGATGGAGATGCTATGTAATAATTTCTTTTAGACATATGCAAAAAAACCCTATTTTTCATAAAGAGAAAAAAGCAGAAAAGCTACCTTACATGTTTAATAAAATACTTTAAGCTGAAATAGAATTTAATAATTTAATTATATTCATTGTAGTTATATTTAAGTTAATTTAATTCAAGAATTTTATTTATGAAAGTGAGGTAGTCAATTAAAATAAAAAATATATAGATAGTTAATATATTTTCAACACTTCCTATGTGCCAGACACAGATTACATAGGCTAACTCAATTAATCTTCACAAGGACCTTGTGAGATAGGTACTCATTTTACAGATAAGTAAACTGAGTGACAGGGAAGATATATAACTTGTCTGAGGTCTCACAGCTAATAGAGGATGGGGCAGCTTTCATGCCAAGCATCCTAGCTCTAGAGCTTGTCCTTACCCACCATGCTGTGACACTTGACTAACACCTACAGATTAACAATCAGAAATGCTTATGGAGGAATCAGTGTCACAATTGACTAAACCTCCCAAAATGTATATCTTGACATTTAATTATCTAAGGTTGATATATTTGCTATAGTTTAATAAAATAAGTGTATATTCCTAATTACAGTATGTAAAATTTGATTCCTCTTTTCTTTTGTGGCTGGGGCACTGATTTTAGCTTTGGTTGTAATTTGCTTTATCCGTCTCTCCCACTTTCTACATGTGTCCTACTGTTTTAGTAACATTTCTCAGTTTCAAATGTCAGTGTCAGTTTGTGATGCTCTGTTATCCAAGAATTACCACCTGGGCTGACATCCGTTTGCTTCTGAATGCCCTACCCCTGCTCCCCAGATTGGCCTCATATGCTGTTAAGAGTTGAATCGTGTCCACAAAAGATCTGTTGAAGTCCTACTTCAAGCACCTTAGAATGTGACCTTATTTGGAAATAGGGTCCTTGCAGATATAATTAGTTAAGGTGAGGTCTAAGGATTCTGCACCCAGTTACAATGTTTTCCCCACATTTCCAGTAATTCTCCAGACACAGCTGGGTGTTCTACAATTCAACTCAATTCTGACACTATCTATCCTGAAACAGCATCATATGCCACAGGTTAAGCGTTCAGTCCCACAAGACTACCCATCCCCCTCACACAGGCTTCAGACACAAGTCAAAAGTC
The DNA here is from genome assembly GCF_949987535.1 of Balaenoptera acutorostrata. NCBI lineage: Eukaryota > Metazoa > Chordata > Mammalia > Artiodactyla > Balaenopteridae > Balaenoptera > Balaenoptera acutorostrata. Next base: position 34,238,710 of record NC_080081.1, read on the forward strand.
CAGGATGTCACCTGTGCTTCTGACCAAACAGCTTTAGCCCAGAGGTTCCTACAGACCCCTTCCTGGGTTTGATTAATTTGCTAGAGTGGCTCACAGAACTCAGAGAAACATTCAACTTACTAGATTACCAGTGTATTATAAAAGGATATCACTCAAGAACAGCCAGATGGAAGAGATGCACAAGGCAAGGTATGGGGAAAGGGTATGGAACTTCCATGCTCTCTCTAGACATGCCACACTCCCCAAATCTCCGCATGTTCACCAACCCAGAGGCTCTCCAAATCCCGTCCTTTGGGCTTTTTATGGAGGCTTTATTACATCGTCATGATTGATTAAATCACTGGCCATTGGCAATTCATTCAATCTCCAACCCCTTTCCCCTCCCTGGAAGTTGGGCAGTGGGACTGAAAGTTCCAACCCTCCAATCACTAGGTTGGGTCTCCCGGCAACCAGCCTCCATCCTTAGGTTCGGTCCAAAAGGTCTCCTCATTAGCATAACAAAAGGCTCTTTATCTTTTTTATCACAGGGAATTCCAAGGGTTTTGCCAGAATTGGGGTCGAACACCAAATTTCCTACTATAAATCATAATATCCCAGGTCATACTGGAATAGAACGGGCCCTTAATCTAGTATAACTGGTGTCCTCATAAGAAGAGAGAAATTTGGCCTCAGACACAGACAAACAGAGAGAATGCCACATGATGACAGAGGCAGAGACTGAAGTGATGCAAATGCAAACCAAGGAGCGCCAAGGATCGCCAGCCAGGAGCAGAAGCTAGAAGAGGCAGGGAAAGATCCTACCCCAGTCTCAGAGGCAGAACTCCCTGCTGACACCTTGATTTTTGACTTCTAGTCTCCAGAACTGTGAGAGAATACATTTCTGTCATTTTACACCACCCAGTGTGTGGTAGTACTTTGTTACAGCAGCCTTAGGAAACTAAGACAGATGCCCCCAATTATGTTGCTCTTATCCCTGATATTTCATTCTTTTGGATCAAGGATCTCAAAACTCTCCAAATAGAAAATTAGCTAATTTGAGAGTTAACATGAGAAGGGTAGAAGGTAATCTAAATATAATACTCTTCCTTACCAGGTAACATAGATCACTTTCAACAATGCCTTTTGGTGGGAATGTTTACTCATGCGTCCTCTAATCTAAAGAAGCAGTTCTGATGTCAAGAATCTGAGGCTGGTAGGAGAGAGGCCAGTATCAGAGGAAGCAGGGAGGGAAATGTATAAACTCTCATTAGTCCCTGACTCTCATTCTTCCAGCATTGATCTTTTAAGTTCACATGATCCGTTTTTAATATTCTTCCCTGGCCTGCATTGTGGTGAGTAAGGATTTGGGATGAATATCCAATGTCTTACCTTGTTGTAGAACCTGGATTACAGGCTTTCTCTACACCTCTTCCCCCAACACCATCTTTAATATACACGTAGACAATATTTCCAACACTTGGACCTCACTTTTCCTTCATCTCCTTAATTTTAGCCACTCTCACTTCTATTCTGTGGTGGTTTTCACTGAGCAAGGCCATCTTCTTGACATCATTCAAAACCTTTTCTAAAATCTTACATCTTAAAATAGTCTCTCCCTTGAATTCTCCAAATCTCTCGTTTTTTTGTTTTTTTTTTAAAGGGCTTTTTTTAAATCCTGATTTCAAGCCTTCAATCCACTTCCTAGAATCTTAGAGATCATCACCCTTCTCCACAATCTGCTTTCCTGTCCTTCACTGACTCATGGCCAATCCTTTACAAGGTCCTTAACCTTCCTCCCTAATGCCTTCTCTCCCTTATCTTTTATACCAGTGTCTGCCCTGTTTGACCACAACACTTTTTTCTGCCCATGCTGCTAGGTAGTTGATCGTTTCTGGAGAAAGCTGATCTATTATTTCCTGTATAAACTTATGTTTATCCAACTGAAACTGGGTCCTCACACTCAGCATTCCTTTACAGCATGACTTGATTCCTAGACATACTCCCTATAGGACCCTGAGAAATTTCTAGAATTGTGCTTGAAGCCGAAAAAAAAAAAAAACCGAAACAGCGCACCTTGCCCTCATGCATACATGCATGAGTTACCTTGGGTACCTCATTTTTGATCTGGAGATCATCAATTTCCCTGTTCATTTAACATTAAAAACTTAAAAATTATACACATGACATAAATATATGCTGCTTCACTCACAGAGTGAAATGGACTTTGTGACAAAGTATGGGCCCTTTATGTTAATGCAGAGTTGTCTTGCTAAACCGAGAAGTGATAAAACTGAAATAAAGATGACTATAACGAATATTTCTAAGAAATTTATTTTAAACTTTTTTCACTCAAAAGTGCTTTTAAAAATCTTGAAAGACAATAAGGGAAATAAAATAAGACAAAATAATACCACCTACAGTTCTTCAGTTTCCTCTGCTGCAATTATGCTCAAGATAGCTGGTCATCTGTCCTGTGGGCAACCATCATACTGATGGACACAAGTTAGGAAATTAAAAGCTACACTGTGTGAGCACTTAAATGTGGCTTGGCACACCTTTTACCAAAACCTGTCTGCTTACTAATTAAAAGAGCAGTGTTTATTTATCTATCTCTTTATTTATTTTACTACAATACTCTTTTACAGACCAGGCAGCCAAAGGCAGCACCTGGAATCTTACCTCATTCTGCCTAGGATCCCGGCCTCCACAGCTGTCCTCAATTTTTCTTAGAGTGAAAAACATTGAATAGTTCTCCCAGTGCTTTTTAAAAATACCATTTTACAAAAAAAAACAGGCTGGGTGTACTGAGAATTGGTATGCTGACTAGAAAAGAGAACTTGTTTTTTCTGTCACGTGTATTTCAAACACTTTGGAAGGAAGGAGTAAAAAATCATTAGCTAATGTCCTTAGAATTAAAACATAACTGGTGGAGGGAGAACAGAAATTTTGAAAAAGAACTAATTATTAATTGTAGAATAATACCCAAAGAACGTATTCAATTACCATATAGATTCTGAAACAGTTTATAAACTGGAGGATAATATATCTAATCAGACATAGAAATAATTTCTTCCAAGAATAGTAAAATAGTAGATGTTTCTGCCCCTTTACAATGCTTTGCCTGGTATAGAATGACTTTAATTCCTAATCCAGACATTTCATTAAGGTATTTTGGCATTATGAGGTCATGCACAAAAAATTCTAAGTCTATTAAAGCCATTTTGTAATTCCAAATATATAAATTAAGAGGATATATCTTTTTCTCTTGTTTTTTTACCTTTGAGGATTTTGTTATTATTTTCCTAGGTGTGAATTGAAAATTGGTTTGATTATGATGGGTATAAATAATTATCGCTGTCACATATTAAGCATTTACTTATACCAGGCCCTCTGTGAAGTACATTACATGCATTGATCATCTAATTCTCCAGCAAGCCTATGAGGAAGTAATGTTAGTTTCCCCTTTATCAGATGAGAAAACCAAGTCTTAGGCTAAATTTCCAAAGATAACTAACCAACCAGTGTTGGGATTTGAACCCATGTAGCCTATCTCTGGAGCCCATACTCTTAACAATGATGTTTTCTTACTTCCACGCATGTAGAGAGGTAAAGTAATGTATTTGGATTATGTGATGAATCCAGTTTTATCTGCACATGACCAAACAACTGATTTACTTAATATTTTTCCCCAACTGAATTGATGGCATGTTTGACTCAGCTGCTTCTTGAAAACCTACTGGATCCTACACATGTAAAAATTTTCTCTCTCTCTTTTAATCTCCCTTCTGGGTGTTTTTGTTTTTCGGTTTTTTTTGGTTGCTTTTTTGGTTTTGGGGTTTTTTTCCAAATGCTATTTTAGAACATTCACAAACTTAATTTTTAAATTCTCTTCAGAACACCTAGACATAATATTTGAGTTCCAAAAATCACTATAAAAGTCTAAAGGTTAAACCAACATCTGACTTGGACTAGAATTTGAAGATGTAAAAAGGAACGTATTTTTCAGTCTCCTAGCTTTGCAAATAAACAATTGTTTTTCTCATCCACTTTATCATTAGTGTACTGGTTCGACCATATACTGCTCAGAGAGCAGAATCTGAGAGAAACTTTTAGCTTTGAATCATCAATGAAGATCTTTGACTGCTATCGGGTTTCCCTAGAGCAGGTAGATCTATCTTCAGGTTAATTTTAAGTCTTCACCATTGTGCTGACTCTTCAAAATGGTCTACAATTTACATGTCTTTTTTTTTTTTCTTACTGTGTTTACTTTTTTTTTAACATCTTTATTGGAGTATAATTGCTTTACAATGGTGTGTGGCTGCTGTATAACAAAGTGAATCAGCTATACGTATACATATATCCCCATATCCCTTCCCTCCTGCATCTCCCTCCCACCCAACCTATCCCACCTCTCTAGGTGGTCACCAAGCACCAAGCTGAATTCCCTGTGCTATGCAGCTATGTGGCTTCCCACTAGTTATTTATTTTACATTTGGTAGTGTATATATGTCAATGCCATTCTCTTACTTTGTCTCAGCTTACCCTTTCCCCTCCCCATGTCCTCAAGTCCATTCTCTACATCTGTGTCTTTATTCCTGCCCTGCCCCTAGGTTCTTCAGAACCTTTTTTTTTTTTTTTTTAGATTCCATATAAATGTGTTAGCATACGGTACTTGTATTTCTCTTTCTGACTTACTTCACTCTGTATGACAGTCTCTAGGTCCATCTACCTCACTATAAATAACTCAATTTCGGGTTTTTTTATGGCTGAGTAATATTCCATTGTATATATGTGTCACATCTTCTTTATCCATTCATAAAGCAACACTTAGGTTGCTTCCATGTCCTGGCTATTGTAAATAGTGCTGCAATGAGCACTGTGGTTCATGACTCTTTTTGAATTATGGTTTTCTCGGGGTATATGCCCAATAGTGGGATTGCTGGGTCCTATGGTAGTTCTATTTTTAGTTTTTTAAGGAACCTCCATACTGTTCTCCATAGTGGCTGTATCAATTTACATTCCCACCGGTGGTGCAAGAAGGTTCCCTTTTCTCCACAGCCTCTCCAGCATTTATTGTTTGTAGATTTTTTGATGATGGCCATTCTGACTGGTGTGAGGTGATACCTCATTGTAGTTTTGATTTGCATTTCTCTAATGATTAGTGATGTTGAGCATCCTTTCATGTGTTTGTTGGCAATCTGTATATCTTCTTTGGAGAAATGTCTATTTAGGTCTTCAACCCATTTTTGGATTGGGTTGTTTGTTTTTTTGATATTGAGTTGCATGAGCTGCTTGTATATTTTGGAGATTAATCCTTTGTCAGTAACAAACCCACAGCCAACATCATTCTCAATGGTGAAAAACTAAAACCATTTCCACTAAGATCAGGAACAAGACAAGGTCGCCCACTCTCACCATTATTATTCAACATTGTTTTGGAAGTTTTAGCCACAGCAATCAGAGAAGAAAAACAATAAAAGGAATCCAAATCAGAAAAGAAGAAGTAAAACAGTCATTGTTTGCAGATGACATGATACTATACATAGAGAATCCTAAAGATGCTACCAGAAAACTACAGGACTAATCAATGATTTTGGTAAAGTAGCAGGATACAAAATTAATGCACAGAAATCTCTTGCATTCTTATACATTAATGATGAAAAATCTGAAAGAAAAATTAAGGAAACACTCCCATTCACCATTGCAACAGAAAGAATAAAATACCTAGGAATAAACCTACCTAAGGAGACAAAAGTTCTGTATGCAGAAAACTATAAGACACTGATGAAAGAAATTAAAGATGATACAAACAGATGGAGAGATATACCATGCTCTTGGATTGGAAGAATCAGCATTGTGAAAATGACTATACTACTCAAAACAATCTACAGATTCAATGCAATCCCTATCAAACTGCCAATGGCATTTTTCACAGAACTAGAACAAAAAATTGCACAATTTGTATGGAAACACAAAAGACCCCAAATAGCCAAAACAATTTTGAGAAAGAAAAACGGAGCTGGAGAAATCAGGCTCCCTGACTTCAGACTAAACTACAAAGCTACAGTAATCAAAACAGTATGGTACTGACACAAAAACAGAAATCTAGTTCAATGGAACAGGATAGAAAGCCCAAAGATAAACCCACGCACCTATGGTCACCTTATCTTTGAAAAAGGAGGCAACAATATACAATGGAGAAAAGACAGCCTCTTCAATAAGTGGTGCTAGGAAAACTGGACAGCTACATGTAAAAGAATGAAATTAGAGCACTTCTTAACACCATACACCAAACTAAACTCAAAATGGATTAAAGACCTAAATGTAAGACCAGACACTGTAAAACTCTTAGAGGAAAACATAGGCAGAACACTTTATGACATAAATCACAGCAAGATCCTTTTTGACCCACCTCCTAGATCTAGAAATGGAAATAAAAACAAAAATAAACATATGGGACCTAATGAAACTTAAAAGCTTTTACACAGCAAAAGAAACCATAAACAAGATGAAAAGACAACCCTCAGAATGGGAGAAAATATTTGCAAAAGAAATTTGCATGTCTTTTGTGTTTATCTGAATGCTTCCAGAGTAGAATCATCAGCATCCTAAACTTCTTAAATGCCTGTCACAAGAAATTTTACGACTCTTACAACACTTAAGTGAAAAACTTTTCTGAAAGATTGAAAATTCAGCCAAAGAGTAGCTTTCTGGTTTCCTATTCCACCTGAAGTTCGTCTTTTTTTGGAAAGTGGTTTGTGTACAGTTCATTTCATGCTGTCTAATAAGGCTTAGATAGATGGTACAAAATCTACTTTGTACCTGTCAGAGAAGATGGTGGTCAACAGTCCAATATGAGCTGGCTAAATAAATTAATATGGGGAGAACTTGATGCTTGACAAATATAATGTGATATATGGGGATTCTTTACAACACTGAAATTTGGACTATGTTTTTCTAGAGGTATTATAAGCAGAATTTAGTGACTTGCTTTTAAAACAGTGTGAATCAAATTTATCTTCAGTCTTCATGGTACAATAATACTTCAAGATTAAGGCTTTAATTTTTTCTACAAACTTAAAGTAATAATCTCCTGGATGCTTGGTATTTTTAGCTGGTACAATATTTCCCAATTATCAGTAAAATATTTTCCATGTCATTTCATCATCTTTGTCACATATACTCCTATGCTTAGAAAAAGTAATTAGTGGTTAATGCAAACAATTTGCTCATTAAGAAAGGAGAGATTCCCTCCAAGGGAGTTTTAGGAAACATGGAAAGACTTTTAAGTCTGTCAAATTCATGCACTTGCCTTAGTGTAGACTTCCTGTGCAATACATTTTTGACAATAAGACATACTTGCTCTTACATAAGGGTCAGAGAGTGGGGCTGAGTGGAAAAAAGAGGATGTAAAAGGGATAATTTACATATAAAATGCAGAGAAAATTCATAGCAGAAATGGTTGTGTACCAAGCATAACACTGGCTCGAAAATTATATAGAAGGAAACACAGCTTTTCCTAAGACATCATGACAGTATAATATAACATATTGTCATGCCATCATTATGACATCACAATGGCATTATTAGGGCAGTAACAAAAACTGGCTTTCTTATATTAAACTAATTCCATTTCTTCTAGGTATTTGTATTGTAAGATTGCCATAATAAAGTACCATAATCTAGGTGACTTAAACAACAGAAATGTATTTTCCCACAATTATGGAAACTGGAAATTCAAGATAAAGGTATCAGCAGGGTTGGTTGCTTCTGAAGGCTCTTTCCTTGGCTTGTAGAAGGCCATGTTTTCCCTATGCTTCACATGCTTTTCCCACTTTGTCCTAATCTCTTCTTCCTGTAAGGTTGCCAGTCATATCAGATTAGGGTCCACCCTAATTGATTTTATTTAACCTTAGTTACTCTTTAAAGACTTTATCTATCCAAATACAGTCACTTTCTGAGGTACTGGGGATTAGGATTCAACATACAAATTTGGGTTGATACAATTCAACACATAAAAGTATTTTAATATGTATATTAATTTTGTATACAGATTTTTATTTGTAAAGCCTGTTCCTATCACTCATTTTTTCTTCATATCTTGTGTTTCAGTAAACATGACATGTTAAGTTCTTCTTGGTTTCATAGAAAATCCATTTAATACATAACAGATGTGTGATCATAGGAGAACTATTTGTTAGATTACAGCTTCAGTCATATATTAGATATCTGACATATTTTCCCAGACTTATTTTAAATATTAATTTACTTTTATGTGTTTAAACCAAATGTTCTTCTTAAGCCCTCAAAAATTAATGTTAGCCAATCACATACATATATTTCAGTACAATGGTACCAGCTAGCTTTTATGTCCTAAAGTAAGGTGCTTAATAAATGCCCAGTGAACTTTCAAAATAAAATTTTGAATTTTATTCTCCAAGTCTGTTTAAAAATTAAGTAGAATATTGATATATTGGACCTGTGTGTAAATGGTCTTTGTGTGACCATAAAATGGTACTTAGATTTTTTGGTTCTCAGTGGAAAAAAATTGATGAGCATATTTTAATCTTATTTTAAAATTAATTTTACATATGCATTAAAAATATCGATTTTTAGTAAGTTTATTTTTCATGTATTAATAATGAAATTTTGACTTGTGATAGTAAACTTTTTAAACTGTATACTTTAGAAAAAGTAAACTTCAATGCTATTTTTTTTAAATTGTCTTTTTTTTCAATATAATATTCAAACATTTTATTCAATGTTGTTTCCAAACAACTTAAACTAAAAAAAAAAAAAAAAAATTGAAAAAGTTTTTTTGTAACCTTGCACATTTTACAGATTCTGGAGAGATAATCAGTTGTTTCCAGCAGATCTGAGAAATTTCTGCACAAAACTTGCTAGCTAAAACACCTCTTTTCTGATTAATTTTTAGCTCTTCCATAAAAAAAGTGTTCATAAAACATTAATGGGCAATTTCACTTCAGTTCCCAGAGAGAGATTTCTGCTGCATCAGATCTTCTATTTGCCACAATACAGTATTCCCCATCCCAATACTTGTATTTATTTCCCAGTAGGTCCTACCATCTGCTATTGATGCCTGTCTGAAGTAGGAAATTCCTCCTCAAGCAATTCTTGTTCAAATATTACTCTTTAATACTACCACCTTCTCAGGTTACAAATTCTTCCTGTATATTTGTACCCCAAAGTCAAATCTGCAGATAACTATCTTCAAAGGTATTTAATGACCAGGTGCCTTTTAATCTACTGAACCCAAGAGCAAAAAGGAAGAGAGAGTTTTAGAAGTTTCAAAACTCTAAAGAAGAAAGCCACCTAAGATTTTACATATCACACATTTCTTAAATGGCCCCCCAAATATTTTCCCATAATATCCTTTAGGAATGTGTATTGTTTCTATGCAAATATACATAATTTGATCTTTGGGGAATTCATGGCACTATATTGGATTTTTTAATCTCTCATTTCTATTTACCCTTAAGTTATATTATGCATTTAAAAATTGTCAATAGAGAAGATGTTTTATATATTTTTCTCATCTTAATGACATGGGATTTGTCAGGTGACCTTTGTTTTTGTGAATGCAAAAAAGGGAAAACTATCATTTCAGGTACCACAAGAAAGGCTTGTTATCAAGCTTAACTGAAAACCTGTGGAAATTTACACAGACAATAGGACAGACACCAATCACATAAATAAAAAGCCAATATTTTTTTTATTATATGTGGAAAATAGTATGCATCCAGAGGCATGTCTTTACAGGCATAGGGTGAGAATTCCATAAAAATGCACATTATTACTTTTGATGAGATAAAAACTTGAGCACAGGCATCAAATTCCACCAATTGAAATAACCAAGTAAATATTTGAAAAGGACAAATTTGTTTCATTACTGGAAATACGGGAATAATACTACTATGGTCTGAATGTTTGTGTCCCCTCTAAATTCATATGTTGAAATCCTAACCCCCAAGGAGATGGTATTAGGAGGTGGGGCCTTTGGGAGGTGATTAGGTCATGAGGGCAGAGAGCTAGCTTGTCCCTTCCACAATGAAGTAAAGTTGTGAGTCTGCACCCCAGAAGAAGGCCTTCACCAGAACCCCACCATGCTGGCTCCCTGATCTTAGACTTTCAGCCTCCAGAACTGTGAGAAACGAATTTCTGCTGTTCATAAGCCACCCAGTTTGTGGTATTTTGTTATAGAAGTTCAAATGAACAAAGAAACACTAACCATATATGTATCCGTTATCAATTGTCAGAATAATGCTTAATAACAAACAACCCCCAAACCTTAGTGATATACAAAAATAAGTGCTGCTGTTTGGGTATCTGGGATCAACTGAGAGTTTATTAGGCTTACCTGATCTTAGCTGGGTTTGCTCACTTCTTTGGGAATCCACTGGCCATTGGCTCATCCAGGCTGGTCTCAACTCAGGAGTTTGGGCCACTTAACCCTGTTTTATGTTTTTTCCATCTTTCAGCAGGCATTTCTTGTGATGACAGCAGAACCCAAGAGGAGAAGCAGAAACACACAAGGCTTTTCAGCTTAGGTTCAGAACTGGCACACTTTTATATCTGCACATACAATTGCCCAAAACAGCTGGCATGACGTTGCCCAGAGTCTGAGTATGAGGACACTAGAAGATTACATTTTAAAGTTACATGGCAAAGGGTGTTAGTACAGGGGAGACTGAAGAACTGGTGCCATTTTTCAATCTACCAAAATATTAAAGAACTTTCAAGGAGTTTCTGAAAGCATTCCTGGTTGAATAACCTCTTGGCATTTCATCTACAACAGAACTGGAAACTTGAAACTATGTAAATATAAAATTTCTAAAAGATGGTACAAACGCAGAATGGCTATTATCAAAAATACAATAAATAACAAGTTTTGGCGAGGATGTGGAGAAAAGGGAACATTAGTGCACTATTGGTGGGAATGTAAGTTGGTGCAGCCACTATAGAAAACAATATGGACGCTCCTCAAGATTTTAAAACTAGAACTACCATACCATCCAGCATTTCCACTACTAGGTATATCGCCAAAGAAAACAAAAGCAATAACTTGAAAAGATAGGTGCACCTTGATGTTCACTATGGCATTATTTACAATAGAGAAGATATGGAAGCAACCTAAGTGCCTATCAATATATGAATGGATAAAGAATATTCCATATTCTTTAATGGAATATATAATATTCCATTTAAAAAAAAGAATGAAATCTTGCCAGTTGTGACAGCAAGGATGGACCTAGAGGATATTATGTTAAGTGAAATAAGTCAGGCAGAGAAAGACAAATACTGTATAGTTTCACTTATATGTGGAATCTAAAAAACAGAATAAATGAACAAACATAACAGAAACATAATGATAGACACAGAGAATAAACAAGTGGTTGCCAGAGAGAAGGGGGGTGGGGGGATTAAAAAAAAGATGGTGCAAACATGGTTATAAAGCAGATTATGTTGCAGCAATAATCAGTTGATTCCTAATATCCAGTCTTTCCTTTTTCCTTAGAAACAAAACATACCAATTTTTTCAGCAAAATGATTACATTACCTAAAAGATATTCACACCAAGAAACATCATAGTCAATCCTTTGAAAACTAAAAGAAAATCATCTGGAAAGCACCAAGAGAGTATAGGCACTATTTATAGGGGAAAGTAATTAGAACACAGTGGATATCTTATCAGAACCCTTGGAGACCAGAAGGTAGTGACACAACATTTTTTAACTACCAAAAAATAAAAAGAACAATGGCTCAGAATTCTATATCCAGAAAAATAAATTTCTTCAGGAATGAAGGGAAAATAATATTGGATCTTTTTCTTCTTGAGCCTCTAGAGATCTATATTAGGCCTAAACAATAATAAACACCATATAATTGTAGGATTCTTTAACTTACAAATTAATTATATCCTGAAGAAAGCCAGAACGCTTTAAATATGACATATTAAGTATAAATCAGCAGGAAGAAAAAGAAGTCATCTAATAGAGAAAGACAATGAGGAAACTATCCGGGCTTGGCCTTAGCTCTAGAAGAATGAGAGGAGAAACCAGTTGTTGAGTTTATGTGCACTGAGTTATTTATAGTATTTCCTTACCATCCTTTCAGTGTCTGTGGTATCTGTAGGGATAACACTTCCTCCATTACTATACTTCGGTCCTTCTCCCTTTTTTGATTATAGTCTAGCTATTATTACACTTCCCTCTTTAAAAATTTCCCCTCAAATTAGCATATCAGAGCTTTATGAAATCCCTTCTATAACATAGTCCAGCATTTTTGACATTAGAACTCTCTTTCAGTTAATACTGAGAGCTCAGGTCAAGCTGTTCAAGACTGATCCTATTGAGGGCTGGCTTCTGAAAGAAAGACTTGGCCCAGAGTACTGGAGGCAATCAAACCCAGCCAAGGGCAAGGCTTTGATTCCAGCTCTCTATGTCATCATGCCAGGAAGGGGTAGCTGATTGAAGTCATGAACAAAGATGCGACTCCTGCCTGTGACTTGCCTCTTCCCACAGCTGCAAGCACCAGGTTAGAATCAGACACCTGATTAAGCCAGGAGAGAAGCTGGACAGCGCCATCCCCCAGCCCCACCCAAATGCTGAGCTGGCAAGAAGGGACCCAGCTAATGTTCCTCCATGTCCTATTTCATACCCCAGTTCCCGGCCATGCCAGGGTGGGCAGAGCTTCCTCAGTTAAATAACCTAAGAGGTCAGCTTTGACTTTCATACATTTCTGGTGCTGACCCCAAATGCCATGAGCAATTGGGAGTGGGGGGTATAAAAACTGCTACTTCTTTGTGTTCCTGAGACTGTTCAGATGGACTTATGAACAAGTTCTTAAACAACTTCCAGAAACACGTACTTCTTATGTGTTTAAACTCTTCTGTAGACTAGAAAAATATCTAAATCTTCTCGATTCATTTTAAAAGATAAGACTTCCCTGAGTTTTCTCTTTTTCAGCATCCCCCAATGGACCACCCTGACCCCCAATCTAGCAACTCACTTAGCAAACTTCTACCTTTCATTCTCATAAATTTCCTGTTCATTCCCTAAATCACATTCCCTAAGAAACTTTCCTGATCTCCAGAATAAGTTTTTGTTTTTTCCTTTCCATGTTATATTTTTCTTTTGTACCTGGCATTCCTTCAACTGATAATTCAATATTATCTCAGACTTAACCACTTCTGACATTATGTTACTCTAAAAAATGAATGTATAAATGCATAAAGTTACTTAGTTAATATCTCTTAGATTTAGAACTTAACAGCTTCCAAATATACCTTATATATCAAGAAATTAGATCAGCACATAAGGAAGTTTGAATTCAGGAAAAATAACAATATTTACCAAAACAAAACATAATATAAATACAGTATACATTTGAAATATAAGTACTTTCTAAAACGGTTATCAGCACCTTCTGGGAGTCAGATTCTGAAACTTGAAGACCAGCTTCCTTGTGCCAAGGTTACCCATTTAGAGTCCAAGGAACACTTTTTTTCTTTTCTGGCTGGGATTTCTTCTCATGAGCCTATAGAAAGGAATGAAATACCTGTTTCTCTGAGTCCCTTGAACTCCCCCAGGAAAGAGTTAACCAAGAAAATAGAAAAAGAGATTCCAATATATTTTTAAAACAATTTTTTTGCTTGATAATCAAAAAGGATTTTTTTTAAGCCTAATCTAAATCCCATCCACTATTACACCTGTCGTTCTCTCAGTATAAAGAAAGGCACATGGTAGTTCAGCATAACCAGAATGCATAAGTTCTAGGGTATATTATAAAACTAAATAAGTAACAGTGGGAAGACAAAGGCACAGCCCTGTCACTAAATGGCCCATCTATACCTTCACAGCCACTATCAATGGAAAGTGATGCAAGAAGGTTGACTTTGGAAGGGTTTAATTCTTGGGGCAATCACCCATCAAAGTTTTCTACTCCATGAGTGATACAGTCAGAACCTATTACATTAGACAGAGCTTGCTCTTTTTCCTAAGCTTGGGGGCAAGTCTTTCAGCCCACAGAAAAGAATTTATCAGTTCCCATGCCACTCAACATCAAGAGTTGCCATGAAGTCCCTGTGCCCAGAGCCTGCTTGAGCAGTACCACATCTACCCTTAGTCTGATGAAGTACATAATCTGTCTAGTGTTTTCCAGCTAAGCTATTCCTTCTGTAAATACTCATCTTAACATTCCCAACCACTTTGGAGCTGTGGCCCACCATGAGTGCAGGATATGGGGTCTTCTTTTTGTAATATTTGCTCTCCCACAAGTGATACGTGAGTCATATATATTCTATAGTCAGCATGTTTCCAGAAAACATAGTGAAATGGCAGTTTTAATTTTATGACCTGGAAAATGATTAATAAGGTATAATGTAAATATGTAGTATATGAAAAATAAGTAAACCAATAAAAGCCACACTTTAGAGATATATACATGAAATGTTATAATTTTCAATAAAAAGCAAGCAGGTTCAGCAAAAATGTGCTAAGAAGAAATATTTTAATCTTGCACTCAAAATTATGGATCGTGACATTTTTTCTTCCCTTTATAAGATAATGGATCTAGACATTAAAGAGACCTCTGGATAGACCCTCTGGAAAGGCTGGGTTGACAAACATGAATACGAAACTGACTCTATGGTACAGCAAGTTTCTCAGAAGTAACTGGTCACTCTAGTGAAATAAGGCTGGTGTTATATTAAGAGATATTCTAGGTTTTCCTTCAATAGAAAATGATTTTTTTTTTCACAAAAATGTACATGTTAATTTGGAAGTACAATAGGATGATTTCAATCAAATAAATTATGCTTTTCTTGAAAGTTTCATTCCTGCTTTAAAAAAATTGATTTACTCTCTTGAACCTAAATTTGAAACTCGATGGCCCTTAATTTGAAAGACTGCCATTTCAAATCCAGGTCTTTTTCAGAGGAAAGATTGCTTTATTTTGTTCACCTTATGTCTCCACGTTCTTTGATTATTTCAATAGACTATACGTTATTTACTTTAAAAAATCCTAATTGCTGTCAGTTGTACATTCAAGCTGTCTTTTAAAAGAAGCAATCAGGGGATACGGGGCTGGCTACATATAAGCAGTTGCTTAAGTATACACAAAATTATTATGCATTTAATAATCTTTTAGTTTTAGTGATTAGACATATATTCAAAGTACTTAAAGAGTTGTGCATGTTTCCCTAAGTAACAAGATGCACTGAACGCCTAGTGCATGCTCCAAAGTAAATTGGTACCATGAACTTTATACTTCTAGCCCCCACTGAATGCAGTTAGAAATTGAGGCTCATGAACTTCAATAGATAGTTACACATTATCTAACAGTCTATATCTATATAATGTATAACTGTATCTTATAAATGTGTGTGTATATATACATGTATATACATATCTATCTATCTATCTACCTATTTATCTATCTACCTATGGAGAGAGAAAGAGACAAAGAAAGTTTCCAGTTATCTATTGTTACATAACAAACAATATCAAAACTTTAATGGCATAAGACAGCACCCATTTTCTTGTGCCCATGATTTTGGAAGTCTGGAGTTAGAGCAGGGAACTGTAGGAATGCCTCATTCCTGCTCCTTGATGATTAGGGCCTCAGATGGGGAGAAACAAATGAACAAGTTGGCCATGTCTAGGAAAAACTGCACCAGAGTTAAGCAGGCAAGGAAGACTTTATTCAAGACTATTGGAATAAGGGAGAGAAATTGAACTCAACTCCACTGAAACAAAAGGTGGGAGGGTTTTTAAATGCTGAGGTGAGCTACTGAAAGTACTGGAGAATAATAAAAGGAAGGCTGGTCAATGTGATTGTCTATCTGTGCTTGCTAAGTTAGACAATTACCTTCCCACAATGATGAGAAGATAGGGGCTCTCTCATTCTTGATGTTTACATTTCAAAAGGATGGCTCCCCAGAAGAAACCTTTCTAATGTTTAGTCAAGCTGAGGTTAACATTAAGGTTGTCTTGGCCATTTGTCATGATTTGACCAGGACCATATGTCTAAGGCCTTGTTTCTGGATGTCAGCTGGTTTCGTTAGTTCTTCTCCAAGTCATGTCTGCTGGCTCTGGATTATCCAAGATGTCTTCTTTTTTTTTTTTTTTAATAAATTTTCATCAGTTTTTTTTTTTTAATTTATTTATTATTTATTTATTATTTATTTTTGGCTGTGTTGGGTCCCCGCCTCTGCGCCAGGGCCCTCTCCAGTTGCGGCAAGCGGGGGCCACTCATCATCGCGGTGCTCGGGGCTCCCACCGTCACGGCCTCCCCTGCTGTGGAGCACAGGCTCCAGACGCGCAGGCTCAGCAGCTGTGGCTCACGGGCCCAGTTGCTCCGTGGCATGTGGGATCTTCCCAGAACAGGGCCCGAACCCGTGTCCCCTGCATTGGCAGGCAGATTCCCAACCACTGCGCCACCAGGGAAGCACCAAGATGTCTTATTTACTCACATCTGGGCCCTGGCCTGGGACAGCTGGAACAGCGGAGGTGTTTGGGCTTCTCTCCTCACAGCCTCTCCGTATAGTGGCATTTGCTTCCTGATAATGTGGTGAACTCTCAGTGGTCATATTTTTCACAGGGCAGTTAGCTTCCCCCAGAGCAAGTGTTCAAAGAAACACAGACAAAAATTGCAATACTTTTCATGAAGTCCCACAATGTCACTTCCACCACATTTTATTGGTCAAATCACTAAGTTAGCCTAGATTCAAGGGGTGGGGAATTATACTTCACCTCTCAATGGAAGGAATAGCAAAGAAACCATGGCCATCTTTACTCTACCACTATTACGCATATGGAGCAATACAGCTATACTTCCATATTTTGTTATATGTTGGAGGTTATATGATGTAAGTATATTACCTGAGCCTTCTGTACAAGTATGGAATCAAGTAAAAAGCATAACTGAAAATGAACCATACTTCAGAAGTGACAAATGCAACAAGTGTTGAATGGGCAATTGACTGACCTGAATCCTAGTGCAGGGTTTGTTACAATTAGCTGTCTGACCTTAAGTAAATTAGTTAATCTTGAAGGCTCCTCTTTAGTCTAAAATTCTGTTACTCCAATTACCAGTACGGCCTTGATTTGTATTGTTAAGCATGCACTGAGAACACATATAAAAGGTCCAGTAACCATCCTCATTAATTCACCATTAAACCTTTGATCATGGTAATTTAAGTACTTTGAAATCCTACAAAGAAAAACAATATATCAAGGATAGATGTGGCTATTGTAAATAGTAATAGAAGATACATTTCTTCTTAATGAATCTGTTCCAGATGAGTTTCATCAGTGCATTCTTGCTCCTCTGTACAGTGGGGAGGTTTCTGTTTGGTTTTTACTTTATCAGACTCCCAGGTAGAGCATTCTCACCTTTGCAGAAGTAGGAGTCATCTCATTGATTGTCTTGAGTAAAAGGAAATGGCTCATGCATCTTTTCTACATTATAACAAATGTCCTTTTGCATTATAATCGAATGGTGATTGTTGTGTTCAATCAATGGGAAAGGTTAAAGGAGCTCCTCTGCCAGTATTTTTAATGGAGAAGTCGATTAAGATTCAGTTTAATCATTCTGGCTGCCTCAGAATTAAAGCAACAAAGACCATCAATGGCACTATAATTACTAGTCTTTCTGTAAGTTTACACTGCTATTTATGCAGCTATAAATTTTATTATAATGCACAATGCATCTTAGGTTAACTTGCTTTATTTGCAATGTAAAATATTTGCTTTAATTGTATGAAGAAAAGAAATAGTTCTGATAAGGTAGATAAAATTCAGCCCAATAATTTTTTTAAAAGCCTGAGAGTCTAAGTGAATCAGTATAATACTCTGTGTTAAATAGTTTAAAGTCATGGCCTTAACCTTGGGACACTTGAGACATATTTCAGTTTATTGAACATGGAGACTAACGTCTCTCCCAGGTGACTGTAAAGGGTCAAATGTATTATTCTAATCCCTGTTCCAAACAGAGAAAAGGTCATTATACAGTACCTACTGCATGTTGTAAAGAATGAAAAATTCACACTGGGGGCGTGGGTGCAAATCTATTTTAGACTTGGCCTTTAAAATGTTTTTTAAATTGAATGATTAAGTGGTGATGAACCAGAAAAAATACCTTGAAATTGATCCCATTTATTAATTAGTTTGCACATGTAAAGGTCTTTCTATAAATAGTCAGAAGACTGGAGAAAATTGTTCTTCTTGAATGGAGGAATGACTTTCAAATTAACCTTTTTTTGACTATAGAAATAATGCTTATAAATGTACTTATTACCATCCAATACTCTGCAAAATTCAATATACATGTAGAGGCCTGTAGAGGAGTTTATTTCTTAAAAGTTTATACTTGGCCTACAGTTAACAAGCTGGTTGTAGGTAACAACACTAAGGAGAGGAATTAATTGAAGAAATATATAGAATTTGTATCCTTGTCTTGAAAATTTCAACTTTGCCATGATCTTTGTAGAGGTATTTTGAAAAGCAATGCTTTAGTGAATTTGGAAAATTAGGAACTCAGTTAAAGAGCCCAAAGAGCAAAAGATAAGGAAATTGTGAGGTGAAATGATATTATTTGTCACTTAATTCATACTGGAGCAAGAACCCTACTGAAAAAAACAAGAAAGCACAAAAAAGAAAATAAGTTGCTATCATTCTCGAAGAAAAAAAATTCAAACTTTCCCAGCTGCTCATATCTTCCAGAACTTTGTTTTGACAAACAGAAAAAAAAAATTGAAAATTTAATTTTTAGTGCTGAAGAGGAACCTCATTCTCGACACCTTCATTTTATCATGTAATAGTTGGAAAAGCTGAGAGTTTGTGAAGTGCACCATTGTCTCAAAGTTACAGATCTAACTGGTAGAGAATAGGTCTAGAATCCATGTGTCTATCTAGCTTCTCTACTTTGCCATACCATTGGTGTCAAACTACATTCTAGAGTTTATGTTTGACTTCCATATGCTCCAAATTCTAAACATATTTTGCCTTGGGATATGTCCATTAGTCCTTTCAAAAGAACTTTTGCCTTTGATTTCTTTACAGGAAACCAAGGGAAGGGAACTAATGTTTTTGGTGGACCTTCTATAAGCTTATGCGTGTGAGGTGGTTTAGATACATTGGAACTTTTAATCTTCTTAATAGCCCTATCTAGTAAGTATGATTGACTTAGTTTTTCATAAAAACAGGTTCAGAGGGGTAAATAACTTGCCCTAGTTTATGAATTCTATAGTTGCAAGACCATGGTTTTTCTGACTTAAAATCCATGTTGTTTCCATGAAAACATGTGCATCCTTGGAAACAGCAGTTGCAGTGCCTTCAAGTTTAGACAATAAAGTATTCATACTACACCTTTGATTGTCAGAGAAATCCATATCAATTGATTTTTTTAAATTATGCATGCATTTTATAAGTTTTTTTCCCTTTCATTTGTGAACATACAATGCATTTCAATTTCACTAATAAAGTACTGTTTTTTTCTGTTGAAATTATGAAAATTGGATTTCATTGTAAAGTGTATTAGGAAAGATAGATAATTAGAGTCATGGAAAAGCTTTTATAATAAATTCTTTGGAAGCATATAAACATTTTCCCATTACATCTAAATAATTTACTTCCAATATCTAAATGCTGTTACAAATGACCAAAATTTCTACTAGAATGTTCTAAGAATTGTACATGATATATTATAATCTTGACGACTAGTGGATTCGGTTAACTTTGTTTAAAAAAATGAGTCTACTAATGTAAAGCTCATAAAAACCAAAAACATCAAAAACTGAAAACATTTGGCTCATAAAAACTAAAAACAATGTAGCATTAAGCTTATGCTAATTCATGTCCCCATGCTATGCAGAATTTGTGTTTTGAATTTGCAGAGCAATCTTATTACTTTGTACAAACTTAATGCATTTACTTGAACCTAAATAAAATGTAGTCTTAGCTAATGGTGACAAGTTAATACACACTCTTTCTAATTAGGGCATTGTAGTGTATAAATACAGAGTTAAATCTAACTAAAGCAAAAAATTACCCCTTCTTATGTATCATATTTTATAAAGGCTTATTTACCATATATGTGTGGAGAGAGGGCATAGAATTCCAGTAAGAATACATTTCCTATTGTCATTTGTTAGTCAACTGACATTTTCATCAGTTTTGGATTAAATAGTAAAGGGCCATTATCAAACACTTTCAGTCCCAATGTGGCTCATAACAAGTTCCATAATTTCTTGCTCATATGAGTTTATCATTCCATAATAACACTCCAAGGTGTGTAGTAACATCAGCCTGACCCAGAGCATCTCAGGGCCAACTCCGTGCATTTTTTTACCAAAAATAAAATCAAGATCAACAGATACTTGAGGCAACCCATTGACAGTAGCCACAATGTGAATGGTACAAATACTCTCTACAGTTATATAGGGTACTGATGAGGCCATTTATGAAATACTTGGTCTTTACTAGATTTTGTCTAGTTGAACATATTAAGATGTTCAATTTTCTCCTGCAGGCAAAGGAGAAGTATCAAGTTTTAAAGAGTGACAGACCCAAACCTGTGTTTAGAAAGAAAAATCTGGTGGCATTATAAAGATTAGTTTGTTGAAAGAAATTACCTAAGTCAGAGAGATAAGTTGTGAGGTTGTTGCTCAGAGTAAGGTGAGAGAGAATGTTAGAAAGCAATAGAATTGGAAGCGGGGACAGGAGAATGGGTTGGGGGGAAGGGAGATGGTATATCTAGAACTGAAAGGAGCTGGCTGACTGGACACCAGTTGGATAACAGGGTTTATGGAGGGAAATATGACTCTAAGGGTTCCAACTTAGACGAATTAGTGGATTGAACTATCATTTCAGTGAATAGAGAGAGCTTACTCTATATTATTTTTCTCTTTATTTCTAATATTATTTGAACATATTTGCTGTTTTCAAATTCTCCATTTTAATAAAATGCCTAAGGTAGTCACTTTTGTCATTTATATTAGGAAAATCATAGCCAAGTTAATGAGAAATAATTATCTGGTAAAGCTTATCCTTTTAAGTTTATCCAATAAACTGTTTATGCTTTGACCTTCATCTTTGAACTCAGTCTACCAAACTCTAATTAATGATAGCCATGCTAGAGTGTTTAGAGTGATGTATACTGATGTCTATAACATATCTGTAATGGATCCAAGGTAAAAATTGATGTATAGATGTGTGGCAAAACCAACAAAGCAACATGTTAATAATTACAGAATTTAAGAGATGGGTATATGAGTGTTTACTGTGTAATTCTTTCTACTTCATGTTTGAAAATATTCGTAGTATTTTATTGGGAAAAATATCACTCTACCAGGCTTCCATCTTCCCAGCTCTGTTTCCAGCCCAACTCATTTTCTGGAAATTGATATATTTGCCCCCAACCATGAGGATGGGCCTGTGATCTTCACTAAGTCAATCATGATACTTCATTGACATGGCCAGAGTTATTGGTCTCTGAGTAGTCACATGATCTACCGCAAATCAGTTGGAGTCCTTTTCAAACATGTTTCTTCGGGAGTTAGTGAGGAAGAGTCTGTATCCTTCAGAGAAGGTGCAAGGTGGTGAACATTAAGGCAGGTAATCCCCAGGTTTCATAGAGAAGCATGAGAGAGTGAATCTAATGCCAAGAAAAAGGCAAAGCTAACACATAAAAAAAAGAGTCTCCTTATATGCTGAGACATCATGTCTCCAAAGATATTACGACCCTTGTCCAGGTTCTTAAAGTCATTTTCACAACCCTGATTCCAGCAGCCCTTTTTTGAATGTTGTGAGCAACTCCAGAATACTTCCAATGAATCCTCCCTTTTGAAATGTTACTTTGATTACTCTAGTTTAAGTTGGGTTTCTGTGTCTTATAACAAAGAGTATTTGACTAATACAAGAGCTAACACATATATTGTGGTAGAACTCTAAGACGACCCCCAATGCCCCACAACGTCGTATAACCCCCTCCTCCTGAACATGGTGCTACAGAAACCTGTAACTTTCTTCAAGTCAATCAACTATCTCAAAGGCAATAGGAGAGTCCCTCCCTTGATAATGTCACATAATGTAAGACTCTGTCTTACCAGACTGGACAAAGAGATTCTCTCACTGGCCTTGAAGAAGCAAGCTGCCATGTTGTGAGAGGGTCTGTGAGAGGACCACTTGGAAAGGAACTGTGGGTGGTTTCTAGGAGCTGAGTGGCTCTCCCATGGACAGTCACCAAGAAAGTGAAGAAGTCAGCCTTACAACTATGAGTAACTGAATTCTGCCAACCACCAAGTGAGCTCAGATGAGAACTCTGAGCTCCAGAAAGCAAGGCAGCCAGGCTGACACCTTGATTGCAGCCTTTTAAGACATTGAACAGAAGTCTTGCTCAGCTGTGTCCAGACCTCTGCCATAGAAAACCTGTGAGATTAAAAAATATGGGTTGTGAGCTGCTAAATTTGTGATGCAGCAAGTGAAAACCACTAGAGATTTTGAACACATACCACATGCCAGGTACTTTGTTAGAAGTTTTAGTTCATTGTCTCATGTAAACTTTATAACAATATTTAATCTTATGTCTTAGTATTCCAACCATCTTACAGATGATACATCTAACAAAACAGACACTAAAAGAGATTTATAAATTAATTTTATATATATTTATAATTAATTAATTATAAATATGGGGTGAATCCCTGATTCAAACTCAGTAGTCTGACTCTGAAGCCTATAGGCATTTCTGGCTCAGAATATCTTCCCTAGACCCTTTCCTAATTAATGCACCAGCATCATATTATCTTAGTACAAGTCTAGTTTATGACAAATGCCTATGAATTGCTTTTGTATCACACTCTTTTCACTGTCCTACCTTCCCCCAAATTTTTCATCAGATCATGTCACCACATCATCTTGAAATACTTTGATGGTTCCAAAATGACTATGGAGGAAAGGCCACACTAGTTGGGAGTATATTGTCGGGGGAGAGGAGGGAGAAATTTTTCTCTACCCTTCTAGGTTCTTCTGGCTGGTCTAAGAACTAAATTACCATGAGACAGATTAACAGGAGAAAATCAAACAAAACTTTAATAACATGTATATATGGAAGAGCCCAAGGAAAACTGAGTAACTCACCAAAATGGCTGAAACCCTCACCTTAAATACCATCTTCCACTAAAGACAAAACAGGGTGCGGTTTGGGACTTCAAAGGGGAGGAAGGTAATTCATGTGGAGATGGAAAAGCAACTATTTGGTAAACAAATGTTTGCTGGACCATCAAGAGGCAGTGGGACACAGAGAGGAATTTCAACAAGCTGATTTCACTAGGTTGTTCCCTGTCCACACACCTAATTCATACTATCGTTATGTATGGTGACAGCTCCCTTCCTGGAACAGGTCCTCTATCTACATTCTTTAAGCAGTTAAGCAGAAGGTCAAAGTTTCTCCCTGAGTCTTTTGGGCCTTTCTTTTTTTCAGCTCAAAATAATCCACATACAAAAGAGACACTTTGGGGTGGCAAATTCTGTTCCCCTACAGTGTTCAAAGCTTTCTGCAATTTGGCTACTTAAGTTCAGCCAATGGAAGTTAAGGTGTGAAATTAAATATTTACTGTATTTGCTCAGTGGGGGGAAAAAATGCAAAGGGAAGTTGCTTCAAAGTGTTGTTTCTTCAGGTTTAGTAGATGGCCGCTAAGCTGTGGCTGCTCTGTTCGTTGTAAGAATAAGATTGAATAATATACCTAAATGCTAACTGGCTTGTGAGTGCTAAGGAGATAAGTGTGCCAGAACGGAAATCATATGGGCTGGGAATTCCCCTTCTGTTGACCACAGAAGGTATAGGCATAATCTGTCAAGAACAGAATGCATGCCATACTTTGTTCATTAGCATTTAAAGAGGATGTTTGGCATCAGACAACAAATACAATACTTGCAAGATCTTGGCAGCATAATATTTTGTCAGTTAATGACAATCCACAGCTTTAAAAAAAAAGATTAATGCCCGATGTTAGGCTGAAATTGTTTCATTTTCACCAGTGAAAATAAAATGAAATAAAATTAAAACCCTTGCACTTCCAAATTACCACACTTCCACCATGTCAATCAAACAGTAAGAAAAAAAAATGAATATTCTCTAGAGAACAGGGAGATACTATGCTTCAGAAACTCTCAGGAGCCGTCAAATCACAGTAACTTGCAAACCGACCAAAACAAGTGAAAGATGTAGTAGATAGAAATAGAAGTTGAGGCGATTGTACTGTGTGGTTGGCTGACAGCGTGGGGAGAAGCAGGAAAGGAACAAGTATCACATGGATTGGATTATAATATATAATTTAATTTTATTTTGGCCTTTATCTGGTTTGTTAATCATAATGTTCACATTTGCATATATCAGGAACTCAACAGTATTCTTCATAGTGTGATTTATATATAGGCACACAAACATATATATTTAAATACAGACACATACATATATATATTTGACTTTGTTCTCTACTGTCACCTTCAAAATTGATATGATTTGTAAACAAACATTAGTTTCTAAAATTTGGTAGCTTAAAAAAGCAGTCCAAAAAATTTTAAATAATGTGATGGTTTTTCTTAACATATATGCATATGTAATTAGAAACACCACGTATAAATGTGTTTGTATATATATTAAATTATAATCAGATTAACATGTATGTGTGTAAAGAAAACTATCTTGCATAAACATTTAAATATTTAAATCAATGTTAGCAAGGATGAAGTGAAATTGAAGCTCATACATTGCTGGGAGTACAAAATGATACTGACTTTTTGAACAACAATTCTGTTATGGCTAACATTTATGCCTTTTAATTTAATAATTCCTCTTCTATTGTACAATCAAAAAAATGTAGAAAGATGTCAATTTACACACAAAACTATCTCCTATCAATGTTATTTATAAGAATAATTTGCTATAACATCAGTATCCTAATGAATGGAGACTAATGAATTCTTTATGTTACATCCAAGTGATAGAATATCATCAAGCTATTAACATATTATCTACAAAGAGATATTTATCCTGTTGCTAAAATAATTATGATTACTTAGTCATGTATTTACTTAACTAACTTGATAAAAGTCTAATATGTACCAGACCACTGGGCTAGTTACTTGTGTTAAAAATGCTTCCAATCTTTAAGAGGAAGACACATACATAAATAAATAGGTTGACTAGATTTTTATACATTTTTTGATAGAAGAATGTACTTTGAACGATTGAGGGACAAAGATAGTTACTGTGACTCTACCTGGGGTGGAGGTAGAGATGCACTCAGGAAAAGTTTTCTAGAGAAGACAAGTATGGCAGTAAATCATGAAAAAGCAGTTCTATGATGGTAAGTAGAAAGGTAACCAAAAATCATATAGAATATCAAGCTAATTATGTAAGTCTATAGCTGTATCTGTGTTGTGGAATTATCAGGGACTGTTAGTTGCTCCATTAAATTTTTTTTGGTATTTTCCATTATTTTCACAATGAACGGACATCACTTTTAAATTAAAATATCTTAAGAAATAAATATAAAGGAACATATTGGATACTTGATTGACTGTTTGAGGCTGGTGTTTGTGCCAACATTGCAAACACAAGAGGTGCTCTGCTTCCAGTAGCCCTTGCTGCCCACAGCAAGCTTTGTGGTGTCGTAGGGGCAAAGAAGTTTTTGTGTTGCCCTCATGCCTCACAGACATCCACACAAAAGCATTTTCTTCTGTCAAGGATGCTCCTCTCCACGGGGACTGCAGGTTAATCCACAGGTTTTGTATGGACCAAAATATTCGATCAGAACTCAAGTTTTCCTCCACAACCTTTATAACTTTCCTTAGGTGAGTAACAAGGCCACTCTTCATCCTTATTTAGGAAACACATAAATGACAAAAGTGCTTCTGGAGGTCCCAGATATATTTAAATTTCAGTTCAGATTCAGGCTAGGACTCCTGCTCCAAGAATTGAGGCAAATCATACAGAAACTCAAAAAGGACAATCAGTAAAAACCAATGAAGGAGTTAGGAAATGAAAGATTTGTAGGAAAGCTAGGATCTTGCTCAGATTCGGTTTAATTATGACAATTTTCATAATATTAATTCCGGCTTATTGGTTGGATCCAAGTAGCATTGGTATTTGAGGGACAAGTAGAGACATGGACAGTGAGAATGGGTCTGGGAAACAAAAGTCAAAAAGTGTTCTTGGGGCTTCCCTGGTGGCGCAGTGGTTGAGAATCTGCCTGCCAGTGCAGGGGACACGGGTTCGAGCCCTAGTCTGGGAAGATCCCACATGCCGTGGAGCAACTGGGCCCGTGAGCCACAATTACTGAGCCTGCGCGTCTGGAGCCTGTGCTCCACAACAAGAGAGGCCACGATAGTGAGAGGCCTGCGCACCGCGATGAAGAGTGGCCCCCACTTGCCGCAACTGGAGAGAGCCCTCGCACAGAAACGAAGACCCAACACAGCCATAAAATAAAAATAAATAAATAAATAAATAAGCAAATATGGTTAAGAAAAAAAAAAGTGTTCTTGAGAATCGAAAAGGGTAACCAGAAGAATAAACATCCGGAACAGCAAGATTGAACGTAACAAGGAACAACTGAAGGATGAAGGACGTTTTAACATGTCTCAGCGAGGATGGGAAATCTTCTCTGGGTCTCTAGGAATAGAAGGGCTGAGGAGAGATGACATTAAACCCCACCTCACTCTTTCTTATAACACAGTAACTGCTGACCTTATCAGTCTGGAAAATTAAATAATCATTCAAAAGGATGAGCAAGGAAGTGGTGAACTTTTACTTTTAACTCATAAACTCTCAGGTGGTCCTCGGTATCTTTGCATTATTCAAATGTTATTTATTGAGACTGAGAAACTGTGGTGAACCAGACAGTTTACCAGGGGTTAGACATGCAAAGCAGAATGAGAGGAAGCCTCCGGTCAGATCAAGGAGACAAACAGGCAGAAAAATAATTGCCCTACAATGTGATAAATGCTATTGAGTGATAACATTATTTATAAAATGAGTTGGGATCGGAAGAAAACGAAATCTCTTGGGGTGGTAGAGGAGACTTCATATGAGAGGGAACATTTAACCTGTGTCTCAAAAGATAATTTGAAGCTTCCGGAGAAAGAAGACAGTAAAGGGCCTGCCAGGCAGAGAGAAGATCATGAACAAAGGCACAGAGGCATGAAAAAGATAGCACTTTTTATAAAAATGGTTCAAGCGATTAGATCATACACTGAACACAGCATGGGGCATGATGGGAGAGAAGCTCATTTTATGTGACAAATATAGCTATAGTAACCCAAACTGGACTGGCACAGCAGAAGAAAAAAGGAAAGCTGTAGAGTAATTCCACTTATGAACATAGATGTAACAACCCGAAAGAGACACCAATACATAGAACTCAGTAGCGTATAAAAAAATACAAACGACTAATAGACCCTCTGTGGAGAAGGCTTCAGAGATGCAAAAACTGGCTCACAAATTATCAAGATTATAATCATGTCTTTTATATTTTCTTACTGATTATAGAATGTTAGATATTACTGTAAAATTTCAAACATTTTGAAAATACATAAAGTAGGAAACAAATTACATGTTATTCTACCTTCGAGAAATAATTGCAGAGACAAGTTTACATTTTCTACATACCACAAACACATCTATGAATCTAGTTCTATATCTTTGTCTATATTTTATTTCTATATACAAAATGTGATCAGTATATTTTTCACTTTTATTAAAATGTGGCAATTAATTTTTTAATAAAAATCTATATATTGAAGAATTGAAAAGGTATTTCAACACCATAAATTCCTACAAGTGGATTTTCTGGATCAAAGAAATATTGATAGGTCATGAAAAAAATGGCCTTAAAAATATTTTACATTCCAAACATTTTATTAATGAAGAATATTATGAATCTATAAATCTTTGCTGTAGACCCACAGACATATCTTTTCATTGACTAATAATTTATTTTCTTCTGTCTTGAAAATTTTACCATGATAAATTTTCACTGGGCTAGAGTACTTCCTTGAATATTTTTAAAAATATGCTTTTAAAACATGTTATTACCTGGCATTATTGAGTCTTTTGTATCTAAAATCTCACCTGTTCTTTCAGTCCAGGAAATAATTCTGTGCTCAAAACTTTCTTTCCTCCATCTCATCTATCTAGTATCTATGTCTTATTTTTCTTCTCTTAATTTGCAGTTCATTCCTTTTTACTCTACACACCGATATCAATGGATTTTAGAATCAGTAATTCTGATTTGAGCTACACCCATTCCACTATTTCCTCATCCCACGGAGGAGTTTATTTTTATGTTTTTGATTCTACGAATTCTTTCTTTCTGCTTCTCGGTTTGTCCTTGATGTGGCAGTCTGGGTCCAATCGATAAAACTGTTAATGCCATAATCATTCAATTGCTACTGAGACTGATATTTCAAGTGCGTATTTCAAGTTCTCGTCTACCAGCTGCATTACTATGTCAGTGGGTGACACTAGATCTAATTGTGAAAATCAAACCCCCTCTTCTTGTTGCTGACTCCCATTATATACCCAGTGAGTCTTCAATGTATGATAGGCATGCAGTTTTCAGCAGAGAAATTGTACATCCCATTTGGTTTAAATTCCAGCTCTTTACTTACTACCTGGTTAATGTACCTCTGTTTCCTCATTTGTGAAATAAAGATAATAATAGTACCAAATGATTAAATATACAGAACACTTAGCCAGTGCTTGGTACATAGTAAGCCTTCAAATAGTGCTAGCTCTCATGATAATTATCAGATGATTAGCAACAGTGCATTCCTTTCTTCCCTGTGTAGTGTAGGTCCACTTGTAGCATTTTCTGAGCATTAGTTGCTGTCAGATCTCTAGCAAATAAGGAGAATTTTCTCTCCAGGGATGCTGGACATGCATAAATGAGAAGGTTAGATAGTTTACCTAAATTGAGATAGATGGCTGCCAGGGAAGTGGTCTGGTAGAGCTTCCAGTTCCAATGTGTTAGAGGGAATTAGCTTGGTAGGTTAGGCCCCTCAACTGAATCAGTTGTTCACAGGTTTTTCCCAGGGCAAGGCAGGATGGTAAGGCTAGGTCTTCTGCCAGCCACATTAATTTGGATCAGTTCAGCTCAGGGGGCTGGGCCTTTTCAAACAAGACTGGCTGCTGAACGGGTATTTGCCTGGGGCTGGCATAGAGTATGGGAGTCAGGGAAGGACAGACAGGCAGGAGGGAGGGGTTATCAAGAGGCAAGAGGAAACTTAGGTGGGCCTGGGTGGATATGTTCATTATCTTGATTGTGGTGTTGGTTTCACAGTTGTATTCATAGATAAAAACTTATCAAACTGTACACTTTATAAATATATGCAGCTTATTGTATGACAGTTATGCTCTTAAAATGGTTAAACCCTACATTCTTTCGCAGAAACGTAAAATTTTGGATTACTTTTCATGGTAATCCCCAAAACTGGCTTTTATGGAGCAAATCTTTTATCTCTAAAATAAATAATCTTTAAGAAAAAAGAAGACTGGCTGCTGAAGGGTCACTGGTCCTAATGAAGAGCTCAAATAATAATAACTTGGGTGTAAGTATCTTACTGAGTGCACCTGATGCCCAGAGTCTGTTTTCTTCCTCTGGTGCCTCAAGCAGTGGAGGGGCAACGGTCAAGGGAGCCCTGTGGTTTATCTGGATCACTGCGGTCTATCTGGATCACACCTACTCAGTGAGAACACCAAACTTGAGGTAATTAACTAAACCCCTGCATTGGGTTCCAATTGTGACACTAATTTTTCCCTCCCTGTGTGAATTTAGTAACCAAAACAGAAAACTACAGGAGAAACAATATGTTGAAGCAAATGCTTAGCTCATCATTTTTGGTTGGAAGTATTTTAAAAAGGGAAATTATGTGAGCAGAATTGTGGGTTTTAGAAAAATAACTCCGGCAGCTGCGTGGAAATCAGTCTGGCTTGTTTTCTCCCTCCTTCACCAGCCACAGTCCAATTTCTACATAGCCACCAGGCTTACTTTTCTGAAACCACAAATCTGCTCAGATAGTTTCCCTTTTTAAAACACTTCTGATGGAAAGAAGACAAAAGCACTGGCCATAGAAATCATCCTAAAGCTACTTGATGCAATTCTAATCTATGGCAGTGGTTGTTGGAATGGAGAGGAACCAACCAAATTGAGAAATACTTGCCCTGTAGAAATAACAGGACTTGAAGTGGAGTTCATTTTAAAGAGTATAAGTCATTGGTTTACATAATTAAAAATTATTAAACACCTACTATTTAGAAGCTTGTTTTAAGAAGAGGTCAAAATCAGATTAGTTGCCTTCAAGGAACTCATGAGATAATGGAAGAGACATGCAATCAAATAATTATAATCCTAAATTATGAGTTCAACATGAGGATGTGTGCAAATTATTATGGGAGCACAACATTGGGCATAACGAATTCTCCCTAATGGGTCCCAGGAAAGACTTAATAAAGAAAATCACTTTGGGAAGAATCTTTAGGAGGAAGTGAAGTAGGCAAAAAGAAAATGGTGTTCCATGCAGTAAGAAAAGAATGTGCCAGTGAAAGAAAGGACATAAAGTGTTCAAGAAGTGGCTACGTGGCTGGAGTACACGGGAACACTTTGGGAATGTTGGAGGATCAGGTTGTAAATGTGGCACAGGATATATTATGGAAGGTATTTAACTTGGACCTTATAGGCAAAAGAGAATAATTGAAAGGTTTTTAATATGGAACAGACATGATCTGGTAGCAGAGTACAGCATAGATTTCAGAAGGCTAAGGGGGTAAGCATAAAGATCGATTAGGAGACATTTATAAAAACTCTGATAAGTAATACCAACACCTGAAATAAATAAGAGTAGACACTCCATTATATAATTATAATGCAATTTGCAAAATTATTCAAAGAATATAGACACACACCACACATACATCTTAGTCTTAGAGGAGCATAAATAAATCTAAAATCCTGGGGTCAACAGGAATATTGCCCCACCAAAAGGCTATGCCAAAATACTCATGAGCTTATAATACCAAATGCAATGGATCAAGTTCCTCAACCTATGGAATAACTGAACTTCAGTGAAATTTAAAACGTCCCCCAGTTATTATTGGGAGTTCCTAAAGGGACATGTCTACTGTGCTCACAAACCAGCCTGGCAGCCTCGCTTACTACATGGTGTCTATTCTTTTGTTCTGGCTCTAGCGTGTCTTAATCTAGGGTCCTGCAAGGCCTCCGCTTCTGCCCCTGCTGATGTGACCCTTGTGAGAAGGCCAGTGGTCATGCCAACGATGCTGCCTCTGGATGCTCTCCAAACCACCAACCTTGAGAGCCAGAGATGGGGTGTGTTCTTCGTGAAGGTGCTGAGAACAGCCTCTTCAAATTCTGCCCACAATCTGTCACTTGGCCCATAGCAGTTCTGTTGGTATCCAAAATTTCACAAAGTTTCTCAAACAATTCCATTGTTTCTGACCCTCTTTTCTTACTTGCGATCTCACCAAGTTTCTCATAAAAATCTCTGTGCATATATATCCCTCTAGCCATAGAGGCTCAACCATTGGCTTCTAAGAATCTGATGCAAGACATCAGATTTCCTTTTTGTCCTCTCTCCTCAGCCCCAAAAAATCTTTAGAAAAGTAAATTAGTTTACCTGTGATGCCACTCTTTCTTTCCAAAACTTGATTTTTTGGTTACTTAAAGCTTAAAAGCTCTGTATTGGTAGTTGTTCCAAGAGGTATCAGTAAGGATCTCAATCACCTACAAATAACCGAAATTCAGTATAACATCTGTTAATGATAAGAGTTATTTTCTGTCTAATAACAAGATGTCTGGAGATTGCTGGTCCAGGGCATGTAGAGTGACTCAGTGATGACCTGGGACCCAGTGTTTCTCCATCAATTTGTAGATATCTGTCCTTATGCTTATCTCTTGACCACAAGAGGGCTGCTGTGCTTACAGCCATTACTTTTGGGTCATAGACAGGAAAAGAGTGGAAATATCAAAAAGTCTTTTCCTTGAAAAGTAGTGTCTTTTTACTATGAAAGGGAGGTTTTCCTAGAAGACGTCTTCATGTGTCTGGCGGTTATTGAGTCCTTGACTACTCCTGCAAAAAGATGGCCAAGAAAATTGAGTGCTTATCTCACTAGACTCCAGAAGTAAAATAGGGAGAAAATGATTGAAAATGAATCTTGAATGGATTTATCTATTGAAACTAAAATACCATGAAAATTAATTTGGGGGAGAATTTATTATATAATGAGGCTGGGTTTACCAGATAAAAATACGGGACACCCAGTTAAATTTGAAATTCGGATAAATGATGAATTGTTTTCCTATTATATAAGCATATCCATGCCATATTTTAGACATACTTATACCAATAAATATCACTGTTTATACGAAATTTAAATTCAACTGTGTCTTCTGTGTTTTATTTGCCAAATCTGATAACCTTAAATGAGGTCTTCTCCCTTTGGTTATCAGATTGTTTGACAAATTAGCTAAAATTTATGGGCTCAACTTTATAAAAGAAATACTAAAATTTATTCATAGTTTCTATTTTGTTGCAGTGATGTTGCAGTGACACCCAGATAGCCATCTAAAACCCCTTCTGAGCCTCTCCCTCAGATAGCCTGACATAGTAGAATAGATACTCTGGTCTTTGCTGATGTGCCTGGGGGATCCTTCTTTACTTCCCAGTCCAGACAAGCAGATCCGGTGCCTAATTGTCACCCTGTGAAACACATACACACACACACACACACACACACACACAGAGCCCTCTCTGTCCTCCCAACTTGGCCTAAGGGTGGTAGGAGATAGCAATAAACCCTGAACCCTAATTGGTAGAAGTTAAGTATGTCTGTGTTCTTAGTTTAAGAGTATCCTTGAACTAAAAAATCAGTCTTTGACTGAACTAAGAAAAATCCACAGATACAATTTCTTCAAATGTTTTTTATTTAATTTTGAATACTGAAAAATTCACACAAGTAGTTTCCCCAATAAAGGAATCATGAGCACCAAATTTGAATTTGTCTCCAATTGTTACAAAAATAGAACCCTTCCCAAAGCTTTGAGATTGCAGTTTTCTACCCTCCCTAACCTTCATCAGCAGCCTCTATCCAGAGGCAGTTTCTCCATCCGGGACCTAGCAGGGATTATCCAGTCCAGAGATGATGGTTGAGCTGCATATCACCACTTTTTTTCTGCTGTTACATATGTACTCTGGTCATGTAGTTCCCCAGGGGGGGAAAAAAGTCAATCACTGTATGACAGGAAATCAGTGAGGATATGAGTCAAAGAGAAAGAGGACAGACTGGTGCCTGGGAGAGGTGGCCATGCAAAGGAATCTAAAGGAGCAGTAATTTCAGGAGTTGAGGATAGCTATCAAGAGTCATAGTAAGAAAACCCTTCAGCCCATCATAATACCTAGGGAGGGTCAGAGCGTCTTCCCTCAATGAACATCTGTGTACAGCCTTGGCACAGGGATTAGATAGTTTAATACCATCTCCAGAAACTCTCTATGTTTTATGGTTATCCACAATTATTTTTTAAAAATTACTTATGTGGGATACTGAATTTAAACTATTTAACATGCATCCCTGAATCTTGTAGTGTAATGTCCTGAGTTTGGTACTTCTTCAAAAAAGTGAGGATACCAAGAACTTGTTAGGCAAAGCCACTAGAGTTAATTATATTATCTCATCCTAATCAGTATCAATGTCTCTCTCCATCTCTGCTGCATCGCCACCATGGTATCACCACAACAACTGATGGAGATGACTCCAAGCTGGGCTGAGCCATCCATGTTTGACAGCAATACCATGTCTTAGAGAAAGAAAGAATGCCAGTCAAAAATAGGGGCCACACCAGGGAATTGACAAGGTTCTCCAGTTCCTTCTCTAGGAGGCAATTAGAAACAGAACTTGTACCTTTGGCCTGAGGAGCCCTCTCTTGTTCTTGTACTCTTTATGGATAGGGTTGGAGGCCCCAAGACACACTAAACATTTTGAATATTTTGCTAAATAGGTATCTGAGTAGATTTTAACTTGAAAAAAAAAAAGATGGGATGCTTTTTATACCTAAGGTATGGTACTGGTCATGCCAGTTATACATATGGTTATTTGTGTCTAAACTGTGAATGTCTTAAGGACAGGACTATGTCTTCATCTGTAGGATGTACCTGAGCAACCAGACATAGTGTACGTGTGTAATACGTATTCTTGAATGAATAAATAGATTAGTTTCTGACTAAGTTCTTTCAATCCTCTCAGGGGAAGAGAAGGAAATGTTATCGTCTGACTGGTATGGAGAAGTTTGCTTGATGAGATTGGCAACTGTTTTTACTAGTCACATCTGAGGAATGCAGAAGGTCCTTACCCACACAAGTAAAACTACATTTGTAGAACTTACAGCAAAAACTCCAGATGTCCCAGAAACCATTTTAAACACCATAGTTTTTGCCACCTGGAAGTTAGTAAATGAAACTTTAGTAAGCAAGGAATTCTTTTAAAGCAATCTTCTAAAAAAAATTCCTATATATGACATTTCTTAATATTTCTCAACTTCTAAACTAAAAATCCAGATTTAATTATTTAATCTTCTCAGTGTGTTCCTTTTCTCACAATGCTATATAAATACAATAGGCTCCCCAAAATAATTTCTTTTATTTGCAAGGCTATAAATTTGCCAAAAATGCTGCAATGGCCAGACCTGTACATGTATGTTCATGCACAGAGGTGAACATTCTTCTGTTGAATAGATCTACAAAAGTCAAATTGCAAAATCAAAGTACATCCTCACTTAAAAATTTTGTTCTATAGTACCAGTAAAGTGTATGAGATAGCCTATTTCCCCATATCCTCACCCAAACTGAGTATTATTTATATTTTTAGTTTTTGCTAGTCTGATGGATTAGAAACTATCATTTCAATATTTTGATTTTAATTTCTTAGATTGCTAGTGACATTGGGTATATTTTATGTTTATTTATTATAACTTGTAAATATTTTCTGAGAATTATCTGTTCTAATTTTTTGCCCATTTTTCCATTAGATTTTTCTCACTTGAGTCCATCTCCAGAAGCTCTCTATGTTTCATGGTTATCTACAATTATTTTTTTTTAATTACTTATGTGGGATATTGAATTTAAACTATTTAACAAGCATCCCTGAATCTTGTTGATGTACTGGTTCTGAGTTTGGCACTCCTTCAATATGGTGAGGATATGAAGAATTTGTTAGGTAAAGCTACTAGAGTTAATTATATTATCCTGATCATTATCACTGTCTTTCTCCATCTTTGCTGCACCATTTATTGAAAGGAAGAGGAAAAGTAGGTAAAAGAACACTGAATGGGAAGATAAAAATTGCAGGTCCTTGGGTATATGAGTAAGATGACCATCAATTGCTGATCCATATTAAAACTCAGCCCTATTTAATATAAACTATCACTAAATTAAATCATCTGACACACTTTATGTAAATCAAATATATTAAAATCTTTTATTACAAAACATAAATTGAGAGAAATTATTCACATTGTACCAAGTGTACAGATGACTATGATTATGTTACAGTAAGATTCAATTTATTAAAGTGTCACTTTATCAATAGGGGTACACCTATTGCATAAGGTAATATGGAATGAAGATTAAGCATTAATTTTCTTTTAATTTAGGGCACTTTTTCACCACTAAAAAATGGATAAGGATGTTACATATTTTATTATCCTTTCAACAAATACTTTTGAACATCTGGCTAAATTGTATTTGTGTTTTGTGTGTGAATTCCTGGACTTGAGAAAAAACTCTATTCATTTTTTTCCCCTAAAATATCCATGCAGATACACTGTTGAGTTTTCGTCCACTCTTTATTATTTCTCATTCATATTATAATGCTGCCTAGCATGATCCTGATACTCAGAGCCTGTAATGATGGCATGATCTTCTGAATGATCCTAATACTCTATGTCAATATTTTTGTTCCTGTTCGTCACCCACAACCAGTCAAACCATGGCTTCATAATTTAAAGGAAGTGTTCTAGTTTGAAGAGAAAAATATATCTACTCCAACTTCTCCCATCATAAAACTGTCTGTAATGAACACCAGGGCCATTCTTTTCTTTTCTCTTCTTACCTACCCATTCATAATACAGAGTCTTATGATTTTTAGAATGAGAAAGAAACATACAGGAAACAAGAAAGTAATAATGAAGAGGGGAATCAGAATGAGTTCTGTAAACTAGCTTTCACCTACTTAGATAATCTAAATAGAACTTAAGTAACAAAAGCCAAAATTGGTGAGTAATTACTATTTTCTTTTCTTCCTTTGTCTGCAGGACAACCAATGTCATGTTCAACCAGATAGTGAAGATGATCTAAAATAACAGATGTACCTTGGTTGGGCCCAGCATTTAAAAACATAAAAACATAGGCAGAGGTAAGGTATAAGCAGATGTCTCCCATTTTCTTTTATATTATCCACTGGGTATCATACTGTGGGCTTAGATGAATGCTGGTCTTAGACGAATGTTGAGCAAGGTGAAAGAAATTGTATTGGAAACATGATTCTGCCACGGTCATACATCCAAAACACAAACTAAGTAAGGAAACCCAGCTGACCACACAAGAATTTTTAAATCTCTGCTAACCAAAATAAAATGGAAAAATATTAGTTGGCAAAAACAATGCCTTAATCAGTCCAGAATCTTCCACTCAGGGAACAAAGAAGAAGCAGCCATTTAAAATGATGTTTTGTGTCAGTAAGTTTATTAAATAGGAAGACTGGCAATCCTGGGTAAAAGTAGACTGTCCTTCCAATTAAATTACAGAATATTAAAAAGGTCAAAGCAATATAGAAGTCCTCTAATTCATAGGAAACACTAAAATTCTGATTTCTCACGCTCCTGACAAAGATTGTAATTGTGGTTTGAAAAGGGTAAAATGTTTATCTAGTCCTCTGACAAAGATTGAAATGAGAATGAGACTGATCACAAACGTAACCTCACAAATGTAATGTGAAAACTAATTTTGAAAAAAATAAGACTGAATTAATATACCTATTTCTTTTGTCTCTGCAAGGAGGATTCACAGAATGATACAACAAAATCATTTATTTTTTTAACCTTTTAGTATAAGCTTGAAGTTATCTTCTTATGTATGAAATTATATTCTTTATGTAAAGTCCCCTGAGCTTCTGTATCACATAAGCATTAACTCTTTCTCTATCCCTGGGTCATCTTGTGGTTTTCTATTACTATCTAGTTTACTTTACACATTGTTAAAGATATTCATGAGTGGAAGCCCTGTATGTGCATCAAA
This sequence comes from Balaenoptera acutorostrata, assembly GCF_949987535.1. Taxonomy (NCBI): domain Eukaryota; kingdom Metazoa; phylum Chordata; class Mammalia; order Artiodactyla; family Balaenopteridae; genus Balaenoptera; species Balaenoptera acutorostrata. Next base: position 34,276,071 of record NC_080081.1, read on the forward strand.
TCTTTCTAAAAGATATGGCGTATAAACTGCACCATGTGCAAAATAATGGTGGGACTTTGTTTGCAATAAACATTTAAAATGACCGACTTTCTCATAAATACACTAAGTAGGATGATCTATGAGATTTCTAATTTATTCTTGTTTAAAATTTAACCATGCTTTTTTAAAGCATATCAATTTTGTTAATACCATGTAATTAAAACATGTCAGTGCACAGCAAGTTTTAGTCTAAATTAATGACTATGAGAATTATTTTAATTAAATAACCAATTATAGAAAAATCGCAAGCATGAGAGCTGACATTTAAATGAATTTCATTTAAATTGCTTCTTAACGTTGTCCCATCTAGGACACTAATGCAAAATGAACTATTGTATCAACTTAGATTATCACTATTTTTGTATGCACATAATGTATTCATATTCAATCACTGGAACTGAGTAGAATATTTGGTATCGATCTAAAACTTCTGTTAATAAAAACACAACAGAATGAGCTGAAGTAAAAACAAACCATATTTCTTTTTTTTCTTCCTCTTCTTTTTCTTTTAAATATGGGCTTCTAAATGTTATTATCATTCTCATAGGAAAAAAATGTTTATGCATTTGAGAATTATAGCTAATTAAATCAGTTGACTTGAAATCTACTTGTAAGAGGATATACATACATGACTTCAATGTCTTGCACATAGTGGGCCTCAATAAATGCTGGTTATCAGTGATAAGTATTTCTTTGTCTTTTCTTTTTCCAGATATGTTAGTGCAGCATACAGTTTCCTCTTGGAAACTGGACACTTCCAGACCCTTATTAGATTAAGAGGTTACCTGTCCTGAGAGAATCCAGCTGGATATCTGTTTATATGTTTGTTTCTATATAGCTCAAACAGTACAATGTCATGTTCTCTACTTATGAGAACATGACATTGTACAGTTATTTTTATATAATGAAATTAAGTTTTTACCCTTCATTTCATATTCATCCTTCCACAAATAAAATTTTTATTTAAAAAGGCTAAACAATCTATAATAACCTTCCCCACTAATAACTTTTAACTTCATAATACTATTTCTGGTAGAAAAGAAGAATGTCTAAACACAAGGCAATTTATACCAATTGTGCTGTCTTATTTCTCACAAAATATAAGGTGAAAGGAACTACAGAAAGAGCTGAAGTTTTGTCCATATAGGAATTGAAGTTAAACACATTTTGATTCTTTGCCAAACTATCAATAAGATTTTAAAGGAGGTGTTTTATCTATGTATAATTAGTCTTTTGTTTGTTGTCATATCACTCAGTTTGACACAGAATTTATGATTCTAAATGGACCATTAATGCCCTTTTAATTTATTTTTTTCTAAGATGAATTTTATACATCTCTTTGGGGAAAAGTCTTATTTACTTAATAGTTTGCAAGCTATACTGAAAGGTGATTTCTTCATGTTTTTCTAGAAAAAGAAGCAATCTATATTTAGATTTGACTAGTTAATTGTTCTTCTTCATTGGAATGCACTAGGGCATGTGGTTTAATTATTATGTTCATATTTGTAGACTTCACTTTTTTAGTCATCAAAGATTATTTAATATCAGAAAATGGAATGTTTTTCTACATAATTCCTCTGGCTATCACTTTAAAAATAAAGAAGAAAAGAAAAGGCTACTACATTTGTTGTTCATTGATTAACCAGTAATGTTATGTATAAATAATGTATCTGACAGTATGGCAGCTCACTTGGGACATTATGCCATTTACTACAAAATAGGATGCAACATACAACTGAGCAGTGAGAACAAATTAAACATCTTTCCTTGGTAACTTTAGCATTTTTATTAGGTGATAAACATCACAGTGAGAGGAAAGCAGATGTAGTTATTTCAGTAATATTAACCTTAATCGAAAGCTAACTTGACATATAGTGTAATACTTTTGCATTATAAAATTTTGTCTAGTAACAATGGAAACCAAATTTTCCAAGGTCATTATGAGATCATATCTGTAAAAATTAATGACTATCTTGTGTAAAATTTCATCTATCGCTACTGAATTGTCTTATTACTATTGATGAAAAAATTTTAAACATAAATCTAGTGTCATATAAACATGAAAAATACCCAAGTATTTTCAATGCTGTGTTACTTTTGCCTTAACAAATGTGTCTTATAGTGTTATTTGACTATGTGTGAATTTCATTCCTTCAGGGTTCTGTTCATATAATCTCCTAAATCTTTTAGAAGCATCCGAATTGTGAATGAAGTTAAGAGCAGTTATGTAATTAGCAATCAACATCCATCTTCCCTCCTTTCTTGTTTTAGTCCATCATTTACCCATGGGGATACAGAGATGAAAAACTCCTACCCTTAAAGGAATTTATAACTGCGTGACTGAGGACAACTGTTAAAGTCCATTTAATACACAGGATGCATTGTTACAACAAATCCTTCCTTCCTTTCATTCAAAAATATTTACTGTGTGCTTACTATATGTCAAGCACTGTTCTGGGATCTTTAATATACAGCAGTGAACAAAACAGACAAAGATTCTGCCTCACATGATGTTTATATTCTAAGAGGTGGAAATAGTCCATAAACAATAAACATAATGAATACATAATTTATATTGCATATCATAAGGTGAAAATGCTTTTTAAAAAGGGGGAAAAAAGCAACTAGGGGTAAAGAGGGTGGGGCAGGCAGTCATAAAAGTGGTTGTCAGAGTAGGCCTCATTAACAAGGGGATATTTGAGCAAAGACTGAAGGAGGTGAGAAAAAGTTAATATCATCTGGAGGAAAAGTAAACCAGATGGAGGGAACAACCAGTAAAATGCCCCTAAATTGGGACTCTGCCTGGCATAACCAAGAACAGCAAGGAAGCCAGTGTGATTGGAACAGCGAAGGTTCAGAGAGGAGCTGGAATGCCAGGTCGCATCGGCCATTGTAAGGAACATGGCCTTTGTAAGAAATAGGGAGCCATTTCAGGGTTGTGAGCATGGGACTGATGTGATCCGACTTATGTTTTACAGGATCACTCTGTCTTCTGTATTAGGAATTCACGAATTCAATAGGAGATCAAGAATAAAAGAAATGAGACCAGATAGGAGACTATTACAGCTTATCAGGCAAGAAATGATGGTGGCTCAAATCAGGTGGCAGTGGAGGTGTGAAAAGTGACTGAACTCTAGAAATACTTTAAAGACAAACGCGATAGGATTTCTTGATTCACTGAAAGTAAGGTGTGAGTGAGAGAATGGAGGTAAGAATAAATCCAAGATTTTTGGCCTAAATACCTAGAAGAATGGAGTTACCATCACCTGCTGAAGGAATAGATTTGGGAAGGAGGCAAACAAGGTTCCGAATTGGATCTGTGGAGTCTGAGCTCTCTATTATATGGACTAGTGGAAATGTCGAGGAGACAGTTGGATTTATCAGTCTGGAGAGAGGTAATGGAATGGAAACAGAAATGTGGAAGTCTTTGGCATCTGGGTGGTATCTAAAGCCATGAAACCGGACATACCAAAAGAGCGTGTGTAGATGGAGAAGAGATGGGTCCAAATACCTTCGCTTCATCCTTGAAAGTCCTGCAAAGGAGAAGAAGGCAAGAGGCCAGCAGATGGAAGGAAAACCAGTTGAGTGTAGAGAAAGCCAATGGAGGGAAGAGTATCAAGAAAGAGTGAGTGATCAATTATGTCAAATGCCACTAACAGTTCAGGGTGATGAAAGCTGAGAACTGACCAGGGAGTCAGCAACATGGCTTCTAAGCAAGCAGCATCGCTAGATGAAAGTCAGATCGGAGTGAGTTTAAGAGAGAATGGAAGGAGAGAAATTGGAGCAAATAAAAACAGACAACTTTTTCCAAAGACTTTGTCCTCAAGAGGAGCAACAAAATAGGGTGGATGCTGAGGGCAGGAAAGATCAAGAGGTAATATATTTTTAAAATGAGAGAAATGACAGCAGAATATTTACTTGCTGATAGTAATGATCAAATAGAGAATGAAACACTAATGATGCAGAGGGAGGATTCCTGGAGTGTTGTTCAGACGGAAGAGAGGGGGGATGTAGGCACAGCGGGCGGGGCTGGCTCTAGATAGAAGCAGAGGTAGTTGGGTCTGTGGTGATCAGCAGGAAGTAGGGTGCGGAGGTGCAAATGCCCATACCATAGGTGGTCAATGTGGTGAAGTATAAGGAAGTTCCCTTCTGATTACTTCGATCCTTTCAGCAAAGTAAGGCATAAATTATAGCTCTAACTACAGATGCTTTACAAAGCACTTGACCACAGGCTTTAGAGAAGCCCACTGGTGTTGTCTAGGTGAAGAAAGGATGAGTGGGCAAGGGTGTTAACAGGCAGAGGAGAGCATGTCTGCAGAGTGATAGTTACACAGCACTTTATTATTCACGAAATGCCTTTATATACTTTTTACCATTTATTCTTCACAACAGCCTTTTGAAAGTCATCAAGGCTCCCATTTTACAGAAGAAATTAAGCCTCAGAAAAACCCACTGGCTGGGAGATACAAACTGTTGGTGTAAGATAGGCTCGAGGATGTATTGTACAACACCGGGAATATAGCCAATATTTTGTAACAACAGTAAATGGAAAGTAACCTTTAAAAATTATATTTATTTAAAAAGTAAAAAATTTAAAAAACTTAAAAAACCCATTGGCCACCAAAAAGGCAGCTGTAATCTAAACTTCCAGAAAGAATTCTTCCCAAAAGATCTATTAAATATTAAAGATTTTCAGATGTTGGTCAAACATAGTATTATTGGCCAGACAAGATAATTCATTATTATGATAAAAATGGGAAAGTATTACAAAAATGGGAAGATCTTGTTAATATAATTCATCATTATTCTTTCTATTTTACTGATGATTTCTTTGCCCAGTACATTCAGATAGCTCTGGGAATTTTATTTCACAGCAAGAGAGGAAAAAGATAGGGTAAAGGAAAAGAGCTACCGACCTTGGGGAGAAGTTTTAAAGGGTTCCTCACTCCTCAGGAGATGTTGCCGAGCAATTAAATGCAGAAGTACCAGACTCTGAGAGGCAGCTGATGAAGGGCCAAGAAAAAATAAATAAATAGTTTTCTAAGGAATCTCCACACTGTTTTCCAACAGACTTGTGGTTGCCAAGGGGGAAGGGGTGTGGGAGGGAAGGACCGGGAGTTTGGGATTAGCAGATGTAAACCATTATATATAGAATGGATACACAACAAGGTCCTACTGTATAGCACAGGGAACTATATTCAATATCCTGTGATAAACCATAATGGAAAAGAATATTTTTTAAAAAGTCTATATGTGGATAACTGAGTCACTTTGCTGTACAGCAGAGATTGACACAACATTGTAAATCAACTATACTTCAATAAAAAAATAAAATTAAATAAATCCTGAGAAAACAGTGATGTGACTCACATTCCTTCTGACTCTCTTTTGAATTCAGTTGTGATGATAAAGCAGATCATTTTCCAATTTTTCTTCTTCTTCATTTTTCCTTTATCCTGTTTTATAGAAGACCTTCTTATTTAAGGAAGTCAGAGATAATCCCAACAATCTTGGGTATAGACATTGATAACATAATCCTTATCAGAGGGAACAATTCAATAAATTGTTGACAGAAAACAATTCAATAAATTTAATTCAGAACATTTAAGGAATCCCCCGCCCCTCCCACCACCAGTAGTAACTGGTTCCCTTCCTTGTACTCAGCTAGGATTTTCTTTTCCTTGATCAATTCTCCAGTACTGAGCATTCCCCCTTAGTGTAATGCTCCACAGGTTGTAAAGTGCATTCATACCGTTACCTCATTTCTTTCTCACCACAACACAGTAACAACAAGTTTTATTCGTTGGATCCCCAGTTAGTGTGGTTGGGTGGATGAAGAAACCACATCTGTCCTGTTCACCAATGCACTGCCAGCACGAAGCCTGACGCAAGGGGAGATTCACCTGACAGTGAGTAGGAGTGCAGTAATCAGGCAAGTGTCATTCCCATTCTACAGATGACAAGACTAAAGCTCTAAAAATGTTTTAGAGCTGGTAAGTGGCATTTTGAAGTAAAACCTTGTGATTCTTAGTCCAGTATTATTTTCACATGTGCTGAGTCTCAGCATCTCTCTAAGCTCTCACCTTTCCTGCAGAAGACTGGAGGTCTGTAAGAAAGGGATGAAGTGAAGTAGGTGTGCCTGGTTTAAATCGTATTTAGAAATAAGGTTAAGTGGTAGGTTATGGTATCATTACATACATTAAATGACCGGATGCCCTGCTATACTTCTTGAAGTGTAATCAAACAGACCTTTTACTAGCAAAATATAAGTGTATGTATACATTGAGGGAAGGCTTAGATGATTTATTACCCTTAAAAATCATATGCATAGATATAATGCTTTGAGAAATCAGTTGAAATCAACTGACAAAACCTCAGGAAATTTTTTAAAACTTTGAGTTAATAAAATTGCCCCTTTAATCTCACAAAATAGATATTTCTTTTTTAGATAAGAGTACAGTATGGTTTTGTACTAACTCTTCTTGGAATTCTTTCTAAAAATGTGTTTATCATTTTATATGTTATCTAAGGATAAAAAGCTAGCTAGTATCTAAAAAAAAGAATAATAAAAAATATGAATTTTACTTATGCTTGCACTTCTATTCACAAAGGTAGATACCTTTCAGTGTTTTCTACTGGAACTGCAGCTTTTAAAAAATTAAAATTTTGATTTAGATTAATCACTGGCTAAAGTATACTAGACCCGTGAAATTGAAATGAAATCACAGAAATCTTTATGCTAATTACCTTTTTAAAAATAGAGATGTTAACACAAGCACTATGCAATATTCTTTTTAAGAAACAGCCCAAATGTGGTAATTTGTCATCATTCTTTCAGCATTTCAGCTTGCATTCTTTTTTTTTAAATTTAATTTAATTTATTTTTTATACAGCAGGTTCTTATTAGTTATCTATTTTGTATATATTAGTGTGTATATGTCAATCTCAGCTTCCATTCTACTGATCACTTATTGATCACTGACAACATCTAACACGGAGTCTACGTATGTGTGTCATCCATATGGCCAATGTGACTTCTCCATGTCACGGCGTAGTTTCGGATCCTACCACTTGATGGCAGATACAGTAAAAGTCAGTCAAAAAAGGGGGAAAGCAAATCCCATAGTGCACAGAAACCCTACTGGAAACGCAGAGGTCCTAGAGCTGTGAGTCCCTACATGTTTCACTGCAGGAATTCAGAATCAAGAGGCCACCCAGAGCAGTGTAGAGCTGATGGGGTGGAGACGTGTGCCAGCTGGGGAGCAAGGCAGTGACAGGAGAAGAGGGAGAGAAGTGGAAAAGGGAGGAAGGAAGAAAAGGTGATGGAATTGGGAAGAATAGATCTGGAATTCAGCTACAGGTCATGAAATGACCTTCATAGTGAAATAATGAACATGGGACATTCTGTGTCTTAGTTTTATGATGGGGCATCTATACATAGATGGCAGAAACAATTTAATCTCCATATATCTATCTATACCACTTTCTCTTTCATATATATGTATATATATACATATATATATACATATACTAGTTTCCTAAACCTGCTGTAACAAATTACCATAAGCTGGATGGATTACAGCAACAGAAGGGTATTCATTCTCTCACAGTAGTTCTGGAGGCCAAAACTCCAATATCAAAATGTCATCAGTGTTGGTTCCTTCTAGAGGCTCTGAGGGAGCCTCTTTCCTAGCTTCTGGTGGCTGTCAGCAACCTCTGATGATCTTTGGCTTGTAGACACACTACACTATCACTCCAATCTCTGCCTCTGTTTTCACATGACCTTTTTTCTGTGTCTCTGTGTCTCAAATTTCCCTCTGCCTTTCTCTTTAAGGACACCTGTCATTGGATTTAGGGCCCACCATAAATCTTGGATAATCCCATCTCAAGATTCTTAACTAATTACATCTGCAAAGACCCTTTTCCCTAGTAAGGTCACATTCACAGATTCTGAACTGGGGGCCACAGTTGAACCCACTAATATATATATATACATATGTATATATATATATAATAGGTATAATATGCAAAATACACATATATGCATATGCATATAGTAGTATACATACAGAAACTTATGTATATACACATATATACTTATATATGCAAAAGAGGCTTATATCTTTTTTCTAAAGAAATACAATTATATTTTATGTATTTTTAAGAACAGTTATAAATTTTATAATATGTCATATCATAAAATTTCTTCAGAGCTACATTTGTTTACAGAACTGCTTTATAAGTGAGAAATTCTCCATTCCAGGAAGAGTTCAGTAGTTTTTGTCAGTTTGTTTTGTTGTTGTCTCTCACACCATTAGAATAACTCTTACTTGGCAGGGTTAGAAATAAAGAAAAATGAAATGGAAATAGAAAGGTTTGAACTTGAGGTTATATTTATTTGAGTCTTTAAAAATTCCTTCCCCTATCCAGTTATGGAGGGCAGCCTCTAAGATACCCCCAATCATCCCCGCCTCCTGATATTCAGATGCTTGTGTAATCCTCTTCCCTTGAGTGTGGGAGGAGCTAGAAACTCACTTCTGATTAACAGAATGCAGCAAAGGTGATGGGCTGTCACTTCTGAGATTAGGTCACAAAAAGACTATGGTTTCCATAATGGGAAAGAATATATATATAAAAAACTGAATCACTTTGCTGTACAGTTGAAATTAACACAATATTATAAATCAACTATACCTCAATAAAATAAATTTCTTAAAAAAACCTGTAGTTTCTCTCTTGCCTCTCATTTGTTTATTCTCATGAAAGCAGATGCTTCTCAGAGAGCCCCAAGCAACAAGGAAGCGAGGGAGACCTCCTTTCAAAAAACAACCAGTGACTGAGGCCCTATGTGCAACAGCCCTAGAGGAACCCAGACCTGCCAACTCCCACAAGTGAGCTTAGATGTGCATCTTCCCCAGGCAGAGCCCTTAGCAGGTGATGAAACTGCTGACACATTGATTGCAGCTTTGGGAAGACATGGAGGCAGAACCACCGAGCTAAGACATACCTGATACCCGACCCACAGAAACTGGGGAATTGGAAATGTTTGTAGTTTTCAGCTAACTTTTCTGTAATGTTAACTTTCCCATAATGTGGAGTATTTTAACATTGAAAGTCATTTGTTGATCTCCTTATTGTGCTTCTCTTCAACACAATTGTCTATAAATTAGAATTAATATTACTTCTTAATTCTTGTGACCATAACTCTCAGTGTTTGAAAGTGTTCTGGATTGAATTATTGTTACCTTTGGAGTAATCCTAAAATATTATAAATTATGTATTTTATAGGTAATTATTAAATACAACAAGGCACATTTTTATTGAAAATGCAACTCTTAAAGAGCCAGTGGTGCTATTTCTCATATCTGTGGATGACTGTTATATTTAGTATGTGATAATGTTAGAATTAAGTTCATTCTAATCTTTCATATTTATGAATAAAAGCATGATGAACTTTGCTTATTTATCTACATAAAGAAGTAGATGAAAGCGAGGTTTTGTTGTCCTAATGTTTAGGACCAGCTAAATAATTTGTTGGGCTCAGTGCAAAATAAAAATGTGAGCCCCTTATTCAGAAAGCAGGAAAAAAATTGATGTTAAATTTATTAAAATATATAGATTCTAAAAAAATTTATTCCAGTCTTTCTTTTGACTTATTATGAAGTTTTTTATTTGCTGTTTAATGTCATTCTAAGTAAAGACAAATTAAAAATGTCAAATATTAGCAAGAATTTTACCATTCATCTTTATATTATGTAAAGACAGTTTTACATGCAAATACAAAAATATTTCACTTGTAAGCTGAATCACATAAATTATACAATTTGTACTTTGTAGCTCATAAGTACATACATATTTTGTTCTTACAAGAATAGTGGAAAAGCTATACAAAACTAACTCAACTGTTTTTGTTTTCTTTTGATATGCACACATGTTCTACCTTTGGTGTACTGGGGAGGAAGGAAAGATGGAAAGGAAAAGTGAACTCTGGGTTGTCCTATCTTTCCCTTTTCTTCAATGTCATCATTTTAAGCTTAAATGGTTGGTCACTATAGAGAAGTAACACAAATAAGAACAGATATGATAGGGTTCCTTAGTCATTTGCATTTGTTAGAATGTCCCTTTATCACCTTCTTTCTTCTTATGAAGCAAGTTCTGATTCAAATGGAAACTGTGTCCTCCTAGAGTCATCAATGGCCCCCATTTACTCAGTTGTCCTGTAACACACTTACCCTGTAGTTGTCTCGAGTCTTGCTGAATTCCCAGGCATCTTGGGTCCACCAGAGCTCATGGCACAATAAAAACGATCAGAAAAAAGACCACAAGGAATGGTAGACACACATATTGTGCGTGTATCTCCTCGACTCATTTTCATATTTCACCGTTCCATCAGACTTCACTTTCAAAACACAAGTTCAAAGATAAAATTATTAAAATTTTTAGTGAGGATCAAGGCCAGTGAAAGATATGCTTACCTTCGCAAAACAAGCTGAGGGGAACTGTGAAAGGGGAGATGGAAAAGAAGAATCTGCCCTCCTTCATAGGCATTTTTTTTCTTTATATTTGGTAGTGTGCAACTGTTAATCCCATAGTCCCAATTTATCCCTCCCACCACATCCCCTTTTGTAACCATAAGTTTGTTGTCTATGTCTGTGAGTCAGTTTCTGTTTTGTAAATAAGTTCATTTGTATTGTTTTTTAGATTCCACATATAAGTGATATCATATGATATTTGTCTTTGCCTGACTTAATTCACCTAATATGATAATCTCTAGGTCCATCCTTGTTGCTGCAAATGGCATTATTTCATTCTTTTTTTATGGCTGAATAGTATTCCATTGTATGTGCATACCACATCTTCTTTATCCGTTCATCTGTCCATGGACACTTCCACTTCATAGGCATTTTTCAGGCAAATCAATTGTAGCAAAAAGTATGCATGGAAGTTGAGGACCTAGAAATTGATTCCCTTAAAACTATCTGCACTTTCACTCTTAGAAAGTCCTTGCATTACCCCAGGGAAATGCAGTTCCTCAGTTAGAAGCTTGGTTAGAGAAGTGAAAACAAATTCATAATTCATAAAAAGAACCATTGCATTAAAATAAAAATAAGTTGTACGAAAAGTTTCTGATTTTATACAGAGAGCTTAAGTAAAATAACTCCTTGCTAGAGGAGCTAGTCTTATTCATTTAGATAAAGAATGATGCAGATTCTCAGGTTTCTTAAAATTCCAGTGAATATGGTTGAGGAAGGTAAATATGTACTGAATTCTCAGAAACAAAATCTCTCTTTTTCTTGGCTTAATAATATAAATGTTATTCCTTTATGTTTTAGACTCAGGTTGTTTGTTAACTGAGCACATTCTTTATATACAGCATCTAACTTAAAATTTTAAGTTAAAGTTTCTTGGTAAAAATCTTCTTAGCTTTAGAATTATTAAAGATACACATTCACTAATAGGTATCATCCTGGACACTTTATCTGCCCTTTTCACCCTGTGGCTAGGATCCCATGGAGATGGACCTAATGCATAATCTGTCCTATATGTTAAAAGACTATCATTTACTATTCTTCTGAAATTAAAAAAAAAGTTTACATTATTTCTAAACTTTGTTCCTGTATTCTCTTTGATTAAATAAAAATCTGAGTTTCTCAAGATAATAGTCTCTGTAAGAAGAAACTTCAGACTCAGTAATCCACAATTTATCACAGAGCCCTTTTTTTTTTTAAATCAGCAAAGCAAGATTGGACACCTACTCTGTGCCAGATGCTTTGCAAAGCACTGATGTTATACTGTGGTGGTAGCACTGAGAAATTTTGTAGCTTGGAATGTAGAGGACTGGGGTGACCTAAAAATGTTTGCAGCTTGGAGTTAGTGAACAAGTGAAGCCACAGCAGCTCATGGTAAAAGGAACTGTTCATGGTTTATTGCTCACACAGAATTGCCATCTTAATATACCTCAAGTGACAAAGTCTGTAGGCATGGTCTCTTGAGAGACAAGAGAAATCATTTCAAATGGGATAAAAACAACAACATGCTTTAGATCTTATTCTTTGCATTTCAGTGACTTGAGTCTGGTTTGGGATGAGATTTCTACATGCCATCCTGGTATTGAGAATAGGGGGGAAAGTATTCTCTTCTACATTGATGATGATTTGATTGTCATGTACTAGAAATGACCTCAGCATATAATTGATCCTGCCTTTTAATTATTGTCAGAAATAGTGGCATAGGATCAACTATTCAAAACTCAAATCATAAGTTTTGGCAGATGTCCTCCAGCAGTAATTGGCATATAGCCAACACTTCTATGTAAGAGGTCAAATCATTCAGTTATCTATGGATACATTTTGCCAATTAATCTATCTCGAAGGTTCACCAGGAATTACATTGTTTAAAGTGAGATATGTTTTATAGATACTTTGTGTGAGATGTTTTATGGCCATGATGGGAGGGGGTTAGCGGAGGAAGAATTGGTAACTACCACCTTGAAAATCATCTGGGCTATATGGCTATTTGTTGAAGCAGAGACAGAAAATGTTTTTGAGAAAATCTCAACTCTTCTCACATTCACTTCTTTGGCCAACCTCCAAGCAAAGATGGCACACCTAGTTTTCAAAAATATATTTCAGGGGAGAGAGGAGAAGATGGTGGAAGAGTAAGATGCGGAGATCACCTTCCTCCCCACAAATACATCAGAAATACATCTACACGTGGAACTGCTCCTATAGAACACCCACTGAACGCTGGCAGAAGACGTCAGACCTCCCAAAAGGCTCCCCATGTACCTGGGTAGGGCAAAAGAAAAAAGAAATAACAGAGACAAAAGAATAGGGATAGGACCTGCACCAGTGGGAGGGAGCTGTGAAGGAGGAAAGGTTTCCACACACTAGGAAGCCCTGTCATGGGGGGAGACTGCGGGTGGCGGAGGGCAGAAGCTTCAGAGCCACGGAGGAGAGCACAGCCACAGGGGTGCAGAGGGCAAAGCGGAGAGATTCCCGCATGGAGGATCAGTGCCGAGCAGCACTCACCAGTCCGAGAGGCTTGTCTGCTCACCCGCCGGGGCGGGTGGGGGCTGGGAGCTGAGGCTCCAGCTTCAGAGGTTGGATCCCAGGGAGAGGACTGGGGTTGGCGGTGTGAACACAGCCTGAAGGGGTTAGTGCACCACAGATAGCCGGGCGGGAGTCTGGGAAAAGGTCTGGAGCTGCCGAACAGGCAAGAGACATTTTCTTGCCTCTTCATTTCCTGGTGCGCAAGGAGAGGGGATTAAGAGCGCTGCTTAAAGGAGCTCCAGAGACGGGCGCGAGCTGCGGCTATCAGCGTGGACCCCAGAGACGGGCATGAGATGCTAAGGCTGCTGCTGCCACCACCAAGAAGCCTGTGTGCAAGCACAGGTCACTCTCCACACCGCCCCTCCCAGGAGCCTGTGCAGCCCGCCACTGCCAGGGTCCCATGATCCAGGGACAACTTCCCCGGGAGAACGCACGGCGCACCTTGGGCTGGTGCAACGTCACGCCGGCCTCTGCCGCCGCAGGCTCGCCCCGCATCCATACCCATCCCTCCCCCCAGGCTGAGTGAGCCAGAGCCCCCAAAGCAGCTTCTCCTTTAACCACGTCCTGTGTGAGCGAAGAACAGACACCCTCAGGTGACCTACACGCAGAGGCGGGGCCAAATCCAAAGCTGAACCCCGGGAGCTGTGCGATCAGAGAAGAGAAAGGGAAATCTCTCCCAGCAGCCTCAGGAGCAGTGGATTAAAGCTCCACAAAAAACTTGATGTACCTGCATCTGTGGAATACCTGAAGAGACAACGAATCATCCCAAATTGAGGAGGTGGACTTTGTGAGCAAGATATATTATTTTTTCCCCTTTTCCTCTTTTTGTGAGTGTGTATGTGTATGCTTCTGTGTGAGATTTTGTCTGTATAGCTTTGCTTTCACCAATTGTCCTAGAGTTCTCTCTGTCCATTTTTTTTTACTTAAACATTTTTTTTCCTTAATAATTTTTTTTTAGTTTTTATTTTAATAACTTTTATTTTATTTTATTTTATTTTACCCTCTTTCATTCTTTCTTTCTATCTTTTCTCCCTTTTATTCTGAGCTGTGTGAATGACAGGCTCTTGGTGCTCCAGCCAGGCATCAGGGCTGTGCCTCTGAGGTGGGAGAGCCATCTTCAGGACACTGGTCCACAAGATACCTCCCAGCTCCACGTAATATCAAATGGCAAAAATCTCCCAGAGATCTCCATCTCAACACCAACACCCAGCTTCACTCAACGACCAGGAAGCTACAGTGCTGGACACCCTATGCCAAACAACTAGCAAGACAGGAACACAGCCCCATACATTAGCAGAGAGGCTGCCTAAAATCATAATAAGGCCACAGACACCCCAAAACACACCACCAGACGTGCACCTGCCCACCAGAAAGACAAGATCCAGCCTCATCCACCACAACACAGACACTAATCCCCTCCACCAGGAAGCCTACACAACCCACTGAACCAGCCTTAGCCACTGGGGACAGATACCAAAAACAACAGGAACTGCGAATCTGCAGCCTACAAAAAGGAGACCCCAAACACAGTAAGATAAGCAAAATGAGAAGACAGAAAAACACACAGCAGATGAAGGAGCAAGGTAAAAACACACCAGACCTAACAAATGAAGAGGAAATAGGCAGTCTACTTGAGAAAGAATTCAGAATAATGATAGTAAAGATGATCCAAAATCTTGGAAATAGAATAGACAAAATGCAAGAAACATTTAACAAGGACGTAGAAGAACTAAAGAGGAACCAAGCAACGATGAAAAACACAATAAATGAAATTAAAAATACTCTAGACGGGATCAATAGCAGAATAACTGAGGCAGAAGAATGGATAAGTGACCTGGAAGATAAAATAGTGGAAATAACTACTTCAGAGCAGAATAAGGAAAAAAGAATGAAAAGAACTGAGGACAGTCTCAGAGACCTCTGGGACAACATTAAATGCACCAACATTCAAATTATAGGGGTCCCAGAAGAAGAAGAGAAAAAGAAAGGGACTGAGAAAATATTTGAAGAGATTATAGTTGAAAACTTCCCTAATATGGGAAAGGAAATAGTTAATCAAGTCCTGGAAGCACAGAGAGTCCCATACAGGATAAACCCAAGGAGGAACACGCCAAGACACATATTAATCAAACTGTCAAAAATTAAATATAAGGAAAACATATTAAAGGCAGCAAGGGAAAAAAAACAAATAACACACAAGGGAATCCCCATAAGGTTAACAGCTGATCTTTCAGCAGAAACTCTGCAAGCCAGAAGGGAGTGGCAGGACATATTTAAAGTGATGAAGGAGAAAAACCTACAACCAAGATTACTCTACCCAGCAAGGATCTCATTCAGATTTGAAGGAGAAATTAAAACTTTTAGAGACAAGCAAAAGCTGAGAGAGTTCAGCACCACCAAACCAGCTTTACAACAAATGCTAAAGGAACTTCTCTAGGCAAGAAACACAAGAGAAGGAAAGCACCTACAATAACAAACCCAAAACAATTAAGAAAATGGGAATAGGAACATACATATCGATAATTATCTTAAATGTAAATGGATTAAATGCTCCCACCAAAAGACATAGACTGGCTGAATGGATACAAAAACAAGACCCGTATATATGCTGTCTACAAGAGACCCACTTCAGACCTATGGACACATACAGACTGAAAGTGAGGGGATGGAAAAAGATATTCCATGCAAATGGAAATCAAAAGAAAGCTGGAGTAGCAATTCTCATATCAGACAAAATAGACTTTAAAATAAAGACTATTACAAGAGACAAAGAAGGACACTATATAATGATCAAGGGATCGATCCAAGAAGAAGATATAACAATTGTAAATATTTATGCACCCAACATAGGAGCACCTCAATACATAAGGCAAATACTAACAGCCATAAAAGGGGAAATCGACAGTAACACAATCATAATAGGGGACTTTAACACCCCACTTTCACCAATGGACAGATCATCCAAAATGAGAATAAATAAGGAAACACAAGCTTTAAATGATACATTAAACAAGATGGACTTAATTGATATTTATAGGACATTCCACCAAAAACTACAGAATACACATTTTTCTCAAGTGCTCATGGAACATTCTCCAGGATAGATCATATCTTGGGTCACAAATCAAACCTTGGTAAATTTAAGAAAATTGAAATCGTATCAAGTATCTTTTCCGACCACAATGCTATGAAACTAGATATCAATTACAGGAAAAGATCTGTAAAAAATGCAAACACATGGAGGCTAAACAATACACTACTTAATAACGAAGTGATCACTGAAGAAATCAAAGTGGAAATCAAAAAATACCTAGAAACAAATGACAATGGAGACACGACAACCCAAAACCTATGGGATGCAGCAAAAGCAGTTCTAAGAGGGAAGTTTATAGCAATACAAGCCTACCTCAAGAAACAGGAAACATCTTGAATAAACAACCTAACCTTGCACCTAAAGCAATTAGAGAAAGAAGAACAAAAAAACCCCAAGTTAGCAGAAGGAAAGAAATCATAAAGATAAGATCAGAAATAAATGAAAAAGAAATGAAGGAAATAATAGCAAAGATCAATAAAACTAAAAGCTTCTTCTTTGAGAAGATAGACAAAATTGATAAACCATTAGCCAGACTCATCAAGAAAAAAAGGGAGAAGACCCAAATCAATAGAAGTATAAATGAAAAAGGAGAAGTAACTACTGACACTGCAGAAATACAAAGGATCATGAGAGATTACTACAAGCAACTCTATGCCAATAAAATGGACAACCTGGAAGAAATGGACAGATTCTTAGAAATGCACAACCTGCTGATACTGAACCAGGAAGAAATAGAAAATATGAACAGACCAATCACAAGCACTGAAATTGAAACTGTGATTAAAAATCTTCCAACAAACAAAAGCCCAGGATCAGATGGCTTCACAGGTGAATCTTATCAAACATTTAGAGAAGAGCTAACACCTATCCTTCTCAAACTCTTCCAAAATATTGCAGAGGGAGGAACACTCCCCAACTCATTCTACAAGGCCACGATCACCCTGATACCAAAACCAGACAAAGATGTCACAAAGAAAGAAAACTACAGGCCAATATCACTGATGAACATAGATGCAAAAATCCTCAACAAAATACTAGCAAACAGAATCCAACAGCACATTAAAAGGATCATACACATTGATCAAGTGGGGTTTATTCCAGGAATGCAAGGATTCTTCAGTATACGCAAATCAATCAACGTGATACACCATATTAAAAAATTGAAGGAGAAAAACCATATGATCATCTCAATAGATGCAGAGAAAGCTTTTGACAAAATTCAACACCCATTTATGATAAAAGCCCTGCAGAAAGTAGGCATAGATGGAACTTTCCTCAACGTAATAAAGGCCCTATATGACAAACCCACAGCCAACATCGTCCTCAATGGTGAAAAACTGAAACCATTTCCACTAAGATCAGGAACAAGACAAGGCTGCCCACTCTCACCACTATTATTCAACATAGTTTTGGAAGTTTTAGCCACAGCAATCAGAGAAGAAAAAGAAATAATAGGAATCTAAATCGGAAAAGAAGAAGTAAAGCTGTCACTGTTTGCAGATGACATGATACTATACATAGAGAATCCTAAAGATGCTACCAGAAAACTACTAGAGCTAATCAATGAATTTAGTAAAGTAGCAGGATACAAAATTAATGCCCAGAAATCTCTTGCATTCCTATACACTAATGATGAAAAATCTGAAAGTGAAATTAAGAAAACACTCCCATTTACCACTGCAACAAAAAGAATAAAATACCTAGGAATAAACCTACCTAAGGAGACAAAAGTTCTGTATGCAGAAAATTATAAGACACTGATGAAAGGAATTAAAGATGATACAAATAGATGGGGAGATATACCATGCTCTTAGATTGGAAGAATCAACATTGTGAAAATGACTCTACTACCCAAAGCAATCTACAGATTCAATGCAATCCCTATCAAACTACCACTGACATTTTTCACAGAACTAGAACAAAAAATTTCACAATTTGTATGGAAACACAAAAGACCCCGAATAGCCAAAGCAATCTTGAGAACGAAAAATGGAGCTGGAGGAATCAGGCTCCCTGACTTCAGACTATACTACAAAGCTACAGTAATCAAGACAGTATGGTACTGGCACAAAAACAGAAACATAGATCAATGGAACAGGATAGAAAGCCCAGAGGTAAACCCACACACATATGGTCACTTTATCTTTGATAAAGGAAGCAAGCATATACAGTGGAGAAAAGACAGCCTCTTCAATAAGTGGTGCTGGGAAAACTGGACAGGTATATGTAAAAGTATGAAATTAGAACACTCCCTTACACCATACACAAAAATAAACTCAAAATGGATTAAAGACCTAAATGTAATGCCAGACACTAGAAAACTCTTAGAGGAAAACATAGGCAGAACACTCTATGACATAAATCACAGCAAGATCCTTTTTGACCCACCTCCTAGAGAAATGGAAATAAAACCAAAAATAAACAAATGGGACCTAATGAAACTTAAAAGCTTTTGCACAGCAAAGGAAACCATAAACAAGACCAAAAGACAACCCTCAGAATGGGAGAAAATATTTGCAAATGAAGCAACTGACAAAGGGTTAATCTCCAAAATTTACAAGCAGCTCATGCACCTCAATAACAAAAAAAACAAACAACCCAATCCAAAAATAGTCAGAAGACCTAAATAAACATTTCTCCAAAGAAGATATACAGATTGCCAACAGACACATGAAAGAATGCTCAACATCTTTAATCATTAGAGAAATGCAAATCAAAGCTACAATGAGATATCATCTCATACCAGTCAGAATGGCCATCATCAAAAAATCTAGAAACAATAAATGCTGGAGAGGGTGTGGAGAAAAGGGAACACTCTTGCACTATTGGTGGGAATGTATATTGACACAGCCACTATGTAGAACAGTATGGAGGTTCCTTAAAAAACTGAAAATAGAACTACCATACCACCCAACAATCCCACTACTGGGCATATACCCTGAGGAAACCATCATTCAAAAAGAGCCATGTAGCAAAATGTTCATTGCAGCTCTATTTACAATAGCCAGGACATGGAAGCAACCTAAGTGTCCATCATCAGATGAATGGATAAAGAAGATGTGGCACATATATACAATGGAATATTACTTAGCCATAAAAAGAAACGAAATGGAGTTATTTGTAGTGCGGTGGATGGAGTTAGAGTCTGTCATACCTAGTGAAGTAAGTCAGAAAAAGAAAAACAAATACAGTATGCTAACACATATATATGGAATCTAAGGAAAAAAAAAAGGTCATGAAGAACCTAGTGGCAAGATGGTGATAAAGACACAGACCTACTAGAGAATGGACTTGAGGATATGGAGAGTGGGAAGGGTAAGATGTGACAAAGTGAGAGAGTGGCAAGGACATATATACACTACCAAACGTAAAATAGATAGCCAGTGGGAAGCAACTGCATACATAGCACAGGGAGATCAGCTCTGTGCTTTGTGACCACCTAGAGGGGTGGGATAGGGAGGGTGAGAGGGAGGGAGATGCAAGGGGGAAGAGATATGGGAACATATGTATATGTATAACTGATTCACTTTGTTATAAAGCAGAAACTAACACACCATTGTAAAGCAATTATACTCCAATAAAGATGTTAAAATATATATATATAATATATATATATATATATTATATATATATATATTTCAGTCCTCTCCTCTATTAGTCAAGTGTCAAGCATATAACAACACTTTAAAATTGCAACACAGAGTTCTTATATTTCCTTTTTTTTCCAAACAATATTAACCTTGAACTCTCTAGTGTCCAAATCTTCTCAATGATTCGTTTCAAGAAATAATATTCATGAAAGATATATGATCCACAGTTTATTCTAGGTATACTAAATTTTATTCTGGGGTCAGTCCAGCTACATATTTATAACACATTGTTTTGGGATCATAATGATTGCTTTTACTGCATTTTCTCAGGAGAAAGGCACTGACATCATTAGGGGACAATAAAAAACGTAATAAGAAACAACAATCATTAGCAGGGCTAACCCTAGGGATATTGAGGACATTTCCACTTTTATCACACACAAAGGAGATTGAATAATGCTGTGTTTCCTTTACAGGGACTATGATCAAATTTCCTTCTTTATTTTGGGAATCAGCTCACCTCTAGCAACCAGAATTTTTGGTATATATTCTTGTATACTAATCTTGCTACTGGCTTTATTTTATTTTCATCTCATTTCCTTTTTGATTCCCTTTCCTCATCTCCATTTTTGTCCTATTTTGTTTCATGTGTTTTAGTAATCTGATAACATTTAGGTTATGTAAATTTTAAGCAAAATATTTTCATAACTGTATGTGAAATAAACAAAAGAGGTCAAGATTTCAGAAATGGGGAGTAGACGGACATGCACTCACTCCCTCTTGTGAGAGCACTGGAATCACAGCTAACTGCTGAACAATCATCAACAGGAAGACACTGGAAATCACCAAAAAAGATACCTCACATCCAAAGACAAAGGAGAAGCCACAGTGAGAAAGAAGGGCGCAATCACAATAAAACCAAATCCCATAACTGCTGGGTGGGTGACTCACAAACTGGAGAACAATTATACCACATAAGTCCACCCATGGAGTGAAGGTACTGAACCCCATGTCAGGCTTCCCAACCTGGGGGTCTGGAAATGGGAGGAGGAATTCCCAGACAATCAGACTTTGAAAGCTAGTGGGATTTGATTGCAGGACTTCAACAGGACTAGGGGAAACAGAGACTCCACTCTTGGAGGGTACACACAAAGCAGTGTGCCCATCAGGACACAGGGGGAAGGAGCAGTGACCCCACAGGAGACTGAAGCAAACTTACCTGCTAGTGTTGGAGGGTCTCCTGCAGAGGCGGGGGTGGCTGTGGCTCACCATGGGGACAAGGACACTGGCAGCAGAGTTCTGGGAAGTACTTTGTGGCTTGAGCCCTTCTGCCATTAGCCCCACCAAAGAGCCTGCAAGCTCCAGTGCTGGGTCGCCTCAGACCAAACAACCAACAGGGAGGGAACTCAGCCCCACTCACCAGCAGACAGGCAGATTAAAGTTTTACTGAGCTCTGCCCACCAAAGCAACACCCAGCTCAACAAACCACCACTGCCTCCTATCAGGAAGCTTGCACAAACATCTTAGATAGCCTCATCTACCAGAGGGCAGACAGCAGAAGCAAGAAGAACTACAGTCCTACAGCCTGTGGGACAAAAAGCACATTCACAGAAAGATAGACAAAATGAAAAGACAGAGGACTGTGTACCAGATGAAGGAACAAGATAAAACCCCAGAAAAACAACTAAATGAAGTGGAGATAGGCAACCTTCCAGAAAAAGAATTCAGAACAATG
The DNA here is from genome assembly GCF_949987535.1 of Balaenoptera acutorostrata. Taxonomy (NCBI): domain Eukaryota; kingdom Metazoa; phylum Chordata; class Mammalia; order Artiodactyla; family Balaenopteridae; genus Balaenoptera; species Balaenoptera acutorostrata. The sequence goes on from NC_080081.1 coordinate 34,297,581, forward strand.
ATAGTGAAGATGATCCAGGACCTCGGAAAAAGAATGGAGGTTAAGATCAAGAAGATGCAAAAAATGTTTAACAAAAAGCTAGAAGAATTAAAGAAGAAACACCTAGAAGAATTAAAGAACAAACAAACAGAGATGAACAATACAATAACTGAAATGAAAAATACACTAGAAGGAATCAATAGCAGAATAACTGAGGCAGAAGAATGGATAAGTGACCTGGAAGACAGAATGGTGGAATTCACTGCCACAGAACAGAATAAAGAAAAAAGAATGAAAAGAAATGAAGAGAGCCTAAGAGACCTCTGGGACAACATTAAATGCAACAACATTCGCATTATAGGGGTCCCAGAAGGAGAAGAGAGAGAGGAAGGACCAGAGAAAATATTTGAAGAGATTATAGTCAAAAACTTCCCTAACATGGGAAAGGAAATAGCCACCCAAGTCCAGGAAGTGCAGAGAGTCCCATACAGGATAAACCCAAGGAGAAACACACCAAGACACATAGTAATCAAATTGACAAAAATTAAAGAGAAAGAAAAGTTATTAAAAACAACAAGGGAAAAACAACAAATAACATACAAAGGAACTCCCATAAGGTTAACAGCTGAATTCTCAGCAGAAACTCTACAAGCCAGAAGGGAATAGCACAATATATTTAAAGTGATTAAAGGGGGATTTCCCTAGTGGTGCAGTGGTTAAGAAACTGCTGGTCAATGCAGGGGATGTGGGTTCGATCCCTGGTCTGGGAAGATCCTACATGCCGTGGAGCAAAGAAGCCTATGCGCCACAACTACTGAACCCTGGATGCCTAGAGCCCGTGAGCCACAACTACTGAGCCTGCATGCCACAACTACTGAAGCCAGCAGGACTAAAGCCCATGCTCTGCAACATGAGAAGCCACCACAATGAGAAGTCTGCACACTGCAATGAAGAGTAGCCCTCACACACCACAACTACAGGAAGCCTGCACACAGCAACGAAGACCCAACACAGCCAAAATAAATAAATTAAATAAATAAATTTATTTTAAAAAAGTAAATAAAGTGATGAAAGGGAAGAACCTGCAACCAAGATTACTCTACCCAGCAAGGATCTCATTCAGATTTGATGGAGAAATCAATAGCTTTACAGACAAGCAAAAGCTAAGAGAATTCAGCACCACCAAACCAGCTCTACAACAAATGCTAAAGGAACTTTTCTAAGTGGGAAATACAGGAGAAGAAAAAGACCTACAAAAACAAACCCAAAACAATTAAGATAATATTAATAGGAACATACATAGCGATAATTACCTTAAATGTGAATGGATTAAATGCTGCAACCAAAAGACATAGGCTCGCTGAATGGATACAAAAACAAGACCTATATATATATTGTCTACAAGAGACCCACTTCAGACCTAGGGACACATACAGACCAAAAGTGAGGGGATGGAAAAAGATATTCCAAGCAAATGGAAATCAAAAGAAAGCTGGAGTAGCAATACTCATATCAGATTAAATAGACTTTAAAATAAAGACTATTACAAGAGACAAGGAAGAACACTATATAATGATCAAGGTATCAATCCAAGAATATATAACAATTATAAATATACATGCATCCGGCATCATAGGAGCACCACAATACATAAGGCAAATGCTAACAGCTCTAAAAGAGGAAATCGGCAGTAACACGATAATAGTGGGGGACTTTAACACCTCATTTACACCAATGGACAGATCATCCAGACAGAAAATTAATAAGGAAACACAAGCTTTAAATGACTCAATAGACCGGATAGATTTAGTTGATATTTAGAGGACATTCCATCTGAAAACAGCAGATTACACTTTCTTCTCAAGTACACACAGCACATTCTCCAGGATAGATCACATCTTGGGTCACAAATCAAGCCTCAGTAAATTTAAGAAAATTGAAATTATATCAAGCATCTTTTCCAACCAAAACGCCATGAGATTAGAAATAAATTACAGGGGAAATAACATAAAAAGCACAAACACATGGAGGCTAAAAGATACATTACTAAATAACCAAGAGATCACTGAAGAAATCAAAGAGGAAATCAAAAAATACCTGGAGACAAATGACACTGAAAACATGATGATTCAAATCCTACGGGATGCAGCAAAAGCAGTTCTAAGAGGGAAGTTTATTGCAATACAATTCTACCTTAAGAAACAAGAAAAATATCAAATAAACAATCTAACCTTGCACCTAAAGGAACTAGAGAAAGAAGAACAAACAAAACCCAAAGTTAGTAGAAGGAAAGAAATCATAAAGATCAGAGCAGAAATAAATGAAATAGAAACAAAGAAAACAATAGCAAAGATCAATAAAACTAAAGGCTGGTTCTTTGAGAAGATAAACAAAATTGATAAACCTTTAGCCAGACTCATCCAGAAAAAGAGGGAGAGGACTCAAATCATTAAAATTAGAAATGAAAAATAAGAAGTTACAATGGACACCACAGAAATACAAAGCATCCTAAGAGACTACTACAAGCAACTCTATGCCAATAAAATGGACAACCTGGAAGAAAGGGGCAAATTCTTAGAAAGGTATAAACTTCCAATACTGAACCAGGAAGAAACAGAAAATATGAACAGACAAATCACAAGTAACGAAATTGAAACTGTGATTAAAAATCTTTCAGCAAACAAAAGACCAGGACCAGATGGCTTCACAGGTGAATTCTATCAAACACTCAGAGAAGAGCTAACACCCATCCTTCTCAAACTCTTCCAAAAAATTGCAGAGGAAGGAACACTCCCAAACTCATTCTATGAGGCCACCATCACCCTGATACCAAAAGCAGACAAAGATGTCACAAAGAAAGAAAACTACAGGCCAATATCACTGATGAATATAGACGCAAACTCCTCAACAGAATACTAGCAAACAGAATTCAACAACACATTAAAAAGATCATACACCATGATCAAGTGGGATTTATCCCAGGGATGCAAGGATTATTCAATATACACAAATCAATCAATGTGATACACCATATTAACAAATTGAAGGAGAAAAACCATGTGATCATATCAATAGATGCAGAAAAAGCTTCTGACAAAATTCAACATCAATTTCTGATAAAAACTCTCCAGAAAGTGGGCAGAGAGGGAACCTACCTCAACATAATCAAGACCATATATGACAAAACCACAACAAACATCATTCTCAATGGTGAAAAACTGAAAGCATCTCCTCTAAGATCAGGAACAAGACAAGGATGTCCACTCTCACCACAATTATTCAACATAGTTTTGTAAGTCCTAGCCACTGCAATCAGAGAAGAAAAAGAAATTTAAAAAATACAATTTGAAAAAGAAGAAGTAAAAGTGTCACTGTTTGCAGATGACATGATACTATACATAGAGAATCCTAAAGGTGCCACCAGAAAACTACTAGAGCTAATCAATGAACTTGGTAAAGTTTCAGGATACAAAATTAATGCACAGAAATCTCTTGCATTCCTATACACTAACAAGGAAAGATCAGAAAAAGAAATTAAGGAAACAATCCCATTCACCATTGCAACAAAAAGAATAAAATACCTAGGGATAAACTTACCTAAGGAGGTAAAGACCTGTACTCAGAAAACTATAAGACACAGATGAAAAAAATCAAAGATGACACAAACAGATGGAGAGATATACCATCTCCTTGGATTGGAAGAATCAGTATTGTGAACATGACTATACTACCCAAAGCAATCTACAGATTCAATGCAATCCCTATCAAATTACCAGTAGCATTCTTTTTACAGAACAAGAACAAAAAATCTTAAAATTCATAGGGAGACACAAAAGACCCCAAATAGCCAAAGCAGTCTTGAGGGAAAAAAACGGAGCTGGAGGAATCAGACTCCCTGACTTCAGACTACACTACAAAGCTACAGTAATTTAGACAATATGTTACTGGCACAAAAACAGAAATGTAGATCAATGGAACAGGATAGAAAGCCCAGAGATAAACCCACGCACCTATGGTCAACTAATCTATGACAAAGGAGGCAAGGATATACAATGGAGAAGAGAAAGTCTCTTCAATAAGTGGTGCTGGGAAAACAGGACAGCTACATGTAAAAGAATGAAATTAGAACACTTCCTAACACCATACACAAAAATAAACTCAAAATAGGTTAAAGACCTAAATATAAGACTGGACATTCTAAAACTCTTAGAGGAAAACATAGGAAGAACACTTTTTGACATAAATCACAGCAAGATCTTTTTGGATGCACCTCCTAGAGTAATGGAAATAAAAACAAAAAGAGCAAATGGGACCTAATGAAACTTAAAAGCTTTTGCACAGCAAAGAAACTATAAACAAGATGAAAAGACAACCCTCAGAATGGGAGAAAATGTTTGCAAATGAAGCAACTGACAAAAGATTAATCTCCAAAATATATAAACAGCTCATGTAGTTCAATATTAAAAAAAGAAACAACCCAATCAAAAAATGGGAAGAAGACCTAAATAGACATTTCTCCAAAGAAGACATACAGATGGCCAAGAGGCACATGAAAAGCTGCTCAACATCACTAATTATTAGAGAAATGTAACTCAAAACTACAATGAGTTATCACCTCACACTGGTTAGAATGGGCATCATCAGAAAATCTACAAACAACAAATGCTGGAGAGGGTGTGGAGAAAAGGGAACCCTCTTGCACTGTTGGTGGGAATGTAAATTGATACAGCCACTATGGAGAACAGTATGGAGGTTCCTTAAAAAACTAAAAATAGAATTACCATATGACCCAGCAATCCCACTACTGGGCATATACCCTGAGAAAACCATAATTCAAAAAGAGTCATGTGGGCTTCCCTGGTGGCACAGTGGTTGGGAGTCTGCCTGCCAATGCAGGGGACGCGGGTTCGAGCCCTGGTCTGGGAGGATCCCACATGCCGCGGAGCAACTGGGCCCGTGAGCCACAATTACTGAGCCTGTGCATCTGAAGCCTGTGCTCCTCAACAAGAAAGGCCGCGATGGTGAGAGGCCCGCACATTGCAATGAGGAATGGCCCCCGCTTGCCACAACTAGAGAAAGCCCTCGCACAGAAACGAAGACCCAACACAGCCATAAATAAATAAATTAAAAAAAAAAAAAAAAAAAGAGTCATGTACCACAATGTTCATTGCAGCCCTATTTACAATAGCCAGGACATGGAAGCAACCTAAGTGTCCATCAACAGATGAATGGATAAAGAAGACGTGACACATATATACAGTGGAATATTACTCAGCCATAAAAAGGAGCAAAATTGGGTCATTTGTAGAGACATGGATGGACCTAGAGACTATCATACAGAGTGAAGTAAGTCAGAAAGAGAAAAACAAATATTGTATGTTAACGCACATATGTGGAATCTAGGACAATGGTACAGATGAACCAGTTTGCAAGGCAGAGATAGAGACACAGATGTAGAGAACAAACATATGGACACCACGGAGGGGAAGAGGGGTTGGGGGGTGGTGGTGGTGGGATGAATTGGGAGATTGGGATTGACATATAAACACTAATATGTATAAAATAGATAACTAATAAGAACCTGCTGTATGAAAATTAAATAAATAAAATTAAATTAAAAAAATACAAAGACCTACTGTATAACACAAGGAACTATATTCAGTATCATGTAATAACCTGTAATGAATAACCTGTAATGGAAATGAATCTGAAAATATATATACATACATGTATGTATAACTGAATCTCTTTGCTGTATACCTGAAACTAACATTGTAAATTAACTATACTTCAGTTTAAAAGAATGGTTAATAAAAAAAAAAAGTTAACATATTTGGAAAAAAAAGATTTCAGAAATGAAGCCATTCCTCTGTGGTCAAATTCTTAAACATGATCACAGGATTGGATTATTGACAAGGAGTGAAACTGAAGGTATTTAGAGGGTCAAGAAACACTGAGGCTATAGCCTTAGCTTTGTTATGTAGGAAACTGAAATTGTTCAAGATGATACTAGCAGGCAGAGTGGAAGGCAACAGGATGAGTTAATTGTCTCAGTGTTTGAAGACCACTGCACATTGCTGAGTGCATGGGAAGTCCATACAAGGAAAATGAGAGGTCTGTAAATGCATACAGTGGTCCATGACATGGGCAAGTTTCATGAGCAAGAAGATGAAAAGGTGTTTTAAAAAAAGATATTTAGGATACATGTCATTTGCGGAGTTAACAATGGAAGGATTGCTGTAGGTAATAAGTACAGGTAAAGAAGAGCATATCGAAATGCGGGGTGGGAGTTGGGAAGATTAGTGCCTGTGTGTGGAGGAGATGGGAATCCTATATTTGGGTAGAACTTAGATGATAAGGACAGAAGGTCTGTATACAACTAACTAGTCTCTGGTTCCAACTGGTACTAATCCAAGTGGTATCAAGCCCTGGTCCCTATAGGCCACTATCTTGTCCCTTGATTGGCATCAAATTTGGCATATTGAAAGCTCCATTTCCTATTTACTCTGTGCTTACAAGTGCAGTAACATATATGTTACTATCTTCAACCCCTTTAAGTCTCTCATTCTGTCCCATCAATTCACAAATCTAGAGTCAAAATTAAGAAGGAAAATTCAACTTGTGCTGAATGCAAAATTCACAAAAGCAAAATATTTCTATCACTTTTGTGTATGTATGAATATACTGTGCCTTTTACTCGATCAGACCCATCCACGCATTCTGCAGACAGCACCAATGAGAGGGAGCTCTGTGCATCAGGCAGGCTTGTTCTCAGCCAAAGGTCTATGTCCTCTTGTCTTGTTCTGCCCTTGTCCTTGCCCCATTCCTTGCCTCTAACTCCACTACTGAGTTTGTCTAGCCCCTGACCTTTTAGATTTCATCTTCCACTCCAGACCCTAAATTTATTCCTTAGAACTGGTGACAGATTTAGCGTCTTTAGTATGCTCTTTTGTGTTTCCATCTCCAGTGTGATTTTATGCTGATCTTTGTCTACATGTGTTTATGGATGCACACACACTAAGTAACTACCCTCCAGATCAAATCTGCTAGTAGGCATTCACCTAGCCAAAGTGGTCAGAGTTAAACACTTCACCATCCTGAGGGATTAATAACGAAGTCCCCTTCATCCCTAATCTAATCATTCATATTTGACATTATATTCCCTCAACTCTCTGCTCTTGTCTAAGGGAGGATCTGTTAATCTGGTAATGCAATATAATCCAGTCTGTCACTAGTTCAAGTGTGCTAGTGGAATTTCTCCTAAGAGTTAAATACATATTTTAATTTGGTCTTCTCTGGATTTTGTTATTTAAGTGTTAAAATTTCTGTTAAGTAGAGGGAGGACAAGTAATTTGGTAGTAAATGGGGACTCCGGGACTATTAAACCTTTCAGGATGGAGACCCACCCACTCGAAATACCGAGTGAATTTTTTGTTTTACCTGTTTCACCACTGAAGAAATCCACAGGCAGGAAAGCAGATGGGGAGTAGAAATAGCACAATGAGACACATGACTACAAATCAACAATATTGTTAAAAATAGGTGCTCTGCATTTGCAGCAACATGGATGGACCTAGAGATTGTCATACTAAGTGAAGTAAGTCAGACAGAGAAAGATAAATTTCATGTATCTCTTGTATATGGAATCTAAAAAAAACAAAAAAAGATACAAATGAACTTATTTACAGAAGAGAATAGATTCACAGACACAGAAAACAAACTTATAAGACTTAACTGCATTAACACACTTTATTGTCACATTTCTATGAGTACTTACTTAGTTATCACCATTCACTCATAAATAAATGGAGGAACAGAGAAGTTAAGTAACTTGCTCACAACACACAGGTAATAAATAATAGAGCAGAGCTCAAATTCAGGAATTTTCACTCAGAGGCTGCATTTTGATTCTTCTACCGAGCTGCCTATAAAAGGGACAGTGAAAATGAGATACCTCCCAACTCCAGCCCCTGTTCCTTCGAGCAAGTGGGAGACATAATAGCAGTATATCTGTTTATATTTCTCTTTGAGGGGAGCCCTACCATGAACTGGGAAGGGGACGGTGCCTTGTTGGTACTCAGGTAAAATGTAGAAAAGAGTGAAAAATGACTACTAATAAAATTTAATCCCAGGAAATGCCAGTTGCCTGCTGTAAGTGCATATAACTCCTCAGTATCAATGAAAGATAAACACTGAGCCTTCACAGGAAGCTACTTGGTTTGGGTTGCAATAATTTTCGACATTCAGGAAACTGGCAGTGCATACAGAAACATAAAGGACTTCTATTGTACTTCTCAGTGGTGATAAAATATTCCAGAAATAAATATTTCACTTTGTTCCCTTCTTAGTCAAATTATCCTTGCTGCTTCAATAGATTTTTCTAGTATTTAGGGCAACCTGTCCTAACCTCAGTTGGAAGAAAATGAGAAAGACTCCCTATATACAAGATAAGACAAATCTAATAGTTGTGTTTGCAAACATCAAATAGCAGTGGGCTCAAGAAGTGTGATATAAAGCTATCAATTAATTTTGTTGTAACTGTATGCACCTGTGAACAACTGCTTAATTAAAGAGGCAAACAAATCTCTCTCAATAATACCTCACATTACTTGCACTTATGTGACTGTCAATTAGCTGGAGTGGATAAACACAATTGGAAGAATGCCATGTGGACTTCTGGTAAAGGAAAGTAAAAAAAAAAAAAGATATAACCAGGAGATATGGGAATAAAGAAAGGAGGACCCACAAATAAATACGGACAATTCTCTGTGGCATAAATATCCGTTTCAATAAAGGAAATGAAAGTAGATGCTTTATACTGAAAGGACCAACCTCCCTCAATCACTGGAACAAAGAAAATGAAGCTTTCATACACAAATATACATCAAAAGGAAAAAGAAGGGAGCATCTGGGCTGCTTGCAAAGACAAGCTTAGCGCTGGTGTTTTATTTCTATATAAAAGAAAGCAGGATGAATCCCTAGGTTTCTTATCTCTCAAGATAATAATATTCTACCTTAAGGTCTCTCCCAACAATTCTACTTCGTCCACAATTCTTTAGTTCTTTCAAGAAAACAAACTTTGGTGAATGGGTTGGGGGAGAAAACGTACAACTTGTGAGAAGAGTGAATCAAGGCTCCCTCTGGAAAATGAGATGGGTTATACAAGTTGGAAATTTCCAGTTGTCAGGCCCGGCTCTGCAGTGATTGATTTTGCTAATTGAAGGGAAAGGACTGTGGAGTTATGAGATTGAAAACTGAACAGGCAACATTTGAATCATGATGAAATTACAGCCCACCACTAAAAGCTTCCTCCATCCTTTGTTATCACAGGGGTTAGTGAAATAGTCGTGGCTTTTATCCAGGGACTCTTGAGGAAAGTTTCAATGATTTCTCAGGAAACCAGATAAAACATTTGCAGTATTACTAGAGAACAATCCCGACAGCCCTCTGAACCCACAGAGGGTTGGAAGCTTCTTGAGGGCTGGAGTTACATCTTTTTCTTGGTTTCCTGAGTGCCTAATTTAGTGCCTGGCACTAAGTTAAAACAAACTTAAATGAAAATTATCCTTTTTTAAGCCCCCTGTTCCACCCTCACCCTTCTAGTTCTTGAGTTTTTGAGGCAGGGATTAGGTTTTATTTTGTAAGTGAAAGCACAGAAATGTAACTGGGAGAAAGCCAGTCTCACTTAACATAGTGGTTTGCTTTTAAGCCCTTGTTTATCCTGAGACATAAATCTAGAAGAGAAACACTTGAGGGATTGAGTGTCCATAGGTGTGGCCCATGTGTATGACCCAAATACCCATATGACTATACACTTTTCTTAACTTTAAAGTAAATGCACCTTTTCTTCTTTCTTTCTTTTTTTTTTTTTTTTTTGGTTAACTTTTGATCCCCTCCACCCATTTCATCCACCCCCCTATCCCCCCATCTTAGACAACCATCAATCTGCCCTCTATACCCATAAACTTGGTTTTTGTTTTCATTTTTTTGTTTTTGTTTTGATTCCATATACAAGTGAGATCATGTGGTATTTATCTTTTTCTATCTGCCTTATTTCACTTAGCATAATGCCTTCAAGATCCATCCATGTTGTCACAAATAGTAAGATTTATTTTTTTTAAAGGTTGAATAATATTCCATTGTTTACCACCTTTTCTTTATTCATTCATCCATTGACGGACATTTAGGTTGTTTCCATGTCTTGGCTATCGTAAATAATGATGCAAGAAACATGGGAGTGTAATCTTTTCAAATTAGTGTTTTTATTTTCTTTAGATAAATACCCAGAAGTGAAATTCCTGAAACATGTCAGTTCTAGTTTTAATTTTTTGAGGAAATGTCATACTTTTTCCCATAGTGGCTGCACCAATTTACAGTCCTACCAACAGTGCACATGGGTTCTCTTTTCTCCACATCCTAACAGATGTGAGGTGATAGCTCACTGTGGTTTTGATTTGCATTCCTTGATGATTAGTGATCTTGAGAATCTTTTCATGTACCTGTTCATCATCTGTATATCTTCTTTGATAAAATATCTATTCAGATCTTCTGCTCATTTTTTAATTGGATTGTTTGTTTGTTTTTTGCTATTAAGCTGTATGAGTTATTTATATATTTTGGATATTAACCCCTTGTAAGACATGATTTGCAAACACTTTTCTCCCACTCAGTAGATTGCCTTTCACTTTGTTGATGATCAAAGGCACACTTCTAAGGCAAACACAAAGTCATCTTTTAAAATAATGCCTAAAATTACTTGCAGTTAGGTATCTGTGATAATATGTATCAAATCTGGCCCATCACCTGTCTTTGTAAATAAAGTTTTGTTGGAATGCAGCATGCTAATTTGTTTATGTGTTTTCATGGCTGCCTTCACACTACTGTGACAGAGTTGATTACAACTATCATATTTATCATCAGGCCCTTTATAGAAAAAGTCAGGTAACCTCTGATATATTTGACGTGATCATAATTTTTTTTAATGCTTAGCAAATGTCAGGTACTGTGGTGTATCTCATCATCTCATTTACAAGGTTTATTTCATGAAATTAACACAACAAATATATGCAGTTGATTTGATTTTTTACCTTCATTTTCACAGTTCAAGTTTAGAGAGGTTAAGTAACTAGACTGTTGTTTAGAGGCCAACCTATCTTAGAAATCTGCTTTGAGGCTGTGCTGCTGGACTGTTAGGTGAAATTCTTGTTTACTCCCTTTGTATTTCAATAATAATCTGTAATTACTTAAGAGGACAATTACCACACAGTTGCTGTTGTTGATTATTTGTCCTGCCACCTGCCCACTGGACAGAACTGTGACATGTTCATCTCAATCCCTGCACATATCTCAGTGATTGCAACATTGTAGGTGTCCTGAACTCTTGTTAAATGAATGAGTGAATGCCCATATCTGTGTATGCTGGTGTAGTAGTCCACTCAAACTGCCATAACAAAGTACCACAGACTGTGTGGCTTAAAGTACAGAAATGTATTTTCCCATCATTCTGGAAGCTGGAAAGTCCAAGATCAAGGTTCTGATAGGCTTTGGTCTCTGGTGAGGGTCTGCCTGGCTTGCAAATAACTGCCTCTCACTGTGTCCCTGCATGGTGGAGAGAGAGTTCAAGTGTCTCTTCCACTTCTTATAAGGGCATTAGTTCTATCTGATCAGGGCTCCACCCTTATAATCTCATTTAACCTTAACCCTTTCCTTAAAGGCACTGTCTCCAATACAGTCACCAAGGGGTTAAGAATTCAACATATATGGTTCACACATTGTGAACCATCAAATGCCCTTACCATGAATACATTGGCAACAAGCCAGGACATTCCCCAATAATACAATAACAATGCTCTTAAAGAAGAAGATTATTGGAAGAGTTTATACAAGATTAATACTATTGTTGGCTTTTTAAAATATTTTTTAACCTTGCCTGTAAAACCTTGTTGACCTGGTGTTTTCTCTCTGAGAATTATTTTATACTTCTAACGATTTGTTTTCTTAGAGAGAGAACTACGATTTGCTTGAACCAGTAAGAACTGACAAAGGATATCACAATCTCCCTCCTGTCCTGCTGGTAGATGACGCTGCTCTCCTATGTGTCCCTGTGACTCCCGTTGACCCTTAAATATACTGTTAAGCACATATTTTAAACATGACAAGATAATCAATAAATCTCATAAATATTGATGTCTTACAGAGGAAATGCATCTTCTACCTGAGATCAGCCTATGGAGTGCAGCCCCCACCCAGTCATTCTTCATAAGTCCTATAGAAAGTCATTGTCACATTATTTTTGCTTTCTTACTATGTCATTATACTGTGTGTCAAGGATGCCTGTCAGGCACTTGTACCAACAATGTTTTGAAGCCATGACATCATTTTGACATTAATTTCCATTTTTCCATTATTCCATAAGAAGCCCCTAACATCTCTTATTTTATGGCAAGCTTTTTACTGTCTAAGAACTCAGAAATCAACTGTGAATATTGCTTCCATGAAAAAAAAAATACAAAAAAAGACAGGTTGGTTGTTAATTGATGTGCTAAGGATTAGCATAATCTTTGTATATCCTGGTAACATGATATACAGTGATTGAACTGATCCCCCCCCTTTAAGTCTCTGCCTAATGACACCCCCATTTTTCAATTCCTTAATAGCCACTAGCCTTATGGAAGGAAATCCTTGGCCTCACCAAGTACTTTCATTTTCAGGAATAACTCCAGCGTGAATGAGATAAAACAGTGGGAGCCAGTGATTTTTCAGAGTACTTTACACTGTCACCCACCCCATCCAAGTCTGTCGCACTTACAGTAAGTGGTTTCACTAAAATCCTTCAGTTTATTGATGCCTCCCTCATCCTTCATTCCATGTTTGCATCTGGCTCTGTTGGGATGAACTGTATGTAATATAAAGTGCTGCTCTACATCCTGCAGGAAACCAGGTCTGATTCAGGGGAGTGAGAGCTGCATGTGTCCTTGGAGACTTGGCGTGACAGCCTTGTCCTGGTCTTTGAGGAAGCATTTCCTTAACTAAACGGGCTCACTGTGCCCAGATAGGTGACAAAACATAACAGTCCATAGTCTGAAAACAAAAAAAAGTAGAGGGATTTAGTAGAAAAGTAAAGATGAGTTCTTATCCTAACTGGTGTCTTATTATATAGGAAATAAGCGGAATAAGCATTACAGTCTTGAGAATTTGATTTGAGTTTGGACATTTAACATTTTTGTAATAAAATTTAAAAATTCAGGGCTTTTTTGGTGCTCAAGCTTATGGTAAAGTTTATGGGCTCTGGAGCTAGACTCTCTATGTTTAAAAACTGGTCATGTCACTTACAAGCTATGTGACTTTGGTCAAGTTACTTGGCCCATCTGTGTTTCAGTATCCTCATCTGAAAATGGGGATAAAAGCAGAATCTTACCTAATAAGGTTGTTAGGAAAATAGAGTTAATATACTACAGTGTGCTAGGCATTGTATTAACAATAAGTTAATAAGTGCTTATTCAATAAACATTAGTTATCATCAACCAATGGTCATTTTTTCAGCATTCTTTATGAGCACTTGCTTGTTAGGGATAAATCATAAAGCACCAAATATTCTCAGTGAGCTACAAAGCAGCATCTGGTCAGACATTCTTCCTAGAGACTGATGGCTTTGTGAGGTGTCCCCTTGGCTCAGCTGGACTTCAGTCCCAGAATTCCCTTTCTGGTATGTTTCCAGTTAGGGTGGGCTAAGAGGGATATTCTCTCAGTAGAGGTGGAGGACGGAAAGGAAGCAGCAGAAACTTTTCAACATACACATGCAGTTATTCAATTATACACTAAGCTATGTGCTGCTATGATGGAACTTTGTAGATGTAATTAAAAACCCTTAATCAATTGACCTTAAATTAACTAAAAGAGTGGGCCTGACAATTTTATGATTTTTTCATTCTTACCTTCTATTATTATAATTTTTGACACAGTATTTCATCATATGTTTTCTACACTTATCTCATCTCTCATGGGTTCCTCAACACTGGACCACAGTGTTCAAATAAAGTGAAGCCCTTCAAAAGAGGGCTTAGATTTTCCCTGAGTGTGGACTCCAAGCTTCAGCTCATGCTTCTGAGACTTCATCTTGCTGGTAATCTTCCTTTCTTGACTGCCTATTCATGCATTCCAAACTTCACCTTGTGGAGTTCTAACTTTCTCATGATATTACCTTCCTGACTGCCTGCCCTACATACTACAGGCCTGCTTAGCCGGTCTCCACATTTTTGTAAGACTATTTCTTGTAGTAAATCTATCTATCTATCTATCTATCTATCTATCTATCTATCTGTACCTATCTAATCTATTTCTTACTGGTTTTGCATCTCTGGTTGACCTCCTAACTGATACATAGGCTTACCAGAGTAGAATTTTGGCCAAGAATACTACAAATTTGAACTCACCTAAAAATTCAAAGCCAGGCTTTGAGATACCTGAAATAATTAACCATGTGGATAACAATTATAAAATCCTATTAAAATAATTGTGTAAAAGACAGATAATTCAGTTGCCACATTAGATGTGACTTAAAATACACTGATACCAATGATTAATTATTTGAACATTGGGAACTTGTAGTGAAGCAGCCATGAAGATAGGATAAATGTAAGAAAATGAAAATTAGAAAACAAATGGAACATTGTGTCAAAAATTATAATGAGAGTGGGGCAGAATAGAGAGATGGTCAGATTTCTAGAAGACTCAGGTTTGGGTGGAAGACAATTTAATACAAATTCAAAGAAGGCAAAAAGGAAAAAATATAGTGTCAATTTCTTTTTAAAGTATAACTAAAAAGATGTAGAGCAAAAATGACCACGGGTATACATAATATGGAAAACCCTAGTGAGGTAATTAATTCATACTATACAGTACATTTGTATTAAATGTTGAATGAAAGAAACAATTAAATAAAATGCATCCAGACAGGTGTCTTTTACTGCTTTCTACAATCTGTCTCTTTTTTTAAAAAATTCAGTCAGATACTACCAGAATATAAATTAAATTACTTTCTGGAAACAAGTTGAGCACTTTTAGAAGCTGAATGAACTCTTTAGTAGAGGTTAGTAGAATTTATCATTTTACAGCCTTAGTTTTATCCCTATGACCTTAGATACCAAAAGAACTTTAAAGTAAGTAATATATATATATATATATGTATGTGTGTCTATATATATATATATATATAGACACACACATATATATATATATATATATATATATATATATATATATCTTTCTCTTTCTGGGTATTTTGTATGAAATCTGCTTGACAGACCGTTCAAGAGGAAAGGAAAATGATGCAATCTTTAAATACAACCTAGACAAGCTAAAAATAGGAGTTTATTGCTGAACATATGGGAAAAGAATGGAGAAAGGAGGAGAACTTTGATGGAAAATACAAGGCTGGTGTGCTTTGGAAGACAAGGACAAGAGACTAATTAAACAGGAATAAAGGGTTAAATAACTATATATTTTTATTACAATGTGTTTTTTATAAATAAATATCACAATATTAAGAATTCGGAAAAAAATAATTCTCTATCAGCCCAGGATGCCATTCTATTAACATTTCCTTGCTTTGTATTTGATGTTGAATTTTTGGAATGTATTATTTTAAATTGGGGCAAGGCAGGAAAATAATACACTCTCCTCCCCTTTGTATTCTTTAGTAATTGGAAAGAAGGACCTCCTCTTGTCCTAAGCCTGCAACTCTGGCTGGCTGCAGCCTGGCTTTCATGAAATGTGGGAGTCATGAAGGAAGAATTTGGCCCCAAGAATATGAGCATAACGTGTGGATGATTTACTGTCAAAGGATAGTTATGCATAATTGCCAGTCATTAGGGCAACTTTCTTAACATCAAAGCATATGTTTTTGCTTTACATACCAATGCAAATACAACTTTAACTCATTCACTGGTGCAAGTTTACACTCTGGTATGTGTGAGTTTTCCTTCAATTGACTTTTTATCTTTTAAGGGAAGTAGTATATTTGTGTTAAAATATGATGGAATGCAGCATGATGGGTTAGGCAGAATAGTGGAGGATTGAGAGTCCTAAGTTCAATTTTAGTGCAATGAATTTTTTCTTGCCTTTTACAGTGATACACAGGCAAATTGTCAATAGAGGAATCATTACTCGATACTAAAAACTTCGAAACAATCTTGATCATACTGTTCCCTGGTCAGTCAACAAATTGAATATGCAGGCTATAGCTCATCCTATACTAGGATCTGTGTAGAAGATACAAAATATTAATGGCATCAATAACTAGCCTTTGAATACTGCTCGATAATTTAAAAAAGACTTTGGCATTCATTATCTAATTTAACTCTCAACATGTAAAGGAGCAGAAGCATATGAGGCCTTCCTGAAGATAGACTGCTCCCCCTCATCACCCCCTCCCCACCCCTCCCCCCTACCCTGTCCCCTGCCTCTTGTTTGTAGAAAAGCTTTAGCCTTTGAGGTCTTCCCTGGGTTCCAAAGAGCAAATTTAATCAGAGACCTGAGAAAATGCAAAACAAAGGAAAACTGTCATGCAAGACAACATAATAGTTTAGCCAAAAAACGAAGTCAAGAACCTTTGGTCCTTCCTCAAGGGCTATAGATAATATCCTGAACCATATCCTTGAGTTGTTTTGCAGATACTAAAAACTCCACCAAGTGGAAAAAGTTAACTGCATGCAGATTACCAGCACACAGAACCCAGACCAGTTGGAACCAGAAGGTTGATGACGTTCACTCCTGAAATGTCACTCCGTTACCTCACCACCAGCCAATCAGAAGAATGTCCACAAGTTGATCAGGTACCCCATAATCCCCTCCCTCACACTGCCTTTAAAAACCCTTCCCTGAAAGCCATCAGGAAGTTTAGGTCTTTTAAGCGTGAGTTGCCCATTCTTGTTGCTTGGCCCCATGTTGGGTACCTTGAAATAAATGCTGTACTTTCCTTCACCACAACCCAGTGTCAGTAGATCGGCTTTACTGTGTGTGAGTGAGAGGACTCAAGTTTGGTTCCATAATAAACATACTATATAAACTATGTATACCTAAGCTTCAAACCTTTTATTAAAATTTACAGGATGTACAGTAAATAAATAAATTAAACCTTCTACAAAGCAAAAAATATAACAATAAATTAAGTATGTAGATAGAGTAATTTATGTAATAAATTAGTATATAGACTGGATGCAGGGGTGATTATAAACCTATATACTTATAGTGAGTTTTCACATCATGTAATTTGTGCATACTTTCTTTTGGAATGATTTTTTGAGCTGACTTGTGAAAGAAACGGTTTTTGAGTTGACTTGTGAAAGAAAATATTTTCATTTTGGAGATGTTTTGGTCAAAATAACTATTACCCAAGGTTCAAAATGACTTTTGGTTGTCTTCTAAAAATCCAAATTTGCCTTTAAAAGACACAAATTGTGCATTTAAAAAATGCTGTGAGACTTAAAACGAATTTGAAAATATGTACATGTACATATATACTATCATTGGGGAAAAATTACCTTCATTTAGATATGTAACTAAGTCCTCTAATATTTGTTACAAAATTTCATACCCTAACATATTTCTATGCTTCAAACTTAAAATAAAATATAAAATAAAGGGCTAATCAAAAAACACAAAAGATGCCCTCAAGATAGAAGAGAGTTGAGGATTATTTTTACTGGAATGATACCTGATTTGATGATATCTGATTTGATACCCTGATGGGGAGTATCACTGAAGAGATTGTTTTGGATAGAGGAGAAGGTATACAGCTCCTTGAAGGAACGCATTGTCTAATTCTATTTTGGGTTTTCCATCCAAAAACACCATGTCCTAGGACTGAACTACAATGTTCTAGTGAGGATTAAGCCCCTCAAAACCAAACCCCCCCAAAAGAACCCAAGAAATTGGAATTTAATAGATCAGACTCAGAAACACAATGACATAGTATGAAATAGAGGTCACAAACTGAGCCAGAAGGATCTGGGTGTGACTCTACAGATGGGCTACCAGGAAGCTGAATTTTGTGACACATCTCTCTCAAGTGTAAAGAGCATTATTATGGCAATTGTTCTATGTAGTAACTTTACTACTGATGCTGCCTTAATCATCTATGCTTATATTTTTTTGCCTTTTTTTTTTTTTTTTAGTTATTCAAAAATAAGTTGATATTGTTGTATCTTTACTGTCCAGTATGAATTCACCTCAGGACAAAGATAAATATAAGATAAATTATACATTAACTGGTTTCACTGAATGGATGGTGAGAGAGAGTTATACCATCAATTTGAAATACATGAAAAAGGGGAGGCACTATGTTTAAGTTACTTTGGCTGAAAAATGATGCAAATGACCTCATGATGGCATGTACTTGACTGTACCTGTTTGGTTTTCTTCCTTCCTTTGTCTTCAAGGCCCAATTAATTTCTGCTTTTGAGTTCATAAGAGCCTGATAATAATTGATGCAACTGAGTGACAATTAATTCCATAATATCTATAGATAGAATCTAGATCATATTTGTGGAGGGTGGCAAGTAGATAGGCTAAAATGAGAATCTTAAAGGTGATAGCAAGAAGCATCATTTGCTCATTCAGTCATTTAGCAAATATTTATTGAGCTTCTAGCACACACCAGGCACTTTCCTGAAGAGTGGAGAGACAGAGGTGAATGAGAAAATCAGAGGCTCTACCATCTTAAGGTCATAACCTGGTGAGGATGGCACAACACAAGTGCTCAACAAGTGTTAGAAGAAAATTGTCTTTAAGGAAAATGTTTATAAAAGCAAAAGGTAGAGTAGACTAGAGCAGATAGGTCTGGGGATAAGGTCATGAAAGAGAAAGAAAGCAAAAAAGACATTGGTATTTTCCAGTGTTCATTTCCAAAATAAGTAATATTCAACTACTTAGCCTGAAGACCTAGAAGATTTAGTAAGTTAGAAATGGAGGATATGATAGATGTTAACTAGACTTATTGTGGTGATCATTTCACAATATATACAAATATCAAATCATTAGGTACACCTGAAACTAATATAATGTTATATGTTCATTGTATCTCAAGTTTTAAAAAAAAGGAAATCTCTTAACAACAATTTTTAAAAAGTGAAGGGAATTGGGAGAATTATTTGTGAGAAGAAAGGGGGTGGATGAAATAAGAATGACTTTCCACATAACAAGTTTCTGTGCAGTAAGCAAATAGAAGTGTGGGTGGAGGAAATTGTAGAGAAGAAGTGTATAGAACAGCATTAAATGTAATTATCAGAGACAGCAGAAAGTCCCCTTAGATCGTCAAGAAGATCATCGAATGAAGAATCGAAAGAAAACACTTTTCACCCAAATATGTACTTATCCAGAAAAGCTAATTTTGCCACTTGAGTACAAAGCATTTACCTTGTAAATACACATACTTGATTTCTTTTGCAAATAGTAAATAGCAAAAGGCACGAAGGCCAAATACAATTATTAACGTTTCTTCGATATATTCTTTGACTTTGTTAACTAAGAAGTTAAGAGAGATAATGAACCTCAATTTTCTATATCCCTATGCAAGTAACTGTGAAAACATTTGGGCCACTGGAATGTTGCTTATTATACGCAAAGGGAAAATTCCATTTTAAATATTGATTTGCACAGCCCAGTTCTGATTGCTGCCTCTGAATTATCACTGCTTCCCTAGTCAGGCAACTGAGTTACTGAATCAGAACTCTGCAAAGAAGCAAAATCTCCATCTTGCAAGGACACGAGGAGTATGACTGACAATGCAGGTCAATCAAGTTATAATGGGCTCTAATTAGCACTCTGCAAGCTGTTAAATTCTTTACCTGCAGCTGAATGGCTGTTAAAAAGGTGTGATATTTTTTCTTTCCTTTGAAAACATCATAGAGTTTAAAAATTTTCCCCAATCTCTTTCTTATACCTTCATGTCCATAGAAAGAACCAAAAAAGAAAGAGAAAATGTGGTTAAGATTCAAAAGGTTGTTATTTTGTAACCTTTTGGGATCATTGGATACCTACATGGCTTCTGTTCCTCAGTTTTCAGGTCTGTAAAATGGGATAGGAACAAAAATACCTACCCTGCAGAAGCATTGTGAGGAATAATTATTGAATGTTTATCATGCTCTTTGAAGATAAAGAACATGATTCATGTGCTAAGGTGTTATAATCACAAGCCTAAACCCAGGCAGAAATATCAGAAAAATTAAAGCTAGCTTTGAATGAAGAGAAAACTTTTTCTTGATGAGTGTAGTTTTATATTTCTGACGCTAACACAAATTCCACAGAATTAGAGATTTAAGGCAAAATTATAGAGAGCGCTTCTCATGCTGTTCCATCTCACATGCCTTCTGATCTTGAACTAGATAGCATAAAGCAATCTGTGCTTGAAATGGAAGAGTATTTCTCAGATGGTTATCATCGTTCCTTACTCATCCACACGGAAAAATTAATTTAGTACATGCAGGTGTAAGTGTAATTGTGCATGAAAAATTATTTACAAAAGAAAGCAAAATGATCCACTAATCATATTTGTGTTTGGTGTCTCTTTTCACTTCCTTTTTGTGTTATATAATTATAATTATGGTCTTAGAAAATTTAAGTCATGTTGTGTTTTTTCTGGTGTCTATTTCAACTTAGAAACACTTCCACATTAAAATTGTCATCAGTGAACATGTGAATACCCATTCGATGATTTACACGCTATTAGATCCTATTTGGAACTAAATAAGAAAAGAAAAACTGTGTCAAAACTTTCATGGATCTCAAATTTAATTGAGACAATATAAACACAACAAAAAGTGTCCAAACTTGCCAAATATCGAAAACAATAGACTTGTTCTCAGAGAAAAATGCTGTTGGCCAGGAGAGGGGAAAAGAAAATGAATTTTTCAAATCTGTGTTTATATTACTTATTCTATGGCTTTTTTTTCTTACTCTAAGTGTTGAGAGACTTTTAAAAAGCACCCATGAAAAAGAATCTACTGAAGAAAAATCAGTAATTGAAAACTCAGTAGTTGAAAAGAGAGAAAAGTTAAGAACCGGAAGTGCCAGATCATCGAGTAGGATTTGTCTGCTGCACTCCATGATACCAGCAGCCAGGTCTTAAAGTGCCAGCTTCTATGGATTAACAACTGCCACATGTATATTCTCCCACTCAGGGTCCTGTCCTGAATTTCAGACCTATATATTGAAATGCTTACAGGTCACCTGCAATTGCATGTCCTGCAGGCACTTCAAAATCTTTTGTCTGAAACTGAATGCATTAAATTCCCTAACTTTCTCCTGCTGTATCTTACCTCAGTTAGTGGTTCTGCTATTCTCATAAAACACCGGTTAGAAACCTGAGCTTCACTCCCTAACTACCCACATCTATTCCATCACCAGGTCATAACAGTGTTACTTCCTAAGCATTGCTCAAATTTGTCCCCCACCCTACTTTATGTCACTGTCATTCTTTGGCTAAAGGAGGATGTTTCACTTGGATGTCTTTATTTCAAGTAAGAGAAATGACTTCAACTTTCTGAAGCAAAGACCAAGAGTTTATGAATAAGATCGAAGGTAGCTTTCAGAATCCCAGGGCAGGCTGAAGAATCTGGCTTGAGAAAGAACAGGAAGAGGAACTGAGGCTGCAGGAGTGAATAATGGTGCCTCTGTTGATTTGAATGAATGCCAAAATATTTTGGAATTTTTTGGTCATTTATCTAAAGGGCAAAACTCTATTCATTGAATGTGATTTTCCTAACTTGAGCCTGGTGCCCAACTCTTGGCCAGATCTGGGTGCAACACTTTGAGGGGGTTGTTAGATGCCGAGCAGGAAGCCACTATAAGATGTGATACCCTCCTTCCTAAGTCTCCTTGTTTCCAATCTGACCTCCCTCCCTCCCCTCCTCCTGCTCTGCACAGAGCGACCTTCCCGAAACATGAATGTAAAGAGAGCAATGCTATTCCACTTAAAACCCTGCAATGGCTGCCTATTTATCTCAGGAAAAAAATCCTCACATCTTCATGAACTGGCCCCTCCTTAAACAAATATCTTCAATTTTTGCCATTCTAATCCCTCTCTCCCCCTATGAAATAGCACAATTTGTCTCAGGACTTAATGAAGCTCAGGTTCTTTAAGTCTCAGTGCAGAAAGAATTCAGTGAGGGACAAAGTGGTAGGTCAGAAATGGATTTATTAGTATAGGACACTTATGAAGGACACAAGTGGGCAGGCAAGAGGGCTCTGCCCCCAAGAACTAAGTGGGCTACATTTTTATAATCAAATGAAAAGTGGGGAGGGAGAAAAGTTGGTTTTCCAACTTCTTCCTCTTCCTTTGTAAAGATGTTGCGGGAAAATGGGATGTGAGAGGGTGGTCATATCCCAGGTCTTGCGCGGGTTCCTGGGATGGGCCGCAAGTGAGTGTCCTTGGCTTCGTGTAGGAAAGAATTCAAGCGTGAGCCATAGTATGTGAAAGCAGGTTTACTGAGAGAGATACATATTCCATAGGCAAAATACAGTCCATCTCAGAAGGCAAGAGTGGCCTTGAATATGGGATGGTTAGTTTTTACGGGCTGGGTAATTTCATCAGCTAATGAGTGGGAGGATTATTCCAACTATTCTGGAGAAAGGGCAGGGATTTCCAGGAATTGGGTCAGTGCCCACTTTTTGGCCTTTTATGGTCAGCCTCAGAACTGTCATGCTGCAAGTCATGGCGCTGGTGGGTGCGTCATTTAGCATGCTAATGCATTACAATGAGCGTATAATGAGGCTCAAGGTCTACTGGAAGTCGAATCTTCCGCCATCTTGGTAGGTTCTAACCAGTTTTTGTCTCATCCTCTATGGCTATGTCATTCTTTTAAAGGTGGTGCCCTGCCCCCTTCCCTCCTATCTCACCTATACTCTCATGGCTTCCCACCACACTGAACTTCTTTTGAACCATTCCATACCTTTCCTTTAGGATCTTTTAAAATATTCTCTTGCTAAAACTCTTCACTCTCCTCTTTGCCCCACTCCTGTGTCCTGTGTCACCTTTCCCAGCATCATTCTGTATTAAAACTGAGGGTAGATGTGTTTGGTTTCCTTCCTTGATATTGTGGATTAAATAGTGTCCTCCAAAAATTCAGATCCGCTAAGGACCTCAGAATGTGTTCTTATTTGGAAATAGGGTTTTTGCAGGTGTAATTAGTTCAGGTTCTGGAGAGGAGCTCATCCTGGACTTAGGGTGAGACTTACATCCAATGACTGGTGTCCTTATAAGAAGAGGAGGAGCACAGAGGCAGGGGGAAGACAGAGACGAATGGAATAACCAAGGTCACGTGCCCCTGGAAGCAGAGATTGGATTTATGCTGTCGCAAGCCAAGGATTGCCTGGGGCTCTGAGACCCTGGAAGAGGCAAGGAAGAATCCTCCCCTAGAGACTTCAGAGGAAGCATGACCCTGCTGACACTTTAATTTCAGATTTCTGGCCTCCAGAACTGTGAGAGAATATATTTCTGTGGCTTTAAGTCACCAAGGCTGGGGTAATTTGTCAAGGAAGCCTCAGGAAACTAACCCACTTGACAGTACACTCTGTAAGTACAGGAAAAGAATTATTTTGTTTAATTTTGTATCCTAAGACCTTAGCGTAACTGTCATATAATTGACTTTCAATAAATATTCGTAGAAGGAGTAAATAAAGGCAAGTTCATCCTGTCTTTCCCACATCTCTAGTACACTAAGCCTTGGCTCTATCCTAACCCATTTCCATCCCCATCCTGAGTGATATCATTTCTCTGCCTTAGTAATCCACAGACACAGTAGATTAACACCTATTAATACCTATTAATACCTACTCTTAAATAGTACCTTGGGAATATTTAAGATAAAGTGGCAGAATATACCTCCTAAGTAAGATTTGCATTTTATCTGGAAAAAAAAAAAGCCTTAAACTAGAGAAAAAAATCTCTTGCTGTAGAATTTCACACCTGAATAGAAAATACAGGAGATATTGTCTTAGACAAAGGAGATAAACTTGCCTTTCTGAAATTGTCTCCTTTTTCAGATTCTGTTGATTGTGTGACCTTGTCTGACCCCAATCTTTAGCACATAGATCTTCTAGTTAATAATTTTAAGATTTTACCAAGCAGACACAAATATCTCAAATTCCAGAACATCATCTTCCGGGTAAAAGATTAGTAATTTGATTAATTAAAAACTCAAAACAGGAAACAGTGCCAGTCTAGTTTCCTGCACAAAGGTAAATAACTGATGATAGACTCTGCCCTGGAACCAGACAGAGCCTCTATTTTGAATGCCTCTTTGCAGGACATTGGCAATATTGATTGACTCAACCTGCCTTCAATACTCATATGCTAAATGGATATCAGTTCATTTGGAAGCCACAAAGACATAAGCAAGCTAAAATAACAAAGGCCTCCCTGTGGATTCAGATTTCCACACCCTTTGTGGGGCATACGTGCACACACACATACAGACACACACACACACTGAATGTTACATAAGGTATTTCACTCTATGTATATCAATTAGAATTAAGAAAAGAGTTGAACTTCCAGGGTTATGAGGAGCTCTTTACTCACCAGCTCCATCAGTCATTGTCCAATCTCACAAATGGAATCACAAAAGCTTGTGAAGGCACAAGCACTCACCCTAAAGAGCTATATACTCTGTGTTAATATTCCAATTTTGAAAATTTTTTAGATGACACATTTTAAGATTGCCTTGCAGGTAGAGTTTATGTTGAAGCCCTCTGGCATCTCCTAACAAAATTTATATCACTTGTCACTTATTATTGTACATCAGAAAAGTCTGAAAATTTCAGGAGTAGGCATTTTAAAATGTAGTTTATAATATGCAGGCAACAAACTCTAACTGGGTAAAAGTGTTTTTAAAAATTCTATAAATTAATGACACACTTGAGTATAAAAATGTAGACTTCAATTGTCTGCCTTATGCCAAAAACAAGTTTTCTGGAACTTAAGATATATAGCATGATTTTTAAAAATAAAATTTTTGCTAGAAAGCAAGTATTATATATTTTGATCATCTTTGGAAAAATAAGAAGTGTCACTTATCAATTCAGCTGTTTTTCAAGCGATGCTTAATTGAAGAAACTTAAAATGTATTGCTGATGACTGAAGGAAATCAGATTGACTTCTTAGAAAGTTGATTGGGAGCTTGGAAGTATTACAAAGCAATAATGTTACACATGTACCCAGCTAATGCAATGAACAAGTTCTAATTCACTGGGCTCCATTATTCTGTATATGCCCAAGGAAAGTGTAGACCCAGACTGCAGGAGGGAAGTTTGGAATATTGAGATTTGGAGGAGGAATCAGGCATGTGAGCCTTCTTCTGATTCCTGGCTGCAGTGATAAGGTCATCTCCCTCTCTCATCTCCCTCACCCATGTTTGGTGTGTCACAGCGATGTTTCTCACCTCATTAGGCAAATAAGCTGAAAAATAAAGACCAAGGAGAGAGTGGTCTTTTCAGTTGCTCCATTTTGGAATGGCAACTCAAGGATGTTACCGTATTTCCTTGAGGGATATATGAAAGCCACAACCTGAACAATTTCTTAATTGTTGGACCCTATACTGGGGAGCCTAGCCTCTCCCATCTCTGCTAACTGCTCACCTCCTCTCTGTGCTCTGAGTCTCCTCTCTACTAGGTTTTATTTTGTACAAAATATCACTTTTTTTGTCATATACCTCTGCCCCCGTTTACTATATTATCTGCTGTCCTTCACAGGGATACACTTAATTAGTTTACCAAAGGGAAATTCCTGGATAATTCAGATGACTTTCTATTATTTCACACCCAACAATCCACCCTTGTAAACAATATTTTCACAGCAATTCTGATTTGGAGTCATTATAAGGTCTCCTGCTTATAAAAGCAGGGGACAGGAAAAGTTGACAGTTAAGGGACACTTGTCCAGGCACTTGATCCAAATGCCCTCGAGAAATTCTGATTAGCTCAGCTTAACCTTTATGTTGAGTTTCTTGAGCCAGGTTTTTATCCCCAGTCCAGTAAACTCTGGTAGGGAATGGATAGGGCAAGACATTGGTTAAAACTAGATAATAGAAGCTGTTTTTGAAAAAGAATCTCTTTTAAATGGGCAGAGAAACAAAGACTTCAACTGGAATTCAACATTCAACTGGCCCAAATCCCATGCTCCCTCCATTCTATTATATCATAATGATTGTTTTTGGCTGACTGCTTTCTTGACTTGACAGGCACATCTTGGTGATTGCATTGGCTTTCATGGTTTTAACTACCATCTATACCCAGTTCTATATCTCGAGTGATGACCCCTTTCTGAATCTTAAACTTGAAACTAACTACCTGTTAGATAGAGTCATTGGGGTGTCCTAGAGATCGCATCAAACTGCACTTATAGAATTACTCTGAGAATGAGAACTAATTCACTTAAAGCATTGGGAACGTTGCCTGGAAGAGTAGATGTCAATAAAATGGAGTGTTTATTTTTACTGTTTCCATAACGAGGCTCATCACCCCATCCCTACCAAATCTATCCTTCTTTCTTATCCTCCCAGCTCAGGTAGCTCACTGCCTCTCACCCAGCTGGCCACACCGGAACCCTGGGTGCCATGCTGAAGCCTTTCCTCTCTGGCATCCCACACATCCTACCAACTGTATCTACCAAATATTTTTTGAATTTTTATGGTCTCAGGTATTACAATCAACGCTGTCCTAAAGGCCCAAAGGGAAAATGAACATTTCTGAGAAGAAAACAACAGTAGCAGCGATAATGCCATTGATAGCAGAGTCATGCCATTGATAGCAGAGTCGTGCCATTGACGGCAGAGATAAGGAATGCCGAGGTAACAAAGGGAGTGGAAGAAAGTCTGGCAGAACCAGGAAGGTGCTGAGTCAGCTCAGACAATGACTGAGACCGGGGGTCTGCAAGTGAAACTAGATGAGCGCAACCTGATCAAGCTCTGGATGCCCACAAGGAACATCCGACAACTGAACTCCAGCTCTCTGCATGCTCATGGAGGGCGGGGGGAGGGAGTGTTGACAATGTGGTACCTTAAAAAGGAGGTCCTGACTTTGAGACTCTTAATTTCATTTTCTTGTTATGATTTTCATTTTAGTATTAGAAACACCATCATACCTCATCCCTAGAATTATGCTGCCTCCCTTTAATTGTTTGACCAAGTGTAGCAAAAGAAAACAAATGAAGTCTCTCTCAGTTCTGTTTCACACTGCTGGAACACTGTAATTTCATAAGGAACTTACCACATGCTAAATAGGAAGAAAGGAAAATGATTACAGAAATACAAACATCTTCATCACGATTATTTTTCTAAGTTATCGGGTTTTGACTCCACATTATGAATTTAGGATTCAAAATACCAGTATAGCTTGCCTTCTCTCCCAACCACAGCCTGTCTCCTCTTGGGAGATGAAATCTTATCTTTCACCTGCCTAGGACCAGTCTCCCAGACAAACTGAATCCTTTTAGGGTTTTTTTTTTTTTTTTTGGTTTAAGACAAAATTACAAATTCTAGGGAGACCACTCTGGGTGTCTCCATTCCTTTCTAGTTCCTGATCCACGATACCTGACCCTTCAGAGATAATAGCAGGAAGGTTCCTATGACTGATGCCACTGTACCACTGCTCTTCCCAGCTCAAGAAGAAAGCTAAATCTCCTCTCTACCTGAGACCTGACGCTCTGTAGGGCCTCATCAGTTTCCCTATTTTGAAATCTGTATCTAACACAGCCTTAATGTTGTAATATTCATGGAAACTAATTAAACCCTAAAATCACACTGATGCAGTATCTTCACAAACACCCCCAGGACCTGCAGTTAGATTACTTTCATGAAATCATTCTGCAGCAAAGTATATGTTAACAGTTGAAAGCAACCTTAGAAAACAGTTAGTCCAATGTACTCGTCCTAAAAATAAGAATTCTCAAATCCAGGAGGCTCAGCTAGTTCACCCCATCCCAGGATCTCCTCCTCTTACTAACCTTACTAACTCCTACCATTACTAACCGTATCTTTGGTGTCCAATACAGAGAGCTGTGAGCAACCCAGATCTGTTGATAGCTTACATCCCAGGCTCTTTCAAGTAACTTCCTTTCATCTTTTCCATTTTTAGAACCCTGTCTCTAAACACATTCTTACATCTAACTTTGTCTTTTACTTCTGGATCTTTATTTACACCTTGGACCCATTTCTCTAACATGACCCTTTTAATTTTATTTAGGTGTGGTTTTTGTCCTGGCACCTGGCCACTGCCCCGTTTGTTGATCCAAACCTTGTGTAAACCTGCTCTGCCATCCTAGTCAAGGCCCCTATGACACACTTGTTCATGTAATCCAGTAACTTCCAAATCTAATTTCGGAAAGAGTCCTCTAAATTGATACATTTATTTGTGTATTTACTAAATGTGAGGGTGTACCACATTAAAGTTTTAATATCTGTTCATCTTGACCATGCTATTGATATTATCTTTATTTAAGAGTCAGTATTGCGTAGCAATTAAGAACACAGGCTCTGTGTGTTACAACGGGAAATATATATCAATATTTGTTCCTTTATCCTGGTTCCTGGTACAAGGCTTCTAAAACCCTTAAAATATCCGGAGTGATGAGTGTCTTTTGTATGAGATGACTGGTGGTTGGGGGACCCTAGATAGCTTGAAGATGGGGCCTGGTCACCAGAAAGAACAAGACATGATTAGAGAATCAAAACTTTCAGACCCATCCCCTATCTCCCTGGGTTAATGGCCAATGGCCAGTGATTTACTCAATCGTGCCTACATTATGAAACCTCCATAAAAATGTTTAAAAACAATTGAGATTCAGACAGTTTCCACATCAGTGAGCACGTTGAGGTGCTGGGAGGGTGGCATACTGGAAAAAGGCTTGGAATCTCGATGCCCCTTTCCCCATTCCTGGCCCTATTCACTCTTCCATTTGGTTGTTACTGAGTTATATCCTTTATAATAAGCTGGTAATAGTAAGTAAAACCACTTTCTTAAGTTCTGTGAGCTGCTCTAGCAAATTATTGAACCTAGGGGCGGGGTCCTGGGAACCCCCAATTTTTGGCCAAGTCAGACAGAAATGTGGGTTAACTGGAACCCAGTGAGGTGAGGGAGGTCTGTGGGACTGAGCCTTTAAACCTATGAAGTCAGACACTAATCTGAGTAGTTAGTGTCGGAATTGGATTAAATTGTAGGATACCCAATTGGTGTACAGAGTTGGAGAATCAATTGGTATGAGGAAAAAGCCCACACATTTTGTGTCAGAGTGTTGTGAGTGAAGCCAGCTTATCCAGATTTCCAAGGTTCAAATCCAGATTTCACCAATTATCAGTTATGTGGCTGAACAGGGCCAGAGGAAGACATTTAGAGACCTAAACACTGAAAAAATTTAAATGCCCAATTCTAAGTGGGATTTCAAATAAAAACAATTCTAAACCAATAAAATAATCCTGAAGACCACTCCAATGCATTTAAGAAGGAAAAAAAAATAGATTTTTCTAATTATTTATCCTTAGATTTTTTCCTTGGATGGTACTATAAGCATGTGCTCATTTTGCTTCCTGGGACTGAGGCTTCCAAAATAAGCCCTACTATTAAACACCACTTTGCAAAATATTTTTTTCATAGCCCACTCATTCCTATGCTCTGTACCCTCTTTATTTCTCACCAGCTTTGACCTTAGCTTTACCACCATTGTAGTTGGAGTCTTTCATGTATCCCACATACATTGGATATTTGTAACTCTGCTTCCCAGTATTTTGATCCTGGCCGTTGACCATGCCCTGGTTTTTCAAGAGCTAGGTTTTGTCTCTCTTATTAACTGCCAAGCCATCCTTGATTTTGTGTTTTTGACTTCCATTTTAGAACTAAGAACTTATAGCAACAGTATTATTTAGCTTATGTTGGGCTAAATTTGAAAATCTACAACAAATCAAAGTGATGTCTTTGTAAAGTTAATACATTATTACAGCCTACTGATTAAGAATTTTGTGGCATGGACTTGCCAACCTGAAGATGCTTCCTGGATATTTAAGATATTATTGACTTCTAAGCTTCTGTTACCACATTAAGATGAAAATTGAATTTGGCATCTTTTGCTCTTGCTTGTTTCAGCTTTCTAAAATCCTTGTGGTAGCACTGGGACTGTCAAATCTAGTCTCGCCCAACCTCCTCTTCCAGCTTTAATTAAGGAATAAGCCAATCAAACGCTTTCCCAGGAATCTGAATTTCTATGAAGTTACAAATGATGAAATTTATTCCATTACCAGTTAGTAAAAGAAACTATCCATGAGTTCCTGACTGAGATCCCCAAAGCTGCATATAATTCCCTTCAATACTCAGTTTTAGTTGTTAAGCCTTTCCTTTGAGTATGAGTTCCCTAGTACCCTTTCCATAAAGCCCTTTTTGTTTTTCTTTCTGTCTCATACAACCAAAGAATTCTAACTGAAACAAAAAGTTTTTCATTAATTTTTACCATTGACATATCTCCTTCAAGTGTCAAAGCTATGCTTAATCTCCAAATGCCAACAAGCATTGAGAATAGTGTCACATTCAGAATAGGTCGATACATATCAACAAAGGTGACTTTGTAGTTATCGCAGGAGTCAAGTTTCAAGATCATTTCTATACTCTGCCTGTGTAATGTACACATAGGATATGATCAGAAGTCTCTTTGAGGATCCTTGTTTATAGATAATGTTGCATTCTTGGTTATATAAGCATTCATGCAATGATGGATTTATTAATACATGATACACTGCAAGATTTGTTTCTATGCTTATGAAAGTCCTGTACCATCTATCTACAATATACCAGATTATATTGGTTTATTCTCCATAAGCACAGAAGCAAAAGAAGTAATCATCATGAAAAAGATCAGTAGATTTAATTACTTTAAAATTTTAAAGTTCTGAATATCAAAAGAAAATATTCAAATCTTTTGATTTAGTAATTCTACTCTTAGGAATTTAGTCTCTGTTTTCCAAATATTAGGTAAAGTTGGCAAACAATCTAAATATGTAATAATAAGGAGAGTTGTGTTATTCAATGGAGTTTTGCACAGCCACTCAAAATGCTCATATTCTGGCATAGAAATTTGGAAGACAGCTGTAGTTTACATTCTAACTCCACCACTTTCTTCAAAGACCTTGGGCAAATTACTTGACCAATTTGTGCCTTATTGCTTTCATCTGTAAAATGGAGATAGCAATAATGCACGTAATATTATGTTATGAGATTTAAATGTGTTACTATATGTAAAATTATTAAAATAGTGCCTGGTGCAAGCATTAAGGAAGACACAAAACTGTATATGTTGTGTGATTATAACTTTGTTTAAAAACAAAATAGAGTACAATTTAAAATCCTAGAGAGATTCCTCAAGGTTTAAAAATTATTTAATGGGACAGTGGAATTGTGGCTGATTTTTTTCCACCAAGTTTCTTTATTTTTTTTTAAAGACATTTTATAATGAAAAAATAGGACTTCCCTGAGTCACTTTTTATGCTAATCAAATCATTTGATTAACTGCACAAAATTACATATATAGCATCATCAACTCTCATGTAGCATCATTGAGAGTTAAGAGGGTGTCAATCAGAGAAACAGATTTCAAGTCATTTCTAATATGTCAAAATGACTTTTCTTTCTAGAAAATAGCTCTTGATCAGAAAATCACATTGTTATTATTCCCCAGAGAAATTATGTCCTGTTGTGTATGCTATACTCAGTCCATACTTTCACATACAAGCTTCGGTTAAAATCAATGTTTGATGACTTTAAGTTAATTTTAATACAGAAAACATGTTAAAGGAGTGTATAGCACATGCCAGGACTACTCAGCATAACTTAAGGGAAGATAACGAATCCTTGGGAAGACACCAATCATCCTTGGTCAAGATCTATGTTAATTTTCACAGAAGCTTTTAAGGGAAAGATTTTCCGATTTGGAAAACACTTCAAAAGAACTTAAAGTGCTCTCGGGTCTGGTTGAAACCTCATTTGCAATGATCAGAGCTGTGTACCAGCTATACTATGATTTCTGATAATGGGTTCTGCTTTAATTTCTGTTGTTTCAGGAACTTCTGTAGATAAAGCTCATCTAAGCTTGTCAGTCTTATCACTCTGAGATGGTTAGAGCGTTAGAAGCAGACTAATTGGGCTGGTTTAACACTGGCTATAGGAGGAGAAAATCCTCCATGACTTACCCCAGAAAAATAGTTACCACTCACTGAGTGCTTAGAAGGTGTCCAGTATCTTACCTAATGTGATTGGTTTGAAGTGAAAACTCCCAGTGAAGCTTTACTAATTTTCTTTGTTTCAACCAGCTTTTTCCCAGGACTTCTTAAGGACCAAGAAGAAAGACACAATCTTTTTTCAAAGTTTGTTTGCTCCTTCCTACTATCTCTTCCCACTCAGAAACATCAATAAAATGAGATAGAGATCAGGGAGCAGAGGACATTCTATTGAGATCTTTGGCTCAAGGGCATAGATTCCCATAGATTAAAGGACTACTGGAGAACTTCCCTGGAGGCAGCCTAGGCTGACCACTAGCCAGCTGTGATATTCTGCTGCAGACAGGACAGCACAATACTCCATTCTGAGGATGTGTGCCGAAATCCAGGATCTGTACCTATGTGGGCCTTCCTTTCCTCTGTGTGCATCAAATTGATTACTTGAAATTTCTTGTTTCTTTTTGTTATTTCAAAAACCACTTTTGGGAATCTGCCTGATAGCCCAGTCTCTACTTGGGGGTAGGAAACAGAAGAGAGCTAATGTTTATTCTATGCCTAAGATTATGGTCCTTTTCTTTTCTTTCTGGCCATGCCTGGCTCCTATCCTACAAAGACTCCTTCCCTTCCCCACAGAAACCCATTCCCATCCTGTTGATTGACATCTCTTAAATATAGCCCAAACCCTAAATATCAGCTACTGTTCTAGATGCCCATTAATATCATTGGCTTACCGACCCCCTTTCTTGGATCACATTTCATCATTTCAGTTGTTTGCATGAAAAATGCTATTCCCATTGAATGCCTTGCTTTATACTAAATAGGACCTCATTTCTCAACCCCCTTAATTTAAGGTCAGTCTTAAATTCAGACCTTAATTTAAGGTCAGTCTTTCTGCACCATCAAGCTGATATGGGGTCGCATCCTAGCTCTTCCTCAGCAACTTGCAGTCAGCTAAACTTCAAATCCTGAAGCTTGAATTTAATACAATGTCATATGTAAAATGGAATTTTGCAATAAATTTAAGGAAATGGAACTTAATGTATCTTAATAGCTCTTCTTGAATCTATACTTTCAATTGATAATAAGCCACATCACTGAGGAA
This sequence comes from Balaenoptera acutorostrata, assembly GCF_949987535.1. Lineage (NCBI taxonomy): Eukaryota > Metazoa > Chordata > Mammalia > Artiodactyla > Balaenopteridae > Balaenoptera > Balaenoptera acutorostrata. The sequence continues at coordinate 34,330,911 of NC_080081.1, forward strand.
ATTATTTCAATGATTGATTATGTATCTTCTAACACAATTTTAATTTGTTAAAATCCATACATAAGAATCTTTTTAAAAAATATATGCATAACAGCTTCTGAAGTAGTTATGTATTTCTTTTAAATCAGAAGAATTGATTATTAAAATATGTGCATGTAACTGAAACCACATATATCTTAGCAAATGAAATATATTCATTATAAGAAATACTGAGTTATATCTTTCAGTAGAAACTTTGTTAATTGATCTTCACTTAACCAATTTCCAAGCAACAAACTTAAAGTTGGCTAATTAACAGAGAAAAGCAATTTATTGAATACATAGGCTCTGCAAATATTCAGGAAAAGGGAAGCTTGAAAGCCGGTCAACCAAACTAGGGTAATATTTTAGGCATTTGGAGCTCTGGACACTGCATGAATGCCCATTCATGAAGACACTGATGCCCAGCACCACATGAATCTTCTATTTCTAGGCTCTAAACAGGGAGAGTGAAAGGATAGATGGCCTTTCAACAAGACTCACACAAAGGGGCTTCCCCCAGCTAAGAAAAGCACGTGGCTATTAGGCTACAAAAAAGGGCAGTTGTCCACACAGGTAACTATACTTACTCACTCCATTCCTTTTCACTTCAGATTAAGCCGTCCCACTTTATACCCAAGGGATTTAATTTTTTAAAATCATAATTAGAAAATTTTTATATTTCTACATTAGTTGTCTAGATAGAGAAGAAAGGGATACATATGTGTACATATGTACCCAGGGATACACAGACACACACATGATATATACGAAAATCTAGGGTTGAAATGAGTTTGCAAATTCATTTCAAAGACAATATGAGGAGGAGAATATGAGAGGAATTCTGGTTCTGCTAATGGCTATTAGGTAATTCAGAACACATTTCATTAAATTCATCAACAGAAAAATAAATTTTTAACTTACTTCAAAATATCAGTGATGTTACAAGATAACAAAGGAAAAGTAGATGAGAGCCAATGGGAGAACAGAGGCCCATGGGAGGGAATAATACTGGCATTTATGGTCACATTTACCCAGAGGGTATTTGGTAAATCAGAGGAGCTGATTTGAGGTGGAGAAACTGAGCAATAATTTTGAAAGTTTGTAGAGCTGAGAGTCAGGGACTAGAGTCCAGAACCTGTCGAAAACAGGCCCCAAATGTGTCCCAATCACATTAAGTTGGCAATTCCAAAAGACTTTTCTGTAGTAACAAAAATGAAATGAAAATGTAGGCTTTTACAGGAAGTGTGGTTCAGCTTCAAATTACTTCAATCTAAGAAAACGTTTTAACTAATTGTCATGTGTCCTTTACATGTCATTTGTTCAAACACAAGTGATCTCTGGAGGACTCTCTTAGATCTCAGAGTATTTCTATGTGTAATTTTTGCAATTACAATGTTTTCCACAGCATAAAAAATTAACAAGGCACACAGTGAGACAAGACATAAATTAAAACTAGCAGAAACAAGAAATAATAAAAATAGCCCTGTATGGTTTCCAAATATTGAAGTAATCTCTTTTTGTCTATAGAGCTTCAAATCATCATCTCTTCTATGTACAAGAAAATAAAAGACAATTTGAGAATGTCAGCAAAGGCCTGGAAACTATTAAAAAAAAAAAAAGAAATTCAAGGACTGACCTTTAAAATAACTGAAATGAGAATTTGGTGGATAAATTTAACATATTAGACAACAATGAAGAGGAAATTAGTAGATTAAAAGATAGGTTAAAAGAAAACATCCACCAGATAGGATAGAGAAACAAAACAATGGAAAATACAAAAGAAAGAGTAAGAGGCCGAAAAGATAGAGTGAGAGGTCTAACACACATGTTATTGAAGCCCAAAAAGAAAAAGGGAGAGAGAATACGGCAAAAACAATATTTGATGAGATAATGAATAAGAACTTTAAAAAAATGTAATGAAGGACTTCAAGCCACAGATTCACAAAGCTCTACTAGCACAAATTAGAATACAGTAAAAGACATCCACACCTGCTACACATCATAGTAAAACTTCCAAAATCTAATACCAAAGGAAAAAAAAGAAAACTTAAAAACAGTAGAAAGCATGACAACCTAAAAACAAGCCACAACCAGATAGTCAATTGATTTCGCAATAGAAAAAAATGAGATCATATTTTTTAAGTGATGAAAGAAAAAATATTTAAACAATTTTAAAGGGGATAAAAGTGTAAATATGTGGGTAAATTTAATTTGATGACATTAATTAATAATAATAATGTCTTGCAGGGTTTAAAACATAAAGATAAAATAAATGACAACAGTAGCATATAAATTAAGGGGATAAATAGACTTAAGGTGTTCTGAATTCCTTGCATTATCTAAGAACAGGAGAAAATTATAATAATTTTAGACTTTACAATCCAAAAATTGTACACTGTAATTTCTAAGAAAACTAGTACAATAATAGTAAAGAATATATAACAGTAAAAGAATATCCAAGCAATGGGAAGGGAATGGTGAATGAAGTAACAAAACATAAATAATCCAAAGGAATAAAGAAGAGAAACATAGTACGGGTAGAAAAGTAGAAATCACTAAATATGTTTATTTAAACTCAATTGTATCAGTAATTGTATTAAGTTACATGATCTAAATTCTCCAATTAAAGATAAACAGAGTCATAGAGAATCAAAACCAAAACCCAACCATATGCTACTTACAGAGACACATCTGAAGTAAAAGAACAAAAAATGCTTGTGAACAAAAAATGCTTGTAATCAAAAGATGGAAACAGTATATGATGCAGAATTTAAATGAAAGCTGGAGTAGCTGTATTAATATCAGACAGCTAAGACTAATATTAATAGATATTAAAAGAAGACTTTTAAAAATTGATAATGATAAGGAGAGGCACTGCATAATGACAAAATGTGAAAGTCACTAGGAAGACATAATACGTCTATATTTTTTATAAATCTAGTAACAGTTTCAAAGCTAAAATTAATAGAATGTAATGAGAAAAAGAAAATCCAAAATTTGAGAGATTTTTAACAAAATTCTCTCAGTAACTGATTTATAATCATGTACATATCAGCAAGGGTTTAGAGGCTTTAAACAATTTTAAAAAGTGGGATTAGTAAACCTGACCTAATGGATATCTATAAAACCTTGCATCCAACATCTGCAAATAATACATTCTTTTCAGAATATATGAAGTATATTATATATATATATAAATATGTGGAATTGTTTTTAAAATTGATCATAATCTGGCAATAAAACAAATCTCAACAAATATCCAATTTGTTCCCTGACCACAGTGAACATAATCTACAAATCAATTTTTAACAAAAAGTGACTAGAATATCTCATATGTTCAGAAATTAAGAAATATTCTTATAACAAATTCTATGAATTCAATAAGGAAATCACAACTTAATTATAAAATGAAAACAACATATCAAATCTTGGATGATATGACTAAAGTTTAGAAGGTTACTGACAGCTTTAAATGTATGTATCAGAAATAAATATAAGATCACAAGGTACTAAAAGCATAATAAAGAAACATGAACAACTTGGTGCTAGTAAAATTGAAAATATGATCAAAATGCACAAATTCCTAGAAAAACACAATTCACCAGGTGTAGCAAAAATATATTAGATGTATGAAATACGAAATTTGTACATATCTTTCTTTAAGAAAACTCTAGACCCAGATGGCTTCATGTTGAATACTACAAAATATTGAATGAAGAAATGATATCAATCATGCAAAACATTTTCCATAGGCTGGAAAAGAAGTCTGCAGAGAAGGTATTCACCAACTTTATATGAGGCTAATATAATCTTGATCAAAAAGCCTGAAGACAACAAAAGTAGGGAGAATAGGGAGAATTACAGGAAAATCTCACTTAACATAAAAGCAAAACTGCTAAACAATATACAAACAAAACAAAGGCAGGAATATATAGAATATATATATATATCATAACCAAGTTGTCTTTGTCTTGTCATGTTTATTCCTGGAATGCAATGTTGATTTGAAAATCAATTTATTTCATTTTATTAACAGAATAAAGGGGAAAATCATTAGATTGTCTCAATAAATGTGGAACTGCATCTGACAAAATTTGTGTTAAAAATTCATAGAAGAGTAAGAAACAGAGGGAATTTACTTAATTTACTTAGTAGAAGATACCTACAAGAACCTTAGAGCAACCACATTTAATAATCAAATATGGCAAAATTTCCCTTTGAAATTGGAATATTGGAGACAAAATTAAAATGTCTGCTATCACCATTCAGTGATATTCAACACTGTCCTAGAGATTTCCATCATGGAAAGCAAGTCAGAAAAAAAAAAAAAAAAACATAAATGGTATAGAGAGAAAGACATAAAACTGTCATTTTTTTTTTTTTAAATTATATGTATGTTGGTATGATGTTAACTGTTTTTTTGTTTGTTTGTTTGTTTTTATTTATTGATTGATTTATGGCTGTGTTGGGTCTTCGTTTCTGTGCGAGGGCTTTCTCTAGTTGCGGCAAGTGGGGGCCACTCTTCATCGCGGTGCGCGGGCCTCCCACCATCGCGGCCCCTCTTGTTGCGGAGCACAGGCTCCAGACGCGCAGGCTCAGCAATTGTGGCTCACGGGCCTAGCCGCTCCGCGGCATGTGGGATCCTCCCAGACCAGGGCTCGAACCCGCGTCCCCTGCATCGGCAGGCAGACTCTCAACCGCTGCGCCACCAGGGAAGCCCAAAACTGTCATTTTAATGTGATGATTATATTTGTTGAATATCCAAAAGATTATAGAGATAAATTATTAGAATTAATAAGTGAGTTTAGCAAGACAGTCATATAAAAAATCAATTGCATTGCCATAAATCAACAACAAATGTAATCTAAAAACATAAAATACAGACATAATTTATAAACTTTCAAACACCTAGGAACAAAATACATGCAAGACCTTTATACAGGAAACGATAAACATTAAAGCTAGAAAAATTAAATGGAGCGATATACCCGGTGTGGACTCTTGTTACTTAAAGTGTGGTCTACTGACCAGCAGCATCAGCAGTATCTGGGAGCTTGTAAACAAATCAGAATCTTGGGCTCCATCCCAGACTTACTAAATCAGAAATTATATTTCAACAAGATCCCCTTGTGAATGGCATGCATAAATGAAAGTCTGAAAACCAATATGGCAGGATCTCAACCCTCTCGAAATTACCGTATAGATTTGGGCAATCTGAATCAAAATTCCAATACATGTGCATGTAATGTGAATGTGTGTGTGTGTGTGTACGTGTATGTGAAAGTTGATACTTTGGTTCTAAATTGTGTATTAAAATGCTAAGGGACGAGAGGAGCTAACACATTCTTTAAGAACAAGATGGAGAACTTGCTATATTGAATTAAGACCATATTAGTTAGGGTTCAATCAGAGAAGTAGAAACACTAAGACATAGATATATAACAGATATGGATATAGGTAGATGAGTGTGTGATTTCAAATTACACGATTGTGGGACCTGTTTGTTGGCTTTGCACCTGATGCTGGAGCTTGAAGTCTGCAGGGTAGATAGTTGGATGGGAAAAGTGATGTAAGTGTGTAGAGCAAGGCAAACCCAAACCCATTAGCATGAGCTGGAACACAGTAAGCACAGAATGAAAACTGGGCCAGTTCATACTGCTTCCCATCATTTTTTTTTTTTAACTGAAGAATTTTTGACTTACAACATTACATTGGTTTCAGATGTACAACATAGTGATGTAATATTTTTATATATTACACACCAAACAAAGTTATTATAATATCATTGACTATATCCCCTGTGCTCTACATTACATCCTTGTGACTTATTTATTTTATAACTGGTAGTTTGTACCTCTTAATCCCTTCACCTATTTCACCCATCCCCCACTTCCCTCCCCTCTGACAACCACTAATTTATTCTCTGTGAGTCTGTTTCATTTTGTAATATTTATTCTTTTGCTTTGTTTTTTTAGAGTCAACATATAAGTGAAAACATAGAGTATTTGTCTTTCTTTATCTGATCTATGTCACTAAGCATAATCCTTCCAGGTCCATCCATGTTGTGACAAGTGGCAAGATTTTATTTCTTTAATGGCTGAATAATATTACATTTTATATCTGTATCTTCTTTATCCATTCATCTGGCAATGGACACTGAGATTGCTTCCATGTCTTGACTATTGTAAATAATGCTGCAACAAACATAGGTGTGCATTTATCTTTTCAACTTCATATTTTTATTTTCTTCAGATAAATACCCAGGAGTAAAATTGCTAGATCATATGGTAGTACTATATTTAATTTTTTGAGGAACCTGTATACTATTTTCCATAGTGGCTGTACCAATTTACATTCCCATCAACAGTGTATGAGGGTTGCCTCATATAGTATAACGTGAAACTCCATTCCCTCTTTGTTGGAGAAGGGAGAAATATTGGGAAGAGATCCAGTTGTCCTCTCATTGTTCTTACTAGACTCTGGGCTGGAAAGGTGAATTCCCCTTGTCTTCTCTTTGATCCAAGATGGCTACCACTTCGACCTGGGAATGACCACATCAACCATCTGTTCTGAAGGTTACTTTCAATTTTCCCAATGCAGAAAGAGGTCAGAGCTTAAAATCCTAACCTTTATCTAAACAGGGCCAAAAGGGCAATAGATATTATTTTTATATCACTGTCTTTGAAAAGAGGATGATAGAATGAGTTATAACAGCTCCTTAATATATGGATTTACGAGTACTGAAAGTCAAAACATATATTCTGAAGCTAATGAAGGGCACTAAAGACTGCCGGTACCTCAGTTACTTTAGTCCACTAAGCACAGTTTTATTGAGTGTTTTTGTTTTATTTGTGTGGTACAGGTCACTTTATTACCATCCTTAAGATTCTCGCTGCTCTTATACTAATCTTTTCAATTTTCAAAATGCACTAGAATAAAACACTTAGCAGACAAACCGATTTTTTTATCTGAACTCACACACCAGCCAGATGCATTCTGTCACATCTATGCTGTTTGATGTTGTGCATCACAGTATTTTTTAAAAATTATTCACATATTGAATTTGAATTTATGCAATAATATAAAGTAGAGAAAATGCTCTCTTCGTTTGCTTTTTTGCCTCTATTTATCCACATCATTTTTTGATTCAAATGGCAAATCTCCAGTTTTGAAGTTTTATGCTAGGGCTTGAAATCCAAGGAGGGTGAGTGTTGTTATTTTCATTGTTTGGGAAACAAAAATGTACCTCTGATAATTTTTGTCTTTGATTACTGCTTCTTCAAAGGATTTAAACCAGAATGAAAGCCTTTGAAATCTTCAGAGATAAGGAGACATGAGAGTTATTCTGTATGCACTGGATAAACAGATGTCTTAGCTTTTCAAACCAAACCTGAAAAATATAATCACAAGCTTCATCAGAAACAAAGAACAATTTTTGCAGGTGTATAGTGTTTTATACTTTACTAATGTGAAATGGAAGAAATAATGTCACTTTATTCCTTTTTCTTGTCTAAGAATTTAGTTCCAATTAACATTTCAGAAAACTTTTTTTTTCATCTCAGGAAGCAGGATACATTCCGCAGGAGGGAAAAAAAATATCTTTTCTTCTTGTCATTTTGGGCATGAAGAAGCACCATAAGAAACATATGTATAAACTGCTTGGGAAGTTGAGATCCTAATTGAGAAATGTCAAGTTGATAAAATCTAAATTTCATCCATTTACTCAGTGGACCAAACCTTATAATCAGATTTATTCTGAGATACTCATTGACTTCAGTGAGAGTGTCTCATATGGAATAATTGCAGAATTTAGTTCAATGCTACTAGCAGAATAAAAACCCACTAATACACTTCGCATTGTGTCAACTGATGACTTAAACTGGATAACCTGTTCTTTGGATGTCGATGGCATTGTTGCCCACTGATTCACAGCAGTATGGAAATGGACCTAATGATGCAAAGAAACAATCTCTATCCATCATGCTTTCAGCCTTTCCAAGATAAAGTACTTCTTACTTACATACTATGAGGATAAAAAAGGAAAAGAGAATCATGCTGTCCATTGACTAGAATGTTTCTTTGTGCCAAATAAACATGGGTAATTTTGAAGTTTAAATCTAAAGTGAAGATTCAAGTAATAACACAACTTAAAATGCAAGCCCCTTATTAAATATCCACTTCACTGTATTCAAGCCACTTTTGAAAACGCTGCCATCAGCTATGCCATTGAATTAATTCTAATTCTTTTGGTGATGGAAAAGAAAAAATGGAGCCAATATACTTAAATGCCTCCTCTCAGAGTCAGGGTTCAGTTTTGTTCAGCACTGTGTCTTCAGGAACTTAATGCTTACTTGACTAGAACCTTAAAATAAACCTCAATATATTAATTTTGAAATTTAAAGATGATGAATGAGAAACTCTACATTGGCAAAAATGTGCTGTGGAGAACTAAATTGACCCTCAAAAATTGTCTCGTTGGCGGTTAAAATTGAAATAGACATTAGAGATAACTTAGTATATTTTCTTTATTTTAACCAGTGAGGAAACTGATGCTTAACAAGGAGTTAAGTGACTCCTTAGGGGTGGAGTCTGGCTTTATTACAGCTCCTGTGATGTGCTACTATGAGTTTACTCTTTGGCCCTTGTTACCTCCCCCTGGGTGCCAATAAGAACAGTTGTTGCTAACTTGGCCAGCCATTGAATCGGACACCGCACAGGGCCCATCTCTTCCATTCCCTCTCCAGTCCAACAACGAGGATGTCTTCTCTTTCAAGGCACCTCCCTATGTGCAAGTGCTGATCAAAGCAGCTATCTTGTCTGAACTCATTGACGTGGCATTCTTGGGGAAAAAAAACGTGCACATGGATAGGTTGTGCTGACTAATATGAATTATTAAACATTTTAAGGCAAATTTGAAAGTCAGTGTTTAAGCCCAAGTATACTCATTATTATTTCTACTTCCCTCCTGACATGGGTGAGATAATCATGACAAGTCTCTAATCAGATTGATTCCTGTTTTCCTTTCCTTATCTCCTCAAGTGAAATGGCCAAAAATAACATTGTGAGACATTTCATCTACAACCAGCAGAAAAGGACTTTAAAATATGCTTTTTATATAAAATTATTGATTTCATATTTTGTGTAACTATTAGTGTGAATAATAACTATTATTCTACCAGTATCATGTGAAGAGGGCCTCTTGCATTAACTAGGCAAGAAATCTTTTCCTTTATTTTTCTTTATTTTTATCAATTCAGGGTCTGTTTCAAGCCCTGTTCTGCTCAGTGATGGAAATATTAATTCAATCAGCTCAAAGTAAACTCAGTTAATCTAGGGATTTATTTGTTTGTTATTCTGTTTCACCTCCAACTGTGGAAATTTCTCCATCTTCGCTTCCCTTAACACTTTTCTTTTTAATTTTATTTTTTTAATTAATTTATTTTTATTTATTAATTTATTTATTTTTGGCTGCATTGGGTCTTCGTTGCTGCACACGGGCTTTCTCTAGTTGCGGTGAGCGGGGGATACTCTTCATTACGGTGAGCAGGCTTCTCATTGTAGTGGCATCTCTTGTTGTGGAGCATGGGCTCTAGGCGCACAGGCTTCAGCAATTGTGGCACACAGGGTCAGTAATTGTGGCTCACGGGCTCTAGAGCGCAGGCTCAGTAGTTGTGGCGCATGGGCTTAGCTGCTCCGTGGCATGTGGGATCTTCCCGGACCAGGGCTCGAACCCATGTCTCCTGCATTGGCAGGCGGATTCTTAACCACTGTGCTAACAGGGAAGTCCTTCCCTTAACACTTGCATCAAAGTTTCAAGGATCTTATATAGAATCAAAGTTTAATATTCTGGGGATCTAATATACAGCATGGTGACTATAGTTAGCGATACTAAGTCATATACTTGAAAGTTGCTGGGAGAGTAGATCTTAAATGTTCTCACCACAACAACAAAAATGGTGATTATGTGAGGTGAAGGATGTATTGACTAACCTTCTTGTGGTAATCATTTCACAATATATACATGTATCAAATCATCACACTATACACCTTAAACTTACACAATGTTATTATGTCAGTTACAGCTCCATAAGCCTGGAAAAAAGAAAAAACTTAGTATAGTCATTACCTTTCTACACTTGCATCTGCTGAATTCTCTGTATTAGTTTTCTAATGTTGTTTAACAAATTATCACAAACTTGGACACTTTAAACAATACCCATTTAATATCTCATAGTTCTGTAGATCAGAAGACCAGGTGTGTTCAATTGGATTCTCATTATAAGGTCTTACCAGACCAAAATTAAGGTATCAGCTACTTATGGGCACTTATCCAGAGCCTCATTCAGGCCTTTGGCAGAACCCAGTTCCTTGTAGTTGTAGGACTGAAGTCTCTGTTTCCTTGCTGGCATAAACCAGGGGTCACTCTCAGCTCCTAGAATCACTTTCCAGTCCTTGCATGTGACCTTATTCATCTTCAAGCCCAGTAAGTGCTCACTGTCTGTGTTTTGAATCTCTCTGACTTTATCTTTCTGCTTCGAGCTGAAGAAAACAAATGATCATGTGATTAGATTAGGTCAGTTCATTTGTTATTGGTAAAACACACAAGAACCTGCTTGAAGGTGGCTATTGAGAACAAGTATTCCCAGTGAAAGGGTCAAACTTCCCTAGCATTCAGGAACTCAAAAGGAAGCCCTTAACATTAAGAATCTTCTTTTATCATTCTTAAAGAGTTTGTTTCCTTCTTAGTTCCTCCCAATTGTTTGGGAGATGTTAGTCATGACTCTAACTGCTTTCTAGGCGTATGTAACAGTAACAACCTTCCTGAGTGCCTCCAGTGAGAATGGGTGAATCAAGGCTGAAAGACCCAAGCCTGCTCTTGCTCTGTCTTCACGTCTAGTGATTTTCATTTAATACTGAACAGTACAGATAATATGATGTTTAGATTCTGGATTCTGCTATCTTCCACTGAAGAATCTTGATCTTGTTTCACCAGACAGTTCAATTACTGCCTGATCATCTTGAATTTGTGTTATCTTGGTTTTTAACTTTGATAGTGTGAATCTGTGTGTTGGAGGACAGAAGGAATGAAAAGTGCCCACCAAACTGAGAAAGTATCTTGAGACTGAAAAATGAGGCAGGCAGCTCCACATAATCAATGGATCAGTTTATTATATGGTTACTTACTCACGGGTGGATCAGGATTGGGCAGAGAATGATCTGAAAGCATCTGCAGCTTCATTCTTCACTGTGGAGAGCTATTGGGACAATTCTATACTTAACCTAGATTCCGGGAGTAGGTGCCTGGAAACAGGAAGTGCATTCTTAATTCAAAATTAATTAATGGGGGAGCTAGTCTTGCAGCGCCAGGAATATGTCAGTGAAGGTTTTTATCATTGTTTGGAGACTAACAGAGCATAGAGGCCACCTGATCTTAAAATTATTAAACGATATATATTAACTACAAAGCTCTTTATGACGGAGAAGTGATTTACTACAAAGTATAGTTCTGGGTAGGGTTAGCAAAAGGACAGGAGAAACTGTAAGGGCCCAAGATGGTGTCAGTTATGTTATCAGCCATTCACTGTGGAAAGTCTAAATTTTTTCTCAAGCCTATCCATCTTGGGAGGACTCAATCTCTAGACTGCCTCCCCATGGAAATTGTTAGGGTGTGGCTTTAAGCTTTGCTAATGTGTGTTTAGAGTAGGTCTTCCTCTAAAATGTGGTCCTTACTTCTCAGGCAGAGCATTTCTGATATCTCCATTGGATGCCAGATTTGCTAATAAGGTGTTAACATTATCTCTCTGCTGTGGCAGGACTAGAAATCCAGCAATGCTGATATCTTAGCACTGCTCAACCTCTAATATTTCCTTCATTCCACTCTCAGTTTCATAGGAGCTACTTTCCAGTAATCCATGGGATGTTCTCCTTGCTCATGTACAATCTAACCCTATAGACTCACAGGAAACTTCTATATGGACTCTTGTGCCTCTCTGCACATCTGTCTCTTAAAAAGTATTCTTCCCTAAAGATTCTAGACACTTCATCTGCCCCAGACTCTGATCTCTACCTCCTGAGTTTAGCGGGACTGTTGTTTCTGCCCTGGCTGCAGTTGTCTTCCTGTAGCTGGATAACGGTCCCGTAGCTGAGAACTGGATGATTGCAGAACTTTTCTTGCTTGTTCTCCTTCTGTTAGGGACCAAAGTTCTGTAATGCGTGTGATCCAAACCTGAAAACTCTTATTTTATATCTTTTTCCATTTCTCTATGTGTTTACTAATAGAGTGCTAGTCTAGTACCAGTTACTCAGTCATGGTTGAAAGTACAACTCAAACTGATGCATTCTTTAGCAAATAATTTAATCCCTAGGGATGCCATCATTCTTAGATATAAAATGAAAGATATTGCTTATAAGTCACCTTATTGTTTTAAATGCCTTGTTGAAATGCAAAAGATAGAAACTTCAGGATTTATTCAAATATGAAGATGTGAGTTTGATATTTTAGTGAATCTCTCCAAATGCTGTGATTTTTCAAATTCTTGCATGTTTCTGTGTGTGCTTTTTAATTTAAGTCCTCATTTGGGAGCTACTCAGCTATGGAGCTGTATTTACTTCAATATTAAAGAATACTGTGCTGTTATACATTAATTCAGCAAATATTTATTGACTGCAACTATGTTTCAAGAACCACGAGATTTGGTGTGATACATAGTTTTTACTAATAGATTTTAATATTATCTTCTTTAATATTTTGTGTATTGTAAATAAATCTGCCTCCTATATTCCTCAATGTTCACTTTTATTCTTTTTTAGTAATTCATTACTTAAAACATCATTAATCGTCCACTGAAGATATACGGACTCTGTTGCCTGCTGGGTATATAATGGATGACTGAGACTTAATACCTACCTCTAAGGAGCTGTGTCTATTAAAAAAGACTTAGGCATATGAATAGTAAAAGTTAACTAATAAAACCGTGCCCCAAATATTTTGGGGATACATATGAGAGTGATTAATTCTGCCAGATTTCTGATGAAAGTTCCTGGAAAGGGTTGACTTTGAGCTGGCAGCTATGTGAGAAAACTCAATGAAGGCTGAAGGTTTTAATTCTGATCCTGGTAGTTATTGGCTATGAGGTCATTACATACTTTTGTCAGTTTCAGTTTGTACATTTTTGTCAGTTTCAGTTTTCTCCACTCTAAAATGGGGATGATAATAGTGACTTTGTTGTTTTGTTGTAAGGATTAAATTTTTTTAGGTTCAGAAATTTAAGCATGTTTATATTTATATGCATAAAATGATATTCATCATTATTTTATGTTATACACCATGACAATTTTACTGCTGGCACATGTGATTCCATTTATTTCCCTAAAATATGGGAATTTCCCTCTGTATATTCTTATTTTTTAAATGTTCAGTATAAACCATGCATAAATGATCAAGTCTCAGGAAATGAAAAAAATCACCAAGAACAACATTGAATTATACTTTTCTTTGTTAAGTCAGGAGTTTTGCAAGGTTGCAAAATGCAAAACTAGCATTTTGCAAGGTTCCAGGATACCACTGGATATTTCTATGCTCCTTGGATATTGCTATAGGTAAAGTAGTTTGTGCTGAAATTTTTCAGAACCTTAGCATTTGTCTTATAAGTTATATAGTAACATACACTTTTTGTACTTTTTCAGAAAAACACAGTCTATTGTCATGAATTTGTCACATTTTTTTCTGCCAAATCAAAGTTCCTGCCCCAAATTTCCTATTTCTGAATTTCTATAACCACTTTTTCTTTTTTTCTTTTTTGGCTGTGTTGGGTCTTTGTTGCTGCTCGTGGGCTTTCTCTAGTTGAGGCAAGCTGGGGGCACTCTTTTTTGTGGTGTGCGGACTTCTCACTGTTGTGGCTTCTTTTGTTGCGGAGCACGGGCTCTAGAGCGCAGGCTCAGTAGCTGTGGCGCACGGGCTTGGTTGCTCCGCGGCGTGTGGGATCTTCCTGGACCAGGGCTCGAACCCGTGTCCCCTGCATTGGCAGGCGGACTCTTAACCACTGCGCCACCAGGGACGCCCATTTTTTCTTTTTCTCTTTCATGCTTTATCGTTATTTTTCTTCAAAATTGGTTTTCAGTTAAGGAGTGTTTTAGAGAGGTGGATTTTTTCATTGTTCTCCCTATTAGGTTATCAACCTTATTAAGGAACAAATAAATACAATAAAAAGTACACATTCTAAGTGTATAGTTTCAAGTTTTGACAAATTTATATATTCATGTAACTACTACCAGAACAAAATTAGAGATGATTCCCATTGACCCCAAAAAGAGAGTGCCTTGAATATTGTCTAAAAGTTTAAATGTTTATGTAACTATCTGAACCTTGTGTGTCAATAAAACCTGGCTCAAATTTTGGCAAGATATGGCCATCTATGGTTCCAAGGACTTTCTTCAGCAATTCATGACAGAAGTACCACCGGGGTAGCTTTTCTTTTACCAGTGCCTACAGAACTTGGAGTTGAGAAGAATTAGAAAAATAAACAGAGAGGAATGTGCACGTGTGAATGTACAAGCAATGCACATTGTTTTTATTCTTTCAGAGGTTTCCAGGATGGGATATGGAAGAGTCTGGAGGCTCTTTCTTTTCTTCAGTCATTCCAAAGAGACTGAAGTGTGTGCTGCTTTGTTATTTGCTCCCCAGGACTTTCTGATTTGTTTGCTGCTCTCATAGTTGCTGGGTCTTCCCCAAACTAGTGCTTTTTCTGTGGATAATTCTGGTTTCAAAGATCGCCATAAAATCTAAAACTGCATTCCAAATAGCTTTTCCCCCTCTGGAAGCAAAGCACTAAAACTTTGTAGTATATTTGTATGCCCTGGGTGTTGACTTATGTGTATTTTGCATGTATATGTGCATGTGCATGTATGTGTGTGTATGTGTGTGTGTTTTTGTTAAGAGCCAATCACTAGCTTTCATGTAGAGAGGAATGTTGTCAAATAAATATGCATATAAACCCCTATTTATTGAACATGTAACTATTACAGCAACATAAAAAATCAATGTTTGTCCAATTATTTTCTGCAGGCAGTGTCATGCATTGCAGCGCAGTTTCTCATTAGATTAAATCAAACTGTTCTTAAATACCATTTTACCAGCTGTTACTGTATAAAGGGTGAACAGAACAGTTTGTAGCAGCAAATATGTAGCTCTCTGGCAAGTGTCTTTGCCAACATTGCTACCAGCTGCATATATTGTTTATAAGAAACAAATGCCCTTAGTGGTTTTTTAAAAATTTTATTGGAGTGTGGTTTTTTCCCAGTATAATTTCATATGTTTCTTGGGGAAAAATTGTTGCCAAAGCCTGTAAAATAAGTCATATTCAAATCATAATTGCAAGTATTTTAGGCTTTAATTTAGAATAAAATGCAAGAATTAGATCACTAAAAGGTAGATGTATCAAAATAGAGTCAAATAAATGTCCCAAATCCCCCATGTAGATTTTATACAGCAGGTTTTAAAAAATACATTTCCAGTAGTCTAAACTGGGATCTAATCAAATAGTTAATAGCCAAAACTTCTTAAACATTGTCCCAATATGATATTAAAAGGACACACTGCCCAACTTTTAGCCTTATTTCCGAGTTTAAAATAATGTTTCTTAACTCCAGTCAAAAATTTTCCCCTAACACTGATGTGTATAAAATTGATGACTAATAAGAACCTGCTGTATAAAAAAGTAAATTAAATAAAATTCAAAAATTAAAAAAAAAAATTCCCCTAAAGATACGAAACTGAGAGACCTAGATGCTTAAGAGTCTGACCAAGATTATGCAACTTATTAGTAGGCAGGACCAACAACTCACATAAAGTCCAAGGATACCATTTATATCATTCAAACATAATTTGAGTTTTATTACTAGAGGTATAGACTGCAATATCTGATCCAATTTCAATTCACTTTTGACTATATCCTGCTGAACAACAAAGTTTTTATAAGTTATAAAGCACAAGGGAAATACAAAGAGTTAGCATTCTAAACTACAACAAAAATGAAATTTTAATGTTAATTTGTATGAAGGCTTTACAAAAAACATTAACGATTTTAAGCAACCAATTGTCATCCTAAGTATATAATTATCTATAAGATAATATAAAAGAGTAATTATTTCCTCATTATATCATTAGCCTCTTTATAATTTTTTCTTATCCTCTTCTAACATTTTCACTTCTCTATGAACAAACACATGTATATATATATGTATATAATGCTTGTATATATATATATATAATGTGTATATATATGTATTGTATATATACACACACACATACATTGATATGTAATATTATGTTGGAAAATACAAGAAAGTGTTTGCTTAGCTAAATAGAAAGTTAGCTTATATTGCCCTTCCTCACATGCTTTATTATCAGCTTAATACTTAGATATCTTTTCAACAAATTAAAATCACGGCTCCTTCTGTTCTTCACCATGAATTTCACTGCACACCTGAACTCTGAGTTAAATCATTCTGATTATTAAGATGAGGATTTCTGAAGAAAACAGAAACAAGGAAAATAACCAAAATTTCTGCCAAAGTGAATGTACATCAATAGTCAGTTGGAACTGAGTAATGGCTGCCCTGGAGATGGGCATAGATGCCCTCTTTTGCCAGAGTCATCACCACTCCTTAATGTCTTATGCCAGTCCACTTCATGCACTTACCTGCCAGACTATTACAGGCAATTACATTTGAAACCCTTGATAAATATTGAAAGTGGCTAGAAACTCTTCAAGAGGAATCATTTGTTAAAATTCGATTCCCTTTCATGATAAAAAAACCCCCAAAACTCAACAAACTAAGAATAGAAGGAAAGCACCTCAACATAATAAAGGCATATATGAAAAATCCACAGCCAACATTATACTCAGTGGTGAAAGACAAGCTTTTCCTCTAATATCAAGAAGAAGGCAAGGATGTCTGCTCTCACACTTCTGTTCACATTGCACTAGAAGTCCTAGCCAGAGCAATTAGGTGAGAACAAAAGGCATCCAAATTGGAAAGGAAGAAGTAAGATTATCTCTGTTCATAGATGACATGATCTTATATGAGAAAACTCTAAAAGTTTTACCTATAAAAACCTGTTAGAACTAATAAACAAACTTAGCAAAGATGGCAGGATACAAAATATACACCCAAAAAGCAGTTACATTTCTGTACACTAACAATAAAAAGTCTGAAAAGGAAATTAAGAAAACAATTCCACTTACAGTGGCATCAAAAACAATAAAATACTTAGGTATAAACTTAACCAAGGAGACAGAAGACTTTTACGTGAAAACTACATGACACTGCTGAAAGAAATTGAAGAAAAAAAACAATAAATGGAAAGACATCCCATGTTCATGGATTAGAACACTTAATCTTGTTAAGAAGACAAAACTATCCAAAGTGATCTGAAGGTTCAATGTAATCCTTATTAAAATCCCAATGTTATTTTTGCAGAAATAGAAAATTCCATCATAAAAGTTTTATGTCATCTCAAGGGACTTTCAATAGCCATAACAATCTTGAAAAAGAAGAACAAAGTTAGAGGTCTTATACTTCCTGTTTCCAAAACTTACCACAAAGGTACAGTAATAAAAACAGCATGATGCTGACATAAAGACAAACATAGCCCAATTGGTATAAAATAGAGAGCCCAGAAATAAACCCTTGCATGTATAGTCAAGTGATTTTCCACAAGAGAGCCATGGTCATTCAGTGGAAAAAGGACCATTTTCTCAACAAATAACATTGAGAAAACTAAATATCTAGATGCAAAATAATGAAATTGGATCCTTACCTTACACTATTTGGGAAAAATAACAAAAAATAATCTAACTAAAAATAAAAAACTATAAACATAAAAAAGCTATAAAACTCTTAAAAGGAAACATGGAGGAAAAGCTTCAAGGCATTGGATTTGGTGACAATTTCTTGGATATGGCACCAAAGAACAAGCAATTAAGGAAAAAATAGATAAGTTGGACTTCATCAAAACTAAAATCTTCTGTGCATCAAAGACCTCTATCAACAGAGTGAATAGTAGACCCAAATAATGACAGAAAATATTTGCAAATCCATATATGGTAAGAAATTAAGGGCTTCCCTGGTGGCGCAGTGGTTGAGAATCTGCCTGCTAATGCAGGGGACACGGGTTCGAGCCCTGGTCTGGGAAGATCCCACATGCCACGGAGCAGCTGGGCCCATGAGCCACGGCTACTGAGCCTGCGCGTCTGGAGCCTGTGCCCCGCAACGGGAGGGGCCGCGATAGTGAAAGGCCCGCGCACCGCGATGAAGAGCGGTCCCCGCACCGCGATGAAGAGTGGCCCCCACTTGCCATAACCAGAGAAAGCCCTCGCACGAACCGAAGACCCAACACAGCCAAAAATAAATAAATAAATAAATAAATAAAAAGTAGAAAAAAAAAAAAAAAAAGAAATTAATAGAACATATTAGAATGCCAGAACATATAAAGAATGCCTATAACTCAAGAACAACAAAAAAACCCCTAGATAACCCAATCAAAAAATAGGAAAAGGACATGAATGGATATCTACCTGTAGAAAATATAAAATAAGTACTTAAAAAGATGCTCAAGGGCTTCCCTGGTGGCGCAGTGGTTGAGAATCTGCCTGCTAATGCAGGAGACACGGGTTCGAGCCCTGGTCTGGGAAGATCCCACATGCCACGGAGCAGCTGGGCCCGTGAGCCACAGCTGCTGAGCCTGCGCGTCTGGAGCCTGTGCCCCGCAACGGGAGGGGCCGCAATAGTGAAAGGCCCGCGCACCGCGATGAAGAGCGGTCCCCGCACCGCGATGAAGAGTGGCCCCCACTTGCCGCAACTAGAGAAAGCCCTCGCACGAACCGAAGACCCAGCACAGCCAAAAATAAATAAATAAATAAATAAATTAAAAAAAAAGAGTAAATTCTAAAAAAAAAAAAAAAAAAAAAAAAAAAGATGCTCAATGTCACTAGTCATTAGGGAAATGAAAATCAAAACCACAATGAGACACCACTTCACACTCATTAGGATGACAATTATGAAAAACAAAACAAAACCTAGAAAATAGAAGATAACAAGTGCTGGTGAGGATGTGGAGAAATCAGAACCCTTGGGAATTGCTGATGGGAATGTAAAATGATTATAGCAGCTATGGAAAACAGTATGGAAGTTCCTCAAAACACTAAACATAGAATTACCATAATATATGGCAATTGCTTTTCTGGGTATATACCCAAAATAATTGAAAGCAGGGATTTAAACAAATAATCGTACACCCATGTTTATAGTAGCATTAGCTGCAATAGCCAGGTTATACTGCAAAGCTAAAAGAAACCCAAGTTTCCATTTACAGATGAGTAGACAAATGAAATGTGACACAATGCAATATTACTCAGCCTTGAGAAGGAACGAAATTCTGACACATGCTACAACATGGATGAAGTTCGAAGACATTATACTAAGTGAAATAAGCTAATCACAAAAGGGCAAATATTGTATGATTCCACATATATTAGGTACCTAGAGAAGTCAAATTCATAGAGACAGAAAGGAGAATGGTGGTTACCAGGGGCTGAGGAGAGGGGAAATAGGCAGTTATTGTTTAATGAGTACAGAGATTCAGTTTGAAAAGATGAAAATATTCTGGAGATGGAGGATGAAGATGGTTGTGTAACATTGTGAATGTACTTAGAGCCGCAGAGCTGTACACTTAAGAATGGTTAAAGTGGCGATTTTTATGTTTTATATATTTTACCACAATGAACAAAAAGAGGGCAACTGTTTGCAAAGAAGAATAGAATAACAGAGGTAATGGAAGACCAGGAATGTAAAAAGATAGACTGGACTTGGAGGTAAATTTTAGACAGAGGGTAGAAGATGCAACAGAGAGACATTTTGAGGGAAGCATTCACTGTTTGTGTAGAAAATATGGAGAATAGTAAAGAACTGAGCAGCGATAATTTTTCAAAATCTTTTGCTTTATATTAAAAATTCATTATCTTCTATTAATAGTCTCAGAGATATGTCAGTAATGAACTGCATTGCTTGTAATTTATTTTGGTTGATAGACTCTTTTTTTTTTCTTTGAGAATCCACATGGATTTTCACACAAATCCCAGGTATGTTGAGGTTACACACTTGTTTGTTCAACACTTATTAAGAACCTACTATATCTCCTCTTAAGGTAATTTCAGATATTAGAGAACAGGAATTTAAGACATATATTAAAAGTGTTTATTCTTGTCTTCTGAAATAACATGAAGAAGACTTGTACATATCTTCCTTTGAGTTGACCTTATCCTAAATATCCCCAAAAATGTTTGTAGATTTTTTTTTGAAGCATTAGATCTTTCCATATTTGATTTGCTCACTTCGGAAAACAAATTGAAACATTAAAAAACAAGGAATGACCTCTTTTGGTGGAGAAGTGCTAAATGTTCTATTTTTAAAACAACAAATGAACAGAGAAATGGAAAAGGGCAGAATAAACATTTCATTTGACAATCTGTCACATACAAAATCGAGCAGCGAGCCTGTGATGAACGGACTGGTACCACAGATGAACCGCTACATATGGAAGGAACAATAATTTCTCCTCGAATGCTCTTGCTTTTATTCTTCTTTCACAATTCTCTGTAAACTTCCAAACGCAGAGCATACAAGCATCAATAGAGGGGAAAATGAAGACATGGCAAATTCAAGAGCAAATGTGTAAATTTAATTTACCACTGAAGAATATGAGAAATGTGTATAGAGAGCTTGAAATTATGTTTTCATCCCTTTAAGATAACAAGAGTTTTCAGCCTTCTATTGAAATAAGTTCAATAGGAGAAGATTCTTTTTTTCAAAACACTTTAAAGTTAAAATTCAATTGGAATATCGAATTAGCTTTCTTCTCAGGGAAACCCCATAATTCATCTATTCTTCTTGAAAGATTGTTTTGGTTACTTTTTTCAAGAAGAAAGAAAGTTCTGATGAAAATCCTACAAATGTTTGGATTGATGCTATCAAAAAAATGCATGATCTCTTTAGTGTATCTGAAGCCCTTGTTCCACTCAGAAAACTTTTCTTTGCCTTTGGACAGCTCTCATTCCCATTTGGTTTTATGACTCTCAACCTTTTCAAGACCACTGCCTAATAACTTTCCACTCTCCTCTTTCTCCTGTAAAAGAACTTGTCAGCTTATGGCCTTAACTTATCAGAAACCCACTGCTTTGCATTTTACCGTCTTACATATATCTGGAAACATCCTATTTTCTTTACAAAAAAGTGCTTAAACTCATTAAATGTAAGATTTTCACCTGTAAACTGGGGTAATATAGGGTGGTGTATGAATTGATTAGAGTTAACAATAACAGGTGTGTGACTCAGGATTCTCCAGAGAAACAGAATCAGTAGGAGAGAGAGAGAGGTTTATTTTGGGAATTGTTGGCTTACACAGTTATGGAAGCTGAGAAGTCCCACAATCTGATGTCTGCAAGCTGTTGGAAAGTCAGAAAATCCAGTGGTGTCATTTAGTCTAAGCCCAAAGGTGTTAGAATCCAGGACTGGTGTTGCAAGTCCTGGTCTGAATATGGAAGTCCAAGAACCAAGAGCTCTGACATAGAGGGCAGGAGAAGATGGATGTCTCAGCTCAAGCAGAGAGAGAGAGAGAGAGAATTCACCTTTTCTTTGCCTTTTTGTTCTGTTCAAGTCCTCAGTGGATTGGATGATGATGGAGAGGATGATCTTTACCAGTTCAAGTGCTAATCTCCTCCAGGAACGGCCTCACGGACATACCTCGAAATAATGTTTTACCAGCTATCTGGACATCCTGTCTAGTTGACATATAAAATTAACTATCCCAATAGCTTATACGTATTGAGTGCATTATGTGCCGAGCCCTGTTTGCTGTCTAACCTTGGGACCTACACCATGATCCAGAGGTTAAAGCCCTGGATTCTGGATTCAAACTGCCTGGTTTGAAATGTTGCCAATTATTTTCTGCCAATTATTACCACGTCATCATGGGCAGGTTACTTCACTTCAGTATTCATCTGTAAATTATAGTACCTACCTCATAGGGCTCTTATGAGGAGTAATTGAGTTATTAATAGTACCTGCTGTTTGTTAAATAAAAATATACTTACATAGAATGAATACGTCACATTTTAAATACTTATAATGTGCTTGAATATCATGAATACTTAATAAAAATTTAGTTATTATTCATTTGTGTTTAGGTATATTATTTTTTATAGTATTGATGGGGTTGTTAACTGAAAAACAGAGTCATTAAAGCAGGAGTGAAAGACAACACCTAGAGGTCTGACTTAACAAGACCATCCTTCTCCCTGGCCAGTCACAGGATCGATGTTTCTGTATTAGCTGGAGAAAGTCATGGGGGTGGGCATGGTCTTCTGCGAGAATGAATACAGTCTTCTTAGGAATTTTTGCTGTTCTCCTTTTCCACATATCGGGACTTCCTCCAGCTCAGGCACTGTGGAGAAGAAATACAGTTGCCAATTCTCTGACCTCTGTAGTATCTTTTCCTAATAACCTTGGGGGGGGGGGGTCACATGCACAGTTGGAGACATACTGGTTTAAGTTATATTTTCTCTGATGGTTGATGAATGTGTCATATGGGACAAAATCAAAGGCCATCCTGGGGTTGAGATGTATTGCGTTTATTGCTTTTCTGTTATCTACAATGTGCCTTGCTCTGTCAGCAAAGGCTATTAGATTGGTCTTTGATAATTTGCTTTTCTAACTCCTGTTAGTTATTACTCTGCAATCTTAGTGTTTACGAATTGATTTTCTGATGATATGCTCCAATATTTTTCCATATACTAAAGCTAACATGTACTGGTCTATAATTTCTAGCATTTAGAAAAAAATTAAACAAATCTTTATAAAGATCTCTCATCTCCTTTAAGCATCTCTCCCATCACCTATACGTCCTCAGGATAACTCAGCCAATTTATTATTACACTGCAGGGTGCTTGTCATCAGTCCTGCTGAGAAAAGCACGTACATGTATCCTAGGTGATTAGACTTTACTGCTTGTATTTAATCTTGTTATCCTTCCTTTTTATCTCTCTCTTTTACTCCTTTTTCTCCCCACCTCTCTACCTTGCCTCTTCTTTCCTTTGCTATACAAGTAAAAATAAAGGCCATGTGAAAAAGTACTTGCTATGAACTTCCTTTAAGTTTCTATCCCTCCCCTAATGAAATACTGGTAAGCACCTCCCATTCCAAGTCCACTGCGCAATGCTACTCCTCTCAGAGCCACTTAAAAACCAAGTTCAAAGTCCTGGGAGGATCTAGGAACAAGCTAGAGCTGAGGCTGTCTTGGGTCTGTAGCCATATATATGTGGCTATATAGATATATATATATATCCCAGAAGACACACACACACAACTGAAACAAAAATTTTGCAAGCAGAATGTAACTTTATTGCATTGTGATAAAGGCTATTTTCTAGTCTATTCTATTTCAATATAAAAAAATCTACTAAATTCATTTAATAAGCTACCAATGATTTGTGATTTGCAGTTTGAAGAACCCTGCTCTAGAGGTGTCTGGACAAAAGGGCCTGCCTGAAAAACTCAAAGAAATACACCACAGTAAAACAGAAGTCTTTCTCTTTTCATGCAGAGTTTTTTGTGTGTGTCTGTGTATATGGTGTATGTGTGTGTGTACATGTATACATGTGCCACGTGATAATAGACTGCTTATTTATTTTAAAAAGCAAAATATTTTTCTCAAAAGTGTACCAGGCAACACATCAGGATACTTGGCCAATAGGAAAGCTCTTGCAGCCTCTGCTGTTGTTGTCCTTTTGCTTAGGGAACACAGAGAAATGAGATCTAGCCTCTGTATTAATTTATGTGGTACATATTCAAGGCATTAGGAGAAAAGTGAGCTGGAGGGGTTTCCCCTTTGCAAAGTTTGGATTCAAAGTCTAGAATTTGAATTTTGCTCTTGACTGGGTAATGAAACAAATTCAATCTTGTTTTAATGACACTTAATATTAGTTCTTCCTCTCTTCTTTTAAAAAATAAGCTGAACTTGATTCTTAGGTAAGTGATATTTACATTTGTTTCACATGTAAATGACATATTTGTGCACATACAAATGTGTGCATGCTAGTGCACCCTGCTTATACTTTTGATGTTTTATTCTCTTTATGAAGAACCTGGAGTAACAAAGCTGAGAACTGCCATCATTAAAATGGAAAGAAGGCATCGGAATTGAACATGATAGTAACAAATAAGAGTTTGAGAGAGCAGAAAGAATTGTAATTAAAAGCCAAATAAGAACCTAGGATTCAGCCATGTAGAAAGCAAACCCTGGCAAGCAAAAACATTAGAATCACGTACAAGATTCATTAGGTTGAACAGAAGCAGCAAAATCCCAGTGTGCGACTAGAAAAGATGCAGACGTTAGATTTAGAAAATGAGAGTGATTTTAGTTGAAGAAGTGAATAGTTCTAGGCTGGCACTAAGAGATATTCAGAAAAACATAGGACTAGCTTTGGGGACTGAGTTTGGGAGGAGTTGTCAGGGTCAGGAAGAAAGGGAAACAGCGCCAGATCAGAAGAATCCTGTTTTGTAGCACAGGAAGGGGTAGATGGAGGAAAGTGGCTGCTCAATTTGTTGGTTTCCTTTCACTAAAGTTTGTGTCCAATCAGAGTGCCTCTGCAATCCGCAAAATGTAGACTATGAGAAACTCCACGGATTCTTGCTCTTTCAACACATGATTTACAAGGGGGAACACGTACAGTGAAAGAGTTAGGAGATATATCAACCAAAAGTAATGCATGGACCTTCCTTGCATCCCAATTTGAACAAATTAACTCAAAAAAAAACTGTATGAGACTGACTACTGGGGAAATTTGATTTCCCCAACATTTGATGATATTAAGGAAATACCATGAATTTTTGAGGTGTGATGGTATTGTGAATGTATTAAAAAACAGTGCTTATTTTTCAGCAGTACATGTTAAAATACTTAGGGATGAAATTATATGATATCTGAGGTTTTCTTCAAAGTAAAGCCATATTACAGGCAGGTTCAGGTAGACGATAAATTTTCCAAGGCCCAGGAAAGAAAGGAGTGTTTGCTGAGAATTTTGTCTCTAAATGGGTGGGCCACAGAAGTTCTGATTCTGTGATTATGAAGAGAATCAATCATGCTCTATGTGTGACATTATGACAATATTTCAGAGGTCTTTATTAATATCCATTTATGAATTATTATTAATTATAACTTATCTAAGTGTGCCTAGGAAAAAACCCCTTGATATGAGGATCTCCCGCTATATCTTTGTTCCTGCTCTCTTTCTGCACCCTCCTTGTCACTGCCGCCGCATACTTCACCATCATCTCTGTAAGTTCAGAGGCTGTGTTGTCTTCCAGCTCAAATGCCATCCCTACATGAAGCCTCAGATTATTCCCTTCTATGGATAAGACTCTGTCTTGACCTCTTTTATGACACTTACACACTCTGCAACATTCTGTAGCTGTGTCTCTACACGTTCCTATCCTCAACTGAACCAGGAGCTTCTTGAAGACAGGGTCCATTCCAATCTGCTATGTCTGTGTATCCAGTCGCATTCAGTGCTTCGCTTGGCCTGAAGAGGGCCTCAGTGAATGTCTATTGACTGATTTAAATGAATAAATGGTGAGCGAAAATGTTCCCAGGAAACATCTGCAAGGAAAGGCGAAAGCAAAACAACAGCGTCACTTTGGATTGCTGTAAAGTAGTCTTCAGAGATGAAGAGATTCTTCGAGACTCAATTAACAATAAAAACTTCATCAACTCATAACAGCAGCTAGTTTAAGTTGCAGCTTTGCCACAAAGCATCCTTCGCTTTCAATAGCAGATCAATGGTCACATTTTGTAGAATGGTTTGCTCATAAACTGTCAAAATCCAAAGAGCTCTTTGGGACATAAAGTAAGATAAACTGAAGTGGAATCAGCTATCCTGAAAGTTAAAACTACTCCTCTAAGTACAGAATGCATGTTTACTGTTTCATGAGCCTGTTGGTAGTTTCCCTAAAATGACCAACATTAGAACCATGGAAACATTTTACAGATTACACCATAGCCATTCTTGTCTTTTCTCCTCTGTAACGATTCTATAATGTGTTCATTATGGGAAAGCACACCCTAACAATGCCTCACTGCATTTTAAGGGAGCAATGTTTGAAAGAATTGCTGTGAGTCCAACAATCATTAAAAAATCATGATGTATAGACCAAAACTTCTTTTCAGAGAAGTTAAGTTGCAGAAAGGCTCCAGGGCTGTATACTGTTTGGGCTAGTTTATACCCTGCTGCTAAATACTTTAGTGGTTGGGATAAAAACTGTCAAAAATTTTTAAGTTATTTGATGTTTTAAAAATTCTTATTTTAAAATAATGCAGAATAATAATATTGACACTCTTTAAGTTCAGGGATAATTGCAAAAGATTTTTTAAAATGTACAAATCTAATTATTGCAGCATAATTGGAGAGAAAAAGAGAAGGGAATAATTTTTGATTCTATATGAGGTAATGAAGTAAGTAACCATCAGACAGTGAACATTTTATTTGTTTTCACAGTAGTCTTGACAGGTAGATAGATGTGGAGAGACTGGCTATTTTCTCCTCAAATTCTTTCCTTTGGGCCGGGACTCAGGCGGGGCAAGTGAGACATCGAGGGATACAAAATATCAGGAGGCACCCATTCTCAGGTTCCTGCAAATACCAATCCTGCACTCACAAGACTCTGCCCTTGCCTGACCTTGAGAATGAGTGGCTCCTTAAGTTTTCATGCTAAGCACCTTGCTTGTTTCACCCTAGTTGCAGCACGTTTCTTGCTGGGTAATTAGACTACATTTCCCAGCCTCCCAAATTAGGAGTTTTCTTGCGACCAAATTCTGTCCCATGGAATAGAGATGGAAGAAGTGTTTGCCCCTTCCAGCTGTGATCTATGAAATCCTCCGAATTACCATCCTCTGTGGTATTTTTTCTGTTTTTCAGCTGAATAGAGAGGACTTTAAGGACCTAGGGGAGGGCAGAGCCACAATTTGGAAGGAATCTGGGTTGCTGAGTTGCACCTTAGAGAAGAAATGCTCAAGAGAGCTACCTCAGCAGGTATGCCTGTGTTAGGTGCTCAAGTGAGTGAAAAACAAACTTTTGTTATCTTAAGACAGTAAAATTTGGAAGTTGTCAAGCGTCTAGCCTCAGATTTATGGTAGGTATAATTCACATTTTTCTGGAGGGAACTGAGGCTCAGAGAGCTTAAGTTAGCTGCCTAAGGTCATATAGCCTGTGATGGTAAATCTAGGAGTTGAACTCTAGTCTATCCGACTCCAAAGTTCATGCTTGTTCAACCTGCTCCCATTATGTTCTAGACATTACTGGAAGTGACGACCAAGAATATACTCAATGAAGGCAGCAAATCTTTCCAAATATGTATGCAATGTGATAGTTTCTCCAACACATGAAACCATAGAGGTTTTAAGTTAAACTGAAATGCCCCTGAATGCCACTGGAATGGCATTGTCCTTTTCAGTAAGCCATTTTGGGTAGGTAAATTTACTTGCAAAAGGCAGCCCTGTTGTTTGGATTTAAGCAATTCCAGAAGGCTCCTCCCACCCCACCCCCCTCCACACACACATTATAGCCCCTGCTTTCCACTTTGGTTCACCAGATCCTTCCAGAAGCTGGCTCTGGTTTCCATTAGGTTCAGCCCAAAGATTGTGGCATGCGAAAGTTGATGAAATAATAACATGTCGTAGAGAAGAAATATTCCCCCTTCTTCTTTATGATCCCAAATTTTTCTGGGAGAAACTCCTATTCAAATAATGAAGCCATTATTATCTATTTGTTACCCTTGCAAAAGAGAGCTCATTTAGAGATCTATAATCTGCAATATGAACAGATATACAGGGTCTGTTTGCTTTTTTGTGGAGAGAAGGGCAAGCCAATTACAGGGAGCAACACAGAGACAAGGGCAGGAGCACAGCCTGTGGAAATCCACCTTTGAGTCATTTCTTAGCACGTTAGCGCTCCAAACAATGAAGTTACCATTTTTTCTCTCCTCAGAGCAAATCAGCAAGGAGAGATGTGGGCTCAAAAATAAAACAATGAGATATCTTTTACTTCTCCATGGTTTTATGAATCACTCTATGGCAATTTCCCTCCCAATGTTTCCTAACTGGGAAATGTGGAAACATCTACCTTTCTAGATTGCTTCTTTTACAGTTGGATAAATAAGGACTCAACATAACGTAAATGTTGGCTTCCTTAATTCAAATAGCGAAGTAACGTGGCCTGATGCAAGACCACAGTATTTGCTTTTAGAAGAGTGTGGTTATGTTTTCTGGTTCCTTTAAATACTAGATAAATAATAGAAACATCATCGAATGTCTCTAAGATTCTATTTCCCATTTATAAATTGAACACATTAGTAATACCTGAATCACAAGGTAAAATGTTATGGATATCCTTATAATAAAATTGATCATGGAGGATAAAATTAAACCATTTATATGATAGTGCTAATTACAGATATTTTTTATTATTTTTTATTTCTCTGTTTTTCAGGTTTTGTTATGTCACAGTAAACTGAGGTATATACAGACATAGAGCTAACACGAAATGAGCATCTTTTTTAAAGGGCACTGCTTACTTGGTTTGGCCAGCGAAAGCACCACAATTTTGATTACAGTTTTCAGGTAGAATGACTTTTCTAGATATCCTTTCAACCATTTTTTCTCCACCTACCCTGGGAACTCCAATAGAGAAAAAACCATGCCTGTACTGTTCTCTTTCATATCTTCAGCCTCTAGAACAGAACTTTCTAAAAATACACACATTCCTAGTATTCTGTTCTAGATACATTCCTCATCACACTAACTAATTTTATCCACTCTCAAGATTTCAAACCATTTTTATGCTGAAGAATCTCAAGTATGTATCTCCTGATCTCTTGATGTCCTGATATATATACATACACCCTTTCCCACACTCAACCGTCTGTGTACATAACCTATTGAATTTTCTGCAGATATATTTTTTTAATTTTTTATTTTTATACAATTTTTAAGGGTACTTTCCATTTACAGTTACTGTAAAATATTGGCTATCGCCCCCGTGTTGTACAATACATCCTTGAACCTATCTTACACTCAATAGTTTGTGCTTCCCATTTCCCCCACTATATTGCCCCCCCAACTGGTAACCACTAGTTTGTTCTCTATATGCATCTGCTTCTTTTTTGTTATATTTACTAGTTTGTTGTATATTTTTATTATTTTTAAAATAAATTTATTTTATTTATTTATTTATTTTTGGCTGCGTTGGGTCTTCGTTGCTGTATGCGGGCTTTCTCTAGTTGTGGCGAGCCGGGGCTACTCTTCATTTTGGTGTGTGGGCTTCTCATTGCAGTGGCTTCTCTTGTTGCAGGGCATGGGCTCTAGGCGTGCAAGCTCAGTAGTTGTGGTGTGCAGGCTCAGTAGTTGTGGCGCACGGGCTTAGTTGCTCTGCAGCATGTGGGATCTTCCCAGCCCAGGGCTCGAACCTGTGTCCCCTGCATTGGCAGGCAGATTCTTAACCACTGCACCACCAGGGAAGTCTTGTTGTATTTTTTAGATTCTGCTTATGTGATATCATACAGTATTTGTCTTTCTCTGTCTGACTTATTTCACTTAGCATAATGCCCTTCAAGTCCATCCATGTTCTGCAGATATTCTTAAACTCAACATCCAACAGGGATCTCTAGACCTTCTCCCAAATTCTTACTTTTTCTCCTTTTCTTTCACCAAATGATGACACCATTCTTCGTCTAAGACAGGAGTCAGCAAACTACAGCCAGAGGGTTAAATTTGGCCCACTGTGAATTTGGCCTGCTGGAAAATAAAGTTGTATTGGGGCACTGCCATCCCATACATTCACACACTGTTTCTGGCTGCTTTTGCACTTACAACCACAGAGTTGAGTAGTTGCAACAGAGATCTTATGACCTACAACCTTAAAATATTATCTGGTCCTACACAGAAAGAGTTTGCCAATCCCTGATCTAGGGCAACCAAGGAAGAAATCCAGGACAGATCATTGATGTCACCCCAAGCCCTGTCCCTCATTCCCTCATCCAATTAATTTCCATATCCATTCATTTTTACCTCCTAACTAGTTCCTCAGTTCTCTCTCTGTCTCTGTTTTTACTATCATTGAGGCCTAGTTCGGGCCCTGACCAATTTTATCCAGACTATTACAGTATCCTAACTGCCCTTCCTGCCATTATTCTTGATCATCCTATAGCCATCCTCCACACTTTAGTCAGAATCACTAATTAAAAAATAAATTTGATTCTATCCTCCATTCCAGAAATTCCCTTTTGGCTCTCTAACAACCAAAGGATTAACTGTCATTGCCATGACATAGGCTACACGAATCTGGCACTTTTAAATATCTGCGGCTTCATTATCCACCACTCCTTGCTCTATTTCAGTCTTTAGCGTCATGAAACTACTTACCGTTCTCCTGCAGGCAATTTGCTATTCCTCACTTGAGTTTATGTCTTTGTTCATGCTGCCCTTTCTTCCTGGAATGCCCTCTCATTCCCCACCTCACCACACCTGACCAATATGCACACATTTTTTCATTCTCACCTGTTATAGCCAAGGATGGATCCCACCTGAGAAAACAGTCCTCAACTCCTCCATCTTAGTGACATGGATTTATTTAATCCAGAATCCCTTTGTTTAAGCTAGTTTGGGTCTGTGATTGTGTTTTGCTTTTTCACTTATAACCAAAAGAATTATACTACTAAATATCCTCAATAGCCTAAGAGTACCTTGAAGAGAGGAACTGTGCTTTACACATCTTTGTTTCTTCAGTGTTTCATGGAGTGCCTAACACATAAGAGAATCTGAAAAAATATTTCCTTAATTAATAAATATATTTGTAGCAAAGCCTTGAAATTATTCTATGATGTAAAGCCTATCTAAATCAATAAATTTACTCTAATTTAAAATGACTGAACTTACACTAGGGATTGACTAGGAATTGAAAGCCATATAAATTCACCAATATATAACCAGTTTACACAGCCAACGATAAATAATATTCAGTAGGATTTTGACAGCCACTTCTAATCTAGTCTCACTAGGAAATTATCATAATCTTGTACCTATGGAAAATGTCCCTCCCTGTTTTTATCCAGTTGTTTAATTTGTTTTCACTGGGTCTGTGCCATCTTCTCATCTCCTGCATCTTACATTGTTCTAGATTTTATTGAGATTTCTAGACAATACTGGTTTTCAGCATGTTTAGCTTAAAACATTTGAAATATTTTTATTCTCCCCAAAATTCCATTTTAAGTCAGACTATTCATTCAGTGTATTTACTGAATTACTAATGCAATACTTCACAAGTCTGGGTAACCCTATTAATTCCAATGCTTACTTTGAACAATGTCTCCTGCCTGTTACCCCAAGAAGAAATTCTCTTTTGGTAAACCTGTACGGGAAGAACGTCATTCTATTGCACTGCGGCTTTCTTTCTTTTTCTCATGGAAATGAGAAAAATTTTACAGTCACTTCCAATTTTCTTTTTTTTTCCCATCAAAGTCACCATATGCGTTTCTACCAATTTATGGCTCTGGCAGCTTCTGCTCCAGATCAGCAGATCTTAGTTGCTGTATCTTTCTGGACACACCTGTCTCTCTGTTTGCTCTGAAACCTCAGCTCCCTGAAGAGTCAATGAACAGTCCTTGATTTTCTGTTTGTCCAGTTTCTTCTTGCAAGGATAGAAGTGATGACTTCCAAGCTCTTTACATGTTGAGTCACAAGTCAGACCATGCTTTTTAAAGGGTAAGAGAATTGTATCTGGGATTGAAGATAAACTTTCCCAATTCATATAAACTGATAATCCAATTATATTTCAGATGTCACTAAACATATATGTCAGCTTTCAGAAATCGTGATTTTAACACTTAAGTTTCATGCCCACTTTAAGAGATCTAAATCACAATAGTATTCAAAAAAAAAAAAAAAAAAAACTGGTCTTCCAGTAGTTTTACCACTCATGTGCTAGTCATGATATCTGCCCGATCAAAACTTGATCTAAGGGAAATGGCTCTGACCATATGGTCACCTATTATGGATGACAGTACCCAGAAAGAAATGGAGATTCTGACTTAAGAGATAGGAATTTGGAAAGACAAAGGAAATTAATCACTAGTGGTGGGAGAAGTAGCTAAAAGAATATACCACCAGAAACCATTATGCAGAGAAGAAACAAAGAGGGGTGAAGGTCACAAGTGAGTCAAATATATAAGGAAGCAGGATATGAGTAGACAGATGCTTTGAGGGAAGAGCAGAAGGTGTGGTGGTGAGAAAAAGCAGCACAAACCCAGAAGAGAGCGGACTGAAGGGAGTGCCAAATCCCACCAGCAGTACGTACTTAGGGGGAAGGGGGTGTGAGGGGGAGGAGGTGTGGTCATGCTCTCCTACTGTCAGAATTCCAGAGAAGCCTGTGGGGTTTTGAAAGGTACCGTACACCACAAGCAGCACCAATTCTTACAGCAGTGAAGATCAACCCTATTGTGGTTCTAGCTGCCATTGAGTTCTGCTTGGTTACTTTTCCTGGGATTTTTTTGTTTGTTTTTCGTTTTGGGGGTGTGTCTGTTTTTGTTTGTTTGCTTGTTTGTCTTCGGTAAAATCTACTTGGCTAAAGGTCTGAATTCTTTATTCCGAAATGTATCCAGATAATAAACATTTCTATCGCTTAAAATAACTTGATCAACTCTGTTCCATAACCTTAGGGTTTATCCAGGGGAGGAAAATTCAGACCCAATGTCAAATTTTAAGTGAATGAAAAAATTTCCATAGTGTTTATCTTGACACCTTTTCAACATCTTTTTCTATTCATGTGCTTCTTCATAGACACTTTACCATCCTCCAGCTTCCATGATGTTAATTAATAAGAAAGAACAAAATGTTCATGCATACGTGGATGTTAATGGTGGGTTAATGTGTCAGCTTTTCCTAGGTAACATATTTGCTTTTGAAAGTTTTTCCACAGTAGAGATGGAGGCTGGAATCAGATAAAAAATTTTATTATGGTTATGATTAATGTCATTCCATTTTTACCCAGGTGCTGCTTTGGAGCTCATGCTGGTAGCCTTGGAAAAGAAGTTATATTTGTCCCACATTGTTATACAACTGGATGCTCCAGCTGTCAGAATTAAGTAATGTTGATTGAATACATTTCAATCAAATCAATATTTTGATATGAGTCCCTCTATTTTGTGCATTTGTTTCACAATGCTTTTTTTTTTTTTTTTGCTATACAATAGGTTCTTGTTGGTTACCTGTTTTAAATATAGCAGTGTGTACATGTCAATCCCAAACTCCCACAATGTAAATTTATGAGGCCCTTAATATTCTCTTTCACATGACTCTTTCTAGATTTCTTGTATAGGGCACCTTAAACCCATTTACTTTTTGTAAGATTCTACCATTGCATTTTCTACATATCCACAAATCACAATTCATTCTTACACAACATAATAAAACACTTCAAAATTTCTCCTCCCTATTCTCCCCCTCCCTTTTTTCTATTCCCTTGAGATTATCCAATTTCAAAGATTTAAGCTAATCCAAAGAATAAGAGAAAATTCAGGAATTTTTTCAAGATTCATAAATACGATTCAACTTAGAATTTAGAATACTCAACTTTCACTTAATTTTTGGAAGCTACACTAAATTTTTAAAAAAGGATTTCCTTCCATCCTTTTGCAGCAGTGGATTTTTTTTTTTTAAACTATGCTTGGAAAACCACTAGATAATCTGCAGAAAACCTCAAGTGCCTTCTCATGTAATAGGGTGAAGACCAGTAGACAGTGCCAAGACAGAAATCTCTTGAAGAATCTTGCTACTAACAACAAAAAGTCTAAAATAGAATTTAATACAGTAGATACCCATATACTTCCCCTCCTAAGTATATCACACAATCAGTGAACAACTACTACTATTAGAAAATCAATAGAGCTGAATAAATAGTAGTATGATCTTATAATTCAAAAACTAAAAATAAATGCCACTATTTTTTGTTTAACCAGTTTTAATGCTCTACGACCTAATGATGTAGAACACTTATTTTCCAAAGGAATTTAGGATCATTGTTATGCGGCAAGTAATTTCATGAGAAGGTTCGACCTCCACTCAGAGAGCTGATCAAACTTCCATAGTGCCAGACTATTAAGTCATTTTTGTTTCCTCCCTCAGTACCTGCCCTCCAAAGTGCATACTCTGCAGGTTAATCCACAGGACATAGTGAAAATGCCCAAATGTTCTCTGGAGTAATCCAACCCTGCATACTTATCAATCAGAGAATACATTGTCTTGCATACTGATCAGCCTTGAAAAATAATGTTCACTAGCAGTAAAATGGAGAATGAAAGCAATCATCCACTTAAAGTTGGATGTAAACATGATTTACCTCAAATACCCAGACAACTGCATAAAAGTAAGAGTTGTTAATTTTGGTTTTGTTTTAATTTTAATTTTCTGGGTAATTGCTTTGGATCTTTTCCTATTGCTCACGTAGACCTTGGGAAGGTCATATTAGTCTTATAAACCTGTAAAGGAGTAATTTGAAATACCATAAATAACAGAATATATGGGCACATATTTATTTGGGTTCTTTAAAATAAAAATATAAATTATTCACATATTTATATGCTCTCAGGCTATAGGTGATTATCACTGTGCAAAATATTGTACCATGGATTCAATTTCTATTACATTTATTCTAGCACACTATGATTTACATCCTGTGAAGACTCATGTATTGCAAAAACCTTTAGAGAAGTATGTAATGTGTGCCAAATGGAAGAAAAATCTGCTTTTTTAAGGAATATATAAATGCATCCTAAGTGCATGCCATTTGATTCATATACATCAGCTTTCAAATGCTGCATGCAGTTCACAAGCTATTGGTAAGCATGCCTATTTGGAAAGTAGGGATAAATGTGTGATGGAATATGGGAACATTTGATAAAGCATAATAGGTATCAGAAGTCAATAGTTATAAAAATTATTTATTGCTTACTTAGCCAAGCTTCTATAACTCCATTTTTGCTAACATTTAAAGAGACAAAATAAGAGCTAAGACTAATTTTAAATTTCTTTTATGTTTTCTATTATATTTCTAACTTGTATTCTAATTAGGAACTCCCAAAGATCAAGAATCTCCAGCTTCCTTGAGCAGCTGGGCTCCCAGCTGGGCATGTTGTATGTGTAACAGCTTCAGTAATTTCCTTTCTTTTCATGTGTCTTTTCTCTAGGTTAGCTGCATTGTTTAGAATGAGATTTCCTTTGCAGTCAGTACTGTGTCTATTGTTTTGTTAACCAACCAGCTTTATAAACTCACATTTTACTTATTTGAATCATTACTAAAAATTATTTGGATCAAACTCTTCTTGCAAAAGCCCTTTATTCTTACATAACAGAATCCTGTTTCATAACAGAATACAGAAGACATATTGAGTAATGATAATTAAAGAATATTCATTTTAGAGCTTAGAGACCCTCCCATTTAAAGAAAATCATAGATGATTGAAGGGTTAAAATATAATCTGAATGAACAGAATTGGGATTTTTACTCTGGAGTAGAAGTGGTTAAAGTTTGACTTTATAACAGTGGAAAATAAGTCAATCACCCAGTGCACTGATACAAAATTTCAGTCTAAGCTTAAACAAGAAGATGCCACTTCAAATTTGTCTCCTCTCACTGCCCTTCCCTGGAGTTTTTCCTCCTTGGTATAGGCCATTCTAACCTAGGTATACAGATACAGCTGCATGATCACAAGAGGAATTCATAGAG
The DNA here is from genome assembly GCF_949987535.1 of Balaenoptera acutorostrata. NCBI lineage: Eukaryota > Metazoa > Chordata > Mammalia > Artiodactyla > Balaenopteridae > Balaenoptera > Balaenoptera acutorostrata. Next base: position 34,366,817 of record NC_080081.1, read on the forward strand.
AATACTGACTAACACAGCCATGCCGTGTTCCATATTTGTATGACACAATCATATATAGTACCTAACTCTGAACAATAAATGCTATGTATCAGTCCCTCACGATATTCAAAGAACTTAGAATCATAGGCAAAAAGGCCTGAGTTTTAGGATTTTTTTTCTGCCTTAGAATAACATCTGTTGTTCAAAGTCTCATAACCCATTAAACATATCTCAGTCACTTAAAGAAAAATTTCCTAATTCATTCCCTAAATCAAATTGTTTGAGAACCTAGAAGAGTGAAAGAGGGGACGATGTTTTATAAGATAAGAGCTGATTTCATATCTTTTCATATCTAGAATTAAATAGTTCATATAAGGAGGGATCATAGAGATCATTAGATTCAGAACATTCTTTTCACCTGCTAATTTGCTAATTGGCTTTGGATAACTAAAAGATATGGCTTATGGCAGTGCCTTAAAAAAAAAAAAACTCAAAAAAATTACATCCCTCCCTCCAACCCCTGGAAACTGGTGATCTTTTATTGTCTTCACAGATTTGCCTTTTCTAGAATATCATATACTTGGAATGATGCAGTATGTAGCCTTTTCAGATTGGCTTCTTTCATGCAATAATATGCATTTATGGCTCCTCCTTGTTATTTCTTTTTATCATTGAATCATATTCCATTGTCTGGATGTACCACAGTTTATTTATCCATTCACCTACTGAAGGACATCTTTGTTGCTTCCAGATTTTGGCAATTATGAATAAATCTGCTATAAACATCTGTGTGCAGGTTTTTTTGTGGAGATAAGTTTTCAACTCTTTTGGGTGAATACCAAAGAGTATGATTATTGCATCATACAGTAAGAGTATGTTGAGTTTTGTAAGAAATCACCAAACTGTCTTCCCAAGTGGCTGTACTATTTTGCATTCCCAACAGCAATGAATGAGAGTTCCTGTTGCTACACATCTTCACCACACTTGGTGTTTTCCCGACATTAGCCATTCTAGCAGATATGTAATGGTATCTCATTGTTTTAATTTGCATTTCCTTAAACGACGTATGATGCGGAGCATCTTTTCATATGCTTATTTTCCATCTATATATCTTCTTTGACAAGTTGTTTATTAAGGTCACTAGCCCATTTTAAAATCTGGTTGTTTGTTTTCTCATTGTTGAATTGTAAGTGTTTTTTGTATATTTTTGGATAACAGTTCTTTATTAGGTGTGTCCTTTGGAATATTTCATTCTTTTTATGGCTTCTTTTCTCATTCTCTTGACATTGTCTTTTGTGGAGCAGAAGTTTTTAATTTTAATGAAGTCCATCTTATCAATTATATTTTTCAGGCACTATGTCTTTGGTGTTGTACTTAAAAAGTCATTGCCATACCCAAGGCCATCTAGGTATTTTCCTATGTTATCTTCTAGGAATTTTATAGGATTTTTTTTTTGCACTTTACATTTAAGACTATAACTCATTTTGAGTTAAGTCTGAGAATGGTAGAAGGTCTGTTCTAGATTCATTTTTTTACATTGGATGTCCAATTGTTCCAGCACCGTTTGTTGAAAGACAATCTTTGCTTCATTGTATTGGCTTTGCTTCTTTGTCAAAGGTCAGTTGATTATAATTATATGGATCTATTTCTGTAATCTCTATTCTCTTCCATGGATCTATTTGTCTATTCTTTCACCAATACCACACTGTCTTAATTACTGTAGCTTTATAGTAAGTCTTGAAGTTGGGTAATGTGAGCCCTCTAACTTTGTTCTCTTTCAGTATTATGTCAGTTATTCTGTGTCTTTTGCCTCTCTATATACACTTTAGAATCAGTTTGTTGATATCCATAAAATAACTTATTAAGATTTTGACTGAGACTGCACAGAATCTATAGATCAAATTGGGAAGAACTGACATCTTGACCATACTGGGTCTTCCCTTCCATAAACATGAAATTTCTCTTCATTTATTTGGTTCTTCTTTGATTTTGTTCATCAGAGTTTTAGAGTTTTCTTCATATAGATCTTGTAAGTATTTTGTTAGATTTATACTTAAGTATTCAATTTTTTGGATGCTAATGTAGACGGTATTGTGTTTATAATTTCGAATTCCACTTTGTTGTTGGTATAGGAAAGCAATTGATTTTTGATATAAACCTTGTTATAATTGCTCATTAGTTCCAGTTTTTCTATTGATCCTTTCTAATTTTCTTCATAGATGTGGTTTTTTTTAACTTGTTTTAATAATTTTATTAAGAGAGAGACTTCTTGTATGCTACAAAAATGTAATAAAAATTGAGAAATGAAAATTTTAATATAATTCTCAGACAGTTAAAATTTTCTAATTTTAGGGAGTTTGTAGAGTTCTTCCCATATAGTAGAAATTCTCTCTTTCACTCAGGAGCCATATTTAGTAATATAATAGTAAAAAAAAAAAAAAAAAAAAAAGTAGGGGTATTAGGGCAAAGAGTTAAGTTAATGCAAAAACAACAAAAAGTCCAACTGAAGTTGCTTAAAGGGTTGTTTTCTTTTTTCATGTGGCGAGGCTTCCTTGCTTCATATGATTATTCAGAAACCTTTGCTTCCTCCATTTTCTGCTATTCTCTAGGATGTATTTCTAATTTCTGTGAAAGCTGTGTCTCATCTGCGTTCTTACACTTGTGAGGGGTATAAGTATGAAGAAGCAAGAACAGACACAAGTTGTGACACAGCTTTGACCCTGCAATGTTTTAAGAACTAGGTCTGGAACTGGCAGCCACCATTTATGGTCACATGCCATTGCCAAGAATGTAGTCACATGGTCACAACTAACTGCATGCCGTGGGGTGAATAGGAAATGTACTCCTAGAGAGACATGCCAGCTACCACTCTATTACTATGCAAGAAGGTGACAATTTATTTGGCTAGACAATTAGCAATCTTTGCCAGAGTAAGTTAAAGCAGAGAATGATGATGATGATGATGATGATAAACATACCAATCTTGACCATTTTATTTTAACTTAAAACCAAGTCTATATTTATTTATAAATATTCCAATATAGGGCAAATACTTTTCCTTTGAAAATGGACCTATCCCAATAAAACCCAACATAATCTTTCTTCCATAAATTATATTCATAATGCATTTCTATGATATTATGTATTGATTTTCTTACAGTGAATTAAACTCAAGAAGCAATATGATTACAAAAAAAAAACTTTTAGATTTATATTTTCTGCATGTTTTTGCAGCTCTCTTGTCCCCACCTGAATTGACACCATTTTAATGACATTTTTAAATTTTATGTTTTACTTATATGAAAAATCTTTATGCAATATACTATTAAATTATATTATTACAATAATAAGAACAATTGCCAAAACAGATTCAAGAACAAGCAACTGACCCTGCATAAGTACTCAGCTCACCTGGCAGGAGCAGAAAGGGGCTGCAAGTTCTAGAAATTCACCAACGGTTGTGAGCATCCCCTGTGCCAGTAGCAGTTCCTGCATTGTATCAAGGGAATACTCAATGTCAGTTAATCTAAGGAGTTGTTTATAATACATGTTTTTTTTTTAAAGGGAACTTTATTATTTTGATTTATAAAATCAAAATTTTATATTTTTGCTGCATTGGGTCTTCGTTGCTGCACGTTGGCTTTCTCTAGTTGTGGCGAGCGGGGGTTACTCTTTGTTGCAGTGCGCGGGCTTCTCATTGTGGTGGCTTCTCTTGTTGCAGAGTATGGGCTCTAGGCACGCAGGCTTCAGTAGTTGTGGCACATGGGCTCAGTAGTTGCGGCTCGCAGGCTCAGTTGCTGTGGCACACGGGCTTAGTTGCTCCATGGCATGTGGAATCTTCCCGGATCAGGGCTCGAACCCGTGTCTCCTGCATTGGCGGGCAGATTCTTAACCACTGCGTTATCAGGGAAGCTCCTAAGGAGTTGTTTAAATGGAGATAAATTCACAGAGGTTTTTTTTGTTTTTTGTTTTTTGTGTATTTTTTACTGCAATTAGAGATGTTTGTCTATGGTGGCATATGGTCCTACAAATAATTGGAGAATAAAGTATTTTCTTGTTGACTGTTGATAAGAGTGTACAAATCTAAGGCTGAACTAAAAATATGCTTACATTCATACACTTGCATGATTTATCTAATTTGCATGTAAGAACTGCTGTATTATGTCTATTTCAATTTCGTGTAACTATAGGCTTGCCATGTAGAAGTATAAATATCCTGAGAATTTTTGCACGTGGTAGGTTATATCTAGTGATTGTATTCTCCTTTAAATGTGATATATAGCTTCAAGAACAGGAAAACATTCACATTACAGTAACATGACTGTTCTTATTAACAGCCACAGATAAAGGAGTTCCCCATCTGATAAGGGTGAAAATATTGTCATATATACCAAACCTATTCAAAATACTATTGTATATACCAAACCCATTCTTTAATTCAGTAGTTCTCAAACTGTGTGTCTTCAACAGCAACATTAGCAATACCAGAGAACTTGCTAGAAAGGAAGATTCTTACATGCACTCCAGGCTCACAGAATTAGCAACCCTCAGATAAGGGGCCGTAATCAATTACACCAAATCCTCAAAGACCTCTCAGAGGAGAGTTGAGTCTGTTCCCCACAGCACTCTGCACCTACGTCTGCATCTACAGCACCCATGAGTGTGTGCTTCTGCGTCTGTCTATGCAGATTTGCTTCTGCAGTCTTCCCCCCCTCACTTCTGTTTTTCGAATTTACCAACACATTGACAGCAACACCAAAGTCTAGCCCAAAGTGATTCTAGTAGAGCAGTATGGCTTCTGTATCGGTTGCCTGTCTGGGTTCTAGAAACTCATCACTTTAGTAACAAGTCCCTTTATTTTCTATTATTTGTTCCAGCAAAATTAACATTAGGAAAATTATTTTTTGACAAAGGAAGAAAACACGTATTCCTAAAGAACAATAAAAGGTTTGTCTGTTATTTGCATTTTAGTATTCAATTTATAAAGTGTTTACTGAACATTCAACATGCATCTGGCACGGTGACATACGTTAGGGGTAACAGAACATTTCCAACGTGTATTCAATATTTTTTATCTTACACTTGTGATGGACACAAAGGTTATACAATTCTGCCAATCTTACACAAAGCAGCACTTACTAAGGCAGTTCCAAGATTTTGTAATAATGTAGGTTCTTCTATAAAATTTACCCAGTGTGATGCTATTACTTTTAGCTGACAAATTTTGAATGGGTTTCAAAGATTGGTAACATTTTCATATTTATTATCAAATCATTAATTTCTAGAATTATCTTTTAATAATATATTATTATATTAATTAACATTTAGATTAAAGATATCTAATTATATGTCTCATCTTAATTTTTTCTTCAATATGGACCAGCAGTATTATTAGAGTTGTTCTTTATATAATAATTTTCTGACATTCCCAAAGGTATTGTTGGACCAACCAAACTTATTATCATTTATACTAGTCTATGCTCCAGATTTTTCTCCATTAGCTTAAAAATGTTTGCCAGCGTCCCATAAAGCTACTAAATCTGGATATATGTTTTTTAAATGATATTATTTTCCAGGTGGGTTTTCCTGGTTATTGTCAAATCAAGTAATCATGACTCAGTTACTTTAAAAATTGAAACAAAACAGTTTATAATTCATTATTTCACAAAGGTATGCCTATTTCATGACAACTACACCTTTATTATTGGCATAACAGAAAAAAGGCTCTTGTGGTGAAAAATGAGAAGAAATTAAGTTGGCAGTTTAGAATGGGGAATGACACTTAAAGTGAGCTCTGTGATTCATGTCGAATAATCTATCCTTCTAACATATTCAGCAGCTAATTATAATGCTCCTCTAAATCAATCTGTTTTATAACCATATTTTTTAAAAGACTACTCTTCAAAAGCTAAATATAGCCCCAGACTCCTCAAAATTAGAGTGTTTCCAGGAAAATGGTAACTTTAAAAGAAATGTTCTAAATGTCAAATTTGGACAGTTGAAACCCTAGAAGTGATAGCGCTCAATGAGTCAAGAATTTATTCTACAATAAATTTACATTTAAGGTTCTGAGCAAAATCGCAACTACTTGTCCTAATTTTGGAGATCTCATTGCCTTTTTCTGCAGTGCTGGCTTACTGGTTGTGCTAATCGTTATGCATTTTAACTATAGTTCATCTCTGTGATGAAATGGCACCCATATGTTTCTCTTAAAAATACCTTTTCACCTAGATAATTGAGAGCTGCACTCTAAATTTCTATAAAAAAGCAGTTTACCTCATTGACCCTTTACCTGTTAAGGTAAAACAAAGTAGAATAACTAGGACTAAGTATTTTCAATATACTGGCCTGAATTGCCTCTAAAATCTAGGGTTTTCTGAAGGTTGGAACTATATAGTAATAAATATAGAAATAATAATCCTACATAATATATCCTCAAACCAAACTTATTACCTTACTGAAGTCTTTTTTTAAATGAAGTATAGTTGATTTACAATGTTGTGTTAGCTTCAGGTGTACAGCAAAGTGATTCAGTAATACATGTACATATATCCATTCTTTTCCAGATTCTTTTCCCATATAGGTTATTATAGAGTATTGAATAGAGTTCACTGTGCAATCCAGTAGGTCCTTGTTGATCATCTATTTTATCTATAGTAGTGTGTATATGCTAACCCCAAACTCCTAATTTATCTCTCACCTCCCACTTCCCCTTTGGTAACCATAAGTTTGTTTTCTATGTCTCTAACTATCACTTCCATCTTAAAAACATATTAATTGTATTTGTTTTTTTAAACTGGCAATGGGAAGGTGACAAGAACCCAAAGAAAAATATTGTAAGTATTCAAGAACCTACCAAATTAACATAACTTAACATTCTACCAACTATTATAAATTGAGAATACTAAATTCTCTGAAATATCTCTAAACTCCAACTTTAGGTTTGGATATGTAGGATACAGCATCATTCACTATTCGGTGTTAAAACATGCATTGAGTTGTTTCCATTTATACCGCATCAAAGCAGTTGAAATCCAATTGAAAAGTTTCTTTAGACAGTCATTGTGTGGGAACATGATGTCAATATTAATAAAGGCTGAATTTCCCCTTGGCTCACTTCTTACAGATAAGCTTTTCAATAATACACTGCTTGCACCAAAGGCCTGATGGGACTGGGAATAGTAAAAAACACTAATAAAAGAATGTTGAATGTTTTTATATTAAATTTCCCCACAGGCAAACTGAAAAGCCTACTTAGAGAACACCAATCAACATGGCACTTATTAAATGTAACAAGAGTCCTGTTACAACAGATCTTTAAAGTCCTAAAAATGAATTGGGAAATAGAGACAAAAGACAAACGCGCATTCATTTTTAAGTGCAAGCCCTGGACATCTCACTTGATGTGCACTAAATTGGCCCTGGCTTATTTGATCTTCAAAAACTACCCATTTATGAGAGCTCACAACTTTTAAAATTCTTTTACTTAAACGAAGTAGTAGACTCTTTTACCTAAAATGAATTCTAGATATTTGTCTTACTAACCTATCCAGCAGAAATAAAAGATTTATACAGAAATTGTCATATTCTACTTATTTTAAAAGAAATAAAACACCAAGACAGTGACTAAAGTAATAACTGGATAAGCTGGAGATAAAGAAGCAGTTGTTTAAATTATTCAATGTGAACCCAGCAGATGTAGTGCAACTTAGAGCAAAAATAAACACTTGGGGTTCTTGAATATTGTTTCAAAATAACAACTCAGGGTTTGTCGACTATTCACGGACTCACCAACCATCACTTTAATCTAAAGTTAAGCAATATTAAGGTGGTGACAAATATATTAAATCTGCCCATCTCTGAGAACTAGAACCCCAGGCTGAGGCTAACTTGGGTTCAGCAGTGGAAAAAAAAAAAAAAAAAAAAAAAACCCTCAGTTGCTAAACATTAGTTATTTTTCAAAGATAGAAGAGAAAATGGGAGACTTCAGGATAAAAAGTAATGGCTTAGGACCATTTTTTTTTTTTTATTATGGATTCTAGAATTCTGTTAAATATCATGATGTTCTTATTTCCTTGGAAAACAAAGAACTTTCCACAAAGGAACTTCCCATAAAATCAAATTAAATTTCCCAATATCCAGGAAAATAAGATTTTTAAAAACTTTTTAAGTGGGCATTATTATGATAAATTCCAGAATGGCATAAATGACATACATCTCCTACCATTCTTCAACAAAAATGTATTGATTGTATACAATGTATTTGACACTATATGTTTGTATATGTATATATGTATACAAAGCATTTATACTTTTAAAAAAATTGAATAAGTCTTTCAAATACAGTCTTTCAACTTACTTGGATTTCTCTATAAAAATTAAGTAAAATTTTAGTTAAAACTTATAGAAGATGATAGAATCTTTGAATTTCAATTTATGGCTTCAGAGATAAAGCTACTTGCCTTTATGGAATACCTGAATAATTTATCAGCATGACTTTCACTGAATTTTATATTACAAGTGAAGTTTGCCAAGATGCAAAAAATTGGTCAGGATATATAATATTTTTATTTAGAGTATTATGTATTTCTTTTCAAATTCAATTTGAATCCTCAGTGTGGAGAGAATTTTAAGAGAGAGCTCAACTTTTGGACACTTTCATAGCCATGGCAAGTTCTGGATTTTTATTGATGCTTCGATCAGAATACAATTTATCCATTTTGAAATACAGTAAGGTTATTTTTTCACAAACATCATACACTCACTCTATTTTTTTTACTGGCACTGTTTTATGTCAATTCATACAGTTTTGTAACTTTATGTTGATCACTAATAAGAATCTGTTGTGAATATAGAGCTTTTTCTCTGATCTACCGTTTGGATTTATTTTTGCTTTGGGTTGTGGAATTTATTACAACTAACGTGTAATTCTGTTATTTGTAAGCTCCTATAAGAAAAGATTCATATCTGAGCCCTCTTGGTATCTTACCTGGTGCCTACCATCAGACCTTACAGTTTGTAGATACTGAATTAAAATATTTTCTTAGTAATAATAACAATGTGATCTTTTCCTAAGGAAGATACTGAAACATAGTCTAAAAGTATCATGAACTGAATTTGTTTAAAGTCTATACTTTTAAAATCATTTACATAATATTACAACCGTAATGTTCCAGTTTTGAATTCTGTCATTTTTGGTACAATTAAAATTACAATTAAGATAGGTTAAGTCTAGTTCAATAAGCCTTTCTCTTTTTGTAAACACCAAAATTTCATTCAACTACACATAAATACATTTTATTCTTTACTTGAAAACAATGGTGACAAAGTGGCACCTCATTCTTACTCCTTTTTTTTTTTTAAGGAATTCCTTTGTTTTTATTATCATTTTTTATCTATTTATTTTATTTTTTATTTTTGGCTGTGTTGGGTCTTCGTTTCTGTGCGAGGGCTTTCTCTAGTTGTGGCAAGCGGGGGCCACTCTTCATCGCGGTGCGCAGGCCTCTCACTGTCGCGGCCTCTCTTGTTGCGGAGCACAGGCTCCAGACGCGCAGGCTCAGTAGTTGTGGCTCACGGGCCCAGTTGCTCCGTGGCATGTGGGATCTTCCCAGACCAGGGCTCGAACCCGTGTCCCCTGCATTGGCAGGCAGATTCTCAATCACTGCGCCACCAGGGAAGCCCCTATTTCCTCTTAAGTATGAAAGATGAAACTAAATATTTAAAAGTAAATAGCTTAAATTTTTCTATTGTTTTTCTACTGGATTATCTTTTTTTTTTTTTTAATTCCTCAGTTTCCACAGATTCTAACAACTAAAATTTTGGAAATCTAAGTCCAGACCTGATCTTGTACAGCTATAATATTGCTTTGTGTCCCTTGTATATAATACAACTTCCACTCCAGTTATATATATTTATATTTTACAAATCCTGCCATTGGTAACTTCTGATGCAATGTTGCAATAATATTTGGATTATGCGCCAAAGTGTGAACGCTAACTTTTAAGAATATTCAAAATTTTAAAAAGGGAAAACATAACATTATTGTTGATGTTGAAAATATACTGTTCTTTTATTTAAACTCGGTTCAGTACATGGACAGAAATGTATGGAGACAAAAGTTTTATGTAAATACTTAATATGAGGTAAAGATTTTAAAAATCTAAGCATTGCAGTTAATTGTTTGTGATGGTTTCATGTAGTTCTTTATAAATAAGAAGTAATATTTAAAAATGAATACCAGAACATGTCAAAGTGATCTATATATAATCAAATAAAAATCAGACAATTTGAAGGCAAATTATTCTAAAGTGCTTCTAAGTTTCACCCACTCATGTCTCTGACATTTCTTTTCCTGTTACTAAATTTGACAAAAAGATCCTTGGAAAAGGGAAGAAAAAAGATTTTTTTTTTTGACATTAAACTTCTGAGCCTCAGTATCTTCTGTCTGTAATTTGAGAAGAGATATCCATCTTACCTGGTTATCATAGAAAATCAGATGATTAAAAACTAAGTAAAAACTGTGAAGACATAAATATGATGTTATAGGGCTTCCCTGGTGGCGCAGTGGTTGAGAGTCTGCCTGCTAATGCAGGGGACACGGGTTCGAGCCCTGGTCTGGGAAGATCCCACATGCCGCGGAGCAACCAGGCCCGTGAGCCACAACTACTGAGCCTGCGCGTCTGGAGCCTGTGCTCCGCAACAAGAGAGGCCGCGATAGAGAAAGGCCCGCGCACCGCGATGAAGAGTGGCCCCCGCTTGCCACAACTGGAGAAAGCCCTCGCACGAACCGAAGACCCAACACAGCCAAAAATAATAAATAAATTAATTAATTAATTAAAAAAAATTAAGGTATGTATCAGAAACATTCCTTAATAAAAAAAAAAATATGATGTTATATTGGAAGGAGAAATTTATTTGATCTTATATAAAACTAGTTATCAGTAAAAACATAACAGGGCTAACCTAGAAAACAATGTTCAATGCATTTACCTAGCCCGACAATGAGGTTTAATTGGGGTATTTTACATATATGCTCAAATCTTCATTTGTATGGTAACATGGTCTAGTGATTAGTACACTGATTACAAGTGAAAAATTCAAGTCCGTTTTCAGTACCAATATTCACCATTTATACTCCGTGGGGGACTTTTTAAAACTGCATGTCCATATTTTTCTAACTACAAAATACTTGTCACAAAATTAAAGGATGTCTGAGAGTGAATAATGTTTGCTCTTACCTCTGTGGAGAGAAGCACCATAGAAATATAGTTCAAAATTTAAAACATCACCAATGTGATGTTCAAGTTGAAAGTTTCACGAAGTAAAGAGACAAAGATGACATGCATTTCAGCTTTTTCTCTTTCCTTGAATTTCTGATTTATATGACTCAAAAGGTTAATCTTAGTAAAGCACAGGGAAAAGATAGTTATCCAAGTGATATTTTTAGCCATTTCTACAGGTATGATATATTAAAGGGTGCATTTAGGAGGCCAAGAAATTTAGGAAAATACCACACATCACAGTTTTAACATTGCTGACTTCTTGTCCTAGATACAAAAATAATCAACTTGGAAAGCCATCATTATAGTCAGAATTTGACTAGAAGAGACAATAAGAAGACCATAATTTCAATTCAGTTCTTTTTAACCCAAAGTTATTGGGCACCCATTCTGTAACTGGTAACCATTTTCCAAATCATAAGTAAGTACACAGGGCTGGAAGAAATCCAGTGAGCTGAGGAGGAAAAAAAGTTGATTAAGATGTCTTCAAGGAGCCTAAAGTCTTGTGAGGCAGACATATTTAAGCATGTAAATAGTGCAAGGCAGAATAAAGTAATTGCCATTTAGAGGTTCAAAGTGCTTTGAGAGCCCATAGGAAGAAGTAATTAATTCTGACTTGTACTGTGGGGAAAGCTCCACGGAAAAGAGCTTTTGAAAAGGGCCTTGAAAGAGATGTAGTAATTTGGTGGGTCGAGAAGGAGAGGACATTCCATGCTGAGTCAGGAACATCAGCAAAGAGGTACAAGGTCTCTCTCAGGCCTCTACGAGCCAGACAGAAAAGCTTATATATTTTAATTGGAAATTTCTCTAACAGTAAAGCAGCAATGCAAAGACTGATTTTTCTATTTTCTTTTTCTTTATATATTCTTATCAAACAATTTATCTAGGATTTTTGGCATTCTGACAAAACTCTTTACAACACTTAGTGCAAAATAGTTTCCCTTGCACTTTAACGCTTGTGCGTTTCAAATTTAAACAGTATTTATAGCAAGTTAATTTCTAATCAATAATTATATGTATTTGAAGAATATGCATAACTTCATTTCCTATAAACAGATATTTTCTAGTTTAATTTATTAGATGAAACACATTTATGTAAAGCAGGCCTTGTTTTCCTATGAAATTTGAGATGCATTTTACCAGATTGTTTGAATTGAAATATTTGGTAAGGAAGCAGTAAAATAAATATAAACATCATTGCATGCTGGATATTTAAATGAGCTATAAAATTAAACTTGAAGCCAAACTTCCAGCATCTTGCAACATTGTTCCTAACCACATGAAGTCCAGAACTTTAACCCTTTTACTTACCTTGCAGTAGGAGAAAGAGAAAGTTTTTTTCTTTTTTAATCTTTAGAATCATTTTAAAGAATGTTTATACCAAATAAAAATTGGAATCATTATTTTAAATATTACATGAATGTTTGGGAAACAAGGAGACAATGCTTCACTAATTTACTTTATTAATAGTTATTTTAAATGGAAAACATTGTGTTAAAACATAGTTGGTAACAATAATAGATTTGTCTAAGGGAATGAAGGACCTCATTATTTAAAAATGTTTCTTCTTATAGCTACCACTAAAGCTACTTCTGCCTACATTTTACTGGTCATTATTTTTAAAGAGAAATCCTAAAGTAAATTCATCTCTTTTTATTTTTCTTGTTTTACCTACAAATTTTCAGTGTATATTCCTAATATGACAATAAGCAAGGTTAATGTGATTACCAAGAACCATGAAAACATACCTATTATCCTTTATGCCTGCACAGTCCAAAGCACATCTCTGGACCCAGGTTGGAGTTGTAACAATGGATTGTTACATGTGCTGGCAATGGATTGGATCCTGTGGTTGATGAGCTGACCGAAAACCGAGAAAACAGCTTTCTGGGCCAGTTGGGACTGAAAGACAAACAGACAGGAAGCTAAAGGCTCTGCTGTGATGCATCATCGTATCCGGCAGCCCAGGATGGAAACTGGGAACTCCCAAACAAGAGCAAAGAGTTGATGGCCATCAGGAGACAGCTGTTCCCTAACTGTAACCCAAGAAGCACACGTATTCGATTAAGAAAGTATTCTTTAACCAAATATGTGTGGAAAATTCTGCATAATGTGACCCTTTCCAGAGTAGTTGTGAAGTACATTATCAAACAAAACACATAAATAAATACTTCAGTAAAGCAATCTGATTAATTTTCTTGAACCTGTGTTTCCTCACACTTAAGCATGGAACAATTTCTTGGAACACACTTCTTGTTATTCAGACCACCAACTGGAAAATGTTGCCTTATGACATTCAATTTGTACAATATTAACTCACTTTTTAAAATAAGATTCAAAAATAGAGTTTAATTTTATAGTAAAAAAAGATTATTTACAGACAAATTTCTTTGATTTATACTTTAGCTCCACCCCTAAGGTTAGGTTAGGAGTATACTATGTAGAAAAACTTCTGACTTTGTTTTTATATTTTTCACAACATACATGGTTGAAGAAATGAAATCTATCAGAGATAGAACCATATGAACTGCTAACGATCAATTGATCTTCAAAAATTGGCAGTTTTTTTTTTTTACTATTCAATGTAAATATGAGAATCCACACTTATTCAATGATATTTCAACTGTTTTACCCAACTTCCTCCCATTCATTTGATTTCCTCATTATATACTATAAAATTCAAGAAGACCCTGAGTATCCATATTAGTTCTGACTAAGAAGTTATCTCTGCATGTACTTTAGAAATGATGCTCCTGAAAGAACATCATTCTAATTTACTGCAATTCTTGATGCAACCAATAGAGCTTCTGCCACTCTACTGTTGATCTACTATGGACAACCTTAAACAGAGTTTTGAAAGTGCACACATTTCCCTTTTATATATCAAAAGGGACTCCATCTAATACAATTTTTAGATGTATTATTTATTTTAATTTATTACATTATATTAGTTTGTTATTATTTAATATTTATTCAATAACTATCCTGAAAAAATTATTGCAGTCAAAAATGCTTTGTAAATAAAGATTGCTTATATTTGCAATGTAATTATGAATGATCTTTCAGGAGGACTTTGACTCATTTTGTTTCTTAGAATTACAGTGAAATTTGAGCCTCATTTTAAATCAGGTTGCCAAATGCTATATAATTAAATCATTTTCTCTGTTCCTTCACAGAATTCTAGTTTACCATTATGTTCTTGTCTCCTGTTAAGGTCAAATAAAGGAAATAAGTCACGTAATGGACATCATTTCAGTTTCTGTAAAGACTTCCATTTTGAGCATTGGATGATATTATATTCAATGGTCTTTATTTTAAAAGATAAAAAGCAAAAACTTGGACATTATACGTTCAGAACCATGGAACAAGAAAAATCTGGTCTCTTCTAATCTACTGATATACTTGTTTCAAGAAAAAAAAAAAGATTTGTATTCTGTGATATTTTCATTTTACTCGGGCTACTTGGAATCAGAGTTACATTTGTTCTTAATTACAATACCTTAGCATGATTTATAAAATACTTTTTTGTCCTCTTGCTTTGACGCTTGATTTTATGCAATGTTAGGATCCTTGGTGTTATTTCTGTAAAAAGCCACTAAGTCCAGTTTATACATTTTTGAGTAGGTTGAATATAAATAAATACAAAAAAAATACCAGATGAAGTTAGTATGCAAAATCATCATTATATTTATAGACAGACTGAGAAAAATAATAAAGCTTATATGGGCAAATGGATTTCAAAATATCATATAACTTTCTAGTAGTTTGGCAGAAAAATAAATGATGGAAATGAAAACATTTTGAGAGGTTGTTCATACTATAAGTTCTCATAAACAACTACTAGAAACCAGTAAGAGTCTACGTAGTTTCTAGTATTCCCAGTTGAGGTTTTTATCAAAAGGTCTGTTTCTAAGATTCAGTAAATAATATGTCACCACAGTGGATAGACAGATTCTACCAAATATTAACCCTGTTAGCATCGTGTCTTCAGGGTTCAGCGCTGACCATCACTTCAGGTTATGCAAAGTGTTCAAATGCCAAATCGCGTAATGCCCATTTTCGCTGATAACCAACCATTGCAAACATCCCAGCCTTTTGTCAACACAGCTGGTTTGGAGCCATCCATCAGTGCTGGGAGTTCTGTCATACGCATTTAACTTCAGCATCAGCCAGCAGCTCAAAGTCTTTTTACTGCACACTGTCATTGCCACTGTGAGGGTGGGGGAAAAGACAAAGCTAAAGTGGTTTTTTTGGTTTTGCTTTGTTTTTTAACTCGTCATTATGAGCTGCTATTACGATGATTTTTTTCTTTGTTGAATCACTGACCCTGGTGTGGAAGGCAGAAAACCTTTATAGGTAATCTGCCATACTGCTTCCTGAAATTTTATAAAGTCTTGATTGGGAAGTAAGGGTCTGAGTTAGTTCATAACAATTGCTGCATTGCTTGTTTTAAATTCCAAAGTGGAACAATGTGCCTTCCCCAGGACAATATTCATACCATATGCTTCTTAATGTTTTGATTCTCTAGGGTACGGTTGAGCAATCTGAACATCAGATAATGTGTTCTATCCTCCCCAGCACCCAGGTCATATTCTGGGAATAAATTAGGCTTAAAGAAGTTCATTGACTCTTTTAGGCCACTGGGGTACTATTTAAGGAATCACATGTCGAGGACAAAGGGTGTTGCTGTCTTTCCAATATCTGGAATAAAGATTTATTTCAAGCCTTGGCAGAGGAATGGACCAGCTAATTGTCCACAGTTTAGTCTTTGGTTACAATATGCATAGACATACTTTTGGAGAAGGTGATCATATATATCCAGTGCATATTGAGATATGGTGAAGGGCAAAGGGGGATGTTTCAAGACATCATGAATCAATAATGAGATCAATTCATATATTAGCATATCATGCACTTGACGTGTTCAAACTTCTTGCTTTTATTATTTGTTTGAAGAGATAAGGTTTTAACAAAGAGGTTATCACTTCAGATGGACTCTAGCATATTCAAGGAGATGAAGTCAACCTAAGTGAAAACACATTTGACAGTTTAGGTCTATTTGAAAGAGAATCTCTTTTATGAGACAGAAAACTGCAAAGACAGAAAGAATGCCTTGAACATATAACTAATAAAAATATCTTTCCTTCAAAGGGCTCAAAGCATTTTAATAAGTTAACTTGCCCTTATAACTTCTTTGTCAGAATTTTGAAACCATAAAACAAACAGAAACTAGACCATCTTTATGTTTATTGTCTGATGAGAGGGGAAAATGTCTTTGCTAAAAGGAAGGATCATCTTTGAAAGATTTGCTGCTATGCAACTTGCCTTTTCAGTCCCTGACTCTGACTTTTCACATATGAAAAAATAAATAAATGTACACATCTCTTTACTGCCTAAGCTCATCTTACAGAACATTTTTTTTTCTCTTCTCTGCCCATTTAGCATGAGTTTCTGAGACCCATTGTGCACAAAGATTACTGTGTCATTGATTAAACCTGTGACTAAGGATGAGAAAATAATTTATCATTTTAGTTCTCTCTTAAAAGTTGATAATTAGGATGATATCTGTTTTTTCCCTTGATGATATCCTAATTATCCTAGAGGTTGTAAAAGTATTTTCCAATTGCTTGCATGGTATGGAGAACCAAACTGGAAAAACAAATGAAGCAACTGTCACAGGAGCAAAGTAACAAACTCAAAATAACATGAAACAAATTGGATATATAATTACTGAAGAAATGAGTGCTGGGAGGGTGAAATATAACAGGCTTCACAGGGAAGGGAAATTGGAAGTCTTACTAGAAGGAAAGGATAGTGAAATGCCAAAAAACACTGAGTATTAACTGAGCTTTCAATGAAAAAAAAAATTGACTGTAAAAAATAATGGGATTTTATTTATTAAAAAGCGGCAAAAAGAATAGAACAAAAGTGCAAAAGCAGAGTCTAATTTAATGTATTGGCATCAATCCATCAAACATAGACCAGTCCGGTTTCCCAATTCTGATCTAAAATCCCATGGATCAGTAAAGAACTCAGACTTCTTTATACCACAACCAATGCTACCTTAGTCTAAACCACCATTATTTCTCCCATGATATTCTTCCATCTGGTCTTTCTGCCCTCACTCTGGACTCCTTTATAACGTATTCTCAACATAGCAGCTAAAGTGCTATTTTTAACTGTTAAGATTCATGTCACTTGCAGTTCCAAAACCTTCAATGCTTTTCTATCCCACTGAGAGTAACAGCCAAATTCCTAACAAGTCCATGTGAACTGCCCTTTTTATGCTCCCATTACCTTTGTTTTGGGTTTTTTGTTTTGTTTTGTTTTGTTTTTTGAATTTAATTTTCATTTTATATTGAAGTATAGTTGATTTACAATGACAAGGTGATTACATGACCTAATCACCTCCCAAAGGCCCCAACCATCCAATAACATGACCTTGGAGTTTAGCTTTTAACACATGAATTTCAGGATGACACAGACATTCAGTCTATAGCACACACCAACCATATTCCCACCTTAGGGCCTTTGCACTGGCTGATCCCTCCACCTGCAACACTCTTCCCCCAGGAAATGAAGACCATCTCTTTTTCACCTCTTTCAAGTGTTTGCTTGAATGCTAATTTCTTGATGGCTCCTATCTTCACCAACCCATTTAAATTTATAATCCACTTACCACACCCACCTTCATCTGTGTATTCTTGATTTCTCCCACCATGGTCCTTATTTTCCATTTCAGAGATCCCTTTCTAGAATTCCAACATATTTTAAAATTTATTTAATTATGTCTATTTTATGCACACCACCCTGCATCATTAGAATGTAAGTTGCAGAAGGGCAGATTTTTTTTTTTTTCTGTTGGTATAGGAGGTTGGTTATGAACACTGATATATTTCAATTACCTTGAAACATTCCAGGCTTTCAGTCTTATATTGCTTGAAGACAGGTAGTATAAGAGAAACAAGTATTATAAGAAAGAAAAAGGTTGTATTCTAGTCATTTTTGTAATCTCTCACTTTAATTCAGCATTTAGTTCATAATATTTATTCAATATAAGTTTGCTGAACTGAACTACATCTCTAAGAATTTTCTAGAGAAAAAAAATTTCTAAGTTGATTTTTTAAGAAAATGTAACTAGTATTCCAGGGATGAATGGCAGTTGAAATTTTTGCCAGACACTGTGGGGAGTTTTATTGCCTTTGGTCTTTTAAACACTGTTATTCTCAGATTTTTCGTTTGCTTGTTTTTTTCTATGATCAAACTAGTACTCAAACTTATAAGCAAATGTTATATTTGATTTATATTTGATTATATTTAATCTATGCTGCAAGCCTAGATTTTTTTAAAGAATGTATGTTTGTTCCATTTGGTTGTTTGTGTTATTTTTTGTCCCTTGTGGAACTGAACTCTTCAGAATTTTATCTGTGATTCTATTTGCCGTTGTTTTGTCCGATCTGGAATTTGGTCACAAATAATTTCTTTTTGAGTCATCTTTTAAATAGTAGAATTCATGTAAGAAAATTCTTCTCTCTGCATTGTACTAAGAGTTACAATAGAATATGTCAATCCTGAAGAAAATATACTACAAGCATCTGTGGAATTGAGAAAAATACTATGGCATACCTGTATTTTATGGAATTAGAATTACCAGTTGATAATAAGAATACAGATCATAATTAGTTTGGGAATCCTTTGGGTTTTGTGGACGTGTGTGTCTGTGTATATGTGTTTGCATGTGTGTGTGTGTGCATGTGTATATATGTGTGTATGGGGGGGCACACACACTTGTTTCTGATGGTGGTAGTGGTGGCAGCCATTGTGATGTCCTTATTTTTGTTTTTCAGAAAGAGACAAAGGGTTGGTAACGTAAAGAAAGTAAAGGCAGTAAGTAATCACAAATTGGACTTCAAGCAGGAGGAGTCCTGAAGTGCTTTAGAAATTGAAAGGAAAGGTTGAAATAAGTTGAATTTATAGAATGCTCCTTTAAATAGCATTTCTTATAAATTATATTAAATGCCAAATTTAAGTCTGGTTTTCTATTTTGTGTTTGAATTCTCATTGCTACACCCTTTTAGAAGAAAAGCAAAACATATTTTTATGAACACATCAATAAGTTGTCTAGTTGCACTCTATTTTCTGGGTGGAAAATTCACTTTCTCTGGCTAGTCTAAGACCCTTCACTGACATTTTCTATTAATTTCATTGGATTTTAAAAACCTTCTGTTCCACGGGGAATAATTTTTGACACATTCAGGGAAGAAACCAACTGAGAAAAATGTTATACTGCATTAGGATCTAGGCATCTTGTGAAACTGAAGTGGTTTTGAGTGTGTAAAAGAATTGTGTACCCTAACGTTCTGTATTTGGGAAACCAGATGTAAAACCGAGAAGAAACCAAATCTAAACTGCTAATAAAAATGTATTATGTAACAAA
Organism: Balaenoptera acutorostrata; assembly: GCF_949987535.1. NCBI lineage: Eukaryota > Metazoa > Chordata > Mammalia > Artiodactyla > Balaenopteridae > Balaenoptera > Balaenoptera acutorostrata. The sequence continues at coordinate 34,386,512 of NC_080081.1, forward strand.
GAGTAATATGAGTTTCAGATTCTGATCCTAACTTTTGGAATCTTGCTATATCAATTTCCATGGGATTTCAAGTCAGCTGAAATATTACCTAATATGTGTGTGCTATGTGCTTCACACTTTTTAAATCTCATTTAAAGAGATGAAAATTAACCATTTGGAATGTCTACTGAATATATGTGTGAATTTTTAGAAGACAAAACAATAGTTTTGGAAGGTAGCATAATCTGTATCTTTCCCTGATGTTATGTCATAGGTATGAAGAAATAGGTTTTAACCAGCCTCATAAGCAGCAAGTTCAAATCAGAGTAATAGATCATTTTCTCCTCTTAATCATTTGATATTTTGGAATTTAGTAATAGTATCCTACAGTAATGCTTTTGAAGACAGACTGTTGATTTATAGCAATATGTTACAGAAATCATATTCTACAGTTTACAAAAAGAAATTTTCCGTTAATATATAATGGATATTAAATTATTAAGCAGAAATAATTTTCTTATTTACTAATCTACTTGAACGTCCATATCCATCTCTTCCCCTCAAAAAATTTAAAAAACTCTGTCAGAATGGAAAATTTTGTTTTGAAAAATCTTTTAATTTTTTTAATATCATTTGCCAATAAAAACTAAAAGCAATCTTTTGTTTTAGCAATAATTTCCTAATTATTTAGGTAACAATTCATAGTTGTTTTAAATTTGTCTTCTTATTTATATTTATTGGTTGATATAATTTTTCATGCAAAATCCTTCTTTTCATATTTCCAAGTGTCCTTGTTTGATCACTTTTCTCATGGCAGTATTTTTTTTTTTTATTTAATCTGAACTCACAAAGGTTGGTTCTGAAAATTGGAAAAGCTCTAGTGATTCTATGATGGGGTTCATAGATGCCACAGTTTGATATATGAATTATGCTATAACTCTAAAAATCATAACATTTACAATTCTGAAAGAGTTACCAAGTCCATGATTTATTCCAAAATATAATGCTGCTTTAACGTCTTGCTTTCCTGATCTTCTGATTGTGATGGGTTGATGGGGTAGTCTTGTGATTCATGAGGATGGCTCATTCATTATTTTTGAGTGGGATAAAGATAGTAGAGCTTATTTATAACTCCCTTAATTGTCTGAAGCTAGAGATAGAGGTATAAAATTCTACAACTTAGTTTGCCCTATTCTTGCTTATGTTGTATCACAAGGACAAAGATTCATTAAAGAGACCTTTAAAATGTGTTAATCCAGGTACTTTAATGAAATTTGTTTGCAAGGCAACCTGTCCCACTTATTTATGCTTAGTAGTATTCATACATAATGGTAATGTGACTGCTCATCTCTAAACCATTAAGGAAAGAAATATGAGAAAAGGGGCCATGATGATTAATTTGGGGTGGATGGCTTAGAAGTTTTTTGCCTTTTAAAGCAAACTATGCTTATCTTACTTAGCCTTTTTAAAAAAACATTAAAAATTTGAATTAAAATATGCAGTAGACCAGGAACACTGTAAAATTGAGAATGTACGTAGTATTTATCACCATGAATAAAGTATGTGAAATAAAATTAACGCATAGTTTCTAAGAAGTTAAAGGTTTCAGTATTTCATAAACATTATATCTGAAAAATAAATGTCTTTTAAGAATATTTTTCCTATAGTTTAACTATCTTTATATTGTCAACCCTCTTTCTCTCCTTTCTCAGGGAAAGAAATGTCCTAGATCTTTTATGATTGATCACCCCACTGTGCTTTAGATCTCATATTGTCCTTTGAATTATCATTTTTTTCCCTTCTTTTGTCTTTACTCATTCCTCTATTCTAGCTAGTTCCCCAAATACTAAATATATGCAACAAACCACGGCCCAATATGGCTATGAATCGAACCACCCCAAAACGTAGTGGCTTAAAATCCATGAAGATGTAGATTTTGCTCATTAATCTGAAATTTGGACAAGGACCAGCATGACTAGCTCTCTTGTAATCCTCTCAGTATCAGTGGTGATGGTTCAAAGGTTGAAGACTAGAATCATCTGAAACTTGCTGTCTCACAGGTTGGGAGGTTGATGTGGGCTGAAATGTAGCTCAAGTTGTCAGCCTGAACACCTCTCCATGTGGCCTGAGTTTCTTCACAACATCGTGGCTGGATTAAGGGACAGCATCTCAGGAGAGAGGAATCCAGACAGAAACCAAATCACTTTAATGACCTTGCTTCCAAAATCACGGAGCATCACTTCCATGGCATTGTATTCATAGAGGCATCCAAGAAGACCTGCCCAATTTTCATTTCATTTAATTTTTACTTTATATTTGGGTATAGTTGATTTACAATGTTGCGTTAGTTTCAGGTGTACAGCAAAGTGGTTCAGTTATATGTATACGTATATCCATTCTTTTTCAGATTCTTTTCCTGTATATGTTATTACAGAATATTGAGTAGAGTTCCCTGTGCTATACAGTAGGTCCTTGTGGATTATCTATTTTATATATAGTAGTGTGTATATGTTAATCCCAAATTTCTAATTTATCCCTCCCCCACTATCTTTCCTCTTTGGTAACTGTAAGTTTGTTTTCAAAGCCTGTGAGTCTGTTTCTGATTTCCAAATAAGTTCATTTGTATTGTCTTTTTATATTTCACATATAAGTAATATCATGTGATATTTATCTTTCTCTGTCTGACTTACTTCACTTAGGATGATAATCTCTAGGTCCATCCATATTGCTGCAAATGGCATTATTTCATTCTTTTTTATGGATGAGTAATATTCCATTATATATATGTACCACATCTTCCTTACCCATTCTTCTGCCAGTGGACATTTAGGTTTCTTCCATGGCTATTGTAAATAGTGCTGCAATGAACATTGGGGTACATGTATTTTTTCGAATTATGGTTTCCTCTGGATATATGCCCAGGAGTGGGGTTGCTGGGTCATATGGTAGCTCTATTTTTAGTTTTTTAAAGAACCTCCATACTGTTCTCCGTGGTTGTACCAATTTATATTCCCACCAACAGTGTAGGAGGGTTCCCTTTTCTCCACACCCTTTCTAGCATTTATTGTTTGCAGATTTTTTGATGATGGCCATTCTGACCAGTGTGAGCTGATGCCTCATTGTAGTTTTGATTTGAATTTCTCTAATAATTAGCGATGTTGAGCATTTTTCAAGTGCCTCTTGGCCATCTCTGTGTCTTCTTTGGAGAAATGTCTATTTAGATCTTCTGCCCATTTTTTGATTGGGTTGTTTATTTTTTTGATATTGAGCTGCATGAGCTGTTTGTATATTTTGTAGATTAATCCCTTGTTGGTTGCATTGTTTGCAAATATTTTCTCCCATTCTGTGGGTTGTCTTTTTGTTTTGTTATGGTTTCCTTTGCTGTGCAAAAGCTTTTAAGTTTAATTAGGTCTCATTTGTTTATTTTTGTTTTTATTTTCATTACTCTAGGAGGGGGTCCAAAAAGATATTGCTGCAATTTATGTCAAAGCATATTCTGTCTAGGTTTTCCTCTAAGAGTTTTATAGTATCCAGTCTTACATTTAGGTCTTTCATCCATTTTGAGTTTATTTTTGTGTATGGTGTTAGAGAATGTTCTAATTTCATTCTTTTACATGTAGCTGTCCAGTTTTCCCAGCACCACTTATTGAAGGGACTGTCTTTTCTCCACTGTATATTCTTGCCTCCTTTGTTGTAGATTAATTGACCATAGGTGTGTGGGTTTATTTCTGGCCTTTCTATCCTGTTCCATTGATCTATATTTCTGTTTCTGTGTCAGTACCATACTGTTTTGATTACTGTGGCTTGGTAGTATAGTTTGAAGTCAGGGAGCCTGATTCCTCCAGCTTTGTTTTTCTTTCTCAGGATTGCTTTGGCTATTTGGGATCTTTTGTGTTTCCATACAAACATTAAAATTTTTTGTTCCAGTTCTGTGAAAACTGCCATTGGTAATTTAGTAGGGATTGCATTGAATCTGTAGATTGCCTTCAGTTGCATAGTCACTTTGGTAATATTGATTCTTCCAAACCAAGAACATGGTTTATCTTCCCATCTGTTTGTGTCATCTTCGATTTCTTTCATCAGTGTCTTATAGTTTTCAGAATACAGGTCTTTTGCCTCCTTAGGTAGGTTTATTCCTAGGTATTTATTTTTTTGATGTGATGGTAAGTGGGATTAGTTCTTAATTTCTCTTTCTGCTCTTTCCTTGTTAGTGTATAGAAATGAAAGAGATTACTGTGTATTAATTTTATATCCTGCAACTTTACAGAGCTCATAAATGAATTCAGTAAAGTTGCAAGACCTGCCCAGTTGTAATAGAAGGTTAAATAGATCTACCTCTTGATGGAGTACTGGCAATGTACTGAAAGAGCTTGAGAGAGAAGTACTGCTGTGGCCATATCTGCAAAATGCAGTCTTTCAGTCTGCCCATAAGAATTCACATTCCCCACATGTAATATGGGGAATGTGAATTCTCACTCTCCTCCAAGAACCCCCTAAAATCCCATTTTAGAATCAGACTCATGCTCAGATATCAGGATCTCTTCATCTAAATCAAGTATGGGTACTGATGAGGCCCCTCTGGTACATTTCTTCAAGTAAAGTCCCTTCAGTACAGTTCTCAATCTGAAGACCTGAGAACTAAAGAGCTATCTCTTCTTCTCCACTCCCAACATATAATTGTGAGACAGACCTTGATAACCACTATAGACACTTCCATCAGAAAAGGGGAAATGGGGCCTACAGTAGTCACTAATCCACAGAAATTCTGAAATCCAGCTGGATAACCCATTGCTAGTTCCTGGATTGGGCTCAGTACTACTGCCTGGAGATCCATCATAGCTCTTTGCTCTTTGGACTCTTGGGTCTGCTTTCTGGGACACCCTTCATTAATCCATAAAAAGTGGCTGGGATTTACCACTGAGTACTTTTCTCAATCTCCTTCTTGCCCATAGTAGTATGGGGATCCAAAGATCTCCTTTCATCTCCTTATCTGTCTTTGTTAGTTCAAGTCAGCAGTATTTCTAGTAGTAAAGCTCTCTTTAAACTTTGTGAATTTCCTATGACTGCTACTGGATTTTGGTCCACTAAACAAAAGGCACACCCACAAATCTAATCTAGATAAGTCGTTTTCTAACTTAGGCTTCCTGTAAGGTTGTTGATTGACATTAGCCCTAAGATTCTTAGATTCTTAGAGTCACCTTTGATTTGATCTCTGTTCTGAAACTCTTTCTATATTTGAGAATCATGTTGTGGTTCAGTCTTGTATTTTTAACTCAGTAAGTCTGGGCTCCTTCATATATTTTCTAAATTTTGTTAGAAAATAGAATTATTCCTTTTTAATCTATGTTTCTCTTCTCTCATTTTATAATATCAACAAGAAGCCAAGTGGACTTTCAGTATTTTTCCTGAAAACCTCCATATCATCTAATTTATCATCTATCTACAAATCATCTAATTTATCAGGAATTTTACTGTTTTCCATGTCATCACAAGCAATAGGGCTGCTAAATTTTCTGTTACTACATAACAAGAATTCCCTTACTTCCAGATACCCACAACATTTTTGTCACTTTTGTTTAAACCCTTACTAACAGCCTCCTCGGGGGCAATTAGGGTTTTTTTTAACAAATGTCCTTTAACAAAATGCTCTTCTCAAAGTTTTTCCAGCTTCTACCTACTGCTTGATCCCAAAGCAAGTTTTAGGTTTTGTTATAGCAGCATACCACCTCAAGTACCAAAATCTGTTCCTATAATTATGGTTGCATAACAAACCATCACCAAAACTTAGTTTTTTTATATATACATATGTAATATGTATATATAAATATTGCATAATATTGCCAAATCTGCAATTTGGGCAAGCTCAACAGAGATAGCTCATGTCTCTACTACTCAAAGGCTGGGAGCTGGAATCATCTATAAGGTATTCAACGACATGTTCAGAAGTTGATACTGGTTGTCACCCAAGATTTTTTAGTGGAGGCTATGTACATCTGACCACATCATATGGCTTGCATAGCCTCACACATGGTTGTTGCTTTGAAAGGCAAGCATTCCAAAATAGGTAGCCAAGCAGAAGCTAGATCTCCTTTATGACCTAGCCTTCAGAGATACTCATTGTCATTTCCTCCACATTCCACACATCATGCATCACAAAGGCCACATCAGTTTCAATGGCAGGAGAAATAGAGTCTGCTTCTTGATGGAAGAGTAGCAAAGTTTTGCAAGAGAATGTGGAACCAGAATTATTGCTCTCTATTATTCAAAAATACAGTCTTACAGTCTGCCACATATTATTACTATTTCCTTACCTTAAATTCCTATTTCAACTAACTGTAATCTTGCTTCTTATTCTTATCTTTAAAACAAAGAAACAAACTTGCACTCAGCTAAGAGGACCAATGATCTTCAGCCTTTCATAGAACTTAATGATTTTCAGTCTTCAAATTGTTTGATTTATATGCTTTATTTGACAATATTGGTAATCACCCAATTCATGAAATATATTCTCTATTGTCCTCTGCCTCTATACTGAGTATCATCTTTGATCATTTTCCTCGAACATTCTTTGTCAATAACTGATGCCTTTTTTTTTTTTTTTTTTTTTGGCCTGCTCCTTAAAAGTAGTTTTCTCCAAAAGTTGGACTTCAGTTCATTTCTCTTCTTATTCTGCATTTTCCTCTAAGCAAGCTTCTAAAAGTGAGTCTCCAGTATGTATTTCCACTTGCTCCTTCTTTCTTAAATTTGAGATTCCAATTTCCAACAATTTATAGGACATTTCAACATGAGAATTTCACAGCTACTTTATATTCAACATTTATAAAACCCAGGCTCCTTATCTTTACTCATAGAATGTAATCCTCTTCTCATATTTCCTAACTTGGCTAAAGCCTTTACTCTTCGCCAAATCCCAACATAAAAAACCTAGTCTTCTAACTTCTGCCTTCAACGGTACAAAGTGAAACACAGATTCATTTCTGTCCTATGGCTCACACACCCAGCTTGAGGACAGGGCCCTGTAGCATCTCGTTCAACCTATATCCAGGTAAATTTGCCACCTAGGTTGCACTAATCATCCAAACTATATCAGAGCCTAAAAATGCACTTTACACTCACATACCTTTGCTCACATTTTTACTCCTATTTTAAATTGTTCCCACTCATCATCAGTCTGGGAAGCATGAGTACTTCCTCCATTATTCCACAGATATCCCCTCTCTAACAAAACCCATTTGACTTCTCAATAACTTCTTAACAAAAATAACAACTTGCTCCTTTGTGGTCATACACTATTTTTGTGTCAGTCTCCACAAAACTGTGAGCTTCCTGTGGACAGGAACCATTTATTATTAATCTCTCACTCCTTTACATGTATAATTACAAGTCATCAATTTTCATCTAATTGACTTTTAAACAATCTACACTGTTACCTTAACTTTGACTTCTACAAATTACCTTGCTACACTTAACCCAGACTTTGGAATATTTTCTATTGAACAAAGTTTGAAGTAAATGTAATGGAAATATTTGACAACTGCCATAAGTGTTTTGGTAGCATTTCCATCTCTGTATGTTTAGCAGTGTTTGTGCAAAGATATGAGTATTTTATTGTGGTGGTTTTAAAACTGTGCTCCATGGAACCCCTCCATGGAAGAGTCTCAGTAGTTTCTCTGAGCAGGGTCTTGATTATGCAGAATCTAAGCACAGCCTTTCTTACCTGCCAACCCACCAGAACAATTTTACAGATTAGACTTTTGGACACATCTTTATTTTAGAAAGGTTTCTATTACTGAAATATTTGAAAGCACTGTTTATTGATTTTTGCCTTTATTCTTTTTGTTTTCTTAAAGAGCTAAACTGGACAAAAAGGACTAATAGTACTGAAAGGAATGGTTAGCCTCATAATTTACAGATAATTTGTTAGACATTAAAACATCTCAGTTGGCTGTCCCAGAACTTAAAGCTGTTGAATATATGTACAACTATGACAAAAGAGAACAGAATTTAAGAATATAAAATAAATTGCAGAGATTTTTCTGAAAAGCAAACTATATCAATAATTAGAGATTTTATAACATTTTATCACTGTGGAAAAGAAATCTGCACTTATAAATATCATATACTGTTTGATTTTCACATCTCTGACTTTAACTTTTCGGGAATATATTTTTGTATAAGTATGGAAGACGTCCTCCATTCATAAGTGATTGATTAGTTGAATTGAAACGATGAAAGTTCTGTTTCAAGATTATGTGTCCTCTATGATAACACATTAATATCACTTGTAAAATCCATGGACTTTTAGGAATCTTATGAGAGGGTCTACATTTCATTGTGCCTTAACCGACCCACCCATCTTCTATACTTTATTTCCCCAGGCATGGGAATGGGACTTTGCAGACCAAATTTCTCTTTTGCCAACTGGCCCTCCCTTAGGCTGCTAATCATGAGTGCCTGAGGGAACCTACAGGAGAAAAAGAGAGAGTGGGGCATCATTCTCTCCTGTTTGCTTTCAGCTACTCTCAACAACACCCAGCAGAGCTTCTTTACCCTGACCGACAATCACAGAGTGCTCCAGTAGCAGTAACTGATTTCAGTTTGCAGTTGTTCCAACACTTCCAGAAATAACCTCATCAAACCCTCCAGAGACGGTGACATCAGTTGCCTGATACCCGCTCCTTGAATTGAATTGGGTACCAGCCTCACACAATCTCTCTTCCCAGCTCAGAGACCCCACACCATCGAAGTAACACAACCTCCTCAAGCAACTGAGTTATGGCTTCTCCAAGACTCAAGTTTCAATAATACTAACCTCTTTCTTTTGTTCACCTAGTCCTAGGGGTGAAAGCTGCTTCTTATGGTTACCTCTTACCTCTTTGTTTTCTAGAAAGCAAGGAGGTAATGTTACTTTATTTTTCCTTTGTATATTATAGGCATTAATAGGAATATGTTGGATAAAACAAAATAGTATACTGTTTTTATATTATTTATATTTTCCTCCAAAGTTATCTACAGTAGTTTTGTTTAACACATTTATATATTCATACATTTTAACCTTGCCAATGTTAAAATTCCTAAAATTTTAACTCTAGTTCATAAAACTAACTTATTGTCCTCAAATAACCTCATTTTCTATGCTAATTCTTTCCTCTGTCTCTTTTGCCTAAGGAGAGTCAAACTCTCCCTGGGGCGATAGGGCATTTGTCCAGTGATGTGTAGAGTAAACTGTACCTTCCAATGTCTTAGAGACATTCCTGAGAAGAAGAGAGAATGATGACCTCCATTTTGTATAATGTTTCCAGAAACTTTGCTCATTTATTTCCATCTGTTTGTCAGAGCTAGGTCAACACTAAAGACACTCCCTCTCACCCTTTTTTTTTTTTTTTTCTTTTTTTGTAAAAAGGAAGAAAGGGAAACAAATATTTAGTGAAACACAGACTGGGACATTCAAGAAAAAGTGATCCTATTGATAATAGGAACCTTAGCAGCCATAGCTGTTTCACTATCAAATACATAGCAGTCACTCAAATCACAATTATATAAATGTTTTAAGTTTTCCTTGTAGAATGAACTTTTAATGTTGGCAGGCGCTTGAATCAGGCATGAATTTCCAAGGAAAATATTTAGAGTACCTTTGGATGCACTTGAATACAGAAAGAAAGGCTGTTTTATCAACATATACACACTACTATATATAAAATAGATAACCAACAAGGACCTACTGTATAGCACAGGGAAGTATACTCAATATTTTATAATAACCCATAAGAGAAAAGAATCTGAAAAAGAATATATATATTATATACATATATATATATATACTATGTATGTATGTATAACCAATCACTGTGCTGTACCCCTGAAACTAACACAAAATTTGAAAAAAATTTGAAACAAGTTGTAGAAACTTCACTCTGTTTGAAATTACATAGAAATTGTAAGAAAAGAAAGATAAGGTGGATATTGAAAAGTGGAAAAAGTAGAATTTGAACATAAAATTATAGTCTGAAAAGTTGGAAGGGTATAAGGCAGCAGGTAAGTTTTAACTTATCTATTGTAAATTTAACACGTGAATCTTATCTTTTTAGGAGGATACATTGCAAGAGAGTATAGACAGCATTTCTGAAACATGACAGTGAGTTACAGCCCAGGATGGTGAGGTAGCAGACAGGAAGAAGTAGAAGCAGATTTTCTGGTATGTTCCTCATGGTTTGGTAATATGAGTGACAGTGGAGTAGAGAAAAGATGAACAGAGTAGAGGTCTCACGTCTTTTATTTCTATAACATTTTCAGTATATATGCTTCTGATTTTTTAAAATACAAACCATCAAACACAGCTAGTGCCATGTACTCCAAATTTACTTTGGCTATGACTTAAGGTTAACAATAGCAAAGAATGGAGTTTGAGTGACTATTCTTTTGCATGTGATTTTAAGGTTATGAAAAATATGAGGTCAAAAAGTCCTTATCCATTAGTTCTGAAAATGCCCTCATTTGACCGTGATTGACAATTTTTGACAATGATTGACGGACTCTGATAAGCCGTGATAAAAAATGACAGCCTTGAGTATTTTGAACAAGTTACATTTTAAAGGAATTAAGTTGCTAATGGATTAACGGTGGTCAATGAAGAAGGAGCGGGCCATTACTTTTTATGGATTACAGGATTATCATTCCTTATAGAACATTGACAGTCATTCTCACAAGTCCTTCCTGAGATTCCAATGCAACAGAATTCTCTTTCAGATAAGATTTTCCTTTATATGAAGCCCAAGTTAACCTGTTAGTTCACTCACTGTGATTTAGGATGTTGATAATTCACTGCAGAACACTGAGGTCCTCTTTTCATAGTCTAATATCATCTTTCTGAATACACACATAGTACTTTTTCTCAAATTCATGAAAAATGACAGGACAATTAAAACAAAAATCATATCCAGATATCACACTCCCTCTGGACTCAGATTCACATTATTATTATAATTCTGACTAGTTTTCTAATGAGTTAACAAATTCTTTGGTGTTGTAGCATAAAGTTAATGTACCCATTTTTAGTTCTTAAAGAAAATCAAGCTTCTACTATGAGCTTCATTCATCTAGGCTCTTATCTAGGAAAAAAGGATGATTTTTGAGGTATCTAATGCACGTAAGAGTCAAGCCAAGTATCCTTTCAACAAATCTCTCAGTAAAATTTTGTCCCCTAAGAAAATGCTTTTTCTTAAAATTCTCCATTTTTGTCAATAGTATTAATATACTTTAAATAAATAATTATCAGCATTTATTCATCTTGTTTTTTCACTCTCTACACCCAGTTCCAGTTTGTTTCTAAATATTGCTAATTTTCTTTCTATAACATTATTCTTCATTTTCTTCTAATTTCCACAGTCATCACCTTTTCTGCTGTTCATATCATCAAGACTAGATAATACAATGGCCTCCACTAGGTCCAAAACCAAATTGTCACCAATGCAAAATAAGGAAATCATGCTTAACAGCAGTAACATATATGGAAAAGCACAGGAGTAGTGGTTGACAATACATTTAATGTTGAGCAAAAAGCTTATTATCCCGGGTTGCATATTAGAAAGACAAGCATTAAGATTTGAGTTTAGGACAATATGATATAACGGGCTTTGGGATTTCATGATCTAGATTTGAATCTTGATTGTGTGATCTTAACTCACAGTTAGATTTCTCATCTGCAGAATGGAGATAATAATAATAACTATCATTTATTGTGTGTTTATCATGAGCCAGGCAATAAGTGCTTTATATGTCTCACTTCATTTAACCTTCATAGTAACCCTGCTAAATAAATAGCATTATTATCCTCACATTACAGGGGAAAATATTAAGTCCCAAGATGGCAAATTAATTTTTTCCAGTATCACAAAAGTAATATGTGACAGAACATGAATTCTAAGCTCTGGTCCCTGATATCAGAGCCTGTGGTTTCATCACTGAGACTTGAGTGAGATTATGTATGTTCACAACTGACATGGGTCAGGTACATGGTAATTGTTTAGCAAATGTTGGCTTCATTTCCTTGTAATTTTGTGACAGGGGAGAACGTTTTGTGTTCTATTACAAGTTAATCACTAAAGGAATGTTGCCTATAAGCTTAAATTATACATAATGGCCCGTCTCTGGGAACCCTGCTTCCCAGGTAATGAGCATTAAGTTAAAATACCTTTGGAAGGTAGAATACCTTTGGAAGGAAGAAATTAACACATCCCCTCCAGAGGCTGATGGGAACCAGGAAGTGTTTGACTTTCCTCCCTCCCCTTTTAGTATAAAAGGAGCCTGAATTCTAACTCAGGCAAGATGGTTCCTTGGGGCACGAGCCCACCATCTTCTTGGTTATCTGGCTTTCTGAATAAAGTCGTTATTCCTCACCCCAACAACTCGTCTCTTGATTATTGGCCTGTCATGTGGCAAGCTTAGACTCGGTAACAATTTCATTATATAGTGTGCTTGTTGGAACATACTTTAGCTACTAGGTTCATTTCAAGCTTCCACATTAAGAATGCGTTGTCAACTGAAGTGAGTTAAACCCTTTGAAGAATGAGTAGGAAATTGAAATGCATCATACGTAGCCCCAGTAAAGTGTTGGGCATGTTCAGTCTGAAGGAAAAAGGACACTGAAAGCACATGATACCTTACTTCAAGGTAAAAAGAAAGAGAGACGAAGAGACAGAGAGAGAGAGAGAGAGAGAGAGAGAGAGTGTGTGTGTGTGTGTGTGTGTGTGTTGTATATGACCCCAACAGAATAGAACTTGATGGATGAATAAAATATTTATCTTAAATCAATTTTAAATAAATGGGAAAGTTCTTTCTAGTAAACAGAATTGCCCAAGGGTGGATGGACTGCCTCAGGAAAAAATAATCCGATTGTTTTCTGAAACACAAAAAGCATACTACACCTGGCCTTGGTTACATTCAGAGTCTTTGGCTAGTATCATCTTTTTATGAGATTGCTGGTTGAATACTTGAGCTCAATTATATCACCATGCTTTCCATGCTTTGTCAAGCTCTACCCAGGGCCCAAACGTGACAGCCCTCAGCCACTTGTCTTACGGGTACCCTATCATCCTCTCATCTTCACAGTTTTGGTGTCCCATCACTCTCCTAATTGTTTCCCCACTGCTACATCTTTTGTCAACACTTTCCATTTGTTTACCAGAAACTCTGATCCATTATTAACAAACTACTGTATACCATCATTCTCTTCACCCAGTGCCCTATTTGCCTACTTGTCTACAAAAGTCTGACATTCCCATGAATCAAACCTTCCCCCTGTTTCACGCCCCTGTGTCAGCAGCCCATTCTCCCCCATCCTTGTACCACAGGGTCAAGACATGGGTTTAGCTTCTTGATCTTCGGGGCCATTCCAAACAATTACCCTTTAATTCCCCACAAGCATGTCTTCAAGGCTCCTGTCATGTAGCCATGTAGCCCTCTGTCTATCCTTGGTGTTTTCTTAAAATCTCCACATTTTTTGAGAATTTTGCTATTTTTCTCACTAGTTGACTAGACAGATTGTAATATATACATTATTGAGTAATCCATGCTTTGTGGACTAGCCCTTCAGTTCCTTGATCTTCATAGCTCCAGGTTCCTTTTCTTCTGCTGTCTTTCAGAAATGTATTTCCAAGATTACACTCTAGATAATTCTCACAGCTGTCATTGAGCCTGACATATACCAAAAAATGTATCTGGTTAATACATTATCCCTTTGTGTTACCCTACCCAGATTCACTGTTGGAATTGAAACTTGAACATCTCACTTCAAACATCTCAATTTATCTGATTCAAATCTCCTATGTTTTTCTCTTACTCTTTTTTTTTATAATTATTTTATCCATGTATTGTTGGTATATCAATAATTTTTTAAAAATTTATTTATTCATATTCACCCTTGGCTGTGTTGGGTCCTCGTTTCCGTGAGAGGACTTTCTCTAGTTGCAGCAAGCGGGGGCCACTCTTCATCGCGGTGCGCGGGCCTCTCACTGTCATGGCCTCTCACTGTCATGGCCTCTCCCGCCAGGCTCCAGACGCGCAGGCTCAGTAGTCGTGGCTCACGGGCTCAGTCGCTCCGCGGCATGTGGGATCCTCCCAGACCAGGGCTCGAACCCGTGTCCCCTGCACTGGCAGGCAGATTCTCAACCACTGCGCCACCAGGGAAGCCCTCTCTTACTCTTTACAACCTCTTTCTCTGATCCTCCTGGACAACTTCTGTCTCCCATCTGAACTTTACCTCCTTCCCTAGGTGCTTTAGATTCCATGACCCATCTTTTCAGTTGCTTAGTTGCTTTTATTCTTTTGTTTCTTACTCTCATTCTTTCATCTTATGCTGAAAAAATTCAGCTTCTGGAAAGACTCAAGCCCTTCCCATCTTAAAACAATGTCACCCTTGAACAAACATTCTCCTCTAGCCACCATTACTGGTTCCCTTTGTAGGTAAAAGTCTTGAAACTTCTTGAAAAAACCCTACAGTTGGTATTTCCACTTCCTTTCCTGGCTCCCGCCCCCGCTTCACTGAATCTACTTGCACTGATATCTACATTGCCCTCAGTGTTACCAGATACAGTGAAGTATTTGCTGTGTTCATCTCACTTCATCTCTCTATGGCAATTATTATGTTGAACACACATTCCTTCCTGAAATCCTCGTCCCTCTGAGCTTCTGTGACCCTTCTCTCCTAGAGTCCCTCCTTTCTCTCTGTTTTTCTTCTTCTATCATCTTCCGGTACTCTTGTTTCTCCACCTAGATTTAATATATTATATACTGTCCCTAAAAGACCTTAGGCAAATTCAAAACATTCAGCTACCACACATGCACTGGTAATTCTCAATTTCCAGGCAAGGAATAGCAGAATCAGAGCGCCACCCTTCTGGATCAGACTGCCTTGTAAACATCTCCACATGTCAGAACCTCACGCCGCTGCCTAAACTCAACTTTTCATCCTCTACTGGAAACTTCTTCTCCTCCTTTACTGCCCAGCTCAGGGTCTGGCACCATGTTGTCCCGGTCAGAAACGTGAGTCATTTTGCATTTCTCTCTTTCTTCTCCCCGCATCTACTCTGTCACAAGGTATTATTTCATTTATTCAAAAACATTTTATCAAGCACTTGTTGTATACTATGACAGAAGAAAGATGCATAGAAAGGGAATTAGACAATAATGCACATGCGATGTTATGAAAAGGCATGTAAGCTCAGAGAGTCAGATTGAGCAGGCTTGCTTCATATCTCCAAGCCCATCTTTGTCCTCTCCTTTCCTTTTCCACAGTCACTCCTGCTTTTCTTCTACTTCGCTGCAGTTCTATGCAGTCTGGACCCTTTCATCTGTCTTCTTCACTGTTGTCAGAGTGACCTTTACAAAATGCCATTTGATCATGTCACTGGCTGACTTTCAAACCTTAAGTGGTTCTCAAGGCTGTCATGCTGTAGTTCACAGTTCACGGCTGAACATCCGTGGAGTTCAGCCCTTCACATTTAGGTCCCAGACTTGTTTCCAACCTCATCTTGGGCCATTGCTTCACTTGTTTTCAGGTCTTCCTCACATGGTGTCTTTCACCTGGAGCGTGTGAGGTTGTTTCATATCTCTGCACCTTTCACTTATTATTGCCTTTTCCTAGAATACACTTTCCCTTATTATACTCATCCAGCTAATTTCCAGGATGTCTTTCCTGATGAACACTACCTCAAGCCTTATCTATCCTTCCTTTGCTTCCATATCTCCTTTTGCATACAACTCTGATGGCAATTATCAATTCATTCACCAAGTATTTATTGAGCACCATATATCATGCTTTAATTTACCTGTCTTTTTTCTACACCACACTGTAAGTTCCCTGAGTGGAAAGATTATATCTTATTTTAGGGTGGAGTCCCAGAACCTAGTATAGGTATATAAAGAGATGGCATGCAATAAATATATGTTAAATGAGGGGGTTCCCATCACAAGAGTCACTGAAAGAAGTATATTGTATTAATGGAATTTATTGGGAGACCCGTCACTAGTTACTAGGATCTCTGGTCCTAGAACCAGGCTGTTTATATGAATCACAGGTTTAACACATTAGCTCTGTGTCCTTGGAGAGTTTAATCTCCACTCCTATAAATGTAGATAATAGTAGTCTCTACCTTACAGAATTGTTAGACGATGACATTAATTCATACACATATATATAATGCACTTAAAACAGGGTCTGGCCATAGTAAGAATTCAATAAATATCAGAAATAGTTGTAACCAGAGGTCCAACACCCACAAAGTTTCTACTTCATTATTAGACATCAGGCTTCAGAACCAGACATCTTGTTGATTTAGCTGATCTTCAACATTCCTTCAAACTCTAAGGTTCTAGGTATGCATGATAACCATCATGCATTTCATGTAGTATTTGAATAATGTCATACAGAGTGAAGTAAGTCAGAAAGAGAAAAACAAATACCGAATGCTAATGCACATGTATGGAATTTTAAAAAGCGGTACTGATGAACATAGTGGCAGGGCAGGAATAAAGACGCAGACGTAGAGAACGGACTTGAGGCCATGGGGGGGAGGGGAAGCTGGGATGAAGTGAGGGAGTAGCATTGACATATATACACTACCAAATGTCAAATGGATGGCTAGTGGGAAGCTGCTGCATAGCACAGGGAGATCAACTCGGTGCTTTGTGCTGGCCTAGAGGGGTGGGTTAGGGAGGATGGAGGGAGGCTCAAGAGGGAGGGGATAAGGGGATACAAGTATACATATAGCTGATTCACTTTGTTGTACAGCAGAAACTAACACAACATTGTAAAGCATTTATACTCTAATAAAGATGTGAAAAATAAATAAATTAAAAACTATAACGTTCATTGTAAATAATACCAAATTCTTTTTGGTGGAACAGTGGGAGAACTGAAAGTAAGCTAGAGCTGATACATGCCAATTACAATTAATTACAGAAATTAATTTAATAGTTAGTCTGACCTCATTCCCTACTGACTTATCTCCTCATTCCCTATTGAGTTTATGATTTATAGGAAAATTATAAATCAATTTTTTCAAAGCCTGATAGCATGTGGAAAATTCAGGTATGATCCAGGTAGGTCTCTATGACCTAGGTATGACTCTAGAAGCAGGAAGAATCTTAAGACAGTGTTATAACTTGATGCCTGATGAATAGTTGAACAAGTATTCCTAATATTCTTTCTGCATTTCAAGAGTACTAAATAAATAATCATTAAAATTTGTGTTATCCCTTCATCTTTGCTTTCTCTTTCTCTCATCTTTGCTTTCTCTCAAGAATTTAGTTTGTTCCCTTTACTACATTGACTGTTTGTGCTAAGCTTACCATCCCAAAACATTCTACCAGCTCCAATAAACCAACTCAAATGCACCACAAAAATACCTAAAAACTTGCAATATCTTGATTGATGATGAGTAGGCCTTGAATAGAGATGCGGAGCGTGGAAATTCAACAGTTAAATATTATATATATTAGTATAAAATTTGAATATTCAGGACTTCCCTGGTGGCACAGCGGTTAGGAATCCACCTGCCAATGCAGGGGACACAGGTTCGAGCCCTGGTCCAGGAATCCCACATGCCATGGAGCAACTAAGCCCGTGCGCCACAACTACTGAGCCTGCATTAGAGCCCGTGAACCACAACTACTGAGCCTGCGTGCCACCACTACTGAAGCCCGTGCGCCTAGAGCCCATGCTCCACAACAAAGAGAAGCCACTGCAATGAGAAGCATGTGCACTGAAACGAAGAGTAGCCCCGCTCACTGAAACTAGAGAAAGCCCGTGTGCAGCAACAAAGACCCATGCAGCCAAAAATACATGATTTTTTTAAATTTGAATATTCAAATATCCTAACCATCTACAAAAGGTTTTATCATTATTCTGGTTATAGAATTTTCTGTTTTTAGATTTATTAATTCATTCAATAATGGTTTTTGGGTTTTCAGTTACTACCTGATATATGCCAGACACCATTTTACTACTGGGGATACAACATGGTACGACAGAGGCAACAATTCTTACCTTCATGGTGCTTAAATACATAAGTATACAAACATATAAATATATAAATATATGTTCTTTATATATCCTATAATATATGACAAATTAGTAAGAGAAAAGATGAGCTAATAAAATATAGCATCAGGATTTAAACTGACAATTCACACAAAAACATAATAAGCATGTGAGAAATATTTCAGTAATCAAATGGAAATTTTAAAAAATGAAATACAAATTTCCACTTTCAAATCAGCAAAACATATATGCATATATACATACATATATATGCTTTGCTGTAGTTTGTGAAAAAATATTGACAATATATAGAAAGACTTAAAAACATGCATATTCCTTGATTCAGAAATTCTTGAACTGAGAATAAGACATAAGAATTTTTTATATTAAATTTGTTATTTTTATTTATTTATTTGCTTGTGCTGGGTCTTTGTTGTTGCGTGTGGACTCCTTAGCTGTGGCATGCGAACTCTTAGTTGCAGCATGCATGTGGGATCTAATTCCCTGGCCGGGGATCAAACCCAGGCCCCCTGCACTGGGAGCGTGGAGTCTTAGCCACTGTGCCACCAGGGAAGTCCTGAATTTGTTATTTTTAAATTTGTTTGTTACTACCTTTTTTATTTTTTCTTCCAGTTTTATTGAGATATAGCTGGCATACAACACTGTATAAGTTTAAGGTGCACAGCATAATGATTACATACATCATGAAATGTTTATCACAGTAAGTTTGGTGAACATCCATCATCTCACATAGATATAAAATTAAGCAAATAAAAAATTTTTTCTTGTAGTGAGAACTCTTGGCTTTACTCTCAACAATTTTCATACATAACGTACAGCAGTGATAGTTATATTTATCACATTGTACATTACATCTCTTGTACTTATTTAGCTTATAACTGAAAGTACATACATTTTGACTGCCTTCAGCCAATTCCCCCTACCCTCACGCCCCAACTCTGGTAACCACAAATCCGATCTCTTTTCTGTGAGTTTGTTTGTTTGTTTGTCAAGTATTAATATAATTGACCTATAACACTATGATAGCTCCTGTTATACAACATAGTGATTTACTATTTCTATATATTTCAAAATGATCACCACTGTAAGTCTAGTTATATGTCACCATACAAAGATATTACATAGTTATTGATTATATTACCCACTCTGTATTTTTCATACCCACGATTCACTGATTTTGCAACTGGAAGTATGTACCTCTTAATCTCCCTCAACTATTTCTTTCCTCCCCTCATGCCTCTCCCCTTTGGCAATCACCTGTTTATTCTCTGGGCCTTGCAGTCTGTCTGTCACTAGATCCAACACTCTTAACTAGCCATTGTCCTAAGTTGCCTCTCCATGAAAGAATACAAGAATGTTCCTTGAAACATTGTAACAGCAAAAGAAAGCAGAAAGGAAATTGTATACTCAACAGTAGCAGGTGAGTTAAATAAATTATGACTTATCCATACACAATGGAAGACTAGTCAGCTTTTAAAATGTTTTGTATTATACTTGTTGACAGGATATATTGTTGTATTTTTTTTAAGTGTACTCAAAAATATGCTTTCAGTGGGATTCCATTATGAGGATAGTGAGATTTTAACCTTTTTGTTTTGTTTTATTTGCTTTTACTTATTTTTCCTCAACGAAAATAACTTGCTTTCATAATAATAATAATAATATATTATTATATACTTATAACGTGTAGTCCATGCCTGGCTTTTACAGTTAAGATTCTGGTGCCAAAACTGGGCAATAATACTATGTTATATACAGAAGTCTGTCTTATTAAAGCTTTCAGACTGGAGGTGTTACATTTTTAACATGAATTAATAATGTAAATATCTTATATATATTTTAAAGGGTCTGAAAGAGAAGTACCTTTCTAAACATACCTACGTAGTTTGCTGGCAAAAATTCCTAAAATATCTTTTACCCATTAAAATCTTAAGAGGACTACACAAATTAAATTAGTGCCTGGACTGCAAAAAGCCATAATGAACTTAATATTATTGCTTTCCAAAATATAGACCAATTCTTTTTTTTTTTTTTTTTTTTTTTTTTTTTTTTTTAAAATAGAGCAGTATTTTTTTTTTTTTTAAAGGATTTTCTTATTTATTTATTTATTTATTTATTTATTTATTTATTTTTGGCTGTGTTGGGTCTTCGGTTCGTGCGAGGGCTTTCTCCAGTTGCGGCAAGCGGGGGCCACTCTTCATCGCGGTGCGGGGACCGCTCTTCATCGCGGTGCGCGGGCCTTTCTCTATCGCGGCCCCTCCCGTCGCGGGGCACAGGCTCCAGACGCGCAGGCTCAGCAATTGTGGCTCACGGGCCCAGCTGCTCCGTGGCATGTGGGATCTTCCCAGACCAGGGCTCGAACCCGTGTCCCCTGCATTAGCAGGCAGATTCTCAACCACTGCGCCACCAGGGAAGCCCTAGACCAATTCTTAATAGACTATTTTACAATAGGAAGTGCCTTTGGGGGTCAGTATAACAAAATTAAGATCAGTTTATAAAGCCTTACAAAAGGTCTGGTGGCAGCATTAAAATGTCCAGTGTAATTATTTGTAAGTTCTTTTACTGACACATCATTTTCCTTCCCAGGCATGGTTTGTAATGAAGTGGACTGACAGATCTCTGACTTTTCTTCCAGAAATTGCATTTGTATTGTGCTATTTTCCTAATATATAAAGGCTACTTAGATTTATCTTAGTCAAAGTCAAACTTAAAGTTGTTAGAGCTGAGATGGGAGACTGTTCAAAGTTTGTCTTCAGTTATTTAATCTGAAATTAGTTATTGAGGCAAATTCAAAGATAGCCATCATGCTGTCGGCTCCAATGGGCAGGAGACCCTTCAGTGGCTTATTCTTCTTTATTTTTATTTATTTATTTACTTATGGCTGTGTTGGGTCTTCGTTTCTGTGCGAGGGCTTCCTCCCGCCACGGCAAGCGGGGGCCACCCTTCATCGCGGTGCGCGGGCCCCCCACCATCGCGGCCTCTCCCGTTGCGGAGCACAGGCTCCAGACGCGCAGGCTCAGCAATTGTGGCTCAGGGGCCCAGCCGCTCCGCGGCACGCGGGATCCTCCCGGACCAGGGCCCGAACCCGCGTGCCCTGCATCGGCAGGCAGACTCCCAACCGCTGCGCCACCAGGGAAGCCCAATATTCTTCTTAATAGTCTTCTCTACACAGTCCAGATTGAGACCCCTGCTACCCAAGGTGGAGTTTGCCAGTCCATCTCTTTACATCTTCAGGAGTTTGGTTTCTGGTTGGTCTCAGTTCTCAAATCTAGTGTCCTTCTTACCTTCCCCTTAATGTTCAAGGCTGGCTAAAGCAGATGCTACTTTTATCACATGGTGTAGTCTAATGCAGAGATTGGTCAAACAATTTTGAACATGTAAGGGCATATGTATAGCATCAAAAAATTGAAAATAAAATGACATTGAGATTTAATAACCAGGTCCTTTAGAAATACACCTCTGTGACTTCCCTGGTGGCACAGTGGTTAAGAATCTGCCTGCCAATGCAGGGCACACGGGTTCGAGCCCTGGTCCGGGAAGATCCCACATGCCATGGAGCAACTAAGCCCCGTGGGCCACAACTACTGAGCCTGCACTCTAGAGCCCGCAAGCCACAACTACTGAGCCTGCGTGCCACAACTACTGAAGCCCGCGAGCCTAGAGCCCATGCTCTGCAACAAGAGAAGCCACCGCAATGAGAAGCCGGTGCACTGCAACAAAGAGTAGGCCCCCGCTCGCTGCAACTAGAGAAAGCCTATGCGCAGCAACGAAGACCCAACGCAGCCAAAAATAAATAAATAAATTTATTTTTAAAAAAAGAAAAGAAATACACCTTGGGTTTTTTCTACAGTGAATTTTATTAAAGACAATAAACACCCTCTTCAGTGCTTTGTTTTTTTTTTTTTTTTTTTTTTTTTTCAGTGCTTTGTTTTTAAAAATAAGTCATATTACTATGCCTCAGAATGATTTGTATCAGTAAATATAATGTTTATAATTAAATACAGAAATATTTATGAAAATGCTTTTTTTAAAAAAATTATTTATTTATTTATTTTTGGCTGTGTTGGGTCTTCGTTTCTGTGCAAGGGCTTTCTCTGGTTGCGGCAAGCAGGGGCCACTCTTCATCGCGGTGCGCGGGCGTCTCACTATCGCGGCCTCTCTTGTTGCGGAGCACAGGCTCCAGACGCGCAGGCTCAGTAATTGTGGCTCACGGGCCTAGTCGCTCCGCGGCATGTGGGATCCTCCCAGACCAGGGCTCGAACCCGTGTCCCCTGCATTGGCAGGCAGATTCTCAACCGCTGCGCCCCCAGGGAAGCCCGAAAATGCATTTTATATTCTGAGTTGTTTCATATTTGTAAGCAAAATATCTTGAGGATGTCTGGGTAGTTCCATATTCATTGTCATAGCAGTGCTCACCAAGATTTGGAATTGATTTCTTGTTAAGACAAGACTTTCTAAGAGAAAGTCTAAAAGAAAATTTATTCCTAAAGTAGGATAAGAAAGACCTCTGATTTATAGGGAAACTACTGGAAGAGTTGACCTGAGTTATGAGAAGGTCTGAGGATGTGTGGAGGCTATTGATCAGAACTGATATCAGTTTTCAATATTAGACATCTTTTCTGCTGGCCCTCGAAGTGAAAACTTTTCCCTGGTCTTGAGATCTGCCTGTTGCTATGCTTGGGTAGAAGAAATAATTACTTTTGAGAACAGCTCTTTTACAACTTCTGACCAAATTTTTTGTTCCTTCTATGACTTCTATGTTGATTACTCTATTTTCCAACTCTTAAAAATAAAAGATCAATGATAATATTTCTCTTCTCTCCATTGGTATGTGGCTAGCCTTCCAAAGAAAAAACTGTCTCCCATTAGTAAAAGGTATATTTAGAGAGAAGTTGGATTCTTTTTTATTTTTACTTGAAAAAACTGTGTATCAAAAGAGTAAAAGTTATGGTCAACTTTCAGTGCTAAAACAGATATCGCTAGAAAAGAAAAGCATACATTTTAATATAATCACAAGAACCCAGTCTGTCAAAAAAATTCCTAAATTTCATCATGGGCTGTTTCTCACACGTCAATTCATGGATGAAGGGTACATTGTACATAAATAGTCCATGCTGAGTGAAGCAGTTAATTAACAATAGTAACCCACTTAATATTAGTCAAAGGAGTAGCTTCCCACAGGAAGGATTGTACTGGACTTGAAGTCATCACTCGAGTTATTTAAATTGACATTGGGTAAAGCATCAGAGGACAGACAGTAGAGAATACACCTTCACTGGCAGAAAGAAGGAGTGGAGAGAAGGCATAAGAAAAATAAAGACAGATTAAACTTACTGAGAGGTTTATGGTATGAAATTTATTTTTCTGATTCTTTGAAAAGAAAATTTAAATGATATATAATTTTATGCTTCTGTACTTTTATTGTTGCCTAGTATTACCTAATTTTTATTTAAATGAAATACATGAGGCAAATAACTTGTGGGAGAAATTTGTTATGGTCTGGCAGCTCAATCTGCTTGAATGTTTTGAGATCTTCTACCTGAGATGTGTACATAAAACTTAACTGTACATGTAAATATTATAAATAATGTTTTATCCAATTTACTGTTATTAAAGATTCCCTTAAGATTTAAGAGTTTAATCACTGTACTTCTCCTCCACCATTATGGTGTGCCTCACATCAATTACTTAATTCTAGGCATAGATTTCTATTCTTAGAAGCTTTATTGAAGTCCCCTAGTCAAAAAAAAAATCCATATTGGAATGTTAGTGGTAAACCTCAGTTGCATAAATAATGGTGATCCTGTGCAATGAATAATTTAGTCACACTTTAAAAATAATTCATCAGCAACATTTGAATAGGAAACAGGATGAAGTACTAGCATATGACTGCTATCCAGATATTACTACGTGCAGAATGTTGCATTTTATGACATCACTTTGTTAAACTATGCTTCCTTGTCCTTATGGGCTCCATCAAAAATCAATAGTTTTAGAAAGCCATAGTACTGTCATCCCACTCAAGCTTGAACAGGTGAAATTTGAATAAATGTAGTTCAATCAGTGATCTGTTACCAGCAGCTAAATCTAGAACCTGGGTACAGTGAGTGACAAGATTATAGCCAGTTCCCAATCTGCTAGTTAACCATTATCTTTCTAGTATAAATCCGGCACCACCTTTGAGTTTATGCATCTGTCCTCCTCTAGTTTGATATCTAACTCAGTGGTTCTCAATTAGGGGTGACTGTGCACACACACACACACACACACACCCCACCTCCCACCTCATCCCTGGGTTACATTTGGCAATGCCTGGAGGCATTTTTAGTTGTCACTTTGGGTGGGAGAGTATCTAGCGGCTAGAGGTCACAGATGTTGCTATATAGTCTACAAAGCACAGGACAACCCTCACAGTGAACATCTTCTGACCCAAAATGCACATAAGTGCCTACGATGAGAGGCCCTTGTGACTTACTCAAGGGTCCTCATCCCTCATTAGAGACAAAACCCTGGATGGTTTTAGGGTTCCATCCGACTTGTTTTAAGCTATGAGAAAATATTTAGGGAACAAAAGTTTTGCAAAAACCCTTCCATTCTAGATTAGTCCGTATAAACTCGGAGCCTAAGAAGGACGTGGCAGGTAATACATACGAGTTAGGCAGTCAGGGTCCTGTGTGCCACGTGCTGCCGGTTTTAAGGGAGCAGCCCCTGTCCAGCTCCAGGAACTTGAAGCCAGGAAGGAGCAAAGGTTTACTGGTATCAGAGCTGCTAATAAAAATTAATTCTCTTTTAAAAAGAGAAGCCAGAAATCTAGTTTTTTTAAAATGTGAAGTCCCCTATATTTTAAATGTTTTTGGTTCTATTTTTAACAGACCAGGAAGGCCAAACAAAATACACCTGGGGATCAAATTTAGTCTTCTCACCTTCAGTTTTTTTACCTCTCTTCCCAGTTCTGATTTTCATGGGTGTATTCATTCATTCATTCCGTTCACTTAACAGACACTAACTGAGAATCTATTATGTTGATGGTGGGAAAATAACAGGGATTATACAGGAGCACACAGAATTCTTCACTTTTCTGAAGTGGTGAGTTTATTGTTCACTGTCTATCCTTCACTGAGGATCAAGCTGACTCTTTTATGATTCTTAGTAATGTGTTTTGAATTAATTGATCAATTGATTGATTGACCTCATTTCATTCCCTTAGCAACTCTTCCTATTACAATGGAAATATATACCTGGATCTCTTATTCCCCAATTAGCAACTCAGAGCAACTCAGGGACAGTGCTTTGAAAATTAAAAGTACTAAATTTAATGGCTTAGAGACATTTTACTCAACAATTCATATCTTCCATCTCTTCTTCATTTTCTTCAACTCATTTTTTTTATTTTTAACTTATGCCCATCTCTATTTTATCACAACTAAATGACTTATGGGCTTAGGACTAAATATTTTAAAACTACTTTACTTTGGCCCCATTCCAGGCACAGCGCTCTTAAAACCCTTAGAAATCCCTAAACAATAAGAGTGATAAAGTGTCCTGATGTTCATAACAAACCCCTTTCCACCACACTTGAGTTTATGTTAATGAGGTGAATTTTGGAAAGAATCTAAGGAAGGGGTTTGGTTGCCAGGGGAACCAACCATGTGATTAGTGGGTTGGAACTTTCAGTCCCACCCCCTTGTCCTCCAGGGAGGAGAGAAAGGCTGAAGTTTGAATTAATCGCCAATGGCCAAAGATTTAATCAATCATGCTTACATAATGAAACCTCCATAAAAACCCAAAAGGATGAGGGTAGGCAAGCTTCCGAGTGAGTGAACACATGGAGATGGGGGGAGTACAGAGAAAGCACAGAAGCTCTGAGCCCCTACCCACATACCTTGACCTCTTCATCTCAACGTTCATCTGTATCTTTTATAATACTCTTTAAAATAAACTGGTAAACATAAAAAAAAAATTAAAAAATGAAAGTACTTTAAAGAGTACAAACAGATTCTGGTAGAATGAGAATTTTGTCTCTAAAATCAATGTCATTTGCATAGACCCTGTTATACTGATTTGTGTGTTTTGGGCTATATACTAAGAACCTCGTACCTAATAACTCATCTGATTCTTTCAACAATCCTGGGAGATTATTTTCATTTTGTAGATGAGGAAGCTGAGTTATAGATAAGTTAAGGGACTTGATCATTATCACACAGCTGGTAAGTTTTGAAGCCAGAATCTGAATCCTGGCCATCCGTAAAAGCCGTTGCTCTTCACCATTATGCCGTAAAGATCAACAGAATAAACATGTGGACATAAAGTTGGGATAGGAGGGCAAAACTAGAAGAAAGAACAAGTTCTGCACTTCACACTTCCCAGCGAGTCTCTGTAGAGTTTAATTCTTGCTCTGTCTTCAGGCTCTGGCACACACACACGCACACGCACACGCACACGCACACGCACACAACATTCATATGGAGTCAGACGTCAGACCTCTAAAAAGCTTACATTCTGGATGACCCAGAGCCACAGTGCTGAGTCTGAGTCACATTTCTCCTTTCTGGGAGGCTGTGTTAACACTGGCTGACTATCCTCACTCCATGATGGTGAGAATTAGGTTAAGTAATTTTTGTCTTCCACACTCTCTTCCAAGTAATTAACCCAATTTATACACAGTTTTATCTTTTAAAACTAACACCGTCATCAACGGCAATTGTTATTTAGCTCAAATCCAGACTACTGAATCTCTTGTATATTTGCAGATTTTTAACAATTAAATTTCTCTACTTGCAAGTTTCAATTTTAGATAAGAAAAATATAAACTCGAAAAGAGGTTAAGAGTAAGATTCTTGTGTAAGATTTATTTTTTACCTAATTTAGAAAACCCACTTAAATAAGTATGCATTCTAAAAATAGGAAAGAAACAAGACATTTTTGTTTTTGCTTTTTTTATAGTAGTGTGTATATGTTAATTCCAAACTCTTAATTTGTTCCGTCCCCCCCCCCCCCAAGACTTATTTTTGAATTAAGGCTTATTCTCAGGCGATTCAAGGAAACAATTTTCTTAAAAAAAAAAAACCCTGTTTCTATACAGTAAAGGGGACTCATTGCATTAGTCGTCTACAGTATTAAGAAACTAATAATTGTTTTTTATGCTTTTCAAGCCTCTTAATTTAGTAAACATACAATTGAAAAGCAAAATTTCTCAATAAAATAATATAATTTAGTTCATGTTGCTATGGGAAAGTAAAGGGTTTCCTCCTACTTTAGTTTATTAATTTTCAAATAATGTTTAAGGGCTTCTAATGATAGTTCTTTACAAGGTAGTAAATATACAGTTATCCAGACTGTCTGGGTTGAAAACTAATTACCCTTAGAAACTGAAGCATTTAGGCTTGTTATTTCTTCAAATCAAACGACTCCAAATACAATTTTCATTTTAAATCCAATGTCCAATGATCCAGGGATAACCTCTCAATGCAAACCATAATCTAAAACATCTTTCTTTCTTATTATTGTTGGTAAGCAGGCCAACTGGAACTTTAAAATGTGGCTTGGAAAACAGAAGTTGGGGAGACAGGTAGTGAAAGCAACAATTTGAAAGAACAAAAGAAAAAAATGAAGCTATTCAAAAAATTAAAAGTTTCTTTCAATGCAAATTTGCAGAAAGGGGGACAGGAAGAAAATACATTATCTAAAGGAAAATATCAAACACTATACAAATTAGGAGGTATGTCCAAGACTAAGTGAACAGGGTTTTCTATAATTCTCATTGACACTGCTTGCTGTAAATCCTTTTCCAATGATTTTTTTAACACAGCCACACATTTTAAAATTAGTGTTAACATAAGATAAAGTAGTAAGAGTAGGAAAGGGGAGTTATACTATTCAAAAGGAAAGTGAAAGTATGAGAACATAAGATATCCCATATTTTTATTCATATTTTTAAATGATCATATCATGTTAGATTTTCAAAGTTATTTCTAGACAAGCCCTTTAAAAAGACAAATGAGGGTTTTATTGCCACTGAATAGTTTCAAGACTTAGAAATTAAAAAGTTAAAAAACATTGCAGATATAAAAATAAAAACACTGCAAATGTATAGTAAAATTGTGTTGATGTTTATTACTGTTTTTTAAATGAATTAGGTGACTACCAGGGTACATATGTCAAGTGAAAGTGAAGAAATTATTGAAAATGTTTGTGCTTGTGGGTTTGAGTCAGGATATGGGGAGATCAAAGGGGGAAAAATTAACTTTGAAAAATTAAAATATTTGATGTAATAGCAAGCTGACTGTGTTATCTTAGAAACATAAAAAAGTGACAATTGATGTATATTGTGTAATATCAAAAACAATTACAATTGCATATGCACTGACCTCATGACTGTAGACAGAAAGGGATTCAAAGTCAACAGCAATCCTATGAAACAGTCTTTAAAAGTTTACATAAGATGATAATTTATGCAATCGGCATGTTCTTGAAAAGTTATGGGCAAACATAATTTTTACACTAAAGCTTTTTGTCATGCTAGGAGAGAAAACATTTTAAAAGAAATTCCCTTTAAGAAGGATTAAAATTTCTATTTTAATCCTTCTGTAAAATAATCTTATTTTAGTATTTATCATTTATTTAGTAAACTGGTTCACATGGAGATACACTTTTTGGTAATGAATTCTTATTTGTCAAAAAGTAAATTCCTTTAGGGCTAACTCCAATTTGTGTTTGTTTATTTTTGTCCCATGTTTTAAACACCTTCTTTATTTTTGAATACTACTCAATGATGGCAGTTACTAGTGAGCAGGAAATAAAGTAGAAGAATAAGAAATGTGGCTGGATGGATGAAAGTGGAATGAAATGTTCATTCCCTTGGGCAACTTCTTGACATTGTTGACATAAAGTGGTAGAGGAAAGAGACTGATTCCCCCACTATAATATGTATCTTTTCATTCCCAACTTTATCCCAACTCTCCATTATAATACTTAAGAAAGTGACATCATTGCTTAAGAGACAAGAAATTTGAATCTGACATCTTTCCATTCTCCATTCAATAACAATAGCAGAAAACTACGATAATGATAACACTAATATTTATTGAACAATTACTGTGTCACTATGAAAAGCTGAACATACACCTCCACTCTCTCTCTCCCATCATTTTTCTCCATGAG
Source organism: Balaenoptera acutorostrata (assembly GCF_949987535.1). NCBI lineage: Eukaryota > Metazoa > Chordata > Mammalia > Artiodactyla > Balaenopteridae > Balaenoptera > Balaenoptera acutorostrata. The sequence continues at coordinate 34,415,709 of NC_080081.1, forward strand.
ACTATTACTATTTTGTATTATATTTATTTTACACACGTATTGTTTTTCTCTCTCCACTAAAAGGTACATTCCAAGAATACCCTTAATGAGAAAGTTAAATAAGCAACACAAAATCCACCCTTTCAATTTGTTTCTTTTTATGTGAGATAATTATTTTCCTGAAACATTTTAGTAGAAATATTTTGTTTCCTACAAACCTGGGGAAAAGGCAGGGGAATAGCTAACGTAAAGAACCTAATATAAGAGTAAATGTGGAATGTAAGAATAACAGAGAGAGAGTCTGTGTGGTTGAATTTTAGAGAATGAGATGTTAGGAAAGGTAGGAGGGGCCAGACTGCCTTCAGTGGTGCATCATGATGGAAAGGCTACATATAATGAGGGCCCATCATCGATTTCAAGCATGGAAGAACCTGACTCAAGTTTTCAGCAGCTCTTTCTGGGTACATTGAGAATAGTAGACTTTGGCCAGAGTATGGCTACAAAATAGAAGCCTGAAGACAAGTTAGGAGAGGACTGCAGTAAGCCAGACAGAAGATGGTGATGCAGCAGAAATAAAAAGGTAGACAGAGTGGACACACACACATAATGATGGTAGAACCAACATGATTTTCTTTTTTTTTTAATTTTTTTGTAGTACAGTTGATTTACAATGTTGTGTTAGGTTCAGGTGTACAGCAAAGTGAATCTGTTATACATACACATATATTCACTCTATTTTTTTTTTAATTCTTTTCCCATATAGGCCATTACAGAGTATTGAGTAGAGTTCCCTGTGCTACACAGTAGGTTCTTGTTAGTTATCTATTTAATATATAGTATTGTGTATATGTCAATCCCAATCTCCCAATTTATCCCTTCCCCCCCCCCTTATCCCCTGGTAATCATAAGTTTGTTTTCTACATCTGTGGCTGTACTTCTGTTTTGTAAATAAGTTCATTTGTACCCTTTTTTTTTAGATTCCACATATAAGCGATATCATATGATATTTGTCTTTCTGTGTCTGACTTACTTCACTCAGTATGGTAATCTCTAGGCCCATCCCTGTTGCTGCAAATGGCATTGTTTTATTCTTTTTTATGGCTGAGTAATATTCCATTGTGAATATGTACCACGTCTTCTTTATCCATTCCTCTGTTGATAGACATTTAGATTGCTTCCATGTCCTGGCTATTGTAAATAGTGCTGCAATGAACATCAGGGTGCATGTATCTTTCTGAATTATAGAACCAACATGATTTTCTAATTGATCGCACTAAAAGTAAGCTCCATGAAGGCAGGAATTTTCTCTCTCTTGTTCATTGTGAATCCCTGGTATCTGCAAAAGAGCCTGGCACATAAAGATGGTCTATTTGTAAATAGTGTAATATAATAGAATATTTAATTTTTGTGTTTTTTTTTTGGTTTTTAGTGGCTTTAGTCAGCAAAATTAAAAGATGGCAGCCTGATATTAGTCCACAGAGTGTATACATATAGGGGAGGGAGGGGGAAGAGGGATACTTTACTGAAAACAAAATGCCTGGGAACCATTGTTCTAAAATACACCCTTTTAAAAATCATCTCTTAGCATCCTAATTAAAGCTGAAAATAGTAGATGGAGGGCTCAGGAATTTTCACTGTATATAGATATAGATATAGATATAGATATAGATATAGATATAGATATAAATATAGATATAGATATAGATGTATATGAAGGGGTGCATATGTGGATAACTGGTACCACCTATATTCAAATTAACTCTGTTCTATCTTTCCTAAGCAAGAGTAAGGTAAGCATATGCCTTTTCAAGCACTGAAAAAACTAATCTCCTTTTTAATGAGGAAAGTAATATAACTCTAATATCCATACCGATGAGAGATCCTTTGCAATGAAAAAATACTTTGCTTTTTAACTTTTAGTTATTGCTTTTAGAAACACAAAAGTTTTTCAGCCTTTATCTATAATTTCTCCTAAATTTGGCTAAGTTTGATTACTTTCCATAATAAACCTTCTAACTGTGAGACTGGTTTCTGAGTCACTACTGTAGTCACAGCAATGACCTCAATAATCAGAGTATCTCTCTTGTGGATATTTCTAAATAGAACTGATGCAATTTTCCAGTCTAATTTATATAAAAGGAACTGATCTAGGCCAAATAATATTCTTCGGTGTTTGTATTGGAAGAAAATATGGAAACCTTCTTAACATTCAGGAGCAGTTCTTACTCTATAGATTATGACATTCTATTTATATTGTATTGGAAATTCATAACATATTTTCTTTAACTATTGACTTGCAAAATAAGGTCATATAATGTGAAATGGATTTTTTTACATAATCAAGTAGGTGAATGTTATATATCCTCACAGATTATTCCTTTAGAATCAATTATATTCAAACATTGTATAACAAGATTTTAAATCTTTATAGGAATGTGAAGTAATTATTGTTATGTGGACGGCTAAACTGGAAATTGCACAACTCACTTCACAACACATGTGGTTGTCTTGTCAAGGCTAAACTTGGGCTACTCCAGTGTCTAACAGAAATGTGCACAAATATTGTGGAATAAAGCATGACAGTGTTACTTGACCTATTCAGATTTGTTTCCTTTAGCTAAATAGACTCATTTTTTCAAGGGCTTTGACATTATTCATTCATTTGTATTGCAGACATGAACCTCAAGTGACTGCTGCTCTTTGTGAATATCTAAAGACACCATGTCTCTCTGATAACGGCAAGTTAAGAAAGGAAACCTGTAAGTATGGATGTATTATTATTTTGAATTATTTCAAATGGAACTCAGCTGATTTCCCTAAAAAATTAAAGCAACATGGTAGCATGTCCTCTTTCTTGATCAAAATATATTGCTTCTTAGATATAAAGTATAATATTTATGCAAAGTTGAAGATAGTATATGAAAAGTTTTCAAAAATCGAAATTATGCAATGCAAAACTTAAACTCCTTTAAGTTGTCAAGTCAGAGTCTGTAATTGCTCCTTTAAGGACTGTTAATTGTTAACATTCTATTTTTATCCTCTTAGTTTTTAAACAAAAGCCTGTGGTCCATGTCCTTAAGAAGTAAATAAACAGTCAATAAAGCTGAAAGAAAAAAAAGAAAAAGAGCAAAACTCATACAGGCAGTGATGGAGCAGTGCTGAGCAGCGCTGTCTCTACCTTAGACTTCCAGCACTTGAGTTCTGGCTCAGCTATTTACAGAAATGTGGTGGTGACTTTGGGCAAGTGGCTTAACCTATTTTTGCCCATGTCTTTTCACCTGTAGAATGGGAATAGTAATAGTATCTATCCCACAGTGTTGTAAAACCTAAATGAGTTAATATTTACAAAGTTCTTACTAAGTGCCCAGCAAATTCTAAAAATGTTTATTGTCTAACATAGATAACATTCTTTTATCAAAATAAAACTTTATCACACAAAGTATAATAATAGTAACTCTGATTTCCATTTACCGAGAAGGGAGTTTTGAAATAATGAGAAACCGCTGAAACATGGCAATGGTAATCCAATAAAAAGAGAGTTACCAAAACAAACAAACAAAAACAAGGTATGATACAAATTATCTTTAGTCTCTTCCTTATCATGAAAATTAGCATCAGGGGCTTTGCTGAAGCACTTTAATTATCATTATGTCAAAACACAGATAAAACCTATAAAATATTGGTTTTCTGTATTTTACTGAAAATCATGATTTGAGTTGAGGTATAACAAATATATTTTCTTCTTGGTATAAAATATTACTGACAGTTATCAAAAAAATTAAGGAACTCTTTAATAATTAGTTTTAATAAAGACCAAAAATCTTCTGGAAAATAACTTTTTGAATAGCAGGCCAGCCCCTAACAATTGTGGGCCTGTACAAGAGTATAACTGAAGACTCACAGAACATATGTTTAAATAGGTGAAGGCTGTAAAACAGGTTGACAAACTATTAAGTAAAATACATCTTCCCACCTTGACAAATATACTTCATAACAACCGGAATGGCCAGATACAAATTTAATAGACTCCTCAGATCCCTTGGAGATCCACAGCTGACTTCGATCTCTAGCACCTCTCCCTGATCACCTGCCCCTTCTCCTCCTACCCAGCCAGCACCACAGGTTGCCTTGGCATGTGTTTGGAAGCCCCAGGACTCATACCAATACTCAATCCTCACCTTCCTCAAATATTTGCCCTCTGGTCAACTTTCAGACCTAAAAGTGGCCCAGTTAGTCCTCAGAAATTCAGATCCCAAGAATAGGCATGTGCCAGCTTCAAGAAACTTGAGTTGGCTTATCTGGGTAGGGATTTCCACATTTTCTCGTGTACTTGGTCCCCACGATCCCAAGAATTTCTCACCTTTTTGGAGGGATACACAGGACTAAGGCAGGGACTTCTCCCACCTGGGGGTACTGATGAAGAGAATAAATCTAAGATTATTTTCACAAACCACACATTAAATCAGCCTTATTACAGTCATACCTGGCAAGTAGGTGATTTAAGGACATAATAAATATTTTTCTACTAAAATACACTGTTTAGACTGAGTGACTTACTGCTCCTGGATTATTTAGAATGATATGGTTTGTTTTGAACAACATTGGTCTGGCCCATTTTCCTTAGATCTTCTTTATTCCCACAAGCTTCATCTAAAGCAGTGACCTCATCGACTTACTTATACAAGTTCAGTGTGGTCACTGATTCAGTTCGTCAACCATTCAATAAATATTTACAAAACATCTAGTATGTGTCAGGAACAAACACCAGCACTGGAACACAGTGTTCCAAAAATAGACACCATTTCTTCCTTCCCCAAACTTAAAGTCTAAGGGAAGAAAATCACACAAACAAGAATAATAATGATACTGTGTAATAAGTGATACCCAGTGAGTTCTGAGAGCACATAGATGGCTGCTTGAAAAACAAGGCAAAACTTTGTTAGGGAAAGTGACTTTGGAGCTAACCCCTGGGGAAAAGGTAGAACTTAACTAAGCAAAGAGTGCTTGCTTAGTGGGGGAGGTGTAAAAGAACCAGAGTGAAAGAATATATATATTCTTATGAAAGAACACATTAGAGAGAGAAAGAGAAAGCTATCTCACTCAATATCATTATGGTTAGTAAAATTTGAAAAGAGAAATAGCAAGTGATGATCATGATGTGGTCTTCAGGGGTCAGATCATAAAGGACCTTGAAACTCATGGCAAAGGTAGGACTTGACTCTAATAGTGATTAGGCAGGTAGGGGGGCATGGAAGGGCTTTATGCAGGGTAGGCGTGATCAGCTTATTGTCTTACGAAAGTCACCCTGACATCAGACCAGAGAATTTTCGAAGTCCTGTATCATCATATAGGCAGCAGATAATGGTGGTTATTCCAAGGACATGGTAAGAGTATTAAGAGGAATCAAGCGATTGAAGAAATTGGAAATAGAATCTTACTTAGCAAGCAGGACTTGCTAGGTGTTTGAGTGTAGAAGGTGAGGGAAATGAAGAAACAGAGGATGAGTTCTGGGTTTCTGTTGGGCATCTAGATGGTTAGTAATGACTACTAAGATGAGTAAGAAGAAAAAGGTTTAGGTTGCAGGAGAGAGAGGGTGAATGAGTTTAAGATAATGGTGGGACATCCAAGTAGAGTGATGTCTATGGCCAGTAGAGACACTTAGGGAAGAGAGTCAAGTGTAGGAATAGATGTGGGTACTATTATTGCATAGAGAGTCAATGAATCCATGGTAAGGAGCAGAAGATTACCAGAGGGAGTATGTGGTGTGGGAATAAAAGTTAGAGCATGGAACTCTGAGCATGGATTGGCAGAGAAAGAAGAAATTATGGAGAAATGGGAGAGAGACTAGAAAAGAACATGAAGGATGGTGAAGGGAATTCCAGAAATTTTAAATGCAGGTGAGAATTTTTTTAATTAGAAAGAAAAAAAAAACTTGAGTGTCTACACAATGCACAACTTTATATTTATTCAGACACACTCTCATATGCACAAGTTTTTCCCACAGACTACATATACTTATAGGCATACCTACTCACACACTATATATACACCCACACACATTCACAGACACCATGCATAGCTCCATAAACCCACAGGCACGGCAATACCACCTATAGAAATTTTCATTCATTAAATTTAACCTCAGGTCTCTGCTAGCATATTAATTATTAAGGAAGTCTACCAATTTAAAATGAGAAAGCTTTGGTTTGTGATTTCAACAAGAACATGGTTCACATTTTCAGCCGTTAAATGGGCACAGTAATACTAGCATAGGAAAGTTTTGAGATTTAATTGATGTTTACCAAGTGATTTGACAGCCTAAGATGTAAGATGTTAGGTAATGCTGTTACTGTTGCTGGGCTTGACGGTGGTGACCTACCATAGCATTTGAGTATTGCAATATCCTAAACCACAATGTAATCCAGGATGATAAAACACAAGATATCATTAGATGACTTAGAAGTGGTAAGGCTATCACTAAAATGTCCTGCTGGTTATTTATGTTCCTTTTTTTTTTTTTTTTAATGTCTGCTCAGTTTTAGCCCTTATTTGTCATGTAGCTCTCTCATTCTCTACTTTGTCCTAACATTCTAGAACAGTTTGGCTGAGCTGAAAGGGACCTTGGGGATCTTCCAATTCAATTTTGAATTCAACTGAAGAAACCGAGTCCCAAGCTTATATTATTTATCCCCAGATTGCCTAGCTAGAATTTTAAATTGTCTCCTGCCTTCTGTGTTTTTCCACTAGAGAATATTTCACAAACAAAAAAATAATTCTGAAATTAGGATACCATACCAGATAAGAGATCTAAGAAAATGTCACCAGTTATAACAAATAAACAGATTAACAATAGCTATGAGAAAGATGAAATAGCACTTCTTTTTAAAAATTTTTACAACCGATACTTTACATTTAATATTGCAAACAGAATGCCCATTACTGAAGAAAACCAATACACAATAGAGACATAAGAGCAAGAAGAAAGTAATTAAAATTCATGAATTACAATTGAGTTATATAGGTTCATCTATTGTTAGTCTTGGTGAAAGGAACAAATTTGTTTTCTCTGGATATCACAAGATATGATTTTTTTTTAATTAAAAAAAATTTTTAACATCTTTATTGGCGTATGATTGCTTTACAATGGTGTGTTAGTTTCTGCTGTATAACAAAGTGAATCAGCTATATGTATACATATATCCCCATATCCCCTCCCTCTTATGCATCCCTCCTACCCTCCCTATCCCACCTCTCTAGGTGGTCAAAAAGCACTGAGCTGATCTCCCTGTGCCATGCAGCTGCTTCCCCCTAGCTATCTATTTTACCTTTGGTAATGTATAAATGTCAATGCTACTCTCTCACTTCATCCCAGCTTACTCTTCCCCTCCCCATGTCCTCAAGTCCATTCTCTCTGTCTGCCCCTATGTTCATCAGACCTTTTTCTTTTTTTTTAGATTCCATATATAAGTGTTAGCATACGGTATTTGTTTTTCTCTTTCTGACTTACTTCACTCTGTATGACAGACTCTAGGTCCATCCACCTCACTACAGATAACTCAATTTCGTTTCTTTTTATGGCTGAGTAATATTCCATTGTATATATGTGCCACATCTTCTTTATCTGTTCATCTGTCAGTGGACACTTAGGTTGCTTCCATGTCCTGGCTATTGTAAATAGTGCTGCAATGAACATTGTGGTACATGTCTCTTTTTGAATTATGGTTTTCTCAGGGTATATGCCCAGTAGTGGGATTGCTGGGTCATGATTTATTTTTTTGAACAAATGATTTTTTAACACAACCCATGTCCCAAGTACTCTGCTAAGTTCTCAGGATTAAGAGGAAAAAGAAGAAGAAAAAACACAGTTAAGATCTTTGTTTTCCTTTAGTTTTTTGTAAGAAGACAATAAACAAAAGAATTTCATATTTTAATCAGTGCTATAATGAAAATAAAAATGGTTGCTTATTTGAGCTTCTAATTAAGATTGAAATGGGAGAGAGACTAGAAAAGAACTTCTAGAGAGACTAGAAAACTTCTAGAGACTAAACTTCTAGTCTAGTGTAGAAAACTTCTAGAGACTAGAACTTCTAGAGACTAGAAAAGAACTAGAAAGAGCTTCTAATTAAGATTGAATGGTCTAGGAACAAGGTGATATTAGGTTAGAAATCTGTAAGATGATAAGGAATGAGACAAGTAAAGAATATGAGGAAGACTATTCCAGGCAGAGAGAATGACATGACTAGAGGAAACTTGGTTTTAAAGAAACAGAAAGAAACCCAGTGTGAGTTGTAAGCAGTGAATAAGGGAGAGAATCGGGTGAGGATAAAGTTGTCATCACATTGCAATGCTGTAGAAATGAGGTTAGGGAATTTGGACCTTTAGTGTTAGAGGAAACCATAGAAATGTTTTAATTATAGTAGTAAATGGTTAAATATATATTTTCAATAGATTGTTTTGATTATTTTACTAGAATGGGTTGTGGAAGAAGCAAAGAATGAAATGAGGGAGAATTGGGCTTCCCTGGTGGAGCAGTGGTTGAGAATCTGCCTGCCAATGCAGGGGACATGGGTTCGAGCCCTGGTCTGGGAAGATCCCACATGCCGCGGAGCAGCTAGGCCCGTGAGCCACAACTACTGAGCCTGCGCGTCTGGAGCCTGTGCTCCGCAACAAGAGAGGCCGCGATAGCGAGAGGCCCGTGCACCGTGACGAAGAGTGGCCCCCACTTGCCGCAACTAGAGAAAGCCCTCGCACAGAAACGAAGACCCAACACAGCCATAAATAAATAAATAAATTTTTTTTTAAAAAATGTGGGAGAATTGCTAAGAAACGCTGTGGTGGTCCAGGTGAGAACTGATGGTCAACCTGGGATGAGGGAGTGACAATGGAGATGGAGAGAAGGGGCAAGGGTAGACTGTTGACGAGGTGGTTGTGATGGAGAAGAGGGGGAGAGGGATTAATATGACTCTGGGTGTGTGTTGGGGGGGCTTGAACATAGGTGCATAGTAGCGCCATTAACGGCCACTCTTCTCTGAGCTTTTCTGGCTACGAACCACTCAAAGTCTGGTTACACCTAAAGTCTCACTTCTTCGGAGAACCCTTCCCTGACACGTCCATCTGTGGTATAAGTCCCTATAGGTATTGTCTCGTAACATCCATCATGATACTTACTATGTTTAGTCATTGTTTTTTTGTGATTTTTTTTCTAATTATTTTTACCCAGTGGACTTGTCTATTTGTCTATTTATTCATTGCATTATCCCTAACATTTAGCAAAAGTCTGGTACATGGTAAATGCTCAATAATTATGTACTGAATAAATAACTGAATAAATAAATTCCTAATTCTTTCTCACTTCTTACTCCACCATATATTTCCCATCTAGAATCTGCAAATTAGAGAGAGAGAGAGGTACTGAACAGTACCAACAGTCCAAACAATTAAAATGCTAGAACATTTTAGGGTAGTATCTATACGATACTGTAATGGTGGAGAAATGACATTCTACATTTGTCAAAACCCATAGAACTATACAACACAAAAACTGAACCCTAATGTAAACTCTAGACTTCAGTTAATAGCAATGTATTAATATTCATTCTTCAATTATAACGAATGTACCACAGTAATTCGAGATGTTAATAATAGAAGAAACAAAAGGGGGCATAGGGGTATACATGGGAGCCCTTTGTACTTTCTGTTTAATTTTTCTGTAAAACTAAAACTACTCCTAAAAATAGTGCCTATTAATTTTTAAAATGTTAGAGAAGGGAAATGTGTCCTAAAAGAGTTGTTTATGGCTCAGTTACAGGGGAAAATTCTTCCTCCTTCCTATGCCCAATACTCACCAAGGGTCTCATCTCATTTCCAGTTGTTTTCCCTATCCACTTACTTGTGAGTGATAAATGCAATGAAACAGTAGGTGTCTTGAAATTCATGCACAGGCAATTTCTAGTAAAATGGATTGTGTTTCCACCAATTATTTCAAATTCAGTTGTAAGGAACTCTGATATACCTGCTTTTCAATATAGGCAGTGTTATCACGTGGGGCTTGGGTGCCAGGTTGGGCTGGTTTATTCCAAGAAGGAGAAAAAAAGAGAAAAGGAGAAGAAAAGCCACTGAATATTTCTAACCACTTGCTATGTGTCAATAACATATACGCCCATGTATTTTTAAATCTACTCAGCACATTTGGAGCTAGTTATTATTATTGGTATTTTATAGTTGAGAAAACAAAGATTTAAAGACGTTGAAAACTTGTCCTGAGGCACAAAATGTGCAAATGGCAAACTAATCTTTCAGTGAAGGGAGTGGAGGCAATTAGATTGCGATAGGAAATAAAAGCAAACTACATGTATGTGCCCGGGATATTTGAATGTTAAATTCTAATAATTTCAGTAATATTTATATTCATATTACTGGTTTTTAAATTCCCAGAGAAGATATTTTGTATAATTACTTGATATGATATATTTAAAGACTGAAATTTAAAAATAATCACTAAAGATTTTCTACCTCAGCTGAGATGTCTTTTCTGTCTACTCTCTTCCTTTTGATAGTTAATAACAATCACTTCCTATCACACACAGAGTAATTCTCCATGTGCATAAATGCCTACCCTAGTGCCTCTTCCACGGGCTAAATATTTAGCCCAGTCTTACAAAAAAAATCTAGTCCTGAATATTGTGAAGTTTGCTCTATGAGAAGATAAACCAGAGATCATTGATATGCCAGTGTGTAAAACAAAACTCTTACCAAAAAATCATCCTTTCATTGGATCATTTTGGATGGACTTGTGTAATGATATGTAGTGTGAATTATGTTTTTGAAATATTGGGATATGCATTCTGTTTTAATTTCCTTGTACTGTCCTCTGTGCAATCTTCCCACAGGTCTCCATGTAGATATGGAGGTAGGGGTGGGATGAGGGGGCAGGGAGGAGAGCAGGATTAGAATTGTCAGAGCAGGGGTGCAAAAATAAAGAGTCACTACTCAGTTTCTGAAGTTCATAATAGGAAGTTGCAGCAAGACGTTAATTTTGAGAGAGAAATTTTGTTTGGAGGAAATGAATTCTCTATATTCTTTAATGCTCATCAATACATTAGGATGAAGTCAAGAGGAATAACGTTGCATTTCTTCCAGAGTGAAGAGAGGATATCTCTTCTTGCTATAATCGAAATGCAGAGACCCATTGTCCTACAGAGAATGTGGTTATGATATAGGACAGTGACTTTAACATATTTTGACTAAAGCCCTCAGAAAAAATGCATTGTATCTCATGATTCAGTATACAAGAAGAGATTAAAATGAATATATAACCACAGCTAAATAAATGTCTTAAAATGGAAATGAAAACTTCTTGAAATAATAATTTAAATTTATTTTGTCCTGATATTTTCTATTTTTTTTTTTTTATTAAATAAGCTGGAGGGCACAATTTGCTAAGGTGTTTCAACCTGAAGTTTGAGAGACACTGACAGGTAGAGGTATGTCTTTAGAAACATCCACATGAAGGGAATTCTAATAGCAGAGAAGCTTCTGAGTTTCTTGTTCTTTTCCCCCCCATTTGATGTTCCTAATGAAGGGCACTTGCCCGGCTGTCCAGCCCCATCCTGGTGGTATAGACATCATGGCAAGCCCAGTGGTCCAGCATGGTTAGGAAAAGGGAATGCCTGGATTTTGTTCTCCAAAGCTGTCCTTGGACCACATGCGGCATGAACAAGGCCTAAGCTTTTTCATGCACACCCAGCAGGGACACATAGTATCAGAGATAAACTAGTGGGTGTGAGCAGCATAGGTGGGGCTGAAGGGGGCCTCTGAGGTAGGACTACAGAGAGGATTGCTAAGGTTGCTGTCATATGGCTTCTGAGCCAGCATAGGTCATGGTGGCCAAGGCCTTCACCAGATCAAGGGAGAGCCCAGACCATGAGTTGTACCAACAGCAGACATTAACATAACAGCAAAGGACAGAATTCATCATACCTCAGAGGTCACACCAACCTTGTTTTTTAATAGAAATGGCCAAAATAGGCAGATAGTAGGGTCTGTTTCATACACACCTTCCAAGACTGCCATGGGTGCATCCCTTTAGGGAACCTAATTGACATCCAGAATGCTCGCTGGGAGAGAATCTGGGTAGTGTAGTTTTTAGCTTTCCATTACAGAAAGTGAGTGAAATGAAAGTCCTGCACTTCTAGAATGCAGTTAAGAAATTAACTATACTAATAATATTAATAATGATAATAAAAACTCAGAAGTGTAAGAGATTAAATGTCCCTCAAAAGAGAAGTTATTGGATCAATCATAGTATTACTGTCTAATAAAATAAAGTTATTGAAAAATAATGGTGATTTATGGGTACAAGAATCATTCAATTCTTTCATCCAACAAATGTTTATTAAGTTTCACTCTATAAGATGCATTATTAAATGGAAAAGGCTTAAAGTCATGTTATATGACCCCATATGCAATTAAAAATCGGAATATATGTATGTATATGTCAGGCCAGGCTTTCCACGGATTATCTCATTTAATTATCCAGACAACTTATTATCCCCACTTCACGGATGAGATAGATGAGGCATAAAGATATCAAGTAATTAGTCCAGTGTGAATTAACTTGTCCCATGGGAAATAAAGCCAAGATTTAAACCCAGACACTCTAACCACAGAATGGGAAGTTATAATAATTTAGCCTAAAGTTATAGGTAATCTGTACTGTTTTGAGTTATTCAAAGACCATCTCACAGACATTAATTTGGATTTTCAATATTCTGGTATAATTCTGTAGATAACCATTTTGGAGTTCTGGCTTTGTTCTCTTCATTAATAAGGACATATTTTTCAGTATTTTCTAATTAGCAATTTCAAAGACAGTATTAAAGCTGGATGCAAGAAGTGAATTGTCAATTTGCAGGTAACTTTACTCACATCTTCCCTATTTAATCATTTGCTCAAAAAAATGGTGCTAATGTGATCTATGTATAAATATACTCTTTCCATCACAGTGTTAGCTACACAACTCTCACATATCACAAAACCACTTACATAGTTAACATATACTTTTTTTTTTTTTTTTTTTTTTTTTTTACTTTTTCCAAGTAATATATTTTGATGTAGCTTTTTGGTACAGAAATTGCTGGGGGGGGGGGTTTGGTTTTTTGTTTGTTTGTTTGTTTTTTAGTTACATAGTTACCATATACTTTTTAACAGCTTTATTGAGTTATAACTGATATAAATATTTTACTTTAACTGTGGTTTTGAAAAAAGAGATAAAATTATTTCAGATCAGTTTAATGTAGTTGCTTTTTAAAAAATTTAATAATTAATTATTATGAGACTTCTTATAGTACCCTGAAATCAAATGTTTAGTTTTTCAGATCTAATTGTATATGTTCTTTGGCTGTATCTATTACTTATTAACAATTATTACCCAAATTACTACTTTTATTTAGACACCTGTAAAAATGTTATGAAAAAAGCAACCTGTATCCCTAACCATGGGCACTAGTTATGTCTTGGTCATCTTGTCCTTTTATACACTTTTTCCGGAAGCTCTTCTGTTTTCATGACAGTAACTGGTTTGATGCCTTGATTTCTCCCCAACCCATACATTTCTAACTTGTTTTTCACACGAGCTACATTCCTGTATCTGTAGCTGCCATGTAGGATCCAGAAGACAGAGAGCTTCTTCTGTATTATTTTTTGATGCATCCCCACTGTCATTATGTGTGTCTAATGCACAGCAAGAACTTAAATATTTGTTAAATAAAATGAATAAATGAATGCAGCTTCTGAGTAAATAATGCCTCTTTATTCATTAAGGTAAAAACTATATTCAGTACCTGCTTTGTACCAGGTTTTATGCTAGACTCTAAAAACACAAATATGAGCAATACACAGCCTTTTCATAGAGGAGTTCAAGATCGATTTGAAGTACTAAATATGTAAACAAAAATCTAATATGCTATTTTATATGCTAGGAAAATAATTTGGTTGAATATAACTTAAACAATTAATTGTGTCAAATATGACTTCATCAATCTAAAATGTGTGTCAAGAGTTTTCTTAAAACCTCCTTCGTATAGAATAAGCCTTGAGGTCTTTCTTTATTATTTGTCTCACATGAACGATATATACAGATCTGAAAGACTAAGCCAAATTCAGTTATCAGAGGCCCATGGGGAGTAGATGGAGGAGAAATGAGTCTCCCCAAGCAGGGCATAGACGATAGAGGGAAGATAGAGGGTAGAGGGGTAGCACTTTGAAACTGACAGGGATGGTTGGTTGCCCATCTTGTTAGGGAGGGGGGTGGACTTGAAGAGGTGGCAAACAGCTTAGGAGAGCTGGATCAAGGAGATGTTGGGAACAAAGGAACCAAGATCAGAGGAAATGAAGAAAAGGGTCATATTTATCCTTGGCGTGTTTCTCCTTTCTTCAGGTCTCCATTTCCACATATTTGTTCTCTCCTTTCCTGAGCCTAAATCAACCTCTATTTCTCCCTCCTGCAATTCTTAGTCTCATCTCAAATTCGACAATATCTGAACTTAAGTACGCTTATATTTGTTTGAAGGAAATATATAGCTATATTTCTACGGTATTTTTGTTATTTGAGTGAAATGTACTATATATTTGTCCTTAACAAAACTTGTCATTTTCTTTTTACTTCTATGTAGCTCTTAAATATTTTTCCTTAAACATTTACTTCCATTTAGCTCTAGATTTAAAACAAAAAGTTTTTCACTCCTGATACTCATGAACCTTAAATTATGTGATATCTAGTCAACTGTGAGGTAACTTTCTTTTCAAATATGAATATTTTAGCTCTTGAGACTTTGCTTCCTGGAGTATATCATATTCCACCAAAGAGAGCACTTTAAACTAGCATTTCAGGTAAGCTTTCAGCAGAACCAAAGTTTTCTCTGCCCACCCCTTCTTGCTCCTCTTTTTTTTTTTTTGTTTTTTATTTTGTTTTTTTTTTTCAAACATCTTTATTGAAGTATAATTGCCTTACAATAGTGTGTTAGCATCTGCTTTATAACAAAGTGAATCAGTTATACATATACAATATGTTCCCATTTCTCTTCCCTCTTGCATCTCCCTCCCTCCCACCCTCCCCATCCCACCCCTCTAGGTGGTCACAAAGCACCGAGCTGATCTCCCTGTGCTGTGCGGCTGCTTCCCACTAGTTATCTATTTTACATTTGGTAGTGTATATATGTCCATGACACTCTCTTACCCTGTCACATCTCACCCCACCCCCTCCCCATATCCTCAAGTCCATTCTCTAGTAGGTCTGTGTCTTTATTCCCGTCTTGCCGCTAGGTTCTTCATGGCCTTTTTTTTTTTTTTTCCCTTAGATTCCATATATATGTGTTAGCATACTGTATTTGTTTTTCTCTTTCTGACTCACTTCACTCTGTATGACAGACTCTAACTCCATCCACCTCATTACAAATACCTCCATTTCATTTCTTTTTATGGCTGAGTAATATTCCATTGTACATATGTGCCACATCTTCTTCATCCATTCATCTGTCGACGGACATTTAGGTTGCTTCCATGTCCTGGCTATTGTAAATAGAGCTGCAATGAACATTTTGGTACATGACTCTTTTTGACCTATGGTTTTCTCAGGGTATATGCCCAGTAGTGGGATTGCTGGGTCGTATGGTAGTTCTATTTGTAGTTTTTTAAGGAACCTCCATACTGTTCTCCATAGTGGCTGTATCAATTTACATTCCCACCAACAGTGCAAGAGTGTTCCCTTTCCTCCACACCCTCTCCAGCATTTATTGTTTCTAGATTTTTTGATGATGGCCATTCTGACCGGTGTGAGATGATATCTCATTGTAGTTTTTTTTTTTTTTTTTTTTTTTTAATTTTTTTTTTTTTTATTTTTATTTATTTATTTTTGGCTGTGCTGGGTCTTTGGTTCGTGCGAGGGCTTTCTCCAGTTGCGGCAAGTGGGGGCCACTCTTCATCGCGGTGCGGGGACCGCTCTTCATCGCGGTGCGCGGGCCTTTCACTATCGCGGCCCCTCCCGTCGCGGGGCACAGGCTCCAGAAGCGCAGGCTCAGCAGCCGTGGCTCACGGGCCCAGCCACTCCGCGGCATGTGGGATCCTCCCAGACCAGGGCTCGAACCCATGTCTCCTGCATTAGCAGGCAGACTCTCAACCACTGCGCCACCAGGGAAGCCCTCTCATTGTAGTTTTGATTTGCATTTCTCTAATGATTAATGATGTTGAGCATTCTTTCATGTGTCTGTAGGCCATCTGTATATCTTCTTTGGAGAAATGTCTATTTAGATCTTCTGCCCATTTTTGGATTGGGTTGTTCGTTTTTTTGTTATTGAGCTGCATGGGCTGCTTGTAAATCTTGGAGATTAATCCTTTGTCAGTTGCTTCATTTGCAAATATTTTCTCCCATTCTGAGGGTTGTCTTTTGGTCTTGTTTATGGTTTCCTTTGCTGTGCATAAGCTTTTAAGTTTCATTAGGTCCCATTTGTTTATTTGTGTTCTTATTTCCATTTCTCTGGGAGCTGGGTCAAAAAGAATCTTGCTGTGATGTATGTCATAGAGTGTTCTGCCTATGTTTTCCTCTAAGAGTTTGATAGTGTCTGCCCTTACACTTAGGTCTTTAATCCATTTTGAGTTTATTTTTGTGCATGGTGTCAGGGAGTGTTCTAATTTCATACTTTTACATGTTCCTGTCCAATTTTCCCAGCACCACTTATTGAAGAGGCTGTCTTTTCTCCACTGTATATGCTTGCCTCCTTTATCAAAGATAAGGTGACCATATGTGTGTGGGTTTATCTCTGGGCTTTCTATCCTGTTCTATTGATCTATATTTCTGTTTTTGTGCCAATACCAAACTGTCTTTATTACTGAAGCTTTGTAATATAGTCTGAAGTCAGGGAGCCTGATTCCCCCAGCTCCATTTTTCGTTCTCAAGATGGCTTTGGCTATTCGGGGTCTTTTGTGTTTCCATACAAATTGTGAAATTTTTTGTTCTAGTTCTGTGAAAAATGCCAGTGGTAGTTTGATAGGGATTGCATTGAATCTGTAGATTGCTTTGGGTAGTAGAGACATTTTCACAATGTTGATTCTTCCAATCCAGGAACATGGTATATCTCTCCATCTATTTGTATCATCTTTAATTTCTTTCATCAGTGTCTTATAATTTTCTGCATACAGGTCTTTTGTCTCCTTAGGTAGGTTTATTCCTAGATATTTTATTCTTTTTGTTGCAATGGTAAATGGGAGTGTTTTCTTAATTTCACTTTCAGATTTTTCGTCATTAGTGTATAGAAATGCAAGAGATTTCTGTGCATTTATTTTGTATCCTGCTACTTTACCAAATTCATTGATTAGCTCTAGGAGTTTTCTGGTAGCATCTTTAGGATTCTCTATGTATAGTATCATGTCATCTGCAAATAGTGACAGCTTTACTTCTTCTTTTCCGATTTGGATTCCTTTTATTTCTTTGTCTTCTCTGATTGCTGTGGCTAGGACTTCCAGAACTATGTTGAATAATAGTGGTGAGAGTGGGCAACCTTGTCTTGTTCCTGATCTTAGTGGAAATGGTTTCAGTTTTTCACCATTGAGGACAATGTTGGCTGTGGGTTTGTCATATATGGCCTTTATTATGTTGAGGAAAGTTCCCTCTATGCCTACTTTCTGCAGGGCTTTTATCATAAATGGGTGTTGAATTTTGTCAAAAGCTTTCTCTGCATCTATTGAGATGATCATATGGTTTTTCTCCTTCAATTTGTTAATATGGTGTATCACATTGATTGATTTGCGTATATTGAAGAATCCTTGCATTCCTGGGATAAACCCCACTTGATCATGGTGTATGATCCTTTTAATGTGCTGTTGGATTCTGTTTGCTAGTATTTTGTTGAGGATTTTTGCATCTATGTTCATCAGTGATATTGGCCTGTAGTTTTCTTTCTTTGTGACATCTTTGTCTGGTTTTGGTATCAGGGTGATGGTGGCCTCGTAGAATGAGTTGGGGAGTGTTCCTCCCTCTGCACTATTTTGGAAGAGTTTGAGAAGGATAGGTCTTAGCTCTTCTCTAAATGTTTGATAGAATTCGCCTGTGAAGCCATCTGGTCCTGGGCTTTTGTTTGTTGGAAGATTTTTAATCACAGTTTCAATTTCAGTGCTTGTGATTGGTCTGTTCATATTTTCTATTTCTTCCTGGTTCAGTCTCGGCAGTTTGTGCATTTCTAAGAATCTGTCCATTTCTTCCAGGTTGTCCATTTTATTGGCATATAGTTGCTTGTAGTAATCTCTCATGATCTTTTGTATTTCTGCAGTGTCAGTGGTTACTTCTCCTTTTTCATTTCTAATTCTATTGATCTGAGTCTTCTCCCTTTTTCTCTTGATGAGTCTGGCTAATGGTTTATCAATTTTGTTTATCTTCTCAAAGAACCAGCTTTTAGTTTCATTGATTTTTGCTATTGTTTCCTTCATTTCTTTTTCATTTATTTCTGACCTGATCTTTATAATTTCTTTCCTTCTGCTGGCTTTGGGGTTTTTTTGTTCTTCTTTCTCTAATTGCTTTAGGTGCAAGGTTAGGTTGTTTATTCGAGATGTTTCCTGTTTCTTGAGGTAGGCTTGTATTGCTATAAACTTCCCTCTTAGCACTGCTTTTGCTGTGTCCCATAGGTTTTGGGTCGTCGTGTCTCCATTGTCATTTGTTTCTAGGTATTTTTTGATTTCCCCTTTGATTTCTTCAGTAATCACTTCGTTATTAAGTAATGTATTGTGTAGCCTCCATGTGTTTGTACTTTTTACAGATCTTTTCCTGTAATTGATATCTAGTCTCATAGCGTTGTGGTTGGAAAAGATACTTGATACGATTTCAATTTTCTTAAATTTACCAAGGCTTGATTTGTGACCCAAGATATGATCTATCCTGGAGAATGTTCCATGAGCACTTGAGAAAAATGTGTATTCTGTTGTTTTGGGGTGGAATGTCCTATAAATATCAATTAAGTCCATATTGTTTAATGTATCATTTAAAGCTTGTGTTTCCTTATTTATTTTCATTTTGGATGATCTGTCCATTGGTGAAAGTGGGGTGTTAAAGTCCCCTACTATGATTGTGTTGCTGTCAATTTCCCCTTTTATGGCTGTTAGTATTTGCCTTATGTATTGAGGTGCTTCTTGCTCCTCTTAACCTGCAACAACTTAATCCTTGCCCTGAGTGATTACTCAATAATTATTTTGTGGGAGGCTGAAAAGATTGCCTGAGGCCCTTCCGCCTGCAAGTCTGGCCCTGATGCTAAACTGGGGTGTGGAGTAAGGGAGGGGTGAACTGAATCTGTTCTTGGTGATTCAGGTTTTTAGTTAGCTGGAAGTGTCAGATGTGTGAAACTATCTACAGGCAAGTATCGAAAAGAAACATTTCTGAATCAATTAGAGGCATGTGAAGCGTACACCATCCTTTTCAGCCAATCACAGAAGATGAAAGGTACCCCAGCAGTATTGAAGAATGATTAGTTTTAGAAGGATGGTTCTCAGACAAACATGTATCCAAGCATACACTTTGTGCCTTGAATGAGCCAGAATTATTGTAATCGTTACCAGCTCTCTTCTTTTTTTCCAACATGTTCACATATCAGAAAGTTGAGTTATGTAGTTTTTGATTTCTATGTCATGCAAAATGAGATGCATATTTAATGACACGAGAAATTATGCAGTGTTCAAAAATAGGAAATCCAGAAAATGAAGGCATAAAGGTAAAAAAAAAAATCACAGCTAAGTATACGTAAATTGAAAGAATGCTCAATTAGAACAAAATGCCAATTCTGGCTTCTAAAACTAGGTTACTTCTTAAATACAAGAGCTATGTTAAAGATTATGACAAGCAATCTAATTAGATAACATCACTGGAGTTTAGAAAAACCAACATAAATCTCATTACAAAGGGATAAAAATATTTTGGATCCATACTACTTGGTGAGGATATTCTCAAGCAACTGTTTGGTGGTAAACTTTTAGGAAATAGAATAGCAAGAGAAGGGGTAGAAGATAAACAAGAAAAGTAAGGAGACTACAGAAAAAGTGGATAAAAAATGAGACATGTTTCAATAGGGCCAAAATATTAAGTTGGTGAATAATGTGATAAAATTTTATAACGCAGGTTCACATGCTTAAAATAAAAGTAAATTTACTTGAATAGCTTTAGGAGATCAGTAAATGATTAAAAGAACAACAAATATAAGTCACTTTTTCCCTCCAACTCTGCTAAATTTCTAGACTTGAATAAGTAAATGCTCTGGACCCAAACTTAATATTACCTGTTTAAAAGACTCTAACTTAACATTAGGAGATCCCAGACTCTACAATTAACATCCATAAACCATTAGCATAAACTAGTTCTGAATTGGTTTATAGGATTTGAATATCTATGACACTGTTTATATCCTTCTTGTCCTATACATTTTTGTCTGGGACATAATTGCCTGACTCCCCAAAATTCTATCTCATACTTAATTACATGTATGTGTAAATTTCTGTGCTGTGTAATTGAATATAGCAAGTGCTGGACATTTATTCATTACATTATCTACAAATAAAGTGAAAAATTACTTAGCTCCAGAAAACTGAAGAATAGAAAAAAAATCATTTAGACAAGGCATAAAATTAAGTGGTAACTAGAATGTCAAGACAGAAAGAATATAGCAAAATCTTCATCTTAAAAGCCCAAGCCTTTTTTTCCCCACGTACATTTGTTTGTGTTAAAGTTTTTAGCATCATAGTATGAAAGGAATGAATGCAGATATTTTCAATTTTTTGTCTACAATATCCTTTTTAAAAGAAATTGAATCAGCTAGAGCGTTAAATTTTCTATGTGAAATACCACAAAGAAACTGAATAAGTATAGAAAGTGAAAACAGTAATGTGGCATAATTATGAAAACTTCGAGAAGAGTCATGGCAAGTACAAATTGATTATAGAATTTAGTCTCATTTGTTGTGACATTTGGGGAACAAAGATTTAGAAATGCACGTCAGGGAAATGTTCACACACTACCCTATTCCTGTGGTCCTAGTTTCATTGGGGATTTGCGTATATTCTTAAAATTATTTTACAGCTCTTTGACAATTTTCAAACAACTCTGGAACCTCAGCCTGCTTAGAATGAATGTAAAATAATGAAAGAGGAATGCACAGAATGGGAACGGCTTTTCCCAAGATCTCACCCTCAGAACTGCCACAGCCTACGGAATAGCCTGGGGCTAGTCACAGCCTCAGCTTGTCAGTTTCCTCACCAGGGAAATGGGACAACAACATTTCTCTATCTGGTAGAAGTGTTAGGAGAACTAATTAATGTTTAGAAAGGGCTTTGAAATTCTTGGATGAAAGGTACTCAGTAAGTGCAAAGTGTTATTATGATTATTTTAATAGTTATGATTACCGAGTTGTTAAATGTGCACTGGTCTACTGCCCTGAAAATTCTAGTCTGAGTGGGCACTGTGGATAACAGAAAATGGATTAAAATACATAACTTTAATGACTTTTAATTCGGTTTACAGTATGACATGGGTGGGCAGGACAGGTATCTTTTTATGTATTTCTATTCCTCCATATTTAAAATTAGCTTTTGTTTTTAAATTCTAATGGTGAAGTCCTATTTAATAGGTGAAAGGTACTAAATAGTGGCTTTTATCCCAAAGAGTCATGAAGTCATTCGGTGCTGAGTTCCACAAACTACTAGAACAGTACAAGTGTAATCTGCACCAGCTACTCCTGGAAGAGGCAAACCCTGTTGCCTGGGGGACAAGAAAGAGGTTTGAAGGGTTTAGTGACCTGTATTCTCAGTAAGCCTTCCCTGCTTTATACAGCTTTTAACCAAGACTCTGCTTGACATGATGGGGAGAAAGTCAGGCAGATTTAACAAAGCAGCATGGGGACTTCCCTGGTGGTGCAATGGTTAAGAATCCGCCTGCCAATGCAGGGTACACGGGTTCGATCCCTGGTTCGGGAAGATCCCACATGCCGCGGAGCAACGAAGCCTGTGCGCCACAACTACTTGAGCCTGCGCTCTAGAGCCCATGAGCCACAACCACAAATCCTAAAGCCCGCACGCCTAGAGCCCGTGCTCCACAACAAGAGAAGCCACCGCAATGAGAAGCTCGCGCACAGCAACAGAGTAGCCCCTGATCACCGCAACTAGAGAAAGCCCACATGGAGCAACGAAGACCCAACACAGCCAAAAATAAATAAATAAATGTATATTTTTTAAAATGGAATATATTTTTAAAAAAACAAAAAACCAAGCAGCATGTTGTGGGGTTGCAGGTAATGGCGTGGAGCCGAAAGTAAGAATTTCAAAGGAAGATTTTTAACTATAGTAGAGAAAATCGGTACGGAGTAATCAAAATGAGTCAAAAACTCACCTGTATGTTCATTTAGATTTTTTAAAATCCAGTGGTGAGGAATGGGGGAACATAAAGAAATACAAGGAAACTGGTGTCAACATAAAATATTAATATTTTAAATCAAGAGAACTCTCAGTGGTTATACCCCAATTTAAAAAAAAAAAAAAAAAAAAAGAGAACTCTCAGTGGTGGAACAAAGTATTTCAAGTTTTAATCATTTGGGTTTCTTGAACCTTCCATTTATCATAAGTGTTCCTCTCTCATGAATCCACATTACGTAATAATATACAGAGGGATAAGGAATAAGTATATGCATGAAAAATATTTATAAATCAGAATCTGATTTTATCTTTGTGTTTTGTGTATCTGAGTCTGATGGAAAATAGAAAACTGTTTCCTCTAATCTAATTGTGTCTCATCTGTGTGCCACAAAACAAATGTAAAATCCAGGAATTTTTAGAAATCACAAGACTTATAATATTGAGTCCCAATTAACTAACATATTGAACTAGTGGGAAATAAGCATTACTGCAAGAAAGTTAAGAACTTTAGTCTAAATGTGGAAAACTGAGATCATTTGTCACAGATAAGGTGCCTATAATAAAAGAAATACTCGGAGATCTCAATAGTTAATTTAAATCCAAAAGAGAACGTGAGCTCAATTTCCATGCATCTGGAGAGTCTATGCTGTGAAACTCTTCAAGTGAGGTTCATTACATTATGTTAGGGGAGAGTGATCAAGGTTATGAATTTTCTTCACTCTTGTGCCCTTCAAAGTCACCAGTTTACAGGATATTTGGAAGACGTTGAAGCAGAAAATGGAGATCTAGTTTGCTTTGATGCAAGCAGATGGCCAGGTCATGGAAACTCTTTGAGAAGATATCCTCCGCTGCCTTTTTTTTTTTTTTTTTTTTTTTTTTTTTACATAAAAGCTAACAAGTTTCTCAGGAAAATGGAAACATTTAGGACTAAAAACACAATTACTTCCTACAGTTGTTATGAGGACAGGACAAGATGGTACACTTAAAGCATTTAGCATGGTGCCTGCATGTGGTAAGAAATCAATAAATGTAAAGTATTATTATCATATGAAAATTGAATTTAATGTATGGGAGGGATAAGGACTGTGGGCTTCTGTTCAGTTTAAGGGGCACATTCCAGTGGTCCCAGTTGTGTGAAGGTAGAATATGCTGCCTCAAGAAGCAATAAAATCTCCATCTCAGGAGAATTCCCACAGTAGGCTGGAATTTTACCTGGCAGTGCTTTAACCTAGAATTCACTTTAAATGGGTAAATAGATGATTGTCTCCAGGTTGAAGGTAATATTTTCCTCCATCTGGAGATTCATTGATGCCAAGTTCTCCATTATATTTTAAAATCTAGACATTGATGTCTAACATTTTTTTAAATTGAAGTATAGTTGATTTACAATGTTGTGTTAGTTTTTAGGTGTACAAAAAAGTGAATATATATATATTATTTTTCAGATTATTTTCCATTATAAGTTATTACAAGATATTGAATATAGTTCCCTGTGCTATACAGTAGGTCCTTGTTTATCTATTTTATATACAGTACTGTGTATCCGTTAATCCCAAACTCCTAATTTATCCCTCTCTCCCCCCTTTCCCCTTTGGTTACCATATGGTTGTTTTCTATGTCTGTGAGTCTATTTCTGTTTTGTAAATAAGTTCATTTGTATCATTTTTTTAGACTTTTTTAGACAAGTCATATCAAAAAATGTCTAGCATTTTTTTTAAACTAAGTTGCTTTGAAGTCATATCAGTTAGTGACAATTTCTGCACAATATATAAAACAGTAAAACCTTTTTAAAAGAGAAAGAGAGGGAATTCTCTGGTGGCGCAGTGGTTAAGAATCGCCTGCCAATGTAGGGGACACAGGTTCAAGCCCTGGTCTGGGAAGATCCCACATGCCACGGAGCAACGAAGCCCGTGTGCCACAACTACTGAAGCCCGCGCGCTTAGGGCCCGTGCTTTGCAACAAGAGAAGCCACCACAATGAGAAGCCCGTGCACCACAACGAAGAGTAGCCCCCCACTCACCACAACGAGAGAAAGCCCGCACGCAGCAACAAAGACCCAATGCAGCCAAAAATAAATAAATTAAATAAATTAAAAAAAAAAAAAAAGAGAAAGAGAGAGAGAATCTATCCTGACCCAGGCGCATGTTGCTTCTCCTGGCCCCTCCTGAACACGCACCCGGCTTCTGTTCATCCAGCCGGCCATCCCACGTAGACTCTCATTGTTGGGGAAAAAAAAATGGAAGCATTTATAATTGAATTTATGTGTCATATTTTGTGCTATCAATGGTTATTGTGGTAAAATATATATACCATAAAATTTACCATCTAACCATTGTTCAGTGGCATTCAGTACATTCACAATATTGTGCAACAATTCATCCATCTCCAGAACTTTTTCATCTTCCTAAACAGAGATGCCTTCCCCATTAAACAGTAACTCCCCAGTCTCCATTCCCCCCAGACCCTGGTAATCTCTACTCTACTTTATGTCTCTATGAATTTGCCTATTCTAGGTAACTCATATAAATGGGATGATACAATATTTGTCTTTTCTGCTGCTATTTTCATGTCAAGATTTTTTGTTAATAAAAAGACTGCCTTAATATCTCTGGCTATGTGGATAAAGTCTGGGCCCAGCTTAGATTCACCTTGTCTCTTAAAGTTCCTTGTCGTCCACAAAATTGCTTACAGGCACCTTCAGTATGGACTCAAAAAAGAATTGTGCCCTAACTGGATAGACCTTAAAACAAACAAGAAAATCTTAGACTTCTAAATGCAGTATTAGTGATGTGACCAGAGTATGTTAATGGCTGATACTAGGCTTTTAATTGTGCACTCCTGCAAGGGTAAATTTGCCTAAACCACTTTGGATCTGCCATTGTGTTGCTCTTTTAATGCATCTTTTTAAAAAGTTAATAAGCTATTGTTATTCATTATTCATTTTTGACCAAAAAAATCGTAAAGCCTATTTACAAAAAGATTTCTTATCATTTGACCAACTTTGGCAAAGCATGGATACTCTTGTCCTAATTCTTATCTTTAGTCAGAGTCAAATTTTTCTCATGATTTATACCCTTTGTTGGTTTGGTTTCATTCCATTGTGCTTTTTCTTTAATGTTGCTGTGATTTGGGACTTATTTATGTTGTGAGGACCAAGAAAGCCCATACAACAAAGGGTTTATTAGCCCCAGTAGGTGGAAGTCCAGAGGTAAGTAGGCTCCACTGTTGGTGGATTTAGTGGTGACTCCTTTTTCTTTCTGCTCTGCTCTCTGGGATGTCTGCTTCAACTCAAGTCTCCTTTCCAACAGTACTGCTGAATGTCTGCCAGAAGCAGTCAGGACCACATTCCCCCATTGCCACCTGTAGAGACAGTGAGAATACGTACTTCTGTCTAAGCATCCCAAATGGGAACGCCAAGATTCTTTGTACCCCTAAAACCATGCCCACCACCCCTGGACGTATGACAGTGATCCGGAGACTAAAAGAATGTGCCTACTGGCTTAAGGCAACTGAGGACTATTGCTGGGGAGCAGTCAGCATTTTCCAAGGTACCTGGGCTACCCTACTGAGTTAATTCTTGGAGGGGGAAAGAGGAACAGGAAGGAATGGGTGCAGATCCATCGCAGTATGACTTATTCTCACATCCCATGAATAAAATGCAGAAATATTTTTTAACTTATTTAAAATTACATTGGGAAGTATGAGACAATTATGGTCTCAGGTGGAATATTCCAACTAGATAGCTCTTTACTACTTACAAAGCTTGGCCATACAACCTTTTAATTGCCTAATACATAAATCTGGGAAAATAGTGATAATATTTGGATAAAGGATGGCACACAGAACACAAAAAATGACTCTCATGTATTTTCTCGTTGTCATAGGATAAGAAAATAAGATGCCTGAAAAGGCAGAGTTTGTCTCTACAAAGAAAGATCTCATCTATTCAATTAGTGATTTCAATCTTTATTTCTAGCATAGGAACACTTTCTCCTAATAAAGTGGAATAAAGAAAAATAAAATGCAAATCCAAGAAAGTTACTCTGGTTCATTTGAGGTAGAAAATCCTGAATACCTTCCTACACTTATTCTCCTCCTTCTAGCAATTATATTGTTCTCTGCTTATTTTTGCAATTAAGATAGGAAGAGCACTAGTGGAAAGTCAGGATACATACAAAAATCTGGACTCTCCTTTCAAATTTTTTAGTATATGCTTTTGGAAAAGTCACTTAGGATAGGATTTCCTTTCCCAATTTCAAGGAACCAGGCCCTCATACCGATTTCAAAATTCATTCATTTGGTTAAAATGTTAAAACCTCAGATATTACAGTTAAATATATACCTCCAGCTCTGTCTCTGGCATTACAGAGAACCAAGTACCCAGGCCAACCTTTAAAAACAACTAAAAATTTTGATGAAGTAATTTTTAAAAATCTTCTTAAACACATCCATTAGTTGGTGAGAAAGTAAGATATTCTGAGACCAAGAAGTAAATGAAAAGGGGAAATTCAAGGCAGAAGCAGAACAGTAAAACCTGGTTTAGCCTGTGGGCAGTAAATACATAGATAAATTCTAGCTTTCAGTGTCCGGACCAAGCTGTCTCCTCCCTCTTTGCCTTTCCTTTGCTGCTTGTGGAACATGGCCAAGGCTGAAGAAAGTGGGGGAGTCAAGGAAGTGGGGGTATGTTGGGGGTTCAAAGACATATCAGAAACTGGTGGGGTTGAGGTTGCAGTTTGGCTCAGGAGGTGAAGTGGGGCTGGGGTCGGCTGAGTAGTCAGCAGAGGAGGAGGTGGCAAGACCATAGTCTGATAACACAGCAGAAAGCCAAGGCCAAGGAGGTAGCTAGCATGTTGCGGATATTGATCACATACAAGAAGACTGGACAAGTAAGTAAATACATTGAGCGTAATGGAAGTCAGATTTTTCATTATCAGAACACAGACTGTGGGGAAACTAAGCTAGAATGAACACAATGGTATTACTGGATTGGGAATGGAAATATATACACTCACAGGATAGACAGATGCTAGCTAGCTAGCTACTTTGCTACCTAGCTAGCTAGGTAGATGTTAGAAATAGATGGAAATAGATATAGGAACATAAATCTGTGTGTGACAAATGTTTTTTCTGATTATTTGTTTATAAATATGTATTACACCCATACATTCCCTACCTTGTTTACTGAGATAGCCTAGAAACAACGAGACATACATAACAATGAGCACATTGAACATCCAGATCTCGGTTTCCTATATACGATCATCCACAAAGAAATGGGATTCCTGGTAGAACTGGTAGAAATAGCTAATTCCAGGACTGGGGCGTGAAAAGCACAGAATGGACCTGGATCTTGTGCCAAAAATAAAGGAACCTCCAAAGAATGATAGCGGCATGTCAATATGACAGCAGCCAGCTGGAATAGGCTCTAACTGCCAAATCTGGGCCAATTTTAACGTGAAAATAAAAATAATAAATGGATTACAATGATTTATATAAAGTAATAAATAATTTGGGAAGAAGAAAAAGCCCCTTTTTACAATGGAGTGACAACTTGTAAATATAGAAAGAATAATGGAAGTAGATGAGCATTATTTGGCAACCACCACAGTGCTGGTTGATTCAGGTAAGTCATAAATAGATATTAAAAGATATCAAGGGAAGAAAGTACAAAATTTAAAAGGTAGTACAAATAAAACCACAAAATACGATGATAGATATAAAACAAAAATATTAGTGATTGCAGTACGTGTAATTGGACTAAATGACTCATTTAAAAGACAAAGAGTATCCAACTGGATTTAAAATAAAAGCAACTCCTCAAAAGGGATTAAAGACTTTAATGTGAGACCCAAAACTATAAAATTATAAAAGAAGAAAACATAGGGCAAAAGTTTCAGAACTCAGGATTTGGCAATGATTTCTTAGATATGACACCAAACGCACAACAGTAAGAACAACAAAAATAGATAAATTGGACTACATCAAACTTAAAAACTTCTGTGCAGCAAAGGAAACAATAGAGTGAAAGCAATCTCCAAAATGGGAGAAAATATTCGCAAACCATATATGTTAATATCCAGAACGTACAAAGAACCCATACAACTTAACAAGAAAGATATACTCCAGAGAAGATATACAAATGGCCAACCAGCATATGAAAAGATGCTCAACATCACTAATTATCAGGAAAATGTCAATCAAACCCCCAATGAGATATCACCTCACACCCTATTTTTAAAAAGGGGGAAATAAGTGCTGGTAGAAATTAGAAAATCAGAACTCTTGTGCACTACTGGTGGGAATGTAAAATGATACAGCCACTATGGCAAACAGTGTGAAGATTCCTCAAAAAATTAAAAAAAGATATACCATGTAATCTAGGAACCTCAGTCGTTGACATATATCCAAAAAGATTGAAAACAGGATCTCAAAGAGATAGTTGCACATCCATGTTCACTGCAGCATTGTTAACTATAACTTGTAGATGGAAGCAACACAAATGTCCATTCAATGGATAAATGGATGAAGAAAATGTGGTAAAAAAAAAAAACTCATGGGCTTACCCGGTGGCACAGTGGTTGAGAATCTGCCTGCCAATGCAGGAGACATGGGTTCGAGCCCTGGTCTGGGAAGATCCCACATGCCGCAGAGCAGCTGGGCCTGTGAGCCACAACTGCTGAGCCTGCGCGTCTGGAGCCTGTGCTCCGCAACAAGAGAGGCCGCGATAGTGAGAGGCCCGCACACCGCGATGGAGAGTGGCGCCCGCTCGCCGCAACTAGAGAAAAACCTTGCACACACACACAAAAAAACGAAGACCCAACACAGACATACATACATACATACATAAATAAATAAATAAATAAATAAATAAATAAATTTATTTAAAAAACCCAAAAAACAAAAAACTCAGGCACAGTCCAATTCTGACTGTTCATAACACCACGTGACACAGGACTCAACAGGAACAGAAGCTGAACTGCTCTGAAGATGAGATGAGAGTCTGGAGATGGGAATTGAGCAACTCTTTCAATTCTATCATGTTGAGTATGATTCTCTCTAATGGGAGAAATCTGTTCCCAGTGGAGACCTCAAGTAAAGAGTTTTACAGCATTCTCAAGTAAAAACAAAACAAGCACCCAGAGAAGCCATACTAAGTTTATAGGTAAAGTAGGCAACATTACCTACCACGCACTGGAGTGAAAGCAACATTTTGTTTCCCTAGTTGATAAAATTGCAGAGAGGGACTTCCCTGGTGGCTCAGTGGTTAAGAATCCTCCTGCCAATGCAGGGGACACGGGTTCAATCCCTGGTCTGGGAAGATCCCACATGCCGCGGAGCAACTAAGCCCGTACGCCGCGACTACTAAGCCTGCGCTCTAGAGCCCGCGAGCCACAACTACTGAGCCCACATGCCACAACTACTGAAGCCCGGGCGCCTGAAGCCTGCGTACCTAGAGCCCTTGATCTGCAACAAGAGAAGCCACCGCAATGAGAAGGCTGCGCACCACAGCGAAGAGTAGCCCCCACTCGCCGCAACTAGAGAAAGCCCACGTGCAGCAACGAAGACCCAACATAGCCAAAAATAAATAAATAAAATAAATAAAATTTTAAAAAAAAATTGCAGAGAAAGTAATCTTCAAACAAGAAAGTAATCGAACTGGTTTTTGGGGACTAAATATAAGGAGGAGCCAACTGCTCAGCCCAGCCTAGCAGGGGACCAGGAGAAAGTGATCCACAGGCCTAGGGCTATGCAAAGCAGAAATCAATCACTCAGGCACTCAAAAGTACTGCTGACCTCCCCCTACCTGGAGGAAGATTTCCAATAGTTTTCCTTTAAAAGGGAAAGAACAAATATTTGCATTAGAATCTCGTATATGGTGTTTCTGGTTTGCTGTGTTAATATTTTTTTGCCTAAGTCTAGTACAATTGTAGGTAATTCTCATTTCTTAAGAGGAACTTGATTATTCTTAAAGAAACTTTTATTTTTTGTTTTGTAAAGTATTAGAAAAATTCACTGGTCAAGACAAGTGAATATTATTAAGCATGACTTGGCTATCACATATAGGGAGTGGTGTTTCTTTATTTATTACAGAACCTGAATTTATGTTTTCCAAGTACTTTTCATTTCCATCTGTTTGAAACTATTTAACATCTCCCTCCATATGTAAGAGCTATTTGTATCAAAGTGCATACCAAAGACTTTGGGGAAAAAAAAATTTATTTAAAATAATAAATATGTTCTCTCAGAAAAAAGAAAATGTAGAATATACATACAACGGAATATTATTCAGCCTTAAAAAAGAAATAAATCCTGTCATATGCTACAACATGGATAAATCTTGAGGGCATTATGCTAAGTGGAATAAGCCAGTCGCAAAAATACAAACACCAAATGCTTCCACTCAGGTGAGGTATCTAAAGCAGTCAAACTCATAGAAAGAGAAAGTACAATGTGGTTACCAGATGCTGGCGGGGAGGGGGAAATGGGGGTTGTTGTTTATGGGCACAGAGTTTCAGTTTTGCAAGATGAAAAGGTTCTAGAGATCTAGTACATAACAATGTACATATAGTTAACATGACTGTACTGGGCACTTAAAAATGGTACAAATGCTAAATTTTATGGTATATGTATTTTATCACAATTTAAAAAACATATCAATTGGTAACAGAAAGAAAGAGAGAGTGAGGGGGAGAGAAAGGAAGGAAGGAAAGAAGAAAGGAAGGAAGGAAGAGAGGGAGGAAGGGAGCTCCAGAGTGTTTACAGAGACACCCTAAAATATAACACTGAAAAGATAAAATAAATGGATTGTAAGGATTATAACTGATGAATGCTAAGCAAATTTTAAAAGCCAGATGTGTTTATAAAAATATATTAGACAAAATAGACTTAAGGAAATATGTATTAGCAGAGAAAATGATAGTCACTTAAAAATAACATTTCAAATCATCAGAAAGACAGACGAGTTCTAATCTTGTTTCACCTAACAACAGACCTCAAATTATTTAAAGCAAGACATCACAGACCTATAAGAACTAGACTAATTTACATAGTGAGAGATTGTAGTACAATTTTCTTAATAATGATAAATCATATAGTCAAAAAATCAGTAAAATTATGAAAGCTTGAACCACAAAATTAACAAGGTTAACTTAAAGAAGCGCATAGAACACAGAACCCAATTACACCCACAATTATATACTTTCTTTTAAAGCACACATAAAGTATTTAAGAATACTGGTTAAAGTTGTATTATATAAACCACTACTCTAAGAATTCCTCAATCTTGGCTTTTATGACATTTTTGTCTGGATAATTCCTTGTTGTGCATTGTAGGATATTTATCAGCATTCCTGACCTCTACCCCACTAGATGCCAGTAGCACTCCCTTTGCCCACCTCTCCCCACCCACCTATCTCTGCTGTGAAAACCATCAGTTTCTACTATATTAAAGACTTAAATGTATAAAGGAAAAATCAAAATTTTTTTAAAAACTAAAGAATAATTTTGTGCTCTTAGGGTAGGGAAAATTTCTTATGCAAGACACAAAAAGAGAATTCTATAAAGAAAAGAATACATACGTTCAAGAATGTATTCAAGAATACTACATTCAAATTAAGAATGTCTGTTCATCAAAAACTATCCCAAAGAAAATACAAGCCACAGAGTGGGGGAAATAAATTTTCAACAAATATAACTGCCAAAGAATTAGTATTCAGAATACAAAAATAAATTCTATGCATCAAAAAGAAAAACATAAATGGTACAATTCTTAATGGGCAAAAGTGTAGACATTTGACAGAAAGAAATCCAAAAGGCCAAAAGCATATGAGAAAATTCTCAAACTTTGTAATAAGGAAATGTAAATTAAAACTGCAGTTGGTTTCCATTTCATACCCACCTGGATGCCAAATTTCAAAAGTTTCAGATTATCAGGTATTATGACAGATGTAGAACAACTTTTGAAATGTAAATTGATATAATAATTTGGAAAACAATTGACCTTATCTAATCAGTTTGAAGATGTGTACACCCTACAATTATGCAAGTCTGCTCCTAGGTATATACCCTAGTGTCTAAGTCTGCTCAGGCTGCCATAAAAAATATCATAGACTGGGTGGCTTAAACAACAGAAAATTTGTTTCTCACAGTTCTGAAGGCTGGGAAGTCCAAGATCAAGATGTCGGCTGATTGGTCTCTAGGGAGAGCACCCTTCCTAGTTTGCAGACAGCTGCCTCCTTGTTGTGTTCTTACATGGCCTTCCTTTCTCTTCCTCTTCTTATAAATTGACCAATCCTATCAGATTAAGACCACACCTTAATGACTTCATTTAATCTTAATTACCCACTAAATGCTCTATCTCCAAATATTGTCACATTGGGTGTTTAGACTTTAACATGTGAATTTGAATTTGGGGGACACAATTCAGTCCATAATACCTAGAGAATATTTTGCATATGTCCACCAGTTAACATGTACAAGAATATTCACAGCTAACACAACTGCCTGGTGAAACCCCAGCTGAACTAATCTGCTAATCATCAGACACATAAAGAAGCCACTGTAAACCATACAACTCAGCTGAGCGGACCCAGACTGGAAGTACCATCCCAGCCTTCCCATAAAAGTGCAAAATAAATGAACTAGTGAGTTTTTTTTTTTTTTTTTTAAACCACAAAGTTCTGGGTTGTATTGTTATGCAGAAAAAGTTAACTATAATAGTAGACAAGATATTCTAAATGTCTCTGAATTTACACATACTTCAAATCTATCCTAACTGAATCTAATGAACCTATGCTTGTTACATGCATGTGTGCCATTTTCTGGGATGATATAGGACAACCCCCATTCTCTAGCTGATGAGATGAAAAAATGAGATAAAACCCATTCAAAATTTAAACTTCCCAAGGTAAAAATAGTAGTTCAAGGCAATAATTTTAATAGATTTCACAAGACATTGAATTAGTAGCTAAATAGTATATAAAATAAATGATAAGAAAAGCATTTAGGCTCAAATTATTAGGAAATTATTAAAGAAAAGGTATAATGCAATATTTAATTCATTTATTCCTTAATATTTCATTCATTCAAAATTTGTTTTGTCATTCAGGTGGAGATTAATCTGTACCTTGAACAAAGCAAAATTCAATTTGAGGATTGCTTTATGTTAAGCATCATGTTAAGAGATGATTAAGAAATGATTGAGACCCATTCCCTGTCATTAATGAAGACAGACAGATAAAGCATAATAAATAATAAAATAGATATACACAGGATAATGTGATAGCATAGACATGAGATAGTTTTCTCTTTTGTAGGTTTGGAGAATCTTTCCTGGAGAGTTATCCTGAAAGGGGAGAAAGAGTTAGCTAAGCAAATAAATTCTGGAAGAGGTACTCATAAGCAAAAAGCCAGATATGTGATATAACATGGTATATACATATTACTTGTAGTAGGCCATTTATCATTCAATGAATACTGTATACCTTCTATATGTAATTACTATACTGTACAGAGAATACAATAAGGAATAAATAGAAATGTGCTAAAAGAACTTATTACCAGTAGATACAGTCACACAAGAAAAAAGTTAACAATCCAATGGAAAATTAAAAGTTATGAAAAACACTATCAAGAAAGAGAACAGAGTGCTGTTCAAAGTCTAATAAGAAGCAGTAGAAGTATTTTTACCAAAGGAATAGCATGATTTAATTTACAAATTCAGCACTTTAGACTTTCTAAAATAAAAATCACACATGAGAGTATTCAAATACAAAACAGAAAAGGAAAAGAAGGTTTTTAGGTCAGGCTCAGTACTACCTTGGACTTCATTCTGTCGGTTCTGAATGGTCAGTCTCACTGTAATCCTCAGACCCTTCCCATCACCAGATGCCTTGGTGATGTCATCACCAACTATTTTTGGAGACAGACCCAGAGGGCCGATCTTGGGGGCCAGGGCAGACATGACTCCAATGAAGAGTTTGAAGTATATGGACTGCATGGCCAGATTTACATGGAAGATGTATTCAAGTTCCAGTGTGGATCCAAAAATAGTGTAGATGGATGAAGGGCAAGATTGGGAAAGGGAGTCAGCTAGGGGGCTCTAGCAACATCCAAGCAAGAAAAGGTGAAGACTTGACAATCATAAATTTCCTGTTGCACCAAAAGGAGTGTCATTAGAGAATACAGATCGAGTACATGAGGAGTGGGGTCTAGCATTAGAGGAAGATTTAGAATTATCACTGAAGGGAAGGCAAGATGGAGCTGATCAAGGGCACATCAAAGGATTGTTGAATGGTCCTCTATTGGTACAGGAGATGATACATTTTCAGAGTTGTATAGCAGGCCTCTGATGATTTGTCTGTCTAGCACTTCTCAACCTTTCTTCTGGAAAAGTGTCCCCCTTCTAGAAAACTCCCCAGCCTCCACGTTCAGCATATCCCTCAAGGGTGAGCTTCAGTGCTCTTAAATTACTCTGTCTCTTTGGCTACAGTGAGTGAACTGTGAGTGAATATTTGTCTCAATCCCAAGACCTGTACAATCAGTGATAACTAACGTATCCAGAACCAGGCACAAGTCAAAGTTTTTTATATTAACTTATTTAATCATCATAAAAATGCAATGAAGTAGGTACAATTATTATCTCCTTTTTTCAGCCAAGGAAATGGAGGCACAAGATGGAAACTTGTCCTAGGTCACACACAGACCAGGTTTTGAATTCTAGGTGTGTTACTTCACATCCCATACATTCTTAACCAGTATCTAAAACTGCCCTTGACAAGTTTCTTCACCCAGAAATACATATCTGCCCCAAGGTGACTCAATCAAAGCCCTGTCTTGGATTTCTGAACTTAGGGATCAGGAAAGCTAAACTCAATCCATCTCTGGTGGTAGAGTTAGAAGCACCGGGCATGGTGGTCGCTAGGTACCATGAATGCAGCTGTGTGGGAAGAAGCCAGACTGAGAAACTGAGGAAGGCATCTAGAAAAATGTGTCTTTAGGAATCAGAAATGATATGAGGTAAGGTTTGAATCTCTGGCTGTAGTCATCTCTGAGACCAACTGGAGACCTGACCAACCTATTAACATGATGACATGAGCTCCTTCAGCACCCTTTCTGGATAAAGTAGCTTAAATTTAAAGCTGGCAACTAAGAGTCATGAGTAATTAAGAATACTAATCTGCATAGCTGTGGAAGCATCTTTAGCAATGCTCAGCCATCCAGAGGGACAGCAGACTGCTGTGTGAGTCGTGGCTGGGGATTCACCAGGCAGTTGTGTTAGGAAGCCAGAGATGCAAATAAGTTGAGCGTGTGAAAGATAGTCAGGTGGGAAAATAAGAGATTCAGAAGGGAGTATATCATAGTGGGAAAGAAAGCAGGCCCTGGGGTAGACTGGGCAAGTAATTTAACCTCTCAAGCCTCAGTTTCCTCATATTTGTTTTGGGATAATAGTAATTGCCTACCTTTCTCATGTACTGTGAGGATTAAATGAGATAATTTATATAAAATATTTAACACAGTGCCAGGCTATAGTAATCTCTCCATAATTGTTATTGTTTTGGTTGAGGTATGTACCCAGTGCTATGGGAGCATAGATCCTCGGAGGAGGGGATGCTTGAGCTGATATTGAAGGACAAATGAGGTCGGGTAGGTAAAAGGAGGCAGATATTCCCTACTTTTATTCTCCATGCCCATCTGTTCATCCCCTAATTTACAATACAGGTGATACTAGCCTCTCCTATACACATTCCATAGGGGCTAAAGTCATAGCCCAGAAAATGTAAATAGATGGCTTCAGTGATAAACTCTAAGTAATACGCAAAGTCAATAAAGACCAAAAATTAAATCCAAATTGCTGCTCTGAATTTAAATTTTCGGTCTTTTTCATTGCAATGAAAATGCATAATTCTTAAAGCATTAGTATACATGTAATTGCTTCATCGCTGATGTAATCTCTCCTACCTGTACCAAAAGTGATTTCAGCTTGTACTTTTGCAATGAGTGATGAAGAAACTTCCAGATGGAGAGGTTTAATTTGTGAGATTTTCCCTAGTCTATTCACATTGGCTTTAACTTCCATTTTAAATTACAGAGAGAATTCCCAAAATTTCAAAGAGCCCCAAGAGATCCAGAGAAACAGCTAATCTCTTTCTAGGAGCATGTTAACAAAAGCAATTTCTTACTGAGCTATATGCTACCCAGTGGGACTGATAATGAATCTGCATTATGGTAACCTTTATAAGAAGATATAAGAAGACCTTTTGGGGAGGTGTATTTATTCGGTGGGGAATGTGTCTTTCCGCATGTGGATTCTTCTGTTTAGATTCACTATTCACTCAACTATGCCAAGAAAGACCTTCTGTCTTTCTGTTTCAGCAACTCCTCTGAATGTATAGTACCCATCCTATTACATACCACGATGTCAGTAAATATCAAACACCAATGTGCTGTACAGCTTTCTTAGTGTTCAATTTCTCTCATTTAGAAAATGCACTAGATTTGCATAGCTGATTGCAGGCTTTATACTAATTTCCTTCTAAGATTTATAGAGTTCAAACTTGTTAACACAGAATACTGTGTTTGTTTGTTTGTTTATAAATTGGAGAAGAGGGAAAAAAACAAATTGTATGTCGTCACCCAAGTATAGAGAAGCGGCATTTACTGGGAGTCTCCTACAGAGGGCGCCTTCACCTTATTGGAAACCCAACTGCAAGAGAAACTCAATGGTTACCAGAGAAATAACGAAATCTTAAAGTCAGAAGCCCTCCCTTGTTTGTGCTAACCAGTTTTCTTCTCTATAGTATCTTTGCTACTTTATCTTTAATGGAAAAGAACTGGCACCTTGTATAATCATTCATAGATATAGGCCTGTAACACTACCTTATTATTATGTTCAGCTTGCCTGTGGGAGAGCTGGAGATAGCTGTTCATATTACCTCAGAGGCAACAGATCAATGAAAGGAAGGGAAGGACAAGTTTTGAGCTGCCTTTTTGCAAAAATGTCCTGTATACAGCAGAAGATATTTTTAAAGCATTATATTAGAAAACAAAGGCTGATAATGAAGTGTTTACAAAACAAACTTTTGCCATGTTATTATGATTGTTAAGTGCTTTTAGACTGAAATTACTTAAATGGAAACAAAAAGTAAATAACTTTTGGATACCAAAAGTACTATGAGTTATAGGCTATAAATCTAAAGAAGTAATTGCTATTTTGAAAATTCTGAAAATAGGCATGTGGGAGTACGTGTGGGTGCTGTAAAGAAATTCCTTGAAACTGTTTCTGTGCATCTAAACAACTGTGAAAAGATATTTTATTGATCATGTTATAATAAGAGATTATCAAACTATAAAAATATAAGTACATTTTTAGAGAAAATATGATTTTTAAAAATGATCACAGTAAGTGCCTTTCACATCTAGAGGACTTCAAATACAGCATTACTTTGTTGTTGATTTTGAATATCTTATGTCTCATGATGGCTAACCGTATTAACATACATAAATCCAGTACGTATAAACATCACTTTGTATATTTACCTTTGACAGTTCCTGATTGGGAGGCTTCTCTTGGATATTCAATAAGTGGTAGTCAGATTTATGAGGACATTTGGCTAAGAAAACTTATCAAGAAACTGATGATGATTATTCCTAAATATTAAGATTAAAAGCAACATTGAAGACATGAGTTTATTTCTTTACATTTGCATATAAAATGCTGTTTGTTTAGTTACTGAATGCACCACCTGATACCTATTATATTTAAAATGAAGCTTATCAATTACAATTATTAATTCCGTGTTTTCGTATTCTGTGCTTAGAAGTAATTAAACTTCCAAATGCTACTCTTTGCATATAGTATTTAGGAACATTTTAGTTTTCCTTTAACTTAAGCTTGAAATAGATTACAAATAAGTGTAAATGAGTTTTAGCTATTAAAATTAATTTGATCTTATGTCTTTTTTAATGCTTTATCTGGTCAAGATCCAAAGCTTTCTGTTAGGATCAAAATTCAGACTATTGGAAATTTTAATTCTTCTTTAGTAATAATTATCATTAATTTGTCAATCAAGTCACTTACATAAAAGTATAACAAAGAATAGCCTGGAAAGTATGTACTTAAATTTATGCACACACTGTTATCAATGTGTTTCAAAAATCAGTTAAATTAGTTTCTGTGGGAAAAAGACCCATCTTCTTGTTCAGCTGAGTTGGTGGCCTTGTTCTAGAAAATACCTAAAGTAAGGCCCTAATCACCTGCCCAGGCGTTCCTGCCACGTTGTTGACACTTCCTGTTGTTCAGTGGTTTCTCCCATTCTGTTGCATTCCAGAGCTCAAGGCGCTTCTTTGAAGACACAAGGCCATTCAAGTTTTCTTGACTTTGCAGCTTCACTCTAAAGGGAGAGTAAATGAAAAAGCCACGCAGTTCAGGCAATTTAAATGGGGCAGCCGGAGGGCATGGTATTGCTCTGCTGGGAATTGCTTGTGAGTGATCCCTGAATCATCTCTCGAAGAAGAAGTAGAGAGTGAACTTTCTGAAACCAGGTTAAAAAAAGGATAGGAGAAAGAGGCTGTCTAGTCCTCTGTGGAAAAGCAAACCAAGGCTAGTAAGGCACTACAGATAAGTAATGTGTTTACACGATTGACTGCAGGTTTGATGCCTGATTTTGCAAAGCACTTCAACAGGTGACTTTTACTGGTGGATACTGCCATGTTCTAACCTAAGGAAACCAGGGGTAGTCACAAAAGTCAAGGAACCCCAGGGGTTTTTACAGTTTGACTAACTTTCTAACGTCACAAACTGATTAAGTATTTCTCAAGATCTCAAAATCTTGTTCCTGAAATAACAGTATTTCCCCAATTCTTTTTTAGAATTCTCCCTTCTAATCATGATGCATTGTAGTACATAAGCACATACATCTAAGCAGTCACTGAGAACACATCTAGTGGCTCTATTAGACCTTATAGAAATGCATTATACAGGGGTAGAAACAGGCAGAGAAGCATGAGTCTAGATCCAAATGTGTCAGTCTACTATTTTCTCAGTTCCCTTACATATGAAATGAAAAAAATATTTTCCTTTCCTTATGTCAAAATAGTCTCCTTCAAGGATAGCTAGGGGGAAGAAAATCAATGAGGACTTGAATCTAATACCTGTCTTAGGCCTCAACTCCTGTGAGTATAAAGGGAAGTTCTCATATTTTGCTAATTGTTAATTTCCTCTTTTGCAAGATCAGAGATGAGTGCAACGGACTGGGAATGTTCTGAGCTTGCCTCTGAGCTCTGAGAGGAAGAGCAGAGAACCATTTGTGATTTCAAGCATGGTCACCGGAAGGGGAAATGGCAAATGAAATCTGCAATCCAAGGATCAGATGATCTTCGGACTCCCCTAATGGGAAATTTCAATGATGTTATGGTCAAAAGACTCAACTGAGATAATGTATATGAAATTCTGATCAGGATGAATACCTTTTTCTTCTTTACATCCTCAGCAACCAGTATACAATCAGTACACAAATAAATGAGCTTTGTTATGAATATTGAAGTGATGGCAGTGTTAAAACAAAACCATACAAATTCTTGCATACCCCCTCTGCTTACTCACATTTGGGAAGTAGAGTTTCTTTCACACACAAACTTAAATACTTTTCCTCATCATCTGTAGCAGCACTTCAGAGTATACTTTCACTTATATTTTCAGTCTTGATGAAGACTCCTCAATGGCTCCTTGAATGACTAACAAGATTCTTTCTTTATGGGTCCCAGATACGAGCCTTTGTCATAGGACTAAAATTCTCTTTTCCAGCTCTTTGAAACCCAATTTATTCGCATCTCGAGATTTTTGCCTTGAGAATTTTCCTAAATTAGCTATATATTAGAACAAAAATGAGCATAACTAAAATTTTGTTGGTCTTCAATATCCTGGTCTGAATCAAATGATATATTATTTGGGGAATGAGCAGTTTATACAATTTGGGGACAAAGGAAATGGGTGGAATAATGTAGAAGTAGTTTTAATTATCCAGCTAACTTTTACTGAGCACCCAGCAAGTGCTAAGCATTATATTCTCTATCTGAAAGGAATGGAAATGACTTGAGACCACCTGAAGAGAAACATATCAACAAGTGTAAAAGCCTAAGATAATTGCCTTACCCATCGGAATGTATGGTGACAGTTATTATCTGCAAAGATTCCTGGATGTGCTGAATCTTGAACCAATCAATAAATTATAAAATCTGACTTATACAGGAAATAGTTGTTTTCTTTAGTTCTTTCTTTAAATACACAAGTGGGGCTATGCTGGACATGTGAATGAACTGAACTCTGGTTCAAAAACTAAAATGACTTTGCAACATATGGGGAAAGCATGAGGCTGAGGATGGCAGTAGTGCAACCCCTTCCCTGAGTACGCTCAGAGTCTGCACTTTGATTATGTTAAACAAGAATAAAGAGGCCTGTGAAGAATTCTCAGAAAGTAGTTTCTTATATAACACCCTGCTAGTATCCCACAGTCCTCTCCTGAAAACTGGTGGAGTGAGGGGTTGATCTGGGATAATCTACCCAAGTAAAAAATTAATAACAACAACTTCGAACTTGGTGAAGACATTATCAGTAGAGTGTTGTATTACTCTCTGTACTGGTAATTTTTTAAACGGTTAATTTCTGTCTTATTTTTACTAGTTGAAGTATAGATAATTTACAGTGTGTGATAGTTTCAAGTGTACAGCAAAGTGATTCAGTTATACATACATACATATATATATATATGTGTGTGTTCTTTTTCAGATTATTTTCCATTATAGGTTATTACAAGATATTGAGTGTACTTCTCAGTGCTATACAGTAAGTCTTTGTTGGTTACCTATTTTATATATAGTAGTGTGTGTATGTTAATCCCAAACTCCTCATTTATCTCTCCCCCCCTCACCCCACCTCACATCCCCTTTGGTAACCATAAGTTTGTTTTCTATGTCTGTAAGTCTGTTTCTGTTTTGTAAATAAGTTCATTTGTGCTATTTTTTTAGATGGCCAGGTACATTCTCAGAGCAGTTGTGTCCATCATTTTCCATTCTGTTGTTCAAAAATGCGTCTCCGTCTCAGGATTTAACCTTTGCTAAAGCATAGGTCTGAGACAATCACAACAAAATACCTTCCCCTTAAAAACTAGGACTTCAGAGCCCCGTTAAATCAAAAGAAAAATTCTTTCTCTCCTCCCCAGTCTCACAGCCCTCAGGATTTTAAATGGTAATGACCAGTTCATTTGAGAAAATGGCATTTTAGTGCTTCCCCTCACGAGCTCTTAAGGCATATAAGGTGTCTCTTTCCCAGGGATGTGCACCTCCTTTTGTTTTCTGGCATTACTGGAACCGACCTGGCATGGATCACTGCGTGAGCAGGCAATCTTAAACACTTCTCATATAAATTACTGGTTCCTTTCTAAGTGCAATTGCTCACAGGGTAATACACCATTTCACAACTCTGATAGCAAAGTCTCTTCATTCTACTGGGTTCCACACACCCCCAGGAAATGAACAGACAAAAAGACTGATGGCCGTGTGAACCTCAGAAATGTACAGTCTGGTTCAACCTCGAGTATGTACATCGTGAGCACTTTGGTATCTTTCAACTCTATTCCCTTCTTCGACTCCTTTCAAATCCTCTTTTCCTGCTTTAAAACCCATCAACAAAAACAAAAACATCAACATGACACACCTGTGTGAACACTATAAAAAGCAAAGCAGTAACGAATACTATTTTTCAAAGTAAATTCTATTTTTCAAATTTTCCAGAAAAGAAAATAATGCTCACATTTTATGCTCTACATTTATTAGGTAGAAATGACCCATCTAGCTCCCATGCAAAAGAGACTTACCATTAATTGAGCACTCCAAGATTCACTGGTTGCTCACCATGGCCACATTTTCCAAACCAATGTCTTTTTCCCATGAACTCTAATGACAAGGTGTGTTTTTACTGACAGTTGACTTGGATCAGAGCTTGCAGGATTGTATTTCAGGTTGTGACTCTGTAAAACCCTGTAACTTTCTTTGAAGTTAAACAGTGTCAATCTGTTTCCATGTCTGAATAACTCTTAGAAGAGCCTGCCTGACCCAAGTCAACTCACTGAAACACACTATTTCCCCATAATTGATGTTCCAAATGAATGTCCTTTCATAATAAAATGTGCTGGAAAACAAAACAGCTTTGCATCCGGCACAAGTTGCATCATAATTAAATTTTATTTTATCCCATCGAGGCATGCTAAATGTTGAGCAAAATATAATTTTAAGTAATTTGTTTGTATTCTTATCTGTAGGAGTTGGAAATTAACAGCATTGCTAGTTTGCGTTTACTGTTAAGCCTGGAGAGCGGAGAGATTGCTTTGCAAACATTACAGTTATTATGTCTGCAGTTGGTACTCTTTGTATAAATTATTGATCAGCCAGCTTATTTTTCTTTCTGCTTAATGGATATTATAGCATAGTTGTTTACAACGCTATAGTTAAGGTTGTGTCAGCACTTCCATTATAATAAACCCCCTCTGTTACAGGGGGTTTATAACTTGTTGTAAAAATTTGCTCTGGGCTGAAACTTGACATACAAGATCTCGAGCTGGAAGGTGGCAATTGTTATTCTTTCAACTTAAAAAAAAAAAAACTCTTTGTTCTGAAGGGCAATAAATAAATAAACAGTTTATTCTTTTTTAACTATCCTTGAAATTTCTGACTTCAAATAGAACAATTTTTATAGGCTATTTGTTGGACAATGACCTCTTCTTTTATTTAATAAAGCA
The DNA here is from genome assembly GCF_949987535.1 of Balaenoptera acutorostrata. Lineage (NCBI taxonomy): Eukaryota > Metazoa > Chordata > Mammalia > Artiodactyla > Balaenopteridae > Balaenoptera > Balaenoptera acutorostrata. Next base: position 34,458,914 of record NC_080081.1, read on the forward strand.
AAGAGAAAGGAAAAAGACCAAGATAATAAGTTAAAACAAAAACAGAAAAGCAGACAGTGAATCAGTAGAAACTTTTATAATTAAGTTTAATACATTTCTCCTAACATTGCAAAATCACACCATAATTTATGTTTTAAATTAAACATGCATTTACACTACATAAGACTTCTTTCCACCCCCCACCCCCGTTCCCAACTATGTATCCCTTGAGCAATTCATACATCTTAATGCTGATATTCTTTAGAGAAAAATGAGCTTTTGGCTATTTAAAAAGAAGGGAGTATGACAATTAGAAAATGCCATACATGAAAAGGTGCAATTGAAGGTACAATAGTTTCTAGAAAACTAGGGATTTAAATATCTGCCTGACTTTTTGACCTTCAATCCAGTCTGCCATCCCTCTTACCATTTAAGAGATGAAGGGAATTAATCTCAATTTATATCATTATTTTTGCTGCTTCCTTTTATGATCCAACTCTAAAATGATCTCACTGTGGTTTTTTTTTTTTTTAATCAAGTATTTGCCTGTGCAACTCTTAATACCAACCCCCAGATGGAATTAGGATACTTAACACTGGAAGTAAGTAGTGATGGGAAAGTATAACCAAATTATCATGGAGAGTTGACTACTTGTTGTAGGAATGATGCAGTTTGGAGTAAGGAAAACCATTCCATGATGATTTTTTTCTTTGTAACTGTTCTCCTCTTTGCTCCTCTAACTATTCTCCTTTCTCTCCCCCGACATGGGTTTAGAGATTTCTTACAGTATGCTCCATAACCAGCAAAGTATTTTCGGCCAACATGTCACCTTCATTTTGAACCAGGAGAAAACTGGGTGAGGATAGAAGATTAGGGAGAGAGGAAAAGTACTGCCAAATTGTGCCATTTGGTTCTGACATCTATGTAAATGTGAACATGAATAGGTGATTACTACATGTGTTCAGTAAGCATACATATATGGTCCATGCATTTCCATGCTGGAAAACAAGTCAGAGTTACTTATGACCATTTTGACCACTCCTTTATTAAGAACGGCAATTTGTAATAAAAAGTTTGAGCGCTTCAAGTTATAATGTGTTCAGCTCCCCACCTTCTGTCCTTTGGGTAATTTATCACCAAGCTCTCTGCACCTGATTAGAGAATGTATCCTTGAGATAAAAGTCTTATTCCTTGTTTGAGGAGGGACAGGAGCTGGAAAAGAGGGAGACTGCAGAAATGAGACACTAAAAGTCAGAAGTTGGAACCCCAGGTGGGGAGAGCAGAGACAGAAAGTGTAAAAGTAGGGAAGTCTTTGCTTAAGGTAGTCAGGGTTTATCTGCTGAGCTGATTGGTGAGGCCGTGTGTCTGAGTTAAAAAGGCTTGAGAGAGTTACTTGGCATAATTTCTCCATCTTCAATGATTTACTACTGAAGTGCAAACATCAATTTTGGACTCTCTCCTGAGAAACGTTTAACAAAGTCAGTCAACTACTGGTACCCTGTTATCTTTCTAGATTTGCCAAACTTGGAGAGCTCCTTTATAAACCTCCGCCTGAAGTTTGTCTTTTTTTTTTTTTCTATTAAGGAAACAGGTCCATTAGTAAATACGCAGATGTAAAAATCACCTTCCTCTTTACTTCGCCGTTGTGATATATCTTAGAATTGTTCAGAAGTGCACCCTATTGTGAAAGCTATTTGTGCCGGGTGTGCTAATGCACTCTTTGATTGAGTGAATTAGCAGTCATAACAATCTGGCAGTCTGGCCATAGAAGTGTGCTCAAATTGATTTGTGTTATGGCTGGACTGGAAAATCTAGTGTTAGTTGTTTTTTGCCCTGGGGCATTGTTTGTACCAAACTCCACTTTTCATTTAATTTTCCAATACATTTTGAAAGATTGAAATGCTTGTGATCAACATTTGATCCACTTGCATTATTTAAAAAAGAATTCTGAAAGTAATTTCAGATTCCAAAAAACCTTGCTTTCAATTAGAGTAAACATAATTAGAGTGACGTCGTGCTCGGAATGGTAAGTCTCCCTTTGAATCTATTAAGCATGTTATCTCCTTGTCCTGTCACTGAAAGGAATTCAGTATATATCTGAGGTATACATCTGTATTTTTCTGTTCATACTTCTAATAGAACTTGGGGAAAAATTAAAAGAATAAAATTGCAAGGAACCTTTTCTTGTTGTCCTTTCTGCATATTCCCAAATTGTTTCTGCTTCATTTAGTGATGCTATAAAAAGAGGATACTCAAAGCTTTCAGGAAATTTTGAGATTTTTGAGAAACATTCAGATATGTATTGCCTTTAAGTTATTAGAACATTTTAGTTTTTTTTTAATATTCTATGAAATCCACATTTTCAATCTTAATTATATCAATTGCTATATTGAAACCCTAAAGATTTAAAGACATGACTTATCCTGGCTTTGTCAATATTTGTATCTTTCTTACAATCCTCTGCTTTGCAGTCATTTACCAGAATTATAATGCAGCATGAATATAACTTTAAAATGACTATTGATTACAGAGAAAGCTTTGTGAAATCATTTAGTCAGTTTCCCCACTTGAGAAATCAGTGAATAAAATAGGTCAATAGATAAGGATGGAATGGATGTAATACAGTGCTATGCCTCCCTGGGTTATAAAAAGGGTCAAAAATGAATCCCCATAGAATTCATGGTTTTATACTCATAAAATAAAATGATACTTACCAAATCCCAACTCTAAGTCCACCTTTCTACAGATTTATTCTTCGTTTTTAAAGCACAGGTTTTGAAAGTATATTTTTATGTTTCCCTGATTCAACAGAAGCATTTCCTTGTCACTGTCCCTTTTAACCAATTAGGATGCCCTCATCTTCAGGCTAAAGTGTCTGTTGTTATCCAGGTATTCACCGGGACTTTTGCTGCAACAGCTAGTCTGTATTTTCTCACTGTCTCCTGCGACCTTAACAGCTCTTCTCAAAACTGCATTTCCTACTGCACTGAACTCTGTCTCCTGTGCCGATTTTTGTTAAGTAATAGATGGTGAGCCCTGAGACCACTCTCTCTATTAGTTCCATTCACAGGGATGTCTTCGGGGGCACGGAAGGAGGGGGAAGGGGAAGGGAGGGGCCAGGAGGGGGCAGAGGGAGGGAAGAAAATACCTTCCCTGAACTGGTACAAGCTCAGCTTCAAACGATATCCTAGGAAAGAAATTAAAGACTTCTTAATTAGTGCAGCAATTAAGCTTTCTTGGTAGCATTTTAATCAGCATAGGCCCTATCAAAGGACAAACAGAACAATTTGCAGGTCTTTGAATTTTAAACAGTCTTATTGATTTTAGCACAATACGTCTTCACAACACACAGGGAGAATTTTCTAATATCAGTTACAGTACTTTGAGTTATGCTTATGCAAATTGAGTGCAGGTTGGAGAGGAGGAGATGGAAGGAGAGGACCTGAACCAAACAGAGATGTAAAACAATAAACAAACAAGACAAAAGCTTGGAAACCTAAAGATGTGATAGGAAGAGTGGGAATTTGAAATCTGTGCAGTTGATTTATCTGCTGTTATGAAATACCATTTGCCTTAATCACTGGTAATATTTCCCAAAAAATAAAAATAAAAATGAATGAAGAAATTTGAATTTTTCCACGCTTTTCTTTCCTACATATTTTAATTTGCATTATGTGCCTTTTCTAATCCTATTGTTTGATCACCGGGGTAAGTGGTAGTTCCTAAAAAACGGTTTAGAGACCTGATATGGGGGGTGAGGGGAAGGAAGCTCCCATTCAGTTAGGGGAAGGCACCCCAAGCCCTGCCTCTGAATGGAGCACGTGCTGGGAGATGCAGGGTTCCCTGCAGAAAATTTGGACTTTGCTTTGATGCTGGGTGGGATTATGGCTTGGTCAGCTATCATTACTTCCTGTCCGTGGCTTCGGAGTGTGGCAGGTATTAGGTGAGTGATAGTTTAAGGAAATATGAGAAACGAGAATGCTTAGAGCAGATCTGGGGCATTTAATTCTGATTTTTTCCATTTGTGGGTCTAGAATTTAAAACGAAGAAACTAGTTTAGCATTTTAAAAACTAGAGCAGAGTTTATTAAAGTCGTGCATGCAATTCCAAAATAAAATTAGTTTCTCAGGGCTTAATATCTTCTTCCTCACCTCTACTCATTAACATAGTTGTCTGGCATTTTTTTTTTTTAAAAGGTAATGTTGTCCAAAACAGGCATAAACACTTAAAGAGGTGTTCTGATGTATGTGATATATATCCAATCCCTATTTTTAACTGAAGTCAGATAAGAGGAGTGAAAATTAATATAAATTATTTCTGGTTATATCAAACTACATTGGCTAACTAGGCAAAACAACTGTATACACTTTAGCTATCTCATAGAAGTTAATCTACTTTTTGGCAACAATCAATTTTCTGAATTCTTATGACCCAGGAAAGCCTCCTGATATAACTGCTATGCCCCAAAAAGTTTAGTATAAACTTAGACTAATTAGTCAATAGTGCCATATTTCTCTATAAATATTTCCTGCACCTTTTGACACTAAACTTCAAAAAAGGTTAAAGAATTAAAATGATAAAAAGAAATGTGATAATAATTTCAACACTACACTGTGAACCTGATGCTAATAGTTTATTTTTAAAATCTGTCAAATGCTAAAGCACTGTTTCTATCTTGTAAAGTTAATGAACATGTGCAGACAGGTTTAAAGCCTAATTATTTAAGATTCCTAGAGATATAAACAGAGAACAGACTTGACCTATGCTCAAATCACAGGTTGGTCAAAAATCCTTGAATAAATAGTACTTTCATGCAACAAGTTAGAAAAGGGAAGAAAAGCAGAGAGGAAGGCAAAGAGGAAGAGAGTCTAAACTCAGCCTAATGTTTTTAAGCATAGCTACCCTTTCTGCCTTTACAAGTCAACTAGCGAGCTTTGTTTTTGTTCTTTTCATTATTTACAAAACATATTTCTACAAACTGAGAAGGACTTTCCCAAAATACAGTGATACTTTTCAAATACAATATATGTGGGTGTAGATGTGTGTATACACACACACACACACACATATAGTTACCTAACACATTAGCAACTAGCCTTGGGTTTTAAACGATATGAGGATGGTTGGCGTCTGTGCAAGACAGGTGAATTAATTACAGAGTTTTAGGTAAGAAAAATTAGTGTGCTGTTTTCCCCCCACTTTCTAAATCTTCAAGGGTGCCTTATCTCTTCGAATTCTCTCGGTATGATTGGCATTTCTGACCTGCCTTTGGGGCGAAAGTGAAGTTATTCTCAACCATCCACATCATGGCAAGCATTTCTTTCTTTCCACAATCTATTAGGAAATGAGGGATTGAATGCAGAGCATTCCATGATTCTTAAGCGATTTCAGACTGACTTTTCCCCCACAACTTGAAAACTCTCCTGGAATTTGTCACTATCTTTAAACAAATAAATAATCGAACCGACAGATAAAATAATCAGATGCAGAAAACATGCGCTTTGCTTCCACATGGATTTTCCTCAGAATAATTTCTTAATTATCATGAAGGGAGAGGATGTGTTTTCATTTATATCTCATTGCAAAAAACGAGCGGAGATACATCCTAAATCCTCGAAGGAGAGCTCGGAGCGCTCTGGCTCCTCTTTAAGTTGGCAGACGATTGCTCAGAAGGTTTTGGAAAAAATTACAAGTCTTCGCGGACGAAATGGAATATTAAGACATGCAGTCTAACGGTAGTAGAAAAGAAAGAAGTCGATGATCCCTGTTTCCGATCGCCACTTCTATGTCCCGGCTTTTCCTCTCTGTCCCTCCCATAGTTTCTTACTTATCCTCCCCCTCCCCTCCTCCTTTCCTCGCTCCCTCGCTTTCCCTGGGTCTCGCGCTCTCGGAGTCCCTGCTCCGAGTTCCTGGTTGGATAATTTGGGTTAATACTAGTGAGTGAGGGTTTTGCGGCTTCAAAGGGTATTTCAAGTTTCCGGAGCTCCTCCCCTCTGCACCGTGTGACAACAACAACTCGTCCAGCCGGCAGCCTGCACTTTTCAGCTCATTTTCTCTCTGTCATTCCCCTCTCAATCTTTGATCAATGTACTTGCCAGGGAGAACCCAAGTCCTTCAAATCTCCTCCTTTTCACCTTCATCCTTAACTTTGTGCTAGAGCGGGACCCACACAACAACAGCCCACCCTCCCCGCCCCCCCTCTCCAAACCAGCCCCCGATCCCAGCCCCCGGAGAGGACTCGCATTTCGACTTGCGGGACACTTTTGTGCGTTTCTCTCTAGAGCGCCTCTCGCGCTCGCCCCTCCTGCGCTCGCTCTTTCTTATCCTCACCTCCTTTTTCCCCCCTTCTCTCCCTTTCTCCTTGTCGTTCTCTCTCAGAGTTGTTGTTGTGGCCCCCTAGCTCCTTCTCCCCCCCGCCCCCCTTTTCCCCCTTGCCCTCCCCGGGGCGTGTGGCAACTTTTCCCCTCGCTTCTCCTCCTTCTGTTTCCCCTTATATGTGACCATGGCAGTGCCGGCGGCTTTGATCCCTCCGACCCAGCTGGTCCCCACTCAACCCCCGATCTCCACGTCTGCTTCCTCCTCCGGCACCACCACCTCCACCTCCTCGGCGACCTCGTCTCCGGCTCCGTCCATCGGGCCCCCGGCGTCCTCAGGGCCAACTCTGTTCCGGCCGGAGCCCATCGCTTCGGCGGCGGCGGCGGCGGCGGCGGCCACAGTCACCTCCACCGGCGGCGGCAGCGGAGGCGGCGGCGGCAGCGCGGGCAACGGAGGCGGCGGCAGCAACTGCAACCCCAACCCCAGCCTGGCGACCGCCAGCGGCGGCGGTGGCGGCGGCGGCGGCGGCGGCGGCGGCATTAGCGCTGGCGGCGGCGGCGCCTCCAGCACCCCCATCAACGCGAGCGCGGGCAGCAGCGGCAGCAGCAGCAGTAGCAGCAGCAGCAGCAGTAGCAGCAGCAGCAGCAGCAGCAGTAGCAGCAGCTGCGGGCCCCTCCCCGGGAAACCCGTGTACTCGACCCCGTCCCCAGTGGAAAACACCCCCCAGAATAATGAGTGCAAAATGGTGGATCTGAGGGGGGCCAAAGTGGCTTCCTTCACGGTGGAGGGCTGCGAGCTGATCTGCCTGCCCCAGGCTTTCGACCTGTTCCTGAAGCACTTGGTGGGGGGCTTGCACACCGTCTACACCAAGCTGAAGCGGCTGGAGATCACGCCCGTGGTGTGCAATGTGGAACAGGTTCGCATCCTGAGGGGACTGGGCGCCATCCAGCCCGGAGTGAACCGCTGCAAACTCATCTCCAGGAAGGACTTCGAGACCCTCTACAATGACTGCACCAACGCAAGGTAAAGAACGGGGGGCCGCCTCCGCCGCCCGTGGTCCCTTCCCACCGGTCTCCTCGCCCTTCCCTCGCTCCCTTCAGGGCGCCGCTCGCTCCGCGCGCCCGCGAGCCGCGCGCTCCGGCGAGCGCGGCCCTCTCCTCTCTTTCCTCGGGGCTCGCCGGCCGCTCCCGACCCTCTGAGAAGTTGGCACCTCACCCTGCCCAGATCGCGCTCTTCCGGCCGGGTCCGCCCCTTGCTGGCCCGGGCGCGGGGGCGCAGCTGCTGTGGCACGCGAGAACCCCAAGCCTCCGGGCAGAGGGGCCGGGAAGGAGGAGGACGGTGCCTTTCCAGGGGCCACAGCGCCCTTCCTGGGCCGCGCCGGAGTCAGGGGACCCCTCTCAGCGCGGCCGCCCGTGTGCGCGCTCCCTCGGACCCGGGTTCCACCGCCAGGCGCGGGGCACTGGCCTGGCTGCTCGGAGGCGCCAGGCGGCATCCCGGGGGCGGAGGGAGGTCGTGACCCTGCTCGGCAGGGTTCGAGGAGCGGGAAGACGCGCTCCGGGTGAGGGCCCCTCGAGGTAGCCTTGAGAGTGGGTCACTTGGAGGTCGGGAGGGGGACGGCCCCAGAGGCCGAGAGGCCGGCGCAATCCCGGGGGACCCAAAGCGAGTTCAGCTCCGAAGCCCCGAGGGCAAGCCCGCGGAGGGGAGGGGGCTGTGTGTGCGCGCATCTGTGCGTGTGTCCGCGTGTGAGCGTGTGCGTGTGCAAAGAAGATAAAGGGGTACGTTTGCCCCGGGGCAGACGCGAGGGGACCGGCAGGGTTCCTTTCGTAGGGGGAGGTGACCGGGTGCCTGAGACTCTTGGAAGCTGAACCGGAGAGCTGGGGAAGGAAGACCACAGCTTGCTCTCTCTCCAAACTGTTCTTTTTTTCTTTTCCTTTTTTTCCCCTTTTCTTTTCTTTCTTTCTTTCTTTTTTTTTTTTTTTGTTTTTTGTTTTGTTTTTGTTTTTGTTAAGGGTTAGTAGCTCACGCAATGAGCAGGTGCAGGTTTTGCACTGGCATGCTCTGTGGACCTGAAGACCGGTGCCATGGCTTCCCCAGCCCGGCAAAGCGCGGGAACTCTATAGAGGCCACGGGACCCGGAGCCCGGCCCGACCAGTTTTATGCTAATGAACGCTCACTGGGGGAGGATCTACCGAGAGGGGGCGGGAGTAGGGTAACTTGTCAGTTTCGGGGTAGAAGTGATCATTCAACCCGCTCTCACGGTTCCGTCTTGTCCCCATCGTTGGCTGCAGAGGGGAAAGTTCAGAGATGCCGGGTGAAAGAGAGTAGGGAAAGTTGGAGTCTAGAAGTGAGCGCGTGGGAACTGCGCGCAAAATGTGTGCAGCGACTTCGGTACCCTCCAAATAAGTTTAAAGATCGGGAGAAGGAGCGGAGTTTTACTCCTTTGGGGTGTGTGCCCCTGGTAGAGCTAGGGAAACAGAGGCGGCAAGGAAAGAGGCGCAGGACTAGACCAGAAGGAAACCGGGGTAGAAAAGCCCCTAGCTATTTCTTCCTTGGGAGAAGACTTCTGGCTAGTGCCCCCGGAAGACTGGAAGAGGAAAAAGACTCGAACTCCAACCCAGTAAATGTCTTACCCTGATCTAGTCAGAAACTCTTTTCCGTGTTTATTTGCCATCTTTGCATCGGGCCATGGGTGTATATCTGGGTTTTGAACCTTCATTTCTACTATTTTTGGGTGAATGCTGAGCGCCCGCGTGTGTGTACGCGCACGCGTGCCCAAGAGTCTGGACAGGTGGCAGTAAAGATTGAGGGGGAATCTTGATCACTAAACGTCATTTACGGAGATAATTGGAGTCCTTGCGTGTACAGAAGATAACATATTTGCAAAAAATCTACTGTTAAAACAAGTAGAATCAGGGCAGAAAATTGTTGCGGAGTTGTTATAAAGAATGCTAGTCGAAATTTGAAGCCAGCTCAGATATGATTGTGGTAAAATTGCCTACCTATCCAGTAGATTGGTGAAGCGCTGTTTTTCTTAGTAACCAAACCACTCTTCTCTTGAATCTTCTTTGTGTGTTTCTTACAGCACACACTGTACTAGATAATTAATGGCCATTTCACATAACACGCAAAAAAATTGGTGGAGAAAACTCCCTTCAGAGACTGCAACGTTATAATCAATTTAAAGCAGGTAGTGTTACACCTCTTACAATTATTCTCTTGATGTTTTGTGGGTTTTTTTTTTTCCAGAAATTTCTGAAAATTTGGAATTTTCAGGTTTTGGAATTGAAGTCCTCACCGTAGGGTTGGAGAATATTCTTAAAGTTATTAGGAAAGAATTTTAAAATATTTTTTCCCTTTAACAAAGGCTCTGGAGTTAAAACTTTCAGAGCCAAGATAAGTTAAATCCAGTAAAACTGTTTATCCCTTCAAAAATATCTCATCAGTACTCTAATTATATTTCAATCACCTCGTTTTAATACTTTACAATTAAATGTGTTATTCCAAAACTCTATTTCAGGTTAAAGTTAAATGTGGTAAGTTTGTTGATTTACTATTGCATTTTGATCTTTTATCAACTACAAGACTTTCTCAAACCTAAACACATGCAAATACTGAAGAAGATGTGTAGTTGTAGATATCTGCCTAGGTTTCCCTAATTCTGCCACTGACTAAGAAAATAGAAAACTTATCATTGAACTCCCTCTCACTAAAATATACTGTTTGCATTGTGATGCATTATTTTTTAGTGATAATTACAAGTATTACTGTCTTATTTCTCAACGTTGGAAACAATACCTAAAATATTTTTATCTTGAATTTACAAAACAAAAATTACCCTTTTCATTCAAGTCCAGTTTATGCCCTTACTATTAAGATCCTTTTTCATTCATCTATATATATTGATTTCTTTCATTATGGTTTCTTTCTCCTCTGGCTACTTAAGAGACTATCTAAAGGAATAATTTACGCAAAAGATAAGAGGAACTGTGCAGAAAGGCAAACTATATAAAATAATATGTACATAGTGTGCAAGAAACATTAAATCTTAGCACTCTCAGCTTTTTACAGAACATGTATTTAATTATGTCTCTTAAGAGTATTTAGATACCAGAGAATCTGAGGAACCAAAATTTTTGATGTTAAGGAAAAGAAGCGTTCATAAACTTGCTCAAAGTGGCTCAGTAAGTTAGTAACAAACCTCGGAGTGGATTTAATTTGCTTGGGGCTCTTGCATCAGTGTGCTATCTATGAAAACTAGAATAAATGTTGAAGCCATCTGTCATTACCACAAGGAGATGAAACAGAGACTGTCACCTCCTTGATAGTAAAGCTAAATAAAATAGGGGTCTCAAAGCATGAAAGAAAATATAAGGAAATATATTTAAAAGTTGTCAGAGGACAAAGTCTGACCTTGATCAGTTTCCTCTAATTATTATTTTTAAACTAAACATTAGTTGCATGAACTTGGCTGTTGCAACAGAGGTCACTTAATTAACTGGTAACCATTAAACAACAACAAAAAAAGAAAAGTAATTATGTACATGGTCAAGTCTCTGAGTCAGTTGCTTGTTTGTAGATTTGGGTTAGCATTCAATTTTCTGTGAATTCAGGTAATAAAAAGTGACTCTGTTCTATTTTGTCATCTAAAATGATGATTTTTTTTTTTTTGAGCACTGCCAGAAGTTGATTTTGTCTCAGGATCCTCCAAACCAGCTTGTGATTTGGGTCCTACGTAGCCCTAGATTTATGGAGTTTTTAACTTGAAAAGATTCCAGTTAGTTTTATCAGACATTTTATATAAATATACATATATTCACAAACAGTATTCTTTTGTCTTAAAAGTCAGTACCATCTATTGACAGCAAATTGAGAGACTACATGTCTTTTTTTGTCCAGTGGTAATATATGAATGCAGTTTTAGTATAAGAAGTATAAAATATTTTCCAATTCTTGGCTCTTTTTTTGTCAGAAGTTTTTTTTAAATAAAAATGGCATATTTATTTAACATTTCCTCTGTTGCATGCTATTCAATGGCACGGACTTATGCATTTATGCCTCGATGTAGAAAGTTTCAACACAATACAGACTCCCTTCTCACAGATAATTATGATACTTGGCACAGAGAAATTCAAAACTTACTTCAAATGAAGAGAGACTATGCTTTTGAAGTTTTTGTATTACAGTCTATTAATGGCTCCTGTAAAGCCTGATGTCTTGTCGTATAACATTTCAAGAAGAATATGGCATAATTAGAAGAGTAGGGGCTAAAATGTGAAAGTTTTTTGGTTCCATCACTTATCTCTGCATACTTTTTAAATGTTAGTAAATTGCAGTTTAATAACTAATACGTAAATAAAATCTAAGAATATGCTGACCTTGGATTTACCTTGTTTAATCACATTATATTGCAAGATACAAATTCTCGAGTTATTTGGATAATATCTTTCAAACCTGTTTTTTTTTTTTCCCTTGGAGTTAGTCTCCAATGATATCATAATCATTATTGTTACAAAGTGCACATAGTTATGAGGATGAAGATGGTGTACTTTCTGAACTCCACGGTTAATGCCCTGAGACACTTAATTTGATTTGCACATATAATATTTTATTTTGTGATGCTTCAAATATTATGTAGAATAAACTACAAGGCAGGCTTATTTTTTTCTTGTCAGTTTTCTTGCATCAAATTTTTGTATTTGCATTTAAGGCAGACTTTTTAAACTTCATTTAGTCTAAATCTGCTGGGTTTTTTTTTTTGTTTAATCTACCACATTTCACGGAAGTTGCGTATAAATTATTGAGACCAATATTCGCCACTCTCTTTTTGCCTCACTACCTTCCCCAACCTTCTGAGATGTGACACCCAATATTGATTAAAGTCTTGGCTGGATTTGAGCATAAATCACCCTTCTCTTTGGTGATTTACCATGTGTGATTCACTAGCATACAAAAACATAATATGCTTTATTGTTTCTCATTTGCTGTTTTGTTTTTGGAATGTAAGTAGCATTTGTAGCTTAATGTGCAACCAAGTAGTTGTTATTTTAGGAACAATTTGTGCTTTGACTGTCAATTAGTATTATTTTATCTTTCCAAGTTATTTTACTAAATTGTTTCATACAGTTGCCTCTGTTAATCAAGTAAAATAATCATTTAAATTGCATTGTATTAGCAACATAGAACACATGTATTGCAAAATATAATAAGAAATGAAACTCTCACAGGTTGTAAGCTGTCTCCCTTTGAATCTTTGTCTGAAGAAATTAGTTTGAAATATGCCTTCTAAATAGGTACAGGTGAGTCTTCTAGATTTCACTAAACATTTTGGTTTTAAGGTTTTCATTACTTGATTCTTTAGAAAAGTTCAACTTTGCCTGAATTTAATCTTTCCAGGATTTCATTTTCAGATTGTTCACCAAGGGAAAAAAAAAAGAGATCACATCAATTTATATACCTTTAAAATGACCAAAAAATGTGAAAAAAAAATTGATATTAACAATTTGGATATTTTAACATGTATTTAAGATAAAGTTTTATCATTTTATGTTTGAATTGTTATGAGAATAGAATGACCTTAGCATGTGGCAGCATGTGCCATTCTCTTTACTGAGTTACTGCACTGTGATTGGTCAGTCGTGTGTGTGTGTGTGTGTGTGTGTGTGTGTGTGTGTGAATGCTGCAGCTAAAAATTCAGTTAAGAATACATTAAAAATACATTTATATTTATATTTTCAGACTTAGAGACTGCATTAAGGAGCCTCTTTTCCATTATATTTGTTATGCTCAATAATTTATTTTTTAATGAAGAAAACCTGACTTAAAAGCTTAGATGAGTGGACTATCAAAGGCTCTGATCTGCACAGATACATATATGTCAGGCATACCAGTGGCTCTGTGAGCCCACATTGTCCTCAAATTCCTTTACTTTCCTTCTCCTCAATTTGTCAGAAGTATTTCCAATCAAAAGTAATTTTTTTTTGCTACAGTAGCTGTCCTTTAAATAACTTTTAATTGCTGATATTTGCTTTTTAGAATATGTCACAGTATAGAAGTGACTCAATTAGAATAGTGAGGTTAGCTTATCAAATTATTTCTTTGGAAAGCAGGAACACCAAGGATAGTATATTTATATTTGATCTAGTAGTTAGTTATTATATTCAGTCTAGTAATTAGTTATTATTAGATTAGGTGGTGGATCATTTTATATTGATGCACCTATTTACTTTGGGAAGGTTTTTGAGAATCTTTTAAGAGTGTGTCTATTACAGATACCTGTCCAATTTAAATGTACATGTTTATTTTATAAGTATTATGTCCATATAATCATATATAGAGAATGATGCAAATCACTACATGATCCAAAATCAGAGACCTTGAGCCAGGTGCATTTTAAGTTTCTTGTGTGTTCTGATTTGGATTTATTTTATAAGATAAGAGGATTCTAATTCACTCATTTAAGAAAAATTTGCATGTGGGTTTTTCTAAATTGGATGTAGAAATGTCCAATGACTGAACTTTGTTAAAGGTGTGGCCCTGTTTCTTTCTGATTCATATTAGCTTGGAGTTGATCCAGGATATCAAGCTGGGATTCTTTTGCACGTTTAAATGTACGTGACTTGAGTGAAAGCTGTCAAAGACAACTTACTAAACTGGAAAACTCACTGTGTATTTAATTTGTCTTATATTTTTGTGCTTATAAACATATTGAAGTGTCTAAAAGTCTGCAGCATGGCAACAGACTGAATAGCCAGCTGTTTTAAAAAAAGTTTTAGAGAGTAATGTTTAAAAAAAAAAAACAGTTTAACTGAAGCATCTAAAACACGTTATTATCTGAGATGAATACACTACCTAGAATATAGTGCATGTTTCTTGCAGGAAATAGGAATTGTTTACTATGATCTGAAGACTAAAAGAAATTTAACTATAGGTAGATTAGTAATAATCCTGCAGTGGATTTTGAAGGTAGTATATATGTTTGACAAAAAATTGGATATGCTTTTCAAGCATGATTTTCTCAAAGCAAATATTGAAATGGGCAACAAAGTAGACTGGTTACTTTTGGTTAGTAACATTGAAAAATTGAGGAATGTTTTCCTTTCCTTAGAATAAATGAACAGAGGGATAAACGAAGTATTAAAAAGTCACAATGTAACTTATCTTTGAATTTATATATGGTATCAAATGGTTCTAAATAATTAGATTACTCCTGTAGTCACAACAGGAAAAAACAATGCTTTTCTTCAAGGACAAGGAAAATATATCAGGAAAGAAAGAGTACTAGTCAAAAGGGAATTATTTTATAGAAGCACATACAATCATTTGCAGTAAATACTTGCTAGTTCAGTTTAAGGGATATGGTCATTTCTTAAGTAAAGGTAATGAAAATAAATCTCTAGAGTATATTAATCAAGAAATATTTCATTACATTCACATATCAAGCAGATGAAGTGTTTTGTTAAAATCTTAAACTGATTGTATCCAGAAATTGTATTAATAGCAGCAGTAGGTCAGCTGTTTTTTTCATAGCCTTATATTTTAAAAACATTTTGTTTATGTATGAACAAATCACTGAAGTTGTAACTAATCTTTGAATCCATCACAGCTCTGCTAAAATAGACTGATATATTCAACTGTATTAATTCTTATTTTATATTTAAAATATCTGTTTTTTTAGCTTAATTTTTGGAAATGATATTTATGTCTTAAGTTAGGCAGTTTGTAGTTTAATAGTGCCTCTGGATTTTAAATGAATAACTTGGAACACTTTTCTTTGTAATATCACCGTTCACACGTTTTATACTAGGATGGATGTTCTTGTGTATGCAACAAGTGTAAAATTTCTATCAGTATTTAAGAGATCTTCGTCGTGTATATTTTTGTTTATGTTAAGCTTAGCCCATTTGTGGTCTGTGTATTTATGCTTAAGTAATTATAATCCCTTTGTTAGAAAAGCTTTTACGTATATGTATTTGTGTTTGTACACACACACACACACACACGAGAGGCATGTAGAACATAGGGCCAGAGGACCAACAACTTACTTATAAAAATAACTTAATTTTGCTTTCTGTAATTCATTTAATATAAAATAACACATGAAAAACCAATTCTACTTTAGTGAACGACCATAGAAAACTATATTTAAAATTACTTTTAGGGTGAAAGATGTAGTTTATATTTAAATGTTTTAAAATATAATTATAAATACAACATTATATGGTTATTAAGACAGTGATTAAACACTTATCTTGATTTTCCTAGACCTTTATTGTTATGATAACTAAGATATACTTTTAATTCTTTATGAAAAATATTTATAACTGATAAGTATTTTATTGTATGAAATCGACATTAAACTATTAGGTACTAGAATCTGTACACTACTGAAGAACATTTAAAGTGCTTGATGTCATTGCACCATTTCTTTTATTGGTTTATTTCATTGCTGCTTGCACTTTAGAGCAAGCATATCCTTTAAAATCAGTGGATAAATGATAAGAAAACAATATCATAATCTAAGAAAAAAAGATTGCTCTTCTAAAAGCTTTACCATCAATGAGATGAGTTAGGAATGAGGTCAATGGGTTAATCTGCAGGTCTACATAAGGAGATGTGTATTACCACTTCTTGCAGTGGACTGTAATTGTCTTTGAAAACACCTGGTAGAGGTCCAGTTAAATTGAAATCAATTACTTTCTCAATCATTCCATGGCATATGTCAAGTCATTACGTCATTGGTAAAAGTGCAAGCATGCGTGCATTTTTTTGCAAAGTAGGAAGAAGCTTATAAAACAGTGATTGCTTAAAAGACTCTGCTTCATCTAAAGCTTGAGGAATTTAAAAAAAAACACTTGGGCATAGTAACTTAAAATGACATTTGGTAAGAAGTTCATCTTTGCATTTAGTTATCTAAGTAAAAACAATATTTCACATTCCTTTCTGCATCATCTGCTATGTATATATACTTAAAAGTTAGTGAGAATGGTTTCAAAATATTTTATGACATGTGACCTCTGACACCTTTACTCTTATCTTCTAAGAACCCTCTGACAAGTATGTATTATAATCAAAGATGAATATATGTCTGCTCTTCACTGATTTTTTTTTTCTTCACACCATTGACAGTACATGCAGATTTGAACTTGTAGCCAGGAACAGTGCTTCCATGCTTCAAATTGCCAAAGGACCCCCAGGGATGGAAACTTGACCTGCTTTTATGAAACCATAGAATTACATTTATACAAGTTACCCCATGGGAAAGGAATGAACTGATCCCAATTCAAACCTTAATATTGGAGCCTTCTGGGTCAAATTTGATTTTTCTTTCTGTTAACACCTGTTTAGCTCCCAAATTTACTAACTATATATTCTTAGGAAATTTACAAAATACTATTCATGAGTGGCATTTCACAGTTAAGCCCAAAGTGCCATCAAAATTTGGCAGCTATTCAAGTTTTCACATGTGACTAAGATGCTACTTTTTAAAACAAAATATCTGCCTTTCAAATATATATCCTAGATGTTAAAAGGTTAAACATAAACTTGTTTAATTGGACATGGGAACATTTATTTTGTACTTTTTTTATTAATTTCTCTCCACAGAAGAGTCAGCCCAAGTAGGGGAAGAAACTTTTTTTCAAGGAGTTTTTCCCTGTGATAACATTTCAGAATACAGATTTTTATATGAGTATATTTAATTTTTCTTAGATT
The DNA here is from genome assembly GCF_949987535.1 of Balaenoptera acutorostrata. Classification (NCBI taxonomy): domain Eukaryota; kingdom Metazoa; phylum Chordata; class Mammalia; order Artiodactyla; family Balaenopteridae; genus Balaenoptera; species Balaenoptera acutorostrata. The sequence continues at coordinate 34,475,918 of NC_080081.1, forward strand.
CACATTTTGAGAGGTTAAAGTTCTTATTGTATTTTTAGTTGGATCACTTGAAAGTGTTTCCAGAAGGCTCCTTTTGCCACTAGCAGTAACAAATGAAGATCACTGACAAATTTTATACGTAAAAGCCATTTTTATTTTAGTTATTTGGACTGGGGCTAAGTTGGAAAACTGAAATTAATCATAGGTACAAAATAAAGAGGTATTTAGGTATGTATAGTTTGCTTAATTTCTGGAATACCAAAATGCTATATCATATATATATAAATTGATAACTGATATAAAATGGTAGGGTTATAATACCTCTGCTTATAACGGGTGATATTAAATGACTACCATTAGATTTAGAACCTACTTCTTCATATAGAACGACTTGCTCTTGATCTTATATACACAGAAACATTTTATAAAAGGTAAAGCAACACATATACATATATATCCCCCACTCAAATATATGCAATGACAAAATATAATTCCATGATTGGATTTTGGAATTAAAGTTAGCAAGTTCCTTTTCCAATAAAAATTAGAAAGAATTTCACAGATCTTTCACTTCCTTTTTCACTTAACATAGGTAAAATCATTTGGATAATTGGCTATTTCCTTACAAGAACCAAACATAAAAATTCCTAATAAGAATGGTTATAACAAATCAATTCTTGGCGTGTGGAAGAAAAATATTGAGATTTCCAATGGAAGGTATACCACTTTTCTTACTATCATAAGTCATGATTATCAAGGAGAAAATATTTAGGGTTTTAAACATGTGTTGCTTATTTTTTATTGGCTGTTCTGTGGCAAAAAAAGAAACCCTTAACTTTCACTGTAAGCTAACAGTTTTCTGCCTTGCCTCAACACATCATTTGAATGAAGAAAATTAAGTCAATCATTTGGATGTTTCCTAAGATCACTCTGTTGCCATATTTATAAAATAGCAACAGTGATTAAATACTTCATTTAACTTAAAAGTTTGACCCAACTAGTTTCATGGTGATTTGACATGGCTATTGGTCGGCATATTCTCTGACTGTGAAGGAAGGAAGGGAGGGAGGCAGATCACGTGACTCCACAACTTCATGCTGTTCTTAAAAGGAATCTAGTTAGGAAAGGCAGCTTATTCTGACTTTTGTAATGGCGATAATATGAAGTTTCTATGACCTTCTTTGTCTTCCAGTGGCACTTTGCAGCTCTATTTCTAATAATGATTGATAGTATACCAAGTGAACTGCAAAACAAAAAACAAAAAACCCAAAACACCTTAAAAAAATCTTGCTATGAAGTGTGTGAAAGGAGAGGTGGAGCTTTTATATTTTAGGTAATTCTCTGTAAGTAGAGTGATCCTTAATTTGGCACAGAATTCTACATCATACCTCATATAGGAAGCCTTTAGACGCCAAACTAAATTTCATCCTCTTAAATATCTTTATCATCTGAATTGTCCTCATAATAAATCCTCTTTATTTTTGGTAGACACTCTAGTGAAATTTTGCATGAAATATAAATCCATATTTACCCATAACTATCTATTCAAAAACAGAACAAGCTGGGTTTTTGAGCTGTTGATATTTAGATTGGATTCCTCTAATTCAACAGAGTGAAAATATAGTTTATTTTTATTTATTTTCTTCTAATTTAGGAAATGACATTAAAATGGTATATATTTGATCTGAAGTAAACTTTTTTGCTCTTGCTTTTGGGGAGTGGGTTAAATAAGGGCCCATGACAGGAATGCTGTTTGTTTTTCACAAAAGTTGTTTGTGATTTCAGGTACTCTTGGGAAATCTCTTGATCAGATTCACATCTGTTCCTGTCAAAGTGGGTGCTAAGATACCGGTCACCCAGCAACCATGTCCAAGAGGGAATTGGGCCGATAATAACTTCAAAAAGGAATGACAGATGCTAGATTAGGATGAAAGACAAAACGCATGAAAAATGAGCTTGTTAGAATCAAAAATTTGTTCAAGCACCTTTATGCAAATTAAATGAATATTGAATATTTGCATGCATTTCTACTTTTTCATTTGATTGAAAAGAAAAGAATAGCACATTTAAACTCACAAATGTGACTTTTTCTTTTGTACTAATCAGCATACAAAGCTGAATCTCTTTTTTTAAAAAAATTAGATTAGCCACCTGGCTTCTTATATCTCTACTAAGTATATTGCAATGTTTTTCATATAACAATGGTACTCTTTGGGACAACTTGGTTTATCTAATTTTTTTCATAATAAGCAATCTCGTGTGAAGGCTATTTTAGATAAATATAAATCTGTTTCTTGAGAAAGCATTTCAAAAGTAACCTTATCCTATTGTCCTTGAAATTGGTTAATGTACATTAATAAAAGATCACTCAAGATGAGTTCACACCAAAAGCACAGGCTTCTCATTGACAGGTTAAATAACAATGCATTAAAGTAAAGCAAGGTAGTATTCCTGAAATGAAAAGTAGACAGAAAGATCGCTTCAAAATTTAAGATGCTTTTTGATATATTACTAGTTTTTCTATTGAATTGTTTACATACTAATCAGAATTTAGAAGAGCCTGATAAAATGTAGTGATTGAGAGAGGTTTCTGAGTCTTGGTTTAGCGATGTCTAATGTGGTCACGTAGAGAAATTGATTTTCTTCAGAAATTAATTAATTTTTCATATCGCCCTAAGCTGCAGTTAAAAAGAGTGCATACTTGTCTGTTTTTTCCAGAAATATTGCCTAATCATATTAATACCATTGCCCCAAGGATGAAAAGATAATTGTACAAATGCATTTGGAAATATGTATCACTGAGTATTTATGATTAAATTATGCAAATGACCTAGCTCTCATCCTTTCCAGACCCAGATTGTCTAATTAGGATTGATATGCTGAATAGATGTTCCAGAATTTGAATACAAGCATGTCCAAGGAGCAGAAAATTGGAAATGACAAGGCTGAAATCCAAAGAAAAGTGTCTTTCGTTTCTATACTTTGTTAATGTGCTGTTAGCAGTTGAGGGTTTTTTCCCTCCCTTTGGCTATTTTGTGACTCATATGTCCGTATTAGAAGCAAGTATGCAAAATGAATTGAACTTTAGCAAAAAGCATTTCATTTCTATTTGGTGCTTATATAAAGATAATAATTCCCCTGTCATTCAAAAAGAACATCACTATTAAGTTGCTTCAAACAATGTAAACTTAACCTTAACTGAGTGAAGTTTTTAAAAAACTTCCTTTGTATTGGTATCAAACCTTTATTTCAAAGCTAGCTATCCAAACTTCATGGCATACCGATGCAGTATTTTCTAAGGATGTGCTTTCTTGAATCTACAGTTTCTTCATTTACTTAAATATCTATCTCCTTATATTTGGAGAAAACTGATCCAGTAACAGTTCCGATTAGGGGGAAAAAAGCAGCACTTTAAATGTAACAATGTTTGAATTTGAGGTCCTCAGCAGGCTTTCTCCCTCATTGATTACACTCATTCATCTTAGATGGAGGGGTGGTAGTGAGGGGGTAGGAAGGGACCGAACTGTCAGGCCTCCAGCCTTTGTTAAGCAGCGGGTAGTCACTGCCTCTGAACTCGCCTGGCTCCTGCTTTCCATCTGCAGGATGATGGATTGCTATGTTTAATACATTTCAGCTTTTGTCTGTCATAGTGTGGACAGACAGTACTATCAGTGATTTCAACAGTGATTAGGGAACAGTTTCAAATCCCTCCTATTGGCCAGACAGCTTCCAGGAACATCTGATGAAACATACTCATTGGCATTCTCACCATGTAAGTGTGTAGTTCAACTAGGCAGAGATTGTACATGCACTGTTTAAGCCAATGCTGAAGCCCACTGAGAATTTTACTGGACCATATATGCACTTTAGGACAAAGTTACACGTGACAATATTGTAACCACATTGGGGTCTCAAACTAAAATATTTATCTCAAGTAGTCCCAAGGTAAGGTAAATTTGTCTTCTTTAAATAGTAACAGCATATGTATAACGGCAGAACTGTATTCTATGATGTCAGTTGTTGCTACCCATCAATATTGAGCTGTTTAGCTATACTGGGAGGGTAGAATGTGAGGACTATGGTAAAACAATAAGACATGACATGGCATGTGCTATTCTGGGATCAGCTGATCTGTGGGTGCTTTGTGGTTCACAAGTCCAAAGAGTAAATGATTTCAACAGCCAGAACACCACTATGTACAGCTCAATATTTTCCCTGGAGTGTCTTATTCTATTTATAAAACTGGTGCTAAGAAAATACAATTAACTGAAGGAAATGAAAATATTCTTTTAAACCATTGGTAACTTAGGCAAAGTTTTATTTGGAAAATCGGACCTATCTAAATCAATGGAATTTTACTAATACTATTACAATGGACCAAATGTAATGTAAATTACAAAGTAAATTGAAAAGTGTATTATGAGCATGGAGTTGCAACTCTCTGAATAAACAGGTAATTACCAAAATACTTAATTCAGCCAAAGTTTTGCAACAAAAATCTAAATCAGGAAGAGACACGTGTTTTCAACTAATCTCTACTAATAGGGAAGATTAAAGAAAAAGTTTAGATAAGTTAGCCCCAAATATTCAATGAGAATAAGAACTCCAGGTCCCCAATTATATTTTCTCTTACTGATATGGTTCTTACATTGCAAAATTTTCATCTGAGATCCTTTCAGTAAAGTTTTCTCATTTTGAGTATGGTTACAAATACACAAACGCACAAATTCACGCATACGCGGCATACCATGTTTCTTTTTAACCAGTTCAATAGCTAAACTTATTGGCATTTGGACATTGCTGATTTAGTAGTAAGGATAGATGGGGCTGTACCTCCTGTGAGAGTTATACAAACATTCATATATTTTGCAGCTTACCTTGTTCTTTGCTTTATTTTAAGGCTTGTCTTATTGAAACAGTGTTCAGCATAAAAATTGTGCCTTCATTCAGCCTATTCTAAAGGAGTCATTCGTCCTAGAAAATCGAAGGTATAGCTCATAGTAGACTTCTGTACAGAAATTGCATAACTGGGTTTAAGTAAATCTAGATTTTTAATCAAAGCTGTTCACAGTTTATATAGCACATAGTAAAATAATGTACCACCCCTCAACAACTGCCTAATCATTCTAATGTGTGGTTGTCAAATCTTTAGTCGTAGAGTATTGCATATTCATTTATTGCCTTCATAGTGTGGGTGGGGACAGGCGGGGAAGTGGCAAAGCGTTTATGCTTTTAGAGAAAGATAAGGTATGAGGGGACAGCTATTAGCAGGTCACACCCCCTGAAATCACTGTGATGTGCGGAATTTCTACCAAGTCAAATGGAAATGCACGGATGAGACAACTGGAGTTAAGATTCTGAGCTTTGAGCTCTCAGCAGCAGATTGAATGGAAGAAGAGGCAATGTTGAGTCAATACTCTGTTCTAAAGCAGAACCATCTCATGGGATGGCTGTCCTTACCCTGCTATGTTCCTTCCCTTAACTATTTGTTAATAATTTTTAAGGAGGTAATCAATAATCAGTAGAAATTTAGGATTAAGGATCTGGCTGGGGGATAAACCTTTAAGAGAGGAAAGGAGCTCTTATACCATATAAAATCTACAGACACTTTCCCTCCAAATGTTATAGAAAATGTGTTTGGCAAATGCAAATGTGTATTTTGCCCATAGGTGAACTATTCAGAATCGTATCTCCTGTAACATTGGGAGTGTGTGTGTGTGTGTGTGTGTGTGTGTGTGTGCGCGTGCACATGCATGCGTCCACATGTATACTGTAGGTTGTCAACCCCTGGTATACACATTGTTAGTCCTATGTTTAGTTAAACACCATAATTATCAAGTAATACAAGTCATTTGTCTTACTGTGGTTAAACAAAGAAAAAAATGTGTGCTAGAAACTAAATGAATGAGTTTCTCAGGAAGCTAAACGAACAAGTTTGTTGTCTGAAATGTTTCAGAGTGGAGGAAGCTTAGAACCCCCTTTAATCTATTCCATCCATCTCTGGCCACAGTGAGAGTGCACTGGCTTCTGTGTGTGTGCACAGCAGCTCTGGGCTTAGCGTCCAGCTATTACTGTTTGGTAGATACACAGTTTGGGGGGAAATAACGAGTCAGGCCGGCAGGTTCAACTTCTTATTTCTCAGGAGCTTCCTATAATGATTCCACCTCTAATGAGGTGAATTACTACTGCATGAAAAAGGAGAAAAAAGGGTTTTGGCCATCTTAGCTAATAAATCACATTGACTGCATGGCTGATCAGATCAATTGTGCATAAATCAGCGCCTTAAAGAGTCTTAAACTAAGATTCTACCAAAGACCAATTGATCCACCGGCTTGTGTAAAGGCATGGTCTCTTGCCCATAGCAAACTGAACAGGAGTCCACAATATTGAAACAGTCAATATGCTGTCAAATGTTGAAATGAATGTTTTCAGATCTCAAGGGCACGACTGTGATAAGTAAAGCAGTTGTGACTGGGTCGCGTCAACTAATATGTTTTTGTCTTTTCTAGTTCACTTTTATTTGTTAGCAAGAAAATGTAATTCTCAATACATATACGAAAACTAAGTTTTGAAAACTTTATCAACAAGTGTAAGTTTGGGGAATTGTTTCCCACAGAAATATTATTATGTTATTTCAAAAAGAAATTATTATGGCTATCCAAGAGAAGTATTTCATTACGATAATAGCTGTAGATTTGAGATTTACTAATCTATAGACAACTTGGGGTCATGAGAACAATCTGGAAACTTGATTTCAAGTTCTGATTCTATCAGTTACTAACTGGGAGATGTTGGATTAGTCAGCTGGAACTTTCATACTGTCAAATGTAAAATAGGGATAGTAAAGATAACTTTTCTATTTATTTTAAAAGAAGGTGGTGAGGATAAGAATGTGACAATAATTATTTGAAAGCACTTCAGAAATAGTAAGGTGCTTTTCAAGAGTTGTTATCTGTTTAGAATTCCCATTACTTTTTAAAAAATTGAGACATCATCTACATATTGTGTAAAGTTTAAGGTGTACAATTATATACTTCAAAGTTGCTAAGAGACTAGATCTTAAATGTTCTCACCCAGCTTTGTTCTTTTACCAGAAGCGTGCACAAAAGCATAAAGAAAAATCTATTCTGGTTTTTGCTGTCACACTCTTCTCCTCTTTCTAAGGAAGTAACAGTGAAATCACAACAATTAAAAGGAACTTGTGAATTCTGAAAAATTACAGTCTTTTTATAAATATAATGTTTATTAAAGTTTTTTGGCATTAACTTTCAGACATTTTAAATAACAATTTAACATGACAAAATCTTTGAAAAGCAAGAAAAGATGAAATATAGCCATAGCATCTGCAAAGGAAATAACTTATTTTATTTCGGGGAGTATGCCATCCAATAGCTACAGTAACCACTATGCAATTCACTATAAAAGCAGGAGATTCTAATAAGTTTACATCAGGTTTTTCTTCCTTTTCTTTTTGCTAAATCAGGTATTATTGAATCTTTGATTTCTTTTTAAGTTGCCTAGAGCATTCTATTATAGTTAAGTCTGTAGGATTTTTTTAAACCAAATACATAATTTATAATTATTCTCTACCAAGCATCTCAAAATCCTCCCAAATGATTATTTTCTGGAGTTTCCTGTTTTGAAAATAAATTTGGGATAGGCATTCAAGCATCTTAACATGAAATTTGGTGCCTGCCAAATATTTTGTGAACTCATCAATATAATATAATGTTCTCTATCTCAGAATACTACTTGTTCTGCCTTTGTCTGTAGATTTATGTCAATGTCTTGACATTTTTGTAAATTATGTAACACACATAGTTTCTCCCTTGTTATATTGTGAAATTTAGTAGGTTGTTGAAATTGGATCTGATTGATTTTCTCCTTGGCATTTGTCTACAAAAGCATCTCATGTCTGAAATTCTCCAGAGGAGGGGAAATCCAGGTGGATTTCTTTTGCTGCATTCTTCCTTTATGTATCTAAAGTTTTGAAATATTTGTGATCTGCTGTTAACAGTTTTAAATGTAGTTATGGAGATGCTTGCTGATAGAAGATGGTCTGGTTATTTCTTGAACTCATCAATTAATTTTAAAACTTGAAGAAATTTAATTTCTGGTGACTAATAATTACCTCCCTGTGATTTTTCTAGACTATTATCTTGCATCTATCTTGTTAAAATTCTCAGGTACTTTCTGGCACATAGTATGCACTCATTACAAGTATAATTGACTTTCTTATAGAATTTTTGTCTGCATATTATTGAATTATATTAAAATACTTTTATGAGATTCTTAGTTTTAGGGAATTTTGGTTATAACCAAGAAATTAAAGCACGAATAGAAATATATATGTTTTAGATTTTTATGTAGAAATAAAAACTAAAATGAAAGTATATTTAACATTAGTTCTTAAGTATAATATAAGGTGTCAAATTCTGGAATGTATCCCATGTCCTTGTAGTAGTTTAAGCACAAATATTTAAACTTTGTGTATCTTCATATATGTATAATTTAATAAGATTGAGATTTTACCTTTATCTCTATTATTATTAAGGTTTATCAGATTAATTTTGAAAGGTCACAAAACTTATAATTTTTGAAGTGTGTACAAATTTGAATTGAGTATATTCATATGCAGTTTAAAACATTACTTTTTTTTTAATATATATATTTTTAAATTTATTTATTTATTTTTGGCTGTGTTGGGTCTTCGTTTCTGTGCGAGGGCTTTCTCTAGCTGCGGCAAGCGGGGACCACTCTTCATCGCGGTGCGCGGGCCTCTCACCATCGCGGCCTCTCCCGCTGCGGAGCACAGGCTCCAGACGCGCAGGCCCAGCAGCCGTGGCTCACGGGCCCAGTCGCTCCGCGACATGTGGGATCCTCCCAGACCAGGGCTCGAACCCGTGTCCCCTGCATTAGCAGGCAGACTCTCAACCACTGCGCCACCAGGGAAGCCCCAAACATTACTATTGATAATAAAAATTACAGCTACGATCATTAGTGATTACTGTTTGCTAGATGTTATCTCTTTCATTCCCCATAGTAACTCTAAGAGGTAGGTTCTACCTGCTTTTAAAGAAAGATAAAGGTACTAAGGCTCAGAGCAGTTAATTAATTTACCAAGGGCACACAGCTAGTACATGGCAAGTAGAGGAAACAGAATCCAAGAAATTTCATTCTAGAACTTTTATTTTCTATTTTCCTATTCAAATAATACTTAATCAATGACTCTAATCTAGATTGAAGTTTGAAGATTATAAATTATTTGGAAATAATAGTAATAATATAATTTTCTTAAAAATATTTAAGATATATGTGTGTATTCTGTGTGTCTGCAGCAATTTAGCAGTTTTATTGGAAAACTTTAATATTGTTTACAGTTCTAAGATTTTTGGAAACACTTTTTTACATTAAAAATGTAGAGTGAGCCAGGTGTAATTTCTTTCTTTATGAGAAATACACAAGTGACATTAAATTTTATATCCATTAGCATTGTAGATTAATTTTCATTGTTTCTTTTACTAAGTGACAGAAACGTATGGTATGTTCTTCCAAGTACAAAAGTATATTTTCTTACTCCCTTTTTATTCCTTAAATCTTGTTACCGTGTATTTTAGAAATTCTTCTGTTCATTATCATCAACGGGACACTTACAACACAACAAACCATGTAGATAAGGTCAAATTTTGCTAAGATAAAATTTGAAATAATTGCAATGTTAATTTATTAAATTAATTCATGGCTTTGGATCAGTGGTTATCTGTGGGGAGAAAATATATGAGTAACTGGGTGATGATCAGTTATTAATTCCAGTCCTTTTTTGACAGATTCAGATTCACCTTTTGTGCCTGTTTTGTAGTTCCATTTGAATACTACTGTCAGAGTAAGCCACTCCTATTACTGAGAGGTTATCATTCCCAACAGATATAAATAGGCTATTCTTGAAAGCTTGAAAACCACTCATCTGGGCATGTAATTGGGACTTACACATCATTTGTATAGTAGATAAAGCCTACTATAGGCAGAGTTTGTGACAACACTTCCCAGTTTTAAACTGGGAAGTAGCCATGGACAATTTGGGGTGGTGCCTGTTTTCCTTCGCATGTTGTTCTTTAGAATAAGCTTCCTCATCCCATCTTTTTTTTTTTTTTTTAAATTAATTTATTTATTTTGGGCTGTGTTGGGTCTTCGTTTCTGTGCGAGGGCTTTCTCTAGTTGCGGCGAGCGGGGGCCACTCTTCACCGCGGTGCGCGGGCCTCTCACTATCGCGGCCTCTCTTGTTGCAGAGCACAGGCTCCAGACGCGCAGGCTCAGCAATTGTGGCTCACGGGCCCAGCTGCCCCGCGGCATGTGGGATCTTCCCAGACCAGGGCTCGAACCCGTGTCCCCTGCATTGGCAGGCAGAGTCTCAACCACTGCGCCACCAGGGAAGCCCCCCTCATCCCATCTTAATCATCCACCTGGATGCAGTCTTCCATCCAAGTAGCTTGCCATTCTTTTCGGTGTCTTTAGATCTTTTTTTTTTTTTTAATTTCTTTTTCACAGCAGAAAAAAAGTACCTTGCTAGTTTGTATCCTCATACTCCATATGAAGAACTTGTTTATCAGATTGGCACGTTGCTGAGATTTGCAAGTTCCCTGGTGGGGTAGGTGCCTCATTTTGTTCATTTACATTTATTCACTTTAATCAAGTGTGGGAAATAATGTTTTTTCACCAGGTAAATATCATGTGGGAAAAGTGATGGAACTCTTGTTCCAGGATATCTACAGTTAAGATAAGGAGTTCATTTTGGTAAGAGCTAAATATTTTGAGTATTTCTGTTAATGTTTAGTGTCTCATCAAAGTCTTGCGTATGTGATATATGGCACAAATCAGGAACAAAAGGGTGTCATTTCTTACATATTCAAGAGAGAAGGTACAGAGTTTATAAATAGTATTTAGCAATGACCGCTGTAATTTTGATGGTGGTTTGCTAAATTACATCAACTGTGTGTTGAAAAAGTGGCACGTGCCTTGATGTTTCTATAGTTTTCTGCCCATTCCTCATTGACCTTACTGGCGGACTCGTTACAGTGCTTTTCCACTCCCACCCTTCTACTATTGCCCTGGTTGCCTGTCCAGGATGATTTGAACTATTTCCTCACAACCTTGTTATTTCAAACTAACAATATTATGTGAAATAAAGTAAATTCATGGAAGTAAATTCATTCACTAGTTCTGCTATAAATTTTAAGTATATTGTTCAGTTTTAAATTCCATTAGTTCATGCTCTTCGGATTCTCAAACCTTTACCTCGCCCTTTGTAACTTTCAGTGCTAAGATTCAGGGGAGAGCCTCTTCTATGGAAAGCCAAGAATGGGCTTAAGGAAGCAGCGCCATTTTCACTTCTGCTAGAGACCTCTGTCTTAAAGATCTGACTTTGCGCTTTTCTCCAACAATCCAATCGAAATTTGATTCTTTACATTTATGACTTCCCTAAGGAGACAGTCACACTGTTTCACAAACAATGTGCTCATTTAAATGCTTGTTAGAAGTACACATATCAGGTTTAAGCATTAGGCAAAGCTTCCTGTAACCTTAACCATAAATGCCTTTCTAAATGATCCTAATGTGCATGTCCATGTGCTTTTTCCTTGGTTCAACATACTGTTGCATCAAAGAGCACTTCAATTGGGTCTTGATATATAGAATATTTGAACTGAACTTTTTCTTCAGTTGTATGTGTCTAGTAAACAAGAAAAGCTTCTTGGGGAAATTTAAATTTTATTATAGTGTAGCAAATTTGGAATTTAGAGTACTGTTGTTTCCAAAATTGAATAGAGTCCTAGAAGCATCAAGACTGTATTTTAAATCACTTTCAGGTAATATAGGAGAGTAAAAAAGAAGCCATATACACTTTTCATAAAGTGGTGGTTTCAATAGTGGAATGTTAGAAGCACTTCTGGTCCACTGTGAAATGTGATTGAAAATTAAGATTCTTTTTAAACGAGCTATGTCTCACCTGAGCTCACTTTGTTTGCCAGTGTTCTAACAAGGCATCCGGAAGACTTTGACAAGTCAGAAAAATAGATAGATATCTTTTGACTGGAAAATCATTTTTCAGTGTATTATCAAGCTTGCTGTGTAAATTGTCAGAGAAATATTTTAAGATTTAGCTTTGAATAATAGGTGAGTATATAAGTGTCTCTTTTTTTTTTTTTTTTCTTATCTCCACTAACAATTCCCTATAATCCTTTGATTCTTTGCCGTCTTATTTCCCAGTCTCTTTTGGGATTCATTCTCTTCCTGAACTCTTCACTTTACTCAGCTCTCAGTGTCCTTTACAAAGTTTGCACTATGGAATTATTTTTCCTATTCCGTTATCAGCACAGTTTTTTGGGCACTTACGGTATGCCAGGCACAACCTAGGTATCTCACTTAATTCTCACAACAGTCCTAATTTCATTTTATAGAGGAGGGTATTGAGTTAGTTACAGAGAAGTTAAATAACTCACCCAAGGCAACAAGTGTTAAATGAGAAGGTGACCTCAGGGCTTCTAATTCCAGATCCTACACTCTTAACTACTAAACGACCCCTATCCTAAGGAAAGTTGCATACACCCATTTTGAGTTTTAGCTTTCTCACTTGCCAGTCAGGGAGCATAAAACCTAACCAACAAGATGAGGGTTTACGGAAAGGAGGTCAAAAGTTAAATGCCATAGAAAACTACATAGAGGTTAGTTAGGAATACACAGAGGTTAGTAGGCATACATAGAGGTTACTGGGAATAAATAGAGGTTAGTAGGAATTCAATAAATACCCTTTGCCAGGTGCTATTTGGGAAAGAGAATTCAAGAATTAGCACTTACAGTCTGGCAGTGGAAAAGCCATGGTGTTCGACTTCCTGTTGGCAGTTCTTCAGTGACCTTAGAAAGCCGTAGACTGGTTTTTCCCATTCCTAGACAGTCAGTCCTTATCAGTAAGCAATGCTTGTTTGTCTCCAGTGTCACAAACAGATATGTTTGTTTAGTGAGACAACCATCATCCAGAGCAGACTCAAGGCCGGCAGTTGTAACTAAATATAATTTTCACCTACATTTCACAGTTTATTCATGGTGAGAAGTGCTTCTATTCAAGCATCCTTCCAATGGACTAAGAAAAATGGGCATATCCTGTCACTGACCAAGAGTTTCAACTTTGAGGTTTTAGGAAAGATGAAATTGAATAGAGAATTGCTTTCTCATTAGAAAATAGGTAGAGTTATTTTTAAAGTTCTATTTTGAGTTGCTGTACCATACACACACACACACACACATATATATATATATATATATATATATATATATATATATATATATATAATTATTATATTAATGCTGTCAGAAATCCTGGGAGGACAATAAATATTGCAGTACATAGAACAGAATTTAGAAGACAATAAATAATAAATAAGTAAATAAACAAACAAGTAAATAAAATGGTTCAATATCTACAAAGTTTTTCTAGTTAAAATCTTGTGATTTCATGATGCCACATATTTTGTGCTCCAGAAAATATTATGGCTATCAGGAAAATGAAAGTCCTCTTTATAAAAATTACCCTTGGAGCGTCCTAAAACATACTATAAAATACTCCCTTGAGCATGTAGAACAACGGTGTCACCATAATGTAGATACAGGCTAGGAATTTTTTGGTGTTCTTCCTTAATTTTACGCATGCTCTTTATCATTTTTTAAGACAGAAAGAAAAGTGATAGAGTGTTCGTCCAAGTTCATAAGTCATATCTCTCTTGAAATCCAAGCTTAAAGACATGAATATGAAGAAAATTAAAATCAAATATATCCGCTCCGATACTTGTGTGGCCTTTAGGACTTGACTGCGCTCTTTTTACATATTTTATTGCCTTGCTCTATTTTCCTTTTATCACTCTCTTCTCCTTTTATTAATTTTGCATTTTTCATTGTTCTTTATCCTAATTTTGTAGTATTAGCAAAGGATATATCTACATTAAAGAATTTAGGTATTCTGAAATTAAAGCAAAATAAGCAGACATAAATGTACAAATGCCTAGAATGATAACTTTAAAAAATGGCCCCTGTTATTTTCCAGGGATTGGTCGTTGGCCTGGCTGGAGATTGGAGATCGGGATATATCTGTTAATCAGAAGTTGGAGATTAGGTTGCAAATAGAGATATTGGCAAGCTCAGGAAGGGCCCTATGTTCTAAGATTAAGGAATTTGAACACTATATGGTAGATTATGAAAAATCATTGGTAGATTTTTTTCCTTTTGGGAGATTTTTAATTGGAGGAATGATATGACTGGATTTGTGTTTTGGACAGATAACTGTGACCCTAGGAAGCGTGAATTAGTAGCATTTTAAACTAGAGACTATAACAATAATCCAGTTGGAAATAGCTAAGGCAGCAGTAGTGGGGATTGAGGGAGGAAAAAAGAAGAGAAATTAAATTAAAATGGATTTAGTAAGATGTTTGGGGAAGGAAGAATGAGTTGGGATTAACTTTTTAGTGTTTGATGAACAAGGCTGTAAGTCGTAAGACCATGAAGAGAAGAAAGTTTTGGTGAATGTAAGTAATTCCATTCCAAAGGCTTTAAGTTCGAGATGCTTGTAAATTATCCAGGTGATGTCAGAAACACATATCGGGGATTCATGGGAAAAATCAGGAGTGAAGCCATCGATTTTGTTGTGACCTTTTGAAGAAATATTGAGGTAGAAGTTAGGAGCTGTGGGTTGTGGCTGTCAAATAATGAATCAGATTTTCCGAAGGATTTGATAATTACTCTATGAATTGACAAAATTTTAATAATCTCTCTGATATTAAAAAAACACTGCTGGTTGTCTCTTCTGGTTTAAATAACTTTTTGAAACCACATACATGAATTTTTACATTAAAAATTATTCGTTATTCCCAGAGGTCAGATATTATTTTTCCATTATAAATTATTCAGAGTTAAATGGCAGTCAGAGGTAGAGACTTAGCAAGAGCAGGTCCTTCTATGCTGCTGAGTCATGATTGTGACTCTAAGAAATAGCTTCATTGTGTCTGATTCTAAGCTTGTAATAATAATGAGTGTCAAAAGATGAGAACATTCTGTACCGGAATTTGAAAAATACCACTGATTAAAAATGAAAGCTCTGTTAACCTAGCTCACCTGAAACTCTCAGCTGGCCTTTTGGTAAGACAGCCGCTGCAAACCACAGAGTTTGGCTCCATGGAAGGCAGCAGCAGATCCAACGTGCAGAGTGAGTTTATGGGCTGACGCTGGGTGATTTAATCCAACGCTAGAAGGCAGGACCAGTGTTAAGGATTGCGTTTTTTTTTTTTTTTTTTATAGAAACCATTTTTTTTTTTTTTTTTTAAGGATTTTCTTATTTATTTATTTATTTTATTTATTTATTTTTGGCTGTGTTGGGTCTTCGGTTCGTGCGAGGGCTTTCTCCAGTTGCGGCAAGCGGGGGCCACTCTTCATCGCGGTGCGGGGACCGCTCTTCATCGCGGTGCGCGGGCCTTTCTCTATCGCGGCCCCTCCCGTCGCGGGGCACAGGCTCCAGACGCGCAGGCTCAGCAATTGTGGCTCACGGGCCCAGCTGCTCCGTGGCATGTGGGATCTTCCCAGACCAGGGCTCGAACCCGTGTCCCCTGCATTAGCAGGCAGATTCTCAACCACTGCGCCACCAGGGAAGCCCAAGGATTGCGTTTTAAAAACAACATCAACAATTATGAACAGCAAAAGAATATCATGATACCATTTAAAAAGCAAGAGGGTATGATCTACTGTAAATCAATCTCAACATTGATAAAATAAGATTGCTTCAGAATTACTTTTAAACTCAATATTCTCATACCAGATGCCTTATAAACATCAATGCACTTTGTTTTTGGTGACATGTTTCTTTCAAGGAATTGATACCAGAATTTTATTTCCCTATATCCTCATTTTATTAATAATACTATTTATCTAATCATAGCTAGCCAATCTAATTCTTGAGTCTGTATAAGAGAAAGTCTTCTGCACTAAATTATTGAGTTTTTTGTATGCACAAAGTGTCTTTTTTAAATAGGAGAATATAATTATAATCAAAAATAATTTAGAGAGCTATTACAGTCATATTTATTGGGGAATAATGCATTGAGCTTACTGAACTCCTTTTTGCTAAGATTCCTCTATTAATGTGACTGTCTAGTGCAGCACAAAAATTATATATTCAGCCACAAAGTTTTACCTGCAAACTTCAAAATATCTATCAGCTTTTTATTAACAAAAATTATCCCACTCAGCATGAGTCTACCAGTTTGCATTTAGTTTTGAGTTTACATATATATATATATATATATATATATAAAATTATTTTTTTAAAGTCTTTATTGAATTTGTTACAATATTGTTTCTGTTTTATGTTTTGGTTTTTTTGGCCATGAGGCATGTGGGATCTTAGCTCCCTGACCAGGGATCGAACCTGCACCCCCTGCATTGGAAGGCAAGGTCATAACCACTGGACCGCCAGGGGAATCCCTGAGTTTATATTTTTATTGTATCGGTTTAGTAATAATTAAATGCAGTATCATCATGATTTTGAAGTTTAAGCTTTTCTAGCCTTTTTTAAGTAGGCACTGCTTAGAGTTTTCATACTGACAGGTCTGCTTGCCAGCCTTTATTCTTTTCCTCTAAAAAGGTCACTGTTGATTTGATTGGTGAGGGAATATAAGTGGTGTTAACTTTTTCTGTTTGTTTGTGTGTTTAGTTCATTTTAGGGTTTACCAATGTTGACCATCTATACTTTATACCTACCTGGGAGAGAGCAGTGATAACTGGGAACCGTAATTACCCAAATTTCTAGCTCAGATGTTGTTATATTCTCACCACTTAACTTCAGCAGAATGTTAAAAAGCATATTTTAGAAACACTACTTTCCAACTGAATAAATAATACCTTCCCTGAATGTGTATAAATATAGGATATCTTTACCACTGAAGTTGGTGAGTTACAGTAAGGTACAGTGAGGTACAGTAAGTCTACCCAAAAGTGTTCAAGGAAAAAAGGTTCTATATATTATCATACGTGTAAGGTTACTCAATGCATAGAGATTTAATTTAAAATAAATTCCTAATGAGGGAGTATATTTAGTAAATATTCCCTTACATTTGCTACTAGAGAATGCTGCATATGCATTTTGTCCTTAATCTTTCTTATTTCACATTGTTATTACTCTCCCTTTACTGCTCAACAGAACTAAAAAAAAGTATGTGTGTATGTATGTGTGTGCGTGCATGAAGTGATGGTAGTTTTCCATCTGTTTTATGCATCTATTCAATGCATATTTGTTACACACTAAATAGGTGGCAGGCATTCTTCTAGGTACTTTGAATACACCAGTGAGTATAACAGACAAAAACTCTGCCTTCATGGGGCTTATATTCTAGCGGCCAGGGTTGGGGTGGACAGACAGATGATAAACAATAAGCATATTACTAAGCAAATCACATATGGTGATAAATACGATAAAAACAGATTGGATGAGGGAAGTTTGAAGTGTGTGTGCAATGGGATGGTTGAAATTTTAAATAAAGTGGTCAGAGTAGGCCTCATTGAGAAAATGATATTTGAGTCAATATTTAAAGGAGATGTGAAGAGCCCAAAGGCATTTTAACAAAGCATATTTCTCTTGGCATTTTCTCTGGCTTTGATTTCCAGCTTAGGGAAGGAGGAAAGTGTGGGTCAGGTTACTGCAATGAGGCTTTTCCTTATATATAAGTAGGGAAAGGTTAAAAATTTATCGCAATTCTAAGGTACAAGAACATAAAATAAAATACAGCTAAAACTTAGGTTTTTAAAATGTGTCTCTTGCTGGCTCTGCGATCTTAGGCAGTTTTTTAAAGACTATAAGATTCAGCTTACTCATCTCTAAAAGTCAGATAATAATACTTATATTAAATAAAACCATTCCTATTAAGCACTTAGTACAGTGACTGACATATTAACTACTCAATAAACATTAAGTATTAATTTTTTAATTTAATATTTTAACCTTAGTTTTTGAAAATGCAGAATTTTTCAAAGTCTACCAAGTGCAGCTTTCTTTCTAAAGAGAAATTTTTGAGAATTAAGAATTTTCGATTATGGTACATTGTTTTTCTTTATGGTCAAAGGAATAAAATGTGTGATTGGGAAGATTTGCATACATTATTATTAGGCAATATCTGATCAAAACAAGGTAAGACTGTTACCAATACCCCAAGCTGGGTACCCAGGATCAAGTCTGTATTTAAGGGTTCTGTCCTTATTTGGTGTTTAATAGAAATATTTTAATTTCTCAAGTTGGTAAATAGACTCAAGTGGTTGCTATTCATTTAGCTTGTGTTAAGAGATATTAAAAGTCCTAAACACAATAGAGGATTTCCAGGTCTCAGTAACTTTAAAAGGCACTAGAACATTTCTAGTAGAATATTAGAAAGCTAGTCTATTATGCTTTAATGTAAACTTTCTTATTGTGATATTTCCTTTGCCATTGACTTTCATCACGCCCAGGATGGCATAGGTAGGGCAACCATAACATTTACTGGCAAAACTGGAACACTCTTAGAATAAACACAGGCAGTATTGACAATTATGTTAGGACAACAGGTAAAATCTAGGACCATCCCGGGCAAATAGGTTGTAGGGTCATGGAGCTACAGAGCAGCTTTTTCACCAACACGTAGAAGTTCTAGCCAGTAGTTTAGAGATGAGCAGTCTTAAAAAAGTATGAGATAATTGTTACCTCAGGGATAATTTGAGTAGACAAAACAAAATTACCTTCCTTGGAGGCAGGCCAGGAGAGCAGAATTCTTACCCTTGTTTTTTATTTTCATTTTAATAAGGGTTATAGAGTTTCTCATGAATGCCAGTGGTTACAAAATTGATGAAATGCTCATTTTAATTTATACTTCTTAAGACATCTTTTTTTAGTTGACTTCTTCAAGTCTTTTTGCTCCATTTCTTGTATTTCTACACATCTCAATAAACAAGGCCTGCATCTGCCTTGGCAAGCTCTAGGTATCTCATTTACCAAGAGTACAGGCTGGTTTGTTTTTGAATAGACTGGTAGTTACTGTTTTCAAATAGCTGCCTTTCGTCTGTTTTGGTCTTCTGTGACCACATGGGCCAACAGTCCCAATGTTTTAGCCACAGTCTTCACCAGCAAATATGTTAGAAGACTAATGACTTGGGTAAGGAGTTGGGGAGAAACAGGAAAATTTTGTCAGGCTTGCTTTTTCTGTCTCCTTGTGCTCTGTCTGACCAGCAAATTTCTGGACCAAGCCTCAACATTAAATTCCTCCACTGTGTGTGGACAACCACTGAGAGAAAGAAGAGGTGGGAGAAGGAAGGAGTCAAAAAAGTAGAGGTAAAAACACAATGGAGGGGCTTCCCTGGTGGCGCAGTGGTTGAGAATCTGCCTGCCAATGCAGGGGACACGGGTTCGAGCCCTGGTCTGGGAAGATCCCACATGCCGCGGAGCAACTGGGCCCGTGAGCCACAACTACTGAGCCTGCGTGTCTGGAGCCTGTGCTTCGCGACAAGAGAGGCCGCGATAGTGAGAGCCCCGCGCACCATGATGAAGAGTGGCCCCCGCTTGCCACAACTAGAGAAAGCCCTCGCACAGAAATGAAGACCCAACACAACCATAAAAAATAAATAAATAAAATAAAATAAAATAAAAAATTTAAAAAAAAACCACAATGGAGCATTTTCAGAATGCTAATACATCAGTAACTATTTAGCTTCCAAAAGTTATGCAAGCTTCTCTGATTCTCAAATCAAGAATATATGCATTATTTCTATGATCTCAAATGAGTATTATTGCCAATATCATATTAGAGTCCCAGGTTTTCTTACAATGTCATGTTAGTTTCAGGTGTACAGCACAATGATTCAGTTTATATATGTATATATTCTTTTTTAGATTCTCTTTCATTATAAGTTATTATAAAATATTGAGTATAGTTCCCTGTGCTATACAGTAGGACCTTGCTGTTTATCTATTTTATATATAGTAGTGTGTATATGTTAATCCCAACCTCCTAATTTATCCCTCCTCCCCCTTCCCCCCTGGTAACCACAAGATTGTTTTCTATGTCTGTGAGTCTCTTTCTGTTTTGTAAATAAGTTCATTTGCATCTTTTTTTTTTTTTAAGGATTCCACATATAAGTGATATAATTTGATGTTTGTCTTTCTCTGTCTGGCTTACTTCACTTAGTATGATAATCCCTAGCTCCATCCATCTTGCTGCAAATGGAGAGTCACAATTTTTTTTTTTTTTAAAGGTTTCTCTTTTACATTTATTTATTTATTTATTTATTTATTTATTTATTTATTTATTTTTGGCTGTGTTGGGTCTTCG
This sequence comes from Balaenoptera acutorostrata, assembly GCF_949987535.1. Taxonomy (NCBI): domain Eukaryota; kingdom Metazoa; phylum Chordata; class Mammalia; order Artiodactyla; family Balaenopteridae; genus Balaenoptera; species Balaenoptera acutorostrata. The sequence goes on from NC_080081.1 coordinate 34,496,278, forward strand.
TTTCTGTGCGAGGGCTTTCTCTAGCTGTGGCAGGCGGGGGCCACTCTTCATCGCGGTGCGCGGGCCTCTCACCATCACGGCCTCTCTTGTTGCGGAGCACAGGCTCCAGACGCGCAGGCTCAGCGATTGTGGCTCACGGGCCCAGTTTGCTCTGCGGCATGTGGGATCTTCCCAGACCAGGGCTCGAACCCGTGTCCCCTGCATTGGCAGGCAGGTTCTCAACCGCTGCGCCACCAGGGAAGCCCCGAGAGTCACAATTTTTTAAAATTATTTTTATTAATATTAGTATAGTATTTTTTAATAAATTTATTTATTTATTATTTTTGGCTGCTTTGGGTCTTCATTGCTACCTGCAGGCTTTCTCTAGTTGCTGTGAGCAGGGGCTACTCTTTGTTGTGGTGCGTGGGCTTCTCTTGTTGAGGAGCACAGGCTCTAGAGCGTGGGCTTCAGTAGATGTGGCGCGTGGGCTCAGTAGTTGTGGCTTGTGGGCTCTAGAGCACAGGCTCAGTAGTTGTGGCACACGGGCTCAGTAGTTGTGGTGCGTGGGCTTAGTTGCTCCGCGGCATGTGGGATCTTCCCGGAGCAGGGCTTGAACCTGTGTCCCCTGCATTGGCAGAAGGATTCTTAACCACTGTGCCACCAGGGAAGCCCAAGAGTCACAAGTTTTGAGATGGGAAAAACTAAACCAATTTTAATAGTGCATCAAAAAATACTATGTGATTGAAATGCTAAGATAGCTACACCTTTTAAAAAGAGGGAGTGGGTCAAACGCAGGCTAGAGAGAGATGTTGTGAGGAAACAGAGGCATAAAAAAGTGTGTGGAATTATTTGCTGAATTCTTCAGGTTCTGACTTCATTCTTGGGGCTACTTTCTATTATATAGGTAGTGATTCCAGCAATGATGTCCCATTGTAGTATTTTTAGAGGTGCTCTTGGGCACCATAGCTCTAGATAGTAGAGATATTCAGGGTCTTTGAGGCTGGTTTACTTCACTGACTTGTTATATGAGAACCTTGCATCATCCATTTTGCCTCTAATCACGTTTTCCATTTCTGGTGTGTACTTCGCTCATAACCCCAGTTTTATATCATAACACTTGCTGTATCAGCACCCATTCTCTTTCCAGTGCTCAGTTTTAAACAGCCTCATTATGAAAAATATAGTACTTAAAAACGCGGCACAAATGTGGATTACTTCAGCACAAGATAAAGAGATTATTGAGAAATTCAGTGGCTGCTGAACTAACTTTATCCTAAAGGGTATTTCACTATTTTAATTGATTTTTTTTTTCTGTCTATTTTATTAAAAGGGTCCTTGGAGAAGGTAAATGGTAGATTACTTCCGGAAACAAAGGAACACTTAACTTATCTGTTATGACTACCAATGTGTCCGTACTTTCATAAAGTTAAACATTTTCTCATCATTTCAGAATAGCTTATAATGATGAATAAAATGATGTGGACCAGTTAGTTCTAACTCTAGCTAGCGCCTACTTGATTTCTAAATATCATGTGCAATTTGGGAAAATTCACATAAGTTTTACTTATCTGTGGCAGCTTTTTGACAAGAATAGGGCTCACAATTTATTGCGTCAAATACAATCACTATTAAAATATTTTCTTATTTTAACTTCCGAAAGCCATACCTCGCCAAAATTGCATGACACTTTCAGAGGTCTTTACAATATCTCTAAGTTACAAAAGTTTAGATGACTAAATAGTCTTATAAATCTCAACCACTCAAAAGCTTATAAAGCCCTCAAGCTCTCTTGCCAAACCCCAAAGCTGGTGTGGACTCTGGATTGCGACGTTCATACAAGTTCAGATATAGTTGAGTTTAAAGTTCAAATATCATTACCCCCTCCCTAAATTGGCTGATGTAAAAAGAAAACAAAACATGATGTTACATGATATGTTTGTAAATCATAGTTTTAGTCTAGCCACACCTCTGTTTTCTACTAGCCCACTTATACTTCAAGTGATGGTATGTGCAGATTAGGTTTATGACACTTTCAAATAAAATTCAGTTTACATATATTTTCCTCTCATACGTAGAAGGAAAACCTTGGGTCTTTGTCATTTAGACACAGGGAGACAAAGTAAAATGTGTGGAAGTGAGGGGTCTTCATGACCTCTCCAAATACCACAGCTCTGTGTTTGAGTGGGTGGGATCCACATCCAGGAGACCACAGAACCCATAACTGAGTGAATTCCTGCTGCAGGCACCCCTCAGCTGATCTTCCCCAATCTTCCTGACCCATCCCTACACATGGATCCAGTGCTCTGGGATTCTTTTACATCAGTGTTGCCTCTTCCCTACAAAATATTTTCTTTCCTTGTGGTCTTCAAAAGTTTTTTCTCAAATAGATCTAAGGAGGGAACATTTTGAAGGAGTGACAACTTCTCTGCTAATATCTTTCTGAAGCCATATGGGCTTCATTTTGTCAAAAAAAAAAAAAAAGGAATTCAGTTCGCTTTTCTTAATTGCCTTCTCTCAAAAAAAAAGACAAAGAAGAAATGCAGAAACATTTATTTCTTTCCTTTTTAGAATCAGTAGGAGATATTTAAGTATAAAAACAAAGTAATTCAGTGTTAGCTTTCCTGTTTAACTTAACCAAATACATTAAAATGAGAATAAACAAAATGAGAGAAGAAGTGGATTCAATTGAACCTAACAGGCTGGATACCACACCTTCTCTAACATTTTAATATTTCAGTTAGTGGAAAGTGTCACTTTGAGAAGCTAAATTGATCCAGATCTATCATTTGAAAAAGTTCCTCTTCTATCATAACAAAAAAAATTTAGCTCGTTCTAAATCTAACTAGCATTTACTTGATTTTTAAATATCATTTGCTATTTGGCAAAAATGAATATAAGTTTTACTTATCTATAGCAGCTTTTTGGTAAGAGTGGAGATTGCAACTTATTTTATCAGAACTTAGTATTAAAACATTTTCTTAGCTTAACTTTTCCTCCTACTTCCCACATTAAAGAAAAATAGCAAAGCGCACTTCTTTTTTATGTTTATGTAAACCCCAGGCATTTCAACTAATGCTTACTTTTGACAATATCTAACATGTTGGAGTCAAATTATTTTACTATTGGGGAGAACAATATGCCCATTTTAAAAATGAATTGTTGCCTTGTTGTTTGTATTCAAGAGCGATGGTATACATTTAGAAGAAATAAATATTCTCTCCTTTTGTCAATAAGAGATCCACTTCATTTATTCCTATTTAGTTGTCTTCTTTTTGTTGGGATTTAGACTAATGAGAAAATCTCCGAAAGATTCTTGACTGTCTAAACACCAAGCACGCAAATGCTTCTCAATAGAAATAACACAAGAAATGCGTTCAAAGACAATACGTCGCCTGAGAAATTCTTGTGTGCTGACAGCTCTCCAACAGTGTTGTCACAGCAGGAAGACATCAGTTGAAGAAACAGATAGTGACCTCAAAAAAAGTCTGGTCAGCAGTGTGGACAGGGTTTCACAAGATTATAAATCACCCCAGGGTCACTCTGTTCCCACCATAAAGAAAGCATGGTCGTTTTATCGTAATCTAATAAGAGATGGGAGCAAAGGACAGCTCCAGTGTGTGTTTGCAAAAAAAAAAAAAATTCTTGATTACAGTTTCAAAACTATACAGTTTCCCTGCTATTGAAGTGCAGATTATAGGGGTTAAGGCCATGTTAGTATTGGATTACCTTTTATAGCTGTATGTTATCCTCTGCTTCATGAATCAGAAAGTACTTAAATTAAAGTGAACATTTGGGAGTAATCCCAGTATGGAGCATGGTGATAGAAAATTAATCATGATTTGGTGATAGATTATTAAGCCTTTCATTGGAAGGGGGGTCTTTCGCAGAATTAGAGAAGTAACTCTCGAGTGGGTATCTATATTAATATGGAAAAGTACCCATGTATACAACAAGTTACGTTAGGATTGGTTTCATGCGGAAATGATTTAATAGAAGAAAACATGCTTTTATATAAAACTGTGTAAAAGAGATACAAACATTAAGTCTGGAATGAATTACTAGCAGATTTGACTGTTTCTTGTATTCTTAATCTTTTTTATAATACTAACTTGTATTTGTTAGTTTACATATTTATTTTTATATGCTGTTTAACTAAGTGGGTACTAAATATTTTAAATAACCTATTCTGACACGAGTGAAGCTAACAGTTTCATCTTTAAAATATTTAGGAATCAGAAAATCACTCTAATTAGTTTAAGGGTTACTGAGGAAATGGTAGCCAAAAATTTGAAGTAAAACTCTAGCTTTGGTGACATTTAAAAATGAAACATGCCTCTTTATTTGCCCTAGCAATACTTCATGTGGTGGTGAAAAGAAGGCTTTAACTTTATTCAGTCATTTTATCATTGTACTTAAGCTTCGTCTTCAGCACTATTTGATCTATATACATTTCTGGGACCATAATCAGACGTCCTACCAGTTAAATGGATTTTATTCCCTAACTTATCGCCTTCGCTTTGTCAGTTTTTTCCTCTGGAACCATGCTGACATCTAGAGATAAGTCCTATCAGTCTTAGGCTATTGACTGAATTTTGATTGTGAAGAAGCCATCACTTAGAGAAAAACAGAGTGAGGTGTTATTGCCGAGGATATATTTTATGTTACGGGTCTAAAACACAAAGGTAAATAAGATGGAGTCTGTAGCTCTTCATTTTTTATTAGGCATGAGATGGACTTTGCAGGCTATGTTCATTGTCTGTTTTCCTTTTCCCTGTAGAAGTCACAGACCCCGTGGTTTTCCTGTCATTTACTTTCTTGAGCAGAGATGAATGTGAAAGGGAATACAGACTCTCGAAGGATATTAGACTGGTCGGTTAAACATAGTGGGTCTTTAATTCATCTCAGTTTATTTTCTAGTTGTCAATTTCTCTTTTTTTCTTCCTCATTTATATATGCTTAAGTAGGTGAGGGGGCAGATTTCAACCGTGTCTCTTTGTCTAATAATGTCTCCAGTGCTGCTGAAAAGTGCTCTTCCATGAACTGGAAACTGGAAATGATCAATATCTAGACAGGTTTCTTTCCTTTTCAAATATAGAAAACACTACTTTTGTGACTTTCACAGGCTCCTTTGGCCCAAAGAACAAAAGCTCTGAATGTCATTGCAAATTCAAGCCAAACATCACCAGGACAATGGTAACCAAATCCTTATTCTAACTTATTCTGACTTTTACTCTGTCTCCCAATGACTGCAATAAGAATTTTGCGTATAGAAATAAGATATATTTGATCTCAATATCTCAGACCTCTTCTGAATCTGTAATGTTGCAGAGTTTCTTACTCTTATTTTCTTTTCAGTATTTATTATAGTAACAATGTAAATGAATATATCCACTTAAAATATATGGTGATTTTAGGAGAGTAAGCTATTTGATTTCCTATTTTAGAAGACATATCATCGATCATTCATAGCAGAAATACTTCTCTATTTCTACACTCTCCCTAGCTAAAGCTTATAAATTAATTCACAGCAACCCCCACTGAACACTGAAATTTCTCATATAACTAAGACTTGCACATAGTCATCTCTTTTACATATGTATTTTTTCTTGGTAATCTTTATTGCTAGACGGTCTCAAATAGAATGTAAGTGCAAATGCCAACATGTATTTTTGTTAGTGGCACTGAATAGACTGGTTAAGGTTGAAAAACAAATGTACTTACTTTGATTTATCACTTGTGACATTAGCATGTACCATACTGCTCTCTGGGAAACAAAATGGTTGCACCTGAGGACAGTGATATAAACACTACTTTGATTATTTGAAACAAACCATTAGGCTTTGATGAAAGAACTATTACCATGGTGGATCCTGTACAGGGAGAGAGTGCTTGCATATAATGGATGAGCAGTCTGCAATTACTTGTTTAGAATTTAAAGAAGTCAGAGCTTAGTTTTTAGGAGGGAATAGACATATAAAGTGAATTGAGTTTTATATGAATTTATTTGGTAGAATTTTTACAGCTAGTACATCCTCAGTTGCAGTAACTTTATCTGTAAAATCAAATTCATTCAAATTAGATAAACTTATTCTGGTGCCAAATTAGTTGTGATTTTAAATGAAGTCTAAAATTATTCTATTACATCTTTCAAAAAGAATTTCCCACATGGAATTTTGTTAATTTCCATCTAGAGACCGAAAGATGTTTTCTTTTACTTACACTTTTAAATGAACGTACACACACATACACAAACATACACAAAATTAAACCTAGTTATGAATTGAATTTATCCTATATGATTTGTAGCGACTTTACATAATTAAAACATATAGATATATAGATAGATATAGATAGATATACACCCCCAACTACCTATCTACTAAAATTCCCCACTACATGGAAATTTTATTTCAAAGTCATAAGTTAAGCTAAAATATTTAAGTTCCTGAGAAGGGTAACTCTTCTAACTTTCTAACATTAGTACATTAGTGTGGATTAAATGTCAGATTAGACAATTTTATCTAATATTGAAAACAGAATTCAGGGAATAAGATTTAAGTAAGTTTATGTGGGAGGGGAGTATGGAAGATGAGAGGGCAGGAGGGGGCAAGTGGATACAAGAACATCAGCAACAGCTTTAATGAGTGGAGGGTTCGGGAACCCAGAGGCAAGCCGAAAGACTGCAGGTCTTAGACACTGGAGCGTGCAGGACAGAAGTGAGGGAGAATGGGCCATTCAAGGATGAGCCACCGCAAGCTAAGGACTGTCTGACTGAGAGGGCAGGACAGAACCACAGGAGGACCACACAATGAAGAATAACCCAGTCTTTTCCCCAATCTTGCATGAGCCTGCTCTAAAACCTCATAACCTACTTCTGTGAACCGTGATGAGTATTTCCCACCGTGTGTCTTATTTAAATAATTTGCTTTTGTAGATGCACATTAGGCTGATGCTGATGTTTTATGGTTGAATGTACGAATTGATGCTATACACCTTGGTTTGTAGTACAAAAAGTACAAAAGTTTAAAAAAGATGTTTTAACACATTATTTTGATTAATCTGCATTCCATTTGGAGATAGACGGCGCAGGTATGATTAGCTTCATATACCCAGGAGGAAATGTGGGTTTCACAGGGAGCGAAAGAACTTGCTTAAGGTCAAGGATAGTAAGCTGCAGAGAGAGAAGCAGAACCTGGATTTTATCTTTTGGTCTAGTGTGCCTTCTGTTAACTTGTGATGCAGCTTTCCACTTTTGAAAGATTGTGGTTTCCTGATTCAGAGGCTTTAAGTCTTCATCAGAAGAGTTTAACACAGAAAACAATGCCAGAAAAATTTTCCCTATGTGATTTTATTTGCAGTGTATTTCTGTCTTCTTTATGAGTAAATTTTGTTTGCAGAGGAGAGGAAGGATGGCTTCTGCTTTATGGCATTAAAGATAACCAACTTGTGTTGCAGTTATGGGCACAGCACCTGAATTTACATGCCTATATTGCAGAATTCGTTTTTTCTCAACTCAGTTAAACAAAAGCTATCAGAAGAATTATAAATTTACCAAATAAACTCAGGTGACTATTAAATGATTTTATGAGATTAATGGCACCGTTCTTTGTTGCTCTCCAGTCCACAGTGCAATCGCTGTAAAATTCAGTTGCTAATTTTCCAAAAAAAGAAGCAGAGACAATTGCCATGAAAAAGGATTTGCTATTTAATTGGTGCCTTAAAATCAGGGAAGTTGGAAACCTTAATCAGCTATATATTTATGACTTTTTTCTCTATTCTTTTCCGTCTACTTCAACTGGCATGCAAGTCTGAAGTTTTATATCAGTGACATAAATTAAATTGTAAATGTTAAAAGGGCACTGTCCCATTGAAGGTGAATCCAATGTTTTTATAAACTGAATAAGGAACGCTCTATCAATGACCTTATTCTTCTGAAGTACGTTGACAATCCTTTGATGTAGTCATCACTCCTTTGCTCTCAGCTTCATTCTTTGCGCCTGCTGGCGCTTCTGCTATTATGGAATCATTTCCTGGTTGAATGAATGTTTTCTCAAGTTTGGAACTTAGTACACAACCCAAGGATGCCTTACCAATTAAGCCGCACATTTATTTTGTTTTTAACTAGCCTGGCATTGAAGGCTGTATTCTCCAAATTAATGAAGCCCATGTTGTAATGATTCGTTTTAGGTTCCTGCAGCCAATGTGTTATAAGAGGAGGTGATCTAGTTTGTAAGGGCCCTGTAAGTCTATAGGCTCCAGATCCAGCCTTGCCTACATCCCTGAGACCGTGATTAGAACATAACCTCCATAGATACTGGTAAGTTGGAACTGTTCAAGCTGTTTAGAGGCATAAAAGTGGATTTGTGCTCTGGAGTTTGGAATCTAAGCCTGCACCAACTTTTTTCTCTTCTGCTCTATTTCTTTATTTTCAATCAAAAATCATTTCAAATTTAGATGATAAAAGTGGGCCTAGCATATTAGAACCCATTATCAAGATGATAATAATCCCATTCTCTTGGATGGTCTTAATCACTGTCCTAGTGGAATTTGAGTGTCCTATGGGAACTCTCTATGGATTTAATTAGAAAGCATTCGGAAGACTTAGGTTCAGGGTTTGTGATGCTTCCCTATTCCAACCTATGGTTAATGAGAATCCAAGCAATCAGCCCTAGCTGAGTAGTCAACAAACATTCTATGAGGGTCTTCTTGGTTAGGCACTCTTCTAGGTGCTGGAGATAAAATGGTAAATAAAGCACTAGTTTCTGTCCTCAAGGGTCTAGCACAGAATATAGTTATAGATGTATAAACATGTAGGTAAACTAGGCATAATTGTATATAGTAAACCATATTTTATTTTTGTTTTTAACAGCTTTATTGAGGTCAATTAATATAAAATCTACGCATATGTAATGCACACAATTTGTTGTAAAGTTTCAATTATGCAAGATGAATTTGTTCTACAGATATGCCCTACAGCATAGCTCCTATAGTTAATAATGTTCTATTGTGCTCTGCAAATTTGTTAAGAGAGTAGATCTCATGTTAAGTGTTCTAACCTTACTTTATTTTACTTGCACCTTCATGCACACACAATTACAGGTTGTTACGGTAGCAGAGGAAAGGTGCCCAGAGAAGTCTCTATGGGATGGCATGGACAAGTGTGGAAATGGGAAGGCAGGCAGGTTATATATGCTTCTGGCTGAGGTGATATCTCAACTGAGTTTCAGAGGAGGACTAAAGGGAGGGAAAGCATCTGGGCACATGAGATGGCATGAGCACAAGCTTGCAGATAAGAAACAGTTTGTATAGCTTACAAAACTGCAAACATTTTCAGGTAGAGGAGAAGGAGAAAATTCTTGAAAGATAGGAAAGGTCCAGATTAAAGGAAGTTTCTTTCATTTTTTTCCCTGGACTGATTTAATTTAGAATCATTTAAAAAAAAACAAAACCAAACCTAAAACTAGTGTTTATCTAGAAAAGCAGTATACCATACACAATCAAGGTCAGGAAAGGAAATAATCAAGTTGACAAATATGCTTTGTATTGATATGTATATACTACATGCAATATTATTTTGTTGCTATAAAAAAGTTTCTTTTCATATTAAGCAGTCAAATTGACATTTCAATACACGTTTTAGCTTCTAGTTTTTAAGATGCAGAATGTGGGATCTAGACGGATATGCCAAAGGCAGTGGACTCAGGGTGTTAATTCTTTCCATCGCTTTAGTTTTACATGTGCATGAATGCAGCTGTTTGTGCTGTTGCCAGATGTTAGACCAGGGGCTCCAAGAAGCTTTTCCATACATCAGTTGTTTCCCAGAGGTAAAGTATTATAACACATAACAACATTCTTGAAATATAAAGGCAAGTTGTCTTTATTTTTAGGTGTCAATCAGAAATATATTGAATAAATATGTGTCCACACAAAAACTTGTACACAAGTGTTCATAACAGTCCAAACAAAGAAACAACCCAAATGTCCATCAACTGATGAATAGCTAAATAAAATGTGGCATATCCATACAATGGAATATTATTCAGCATTAAAAGGAAATGAAGTGCAGATGCATGCTACAATATGGATAAACCTTGAAAACATTATGCTAAGTGAAAGAAGCCAGTCACAAAAGACCACATGCTATACGATTCCATTTGTAGAAATTGACTAGAATAGGCAAAATTACAGGGACTTAAAGTAGATTAGTGGTTGCCTAGGGCTACAGGGTAGAGTGGAGAGTGACTGCTAATGGGTATGGGATTTCTTTTAGGGGGATAAACATATTCTAAAATTAGATTGTGGTGAGGCTGCACATCTCTGTAAATACACTAAAATCATTGAATTGCGCACTTTGAATGGATGAATGTATAATATGTGAATTATTCCTCCATAAAGCTATGAAAAAAAGAGTGATATATTGAAAGCTTGGATAAGGAGGTGAGATAAATAATGCAAAAGTATCAACTATGCAAATGTTTCTTCTTTATAATGTTCTTAAATAAAATATAGAGACTAAATTAGTAAATAAAAGAACAAACTAAATGTGAAACACATAATTAGTAACACTATTAAGGGCATCTTTTTCATTGTTTCATTAAAATTTTTTTAACCTTTAATCCATCAATTTGGGTGAGATATGAAAATTAATAAATTAATAGCTCTCTTACCTCCCAAGCCAATCAGTGATGCATCTCCCATTTCTCCTCCTGTGAGAGTCTCCTTAATTTAAGGCTTGATTATTTGGAACATTCTTTGAATTTAATAGTATGTTTTCCTTCAATTATTAAAATAAATTTTAAGCAACAGTGTTAAAATTCCCATGTTTACAAATGTATAAAATAGTGATAACTTCAGCCCTATATTGGTGAAGGAAATGAATGTTTTTGGACAGAGCTTCTACTTTATTGACTTTATGATAGGCAAAACACATGCATTTTAGGGCAAATTCCCCCATTGTGTAAACTACTCCCTGGGAGTAGGTAAGAAATTATATTAACTCTTTTGATGAAGTAGTAATTGAAATAATACCCTAGTGACTTAGGGTCATCTTCTAAAGTTGCTAAAGAAACTAAATGGAGAATTGTAGTTCAGCTAAAAGCTGAACTCTAGTTGCAGACCTAGAAAATACTAAATAAAAATCAAGTTGGCCATGGCTTAGCTTGCCCCATTGGTTCTTTTCTTCCCTCTCTCTTTCTCTCCCCATCTCCCATGATCCCTCACCCTCTCACTCTCCCATTTATTTATTTCTTATTCCTTATGAACATATTCACTGAGCCCCTGCCACATGCTGGGCACACATTACTCTTACTACAGCAGGAGTTTCACTTCTCATTACTTAGCCTATTTTTTTTTTCCACTTCTCATTACTTAGCATATTTTTGTTGCTTTCCTGACATTCAGCTATCGATTGTTTGTTCAGAGTATTAGGAAAAGTTCCTCTTCTCTTTCCCAAATTGTAGTATGTCAACTTGTTATAGGAAATCGTTAGCATCATTTTACTCCTTCACTTTCTAAGTAATTGTTTGATCTTAGGTATACCTTTCTGAGTCCCAGCTGACTCATCTTAGTAATAATAGTAATAATAATAATAATATACAATGTTCATGGTTATTATGCAGATAAAGCTTAATGACCATGTGTCTTTATTTTTAAATCTTGGCTGATTGTAGACAGTAAATGACAACTCTTTATTGAAGACTCTATATACATAATACCACACTAGGTAATAACAGTTTCACAGAAGAAATGGATTACAGTCTCAGATCAATTTTTAGAAACTTACATTTCTTTTTCTTATTTAGAATAATATAATTTTATTACTTCTTTTATTACATGGCACGTGGCAACAGGTTGAAGGGATTTTGAGCTAACGGAAAAAAATTAGTGCTATTTCTCTTCGATATCCAATGAAAAATTGGAATTTACAAAGCAAATTTTGGCAAGTTTTGGTTATAATTCCTGGCAAATAATTATCCTTCTATTTTGAGTGGGGGAAATGTATTTCAATAATTGTACATAATATTTTTTTTTTGCAGAAAGCATCAGCCTTCAGATGAAAAACATTTTAAACTAGTATCATTTATCCTCCATTTGTTGATGAATTTGAAACAATTTCATATGATTTGCACAGTGATTATCCTATAACTATGTTGGCATAGCAAGCATTTTGGTTTTTTCAAGTTTATAATAACTTAGCTTGAATGCCTTTTTAAAAACAATCAAGATACAGATAAGTTTCATCTACAATCGCTTTCTTATAGCTCTAAGTTTAATGCTACCTTTGGCTATTTGTGATATAATACGTTAAATGACTTTCTCAGCTGTTCCATATTTTAGATACAAATTTAACATTCAGGAGTATTTCATTATATGACGGTTTTGATTCTAATACCAAAATAAAAGAAAATGCATTTCTCAGCATATCAGTGAAAAAGTTTAAATAAGTTAATCACATGTCTTTATGAGGCCTTATTTCATAGCTTGATAGCTTTCTAAAGTTCCATTGTCACTTTTTAGTATCATTATGTGCATGCATCTAGAAACGGGAGGTTTAGCTAAGAGATGAGGCCCTTTTAATTTCTGATTTGAACACATTGACCCTTTCCTTTGTCTTAATAAGTAGAATAACTCTGATTGCTGGATTTTTTTAAATGGAAACATGGGATTGAATAATTTTGCTGTCTTATCTTTATAACCTGAAAAAAAGGGCATTTTGAGGCAAGTGATGCTTTTGTCTACTATGTTTGTGTACAGAATAGGGAAAAAAATCCATTTCTTGAATATTTTGTTTTTCTTATTTATAAAGTTAATGATACTCTGCAGAAAATTACGAGTCAAAACATGCCACCGCCTTTGTGGAGGTAACTGTGTTATTATCTATGATATAGTCCCACAAAGGTATATTTCTATGTAGATTGTTTTGTAACTATAAAACTATAGGTTCAAATATGTAAAAATGTATTTATTCTTTATGCATAATATATTATTTTCAAATTATGATTTGGCTTCTTTTCTCTTTTATAGAACTATCAAATTATTAACAGTGAAAATAAGTTTTTGTTTTGTTTAATTAATTAATTAATTAATTTTTCATTTAATTCTTTCCCTCTTTCCTTTGAAATCACAAAAGTGGACTGTTAGCCACTTATTCCATCATGGAGACTTTGAAAAAATAGCACATCCTAACCTTCCTCTTAAATTGTGGTTCTGAAGTGACAGGTTAATTTCGAATTCAGTTTTGATTGAGCATATGCCACTTTTTACATGCTTTACATAACTAAAATAGAGCTGTCTTTAGAAATCCTTGTATTAGGGAAATGAACTCTAACCAAGGCAGATTTTCTTCAATAAATGCCTTTTCAGATTCATTGCAACTTTTTGGAAACATGCAGTGTATTAGACATACTAAAGAGACACAAGGGGTATGAGAGAATGAGTACCAAGTGCAAATAAGAGCACTTTTTCTTAATTTAAGCTTTCCATTAGAAGGGCTTTGAAGAAAATAAAGGAATTCTTAGTTTTACTTTCCCTGTTTCAAAGCTAGTTGTAGCAATATTAATCCATGTAACATTCTGCAAGATGCAATTTTGATCTTTTGTGGATAGGACTGTTCACTACAAATAGAGTGACATTCCCATTTCTTTTCCACGTATAGTTATCATTTAATTTAACATAGGCTATTTTCATAAATGATACTAAAAGAATCCTAAGCACATTTAAGATTGGATATCATTGAAATATGTATGTGTGCGACTATGTGTGTGTCTGGGTGCATATGTGTGAGTGTGAGTGTATAATTGTACTGGTTTATATTTTAAGAGAGAGGAAAGGAAGTGGATGATATTCCACGTGTTTAACAGTTACCAAAAGGGATTTACTAAACAATATCGTGGTAAGGATACTGTGAATATCTTACATGCTTTAAACCACAGGGTGATGCTTGGATAGAAGAACAAAAATAAAAATGATGTCTTACTGTGACTTAAAACAATAGTGATACTCATTATTCAAGTGCATAGGTCTAAAAAAAGAAGAGGTTTTCCTAAGCATTTCCATCTTATAGGAACATTTCAAGTATAAATTAAAGACTGAACGTTGTGTGGAAAGAGAATGCAGATGATTTAGAAAATCATATTTTAATGAACAAGCTACTTGCTATTTAGAATCTTAGAATAACCAGATGGAGAAGGGACCTCAGAATCATCTACTTAACTTCCTCAGTTTACAGATGAGGGACTGAGTCTCACAGACAGGCTTTATGACCCAAAAGGAGAGGAAAACTCTATAATATTGGAGTAATGATGGAAGCAGAGGACAGCCATAGAGGAAGGATCTATTGTAATAAATAGACAAGTTCATAATCATTGTGATGCACTCTTCTTTATTATAAGAATTCCATCAGAATAGGGACTGGAAACTAATGATATGATTCATTTCACAATATATTGTGAGACTTTAAAAATGGATAGCAATTAAAAACTGCCAAATGTCCAGTGGGGGAAAAAAAGGCACAATTGTAGATGAAGTGTAACTTGCTATGGAAGATTTGAGAGCTGAAAGACTGACTAGGTACTCCACCTTCAAAGACAGTTTTGCAAACAATGGTACCCACTTGTGGAGCTGGATAAAAGGTTGATGGAAAATCACTATTTAATCTTACATATGGTTTTCTGGTCATCCCTGACCATCTCTTTTGTTTCCTGTCTCACAGAGAAGTTTTGAGGCTGTGCATAGGGAGTTTATTCAACTTTTAGAGCAAAGAAAATTAGGTGAGTTCCAGGTGTAATGGTTATCGTATCTTGTGAATTACATCATATCTCAACTTCTCTACTCCTTTGGAGGCTTCAAATGTAATCTTATTTCAGTTTCAGTATTGAAAAAAAAAATCTTTTCTCTAAGGTATTCTTCTTTTTCTTTCTTTTGTCTCACATTTTTGTTGTTGTTTGTTTGTTTTGTTTTTGGCTTGTTGGGCTGTTGTTAAGGGGAGTGAAACCCTTTTTATTTCATCATTTAGCATAAAAATTTAAAAAGTAGAATTTAAGTCTTAATATTAAGATAGGATTTTGATGGCAAAGTAGTGGACACTTTACTGAATTGAATTCTTAAAATTTCAAAATATGCCAATAACCTCATAGAAACTTACACATTATATATGATATATGTACCTACCTATGTGGGAAAAAGCTGTTTGTTACTAGATAGGCACTGTTACATCTATAGTATATGGATAGAATAAGTTATTTTCCAATTCTAGTAAAATAGAAAAAAAAAAGACTAAATCAGTTAAAAGGAACTAAACTGCATAAAAAGGATTAATCTACCAAAGTCTATGTTCACAAATTGGAGAAGCGGATGAACTCTCTTGAATGGGGCCATCACTTCAGGCAGTTTGATTAGTAGTCTGTAAAGATACATCTTCTACTGTGTCCACTTATGAACTTTTCCACAGTGGATCCTGGCTTTCTCAGGCTGTGTCTTCATGAGCAGACAGATTTGGCCACTTTGAAGTACAGCTATCAGCTCTAAGGATCTTATGGGCCTGTGTTCTGGTCTAGAACTCAGGTATTAGATTGTCAAGGTTCGTACTTTGGATCTCTTTCATTTGAGACATGATTGATGGTGTGTTGAGATCATCAGAAGAGAAGACTGAAACACCTTTTTCCTTCCCATGTTTGTTTTCTCTTTTACTTGTTCTATTTGAATATAATTGCCCTGCTACCACTGTCAAACAGTTTTTAGAGGACAATTGATAATTCTATCTTTTCTTCATAGAAATCATACGAGGAAAATGATCGATTAGAAAAGAACACTTCTAATGCTCTTTATACATTCGAGTATGGATTTATAACTGTATGTTACTCTACTTGTGATTTTAATTGATTTGCATTTCCAAAAAGGTATATTAATATTTTAATTTGACATATACTGAGTTCTTTTTTTTATCCCAGGTTTAATGCCTTTGTCCAAAGTGAAGTCATCAAGAGAGTATTATATGAAACCTAAAAATTGAAACTTCAAAAATTCTAATGTATTCCTTAGCACTAGGAATAGAATCCAAGCATCCTACCACGACCTAGAAGCCCTACGCAAGGCTTCAGCTAGATTCTGTCGCATCCTTGGGAATTAAAAAAAGTCGTGTCATAAGCAACCAAATCCACTCAGTAGCAGGAGGGTATTGCCACTGACTGTGCCGAAGCAAAGCTTGCCTCTTCTTGGCTGGATGTTAGGGTAAGGGCGTGGTGACAGGCACTGGGGCTTCCTTGAGACACCTTAGCAGGCCCACATACTTCTCTGACAAGGTTGTAGATCCAGTTTCCTTCCACAGACAGTCTGCCCCCTAATACCTTCCTGTGAGTAATTTCAGTCTTACCCATTGGGTGTCAGTTCAATGAAACTGATCCATTTCTGGTTCATCCTAACATTGCCCACATCTTTTCACCCTAGACACCTTTTGTCATGCTATGTTATTGTTGTTTCAGACCTTATCAATATCTAAAAGTATCTTATTTGTTTTCTTAGTTTTGTTTTCTCCTCATTAGTATGTAAACTCTTCTTTGTTTTTTCACTGTTGGATTCTTAGTGCTGAGAATAGCACCTGGTACTTCGTAAAGAATCAATTAATGTTTGTTAAATGAATAATGAAACAGAACCTTTACACTCTCTAATTTGCTCTTATTCTCTCAGTAATAGAGAATGGAGTTTGTACGTGCTTATTATTTTTGCTGGAGGATGGAAAGAAGGTTATAAAGAAAGGATCAGTTCTTTTTTTTTTTAATAGCTACTTTATTTATTTATTTATTTATTTTTGGCTGTGTTGGGTCTTCGGTTCCTGCGAGGGCTTTCCCTAGTTGCGGCAAGCGGGGGCCACTCTTCATCGCGGTGCGCGGGCCTCTCACTATCGCGGCCCCTCCCGTTGCGGGGCACAGGCTCCAGACGCGCAGGCTCAGTAGTTGTGGCTCACGGGCCCAGTTGCTCCGCGGCATGTGGGATCCTCCCAGACCAGGGCTTGAACCCGTGTCCCCTGCATTGGCAGGCAGATTCTCAACCACTGCGCCACCAGGGAAGCCCAAGGATCAGTTCTTAATGTATTTTTGCATCCGCTAGAGAAGTACCAAGTGATACCTATGACCCCGAAAAAGGCTTTTAGCTAGAGGGTGCCAATCTCAGTCCAGGACCACATAAAATAGAAAGACAGAGGGTGCCATGACACCCTGTCAGGTCCTGTGCTGGATATTTTCCATGTGCCCCTCCAGATCCTTTGCCACTTGGCCCTGTGCTCCAGGAGCCAGATTTTTATGGACTGTCTTATTGGTCTCTCTTGCCCTCTGGCTCCTGGATGTGTTCAGCCAATGGAAAGTGCCAGCCGAGATCAGGAGGAGAGAATGGGGTCAGGACATTTATTTCCCTTTCTCCCTTCCCGCTGCCTTAATGAAGGATGGCTTCACCCCTCCTCCAATATCCACAGTTCTTGCAGGGCAGCCCTTTCTGGTTGCAGTAACCATTCCACCTCCTTGCCCTTTTAGGTTTCTCACACCTGGCAGCCCCAGGGTACCACACTCTCCCTTATTGGTTTACTTCATCTCTGTTGATGCTTTCGAAAATACTCTCTAGGCCATGTAACTCTTCTCTGTTACAACATTTGAATGGACCATACCTGTGCTGAGACCCTGATAGATACACGTCCCTTCCAAGTGTTGTACTGGAAACATCACTCTTAGACAAATTATAATCCTGGGGTGTAGTGTAGAGTCTGTGCATACCTCCATGACTTGGACCATTCCACTTGTCTGGGTCATGGTTTGTCCTATCAACAGAGTAGAAAGGTTGGATTAGATGACCCTCAATGTTCTTTCCAGTTTTAGTATTATATATTTCCCTCTCCTCATCTTTATTTTTCTTCACATACACAAACTTGCCTTTTCCCAAGAAGTACAATCCAGGCAAAAGTGGGACATGCCACTGAATTTTATGACAGTATTGCTTAACTACGTCTATCATTTATACAAAGATAATGTCTTTTCCAAAGGAGTAGTATTCGTATTGTTATTACATTATTAACTTACTAATATAGATATGTAGATATTTTTATTCACATATTTTCCTCCTTGATTTATCAGCTATTTTCTAAATTTTGTTAGTTTTAAGACAACCTTTTCTTTCTTTCTTTCTTTCTTTTGGTTAATCTGAACTTACTTTAAAACCTGGTAGAAATGTTAACTTTTTCTTATGTTGACAAAGCCTAAAATTCATGGTTATGCATGTTTAATATTCAGTATTATACCTTTAATGTGAAATTTTGCTTATATCATTTATTAAGTTTTATTCACTTGGGGAAATGTCAGACCATTTCCCTAAAAACCACTTGAAACATCGCTCAAATCAATGTTCCCAAAGGTAGTTAGTGTTTGTTTGTTTGTTTTTTAATTGTTTTATCACTCTACCCTTTAATACCTTTTCCAGTTATTTTAAATTCTGATATGCCTAGTTGCCTTTCCTTTTATAAATGGCTATGAATGCTATTACCACCTTGTTTAAAAATGTGTTATTTCACAGACTGAGTCTGTATGTGAGAAAAAGTGGTTCACCAAGTTAAGGAACAGTGTTATTTTAAGCAACAGTAATACTGAATAACACTGTGCATCCAAGCCTGGCTCTCTCTCCGCTTTCTCTCTCTCTCTCTCTCTCCATTTTTTTAGAGGCACATGAATACTTTCAAACCCACACCTAGAAAACAGTCTGTGGTCGTTTTTACTTGGACAGTCTTGCTCCAAGGAATATTTGGACATTAGCATAAAGGTTGCACGTGTTATACAAAGTGTAATTAAAGAAGCTTTGATCCCCAAATGTCAACTAGCTTGCTAAGTGTCATAACAAAGTGTCAAGCATCTGGTATACAGTTAATTTGTAGTCATTATCTCCATATTGTTGATGTGACAGTTTGTTAGCAAAGCAAGCTTGACAGTTGCATTTTGTTCTTGATTGACACCTACAGACCTCCACACCCGTTTAGTTTACATTCCTGTTGAGGTTTCCTCAGGTTGCATTTTTACTGCTTAATTTCCCCCAACTTATTAGTTGAAATGCTGGTAAACTTTTAAAAACATATGCTATGTTAGCACAGAACTTCACATTTCTCCTCTAAAATGTTCTAAATTTATAATAATGCTGGAAATAAAGAAATGCTTGATGATTTTTATTTGGAACCTAAAGATTTGTTCAAGTAATATGACAACCCGTGCATTATTCTGATGCATAATTGTCACAAATAACATATTTATAATATGACAATTGCTATGGCAATTAATCTAGTCAGCACTAATTTCTTGTACAGTTCCATTAATATTTCCACTTTTCAAAGGCTCAGAAAACAGATAACTGGATACTTCATCATATTCTTAATTGCATTGATTTAATCCAAAGAGTCCATTACAATCTAATTTCAGTCCTTTAATATTTTAAAATTTTACTTGTATTGAATTATATGCAACTTGTTTGATGCCAGGTTTTTACCACTGTTATTAATAGAATCCCATTTTAAAATGTTTTATAAGATACTTCATTCCTGGGCTTCCCTGGTGGCGCAGTGGTTGAGAATCTGCCTGCTAATGCAGGAGACACGGGTTCGAGCCCTGGTCTGGGAAGATCCCACATGCCACGGAGCAGCTGGGCCCGTGAGCCACAGCTGCTGAGCCTGCGCGTCTGGAGCCTGTGCCCCGCAACGGGAGGGGCCGCGATAGTGAAAGGCCCGCGCACCGCGATGAAGAGCGGTCCCCGCACCGCGATGAAGAGTGGCCCCCACTTGCCGCAACTAGAGAAAGCCCTCGCACGAACCGAAGACCCAGCACAGCCAAAAATAAATAAATAAATAAATAAAAATAAAAATTAAAAAAAAAAAAAAAAAAAAAGATACTTCATTCCTTACTTTCATATATTGTCTTATTATATCAGTCCTGCATTCATATATGTAGGGCATTATGTTAGTGAATTACGTGAAGTAAGAATCAAATATATTTTTATAATATACTAGAATATATAATTAATACAATCATAGTATGTGAAATGATGGAAATAACTTACACTTATTTAATTCCTGCAGTTTGGGTTGGTTGTGTAGCTAAGCTAAGCAAAATGTGTAATTCATAAACCCACAAAGTTGTGGCAACAATCAGAAAGTTTCGTTCACCAAAGATCTTTTTTTTTTTTTACTGCCTTTTTTGGAGAACTTTGACTTTATGGACAAACACAACAAAATTGACAGATGAAAGTTTTTAAATTTATATCCACTTCATCTAGTTTATTTTCCCCTAGCAGATAAAGCCATAGTTAATTCATTTGTTGACAAGATCATAATCCACTTATTTTACCACTTGCATTAATTCTATCCTTTGCCCTCAAATAATACAAGAATACAACATCACAGTACAGAGAGTCCCTGGCCTGGGGCCTGAAGTCTGAATTCAATCCTTCATTTTGTCCCCACTTTGCCATATCACCTTGGATAGATAGTTTTATTTATTTAGACTTCATGTTTCTTGATCGGGAAAATGAAATCACTGGGCTAGATCATCTCATATGTTTCTTCTAACTCTAAAAATTATAAGTTCACATGTTACATTATGATTAGGAAAGGGCTATCCATTTAAATATTGATATGATGTGCCTCTAGAACGTGTGCTTTTGAGTATTGCATGTTTTAGCCTACCTGACTTTTCCAGCACATCACTACTCTGTTAGATGACTTGCATGAGAACTAGTCCAATGAAATTATGTTGCAAGTTTGCTCTTTAACTTGTTCCATGGTATTGTTGCTTCCCTTTCCCAGTTGTACTGTCTTTGAGTTGGTGGAGGAGTGAATTCTCCTTTAGAATGAAGACAAGGAACCTCATTTATGGCCAAATGAGAAGATATCTGTGGGTGGAGATGAGAACAAGGGTCTGGAGGATTATGGGACTGCAGCTTGAGTGTGAGCTCTCGGCTCTGATACACTTGGGTTGATTGCTAGCTTGATCGCATGGTAAGACCTTAGGCAAGTAACTCAACTCATAGGATCCTTGTTTCTTTATCCTAAGTGTAGACTGATATCTGCCTTGCAGAATTTTGTGATATTAAATGGCATTGATTGTGGGTAAAACATCTGATCCTTGGTAGGTGCTCTATAAATGGTAGTCACGTTTAATAACTTAGTAAACTTAGACTACTTTCAAGTTCAGTTCAGTCGCTATTTCTCTCTGTGAAAGAGAAAAGGTAAAACCCATTTCGTAGGACTGGCGTTCATGTGAGGACTGAGTGCTGTGCCTAGAACATAGTAGGTACTTAATAAATATTTTAATGTATAAAGTCCATTATCTTTGTTTGAAATTCTAACTATGTTTAAGGAACTAGGCATATCAGACAACGTTTTAGTAGAAGCCAAGTGTAAAACCTATAGAGAGAAGTTTGACTTGGCAGTAATTGTATGGAAGAATAGCTATGAGTTTTCACATCTAACAGAAGTGGGCATAGGACAGATCAAGAAATTTGAGGCTGTTGGACTGTGGTGTTATTTAGCAGTTATGTGGAATCGTGATTGGATCACCAAAGTGTGATTTCATTGGGTAATAACTCAGTGACAGTTTAGGTGATGTATATAACTGAGTTATAAATTCAGTCATGATAGAGGGAATAAGCATTTTCCAGATATCTTTGTGTGTGTGCGTGTTGCCCATGGCTTTAGCCTCTTCTTATTAAGAGAAATCCCAAATTACATGGTAGCACATATTTGATTGGTTACTATATAATAATATATAAAATACACATTGATAGGGCATATATATTAAATGCCTGAGTCAATTGGAAATAGACTTCAGGGAACTGTTACCCAATTTATTTTAATTTATGTACATGATTACACCATTCTGATGCCCCCTAACCATCACTGACTTGTCTTCTAATACTGATCAGAGTACGTAAGTTTGGAATAAAGATAGTGTTTTTAATCTAAACTCATCAAGATAAGAATACACTTTTAAGAGTGGAAGTTGATTAAATACTATGAAGACCGCCATAAGTGTGCAAAATTATTCTATAGCTCTAGGCTTTTTAAGAAAGACAACAAAACAGACATGAAAATGTAACATCAGAATGTACTATGCTGATATATTCTGTGAGAGAGGCAAGTAGAAATCAAGGATCATGAATAGGTCAATTTATATCCTTAAGAGTGGAAACTCATTTTTTTAAATTACAGTGCGTATAAAATTAGAGCTCTATGCCTAATATTTAAATATATATTCCTTGAGTTTAACCCATTGTGAAATATATCAATAAATCATAAATCCAGAGTAAAAATAAAATACGTGGAAGGCCACTATGATCCTTGCAATTAGTACTGGGAGCACAATTTTAAACAGTTGTAGGACAACTTAATTTGTGAGTCGATTTCTAAAGATTTTAACTACGTGGAAAGGGAGAAGAATGTGTAAACTTGTAGACAATGAGGAGAAATAAAGGAAAATGCTGTTCAGTTCATTCTGCTTTAACTTATAAACACTTAATATCAACTTGTAATGAAAGAATCAGTTTTAAAATACCTTTTAACAGCTTATATAGACTTTCAGTTTCCAAAATTTTTTTTTTTTAATTAATTTTATTTTTGGCTGTGTTGGGTCTTCGTTTCTGTGCAAGGGCTTTCTCCAGTTGTGGCAAGTGGGGGCCACTCTTCATCGCGGTGCACGGGCCTCTAACTATCACGGCCTCTCTTGCCGTGGAGCACAGGCTCCAGACATGCAGGCTCAGTAATTGTGCCTCACGGGCCCAGCTGCTCCGCGGCATGTGGGATCTTCCCAGACCAGGGCTCGAACCCGTGTCCCCCGCATTGGCAGGCAGATTCTCAACCACTGCGCCACCAGGGAAGCCCTACACTCATGATTTTTCCAAGACTTTTCTCTGTGATTTCTTGGTGTTAAGTTAGATACTCTCAAAGATGTCAGAGGTTGAATAATTAAATGGTAAACTAGTGGTCTGTGGAGGTAATGCAGCTCTCTGAGAGAGCTTTATTTCTGTTAGTCTATAGTTGTGATGAAAAAATCAGATGGTCCATATCCAGGACTTGGAAACTGCTTTAATTTCAAGAAACATTTTATTTCATAGGGATTTGTGTTTTATATTCAATCGTAGTGTGGTATATATTAGACCTATGAAACATTTCTATTACAGGCTTCTTTGGTACAGTATCAATTATGCATTTTATAATTTCAAATTAATATTTTAAAAAATTATTTTAATACTTTACCCTCTGATAATTCTACCTAGGTCTTGTTGGAGAACTCTAGGACCAGTCTTGAAGAAAACCTTTTATGTGTATATATGTAATACAATATCAAAGAAAGTCATAATCCAAATTTTGATATATTTAGTCAAAGTTTATAAATTAATAATAAACTTCTTTGCTTGGCAAATATAATCAGATAGCTCAGATTAGGTTAGATGTTGATGTAGCTGTAGCTATATAACTATAGCTATGGATACATATATATATATGCATACATATACGTGAGTTAGTATAGAAGGGAGGTGAACTAGTTCTCTTATTTCCTTCAAACCAATATTATAAAATATTCACAAGATGCTATTGAAAAAACATTCTGATTCATTAGAATGCTTCTCCATACTGATTTTCTTGTTGAGCTGGGACATTGGTAATCTATACTAATGAGTAGAAGAGCCATTGCAGATTATAGCATTTTGGGAATTAGCAACTAAGCAAAACACACAAATTAAAGAATCAAGGGCATCATAAAATGTACTGCATCATAAAACCTACTTGTTCATTTATTTTGACAAGTGTAGTTTAATTTAAATTATTTATGGTGCTTTGTACTCCACAAGTAACTGTAACGTAGTTAATTTTGTTAAAAATAATGAAGTTGAAGCTGTATGAGCTTTTAGTTATGATTGTGCTAAAAGATTAGGGTGGTCAATTTATCTTTTCTCTGCCATTTCTAAAGGCAAATTCATAGTATTCTTTCTTCCTATTCAAAATTTAAAAAGTCACCTGAGTCTATATCTTGTCAATGCTTTTATAACTTATGCCTTAATTAATGAATTCTTTGAGAATGAGGCTCTTTTATATACAACTCATGCTAAACAAAATTCCCCGCAAATCCAGTGATTTGTTGTAGGTATTCACTAGTCTACTAAATCGCATTATCCCTGTTAAAGTTCACACATTGGTGGTTACATATGATAAAAATATTTGCTTGACTGGACTTCTATTGTGAAGAATAGTATGATAGAAAAGGACACTGATTTGGGCATTAGATAAACCTGAGTTCAAATCTTAATCTCTTCCACGTTCTCTAATTCTTCTCATATCTGTAGGTAGATTAATTCTTTGTAAATGATAAGATCCTGTGGGTGTTCAATAACATAACCAAAGTATTTAGTACAGTCCCTGGTATTTAATAGGCTCTCGGTATGTTGTTGTTATGTTAAATATTGTTAACCTCTGCAAAATTGTGGAATTAGCAAAGTTGGTCTTCAAATCAGCTTACCCTTTTAACACTTTTGTGTGTTATTTTTCTTTCAGTGATGGTGACTTTGTTCTCTCTATACCTCCACCCCAACAAACACACACACACAGAGTATTCTCTACCATGGTGTTCTTGAACACTAGAAAACTACCTGATCTTTACTACTCCCTCCTCAGCCTGTTTCTCTGAGGATTCTGAACACAAGGGATTGAGCATTCAAGAAGTAGGCGAATAAATCTGTGTCTTCTCTCTTTAGCTTCTTTTAACATTAGGATCTGCATATTAGTTCATATTTAATTATAATATCACCATATACTTGCTCTCCTTCCTGCTATATCTCGATACTTATATGTCCCATTAGTTTGTGTATTGAAGACATTTGAGGACATATATTTTGTTATAAAGTTGTTATTATATAAGACTGTGTCCCATGTAGAAGGCAGGACATCTTTGTTTGGAAAGAAGAAAAAACTGATATTACTGTATGTTTAGAAATAATAACATTTATTTTTTTCCTTCTTATAATATTTTCCTTATATATTGAGTACACTGTCTTCTTGAGTTTTATTTATTAATTAGTGGCACCATTTTCAATGTAATCTTGAGTGCTCATATTAATATTAAGATTTCTAAGTACATTTTTCAAGATAAAGGATTTACTTTTTCCTTTTCACCTGTTTGTTTTCTGTTTGAGGTATATTATGAATATCTCATCAGATTAAAGATTTTGATAGTCATGAAGTTATTACTAAGAACATAAATGACAAAACTTTACAAAAATATAACAATCAATCATCCATTTTATTTCTCCCTTATGAAAACATTTAAAGCATATAAATGGTCTATGCTTTACAGTATCCTTCAGAATTACAACTATGTTAAGAAATCTAATTTGTATGCATCAGTGTTCATTCTCGTGTTTGTGCTGGCTTTAAGTAGCAGCACTGCTTTTAATTGTGAGGTTTTAAGTTCTGCAATTAAGATTTACCCTTTTTACTAAGAGGGTTGAGTGATAGTTTTTGATTTACTTTAGACAGTTTAGACAAATTATATTTAAAAGAGCATAAAGATGCACAGAGCATTTCCTGATTCAGAGAAGGTCAAAGTGTCTTAGTCGCATTTTTGAAAGTTTTACCATGAATAACTAATGATACTTTCTATTATATTGACTCAGCCTTGCTTAAGACATACAAGCAGGATGTCAAACTGCTCCAAAACATCGACTCCTTTGAAATCAGTGACCAAATGACCTTGACAGAATAGGGAACATGATATTTAATATCTTATGATATTATATTAAAATTACCAGAAAGAGATTACATTAGTGCCTCCAAAGATGATTCTGTTTCTCTTTTGATTACTTTTGTGTTTATGAAAATAATGAAAGTTCTTCGCAAACTACTAGAAAATTTGTTTAGAGCTTTGACCATAGCAAAAGTATCGTAGAAATTTTGCAAACAGATGTTTAATTTAATCACGGGAGACCATAACATGGATAATTGTGGTCAATAATGAAAGTTGAGGTCACAGAAACAGGTTTGTGGAACAATAACAACAACAAAAAATCTCTTGGAGACTTTCTAGAAGCAGCACATTAATGAGGGACTACAAATATGAAACAGAATTTAAATTAATTCCTGAAAAATCTGAAGATACTGTGTAAAGCAGTGAGAAAAGCATTTCAAAAGTGTAGAAATATGAGCAAAAACAGTTTGAGCTCTGCTTGTCATGGGTTGGTGTGGTGGGCCGATTGGTCCAAGGTTGGAGGATATCAGAGGTAAGGTAATGGTCAGATATGGACGATCTACGTGTCAGGATCTAAGCAGCTGAGATATATGATTCGGGTTGTGTTTTTAGACTAAATAAATTACTCTGGGAACATCATTTGATGGGGGAGGTGTTACCACTAAGAAGAGCATTCAGGAGACAATGGTGATCTTCAAGGTTTGAAATTATGAGGACATTTTAGGCTTAATTTACCCAGGCAGTGTCAGTTGAGACATAGACAATATGATAGATCTAAGAAATATTTGAGATTTGGACTGGGAGGCATTGCCAACTTGTTTGCACAGGAGTAAAAATTGGGATGTGGATTATTTTCTTAGAAACATTTTTTTACTCTATATTTTATCTGTTGATTTGTGGAAAATTAATCACCAAATGTTGATATTAGCATCCATGTGATGTAGTGACTAAAGAGAAACTATTAGATTCTTATTTTCAGAAATATTTATAAACAAAAGGAGTAATAGCTTAAAATAAAAACGTAAGTTATTTTTTGGCTTTAAGACTGATCAAATTTTACTTTGATCAGTCTTAAAGCCACATGCTTCTGTTTTCTCCGTGAGTTTGTTAATGGCAAATAACAGCTGCTATTTTTACATATTCAGGGATTTTTTTTTTTCTGTTTTGCAATCTGTGATAAATACTGGCAGAGCATTATAAAATGACAGGGGTGCTGAAAGTGCGAATGAACTGGCAAACATGAGGTTCCACTATTTATTTTAATCTCACTGAAGCTACAGTTCTGAGCTATAAATATATTAGCAAATAATTTTATTGGCATGTTTTTGTGGGTTTTTTGGATATAAACCTATTATTTTAATAGCCAGTTGTTAATTTAACATACATATGAAAAGTGCTGATATAAGGATACTGACTTAACTTGTTCATTCTGTTCTGCAAAAGCAGAGACCGCCTTCGGCAAAACTGCAAAATGCCATAAGTACCTCTTTTGTGACTTCCTGCAGTTCCTTCCTGGAAAGTAACTCTGCCCTGGAGTTGTCATATTGGCACCGTCTACTTCCCTTGTGTCCTGGGCTCCCATGATGAGTTTCTCTCCTTATTTCTTATACTACAACATAAACTCCTGTCTACTTTATCATGTTTAGATTCATAATCAACTGATGAAATAAATTAACTAGTTGTGGGGTGTTCATGAAAAGGGCATGACATTTTGGAAGGACTCTATCTTTTTGTATTTAATTCCCATAAACCACTCTCTCCATGGAGCTTTTAGACTCAGTAGAGGAGGGTGATGATATCATCATAGGTTAATAAAGGAAATATCTGGAGGCAAGTAGACCAAGAGTTGTTAATAATATTGTGAGATAATAGTGAGCTTTGAGAAATCTGATCAGGAAATTCTTCATAACATGTAATACTGCTTAGACTTAAATTTTATTTTGATTAGAATGACATTAACAAGTGCTGATATGTAATAGGTAATGCTTAAGTTTTTGTGCTTAAGTCTTTATACTTAGGGTAATTACCAATGGCTGACTGCTTATAAGGCAAAAACATTTAACAAATAGACCAAAATTTTTCCTAGTTAAAAATAATGGAAAAAATTAAATTGTCAGACTATATTATCATACATTCTAGGTGAATTCTGTGACAAGTAAGGTCTATTATTCCAGTGTGTAACATCAATGCCATAGAGCAAAAGGAAACTTTATAATTCAGTGCTGTGATTCTAGAATGTCTCATGAAAACTATGAAGTCTCAGCAAAACACTCTTGACCTTTATGGCTAGACACCTGGTCAATTTTAAATAATCTAGGATGGCATTTCTTGGAATACCCTCAAAATTCCAATAAACTAAAGAATTGAAAAACATATCTCTTTTAAAAATTGTCCTCTATCATCATTGGATGAAAAGTCTCACAAAGAAAAGAATAGAAAAATAACGAAGTATTCAAATGCATTTTATTATCACATTTCCTGAGCAAATATGAGAACTGTGTGCTTTATGTCACTATAAAAAGAAACAAAAATACCCCAAGAAAAATTACTAAAACGTCCATCTAATTAAAAAAAAAGAAACAAGCATTTTCAGAAGACTCTAATGGTAAACCAGGGTATTCGTTACATTTCAATTCTGTATTTCTGACATTTACAAGGACGACAGACAAAGCAGAAATAAAATGTTATGTGTTTTCCTCAAAAAACAAACCACAGCTGGTGGGTTTAATTTTATTCCTACCAGCCGTGACAGCAGCCTTTTAAAATATTGAAAGTGTGAATTAAATCTTCTGCAAAACAGTTGCCATATAAATTTCCTTAACCACTATTAATTATATATGAAGTATCAGAAAATTGTCCTGGCCTCGTTGGGGTGGTTTTTAATATGCTGAAGATGGCAAATGTTGGATGCTTTGAGCTTACCAAAACCTCCCTGAGAAGACAGTTGAGTGTATACATCAGCCTGTCCTACAAACCATCAAAAAATTCACCTTCAGGGTTCTCTCCTTGATTCCTATTCTCATGGCACTTTGATGGTAATTAAATATAAATTCGAATTGAACTTTTATTGAGTCTCTACAATGGTGCTGTCTGATAGAACTTTCTCTAATGATGAAAATAGTCTATGCCTGCAGTGTTGAGTTCAGTAGTCACTGGCTGTATGTGGTTGCTGAGTGCTTGGTATGTGGCAAAAGCATAATTGCGGATCTGAATTTTACATTTTATTTAGTTTTAATTAATTTTGATTTAGATAGACACCTAGCTAGTGGCACCTATATTGAGCAGTGAAGCTCCATAACATGGAAAGTACTGTGTTCCAGAGAAGATAAAACCAACCAACAAACAAAAAAGGCTTCCCATGTCGTAGGGAAAACAAGATAAATATGTACGTAAATGATTGGAGATAACGCAAGTCAGAATGCTGTAACTAGATATACCAGAAAAGCCAAAACAAGCAAAAAGTGGGGAGACACCAGTTCTAGTTTGTGATGGAAGAGAAGGGTTTATGAAATTAGTAAAAATTTAGACATGCTTTGGGTAGTACCTTGACAGTTGGACCTAATTTGCAATGACATTCCAAGATGGAGGGAACTCTGTGAGTAAAGTCGGGGCATTGGAGAGTACAGGGCATATCATGTATGTGATATCATGCTAGTGAGTGATAAGATTTAGCTGGAGGGTCAAAAAAGAGGAGCTTTGAATATTGGCTAGGGCCATCACATCAAGAACCTAAACAGGATCGGCAAAGATGCTGTTGACAGAAGGGAATCTCTAAAGAGGTAGGGAGGCCAAATAGGAGGTGATGAAATAGCCCAGGAAAGAGTCAAGTCCAGAATTCGAGTGGTGACAGTGATAAAAGAATGAAGGTGAAGGGCATGGATTTCTTGGGTGCCTTCTCCTACACCTGCTCATGGTAGCATATTAAACAAAAATGGGGGTATAACTCTCTCTCTTCCTCCTGCACATGCTGTAGTCTTCTCAGCTTAGTACCTAATTATGTTTTATAGAAATGTATTATCAATTACCCAGCCCTAGGCACAAACAGGTGAAGTTACAAAATGTCTAAGAATCTAGCAGGATCTAATGCTTTAAGGCTTGTTTTAAAGAAAGGGTGTTGTTGAGATGTGAGGAAAGCTTTTCACTATTAAATTACACTATTAGATAGTGAATGGATGGGAGGAATAAAAAGGAAATACAGACTTTCTCTTGAGAAAGCTGATCTGAGCCTTATTTCATCTTTACAAGTGGTGGAAAAACTTTAAAGCCCTCTCCATGAAATGAATGTCTAGTGGGTTTGATGGTCTTTCGTTTATGATTTTTTAAATTTTTTTTTTTAATTGAAGTTGTGTTAGTTTCAGGTATACAGCAAAGTGATTCAGATATACATATATTATATATATATGTACTTTTTCAGATTCTTTTCCCTTATAAGTTATTACAAGATACTGAGTATAGTTCCCTGTGCTATACAATAGGCTATCTATTTTATATATAGTAGTATGTATATGTTAATCCCAAACTTCTAATTTATCCCATAATTTATGACTTATTTTTGAATAAGAATTTTAAGAGTACTTTAAGTAGAAACTTCAAAATATAAGGGTAAGTGGTACATATAAGGAACCCTTAATCCTTACATATGGTAGTTACAGTTTTTAAACTTGGGTAATTTGCCTATTTATACTCATGGGCAAATGCATGAACTTGGTTCCATGTAAAGATTTGCCATATAGGATGTCTTTCAGTTTAGAATCTATAAATATGAATATAAAATGTTCAAATAAAGAAATGAGAACCCCAAATCTTTAGTAATTATCCAGTTAAAAAAACACCTAAAAAATATACATGAACACTTGTAAAATTTTGCCAAACTGTTAGATAGGGTGTTTGTTAAGAATCAGGTTGTGTAAGGACATTGCTAAACAGGATGTGAAAGCACCACCAGGCATCTTACAAATACTCAGCATATCAGAAATCAGACAAATGTTCAACGCAAAGTTTCAGCTTGTTCAAAAATACTTTCTGATGTTGAACTGGTGTTTTTTTCCCCATAAATACCTCTCATTGGTATGCCTAAGTTTAAGAGAGGTTTCAAAATCGTACGTGAGAACTTACCCTGAAATGTGCTCATACACTTTGAACTTCTACTCTCAAGTTATTATCACAAACATTTTTCATATAATTAGGAAAGTTTATTTTTCATATACCCCGGGTAGATTTTGGAGGCAGAAGGATTTTGTTTTTTGCCAGCTGTTTGTTTAAACACGTAATTAAATCTCAATTAATACTGCTTCTCTGCATATTTTTAAAATTTTTGCTTCATGCATCCCTTGGCTTGTAAATGTGTGTGTGAGTTTTTAATAAACCAAGTTCTTAGCAAACTTAAAATGATGGTAGCAGTTTTACATTTTGAGTGTGTGTGTGTCTCATTCTCTGAACACAGTTATATAGTCTTCATTCCTAATTAATTTTTGTTTTCATTATTCGCAAAAGACTTCAGCTCTTTAGTTATTAGATCTTCCTGGTTTTGATTTAAATATATCACCTCGCTAAAATTTTATATATTCACTAGTTTGTGTTAATGTAAAAAATAAAATATTTTTTTTTCTCTTGTCTGGATGAGAGAGTTACAACGTGTTACATTTTCTGGTTGTCCTCTGTTTTTGCTAGCTTTAATCTTAAAGCTGAAAAAATGTCCAACTCTTTGTGTTTCAGTAATTTAATTCCACCAGGACAGGTGAAATATGTCTTATTTATATTTGCATATAAATGAATAATGATTCAAACAATTATTTAACATAAAATAGAAAAAAGGCATTCAATGAATTCACAAATCCAGTTGGCCACTGCTTGTAACTCAGAGCCTGAGAGCTATATTTCTAAAGTTGTTTTTCCTCCCCTGTGCATAGGCTAAATTTAAATCTATTCTGGAATATAAGAAAAATAAAGGATGGTGAATATTTGTTAAAAAAGCAGACAATCTGAAAGGATTAAAATGCTTTAATCAGACAGAAAAAAAAGGCTTTGGCCACTTGATTAGGGCTGATTTCCACCATCTGCTTATACTTACTGAGGATCTAGCCCTGACTGAACACTAATTTGTGCACTTCCTAGAAATTGAAATCTCTCAGCAAGCAAATTAACAAGAGCAGGGATTCAGCAATAATGGAGCTCCTCGGCTTTTGTTTCCATCTGACAGATGGACAGTGTGTGCTCAAATTGAATTCAGCTTTAATTGCATTGTGCCATTTAAAATTTTATCTGCTCCACAGATTTTGTTTACAGGTTTCAGGATTCCAAACCTTTGGAAGTTTTTGTCTTTTTTTTTTTTTTTTTTTTTCAGTACTGGGCGAGATAAAGAACATTGTAATTCTGTGGGAGTGGGAGGTGTTCATTACAACTCCTTGCCCTGAAGGGTGGCACATTAAGAAAAGGAATTATGTTTTTTAAAGTCTGGGGCAAATGGGAAACAATTCAAAGTTTGCATATGTTCAAATATTGGCAGCTCATAAATAAAAGTAATCAGAAAGGCTCCGTTTCGTATCTAAATAAGAAGGTAATTTGCCTTGTTTCAATTAAAGCGTTTCAAACTTTGCCTGTTATCAGTCCATCACTTGGAACCTTGCACTCCTGAATTCTAGAGATAAACTTTTTTGTAAATGAATCATGATATTTTAAAATTACTTTTAGTTTCTGCTTGATTGACAGTCTTCAGATAGAAGTAACTTATATGAACTGTTCTTTTGAGCAGAGGTATAAAATACTAAATCATTTAGGCATGTCCTAAACATTCCTGTGAATCTAACGCTGAAGATGCATTTGTTACAAAATTGCTTGTCAATCTACAAGCATTTCCTCATAAATCTATGGCTTAGTAGGTACTAAACTCTGACATTTCTGGTGGCAAACAGAGATCCTGAAAGCTTGAATATACCATCATAAGATTTGATTTGCACCCTATTTATGGGAAGATTGAAGACTTTCAGCTCTTGAGCACCTTGCCAGGAATGACTGAATTTGCTTTACATAAAGCAGATAGTTCAGACTGAGGAAGCGGGGGAGGGTGGGCTGCCTGGGAGAGAAGGGTGGGCTTCTCCAACGTCTAGAAGATGCTGTCCTGTGTTTATCCGTTAAGTTATATGTGTATAATGTGCACTGAAAAGCGTCTTAAAATATTTTATCTACTTTAAAATACATAGTTTCTACGTGTTATATTTAGCTTTATCCCATCATTTCCTTCCACTTAAGACTAATTTGTAAATGGCATATTAGCCATGTGCAATGTCTCCTTGGAAATGGCATGGTATACATTTGTTTATTATTGCAGAGGTCTCCTCTAGGGGACTTCTTAAATTATTAATAATAATTAAAATGATCAAAGAGCAGTGTCTGAAGGACTTCACAGTAGCCACTAAACTGTAGTTTGTGGATCAAGCAATTCCATAGGAAACTGGCTTACGTTTTATCGGAATGGATTGTTTTAATATTTTTCCGAGGTCTCAGTTCAATGAGGATTTTGAATCCTGGTTAAGAAATCAAGTGTAGGCGTTTCAGAGAACATCTTAGTTTTATAAAGTTTAGAAAAATCTCTTCTGATAATTCTTCACTTGCTGTGCCTACTTTCTTCATAGACAGTTGGGAGGAAAGGTGTCTATTATGAAAGAGCAAATGTTATCATTGCTAAGCAGAGAGCTTAACAATCCAGAAGGGACTCCATTCTAAAATTTTTAGCTTTTAATGTCTTTTAAACAGGGCGTCACTGAAACCGATAGAGAAAGCTGATCTATAAAATACGCTTGCTGCTTCTTATGTTTTCCCCTTGGGCTTTTCAAATTGTGTTTATTTATTTTACTCTTTTTAGCATTCTGGGTATGTCAAATTAGATCTTTCACCTTTTTATTCCCCTTTGCTTCCTTGCCGCCATTGGAAGCATCTGTGCTTTATTTTAGTTTCTTTCTTGGATATAATTCATAAAAAAAGGATTGACTTTGTATATAATCATAGCAAGTGAGAGCAGAATGGAACCCTAGATATTATCTAGTCTAACTTACTCGTTTTAGCGATGAGAAAACTGAGACCCAAGACAGTTAAAATGAACTCACTTAAAGGCAACCCTGTGAGTTCTTGGAAAGGCCAGAATGAAGACCCAGGTCTCATGAATCCCTTATTAGTGAGATTTCTGGAAACACTGAAGACTTTATGACTCTGAACCCCCCCAGCCTCAATAACTTTTAGTGCAGTCTTCACTGTAAATATAAATAGAAAAACATCCATAAGCTGAACATTTAATAAGGAAAATTAGAATATACAGACATATAAAACATATGTACAAGTGAGACTTTTTTCCATCAGAAAAGGCAGAAATCATTATTTCTCATTGCCAGTAATGCCTGCTGCATTTATAACTCATAGCCATATTTTTCTTTTTGGCCCTTTGACATATTTTCCATACCTAGAGTATAAGCATGTATGTGCAGATTCATATGCTTCGATTTTTGGCAGTTTTCAGCACCACATGGCCAGAGTTGCACCACGTTTACTTAATTGGGAATTCCATCAGGGAGGTGTCAGGGTGCTGCATGCACCTCGTGTTCTGTTCTTGCCAACACGGTGGTTGAAAGCTGGTATGTGATATCTGTCTCGAGTTTATAGTCTGGTACAATAATGTCATTGCCCCATGTGGCAAATGGTGTAAGCTATTGTAAAACTGTTTGTCTATGTGATTAAGACATTGCTGCAGTGTGCAGCACCAGCCAATTACTTTTTTAATTTAATTATAACAGAAAAAAGAGAATCGCAAAATAGAAATTCTTGTCGTAGGGAATATGTAAAATATAAATTGAAGAGCCATGGAAATTTCATGCATTGGCAGCCCGATTTGTTTTTATTTTCAACGTGTTTTAAAGACCGTGTTTCTTCGATGCCCTAAAATAAGACATAGCAGCATTTAGTAATTACTTAGTTCTACATCAAAATAATTATATATAGTATGCACTTGTGATCCCCTCTGCTATATATGAATGTAAAAATAAACACTTCAGGGCCTGTATCAGTTTTTACTTTTAGACAGTGTAAATAAAGCTGAATCTTCAACTTTCAAATTAAAACTGATAACCTAGGGCATTCAAGGCTTTTCTAAAGGAAGGGGGGAAACTTTAGCTTGCCTCAAAACAGGTTGTGTCTCTGGAATGCTTCTGGGACTAAAGAGATCAATTAAGTTTGTATAAACAAACAGTTGGAAAAAAGCTACTAAAACAACAGAGGAGAGAGCTCTCTATTGGGCTCCAGGGGCCTGGGGGAGCGAAGTTTCATTAACTGGATCTGAAGTCCTATGGCCTTCTATAAACAGGCATTAATTAAAGAATGTAAAAAATAAAGTTTCAGACCTTGCAATATGTTAATGATCATATGATTCAGGGCCCGGGAAGGGGAAAAGCAGCAGAGGTCATAAAATAAGCATGAAGCATTTAATATGAGTGCTTGGCAGGGATTTCTGCAAATTAGTTGGTTATTTGCTGGTCCAAAGCAAATTAAGGTGATTTTGCTTCACTTGCTAATTTTTTATGTGCATGCTTGGCAAAATGTTTTTCACAAATGGATGAAGGTTATTGTTAATGGCATAATGAGAAATATTAACATATTTAAATAAACCCGAAAACTCTGACACACAACACAAGCATGCAGTTTTTATTTAACACAGACATTGAAATTCTATCAGGGACTGAAGATGATTTTCGATGAAATTATGGAACATGCCCAAGTCATAATGTTTAGCATTATGAATGCACCTTAAGAACTTATTTTCATAAGTTTGCACCAGTGTTTTTGAATAAAAGTTACAGGCGATCGTTGTGTATATATAGCAACTTCCTTTTAAAAATCAACTTTTGCAGTCGTTCGCTTGATAATGGAGAGGGGAAAAATAAAACAGGTAAAAGTTTACCCCCAGTGGAAGATACTACATTTCGGGATGGTTTTTCTGAGAGGTGACATTTTTGAAATTTTGGGTTTGGTGACACGCAGCCTGCTGTCTTGACTGACTGACTTCTCTCCGCCTAGTGTTATTTTAATTTTGACGGGGATAAATGATTCTGTGCTTAGGGATTCCTATTTGGTTCCCCTTAATGGTTTTACTTTATCTGAGTACTCCAAGTGGCGTTAAAAAATTGGAGCCACTTCTCTAGAAGACTCTTTTGAAATGAGAGTGAAGCTGTTCTGTTACTTTAATTACCACGAAGTTGCACAGACATAGCGAATTTGGCAACAGAGTCTTAGATAGAAGGTGGGGTTGGAGTAGGATGCTACTATTGACATTGTTCTGTTACAGCAATTTTAGATGGACAAATTGCAGTTGAGAAAATTTCATGACTCGGTAAAATGAGCAATGATGACATCTGTGGATGCGGGTCTGTTCATATCTTTGCAGAGCCTTTAGGGAAATAAATATCTTGGAACATTCGGTGAAGTGAAGCTCACTCAATAAATCAACCTGACACAATAACACTTCTGGCACATGAGCCCTACTTCTCCCCAGCAACACCTACCCCTCTGTGTTCCTGTGCTACCAAATGGTGTCTCCCCACAGGCCTCTAAATCAAATCAGAGCACACAAATACAGTGAGAATTTATTGGGAATTGGTTTTGCTCGGCAAAAACATTACTTATTAGATGAACTGAAATGATAATAAATTTTGACCCTTTAAGGACTGAGGCAGTTCAGGTGATGTGCTGGTTGGTGGAAGGTGTCCAGAATGATCTTAAGAGGAACATCTTACCACGAGGTGTCCTAAGTTTTATGAGGATTAAATTTCTAATTTTCAGCTGGATATTTTCTCTTCACATGACATGTATCATTTCAGAACACCACATTTTCTTTTTTAAATGCTTCAGGGTGAAATTAGGCTATTTGTGTTAGTAATCCTTAAAGTAAAATAAAACACAAAAGCTAAAGGGTTCTTAGGTGCCTGCATGCCTCTGTCTGCTTATGTATTAAAGCAGTTTTGAGTGACAAAAGTATAGAGTAGCCCAATAATGACAATATGCAACTAAATATTTCTACCATAATTAGTAGAATGATTATATATCAGGTAAGAAAGTGAGAAAGGAGATCAACATGAATCATATTAGAACTATTAATACATGTGAGAGGATTATGTTAGTTTAGATTTATCTGAGCTTTCTATGTTTGAAATAAGAAGAGAATGTTCATTTTTCTTTCTAAGGGAAAAAGAATAACTGGTTTCTGTTTTCATTATAAATTTATTTTAATAGAGGTAATGGTTGAAGAGGATCAATAGGAGAAACCAACTTCCTATTTGTAAATAACCTTAGCTCTCCTTGGGAAAAAAATATTCTACAAGGCAAAGTTTAATGGTAAATTTTCTAATTGAATATGTTTACACGAACTGTTCAGCATACAATATAGTCCTCTATACAAATGGTGTGATGTGTCTCTATGTGATTTTCTTTTTTTAGGTGATTTCCTAATTAATTGTAGCCTTTATAATTAGCTTGAAATATAATATTTCTAGTGTGTTTACCTGCTAAGTCACTTTTTCCAATAAATATGCCTTGGGAGATGTTGGAAATATTTCTGGAAGGAATGTCTGTAACCTTAAATCATTAAACTGAAACGTGTCATGGTCTTTCCAGTGGGAATTACTGATACTAAAAATTTGGTGGTAGGTCAAAACTTTGTCATCAGTCAGATTTGTAGAAGTGATTGTATAATATACTATGTGTTATTGAAAAGGAAAATAAATAAATGAGACTTTTATAATAGCCATAGATAGTTTTATCTGCTTATAGTTTTGATCTGTAAGGAATGATTCTACTCTCCGTTTTTATTCAACTGAAAGAAAGCTTTTGTAGCATTATTTAATTTTTTACTCTATTCTGGTACAAAAAGACAAGTAATGTTATTCTAACCCCTTTTGCATGAAGAAAGTGACAATACCCAAAGAATTGAAGCCATTTTTAAACTTACAGCATTAGGAAGGTTAATGGTTATAAAATATGAAAAGCTAAAAGGGATTTCCTGAAATTGTCTTGTCCAATAATATAAGGCATTCCAGAAAAAGGGTTGCTTACTCCTGTATTAAAACTCCTGGGAAAACAAGTCTACAACCTTGCTTGGATGTTCACGTCTCATAATACCTTTCTTAAGAAATAGTTTTTTAACATTTAGCCTAATTTCTTCTTGCAATAAATTAGTCATTCTAATAATTGTCCATCACATAAGCACCCATTTACATGCTAGTTACCATGCAAAGCTGTGTACATGAGCTCTTTGATTTGATCCTTCTAACAGTCTTACAGGACAGATGTTATAGTCCTGATGTTAGAGCTGCAAAACTGATGTCTGAAGAGGTTAAATATCTTGATCAAGTTTATATAAGTAATAGGAGGCTTGGGATGGATATTTGGTTGATTTCAAAATCTGATTTGTTTTGGTTTTTGATTTTTGTCAGTAACACAAATGCCTAGGACCATTTATTGCCCTATGTCAGGCAGAATGCTAGGTGCACATAGAGCAGAATCATATGGCTTCTTTACTACACATTTTGGAGGAATTCTGAATAAACGACTTCAGTGTAAAATGAGCATGCTGTGAGATTATGGACAGAGAGTTACTAGTTCTGCCTTGGAGAGAAAGAAGGCCTTGGAGAAGAGCTGGGAGTTGAACTGAGTCATGATGTATATATAAGTAAAAGGCAAAAAAGGGCAATGAGTCAAGAAAATAAACAAGGTACGATGTGGGAATACAGGAAGTTCTGTCGGTGAATTGTACACGATTTGGGAGAACCATTAAGAAATGAGGTCGTTAAGCTAGAAATGTGAACTCACTCCTGTCTTTACAGCATTCTTTAAGTACTTGAGTCCCATTAGTGTCATGTCTTTAGCTTAAAAGACCTCATTCCTTTATGTTCTGATCATTTTTCTTTGTAAGTGGAGAAGCCAATCCGGACATGTGCTTCTAAGGAAGAAATAGACTTCACTGGGAACAGTGATATCTCATTTCATACTCATATTTATATTATTCAGTGAAATAAAAAATTAGTATTAATTACCTGGGAATTCAAAGAATGTTTTGTTTGATTCAGTGAAATTTTCTTTTAACCGTTTATGGCTCCGGTTTAAAAACACTATATTCTAGATACGTTATTTGCTAGCCAGGTTTGAAATATGGTTAGGATTACCTGGAAGAAAAAGAAGACCTTGAATCCTACAAAATGAGGTTCCTCATTAAAGGGCGTAAAGTTTTTTGTTTTCTGTTTTTATTTTTTTACTTAAAATGATGGAAAACTTAAGACATTTGTACTCGAATGTCAATTCAAAATTTCAAAAATTAATATAAGGAATTCTCTGTATATTCACCTTTTAAAAGTGGCTTTCATTTGTTCTAAAGGAGATTAGTAAGTAAACTTATGTGACGATGACAGAACATCTTGAAATAGGGATACCATGTCAATGTGCTGTTGTTGGTCAGCCCTGGCCCTTGCAAGACCCCTTTTTATGGAATAATGCATAGCTATGCACTCGAGAAAGTGGTAAAGGAACCATGAGTTTGAAGTTACAGAGGAATCGGGGTCATTGAACATCTGGTCATCTTATTGAATCTCAGGTTTCTAACCTCTTAAGTGAGTTGATGGAGAGCATGGGCTTGGATTGGCTGGGCTAATATACTGCCTTTGCCACTGATTAGCTCTGGGACTTCAAGAAAGTTACTTAACTTCTCTAACCCTTTCTTTATCTTTAGGATAATAATTTGACCTAATCTCACAGATTATGGCAAACACATTATGGTATGTAAAGTTCTTAGCAAAATGCTTGCCTCATAATTAGATCTCAAAAATATTTTTTTAAAAATTATCATTACTGGAAATGAAAAGGTTTTAGGACCAGAAGAATGATGTGGGTTTCAGCTCCACCTCTCCTCCTCATTAGCTGTATGTATTTGGTGTGACCTTGTCAAGTTACTTAAACTTTCTGAGTCTCAATGTTTTCACTTAAAAAGAGGTCTCATGCATTGAGAAGTAAACTAAATAAAATAGATGCCCAGAAGGCTAATTCAGATGATTTCCCTTTTACCTTAATAGTCAAGAGCAAGGGATCAGAAAGCTTGGATGGAGGGAGGCTGAGATGGGAAATCTCTCATCCCAGATGTGGGATGCAAGTTTAATTCAGATCCTTTCTCCACTTTGAAAAGCTTTGAAGAGTCTATCACTTTTTTCTTGACTCCTAAAGATTTAGTTAGCCAGCTTTGGAATGAAAGTAATGGAAGTTCAGTTCTTCAATAAATAGGTGTTCTAATGTTATCCTTCCTAAAAAAGTCAACCTGAAGATAGTTGAGAATTTCAGACATTTAAGTAAAACTGTTAACTAGTTTTACTCTTTATTCTATTTTCTGCTTACCCATAACACTACTCTTGGAACAAGTTTATGGATGTTTTCCTGTGACCCTCACCATTTCAATTGAAGGTTAAAAAATGTATTTTTCTCAATTCATTTGGTATTTCTTCCATTGAAGGTAGCTACCACAATGGCTAAAAAGATGTTCCAAGAGAGACGCCTTTCGTATTTTGTAGCTTTCAGATTATTCCATTTTGTTCTGCTTACCTTTCCCTGTCATTCCGTTGCCTCCATTTTCATGAAGAGTCAGGAAAAATTAATGCAAGTTCTCCCAGTTACCTGATATTAATATTTCTTCCCAATAGAATGTGGCCTATCAGAACTAAGACCTAAGAACTTAATGTCTCAAAAATAGTATGAAGTCTAGGTAAAGCAGAATGATGGCCAGCCACCACTAAGAGTAGATGGCTCTTTGTAATGATATGCTCATGTATTATATTTCCATTTAAAAGAGGGTAATATTGGGCATAAGATGATTGTGGGTTGAAATATGTTAACATTTTATTAGGCTGAATTCTCATTCTAACATCTTAAAATTTTCATAAAGTGAGTTCTATAATGTTCTTCGTTTAACATGTATTGCATATAAAATATTTTCAGGATTTATTCTCTAATATCAAAACTAAAAATATCCTTCATCTTTACGGAAATAGAAGAGAATTAGTCACTATCTTCAGAATTAAGTAAAAGTTGATTGATAATCATCCCTGTTGGGTTTTTTTTCCCCTATTGCCTGGATTCCAGGTATGTGTGTTTCTGTTTGTGTATGTGTCTTGTGTGTGTGTGTCTTTACCAAACACATATTTTAGAAGCTATGTCTCTTTTAAATCAACAACATTGTTCTGCTTTGTATTTAATTAGTCTATCTACATCAAGTTTTGGAAACCAGAACGGAACATAATATGTCCCTTATTCAGAGAAGTTTACTGGACGTAGAAGTTATAGTAAATTGCATTGTTCTGGGTTTTATCTGAAATGTGAAGAAATATTAAGGTGGTTCCATTTGTATAATCTAGTAAGGAAGCAAGATCTATAGGATAAGAAACTAAGAAGAAAAATAATTGAAAAACAAAGGATGAGTTACAAAGACAGACACAGTCACAGGTGCCAAGTGAGTGATATAATCGAAGATTATTACTGGATGGAGGAGAAGGTGACCTTTCCATGAGCTGAGGTGGTTTTGGAAGAAGGGGGTTCTAGCTGGTGCTAGACTTTACAATCCTGACCCAAACTTGGTAGTTGGATATATGAAATGAGCAAACTGTATCGGAGCTATCTGCTTTTCTAACATACTTGCTAGTTTTGATGAAACTTTATGGCTCATCAAAATATTTATAAACCCATTTAAATTTGTATTTAATTAGTTTTTTACTTAAAATGATGGGAAACTAAGAATTCACTTGGAAGGTTATTACTTCAAGAATAGTTCTACACTGTTATTGTATAATAAATTATCAAGAAAATAGAGGTTCAGCATTAACATAGGGAGATAACATGGATTCATCTAATGTAAACCTTGGTTAGGTATCCAAAGACAGCTGCTTGCACATGGCATGCTTTTATCTATAAGCATTGAAAGTTAGCCCTGAAGAATAATCTAGATCAGACTAAAGGATGATCACTATAATATGCTCGAGCTAATTTTGGCCCATTAGATATCAACACACGCTCTATACGCTATGTTGGGAAGATCTGGAACTCATTGTCATGTCAGAGTTTCAGACAGCTATTTGGTTTGGGGTTATTTTTAGGCAACATAATGGGTCATTTGAAGACCTAATAATATGAGTTTTGTTTGGCAGATTCTATGTTCATATGTTGTTGATATGGATCATTTAGCCTATTCTTCAATTACTAGGAGTTCTCTGAACTGTTTTGTAAATTTAGAGATAGTTGCTTTGATCCGGCCATAGAATAAAACAAGAACACCTAACTAAATAGCGACTAAATAGCCTTTCATCTTCTCTTCAAAGCAAGAAAAAAAAAAAAACATTGCAAAGTAATGCTCTTCTTGTTTCT
Organism: Balaenoptera acutorostrata; assembly: GCF_949987535.1. Taxonomy (NCBI): domain Eukaryota; kingdom Metazoa; phylum Chordata; class Mammalia; order Artiodactyla; family Balaenopteridae; genus Balaenoptera; species Balaenoptera acutorostrata. The sequence goes on from NC_080081.1 coordinate 34,538,442, forward strand.
TAGATTTTTGACTTCCCTGATCACCTGAAAGTTACTAACATTAGTTTGACTTGCAAAGCCAATACTTGTAGAAATTCTTCCACGTAAGAAGACTGAATTGAATGAAATACTATTTTTCCATTATGCTTTTGGGTAGTTTTTATTGTAATCCTTCCATTCTCACAGTATTTAACTCAGAGTTTCTGCTTTTCGCTTTACAAATGATGTAAAAGAAAAAAGATCTTCCTTTAATACAGCATTCCTAACCACCAAATATTTATTAAGTCTCTCCATCCATGCATTATGCCAAGTGTCAAAGAGTAAAACGGTAAATCAAGTCAGCAAAAGAGTTATATGGACTCTTTTTTCTTCATGCTTCAAAATCGTAATTTGTGATCCAAAGGAGGCATTTTAGAATTGGTCTCATTGGGTATAGTGGAACATTTAGAGAAGTTTCAGTTCAAAACTTTGATGCATTAAGAAAATCTATGCAGTAAAATCACTGAAAGGTATATAGATTTGACTAGAGCATTCATTTGTTTTTCTTTTGCACTGTTAGAAAAAAAAAAGTCTGTTTCAAATCCTATTTGTCCCTTATCTCTGTTTGTTCAGTTGTTTTTAATATCACATACTGAAAGAATTTCAATAGCAGTTTCACCATGAAGTCATTTGTTATCCTTCAGCAGGCTTTTGCCTACTGAATTGTAAAGCAGTTCTGACTATTTGCATCCTCCAGATGGAGCGGCATATAAACACTCCCAGATATTTCTGGTAAGTATGAAAAAAATATCTTATTTGTCCTTTCTGTGAATAAATAAGAGAATGTCAAATTTTATAGACTAATAAATTTGTATGCCGGCAGTGACATTGAATCCCTCATGGCCTGCAATGTCACAGACCCTGAGAAACACCATTTTTGTTTGTTTGTTTGTTTCAAATGAATACTAAATAGGAGCTCAATAAAAAGCCAGAATTTAATTGCATTGTTTATGTTTGCCCAATACTCTAATTCAGTTGCAATTTGCCATGCAAATTGTAGATTTGCAGTTGCAAATCTGCAGTTGCAAATTTGCAGTTGTAGATTTGCAGTTGCAATTTACATGCTTCCCAGGCTTATTGCACAGCAGTCACTCACATGTACATGCTAGTGTATGTCAGAGAGAACGCCACGAATGGGTTAAGATGCCCTTTAGCATGAGTCTGCAACAACTGCCCTCACCCCCGCCCCATTTTAAGATTAATTTTTATGATATACTCAGAGTTGTGGAAACATGGGCTAGGAAAATGGGCAACCTAAATATCTAAACTTTTACACAGAAAAACTTTTGATATGTGTATATATGTTGACTTACTCCCACACATGTGATTGCTTCAGAAATGGTACTCTGCAAGGGATAATTCGGGCTGCATCAGTTTAAGCAAATCTTTATGCACTTTTCCAACTTAGGGGTAAATTTGTTTCTTATATTTAAATCAATATGCATAATGTAGGGTGTCTAATCTTCATATTCAGTTAAATAACTAACCTCCGCGGCATCAGCAGTGATTGACAGTTTAATACTACTTTTGCACTTGGCCAGTTTTTGTATTACACCTTCTGATTTCTTCCTAAATTAAATGCATTGTGCTCAAAACAGAATAGTCATATATTTCACAAAGTAAACAAGATTAAATAATTTCACAGATAAATATGTATATGAAGCACTGAGAATTTAACTTTGCTTACTTTATCCATGTGCAAAAAAAGGAGTCTTATGAACTGAATACAGCCTGATTGTTTTCCACTCTGATTTTTCTGAAGAAAGAATTTTAATAAGAAATACATAATATTTCTTTTCTTTCATTGGGGCAATTAAAACAGAACTTAGTATCATATTTGTCAGTATTGATTTGATTTCTGGGGAATAAATTTCTCTAAGTGAGTTTTAGTTGAATGAAAGTACATCTGAGATATAAATATTTAAAACCAATTTTAACAATACTTAAGAATGGATGTTTGTAAGGGTTTGAAAACACAGACTATTTAAGTTATTACAAAAGCATGTCTTTATGCATTTTCTCATATTGTGATGTAAAAAAAGATGGGGTTCAACTTAGGTTTATTATTCCTATTATGATGTATTAGCCAAACATGTCTAACTGTCCTTGATTTCTTCAAAAGTAGCCTTTCTAAAATTAAAAGTACAGTGTACCTTACCTTCTATGAGCAGATATAGAGGTAGATGAGGACATGTTTGTGTGTGTAGTAGAGGATACTATGGCAGCAAGTACAAAGATATTTCTTTACACATTTGATTTTTTTATTTGGAAGTTATCACTTTGATACTAAATCCTTTGATTCAAGTTATATGTCTGTGAATGAATGTATCTGTCTGTGTGTATATATATAAACACACACACATACCCACACATGATGCCACAGGTGGGGCACAGCAGCTATATGGCTATAGGATTCAGGTAGACTCACAGTCCGTGCAGACCCACAGAAAGTATGAATTGGAAAGAATTTTAGAGCAACTCTAATCCAATCTCCTTGTTTTATAGATTGACTATCAAATTGATTCCCAGAAAAGTTAAAATGGTAAAGACTGGATCAGATCTCACATCTATGGATTCTAAGTCCTGGCATCTTTCTTCCTCACTGCCTCTTTGATTCTGGCATTATTATATCAGTGAACTGCTTTGAAAAGCTTTAGTGGACTAACATTCAACCTGCTGCCCAACTACAACCTCAGTTACTATAAATACTATGAATACTATATATATATGTATATATATATATACACACAAACATATAATACATTTATATACATCTATTATATATGTGTATAGTATAATATACTCTATTATATATGTGTGTATGTGTACCATATACTAAATATATACACTATGCAAACTATATAAATACTGGTTTAAGTATTGCTAAATTCTAGACACCACTGTCTCACTTTTATTTCAAACAAATAGTTCAAAAAAAGTCCTATTTGAAGGTCCTTTAAGTTATTAAGCCTCCCAAACATCTATCTTTTGTTTATTGACACGGGCCTCCCAGATTTCCGTTCTTTTTGTTCAACTGTAGTAAATTTGGCATTAAAGGATGATATTCGATCCTTGCTTCCTTTATAGAGTTGCACCAAAGTCAATGAGAATTTTACACGAAAATAAAGGATAAACTATGGCCCTGGAGTAGTCATTTAAGACTGCAGAACAGACCCACAAGACTAAGTTCAGTGCCTGGTAAAGGGTTTGTGCTAAATTTAACATTGCAGAAGAGTTTCCAGCTGTTGCCTTGCTCTGAAGGAGGAGAGCTGCTTTCATGACTGATTACTGTCCTCAGGAGAAAGAGGGAAGTGGAGCGGTGCCGCATCTCCAACCCGTAGAGTGCGCTGCATATTCTGTGGCCCTGATTTGAGAAGGCTCATAACTTTAATGGCTCCGTTTATCAGTTGTCCTGACTCTCAGCTGAAAATCCTAAGACCTGGGAAGGGAAGAACAGGAATGGGTATAACTTTAGATGTCGAAAATGCTATATTAAAATAAAATTACCTTTTCACAAATTTCACACTGATGATAAGTCCCTTGTGGTTTGTCACTCTCGCTGAAGTAACACAACTAGACTTTATTTGCCAGCTGTACTTAAAGATCTGGGTTTTATGTTTTTAAAAATGTCATCTATTCCTTCAATCACTTGTAAGTCCCCTGTAATCTCTTTTTAATGTAAGCACACTGGAGTTTTCCCTTTTGTTTGCTGCCCTTGCATTATTTACTTTGATCTGCTGTGAGAAAATCTGAAAGTGTGTTGTCCTAAATGCTAGCATCTCACCAACAAGATTTGAGGCCTTGTAGTTCGCATGGAAGAAAAGGCTCTTGTGTGAAGACGCAGGTTTTGTTTAGTTCTCTCTCCCTGGTGGGAGCCTTAATTGCATTTTCTCTCTCTCACAGTGGCTGGCTAAGGAGTGCCTGCCTTCCCTGCTGATGCTGAAGTTTTCAAGCTCTATTACTCTATGACGGCGAAAATTCCTTGGTCCGGGAAGAAAAGGGTCAGATTAAAAAAAAAAAAAAGTGTTTAAATAAGTATTGTCAATTTACCATGCACAATAAACAGAAAGGAAGAAACAAGAGAAAGGCTTAATGTTTTTCCACCTGAAATTCTTGTGGAAGTTTTATGTAACCCAGTTTATAAAATATCAGATTCTAAATATCATGAAGAGCTTCAGTCCTCAGAGCAAAGGGGTTATACTTAGTATAACCAGTAAACAAAAAAATATTAATTTGTGCCCTTTCTTAGACATTCTAGGTGTCTTTCTAAGTCTATCTATCTATCTATCTATGATTAAAATATATATTCTGAAGGATATTTCTGGAGTTAATGTTAATTATTGACATATATGCCATTTTCAGCTAAATTATAAACATCTAGTTTCATTAACCTTTCACTTTCTATTTTGACTTTCTGAGCATACAAGTGATGTGCTTGAATTCGTACATCTGAAATGAATATTTTAATTTTCTTCCCATCTGACAAAGTATACTTTGCCTTCACTGGCTTTGAAGCTATAGTTGCCATGTCTGCTTCCACTTTCTGTATTTTTCATCCTGATAGGATGCAAGGCAATAATAGAATCTACTTAACATTTTCAATTTCAGTGTATCTTAAATATGGAAGCTCTATTGATCTTCATTCACAACAATGCTTGTTTATTGTTTGAGGCTTAAATGTCTTTATGTATATATACATAAACGAATTGTGTTTTTTAAAGCCTATGTCTTGTTATTCTGACTGAAATGGATTACTCAAGCATATATTTTATTTTGCAAGGCTTTATTTTATTCCTATTGTTTACTCTTAAGTCTTGGTATCTTAAGCTCTCTGCTGCCTTCTTAACTTTTCCATTCATAAGCTATGTTCCTTTTCTTCTTGTTTTTTCTTCTCTTGTAGCCTCCTTATACTCATACTTGCTCTGTTCCAAGCTTTTATTCACCAGTGCCTGCACCTCATGGTACTTCCTGAATTGTCTGATCTCTGTTACTTGTCTGCAAGTGAGTTGAGAGAGGGACCATTTTAATCCAGAGATAGCAGTGGCATTTCTGATGGATAGGTGAGTAGACACCATGGAAAAATTCATGGTAGGAAATAGTATAGGATTTTTTGGTTGATTAGAGAGGAAAAGAGAAAAGAGATGTTAGGAGTTTGAGTATTTGAAGAGAAGGAAGATGCTGAATGGAAAATGTGAAGATACCTTTCTAGAGGTTGGGATTATGGATTTTAACTCTGACCATTCTCTCATTAGTAATCACTGGGCCTTTCACGCTTTGTGCAATGAGCTGAACCCAGTCAACAGAGTCTTTTCAGCTATATTGAAAAGCAGTGATCCAACACATGAAGTGAAAACATCTCCTTGATACAAGAGTACACATGGCTTTAAGAACACATTAACATTATAAGGCAGATATGATTGTCATTAAAAACAGCATCAGGAAGCCTATTCTTGCTTTATTATCTTTAAACTGGTTAGTAATGTAAAGGGAACCTTCTAAAAACTATTTAAAATGCATAATATGTATCTGAACACTGGGTACTTTTTTGGGTTGGCTTTAGGATGGTGATTTTTAAATGTTTACAGCAATCACATTTGGGTCCCAACAGGGTTTTTTTTTTTTTTTTTTCCATTGAATTATTAGCTAGCAGATAACATAGAGAGGCATACTTCCCTAATTTTGTTCTTCCTAATTAGTGAAAAATAAAATACAATTGAGGCAAATAAAGATATAACAGGATTTCTTAATTTTGAGGAGTATATATGTTTAAGTTTGAGAATTCAAGAGCTAATTGGACCCTTATTAATTTTGTGTTTCAAAACACTCATATTTTAGACTGTCAAAATTGAAAATAAGGAATGAATTGTATTTTAGGGAGTTCAAAGGACTCTATTAGCATATTTTATTTCCCTTGAATCCCATTATATGTTTTAGTAAATACTTCTTAAAGTTCCTCCTTTTTCTATTTACCATCACTCTACTTATTTATTTCAGAAGGAAGAAAGTTGTCAATTAGGATCCATATATTGCTGAAGTCTTAGAACAGATCTAGATAATTCAGCAAATGGCTATTCTGTTTATCAGCCCCTTTTATTATGATAGAAATTCTTTATGATGAAGGCTAGGGAACCTGATTATTTTTTAAAGTAGGTCAAGAAATGGATCAGAAAATCTTCAGGGGATTTATCTCTGTTTCTAGTACTTCATAATGACAAAACTTTCTTTGGCTAATGAGCATGTCTAGATGAATTCAAATATGTAGAGAAAGGGTAGGAGAGGGCAGTGGATGTCTAAGAGAATTGGTATAATTACAGTGATTGAATTCAAAAGATTGGAAGATTGGAGATAGTTTGAGAGAAGTAGAAAGTGACAGAGCCCAGTATGTTAACCCAAATATACTCTGTTTTCTTAGAGTGAGTGTAAATCTCATAAACATAAGGGAAAATAGACCATTTTGTGTACCAATTTAGAACTAAAATAAATTCCCGACAACTCTCTGGCCTTAAAATTTCCTATTTTCTCTTTCTTACATGAGCACCATATTTGTTCCATTTTTATTTTAGTACTACATTTACCCATTTACCCATTTTCTAGGCATTGACTGATTGAAACAGTTTCTTGAGCATATATATGGAACAGGCACTGTTTTGCCTACAAATTGAAGTTCTAGTAGTTAAAAAACATCTTAAACATAAGAGATTGGAAATCAGTGAAAATATACTTTTTGCATATATTATTTATTTATTTATTCATATACTTGATATCACCATTACAAATCCAAATATTATGCTCAGGTATATGTCACCTTCAAAAAAAATTAAATTTACTCTTTTGTTGTCCTTACGTTCTTACTTTTGTGCTAATACTTATTTTAACTTTGGGTTCTGTTACTTTACCTTGGGGAATCTCTCCTCCATCTTCCAGGGTAAGAGCCAACCTTATGTTAGTCAGTAAAGACAGTAGGGTTAATATTATCTTGTTTCCATTGTTATGCCTCTCAAAAGGAAAACAAATCATCCTTAAATATAACCTAAATTACATTTGGTGTCTTTCCTTGATATTTTCTGCCATTCACTGTTCAAATGCCAGCTCCAGTGACACTTTCTCTGTGAAACTTTTCCTGTCCAGTTACTCTGAGCAGGAATTAAGTATAGCATAGAAAGGTATTTAAATTTCATTTGCTCCTCTTATAATCTGTCCTAACCATTTATTCTCCTGTGCCCTTTCTATTAAATGTTGTGCACCAGAAGGCAGGTACTGTCTGTTGTCACGTCTGTATTCTGGTTACCTGGAACAATATCTGAGCCAGAACAGCTCCAGTAGATATTAAATTAATTCAATCCTTCTATAATGATTGTTTAAATTCTTTTATCTTGCATTTGGGGATCTCTGTCTATCCTCTGATAGGAAAATACAAGTAGAGTTCTTGATCTTGTTTTTATATAATACCAACTAAGTTTCAACTGTTTCTTGTCTGTAGGAAAATTTAAAATCCCATTTCTAAAACTTAATTTGAAACTTTAGGCTGAGAATGAGAATGCAAATTGATAGTGATTAGCTAGTTTGCATTAGTTTTTTTGGTGTTGTTGCCTTTTATTTTTTCATGAAGGCATCACGAAGGATCGAATTTAAACATCTTTACCTTTGAGTGTTAGATCCAAGAATCTCTTACATGTTCTAATCTTTCTGGTGATAATATCCTACCTCCTTTCTGTGTGCAAGTGCATGTGTGCGTGTTTGTATGTATAGCCACTGACTGACCAGATATGAAGCAACACCTTTATTATCTTTGATCCTGTCCTTTACTTGTCAACCAGTCTCTTGTTATTGATTCGTCTTGTAATAGGCTTGGGGGATTTTGAAGAAGTTGTGTTTTGTTCTTTTAAATGTTGGTAAAAGTAGTCCTCTTACTTGGAAGGAATTAGATAAAATAATTTTGATTTTGGTTAACAAATTCATCCCCGCCCCCTACAATAGCACAGCCTGATAATACATATTTTTTACACTATCTAAATTTCAAACATGCACTAATAACTATCATAAATAAATATATCACTCTTCCTAAGATTGTTAGATATGAGAGGGAAACTGAGAAAGTCAGTTCAATGAACACACATGGGTTTAGTGCCTATCATGTTGTGAACTATGGGGGAAAAGCGATGTACATAGATGTCTAAGACAGTTCTTGACTCAGCGATTCTTATGGAAGATTCATAAGTATACTAATAACTTTAATACAAGGCAGTATTTGATATAAATTTTACCAATGATATAAGATTTGCCTAACAGGAAACACAAAAATGGGTGGTTGCAGTTGAGAAGAGGTGGCCAGAGATGGGAAGGAGGGAGACAGGGAGAAAATTTTGCTGCGTTTTGAAGACTTCAGTAGAGTTATCTGGGAGTAGAGGGGAAAGGAGGAAAAGTAGAGGGAAAACAAGTAACTCTATGGCTCCGTGAAATAGAACTGGTTTTGTCTTGTTTTGTTATTTTCATCAATTGAGCTTCTAATATGGTCTGAGTTGTATGCACAGCACTCTGCAAGGATTAATTCATTACAGACAAAGAGGCCCAAAGAAGTGCCTTAACCAAAGTACGCCTTACCATTTTCTGCATCCTATTGTCTAAATTATGCTATTAAAATATGAGTTGTTAAAATATAATTATGACGTTAAAATGTTAGTTGTTGACATATAGCTGTTCTTTTTCAAATATCTATGAGTGGGTGAAGTCAAGTTTTCTTATAAAATTCAAAATCTAATTCTCTAAACTTTTATTCTTGCTTGTTTTATATATTTAAGTATTTAGCTCATTGTTTATATGTTAAAGACTTGTATTTTCAGTGCACCTGTAGTTTAAGAAAGTTTGTTAGATGTGACAAAAGAAAAGGCATCAAAGCGAAAATTTTGTAAAATGGCATCAAAATTTTGCTGAAAGATAGGAACAACTTCCTTTTCCAAATCTGTTCATTTGAAGTGCTAAAATTAAATACAACACAAAACTCCAACTTTCACCTATCCATCTTCCTTTAGTAATCATATGATAAATGAATGGCATGTTAGACCAGTGTTCCTCCTAGGATAACAAGCTCATGGAGAATAACGGGGGAAATTTATTCCAAGTTATGTTTTTTGGAAACATTCTTTAAGTGGACTTGATAAATACATGCAGTTCTGGGAGGTTCTTTGTATCTTAAGAGAGATGATATCTATATAAATCAGTAGAGGAGAAGTTGTAGTTTACATTAATTTATTATAAAAAGAAATTTTTGTCAGATACAAATAGACTTTATTATAAAGAAAACAAATTATGTCTTTTGAAAGCTAGGGCTTTAATAAATTTCTAAACTTAAAATTTTCTTAAAATTGGAGACATTTGGTCAACATTATAGAGCTATAATCCACAGAATATTAATTAAAGAACTACTGAGTGTTCCCATTGATCACTGAGGGGAAATTTGAAAACGTAAATCACTCAGTTCATTCTTTTAACATTTGCTCTGTGGTCGAAGGTGAAGATGAGTAAAGTATATATCTTTAAAATATAATTTCATTTGAGTTGTATAAAAATCAAAGTATCAAAAATTAGAAAAAAGTGGATTAATTGTCAAAAATCTGGCTTCCAGTGCTATTAAGGTGGCACAGTGTATTGGGATGAAGCGTCCTCAGTTGGAAACTAAGAGGATTACCTAGTTGATTTATAAGGTCCAGTTCAATTATAAATGTTTTATTTTATAACTCACTAATAATTTGCATATACACTAAACCAATGTTGAGAATAATGGGAATATTATACACAAACATTTAAAATTTTAAATGACTGGCAGAGGTCAGCGAGCCTTTTATAGTTTGTCTAGTAAAATAAAAAGAACTTAGGGAAAAATATAGCCCCAATCTGCAAGTTTGGATTAATTTTTATTTTTTAAATAGTGGACGGGTATAGATGTCATCATTCTGTTATATAATTACATATAGATTCACGCAACTTGTTAAAAATCTAGAGTATTATAATTGAGCACAGTTTCTTCCTTATTCACACATGATTTTCCTAGAACAGGGGAAATGATACCAAGTTTGGTCAATACCTACAACGCACCATGAAAAATTTGAAAATTTTGTCCATTTAATCTTCCTAATAACGCTATGATGTATTATAGGTAACGTTAGTCCCATTTCACTAATGAGGAGACTGAGACTCATTGTTCAAGTTACAGACCAGATTGGTGGAGACAAGCCTGCAAGCCCTGAATGTCACGATGCAGCTCTGTCTCCCAGAAGAAGGTGGAATGCTCTCTGAGCTCCCCTTTACTCCATTTGAAGAAATGCACCTGAAAATAACAAGGGGGTGATTGCTGTAAATCGCGGAAGCAGGACAGTGAAATGCATTTGCTAATAGGAATTATGGGATGCTGAGAGAATAAACAGTAAAATTTTAGTTGATCATTAAGAAAGAAAAAGACTGCGTAGGCCTGGAGAGCTTTGAGGATGCTTATCAGATGTTTGCATCCTAGGCAAAAAGGCTTCTGAGATTTCTCAGACAGGGTGGGAGTGGGGAATAAGGAAGGAAGAACAAGTTGTACACATCAAGTCAGATGAGAAGTCATTTAGTGGAGATGAACAATGAAGACTAAAAAAAAAAAAAAATTACCAGTGAGTTGCAAAGTAAAAGCGACAGCAGGGTTTATTTGCGGGGGGAGAAGAAATAGCAATTTCCAATGTGGGCAAGTAGGATTCAAACATACTTTTTATTTTTGTTCAGTAATGAAATGGAATGGTATGTAAGAAGGTGCTCCCCAAAAAGTTAGAAGGCAGCAGTAAAGACAGTTTCACATAATTTTATGAATGATACATTTTTACCAAAGGCAACTGATCCAGGACTTCAGGAAATCAAAGATTGAGAGTCCCCCTTTCTTTATCACTTTTAATAGCATCATCCAGACTAAAAACACTGGAATAACATTACACACTGGAATAGCATTACACAATCAAAATTTTATAAATCAATATGTTAACAAAATATTGCGTTAAAATAACATCTAAAGTTATAATACTGCATTATTTAATTTTTCTTAAGTGTTATAATTAAATAAATATGTAAACTTAATTCTATATTGGGCTATGTGAAAATTGGTCCTGTTGACTCTCACCCCTGTAATCTGACCATTCAAAAGCCTGAAAATCAAAGGTTTATCTGGAATACATCCTAAAAATAGCAGTAAAATGTGGTCTCACGATGGTGCTGCCAGCCCTGATTGTGAAACATTTTACTGTGGACTATTTCCCTTATAGATTGTGCCCATTAAAAATGTTCCTGCTAAAATTTGTAGTGTAATAGTGACTTTGAGAAATACACAGGAAGGAAGGAAACGTTTGATCAAATTACTGCTTAATTATTCCGAAGCTAGAGTGACTGGCTTTGTTTTGCCCTCCTTTACTGAATAACTTCTGATGCAATCAAACTGAAAAGTCAGGAAATTAACTTTTATGGAAATTGAGTCATGCATTAAATGCATTTCCAATTCTGATACTGTTTATTTAGTAACCAGTAAAACTGAACCGAGCTGTACTATGAGTTGAAGGGTCAGTACTTCAAATAAGCAATTCTGCTTCCTTCATTATCCTTACACTTGGCTGGCCAAAGAGTCTCTAGGAATTTTGTATTTTTATACTGTTATTTAAAAGAGAGAATACAATGTTTAAGCTATTATGGTTTAAGAGTTTTTAGTTATGTTTACCTGCAATGAAAAAAATTTAATGAAATTCTTTCTATATACTACCTATCGTTGCTTCATTTTTTTTTTTTCTTTCCATTTTATAGTGGCCTTCAGATAACCTTAACACCGCAAAGGGAAGTCTGCCACAACTATATTCACTTCAGACTTTACATTTTACAACTAAGACCATGTTGCATATAAATAGAAAACAACTTCCTATAGGATAGCTAATGTATGTATGTCTTTGTATGTGTGAGTGTATGTTCATATCTATCTATCCATATCTATCCATCCATCTAGCTAGCTAGCTACCTAGCTATACTTATAGAGAGAGAGACTCAAATAAATACAAAGATCTTAAAACTTCTCTTGATTATACTGAGACAGCAAACAGTGAAGTGGACATACCATTATCTTTTCAAAATTCATGTCACAAGCTTAATTACTTAGTTTGTCTGTATGGCCATAGTCCCATGATAATTATTGTTGTCTGTCCATTTTCTGACATTTGTCAGTTTGTTGTACCACATTTACACCATCTGTCAGCCACATCTTTTGGTGAGAGTAATGGTGCAGATTCCATACTGCTCTTGGTCCGGCAATGTATTTGTAGAGACCTAGACACAGTGGTCCTCCTAATTGTGGTCTGTGTTGATGAATCACCAGTTTAGTTTTGTAGAAAGTTATAGTGACCCATTTTGTCCCTGGCTGTGGAATCATGCCTTACAGTTTTCTGAAGAAAAGTTGGATTTGTTAGAGTATAGTGTCTTTCAAGAGTATTTGAGGACACATACCTGGAAAGTTTGTTCTAGAATGCACCTCATCAAGTCGAATGCAAGAGCACATTGACTTGGAGTTAGATTAACCCAGGAACAGGTCAAAAGTTATTCAGCTTTTTAGCTTAACTTTCTACATCTGTAAACTGTGGATAGTAATGACTTCCTCAGAGATATGGTGTCAGAACTAAATGAAATAATGTACAAGGTTTCTGTCATATAATATGCAGTCAAGACATGTTTGTTCCTTCCACTTCCCACATAAAAAAAAAAATTTTTTTTAATTGTAGGGGGAAAGAAGAACATCATTACTTCCACTCTGACACCTGCAGAGTGCCTTACAGCCTGCAGATAAAGGGAGTCATTTCCATCCAAAGAACACTTTATGTTATATTTTCAAGTCTATTTGCATATTGATGATAGAAAGCCTCCATTCTATGAAGTAGAGACAGGACCAGATTATTGTGTAATGTGCAAAATATGGAAATAATTTTTACCATCTTAAAAGGTAATTGCTTGATTTTCTGACTTTTTTCATAGTAGACTATACGTGGTACATTTACGGTGTAAATTCTAGTTATCAATACCAATTTGTAGTCAAACAGTACTGCAATTCTCACTGATTAGCACGAACATCTGAAAATATGATTTTACTTCAGGGTACTGTTAACCCAGAGAGTCACACCACCGAATATCATTTTGAAAATGTGTTTATTAAAAACATTTGTTTGACATTAGAGCAGCTTGCTTTGTTTTGTTTTTTAGAGTCATAAGATTTATTACTTACAAAAATAGATAACTAATGAGAACCTACTGTATAGCACAGGGAACTCTACTCAGTGCTCTGTGGTGACCTAAATGGGAAGGAAATCTAAAAAGGAGGGGATCTATGTGTACATATAACTGATTCACTTTGCTGTACAGCAGAAACTAACACAACATTGTAAAGCAGCTATACTCCAACAAAAATTAATTTAAAAAGATTTATTACTTACAGATTCCAGAAGCAAGGGGATACAGTGAGCCAGGGGAAGGGCAGCCCCCCCCCCCCCAAGTCACAAGCCAGAAGGAGATAGAGCAGGGTAGCAAGCACCTAGTACTTACAAGGTGATTGGGGTGAAGGCTACTAACTTTTCACAGGCTTAACTCTAAGTGGTTATTTTATTTTATTTTTTAAATTTTTTTTAAAAAAACCTCAACTCTACATTTTTTAATTTTTTAATTTTTTATTTTTTTATTGGGGTAGAGTTGTTTTACAGTGTCGTGTTAGTTTCTACTGTACAGGGAAGTGAAGTAGAGTTCCCTGTGCTATACAGCAGGTTCTTATTAGTTATCTATTTTATACACATTAGTGTACATATGTCAATCCCAATCTCCCAGTTCATCCCACCCCCACCGCCTCCCATCACTCTTTGTTGTTGTCATTGTTCTTTCGTGGTCTTTTTTTTTTTCTTTTTTTTGGACAGACAATAGAGTGACGGGACTGTGCCATTACTCTATTTATAGGAAGTAGAATTAAAGCCTTAAAGACAAATGTGCATAGTTTGTGAACAAATGCAAAACAACAACTTTAATGGAGATTATTTGTATGCCATTTCCATTGGTTTACTCCAAAGATATATCCTCAATGATAATAAAGTAATAAAAGATTGTTTTCACAGCTGTTTGTCTTTGATTACATATTTCTTTGAAGTACTGTAATAAGACAGACTTTGAACCTGGAAAGAGATCAAATAATGAATTGTTCTGCTTTGTGAAGCTTAAGAGGGGATTTTATTGTCGAAACATATAGTGCAACATATTTTTTCTTCTAACAGTTAAATAATGGTTGAAAGTACTATGAGATCATTACAGATGGACTAGATTAAAGGGCTTGGGGCCAAGTGTGAGTGATCGTTACCAAAAAATTGGTGCTTTGGTCTTAAAAGGTGGATTTTATAATTACCAAATCTTTCATTGGTTTACTTTTGAGTTAAAATAGGATGTTATATAGATGCTAGAATATATTCTCATATTTATAATATTTTTATCTACAGACAGTATAAAACTTAAAATTCCTGAATCCCAAGAGACTTGTTCCAAATTTCTTATCTACTTCAGGTTTAGGCAGATTAAATTATGTGATTCTGTAAATTAAACTAAATGTCCTTAGATAAAAGAACATTAACAAGCATCATGTGGTTTTTTCTTTTATCTAAAATAACAATTTAGGAAATGCAGCAAAAAGTTCAGTTGTAACACTTTAAATAGATTTTCAAATGTTGCATATTAATATAGTTATAATTATTGTTATTTCCACCTAAGTTTTCTCTTATGAATTGCTTACTATTTTGGGCTGAGCAGACATGTGGTGGGTATTACAAAATAGTAGAATTAGGCATAATCATTGTAGCATTTTGTTTTGGTTCAACCTAGGTTCTATGTATTACATAATGTGATTGTAAAGCAAATGGTAATAGAGTAGCCATTTCAATATTGTATATTATGTTGCTAAAGTTATATTGAAACAAAAGACTGTTTTTGTAAATACTTAAAATTTCCTGACTATTTTAGAGTGAAAGAATAACATTTATGTGACTATTTGGGGGATCTAATTGACTCAGTTTAATATTTTTTCCAAACTAGTTTTTGTTGTATTTAGAGGAAACTTTTTCCTTTGTTTAAGACATAAACCTTTCAAATGATAATTTTCCTGGAATGCTAGACAAAGGAATATTGTAACTTTAGAGATTTTTATGATGAAGGTGTGTTTAAGAGATGTCACTTTGATATTTTTACATTATGTCCTACATTTGTCAGCTAAAACCAGGATATTGCCTCAATGAGAAAAAGCATGTTCTGCACTTGTCAAAAGGCAGTAAGTAATGATTAAAATAGCAGTGTGAAACGCTAGGAGATTAAAGTGATGCTAATGATAAGTGAGAGAAGAAAAGGGCAAGCTATATTTTAATCCCTGGGAGAATGGTTAATGACTTCTATTGCCTGAGATTAAACTAAACCTGTCTCATCAGCTTTTTCTGCCTGGTGAAAAAAAGCTCTCTGCACTTTAATTTATTAAAGTCTTTTAAGGAAGCACATTGATCTACAGAGGTTAAACTTTTAAAAATTGTGCAAAATACACACAAATGCTTTAACAAAAGTGTGGTTTTGTTGCTTTTAGGCATGCTCACAGATTTATAAAGAATTCATTGTCTGTGCCTTAGTACGTTTAATTAAGGAATACTAATTACTTAAAGTAGAAAGTTTGTTCCTTTAAAAAACCAGAACATATTAATATTACTGTGTAGGCAAGGGGCAAGTACACTGTAGAGGATATCAGTCTATATGAAGAGATTAAATTACAGGAGTAATTATGTCATGGCTTGTTCGGGATAATACACGTACTGTTCAGAAAAATGAAATCCTTTTTTTAAAAACGCTTGAACACTCTAGTAAATTGTAATCTTTAAATGGACCAATTTTGTTAACTTTAGTCTATTTTTGCGAATTTCGACTTTTTTGATAATCTAATTGGTTGTCTAATTCTGGCATACACTTTTTTCATCCTTTACTCACCCTCAGCCATAATGTCCACCTTTATTCAACTAACATTTATCTTTATGCAACTAATATTAACCTTATCCTAGTGGGATAAAACATGTGTGTGTGAGTGTGTGTGTGTGTGTGTGTGCGAGTGTGTGTGTGTGTGTGCGTGTACTCTTGCATGTGTGCACTTAATGGTGTGGAGATAGGAAGATGAAAAATTACAAAAAATTCACCCAGATCCTTTCTATATGTTTGCAGGCTATATACTTAACATTTACCAACACTATATCCTAATTGTTTTAGGTTATCTATCATAAACATAATAATTTCCACCAGCTCAGGCAATAGTAGTTTACTGATTCATTGTTATAAGGGGAAAGGTTATTTTGACTTTTCTAGAATGGTACACTTCTACTTTCTAGAGTTCTGTAAGTACTATTGTGGGTCAAAAGTTACTGATTTATTGCAAAAGTGGATTCTTATTTGCACTTAAAAACTCAAAAGACCTTTTAATTCAACTATTTCATGGCAGGGTGTATCTCAACTTAGAAGAAATTTATCATTCGATCTTTCTGGAAATGTTTTTTGATTTTTTTTTTTTTGGTTTTGGTGATGATATTCTTTGTCATCTCATTATTAATACTCCTCAACCTTAAGAGTATATTTCTTTCAACTGACTAAACCAAGAACCACAAGTAAGATCTTTTCTAAAATTTCATTATCTAAAATATTTTTAAAACTTTATTTTGTATGTAACTTTTTAGGCTAGGGAGTTTAAATGCAATACATCCTTTGATGTTAATGAAACACCAATTTTTCTGAAGGCCATGTAGCCCTAATGAGCAGCTTCTTATAAAAGAACATTTAATCAAGGTTTATTTTTAACTTGTTTAAACAGATCTAATAGTTTGTGCTGATTTCATTTCAGTATAATAATTGCTAGCAATCCTATTAGTAAGTCCTGGTACAGGGAAGTTAACACAAATTCCAATCTAATGAGAGTAGTGTTACAGCAAAAACGTGTAGTCAAGGAAAGATCTGTATTATATTGGACAGAGGCACCTGGCTATTCTGCCCATAGTTTTATTTCCATAAAATTCTCAGTCCTGAATTGCTAATATTTACATGGATTTTATTAGCTTTATTTAACATAGATTCATATTGCCATTGCAAGGGGGGAACAGTTAATGAAAACAACACTTATTTTAGAGGGGCATTTTGAGAAAAGAAATTATATTTGCCAACCAAGCATATTTTGGTATAGCTCATTTTCTTATAATAAAGAGTATTATATAACTTAGTTATAATTTGTACCTAGAGCACATATAAAAATCAATCGTCTTTCCTTCTTGAGCTTCAGATTGGAGAAAATGAAATGTTACTGGATTATGGGACTTATAAATGTCATAATTGATGGAATTAAGGGACAATTTAGACTAGCAGAAAATAGTTTTTAAAATAAGTGACAAAAAAGTCTGGTTAAGAACCAAATGATTTAAATGCCATTGACTTGCTATTAGAATTGGCTTAAAACATTATGATACTCTAGGTTGTTCAATGAATGTGAAGATTTCATTACATTCAAGAATGAAACAACAAAAGCCAGAAGGAAGACTCTCTTTGACAGTGAAAATGGAAAAAGGAAAGGATTTCAGGCCTAGTAATGAAGTGAATATCTGCCAAGTTCAGGTTATAATCTTTTAAACTTTTTATTACTTAATATGACACAGTGACATTTAAAATATGGAGAAATTGAAGATAAATAATCTGGAGTGAATGGCAGAAATGATTTAAAATTTTAAAGCTGTACTAAAAGTATTCTAATGCACTGAAGGGCATTTGTAAGTTATACATTGTTTATAGGTTTCTGATTAGAATCCCAAAGCATAATGTATTATAGCTTGCCTTTTCCATGATGGAGAAAGAATATTGTCTGTAGAAAAGAGTGGATAGTAAAATTTAGCCTCTTTTTTCATGTAAATCATCTGCTTTTTGTGAAAGGGCTTTATGCATAGGATCATGTTGCATTTTATTAATTTCAATCAATAACTGATACATTTGGTCTTCCTGGAAGATTTCTTTCTGAAGATTATCATTTATTGCTCCAAAAAAGTTAAAATTAGAGTAGTACTGTGAGAAGTGTGAGTTTTATACCTTTGATATAAAGAATAATTTTTCACAAGAGTACTAAAATCAGGCTATTCTGATAACCTGATAATTTGTCTCATTTACTACATTTGGTAACAGAGCGTCCAGGTTACATTCTGTTTTTCAGAAAAATGACCCTAACAAAGTAAACATCACAATCAACAAGGGTGGTTGATGAGAGTGTAGATTCATTGGGCTCATCCTAGATACACTGAATTTCACACTCTGGAGGTGGAACTGAGAAATTCATATTTTTAAAGAAGTTCCACAGGTGTTTCTACTGCACACACAAGTTTGAGAATTACTATTTTAAAAAAAGTACCAACTATAGGCAAAATGGGAAGGGTCCATTTTTAGCACTTTGCACCTAAAATGAGCCTAGAAGATTAAGATATTCTGCGTGGAATGTTTGTATCAAATCTTAAAGCAGTTAGAAAAAATTTTAGAAAGACATGTGGCTTTAAATATGATGAGTATATATAGCACATAGATGTCAAATTTAGGACATCTTCCACTGACACTGTATACTCCAATGAATTATGTCATCTAGCTCAAGTCCCTATTCTATCTTAACTGCAAACAAATGCACACTATTTGTACTGAATGCTTATACATGTTGCATTCTGAATACTAAGTTGGAATGTATTTACAAATCTTAGAGAACAGTGATGTTTAATGCACAGGTCACCATAGAAACTAATTAACTTTTATTTCTATGTCAAGCTAAAGTAGTCTAATGCAAATGAAAATTGAGGCAAAGGAATCATAGTATAAAAACTCAGACAAAAAGCACCAACAGTCAGCAAGTGTGCAATTGAAATACGTGGTGACAAGTAACTCAGTGGTCGCTTGTTCTTAATTCCACTAATTATGATGTTAAAAAACTGTCCAGATAGAGTCCACATTTTCCTTGAGCTGTTTCAACAATTTAAATGGAATTTGGCAAACAATAGAAGTAGTATAACATCTATCAAACAATGCCAGGAAAGGTTTTCTGCTTAAAGATTATTCCATATTTTATTCCAGCTGCCTTATTTTGTTCTAAAATTACTTGTCTTTTTTGAATTAGGAAAGAAAAAAAAAAAAAAAACAAATGGCATCTGTATAGCTCACTCATTGTGCTCAGGATCATGGAACTGTTCTTTATAGGACTTTAAAAACTGTGTAAACTGTAAATATTTTACTTTCTTGAGGGCAAGTACTATACATTTTCTAATTTTTTCAATCGCATTTATTGAATGTGTTTTCACCTTAAGAAAAGCAATATTTAAGTATGAAGAGTGAATTTTCATTACATCTTGGCATATTCCACTCCTTCTTACCTGCATGGAGCTTCTCACTGGCCTGGTCATTAGAGAAATGACATCCCTTTTGGGGCCTTATACTCATTCCACAAAGAGAAGATGGACAATAGGTGATCTATAAGACATCTTTGTTTTGATTATGGCATGTTTTATTTCAAGGAGAGTGATGCTGTAAATATATCTAATGATTAAGAACATTGAAATAAAAGAAATATAGTATCATGATTGACCCATTAGCATCATTAGGAGGGAATGCTGAGGGTTACATTATTGAAATAATTTTAATGAAAATATACTTATTCTGAAATTCTAATTATATGATAGCCCATAATAACACCAATAGTAATGATAGGAATTTCAAGACTTAAACACATAGAAAACAAACTATCACTAAAAAGGCTAAATTTTGCTTAGGAGACTAAATTATATGTTCTTGGAGAATATTGCTTATTTGCTGCTTAAAATATCCTTAATTTTAAGAAATCACATTCTTCTCATCTCATTGAAACTTACACAGAAGAAAAAGTGTTAAAGGGCTAGGAAAATATTATTTCATCATTCCTGTTCCATTAGAATTCACTTGGGTGGCTGAGAAAATGGTTTATGGATTAGAGAGAGAAGAACAAGCTAAAACATTTCATACCTTCATCTCTGATAAATTCCCCAAACTCATTCTTTGCATCTGAGCCATAAATAACAACCATGCTTTTTGCTAAAAAGAGCTTTTTTCCTACACCAGGTCTTTTGTCTTGGAGATGAATGCTATAATAAATTTGAAGTCTTAGGGGGGCATTGTTTGAACTATAACATTATGGTTTACAACTGTTGCTTCTATTATGAGGAGGATAAAAAGCGACTGTGAAGCTTGATCTCTGTCATAGAAATGGATTAATATTTCAGTCTTCAGTGTGGGTCAAGTGTATGATTCTCCCCAAAGCAATTCACCATGATTAATTTTTATTATGTGGGCATTCAGATTCTCTTTATATTCTTTTGTATTTTATCCCCCCACGGAATCACTCCTTGAAATACTATAACTTAGATTTGTTTTTCACATAATAGCGGAGACACAGAATTTTTAGATTCTTACTAAAGTTTTAATAAAACCTTATGGAAAGCAGCGTCTAAAATTTCTTTTTTCTTAAAATTATATGAATAACTTAAACAGTAGTAGAAACTTAAATGATTGTATCAGTAACAATATTAAATTGGTTTACTGATAAACAGTTATAAGTAGTATGATATTGCCAAGTAGTATGATATTTTAATTTTGCAGTGATTAAATAACTAATCATTAGGAAAACATAGTGTCACTGGGGGAAAATAGTATAAAGGTGTGATATTTAAGGTCTGCTTTATCTGAAGGGAGGACCTTATCTAAAAAATAAGATCTCTCTGTCGACTTTTATTACCTTACTCGATCAATCTAGCCTATGCTAATCACTACAAAACTTTGAAAACCAACTTTTTGGCTTTTATATAAGTGAGAGCTTTCTTTCCCTTTCTTAGGAGGAAACAGACTTTTTATGCATAAATAATTTCATGTATTGAAATTGTTCGTTTCAGGACTTTTATTCTTTTCTAGGTTCTGAGAAATTTAAGGAACTTCAAAATATTACCTTTCAGTACTTTTATTAATAATTCCTACAAAGTGTTTGTAAGAGCAATTAACAAGTCTTATGTCTTTATGTTACAAGTTACTGTTGCGGGCCTACTGCCTGCCAGTCACATGTCAGTCATAAATTTAGGTGGTTCATGATTTCCACCTGCAGGGAGCTTGGCATCCAGTATAGGCAATTACATGGGGAGAAAAAATTACAGTCACTGCGATCAGAGATAATAGAGGTTACATGATGTTTGGCGCAACTATATACAATTTAGTTTTGATAGGCAGTAGGTCTCAAACCTGGCTGCACCTTAGAAAATCCTGGGCTGCACCTTAGAAAATCCTGGGCTGCTTTTAAAAATACTGAAGCCTAGACGCCACCCCACAACCAACTACATAGGAATCTCAAGGGGTGAGTGAAGCCAGGCCATTGGAGCTTTTAAAGCCTTCCAAGGTGATTATAGATCTTAATGTGCTTCCAGGTTTGAAAGTTGCTAGACTAGAGCTGAGAGCAGAAAGAGAAAGAGTAGAGAAGAGAGGGGATGGGGAGGGGTGAGAAGGGAATTTGGAGGAGAGAGTAGGATAGTGGTTATGAACAGGGACTTGAGAGTTAGTCGGAACCTGTTTTAGACCCTGACCCTGTCACTCTCTAATCCTGTGATTTTAGGTAAGTTAGTTATCCCTGGGAACATTACTTATAAAAGCAGGGGTCTTAAAACCCACTTCCTAGGGTTGATAGGAAGAGTAAATAAGATAGCATATGACAGCATTTCAACAGTGCCAGGCACGTACGATGACAAATATTATTATTACTGTTTAAAGATGGGCTGGAGTGATAGGGGAGAGATGATAGAGGCTCTCATTTACTGAGTTTGGATTATATCCTCAAAGTTTGAGGAAATATTACACATGAGGAAGATTTTTAAGACAGCGCTATTACACAGCCAAATTTGTGTGGTATAAGTAAAACCCTAGCAGCCAAGTAGGGAACAAATTGGAAAGTGTAGTACAAATGGAGGCAAGAAGGCTAGTTAGGAGACTTTTTTAAACAAACCATGTAGAAAATAAATACGGTCTTTAGTGAGGCAGTGACTACAGGAATGGAAATGGATGTGACAGTTCCTTAAGGGGTAGAAATAGTGGAATTCAGTCACAGATTAGATGCTTGTTGGTAGGACAGGATGGAAGGAACAGGTGAAGTCAAAAGTTAATGTCTTATAAATGCCTGGTTTGTAGGACTTGATGGATGGTGCAGCAGGAAGGGAATACAAAAGGAGGAACAGAATTGGGAAAAGACGACAAATTCATGGAGATGTTATATTTGTGACAACTATGGAATAGCCAAGGGGTGGTATCCAGAGTTAGTTGAATGTGTTGATATCAATGGGGGACCACTTATTACCTCACTTGAAATTTGGAATTTGGAATAAATGGAAACTCCTGGATATGATGTTTTAGAGAGAGAGGGAAGACCTAAGAATGAAACTCTGAGTAGTATTTACTTTTAAGGAAAAGCAGGAGAGGATTCAATGTAAAAAGGAGGCATGGTAAAAGATGTAGAAAGACAATCAATTACAGTGTTGTTGCAAAAATTAAAAAAGAAAAACCAATATATTTCATGATGTAAATGGTTGTCAAGATGCCTAAGAAATCAGTCTACTGAGAATTCTCCTAGTGGAGATGGAATAGTCAGATATTTACATCATTGGCATATCTTTAAACCCTAAAAAGAAGAGAGCTTTCATGTGTTAAGCATATATTTATTGAACACCTATTATATGCACAGCACTAGATCAGGCAATTATTAGATACCTGGAGAGAAACGGATCAAACTGATACCCTGGTGAACCACATCCCAAGGAAAACAACATTTTCAGACTTCATCACTGCCTTCACTCATATTTAGTTGAAACTTTTGGGGGCTTGTTAATATTTTCTTTTTTATGCTTCTATCGAACATTTTATTTAAGTTATGTTTACAGTTTTATACAATTAAGTGTATTGTAATTCTTTTGAGTAGGATGTGTGCATATGTGATAGTTTTTTGGTCTTTATAATTAATATAACATAATATAATAAAGGCATTGACTATTGTGGTGAGAGTAAAATTAGTTAAAAATTAAGTGCACACATAAAGGCAACTAAGTATTGATATTATTTATAGTGGTAATGATATTCTTACTTAAATCCTGCATTTTTTTAATGTCCTAAATGCTGGTACAGTCTGCCCTCCGCATCCAGATGCAGAACCCATGGACATGGAACCCGTGGTATAGGAGGACCAACTGTACTACTCCACTTTATGTAAGGGACTTGAGCATTTGCAGATTTTGGTATCTGCAGGGTCCTGGAACAAATCCCCAGTGGATACCAAAAGGCGACTGTATTTGCTCTACAGCCACTCATCTTTATATCCTGGTGCCTAAATGTTTGCTAAATGAATGGATGAGTGAATAAAAAATATTGTGATGAGGCAAGGAAGGGCATTTTTGCTCCTGAATGTTATGAAAAGGTTAATTTGTGTTTTAAATCCAACAATTGTATTCAATTCAAAAAACATGTAATTATTTTGACTAGTATTTTCTGTTGAGCATGAGCCTTTATAAATGATATTCCAGTCACTTTTATTTTGATGATCAGTTATAGGCTTTATTATTTCTAAATGTAATCTTCTGTGCAAAGACACATAGAGGATGGAATGTAGAATCTCCAATTAAGATTGGGATAACTTTGATTAGAGGTCAGCATAATATTAAGCACTTAAATATTCCAACCAAACAAACAAAAACAACCAAACAGGCTGAAACACAGCTTGACCACTCAGATTTTATATTTTAAAACAGTATCATAGGGTTTTAGCATTTATGAACAAAAAGAGGTTTTGGAAATAACTGTCATATTTTATAAACCAGAATGACAGGCTGCAGGGCCAGCTGTCGAGAGCACAGACTTTGGAACCCAGCTGCCTGGATTTCAAACTAGACTTTGACACTTACCAACCATATGAGTCTGGATTTATTAGCTAATTGTTCTGTGCCTCAGTTTTATAATCTGGAAAATGGGCACAATAACATTGTATTTAATAAAGCAGTCCTAATGATTAAATGAGTTAGTGTATGTATGATGTTTCAAACAAACTCAATTAAATAAGATTCTATATACGTGTTAATGTCTATGATGAAGATTTTGACACTGGGCTCAGAGACTGTGAAGTCAAAGCAACATATATGGGAGATGATCCCCAAAACAAGCAGTCTTTAAAGTTGTCTTTCCTTATCTGTGTTGTGAGCAGTTTTATATACCAGTGATAAGCCATTTGTGCTTGTTTGCAGTTTTATATGAACTGCAGTGATTAAGGAAAAATTATATTGTTAATGTGGTTCAATAAAGCCAAACTTAAAATTTTAATTTTGAAAATATACCTCTTCCTAAGGTGCACATTCCTAAATCATTTTCTATCACAACATTTTTTTAATTATGTAAGTTTCAAGTGTACAGCATAATAGTTAAAAACCATGTATACACTATGGAGTAATCACCACCGTAAGTCTAGTTACCATCCATCACCAGACAGCTGAACCCTTTACCCATTTCACTCCCCTCCACCCCCCTTCCCCTCTGGTAACCACTAATCTGTTCTCTGTATCTATGAGTTTATTTTTCTTAAATTTTGTTTTTGTTTGTTTTAGATTCAAAATACGAGTAAAATCATGTGGTATCTGTCTTTCTCTGTCTGACTTATCTTACACAGCATAATACCCTCAAGGTCCATCCATGTTGTTGTAAGTGGCAGGATTTCGTTCTTTTTTATGGCTGAGTAGTATTCCATTGTAAATATACACCACATCTGCTTTATTCATTCATCTGTTGATGGACATTTAGGTTGTTTCCATATCTTGGCTATTTTAAATAATGAGGTAATGAACATAGGGGGAATATATCTTTTCAAATTAGTGTTTTCATGTTTTTCAGATAAATACTCAGAAACAGAAGAGCTGGGTCATATGGTAGTTCTAGTCTTACTTTTTTGAGGAATCTCCATACTGTTTCCTATAGTGGCTGCACCAATTGACATTCCCACCAGCATATACGAGGGTTCTCTTTTCTCCATATCTTCTCCAGCATTTGTTATTTCTTGACTTTTTCGATAATAGCCATTTTGACAGGTGTTAGGTGGTATCTCATTGTGGTTTTGATTTGTATTTTCCTGATAATTGGTGAGGTTGAACATCTTTTTATGTGCCTGTTGGCCATGTGTATGTTTTCTTTGGAAAAATGTCTATTCAGATCTTCTGCCTATTTTTTAATTGGGTTGTTTGTTTTTTTGTTGTTGAGTTGTATGAATTCTTTTAGTATTTTGGATGTTAACCCCTTACCAGATATATGATTTACAAATATCTTCTCCCTTTCAGTAGGTTGCCTTTTTGTTTTGACAGTGGTTTCCTTCCTTGTGCAGAAGCTTTTTAGTTTGATGTAGTCCCATTTGTTTATTTTTGCTTTTGTTTCCCTTGCCTTCAGAGTCAAATTGACAAAAACATTGCTGAGACCAACGTCGTTAAGGTTTCGGCCTGTGTTTTCTTCTAGGAATTTTATGGTTTGAGGTCTTATGTTCAAGTCTTTAATACATTTTGAATTGATTTTTGTGTGGTGTGTGATGGTCACATCATTTCTGTCACTTCATTTCAATTGCTTCATAGCACTTACCCATATCTGATACTTTCTTGCTCACTAGTTTTTGTTCAGTTGTTCAGCTGTAGTGTAAATCCAGCATGGCAGGACCTTTACTTGTCTTTTCACACCTGAACACAGAGAGCTCAGAAAGGTGCCTAGGACACAGTAGGCCCTCAATAAAATGTGTTGGGTGAAATAAGGTGTTGCCATAACCTAATCCAATGACATGGGGGGAGTAAGTTTGATCTGAACTCTACTGAACTGATAGTGCATTTGTAGGCAATATTTGATTAAAGTACCAGCCCCCCCACCCCCTTGTACCAGTTGTTTTACCTCACTGAGTCTCATTTTTCTGGTCTGTATAATTAATATAGTTAATATAATAATAGAGGCCTTTAAGGTTGTAGTGAGGATAAAACAAGTTAATAATTAATGCACTTCACAGCCACTTAATTATCACCATTATTATCAATAGTAGTAGCAACATTCTTACTTAAAATCATATTTTAGATAATTTATTAATATACGCAATAGCTATTAAATCATCTATGCTTTAGATATTTTTATTAATGAAGTTAACCAAACAGTGTTGAAAATGTTACATATGGCTTGATTATTTTTCTTGATAATATTCTAATGATCCCCTACTCTTGATTTTATTATAAAAATTATAAATACCATACTGTAGTTTAGGTCCTGGCTTCTCAGTATATGGCTCTGGAACCCACGGCATCAGCATTACCTGTGACTTTATTAAGAATGAGGAATCCCAGATCCCACTTCCTATCTATTGAATCAGCATCTGCACTTTAGTAATCCCCCCCGTGTGGTTTGTATGCATATTAATGTTGGGGAGGCATTACTTTTAGGTGATATTTTTAAAGGAGGATAAGTATTTCAGAAATCAGAGGAAAGGAAAAAAGATCATGCAAATATTTCCCACTAAGCCAAGACAATTCATGTAACTTCCTGAGAAACAATGATCGTAGGGTAGTTCAACTTAGAGTTTTTCAACTGAGAGTAAAGAGGGGTTTGTAGACACCATCTGCTAGAGGAGATTTGAGCCTATTGCATAACATGGGGCCCCTTTGAGCAGGCTGTAACAAGTCCAGGCAAAATTGTCCTCTTATACAACTTGTACCTTCCTCTGTCCTGTACAGTGAATTATAAAGGTGTGAAAACATAATGAATATTATCAGAATATTTAATAAGAAGGATACAATAATAATTTAAGAAAAACAATTCCCCAAGGGACTAAAGATTAGGATTAAAATGAGAGTTAGTGTAGCATAGAGGTAATTCAACATTTGATTAAGGACTTAATCTACTTATCTTTATTCAATTCAAGTTTTTTTTTTCAAATTATTAAGATGTGGTGAAATGAGAGTTATTTTTAGATGTTCTTGCCCCAGAGTATAAGAATAGACGAAACAGGATAAAAGGACATACGATCTGAAGGATTTAAGGTAACACTGATGTAGAGACAAAGGATTACGAACATGATCACATATTCTGTAAGTTTCCTGAATTTGAAGTGCCATGTCAGGATTCTCTGATGTTTATGAAAGAAGTTATAGTTGAATGTGCCAAGTGCGTTGTGTATTGATGATTGGACTGTGTGATGAAGATGAAGAGATTGGGGTGAAAAGTGAGAGAAATAAAGAAAGAAAAACAGGTAGAATTCTGATAATTGAATTGTATTTGGAAAGCTAAATTGGTCAGCGGCACTAAGGGGGGAAAAAAAAACCTTCACAAAACTACATCACGTCTTTGAGTTCATAAATATGCCAGTATCCATTTTTTCATTATTAGTAGACAAGGCTATGTCCTTTCCTTTGATGACGGTAACGAGTTCTATGACATTGCCACTTTGAGTTCTTGCTTCATTAGATTGGGTGACTGTTTATTTGAAATTGTAATGAAATATTTACTTTATAGAGCTATAAGGATTAACTGTGATAATTGAGTGAGGCTGATCTGGAGCTTTCAGTGTAATCGGCCCCCCTTGTTTGAATACAGAGCGCAGTGAGAATGAAGGAGCAAGTGAGTGTGTTTCTGCCTGTCACTTTCTTTCTACATGTTGCTTTTTCTTCTGGAGATAAGTGGCCCTAATGCTGAACAAATACTGGAAATCAGAAGCCACTGAGAATCATTCGCCTCTCGCTTTCCCATGGCAGCATGATAGACGCTCAATCAAAGAACCCCCTCCTCTCCGTAAAGCAACAATTTTGTCACCACGAGCAAATCCAATTGAAAAGTCCCTTGGCCTGAGAGGAGAACTCCAGTTGTCAGAATCAGCAAACAGAATGAAAAGAACTAAGAGGAGTAAATTGGCACCTGGGGCCGCCGTGGTAGCCTGTGATAGGCTGTGGCATTGTGTTGGGTAGACATTCAGCCATTTTCAGATATAATGGGAGAAATTAATGCAAATGAGTCAATGGAATGAAATGCATTTTAATGCAGATTTGAGGGACTATCCCAAACTGCTTGATAACAAGTCTCTTTAAGAAAAGGCTTACATTGTGAGGACTCATTTTTTCCCCATTTCTTCTCACTAGTGCCTCATAAGGGCCCTTTGTTCTCTAAGTAAACTCTTTCTAAACTATTGACATTGCTCATTTATGTGAATTTCAGATTTTTTTTTTTTTTTTTCCTGACAAAGTAGCCTTGGGTGATCTGGGAAAACGTTAATTGCGAGAGGACAAGGAAACGGGCTGAAACAAGAAATGCAATCATTAAGTGTAATGTTGCAGTTGTCTATGCCTCATTATAACATGCATACAAGGCAATAAAATGCATGTTTCACAAACAAATCTTTTGACAACTATAGTTCAAGAGCTTCCAGCTGTCCTGC
Organism: Balaenoptera acutorostrata; assembly: GCF_949987535.1. Classification (NCBI taxonomy): domain Eukaryota; kingdom Metazoa; phylum Chordata; class Mammalia; order Artiodactyla; family Balaenopteridae; genus Balaenoptera; species Balaenoptera acutorostrata. The sequence goes on from NC_080081.1 coordinate 34,567,054, forward strand.
TTTTTTACATCTATTTCTCTTGGTTTAGTAATCATTATTGAAGCTTAACTTTGGATTCCCAGAATAGTCCTTCATATTATGCAAGAACTGGGGAGATTTTTAGAGAGTAAAAAGTTTGTTTTAAAAATTTAAAAATATTTGTTTCCCAGAGTTAACCAGAATTTCTCACTAATGTTTTGTTTTGAAAATGACACTTAATAGTGGCGGGAGGGTGGGAGGGATCAAGTCAATGCCAACAAACAAACAGACACTCCTTTCACAAACCAATATTTAAAATATTTAGCTCCTTTAGTCTTTCTTTCCACGAAGAAAAAGCACTTGTTGAAAAATAAGGCTTCATCTTCCACATTTAGGTTCGTTATGGTTTCTCTGGACTATAAATGCCATCTCGTAATTTTTTTAAGGGACAAAAATAGTTAATCAGATGAGAAGGTCATCAAGTGTAAGTACAGCTTGAAACTGGTGAACTGTCAGACTCACGAGTAAAGCAGCCAGAATGGGGGTTAAAAAAAAAAAAAAGGTAACAGATTCAGCATTGTCCAAAAGTTCCAGACCAGTGATTAATGTGTAAGATAATGGACTTGGGAAATGAGTAAACACTCCCCATGCTCCCTGCTTTGTGCTTGAACGACTTGATGACAAGGGCAGAGCAAGGTGAGAATTTAAACAGGACCACAGGAAAAAAAAAAAGACAAAGGCTAGCAACAACACACGCGAGGGAGGGGAGTTTGTTGGTTTGCAGTATGGAAGGTACATAATAACTTTCTTCAAAGCAGGCGTTAACTGTGTAATAATTTCAACTTCAACATGGGTACAGAATTACTTGTAGAAATGATATGCTACTCAGTCATTTTTTAATACAGCAGATATTTATACTTACCTGTTTTCATTTATTTGTTCCCTTCAACAGCCCCATTAAGAATTGAGTTACATATTCCATGCTCAGGAAGAGAGGATACTGCATTTTGGTTTTGTTTGTTTGTTTTTGTTTTTTTAATTTTATTGGAGTATAGTTGATTTACCGTGTTGTGTTAATTTCTGCTGTACAGCAAAGTGATTCAGTTATACATACGTATATTCTTTTCCATATTCTTTTCCATTATGGTTTACCACAGGATATTGAATATAGTTCCCTGTGCTATACAGTAGGACCTTGTTGTTTATCCATCCTATATGTAATAGTTTGCATCTGCTAATCCCAAACTCCTAATGAAGATACTGCATTTTCATTAAGTGGTGCATTCCAAAGTATTTCAGGCTATTACTTAAAGAATTGTCTAGACACATTTGGGGTTATTTTTCTACAGAAAGATTTCAGGACCTAAATGCACGTCTGTGTGGTGCACCGCATTTCTTAGAAGTCTATCACTGGAACTAGAAACATAGATTAGTTTATACTTGTGTTTCTATGTATTTTGTTCGTTAAATCCTTTATTCAGGATTTGAGATTGCATCTTCCTAAATCTGCTTTATTTATTAAACCTTGAAAAGCCTGATGATAAAGAAGTTCTGTTGTGATGATCGACAACCGACTTGCTGCTTTCAAAGCACTTTAAAAAAATCATTTTGGTTTCTCAACAGTAGACCTGTGAGACTGGTATTATTACACCCATTTCAGTGACTAGGAAAAAAATCAGAGAGTAAATGATTTGCTCAGGCTAGACAGCGAGGGCTCTACAGAGCCAGGACTTGGCCACCGATCCATGTTATTTTACGAAAGCCCCAAAGAAAATGCTTGTAAAAATCAAATAATATACTTTTATTGCTCCTGCTTTAGTGCTTTTGGCATTTGGGGCATTAAAATAGCTTTTCTTAATTTTGCTTTTGATCCTGAGACTTGAATTACTATGTATTGATTTAAGTGATATTTTAACATTTAATTGAATGCATGTTTATTATGAGTTACTGAGGCATAATATTAATTATTCAAGCTAAATAAACTATTTTTGCTTTATGTCAATAATGAGCCCTTTCAAAAATCTTCAAACGTGTGATACATTTTTACTGGAACTTTTAATACCTATTTCTCATGTTTTATGCATTGAATTTTATTAACAAGTAATCAGATAGTGGCAGTATATGAGTTTTTGGTTACACATATATTATGTGGGCCGTTTTTTCTCCTGATCCTTCAAATTCACTATTGTCATTCTCACAAGCAAAACGCAGCCATGCAAGCATGTCCCCAATTTGGCATTTCTATGATATTTCTATTTGGTCCTTCTTAGTTTAAAGCAAACTTTTTAAATGTGTTCTGAAAAGTTATGATTATTTCTTTTAGAAAATCAATCATGAATTTCAGATCTTTCTATTAAATATACTGTGCTTCTGAAGTTCTTTATTTATATTTTTACCCTAAAGCTTATTGCTTTGTATTATAGTTATCTCTTTTTATATCAGTCTTCCTTGTTAGACTGTGAGTTTATCCAGTTAGAAGGATCATTTTCTCTATCTTGATCTGTGTTTCTTTGATTCCTAATACAGTGTCTAGGACATACTTGGCATTCAACATAGTATTTTTTACTAAACTAAAATATTTTTTCTGTTTTGAAAACCAACCCTAAACTGTAATCTAAGTTCTTTCATTATTCTGAGAAAGTTCAAAGCTAAGTTTTAAAATTCTTACAAATGGTAAAGGTGGATGTTCAACTCTCTGAACCCTGAAAGAGATATAAATGGAATCCCAGTAAGTCGGATCCAAGTACACTGCTAAATATCTTGTTTAGGCACTTTAGGATTTTTGAATTGAAATAATGTAACATTTTTCTTTAACATTTCACACTTTGGTGTTTTTCGCCTTGTACTGACTTAACTAACAAATGACTGATCTGTAGTGAATAGTCATTCTGTTCTTTTGCCAGAGTATAATAATTTAAAAAGTAGGTATTTGCGTATATTTGTTTCTAATGCCATGGTTAAAATAAATACTTTTGAAATTTATGTGAAAGGAGGAGGGTAGCCAAGAGACAGACTCAACTGAATTTGAAGACTGAATATACAAGTTCATCTCTATTCTTAGACATTAATTTGTGGAATGTAACATCTCATATTTTTAAAGATCCATGTGTAGAAATGGATGGCTGCATTAGTTCCTCTTCATCTGCCTAATTGAAAGTTAGAATACATGCATTCTAGCCCAGGTTGTACTGCTTAGTAGCCTTGCGACATCTCTGAACCTCAGGTGCGCCATTTGTAAAAGGAGACAAACTGGATTTGACTTAGAGACCTTCCCAGATCTACCACTAACACTGAGACCTTGAGCAAGTGATTCACACTTCTGGGCCTCAGTTTTCCCCACTGCCAAAGGAGAAAGTTAAGATTAATTGCAAGCTTTGGTCAGAGTAATAAAATTAACACCCATTTGGTATTACACACTTGTAGCAATTTAAACTTGAGGAATACAGTTCCTGTGATAGCCATTTTGATACCTTTTCATTAGCGTTACTATTCTGATGAGGGTCCATGGTTAAGCATCTTAACTATATAACAGCTTTAGTGTTTGAAATATCTTTCTGTTTTCTCAGTTCATGTGGTATGTTAATAAATGCCCATAAAATAGACAGATCTTTCTTTTTATGCCATATTTGACTGACGTCTGCTTTAAAGAAATAAGCTGCATGAACTGGTGAGATATTCGCGGTTACGCTATTGAACAGGCTTATTCAATATTAGCCAAGTTGAGTGTTTCTAGGCAACATCTCAGTATGTATAATTACCCTGAAGATGATAAAACAAAACTCATAGGCAAAGTTAATCGTTTTTCTTGCTAATTTTCAAAGAGAACATTGAGGTACAGTATTTTATGATGATCATTTCCTTGTCTTTTTGTCCTTCTACTGGATACAAACAGAATTATATTAAATGTGATGTGAGCAAAGGACAAAATGACATTTAATGACTGGTAATACATTGGTCTTATCCTTCCACCTCTTTGTTTTTATCTTGTTCATCAGACTTGCCTGCGATGCAGTGGATTACCGGAGAGTGGAGTTTTCCACGTCTTGCCAAGTTGTGATGTACTCTATATTTGTGACAATTTTCCTGGCTTGTCTCAAAGATATAATTTGGCCTATATTTGTCTTTAATTGAATATTTTTTGAGAATTTCATGGAATACTTTAGGACATGTGAGACACCCTGGGGTATTACAAAATCTGGGCTGGAAAGCACTGGCCCAGAGAATGGTTACTAAATTCTGACAGCTGTTGGGTCAACGGGCTAAGCCATTTAACCTCCATAAAGCTCATTTTCCTTATCTGTAAAACAAAACTCTTAGTGCTGACCTACTTCATGGTTCAGGTTGGCAGCCCTAGAAAATATTGGGAGTAATCATCCCCTTGTGAAGTATTAACTCCTACGTGTCACAAAGACGCATCTAGCACAGTGCAAGATACTTCAGTGAGTGGCAGTGAAGGGGGCAAGTGGGAATAAACTATTACTTGTAGTCTGGCAGGAGCTGCGAAGACAGTCTCAGATTTTAAGAGGTATGAATTGAGGACCTTCATGTTAGGGTCGCTGGTGGTGCCAGAAGGGAAATGGGCATGATCAGAAAGGAAGCACTAATCAGGTGAGCTGGCTGTGATATTCCTTTATAAAGCATTAATAGAACAGTTTTGAACTTTGTTTTAGAAAGTAATTACTTATTTCGCTGAAACAGGATATATAAAAAAAAAAAAAGAGAAAATGAGGAAAAGAAAAGCATTCCAGTAGAAAATGAACAGTGTGATTAAAGAAGATGATAATCATGAGTCCAGTGATGGCAGAATTAGGTGGCTTTTGATTTAGTATATTACGTTATTCTGACTTCTTGTACCTGTGGCCTCAACAGATTAGAGTATTTTGAAGCAATGAAACATTTAGTCGTATTTTGACTATGACATTAGAGTTAATTGTATTACTTTTGTATGATTTGTACACATAGAAACCAGTATTTCTTGTGTAGTAGGTAAGAACTCTTGACAGCTTGCTATTCTATGGGTCTTGCTAAGTGTGGGTAGCTGATCACAGTGACTTTTATTTTAAAAAGGAAATATGGAATAATCCGAAAAAAATAAACCATCGCAGATAATTGAGAATTGATTATATTTCACACACTCCAAAGGTGGAAGGTTCTAAAGCTCTCTTCTTACTTGCAGAAGGAGTAAGGTAGCCTAGTAGTAAATATCGAGTACAATTTTCTCTATACTGATGCTAGAACAATGTCAGCAATCTATGAATGTTTGTGTTGTTTCAGATTTTGGATATATTTTGTTATTTCAGTATCTAGATAAAATGATAAAGAGAGATTTTAAAAACTTGCATACTTATTGCTTTAAGCTATTACATCTTCCAGCAGATATTGAAATAAAGATTAGCCTTTTTTTGCATGTGGTAGTGCACGAACCTTTTAAGGGACCTATGAATTATTGCTTTGGTTCAGCATGAGTGCAGCAAGAAGAAATGTACCTCATCTGTAATACACTGTGTAGACTAATATCAGCTCCTTTTTTCTTATATTGCAGCGAGATATTGATCTGGTAAAATGGTACCATATTGGAGCTGTCTGTTGTGGTATTCATCATGCTGTCACATCCCGAGTGCCTTGGAGTTATTGGAAAGTGGAATTGAGAGAGTTCTGTCATTTGGTGTGACAGTCCATTCACAGGACAGTCACTACGATATTTGCAGTGGTTTGCTTATTTTTCTAGCCGGGCTAGCTTTGGCCTTTGTAACAAGAAGGCTTTTCTGTTGTCCTATGCATAGTGATATTAATGGATCAGGTTTAACAGTTCTTTAGTTTGTCTTCCTAGTATAACATGACTCTTTTCTAGTCACTGCTCACACCTGCTGCCTATCCCTGTGCTGATGCATTGGGCTTTTTCCTTTGGGACTAGTATATCTGAGTGTGGCTTCAAGCCCCCTAGGCTTTTATCTGATGGTGGTGAGGAGGTAAAAGATGAACTTTTGTATGTAGAAAGCATTTCTTTCTTCCCACACTAAAATATCAGTTAATGTTAAAAGAGCTTTCAAAAATATAAAAGATACTGTCAATCTTCAGTGACTAGATGAGGCAGTTTGAATGAATTATTTTTGTTTTGGATTCTCGCTGGCAACCTGATGATTTTAATAGAATGTCATGTTTTCTAAAAAAGCAGGAATGAAAGATTTTGTTTGGGGAAATAATTATTATCTACTAAAGAGTGTTAATATAAAATATATAAAGTGTTGATCATCTTTAGAGAGATAAGTTCCTGAAATTCTCGGTAACTGAAATTTCAGCTGTAGCTAAGTAACTGAGCGAGAAAAGATAGAGACAGTTTCCTGGTTTGTAGGAGTTTAAATGTAATTTAAATAGTTGAATAATGTCAAAGGAGGTGACTATTTTGATAGACAGTAATGTAAAAATTATGGCTACTGGAAACCAAGACTATAGTGCTTTGGAAAAAGTATACTTTAAAATTGGCAGTTGAACAGAACTAAATATGCAAATATATTAAGTATTTAACATATGATTGTGCACTATTGTTAGTACACATTCACAGCAAGCACCATAATAGCTCAGAAGGAGCCTTTAGAGCATTTATTAGCTATGACATGAATTTATATTCAGAGTTATCCATATGTTTTCTATGCTATTCTTTAAAATGTCCACTCATTTGCTATTTTGCTTTAGGGAGATTAAAACCTCTGAGAAGATGGCATTTCAGTGACTTGTCTGTTCTTTCTCCACCCAGCATTTTAATTTATATCATATTTATTATAAAAGAAATGCTGAAGGAATCACAGAAACAAGAATGAGATTTTTGAAATCTCAATCAACAACAGAGTAAATTTGATGTTATGTAATTGTGGAATTCACTCCTAAAGGCTTTAAACATAAAGTAAGAAAATGGTGACAAATGTTTATCCACAGTGACTGTGTAAGTTTTGTGTAGAAATACTGATTTTTCATCTTAGTGACATATTTGGCTTTGTTTGCCTTATTGCTTGATAGGAGATGAAGTGTACTATTGTAACAGGTGAGAAACCATAAAATTTAATATTTTGTTGACCTGTAATCTGTTGTTGTAAGATATTCGTGTTTGCCTTCTCACTTTCACATGGTCTCTTTTGGTTGCTACATATTTTTGAAGACTTTTTTTTTTTTAGATAATTTACATACACTACACCTTGCATTAGGACAAGCTAGAGGTGAAAATTTATTTCAAGTGAATCAGCATGTTAGATACTTACCATTTGGTCAAGATTATAAGGCACAGTCATTAAATAATTTTTGTATCCTATGGAAGATTTAGGTCAACAAGCTCTTCCCTTATTGGAAAGGGCAGAATAGTAATGCTTTTGGCAAAGCCATTATTGTGCTATTGGTATTCACTAGAATGGACAGAAATAGAACATCACTGTCCTATGTAAACAGTTTCAATTTGATCTGTGTACATGATAAAAATCTTGGCTTCTCAATGCATTTAGGTGCTGTCATAGCTGTTGTTGCCAAATAAGAATGCGGTGTGATGTTATTATAGTAAACAGCACTTAAGCACAGCTGGCAGAATTGATCAGGGCCACATTAGAATGAACTTCAACAGACGACTGACGCAGCAGAAACAATAACTGAATATGCAAACAGTTCTTGCAGTGAATGCTCTTGGGATCAGGCACCATTATTTTTGACTTTGAACAGGGAAAAGGGGCAGATTTGTAACCTCCTTCCATACAGAAGGGTTCTGGGTATTATGTAAACATCTGACTGCCATTTATAATGGTGGTTAGTTACAATGCAAAACTGTAGCCTCCCCTGACTATTTACATTCCATTAATTATTAAAGGCGAAAAACATAAACATCAGATAACTTTGTTTAATGTTTCACATAGGTTTTTTTTTTTTTTGAGCCGTCTTTTTTCAGTTAATGTTAGTCATCAAGAATTTCTGATTTAACTTGGACAGCAATGTGTGTGTTTCATTGATGATTCCCACCCCTTCCGCTGATTATTACAAGAGCTAATTGTGTGAACTACATATTGCTGTTTTATTATTGTAATGATTGAATTCTTAAAAGCAAATAAGGTAGAAATATCAGACAACATTTATTCATGATACTTCTTTTATTCTTGGTTTTAAGGTCAATTTACATTTTGCTAATTACTAAAAATATGAAAAAACCATGCAAGTAATAGAGAGAACAATTAAACAGCACTTTTATTTCCCACTGTATCATTGAATTCTAAATAAACAATTTGCATTTTAAAGAAAATTAAACAATTATTTTTATAATACACTCCACTTAAGACACAGGCTAAATAAAATAGTACATTAACTTGCCATTAAGTGGTCCATTTCCTTGAAATACTAACTTTTCCCATATTTTTTGTTACATTATTAATTTCTCTCTCATTTATTCATCCATTCATATAAATGGATGCATTTATTAATTAAAAAAAAACAGGTGTGACATTGCAGCAATGTAAGGTACAGTTTCTCAGCCCAAGGATTAAGAAGACAATCAAAAATAAATAATTATTACATGGCAGGGTCAATGATTGCTATTGGAATGCAGAGATAGGGTAACTCAAGAAGCCCCAGTATATCAGGGAAAGCTTCCTGGAGGAGATGATGTTTGAATGTAGACTCTAAGAGTGAGTCAAAAGTGGGAAGGAGAGGAAGGAAAAGAGTGCTGCCGGCAAAGGAAGAGTGCAAAAGAAAGCAAGGATGAAAGGGAATAAGACATAATTCATGAATTCTATATGATATTCATGCCCAACAGAGAGCCTGACACATAGTTGTTTCCATAAATAGTTGTTTGAAAGCATAAATGGGTCTGAAGAATTCAGATTTAGAAAAATAACTTGGTATTGTGGAAAGATGGGACCGCCTATATAATATGCAGACCCCAGTGCAAAATGAAAATATGGGGCCCCGTGTTCAAGGATTATTAAGAATTTCAAGATGGCGGCAGAGAACATTAAGCCAAGCCCTGGGGCCTTCTGAATGCGGGTTCCTGTGGATAGCATACGGCTTGGAAAGCCATGCAGTCTCCGTATCCTCAGCTTCCCACTTGTTTGCCTTTTATTTCCCACCCTCACAGTGCTTATTTTTAAAATTGGACTATAATGACTGTGGTGTTGAGTTGTTGTGAGGCTTAGAGATAATGTTGATGAAACCTTTAGTCCCTAGTTGGTTTCAGAGAATGGTAAAAATGACTAACACTTTTCCATGTGTTGTTCCTTTCAACAATATTTATATTTTATCAGTGTGATAATGTTTTAAATCGAAGAATGATTTAATCGTGCATTTAAAAGACATTCTTGGACTGCTGTCATCTGAAAGGAGGACACAGGAAAATTTGTGAAAATATTAACAATAATAGTAGTAATAATAATAATTGTTTATATTTATTGAGAGCTTACTCTATGCTAAGTACTGTGCAAAGTGCTGGCATTTGCAGAATTTTCCATCATTCATTTGGTGTATTCACACAGCTCTTATCTGATGTGTTCAACTTTTCTTGACAGACTGAAATAAAATCTTAAAAAAGTGTTCTAACATTATACATAAATAGAAACTTGTCATTGTACATTTTTAGGCAAATTGAAATCTTGATATTTTACACATTATGTAGGTGTTTGGATTTTGGATTGGTGAACAGGAAAAAAAATAGAAAATATTTAAAGTACTTAGATATTCTAGTTGCTGTCATTTTCACATTTCTGGTAAAATAAAGAGGAATTAGTGAACTTAATGATGCTACAAAGAACTGCACATTAGTTAAGAACATGTATTGTGTAGGTTTGAAGTGTTTGCATTATTATCCGAGCTAATAAAAAGGCACTGGTCTTTGAAAATATGAGAAGCATATTTCTAATCAGTTTGCACACGGCAGAGACAAAGATCTGAGAGTGACGGATGCTGTGGCAGTAGATGGAAAGGAGCCCATTGATCTTTATCCATTGGTGCTCTCACATTGATCCCAATGGTACAGGGTGTTCTGGGGATGATACAGAAAGCAGCGCCGGGAACATCATCCTGATCGGGAAAGCAGTCTCTCCTCCTGGTTTCCCCTCAGTAGATTTCCCTGTTTAAAACTAAGAGGCTGAACTGTGCTTTCTTCATCTGTAAATGATCCTCAAGTGCCATTTTCTCTTGAAAATCTTTTAGCTGTTACTTACAGTGATCAGCTCTTGGGCTTTAGCATATGGTCTCAAGGTTGTCCTTCACGCTACTTTCTTTGTCTTAGGTAATGTCTCCCAACACCCTAGCTAAGCAATGACATTGCTACCCTGCTTCAGTGTGTACTTCGTTTTTCTACCTCAATATTGTTTTATGGCTTTTTTTTTTTTGAGGTTCCATCAACTGAATATGGTTCACTCATGTGTATCTGAACCAATGCATGTGTAAAACTGGTCAGTCAGTAATAAATTTGAAGTTTAATTTGGATGGCAAAGGTATCCTAAATTTACTTAATCTTTTTATAGTTAAGAGTCATCAGGCTGTCCCCAGAAGTTCTCCCAATTGCTTTTCGCTTCTCCCCAGAATAGCTGGTTTGTTTACGGGGCAGGATCATGCGTAGACTGGGTGAGCCTTTTCTAACACCTCAGGAATGTGAGAATTGGCCAGGGTGGTCTTGAAATTCTTACCTGAAATACTCACGGCTTCTTGGCTCTGAGAAAGTTGCTATAGTGCCATACAAGGGCCCATTAGAACATAGTTCAATTAGAATCCCGAGGGAAATGAGGCTTGGAAGGCAGAACTAAAATTTCCCTGCTTCCTCCCATGAACCCAGGAGAGACACTGTGAAGGTAAATATAGCTCCTGAATTTATCTAAACCAAATATGTACTGAGGAAAGTCCTAGAATCCCCTAGGGGATCCCTGTATGCAGGCCAGCTTGGGCATAAGCACTTTTTCAGCAGGGAAACTTGATTTTCATAGTTCTTATTTATTAATTCTACACAGTGTGCTGATTAAAATCACACAATTTAGTTTTAAACCTCATGGCTGTAAGTATGTTGAACTGTACGTAATGTTTTCCTATAAAAGCTAGTTACTGTATAAAACAGATATTATGTATCAAATAGCTATTCATACATACAAATATAATATAAAACAGATAAATGCAAAAATAGTGTTCACAGTTGCATATATAACTTCTCAATGCAGATCTGTTACTAGAGAAATGTGTGCTTCCAAAAGCTGAATCTTTTTGGGAGGAAATATTTGCTACCCTGTATTTACGGTATGTCTTAAAATATACTTAAATAAGTAAATTGACTATAAATGGACATAGCTTTAGTTTGTAGTTAGTGAGACCATTAGAGGAGTCTTACTGCTTTTTGTGAAGGAACCCAGAAACTTCTATAAAGTAAAATGGATGAAGGTTGGTACCAGCCACTCAAAGGCTTGATCAGATAACAAAGCTCATCTGCAGATACCGTGGGATTTCTTTTACCATTTCTTTTAACTGAGATGCTAAAGATGGGGACAGCAAGGAATGGATTGCTTGTTGCTACAGAGGCATAAGAGAGTTCCAAACAGGTCCTTAGTGGTAAGGTTGAACAGTGTCTTGGGAATTTTTGCAGTGGATTTCATCTTACTGAAATCATTATGCCTTTTTGGGGGGCTTAATTTAAAAATATATATATATATCACAGGTTAGTGACGTCACTCCATCGGTGACCAATCAAAATCCAAATGTAATTGATTTTCGTATTCTTCACCTCTAAGTTTCCACTTTCTCGTCCATAAAGGGAAGGACTTAATCTCTACATTCTTTTTTATCTCTATTTATGAGTTTCCTCTTCATTAACGTACATTTTGGAAGAATGTTCCTTGTCAATGATGTCACTTATGACATAATAATTACTTTTTAAGAGTATAAATAAAAGTTGTTAAGTTGTAAATATGAATGATGTTTTGGGATGTTTTGGGATGTGGTGGAGGAACATGGCAACTGCCTTATTTTTCCTGCAAGACACTAGAAAGCCCACCAGTTTTCTTGGGAGTGGGCACCCTGTTTTGTGTAGTTATGGTAGTTTTCACTGTTGCTGTGCCCAGGTTGGTGAATTTTAAAACCACTCCTTTTGTAACATTGTCTTTGGGGCACAGAGCTGCACAGCTATGCAAGGTCGTTATATGATCTTGGCACTTCTTGATGATTGGTTCTCCAGCAAGATTCACACTGAATTATTTCTTAATCTGGATGACACATTTGAATGACACAGATTTGTTGGTGGAAACCTGAAATCTATAGAGCTTTGTTTCATCCAGCTTTCTGTGCCATGCCATGGTGATTTAGATATCCATTAAGATTTATATATTATGACAGTATAATGCAATTTGTATATTAACCAAGTAGCAAGAAATTCTTGCTTTTCTTCTCTTTGATGCTGTGAGGTCAAATCTTCTGACGTGCATACTGAAGTCTGTATGATAATTATCTTTTGGAGAAGTCACTACTAAAGAACATTCATTTTTCATAAGCATTTATGTGGCTTTTACATATGTTCTCATGATAATCTCTAGAAGAACTTGAAGGAAAAAGAAGAGGTAAACTGAAGTGGGGACAGATGGATTCTTCAATAAATTATGGAAATAAAAAGTGGACAGAGACTTGTTTTGAAAAACTGTAAAGCTAATGAGAACAATCTTTCATAATATCAGTGCCATATAGTTCACAACCTAATTGGATAACAGGGATTTAATTTGACATTCACCTCAATCTGTAATGAAGATAGTATAACTACCACTTTATATATGTATATATGTATATACAGATTCAGAGATGTTGATTTGCCCAAAGCAAATGAAAAAGTAAAACAAAGCTTCTGATTCCAAGTCTAGTACCTGTTTTAACCAAACCTTGTTTGGTTGCTCATATAATTAATTCATGGTTTACTCCAAGACAAAACTGGTGGAACATAAAAGAAATATTCTGGAGTTTGCTTGGGCTTACTTACACTTTTAATTTATGCTGCTTCAATCATTTAAAACAGTCATAGAAGCCCCTTTCTTTTTTGTGTGGGTTCTCATAAAATTACATAAAAATTTTTAATAGTTTTTGTAGAAGTTATTTAAACCTCAACCCTAGTGGTCACCAATGTGCAATATTCTTCAAAGATAGTTGTTAAATCTGTGATTGAATATTCTTAGCAGCATATTCTTGTTGTTTGGCCATTTACTGTAAGTGTTCTTGCTTTCTTGAGGAAGGATCTATTTGTTCCTTCTTCCTATTTGGAAGGGCTACACCAATCTCTCATGAGCATGATGATCCTCTAGATATTTGAAGACTGACAAGTTGCTTCTTCTGATTCTCTTGCCCTCCAGGCATGAACTGTCCAATGCAGAGGATGGTGAGAGTTTTAGGTGCCTTGTTTCGGACACTGTACTTCATTCTCTTGTAAGTTTCTAAACGTCATTGCTAAATAAAATATATAAGGTGGTGGTCAGTTTATCCAAAGATTATCATTTCCAAATCATCAAAGTGTTCAACTTTTCAGTGTTGCTTTTTCTACCACTTAGGAGGGAATCTGTCAGCGCAACAAATAAATTTATTAATTGCAATACTTTTAGTAAAGTGAGATTTTCACCACATGTCAGGATAATAAAATTTCCTTATTCACACCTTATCCGTCCTCTGTGCTGTTGAGCTTCGGAAGTGAGAAAAAGGCAAAAAAGGCATGTGGCTCCTTTGTTGTATTTTCTCTTTCACTTTCCAAGTTTTGGGGCTTCTATCAGCCTGAAAAAATCTTTCCGTAACCCATTGACTCCTGATATAATTAAGGAGAAGCTGAGATCACAGGGAAAGAAATATAACTACACAAGGATTGAATCATTTTATTTTAAAGAGACTCAAAAAGTTCCTTTTAAATATATCTTTTATCTTGTGCTAACGTGAACATATTAGAAAACATTAAAAAAAAATTTTTTTTAAACATCTATATCAATCTTCCTCCAATGATTTTATAAAATCGTAAGAACTGTTGAAAGATATTTAGGAAATGCAAACTGCCTAAGGAATTAAGTCCCACCTCTCTTCCCTGGCATAGAGTATCTTCTAAATAAGTTTCATTCCTGAGCTTTGCCATTTACCAGCTCAGGAGACTTGGACAAGATACTTAAATTCTCTTCATATTCTTATCTGCAAGAAAGGGCATATCCACCTCATAGAGTTCTTGGAAGGATTGTACAAAAAAGTAAACAGCAAAGTCTCTGGCTCCTTGCCTTTAATAATCCGAACAGCAGCCCTTGACTTAAGACAGACCAGGCAGACTTGTCACTGTTTCTCAAATATACTGTCATGATTTCTGTCTCCATGTCTTAACTCTATTGGTGTCTCCTGCCTTGGCTTTTCTCTCCAATCTGTTCCACATATCTAGAGCTTGCTCTGTTTTGGGTTCCGTAAAGGCATTCCCTGATTATTCCTTCTTCTAGTGATCTGTCCTTCTTTTTCTACATTCACATGACACTAAGTTTGTCAATTATTTCAGAACTGAGTTAAGTGTATTGTATAGTCTTGTTTAACTTCTGTCTTAGGGACACGTATGTCTTGCTTTCCATGGGACTGGAAACTTACTCCTCTACTTTGTCAAGCATACCACTGTGCAAATACCAAGACCTCAATAATGGTTATTTAAAGAGCTGTCCAATCAAGAAGCCAGTATTTTGGCCCTTATAATACATTTGTTATGTGACCTTAGGGGAAGAAACTTTGCCATAAGCTCCATAAATATCTTTGGAGAAATGGCATATGGAGTAAAAATTATTAAAATACCTTTAGAGAGGAGATACTAAGTAAGAACAAGAGAAAAAGTGAAGGCAAATTCTACTTATTTGAGAATTTTATATACTGATCCCACTGCATACTGACCTTTGGAGAATCTTCTGGAATAAAGAAAAAGATTGAAATATTTCTAGCTTCTTAGGAAAAAAGTACAAGATGAAGAAGGTAATGATACTGAGATATTCAAACCAAGGTGACATTTGCAAGAGTCTGCAATTCTGGAAAGGGAGTAGAAACAAACACCTTTACTAATAGTAAAACAACTTTTTGATTTTCATTGTCAACTCTCTTTGGCTGAGAGAACCAAAAATAAAATATGTGTTTGTATTTTTCTTCTTTTTATTTTTTTCCAAGGGAGTAAATATTGTAGCTATAGAGTTTCAATTTTAAAATCATGAATAAATTTTAGGAATATCTCGTGTTAAATAAACTAATCAAGTTTGTGTTTGATGGTGATTAGAACATTTTGCATGTTACAGTTTCAACATTAGTTTGCTATTTGGAGAAATGAGAAGGAAGAATGAAAGGCTAGTAAAGACCATTGATACTTAGAAGCTTAACTGAGGAAAATACTAATTATTTTAGTAGTTGAATTTCCATAGATTATTAGTAAAAACTTGGTTTCCATGAGCTATATTATCATTTATTTTTTCCATTTTAAGTGATTATGTCTAGGTGTTGTTTCTATAAGATGAGATTATTTTCTGTATTATTCTTTGGCTAAGTGGCTTATTTTTTCCATACTTGCTATAATAGCCTAGAAAATAATGGAAGAAATGTTACTTGGCCAGAAAGATTTGGGAAGGGTAATTATTTGTTTTAATATCTTTACCCATTATGTCTGTTTAATAATTTTATTTTTTATAGATTTAAATGTAAATAGAATTAACTCACATTTAAAAATTAGCCAACAGAATAATTTCTGATATATTTTAGATGAATCATTAATTTCATCAAGCATTTTGAAGGAATATTGTGTTATTTTTTTATTCTTTTCAACAGAAAAATTAAAATAAAATATTAAATAAAATAAACAGGGAAATTGTGGGATTTTTCTCCTAAAAAAATGTCTCAATTTCTTTTCATTTAAAAACTTCCCCAATGGATTGGGAGTTTGCGATTAGCAGATGCAAACTATTATATATAGAATGGAAAAACAACAGGGTCCTATTGTATAGCACAGGGAATTATATTCAACATCCTGTGATAAACCATAATAGAAAAGAATATGAAAAAGAATGTGCATATATATATGTATGTAAAACTGAATCACTTTGCTGCATAGCAGAAATTATCACATTATAAATCAACTATACTTTAGTAAAATAAATTAAAAATATAAAAAAAAAAAAACTTCCCCCTAATGATGAGACAGAATTGAAGTTCTTTCCTAGAAAAACAATGAGATAAAGTTCTTGTTTGATCCGTTTTTTTAAATGCCAGTCTGTTGTTACTTAGCATCACCTGATAAGGCACTTACTTGTGGGCATTTTGCCTTTCTTTTCTCCTTCCAATAAGCAAAACAAGAATCAATTATTGAATGCCTTCCATGTGTTTGGTACTCTGTACAGTAGAAGGATGTGTCAAATATGCCATAGGCATTGTTTCAAGGAACTAGTTTGAACTTAGGTTGGAAGATAATATACATATAGCAAGTCAACTCTGCAAGAAAATAGAATAATAAAACCAGCATTTGCATTAAGAGAGGAATATATATTATAAATTCAAAAAAAGAAAAAAAGAAGGGGCAGATATATTCCATTTCTCCTCCGAGTTATAATAGTTAGTATTAGCTTTTTGTAAGAAAACTAATCCCCGCTAATGTTTTATTTTGAGAATGTGTTACCACCGTTCTACTATGGGCCATTTCATGTCATGTTTAGTCATATGAAATAAGAAGTAATAAGAAGTAATAAGAAGAAATAAGAAGAAATAAGAAGTAATACCTCACTTGTGTATAAAGGACAAATGGCAGGTAGCAATGACTTTTATTTTTAAATAATTTTGAAAATATTGAATAGAATATTTAAATCAATGTTTGAATTTACTTTTTTTCAATGTGAAAAAGGACCACACATTATACATTGTATTGTCATGTGACTATATGATCACTATAAGGAGATTCCAGTAATCTTTCCCTTTGAGATTATTATGTACTGAGAAGTGACTGCTGGGAGATATTAAATGTATACATGAGGCAGTAGTTATGTCTCATCCAGCTTCACTGTTGATGCTCTTACATATGTATCATTTAACTCTTTGAGAGTTGGTCCACCAATTTGCATTGTCTTAGCAGAAGCACAGCTTTTCTTTCAAGCACATTCATGTGACTTTAAATAAATCAGAATTCTACTGAGGGATTTTTTTTTTTTAAAGTAACCTGGAGTTTGCTTTCTCTGTATTTTTAAAATTTAAAACAATATCTCATTCTAAAGTGTTTAGTTTTTCATTCAGTATGCTGTATTATTGCTTAATTGTACATGTGAATAAAATGGTAGACGTACTTTGTAAAGAAAAATACTTGTTAAAGGTAAACACTCTTAAAATGATGTAGTTTTGTTTTACAGTAAATTTTTTCTTGATCGGTAAAGGAGTGCAGTATTTGCAATTCATCTTATTTGATGTAGTAGTAAAAAATGGCTTGAAGAAGATATGCCAGATGTGTGATTTGGCTGTCTTCATCAGTCCTGAGAAAATAGAGTGAGCAAAGGATAAATCCAATAGATGTTGAATTACTTTTGCGTGTGGGATTCCAGTTAATGAGACAATGTCTGGATGCAATTATTTGGAAAGTTCTTGACCTTTTATTTGTACAAGTTGATATAATTATCATTTCATGAGGAATGGTTTTGAAATTCTCAAACCAATTTTAGTCGTCTGTTTATAGTGTGTCTTTTACTTCAGGAATCCTAGAAGTGTTTCCTACTTTTAACTTTTACACTGTATCTTCAAAAGCTCATGTGATTAGCTTCAAAGTGTCTTAGTTTAAGTTCTCATCTCAAACAATTATTCTTGCTTAGTTCCAAAGAGAAGTTTGAACAGTATTCTGTGATCCCCAATTCAAACACCCTCTTGTTGTTTCTTTTTGTATTTAATGACAAAAAAGAAAAAAAAAAAAAAAACAAGAGAGGGAAAACAAATGCACTCATAATAGTTCTTATCAGCCAGCTAACCAAACTTAACAGTCAAGTGACAACTTCAAAAGCCATTCCTGGCTTGTAGCTCCCAATTTCTCGAGCTGTCCTTTTGAGCACAGTGGCCACTGTGGCTCTTGAGCTCTTGAAATGTTGACAGTCCAAATTGAGGTACGCTGTAACTGTATTGTGCAAACCACATTTAGAAAAGATGGTAGGAAAAAAGAATGTGAAATATCTCAATAATTTTCATATTAATTACATGTTGAAAGATAATGTCTTGGCTATCCTGAGTTAAATAAAATATGTTATTAATTTAATTTCAATTTTTAAAAGATCATTACTGAAAAATATAAAATATCCTATGAGGTTTGCATTATATTTTTATTGGACAATGTTGTTCTAGACACATGTTCATCCTCCTTAAACACTGTTCACTCCTCAAGCCATGATGATTTCATCTTTTCTTTTCATTGACCAATTTCTCGTCTTAGTCATTGATTCACCCTTCTCTTCCATCTTTACAACTTCTTGTATGTTGGCTTCCACAAAAACTCTACTGACATTTGTCAACTTCCTCTGAAAGTAACAAGCAACCTTCAAAGTTGCCAGTTTGTCTCAGTTTTTATCCTGTTAAACTTCCTGTTTTTATCTCCAGCATTTGGCAGTTTTCTTTTAAAATTTTCATTATACTGGTTTTCATCCTATCATTCTGATCCCCTCTTCCCTGAATTCTGTTCCTCAACTAATATTGTAAATGGGTTTTCTTTGTCTAAGGAACAGTTTATAGTCCTTTTTATCAGACTGCTAAAATTGGAAGTAGCGTGGGACAAAATCCCTTCTCACCTCACTTACCCTGCCTTAATACCCCATTTTACCTACATTTCACAAAGTTGAGGTTTACATCTCCCTGTTGGTGGAGAATCACTTCCATGGTGACTGACTTTACTGATAAATATATGTCAGACCCTTCAAGCACGTTGGGAAGATCAAGAACTATTCTTTCTTAAAATATCAAAAAAATCATGATTCGAATTATTATCTCTGGGCAGATGACTTCCAAATATATGTCCCTCTCTCTCCTGAGCACTAGTAGGACATGTCCAGTTACTTGATGAACGTCACACAAATTCCATGACCAAAATATATTCAAAATTGATCTTCACTTTCATCTTTATTCCTCCTTCTGTTTCCTAGGGGATCATTTTTATTTCAGCCAAGGCTCTAATATTTTCAGTTATTATTAATAGAGAGTTTTCTTTCACTTGAAGTCTGCATTTCATAAACGATTCTATCAAGAATTGTTCATTATAAGCTCTCTACCTTTATACCTCATATTCTCCCAACTTCACCATTCCTATTGTCTCTAGCCTATAATATTGCTGATACATTTGGGACATCTTAGATTTCAGGACAAATGATGCTTCTAACTGATCTCCTTGTTCACAGTCTCTCCATTTGTATTGAAAACAAACTAACAATGGCAAAATAAATGAACCAAAAAAAAAAAAACCCAAAAACCCTTCCATAGTTACTGATTGGTTATAAAAATAAAGATTATTCTTTTTTTAAAAAATATTAAGGCTTTTTGTGAATTGTTTCCAAGCTACTTCTAGATTTATCTCTTACTTCTCCAGTTTAAATGATGTCTTAGCTAACCTAAGCGACTTGTTGTTTATAAATATTCTGCATTGTGTGGTTTTTATGCCTTTGCTTTGTGTTCCTATGCCAGGAATGCACCTTCTCTGCCCAAGTCCTCCTTGCCAAGGTCTTCAATTCCAAGTCCTTCCTCTGTTCCAGAGCTCTCTCAAATGCCACCTCCTTCAAGCATACTTTGAAAGTTTCTCTTCTGAACTTAAACAACCCTTTCTCCCAACTTTTAAAAATGTCATTTATCACCGTGTTTATGGTGTTATAGTTATTCATAAACATGCTTTTTATTCCACTTACTCTCTTAAGAAAACAGGACCCATGTCTGACTCAACTTTGTACACTGCACAGTAGAGCACAGATGATGTAATACATCATGTACTATAAAAGTTAAGAAAATATTGACTAAATGAATGAATGTACTCACGTACATCAGAAAACTTACTGTCATTGATCTAATCTTATTGATGTTTCTCTAGTCTATGTATACTTGTAGGCTAACTGTCGAAGAAAAGAGCATGCATTAGTGTGGATTTGACTCCAACTTTCTCACAAAAAGTAACAATGCACTTTGAATGTGTTCGAATGCTCTTACGTCTTCCCTTCTGTCCTCTTACCCTCTCAAAAATACCAGACCGTACTCCACTTGTTTTTCTGCAGTCATGAATTTCTACGTTCATCTATTTTTTCAATTATGGTTTTTGGTCAAATGTGGGTTTTTTTTCCTTAAATTCTTATTAAGCTTTTCCATGTGTTTTTCTGGTTTCATCAGTTAAATTGCCCCTGTGTTCAAGGCGTTTGTCATTATAGTTCAGTGGGGGTCTACTGCCATATTCTGTATAAGTACCCAATGAAGTTTTGAATGAATTTTATGTGTAATTGGTCATAGTGATAATCTGTTCCTCTAAGGCAAGTCACAAAGAGCCTAGGCACTGTTTTTCCCTCTTCCTGTAAGCTTAATTTTCAATGATAATTATTATTTGGTCAGTGGAAACAGCCACAGTTCTTCTCTTAGACTCTGGTTCTTCAAAACTCTTTGCTGATACTTGAGGTAGTTGTCCAGAAAATACACGCATACTTCTAACACTCTGTTGACATTTACTTTACTCTGTTGATGCAGCTCAGTGCTTTCTGGTGGATAGGACCACGAATATAGAGTTTTAGAGCATTTTATATGACCTTTTAATAAAAAGTGAGATGTGCAATAACCAGCAATCATTCACAGCTGCCAAAAATGGCATGCAGGACGCCTTCACCTTCACTGACAGCCACAGTCAGTCTCAACTACTTGATATTAGCTAAAACAAATTTCTATTCTGTTGTGTTATTAGAAAAAAAGATGGGTTGTATTATGAAAATATAGGTAAAATTTTGAAATGGATTACTTCCTGGGAAGTAAAAATAGTTGGACTTTTTTCCCTCAGAGTCGAAACTACTTGTAGAATAAGGAAACTGTTGGGTGAAGAAAACTAGCCCTTTCAAGCCCCTGGGTCCCATCTGAGTAATGCCTTTAAACAGGTAAGAAGGGGTATATATTCAACAGTGTTTTCTTTTATTTTTTTAAATTGATGGGTGTACTTTAATTGACTTACATGAAAAAAAGGGTTTTATGGACTCAGGTTATATATAAAATATTCATTTTAAGAGAATAACATGAATTCTTTATGATGATAGATGAATAATTTTGAAAAATACTGTCATTAATAAAATGTGACCCTTTGATATAAAACTGTAAGGTGATCAGCTTACTTCTAGGAAGTAACCAACCCCTTGGAATACTCTGACTATTTGGTGATATTTATATATTTAAGGAGCTCTTGCTCTCTAGTGCTGTCCAATTACTTTCTGGTGAAAAAATAATTTCAATAACTCATAATATTCATAATATGTACTAGTCCAGTGTTAATGTTATCATTGCCGGTCCAAAGAATGAATACATCAAATAGCAGTAACAATCTAAAGTAAAATAAAACTTAGGCACATACGATATATTGTTTTCCCTTTATTATTTCTGAACATCATTTCTTTCTAAAGGACCTTGCTATATGTTTAGAATGTATTCTGGAAATGATATTGGGGAAGTAGTTCCAGTTAGAGAAAATGATATGAATAAATATAGAGAAGTGGGGAATATTAGTGGGAATAAAGAGAAGGAATTGGTGAAAGAAAATGCTAGATTAGGTGTTTAGGATCAGACCATAATGAGATTTCAGCATCGTGCTAAGGGGTTTGGAAATACCTTGTAGGGGAGTGGGTAAAGTGTTTCTGGAAGGGTCTAGATAGTAAATATTATAGGCTTTGCAAGCCATATGGTCTCTGTTGCAACTACTCAACTTTGCCACTGTAGTGCCAAAGCAACCATGGAAAATCCGTGAACAAATGAACGTGGCTGTGTTCCAATAAAACTGCATTTAGGAAAACAGGTAGGCAAGATTTGCCCTGCAGACTGTAATTTGCTGACCTCTGCTCTAAAGAATAGGGAGCCAACAGATGGCTTTTTAAGCAAAGAAGAGGGGTAATTAAACTAAAGGTTGAACTGGGGCAGGAGAAGAGAGAAGGAAGGGGAGGGATAGATTAGATAGAACCTTTGAAATAGAGCTGATACATTTCGTGAAAAATTCAAGGTAAATTCAAGAAGTGGGCTTTCCTATTCTTGAAAATGGATGAAACAGTAGATAATGATGGAATCAAGGTCACTAAAATCTTGGCAGGCTGGCATGGTAGATCACATATAGGTAATATAAATTTAATAGAGGTGAATGTAAGATCCTGTATGGGAAGAGTTTGAAATGGTTTATTTAACAATATTATGTGTGAAAATGATTTGGAGATTGTAGTTGACTGCAAGCTCAATTGTGAGTTGACAGTTTAAGGAGGCAACATGAAAAAGGAAAAGGGTTCTGAGATTACCTCAGAAGAATCCTTGGAATTACAAGAACTAAAAGCATTTATTCTATCTGATCTTCACGATAACTTCTGAACAATAAAGCCATGTATTTTTCTCTTTATAGAGAAGTGATTTTGAGGAATCCAGGGCTAAGTTTCTTACAAGAGGGCCTCCAGTTGAATTGAGCATATTTTCTCTTCATTTCCCAATATTTTACACCGAAGTGATTCTGACATAGAGTCTACTATTATTTGAGTGTTAATGCTAGAGCCATGAGAGTTAGCTAGGATGGCTAATAACATCTATAACAACCTTACATACATACATGTATGTATAATATATACACGCATAATATTTAAAGGAACAGATTTAGATTAGACAACATTGTACAAAAGAAGTACACATCTCGTTTGAATGGATTTTTTGACTTTGCATGCATGACCCCTATGCTTATTACAAATATATTCAGAATTAGGCAACTTGTCCTTTATGTGATTGAAAACATATGTTTTACACAATTTTTTATTGCTTCTATGTACTTAGCTTTTAACCTAGGAAAAAGAAATGTGTAAATAGTTTAAATGATTCCTCTTGGAGAACAGGTTTGTACAGAGTAGAGTAGACTGGTAGCCCCAGGTGATGACTCTTGCCCTTCCTTGGAACTTTTATACCTTTCGGTTGCTTTATTTTTCTTGTTATAAAATTAATAAGGCTGATCAATGCTCATCGTACCATAAGGGAATGCCTTTGATCTTACATATTCTTTTATAGAAGTAATACACATATCCAGAATAATTTGGTAAGACAGTTTTTGAGAAGACCAGTAATAAAATGTTTATTCCATATTATTAGATTTACAGTGCTAAATACACAGCATTTTTACATGAAGGTGGAATTAGTAGTGTATGTTTCTGCAACCCAGATACCCATCAGGCTTAATCTGCTTTAAAGCCTTGTTGTAAACAATTTTAGGAAGTACTGTAATTTTTGTTGTATGTTGAATATTACTAATTACCTAATGTTCTTCTTCTAGCGTGATTGAAAACTTCATCACCTTACCTATATACACTAACTTCATTACCTATAGACACTAACTATTGAATTTGCATGTGCCTATTTTATTGTTAACTGATGCTAAAGTTTCTGTCCCCAGGTCTCTCATTGTGCTTTGTTATCGTTTTGCATAGCTTCCATAAGCCCTGAGTAATATTTTAATAATATTAAGTGATGTAACATAAATAGCAGTGTGTTGGCATGGGAATAGTTTTTTGATATCTCCATTTGATGGATATCAATCCTGATTACTCCTGATGGACCATTATCACCTAAGATTCTTGTCAAGGTTATTGCCATATTGATGCTTTCCTTCCAGAAAATATATTTGATTTTTTCAGGAGCAGTGTCCTCTTATTTAATCATTACTGTGTGTGGCTTTTGAAATAATTATCTCTTAAAATTATATGCTTGAAATGAAATTTTACCCACCCTAGATTTTTTCTGTTCCTCTTGACATTCTAATCTATCAATATTTTCTGTCATGTGTGTGGCCGAGAATGTGGGGTTTGGTTCAGAAATGCCAGTTCAGACCTGATTATTAATCAAGACATGGGTATGAAAAATAAAAAGAAGCTCATTCATTTGGGGAATAATTAATTTTAACCAAGTTTGCACTCTGGGACTTGAAACAGTTTCACCTCATCTTTACAAATGTTTAATGCAAAATCTCCAATACAAGTGAAGTGCCCTAGGTGATCTGTTGAATTTTTCTCCCTTTTTTGTCCATCACTCCTAGATCTTTTGTGTTCTGTTGCTCAGAATTTCTCCATCAATCTGAGGTGAATTATTTTATAGCATAAAGTCAATAAAGAAAATAAAGCCTACCATATGATTTTCATTCACTTTCTATGGAATGGAGTAAGGTAGCTAATTATCATAATTAATTTACATAGTTAAAAAATCTCAGTAACAAAACAGAACCCGAACAGGTGGTTTGTATTGAAGAAATAAAATAAGCGTTATTATTTTAGCCTAGGACAATTCTTTTTCTATTACACATGACTTAGATAGAATGAAGTAGACAGCTCACGCTGAGAAAACTGAAATGTAGAGAATGCAAGGGTTAAAACGCAGACAATACACCCAGGAGTGTCACAGGCATGGATCTCTGAAAATTACGATGAACCATCCAACTTGAATGAATAAAAAGCATGAGCTGGTCTGTTGTTTGCTTTCAGTTTTGAAAGTCATTTTATAAGTTGAGCATGCTAATGATTTCATATCTCTGATCACATTTATAAAGGCATTCATTTCTCTTATGTTAAATGTATTTATAAGGGTTTAGTGACAATTACTTTTAAGTAAATTTTATTTACTTTCTAAGTTTAATTAATTAACAAGAATATATTTTTTTCTCTTTTGAAGCACAGTTTTTGTAAAGTGAAAATATTTATGATTATGCTGGTAT
This sequence comes from Balaenoptera acutorostrata, assembly GCF_949987535.1. NCBI lineage: Eukaryota > Metazoa > Chordata > Mammalia > Artiodactyla > Balaenopteridae > Balaenoptera > Balaenoptera acutorostrata. The sequence goes on from NC_080081.1 coordinate 34,591,940, forward strand.
AGTCCTTAAGGTCACCTACTCATTTCCTTAGAGTCCTTGCGAATGACATCCACCTAAAGGCATCTCTCCTCATAATTTGACACTTAACCTGACATCTTTAGGTTTGAATTTGGGGAATTCCAATTTTGGGTTCTAAATATGGAAACGTTTCCAAATAGATATGATCATAGTTTTGTCAAGTATAAAAAAGTAAAGTAAAATCCGTTGTATTACCAAATAAAATGTTCTGAATACTGAAATTAAATCAAATGCTTTCTTTTTGTACTGGAGTAGATGTACTCCATGGGAAATTAGTGCTTTATGAAAGGCACTTCTTCCTATTTTTTCATTTAATTGACATAAAAGAGACAGTATGTATTCAGAAGCAGTCATTTTTGAGAATGCTGATACATTCGTATATTTTAACTGTAGAAGCGCTGGACATGGGCAGTGTTTTGCGTTAAATTCCACACCTGATCGCATGACTGTTGGAAGATTTCCAGAGTATGCTCTGAAAGGGACTGTTGCTTCCAAGTTGTGCCACTGAAATTAAGATCTACTCCCCAGAGAAGACAAGTGAATTCACACAGTATGCTTTATGCCCAATGAAAACAAGCTGATCTGGGTTACTACTTTGCTTAGAACTGTGAAAAGTACAATAACATGTACTTACAGCTGATTGAGTGAATTCTATTTGTACCTTAAGCATAGAATCGATGATTTACTATGTGGCTTTGTTTTAGATTCTTCTGACATGTTAAGATTCTCTGAAAAGCTAGTTAGTTATACTAACTCTATTCCAGAGCAACATTCTCTGGCCATTCCATTTTCAACTTTTTATTACACATGAAATAGGCTAATCATTGATAGCAAGATATTAATGTTAAAAAATCAACAAAAGTGTGTAGCCTACCTCTTTGTATTTTGCTTGCATCCATCAAACACATTTTAATAAAAAGAAATCATCAATGCCATACCATTAGCAAACAAGTAATAATCATTCAGACATGAAGAAGTATTCAAAGACTGGAATATTTTGGCGGTGAAGACAGGAGAAATAATAGAAATATGCACCAGGGCTGTTGGAATATCTTATAGGGAATATCTAGAAAATTAGATTAATCAAGGAGCAGACATTTGGAAGAAAGTTTGTGTGAATGCCTGACAAGTCTTGCTCTTTCCCTCATTTCAGATGTTGGCAGGGTAGCAGGCAGCTCCAAGGGAAATGTGCTCCTTTCATACTTGAGTAATTGATGAATTGTATGCAATATGCAAATGAGAATCCATAAATCTTATGAATGACAGCTTAATTTATGTGAGCCTTAATGAATGCAGGATTAGATTTTAATTAAATATCCTCAAAGGCACCCTGAGTAGTAGATTTTTTAGGCCTTGTTTTTTGAAAACTTGTTTCTCAAGCAATACATTTTACAAAAGCAGAAAACGAGGCAAAGGACTTAACCTATATTTTAGTAATAAATATTGTTTCATTTTCACATAGGAAACAGCAAATTCAACTGATAGCTCCTTAATAAAATATGTACAGATCTCTTTATTTTGTACACATTTCACTAAATTTGATTACTTTTAATTACTGTTGGTCTCTGATATCGTATGCTATTTTTAATTATAAGAAAGTTATTAAAACTTTACCAAAAAATACACTAGAGCTGAAGAGTTGTTTAATAAAAGATTGTATTAGATAGATAAACATTCAAAGTATCAAATCTAATTTGACTAAAATAAAGTCTTCCTAACCATTTTTTCTTTTTCAAAATTGCCTCTCTAGACAATATCTAATGAGATAAGATGATAAATAAGACTATTTCATACATGATATTTAATAAGGAGAATTGCATACTAAAATTAGACTGAAATGATGTATACTCCTGTGGAATAGTTATTTCCTTAATTCACTTTAATACCTTGAACTTAAATATAGGTTTTCCGTTGAATGTATATAAGATGACAAATATCATTTTACTTTTCTGTTAGGCATCTACTTTTTGAATTAGAATTTTCCTAATTTAGTTAGGTTAAAATGCACATATGATTTGGTGTTTAGAAATCCTAAACATTTGTTTCTTTCACTTCAAGTATTTTCTTGTTAAATTACATTGGGCTTACTTTTTAGTCCGCATTAGTTGTCCCAGCTAAATCAGTTTTAATCGCTGATATAAAAGTATTACTTTGAGTTTTTTCTTGGTAATGCTACAAGTGCCTATGTGAATATAAGTAGAAAAAATTGCACATTTTTCTCTCTTAAGTGAAACAAACTTATATAACTTCAAAATGTAGTTTATTAAACTTCCAGTTACAGGATGAATAAATTCTGGGGATCTCACGGACATCATGTTGACTATAGTTAACAGTACTGTAGTGTATGCTTGAAAATTGCTGAGAGTAGGTCTTCAATGTTCTCACCAGACGCACACAAGATGTGAGGTGTTGGATGTGTTAACTAACCTTACTGTGTCAATCATTTCACAATATACACATATATCAAGCCATTAAGTTGTACACCTCAAACATATACAATGCTATACATCAATAAAGCTGGGGAAAAATGCAGTTTGTTCACCTAATGTCTGTGTAGGTGTGTAGGTGTGAATTTCATTGAGAAGAATAGACGTTTAAATATGGTAGTCAGTCAGAGGCTTTTACTAGAGCTGAGCGTCCGAGGTGGAGGTATCTGGAAATGCCTTGAAATAGCATGCACAAGTTTTGGTATATAACCATGTGTTCATTTTACTGACTTGATGAGTATATAACCTTCCACAGGTTTTCAAAGGGATTCATTGTCTAAAAAAATAAGCTACTATAATGAACAAAATAACAGCAAATACAGAACTTACTGAAGCAAAGTATATCTATGTAAAACCAGACAAAAACATGTAATCCATGCCTTATAAACCATATAACTTTCTAAAGGATCAATCGTGTGTAAACATGCTTTCCTCAAGTCTTTCATTAGTAATTTCTTTTTAAACACAGTATGATTTATTTTCAGAACAGTATTTAAGTAAAATATCCTGCATTTTTGTTTTATTTTCCATGATTATTGCCATCTTAAATATTGTGGTGAATTAAGGAGCCCATTTCTCTAATAATTATCATCAATTCTATCTAATCTATTTATGCAAAGAACATCTACTGACCAAAGTTAAATTTATATGTGCAAATAAGATGACAAAATAGTTCTAGAGAAAATATTTAAAAGTATTTTAGAAAACAACAAAATTTAACTGACTTTAAATTTGCTGTAAAGTTATATTTTACATATGTAATTTTTTTTTTATATAGTTTTTTTTTTTTTGGCTTTGGGTTTTTCTTTTTTTTTTAACCCCACATTTGTTTATTTATTTATTTTTTATTTTGGCTGTGTTGGGTCTTCGTTTCTGTGCGAGGGCTTTCTCTAGTTGCGGCGAGCGGGGGCCACTCTTCATCGCGGTGCGCGGGCCTCTCACTATCGCGGCCTCTCTTGTTGCAGAGCACAGGCTCCAGACGCGCAGGCTCAGTAGTTGTGGCTCACGGGCCTAGTTGCTCCGCGGCATGTGGGATCTTCCCAGACCAGGGCTCAAACCCGTGTCTCTTGCATTGACAGACAGACTCTCAACCACTGCGCCACCAGGGAAGCCCTACATATGTAATTTAATGTAAATGTAGAGTTGCAAATTGTTACATGTTACTAAATTTGGATGTTCAGTTTTCATTTCAGTCTGTCATTTTACATATATATTATATACATATTACATAGTTTATACAGTTTGGTCAGCTATATTGTGATTGTGCCACTCCCTTTCCTTAAAGTTAATAAGCAAAGGTAAGATAACACAGTGGACTAAAAGAAGGAACGAACTTACACTTGAATGAAATTAGGGTTTCTAAGATGAGTTTTAAAATTAGAATTTCATATTCAAGTCAGTTCACATTTATTTTCTCTCTCTCTTTCATTTTCTTTGTTGAAACTCAACTGAATCTGTGGCTTCATTTTCTTAAAGACTCCATTGCTCAAAACAGTTAAAGCTGTAGCAATAAAAATACATGTTTTTTGGAGATAACCCTCTTATTATGGTTTTGATGAGACTTGTTTTGCTGGAAATTTTTCAAAGCTTTTTTGCTATACTAATTTCATTTCCAAAGCAGTTATTTTCAAAATTTTGGTTTTTAAATACTTTTAACAGGTTTGGTTTGACTAAGAGATAAGTTATAACCCACACAGACTGCATATATTTTTGCCTGTCATGGCATTCTTTGCCAATTATAATATCCCTTGCTTAGAGATATTTGCATTTGCAGTTGGGATTGTTGGAGAAAATTGTTTTTTCGTAAATCCAGAAGTTATAGTTAGTTGTGATTGACCTTTATTATAACATTAAGATTCATTGATGAAGAAATATTTATAAGATGAGTAATTTAGACTGTCAATTTTTTGGAAACTTTTATTCCTCTAATGTGGTCTTTATTGGAGCTAATTGGAACTTTCTTTCAAAATCAAAATGGCCATAAATCATACAGAATTTTAGTTGCTAGTTCCTTTACTATTTTTTCTCTGTTTAAAACTCTAGGCATAATGTAGTTAGTTTCACTTATTATTAAAGCTAAGATAAATTTCCTATGTGTTGTTAGATATAAATAATTAATACTTGATTCAGCTGACTTTGAAATGATTCATCTACTTTGCAGTGTGTGAAAGTAGGAAAAATTTAGAAATGGAAGTATATAATGTCTATGCAGCATTTCAAGAGAGCCTCCAACTCATTTTGAACAACAGGTTACAGAGGAGGTCTCAGGTAAATTTTGATGATTTCAAGCTTTTGTGTTGGTCAGTTGGAGTAATTTAGTAATTTGAATTGGCACGCATCAAATATATTAATCACTGTAAATGCAATTATGTTGGTTTATACATAAAAAGATAATTTAGCAGAGATTATTTGCCTAGTTGAGGATCACCAGCTGGAGCTGTCCAAGTATAGAAAACTGTTTTCAATACATTTTTGGAGAAGGTTTTCAAATTACTTTTCACTTGAACTAAAGGGGATAAATACAGTCATAAACCCCTTAGAAGTTCTTATGATATACATCTTTTTATATTTGCCGCCCTTACTTTGAAAATTAAAATGTTTGAAATAGTTCCCATTAGATAGGAATTCATATTTCTGCTTTTCTTAGGTCCAAGTGAATGCCTGCAAATTGTTTTCAATACTGAAAAAACTATTCAGTCTATTTGAAGAATTTTTGCTCTACCCATCAAAATATTCTGAAAGGAAAGTGAAAACAAAAATGCAAAATAATAATCTGTCACTTAAATTGTTAATAGAAGAGGACTGATATGGGATTAGAAAATTAGTTTTAAACAAATACACCTTAGTAAATCAGAGTCTGTCAGCCATATTTTAAAAAGAGCAATCAATATTTGAATCTTCTGTTTGGTAATGATTACAACCAAATTTAGTTATTGTGTCAAATGCAAGTGAACATCAAAAGAACTCTGCAAAATTACTGCTCAGATACCTATTTATCTGTGCTGTCGGAACTTGTAAAATATCTTAAAACATGACAGCAAATATTTGGGGTACCAAGTTTACTAAGATACATCTTAGTAGCTTTCATTTTGTTTAAGATAGATAAATGTACAGCTATTCTCCAATTTTGACACCATAATCTATGGGAAAAGATTAAAACAAACCTGGAAACTCCTAGCACATTCTGCTCCTGCCATTTATAGAAGTATTCAGATGGTCCTGTGGCACTGCTTCACAAAATCTCCAAATAACCATTATTCCATCACCAACCCCAGATCCCAAGTATTGAGGGAGGGACGATCAGAGCTCTCCCACTTATCCTCTGCCCATACACCCACATTCAACCTACTTACCTGGAGAAAACCAAGAATAGTAGATTTAAACCCCATTGTTTGGATGCAGATACTGAGCCCAGAAACTTTTGGATCATACTAACAAGCAAAGGCAGAAACCTCTAACTCTTGACTCAAAATCCAAACCTCTTTCCTCATCTTGTGAAACTGACTGATGTATTATGACTGAGTTTTCAGTTCTTCATCAACATATTTAGAACTCTTATTACTAGGGAGGTGAAATAATAAATGAGAAAATGGTGTATATCTGCTTTGGAATCATTTTAAATGAATAAAAACTACATTGATATAAGCCACACTCACTACAATGATATTTGTCACATGTTATTATCTAGGCATACCCCTCTTTCAATTTTCAACCAAATTTCAACCCATTTCCTATCAAGAAAGCTATTAAATAATTGTTTTCATGTTCAGTATGATTTAGTCACAAGAGACTGCAATTAGAAATCCACTGGAATTTCACATGTAAGGGACCCCATCTCACAGTCATTGAAAGGAAATGCCATTTTATGAATTATTTTTTAAAATAAAGAAACAAGCAATCCTATGTTTCTATCCAAAGATATGAAATCTCATAGGAAATCTGCATTTGTTATCAGTCTCAGGAAGCTTCAAGGTGGGGGAATCTAGTGTTATGAGGAGAAAGCAAAAATATATGGAACTTAAAATCATCAAGAATGTCACTAAGAAAAGCAAAAGGAAGATGATTTCCTCATTTTATCCTGTGTTACTATACATAATATAGAAACTTGTTTATAGCAAATGGCATATGCTGGCTGCATACTGCTAAGGAATATTCCCTTCTAATAAAATATATAAATTACTCAGAATAATAACTTATATACTGGAATAAAGGTAACTTAAAGGTATAAACTTATAATTGCCTAAGAGCATAGTTTCTAATTTTATCCTTATAATAAATATCATTATAATAGATACACTATTCAAAGGAATTATTAAAGCATTCAGACATATACTCATAACTTTAAGTGTCTATATTAGACCCCTTAAGAAGTAAAATGCTTTAATACACTGTTAAGAATTTTCATCTAAAATCTTTTATATGGACATTATATATTTTTTCCAACAAAATTTTAGGGAACGAAAAATACTCATAGAATTTCTGAATTGTTTTATGATATTACAAAATAAATAACAAGATAAGTTAAAAAAAAAATCATTGGGACTTCCCTGGTGGTGCAGTGGTTAAGAATCCGCCTGCCAATGCAGGGGACACAGGTTCGATCCCTGGTCCAGGAGGATCCCACATGCCACGGAGCAACTAAGCCCGTGTGCCACAGCTACTGAGCCTGCACTCTAGAGCTCGCGTGCCACAACTTCTGAGCCCATGCACCACAACTACTGAAGCCCACGTGCTCTAGGGCCTGTGCTCTGCAACAAGAGAAGCCACCGCAATGAGAAGCCCGCACAATGCAATGAAGAGTAGCCCCTGCTTGCCGCAACTAGAGAAAGCCCATGTGCAGCTATGAAGACCCAACGCAGCCAAAAATATATATATATATAGATATATATAATAATTCATTGCACTGCAAATTTAGTGAAACAAAATTGGGAGAAAATAAGGACTAGTTTTTTTTTTAATCTTCAAAGGACTAGGTGATTATTTTTGTTCTCTTTGAGATAGTGGCTGAAAATGAAAAATTGAGATTGACCCTTAATTGTAACATTGCTATCAGAAGCCTCTAACATCAAGCTGATTTTAATGTATACAAAGTCATATAATTATAAAATTTGGAATACCCCTAGTTACCAAATGAATAAAAGTGGCATTTAAGTGTTTGGCCCTTTAATCCAGAGCCCTTAGTAGATGAAAATATGTTCATCTTTTACCTCCCCTAGTGATAATTATAATTGTATTGTTGGCTCACATTTCTTGACTCTTGTGTAATTTAGCTCTGTCAGCATTAATCTCTTGGCTGTTCACATCAGTGGAACTAAATGTCTGCTTAATATTATGTAGGTTAGATGGTTGTCATCCTAGTTGGGGAAAAGCAATGAAAGAATTTACCGTGGTATTAATCAAATGTATTATAAGGGCACCGGGCATAATATCTGAACATTTATACTACAGTGAAATCAGATTTTATCACTTGCGTGTTTGGAAATAGAATTTTACTTTCTTCATGTAGAGGATCAGTGATGGATTTGTTTCTTAAATATCCATAGGTTACTTTTCCTTATTTTTCCAACCAGTGTTATTATTGTTTACTGTACAGTATTTATAACAGGAAATAGCAGAGGATCATCAAGAGAGATGCTTTTTATAAAGCAGATTTACATTTTCCTTTCAGTATCTGATCACAGTTATATTTATCTGGGGGTAGGAACATTCTGACAGGTATGGGGGGGAACTGCTTTATATAAAGTCACTACTGCAGGAAAATGAACCTTTTGGTAAAGACATCTTAGTTTGAAATGATAAGTAAAGTACAGAGAACATAACTATGTGCTATTATGTTATCATTTTATTACCTTTATGTTGATCTTGATCTTTTATATGGATAGCAAAGCATTGGCAAAGGAAGACTAAATAGAGACATTTGTATAATACATCTTCGGCTGCAGTGTAATCCTTACATCGAGGACTAGTTAGCAAGCAAAGGATTCATATTTCATTAAAATACAAAGAGTATTCTTTATAGAATCTGAAAACTTAAACACTGTAGAGTGCTTTGGAATTTTAAATGAATGGTTTCCATTTATATTACATTTTAATTTACTTAGTCAAACACATTTGTTAAACATGATTATGAGCTGAGCCTTGAACCAGACATAATGGCTGAAAATAGGGCAGCAACGTGTGTCTTTTGCCTGAGAGACAGAAGAGATCATATTTGGAGAATGGAAAAGGATGCTGTTCAGAGGAAAAGATTTACGACTTAATAAGACAGCAGGCAAATAAATATTATTGATAGGTCGGTAGGAACCCAAACTTCTTATACTGCCAAGCTCTCAGAGTTCATCTCTTTCCTTTCTCTCCCTTACAAGCTGAAATCCAGCCATACTGACTTTCCTTTGTTTTCCTGATCAGAACAAAGTTGTTAGGTTCTTTGTACTGGCTATCCATTTGCCTGGAACTCTTCCCTCTTTTATTCCATAGCTGGTAGCTTCTTAATACTTAAGCCTCACCTTCTTAGAGAAGAAGTCTTCCTTGCCCTACTAATCTAAAGGCACCATTTTCATAGTCTATTCATCGATTTATTTTTGTCTTTCTCTGCCCAGAACTTTCCCTGGTAGGTACTGGGTTGACCAAGAAGTTCGTTCAGGTTTTTCCATAACATCTTATAGAAAAACCTGAATGAACTTTTTGGCCAGCCCATACACTTTCAATAAATGTTGAATGAATGACAAAACAGCAAAGATAAATACAGGAATAAAGGTGGAAACAGTCATTATAGTTCAGTGAGGCTTCAAGGGGCAGTTACTTTTTAAATCCAATTTTGATGGAAGAAGAGATGGTAACTCCTCTCTCACCCAACCGGAAAAATATTGATAATGACATAATACATACAAAGCATGGAGGCTGTGAGGACAGTGTAGACAATATCAGGCAGTCTTGACTTCTGGAAGAGAATCTATGCATTTAACTCCAGCACAACAAATAATTTTAATGTGTCTGTTACATATGCATGAAATTGTAACATGAATACAAATGTAATTAGTTGGTGAGAATTTGGGCTAAGAAGTTGGTCAAGGGGCCAAAAAGCCAAAAGAAGAGGCTTGGAGATGCTACGGTAAGATAAAGGAGCTGTGGTATTCCTTGAGCAACAAATCCTATGAAGAAATAAGCCATTCTCATATTAGGTCAAAGGCAGCCTTTCAAAGGTGGCCTGCAAAGGTTTCATTTATTTTTCTTCTTGAAAAGTAGCACCAGAGGTTGCATTTACACAGAAGAAGGAGCCTCTTTTAAATGCAAATAATCATAATTTAAGCTTTTAACCTTAATTATCAGTTAAATTCTCGCAGGGTTTAGTTGACTGTTGAAAGCAAGATACTAAAAACTGTGGATGACCGAGGTGATGGGTTTAAATATCAATGGGAGGAGTAAGAGCAGCTAAGAAAGAAAGGTCCACTGAAAGTGGAGACATAGGAGCTTCCCTGGTGGCGCAGTGGTTGAGAATCTGCCTGCCAATGCAGGGGACACGGGTTCAAGCCCTGGTCTGGGAAGATCCCACATGCCGCGGAGCAGCTCGGCCCCTGAGCCACAACTACTGAGCCTGCGCGTCTGGAGCCTGTGCTCCGCAGCGGGAGAGGCCGCGATAGTGAGAGGCCCGCGCACCGCGATGAAGAGTGGCCTCCGCTCTCCGCAACTGGAGAAAGCCCTCGCACAGAAACGAAGACCCAACACAGCCAAAAAAAAGTGGAGACGTGAGAACTGCCAAGTTATAATTTTCCGGAAGCTTGCTTTGCTATTACTCAAAATCATCTTGCCCGATGATCTTTATTTGAAAAGTAGTGGGTAAGATAGATAGTACTTGGGAGATGTTGACAGAGGAACCAGTTATTAGGAAATAAGCGTCTACTTAATGAAATAGCAAATGAAATGAAAAAGAAACGGTATCTTTGAATACATGACTAACTGGACTTGGGATGGAGAGTGTGTTACAGTCATGGGAATCATTGATTTTCAGATTAGAAAGAGGCCTCAGCAGTGAGTGAGCTAAAACCTGTACCAAATGCCAGTTGTCTGTTTTACAGTATCCCTGATAATTTGAATAAGTGGTCCAACTTCTGCTTGACGTCTGAAGGGACAAGGATCTCAGAAGAAGATAATTTTTGCCTCTATCTCTCTCTCAACAGGCCCTTCCTATGTTTGGCCGAAATACTCTTCCCCTTTATCTTTGAGCTCAGACATAAAAGGAATGAATTTAATCTGTCTTTTATTTGGTTACCTTATATTAAATGTTGTAAGGTTCCTATTATGTTCTAATCTCCTTTCAAAGCTTTTATTTTTCATGTGGACCATACCATCTCCTTTTTTAAAAATTTATTTATTTTTTATTTTTGGCTGCATCGGGTCTTCGTTGCTGTGCGCGGGCTTTCTCTAGTTGCAGCGAGCAGGGGCTACTCTTTGTTTCGGTGCGCAGGTTTCTCATTGTAGTGGCTTCTCTTGTTGCAGAGCATGGGCTCTAGGCGCGTGGACTTCAGTAGTTGTGGTGCGGGGGCTCAGTACTTGTGGCTCACGGGCTCTAGAGCTCAGGCTCAGTAGTTGTGGCACACGGGCTTAGTTGCTCTGTGGCACGTGGGATCTTCCTAGACCAGGGCTCGAACCGTCGTCCCCTGCATTGGCTGGCGGATTTTTAACCACTGCGCCACCAGGGAAGCCCCCATATCTTCTCTTTCCTCTTCTTTTGTTCTGAATTTTGAACCCTTCAAACCTGTATTTATTCTTTTCTGGTATATGCTAAGTGATCAATGATTTTTTTTCAAACATCAGGATTCAACAGCCCTGAATAGCAGCAGACAAGGTCAGAATGGCTTACCCTCTCTAGTTCTGGTTACTCTAATTAACACTCATTGTCACACTTGATTTCTGGGATTTTTTTTTTTTTATTTCTTTGAATTATTAATTCCTTATATTTTTAGCTGAAGAAAGGAAAGGGATGTTAGTCTCATCTAAACATCTGAGATTTGAGTGGAAATAATGAGCCTAATGATTCATATGGCAAGTGTCAAACGTAACTGTACATCCAATGGGATATAGCAAAGAATAGGCTATCATTGAATTCAGAAATGGTGGGAATCTGAAAGAAACTAGATTTTTTTTCCTTTGACTTTATATTTATCTTCCCCCAAAAGTTGTCATGAAATGCACAGTTTACATTATGAAAGAAAACTTAAATACTATTTAATGTAAAAACATTAAAAAGTATAAATGAGAAATAAATCTAAGAGATGGAGTTATACTTGAGCATGGACTAATAGAAATGAAATTTTATAATACTTGACCCTTTGTTTCTTACAAACTAAGTGCCAGAGATAGAAGCATGGAGTGTGTGTGTGTGTGTGCGTGTGTCGCGCGTGCACGCACGCACGTGCGCATGATTACATACTCAGGTCCTTGCAATATCTGAGAGACTGTATTTTCATTTCTGGTCATCACCTTAGCAAACTAATCAATGAGGCATGAACTGCTATCTGCAGTGAAAGAAATGAAAAATAAACCAGAGATAATCCCTCAGTTAAAAGGTTATTCTGTGTGATAAAAGCTATTTTGTTAATTTATTTACTTACTGGTACAGTGAGATAAAGTGAAAGTACAATTAGGGAATTCTCGTTGAAAGGATTTTAAAGGGCAATGATGACTTAATATTTTGTGTTATTTGATTGACACAAGAGTATTTTTAAACAAAAATTTTTTGTAGCACATAAAATTCTAAATTGTCTTGCTTTAGTTCATTGTGTATTTTAAATTTCATACATAATTACATAACATAATTGATTATTCAATAAAAATAATCCTTAGATGAATCCTAACATTTATTATATCTCTTAACTTAATGAAGGATGGTTATTTTTCAGAAAGGTGGTTCCTGTATTTTAATGTATCCTGGTAATTTAATATATAGTGTATAATTTTTTGAAATATTAATTTATTTCTTCTCCAGGTGATTTATCCTACAAATATAACTTTATTTTTCAGTTAGTTGCCAGACTGTGTTGAATTCTGGAGAAATATAAATAAGTAGAACATAGTTATTGCATTTAAAGGCTTCGTGTGCCTAGACAGAAATGATACATAAATTATTATACTGACTTGGTAAGTATTATGGATGTGGGTGGAAGCTGGTGAGCCACATGTACATGGGAGATTAGGGAAGGAATTGATGTAAACTGGCTCAGGGTTTCTCCCATGGACAATTGATGGAAAGGGCATTTTAGGCAGAAGGATTAGCATCTCCAAAGCAAGGATATATGAAAGTAATTAGGTACCAACTACAGACTGAGGGTGGGAAAGTTTTGAGAAATTATACTGGAAAGAAATTGAGATGTTAGATTTTAAAGTTAAAGGGTCTGGTATGCTATGATAAGAAATCTGGTGAGCTGTGGAAGATTTGCAGAATGCACTGAAGGTGCTGGAATGTTTTTTCTGTATAGATCACTTAGGTCAGTACACTACAGGGACACAAGGGAAAGGACTTGAGATAAGGCAGGAGCCATGTGAACGAAGAAAAGGGTGAATTAAGAAATATCATAGGTAGAATCAATAGAATCTGGTGACCATCGAATTGAGGAGTAGAAATTACACTAAAGGGGATAGAGGAATTGGGATCACCCCTGTATCTGGCTTTGGAAATTGGATACATTATGGTTTATTAACAGATATATGGAATACAATAGGTAATGTGATACAGGTTCAGGGTGAAAGATAAAAAGTTTACTTTTGACATACTGAATTTGAAGTGCTTGTGACATCTTCAGATGTCCAGTACACCAATGGAAAGACAGCTTTGGAACTCAAGAGAAAAGGGATTCCATATATATGTGTTAGCATACGGTATTTGTTTTTCTCTTTCTGACTTACTTCACTCTGTATGACAGACTCTAGGTCCATCCACCTCACTTAAAAGCTTTTGCACAGAAAAGGAAACCATAAACAAGACAAAAAGACAACCCTCAGAATGGGAGAAAATATTTGCAAATGAAGCAACTGACAAAGGATTAATCTCCAAAATTTACAAGCAGCTCATGCAGCTCAATATCAAAAAAACAAACAACCCAATCCAAAAATGGGTAGAAGACCTAAATAGACATTTCTCCAAAGAAGATATACAGATTGCCAACAAACACATGAAAGGATGCTCAACATCACTGATCATTAGAGAAATTCAGATCAAAACTACAATGAGGTATCACTTCACACCAGTCAGAATGGCCATCATCAAAAAATCTACAAACAATAAATGCTGGAGAGGGTGTGAAGAAAAGGGAACCCTCTTGCACTGTTGGTGGGAACGTAAATTGATACAGCTACTATGAAGAACAGTATGGAAGTTCCTTAAAAAACTAAAAATAGAACTACCATACGACCGAGCAATCCCAGTACTGGGCATATACCCTGAGAAAAACATAATTCAAAAAGACTCACATGCCACAATGTTCATTGCAGCTCTATTTACAATAGCTAGGACATGGAAGCAACCTAAGTGTCCATCGACAGATGAATGGATAAAGAAGATGTGGCACATATATATGGAATCTAAAAAAAAAAAAAATCGTTCTGAAGAAGCTAGGGGCAGGACAGGAATAAAGACGCAGACGTAGAGAATGGGCTTGAGTACCTGGGGAGGGGGAAGGGTAAGCTGGGACAAAGTGAGAGAGTGGCATGGACATACATACACTACCAAATGTAAAATAGATAGCTAGTGGGAAGCAGCCACATAGCATAGGGAGATCAGCTCCGTGCTTTGCGACCACCTAGAGGGGGCGGGATAGGGAGGGTGGGAGGGAGACGCAAGAGGGAGGGGATATGGGGATATATGTATACGTATAGCTGATTCACTTTGTTGTACAGCAGAAACGAACGCAACATTGTAAAGCAATTATACTCCAATAAAGATGTTAAAAAAAAAAGAAAACATTTCTAATTTTTTAGAAGTTTGTTTTAATCATTGATGAATTAGACATCAATTTCATTTTTAAGCTGATCTAGAAATTATTTTGGGGTATAAACTTTTCCATCTAAGAACTAGAATTTTGGTTACTTTTTCAGAAACAAGGGCCAAAGAAAGTTAATATTTAGAGCCCATTAATTCTCCTACTAAACTGAAAGTTACCTTTTTACTTGTCTAGTCTATTTGAGTTCCTTTTCTCACTGGAAAATACTCTTCATTTATATAATCCATATGCACTGATAGGTATTGACAGCTATTAAAATTCCTGTTTGATGTCTTTACTCAGTGAAATCAGGCAGGGAAGGAGGAAGAACAGTAGCATTAAAATAGAAATGGGATGAAGATAATGGCACAAATTGGGAAACTACATTTTTAGATTGGAAAAATGTACCCTTGGAAATCAGAGAATACACTGAGTTAGCTTTTCCTGTACTTTCACTGTTCACATTCTCCTTATTAGGCACCTTATGATATTATTACCTTCTTTGACTATTTTATTTCAGATTTTAAAATGTCATCTGCCACGGCATCGCTTGAACTTGTTAAGGAAGGGAAGATGTGGCTTCCAAAAGTTTAAGTGACTTGCCAAGGTCACACATCTAATAAGTGACAGCTTCCTTCTTCTGATTCATGGCCAAGTGACCTATTGTCACTATTATTCAGAGGCATCATGTTATGATGGGGTAAGCATAGGCTTTGAAATGAGAGATACATGGGTCTGACACAAAAATCTGAAATTCATGAGTCATGCTGTTGGACCAGTCAGCTCCAATTTCTTCATCTGAGAAGTAGAGATAATATCTGCCTTCTAGGACAGTTGGAATTTAAGTGAGATGAGATACCTTAGTCACCCCGGTACACAGTAGGTGTCCTGCCTATGTTAGCTTTCCTTCTTCATCAGTCAATTCAGTCTTAACTCCCTATGTTCTCAAACTGGGAGAAAGGAGGAGCAGTGAACCCACTATCAAGACCTTAAAAGTTAGGTCAGTTGTTAGGCCAGAAGTCCCCTTGCTTATTTCATTTTTTTGGCTCCATGGTCTTCTTTCCATCCTTTCTATTTTACAGGACACTTTTAAAATTTTAATCTCCCTTATTGGTGTCCTGTATATTTGTTACAAGTATTGATGACAGGCTTCTTAAAAACCAAGCTAGAATTAAACCTGATATTATTCGTATTACTATAAGGGGAGTTGGGTGAAAATATTAAACCTGTATTTTCATAAGGAATCTTATATATATTTAATAAATTGCAACACATATCTTATTGTCTGTATTTAGTCTGGCAGTCTCTACAATGTGTGTTACTATATGTAAACACATATACCTACACAACTGAATCTTGACTAATAATTGACTTACTTGAAGCAGTTAAAGTGTGAAAAAAATTGCTATTTTAAACATTGTTTTACTTTTCAAAATGCTATTATTCTGGGAAGTTGCATTTTAAGGACAGCTGTTTTTACAGTGCCTAATGCCCTGGATTTTCTGGAGTTGTCCCTATTTCTTCATTCAGTTAAAATTTTTTGAACTCCTCTTATATGTTGGGCACAATTCTGATTTCTTCTCATTGTTATGCTAAGACCTGTTGTTACTATAACCAAGATCTCATCCACATGATATACCACTACTATTGGACTCACTGAAACTGTTTCTATGAAAGTGTACAAAAAACCCATAGAGGATAATATTCAGGAGGAAATATATAACTGAGCATCTATTTAAGCAATGCAGTTAGAATTTGAAAGTAATTAATAATAGTTAATTTGTGGTATATATGCTATTTATTTTAAGCATCTATAAGACAATTTGAAAGGGTGTCAAGTAATGATGGAATAACATTATTATATCATCCTTACTATAATATTAGTTTTGTAATATTGTAGTTGAACATTAGGAGTTGAAAAAAGGCTGAACCTAAACTACTTCCATAATGCTTTTTTATGAATATTAGAAACTATATTTATCTCTTTATTTGTTCCTGGATATAGTCCCTTTTTAAAAAAACTTTGTTATGAAAGTGCAAATTTTTGAAAACTGGATTTAGAACAGAAATGCTAATACTCCTTTGACTAAAAGAGGTGAGAATGTTATTACTACCATTTAATTCATTATTTATCATGCTGCAGTTACAGAAATAACAAATACCTCAATTAGTAAATTTAAATAGCTTAATTGCCTATAGAAGAACATGAAAAAAATTTCTTAAGTGGCGTTACCTTTTAAAACAGGTTACTACAAGAATTTAGTAACATGAATTAAATGTAAGATCATCTAAATCTATGATCATTTAAATCATCAGCTCATGAATAATCGATCTAGGAGCTTTTATTTTTTGTGGCATTGGGCCTTATCTAGAAAAAAACTTTGGTATTGATATAATTATAAGACAACAATAATATATTTCTGTAGTTTACCATTTATTCCATGTTTTATGCACGTTCAGACTATTGAATTAATCTCCGAAACAATAAAAAGACATTCTTTACTAGAAATAGCCTGCTTTGCCTTGGCTTTGTGGCAAAATGACATTAGGGAACATACATGGTTGTTGAACCTGATTGCTTTAGCAGCCCTCGGGTTGATAGTATCAGGTTCCAGCTTGCCCTGCTGGGTCAACGTGGACCCAGGCCTTTAAAGAGAAAAGTTCAGGGAAAGTTCACTTCTATTGTTTTACCATGGTTACAAAACAGAGAGGGGGGAAAAAAAAAAGAAAAAGAAAAGAAGAAATCTTGGGTTTGTGACCTGTCGCTGCCATGAGTCCTTTTCTGTGTTCTTTGTGTTTTTGTCAATTAAATATTGCAACAGAGAAAATTAAAACTTAGAGGAATCTATAAAGAATACAAGCCAAAATATACTCTGTTATCACTCGTAGCTAACCCCCAGATATATTCCATGTCTGTTGGTGTCATTGCATCAAGTGTTTAGATTAGTTTAATTTCATTTAAAGCATTATTTCAATTTTTCCTCAGTAAGAAGTTTAAAATTTGTAAGGTTGTTATAGTAGGAAAGATTTGTTGATTTTAGAGGGCAGGGGGAATAACTTATTAAAAGTAATTTAACTTCGATTAAATTTGTTGAAATAAAGTGTTGTTTTAACTCGAAGAGGGGGATCATAATTTATTATTTTATTCTGGTTGTAAACTAAAGCAACATTTTCATTTAAAAGAATTTGTTTACCTTAAATGGTAAGGAGTTGTGATATGTAAGGGCCAGCATGACCTTGCTTGGAGCAAACTGAGTGTTTTTTGAATATAGGTAAAAATTCAAACAAATTCAAAATCCTAAGTTTAGGCTATATTTGCAAATTGTGGAAATTTTGTTCTAAAAATATTTACTAAAAGTGTTAGTTGTGAGGAAGGTCAATGCCATCTAGTTTACTACACATTTTGTTCTGTGAGCCTATAAAATATTATGATTAAAGCAATACAGTTGGAGCAGTTATTTTATTTAAAAAATGATATTTTTAATGATACCCATATTGTAGGATGTTATCTGTATAACCCAGACAGAATCACGGCTTGATGATATTTCAATCTAATTTTTGTCCACATTTTATTTTTTACTATGAATTTATGTTTTTTAAAAAGTTTTCAAATGGAAGTTCTAATGAAATGGCTTTTTTTCAGAAAGCATATGATTTATTTAAGAATACATTTTCAAATTATTAAATATATATACAGTTACATAGATATATTAGATATTTCTTTAAGTAACAATAGTATGAGTCACTTTAGAATTTTTATAGTCATACTTTAAAATACTGTTTTACTTTTTATTTGTTGTGCATGGTAATGCTTAGTTTCCAGAGGTGAGAATTCAGAGAGGGAGGTACATATTATAGAATCAAGATAACAGAGTAAGATGAATCTTTGTAACTTTTTAGCATGACACTATCTCTGTTATGTGCTCATTTGTTTATTGATCCTTTGCAGTTTTGATTAGCATAATTTATTTTCCTTGAAGTTATCTGTGCCAGACGTAGAACTGAGCTTTTTCATGATCTAGATGGATAGTAGTGAAGGAAAAGGGAGAGATTTAAGTATCTATTTAAATTAATCACAATGTAGAAAGCACCAAAAACATTTCTTCTATAAATTTTATCATATCATCTATATTATTCAAAAATAACATTTCTGCAACTCTTTGTATAAATGCCTGAACATATTTCCAGTAACACCCAGATATAACAAAATTTTAAATGGTCTCCATACTGCTTATTTTAGCATCTAAAAGATAGATTTTAAAAAACTAATTCTGACTGTATTTACAAATGATGATCTTAATCTGTGATCCACACATTTTCAATATGGTTTCTTCGTATGTTAAAATTGGAAAATATTTAATTTGTAGCATATAGC
This sequence comes from Balaenoptera acutorostrata, assembly GCF_949987535.1. Classification (NCBI taxonomy): domain Eukaryota; kingdom Metazoa; phylum Chordata; class Mammalia; order Artiodactyla; family Balaenopteridae; genus Balaenoptera; species Balaenoptera acutorostrata. The sequence goes on from NC_080081.1 coordinate 34,610,794, forward strand.
ATGTTTAACATTGCTGATTATCACTTCAGAATTAAAAAGACTGCTTGAATAGCTACATCAGGCAGCTGGTTGCAAGTAACTTACGACTTTTGAATTCAGAGGTCACCTAGTCCTTCACCTACCGTCAGACAGGACGTACCTCAGCGAGTCAGGATAAACTGCTGCCTCTGAGATGTTAGAAACCATCAAGAAAAGAGTCTACAGAGACTTTACCTGATAACCTATTCTAATGTTTAACTGCTCTAATGAGAGGAGGAAGTATTTTTTTCATATCTCATCCACGTACGTCCCTCCTGTTGCAGTTTAAGGGTTGATACTTTTTTTTAATGTTATTTTCCTGCTCTTTATTACTGTGTGTTCTGAATTTATTATTGGACAGATTTTCCCAGTGCATGAACTGTTAGAAATAAATCTCATGCATTTTCAAGAATCCAGCCTAGTATATGACCTAAACATATAATGCTTAACTTCAGTGGCCTTGAAACCATGTTTTCTTGCTCTTCAGAACCATTTTCTTCATAAATAAAGAGATATAATTGTTTACTTTTATCTAGAATAACAGTTTAGGGGAATTGCTTGATCCATTCCTGCTCCAGTGCAATGAACAACTGTAATACCAATTGGTTAAAAAACGTTTAAGTTTTCTATAATTTATCCCAGAAGTCAACTTTAAAGTTTCTTTCAAAGAGAAATTCTCCAAAGACTCTCAAGACCCAGTGCAATTTTTAAGTAAATTGTATGCTTTGCAGATATTCCACTGGATTCATTTATTCTATTTTTTCACATAAGAATCTATATGAAGAGTCAGGAAAGGAAATGTTGGATGTTTTTAAAGTATTCTGTCATGTGTTTTACTACCTGACAACCTTAAATTGATATTTATTCAAAACCACTTTTTGTCTTTTTAAAAATTCTATGTCTTTCAAATATGTGCAGTTCAAAAATTTAAATCCCTTAGTGTGGCTTAAGAGATACTTTTTGATTAGCTCTTGTTTACTTTAATATCCTTTTTTCTCATAACACTCCCATCCCAGTCATCAGATACAGCTTCATTCTCGCAGTCCAGATACAGGGCCCACAGAAGTTCTAGCTCTCACTCGTCTCTGGGAATTTCTGTGCTACTCTTCCAATCCCTTCCAATATTTCAATTTCCATGGCACTTTGTCTTTGAAATTTGGCAAAAATGGGAGGTCCTTGAGATGGATTCCATAAAGCAAAATGCAAGTTTTTAAGAGAAAATCAATTAATTAATTTATCTACACAGAATTATTGCAAGTTCAAGGATTATAGTCTCGTTGAAGTCAAGGGTTGTTATTTTCATTCTTTTCTATCCGCCTTTAGACACATGCGGTCTTGGACTGTATTATATTATCACATTTAAATACTATGATCACATTTAAATGAAAGATTTTCATGCAATTAAAGTGTCTGTTCAAATCTTTTGCTCATTTTCTAAAATGGAATCTTTCTGTCTTATTATTGAGTTGCAAGAATTCTTTATATATCCTGAATCCAAGTTCTATATCAGATACGTATTTAGTAAATGCATCTTTATAAATGTATTTGTATTTGTAAACACATATAATTTTCTCCCTGCTAAAAAGAAATAGATAAAATGTTTTATTACTCAAGGGCAAACTTTATATATTTTGGTGATCAATCAATGTTAAAAAACAATATCCATATGAGTAAAGTTTGGCTACGAATAAGTTTTAATCATTTAAAAAATATTCAAGAACCGTTAGAAAAATGGTTGACAAGATAGCAATCGTAAGCAACATTTTAAGATTATGTAGAAAAGAAGTTGATTAAAAAAAAACAATACTTGAAAGACATTAATTAGCTTGCTGATTTGAAGGCTTGCATAAGCGTTTTAGTCCAAAGTAAAATATTTAGTGTCTCTCTCCAGATCTGTATTTGGAAAAAGAGATTATATAGACTAAAGGGTCATTTTCTTTTTTTTTAGCAAATGGAAACCTCATTATTTATTTATTATTTATGGCTGTGTTGGGTCTTCGTTTCTGTGTGAGGGCTTCCTCTAGTTGCGGCAAGCGGGGGCCACTCTTCATCGCGGTGCGCGGGCCTCTCACTATCGCGGCCTCTCTTGTTGCGGAGCACAGGCTCCAGACGCGCAGGCTCAGTAATTGTGGCTCATGGGCCTAGTTGCTCCGCGGCATGTGGGATTTTCCCAGACCAGGGCTCGAACCCGTGTCCCCTGCATTGGCAGGCAGATTCTCAACCACTGTGCCACCAGTGAAGCCCCCAAAAGGGTCATTTTCGTAATTAATATGATCATACTCCTGTTTCAAAGGAATACGTTGAGAAGTGAAAAACAAAAAATCAACTGTTTTGACTCCACTGCATCAAGCTCACTTTTTTTTTTAAACACAATGACAATACTTCAACTGATGCCATTTACATTTCTTTTTTTAAAAAATTAATTAATTTATTTATTTTTGGCTTTGTTGGGTATTCGTTGCTGCGCGCGGGCTTCTCATTGCGGTGGCCTCTCTTGTTGCAGAGCACTGGCTGTAGGCACACGGGCTTCAGTAGTTGTGGCTCGCGGGCTCCAGAGCGCAGGCTCAGTAGCTGTGGCGCACAGGCTTAGTTGCTCTGCCGCATATGGGATCTTCCTGGACCAGGGATCGAACCCACATCCCCTGCATTAGCAGGCGGATTCTTAACCATTGCGCCACCAGGGAAGCCCCGTCAAGCTCATTTTAATATTAGTTTTTAATTTGACTTTATGGCATATCAATTGATTGATTTGGTGTTATAGGTAGAGGTATAGGAATAAACCATGCAGAAGAGATAGTTTGTATTTTGTATGCTTAATGAATCCTTGATCAGGATTTTGTTTCTGATGCTTCTTCATTTTTGGTTTTAGTGAAAATTGCTAATCCCTTGCTATAAAGCTTTAGGGGCCTCATTTATAGGTGATTAGTAACTTCTGAAAAAAAGAACTTATATTACTCTCCAAGTATATTATCATTTTTTTCCATTTCAGTGAGACTGGTGAAATTCTCTTATGTGCTCTCTTTCAAGAGTAAAAGACAAATAGTGGGTTCTGTTTATAAAACACTATGTGCCCTTGAATATTTGTTTGCATACCCATCTCTTCATTGCCACTTTCGTTGCCCTCTATAGCCTGTCATCATAGTTTATTTAGATTTCTTCATTATCTTCTAGCAAAGGTTCCACTTTCTAGTCTTTCTCCACAACTTCACATTTAGCACCAACTTACATTTCATTTCATTTCTTTGCTTCAAGTTGTCATATTTTTATAAATAAAATCTAGCCTTCTAGCTAGGCCTTTAAGGCCCTTGGAAATCTGATTACAAATTATTCTTTTAACTTCATCTTGCTTAGATATAAGAGCCTCATTATTATTCCTAAGCAAATTTTATTTCCTGACTTCGTTCTACATCTTTTCTCTGGAATTATTTGCCTCTCCTCATGTCCTTTCCAGATTCCAGTCCTTCCAGTGAATTCACCAAATCAAATATCAACTATTTCAGGAACTTTACAGTTACTCTGTTTCCTCAGTGTTCAACATCTGCCCTTGGCTGCCATACATACAGGCTCATATTCAAGACTAGCCCAGTGCAAAATGGAAATGTGGGACCCCTTATGATAAGAATTCAAGATGGTGACAACAGAGCCTTAAATTCAGTGCGAGAATCTCTCTTAAGCACAGGCCCAGTTTCATGCTCTGTTGACGCTTTCTCAAGAAATGCTTCCATAGCGTACAGTTTCCACCCTTACTGCCTATCACTTACCACATAATATTTGTGGTGTGTATGTGTATGTGTCTGTCACCCCTAGAGCTTGTGATTTCCATGAAGAAACACACCATGTCTTAATCTTCTCTGAAGTTCTATAACCTTATAAATGTCCTCACAGGAAGAAGAGGCTCACTAAACTGTACTGAATTCAATGTGAAGAAAACTGTGAAGAGAAAAGCATCCAAAGGTGTATTTCTCCAAGACTTACATATTAAATAATTTTGGGAAATAATAATCTCCCAAATATTTTGCAGAAAATTAAAATGAAAATCATGGTTTATCAATAAGATCTTTAAAACAATTTCGATAATCAAAGCAAACCTTTAATACTGAAGCAGATTCATTGTAAATATGAGAACTCAGTTTGAAATAGAGTGCAAAGAATCATTTTAGAATATACAGTTTTAAGTTGATTCTAATATGAACATGGATGCATTTTAACATTATTCAACATTATGTAGTACTTCAAGTAAGAATGCACATTTTATTCAGAAAAATAGAATAAAATTGTGTAGTGGAAGAAAATTACCATAAGCAAATAAAATTATTCTGAAAAAATATCTTGGCCAGTGAAATCATAAGGAAAACATCATAGTTCATGTTTGTGAAGGAACTAATTTTATTTCTATATCAAACCAGCATGTTAAAAGCATGGAAGATGTCCAAGTAATCATATAACATGTTTTTTTGCTAAATTTCAGATACTAAAAAAAGAAATAGCAAGCAAATTGAGAAATTATGTCTGTTTTGATCATTTCAAATTTGAATATTTGCAAATATGCTATCTTGTTGGGATTTTAATTAAGGAGATGTTATTTTTAAAAATGCAGTTTTGTCATTTGTAATACAAATACAAAATGCAAATATTTTGTCCAATAGATTTCAATCAATATTAACTTCATAAATTTAAGCAGAATTAATAATACATGTACAGCTAGTTTTTTTCCCCTTTCTGTTTTCCTTATGCTTTATAAAATCTCAGTGAAGATATACATAATAAAATGCCATTTAAAAATTCTGAAACGGTATATGGTTCTGTTCTGAGAGCTCTAATATTTATATTAGAAGATACTGTGAATATTTATATGTGTTGAAGCCAGATGGTAAGGTGATATCACTAGGTGATACTTATGATGAGGTTATGGTCACTAAATTTTTAATTGATGAGGAAAAAATGGTTTGTTTCCAACAAGAAAAAATTTAAAAAATAAATAAAAGATATTGTATGAGGGTAAAACAATAAAGGCATAAATTCAAGATTAGTTGTTAAGGGGGGTGGGCTATGGAGGCAGAGAATGATGGAGATAATTGAAAAGCACACTTAGAAAATTCTTATGAACTATATATAATAATTACTTACTGTTATAATGGAGATTTCATGGCCTTCTGAAAAGAGATGAGACAATATACTTGATTCTAAAAAAGAGCCATTTGATCTATGGATGGAAATGGCAGGTCTGAAGGGGACTTAACAGGAGAAATAACTTTTTCTAAGTCCTAGCTAATGATGGGATTGGAGAAGTTTCTTTAGTAGTTAACAAATTACCCATCCACCTATGCATTCATTTATAGGCTTGGGTTGTGTGAATTTGGTGAAGAATTCAAATTCACAGAAACAGTTTTTGAATAAATTCACTTTTAATGATGTTTAATGATACTTTAATGGTGATTTTTTAAACGTTGTTTAAACAATTGTCTCCCATACACTTTAGCCGCCCCTATCTACTCACTATAGGCAAATACTCATTTGAAAATAAGATAATTTCTTTAAATGAACCCCAGTGTCCCCAGAATTGTAGCCAATAACATTCTGGTCACTAAATAGTGCTGTAGAACCAATCTTTTTTTTTTTTTTTTTATTTCTGGACATGGACTTTATTCTTATTTCCAATGAGGATTCTTTGGATAAATAAAGGTCAAATCTCAACGTAAAATACCATTACTAGAATAAAATCAAGTCCGGGACTTAGGCCAATTTACCTTGACAATAATAACTGGATACTTAGTAGCTATTTGATAATTTTCAGTCCTGTCCTAGACCTGTCTTAATCACCATTGCTATTTGATAATTTTCGGTCTTGTCCTAGACCTGTCTTAATCACCATTATCTGCAAACACAATTGATCATTCTTTACATATGTGCTAGTAAATACAGGTTAGAGCTTTTTACCATACCACTATCATAAAAATATAACTATAAAATAATATTTTAATCAAAATTTATCAGATAATTTACTACATTGGATTTTAGAAACAAGGAAGCATACTTGTAATAAATATATTTTAATTTTTATTAAAGCCTGTTTATTTCTACCCTTCCTTATTTGAAAAGTGATTAAATGCCACCATTAACTAGGTTAAAAGTGAGTTTTTATTACTTTGTTTTAAACTCAGTAAAACATTTTGTCCTGTAATAACTTCATTTTAAGTCTCTATCCACCTCTTTCTCCTCATACTTGGACAGATTATTTTGGACCATTTGTCAGTAATCAAGTTGCAATCTTTAGTCAGTCAAGGTTTATCAGTACATCCAAATCTTAACATGTAGGCTCCACATAATTGGTACCATCATTCAAAATGCAACTTTTTCTCTTCTTCTCCTCCCTTAAGAATGAACCAAGAATTAGCTGCGGGGAGCAGATTTGCTCTGACTAGAGCCTGCTCTTATTCTTATGAAGATTCCTGACTCTACCCACAGGAATCAAAGACTTCGGGTTTCAGTATGTTTACTTCTGATGCATTATATCAGCAGTTGAGCTGTGTCCTATATATGCTCTCAACATTTTAAGTAGTTATAACAAATAACTATCGTATTTATGATGCATCTTGCATAGTCAGTCTTAACTGCTGCAACAAGCAACACCAAAATCTCAGCTGCTTCTGACAACAAACATTTATTTCTAGTTCACGATGGCATATGTCACATCTGCTTACATTCCCATGGCCATAGTAAGTCCTAGAGCCAAGACCAAAGTAAAAGGAGAGGAAAACCTTCTACATTGAAGAAGTGTATTTTTCTCACACACTTTTCCTCAGGGAAGCATAGCAAGGACAACGAGGGGACAGCTAACCAATAATAGCATGTATTAGTCAATGTGAATTTATTAAATGCCTACTATCCTTTGACTCTGCTAATATCCAGATGCCATACAAGTAGGAAAATTACTTAGAGTTCTGCTTTAGAATTGAATTTTTGAAAAGAGAACATTTTTAAAAAGTGAGAAAAACCTAACCAATTACTATTTTTAAACCTAGATTGAGATGGCAATAAATATGTTAGAATATAGGTTGTCAAACAGATATTTGAAAATCCAGTCATATATATTCTAAATTAGTTCCTGAATAAGAGTGGCAAGGCTCTTTAAAATGATTCTCATATAACCTCTTGGAATGTTATAGTCTAATAATTTTTTCTCTTGTGCAAAATTCGTGTGAATTGATTAAGTTGACTTCAGAAGGGATCTATTCTTTTCTCACTAATTTTAAAGAAGTAATTTATGGTTTAGTCCTTAAAATTAACTCTCCATTTGGAAGCATCATTTATGCTGCTGTCAGCACCACCTTTTCCTAAGATAATTATTATCATGTGTTTCAGGAAAGATGTTAGGATGTATTTCAATGCTTTTATTTTTTTAATCAGCATTGTTCCTTGTCTCAATAAATCTCTGCTATTATACAAGTTCAATGCTAACTTTTGCGTGACAGTATTTTCTGCTTCAATGTGGAGGAAAAATAAATTTAGAGTAATTGCTTTCAGAGGTTTATTGTTTTATAGGACTGTTGTAAGAAAATAAGATGCAAAGCATTTGTTAATGTTTGCTTGCTAAGCTATTGAAGGTAGATGTTTATATAAGCCCAGAATTATTTTCTTTCTTCCCTGGTTCATAGTACTCTAAGCTAATCAAGAATATAATTCATTGGTGGCAAACTTTTGGAAATGATTTTGCAAGAAATGTAGGTTTAAATACACTATATAATTTTCACTTCAGTTTACTACCCTAAAGTTGAAATTTATATGAAAATGATGTGCAATTTAGAGCCCTTTTAAATTGAGAACTTATTTCATATTTTTGAAAGTACTTTAAGTGTGAATAATTTGAGTGTTGCAGATACATTCCTTGTACCTTGCTTGATTTTTAAAACAGAATGTTGTAGCATGGGGTAGAATGGGGTGAACATGGGTATTTGCATAGCTTCATTCGTTCATGTGTTAAAAATGGTCTTTTGGTAAGAAGGAAGAGGAGGAAAAGGTTAAGGCAGAAACTAAAGCTTGCCTACTGTGTGCACAGGTACATGCATGCACATGTGTGTGTGTGTATGTGTGTGTATAAACATATATACTTATGTAATATGGAGTTGGCTGTGTTGCCAATGGCAGCTCTGAAGCCGGAGGGGTTAGATTGTGGAGCGGTATCATGGCACTTGGTCATCACATAGAAGATTAAATATTTCTGCAATGCTGTGGAGAGCAGTAAACCAGGAATTTAGGCTTCCATTCTCAAAACAACTATAAATTCAAACACTATGAAACAGCATGAAATTGAACAAACATTCACACCTCATTACAAAATCCGAGTTTTTCCTTATACTTCCTTTCTTTGGATTAATACACCATTCTGTTTCCCTACCTACACTTTATCATCTCACATAGGATCCATTCTGATTTTTATTTTCATCTTTCTACCTCACTGAAACCTTATTTCTTTTTATTTCTATTTCATTTTTGTAGTATGTGTCTTAAATTTCTTCTCCAAACCCTAGTTACTTCCTTAATTACCTCATATCAATTTGCCTTTCATTCTATCACTATTTCTCATTTCCTTTTGTATTTGATCTTTCTGGATTCTGTGCTTTGATGTTTAAGTGATTTCACATATATCTAAACCAAGAGTCATCAAATAGAAAATCTTTTGTAATAGGATATGGAGTGATATGCATCATTATATCCTGGGAAGACTAAGTGGTGAATAAAGTGGGATCATTTTGGGAAAACAACTGTGTCTAAAATTACAAATGTAATAATCATCTACTATTATACTGAATTATTAAATCTCAGATTTAAATATATGCCTACCTAAGACAATATCTTGATCATGTAGTAATTTAAAAAGCATCATATTTATTGGTTTCATATACATTCCTATATATATATAACCATATGTGGAGAAAAAAAAAACTACTTAAATGAATCTGTGTTTCTGTGAAATAACACTGCTGTCTTGCATGCCAGTTAAGAGCTTTTTGTGTGCACCCCATTTCTGCATGTATACATGTATCAGTCCTTCTTCAAGTTATTAATATCTCCTATGTGCTTAAAGATCAAGGGGAGACCTGGTAAAGGCTTATTAGCAAGTTTGATTTTAGATTTTAGGTCAAGGGCTGGTATTGTATTTTTAATGTATAATTCAGGAAAAGTTACTAGAAAATAATTCACTCAGTGAAAGTTAAAATTTAGGAGCCTTTAAATTAACTCCACTTAATTTAAAATTAATGGATTTTGCTTTTAACTTACTAAAAGGTTAATTTACTTTGAACTTCTCTTAACCAATTAAAAGGTAAGGTGGGGTGAGAGATGTGAAAAGTTTGGAAACCCCAACTTGCCTTAATTGTCATTATCAAATATAAAGTTTGCATTATGTACTCTAGTTCCACAGAGGGGGAAAAAGGAAAGGAACTCTTCCTTTCCAAATATTAGGATATTAGCATATCCACGCATACAGGGCTACTCCCGCTAGTGCCAGGGATCTCACCTACTCTATGGTACTTCCTTAAATGTAACTGTGTACATGAAGGCTGTTCATTTCTCATTATATGTTCCTGAACTTCCTCTCCGAACAGCAGGAATGCCTCCTAGTTTGCTGAGATCAGTTTTTTTCCTTGTCTTTTCTGTTTCCCTTTTCTCGATCCATTTGCCGTCCCCATTGGCTTCAGCATGTGTAGAGAATGACCGCATGTGTCCAGGCTGTGTGTGTGTGCATGCACACATGCACATGTGTGCTTTTCACAGAATCTTGGAGTCCATTAGTCTAGAAGGGCAGGCAAACAGGGACTAGAAAACATAACAGAAAAGGTACAATTAAAACTAAGACCATGAAATCAACTGTTTTCAGCATTACAATTTCAAGAATATAGCAAAAAAAAGAGAAGCATTGCTTTTAAGTTTTTGATGCTAATCAATGAACATTTTTTTTTAATTTATTTATTTATTTATTTATTTTTGGCTGTGTTGGGTCTTCGTTTCTGTGCGAGGGCTTTCTCTAGTTGCAGCAAGCGGGGGCCACTCTTCATCGCGGTGCGCGGGCCTCTCACTATCGCGGCCTCTCTTGTTGCGGAGCACAGGCTCCAGATGCGCAGGCTCAGTAGTTGTGGCTCACGGGCCTAGTTGCTCTGCGGCATGTGGGATCCTCCCAGACCAGGGCTCGAACCCGTGTCCCCTGCATTGGCAAGCAGACTCTCAACCACTGCGCCACCAGGGAAGCCCGAACATTTTTTTTTTTAACACAATTTTTATTAATTAATTTATTTTTATTTTTGGCTGTGTTGGGTCTTCGTTTCTGTGTGAGGGCTTCCTCTAGTTGCGGCAAGCGGGGGCCACTCTTCATCGCGGTGCGCGGGCCTCTCACTGTCGCAGCCTCTCTTTTTGTGGAGCACAGGCTCCAGACGCGCAGGCTCAGTAGTTGTGGCTCACGGACCTAGTTGCTCCGCGGCATGTGGGATCTTCCCAGACCAGGGCTTGAACCCGTGTCCCCTGCATTAGCAGGCAGATTCTCAACCACTGCGCCACCAGGGAAGCCCCAATCATTGAACATTTTGACATAAAGTGAGACTATAGCAATTTTATATATTTGACTGTAAAATTTGGTTGGGAGAGCTGATACAACTTTTGGCATTCTCTTCAAATATTTCTTCAAACCTCATCAAGAGTTTTGTGTGAAGGTTGAAAACAAGATAAATTCCTTGGTTGATTCAAAACATCTTCTATAGCAAAATTCTACCATTGTCTTTTTTCATCTTGTTCAGATTGATGTCTTACATACTAAGAGGCTCTCTGCTCATACACTCACCAGACACCCCTCCATTCAGAAAGGGTAAATCCTGTCAATTAAGCCAACAAAAAAAGAGTGTGAGGCATCTATACCAAAGAGGCCATATCTTGTAGGAAGATGTATTACTCATTCTTACCCAAACAGGGAGGCCTTGAGATTTAATAAAATTTATTGTTGAGGTCTAGAAGTCCTGTGTTTCAAAAACTGAAAAGCTAGTTTTCAGAAAAGTCAGGCTAAATGTGAAAGAAAAATGAAATGCAATTCAAAAATTGACCACTTCAAGGTGTAATTAAAGGTGAGAGCTTTTTAGTAGTTAGTAATCCTCATATCTTCATTCATTTTTTCAAATTTATTTTTGGCTGCATTGGGTCTTCGTTGCTGCGTGTGGGCTTTCTCTAGTTGTGGTAAGCAGGGGCTACTCTTCTTTGTGGTGCACGGGCTTCTCATTGCGGTGACTTCTCTTTTTGTGGAGCACGGGCTCTAGGTGCGCAGGCTTCAGTAGTCGTGTCACGCGGGCTCAGTAGCTGTGGCTTGAGGGCTCTAGAACGCAGGCTCAGCAGTGTGGTGCACAGGCTTAGTTGCTCTGCGGCATGTGGGATCTTCCTGGACCAGGGATTGAACCCGTGTCCCCTGTAATGGCAGGCGGATTCTTAACCACTGCGCCACCAGGGAAGTCCCTCTTTATTCATTTTTTATCATGTTTTTTTCCTTTAAATATTTGATATAATATTTTGTGATAAAAATGTTTCTTTGTATTTGCAGCTCCCCTTAATATGTAAGAGTTTTAGAAGCTGAACTTGTCCTAAGCTTTTCAACTTGTGGAAAGGAAATAGCCAAGTTATAAGTTCTAGGCAATAAAGTCTAGATGTTATGCTCCTAATATACAAGCAGTTTAAGGACCTATTTTTAATTATTTATTTTTACTTCATACTAATGCTTCTAAAATAAAATACTCTTCTCTATATATATGCAATTTTCTACTAACATATTCAGAGCAGTACATGTTTGTTTCTCCTGGTTTTTGAAAAGTAATTTTTCTTTTAATACCACTGAAGCCGTCTCTGGATTCTCTATTTCAGTGTTTTTCTGATTTAAAAAAAATGTTCATTGCCAAATATTTAGAAAATTTCAAGAAACAAGTAAGAAAGCAAAGATACGATCACATATAAGAAGAAAACCACTGATAGCATGTATAAAATATGATCATACTGTAGTCTAATTTGTTATAAAACATAAAAATCTACCATGGACGTGTTTCTGTATCCTTTTATCTAGCTTTCTAATACATAATTTTAATGACCTATTGGAATTTCAGTCTAGGATACATTGTAATTTATTCTACTCAACACATTTGTATGAACATCTAAGGTTTTATTCTTTTTTTTTTTTTTTTTAAAGGATTTTCTTATTTATTTATTTATTTATTTATTTTTGGCTGTGTTGGGTCTTCGGTTCGTGAGAGGGCTTTCTCCAGTTGCGGCAAGCGGGGGCCACTCTTCATCGCGGTGCGGGGACCGCTCTTCATCGCGGTGCGCGGGCCTTTCTCTATCGCGGCCCCTCCCGTCGCGGGGCACAGGCTCCAGACGCGCAGGCTCAGCAATTGTGGCTCACGGGCCCAGCCGCTCCGCGGCATGTGGGATCTTCCCAGACCAGGGCTCGAACCCGTGTCCCCCGCACTAGCAGGCAGACTCTCAACCACTGCGCCACCAGGGAAGCCCTAAGGTTTTATTCTTACATAGCCTCTGTCTCACATTACCTCAGGATGAATTCTTAGATTTGTCAGTTTGAAAGTATTGGGCTAAAAGTATTCATATTTTAAATTTTGATACATTAGACAAAATGGGCCTTGAGAAATATTATGCAATATACATACTTCTACTAGTATAGTGTCAGTATTTTTTTAGCTTTGCCAATGTGATGGACATAATTGATATTTTATGTTTGATTTGATCTTTAATTCCTTATTTACTAGTGAGGTTGTATATTTTTGTAAGTTAATTAACTAATTATTAGTTTTAATTATTTTTTTCTGTTCATATTTTTTGCCATTTAATATTGGATTCTTCATTGTTTATAAATTAAGCTCAAGAATCCTTTGCTTTTGATTTATATATTTTCCTATCTTGTTACTTATCTTCCAACCTTAGCTTTCCTAAATATGTTTTTAATTTCTGCACAGATAATTCTATCACTCTTTTTTTTTAATAGTTTCTAGCACTAATGCCATGCTTATAAAGTTCTATCTTATCTCAAGGATAGTTTTTGTTTTTTGCTTTTTTGCAATTTTTTCTGCAGTTGTTAAGCATGTAATTACTTAATCTACTTCTTTAAATGCATAAAATGCAAGTCTATCTGAACTTTTCAAATAACTAGCAAATTGTTCTGACACCATACTTTATGTAATATAGACTTCTAGTGGATTGAAATGTAATAATTTAGGACTTTTGTATATAACCATGTGTATGTAAGGTGGAATCTGTGAGAATAAAGTTTAATCCAAAGATGGTTTATTTTTGATGATGTAGAAGCATAGATTAAACCAAATGATTAGAAATGTACACTTTATTATGGAAGTGTGAAATAAATTTTCAAGTACATGTGCTAGATTTTTTAAACTAAATTCAGAAATGTGCATATTTAGAAGTGGGATACCTTGGTTGATGATTTCAAGAGCCACAGATTGCCATCAACTTAAAAATTTATGGAGTATTCTCTTTCCAACCACATCATTTTGAAGAGCGAAGACAGATTCAGAGCATTCAGTTAGAGGTAGGATAATGCAAAAAGGGCAATAACTCAGCAGCCTTCCACTTTATCATCATTATCAAATTGACACCATACAAAACACTCTGACATGCCATAGCCCCAGCCTCTCAGGCACTTAAATAGCTACTAAGGCAGTGTAGACTTCAATGGCCATAGATCAGCAATGAGCATCTGTTTTTTCCTCCATGCGCTCATTCATTCATTTTTTTTCGTTTAATAGATATTTATTGAGTCCTTACTTTGTGCCAGACACTCTTCCTATATTCTGGGAATACAGTGGTGAACAAAACACATTCAAATATCCTTGCCCACATAGAGCCTATCTGAACAGATATTATTAATAAATAAATAAGTATGTAGTATTCCTAAACAACACTCAGGCTAAAAAGACGTCAGGGTGCGGGAGGTGAACTATTAACTGAACCCAGTGCTATGTTATATGGGGGCTGGGGAAGGTGAGGCATAAAGATGTATTGCTGAAGAGCATTCTAGAAAGTAGCAATAGCAAGTGCAAAGGTATGGAGGCAAGCTTTCAAAATAGAAAATACATTTCAAAATAATAAATATATTTAGAGTTGTAGATGAGAAATACAGCTTGAAAGTGAATTTCAAAAATCACGTACAAATGGATATTTACTTCTGATGTAGATTTCTTCAGGGTAGAAACATTTTTATGATTAACATGGTGATTCGGAGTGGGCTGTGGCTCAGTCAGATGTGGTTCTGTTCATCTCAGTCCATGACCTAGTCAAGTTACTTATTCTCCCTCCCATAATCATTCCATCCATCTGTAAAAGGGACATAATGACAATATTTATCTGATAGAGTTATTGTGACGATGAAATCATATAATGCATGTCAGAGTGTTTAGCATAATGACAATCACATAGTAAATTCAGCAATTATTAGAAATAAAAATTTGGGGCATCATCAGAAAATCTACAAACAACAAATACTGGAGAGGGTGTGGAGAAAAAGGAATCTTCTTGCACTGTTGGTGGGAATGTAAATTGATACAGCCACTATGGAGCACAGTATGGAGGTTCCTTAAAAAACTAGAAATAGAATTACCATGTGACCCAGCAATCCCACTACTAGGCATATACCCAGAGAAAACCATAATTCAAAAAGACACATGCACCCCAATGTTCATTGTAGCACTATTTACCATAGCCAGGTCATGGAAGCAACCTAAATGCCCATCGACAGACGAATGGATAAAGAAGATGTGGTACATATATACAATGGACTATTATGCAGCCATAAAAAGGAACGAAATTGGGTCATTTACAGAGACGTGGATAGATCTAGAGACTGTCATACAGAGTGAAGCAAGTCAGAAAGAGAAAAACAAGTATCATATATTAACACATATATGTGGAATCTAGAAAAATTGTACAGATTAACTGTTTTGCAAGGCAGAAATAGAGACACAGATGTAGAGAACAAACGTATGGACACCAAGGAGGGAAAGTGAGGGGGGGTGGTGGTGGGATGAATTGGGATACTGGGATTGACGTATATGCACTAATATGTATAAAATAGATAACTAATAAGAACCTGCTGTATAAAAAAATTTTTAATTTCTTTCTTGACAATAGCAGCAAACTTAATTTTCACTCTAATCTCATGAAAATCTGCAAAATTGTGAGCCATTATACTTTGTGAACTATCACAAGTATGAATGTTATAATTAGATCATACATTTCCTTTCTTGAATGTCCCGTTTAGACACTCAATACTTGCCTTGCCTCTTACAACATGATCTGCACTTACCAAGCTTACCCACTCCTTTCGGTTGAGTTAGTTATCACTATTGGACACACACTATTAGCTGCCCACTATATGGGAAATGGGGGGGGGGGACAGTGGTGCTCAAAGGCCTTACAATACACCTGGGACTGTAAAACATGTAAGAAACATAATAAATCCATCAAAATGGCCTAGAAATACTGTGCAGATGGAGCATTCATTGAGGCCTTAGCCCACCCACCATTCCCCATGCTCTATGTACTTTTTTGCCTTGGAACCCTTGACCTTGCCATTCGAAAACCTTCAACACCTTCTTCTCACCTTATCTCCCTCAGTCAAAATCACACTCCTGTTTCAAGACTTAGCACAAATGCCACTTCTTTCTTTATATTATCTGAAAATTTATCCTCTTTAAAAATAATCACTTGAGACTTCGTGTCATAAAATAACTGCATATTTTACAAACAAGAAGCTTCTTTTTGAGAAAGTGTTGCATTTTTGTGTCCTTCTCTCTGTCATGGCATATATGATGGATCTTAACCACCCAGTGGCTACCCAGCACATGTCTGTGGGCTCTAATAATGTGGGAAGGAACACAATGGGGTAAGTCATCAGATCTATAGTCATGGACTTTGAGAGACATTTTTCTGACCATAAAACTGAGGCAGAATTTTCAATATCAGAAAGTCTTCTAACAAAGAGAAAGATGAAGAAATTGACCAAAATAATGGAACTCTCTATGTTCTGTTTTAAAAAGTCGAAGTGTAATAGACTGCTCTATAATAAAATGTCTGGCACAAGACTTAATCAAGAAAGTTTTTCCATTTGAACTAATGAATAAGAAAATCTATACTTTTATTCATAGTAACACTATATTTCAACATGTCTTTGCCTCAGTTTCCATATTTATAAAACGAAAATAATAATGTCTCCATCTCACAAAATTAACCCTCAGAAGTGCTCAAAAGAATTCTTGTTGCACATAAATAGGCCAGCTTTAAATGTAAACTATTATTACTTAGTCAATTTAAACAACAATATTAAGGCAAAACTTTTTAGTATTTTAGATTATGATTTGGGAACGAATAAATAAATTAGAGAACATAGGAATTATTAGCATAATGATTGGGATTTTAAAAGCAGCCTCTGCACAGTATTGCAGGGAAAAGAATCCCATGATAAAACAATGTCTATTCAAGCTTGAAAGGACATTTGCCAACATCTTCTTCAACTCTGTGGTGCAAGCAGTTTACATCATAATTTTTTATAATATCAAACATTAGTATTAAAAGACCATTCATTAAAGAAAACACTTTCATAAAGTATTAAATAGAATTCAATTAATGTAAATAATACTAATAGCAATGTTTGGTGCTTATGTAACATCTATGCCAGGTAACGTTTTAAGCATGTTTTTGAATCTCTACAGGCTAGAAACAGCATAGCTTTGTCTGTCTTAATCTAATCCTTTCATTAGTTCATAGGCCCAGAATCCTCCTGGGAGTATCAGAAAGTTGTCAGGAGGTCTCTGAATTCTGGGGTGTATCTGAATCTCTGTGCTTCATGACTACATTTCTTGACAGCTCCCCATGCGTTACACAGTGGAGGAGAATGGAGGATATATATTTTTTTCTAACAGGTTTCTCAAATAAATTAGTTATGTACATTTTCTCCAGAAGTAACAAACAAATAACTTGTCAGTGAAGGGTGAAAACACACATTTTAGTTTGAGTCAGCCATCTTACCTCTGCATTCACAAGCAGGAAGACAAGATTTTCTGAGTTCTGGTTTAGTAGATTCTGCTTTTAACCCTCATTTGAAACTACATCTCAAAAGATCAAGAGTTTAAGATAAATATTGTTTCTACTCTGTGACTTATGTGTGAAAATGCTTATACCAAATTGTTGTGTGTGTGTGTGTAGATTTAGTTACTTTGCCAGAAATTTATGGTTGTGATTACTTTAGAACATAAAGACTGATGCACACTTACTATAGTTTTTTCATCCCTTATTGTTGGTTAGCTATCCTTTCTTTACCAAATATTATTTTCTCGTATATTCAAAACATATAGTAGCAACTTTGGTTAAGATTGAGATTGTAAATATTATAGAAAAATGAAATAAAACTCATTTGAGTCATTTATGAATTTCCTTTTATGGCTACACACCCCTGTTAAAGTAAACTTTTGAAAGGGGGATAGATCAGCTACTGGTTGGAGTCAGATTTTATCTACAGAGTTAATTACATAACACCAACTTGGGCTCCTTTTTAATTCCTCTAAAATGAAACATCACACAAAAGAGATACATTTAAAGTAATTAAATGAATCATAATGTCCTGAAGACATTTAACCAAAAATCAGAGACTATTACATGTCTTAACATTTTTCTCAAGGTCAGAAGAATGGAGACAGTATGAAGAGATGAGATAATGACCTATGAAACTATTTGAAAATGATCATGTGCTAGACTGTGTGATACCATTTTAAGGAAGGAAAACTGAGCATGGGTTTGAGTAGTTCAGCATGTCATTACAGAAGTGTGTGTGTGTGTGTGTGTGTGTGTGTGTGTGTGTGTGTGTGTAAGGCAGAGATGTGCCTCTGTGGTCTTTCCTTACTTAGCAACCCCTCCTCTTCTTCAGTTGACTAATTCCTGTTTGCTCACACCTCATCTTCCCTGAGGTATTTAACAAGATTTATTGTAACTCTTTATATATATATCTATCGGGCTGACCAAAAAGTTCGTTCAGGTTTTTACTACGATGTTATGGAAAAACCCGAACTTTTTGGCCAATCCAGTAATTCCCCCAAATCGATTGAAAGCTACTTAAAGTCAGGGGTAGTATCTTAGTATTTCCAGCTCAGATTGGAAGGTCAGGAACATTAACATTTGTTTGTTGACTAAATTAACCAACAAATACGGAACAAAGGCAGATTTCATGCTCAGGGCTTGGCTTCTAGACCAGATTGCCTTGGTTCACAAGTCTTACTTTTTTTTAAGACTTAATTGTTTTTAGATCAGTTTTAGGTTTACAGCAAAACAGCAAAAGATACCAAGAATTTCCATATAGCTCCTTCTCCTACACATGCGTAGCCTCCCACTTTATCAACATCCTCCACTAGAGAGGTACATTTCTTACGTTTGATGAACTTACATTGACACATCATAATCACTCTAAGTCCATCTTTTACAGTAGGGTTCATTCTTGGTGTTGTACACCCCATGGGTTTGGACAAATGTATACACCATTGTAGTATCAACACAGAGTATTTTTACTGTCATAAAAATCCTATGTGCTGTGCCTATTTATCCTTCCCCCTACCCAAATCCACTCTATTACTTTTTATGTGTGGCATATTGAGTAAGGCATTTTACTTTCTTGTATCTCAGTTTCCTCATCAGTTAAGTAAGGATAACAATAATACCTGTCTTAAAGGTGTGTTATGAATATTAAAAGGGTTAGATGACATAGTGAACTTAGCACAGGGCCTAGGGGTTACACAACATAATACAACTGTGACTATTTTATTATTTAATGTACTATTCCAAAATAAAATGAAAACATTTGGGAAAAGGGCATTCAGAGTGTTGGAAATGGCATCTCCTACAGAGAAGAATTGGATATTATTTTGAGATTAGAGCAATGAACATGTATTGGGGCCAAATTCAAGATGATCTGCAAAAACAGAGCCATTGCACATATATGAACAGGGTTATGGCATGTCCCAGTGAGATAAAAGACTAAATACGTTGCTTTTGGTTCAGACAAAATATAACCAACATTAATTGCAGAGAGGATGTAGTCATTTGAAATTCAAACGGAAAAATTACAAGAAATGAAACTTTTTTCTTTGTGACTAGGAGTCCAGAGGTTGAATAAAAGATTGGTTTAGATATTAAATGTCTTAGCTGGAATATTTTTTAATATTAAATTTAAATTTTATGGAATATGGTTTTGAAGTATGACAGAAACTGTGAGAAAGAGGCCAATAAAGTACTAACTCATCCCAAAACTTTAAGAAAGCCATTTACAATTGTTTCTCATTATTTTAGGATTTGCCCCTTAGGGGATTTCAGTTATTCTTTGCAGATAATTTTGAAACAGATGTGCTGTGGGTAGATTTATCTGTAGCTTGGAAGGCTTATGGGAAGTAGAGAAAATAATAAGGTGATTAAAAGGTTAAAAATATTTGGCTCTCTAGACAAACATGTCATTAAATACAATTTACAAACAGTATCCTCTTTGTAAGAAATATCACGTATGTTGATGTATAATGTATGCAATGGAAAGGTAAAAATAAATAGTATTAAAATTTTATATTCTTTAATTTAAACTTTAAATTACATTGTTACTCTTAATTCCACAAAATATTTAAAAAATATGAATATACTTTTGTGATAAATCACTAGATATACTTTATAAAGTGTCATTTACCATTGATGTGAATAAATAACTCAGATTGAGAGGAGAATATGAGATCTCTGATTTGATAAAAACTTAATATCAAAAAATATATTCATTAAGTTAAGAAATCCATGATTAATATATTAATTCTAAGATTAATATAACTAATCCATTTCATGGATTTTAAAGAATCTTCTTAATGTGGCTATCACATATAGATCCTATGAAAGGGGAGTGGGGACTTAAAAACTTTAGGGGCTAGGTAATCCTAAGTATGTAACCTATCAAACAGAGACTCTCTTAAGTATATTGGACTGCAATTAATTGTTAACACAATATACAAATGCTTAAGTATAGCTTAGTTACATTCCAGTATGTTTTAACTTTTATTTTGGGGTAATTCCTATTCAGTATTTAATAGCTCCAGCAGAGCTGGAGACCTCAGAAATTTTGTCAATGACCTTTGAAACAGGATTCATATAAAATAAATTCCTGTACTACTTGAGGTCTGGATAGTGTGAGTTTTGAAGTCAGAGTCAGCAATAGTTCCTCCTCACAAGAGTAGCTAATTTCAACTCCTATTTGTTTTCTGTTTGTAATGATTTCAGTTTACTCATGTTAACCTTGTGTTTTGAGTAATTATCAACTCATATCAACTCTATAGAATATGTGAATTGCTGCTTTCCTTGTCCCTGGAGAATACTTCTCATGTGACAATTGTCATATGACCTATGACACAGAGCATGGCTTCGTAATGTTGAGGGATGAGGAATTTTTATAATTTGAATATAATCATACTGTGAGCACAAGTCTCTAAACAGACTCCATGGAAATAACAGGTTTCATGGTAAACGAAGTTTAGTAAATGCCTATTTCACCACGTTCTTAGAGATTTATAGTACACTCTAGCATAGTGAAAGCTCTGAGAAATTGATCCACAAAACAAAAATATTAAAAGCTTTAGGAAGGGGACTTCCCTGGTGGTGCAGTGGTTAAGAATCTGCCTGCCAATGCAGGGGACACGGGTTGAGCCCCTGTCCGGGAAGATCCCATATGCCTCGGAGCAACTAAGCCCGTGTGCCACAACTACTGAGCCTGTGCTCTAGAGCCCACGAGCCACAACTACTGAGCCCGCGTGCCACAACTACTGAAGCACGCACACCTAGAGCCCATGCTGAGCAACAGGAGAAGCCACTGCAATGAGAAGCCCACGCACCTCAATGAAGAGTAGCCCCCGCTCACCGCAACTAGAGAAAGCCTGCGTGCAGCAACAAAGACCCAATGCTGCCAAAGATAAATAAACAAACAAATAAATAAACTTATTTTATAAAAAGGCTTTAGGAATTTGTGAAGTTTTTCCACAAAATATATGTATGATTAATAAGTTTAATGGGGCATTTGCCAAGTTTATTTGAGCCCAGAACCTTTTTAAAATTTATTTTTAGCTCTTTTTTACAGGAAATTTTATTTTGTGTATTTGTATATGTATTTGTTCAGTTAATGCATAGAATTGCCTACTGTCGTAGTCTTGCTCGGGTTGCCAAACAAAATAGCATAAACTGGGTTGCTTAAAGAACAGAAATTTATCTCCTCATAGTTGTGGAGGCTGACAGTCTGAGATCAGGGTGTCAGCATGGTCAGTTTTGCGGAGGGCTCTCTTCATGGGTTGTAGACAGCTGTCTTGTCACTGTGTCCCCACAGGGCTGAGAGAGAGCAAGCAAGCTCCCTGACATCTCTACTTAAAAGAACACTAATCCTTTCGTGGGGGTCTTACTGATAGGTCCTCATCTAAGCCTAATTACCTACCAAAGGCCCAATCTCCAAATACCATCACATTGGGGTTAGGTCTTCAACATAAGAATTTGGGGGGGAATATAATTCAGTCTATAACACCTGCCATGTAAAGAGTTGAGGGAATGTTGTGTGTTTCGTGCTCATGAGCCAGTAATCTGTGGGTGCTTTCCAAGTGGACAGCTGGCGATATTTCAAGTGCTTGCCCCATGGGACTCGGTATTTTGGTGATGGTGGAAAACGTCTCTTTTATGAGTTAGTTCATAACCCATTTGTCCTGAGAAGTACACATGTCTGGGACACACACCTACACAGAAAATACAAAAATGTGTCTAAACAAATGTGGGATATGAGATTGAGAAAGTGTTGACATTTGTCATCATTGCAAAAAGTAATGTATCTTTCAAAATGTTGCCAACTGTAGAGAAAAACTTCATGCAAAGGTAAAATAATGCTAACCATAAAAAAGGCTAATCAGCCTTTCAGAAAACTGAAAAAAGAAATTCAACTAGCAAGTTAACAAGATCCTTCTAAGGGAAAACTACCCATTTATAACCTGAGTATTATAAATCTGCTATGACTTTTGGTGAAATGTATACATACATTAATCTTGGGAAGTTCTTTGTGTTCTTTTATTTTGATGGATCTATTTCATGAGGTTGATTTGATCTGGAAGATATGAATGAGTATTTGTACTTTTCATATTTTAGATTAATTTTATAGTTCTCACAAGGGTAATATTTTTACATATAATCATCTGCTTTTTATTAAATATTTTAGAACTGATATGGAAAAAAAAGAAAGATAAAGAGGATCAATTATATCTGGTTTCTGCTATGGCTAGAGGTAATCCTCAGGCACTGATCAAGTTTAGCCAGAATCGTGATTTGTCCACAATGAATTGTTTGAAATATATGGCCAGAGTACTGAAGTGTTAAACAAATTAATTTTAAAAGTTGTCTTTATATGTTAAATGTAGTACATGCTTATGACAGAGAAACTGAAATCTTCAGATGTAGAAAAACTGTAATTCTGCATCCAGTGATAATCCCTCCTAATATTCTACTATGTTTCCTTCTAGTCTTTCTTTTTGTATATGCATATTTATTGCATTTTTTACTTAATTTCTCTCTCTTGTGCTCTGGTATGCCATATATGCAGGTTTGTATCTTGCTTTTTCACTTAGAACGTAAGCATTTTTTTCTGTTATCATAAATTACTCATAAACATCCCCACTTTTTCTGACTCCATAGTGTTCAAGTGGGTATATAAATCATTAAGCAAATTGTACTTTTTCTTTTTTTTTATTTTTTATTTTTATAAATTTATTTATTAATTAATTTATTTTTGGGTGTGTTGGGTCTTCGTTTCTGTGCGAGGGCTTTCTCTAGTTGCGGCGAGTGGGGGCCACTCTTCATCGCGGTACGCGGGCCTCTCACTGTCGCGGCCTCTCTTGTTGCGGAGCACAGGCTCCAGACGCGCAGGCTCAGTAGTTGTGGCTCACGGGCCTGGTTGCTCCGCGGCATGTGGGATCTTCCCAGACCAGGGCTCGAACCCGTGTCCCCTGCATTGGCAGGCAGATTCTCAACCACTGCGCCACCAGGGAAGCCCAAATTGTACTTTTTCAATCAGAAATAATAATATATATATGGCTTATATATGTGAATATATATATTTCTCATATTTCTTGGCTTGGTTTTGTAGAAGAAGTTTACTAGAAAAAATTATGCAGGAGATAAACACACAATTGGTGCTTTCCTGGGGTGAATAGATTGGAGAGGGCAAATGAACTCTTGTAGATTAATGGAACAAGACTCTTTCACCCCTAAATGCTTGTTGTGTCCCAAGACTAAAATCAGTGCTCACTTGCTGCCATGTATTTTTCTTCTTCATTGTTATCCCACAGGCTATTTAATTTTTTTTTTTTTTAGGCTATTTAATTTTGTCTTCCTCCTCAAAGAAAGGAGTGTCTCTATTTTACAACTTTAATGTCTAGCTCATTGCTTGTTGTACAGTAGCTCCTTTCTTTTAGACAGATGGTTGAAGGAATTGAATGATTGAATGGAACCCTTCTTTCGTTTCTCTAGACAGGTAGGACTTGGAACCCAAATTTCTGCTTAGCAGCTACTTTCTCATTTCCCAGTTTATAGCCATCACAATCTCTTTCTGGATTTCACGGGCCTCTCTGCTCCAAATCTCAGGAGGAGAATGGAACTTAATTTCTTAAAAAGTACTGAAGAGGTTCACAGAAGATGGTGTTCGTGGAGGTTAGGAGTTGAAAAAATTGTACTGTACCTTCCTGTAGTATTTCAAATGCCTCTCCCTCTTTTGATGCACTTAGCCTCTTTAAGTTAGATTTTGACTTCACTGTGAGTAAACACGCTAACTGGACTAGGAAGAGTTGGTAAACATCGTACAGTTGAGGGAGAGAGATGGAAATTAGCCTGAGACTGATTTAATGATGTAGAGTAAGGAGGGACGTCTACCCAGTGATCTATCTGAAAAAGAAATCTTTTAAAATCAGAACTGCAGGAAAGGATGTGCCAGAGTGGATTCCTACCAAGTGTGAGAATCCACTGTATCCACTGTGAGACGCCAAGTGTGGCCATCTCTAAGTGATTGCTCTGCTCTTTTAATGCAAATGGTTGAAAATACTAAAGGGTGCACTATGGCTCACGTGTGAAGCTTGCCACAAACAATTACCAAAGTCATAAATTTTGATTTCAGTCAAGCTATTAAGAGTAATAATTTATTTAAGTGAGGTCTTCTGCTTTGATTAGAACTAGGAGAGTTCGGCTGCTCTGATCCTCTGGGGGAAAAGCTGGGTTACTGGTGTAGTAAGGAGGCTTGAAGGTGTCTGCTGTTGAGGCAACTGATCATTCCCAAAAGAAGTGCTTTTGCTAATTCTTTCACGTCCTCTTTTCAGTTAAGTTATTCTTTTCCTTTCCAAGTACAACTTATTTCTAACAAAGCAAACAGGTCCACTTTTTTAAAAAAAAATCTTGATTTAATCAGATAGTCAGAGACATTCGGTGGCTTGATCAAGCCCACACCTTCTAGTAAAGAGGTGGAGCCAGTATTTAAAGCTAGACGTGTCAAGACAATACAACCCGTGCTTCTGACCACGGTACTTCACAGCTTCTCCTGGAAGTTCCCTAAAGCTCTACTGAAAGTAATTTAAATATTCAAGTATTTTACAATTAAGTTATCTTCCTAGATCTTCTGGAGTTAAATCCTCTAGCAGTTAGTGAGTGACCAAGACTGCAGTAAGGGTAAAACATCAAGGCTGTCAATAAGGAGACCTAACTTAGGTCGTGAAGGAATAGAGGAAAGTCTTGTTAATAAATAAACCGTCTAACTTCCTCTACACCAGGAAGTCTTGTATAACTCCAAGAAGAGCTTCCCTCTTGTTCTTAGGCAAAAGGATAAATGACTTGGCTTTTCTTCCAAATCTTTCTGTGGAGCGCCCCCCTGCCCCCATTCTCAATTCTTTGCATAGATATCTCAAGATTGTACTCTCCCCTAATAGTAAAGTAATCCCTAGTAGGGTGTGAGTAGATGGCTTTAGGGTGCTACCACCACCAAGGGTATTTGCATTTTAATGGAAGGCTTTAAAAGATCTTAAAGCTTCAAGACTAAAAGCAGTAAATCTCTATTAGTGGAATTGGAGGCAATGTGATAGATTTGGGCAGGAGCTATCTGGGGTAAAAAGAGCCCACTGGGTCTTTTCTAATCACAGTGTGAAATAAAGTGTTCTTACTTAGTAGCCTGAATTCTACTTCCAGTGTGAGGGCTGTGAGGACAGCGCCTGTGGCCTCAATAATAAAGTACTGCTAAACAGTTTCACCTTCTTTAAAAGCAAAACAAATTAAAGAACTAAAACTTTCAAATCTTAACTTCCTTTTCCTTTCCCACTTTCTCCACAACATCTTGCTTGCGATCTCTCAATACTTGTATTCTTTTTCTCTGAGCTTCAGATGTGTATTTAGCTTCTTTAGACTCAGAATCCCAAACTTCTTTTGCATCTCACTTTTCATTTCCTGGAAACATGGAGACTACTGGAACTGATGAGGAATTTGAAGAATTGGGCTTAATAAATTGGGTTAAAATGTATTTAAATACATACAGTGAGCCAGGCACTGAGCTGTTTTAAGCACAAAAGACATATTTTGTACACTTTCTGCCATACAGCCTTGGGAGTGAAACAAATAAGCAGATTAATATAGTCAGGGCAGAAAGGGCTATAATAGAGTTGCTCACCGTGAGCTGTCATAGTGCATAGAAGGAATACTCACTAGAAGTGGTTAGTTAGAAGGATGATGAAGGTTTAGTCAGGTAAAATGGGGATGAGGATGGGATGTAGTAAAAGGCTTTGGTGGCAAACGAGGCAGGTTGCAATAGCGGTAGTGTAATAGGAGTCCAAAAGGTGGCGTCATAGGAGACCAAAGCAACATGGGACATTGTTAATAAATTCATTAGGGCCAAATATAAGCCATGAATGTAGGAATAAAAAGAAGAGATTGGAAAAGTAGACAGGAGCCAAGTATTGGAAGGCCTTGGTACTGTGCTAAGGAGTGTCAATGCTCTAGGGAACTATTGATATCTTTACGCAGTTGGAAAACAGGATTAAATTTGCATTAAAAAAATCATTCCAAAATCAGTATGGAAAGTTATCTAGACTTCACTCTAGGCTCTAGAGTGGGACAAAGCTGGAGGTAGGTCTTGGAAGAGCTGTGATAGTAGATCAAATAAGAAAGGAGGGATTGATCTGGAATATAGGTGTGGGGATAGAAAGAATGAGTAGAGAGATATCTTCCATTGGGATGGTGTTTGAATGTACAAAGGAAGGGAAAGACAGCTGAGTGCTGGAATTTTGGCTTAGTCAATTATGTGACATTTTGCTGAACCAAGGAAAAATAGGTTTTAATGGAGAAGATGCTGAATTCAGATTTGGACAAGCTGAATCTTAGATTATTATAGAACATCCAAGCAGGGATTTTCAGTAGACAGGCATTAATCTGTCTGAATCCCAGGAGGAAGCTTTAGGCAGTAGATAATATATTTAGCTGTTATTTCTTAACATATCAGTAATGTTTATGAAAGAGATTACTCAGGGAGAATAGAGACTATCAGAGGGCTGTTGATGGTCTTATGGCAAATAACAGGAGTTAAGGAATCAGCTTAGAATGAAGAGTAATAATGAAGAATAAGAATAAGTAGCCAGAGAGATGCTTCAGAATACACAGGGCAGTGTCCTTATTGGTTAGCAAAACAAATGCACAATCTACTTGCTCTCGGTTCACAGTCCTCCAGGATCTGGTCCTAGGCAGTAAGTCTAACAGTATGGATTTCTGCCCCTCATTTTATTTGACCTGTTTCAACTCACTGGAAAAAATCTTGTACATTCATACATTTTCATGTTTCCCTTCCTTTCACACATTCTCACTGGAGTGTGCTTTCTTCCGTTCTTTTTCTCTCCATGTCCGACCCATCCTTCAGAATTTTCTTCTAACCTCCCAGGACCATGAAATCTTATCTCCAACAGGGAACATATCATCATCCACCCTAACTTCCCATTAGTGTTCAGATTGCAACTTGCTTAGGACACAGCATATTCTAGTTTGCACCCTAGTTCTTTCTGCACCGGATTTGTCCCTTTGGCAAGAGTGTAAGTTCCTGAAGACTAAGAACCCATTCTCCCAAATTAGCCTCCATGGTGCACTGCTTTGAAAACAGCAAGAGCTTACTAATATTTGTTAAATGACTACATATATTACTTACACTAAATAATAGAGGTAGGATCTTTGAATCTTCTGATGAGGCAAAGGATCTCAGCTGAAGCTGACACAGAGATGTTAACTTATGAAGGATGTATCTGGAGGTTTTAATATATCCTGGCACATATTGGCCAGAAAAATGATGGAAAAGCCTTTCATAAATGTATATTCATGATACAGAGGCAGACAGTGGAAACAATGCGAATTATCTTTGTTTCAAAAGTTGCTAATGCTGTATTCTTCATGTTTTCCTTACACAAGGATGCTGAATATTTGTATCCTTTTCACCTTCTGCTTTTATAATTTTAAAACTTATCATTGTACAATAGGCAAGCAAAGGAGAAGTACTGCTGAAACACAAAGTATTTCTATTTATCCTAAAGGCAGATATAAGATGCTACACTGGCAGTTTCTAAATGATGTTCTACAAATAATCCTAAGCCTTTCCAATGTATTTTAGCAGATTTAAAGTGAGGCAACCTAGTGGGGCTATTCATTTAAATAGAATAAGGGTTAAATGATAACTTGACTTATCTTTTAAATGACAAAAAATAAAGAAATTGCAAGACCTTTTCACACATTAGATATGTATTGTCATCTATCATCTAGATATCAGGCTAGCAGTGCGAAGTAATAAAACATATCATCGAAAAATGTGCTATAGGTCTGAATCACTCTTTCATTCCACCTCCCAGCTAACTGTAGTATTAAATCAAACAAGCAGAACATTTCCTTAGGCAGCCATTGCCTTTTAATTTCCTGAAGAACCTTAAAATATCATTCATTACAAGTACTACACATATTTGGTTTTTAAAATTCTCATAAATCAATAGCAGGCTGACTGTAATAATTATTACAAGTTAGTGCATAATTTTCGTGCTGAAGGCTGCATGCAGAACTTTAGCATATGCAAACGAGGCAATTCAAACTGTGTATAGATATTAATATGAAGAAGCAGGTAACGAGGTGCAGGCTATGAATTATGCATCAAGAGTGGCTGATCTTCAATGAGGAAAATGAATTCAGCATGTAATCTAATTAGTGATGGAAGTCTATTACATCTAACTGCAAAAGCAACTGTCCTTGAAACAAATTTATTTACAGTCCATGTTACCACTTGAAACAACTTTGAAATGATGTGTAAGACAACAGCTTAATTGTAAAAATTTTTTGTTTGTTTGTTTCAGTTCTAGACCTGGAAGGCCTCCTAAGAGGACTCAAAGTGTCACCTCCCCAGAGAACTCTCATATCATGCCACATTCTGTCCCAGGCCTTATGTCTCCTGGGATAATCCCACCAACAGGTAAGAGTGCTACCTATTGATGCCGAAAATATTCAAAATCAGCCAGTGCCATAGATATTCACACTCATCAGTTATATTTTGTTCACACTAAGATAATGTTACTGATGAGAATTTATTTCAAAACTGCATTATGATTATCATCATTTCTTTATTTGAAATAAAATTAAAGAAGTTTAACTGAACACAGTGCTAGGAGTTATTCTAATTAATCCTCTTGCTAATATCAAACGACAAATTATTATCCGTACTTTTCGGTTAAGGAATTGAAGCTCAGAGAGAATCAGTAATTTTCCCAAGGTCAATCAGCTGGTCACTGGCAGTGGTTATTCAAACCCAGGTTTCTGGATTCTAAGTTTATATTTCATTCCACAAAAACTCACAAAATAGATTAACATGCATCCAAACAAAAGACTGTAACCATGTCAAATAGAAATATCTCCTGTTTTTCCTAAACTATTTCTGTTAGAAGCATTTGAAGGATGTGTATCACCAGAATTTTGAAAATGTACAAGTAAAAGAATAGTCTTGACCACAAAAGCTCTGTACCATAAACAACTTTCATAATGTGCTGCATGGAAAAACAGCTCATTTGATTTTCACCACCTGGATGTGTTCATTAATTCTTTTATATACTTACACACGTCTGCCTACTTTCCATGTTTCATCCAGACTCAGAGTAAATTAAAATATGATAATAATGATATTATTATTATATAACATATAGTATTTATTAATCCTTGCCATCATGAAAGTTTATTGAGGAGATAGATGTATAAACAGGTAACTGTCATTTCACACGACTGAAACAGGAAAGATAATCTGGCAAGATAAGGAGAAAGTCTTAATTTTTTCTCTGAATTCCCATATAAATGTTTGCTTTTTCTTTTGTAACATTTGTCTTTCTCTAGGCTGTAATATAATCATGGGTATCTTATTTCACATTCCATACTTTGTTGAAAGCTCCTTGGAAGCAATGGCTCTTTCAACTCACCTTTATTTTTGTGGCAGCGTCTGAACAGTTGGTTCACTTTTGTGAACCTTTACCAAATATCCACTGAGTTGGATTTGAAGTTATTTGTTCATTTTATATATTTAACATTTTTTGTAAGGTACCAAAGGTTCTTAAAAGTAAATAATTCACATTCCAAAGAAGAGTTGTATCTTTATGCTAATGTTTGCAGATGAAAAATTGAGAAGCAGAAAAGTAAAATCAATAGCTGAAAACAACCCAATTACAGAGCAGGTATCATCATTTCTATTCATTTACTTTAGTCATGATTCACAAGTAACTGAATCCTACTGCCTGCAATTCTAATTCCAAATTTGATATTTCGAAAAGAAGTAGGTAGCGTTTTGTTAAGGCTTAACTGTTTTTAGTTAACTAGATAAAATTTCCTGATTTGCAGATTTGGCCAGGGTTGGGGGGGGGTTGGTACTACATAGTCAAGATGGAAAGAAGATCTTAACTTTTCATGTTTTATGACTGAAAGACTCAGGTGTGCTAGAAGAAAGACGGAAGAGTCTTTGACTTAACTTCTCAATGAATACGTTTTGGGGCTTTAAAAAAATAATCATTTTAACAATCATTATTTTATATTTGGTAAGTTTGTTGATTCTCACTAATCACAGTTATATTTTGGGTGAAAAGTATTCTAGATTGTTTTTGTATTAAAATAGAAAAGATCTGGTTCTAAATAGCCTGCCAGCATTTTATGGTGAAAACAATAAATACTTCACTACCTAAGCAATGGTGAGATAAGATGATGTCATCAGAATCTAAGAGTAGCAGCACCTCACATAATTAAGACCATAAAGTAACTTTGGGGTAAGTGAAGTTTCTAAACAACTGAAGATCATAAGCTGAAACTCAAAATCAAAATATTAAGTCACAATTTACAATAGCCAGGATGTGGAAGCAACCTAAGTGTCCATCTACAGATGAATGGATAAAGAAGATGTGGCACATATATACAATGGAATATTACTCAGCCATAAAAAGAAACAAAATTGAGCTATTTGTAGTGAGGTGGATGGACCTAGAGTCTGTCATGCAGAGTGAAGTAAGTCAGAAAAAGAAAAACAAATACTGTATGCTAATACATATATATGGACTCTAAAAAAAAAAAAAAAGGTTCTGATGACCCTAGTGGCAGGATAGGAATAAACATGCAGACGTAGAGAATGGACTTGAGGACATGGGGAAGGGTAAGGGTAAGCTGGGATGAAGTGAGAGAGTAGCATAGACATATATACACTACCAAATGTAAAATAGATAGCTAGTGGGAAGCAGCTGCATCGCACAGGGAGATCAGCTCGGTGCTTTGTGACCACCTAGAGGGGTGGGATAGGGAGGGTGGGAGGGAGACGCAAGAGGGAGGGGATATGGGGATATATGTATATGTATAGCTGATTCACTTTGTTATACAGCAGCAGCTAACACAACATTGTAAAGCAATTATACTCCAATAAAGATGTTAAAAAAATATTAAGTCATTTTTGAAAGATCCCTTTCTGAAATATCTTACACACTTCCCTAGCTTGGTGAACAGAGATACTGAAGATAGTTTAAACTTGACACATTATTATGGACATTCAGTTTTGAAGCAGGATCATTTCATGTATTTCAATTGCTGTGCTGTCTCCTCATACATGCTTTTTAAACTTTTGTTCTTCCTGATATGTTGTGAGCCCAGAAACCAGGGTTTCTCTCAAGCTTATTAAGCATTACGTTGAAACAGACCTTCAGCAGTCATGTTCCAGAGAAAGATGAGGAAATGGAGACTCAACAGGAGAGTATAGATTTGAAGAAGTGGCTTTTGGACAGTTTAATACTCTATAGAGCCCAGGGAATGGCTTTAAAGCAGGGTGTGTGAGCTCACTCTTGCCTATTTCACTTAATTCAATTTTTAGACATTTGTCCAAAGATTTGAAGCTGCCATATATTTGACTGTTGCACATGAATTGTTCTGTCTTACTATATTCAATATGATTGCTCTTTTCACACAAAATTTTTATAGATGGAGAAGTTTAGATTTTAGAGAATACAGAATAATATCTTCATCCCTTGGAGAATGTCATTCACGATCTTAAAACATTAACTGGAAATTTGATTATCTTAAAGAAATCTTATAGTTCTCAAGAGCGTGTAACACTTTCTCCCAAGGAGTACTTTTGCTCGGGGAATATAATTCAATATGGACATATGGACTTTTTTGTCCCAGGACTTTATTTATATTTGCTACTTTCTTTTTTTTTTTATTTGCTACTTTCTTTAAAAATAAAATGTTATTTTTTTTCCTCAAGATGGGAAAGATGAAATGTGCTATTTTTTTAAAACAATGAAAACCTTATATGTCAACATTTTTGACATTAAGCAAACTACTTTGAGGACATTTCTACTATATTTTTGACCTGTGAGTTTGAGTTTAAAATTTTTTTTCCAGGAGTCTATAGTTATATCAGTATCTTTTAAAGACTTGGAAATCATTTTTCTAAAACTAGCAAAACAAACAAACAAACATATAGATCTCAAAAAATAAAAAGGAAAACAAAGAAAGAAGAAAACAACCCACCCTCAAATCTCAAATCCTTTCTAAGATTTATATCATTGACTGCTATAAACATTGAACTGTGATTTTGTACTCCAAGTATTACCATTTGAAAAGCATAAAAGATGCAGATTTACCTTCAAGGTTGCAAAAATTGATCCTGTGAAAAAATTTATTTATTTTGACAATTTATAAAACTCTGTCAATTTGTTTCTAATCATTCCCTCACTTTTCTCTTCAACAATTGAACATTGGAGTTAAATAATAATCTTTCCTTGAGGAATCTGTTTTTCAGAAAAAATTCTGACCGTTTTTATATTTTTAAAAAGTGGCTTTCCAGACCTAAGATTATGTATTTTGGTATCTATAATATGAAAAGAAAAAAAGAAAAAACTTTGAGATTTCTTATGGAGTTTTTGTTTGCCACTTTGGTTGTTCAAGTGGGCTTGTGTGTAACCTTAGAAGGGGGCGTGGGCAGATGGTGATAATTTCCAAATTTATGGTTGTCACTGGATGCCATAGCAACCAGAAGTGGAAGTTAATGAAAGAAAGAAGGCTCTTTGTCGAGTCTCACAACACAACACCTCCTGTAGTGCTCCCTACATTTATTTGGACTGAGCACATGTCATAAATCATTTTTGAAAATAAATACCAGTTTGGAATAAATTCATCCTAGCAACAGAGTTCCAATAACATTCATACTTTTTATAGAATCATGTGTATTTTACAATTAAGGAAAGGGTTATTTAGGAATTCTAAATACTCCTGTCCTGTGCCAGGAGTGCAACTTGGATAGCATATTTGGCCAACTTCCTGATTTTATCTTTAGGGTAGAATGCAAACTAGTTTTGAAATACAATTTTCATGTAAGTATTAAGAAGTAACTCAGTGAGTCTCAAATATTTGCATTTAACATTAAAAAAGTTATCCATTACCTAATTTTTTCAAATATATTCAAATTAAATGAATGAATGATTCATAGTTTTGCTTCTTAGATACATCTTTTCTCTCACTGTGACCTCGTAGGCACATAATCAATATGCATTCAGGATAAAAAAAAAAGCAATTGTGAACACACATGCACTATGCTTAAAAGGTAAGAACTTATAAATGCAATTTTACCATTTTGAAAATAATACTAGACCAGGGCAATATTAACCAGAGTTCATCCCATTGAAACATTCTTTTCTTAAAAAAGAAAAAAAAAAAAAGATGATAGGAAAGTATTCTCATGTGGATTTATAATTCAAAGACATGTTTTCAAAGTTTATATTCTTTATTTTTCTTGCTAAATATTACCAACTAACCAACAACAACATCCAAACTACCTATTTTTGTAGTATCAGCATTTGTAATATTTTAAATTCATTACGCATTTCAACTTCTGAGGAAAAAATTAGTGTGCAAATATGTTTTGCATATTGAGAAGTTTATCATAACAAATGCATTGTATTCCCTTGGGAGACTTACAAGTAAGAATAACAGAAAAATGCACAAGTAAAACAGTCACAAATGGATTGATCTTCACTCACAAATTAAAACATAGCAATCTATTGAATGCCTCACTCAAAGAGTAAATATAATACAAACTACTTAAACCACTTAAGTTTATGTAGTATGTTTAAGTATGCATTTTCATAAATTTATATGCAGGGAATATTTGTGAAAGTTTAATCACTGGACATTTTGAGGGTAATGCATTTAGCTTATCAGTATTTCATGTGTGTTTCCCTTTAAATTTTTCTTGAAGAGAAAAATTAAGTAATATATCTTCTTTTTCCCATTTTGGAAGGCCAGCCTAATACCAAACTTCATCATGTAATGTATTTAGTCTTAAAACTTGTATTGAACACTCTATTAGTTTCCTGTGGCTGCCGTAACAAATTACCACATGCTTGGTGACTAAAGTAAATAAAAATTAATTCAGAATTCTGGAGAAGTTCAAAATCAACTATCACTGGGCCAAACCAAGCTATTGGTAGGGCCACACTCCCTCTGGAGGCTCTTTGGGAGCATCTGTTTCATTGCCTCTGAGTTTCTGGAGACTGCCAGCTTTCCTTGGTTTGTGGCTCTAATTTCTACCTTGTCCGGTGTGTGTGTGTGTGTATGTGTATGTGTGCGTCAATGTGTGTGTATAACTTCTTCCTCTGCCTCTCTTGAAAGGATACTTGTGATTGTATTTAGGGTCCATCAGATAATCCAGGATCATCTCCCCATCTCAAAATCGTCAACGTAATCACATCTGCAAAGACTCTTTTTCCATATAAAGTGGTATTCCCAGATTCCCAGATTTAGGATGTGGGCATAACTTCGTGGGTCATTATCAGCCTTGCACACCCAGAAGGTCCCTGGTTGAGAGATTATGAGGGGCCCAAGTGTGGTGTGGAAGACATGCATGCCAACAGATTTTGGTGATTTTTTGTTTACTATAGTATCCCATTATGTATAATACGGCTTGCCACAAAGCAGATATTCAAAATAAATATTTGTTCAATGAATATGGCTAATATATGTTTAGCAAAGGATTTCTGAGAGACATGATTATGCCTCAGAGTTACAAATTTAAACACTGGTGTTATAATGCAGCTTATAAAATCTTATTAAGTACAGTTAGGCTCCAGATTAAAGATGCTGAGTCTAGTGCCTAAAGGAGGTGACCTCGGGAAATGGAGGGCGTTATTTATTTGTTTGTTTGTGGGTTATGATGGCTACATTTAAGCACTGTCATCATCGATTGATGAAATTTATACTTCTAGATCGATGCTCTAAAGAAGCAATATTTTCAGGAATAAAATGGTAACATAGAACATACTAGCTTTTAAAATTCCTGCATATATGTACTTGTACCCACAGTATCTTGATATAGAACTAATTTAATCCATGCATGAATAAAATGTAGATCATAATATAACTAAATGTAAATATAGCTTTGGTATGAGGGATTAGATAATATGTTTATTAAATATACATTATTTATGTATATATTATATATACATTATAATCAAACATTTCAGTCAAATCATAATATGCCCTGCTTATTACTAGCATAGAAATTTATAAAAATCTTTATTTTCTAATCTCTTAGGGCAAAGATCTGTTATTTTAGATTTAATTACATAACCACATATTACTAGACTTCTGGATAGGCCTCTCATCTATTTAATTTAGAAGAAAATTACAGTCCTTTTTTCCCTAATTTGTTTCCCTCTTCCAAGTTTCTATTGAGTTCTGTAGTCTCTTATGCCTACACTGGGCTGGACTCAGAGTTATAATCTACTTAAACTTCTCTCTCAGTAGATTTGCAGTAACGAAGATGCTAATATACTTAATTGACTAATTGCAAGGTATTTGCTTCCTTTTTAGTAATATGATGCCTCCTTTGACAGAAGAGAAGTTTATTTACAGAAAAGCAAATCAGATTTTAAGAGTCAATTTTTGATTATGATGGTGAATGGTGTGTGGATTTAGCGGGAGCTTTGTGGATTATCCATTTATCTGTGGGATTCTCATATAGGGTTCTAGTCCCTTGGTTATACAAAATGTCACATGTTGTCTTTTATTGCTTGCTCTAATTTCTTGACCCGTAGGAGGTGCTATTACTATCTTATTTCCTTCCCTAACCAAAGGAAGTGAGAAATACATTAAATAATGTTCATTCAGGAAAAACAACCAACTCTGCTACAGATATATTTTGAGTATTCCTAAAGACGTTGTAGAACAAAAGTCATACAAGATACACAGAATTCTTTGTTTAGTCTCCTTCTCTGTCTTTGATAGGCTTTCCCCCCTTTGGCTAACTTCCAAGCTTCAATTTCTTCCCTTAATGAAGTGACCCAGCTTTGTTATTAAGGATTTAAAATTTCATGTTGAAATTTCTTTATATTTTCTCCATGCATATTGGAGATAAGTTTTACAACGTTTTGCTCTTCTTTGTAAAGAAGTAGAGTTGCTAATTGCAAGTGTTGACAGGACCAGACATTTCAAATAAACTTGGCAAATGTCAGAAAAATAGCAGTATTAGTAAAACCTGAATTCGATTTCCTAAAACATTCATTGCCCTAGTCATGAATGAACTTAAGACCTGACTTGAAAACATTCTACATAAAAAACACTGATTTTATTTGGTTATGCAGTCATATAAACCAATGTAGTACAGAGTGAAGTAAGTCAGAAAGAGAAAAACAAATACCGTATGCTAACACATATATATGGGAACCCAGGGGTAGGACAGGAATAAAGACGCAGACGTAGAGAATGGACTTGAGGACCTGGGAAGGGGGGAAGGGTAAGCTGGGACGAAGTGAGAGAGTGGCATGGACATATATACACTACCAAATGTAAAATAGCTAGCTAGTGGGAAGCAGCCGTATAGCACAGAGAGCTCAGCTCTGTGCTTTGTGACCACCTAGAGGGGTAGGATAGGGAGGGTGGGAGGGAGATATGGGGATATATGTATATGTATAGCTGATTCACTTTGTTATAAAGCAGAAACTAACACACCATTGTAAAGCAATTACACTCCAATAAAGATGTTAAAAAAAAAAAAAACACCAACATTGTGATAGAACTTCTGAAAGTGCTAATATACCTAAGCTTAATGGATAGGAATATAAAGTCCAGAGAAAGGAAGACAACAATACAATTTTACTCTGCACTTCAGATGATATCTGGAATATTATATTCAGTCACGGCATTGCAATTTTTAGTAGGACATTGACAGACTGTGAGCATTAAGAGAATAGCCCAGAAAATAGGGTTTTGGAAATGATGGTGATGTTTAGTTTTAAGAAGACTTATAGAGGGTCTGAAGGTGGATGCTAGAGTAGATTCTTACTGTGCTCTTCCAAGGACAGAAATTTACCTGATGAACAGTAATTACAGAGAGGTCTGCATTGGCTTCCATAAGAAAGAGCCTTGCTACAAGGAGAACTATCTAAAAGGGAAGTTTATTACTCATAAAACCTTAACTTTTCCTTCTAACGGAAGGGTTCAATAGGAAAGGGGGATAAAAAGTTGTTAGCCATAGTACTTATGTTTAATTACTTTTTATGGGCTATATTGTTCATGGTACAAAAGTGTCATAGTTAAAAAAAAAAAAAATCCTTCATTGCCGGACCATCAGCCAAATCTGAAGGTAATTTTGCATTGGAGGGAGGTAGACTGAATAAGGCAATCTTGTTCCCTTCTAGTTATAAAATTTGATGATTCTATTTTATTTCACTTTGACTTATTCTAAACTTGACATGGTGCCTTTCTGGTTAAAGGGCATCCATCCTTTCAGGGTTTTATACTCATATTCTTTCATAGTTTTTGAGTAATTTTTAAAAATTACTTTTGAGATGAATGCTTCATATTTACAAGCTATCATACTGTTTGTTACACTGGTTTTCATGGATGGAATATTAACTCATAGGCAAGACTGTGACTATGGTAGGCTCACAAATATTTTCTTTCCAATTAAAAGAAATTATAAAATGTTTTTTCCTCCTTTGTTATCTCGGACCTTCTTTTAAGAGTACTCCGTGAAGGGGTCCATAGCTGTAAGATTGATAGGAGAAAATGACAATCATTTAATATTATATAAGAGAATTTTTTTAGCTGTGGTAGGATTTGGAATGATGGGTGGAAAAAATAGTATTATTTTAACCGATAAAGATCATCAGAATTGACAGCAGAAAGACATGACTCAAAGGGATTTAAATGAAAGACCTTGAACTTTACTGTAAATATCTTTGATTTGACTTTCCACTTTAAAAAATAAAGTCTCCAAGGAGGAGTCATTTCTCTTTTTCTTATTGGAGTATAGTTGATTTACAATGTTGTGCTAATTTCTGTTACATAGCAAAGTGATTCAGTTATACATATGTATATATTCTTTGTTATATTCTTTTCCATTATGGTTTATCTCAGGATATTGAATATAGTTCCCTGTCAATTCTTGAAATTTATGGAAATCTTCCAAAGATACAACTTTTAAAAAGTGTAATAATTGAGCCAGTCGAATATTTTGATCCTCTATTTCCTTCATCTATAAAAAAAGAATCTTTTCATTATATCAAAATTATTTTTCTCATTAAATTTCCATGAATGTCAAATGACACAATTTATAACAGTATTCTGTAAATGATGAAGCTAGACAAAGATAAAGTGTTATTATCGTAATTAAACAGGCTGATCCAAGTGTCACTGATTATGATTGCTGACTCTCTATGCTCATTCCTTTGGATTTAAGAATAAAATTGATAACTTAAAAAAAGTATAACTTAGGTTTAAGAAGTCTTAGCTTGGCAAATTCAAATTCATATAAATGTGCTCTATAGATATTCCTAGTAGAGGTAGTTAACACTAAAATCTGGTTATTACATGTTTACTTTTCAGGGCTTAATGACAATAAATTCTTTTTGTAAATTTTTATTTGTGGCAGAATAAGACTTATGGATATGAAATATCATTGCTACTGTTATGTGTTCAAACTGTCATAGTCATATATTGCTTTTAGAAATATGCACACTACAAATGCTAGTGGACCTTAAAAATGAAGATTGCTTTCAATTGATTACAGCTGTATGCTGTGCTATTAATTATTGGAAATGAATTGACATATACTGTAAACAATAAGCCAGCTTTCAAAATGATAAAACTGTAACCTAATTCAATAAATTGAATCAGATTATGCAAACACTTTTGCACTTCATTAAGGAAGTAGTCAGTATAATTAATTTGAGAGCATTTTATCATGTTCACTTGTTGATATGTGGCTAAGGATATATATACAGTAGTTTAAACTATTTCCAGATGTACTTTTGTGCCATTTCACATTTTAACTAAAGTGACTGTAAGCTGAATTCCTAGAGAAGGCCAAAATGGATTTGATTCTTTTATCTTTGCTGCTTTTAGAATACAATGAGTAGGTTATGATTTTCTTTAAAGACATGTATGTTTTTTAAACAACATGACGTGGTGATATGGCTCCTAACTTGGAACTGAAAAGTCTGGCTTTCATTCTCTTCTTCATCACTTCTAGCAATGTGACTGTGGCTAACACTTTCTGGCCTCAGTCATAGCAAGGTAGATACTAGTACCTAAAATATCATTTTAGAGAGGAGGAAAAAATGCTAGGAGACTTGTCCAAAATTTCACTATTATGTGCTACAGACAGTTTTCAATTCAAATTTTCTGATTCCAATTTATTGGTTATTTTCCTACATCAAGCTGCCTTCTGAAATACTTAACTTTATCATGTATAAACCAAACATCATAAGGTCGGCCTTATCTCCTACTTGATATGACTTTGTGAAGAACAAATGAGCTAATGTATCACAAAACGCTTTGCAAAGTCTTATATATAGCAAGATGTCATCTGCTATTTAGTTTTATTACAATGATTCTCGAAACAGGACTTTTGCCTTGTTCCAAATAGAATACCAGTTATTTATCTCTCAGTTTGAACACATCAATTCTGGGAATGATGAGTCCTTCCCTATATTTATGGAATTGGATTGTAATCATTTTCTCAGCTTTTAAAAAATTGCTTTTGTATCTTCCAATTAGCTCAAATAAAATATTTTTGACTGATACAATCTTCTCATGTCAATGGTTACTTTTTGATCTTCATGGTATGTGGAATTTTATGATTCATATTTAATTCGCTGAAATGCCTCCTAATGTCAAATCCTTTGATGGAATATCATTACATCAAACATATTCCCATTAGTTTTCATTTAAGAAATGCAAATATATGTGGAGAAACTATTTTTCTAAATACATATTTTCTGATGATTTGAGTTTGCCTCCTGAGATGTAAGGATATGACTTAAAGGAACAGTGTGGAGTTTTTAAGCATTAAAGGTGATGTAGGACTCTTTGTCTCTTCCAAAGGGCTATGAGATTATAAGTTGCTATTTTGGGTTAGACTTAAAAATACGATGCTATATCATCAAGATTCTCTTTAAACATGTATAGTATTTAATATTAAAGTCAATAAAATGTTTAATCCCTCTGATAACACGTTATTCCCCAGAAGTCAATTTTTGAGCGGTTCTTTTCCCTGTTAAAACATGTAGTTGAAAACTATTTTTTAAATGTGAAGATGTAGCATTGTGAAGGTTTTCAAAGTCTGTTCTTCTGTTTGGATACCTTCACTCACATGTTAAAGCAGTAAATGCCTTTTGTATTATTTATTATCTTGTATTGCTTAATGAAATCCTTCTAGGGGATTATTATATTAGGGTAAAAACATTTCAGAAGAGTTATACAGAACTATGTTAATTCAAAGGAATATAAATGCAAGTATCTCTAAATTCCAAGAAAATTAATCTCTTACTATTAGAATATAACA
Organism: Balaenoptera acutorostrata; assembly: GCF_949987535.1. Taxonomy (NCBI): domain Eukaryota; kingdom Metazoa; phylum Chordata; class Mammalia; order Artiodactyla; family Balaenopteridae; genus Balaenoptera; species Balaenoptera acutorostrata. Next base: position 34,651,304 of record NC_080081.1, read on the forward strand.
ATATTTTGAAGTTATTTGAGCAAGAGATCCATCTCATCATATGTAACCTTTAAGTTACTTATTGAATAAATTACATTTAAGGATACCATTCCAAGGAGAACCCGTTACCATATGACCTGTCCATATGAGTTGTCTTTTTGATTTATAACGGCAATTGCTTTCTCGGCATGGATTTCATGACATAATAATATTCTATGAATTTTTGAAATTACAGCGAGCTTCACATCAATCATCTCTAATAAAATGCTATATGTATCAATGAGAGAGGACTACTGGAAGGTAGACATTTTAGAAATATGCACTTCTCCCGAATACCAATATGATTATTTTAATGAAATGGGCAGATTGCTTTTTTGGATATTCTTTAAATTGATCGTAAAAATGGTCAGCGTCATCACTCCCATCAGCTCGCTATTCTATATTCTTAACAGTAATCTTTATTTTCCTTGAAAGTGTTAGCTGTCCATTCAGTTAATTTTGCCTAGACCACTGTTGTTCTTGGCCTGAATTCAAGGAAATATATTGCTTCTGGGGTTCCTAGGCATTAATGTCTTAAATTTCAGGATTCTAGTTAAACACATGTGACATGGGCTACCATTATTTGTCCATGTTTCTTTTATCTGTAAGAATCAGAGAGATTTAAAGTGAGATCTTAGCTATGTAAAGAACTGAGTGTGCGGCTGTTTTTTTCTCCACTTTCTCTTCACAAAATATTGTTGAAAATACCTTGAGTTATAGTCTTTCATGCGTAAATATTTATGCTATTCTACGTGAAAAAAATCGGTACCTAGAATTTGCCATCAGGAGCTGCTTCATTTTTAACTTAATCTCACTTCGTTTTGTTCCTAAAGTGCCATGTTGACTAGCATGTGTGATTCTTCATTATTTTGACCTATTTTTATGTCAGTTTTTCATTAATACTCATTATATTTTCAACTGATTTCTTATTTCCTCTATAAGTTAGCATGGATTTCTTAAAGACAACGTGCATTTCTTAAGTAACATATTTGGAAAACCTATGAATACATTCAAAGACAGCTTTAATTTTTGGAAAACATTTTTTAAAACTTTTTCAAATTTAGAGTCTTAATCATGTGGCTTAGAAAAGCCATGCCCATGTTGCAGATGTAAAACACAAAAAGAGAATATTTTCACGAGTGAAAATATTTAAGATTTGCTTCAAAATTGTTGCCTGAGTTAATCTACAGGGTACTTCTTGTATGTCTTCTTTGTAGATATTCTTGCAGTTACATTGTTTATTTACTATAAGACTTTGTCTATACATACTATCCAATGGAAAGAAATAAAACCAACTTATCAGATACATGTACATTTTACTGAAAAATTGCAAGCACTTTTATACATAGAAACAGTAGCTATGTCTATACTTTTTACCACTCTGTGTTCAGTTGCTAGCCTGGTACCTGGTCAAAGCATTGTTAACTTAAAATGATTTAATCAATCAATATAGTTAATTAGTTAAAATAAGGCGGGGTGCAAACATCTATTGAGTAACTATTACATGGTAGGAAATTCGCTAATATCTAAAGATTAATTTATTTTTCATGTCAAGCTATGAAGGAGGTCTTGCTTATCCCATTTTACATACACATAAACTAAGGCACGATAGCTTATATAACTTGCTCAAGTTGAAGAGAAGACCTCACTTGGGGCTGAACTCAGGGATGGGTAATTATAAACCCTGTTATCAGTGTATCATCCATTCCAAGGAATGCATTAATCTCCTTAGAGGCTATTTATATTTTGAATAGAATTGAAACAGGATGAATTGAAATAAAAGATATTTTAAAAGGATAGAGTCAAATTCTTAAAGAATATGTCAAATTTTTATTAACATGCTTAATCTTAATTTGAAAAACTCACACCACAGCTTCACGTATTGGACAGATGAATCATATTCTTGTATTGTAGGCATTCTAACCACTAGTTTAATATTGGGTGGAAGCTTAAATTATTTAAAAATAGTTTTATATTTTAAATAGTTGAGATGTTCAGTGCTTTGATTTGGAGGCTTAGTATAAAGGCAGCAAAAGAATAGAGTGAGTGATGTCAAAAATTATATTTCAGAATTTATAATCAAGCTTAATTGCTTAATAAGCCACTGTGTTTGAATTTTAATTCTAACCTGGCTATCCTTTCATTAAGCATTTGTGGAAAAGCCTGTTAAGCCTTTTTTTATTTAAAACATTGCACTTTGTTTGCTAAATAATGTAATGCTAACAGACTGACAAGTGTTTCATGCTATTAGAGTTATTTCTGAACTTTATGAATAGTCAAGGATAGTGTAGTATTACTTGTTAAGTCCAAAGCATACTATTCTATCCTAAATAATTGAAGAAAATTTCTTAACTTTTGTTAATCATTTACTCTTTGGGCTTTCATTTGCCCTGTTCCTCATTAGTAGTAAATCTCTATGTTATTACTTATTTGTGCAATTGATATACTACCTGGTTGAGGCATTGTAACAACTGGCTTCCAAGGGCAGTTCAGTGTAGGCTCTTTGACTCCAAGAATTATAGCAATACTTTTCACTATACTTTATCAAACACTATCCTGTTTGATATAATTGGCAAAATAGTTGAAGCTATATTTGAGATATTTATTACTTAAATTATTATTGTAACATTTTGGAGAATGGAAAATTACATTACTTGTAATGCTACTGTGTCATGTACCATATTTCCTTTTTGTTTATAAATGCTGAGCCCTTGCTCACTTATATACTAAATATATACCAGAATGTTCTATGTCTTTCTATTTTTCAGTATGCGGTGAACCAGTTGTTTATAAATATAGTACACTATCTCAGAGCAAATATGGTGGCTTCACAGTTTCATCATTGGCATCATTACAAATTTTATATCAGTCTTCAAAACCTAGGTTTAGGATTCTTTTTTTCCCCTTTGTATTGTATCTGTAATAATTGTGAGCGCTTGAATTTTTACCAGTTTCACATTAAGATCTCAATGAACAGGAAATAGAAACAATTTCAATAATTTATGCCTATTAAGCATTTCAAATTCTCCATTTATGTTGTTATGCTATTTCATCCTGTTTTTCAAAGGGGAAAAAAAGTTGTTTCTGAAATTCTTAAAAAGTTTAGTCTTGATAGAAAAATGAACCTATAGCATTTTTAATTTTACATTAAATCTCAAAATCCAAATGAAAGATTTGAATATTAGGACTTTGCTTAATTTTGACAGTTGTCTTAAAGTGAATTTAGTGTTTAATGAAATTTTCTGGACTGATAACTCAAGACCTGAAGGGAACAATTCTAGTAGTGAGAAAGTAATTTTCTGGCCTAATTACACCTTCGACCTCACTACAAAGTCTGTCAACAAAAGTGCCAGGTTTGATCATGATTTTTTTTGACGTGTATTCCCCGATCTACTTTACACAGGAGACTTTTAACAGTAGCATTTGGTATTTGCAACCTAACTAAGATTTTACATCTGAGAATCAAACCTCAGTGTACTGTTGCCAGTAGGTGAGTCCCTTAAATCCCTTTTAGAGTTGAAAAATTATATGAGTATTAGTGAACTTTACATATTGCCCTCTTTGGAAACCTGCATGGCTATATTATTTGAGATGGCCATGCAAATTATATCAAGTATTAGCAAATGAATGATGAATTGGTTTTAAAAAAATTGAACAGCTGCAGTCTCTAGAATCTATTTCTTATCTGTATTCACTCTAAAGGCCTACAGAGTTCTAATATTTGGGAATCTATACAACTGGCCTCTTAAGGGGGTGTGGGTCCCCGATTAGCTTCAACCACTAAATACATTTCCTTAAATTTCTGAGTCTGTGTGTCCTTCTATTTCAATGATATAATAGTTTATGTTTAATTGTTTAGATGTTAACTCTTGAATACCTTCTCCAATAACTCCTTGACCAGAAGACATTTAACTGCTGCATTAAAGATCTGTCGATGTTTTTCATATGAACCCAAATTTTGCTCCCCAACCTGAATTACCTATCCTCTCAGCCTAGCCTTTTTTGCCTTCTCCTCCTCCTCTTCCCCCTTCCCTTGTTGAATTTTATTTAAAATAGTTTAAATGTCAAGGTTGTTAATGAAACCTTGCGTTTAGCAGAGGCTACAGTCTGATTAGAGAAACAAAGTAGTGAAAGATAACTGATTGATATTCTTGAATTATTGTCTCGGCTCTTTCTGATTTTAATTCCTCCATCTAGTTCTGATAAGTATTTTTCTCAGAGTAGTTACACACACAAATACACACACTCACACACATTCCTAATTTCTAAACAAGTAAGGGGTGTATAGTCATTAAACACGATATCTTAAACTTGCAACTAATCAGAAATAAATATTTGTTATCATGAAACATACTCATAATTATATCAGAAGTCACTTTTGGAATACACACTTTAGAAATGGTTATTAATGTATTCAACAAATATTTATCCTGAGTTTTAGGAGTTACAAAGATAAATGACATTGCCACTCAATAAACTGTAATTGAGGGTACAAAGAGGCAATTACCAAGAGAGATATACAAAAGCACTATAGGTTTTGTAAAGAAGAAGAGAAAACAAGGGGTTAACAGGATAATCATTGTCATCACTGTGGAAAGTGGCATCTGATATTGGCTTAAAATGGGTATGATTTGACACAAAAATTTATTTGTATAACACAAGTATATGAAAAATAAATTTGATAACATTTTTGTGAAAAAAAAACCATCAGGTTTTACATTGATCATGAGTGTGATATGACTGAAGGTTCAAAGCAATTATTGGCTGATTAATGAATGTATAATTTTCAGATCATTAAAGTATTAGTAATTGTTACCATCTATTGGGATTTATTATATTTCAGTTAGTAAGTTCTTTTATGTGTATTAGCTCATTTAATCCCTGTAATATGTCTTTGGGTAGTTATTATGGTTTTCATTTTACAGATGAGTAAATTTTGGCACTGATTTTTCTTGCTCAAGACTGTTAACCTAACTGCCAAGCCTGTCTCCTAATTCACTGTGCAATAGTCTTGCATTCTTACCAGCAGCATTGTGTTCATTTATGGTTATTATATTTGATCATGATTTTTAAAAATATCTATTCACCAATAATCCATCTCACCGTAGACTTTTTTTTTAACACTAACATTTGATGTTTTTAACCTAAGTATGATTTTTGCATCTGGGAATAAAACCTCGATGTACTATTGCCAATATGGTGATTCACTTAAGTCCATTTTAAATTTGATAAATTATGTGGGTGCTAATGAGCTCTACGTATTGTATTGTTTTGGCAGCAGCCTTGCTTGCTTAGACCATATCAACAGTATTGTGTCCATTTATGGTTATTATGTCTTGAGAGGCCACAATAGAAAACAGTTTGTCCAAACTGGGTAACCAGAACTGGAAGTTATTTTCTTAAGATTGGTTGAGGGAAATGAAGATTTTTAGAGAAGAAATGGGGCTTTAGGGGAAGGGCATGCTCACTGTCTTTGTATATTTAATAAAGGATATAGATTAATTATTCATTGTTCTAGAAGGTAGGACAAATAAGTGTCACTCTTGAAAAAGAAAGACTTATGGGGCAAAAAAGAAAGTTCCAAATATTAGCCCACTGAGAAAATGTGTGGCCCACCAGGCTTTGATATCTCATTATAAATGTCTTGACTATTCTCTCCCAGGTGTGTTACAGAGGATTTTTTTTTACATTTAGGATAATTTCATAAACATTATTATTAGTAGTAGTAGTAATTCTAAGATTCAATATGCTGACAAAATAAAAATAAATAATTCCACCGAGTCATTTTATCTAAAATTTATTTTTGATATTTTATTTTGGAAACATATAATCTAACAAGTTTCACAAGTTTATATTCCTTTCCAATATTATACAGAAACAATGTAATTATTGAATTAGTTGTTTGAAATCTGAAATACACACATTTGATTAAATCAAGTTTAGATATATTAATTTGGGTAATTTTATACATGATTGTCTATTTGAGTAACACTTCATTAATCATTCTATTGTGCAGAAATGGCCGTAACATTCCAGGGCACAGTTTAAACAATGTTCATTCTTCTTTCCTGATGTTTAAATTTATCCTTTGGCAGATCTAAGCAACAAAATAATAAAAAACATTATATTTTACCTAATGCATTAATTTTAAAAGATCCCAGGAAATTGATTTTGCTATGTACTAAGACATTTTTCTGGTGATTAAGTTCATGTTTACTCAAAATGATGCAGCCAAAGTATTACTGTTATACATTATAATAAACATTTAGGACAAACTTATAGAGAGATTTAAACATTTATCTTTTTTTCTTTTCACTGGTTAGATTTTGTTCTATAGTGATCTTTTATCCTTTTTCATTTTTATTATCACTTTTATCCATAATACTTTCCAAACCATTGTACATCCATCACTAGATATTAGATATTTGTACTTGAATTTCCTACTGTCATTTCAAACTTGTCAATGACTAAAATTGAATCCATTATTATTTCTTCAATACCAAACTCAGATGATTTTTCTGTTTTTCTTAATGGTAACTTATGTTTTAAATAATCACACAGGCTAAAGAACTGAGAGAGTTCCTATAACTGCTAAGGCAATCTAACAAAACAAAAAGCAGCTTACACATAAAACAGAATATTATTTTACAGATTCATTTAAAGTTCTAACTTATTTTTTAAGCATTCATACCTTATGTCATATTATATCCCAACAGCTTTTTGTGATACATAATAAAACCCCAGTTCACAAATGAAGAAATTGGGACTCAGGTTTGCTGCTCAAAATTAGAAAAGCTAGAAAATGGCAGAGTGAAAATTTGAATCCATAACTACACACCCCGATCTTTCTATTGTATTCATTTAAGGGGCTATTATTGTCATACGATCCCGATATGTTTGCTTACCTTATCTCTAGTAAAAATAGAATGGTTTTGTTATTTATTATAACTGTAGGTCAAATTATTACTAAAAATATTTCTAATAGTTAAACCTCAAGTGAATATACATATTTTGTGTCAGATCTGGAATATTGACATGCTATATAGTCAAAACCCTTGTATATAATTATAACCCTTCTAACATTAAGCAGGTGACTGGACTACATATAAGTCAGGCATAAAATGCCCAGAATGTAGCAACATAGTGAATCAAGCAAATTATCAAACGGCAAAGCTCATTTTGTGCTCTGGGCAATTTCTGCTGCCAGCACTTATACATCAAAACTTCACTCAATGTACGATTGATTTTATTTTATTTTGTTTATTTTTAATTCCCTACAGCAAGCTATGTTAGCTTTGTAGAATGCTGTCTGCATCATTAGGTTCCTAAGAAATTATAGTTGTTTCAGTCATGGTTGACCAAAATATGATTCCCTTCTTATAGACCATGGATATTGGTTCTTGGATTGGTACCACTGAGCTGAAATTGTGTAAGGCTAGTGACTCAAATACACAACACACAGCGAGAAAGCATCCATGTTATTAGAAATATGAGCATCCGAAGAATAATGTTGTAAAATCAGCCAGGCAGTGGCCATTAAAGATATTTTCCAGTTTAAGGAAAGAGGTTCAGATTAAAGTATGAAAGTCCGGTCTTAAGACAGGAATGAATTCCAGTGTAAAATGATACATGTCTTCCTTTCACAGTTGCTTTTTATGTTGCTTTAAAACATGTCAAAATAATCCCCAACAGAGGAGCCTAAAAGGAATGTCAGCTCTGTGGTTATGTAAATCGAATTGAGTGCTTTACAGCAGGTTTAAGATTTTTATAACTCAGAAGTTGTTAACAGCCAGCTGGTTTGTATCTGTTTTTTATGGTTATTCTTGTCATATGCAGCCTCCACAATTTTTAATTATATTTTATGGTATGTGTTTTCCTCCTTTTGAATCCCTTAGCCACTCTTTGCTTCACAAGATATTTTCCACTGGGAAGGGAACAAGCACAGGGATTGGACTCCATCATTGGAAATACAGTTGTATAATTACTTACCACTAACAGCTCTATAGTGTGAAATTCAAGTAACTTTCCATTGCAAACACATAACCTTCTATTAGAGCATTGAAATTGCTTTAATGTAATAAGAGCTGCTTGAAAGTTTGTGAGCTGCCCCTCCCTAGTAAGTCAGAAACATGATGATTGTGCCACACTTTGTATTTCAAGTTTCTAAAAAATGATATATATAGATCTTTCTTTTTTCTCTTTCTTTTTTCCTTCCTTCTCTCCCTCCATCCCTCCCTTCCTCCTTCCCTCTATCTCTCCCTCTCTCCTTCTTTCTTTCTTTCCATTTCTCTCACTTTTTGGGTAATCATCTTGTAAATTGATACCTGCCTCATAGTTAAGTTCTAAACACATACTTTGTTTCCTAATTTTGATTACACAGAAAGATAGTAACTTCCTTTGTATTATGGTTCTAAGAATCTCATACTCTGGTTACAAGATATTGCTTATAGCCTCAAAGGTATTAATGAGTTTTCCTGAGGTTTCTGATACCCTAACTAGAAAGTTGGGCTAATATTCAGATTTTTCTTTTAAGGAAAATGAAGTGAGTAGAGAAAAATGTTTGGAATCTGAAAACAATATTTAAAATAATTAAAAATATGCACATTTATCAAGGGAGTGTGTGTGCTTGTTTCACAGAGACATTTTTAGAGAAATCAAATCTTTGAAACAATACACACTATTTTTGTATTTCTCCTTTGCAAAATGAAAATATGCCAACAAAACTTATTCTTCAAATCACAGAATTTCCAGATTTGGAAATACAATGATGTAAGTTTTAGGCATTTAAATAACTAGAAGAGAATATATTACTGATAATATTTCAGACATGGTAAGAATATTCAGACCAAGTGAAGGAGATTAAAATAAGTAACTATGATTTGATATGCATTATATAAATATGTACTGAATCTAGATTATTCAAATTTCACATCAATTTTGACTCTGTCATAGGAAATCCATGATACATAATATGCAATGGAAACAATATATTTTACTATCTTATCCTAAGAACTGATTTATGTAATCCAATTTTATTACTTTGATCGGCTAAATCAATATGATTATTATCACCAAACAATACGTTCAAGCATAACTTTTGATGGCTTATATCATAGATAAACCATTTTTAAGCTCCTAGAGTTAAGGTTCAGAAATGTTTATTTTGAGCCATTGAACACTTTTATATTAACATTAGAGTATTTAATAGAAGTTAGTATTTTTTTTTTCTCCTTAGGACTAGGCATTTAAGTACATTTTTATTGACTTTGTCTAGAACTATTTAGGTTCATAAATGTGCTTTTGAAACTAAATTAAGCCCACCAGGTAGATTTGTATGTTAATTATTTTGAGATTTGGTGCATCTTGTACTATATATGTGTGTGTCTGTGTATGCCAGAAAGTCAAATGAGCATCAGAGGAAATTGTGGAAAAGGATAAAGGAGAAGTGGTTTTTGAATGCCAGCCATGTACAAGACACTGGACTAGGAGGCATTTTATATCCTGTCTGTCATTCATTTCTCACAAAAATGCTATACAGTGTGTGCAGTTAACCTGGTTTTAACATGAAGAATCCAAGTCTCAAGTTAGTTAATTTGCTCAAAAAGCCATAGCTAAGACGGTAAGAAGCAGAGGAGGCAGCTTTCGATCTGAGATATATATATACATCATCTTCTTTCCCAGAAATACAGATTGACTGCTCAGAAATGTTTGGAGATAGGAAGATGTTTTGAATTTTTATGGGGAAGCTAATTTGTCAGCATTAAAGAGATATGATGACACTTTAGGTAAAAGAACTAACATTTATAATTCAAAAACAATATTTGGGAAGGAGAAATAAAAGAGAAAAAAAATTGGGGAAAGAAAAGAAAACAAGATTGGTTAGAGAAGAATCAGCAAAATGTGTTCAAATTTTTGGTAAGATAAACCAGACAGGGAAGATTTACACTAGACTTAGAGTGGGAGCCTGAAAAAGCAGTTCAATTAGCTATTTTTCCAGGACTGAGGAGTTATTTACTGACAAATAGAAGTTTTGGCCTGCTGCTCTATTCGGTAGGCAGAAGAAAAATTATAAACCAATGATCAGATTAAGGAAAATAAAAAGTTGAACCGAATTATAATTGGGTTGAACAGAAGTATAATTAGGGCATATGGAGAGGAAGAATACAGAAAGAAGAGGGAATGAGCGAAGTTTGACATAGCTGTAGGAGGTCCCACTCCAGACTGGCAAGATGTAGCCCACCAACGAGGTCAAAGATAACATGAAACTGGACTGAATTGAATGAGAAGAAGAAAGAGGCAAGAACAGTTTGCTTCTAAGTAAAGACCCATATCTTAAATCCCAAATAGCTTAATTTAAAAAATTTGTTCCCCATACCCTGGGGCCTCTTGACTTCTGAGATGGCCCACACTCTGTCTATGAAGTGTGTTTTTCTCTAAATAAATCCACGTCTTACCTAAAAAAAAAAAAAAAAAAAAAATTGTTAATGGTAAACTTTGAAGTGTGTCACAGAAGTGTCAAGCTCTTTAAATTATTGGCCAATTAAAATTTACCTTTTAATTTTCTTCCTTATTTATGTGCTTTGCAAAAATTGTGACCCTTCCAAAATTTTCCTTTAATCCCTTTTTCTTCTTTGACTGATTAATTTAAACCAGGGTGACATTTAATAAAGTTTTCTTGAGAATGTGAATGAAATTCAAATACCAACAAATTAAAGCAAATACAAGAGAGAAGGAAAAGAATGAAATAGTATTGTTATTCAGGATTGTGGTTATTAAGAGCACTAAAGAGTTTAAATGTCATTTCTAACTTTTTTTTGTTTTGGTTAAGAAAGAGGTATCACCAATATCAACCTGCTACACCTTAGTGAAGAGTTTACCAAATAATATCTTGATTTCTATATTCAAGGGATCAAATCTCATTGAGAGATAACTTTTACTCATAGAGTAATTAATAGTAATGATGATATAATAACATAGCATAGCATCATGATATATGTGCCACATGAGTCGGGCAAGCAATAAGGGCTTAGAAGTTCAGAGGCTATAATCCTCACAGCTCTAGCCATCACAGAAGGCTTCTTGCAGAAAGTAAAACACACTGTTTTCAACTGTTGCAAAGGAACAATCTGGAAAATTTCTAGTCTTGCATCTTTAACTTTTCTTTAAAGTTAACTAAGCTACAGTAGAGGTCACATTCCACAAAAAAAAAAAAAAAAAAAAAAAAAAAAAATCGATGCTGACATACAGACCCCAAGAAGAATCAGACATCTGTACACATGGCAAAGTAAGAGGCACTCTTTAACAGGAGATAAGCCTCCAGATTTTCCTCTAAGCCTGTCTTCCTTCATTCTTTCTTCAACTCCCTATCAAATAGCCATTTTATCATTTTACACTATGTTAGAAGGATTTTTGTTTCCTCAACCTTCCTATGTCTTCACTCCCTGTGTATTTGGAATCACTTTGTGAGCTAATGGCCAGAATGTTGGCATTTCAGACTTAAAGTGAATTCGACATTTGTGAAATTCATCATTTATGAAACTTTAAGTTCCCAAACATTGCTATGTGCTTGTGCATTACAGTTGCACTTGGGGGTCAGTCTTTTAGTTCACTGAGGCCCATTTAGAGTGTAGAAGTTTAGGGTGTAAACTCTGGAGTGGACAGGTCCAATTTGAATTCTGACTGCCCCATTTTTTTGTTGTATAATTTTGGGCTGTTACTAATCCCTTTGCACTTCATTCTTCTTATCTCGAATAATTTGTGTGTGTGTGTATGTTTATGCATACACATGCATACTACACATACTATAGATATGGTACAATTGTTAGTATAGTGCTTACCCTACGGTGCTTCCTAAGTGGTGGTTTTGGTTTTTGAAAACTCAATGTAATTTGTCAGTTCTGAAATTTTTGTTTATAACTGAGAAAATAGTATTTAGAAGAAATGATAGTAAATACTACAGAAATGTTTAATTTTAAAGACTGTGACCTCTTGGTATGTATAGTAGATAGATAAGTAGACAGAAAGTATATTCAGAGAGGGATATTCAACCCGAGGCTCTGTTTTTGTAGTCTGAATGTTCCAATATTTCAAGCATATCAGGAAAGAAAAGCACCGTAAGGCAGCTTTAAGAAGGCCATGCCGTCCTAGGGGTAAGATAACGCAGGTGTCAGGTGTACCCATTACCATAGGTAAAGGGGCTCAGGGAGTGCTGGGCCCACCCTTGCTCTATCTGCAAAGTGAATTGGCCCCTGAGATCAGAGGAAATGACAGATTATGGAGCAGCGCTGGGGCTGAATTTAATGACAATCTTACTTCACTCCGGCTTAGGTTATTTTTTTTCTTCTTTGGTTAGAATTTACTTTTAGTTCTTTGGTAAATGCGCTGTTGACTTTAGGACCAGCTGATGTTTGGAGGTGCTGTGCTGGGGTGAGTGTATTTTCTTGTGAGTAAATTTGAAAGAGTATGTTTCTTTTGAGCATGAATTCAGGGGTGGGTTTATTGTGCTGTTTTCTCCAGAGGCCTTGGAGGAGGACAATTTCTGTCACCAGGTGATAGGTCTTAAGTTGACCATGTGAAATTAACATTTTATAGGCTAAAATTGGTCAAATATCAGCGATTTCATACAGTTCAACTAAGCATGTGATTTTGCTAAGTTCAGAATCTAGACTTAGAATTTGTAGCAAGATGAGTTTCATTTATTTTGAGTTGTGAGGATTTTTGGATAAATTGCTGGAACTTTAAGCTGTCTTCTTCACTTATATATCATAATGACCATCTCCATCCACACTTCTACATTTTCTGGATTTTTCTTTTCTTGTAATGTTTTCATTTATTCATTCATTCAAAACCAGAATGCTTACTCTGTGGAGGGCACGAGAGAGCAAAAAGAAAATTTAATGAGTCATGGCCTCTGCCTTCAATAAACTCAGTGTAGTTGGATAAACTGGTAATTAAATAATTACAACATAATTCAGTAATAGCCATAGTTTAGATTTCTGCAAAATCGAGAGGTTGAGGCAGAGGAAGACATAATCAACTCTGTCTCAGTGAATCAAGAAAACTTTTTCTAGAAGGTGATAAGTGATTTTGGTGTTCATGCACCAAGAAGGAGAAAGGGTATTCCTGGCAAAGAAAACAGGGAATGCAAAGGGATCAGATACTAAAAATTAAAGATTGTTCTTTGCGGCTTTACATAGGATATAAAGTGGGGTCAGAGCAGTGACATGTTGGTGATGTACCTGGAAAGGTAGGTGAAGGACAGATTATGAAAGCACTAATATTGCCATGAATAAGGTATTTGGATCTTGTGGTATAGGCAACGGGCGATGTCAAAAATGTTAAAGCAGAGAAATGGAATGATTTAATTTTGTGTTTAGAAAGACAAGATAGTCTGTGGTCGGGGAAAGGAATAAAAAAGAAAGAGCAACTATTTATCAGAGTGCTGATAGAGAATGGAAATCCATACTAGTATTCAGTATTGCTTTCTAACCATCTAGGTGAAGAGGCAATACCCTCACTCTTCCATTTGTGTGGCCTAGTGCCTTGCCGGTTCTAAAGGCAGGTCAATGACACCATATATAATCTTTACAATCGTGTGCATTTATTAGATGCCTGTGTCATATGAAACATAAGTTGTAATACAGTGTAATATGACAAATGCCAATTAAGTACTTCCTCAGAACCTCAGGTGCAGATTCACCAAGGCTTCATTCATTTATTAAAAGTCTAGTATATACCAGAGATAGTGCTAGAAGTTAGTAATAAAATATTGGATAAGACATGGTGCCTGCCTCATGAATATGCATTATAAATATAATCTTATGAACATATGAATATCTGGGTATATGTGTGTGCACATGTGTGTGTATGGTACTAGTACAAATACAGCTTTCAGTTACCTAAAATTATATTTCAAATGTTTTCATAATATATTCAGAATCTTATGATGCAAAAATGTCTCAAACCTAAAAAATGAATTGCTATATTCCAGTTTTTCATTTTCATTCTTAAAGATGTATTAAAGTAATGAAATCAACTTAGCCTGTTAATTTAAACCTTTGTTTAAATATCAATGGTTCCAAATAATCCCAAAAACCATAACCAAGCATAATTCTTACCCAAAATGCTTCTCCCTTTGAAGAGGCTATCTCCTTCACCTATTCCTCTGATGCTTTCTCGTCTTCCTCCATTAATTTCTCTCTCTCTTTTTCTTTTTTGGTGTCTTCAATCTCCATTTGCAATTCACATCTTATCTCTTCCCAATACACTCAGTTCTTCATTACTTAAAAAAATGTATACCCCAGCAAAGCTGTCTTGCTCTCTTCATCTGGCTGCTTGAAAGAATAATGTACATTTGTTGCCTCTCTTCCCCTCATTTTGTGTGTCACTGAACTTTCCAGCTTTTGCACCTTCTTTCCCGTGGCCTGTTCCCTTGAAAGCTGACTCTGATCTTGCCCTCTCACTCCCACCCCTTATCGTATGTAGGTAAGCCCAGGCAATGTTGGAGGATTTGCCATGGCCTCTCATTTTTCTTCTTTGGGAAACATTGACCCTTAACAGTTAACTAAAACACATATTGCTGAAATCTAATCTCGGGCAATCGCTCCTCACCTCAAATGCAACGTGCTCAAAAGGTGAACTCCCAATCTTGCATTTTCCTCTGTTCTTGTCTATTTCTAATATTGGAGTTAGTTTATCACATCGTCTTGCCCTCTGTGCTGTAACAATCATCTTTAAGTTCTCCTTTTCAGACCTAAAGTCTACGAAGAGATCAAACTTGCTTTCTGAAATGATTCTGATACCTGTCCCCTCCTCTGCACACTTGCCTTCTCTTCCTTTCCAGCTCTGGCAATCTTGTGCTTGGACCAGTACAATGTTTCCCTGCTATGCTGGTTTCTCTCTCTCTCTCTCAGTTTGCTCTAAATTTATCCTGAATTTGCAAAAGATAAGTTTAGATAGGAAATATTATGGATCCATTAAGAAAATCTATTATTTATTAATACCTACTCTACTCAAGGTGTAATGTGTGTGTGTGTGTGTGTGTGTGTACAAATATATACATGTGTATATAAAAGTATATTAGTTTCCTATTGCTGCTGTAACAAATTACCACAAATTTAGTGGTTTGTAAGACAACACAAATATATTATTCTGAAGGTCAGAAGTATGAAATGAGTTTTATGGACTAAAATCAAGGTGTTTGCATGGCTGTGTTCTTTCTGGAGGCTCTAGGGGTGAATGGATTTCCTTGCTTTCTCCAGGTTCTAGAGACCACCCACCTTTCTTGGTTTATTGGTCTCTTCCTTCATCATCTGAGCATATCCCTCCAACCTCTGCTTCCATCATCACATCTTCTTTTTCTGACTTTGATCCTCTTGCTGCCCTCTTATAAGAACTTTTGTGATTATAGTGGGCCTACATGGCTAATCCAGGACAAACTTTCCATCTCAAGATCCTTAACTTACTTAATCACATCTACAAAGTTCCACTCACCCTGTAAGATAAAATACTCACAGGTTCCAGGAATGGAACTTTGTGGGTGGATGGGGGGGTGCACATTATCCTCTTTCCAATAATAAGTTAATCTTCACTACAACCCTAAGTATTATGTTCGTTTTACAGATGGTGGAATTGAAGCTCAGAGAAGTGAAGCCCAGCTAATAAGTTATACATTCAAGATCTGAACTGAGTTCACCACATTACTTCTTCTGTACAACTCCCAATTTAATTGTGCCATGTACTGTATGAGGTATTGGGGGATATCACTATCTCAAACAATGAAATTATGGAGGTACATGTCTAGTTGGTAGGGTTGTAAGTAAAGCACGTAGCCATAGTCACCTTCGGTGCTCTGATGAGGTCCCCACAGCTTATGAAGGAAGCCTAGGGGATAAAGGGGGGTTATGGATCAGCTCTGACCAAGATAATTCCCTTCTCAAATACCATTGGTCTCAGAGCATAAAAGTATTGGAGTGGCATGTAAGCACATTTATGAAGTGACACCAATCTTCCTTTTCAGATCTACATCCTACTAGTTTCCCCACCCAATGTGTCTTACACCATAAACATTATACAGTCCATACCAGCCCAGCATGTTCTAAGCTTTGTCCCATTACTCACTATTTCTTTTCTTTTCTTTTCCTTTTTTTTTTTAACCTTGAAATAATTCTTTTCCTCAGTTCTATCAACCAAAATCTCTACCTATATTTCAAAAGTTATCTCAAATACTACATCCTACCTGAAGCTTTCCTGGACACCCTAGCCTTAATTAATTTTTATGATCTTGAATTACGATAGAAGCCTGTGTACTTCTAATACAACTCATACATTCTCTCTTGTGTTATAGATAATTGTATATGTGTCTACCCAATTAAAATGTAAGTTTGTTCCTTCTTACCTTCCTCCCTTCCTCCCTTTCTTCTTTCCCTTCCCTCCTTTCTCTTTCATGTTTCTTCCTTGTTTCCTTCTTTTCTTTCTTCATAACTTTCTTCAACATATATTATGCAACTCCTCCATGTTGATCCCTGTTTTCAATACTGACAGTGTGTCTGTGAACAAGCAGAGACATTGTCAGTATCAAAATCTCTACCCTCACTGAGTTTACATTTTTAAGAGCAGGGATCATGTTGTACCCATTTTTAATTCATTTTAGTCCCTGGGACATGGTACATACTTAATAAGTTATGATTTAAATTTAATATCTATGAGTATTAAAATTTAACTGGAAATTCCCACAGTCATAGCCTACCCATAGACTTTCAAAAGATCTATGATAATAGTTCTTAATTGAAATCAAGGAATATTTGATTGAGTACCTATGTTTTCATTTACTTTTCCTCCTGAGATTGCATATTTTGTATTACAATGATTACCAAAACTGTATTTTGCTTCTAGGAAAAAAAATATAAAACAGATTATATAATAGTCAGTTCAAATGACCTTGTAAGTTTTTGGTAGCAATAAAAATCAGTAAGATACTTAAGTAATTGCCAGTGAAATTTACCTCATTTGTAATAAATTACTTTTCATAAGTGAATGTCAGAGCCATTCCTGTTTGTCTGTATCTTACAAGTGGGTCTTAAAAGTCAAATTAAGTTAAAATAATTTATCTTAAGAATTATTAACATCAAATAATTCTTACCAATTTATTATGATGAAGATGCACTGTCAGTTTTAGTTATGATGTGAATAAATGTGTGTGTTGAAAGATCATATGTAGATGTCTACTTTTATCAGAACGCCTTGTTAACTATTAGAATTCAGGAAGACAGAGTTTAGAGTCTCTTAGAATTCTACAAGTTCCTGATTTCCTGTTTTAAAACTTGATTTGGTCTCCCATTATCACACAGAAAGAAAGGTAGGAGTGTTTCTTGTTTAAGAATATGTTTAAACTAGATCTATTTATCAAGTGCCCTGAAAACCCAAATATCTTGTTATCTATTAGAATAATATATTTATTATTTAATTTAAATCATGCTTAGAAGTTAACGGTTAAATCCTTTAACTTCTATTCAGTAAATGATATCTCTATGAAGGTGTTTGATGAAGCTGGATGCTGAGAGCAAATAATGTAAGGAAATGGGAAAAAATATACTTTTCTGAGAACAGATATGCTTCTCTATAGATAATAGAGACCCATCTAGCGAACTGCTGTTATAATATACCAAGTACTTCTTATATACTGTATTACTTGACAATTAGAAATTTCCCACGTAACAGAACTAGCCATTGACTGTGAAACCAGTGCAACGGTAGATGTAACATTGCTGGGGAAAAGTTAATTGAAATTGTCAGAAATGAGGTCTTGCAAACAGAGGCCATCTACCCAATGACAGAGGGTGAACTGAAGCTCAGATCTTAGACCGCAAAGCCTAAATTCTTTGTCCGAAGCCATATTTCTGCTATTGCCCTCCATTTTTATACTTTATTAAAATTTTTCATTTTACTGTTGATGATAGCAAAGATGGAAGTGAGGAAGAGACCAAACAGCAATGACATGGCAATAGACGTGTGAATGCTTAAAGCTACTGTTGCCTCTCTCTCTCCCCTCAACCCTCTCTTGTCTGCTTCTCTCTCTCTCGCTCTCTTCCGTCTCTTCAGCTCTGCAGTTGCTGCTTCAAGTTTTCCTACACTGGTCTGCATCCTTAAGAAGAAAGAGCATGAATCCAATAGTTTTAGTACTGCATCAAAGCACTGAAAAATATCACTACCAGCTTTAGCCACCTCACTATCATGAGAAATATTTAAATGACTGTTTGATATAGCTCAAAAGTGACCAGTTCCTTGGTGTCACATTCCGTAACAGTTGTATAAATTTGATTGTCCAGCAATCGAATGAAGGACAACATCTTATTATATATTCTATAGGCATGCCATCTTATTATTTATTCTATAGATATCTCCAGCTAGATGTGGAAAAGGAAACTCAAAGCAATTGAGTGCTATTTCATGTTTCTGTTCCTGGTAGTTCTAAATATAAAACTCAAGGTCACTATTGTAATTTTATGGAACTTTTCTGTACAAGGACTTCATTATGAGAAGTAAAATAGTGCCTTGAGAAAAACAATGATATTATCCTCCGAATCTAGGTACATGCCAACTGTTGAGCAAGCATAGGACAGATTCAAAATGGTGGAAGGTTTAGAATAGCATGTATTTGGGCTTCTATTTGAGGCTGTTGACAATTTGCTTCAATATTCCCCAATAAACTTTTATTGCAGGTCTTGTTAGTTGCAACCCAATAACCCCTTATCACTCTCTTCCTTTATAACAAAACCCTAATTTTATTTAGAAATTCACATTTTTCTCCAACCATAAACTGGCATGATCAGGTGATATAATTATGACTAATGAGTTCTGAGGGGTGATTCTTTAAGGTATCTGTTGAGGAAGAATTCTTTGTGGGATAAAGAGAAATATATAGAATAAATAGCTCCTCACTTTTTTGCTTGGATGCCTAAAACTATTGTAGCCAACTTCCTAACATGGAGATATTTTCCAATATATTGAAGATAGCAGAAAGGAAGTATGGAAATAATTTGGGTCCTCGACATGGTTGACCTACTGACTTAACCAACTCTAGCTGTGCTCCTGAAATTTTTTTTTAGAAGGACTGCTGTGGTTTTAGGATTATATTATTATTATGTAATTTGGTGATTTTTTCTTACTTGCTCTCTGCTTTCCCACCCAACTTCACAGCTCATGCCTTACAATGTAATGATAAAATATGTCAAGACTTCACATTTGTGACAGTGTGCAGATTGTTTCATTATCATCCTAGTATCATTTTTATTATCATGTTTATAAAGTGATATGATAGTGTCAGATGACAGACACTAAGTAAAAATCACTTTCATTACATAATATGATAAGCATGGCATACAAACAAAATCAAAATTTGGCTGTAGCCTCAGGTATATTTAATGCTACCCATGCCTTTCCTGTTTTTTGTTCGTCTGCTTTTTGCTTAGCAGTTTCTACCAGATGCCAGGATATTGGTAAATAGTAATGATATATATTCTGTGTTTCTTGGAATTTATCAGGATACACAATGAAATGGAGATTTTATTGTTTTTATCTTTCAGAGTTTAATCAGAGTGTATTTACTGCTGCAAGTGCAGACCTAGAAGTTACTTTTCTCTCACTAAAATGTTCAAATGTGGCTTTCTTATTGTTGCAAATTTTCAGGTACATTGAATAAAACAAAATAATATAGATCTTTTTCGCCACTATGTGATATACATAAATTCCTTTTGAGGATTGTTAGTGTGTCTTTGAACACTTTGCAATTTTCCACATGACTAAAATTGACAAAAGATATGGATCTTTTGTAATAATGACTAAACTTGTACATATTGCTCAGATTTTCACACCAAAATGAAGAAAGCTGGTGGAATGGGTCACTTGTGAAATACTTAGCTTTTTAATGACATATATTAGACTCTCTGTGATTACCAACACTCTACTGTTGTTTTATTAGTCACTTTTTAGTGGCTGAAGAAAATTTGTTTTGACTGTCTCACTGTTTGGAAGAAAAGCTGTTGCAGAAGTTTTATGTCTGTTTTTGGTTCTGTTAAACTGGAAAGGGCATATTCCTGTCTCAAAGGCTTTTCTTCAAGGACTTACAAGCCAGAGCTCAGTGTCTGAGTTTGTTTCCAAACTTGAATTTCTCGAGTTTCAGAGAGACAGACTTCTATTAGGCCACCGGGCTAGCACAGCAATGTTTAGATATTATTTCAATCAAAGAACTGTGTTCCATTACTCTAGGATCTATGTCAGGCTGTGGATTAGGTTAAAAAACCAACAAAAGCTCCTGGTGGTTGAAAGATTATAAGTATTTTGCTACATTACTACATTGCAGGCATGAGCACGTTCTTTCAGCATTTTAGAGTTTCACAACATTACAATTAATTAATTGTGTCTATCTAGCTAAAACACTAGTCAGAGTTACCGTCTGCACTTTTAATAAATCCTTTGAATTCCCTTGATCTTTCTTTTTTCTTATCCTCTCTGTGTACTGTAGCAAAACTTTCCCAAACCCATAAAACTTTGATTAATGGAATAAAGAATTAGATTTGAGATACCTGTTTTTGTTACTCTCCCATGCTTCTCTGACCTTGGGGTCAATTTCTAAATGTACCTCAGCCTTTTTCAAAAACTGGTAAATTAAATAAACTGAAATTTATGTAAAGCATGACCATCCTTGCTGTTACTTAGTTCTTCATCCACAAATGTATACAACTAGCCATTTACTATACACATTCAAATACAGTGTTTCTGTTCTAGTAGCGTATGTTCCTTCATTTTCTTCACCTTTTCATTCTTTTGCTCCCCAACTGCATGCATGCATACAAATTAGGTAGAAAATAGAGTGGGGCCAAAAAAATCGTTTATCATTGACAGTGTTTTTCACTGTAACCTTTGGGTAGCGCTTCTTGGTTTCTTGCATGGAATCAAAAACTATTCATTGATTCTAAAACCCTCTACTAATTAATAACAACGAATTGCCTCACCCTGCTTCAGTTTCTGGATATCCAGGTTTAACTATATTTTTGGAAGACCTGTGTTTTTATCCTCAATTTTCTATGCAAAGAATGCAACATTTTTTTCTATTCGGAATTTACATTAAATCATCTTTAATTTCTAGGTTTTCCACTTTCTCCTTAGTCTCCCTCTCTCTCTTGGCAAATATAGAAAAGAAGCAAAGCTGCTACTATCAACGTGCTTCATCCTTGACCCCGGGAGAACTCAGTGTCTCCCAGCTGTGCGAAGTGTATCTCTTAGTAGGGACCCTGGTCCTGCTTTCACCTGGTGCTGCCAGTGTAAGCAGCTATCATGTTCAGATTCAAAGGTGGCCCGAGATAGCATCCTGGGGACATGTCCCTGGAATGAAGTAGAGCCCAATTCTGTCCATATGTTGCCAGGTGGGAAGAGGGTTGGGTGTCCTGTTGAGAGCGTTGTGATTTGTGGGTAGAATCTGGTAGGGGTGTCCAGTTCAAAGCATCAAGCCAGCTCTCTTTCCTTTCTGTTTAAGAATATCTAAAGTAAGATGCAGAACATGGCTTCTTCCCTTTCTCACAGGTTGGGTGAACTCTGTTGGTGATGTGAGGATCTGTATCTTATTTATGCTGTGCTGTGGAGATTAAGATGTTGCAGTTGAGGCCATGATAACTTTTATACTCAATACAGTGCCTCCTGAAAAAAGGAGGGTTTTTAAAATTTAATTCTTATTTTATATTTGGGTATAGTTGATTTACAATGTTGTGTTAGTTTCCGGTGTACAGCAAAGAGATTCATGTATACATACCCACTTCAGATCTAGGGATACATACAGACTGAAAGTGAGGGGATGGAAAAAGATATTCCATGCAAATGGAAATCAAAAGAAAGCTGGAGTAGCAATACTCATATCAGACAAAAAGGGAGATTTAGTTCAGAAGAACTCAGTTCATTTTCTTCTCTAGAAAATAATGGAAAAAAAGAAAAAACTATTCACGGGCCATTGTTGGATGAGAGTATCAGCTAAAAACATAGACTTGTTCTTAAAAATTTTAATTGCATAACGATGAAATGAATTATTTCGCTACTAGTGTTTTTGATTCTGAAAATAAAAGGATTTTTTTGGTGTGTCTAAAACAGGGCAGACAGTACATAGATAATGTACTTATTTACATACATTTAATGAATTTTAAATCTACGGTGGACTTTGTGCACCAGTGGTGAGATGACAAAGCATCATATTTTGCTAAGTTGGAGACCCAATTTAAGAGTTAGATTTGCAAAAACTACGACTTCTTCTTCCCTTTTGTAGTTTTACATTTAGCTAGAGAGATTGTTCTCTAAGATTCAACACCTAAATAATGAATTTTTTTATATTGTTCAAAGCTGACCTCTCCTTTTAGAAAAGTTTATCTGCACTTTCTCATCTGTTTAGAAACATACATTTTTGGTTAAGAGATCGAAGACAATCTCTCTTTGTCTTTTTTTTTTTTTTTTTCCCTGAGCTAGGGAGGTTGAGATAAAAAAGAATGACTGCTTTAAAAGTCACACATGGCTGTAATTTAAGATTTTTTTCCTCTCATTGTCCGTAACAGTTGAAAGAAACCTTCAATGAAAGTTTATTAACTAGGCCAATGCCTGAGGCAATAAAGGTTCATTTATTACCAGTTTCTTGGCTGTTTTTCTTCTTCTATTTTTCGGTTAAACTCATAGCGTAAGATAATACTTCACAAAATTAAACCTTTGACCTTCTGTAGAGTTAAGTCTCCTTTGATTAGATAAAGTAACAATTTATGGTCCAGCATGAGGTTGCACATGAAATGAATAATGCAATAGACTCCGTGTGGACTGAGAATCTATTGCTTTTGAAAAGATGAATGCTGTTTAAAGGGGGAAAAGTCCGCTTAAGTGTGTTGTCTTTATTCAGTATGCACTTTAGCAATATTTCAAAAGGCTTTACTTCCAAGATAAAGTTATGTTTGAATTTTCTAATTCTCAGAAGGAAGATGTATGGCAAAAATACTGCGAAGAGCTTTGTAACTCTTTGTGGGACTGTCTATGCCACACATTCCAGGTATTAACAAAAGCTGAATTATAAAATAGTCGCATGAGAAAAATGACCATTGCTTTTACAAATGGAGTTCTATAATGATGGGACAATTAGCATAGCATAATTTGCGATAACATGATCAGCTACTATTAACATGACTTAAATTGATATTTGATAAGTTTTACCAACAAGAAGCAGAGCGACAAGAATAAAATATAATCATAATAATATTAAGCTAGGTTCTTAATTTTTAAACCAACCCATAGGAGTTCAGTTTCTGGTTATTATGGTATAGCAAGTCTGGTGAATAACAGTAATGTTTTAAATTTTGTTTTGCTTAAGTCATGTTACAAGTTTGAAATTCCATAGCGCATTGCCAGAAGAGTGATTGGATATGATTTTCCAGATATTCCTCTCATTTTTCCATGTGCTCTTTTCAAAATTATTTGGCAAAATTGAGAAAAGTCTCAAATCAATCAGTGAAAATATTTTATTGGAATTGTCTAATGACTCCAGAATAGATACACATGCTTTCAGACTCAGAGTTGATGTTTATTTCTATCTTCAGCTCCGTGGAGGTAGAGAAATGTGTACACAGCACAGGTTCGTGTTTCACACGAAGCTGTTGTGATTAGCTGGTTGTTTAAATTACTAGTTGACATGCAGAAGTTGAATACTTGAGAGAAGTGTTTTAGTTTTAGTTTGGTTCTTTTTCAATTAGCTTAAATTATTTAAGATGAATAAATCTACTGCAGTGATTTAGTTTCTTTTAATAGAATCTCATGGTACAACATAAATTAGGTCAAGAGAAGCCATTGGATCAGTGCAACTATAGACTTCGCTCATAAATGAAGAGATGTAAGGAAAATGGAAGATTTGCTCTGACTTACTACTGTTTTGAAATAAAGTAAAAGGTTTTATCAGAATGTAAAAAAAGACTAGCATTTATTGCCACATTAGAAATTAGATGTTTCTTTCTGTTGTAATGCTTTTGCAGCAAAAAAAAAAAAAATGAATAGTGCAATGTCAACCATTGGTAAATTCTTCTTTGACATCCACCTGCTCTGTTCGTAGGTGAGCTGGGTTGAATATATGAATCAAACCTCAGAAGGGAAATAGTTTTGAACATAGACAGCATTTATTTCTTGAACAGTAAAGTACAAGGTTGCCTCAGAATCAGACAATTTAAGTAACTTGTCTAAATTACACTAAAAAAATTAAGTAACCTGACTATGATTACAAAAGCATGCCATGATTAAGGCTTCATGCCATCCTCTAGGATATGACAACCACTTGAGGCTATGGGCTAAGAGCTATATTTCTTTGTAATCTTCCTTGTCACATGGCAGTGTCTATTTTTCTAAATTAATCAGGATTATTCTTTTCCATAGTCCAACTTTAAAACTGCAACCAAAATCCTATGTTTCCAAGCACTACAATTGGGCTCTCACACTTCATAGTTTTCTTGAAATCACAAAAGGAAAATACATTTCTTGTCGACTGATTACAGAGATTCAATGAGATGGTGATATAAATGTAAGAACCCAATGACAAAAGTGTGAAGAATATATTGCTTCAAATAGTCCTTCCATTCCTAACCTATTGTTATTCAGTGAATATGGCTATATATTTTTCTCAACCCAGACCCTGACCTCTATTTAAAAAGTGTGTATGGGTGTGTATGTGTCATTATATATCTATAATGATGTCTGTGTGTATATATATATATATATATATATATATATATATATATAGTAATATATATATATATATATATTTCTTGAGTCTTTTCCTTTATATTACTATATCAGAAAAATTTTTTGGCCACATTGTCTCCAGCTATTTCTGTCTCATTGGATAACTCCCCCCAAACAAAACTTGCATGTAAAAACGACCACCTCTATTATAATTTTTTTCTCATCTCCTCTCCTCACCAACAAGCACACACTGACAGAGCCCTACATGCTACCAGGATTCTGGAAAAAGAAAAGAAAGATACTTATTGAAGTATCAAAGGAGTTAGAAGAGCATTTACATGGTGTTGAGAAAAGTAGGAGAATATTTGGAAAGACTATTCTTTGGCTGAAATGCCAGTGAGGTGACTTTGGCAGGAAATTAAATTTATGACACCGTTTCCTCTTTTCACTTATTATACTGCCTGAACTGTCACCAATATATTGACAAGTAGCCTCTTTTAAAAACATCCTTTCACAATGTCACAGACTGTCAGCTACTCACAGGTTGGTAAGAGCCACCTGCCTGGGGGCCAATGCTTTGAGTAATTTGGGGTGATGAGTCATGTACGTAGTAAGAAGTATTGGGCCTTAGACAAATATGAGAACATCCAATGCCCAGTTTAGTGGAGAATGGAATAAAAATAATGAGAAGAGTGCTTTAAAGAAAATTCAAGACAAATATTACCTCTTTCAATTTGGTTCTATTTATAATTTTTTCTATATTCAAGATATAGAGAGGAAAATAATTTATTTGCCTTTCTCCTTTCCCTTGTTGCTCTGTATTTCAAATATAGGACTCAGGGCAATATTATAAACAATATATTTCACCAGTAGTACAGGTTAAAGTTTTGTGCACAAAGTTGAATGACCATTGTTTCTGTGGCAGATATATTTGAAATTTTATAAAACGGAATCACAAATGAACATTTAGATCAGGTTTTTAAGTGGAGTCAACTTATACTTGTGACATCATCTGAGTGTCTGTAACATCATCTGAGTGTCTGTAACCTTGGCTTCCTGTGCAATCCATAAGCTACTTGAGAAAAGAGGATTCATTTTCCTTCAGTGATTCCATAGTTTACTGTATTCTGTACTTTTCTTTTTTCGTTTATTGACAGAGGCAGTGTGGCCACTGCTGAAGTGGGAGTTAGGGGAATTGGGATTAATCTATCATTATTTAATGGTGTGACTTTATAGAAATGATTAACCTCGCTGCCCCTAAGTCTCATCATCAGTAAAATAAAAGGGTCGCAGTAGATAAAGTCTTTCTCATCTCTATGTTTTATAAGTCCAGACTCCAAGTGGCTGTTAAGAAATATTTTTCTAAAGGTGGTAATGTTAACAGATGGAGTCGAAGTGAAAGTTATATATTCAAGACCTTGTTGTGTCAGGTTCAACTTTTCATAAATTACCTATTTTCTTATTTTAAATCATAGTAATTTAAACATTTGAATTGATTCTGTTCCATCCTGATTCTCTGAGTTAGTGATTAGAAGTTGAGTGTTTCAAAAACTTCCATGGAAATTTCTCAGTGATTTTACATGTGGCCAAATAACATCACCATGGGGTCCCCTCCCTCTGACTTCACTACTGCTATTTCTTCCTAAACTCTGGGAGACTGTAGACTTTAAGCTAATCAGAAAAGAATGCTAAACTTGATGTCTACTTGATTTATTAGTGATTATCAATATTATAATAAACTCTTTCTGTATATTTCTCCAAATTAGTAGATTTTTTTGGTTAATTGACACATTTAAAAATCTAATTTAATCAACTGAAAAACTGGAAACTGGTATAAGGAGTGTTTCCATTAACAGCCTCTAAGATCAATTTTCCTTTTCTCTGCAGAATATAAATGTGTTTCAAAGGGCAAGAAAAATCAGTCTAATGGACATTGGGAGACAAACTCTCACTCAAAATCTTCAGTCTACCCTGCTTTACAATTAAGTTACTTATTCTAGTTGATTATCATTTCTGTTATTTAATCATTCAATGGTGACGACAGGCATAGGTCAATAACAATTTCTGTTTATTTAGAAAGTATTGAGAAATAAAATAACTGGGAAAATTAGTTTCAGTTTTTTCGACAGCTGGTATTTAAATAAGGATAGGAAGAAGACATGGTGGAAAAAAGGTACTGGTGTTTTCAAGTTGTTATACTGAGCCAAGAATTCTTCTAAGACTTGGAGTGATTTCAATTGAGTTGTAATTCAAACTCATGTAGAGCTTACAATGCACCTTCAACAGTTTTGCAAAGAGTCTATACGATCTGTCAGGAGCAGAAAGATTACTTCACAGTAATGACTGTTGAATTGAACTCTGCTTTTTGATGTTTTACTTTCTGAATTGAATTGTTGGACAAGATTAATTGCACACAGTGAGAGTTTTAAATGAATGACTGTGTAAAGCATTAAGTATCTCTGTATGCCACTTGGGGGAGAAAAAGCTAGAAGGTTTAAATGAATAAATGTATTTAATGCACAGAATGCCTGGGCTAATTTTAAAATTCCTTTACTAACATCCTTTATTGAAAATAGAAACCCACTTTGTTCATCTGTCTTGGTTATATTGCTCTAGCTGAAGTAATTTAATATTCCTGCTTTCCACTAATCTTGTAGTTCAACAGAAGTAAACAATAGGTTTCATAAATTAAAAATACACTCTTCTGAACATGCTTATAAGATTAAAAAAACAAGGCTGTAAACATTTATGACTGAAACAAACTAGATTGTTCAAATACTGCCATGATGTATCATGTATATCAATATGGCACTGATATCAGTTAGAATGCAAACAAGGTTTTAAATGATGTGCCCCTTCATTTCAGCTGGAGAATCCGCTTCACACCATCTGCCTATCAGATGGTTAGGAACCAGGACTGCGTATTAATGCCACATGTTCGATTTTCCTCCTTCTTGTAATGGTTAGATTCATATTGCTAATAGCTGTGCATGAGCACTGTCGATGAAATTTCTGTGACGGTGGAGTGATGAGATATTTATAAGCTGCCTGTCTCCCTGGATAAGCAGTAGGAAGAATGCCAGACATAAATAACTTATCAATTCCAGAATATTAATAATAACTACTATTGGCTATAAACGAGTGCATGTTAGAGTACTTTTTTCTACATTTGGGTAAAGTGACATAGCCTAATAAAAAGTCTATAATATGGAAGCTTTGAATGCTTACTATCTCTTGCTTATAACTAATTTTATTTAGCCATTAGGTCTTGGGAAACGCATTTTATATGGAATGCGATGTAAAAGTAGACAACATATCAAACATTTGGAAGTCATCTTGATGTCTTTGAAACCAAAGATCAAAGATAAGACCTTTCAAGTTAATGAGCAAACAAACAGATCAGAGAAAGAATTTGACAGCAATATGTCTCTTTTATTGATATTTATAATCTATAGTTGTAATCTACTCTTTATAACTAGGGGTACTAACTTATTTGAAAAAAATAGAATGGGGATACTTTTCCCTTTTTAGAGAGAGCAATCAGGATTGTATAACAGCACTTGAAGGATTTAAAGGCTGTTTTGATAAAAGTTGAGAGCAGAAGAAAAATGCTATCTTTGCAAAGGAAAATAAGGCTCTCAAGGAATAATAATGCCTGCTTCCCTTCCAAATGATAAGCCCATGGATTGGTTTTAGGATATTGAATTTGAAGTAGCAAAAGGTTTGTATCAATATAGCACAGAGTGGAGACTTAGTGATTTTATGATAAATTTGATCAGTGTAGGCTACTAAATCAAATGATTTGATAGAAGAATGGTTTTCAGGTGTCCATTTGTTAAATGTTTAAATTTTCACCGTACACTGTTAGATAACTTTTGTCATATTTGCATTTTTGTGAATAACTGAACAAAGGTAAAACTAAATGACATGATGGATATTACGGGTTACTTGATAATATTTACTACCATTTTCAGAGGGCTTAGTATGTGCCCATGCTGTTGTGTACATTATTTTACCTTTATTCCCCACAATACTGCTATGAGGTCAGAACTGATATCTCTGCTTTAAAGATAGGAATTTGGAAGCCTTAGGAATTATATAACTTGCTGCAGTATTTCATATAAATTTGATGCATGTTGCCCAAAGTTTGTATGGCTTTTGGAGTGTTTTGTTTTTCAATGACTGTATGTTTACTCCTTATATGATAGTGAGTTTACATAACTAGGAATCTCCATGCCAGTCAGTTTTCAACAAGAACTTTAAAAGATTTTAATGGACCATCAAAAAATAAAAGTACAAGTAAAAGAAATCTATAAGCCAAGATAAAAATAAAGAATTTCTAACAATAGCTGGTTAAAAAAAGTAATATAGAATTTGCTCTGAAGGAGTAGAACAGAATGGAGCCCGCTGCAATGAGTTTGTAGCATAATTCAGACACTAATATGACAAGCTGTTTTTCTAAATTCTATGTAAAAATCTATTCATCCTTTTGAATTGTAAGTGGTAGAGTTTGTGAAGATCAAATAGAAAAAAAAGAAACCTAAATATTTTTGCATGACATAAGGCCTATGGGCTTTAGCCTAAGTTTGATGTACAGTCCCTTTTCTGAGGGCCAATAGAAGGTCTACGAGTTGCACAATATATGACTTATTATCCTTTCTCTGAAGGAAAACATCTTTTTTAAACAAACTATCTCTCAATACATTATTTTATCAGTGGCAAATGAATTTTAAGTATACATTAAAGTTTCCCCATTGCTGATGATAAAATGGGATTTAGAACCTTTTAAAATAAAATGAAATTATACTACGTTTGACTTCTCAGTTTAGTGTATTTTTTTTTTTTATGTTTTTGTCTTTGTGTATGAGATACTATAATTGTTCTTGGAGAGTGTAAAAAGTAAGTTCCATGAGGTAAAATAGAGGGATTAATCATTCCTTAGTGTGAGAAAACCTTTGTTCATTTATTTGTTTCTTCGCCGTACACACACACATGCATTATGTGTGTGTGTATATATATGTAATTTTTCTCTCAATGAGAGAAGGAAATCTGGTGAAAATTTTACCTGATTGAAGAATCTGGAGAAATTACCCAAGCTGTTTAATTAACAATTACTGTATATACCAAATAGATTCGTATATGTAAGTGGTTGGTTGAGTTAATAACGTGCATGGCTACTGGACCTATAACACACAGAAGTGCTGTGTTACCTGGCTGGCCTTTTTGCTTCTGCTCTGCTAGGGTAGAGGTGCAGAAGACTCATTTTTCCAAAGTCTGCATCACACTACAGCAGTATGTCTTAGATTCTGATTATCGGTCCAACCTGATTTTGTATTTTAACAAGTTCCCTTGTTGATTCTTAAGCGTACTCACTTTCAAAAACCACTGCAGAGATGATCTACCTAGCCAGAAAGCTTTTACTGTAAGGTGTAGACACACTTTAATAATGTACATTACTGTCATCAAATAATCTAAGGGCAGGGAGCATCAGAATCAACCTACTGAAAGATAAAAATACAGATTCCTCAGTCCATCTCAGAGATAGGGTCCATGAATGTGGCCCCAAGGAAGATAATCTTCAACTTTACCACACTCTGCAGCTAGATTTGATGTAGATTATCACTTGGAGAAACACTGGATTACCTAGTTCTGAGGGGAAAATGGCTTGTTTTGATTGGGGAGAGCTAAAAGCAGTCATAAATTCACTGCTTCAGGGTGGGATATTGAAGGAAAATATGCTGAAGTCTGATTATGAGGCAGGTGGAGAAGAGTTCTAAATGAGAAAGGGTTACGGAGGGAGGAAAAGTGTGTGGTAAATGTTATGGGTTGCCGGCGTTTACACAAGCAGACCATTCTTTTCTTAAAAATTTTTATTTCATATTGCAGTATAGTTGATTTACAGTGTTGTGTTAGTATCAGGTATACAGCAAAGTGATTCAGTTGCATATATATATATATACCTTTTCATATTCTTTTCTACTATAGGTTATTACAAGATATTGAATATAGTTCAATATGGCTCAAAGACCTATACAGCAGGTCCTTGTTGTTTATCTATTTTATATATAGTAGTGTGTATATGTTAATCCCAATTTCCTAATTTACCCTCCATCCCACCTTTCTCCTTTGGTAACATTAAGTTTGTTTCCTAAGCTGTGAGTCTGATTCTGTTTTGTAAATAAGTTCATTTGTATCATTTTTTTAGATTGCACATATACGTGACATCACATGATATTTGTCTTTCTCTATCTGACTTACTTCACTTAGTATGATAATCTCTAGGTCCATCCATGTTGCACAGGTAGAGCATTCTTGATTGCATAGGAAGTGTTTTCGCAGTGTGAACTCCCTATGAAGTATAGACCAAAAACTAGTGTTATTTTGTGAATTTATTACACTTATTTTTTCAAAGGCAGCTTCAATAGGGAACAAACTATACAATGGGACCTCTTTCTAAAGTGAGTGTATAGATTCTAAACTAAGTTTTTACTAGAGACAGCAAGTTGGAGGGAATTTGAGAATTACATGAGATTTGAAAGGGCCATGGCAAGGCCAACAGGAAGTGCAATCAATGCAGAGGTGAGGGTGAGACTTTCATGATTCTCTCCAGTCCTAGGCAGATGTAGCTTTGGAAAGTAAATGCTTTTTATTAAATTAATGAGATTTGCTACTCCTAGTATATTTACATTGACTGTAATATGAACATAATGTTTTAAATTACTTACACTGATATTGTCAAAATAATGCCCATATTTCTCCTGCGGCTTTCCATGTAATCCAGTTTGAGAAGCGTTTTTTTCATTCAGTGACAATTTGTGCCGGGCTTTGTGCTCAGTGTTTGGGATACATATACTAGGAAAGTATTTCTGTCCTTTCAGTGTTATAACCTAGTCGGAGGAGCTAGCCCTAAACCGACCCCCCTGAGCAACACCCCCCCCCCGAAAAGGAGCAATAAAGAGTTTGAGTGAGTTTCTGTTCTCAGATTGCACATTAAAGTGACCTGAGGAACAGTAAAATCAACCAAAATATACAGATGGACGTGTACCAACCAGAATCTCAGATGGTAGGACTCAGCTCTTTGCGTGGTTTGAAAGCTCTGTGAGTGATTCTGATGCACAGAGAATGCAGACTTTCATTCAACAGGGCTGAGAACACACGCAAGTGGACCACTAGCTCTACTCTTGAGGAGTAGGGTGGAGAAGGTCAGCTCTTTAAAAGAAGTGAGTCTTAGGCTGATTCTTGAAGTGTTGGAGCTCTTTCCCAGGTAGGCTGAAGAGTCAGGATCCTGAGCCTGCTTCCCCTAGAACATCATATTTAAGCCTCACATGACAGATGCAAGGACAGATCTGGGGCAGGGAACTGGAGAGATTTTCTAGAAAGTCTGAACAGCATGTGCAAAGTCTGGCTTGAAAGAGGAAATGTAGTCCACTAGAGGAGGTGAAAGACCCCTATATGTCTGGAGCACACAGAGCAAAGGAGACCTGGGGGAAAGATAATGCCACACAGATAAGCAGGGGACTGAGCACACAGGGCCCTGACAGACACATGAAGCACCCACCTTGTTCCTCAGAGCGGGCATCGAATGCCAGGATTAGATTTTTGTTTTCATAAGGTTATGTTGACCGCAGTATGAATCATAAGAGATTGGAGGTAGGGAAAGTGGAAGCTGTTAAGAAATAATTACAAGACTCCAGGGAACAAAAAGTGGCAGCTTGCACTAGGGGAAGCCAGGGGAGATGGAGAAAATTGGCTGAGTGTGAAAGCTATTAAAGAATTAAATTTGAGAACCCATCAGTTAGGTGAGTTAGTGAAACTAAAATCAGCAACTGTTGCAAATGTCATAGCTTCCTTTTTGCCTTCATGAAACTGGACTGAAAATAGAATATTTCAAAAGTATTATGGTTATAGCATGTGTGTGTCACACACACATCTATCGGTTGGAATTTGTATTAGAAGTGTAAACCTAAGGAGGAAAAAACTGTCAAATGTAAAAAGAGAAGAGTACCATAAATAAGATCAGATAAATACTAAAATTGTGAAAGGCATTTTTAAAAGTCAAGGGTTAATGCCGGCAGCTAAGGAGAAGCAGGATACTTCTAGCTGAGGGGGGCTGCAGCCAGCCCACTGTATCCTGCTTGAGTCATAGCTAGGACTGGTCTTGACTTACTGAAGTAAAAACTAGAACACAAGGCCTGCCTAGTTTTTACTAAACATTATGTGGCATTCTTCACATAGTTTATCTTATTTAATCCTTCTATTATCCCTTTGTGAATAGGATGACTTTACAGATGAAGAAACCATACTTAAGAAGATTTTATAGCTTGTGTAAGGCCATATCAAGCATAGTTATGTTTCATGCTACTGAGCTTGATTCAGATCTATCCAATAATAACAATCATATCTCAAGTTGTAGTTTTTTTCTTATTTGAATACTATGGAACAAGATTTACCTGCCTCATAAATCAAAGATAAAGACCCTAGATGTGTCATAAATTGGATATGGGACAACACCAGGCAATGAAGGGAAAGGACAATTTGGATGTTCGCATTGGTGACAAGGCGAAACTGAGGAAGAGACATTTTCTGGGAAACACAAAGAGAATTTTAAGAGAACAGGAAAGAAAATCTTCTGAAACATCTTTGAAGGAAATGAGTAACTGGGGAGAAAATTCAATCATAGGAAGATGAGAGAATCAGTTCAAGTTGGGACTTAAAAGGCAATAAGTGTTCAGTCAAGACCCAGATGAATTCTTTGAGTTCAGATCAGTGCCTTTTTAGGGGGCAGTTACCAGTTTGTCATGCAAAGAGTCAGTCTGTAGTTCTTGTTGCGTTGGGGTGAAAGTTGTCAAGGTCTCTTTGGTCTGATCTGAAGGAAAGGTGAGGTCTTCTCCTAACCTCAAAAAAAAAAAAAAAAAAAAAAGCAGAGGTTTCTAGGGAAAAAGACCTTCTTCTAATTCCTGAGGCTGCAACTTATTTGCTGTAGTAACTAGAAGTGATGATTAGTGGGGAGGAAAAGGAGGAGAGAGTTTTCAGTCTCAAATCCACCAGCTGTGAGTGGAAATAAATCACACAGATAAATTCAAAGCAGGCTGAAGCGCTGTAGCCAGAAATTCTGAAGCAGCATAGCAAAAGGAGTATGAGGGTGTGGGCGGGTGTGTGTGTATATCCTCTCATAGACTGTCAGAGTTTTAGAGTTAGGAGAGATCATTCACACGTTTCAGTGTCTTTCGTTTTGCAGATGAAGGATGTCGGATGAAGTGAATTGACTCGGTAAAAGTTCACACGTTTAAGGAAAACAAATCGCTCCCCTGCTCCAAAACCTGTGCTGGTTACCTAGAGCCTGTACCTAAAGCCAGGTCTTCGCTTTCTGATCTTCCGTATCTGGCCTCAAACTGTTTTTTCGAATCTCACGATCACTCCCACCTCCCGTTTTCTGGATGAACAGAGACAAACTGTTCTGGAGACGTTGTGGCATAGTGGTTAGAAAGGTCAACTCTGGGACTAGAATACTGACAAGTGGGGGAAGTGAGTCACAGGCCTAGGCTGTTCCAGACAAAGGCAATGGCAATTGCAAAAGCACGGGCTTGAAGAGGCAGGGCACGTGTGGGTACTGGGGCCACGTTCAGCATAGGGGGAGTATGGCGTGAGAATAGGGAAACTTCGGGTGATTAGGTAAGTTTCCCATTCTAGTGAAAAGCTTTGTGAGTTAAGCTAAGCAGTTCAGATTCCCCCCACCTGTAGGCAGCTGTAGAGGATTTGGAGCCAGCAATGACATGTTCAGATGGGTTTGTTTGAGGGCGAATTCTGGCTGCATTTCTACTACTCTCCTTCTGTGTACGAATCGTGCTTTTGCTAATATTGAATATGGGAGTTCAGAGAGCACTCTGTGATATCAACATAGCTTCACTGGTTAGCTGGGAATGAATATATGCTATCAGAGTGCTGCATAAAGGAATCAGATACTTCAATATGTTTGTATATGTGTTCTGTAAAACACATGGAGTCTTACGTGAAAAATCAGAATTTGAATTACCTCATTTTTAATTTATTCTTTGAAGGTTTGACAGCAGCAGCTGCAGCAGCTGCCGCTGCTACCAATGCAGCGATCGCCGAAGCAATGAAGGTGAAAAAAATCAAATTAGAAGCTATGAGCAACTATCATGCCAGTAGTAACCAACATGGAGCAGATTCTGAAAATGGGGACATGAATTCAAGTGTCGGTAAGTTTTATGTTCACTGAAACTTACTGTGATCATTTTGCTACTCAATGACTTTCTTTTCCAGAACAAAATTATTGGCTACCCGTTCAAGAAGTTGGCCCTTTTAGCTTTGAAAATAGTGTACATTTTGAAGAAACCACTTAGCCTAACAACACACACTCTAAATAAATAATTAGCAACATTATTTTTAAATGTAGGAATTAACTTTATGTCTGCAACCTCTACTGTAAGAATTCAGTTAACATCTTTCATAATACAAATAAGTTCTAATAGTCAGAATTCTAAAATATTGATTATAGGTAAGATGACAGAAGAATATTTACAAACAAAACCACACACTAGCTTTTTTATTCTTAATGCATTGGTTATCAAATAAGAAATGTGCCTTAGCAGCAAAACATATAAACTTAACCTTTTCATGTATTGCCAAGAATAAGAATTATGCTGATAATTAATTCTTTCTGTATACATCCATTATCAGTTTCTCTTATTTAAAAAATGCCACTTTAATGTCTTAATTTGATCTTTTTCTTTCTTGAGGTATGGAGGGATGGAAAGTTAACCATTACTATTTAAACCAAAAAGGAACAGCTTTCTCTTTGCAGAATTAATTTGGGTAATTTGTTTTGTCAAACACAACTTCAAATGAGGGTTAAATTTTTATTGATGATATCTTTAGCATCTGTGTGTTTGTGACATAAAACTTTTTTTTTTCTGCCACTGCACTGTATTATTTCCCTTTAAAATGTAGAAATCATGCTCAAAAGATAATTGAGCAAGAGAAATTTGGATGCTACAAGATGTACACAAGACTATATCCAACATACATGTTCATGAGGGACACAATAATATATGGCAGTTCAATTAGATTTTCTTTTCTATGCAACATTTTAACAGATTATTTCTTTAGATAATCAGCAGCTCCCTACTTTCAGTCCATTGACCTACAGGTAGGGGGCGTGTATGAAGGAATACTGTGGACTTCAGTGATAGTCATTTGCACAACTGTTCATGGAATCATGTGCTAGATATGAGTAACCTAGTAGGAAGTAATTTTAAAACACATACACGAAACACAAAATACCACCACTTCAGTGATGCCAAAGAGCAGCTTCCAACGTAAAAAGGGGAAAAATAGAACTTTTCAACAGAACTAGACAAGAGAAATAGAAAAGAAGAGGCGTTAATGGCTTTGACTTGAGAGTATGATAAAGAAGGAGGTAGCAATTCTTAGAAGGATAAAAAGATGTGGAAGAAAGCCAAAGACATGGCTCAAAATCTGAAAAGAACTGAGGGAAGTGCCAGCGTTCGCATTTGCAGTGCTTCTGTTGAGAAGATGGAGGGCGGTGGATGGTTTAGGGCATAGTTTACACACAGCAATTTAAGCTTTTAAAAGTTAAAAACGATATTGAAGTAAAATGAAAGAATTATAATTCTCTTTTTAGAACTATTGACTGCATATTATTTTAAAATACTAGTCTTTTACTTTGCCCAATAAAATAGAGCAAAATTGGACACTTTTGAAAACAAGGAATTGGCCACTCTAAACTATAGTTGTGATTCCAAGGCATAATTTGGATTGTTTTCAAAATTT
Organism: Balaenoptera acutorostrata; assembly: GCF_949987535.1. Lineage (NCBI taxonomy): Eukaryota > Metazoa > Chordata > Mammalia > Artiodactyla > Balaenopteridae > Balaenoptera > Balaenoptera acutorostrata. The sequence continues at coordinate 34,687,880 of NC_080081.1, forward strand.
TAGGAGAGTAAGCCTTGAATGTGGGCTGTTGTTGATAGCTGGTGTTGTGAGGAGGGATCTTTAAGTTAGGCAATTTAATAACACTTGAACAAAATATATTAAAACACTATACCTCTGTCAAATTTCCTGAGCAGCAGAACAGAAGCTGGCTTTGGAGAAACCAACAGGCATAAGACCATAGCTCATAATTAAGCATTGGCATACACTTAATATTTGATATTATGGAATAATACTTGCCCTCTGACCAAATTGTGCTTATCATAATTATTTGGATAGCTAGGCTCTCATAATGACTTAAACTAAGAAACAATTTAAATTTGCTTTTGCGTTTTAGTTGGAAGAAATCACTTTTCTTCCATTAAGGTATTCACTTGCTGGTTTATATTGCTTTTTTTTTTTTTTTTTTTTTTGACACCCATCATCCAATTTGAATCAGAAATGGAAATTTATTTGGATTTTCCTAGAGGGTCTTAATATTTTGAGATTGTGTTAACATTAGTGTCATTGCTAGTCCCTAAAGCTCATGGATCATGTATGGTAGAGATCTGTAGCTGATTTGAGGGGAAATGTTATCCATTGTCATTTTTATTCTATTCTCACATACTGCTGTCCTCTAAGAATTTGTGATTTATTACCCTTCCTGAGCACACCCCCTGCCCCCTTCTTCTTTACCTAGAGATCAGGGAAAGAGAGTTTAGGGGAGGGATGGGGTAGAGTGAGGGAAGGTACAGGGCAATGGTGGGGATAGGAGGTTGAGCTTTCATAGATCACTGCAATTTTGAGCAATTGCTTTAAATGGACTCCAGTCTTCTCTGGTTCTGAGGATAGTGCCTGCCTCTTGGTAAGTGTTCAATAACTACTTGCTCCGTGACTTTGGAAAGTTATGTGAACTTTCTGAGCCTCGCATTCCACATCTGAAAAATGACATAGAAAATAGTATCAGCATCATGAGAAGGAAAGGAAATCATATTTGACAAGCGCTTATCATTTTATTCATTACCGTGTCTGTTTATCACATTTTTTTTGGTCACGCATAACATTAGTCATGTGGGTATTGCTTTTGCTATTGTTATTATTTCTCCCAACTTACCCTCCTGAAAATCACCTTCTTCCTCTTTTTACAGCCACCGACTGCTTCCTCCTCTGTTTTCCTATTCTCTCTACTAGGTATTACTTGTTAAGCTGCAGGCCTGTGAGGAAATTTGGGGGCAGCTGTGACGTCATTTGGATTTTGTTGTATGTTTGATTTTAGCTTATTCTAGGAACACAAAAATAATCCTAACACAGCCTCAGCACTCAAGGGGCGTACACTCCTATGGGTGGGGTGGCTAAGTAAGCAGACAGTCATAACAGGATGCGGTGGATCCCCCAGAAACATCAGCTAGCACGAGGTGCTTAGGAAGTGGTATTGAAACCCATGAATTCCAGTAGGAATCCCAAGAATCTCAGAAGCCTTATATTTCAGAATACAAATGTACTACTGTCACGAATCTATCACTTGGCCCTTGGAAGTAGCGAAACCCCTCAGAGAGGTGCTACTTAAATGATGTATTGTTACTACTCAGCCCTGCCCAAATCCAGTGACATTTCTGAAGTCGATTCAGGGTTCTCTTTTCCCTTATACTCATCTGGCTCACGTGTTATTTAAACGTTTCAGCCCTCTCTGTGTAGAAACACTGTTTCCCCCGCCCCACTTCCTCACCCCTTGGTTGTAAGTAAATCCTTAGTGCCGCTAGAAAATAGATTTCTTTTCTTTGCTTGGTTTCATTTCATTTGGCTTGGTGAGGTGAAGGAATATTCTTATTATAGATGACCCTCTCTAGTTCTTAATATGAATTGTAAAAATTAGCCAGAAAAAAAGGTGTTTGAAGAAACCTATGACACGGACAAATAATTATTTTATATCCCAATTTTACGTGGTAACCTTGAGCTCGCATCTTTCCAACAGAATGATCACTTTAGGAAGAAGTGAGGACTTCAGGATAGATCCGAGTGAGGCATCAGCAGGCTGAGTGAAATATATGGCTGTGTCGCCATTCTCCCTCATCCACAATCAATTGGATTCTTTTAGTTTAATATTTACTTGCTAAGATGAGATGCTAGTCTGCATGGTGATAAACAGCCTGCTCCTGGCATCTGAAGGTGACCTGTCAGTTCATATGGACAAATCTCCTGCTTACTGAATTGTACAAAATAAATCATTAAAGCAGGCAGGTGCTCATTCCCAGATTTAAATCACCATAGATTTATGATTTGAATTAATGCTTCATTTGGCCATAGAAATAGATGCTGAGACAAATGATATGCACTGGTTGGGGTTTCCATACTGTAGCCATCCTGATATTGATTACTGAGATGTCTTTGCAATCTCTTGTTTATATCAAATACTATCTTGTGACAGGTTGGCTGATATGAGCTACATTGCAGATAAGAAGGAAAAATGTCCTGGATTCTTTTTAGTGGCAACGCTATCCACAACATACAGGCCAGATAAATTGCTATTTTTTTGCTTTAAGGACTGATCTACATAACCAGCTTAAAAAATGCTGCTTGGAAATTGGGACTGGGATATTGGAAAGGCAGAATTTAAAACCGGTGAACTCAAGGTCAATTTCATAGTCTCTATAGCTATGTTTTATCTGCTTATCTTCTTTTTTTTGGCATCATGCACAGTTTTGAGGGTACTAAATTAATCACAATCGATTTAATCTAAATAAAGGAAACTTAATTTTACTTCTAGTTTTTAACTGCTATATAAATATTGACATAGTGAGCATCTCTTAGTAGTTTCTCTGTTATTTAAATACTTGCTAAAGCTAATATCTTACTCCCTGAACTAATGACAACATAGGAAACGACTCTTTAAAGATAAATACATTAAATATTATTCCCAAGTGCAAGAGTTTGTGGACTATAATTTACCAAGAGGCAGGAAAAGACTGCATTTTTACTTCTCTTAACATTTTATTTAAGGAAAACACTATGTACACAGTTTAAAGAATACTCAGAGGATTTAAGAGGGACCTTTGCCACAAGCTAATATCTGACTCATAGAACTGGTAAACAGCTATCAACAATAGTAGATTGCTTGCTTAGTAGGAAATGAGTTCATATCTATTCAAAATGTGATCTCAAAACAGATGTCCCAAGAAAATCTTATTGTTTAAACTATAGTCATAACCCCCGAACTGCTGTTATTTCTTTAAGGAAGTGAAGTAATCTTAAGACTTCAGAATTTCTCTCTCTGAACACCATGGAAAGTAGGCAAGAATACCCTAATGCAGTGATCCACAAACTTGAACACGTTTCATATGCCTGAAATGTAGGAATCTTTTGCATTTTTTCAAACTTGCAATAGTTACAAAGATATAGGAGTTTCAAGTAAAAACAAGAGCTTGAGTTTGGGATTAAACAGCTGTGTTCTTCAATGGTATTCCTTTCTCCTTACCTCTGTCCATCAACCAACAAAACAAAACAATGAAAAAAAAAAAAAAACAAGCCAGGCAGATAGGGAGATAAAATTATCTTCCCTGGCTGACCATCCCCTTATCTTTTTTTTTTTTTTTAACCATTCCTAAAGAAATAAAATAGTTTACATTGCAGTCATTTCCTTTCTTCTATCTCATGTGTCTATTTGGAAGGAAAAATTAATTTTATGATTTCAGGAAAAAGTCTTGGAGACCTTGAGAAAGCAAATAAAAGGAAACTGAGAACACAGGCCGCCAAGCAGAGCTCTGTAGTTGCACATTGGATTCTCTGCTTTGGCAATGTTAATGAACCTCAAATCCTTCCTATAATTAGATGAGGGAATTGCTTATATTTTCAAACAGATGATGCTGCTATAATGAAACGATTGACAGGGAATTTAAGAGTGTCTACAGTAGTCATTTGGTTTCTGTTATTAAAAAAAAAAGTTTAAAAAGAAGATTGGCTTTAGACATAGGTCCTGAGAGAGGTAGTAATTTACATAGCATGCTATGACAGGTGTCTTTGTATAGGAAGGAAATAAAATGGAAGACTAGAGAAATGATGGGCAGGTATAGCAATTTTTTGGGGAGGGGGCGTCCTATGCTTATTCTGTGTAGGTTCTTTAAAAGGGGCCGAGACTCAAGAGATGGATCCGGATTGAGTGCACAGCTGTAACTGCTGATGAGCTAATTGCTCCTTATCTCTCAGCCCCATTCATCTTCATTTTTTACCAATTACTGAGAATTATCTGTGTTCTCAGTTGGATATGAGAGTTAATCCTTTTTGGTTAAGCTGGCAGTACTGTGAGCAGATTCCAAATCAGAGGGTGAAAAAGCCAAAGCAAGCTTGCTCTAAAAATGTCTCCAGTTCAATTACAGTATCACTGATTCATAAGAAATTTGCCATTGTTTAACAGATTAAATGTGGAATTTTTTTTTTTTAACTTTCTTAATGTTTCTTTGCCTAACAATGATTGTTAAGATCCTTCTTCCTGTCTGATGAGTAAAATTTAACAATATTAACAGCCAGGGTCTTGTAAACATGGAAACACACAAGACTACCCTAAAAGGCCAAAAAAATTCTGACACATGAAATGAGAAGCATTTTAGAACTGATAGCTTTCAATTTATATGTAAACACTTTTAATCTATGCCTTTGCTCTCTGTGGCTTCTCATATGGTGAGGAAAGTATGTCCAAACATAAACCTTTTCACAAATGTCACGTTAGTGGAATTTTAATGGAAGGACCACATAAGCATCTCCTAAAAGTGTAGGAACTGCCATGGTTTGTAATTCAGTTGATGGTGAATAAGCCATATGGTTCACATCATTTCCTATGCAAAAGATGTCTTCATATCCTGACATTTCACACAAAGTTGCTTATTCCAGCAATGAAAAACTAAAAAGTAATAAGCTACTCTTTCATAATTTTCAATGCATTCTTAAATATTTAATATTTCTGGCATTTCTTCTTCATTAAATATTTTAAATAAGGTAATCTAATGTGAAAATACAAAGAATAAATAGCTAATTTAAGACAGAATTATCATTTGAATAACTTGTAGTATGATCAAACAAGTCCTTCTAGATGCTTCCAAAAGCTGAGATCGGGGAGCAGAGAGCAAAATATGTCAGAAGATTCAGCTTCTAGTAATAACACCACTAATAAATAACTTAGCTAGTTAGGTCTCTTAATTTCTCAGATTTCTTATTTAATAAATAAGGAGCTTGATGCCCAGTTAACCCCTTGGTTCTAAAATTCTTTGATTTTTGAAATGAGTAGAAGATAAAAGGCAAGAAGTTATTCTATACAGTGATTTCTAAAATGAAATACAAAACTGAAACAACCTAAATGTTCGAAACATGCCATCATTATGTATATTGTAACACATCATTTCACAGATTATGTAACCATTACATATGACAGATAATGGTGGAAAATATGTATTTTGAATATAAGAAAAAAAGAGGCACATGCGGTAATAACTGGTCATTTTATTAAGCTCTTTTTCATGATTTTCTAGAAAGTGCTTGGCATCATTTTGCATTTTTTCTCATAACATATTTTTGAACTTTATTGTGCATATAAAAGAATAAAAACATTAGTGATCATAACAGGGCACTATGGAAAAAATACATTTCCATATTACAAAGAACACTTTTCTCATTTAAAAATATTTGAGCATGTATTTCTGAATCCACTCCTATATGTAAATAAAATCATTAGAGTATGAACAACAACATATACTAGTTTTCTGTATGAATTATTAAATGTATTGTATGGTGTAGATAAGCAGAATGCAGAGAATATTTCCACTTTTTCTGTAGTGTCTGTTTCATTTTCATAAAAAAATTTTAATCTATATGGACAGTTGGAGAGCATAAGTAGAAAATATTAACCCAATGTTTTCCTTTTGGTTTTAGTATTGCTTACTCCAACTAATGACAGGATAATGAAGTAAACTGATAATATAAGCATTTCATGCTAAGAAATATAAATTAAATGATTTTATCTGATGCTGTATCCTTGTGTAATCATAGAACATAAGGATATGTAACATATATCCAATTGGATATGCTATATGGTAGACTCCATCACATTCTAGGAGATTGAATGCATTTATTACAGCCTTCAGTTTTCATTGAGGAAAGCCCTAAATATGATTGTCAACCTACATCAGCCTGCTGTAATGTTTATAGAAACTTCAAAGTAACGTATAGTGGGAGGAAACTTCTCAGTTTAAAATAACCCCAGGCCTTATTCAATCCTTTTAAGATCAGATAACTCTTATTTTTCTCATTAATATGATCCTCCATTATTTTATCTTATATTTTAACTTCATATGATTGATGACATATGATTAAAATAAACCTTCAACTTTGTGTTCTGTAAATTATAATGTTTGATGATATAAATCTTCAAATATCTCATGATGACCTAGCATTAGAGAACATATTCTTTGAGCTGTTACTAAGGGTGTTGTTCATGGTTTAACATTTTGTGAGCGTGAGCACGCAAGTTTCTAACTCTAAGCCCAATGCCTGTCATCAGACTTAGCATTTCGCATTTAAATGACTGTGATTCCTCTCTGCACTGTCCAAATATTCCAAAAGTGTACAAAGCCATTTGTATGAACCATGGCATGTCCAATTGAATACAAAATACAATAACTTAGTGATAATAAGTAAATAATATAGTAGTCGACATGAATGTCTCAAAATGTCAATTCACTTATGATGAAATAATGTGGCATACATCATCTTGCAGGCTTTTAGTACCCCCCTCCCCCAAATGAACCTGGATCATTTGGAAGAATGGAAAAATAGAGGATTTAAATATGGTTTTCTTTAACAGCAGGTCATAATGGAAACACAGACCCTTCCATTCAGTGCTGAGAGAATTACCAGTTTGATAATGATTAGGAATGTTGTTATTAAAACAGTATGTGCAGTTCATTTTCAACAGTTTTGAATTAGAGTCTGCACTAATGAAACGGATACGGTTTCCTTCACAAAGGGCAGATCTGTTAGTTAATATCGCTGCAGCAGTGCCTCGCAGACCATGCCTTTAGCTCTATTTGTATTTCACAGCATGATAAGCAAAGAGTGTTGATTTTCAAGGATCCTGCTGATGAAAGGTAATGGCATTATTACATCTTTATCTCAAAAGCAGAACTGAGTGGTAAATGATTTTTTTTTCTCTGTTGCACAAAAGATTTCTTGGTTAGAAAGCCTTTTTTATTTCTTTACATCGTTTTCATCTTGGAAATGATATGTTATTATTTAATGTCTGCACAGCAAGCTTGAAAGCACCTAATAGCGAATGGATTGGAAGTGAAGTACCTCCTGCTCACAGATATGGATCTTCTCAGTCACACGCTGTACCAGCTGTCATCCCAGCCATACTGCTGTGATTTAATTAGTCTGTTTATGTCCTTTCTAATAATATTTCCATCTCTATGAAAGGGCAAATGCGACAGGGACTTTTTCCCTTTCTGGTTCTGCAGACTGAAGAATGTGGCCTACATCTGATATGTGAGGACACGGGATTGAATCACCATTCCTGTCACTTCAAGCTGTTGATAAATTGTTCAGCCAAGAAGTGTACTTACTTCCTTGGGGTCATTTGTAGGCAGGGAGTAATAATCTGCATAGGGACAAAGAAGAGAGGACATTTGTGTATATGTGAGCGTGTGTGTAGCCAGTCATGTATGTATGTATGCATGTGTACACACACGCTTATGCAAATACATATATATGTGCATGGGGGTATTCTAAAGTTAAAACAATTTATAAGACCGTGTGAACCCTACATTTTTATCAATGCCGTGCGTGTCTTTAGGGCACATATTTAAGTCTTTTTCATAAATTGATTTCATACAAAATTACAACACTTCAGGAATTCTTAGAAAAGTTTTTCCTTTTTCTAAATGAAAATTCAAATAACAAGTCATTTACCTGGAATTTTACTTGTACAACTGCATCGATTGGGGGTTTTGGAGAGATCTTTGTTTTATACAGGTATTACATTTTAGGATATCCAGGGAAGGAAGACTTCACCATCTTCATAAGACATTTAATAGTTATATTTTTACTTAAACTTTTTCTAGAAAGTATATTTAACTGAAAAGGATAGGTCATGTTCAAAACAAACTAGCTACCACACAATTATATAAGAATGCATAAGTTTATAAACAAACATAAAAGAGATATGACATTATTAAATATAATGTGGTGATTGATAGTTTATACTCAGGCACTATGATGTTTGAGTGATTCAAGGCTACTTCAAAACGCAGTGGCCTTGTAAACATTCTTGATTCTGCCTTAGGATTCTGTGACCTTCTAATGTTTCGTGAGACACAGATCCATGTAATAGAGATGGGGGGAAAATGATTTCTAAAACCAGTCTCAGTTCGTTTTAACTTCATTCATATTTCTCTTAGAAAGAAACATCTACCTCTTTTATAAATAATTGTTTAACTAGTTCTCTGTGTTTTAACTGCTTTTTGGAAATAAATTGCTTTTTCTTTACTTCTCTATGGTTTGTGTGAGTGCTGAAATTGTGTTACAAGGTTTTCTGAGATATCTTCTTTCTGGATAATCTCGCTTTTGTTTTTATATTTCTGTTCTTCCTCTCTCATCTTTTACATTTGAATAATCCAACTACATTTTTGGAGTGGGACTTGTTAAAACAATGAGTATATTGACAATGTAAATCCAATATTCACTTTACGTGAAAATATCAAGGTTAAAAATGCTAATCTTACAAAGGTGGTCAAATTGTTTTAAAATGATTTCCTTTAGCAATCTAAATGTCAGCCTCCTAGAGTTGCCAGTTATAATGCACACGGCATGTATTTAGTTTCTTTTTGCGCTTTCATGTACCTATCACTGTCAAACCTATGCCTACATCAAGAGGAAAGGTCAGGTTCTAAAATCGTTTAAAATAAATATATCAAAATGAGCATCAAAATTAGAAAATGTCTTATATCTATAAGTAAATGATAAGGCTATTTTCAATCCTTTAGATTCCTCTTCTAGATAATATATTACCTTAGCAATTAAATAGCTAGATATCACACTACACACACACATATGCACACATGCGAATGTGCACTCACACACACAAGTATCCATATATTTCAGCTCTCAAGAAACTCTCATTAACTTACTACTAGTATAAGCTGAATTTATTAAATATATTTATTTTTTAAATTATTTTATTTTGGAAAAATATAGAAGTACTTATTTGGCTATCTTTCCCCTGAGGTGTAATTTCACTGTTTTCTCTACATTTGCTATACTGAGGAATGTAAATGTTGATGATTAAGTTATCTTGACATGAACCATTTTGATGCTTTGAAAAAACTCACCACGAAGCATTTGATGGTATTTTTTATTAATTGGATAAATGAATTGTGAGATGTGTGATTGCATGATGAGGTACTCATTTAGTTGTTGCTTTTTGCTTTTACTAATCTCTGTCATATTGGATTTATAAATGGAATGGAGTGACCTTTGAAACTGTGATGGAAATGAAGAGATAAACACAACTTGAAAGGACAAACCAATTAATATCAATGTGTTCGTTACACATACATGAGGAATTTTAATCCTTTGCTCTCTACAGTAAATTTGTGAATCATTCGTAGAGAAAAGGAGCACACTTTTTGATAGTTAAGGATTTTAATCTTATGTTTTCCTACAAATTTTTAATTTTATGTAACATCATTATATAGATAACACACAGCTTGTTTTTTGTGCATGAAATGTTGACACTACCTTGGAAAGATTGACAAGATCCCCTTTTAATAAAAAAGTTAACCATGTGCACACACATATTCAAACATGTACACATATAAGGCACATGTACACATATAACATGATCTAAAATCATATTATATATTTTTAAATAAATATATTGTAATCTTGAGTATAGTAAATCTTTAAATAAACCTCTCTTTTGTAAATTTAGACTCATAACTGATCCTCTGCCATTGACCATAGATTACTTTCTAAAAAAATCCAGATTCAGAAATCATAAATAAAGCATTTATTATTTTAACCTGTTGACCTGTAATGTTAAGAAATAGCTTTCAAAATCAATAATATACTTGAGTATGCTTTTAAAATAAAATCTGAATAGCCAATTTATACTTTCTTCTTACCTCATGCTTTCTTTCTTTGCCTTCCCCCTTTTTTAATCTAATTGGGCTTATTTTTATAAAAACAAAAAAAACAAACCAGTTCTGCTGTGGTGTGAATTTTAGAACCCTTGTACATTCTATCCCCTTTAATAGCTTAATTATAGAATATAATCAATTTAATATACAGGTTTTGAAATATTGCCATTGATGCACAACAAGGAAAAAAGTAATACAAGCTTGACATTTTAAAACACCGGCATTGAAAGACTTTCACTTCTAATTGATTTTTAAAAGAGTTCCCTGGAAAAGTGAGCTCAGAAATGTTTATAACAGCTTTGGCAACCTTCCAAAATGTTTATCACAAAGTGTAACTCAGCAGTTTCTAAGTTCTCCCATCAACTAAGAAAGATGTGTCCCGTAATTGGCTTAATCTATGCTGATATTGAACCCCTCACAGAGACGTCATTTTTTTTGAAGACGTAAATTCTCAAAATGGTTAGTTCAAAATAAGAAGTGTTTTACTTTTGCAAATTGGAGAGAAATTGTTAAGAAGTAAGTTATGGATGAGCAAAGGATATGTATCTTTTACATTTTGATGAAAATATACATTTTCTTCTCCCTCAACTTTTAAAAAATCTGTTGACCTTCAAAACTTTGGTAAAATTGACAAAAAGGTGATTTTTTTTAGGCATGTTAATATCATACCCCTCCTTATGGTTGATTGTAGGTGTGAAAAACGTCCTCTGACAGCCAAAAAAATTAATGGACATGATATCCATTCTATTTTAACAAGCAAGCAGACCGAAATACAGTAATATTGACCACAAGCAATTACTTTAAAAGGCTACTGCTAAGTATTTCAGGAAAAATGATTCAGTTGACTAGTTGTTTGTCAGTTCCTGTATGTTTTTTTATTGATTGCTTTTGGATATATGGCCCCATGATTGAAAATGTTGCTGGTAATATCTTCTCTTTATAGTACCAAACCTACTTGCTGTGATTGATGAGGTAAATTTACACAGAAGTGCATATACAAGTTTATGTAGATCACTACTTTCTAATATTAATTTTGTAGTGAGGTGTTTTTTTGAAATTAAGTCAGAGTAGTAGGCAACTTCGTAACAATTTTATTCTTCCAGGTCTTTCCTTATTGTGTGTTATTTTCTCATTTGTTATTCAGAGCAATAATGTGATATTTCAAAGTATGATCAGCCAGAATGAGTCATCTATTTGTAAAAATTTCTTTTTAAGATGAAGACTGTATAACATCTACTCATTCCCATAGGAATCTGGAGAGATTTGTGGTTTGAAATTTCTGTATCATAAACTCATGTGGTGCAGGCAGTATTACATTTAGTCAATAACCAGGAATTCTGATTAGTTGGATATAAATCACTAATGTTGATAAATAAACATAACAAAAACAATGAATAGAAAAGAAACAAATTGATAGAAACAGTTAAGGAAGTCATTCAGTAGACAATCTTACCTAATTTGTCAAAACAATGCATCACCTAATACAAGTTGCATCTGAGAAATAGATTTGCATGACAATGTCCCTCGATACCAAAATCACATCTGTTTTTCTCCAAGTTTGAACTATAAAACTGTATTAAAGACAAATATTTAAATGTCACATACCCTTGAATCACATATATATATATATATATATACGTCCATCCATCCACTCATATATATACATATATATATATATATATATATATATATATATATACTTGCTTTTACACTATTCAGAACTCAATGCACTATTCTTTCCTAATTTATTTATTTAGTTAGTTAGTTATTTTTGGCTGTGTTGGGTCCTTGTTGCTGCACGCGGGCTTTCTCTAGTTGTGGGGAGCGGGGGCTACTCTTCGTTGCTGTGCACGGGCTTCTCATTGCGGTGGCTTCTCTTGTTGCAGAGCACGGGCTCTAGGCGCTCAGGCTCTAGGCGTAGTCGTGGCATGCGGGCTCTAGAGCGCAGGCTCAGTAGTTGTGGCACGCGGGTTCAGTACTTGTGGCACACGGGCTGAGTTGCTCCGCGGCATGTGGGATCTTCCTGGACCAGGGCTCAAACCCGTGTCCCCTGCATTGGCAGGTGGATTCTTAGCCACTGCACCACTAGGGAAGTCCCTCTTTCCTAATTTAGATGAAAACAAAACAAAACAAATACCCCTCACGTGATATAGTTCGACATCGTTTTTGTTTTCTTATAACCACAGGTAGTTTCCTATTTTAGTCATATACTCATATTTAACCTCAAATTCTAATGTGTACCTAATCTTCATGCCTACAGCTTTCCAGTGATATGCCGATTTCCTTTTCTATCAGTCCTCACGCTGCACCAAACTGTGTTAGTACTCTGTAATATTTACTGCTGCCTCCCCAAAAGGAGTAGTTGGCAGGGGTGGAGGCAGAGAGAGAGCAAGAGTTAGAGACAATGAGAGAGAGGGAGAGAGAGGTGGGGAGAGAGGGAGAAAGAGAGAGAGAGAGAGAGAGAGAGAGGAAGAGAGAGGGAGGGAGGGAGAGAGAGAGAGAGAGAGAGAGAGAGAATGAGAACATTTAAGTGAAAACTGAGAGGCAACACAACTTTGTGTTTAGTGTTGAGAGCACAAAATATGGTGCGTAACTGCCTGGGTGTAAAGTGTGGCTCTGTTCTTAACTGTTCTTCTTACGACATTTTTGGCATCTTAGCACCTTTGTGTCTAGGTTTCCTCATCTATATGACAGGTATAATAATTATAAATATTTCATAGGGCTCTTGGGGATTATTTGGGTTAAATTACTTCTCAGAACACGATGGGACACATTGTAAGCATTATACTAAAGTTTATTAAATAGAAAATAAAGATAACATAATAAAGTGCATGCACACAAATACACACTCACAAATATCTTCTGAAATGTTGGGAGTTTCTAGTATTCCCAATGTCTCAGCATTATTTGAAACCCTATTTCCTCCTCTACATGCCTCAGCATTCCATACTTATCCAGGATCTGTACCAGTTGATCCTGATTGAGTATATCCAAAGGGTGTTTTATTGACTATTTGCTGCATTCTGAGCCTAGTGTAGTGTTCAGGAAATATGCTACCAGGTTTAGATTACATTGCTTCACCTGTAAAAAGCACACATATATAGGATGAATGAGGTTGTCAGTTGTTTCATTGGCACATTTTTTTTTAGAAATCGATAATCAGCTTGTAAACTTTTAATTGAAAAGTTTTGTCTCATTTTATGTTATCAGACAAAATATGTACTCCAACTCTAAAAACAGACATTACTTTATTCAGTGCACATAAGACTTCCTTTAATTAGCCCTTAATAAGCTTGGTTTAACTGGGATTTACGGAAGAACAGTGGTCATTAACATTAGCCAGATTAAGACTGTGTTAATTACTATTGATAGATAAAATAACGTGCTAAAGTGCTTTAAATTATTCCTATACTTATGAATTGAAAGTAAGTTTGAAGCTTTTAAAGGGACATTATACTTTATTTATACTTTAAATTGAATATTGACTTCTCTACAGGTATGTAGGCATAACAATACGACACATGATTTCATGGTTTAAATTTACAGCTTTATGCTTACCATGAATAAGGGATCATCTTAAAATATATCATTCTGGATAATTTCGTAAGATATAGAAATGTTCACATTTACTTTTTAAAATTTTATTTATTTGTTTGTTTATTTATGGCTGTGTTGGGTCTTCGTTTCTGTGCGAGGGCTTTCTCTAGTTGCGGCAAGTGGGGGCCACTCTTCATTGTGGTGTGCGGGCCTCTCACTATCATGGCCTCTCTTGTTGCGGAGCACAGGCTCCAGATGCGCAGGCTCAGTAATTGTGGCTCACGGGCCCAGTTGCTCCGCGGCATGTGGGATCTTCCCAGACCAGGGCTCGAGCCCGTGTCCCCTGCATTGGCAGGCAGATTCCCAACCACTGCGCCACCAGGGAAGCCCCACATTTACTTTTATGATTCATGGTATATGATTTTAGTTAGAAACAAATACATATCTTAATTATAATTAACTTCAAAACACTTAATTACTTCCTTTTTAGCAATTGATAGATGCAAATGTTTTCTTCTATCTTGAAAAGAATTTTTAGAATTGTGGCATTTTATATTAATGTTGTCTTTTCTTGTTTATTGCTCCCGTTTGTGTCTATTTTCAGTATCATATTTGGGGTTAATAATACCTGAAGTTTAGCTAGTTTTTTTTCCCTCCATGTATCAGTTCTTAGACATTATATCAAGTGAAGTATTTCTCAGGATTCCAGAAATAGTTTCTGTCACTCATCCCCACTTCCATTTTCTTGGAACTGCTCTTGTAATATATATATACATATATGTATCCATATCCATATATATATATTTAATGTTATTCAAAGCAGGTCAACAACCCATGAACTGTAAATTGCTAAGACCAAAGCAATTCTCCTGGTTTTCATCCTACAGATAATTATGCAATCCACGAATTAAATTTTGTAGATAGTGTTAACATCATATCTTTTGCCCTGAATGATTTAGAGTACCCTCATCCGTTTAAAGATCCATACCTAGAGTTTTAGTATTCGTCCCAGGCAAAATGAATTGTAAAGTAATACAATTTCATGCCGCAGCATGGACTCTGGTTAGTCTTCCCCAAATTTAGTAAATAGCAACCTTTAAAAAAATTGTTAAGCCACATGCTCAATCTAGAAAATTTGGAATCATCCTTGGCATGGCTCCCTGCCCCTGTCTTGCAAATGCTTTCTTATGTAATACATCGCCATGTCGGTTTATTCTTCAAACCATACCTAGGATTCATTTTCCTCTCCACACTGCCTGCACTGCCTATGTGGCAACCCACGCTAGCCCCCTGCAGCGTGGCCCCTGCAACAACCCCTAATTCAGTCTTCCCATTTGCACTCTTTATCTTTTATCATCCTCTCTTTTTTTATAACAGCTACTGTGATGACTGTAAATCATAAATTGATTCATGAGATTTGCCTTTTAAAAAGCCTTCATTGGCTTTTCATTGTACTTAGAGTAAAACTCAACTTTCTTCACATGGCCAGAAAGACCCTGCATAATAAAGAATGTATTTCACTTCTCCTCCCCAAACCCTTCTGGGTTATTCTTCCCCTTCCATCTTCTCTCCATACTGGCCTTTCTTCAATTCTGTAAACATATACACCTTCCTTCCCCAGTATTCTTAATTCTGACCAGTAGGCCAGAATTCTTTTTGTTCTTGACTTCCTAGCTCCTATTCATTTTCCAGTTCCTGCTTAAATGTCTTCCCTGAATGATAAATTTAAGTTAGTTCTCCAACTCTGCCCTTAACCCATTCCATTCCATATCACCTTGTTCTTTCCGTAGCACTTTGAAAAGTTCATAATGATATCTTTATTTGCAAGTCTGTTTGCTTCATGACCATCCTGATCCACAAGCATCCCAGCTTGACAAGGGCAGAACTGGCTTGGCTGCACTGACTGACATGTGCTGTTAGTACGTGGTTGTTCAATAAATTCTCCAAGGGGAAAATGGTGGGATGTTGGACCTAAAAGAAGACTTGAGCTAGCTTTGATATATACAACCTCTGAGTTTGGGCAGCTGGGAGTAGTGAGCTGGAGCTGGCTCACAAGAGTCAATTGCCAAATTGTCAAAAATTTTGTAAGCTTGTTAAAAAAAAAAAAAGTCACTATTAAAATTTAAATTATATAAATTTAGAAGTAAATTAAAAAAGTGGTAATAAATAATCAAGACTTTTTTAAAAAAAAACAAAAAAACCCTCCTGAATGAATGTTTAATGAATGAGTGCTCAGTTAGGCCAGAATACCTTTGTACACATATCCTTGTTACTGCTAGCTTTCTCTTTACTCAAGGAATTCCTCTATATTTTTACCAGTTAGAATATTTCCTCCATTTTAGAGATAGGTTCAAGCTGCATTTTGTTCAATGTCAGCATTCCAGGGTTTTATTATGGAAAGTTTTTACTCTCATTTTCACATCTACTTTTTCATTTTCGTTTAATCTGAGACATAAAATGTTAATATTGTTGGCATTTCCATTTTACAGATGAGTAAATTGAATCTCAGAGGAGATCATTTCTTGCCTGACATTTTGTGACTTTTAAGGTGGCGTGACTGGAGGAGGTAGGGTCCGCTGTTTGGACTTCTACTTTAGTGTTCATTCCAGGTTATTAAAATAGGGAAAAGAAGGTTCATTCTTTTTAAAAAATATTAAATTAGAAATCCAGAAACTTGATCTCCAGTTTAGTTTTTCCAGTACCTAGCTCAGGTGGCTTTGAAGACATAATGTTACCTATCTTTATCTTACTTTACTAAGTTTGGTTAATTGCAGGGCTCAGAATGAAAAGCTTTCAATTTATACAATTCTCTGATTACATCATGTAATATAACATAAGTAAACAGTATCTTTAAGTCACTGAAATCAACCTCCATGCTATGGAGAGGGGAGGTAAGATAGTACTATAGCAATTTAGGAGCAAAATATATTAAAGCATTTAAATTTTTGTGGACATAATTCATCAATTATGGAGAATTTGAAAATAAAATTTGAGTGGATATTCTACCAACTTTATTATTTATCACTATTCATTTTTTTTACCCTTGTCCAACAAATTGTCCTAAAAATATAAAAACAAAAAATCATTTGTGATTCTGTGTCCTTTTTAATAACTATCTTTTAATTCATCCTCCTACAGTTGTCCCTCAAATAATATGTATTCGCTACATCTGAGCTATTTTACACGATATGTTTCTTGGATTATACTATAAACTCTTTGTGGCAGGGACCTTGTCTTTTTATATGCTCTATAAAGCACCATGCATACCTAGGGAATTTTATGAATAATAATAAAAAAGGAGGGAAAAAAGCTTTCATCAGCAGTGTTTTATTTTGCATGTGAATTTAGGGATGAATTCATGCTATTGTCCATATTTCTGGAGAAACACCTCCTTATATTACAAAAGTGGACTATGAAGAAAGCATGTAATATTAAATCTGAAAATTTACGTTGCTGGTATAGGAAAAATAAATGAAGCAATACAATTTGCTGTTTCCCGTCCATTATAAAAATATTGCCAAGTCTGGCATGCAGTTCATAAAATCAAACATTTTCTCACACAGCTGTGCATGAGGAAATGAAATACTGCAGGTATAAGAAACCACCTGTTTGCCAGAACAGGAGTTTCAAAAAAGATAAACACCAGAATTTTATATGGGTCCCTGTTGAAGGTCTATTCTACTATTAATACTAAAACCTTAACTCTCGTTCTTCAAACAGGTGTTTTGCATGTGAATTGAAGGCTGAATAAACCCATGGATGATTCACTAATAAACACCATTGGTTTTTCTATTCAGTATACAGGATGATATTGAATACAACTGTCAAAGATAATTTCACAACCAATTCAGTTTTAAATGCCCAAATTACAACAAACCACAAATTCCTGTTTACTCAACATGCTCTTCTTTCCCTCCTTTATCTTAGTTGCAAAACTCTCATGAACTTGACAGTGTTCTCCCTTGGTGAAGAGAAAGTCTGAAATATGCCATAAATCATAGTGAGCTACTAGAGAAATTCAAATTGCTGTAAGCACAAGTGCCGAGGGACTGCTTATGTACTGCCTGAGCCATAATGCAACGTTCACAACGAGATCATTGCATCATAATCTCATTCTCACTGTGATTTGCGTTGTGTGTAGGGGGCTCAAATGTCAGAGAGAGAGAGAGAGAGACGAGAGTGGTGTCAGGTTAGATTTCTCTCCTATTTTACATTAAACAAATGATCAGAAAAACACATTAACCTGGATCAAATATTTCAGAAATTAAAACTTCTACAAAGTTTTCTCTGTATAGGACATTTCTTGATATGTTTCATGCAGATAGGTTTAGCATCAGAATTTCTAGGGACAGTTGAGAGACCTTTTAATATATTTTTGCTTCTTGTTGATGAAGCGTTATCAAATAAGCAGTGTATTCATACCATAAACATCCAGCTTAATGAAGGTGTCTGTCAAACAAACAAAACCCAATAATATTTCTAATAATGTAAAATTATCCATATTTGAAAAAATCTTGAAAAATTGCAGTTATGTCCAAACTACATGTCTTTCTGTTATTGTAATAGATTGACTTTTCACCAGTGCATATGCATGCAGAAATGCGTATGTACATGTATGTTTCTGTTACTGACATGGATGGTCTCTATTTAAGATTCATGTTTGGGAACTAATAGATGCTTTTTAGTTTGTTCCTATATACAATTGTATTCAATGACTAAAAATAAAAAATGGAAATAATTTTTGCCACATCTTTAATTTCTGGATGAAGGGATAAAAGAATGGCCTTGAAGCTAAATAGTCAATGATATGTGACTGTCATCACTTTCATAATCAAGAGAGTAGAATGCTAATGTAAAACATAACTTAGAATATAATTTTTATAAGCCCCTATAAAACATACAAATATCCCCGCTTTGTTGATTACTTCTCATGTAATATTTGAGCAGATAGGTATTATCATCTATTTCTACTTAGTGGTTAAAAAAAGTTTACAGAATCCCAAATATTATGCTGTCCAAACTCCATCTTTTCAACGTGGAAATTCTAGGAAAACAATCATATCAACTGCAAATTAGAACACTTTTTTTCTCTTCTCTCAGGATAGTTTTGCTACTTATTTTATATTTTGGTAGCTCATCTGAGTGAACGATCCAATCTTTGAAAACAAGTTGAATATTAGTTTCTTGCTTTTGGATTTATGGAGTATGTGTCTCTTATTTCTCTCTCATGCATGCTATTCTCTGAGGGTATCTTGAAGTATATTTATCAAGATGAAAATGTTTCCTTCTTTTACTAACTTAATATTGAAAAAGGATTTTTAATAATGTATTTTTTGTACCTATTAAGATAAAAAGTCAATTTCTGAAGACCTCAGCTTACTAGTTGTGTTTACTAGCTAATATTACATACATCTGTTTCAGTCTTCAATCTAGACTAAAGGAACATTGTTCCTTATTTATTTCTAATTTTTAGTCTTCATAGTTCTCATCTAAGGACTGGACACATAATAATCTACTTCATATTTATTATCATATTTACCAGTGGCTTAGAATAAAATTTATTATAGTATTGTTGCTTAACACCTCTGTTATAAAATGTTTCTTTTTTTAAAGAAAAGGTTATTACTTTTCTCCTTTCAGATTTAAAATAAAGCAAAAGAAAACAAGAAACTCAGTTTTTACATCTTTCATCCAAATTTGCATGTGGATTAGATCTCCTTTAATATCTTCCTCTATTATACAATGTCTTCTTAAGGGAAGATACAGTTATAGACCCAAACCTTTGTACCTTTATATCCCCAAACTAGGCCCTTACATTCCATGGTATGTACGCAGTAAATTCCCTATGGACCATGCACCTAACGGCTCCTGTTTTCCCAATGGCATGGATCACTAAATAATTATTATAAAAAAATAATAGAGACAATGAATTTGGCATACTCAAGCCCATGCATTTTCCTTTTGAAGTACCACTATGCTTTAGTTCTCACTGATTTTAGAATAATTTAGTTTTAAGTTAAATTAAGGGAACGAATATACCATATTCCTCATTTGGAATATCATTCACTCTTGAACTAGTCTGAGACATTAAAGAGATGAATATTTTAATTGATCTATTTATATTTGAACACTTGAGAATAAAGTAAAATTTTAAGAATGTTCCAGTATCCATATGGTAATAAATGCCATCTACAAGTCTAACTTGGAGTGAAAGTGTCATCTGGGATGAATTATAGTCTATAAAATCAGAAGTTCTGAAATTGCACCCTACTTCTGTTGCATATTACCTTCTTAGCTAAGTCCACATATTCTTTTTTTTTTTTTTTTGTAAAATGGACATAGAATGCTTATCTATCTTAGGAAAACTCAGAGCGATGGGGGCTCTGCAGAATCCACAAAAAGTGCAAGGATCAGCATTTGGGCAGCTGTCCCTCACACTTTCCCCTCATTCCTATCCCCTTGGAGAACCCAACAGTGTTGAGACGCAAGGGAAACCCAGAAATAGAAAAACAGCAGAGAGAAAGGCAGAGGGGCAGTGAAAGTGCCAAAAAAAAAAAAGTAAATAGAGCAAACTAGCTGTCTTTCCCTATTGCAGGACCCAAGCCAGAAACCAAGATTCAGGTAGGAGGAAGGACATACTTTAATTTGGATATGAAATTAACATTTTGATTTAGACTACATTTTAAATACTGAAAGGGATCAGAGGTCTGTGGGATTTGTCTTCAAAGGACAGAGAAAGGAAAGATTACAGACTATGTGAGGTGGAGTGGTCAATAGAAAAAATAAAGAATTTTTTCATTGAGACCATTCCTGAATACATGTATCTATTTCTCATGTCATTCTCTCTCCCACAATAGTTGAAGAACATGGTGCTAGGCTGAGGGACTGAAGGATTTGGGGCTTGGCATGAATGGGGACTGGACTGACCTACAGGCAGAGGAACCCAGATTCAAGGTGATCTGACAGATGATGTCTATGTGTGGAACTAAAACTGAAAGCCTGGCAGGCAGTCCAGATGAGGTGTCAAACCGAAGGGGAGAGAGACAGAGCCTAAGCAGAGAGCGACAGGATGAGAAATGGGAACACCAGATCTGGCAGAGGTTTCAAAATGAAGATGGGAGATGGGACATCGAGAAGTTTTTGATTTACTGGCACATAGTTATAGGCACATTTTACACTTAGCCCAATAGCCTTAGCTGGCAAGACTGGTCAGCCAGCTTAGATACCACCTGTTATCTCTATTACAAATATATTAAAGTTATTTCTATTTCATAATACAAATCATTCCCACAAATGTGGAAATTATGAGAGAATGGCATGATGATGAGTTAATGCTCATCATTTAACAGTTCTGGGCATCAGAGTCTTCGTTTCTAAAATGAGGGAATGAATGCAATAATTTTCAAAATTTCTTGTTTAAAAATTCTTTGATCTTTATATGACCCCTGTTCCTTTGAAATTGCACACCTGACATGCTCTATGAATTTTGTTGGTATCTTATAATTTATCATGTTTTAACTATTCTCCATAAGGTACTGGCCCTGAAATAGGACTATATGTGTTATTGCTGGTAAAAATCTTTGTATATACTTAGCGAAATAAGTTTACCATGAGTATTTTTTCAAGAGTAGAATTTTATCAAGAATATTTTTTCTGGAAGAATTAAAACACCAATAACCAAACCTCTAAGAGACAAATCCTAATCATATTTGATGATAATTGAAGTTAAACCTGGCTTTTAAAGTCAGGTATATTTTAGTGCAATATTTTTTACAGACTTTCTTTTTTTCCAAGTAACAGTTATATCAGAAATGCATTTATTTGAGGCACTTAGAAAAACTATTTAGAATTACATGGGTTAGTAACTGTACAACGTAACTCACTTATATTAAGAGCACAGCATATAAGGTGTTATGTTTTATATAAAACAGTAATGAGCCTGTACAGTTGAATTTAAAATGGGAATTTTTAATATCAAATAGAAGACATGCAAAGTAAGGATTAAATTATCATGTTGTGAAAAAGTTACGCAGGTGAACACTTTGTTTTTACGAGTATAAAGTATAGTCTGAATAAATCTATGAAAAGCTCTTTTTCAAGTGCAATTATTTGCTATAATGTGTAATTTTTCCTTCCCCTTATGTTTATTTTAATTTTAATATGAAAGAAATGATCATCCCATTTTCTTTGAAAGTGACATAAAGGTAAAACCACAAACCTCTTGAAAGAATTCCTTTGTTCTCAATCACATGAATGTTGTTGGAACAAAATTTTGCCACCTGCCAGAGGCTTTAAAAACTAAATCAAAAGGCTCACTGCTTCAAAATACTCAAACTAAAGGTAGGCTTCTTGATAAAGATGTAATGACTAGATTATTCTCATCATACAGTTATTATTGTGCAGCAAAATTGATGGATCTTCTGCTACCTTTCACTAGAAAATAATTCATAAATGAAAATGAAAATATTTAAATCACAAATAGTTATATTATTCTTTCATTCTACCTGAAAAATAGAATTGGGTTATGAAATTTAGGGTGTCTCCCTATGTTAGTGTTAAAACTTCCCAAAAGATAAAAGAAGAATAAACGCGAAGTATTTCTAACAGTAGTTAAAACAATTCAGTGCTAGCATGCTTCATTAACTGTTTGCATACAAGACAAAAGTGCTTTCTGATGAAGCAGAAAACCAACTTGGGACCAATTTTCCACAACATAAATTCAACACTCATTCTACCTCTTGATACCTTTGTATTCAAACTACCAGGAAGGTTTTTTACATCTGTCATATTGGTAATCATTTTAGTACTCCTATTTTAGATTCTCTAATCCTTGAAAATAATTCCAGTTTAGAACCTTTATTTCCCGAGAATAAGCTTAAGATTAACATTTATTATTTTTTAAAATAAATGTGAATTAATTGCACTGGCAGCTATCAAACTGCTTTAGTAAGAATCAATTCTTACCATGTAAGAAACATGGTAAACGGAGTATTAAAATGGGCAGCTTAAACAAAATCTTCGTTACATTCAATTTAAAAAAAAAATTTTTATTGAAGGTTACATTCAATTTATTCTCTGTCCCTCTGTCTCTCTGTCTCTGTCTCTCTCTATATATATATACAGATATGTATCATAATGCCTATGATGTATTATTGCAAATTTCATCATTCTATATAATATCATTTATTTTGATACCAAAAGAAGAAGAGTTAGCACGTCTGTAAACTAGCAAAGGAAGTGAGTGCTAAGTTGGAGAAACACCATTATTGATCATTGTGTCTGAAAATGCAGCCTCAGTGGTAAGTGTGTTACTTCTGCCAGACCATCACAGCATAGCTACAAAGTGCTATCAGACACAATGAAGACATCCACAGTCCCTGTATAGTTATTCAGTTTGGTACATCATCTTTTGTCTTCAGCAATGTTCAAAAATCACTTTCACTTACACAGAGTGAGAATCTGGAAGACAATGTGTCTTCTTCCCTTCTCCATATTCTTTTCTAGACTTTGCATGGGGAAAGAAAGGGACATTGTAACCTGTTTTCTTCATTAATGAAAGTGTAATTTAGAGTTGGTGAACAGGGTGAATCAAATCTTAATCTTTCACAATGTCATACAACATCTGTCTCTTAATGTACTGTGAGCCAGCTTTTTTTGTGGGAAAAAATGTCTTTGATAAAAACTTGAGAATATTGTATGAATACCTATTTTATTATATGGAAAGGAATCAATTTCTAGATATCTACACTACAAAATATTACTTTAGCATGTTTAAAATATTCAAAAGCTATACTCAAATTTACACTAAACTGAATG
Organism: Balaenoptera acutorostrata; assembly: GCF_949987535.1. Taxonomy (NCBI): domain Eukaryota; kingdom Metazoa; phylum Chordata; class Mammalia; order Artiodactyla; family Balaenopteridae; genus Balaenoptera; species Balaenoptera acutorostrata. The sequence goes on from NC_080081.1 coordinate 34,711,387, forward strand.
TTTTAACTCTTCGAATTTTAAAATATTTCTAATTACTGACCTTTTTCGGATTTCAGAAGGAGAAATTAGTCATACCCAAATATTTCCTATGGCAATAAAAAATCACATCCTGTTATTTATCTCTTTCAAAAATGAACATCATATTGCATTAAAATAGTGTATGATTCAAGCCAGGGAATATACTCATAGTATGAAGAATATGTTGAAGTAGTGGAAAAGTTTAGTATTTTAAAAATATGATTATTGATTCAGTGAACTAAATATATTAAACATGTAAAACATTAGATTCTTTTAATATACAGGCATACTCATCTATGGATTTTTCCTGAAATGTTTCATGTAAATCAGGACTTTTATCGAATCAGGTTTTAAATCAATCCACTACTTAGGTAACATTTTAATATAATGCATTTGATTAAAGTGAGCCACATCTCTAGTGGTTCTGGAATTCAAGCCGTTTTGCATAAATATTGCTTCATACATGTCTATATTTATAGACTACCTTGTCAATGGGGGGAAAAAAACCTAAATGAGATCAAAGGAAGTATTTGTGTTTACTATTTTGATTAAAATACTGGTGGGCAAAATAGCTCCTTTGAAAGTCCCTTTGTTTTGACTTATTAGCAGGATATGATGTTAGAGATGATAAGATAGTGCCTTTGATGTAGGAGGAGCTAAATGAGTGAATAGCTCCATTGCCATTTGACACCTGGCTTCTCTAAGGTGTGGAGTTTTTACTGGTTGAGATAACTTCTCTTTAGAAACCAAGAATCAAGCTGGGACAAAATATGTTTTAATTTTTCTGTTTTGGTTATATCACGTTGATTAGTCTTAATTCTTAAAAGGGCCGAAATGATTGGAAACCATAAAAACAGAATCCCAGTACTTGGATATTTTACCTTTCCAAAGTAGCGTTTAACAGTTTAGCCTCATGAGAAATTGTCCATTCTCTGAGTGCGTGGATGACAAAGTTGGTAGAGTTACAGTTAGTGTTCAGTCTTCAATGGCTCTGTTTGGCCTATTGAATATCAAAGAAGTTAAGTTCCACTGCAGAAAGTTCAAGAATTCACCTTGTTTATTTGTCTTTTAGAACATTTAGTTCATTTTTTTTTAACTTAATAATCAGTTGATTTGATGTTTCTCAATTTAATAAGTATTTTTATGGTAACTATGCATTCAGGTTTTTAAAGTATTGTTTGAAATACAAAATAAATGAAAAATTAACCAATTGGAAAATAAGATATGAAAATGTCAATAATTAGTGAAGATTGTTAAATTACATGGTTTTATATTGCATTTTACTATTCACTGAATGTAGTAACATTAAACTTTATAGGTAGAATTTTTAAAAATGTATTCATTACATCAGACAATTTTTGTGAACTTATCATATCAACTCCCTCATAATCTGACCTAATAGCTTAACTAGAAGAGACTGACTAGACATGTCATCTCAACAGTTATATTAGATTCAACATTGATCGAGATATCAATATTTTCAAAGCTACTCTCACATTCTTTCAAAAATACAAATATTGTTTCATTCTCCTTCATAATAAAGAAACAACATGTAATGTTCAAATTTTTATTTACACTGGACATAGTATATATATCACATATATGTCACATACATAATTTAGTTTGATTAAAACATAAATTTTGGGCTAATGTATTATTTCCAACATACAAAATGTATTTCTCTCAGTGGGCAATACATATAAAATATTAGCTGTTAGAACATTTATCCCATTTATAATTGGCTAACATATAATGCTTTAAAAGTGGATACTTGTATAAACCAGACACTATTCTATTTTAGACTTTGCATGTAACACAGGAAGGAGAACAAGTTATATGCTTCTTAACATGATGGAATTCTTCAGCTCCACTATCACGGCCTTGCAGAGAGGTACTTTATTTTCCTAAAATAAACATTGAAAGTGATGCCCAGCCCAGCCACTCAATGCAGACATTTAACACTCACCAGGAGGGAGGTTTGGTGTGCTGAGCCCACTAAGTTTTAGATCTCAGAAGGGGCTTTACATCCTGTGGTGTAGGCACACTTCTTTCAGTGGAAAGTATGCCATTAAAATACTGCCCTCTTGCAGTGACTTTAAACCAGTGTATTTGGAATTGTTTTTATTCACTGCACAGCATGATAAGCATTTTGGATTTTCCTGATTTAACATTGATTTAAATCCAATATGTCAAAAATTATTTTCAGGTTTTGCCAAAAAAGCAACCATTATGCCATGATAGTTACACTCACATATTTATGTACCCACACATTTAATAAACAAAAATGAAACAATGGTAGATGGAAATATACTAAGTTAAGCAAAGAGAAACTGATCTTAACTTGTCAATTCCATAACCAATTGAATAGATGATATAAAGGATTCACTGTGAATAAAAAGAAAGCATGTAATAGAATAAAATAATTTTACTGATTAACTTAACAATATTCAAAGAGATTATTTTGCCTTCATGGAAACACATTCTCAATGAAAACATTGTGCGTTGTATTATTAACTCATAGCATATGATCTCCATTTCTGCCTCCCTAGATTTCTACCCCACCATGGGCTAGAAACAATGTGGACTCACACATTTATTATATTAATTAGAAATCACTACCTAATATAATTATTCTGGCAAGCACATGGTGAGTACTGAAAATATGATTGAGAGAATTTCTCCATTTAACTCCGGTGTTAAAAAGATTTGCATGTCTAAAACTGCCTTGATTAGATATTGTTTTTGATGACTCCGCTCAGTGTTTTAGTATATGCACATTAAGCATGAGGGCTTTTAGCACGTCTGAAGTAACATCTGCTCTGTCTTTTTGTTGCTGGGTTCATGGTATAATTATCTCTATATTTCACCAAATACAATTTTGCTCCCATGACGGACAAAGCAGCATGAAGAAAACATAAATAATTGCAGATTAGAGAAACAGAAGGCAAAGTGGGTGTAGATGGCTTTGATAAAAAAGGGTTAAGGAGAATAGAAGGTCAGCTCATTATTAAGAAAAAAAGGAGGCAGTTAAAATTAGATAGGGTCTTTGTAATTAAAGAAAACACACACAGATTTTTCTTTTAACAATGCTTCCTATTTGGCCAAATAGTTTAGTGACTTGCAATGTTGTAGTTTGTTTTGTATTTATTTAGAAAACCCTTTAAGAAATATCCATGCTTGGATACACAAAACAAAATTTAATTATTAGAGGAAATGTTGGGAAGATATAGGAGGTTTTGTGTTTACTTTCCCAGAGTGTAAAACACTCTTTTTTTGACAGTACCACTTTTTTTTTTTTAAACATCTTTTTTGGAGTATAATTGTTCTACAATGGTGTGTTAGTTTCTGCTTTATAACAAAGTGAATCAGCCATACATATACATATGTCCCCATATCTCCTCCCTCTTGAATCTCCCTCTTACCCTCCCTATCCCACCCCTCTAGGTTGTAACCTGATAATCCACTTTTCACTGTGCCTTCAAATAACCATTAGCAATATATTTGCGTGAGGTAATAGTAGTCCCTTCGTATTAGATTCATGTTAAATTTGGGACTATTTACTGTATGAAATATCTGGCTAACAGTTCCTCACTGTTTAGCATTGTACAAATTATGTAAAATAATATTATATAATTTACCCAACATACATAAAAGAGCCAAATGTTGATATAGTATGTTTTGGCAACTGACAACAAAATTTATTGTACACTTTCTTAAAATATGCTGTAGGATTGGTGATTGCATTAGCTTCACAGGTGTGAAATGCCATTTTCCTCATCTTTTACTTTTAGACTACAAGCCATAAAGCATTTTGAAATGATAATATGGTATCACTTTGGCACTTAACTTTATTTGTATCATAAAAAGTCCTCAGAAGTCTTTCACATAGCAATAATGTTCTGTGTTTGTTTGTTTAGAAAAAAGATGGATGAAGGAGATTCTGATCTAACAGGTATTCACCAAGTAGTATAAAATAGGTGAAAATATCAAAACATTTTTCCTATTCCATTCTGAAGCATAAAATTCATATATCAACTTGAACAATTACAAGACAAATAAGAAAAGAAAATCCAGAAAGCAAAACAAAGTTAGTAATAAATTACTATGTAGTATGATGTTGAAGGAGAGTTTAAAAGATAAGTATGTAATGCAACATAAATAATTTAAAAAATAATATATTCTTCCCATGATGTGTTTTTCTGTTGATGAAAGGGAGACAAAATATTTCTGTTTTAGTGGTTTTCACCTAGATGGCAGGCTTATCAGATATTAATCACTCTGATAATGCCTGGGAGACTTTTCCATCTCCCTGTGGATTCCAGAAGTTCTTACCAGCTTGCCTCAGGCAGGCAAAAAGGTTGTAAAATGGGCAGAGACATTTGTAAATAAACCATTTCCAGAAAAGTGCCATGAACCAACACTATGTTATTTGCCTGCTAATTCTTTGAACTGTGCTGGATTAATAGAAAGGATAAGGTAAAACTACTTTGGAGCATATGTGATTATTTAAATTGGATTTTTCCTGGAATCATGGAATCTGAGTCAAAGGGACCATATAGTTCAGGTAGTTCAAAGTTTTTCAATCCTAACTGCACATTAGAATATTCTGGGGTGTGGGGGGTGTCTTAAAAAAATACCTGGACTTACTTCAAACCAGCAAGATCATAATCTCTAAGAGTAGGATTCTATGTATAGGTTTTTTTTTTTTTTTTAAGTTCCAGGTGATTCCAATAAAAAGCCAGTTTTGAAAATTACTGAATTCTAGTCTAATTAACTTTTCATGATTTGAGGCCCCTTTACATGTGTTTGTCAGTATAAACTCGAAAACCACTAGTTATCTCATATCCATTACCCGATTCCATCTGTGCAAAACTTTTGACTATTAGAAAGTGTTTATATAATTTATACACAATGACCATTCTGAACATAACAGCCTTTTAGATATTTCTATGTGACATGGATTCCTGGATCCTCATTTGATGGCTTCATAATGATAAGTGCAAGCAAATCAAAATCATGTGGAAAGTTTGTATTAAGCTAAATATATCCACCTTTACCTCAAGATTTGGGCATGTATAATTTGAAAAGCTAGAAACACTTTCCAGCCAAATTAGCTTCTATGGCCATTATTTGTGAATGAATAACTTTTGTACATGCTTTGCAGTATTTTGAAGAGAAGCTCTGAAGTTTGTTTTGACTTGACCAAGCTAGTGAATAGAAGGATTTGAATCTACTAGTTTTGATTTTGAAATCTATATTCTTTCTACATCAGTGTGTTTCTCATTGGTCATAGGTAATCAAGCATATCTGAATCTTTTAGTTACACTATTTTTGGTGACAAATGCACAAATAATCATATTTTCTCCTTCTGTGAGTTTCAAATAACTGATTAAGATATTGAGATATTGTCATATGATTTTTTTTGGCCCTACTCCTTAATGCCACTGACCATGATTTGATACTCAGAAAGGAAATTATAATAAAGAGTTTTATTTGCTTTCTCACTTCAGATATTTTGTATCCTTATTATTCAAACCCCTTTTCACATTAGATTTCAGTCCTCTAAATTTCCTTATTTGTGTGTGTGTGTGTGTGTGTGTGTGCGTATAAAGAAGTAATACAAAAATCTGAAAGTTGTTATTTTTACACACACACAAATAAAATGTTTAATATTGGCATAATTAGTATGGAATCAATGAGTGTGACCATTTTCACATTAATAAAGTTACTGATTCAAAATAACATAAATACAGAGAATAAGAAAGTGCATCATTCAGGGGAGTTGAAGTCAATTTTATTTACCTGCACACATAATAATACACACATGGAGAGATATCTTAATTTATCTTTCCTGCTATACCATTCCAGTTCGAGAAAGGCATATGGCTTTGTAAAATTACTTTAAACTCTGAAGATGGTACATGAGTAGATGGGATACAAAACTGCTGTCTGTTGCTTTAGTTCAGAACAGGGGAAGGGGTAGCATTTTCTTTCCCAGAAAGCCCAGGAATTGTTTGATAGTATTTCTGCCATTCAGGTTGTAGAGTTCATAAATCTCTTTTAATGCCAGAATTACATTACATTTAATGAAATTTTACTCCTAATTCATTTGATTTAGCTACTCACTTGCCTCTAATTTGTGGGTCAGAGAATTTCAGCAATTTTGTCTGAAGTGGTATTAGATTGTTTTAAATATGTGAATAGTGCAGTTCTGCCATTCTGTTAAAACTCAATTTTGAAATGAATGCTCATTTGTCTCTTTATTTATATTATCAGTGTGAAGCTTGAAATTATAATAATATTGTCAGGTTTTGACTTATTTTATCCTTAGATTTTAATGATAGAGTTGTGTGGTTCAGGAAGGTGATATGTTTTGAGCTGTATCCCGATAGAAGTAAGAAATTTATGCAAATATAGGGAAGGAGAACCCTAAGACTAAGACTTTCAAAGGATGAGTACCAACCCTGATTTGAGAATGAATAATTTGTCAGAATAACTGGAGGTAATTTTGTACTAAGATTATTTTCCTTTACAAATGTGGAAAATTAGCAGATTTCTGGTGCTTGAGAGTACTGTTCCCACATAATTTTCACAACTGCTGAAGGAGGGTCTCTGTTGAGTTGGAATTAGGACTATGAAAATAGGTTTTCTATTTTCAATACATGATAAATGATAGTTCAAGTTGGAAAAGTGTTGAAAATACAATTTTTCAAATATGTAGTGGCTTAAATAGCCTTTTGAGGACGGGCAACTTAATCATGACCCAACTGAACATTATTTGAGGGCAAGATTTATGATGTAAACCATTTAATAAAGAGTTGTTTATATACATTTTCCACAGTACAAATGCAGTTTATAGAGTAAACATTAATACTTTTTTTTTTTAAATAAATTTATTTATTTATTTATTTATTTTTGGCTGTGTTGGGTCCTCGCCTCTGTGCAAGGGCCCTCTCCAGTTGCGGCAAGCTGGGGCCACCCTCCATCGCAGTGCGCGGGCCTCTCACTGTCGTGGCCTCTCCCGTTGTGGGGCACAGGCTCCAGACGCGCAGGCTCAGTAGTTGTGGCACACGGGCCTAGTTGCTCCACGGCATGTGGGATCCTCCCAGACCAGGGCTCGAACCCGTGTCCCCTGCAATGGCAGGCAGATTCTCAACCACTGCGCCACCAGGGAAGCCCCCATTAATACATTTTAAGGAGTAAAATTTATAAAAATATTTACATCGTCTCCAGTTTTAGATCTTTACAAGTTCCCAGTGACTACAGTACAAGGAAACAGTATTACAGCTACTGCATGTCAGTAGAAGATGTTTAACTAATTTTATTTCTGTCCTCTTCATTCAACAAAAGGATTCTGCTCACATTAATAATTGTGTCTTCAACTACTGAGCACTTCCTATGGATGAACAAGCCATCGTGCTTTACATGTGTCAGCCATTCAGCACAACAATGTGACAAGGAGGCAGGGAGAGTGATGGTCATCTCCTCACCTAGGAGGTAACTGAGACACCGAGAGGTCAAACAAATTCCCTGATGTCATACACTTGGATGTGGCTGAGCTAAGATTTGAAACCTGATTGGTTGCCAAAGTCTGCACACCCAGCAGGGTGAACTGGTGGCAGTGAAATCATGAGAGAGGTGGGGAAGAGACTGGGGAGGGCTTTTCCAATAATGTTTGTCTCTACCGGGAAAAAAATTATGTACACTTAAACTTCTGTGGCAAGTGGTAGGTATTACACCACATTAGTGTACAAACACGCATAGTGTTGTTTTATAATAGAGAATACCACCTCAAACAAGTGCCATGAGATTCTAGGTCAGAAAGGCCCTTAAAACATGCTGCATCACAAAAATGATACCTTACTAGACTAATTAGAGTTAGTCTAATATAAACCAATATAAATAAATTGGAAGTGACTGGTTGATTTCAGTGACATTTATTATTCAAAATACCAGTTTTCCATAAGCTTGATTTAGATTTAATTTTTAATCTTTTGGAATTGAAAATAAATATTAAATTTAAATGTAATGTTGTTGAACCCTCCTTTTATGTCCCCCTCCTAGTCCCGCAACCTTTCCTTCAAAGGTCTAGCTACCTATTTAGCCACAAAGTTTTCTATTTATTTATTTTTTGCAGTTCTGTAAATTCAAACTTGCTGTTTCCTCTGCCAGTGATGTCATTTTTCCTTCATTAGACTACATTTCTAATGTTCTCTTTTCTGTGGAGAACTTCCCCACTCAAGAGAGCATGCACTTGACCTAGAGTGCCTTGTTCATACCTGTAAATGGCAAATGAAGATGTATCCCTAATACAACATAATGAGATAGTTTTACTCTTTGAGCTTCATGATGCCATTGTTTCGATTTTCATAAAACAACATAGAGTCATCCATTTCTTTGTATACTTTCTAAAATTCACATAGATTACAGTTATTATAAGCACAAGGCATTAAACCGTATATATGAAGACAGTGTGTATAAACCATACATTTCCACTTTGCTTCTCAAATCCTCAAAATGTATAAACACTATGGTATTTTCTTCTTCCACTGATAGGCTGTGCGCACCTTGAGGGCCAAACCATCTCCTCTCTGTATTCACCAGTGTTTGGAGTAGGGGCTCACATGCAGTGACAGCTCAGTAATTGAATTAAATGAAAAATGAGTTAATGAGTAAGAATCATGAAAACAAAGGAAAATTAAACTACTTTATTTTTTAAGATATACTATTTCCAATTAAAGCCTATAAAAACAAGGCTTGAAAGAAGAGCATAATTTGAGATCATCTACTCATCAATCACTGACCTAGAGTGCCTAGAAGAAAACAGAGTTCAAGGTTAGTGTCTCTGCCTGTGGCAAATTGTTTTTTGAGGAGGTGCTCAGTTTGGGACATCTCAAATTTAAAATCCCTAAAAGGAATTCTTGGTCTTCCTACCCCAGACCTGCTCATTCCTCAATCTTCTCATCTCCATTATTGGTAACTGCATGTTTCTACTTACTTGCTCATGCCCCAAATCTTGGAGCCATCTTTGACTCCTGCCTCTCTTATACCCACATCTAATGTATCCCCAGATCCACTCATCTCTTACCCTTTCATCACCTCTTGCCTGGATCAGTGTGAAGGTCTTCTAACCTGATTTCCTGCTTCCTGGCTACTCCTTTGCAACTGGCAGAGTAGTCCTGTGAACACCTACGTCAGACCAGGTCACTCCTCTGCGTATAACTATCTCAGTTCTTCTCATTTCATGTAGAGTAAAATAGTAAAAGTCCTCTTGATAGCCTGTAATCTCATGCATGATGGGCTCCTGGCTTCTTCTCCACTCTGACTGCCTTCCCTCCCACTCTCACTTTCACACACTCAACTTTAGCCACTCTGGCCTCCCTGTGTTTTCTCAGATATCCCAGGAATGCTCCTGCCTCAGAGTCTTTGCATTGCTGTTAACCTCTTCTTGAAATCCTCTTCTCCATAGATCTTGTTCTCTCTCTTTTTTTTTTTTAATATATATATATTTTTTATTATTTTTTTTTTTTAATTTTTGGCTGTGTTGCGTCTTCGTTTCTGTGCGAGGGCTTTCTCTAGTTGTGGCAAGTGGGGGCCACTCTTCATTGCGGTGCGCGGGCCTCTCACTATCGTGGGCTCTCTTGTTGCGGAGCACAAGCTCCAAACGCGCAGGCTCAGTAGTTGTGGCTCACGGGCCTAGTTGCTCCGTGGCATGTGGGATCCTCCCAGACCAGGGCTCGAACCTGTGTCCCCTGCATTGGCAGGCAGATTCTCAACCACTGCGCCACCAGGGAAGCCCAGATCTTGTTCTCTTGTCTCCTTCAAATGTGACCTTCTTTTTAAGACTTCTATCAACAACCCTATTTTAAATCTCAATCTTCCTCCTCATTGTGAAAATACTCCCTATCCTCCTTTCCTGCTTTACACTCTCCGTGGCATTTCACAATCTGACGTGCCATGTAATTTATCTAGCATAAGATTATTCAGATGTCAGCCTCATGGGGACTGGGATTTTGTGGTCCAATTTGCTCATTGCTAATCCCAGTGCCTAGAACAGTGTCTGCAACCAATATTTGTTGAAAGAATGAATTAACAAGGGATATATGTTTTGGAGCACAAAAACATATAGTAATAATATTGCTGAACAGATTTAACTAAGACAAACTATGAGCATGTCCATTGTTCTTTAATGAATGCACTGTTTTTCAGTTAGATCTAAGGGTAAAACAAGGCCCTCCAAATTTCTTTGCACAGAGTAAGTGATGAAATAGTTAAAACATTTATTTTCTAAATGTGACATGCTCTAGGAACTACACATCACTTCGGCTCATGTTTACACATTATGCTACTATAACTGCTTAAAATGTAGGGATTTTTAATTGAATTTTATGGCTGGTCTACATTGTTGATAGTAATTTCTATGTTATAGCTTATGAGTTTAGTCATAGAAGGATACACAGAAATTTCCATTGATGTAATAAAATATCTATAAAAGCAAAATGGTGTTTCCTTAGTAGGTAGTTATGTTATATATCTCCAAATCTCTGAACATTTAATTATAAAAGAACACATTTGAGCATGAATATTTAGTAAATGGAGTAACTTTCTTTAAAACAATAAGAATCAATGATATATTCCTAGATCTATTATATAAAGTAAATGTTTTTAAGAAACCATTTTGTATTATATAAAGTTCCATAGTCATATATTTTTAAGCAGGAGCCCATGACTTCCCATGAATTTCCTTATTAGTGATACCCATAATCAAGCAGTTTATTTCTTTTTATGTTTGGGTATTTCAGATATGTTTAATGTGTGTGATTTGTCAATTGAATCTTAGGTAACATACCACAAGAGTTATGAAAAGCTGTACTTATATTCTTTCCTCTTTTTTAAAAAATTTAATTTATATTGGTAGGAACACAGAGCAGGAGATCCACCCTCTTAAATTTTTAAGTGTACAACACAGTACTGTTAACTATAGGTACAATGTTGTACAGTAGATCTCTGATTCTTATGCATCTTGTTTAACTAAAACTTTATGCCTGTTGTTTAGCAGCACCTTATTTCCCGTTGTCCCCAGCTAAGTGAAATAAGCCAGTCACAGAAGGGCACATACTGAATGATTCCACTTACAGGAGACATCTAAAATGTCAAATTTATGTTATTGTCTTTTATTCCATTTTTTAAAATGGCCACATAGGTGTTTTTTTTTTAATAGATCTTTATTGGAGTATAATTGCTTCACAATACTGTGTTAGTTTCTGTTGAACAACAAAGCAAATCAGCCATATGCATAACACATGTCCCCATATCCCCTCCCTCTTGAGCTTCCCTCCCATCCTCCCTATCCCACCCCTCTAGGTCAACGCAGAGCACTGAGCCGATCTTCCTGCACTATGCTGCTACTTCCCACCAGCCAACTACTTGCACTATGCTGCTACTTCCCACCAGCCAACTACTTTACATTTGGTAGTGTATATATGTCGATGCTACTCTCACTTCGCCCCGGCTTCGCCCTTCCACCCCTGTCTTCAAGCCCATTCTCTATGTCTACCTCTTTATTCCTGCCCTGCAACTAGGTTCATCAGTACCACTTTTTTTTTTTTTTTTTTTTTAGATTCCATACATATGCGTTAGCATGTGGTATTTGTTTTTCTCTTTGTGACTTACTGCATTCTGTATGACAGACTCTAGGTCCATCCACCTCACTACATAGGTTTTTAATTGGAAAATATATTATTAACCTATGCTTACAGTAATCAAGTAATTAACTGAAAAATTCAAGATTCTATTTTTCTTAGGAACATTGAGAATTTTAAGCTTTCCAAAAGCACACGCATTAATCAAATTTAATGTGAACCCAGAGTGATTCTTCTCCACAGTTAGTAATATCTATTTAAGATATTTTACTTACTTCACCATGGGAAACAATGATGAAAAATGGGACTATTCCATCATTATTGACCTTTAAAATCCCTTACGTTAGAATTATGAATACTTTTGGCTGAAAACATACATTATCTTGCTATTTTCTTTTTCTTCTGTATATTCCCACTCAACAGCATATTCTTTTTTTTTTTAATTAATTTATTTATTTATGGCTGTGTTAGGTCTTCATTTCTGTGCGAGGGCTTTCTCTAGTTGTGGCAAGTGGGGGCCACTCTTCATTACGGTGCGCGGGCCTCTCACTATCGCGGCCTCTCTTGTTGCGGAGCACAGGCTCCAGACGCGCAGGCTCAGTAGTTGTGGCTCACGGGCAGGCAGATTCTCAACCACTGCGCCACCAGGAAGCCCAGCATATTCTTGAATATTGAAATGGATAACATTCATTTGACAGTTTGCCATCTAAAAATTAATTTTTTTGTACTTGCTTTGGATGCATCTGGGAACCTAGAAATGAAATTTTGGTAGAAATAAAAATGCCACTGGGAATATTATTGATTACCTGGAATGTGTGGCTTTCATTTACCAATTACGACATATTAGCTGAGTCATCTAGAAATGAGTTGGCTTCTATTCTTTCAATTGTTGATATAACAGATCATTTAGATCCATTGTTTATAGCAGCTTTCAGATGATCTTAATATTTTAGAACATAAAGTATCTGATGAATTCTGTAGAATCTAGACAATCTGAAAAATGTTTTCAGAGTATATTAACATCTCTGAATTGTAAGTGGTCACAAAACATTTGTTTGAACATTTATATTATTTTCAACAAAAAGGTATTCCTCCCCTTCTTTCTTAACTGCTAACTTAAAAACAATAAAAATAAAAACAATCCCCCGAATTTTTTATGTTGTCTCAGATTCATTCCTGGCTTTAGTCAGTCAAACATTACACAAACTCCCATGCTAATTTTTCCTATCATTCTATGGTTATGTGGTCTTATGCATTACTGTTGTGCACTCTTCTTGTTTCTAAAAATCTGAACTCTGAGGCAGCTCCTTAGCAAGTTCATTTGTTGTTAAATTCTATGATGTTTCCTAGATTCCAGAGCATCACATAATGCTAATTATAGTGCATCGCCTTTGTTTGGAATGCCGGGTCACGGAATGCCTATTCTGGACCATGCACTGGGTAAGCCTAGGTGATGCAGAGACTAAAGATGGAACCTTAAGGAACCCCTTGGAGGAATATTGCATTTTCCTTATTAAAACTGAGGTGGTCAAGTTCTACTTGGTTTTCTAGAACTTACCGGTTTTAAATTGTATTCCCTTTTCTTTTAATGCTCATAGTATATTAACTATTCTTTAATTTGTTTTTAAATCTGCTCCTCTCAAGTCTAATATTTCTTAAGAATGGCCATAATTTCCTTTCTATAATTTTATACACCCCAAATTGACATGGTAATTTTTTTTTTTCCAGGCACTTCTTTGTCCTTCTCCTCCACTTCCTCCTGATAACACCTGTTATATGACAGGTGCTTTGTATACACTCGTTATCTAATCTGTGTGATAATGTGATACTTATCCTTGGTTATTGTTATGTTACACATGAGAGACTGAGGCTCACACAGCTTCTTTAACATCTCATCCCCATTTCATTTCTGTCTGACTTCAACACCTGAAGTCAGTCACCTGATCTTAACCTTGACTTTTCTGCTTAATAATTGCTGTCTTTATCAGTTACCTAGTTCTACAAGTTTGATGCTTCATGTTCATCATCTTACTTAATGCTGTGCTTGCTCTTGAATAGGGATTATCCCCGCTTTCCAGATGAAGTGTTTGAGGTACAGAGTGAATCTTTATGCTTAAGGCTGTGAAGATAATATTTAAGTCACCTCTAACTTTTGCCAAATTCTATGCTTTGTCTGCCACCTCAAAATGGCTAATAACTGATTATTCCTAGTGAGGTAAAATTAAGTCTAGAGGAAAAAAGCTCCCTTTCTTATTACTACCTTTTTTTAGATTCAGTTGTTGGCATGGAAGTAATGAGTTTTCTGTAAAAAACTTTAGAGCAACTTTTCTAATCTTGTACTTATTGTCTGAAGTAATACTAGGGTAGTATTTGAGTTTCTAAATTAATACATAACCCGGATGTTCTAAAAAGTCCTAAAATGTTATCAGATATAGCAGCAGTTCTTGAAGTGTGGTCACAGGACCCATGGAAAGGAGGGTTCCCAAGGGCTCAGGGAGTTCAAGAGGTCAAAATTTTTTTTTCATAATAATACTAAGACCTTAATTACTTTTTAAAAACTCATTCTCTCATGAGTATACACTTAAGTTTTTTAGAGGCTAGATGATTTGTGACACCACAACAGATTAAATGCAGAAGTGGGTATGAAAATTCAACTGACTCCTCTTAAGCCAGACATTAAAGAATTTTGCAAAAGTGTATATTTTGGGGAAGATATTTATTTCTCACAAAACATGTTATTTATGCTAATATGCAATGAACTTGTAGTTATTTTTAATCCATCACTAAATATTTTTTAAATTCTCAATTTTCTTTTCTAACATGATAAGTATTGACAGGTATGACCAATGTGCATAAAGAGATTCTGAAACCAAAGTGTTTGAGAATCCCTGATATAGAGAGCCATGTATTATAAACAAGACCCTTGACCTTTAGAATCTATAATAAAAAACCTGTATCTACTTACAGGAAGTTTTACTACAGGATTTTCTTTAAAAATGCCTGTAGTTCATGATGGTAGTGAGAAGAAGAAAGAAAAAGTCTCAAATGAGAAACTTGGAAATCTTAGACACGCTAAAGCATAGTCTCAAGGAAGGTTGACAGTGGAGATAAACAAAAAGTTATTTTCAATATGAAAAAATACTCCTTATGACTTTCATTCTGAACTATATGGTAAATGTCCAAGCTAAGATTTAAGACTGTTGTCGAACCAATAGGCCTGTTGTATATTTATCCACCAAATTTTAATTATTTGGAATGAAGAAACAGTCCAATAAACACATACTGAACATGTAGTATACACAAATAAATCCCTTCTCTCTAGTCAAAGCAAGGTTTTACTTCATTAAGCCATTTCTCCTCTCTAAATATTTTAAAATACAATGTAAGTAAGACTTTTACATAAAATCAAGGGGACTGTTTTCCTTTGACCCTCTTTGTAGATTCATGATGTAGGGAGTCAGCATTTAGTGATATTCAAGATTTTGCATGTGTTTATAATAGGTTGTCTTTCTATTTTTGATATGCTAACTTTAAAGCACACCATGTGGCTTGTGACCCCGAGAATACTTTATGTTTTTTAATCTGAAGAGAAGCCATAATGTTTTTTTTTAATATTAATTTGCACCTCTTTAGATTTCCACAGAGGACATTTTTAAAATTTATGTGTAGCATAAACACTTCTTTTAGTTAATTGTAGAAGTTTAACACTGACTATATTTACAGCCCCGTAGGTATAGTTGAAAATTTACATATTAAACATAGTTGCTCTCTGGCATGGTTTAAGAAAATGATCTGTGTTCTTAATTATACCTTCAGCATAAAAGTGCGAATGTCATCTACTGAACTGTAAAGAGGAAATCAGTGATGATGAAGATATGATCATAATATAAAGCATATTAATTATATTACATTGGCAAATTTTGTTCTTTTTCCAGTATTTGATCATTTTACATTTAATGAGTCTGTGAGTTGATGTTTATTTCAACATGATGAAAATGCTAGGCTCATAATTAGTTTCACAGCTATTTTATATCTTTTTAGGTGAATCAAAACTTTAATATCAATGAATTCAAAGCAAATTTCCAAACTAAATTAAGGAATGTGTAACCATGTTTATACTTTTCGTAGAATCAAATACTGATTTGTAGTGTACAAAATGAGTATGTAATATGACTTAATGAAGACAACTTGGTGGTTCATTTGCTGTGTGTAGCGAAATTAAAGTTTCTTACTTTTAAAAGACATGCTATGAAAAGCTGAAAAGGAATAGTCTCTTATGATATTTAAAGCTATAAACTAATAGTTATCAATATTTTTCAGTTAATATTTGTCCTTTCCTTAAGCAGTTTTAAGGATACTTAAAGCATAGTCCGAAATTAGAGTTGACAATTGCAAATACAAACCAACCAACACAGTAATAAAATCAATACTTACATTTCCCTTGAGGCCACTATTTACTGTTTGCTGCACCATTTCCTTAATGGAATGGCAGTTATGTTTGCAGAAACCTTGTAACTACCATTTTTATGTTTTAACTAAAAGCAGCTTTCTTGAAGAAGTATGATATAGAAATTCTTAAGCTACTGTTAAGAATAGTCATAACCATTTAGTAGTCAATATGAGTGCAGGGAAGGAAACCTTTCTCTTTAAAAATATTTTTCCGATAAACACTGTCACATTTCATAATGCAGTGGCATTTTTCTAATAATGGCAATATGTCCTTTATGTCTTCATTATGGTCGACTTAATTTGTAAATATCAAGCTATACTTAAACAATTTGTGAAGTTTAAATGAACATGCAATTACTGGGGTACATTTCATTTTGGGGTTGATTTTGACAGTGTACTGTAAAAAAATAAAAGAAAGGAGGGGAGTAAGGGAAATTAGCAGTTTATTTTACTCCACACATTCAAATGAGTTTCAAAATGTAATTGGCAAAATGATTTACTAATCTCCTTTAGTTGATTTTTCTTTTCTTGCTGTTATGCTGTTATGATTGTACGATGATTTTCTTTTTTTAGTTATTATTTTGTATTTTTTATAAAGAAATTACTTCAGAAGTGAAATATACCTACTGTTCCATCGTATTGTCTATATCTCTTTTTACCATACTTTCCATTACATTTGAAGTGATGTACTATTAATATGGCGTTTCATGTCAATTCTTTTAACAGATTTAAATATTTCTAGGATTTAATCATAGTTAAAAGATAATTTATCTTCACCTTTTATTCTGGTTTTGTCTTTTTTTTTTTCTGGTTTTGTCTTAAAGATAGTAATAGCGTGAGTCATCCAAGATGGAAGGGTATGTTTTACCTCCCAGAGGAATTTATGCATGGCCAAACTTTGTTCTTAAGTAACTGTACAGACTAAAGTAGAGAAGTTTTGTGAACAGAATTCATGGCCCTTTTTAGAGAACATGTTTGAAACAGGATATTGAAAATAAAGTCCATTGGCCAACTCAGGTCTTTTTACATGATGATGTCAGCAACTATGTTGCATGATAAAGCTGCAATATTTTCATGACAAAGAAAATTTCATATCCACATCTTTAATAAATGAAGAAGAAAAAAGTGTCCTTACTCAATTCATATAGTCCCATCAGAACCTTTGTAGCTTCTCTCAAACTGTAAATATTGAGAGTAAGATCAGAATGAAAGTGGTGTTGCATCAAAATTAATCGCTGAAGTTATTACATTGTCACATGTATCCCGTGTTCGGGCTTTTCACACAAAGCTTTGAAGAGCCCTACAGGACCAACCAAATGTAATTGATACAGAATCATTGCTTCACAACAGCTGCAGTAACAAGGTGCTGCAGCTTTTACTTTAATCTACCTTTCTTTCTGAGAGTTTATTATGTTTTTGAATTTATTCTTTTGTAGATCTGGGAGCTATCTTTTTTTATGGAAATTAATCTTTTTAGAAGATTTGTACTCTCTTTTTCAAACACTAATACATTCATTCAAGTATCCTATTATTCAGATCCAGCTGGCTTTTATCTGGTGATATTTACTTCAAAAAGCCAAGCTAAATGGTATCATAGATTAATTCTCAGGGCACAGGAAAGCTTTTTTAGAGAAAAACATGATTTGGTAATTACTTGAAATACCATAATAAAAATCACAGAAAATGTCAAAAATGTATTGTATAATCCTTCATAACAGTAAACTTCCAAAAGTTGTTTCATTGAAAATGTGGTATTCTGAGTCCATCATAATTTTCATTTCAGTCAAACATAACTGGAAAGTTTGCTTGGGGTTCTAATAAACTCTATGATGAATTTTAGGTTTATATTGTTTGCTCACACAAAGCAGTGAAACTTCAAAAGGGACATTATCCACTGCTATCTCTTACATAAATCAAACTGGAAATAAGACACGTTTTACAATTCAATTTAAGATCCCACTGAGACAATAATGTTGCAAGCTGTGCATTTTGCAAAGTAATATAGTAATGTCTAGTTTGCATTTTTGAAAAACCAGATTAATCACACTTTATTGAATACGTTAGAGCAAACCTAAAATTCATCTATTATTAAAAACTTGTGCAACAAACACAAACTATATTTTATACATAAAGGACAAACTCATTTATTCATTAGGATAAAACACTTGGAGTTTGCATTTTGTAACCATGAAAGAAATGACATTTGCTATGGGGGCTGTTTTGAATTTTTAAAAGCAGTCTATGCAGAGTAAGCTGCTTGAAAATGTATTTTAGCACGTTTACCTGGTCTTAAAGCATCCAGATAAATATAGAATTTAACTTGAAAATTTTGGAGTAAGAAAACAAAAATCATTAAAGTAAATGATATGAGCTATAGAGACATCTTCTACAAATAAAAATCATATTGTGTTTTATTTTACATGTTAGCAACGTAAAGTAATATGATCATTTTATGGATTTGATAAGAAAAATAAAATCCTCCTCAGGCAAAATGAAGGATTATCATGCTCTGTGATATTATCAAGCTAAGGAAAATAAGTACTTTTTGCATGTATATATTTGGATGTACAATTTTAATAAGACATTCTATATAGTATTGGAAATCAAAATGTTTATGGCATCATTTAGAAATTATTACCTACATAATATATATTGTTATTTTTGAGGTCAGTATTGAGGAATTCTAGTGAACATAAGAATTGTGAATAGTGAAGAAAAGTGAATAGCAAGAATAGTGGCTAAGGCTGGGATGTATGTTTACTGGTGCATATTTTTCAATGTCAGGATAGTAAACACTGTTTTGCTCTCTACGGATGTGTATAATATTCTATATAATAACAGTTATTGAAGGTGCTACAGAATAGTAATATATATTCTGCACAGAATAGAAGTAGCAATATATTAAAACACATTCCCAGGTTAAATTTTTCAATAAAATATTAAAGTCAAACTTGTTATATTTCAGAAACCTTATTATTAAATCATGAATTTGGGGGGGAATATTTCCTTTTTATGTTCTCCCGTTGTGTCACTCAGAGCATGCCCCCAACTTGCTTTCCTAAGAATTCTACATAACCCATATTCACTGGTAAGCTGTTAGCTCCTATTAAGAAAGAGTAAATTATACCTTTTATGTGAAGACTTCCGAACAAGATACACATAGTGTTCCTTTTATTGGGGAAAATCTCCAGAGTGCATATATAAAAGGAATTAGTTTCCAAGCCACTGGATTCAGATATGGGGAAGAGTATGCAGTATATCCTCACTCGATATAATTGTTTTGTCATGTCTGCCTCTGGAAACCAATTTGTTCTTCCGTCATCATCTTAGAAAACTCTAATGATAAAGAACACAATATTTTTTTTCTATTTTATCAATTTTCCAGTGGCACGAAATATGAGAATCAGGATTCTTGCCCTGGTCATATCAATGTTGATATGGTGGATGACAGAACTTGGGATGATTATTCCTGATGATGAGTTCCTTTTCCTCCTTCTGACTATCTGATACATCACGTTAATCATATCTTTCCCCTGCCTAAGATGATGATCAAACTCATCATCCTGACATCTGAAAACTTTCATTCTCATCTCCCTACCCTACCTAATTCTTTCTGACTCCTGATGCTTTCCTAATATGTACTTTCTCCTCCAGTCAGTTGAGCTACCCACCTGCCATCCAGATCCACCGTTCATGTTTATCTTTGCTTCATTGCACAGCCCAGGCAATTCTCTCACGTAGGTGTGCTCTGTGTGGTACAGTGGGAAGGATTTAGGACCACGGGTCAGGCAAATAAGTGTGATAGAGTCCAGCTCTTCACCTGAAGACTTATGCGACCTCAAGCATTTCATTTTATCATCCTGAACCTCAGTTTCTTCTGCTGTAAAAGGAGAGGATGGTGCTTGATGGTGTTATCTTCTCAGCAAATGCTTCCCAATGTACCCTCCTAACATACATGCTTACACGTACACACATACGTCGTGTATATGCAAAAATTCTTTCATCCCTATATGACAGGTGTTTCATTTAGTGTGTCATGTCACTTTATTTATTTGCTTATTATTTTTTCTACCCACCTCCCGATGAGACTATAAACTCCCTGAGGACATAGATTTTTATCTGCTTTCTTCACTGCTATATTCCCATTGCTTGCAACATTGCCTGGCATGTAGTAGGTGTTTGATATATGTTAAAAGAACAAAAGAATGAATGACTTTTGTGTCTATTTTGTACTATAACATTCTATGATTCAAATATATACAGAAAAATAAATTGTATGTAAATTGTATGTTGTGCAGTGATGTTTAAATATAATTTTTTATTCCTTGGCCTGCATACCATAATATTCTTGGCATTTAGTTCTCTTTTTATGATTATATATTGATATTTTAAAAATTATTTATCTTCTATTTATATTTTTTCTATTTGCTATGACTGCATCATAATCTTAATAGTCTGTGGTTTCTTCCCCTTTCTTTCTAAGATTTTCAATATGCAGTATTAACTTGAATCTTTGGGTGAACAAGAACATGAAATCTTATTCAGGGCCAGAATTTAAACACATGTTAATATGAACCTGAGTAAATGCACATCATGGAGTGATTTTCAAAACTTATTTTCACAGTCAGTAGAGATTTGACACATTTAAAATTAAGCCTCTATTCTTAAATTCTTAACACTTAAAAAATTTATTAGATTTAAAATAGATAACAATATACTGATATAAATATTTCAAAAAATCCCGCATAGTACTGACACACATAAACCATTAAAAACAAATCACTTTAAAATTTTTGTTTATAGCTGTGTCCATACGATAATTATAATTTTGTGAAAATAGTTCAAATATATGATAAGGTGCAAAACATATTCCAGATGCTTCTTTGTGAAAAGTAGCTAGTTATAGGAAACCCTTAGAACAAAATTTCAAAAAAGAAGTTCTTGAGTAGTTAATTTGTTTTGAAAAATTGTTTAGCCTATTAACTGAAGTCTTAAATAGTTTTTTTAATATATTATTTTAATTAAGAGCAACACTTAGCAAGGTGTATTTGCCCAGGTGTTAGGCCAGGTACATCTAAACGAGACCATCTGTGACTGTGGACGATGGTCCTAACGTTCCGTGTGAATGATGTGAGAGAATGTACATGATAGAACAGAACAGACTAGAAGTAGAAATGGTGCCTATTTTAATTTTGGAGGAGATATTGAAATTATTTAAGACAAGTTTTTGTGATCACAAGGGAAACTAACAGATCAGTATAAGTTTTTATTACAGAGTATTTTTGCAATTAGATAGTTATTTATTTTTCAATAATTAAGGACCCTCTTAGAAGATAATTATTTTTAATAGGTAGAATTCTTTTTACGCTGAAAATATTTAAAATACAATGACTTTATTATAGATAAAGATAATTTGGATAGATGTTACTTTTGTAAGTTCAAGATTTTTGAAAGTTTTAGTTATTTAAGTACTTGAGAAAAGATGGCAATTTCATCATTCATCATTTATTTTTCAATAAAGCATGTGTCTTTTTAATATTGATGCTGAGAAAAATTGTTGAAGAAAAGAAATATAATGAATATGACTGATTTATCCAAATATCAGTCACCCTGTGTGGGCGGGTTTTTTTTTAATTAACATAAAACCTGTGTTTAGCACTTAATTCTGACAACTGAATCATTGGTTCATTAGGTTGTTCGAATCATTAAGTTGGTTGTATTCTCTCATATTTTTCATTGGTGACATGATGGTTATAACAATTGCACTAGATAATTTTTGAAATAAGAAATGAATAGGACTTCCCTGGTGGCACAGTGGTTAAGAATCTGCCTGGCCAGTGCAGGGGACACGGGTTCGAGCCCTGGTCCGGGAAGATCCCACATGCCGCGGAGCAACTAAGCCCGTGTGCCACAACGACTGAGCTTGCGTGCCACGACTACTGAAGCCCGTGCGCCTAAGCCCGTGCTCTGCAACAAGAGAAGCCACCTCAATGAGAAGACCATGCACCATCACAAGGAGTAGCCCCCGCTCTCCTCAACTAGAGAAAAGCCTGCGTGCAGCAGCAAAGACCCAATGCAGCCAAAAATAAATAAATTAATTAATTTTTTAAAAATGAATAAAGATGTTTAAGTTTTACTTTATATTGACCTAAGAGTGTTGATATTGTCAGAAAGTCAATCCTCATTTCAAAACAGTTTCTAAGTATTTCTCTTCTTCTAATTCACATTGTCATACCAATCTAAAAAAGCGTATTGTATCCATTTATTCTTGGGATAAAGATGAATGCTTTTATATTTAATTCCTGAATTGGAATTAAATTAGAAATAAATTTGTCCATATTACTACTCATCTTTCAAAGTATTTTTTTTTCATCGCCAGCAACTGAAATTTTAGTGGTCATTTTGACCTTGAAAATCTCCTGCTGCGTCTGCCCATGAAAAACTGATGAAAAGTGCTTTGAATAGTATGTCTTCACTATGTATAATAGAAGCTATGGAAAGAATGATTTGGTTTTGTATAAACAGTAGCTTTCAACACGCCTGACATCTGCATGTAATCTACCACTAGGATATAATATTATTTCTATGGTCCTTCAAATCTGCTGAGTTCTTTGTGATATGTAGTCCCTTGATTTAAAGCTGCATCTCTCCATAGTGTTCTTAAGGGGGACCTTGTAATTACTGGATATTACAATTATTTGTCATACTATAAGTTGGACTAATGGCACCTTTTCAAACTGTGCTTAGTTGTGTCTATTTGGTTTTTTGTCTCTGTTTAGGCTATCTGCCTAAGTCGTAGTTAGGATTGTTAAATCTTTAAATCCAATGATAATGTTTTACATTTCTTCACTCAGTATTAATTGAGGACCCAACATCTGTCAGGCATTCATGTTGACTATTTTATTTAAAAGAATATTATAGCTTACCAGTAAGTGGGGAGAGTTGAAATTATAAAAATGCATTGACACCCATTAGTGTTAAGAATTTACTGTGGGAGTCATATACCAAATTGTGCTTTTTCCTGCTCAGCTCCCTAGGCTTTATTTTTAAGTCATCCAGCTTGGCTTGTTTGGACCTTATTCTGTGGCTTTCAGTAGCAATATACTTTTAGTAGAAATACCTTTATACTTTCTATACCCTCTTCAAGCATCATGGCTTAATCTCCCACTTACAAATCAAAGACATCCAAATCTTCCTCACTGGGCATCTGCTTTCCTTCCAAATTTCAATGCCATATTTCCAGTGCTTGTTGTACATCTCATTTGAGTGCTTCTGAACTATCTCATATTCAACAAGTCCAGAATCAAATGGATTTTTATTCATAATGAAACCTGATCTTCCTCATAAAGGTGATTAAAAGCTGGTATTGTGAGTTCAGAATTCCAAGATCTAAATCCCAGGGCAAGTTTAATCAACTTTAATAATACTAATGTGGATCTATCTCAGAGGTTCTAAAGATTCATTGTGATAGTGCACATAAAAGCTGAACATAATGAGTGACACCTTGAAAGCAGATGATACATATTAGATATCATCATCATCATCACCATCTTCATTGCATCATTAATAATATCACCGTATCCCCAATGGCTAACTAGATACTGAAGTTATCTCTCACATTTTACTCTTTTCATCTCCATTTGTATCCAAATGATTACCACATTCTAAGAAGTTTATTTCTAAAATGTTAGACATATTTCCTATTCTTCATCTTCTCTATTTTTATTCCAAAGGATAAGATTATGTGCATATATGCTATATCTGTCTATCTCTCTTTTCTGTTATAAGCTGGTCAAGAACAAAGGCTATAGCTTATCATTTTTGAATGCCACACTGAAGTTTATCACATGTGAATGTAAGAATTGGTGTGGGTTTGCAACTCTCGACTCAAAAACTGACAGGGTTAGTCCTACTTTGTTCTATGCTGAGGATACAGTGACGAGCAAAAGAGGCATAAGCCTGATCTTTTGGTGCTTACATTAAGAAAAGAAATGTTGGGTCTTTTACTTAATAACAATGGGAAACAACTGAAGTCCTCTAAGCAGGGGAGTGACAATGTAAGATTTGTACTTAAAAGTAATGATGGTCCTTGAATATGATTACAACAGAAGATAGAGAAACAAAGTAGAGATAAATCACATTGATGAAATCAACAGGAATTGGACAGTGAAAGAGGAGGAGATAAAGATGATTCCTAGGTTTGTGGCTTATACAACTATCTGGTGATGTCATTCTTTGAGGCTAACCAGGTTTGGGGAGAAGATAATTTAACACTTAGATCCATGCATATGAGAGATATCAAAAGAATTCCATGAGCCTGCTATCCTACCTATAAGAGTTTTATGCTTTTTAGAAAATTAAATAGCAATTTTGGCTCAAGTGAGAAGATTTTTCAATTTCAACATAAATAATTTGAAATTGAAAATATTATATGAAACACTGGAAGTTAAAACTGATTTCAACTGACCATGAGCAACACTTACACATGAACATAAAATTGCTAATATTGTATACCATGGCTTTGAGTACTCTAGTAACAGTATAGAAAGTATATTAACTTGAAATTTTATTTGATGTAATTGTAACTCTATAGGGAAATTACAATATCTTTAGAGTGGAGAATTTCTAGTTCATTTGTTTGCCTAATGGAAAAATAATTTGATGAGTTAAAATGGGAAGAGGTAGAAATTCATTGACATTGACTATGAGAAAGGTTAAAAGATGCAGTTAAATTAACATGGATACGTTATTCCAAACTGCTTTATTCTGAAGAACTTTATGCATATATTTTAGATTGGAAAGCTTAACTATGTTCCTAGTATTGTTGTTTCTACACTGTCCGTAATAGCATTATACTTTAGCTGTAGAAATTAACCTATCTGTTGCAATATCTTAATTTCCACTGAATAGAAACATTTGACTCTTGCTTAGAGTCATGTATATCAACAAGACACCCAAATATTTAGTCAATACAATTAATGTAGCTACTATTTCTTTCCTATACTGAGTTCTATGTAACTATTTACCAGTCTGAGTCTGCATTTGTTTGTTTTGCTTTGTTTTGTTTGGGGGATCTATTTTACCTCGTTAACACTTAGAACATAGTGCTAATGAGTCCAAAGAAAACAACAACATCAACAAGCAAAGTGTTTCTGATATAATTATCATTGTCTTCTCCACATTAAGTATTTAACCTTTTATCTTTATAGTAATGGCCTTCTTTCTTTTATTTTAAGTTGCATCAAAACTTTCTGGAATTTGGTATGAAATAAGGGAAAATATATAAAGTACTGTATTCTTTATATAATAATTTAGTCTAATAACTTTCATGAGTTCAAAATCAAGGTTATTTAAATGGAAACCATTGTCTATTTTTAGTTTCCTAATGCTGTTCCAGTTTGCCATGATTCCTCAAAGATTCTCAGTGTAATTGTTTTTTAATAATATCTGCCTGTTTTTCAAGTATCCATTTATGTATCCCATCTGACATTAATGACTTGAAATTCAGCTCTGATTTTACAATTTGCTTCTTATTCTTGCAAGTTAGTCATTAGCCATGGTAAATAATATTCAAGCAAAATTTTAAAAATAAACAGTTCTGATTTCCAGTATTTTGTGTGCCACTTTGTGCAACAGCTTAACTTATGCTACTTTCAACAACACTATGGAGTATGTAAGGCAATAGAAGTATCTCAACTTGATGAAATTTAGGTAATATCATAGTTCTGCTGAGTCCAAGGACACTGATAGCACCAGTATTATATTATCACCATTACATATAAAATAAAATGTTTCAAAACAGTTCTGCATTCAAAAGAAAACAACACAGGTAAAATAGAAACCTCCTTGTATGGCAAGAGTTTTAGATTTCTAGTTAACAAATATGTAACACTCAGAGTTAGGTTTAGTTAATGACAGATAACTAAAGAAAATGCCTATTTCTGGGAAAGTAACATGTTTTCCTAAATGACTCATATTTATTGGCAGTGGGATAGTTAGAATTCATAACAATATTATTCTTTCTCTCTAAGAAAAAATAGCACTTCCAAATCAAACAGGATATGTGTGCAAATATAAATTTTAGACTCTGGAAATGGCCTGCTCTGTGGACATTATTATGCAATACCAATTAGGAGGTGTTTGTGCTGTTTTCTTTGCTAAACCACTGTACTTAAACTGGAACATTTTAAATTGTTCCCCAATTAATAGTACGCTTTACAGATTGCTTCTTCCTCATTTTAAAATAAAGCAATTTGATAAAGTTGAACCAAAACACCGGAAGATTTCAGTGTTTCTACTTGCTAAACTAGATCACTGAGCTCAGATCATTATCCAGAAAAAGATTTAAAAGATTACATTATAGTAATTCGTGAAAGGACTGTTTCTCCTATTTATGCAAAATACTAGTATTACTGCTGACGCTTCCTATCTCGTTTTTTATTAGGGTGAAGTTTATCCTCTAAAAGACAATAGCTTGTTTATTCTCACCTACCGCTGAA
Source organism: Balaenoptera acutorostrata (assembly GCF_949987535.1). Taxonomy (NCBI): domain Eukaryota; kingdom Metazoa; phylum Chordata; class Mammalia; order Artiodactyla; family Balaenopteridae; genus Balaenoptera; species Balaenoptera acutorostrata. The sequence goes on from NC_080081.1 coordinate 34,737,995, forward strand.
GTAACAGCTGAACATCTGTAGCGTCTGAGACTAGTATTTACTTTTCCTTAGCAGTCTTGATTCCGTTGTTAAGATGGCATTGACATCCTTCTAAGTGGTCTCCAATGGTATGGAGTAAATGCCCGCTCTTGCCATCATTTTCATTGTAAACGAATCTTGACAATGTCAGGTTCCCGTCACAGTCTATCAGTGTCACTCACTAAGCTGTGGTGTGACCGTTAGTCCCTTTGAGATTTGCCTCCTTTATCAGGGTCAGCCTGTGGGAAAATCTGAACAAATAGTTACATATCAACTAGGTATAAAAGATAATAACATTTAAATATACTTTTACTATTTTAATGCATGGTGGTTTAAAGGCATTTCTTTTCTACAGATCACTTTAACTTTGTGTTTGATTACTTTACATGCACTCTGTCCAAAATTCATTAAAAAATATACAGTGGCCTTCTCTTTTGGAACCTATTATTTATTAGCTATGTTTAGGATTCAGTAATAAATGTAATTATTTGGGCTAGGATTTTAATCAGTACCACTGATATACCTACCCATAGTTTTTTTTTTTAATTAAAGAGAAACAGTAATAATATCCTTACCCAAAGCAGTTTTCACTTCCTTTCCTACATAAACACTGTGTTCCAAAAAATGATCTTCTTTCTTTTATTAATGATTATCTCCACATTTAATCATTCTTTATTTTTTTTATTCATGTAATCTTTTTTCTTTGAACTTCTGTCTCAATTGATAAAGTTTCAGTTGATTTGTGAAATAACATTGCAAATGTTGAGCATTCATATTTCTTTCCCTTTCTTTCATTTTTTTATAAGAATCAGTTACTAAAATTCTACTTATAATATAGTTATATTTGTTGTTGGTTCTACTGAATATGCTATGTAACAAGATATTGAATAGAAATTTTCCTGTGGTTCCACACAAAAACAAAAGGGACCAAGTACTCCTCAATTTAAAAAAGTAAATACCAATCAGTACTTATTAATAGCAGCTGAACCAGAGTTGCTATCTTAACTATCACTCCAGACTCCACAGACGTCCTCTTCCTCCATTTATAAGAGGGGAAGACCAACACAGGAGAGGAGATTCGGAGAAAACATTGTAGTGAAAAGACAGCACCTAATGGAGGGAACTGTGGCTTAGTGATTCCTTTTTGAGAGTCCTTCCTCACCACCAAGTGCAGGGAGAGGAGTTTCAAGAGAATTACTCAAGGATTACAGATGCCTCCACCTCATTTCATAGCTGGATGTCTGCTTTGGTGTGAACTGCTGATCTGCTTTCTGTACGTGTTTGAGCAAGGGGAGAAAGAATTGAGGAGAGGTGACAGAATAGAGAGAGTGGACATCATCAGAACAAAAGGACCCACACCAGGAGAAGGACCTTAGTTTCAAGAGACCATGGCAGTTTGGGGAGCTTAGAAGAGCAGGAAGCTGCAGGAGATTTCCATTGTCAGGGACTTGTGCAGTTAGGAGGTTCCCCTGGAAGACCCCCTTAAATGATCAGACATTACTTGGCAGGGAATACTTGGCATTTAGGCACCTGCCACCTGGGAGATGTCAAGGCCAATAGGCATAGCCATAGAAGCAACAGTGGACTTGAGCAGGAACTGGTTGGATGGGAGACCTTCACCTTCCTACCCAAGAGAATAGATGGATGAAAAGCTGTCCAAGCCCCTCTGTCTTCCAGCTACCTAGGCCCTAGGGCTGGCAAGTGCTGATGGGGATGAGGACGCAGAGAGTGGTGTTAACTGGAGTGGATTTTCTTATACTCAAAATCTGCTCAAGGTTATTAAAGGGCAGAAGAGGGAGCCTTAACAGAGCATATTTGAAGGCAGTAATTAGAGGAAAAAATAAACTAGTTTATATTTGTTATCCATCAGTTCTGTTTGGCAATCTGGTTACCTTTAAAGTAGGGATGGCTTCAAAATTTAAGGGTTTCTCCCCAAAGTAGTCTATTTCTCTGTTTATAACCTGATCCATCATAAAATATGTATCATAAAATACCATAAAAATATAAAATGGAAGGATACAAAATATAGTCTGAGCTCAGAAAAAAGACTAAGATAGTCCACCAAACTATTTACTTTTTCAGAACCTACGACTATGTTTTAAAGTTGGAGGTGCAGAGCGTGAAAGCAGGGAACGTCCCATACCTGTTCCTTATGAATCAGAATTTCAGTTACACTGAACATTAAAATCACCTTGCTTGTCCCTGAGAAATACACATCTTTTACAGGAAAGGAAACCTAAACACACACAATCACTTTTTGTATATAAGTTCCATATATTTGCATATATAATTAAAGATATATTCTTACTCTCGGTATAATTAGGCAGAGTAAATAAACTGTTTCAGGTTATATAAATGCATAATTAATAGGTTTTAGCTAGAGACAAAACTGGTAATCAGGTGTTAATTTCAATTTTTCCTCTTGCGTTCATGTGCCCACTTATATCTGGTTGCTGTAAGATGGTACATTTGTTAATTCTCACTCCACCAAAATCACACCATTGCATGAGGAGCTGGCCTTCCTGATGCTTGTGGTTACACTACTTAACTTCATCATATAACAGCTGCCTGTGTGTTCTGCCATCAGTCAGAGCGCAGATTTATTTCCACCTGTGTAAGCAGGTGTCTAGCCTGAGATTGTTCCCATGCTTCTCCACAGTATGTGTTTAGGACTATGTGTGGGAGATTCTCTCTCCCTTTAATCCTTCCCTCCAACACATTGAAATATGGATATAGTGTCTAGATAATCAAACAGCTGGATGCGCTGAATCTTTTCATGAGCTCATGACCAATTTCCTTGGTTCAAAACCATTTTATATATTTATCAAATGTCTGAGTTTTTGCATACATGTCTCTACCCCCTATTATAGAATATGTTCTTTGAGGATACTAGGGCAAGATCAAGTTTGTCTTTTTATTCCATTGTAAAGTCAAAGAAATGGTAGGATTCTACAAGAATGGAAGAAGAGAAAAGAATCAGTTCTTTTCTGTTTCTTTTCTGTAACTCTCCTTACCAACTGTTAGAACTTTTCTTATATGCGAAATCTGCTGTCTCCTGTAAGTTTTCATGCAGTCATAATAATAAGCTTTAATCTTAAAGGTGTATATGTGTATGCATGTTTGTGTGTAGGCTCACACATAGATACTGCTTATATCAAATATATTGGCTTAAACCAAAGCACTTGAAATTATACATTTAATAACTATGGGCATGTCTTGTTCTGAAGTGGCCTATTTTCAATTCTTATTTATTCATGCTAATAGAGGAGAAGGATGTTATAAATTATGCAAAAATCACTTATAGCTGACTTGGTTATATATTGTATATTTTTCATTAGACTTAGTTTCTTAATTGTTTGCTCTATTTATTACCCAAATGAGCTAACATCATGAGTATTTAACAAATGATGATTGGCAGAGATGGCTAGGAGCATTTTATGTAGTGAGAAAATCCAATCTAGTGTTATAAACTTGCTATGGAAAATTCATATATGGATGATTGATATTTACCCTTACACAAGGGACTGATATCCTGTGATCCAAAAGAGATGTGGAAATAGGTAGTATTTTGTATATAATCTGTTACCAGAATGATTTAATCAGAATTTTAACTTTATATTTTACACTTTGATAATGTGAAAAAATAGAATTATAAGTGCTTCTCTATTGATACAAGAGTGAAATTGAAGTATATTGGGAAAATGGCTTTTCCCATTTATTAACTGATAATCTAGATGTAAATAAAAGAAATTGGCTCAATTGAACAGAGAAACAAAAGTAGATAATAGGTATAAGCAGAACTCAAATTCAATCCAAAATAATGAATGTGAATATTTTTCCCTCCTCCATATATTAGTTAATATTAGTTAATCTCAAAAATGCAATCTACTATGAAAATGTAATCCTTGGATAAATGAAATATAAAGAGAAAATTATCTATTATTTATAAATTTCCAATGCAGTTCCCATATTCAGTAACATTTATTCCAAAGTGTTATTTCTATATCCAAATAGTTGGTGATTATGCTTTAACTCTTGTTTTAAATGATAACATAAAAAGTAAATATGTAACGAAGAATTTTGCATATACTTTGATAAAGACAATATAAAGTGAAAGCGTTTAAAACGTTTTGTCACTGAGTGCTTTCTTGACATAATATGTTCAAAAAATTTATGTACTTCAGCTTTTGCATGTTTGACTAGGACCTTGGTATAAAGCGTCAAAAAAGTCATGAGTAGAGAAATAAGCTGTATAAGTTTGTGAATATAGAAGTGAACTTTTATATCATAGTGTAGGAGCAAGCTGGAGAGATTGCTTTTATGTGAGTCATTTATGTATGAAGCTATAAACTTTTTAGCCAAAGCTGTCCTGGTTTCTTGTAAAATAATAAAGATATCCATTTAATTGATTCTTTTCATTGTTTAATAAAATTGCTTTGTCTGATTGCTGAAGAATTTGAATTGAGTTTTCATTACCCACTTCTGAACAATTTACTCTAAGATCCAGACAGTATTGAGCTAATGAGTTTGAATTTATATTGAACCTTAACTGTCTTCCTGAAGTAAATGGAAAAAAAATCATGGCAGCAACTAAGTATTCTTCATTAAAAATTATGTCTTAGAGATTTTACAATGAGGCTCTTAATAGAGCTAAAGCATTTAAATTGGAGTTTTACCAACTTTGCTGTTTCTAAGTGTATTATATGGAAACATGGTTTCTTTTCCTTTTTTAAGAAATGAAAACTCATAAACTGACAGGGATATTACAGAAACTTTCTTTCAAGTGGGTAGTTTGTATATTCAACAGATTCAGTTAAACAATAAATTAATGGTAAAATAATTTAATCTGAGAACATGCTTAAATTGAAATGATATATAAAAACCTTCCAAGGAGTACCCTATTAAGGTGTTTCAAGATCTATTTAATCTGAGACGTGGCCATGATATTGAAATACATGCCCTTGAAGGTACTGTTCTGACTTTGGCACCTGTATTGCCACAGTCATAAACTTAAGTTTCTCTGCAGTTGAAAACAAGAGATATATTTATTGATTCACACACATTTAATTTATTGCTTTGATATTATTATCTTTTGTAAATGATCTTTGTGTTCCCTGGACCATGTCTAACCAAGTTGGGCATTTAATGATTCTATGTTTAGGATTTTCTGTGGAATTAAATTAGGAACTTTAACTCTGAAGGGTGACTGGGATTCTATTATACAAGGATAACTTTGGGTTCTATAACTATCAGTGTGCTTCAGTTCCAAGAAGTAATTAATTCTCTAGGTATATAATAGAATTCATTTTATATTAAGTTGGTTAGTCAAACAGGAGTAGTCTCCACAAATAGGCTACCTGTTGTAAAAATGTTTTTTTTTTTTCAGAAAATTTGAGACTGTATTTAAGAAATAGAAAAACAAAAAGAAAATATGGTTTAGGGGAAATTTACTTACTTGAGCTTATTTCCCAAGAAATCACTTAGCCAATCTCCAAATGTGATTTTTTTTTCACATCTTTATTGGAGTATAATTGCTTTACAATGGTGTGTTAGTTTCTGCTTTATAACAAAGTGAATCAGCTATACGTATACATAGATGCCCATATCCCCTCCCTCTTGAGCCGTCCCTCCCACCCTCCCTATCCCACCCCTCTAGGTGGTCACAAAGCACCGAGCTGATCTCCCTGTGCTGTGCATCTGCTTCCCACTAGCTATCTATTTTACACTTGGTAGTGTATATATGTCAATGCCACTGTCTCACTTCGTCCCAGCTTCCCCTTCCCCCTCCCCGTGTCCTCAAGTCCATTCTCTACGTCTGATATGCTTTTTAAAACCTCATTTCCAATTATTCAGTAGAAGATTTGGAATAATATTGTATCCAAATAATTGATATTCATTCCCCACAGGCAGCAGTGAAGGTTCTTGGGAAAAGGAAACACTGTACTCTTCCCCACCCCGGGGATCTCAGGCTTCTGTTACCCGCCCCCGCACACCTAGCGCACTTAACCTTCCCGTCAGCCATCCTCGCCACCATCTTCAGCAGAGCCACCTTCTGCCAAATGGTACGATGGCATTTTTGAGCACTAAAAATGATAGTTGCCAAGAATAAAAAAATCTAATGATCGGATAGTAAAATATAGGACATAGTAGATAGGTACACTACATTTAGACAGCTAAACATGATAGAGAAAACCATAGTATTTTAAACAAGAATTAGACTGATCAGAAGAATAATGTAGCAAAGAACTGACTGTTTGTATTAAACATAAATGAAGAGTGGTGAGTGATAGAACATGGCACCAAACTGGTTAGCTTTAAGCCTAATTTCCCTGAGTGATAAGTGGGCACTGTTGCATACAAAGGGGACAAATATTTTTCCTTTGACTCTCATTATCAGAACATTTTAAAATGCTTCAACTTTCAAAGATTTATGTCCTTAACCATTTTAATTAATGAGATATACCATGTTTCATTGTTTTACTTGAATAGAGAAATGATGATATATGTGTATTTTTTACAGGACTGGAACTGCCTTTTATGATGATGCCCCACCCTCTAATTCCTGTCAGCCTACCTCCAGCATCTGTCACCATGGCAATGAGCCAGATGAACCACCTCAGCACCATTGCCAATATGGCGGCAGCAGCACAAGTTCAGAGTCCCCCATCCAGAGTTGAGACATCTGTTATTAAGGTAATTGTTTAATTACGTGGTTGATTTGCCTTAAGCCAAAATCATCTTAAGCCACCATCACTCAATCCATTTTTCTTACTCCACAAGTAGTTCTAACTCTACAAAACTAAGTGATAGTAAATAGATTATGAGAAAAAAAAGTCACTTATAGTAATTAGAACCAGGGGTACAATATTTAGGCAGGCTAGGCTAACTTGAAGTTCTCTATTATATCTACTAAGGGAGAGATGAACATAGGATTTTAAATGATATACTTCAAATTGTGTGTATGTGCTTATATGTACAGTTGTGTTTGTGTTCGTGGGTATGTGGGTATGTGTGTGTGGTGTTATGAGCCATAAGGTGTGGAAAATAGTATCTGATTTGTTTTCAGAAGACCAGAAGGGTTAAATTATGGTTCTGCCACTTAACTAGCTGTGTCACCTTGGGCATGTAACTAAATCTTTCTGATTATTTCTACACCTAAAAAAATGTGTAATACAGTGTGGGTGTAAAAACTAAATGAAATAATAAAATTGAAATTTTTTGTAAATTCAAAAATACACAGTAAGTACAAGATAACATTATTGTTATACAGGTATCACATATGTGTATATATACACACTTCTCTGGCTCTCTCTGTATATGTGTGTGTGGGAGGGTATGTGTATACTTCTAAATATGCGTGTGTATACTTTTTCATTCATATTATTTTATAATGTATATTTAAATCAAAGTACTTTATTTATGTATTTATTATTGGAGTATAGTTGCTTCACAATGCTGTGTTAGTTTCCACAGCACAACAAAGTGAACCAGCTACACGTATACATATATCCCCTCCCTCTTGGACCTCCCTCCCACTCATCTAGGTCATCACAGAGCACCGAGCTGAGCTCCTTGTGCTATACATCAGGTTCCCACTAGCCATCCATTTTACACATGGTAGTGTATATTTGTCAATCCCAGTTTCCCAATTCATCCCACCCTCTCCTTACCCCTCTGTGTCCACCCATCCATCCTCTACGTCTGCGTCTCTATTCCTGCCCTGCGAATAGGTTCATCCGTACCATTCGCATTGTCAGAATAGATTATTAATTTTTAAACTAAGTAAAAGATACCTCATGCTGCATTATCCATATTTGACATAATTATTATCTTGTTTTTCTGGATATAATACATGTGAGTTTAGGGGAGTCTCTGGAGCATGTTTCATATAAAAGGCCTTGTTACAATTCTTATTCATTGCTGGTGGTAATGCAAAATGGTATGGCCATATTAGTAGACAGTTTGGTGGTTTCTAATGAAACGAAACATACTCTTACCATACAATCATATGATTTTTATCAAAAGGAGTTGAAAATTTAGGTCTATACAAAAATTTGCCCATGGGTATTTATAGCAGCTGTTTTCATAATTGCCAAAACTTGGAAGCAACCAAGATGCCTTGCAGGAGGTGATTGGATAAAAAAATTGTGTACCTCCGTGTGTGATGACTTTGTTGTTTGCCATTTGTGACAATGTGGATGGACCTGGAGGGTATTATACTTAGTGAAATAAGTCAGACAGAAAAAGACAAATACTGTATGTTTTCACTTATATGTGGAATCTAAAAAGTAAAAGAAATGAACAAATAGAACAGAAACAGATTCACAGATACAGAGAACAAACTAGTGGTTACCAGAAGGGAGAGGGTTTGGAGGGAGGGGCAAAATAGATGAAGGGGATTAGAGGTACTGAACTACTAGGTATAAAATAAGTAGGCTACAAGAATGTAATGTACAGCACAGAAAATATAGTCAATATTTTGTCATAACTTTGTATGGAAAGTAATCTATAAAAATATCGAATTACTATGTTGTATGCCTGAAACTAATATTGTAAGTCAGCTATACTTCCAAAAACTGAATTAGCATTTGTTAAGTGAGTGAGCCATGGTTCAACAACAGACCACAAGAAAAAATGAAATAGAGAAGTTTATTACTCACAGGTCATGGAGGAAGTACTTGGCATGCCTCAAGGGACCAGACAGGGGTGTCAAGGCAGAGTGCAGACAGAGACAACAAGGCAGGACCCGAGGCAAATGGCTTTATTAGGATCCATGGGTGGGGTACTTCAGGATTTCCAGGCTGGGGCTGGATTGGCCAATTCAAACCAAAAGAGTAGGGTTTTGGTAAGCCTCCCAGGGGTCTTATCTAAGAAGACTGTTGATCACAAGGGCTTTTGGGGATTCATACCAGGGACTTACATTTGCTCATGACTCTGGCTGCTGTCTAGAGCATGCACTTGCATGAAGGGGGCTAGTGTCAGTTTAACTGTAGGCCACGTGGTCAAACAAAATGGATGCTGAAGCAGCAATACCACAGAGTAGCTTAGCTGAATTCTCACCACCATACAATGGAATATTATTCAGAGCTAAAAAGAAATGAGCTATCAAGCCATGAAAAGGTATGGAGGAAACGCAAATGCCTACTGCTAAGTTAAAGAAGCTAGTTTGAAAAGGCTACACACTGTATTTTTTCAAGTGTAAGACACTTTGGAAAAGGCAAAACTATGGAGATCCTAAAAAGATCAGTGGTTGCTAGTGGGTGGGAACAGAGGATGAACAGATGGAGAACAGGGGGTTTTTAGGGCAATGAAAATACTCTGTATGGTATTATTGTGATGCATTCAAATCATTATACATTTTGTAAAGACCCTGTCATTACTTATATAGAAAGTTGAATAATATGCAAATGGGAATATTTCATATAATAGTACTCTATAAACAAAGATGTGTACTTGCTCCTTAAATAATTTTTGGAAGTATCCTTACCAGAGGAAAATAACAAGAAATATCACAGGAGGCCAAGATCAACTACCAAAAAATTATTTCATGAGAGAATGCCACTGAATGCTACATTGTCATCAGTGAAGGAACCGATTTGTTAATCAAGGTATCGATTCAATTTATGATCATTTTTGATAATAGTTATTACTGAGAATTCAACATTCTCATTGTCTCACTCATTCGAAGCAGTGTTTAGTAAACTCACATGATACATATTAATTAAACATAATTTAGGGGAAATTTTTATTTTCCCCAAAGAAAATGGTTGACTCTTATGTCACGTTAAAGAGTATGGGGCCCAAGTGGGTAATTAGAATAGAGCCTACAAGTTTGTTTGCCTGAAAAGATTCTAAGTATGAAGGCCAATTAAAAGTGAAATGTTAAATACCAAAGAAGATTTACCCCCATTGGAAGAAATGATAAAACCAGAGAAAATAGGTTTTGAGGGATCGTCCATATGCGGGAATGTGCTATTTACATTTTTTGACAGTAATGACAAGAAATAAAATTAAAGCTCAACCCAAATGAGAATAGCAAAAAGAATTTGTAGGACAGAAGAAAAGCAAAACCATAGCTTTCAGAGTCACAAGCTTAAAAAATTTTTTTGTTATCTATTTCTACGAACTAAAGGAACTCCAATGATTTTCTTATAAACCTATTTATGAAAATGTACCTACCAGTTCAAGCAGTAGAGCAGGGTCTGCAAGCTGCTGAACTTGGGTAAAACCTACGCTGCTGTCAGTTTTTGTATGGACCGTGAATTAAGAATGATTTTACATTTTTAACTGGTTGGAAAAAAAATCAAAAGAAGAATAATCTTTCATGACACATGAAAATTATATGGAATTCAAATTTTAGTGCCCATAAATAAATTTTTTTGGAACTTAGCCACACTCTAATTTACATAATGTCTATGGCTACTTTCAAATACAAAGGCAGTGTTGAATAAAATATTTGCTAGCTGGCTCTTTACAGAAAAAAATTGCTGATCCTTGAGTTCTGATGAACTCAAACCCATGTGAATCTTAGGCTGTGGTTAATGGAAGCAGCACAAACTAAACTCTCAAACACCATAGAGCCATAGGATTTGGCATTGAAAGGAAAAGAAATTAAAAGCATTGAGGAAAAGAAAATTATATAGGTGAGGACAGTACCACTATGACATTGTTATTTGCTTTAAATGCAAGCCTCCATGACAGAGTCGGCTAAAGTACTGAATTTAGATTTTCTCTGGTTGATTGTCTTGGACTACTGTAAATATTTTAGTAAGACAACTTTGAGGAGGGAGGAAAAGGACATATACTGTTTACACAATAATAATTCTACCTTAAATCCCTAATAGCTAAATGTCTAAGATTATATTAAATCATTAGACATTCTGTATTAGTCTATTATGTATCAGTGAAACCCATATACTTTTACTGTTTAATATTCATAGAACATGAAGAGTCATAGGCTTGCGATGTTAGATGTTTTGTAATCCAGCTCCCTCCATGGTGGAGAAATCATTCCTGCATCCTCTCTACCCATTTTTATATATCTATTTTATAGAAGGCCTATTCTATTTTCACCAAATTTAAGAGTGATGAAGGTATTCATTGATCAAATTAAAATTTTCATCTCAATAGCTTCTACTTTAACTTTATTTTCTTGGAAAAATGTCTACTAATTCTTCTGTGGTCTAACCATTTAAATATTTAAGTCCTCTGCTACAGTACCTGTGGTGTTTCTTTTTTCCAGACCAAATATTCTCATTTTTTCTGACAATTTTTCATCAAGCCTCTTGGTTGACCTTCCTTGTCTTAAATAAGCCCCGTCCTCACTACCCCTCTCCTGCATATAACTCTAGAAGTGAACCCACCAGTGAAGAGACCAGAACTAACATAAACCTCAGTTTGGACAATAGTTTATAAATTTAGTCATAGTTCATAACTATTTTTGCTAGTTGAATGTGTGACTCGGTAAATCTCATGCATTTTTGACATGAAATTCTACTAAGCCAATTCTTTATCTTTTACTTGTATTAGGGATTTGCATTTATCCATATTAATTTTTTTTTATTTTCCAGTCTATTGATTTAGGCTCCTTAGAGATTCTTGAGTGTTAATACTCCAAACTATCATATTAGCTATTTATACCATCTTTGTATCATTTCCAAATTGTAAAAGGATGTATTACTTTATATTACCTTAAATCACTGAGGAAAATAAACAGTATAAATCAAGAGATCAATTCCTCTTGTCATTAGAGATTTCCTAATAGGCTGAAATGTTCTACTAATTGATTCTCTTTGGGAATCATTCATCAAGTAACCCCAAATCCCCCTGAATGAATCAATATTTTTCTCACTTTTATTTAATAAATTCACAATGATATCATAAGGATTTTTAAAAAATGGTTCTTTCTGAAATAAAAAGAAAATTAAAAAGAAGAAAGGCAACATATTTTAATGGTTTAAAACATGGATTCTGGAGGAAGACTTCCTGGGTTTATATTCCAGCTCTGCCATCTCCTAGTCTTATGACCTTGTAAAAGTCACTTAATATCCCTGCCTTTGTTTCCTTTTCCGTACAATGGGGATTATATCATTACTACCTCATCAGGTTGTCATAATGAGTAAATTAGTACTTATAAAATCATTAGAAGTCTTTCTACAGTGACATTATCTTCATCATATCATTGGTTTATTTTCCCCCCAAGTATTCACAATCATCTGTTTAAAAATAAGTTCTAGAATTTTATAGGGAATCTGTGTCAGGCTTTTGAAATATAGTTGCAATTATATAGTAAGACCTCTCTCTCTGTCTCTCACTCTCTTTTGTGTGTTCAACCCTTTTCACCTAACAAAAGTAGTGTATTTTGCTTTTGGTGGGTTTGCTAGTTCAGTAGTATATAAAGCAGACTTTTAAATGCATTTTTTTTCCAGATTTCACTTTTCTTTAGTGATAATATGGAATTGTTTTTGAGAAATTTGGCAACATCCAAATTATTCTACATTACTGAATAATCTTTCCTCACATGCCACATTACAGCGTTTTTCTGAGAACAGGGAATATGATTTAAATTTGTTAATTTTCTCTGCCAATCTGCTGTTTTGTGTGTGTGTGTGTGTGTGTGAGAGAGAGAGAGAGAGAGAGAAATAGAGATTGTTTATGACATTCTCATTTAAAGAATTAAACATTGAAAAAAAATTTTAAATACAATGTATACATTTTCCATTCTCTAATACTTTTTTTTCAAAACAGGTCCCTAAAACACTATATCAATCAGTAAATAGGACTTTACTTGCGTGAAGTTCAAAATGTTTAAAGATTATAAAAACTAGAACCAGAGTAACCGGATTCTTGAAGTAGGTTAAAAAATCTTACAGCAATGTCATTTACCTCATGTTTGCTTTGGGGTACAGAATAGTTTATCTTGGGAAAACCATAAATAACTCTAGATGTGTGCATCACTTTTAAACATTTTTTTTTTTTTTTGCAAAAAAACGATTTCATCTAAATTTTACTTGGATTTAGAGAAACAGTTAAGTCTGCTCTCAATGTTTATTTGGGTATTGATATTAAATATGAAAAGAGAATGCTAACAAGAAAAAGGAAGTATTAAAACACAACTACCACTAAGGATGCCATACATCAGTGTATTGAAATATAAGACATATTTAGATCCATGAGTTTATAATAATAATAAATATAATATAATTCTCCTTTGGAGAATTTTAGGGAATTGATTCTTTTAAAGGACAAATAAGGGTTTAAATAAGGGTAAAAGGGTGGAATCAAGCATTTTTCCTGCCTTTCCCATACAGACTGTCCCTCAGGATAACACAATAATGCACGAGAGAAACTTTCTGTTCATAGAAATCTTCTTGCAAATAAATGAGTATGGAATGATATATTTCGAATTCATCAAATTGCAAGTCCTAATGAGGTGGTGAATCTGGGCTATGATTATCAGTGGTGGCTGGCATCATAAAATGCCACCAAGAAGACATTATGCACTTCCAGTGAAAGCATACACCACCATCTATGAAGTACTCTTGCCCCCAGGTCAACTTGAATCAAGCATCCAGATGCACTTATGCCAGAAATTCAGAGGGCAGAGGAACACAGAGACAAATTAGACCCATCAAGGAACTGTAAAGAGTTCATGGAGGTGGTGGCCACTTAGAACATACACAGTGCCTTAACTAGATAAAAAGTTGGCTTTAAACATTTGGCATGAACAGAGTGATGCCAACTGATGGCAATGCTGGCCAAATCAGAACTTACATTTCTTCCTTGCTCTCCTCCCTCTATTCTACCTACTTGACTATAGAAAAGGAGGGACTTCTCTTTTAATTAAGATAATAGTATTTATTATTACATAAGCCTGAGGTATGACTTCTGAGTCAAGACTGCCTTTTGTTGCTCAAAGTAACTGTAGGAGTTTATATTACCAAATAAGAATCTGGAAAGTTACTAGACTGCCTGAATTTTCATACAGATGTGGGAAAAATATAATTCCCTACCAACACTGAACAAGTTTGAAGAGACAGTAGGAGAATAAAATGAGGTTGTTTATGATTACACTCATGGGTCTTACCACTTCCCCATTTAGCAAAATTGAGCATTTCTTGACTATCATCATCAAAACAAATAAAAAGAGCTATGTAAATATCCCTTGAAGCCTCAATTTAGAACTCTGAGCTAAGGAGTTTTGATGGCGGCTACCAGATCTTCTACCAGATGCAAGTATATTAGGTTTGTTTATGTCTTCCAGAAGTACTTTTTAACATTTTCCTGAACCCAGAATCCCAATCCTATTATTTATCCTTTCTGTTCATTTTTCCAGAATGAGAGAATATGGATGTCACAATCTGTGTATGATTCTGGATTTCACTAACAGTATTTACTAGCTGATGATATATGCTCCATGAGGGAAAGGAGTTTTGTCAGTTTTGTTTACTTACATGTAACCAGAGCCTAGAACATTGGCATATATTAAGTGTTTAGTAAATATTCTCTGAACGAATGAATTGAAGTCTGAGTTGTGTTAAAGCTCAGGAGTTTAGGTTTTATAAAGTGCTAGTCAACTTCAATTTCGTAAGGTAAAAGTTGTATTAAGATAAATTTAGCATTAGAATATCTTCTCCCCACTTCTATAACATACTCAATAAGGGAATTGCTAACTGATAAAGAGATGAAAATGAAGATAATTAAAGAGAGCAATATAAAGTAAAGCTAAATGAAATAACCCACTTAGAGAAATGAGTTGTGATTATTTAATCTTACTCTAAGAAAATATTTTAAGTTGATAAAATATAATGCATTTTGCGGTGGAGATGAGGCAGCAGACACAATGCATTTTTTAATGTTTAGTTAATCACGTGTGTAATACTGAACATTTTATACGTTTTATTTAATTTATTTTTTTATTGAAGTACAGTTGATTTACAATGTTGTGTTAGCTTCGGTTGTACAGCAAAGTGATTCAGCTATATATGTATATATGTATATATTCAGCTATATATATGTGTATATATTCTTTTTCAGATTCTTTTTCCTTATAGGTTATTACAAAATATTGAGTATGGTTCCCTGTGCTATATACTAGGTCCTTGTTGGTTATCTATTTTATATATAGTAGTGTGTATATGTTAATCCCAAACTCCTTTTTATTTTAGAATTTTAGAATTCATTGTTTTAAATTCCACCTTTGATTCTGAATTGTGGTAGAGACCAATACTTCTTGTTCTACCCAGAGGCAATAAATGCAGCTTTTCCTTTATTGTTATTCTGATACCATTAGTTTATTAGTATGACCTTTTTTTTTTTCAGTGAGAGTGTATTCCTCTTACATTTTCATTTATTATTGTGGCTAGTTTTATAAAGATGGAACACTGCAAAAGATTGTGTTTTATTGATTGGTGGAGTTATGATGCAGGACTATAAAGCAGTGTGTTGAAGTATTAAATTAAATATTCTTCCTCTTTGTCCTACTTCAGGGCCATCTTGGAGGTTAAAGGGTCTCACACAAATGAAATGATAAATCCAGTTTACATAGTTTCCCTATAGACATTGAACTGCTTCTTTCTTATTATGTCTGAATAAAACTCATTATCTATTTTGTTTCAGTAATAATTATGAGATTCTCTCCTAAGCAATTCTTTACTGTCTCCATTATTCTACATCTTATAGCATACTCTGGAAAGGCAAGCATATAAATATGATAAAAGAATTAAGCTGTTGAAATAAATTAATTTATTGTGCAACAATGTATTCAAATCTTACTTGCTCAATGGATTTTACTTTAATGAAATTCTTCAAAGAACAATACATCATGTTCCAAAGATTGAAATTATACATTAAGTGAAATGACTGAATATGTTGTGTCTCAGTTTATAGAAAGTTTCAATTGAATACTTAAGCTTTTAAAGCATAAAAATTTGCATAAATTAAAATATTTCTTTAAGTAAAAGTATTAAATATTGTCTGTATCCTTTGTTCTTAGACAAAAAATATAATTAAAGTAAAAATAAGCTAAAGCTAAAATAAATACTACAATTTCACCTATGTTTCCTAAGCCTTAAATTATGATTTAAGATTTTAATCTAGCTTATTCTTGACTTAGTTTATTATGTGACCTTTAGAGTGTTATGAATGTATAAGTGAAAAAGTGAATAATGCATGAATGAAAAGAATCATCAAGGAAAACTTTTACAGTTAAATAAAATTGACTAATGAAGAAATTGTTATACTTATGTGGAAAATAAATAAATAATTGTTCAATGGCACAGTCATTGTTACTAGAGTTTTGTGCATTAAATATTTATGTATTTTATGAGTTAAATATCTCAGGAAAAAAATCAGTTTTTCATGCTTTCCATTAGTGCCACTGAGAAATCTATTATGACAGGAAACTCAGACTTGCAAAATGATTTTAGAGGGATTGATTTATTTCAAGATTGCACTTTACCTCTATTTGGCTAAACACATGCCACTGAAAATATGATCACTTACATAATTATTAAGAGGAATATTAAAATGTATTGATGTATAAACATTGAGTGAACTTTTGGAGAAAATAGAATGGCTAATTTAGAAAATTTTATTTATATAAAAATATAATAATGTTGTTTCCTAAATATATACCATGTGTTTCTGCATAATCCAAGTGTTAAGAGTTAGATGTATTAGGAATTAGCTTTAAAGCTTAGCAAACTTATGTACCTCTTTATCAGAATTTTGAGAAATCAAGGTTAGACTCTATATCGTGTATATCTGGTCATATATGCAGTTAACTATAGCATGGCTTATTAATACATTTATACAGACTAAAAAGGAGTTCTATACAGTTTTATAAATCCATACTCTATAATAAGTGCACAGATATTCCAAAAATGATACAAACTTCAGCCTTTGAATGCTGCACAGAAGCCAAGATTATCCTTTGATTTGTGATTGCAAGGACTTGATGTGAACTTTATTGCCTTATTTTTAAATTAAAAATTGTGGGATATTTGTGCAATTGAATATATTAAAAAGTAAAAAAGGTAAACTATTAATACATGGGATAACCTGAATGAATCTAAAAAACATTTTGTTGTGTAAAAAAAACCAGACATAAAAAGTATGTACTATATGAGTCCATTTTTATGAAATTCTAGAACCAGCCAAACTACTCCCTGGTGATAGAATTCAGAAAGCTGTTGCTTCTGGGGATGGGAGGAATAGGCTGGGAAGGGGCATGAGAAATCTTTCTGGGGTTATGGAAACAGTCTAGATCTCGACAAAACTCATCAAACTGAACACATAATAAATGTATAGTTTGAAGCTGCTTCATAGCTTAAGGTAGGGGTGAATGTTAAGAAGAAAGATTTATAATCCCAGCTGCTTTTAAATTATAATTAGAAGATAGGAAGTAACTTTTGGCATCCAGATGTGGATTCTCCGCTCTTTTAAATCGTATATGTGTTTGTTTTTCAGAAATGTAGGTCATTTGTTTGCCATGTGAACTAAAGAACTTAGACCATTTAGAAGCATAGCTTGTTTGATTTATTTATTGTGGAAAAAATAACTAATATTGTGTTCATTTTGCATGTTGAGACATAGAGTTTAAAAATACGTCTTGCAACTTTTGAGAGTAGAATTTAGTTGACTCTTTTTTCTTTTTTCCTCTGGTACAATATTGTTTGACCTGGCAAATTATTTGTTGTAAAGTTTCTTATGGGACTATTTTTTATTCTATGGAATATATATTGAGAAACAGTTTTATGTATGGCTTTTGGAAGAGGGCTTGGCCATCCTGGGGGTTACTTTCATTTTACTTGTCATGATCCTCAAGAATGAAACCTCTGTTGAAGATGTTTATTGACAATGTGTAGGACTGAAAAATTAAAAGGGTATGAAACAAGTGGTGCTCAGTCTTGGATATACGTTAAAATCGCCTGGAGAGCATTAAAAAATACTGGCTTCTGGGCCCCCCTTCAGACTCAGTGTATAAGGCTGCTGTAAGAAAGTACAACAAACTGGGTGGCTTAAAACAACAGAAATTTATACCCTCACATTTCTGGAGTCAAAAGCAAGATGTCAGCAGTGCCATGCTCCCTCTGAAATTCTAGGTAGAATCCTTCCTTGCGTCTCCGTAGTTTCTGATGGTGGCCCGCAATCCTTGGCAGTCCTTGACTTGCAGCTGCAGAGCTCAGATCTGTACCTCATCTTCACATGACATTTTTACCTCTTCACAATTTTTCCATCTTTCACATTTTCCCCATATCTTCACAATGTCCTATTGTGAAGACATCTGTCATGTTGGATGAAGAGCCCACCCTACTTTAATATGACCTCATTGTAACTAATTTCATCTGCAAATACCCTATTTCCAAATGCTCACATTCATAGGTATTGGGGGTCAGGACTTCAATCATTTTGGAGCGACACAATTCAACTCATGACCCTCAGTAAGCCAGAATCTTGGGGAGTAAATCCCAGGCATAGGCAGGTTGAAGAACTTCCCAGGTGATTCTAATTCAAAGTAGAATTGCAACCCATCACAAGGCTTAAAGGAACCTTTGAGATTGAAGACATACATTACCCTCTTTCTCTGTTAGTACAAAGCCTTGTCTGTTTTCCATATTACATTAGCCTTTGATATTTTGAAAACAGCCTCCTACAGGCCGATTCCATTTTAGAACTTTTTTCTTTTAAAAAGTCTGCTTTTTTCCATATTTGCATCTTTGCACTCTAATCAGGAATAATTTACTTATTATTTATTATGTATCATGTATCAGTTTACTTGTACACTTCCAAATATTTATGAATTATTGAAAAGACTGTTCTTCAAGACCTGTGTGTGTTGATAGCTGAAGGTATAAACATCTTGTTGCTCGAAGAAAATGTTAACAAATGAGTATCGTATTTCTTAATCAGTAACTCTATAATAGCTCATTGGAGACAGTTATACAATACATTTGCACATTGGTCTCATAGGGAAGGTGCAAGACTTAAAGGGGAAGGTATGGAGTGGGACCTGAGTGTTAACATAGAACAGTATCAGGAAACATGATACCAGGTTTCCCTGTGATACAACTAATACGTATTTCATGAATTTTCCCTAATATATTTGTGTGGTTGCATTGGAGCTAGGAGCCTGAAAGTTATTAGAATCAAAGAAAATTATTCAAATGTTAAATAATAATAGATTTCCATGATGCCTTAAAATGTGACTGTCTAGGTATGTCCAGAGCAGCCCCATAATGAAATAGGTGTTAACAATGCCTCCAGTATTATTATTATGATGTCATGGTGATAATCTGTGTGTTAAATGATCCTAGACACTTGCTGAAGCAATATAGTTTATTTAAAGATTTTTTAAATTGATAATTGTCTACAATTAAAACCTGCTTCATTCTGTTAATTCTTTGCTGTCTAATGGTTCTAAACTGGATGTCTTTTTTGATCTCTCTTTTTATCCAAAGAAGGGAATGACATTTGCCATTACTACAGCGATGTTCACCTATAGAACCATTTTCCTTTCTAGTCTTTCCTTACTTTGACTTTCCTCAAGATAAAAGGTGTCTTTTAATCCAGTTAAATGTTGATGAAAAAATGTGTTTGTCTTCACGTATCTATAGAATTAAGAAAAATCAACATTCCTTAAGCAAAGGTCCAATGTATTTACCTCTTTTCTCCCCCTCCTCACCCCCCAACCATGGTGGTGTAGGAGCGTGTTCCCGACAGCCCCTCGCCTGCCCCCTCCCTGGAGGAGGGCCGAAGGCCTGGCAGCCACCCATCATCACACCGCAGCAGCAGCGTGTCCAGCTCCCCAGCGCGGACTGAGAGCTCCTCGGACAGAATCCGTAGGTGTCATACTTCCACTTGTCACCATTTTAAACTTTAGTAGGTGCAGCTGGCTTTTCTAATCAAAATGCCCTCATTCCAAATAGATCTCAGATGTATCATGTTCTGATGCTTTGTAGCAATAGCCATCTCTCAAAATTATGTTTCCCAGTTTGCAATATCATGAGGTATGGTACTACATAAACAGGTTCTGATATAAACTCCCTCTTTGATGCCACACATAAAGATTTGAGCTATGAAACAGAGAAAGTAAGTAACCTTCTAGATTAGTTTCTGAGGTAAACATCTCCAACTCTCAAATACCTAGCATCCAAGTATACTGTTTATGGTTTATTCCTTTTCGTTCCTTCAATCCCATCCCTTCCATTTTTAAAAATTCACTAATTTTTAAACTTCATCCTTGCATTGACAAAGACATCCACAAAGAGGAATAAAAGAAACAGAATTCAAAATAACTGATTTTTAAAACATTTTGTAGTCATTCAGAAGATCAATAGATTGAAGAGTGTGAAATTGGTTAAATTTTAGGATTTGGATTAGTAACAGTCAATAATGCATATTATCATCACATGTTATTATTATCAAATTCTAAAAAGTAAGGTTATATTTTATTTCATGATCACATTTTCAGATATTCAATCCTGGTCCTCATGGCCAAGAAAATTAAGAGTAAAGTTAATACACCATTCAATTAACTGGTTATTTTGTGTATGTACAAGAATCTAATATTGTTTACCAATAAAATGAGCATATTAACAGTGACTACCTTGGTTGCTAAAACCAATACTTACTGTATTGTTTACAGGCTTTAGTTATTATTTTAGGAAATCATGCTTATAGCATAAACTTCATCGAATTACACAAAATTTATTGAAGTTATTTGGTTGTTGAGAATATCTTCATAATAGGAAAAAGCATTTCCTAGAAAGTGTCTTTATAAGCTATAAAGGAAAGTTTGCATATCCTCAATATAGATACTGTGGAGGCAGATAACGTAAATATTGGTCAAATTGTATGTAATAAAATTATTTTTAAAATAGTCAATCATTGACAATTACATAGAATTCAATGTAATTCTAAATATGTATACTTTATTTAGCCTGTTTATAACATATTTCCCTAAGTTTGTAAGAGATGATTGTTACTGTTTATTAATAAAAATGGATATAGCACTTGATAATCATTGCCAAATCAATTGTATTTCTGGGGCTGGTAAACCTCAGTTCACACTACTTCCAAGCATTTTTCAAATAAAATATTTTCAGTATGCCTTTGTGCCATGCTGTCGCTAGAATCAGAAATTTAATGATGAATATTTGGTTTCATGTCTAATGCTTTTTAAGGTCTCATTGGAAAGGAGCTGTTCTAGAAAAGAAAATTATATTTTTTTCATAATACTTAATCGGAAATACAGACAAATAGGGGAAGATTTGAGAGTTTTTATATATATTCTTTTTTTTACTAATCATATTTTAAAATTCTTGATAGAAACAAAGTAATTACTTTCACATGCATGGACTACCATAATTGTCCAAATGGAAATATTGACACATGTACACACACGTGTACACATATATGCATATACACACATACATGTGCAAATGTATGCATATTTATTTTATACTTTAGACTAAGATAAAATTTTCAAAAATAATTTAAAATTCTTAAATATTTATCATCCAGTTTCACTCAATCAGTTGATCTTTCTGAAAGATATACCTGATAAAGGCCTAATGCCACCTTATTGTCTTTATCACAGACATTGTGCTTCTTTACCTCAAATACTCCATTGTTTATTTTCTACAAACAAGGAATTTCCCTTACATAACCACAGAATAGTGATTAAAATCAGGAAATTAAG
Organism: Balaenoptera acutorostrata; assembly: GCF_949987535.1. Taxonomy (NCBI): domain Eukaryota; kingdom Metazoa; phylum Chordata; class Mammalia; order Artiodactyla; family Balaenopteridae; genus Balaenoptera; species Balaenoptera acutorostrata. Next base: position 34,759,716 of record NC_080081.1, read on the forward strand.
ACTATTATCGTACTATTCTCTAAGCTGCACACCTTATTCAAATTTCACCAGCTTTCCCACTATTATTTTTTCCTTTTTTTTCCTCACTAATATTTTTAATAATAAGAGATTTTTCTTTCATGGTCCAAAATCCCATCCTGGATCACATGGTGAAATTACTTGTCATGTGCCCTTAATCCTTTTAAATCTGAAACGGTTCCTTAATCTTTTATATCTTTCAGTACCTTGACATTTTTGGAGAATACATACCATTTATTTTGTAGAATGTCCCTCAGGTTGGAATTTTTTGATGTTTTCTCATAATTTGACTTAAGTTATGTATTTTTGGCAGGAATGACACAGACATGATAGTGTGTCCTTCTCAGTGCATGATTTCAGAAGATATATGATATTTTGCCAATACTTGTGATAACCATCACTTGGCTGAGGTAGTGACGGACTTCTAGATTTCTCTCCTGCAAAGTTCCTTTTTAAATTGTTTTTAACCTTTGTAGATAATAAGTATCTTGTGAGGAGATATCTTAACATTATGTAAATGTTCTATTCATCAAACTTTCACTTCACTACTTTCATAATTGTTCATTGAAGATTATTCCCTGAACCAATTATTACTATGGTGATTTCCAAATGGTAATTCCTAACATAGTCTTATACATTATTCTATACATATTTTAAAACTATATTTTTTGCAGTGAAAGTAAGATTTTATGGAATGATTTTTCTTCAAAATTTTTGCACAAAACCAAGATTTTCATGGGCAATTTATTAAGAAATTTATTGACTGGATTGTGATCATAAGGGTATTTGATCATCTGCTTTATCATTTCAGTAGTGACAGGTTACTCTTAATAGTTCAAGAAAGAAATTACTGTTTTTAATCATTCAACCATTTAATAGGTATTAATTGGGCTCTTTTATTTTTAAATTTGAGTTCAAATCCCAATTTTTAAAGAAGTACTTTGATATCTGTGAAACTTCGTGTTTTATTGACTAGAATAGAATAGGACTATTGAAACAGCTATTTCAATGCCTTAACTTGTTGAAAACTCTATTTGCCCTCTCATGCCACTAGAATTTTTTTAAATTATGTTTTAACTTTATAGTGTTAAAGAGTGTTCTAACGTTAAGGTTGCAGTTTTTGCAGAGTTAAGGAAGGTTATATGCTAAGGAGAGAATGTGATACACTAGATAAAGCTTGAATATTTCATTGGTAATGGTTATAGGGGTATGGCCATTCAAAAGTATTCCAGACATGAGAAAATATACATATTTTATGTGAAATAAAAATAAGATAAAGCAGTTTCATTTTCAATATATTTCTGCTTGTTCTCAAAAATTATCATAGTTATCAGTTCTCACAGTGTTCAACTTAGAGATAGATTATAATTTTAAAGTTAGACCATGATATTATATTTATTTCTGAGTCCAAAAGAGTTTAAATAAGTTATTTGAATATTTTGTATTATGGTGTTTTAGTCTTTTTTCTTTTGTTTCTGACTTGACAGCTGTCCATCAGAATGGTTTGTCCATGAACCAGATGCTGATGGGTTTATCACCAAACGTACTCCCTGGGCCCAAAGAGGGAGATTTGGCTGGTCATGACATGGGACATGAGTCGAAAAGGATGCATATTGAAAAAGGTAATATATGATTATGAGGTCTTGTTTTTCCTGCTCAACATATGAACTAGGTTTTAACCACAGAACAAAGTATATTTCTAGATTATATTAGAAGATGGCATATAAACATTTTAAAAACCTACAATATTAAGTAAAATGCCTATTCAACAAAAAAGAAATATGAATGAGACATATTTCTCTTAAACAACAGGTAAATGTTCATTTATTTTCCAGTACGTTTTAAAAAAGAGAATTGTTTGTTTTAATTGTTATCTCTGAGTTCCTCAAGGACTATAGTTCGTCTTTCTCCGTGCTTTTAGGGTCAATTGTCATTTTACTTAGCATAATAGAGCAAGGACAATATACAAAGGATTATTATGATTATTTTTTGGATTAAAAGACACATGGTCATTTGATCAACCAAGAAATATAGTGAATCTTATCAACCAATGTACTAGTAGTTGTTTCTAAAGTGTATGCAACAAATAACAAAGCACAGATTGTGCAAAGCTGTGAGAGTTTCCTATTTATATTTTATTTGTACCAGAAAACTCATTTTCACAGGCAAAAATTTGTCTTTTCATGCCTTATTTCATGAAATACTTTCATGGACAATTGAAATATTATTTTACATGCATGTTGGAAATTTATGCTATTGGATGCAAATTAATGTTTTCAAATGGTAAATTTAAATTGGGACCACTGGAGCCCTGCCATATCTTTTTCATCTTAATTTAATATTTTCAAATTTTATTAATAATATAGACTGGATACTTTGACTATCTTTTTTTGACATGAATATCAAGTAATCAGTGTTATGAAAAGGATTGTTTCTTTGGAAAACATAATTATACAAAAGGTACAATTCATTGGCTGTCAAAAAGGAAGATAAGTAAAATTGGCTATTTAGATAATCAGAGAGAAATGATTGGAGAAAGGCTAAGTTAAGGTGGAGCAACCGTTTTTCCTCGAAAATGACTATTCACAAAAAGTAAAAATGCTTACATAAACATTTTTCTATTCAACATGAAAACAGCTCTGCTGAGTCCTTAGGAAGAAAGAACACTGTATTTCTATAAATTAAATTATCGGCATTATGCAATTAATAAGAAAATGGTCATCTTTTCTAGGTGCTAACATGTCAAAATCTAGGTATATTTGAGAGCAGCATTAAGGCAACTCCCTAATTATTTATTTTAAAATTCGCTATCAAATATTATCACAAGCTGGGTGGAATATATACAAGTGCATCAGTGAATGAGATTGCCTCTAAATGTCTAATTCTAATTTTCTGTGAGTTCTTCTTCAAAAATGAAGAAGAATATATAATGCCTTATGTATCTTTTGACATATACCTTTTATATTTAATCAAAAACCAATTTGAGGAAATATTATGGAAATTTTTATAGTAATAAAATATAAAACTGCATAGAGGATTTAAGTTTCAAGTAAGAATATTGAAATATAAAAATTCATTATTTGGGTTAAGTAGCCATTCTCCACTAGGGTTCTATGAAAGAATGAAGTCCTATAGAAAATGATTTTAGTGATTAATTTCTCAATTTTCCCATAGATGCTACATAGCTAGTTTCACTTGAAATGCATAAGAGAGAAGTTTTATGATATACAATGGTTGTCAGGATATTAGGTTTTAATTCTCTTGCGGAACCTTGGTGAAAAAAGGCTGGGAGTGAAATATAAAAGCCCGGAGGTGGTAGTGAAGACACCACCAAAGGAATGACCAATAATGTGATTGGAATAATGAATCTCACTGGAATTTTTGGTGAGGAGCTTTCTACAATCTCATGTTTCAAGTTGAGTTGACTATAATTTTTGTAACTTTCTTTTTCCGTGAGTCTTGAGTTCTATCTGCCTATCTGCCCATCATCTGTCTATATACCTATCATCTATTTGTTACTACTATTATAACTTTGCCATCGTAGAGCCTTTCCTGAGATACCATACTAGGTTGATATAGGGAATCCCACTGCTGGTTTTCCTGTGTGCCTGCCCCCCAAATCTTCGTTACAACATTTTCCTTGTTATTTGGAAGTTATTTTTTCATTGGTCTGCTTCCAGTACTAGACTGTATACTCCTTGGAGTCATGTGTGTATTACATTTGCTTTAAACAGACTAGACAATCTATGAATGCATATTGATCTGTGCTAAATTACTAGAAGATTCTAAGAGATGATGAAAGTAAGTTAAAGTAACTGTGATGATGAAAGGCAAAAGGTGGAATTTCATAACCTTAAGAACATACATTTATATGAAACAGTAGAATGTTCTGGCCAGGAATATACACAAAAACTTTCTATAGCACTAATGGTACTTCTTATCACATCTTAAGTTTTTTAAATGGTTTTGCTGTCAGAATAAAGACCTTGATCATATCCCAACAGTTTTTCAATATTTTAATGTATATTTTATAAAGGAAAGTAAGTTTTTAATATTCTCCCTAGAAATGTGACACTCACTTTAAACTCATAATTTCAAATGTAGTTATGGAATCGTGGACATTGTAATAGATTTTGATACTCTTATAGTAAGAATTTTATTATATGATGCTCATCTCTTTTATGTACTCTCTTTTATCTATTTTTCAGCATACTGAATTAATAGTAAATATTCATAGGCTTTCTAGATTGATAGGGTCTACTAAATTAAAAATTGTTTTCTTTCATGACTACATGTATCATGTGCCGCATACTTGCCCTGTAACATTCTTACTATACATATCTGTATTAAAACAAGTGACTTCATTTAGAGACATTTGTAGAGAAATTAATTACATGTTTGTGTCATTTTAGGCTTGAACTTCTTAAATGTAATTTGCTGCCTACCACTTTAAATCATTCAAAAGATAATAATTCTTAAGAAAACATTGATGTTAAAAATAGATACCAGAATTAATTTGTATGCTGAGAATCACTGTGGTCTAAAATCTTAATCACCAGTAACTTTTAAGCATTTTAAAATCTTCTTAATATTAAAAAGCTATTGACTTTACTCTATTAGAATATTTACGTCACTATTAGTTGAAGAACCAGTGGCTTTACAGGTGTTAGAACTCAGAAGTACTAAGTGCTGAGTAAATTTGCTACTTAGTTTTTAAAATAAAAACACTCTAATGGGCTTTTGAACCCAGGAAGAGTTTAATTAAAGTACATTTAAAATATAAATATGAAAAACAAGTTAGTGTATCAAGAAGTAATAGACATATAATATTGTTTCAAGCATCCCAAGTGTAAGGAGAAATGATTTTAATAGTACGAACTTTGACTAAAATTGGGAGTTTGTCAAGGATATGTGCTGAGGAAATCTATGATACAGCTCATAGCCTCAAAAACTATTTTATGTCTTTTAACTTTTCCAAACATACTGCAACTTTCTGGATTTTAAACACATTGCTGATTTTTACCCTCAGTCTAAATTTAGTGGAATAGGCAGTACTAATTGACATTTTCTTTTTTTTAATTGAAGTATAGTTGATTTACAATGTTGTGTTAGTTTCTGGTGTACAGCAAAGTGATTCAGCTTTATATATATGAAACGAAAGAATTACGTATGTATATGTATGTATATATATAATATATTATTTCTCAGATTCTTTTCCAATATAGGTTATTATAAGATGTTGAGTATAGTTTCCTGTGCTATACAGTAGGATCTTGTTGTTTATCTATTTTATATAAAGAAGTGTGTAAATGTTAATCCCAAACTCCTAATTTATCCCTCCCCCTACCCTTTCCCCTTTGGTAACCATAAGTTTTTGTTCTATGCCTGTGAGTCTGTTTCTGTTTTGTAAATAAGCTCATTTGTATCTTTTTTTTTTTTTTTAGATTCCACATATAAGAGATATCACATGATATTTGTCTTTCTCTCTGTCTTACTTCACTTAGTATGATAATCTCTAGGTCCATCCATGTTGCTGTAAATGGCATTATTTTATTCTTTTTTATAGCTGAGCAATATTCCATTGTGTATATGTACCACATCTTCTTTATCCATTTATCTGTCAATGGACACATAGGTTGCTTCCATGACTTGGCTGTCGTAAATAGTGCTTCTATGAACATTGGGGTGCATGTATCTTTTCAAATTAGAGTTTTCTCCAAATATATGCCCCACATTTAAATTATATAAACAGGCTCCCTGTTTCTTTATGCTGCACTTCTCTCTTTATCCCCACAAAATCTGTCTCTTGGTGCTAATTTACAGTGTTAATTCTCTTATGCATAATTTTTTCCCTGGTTTTTCTAAAATTGCTTGAATTGCTGCTATTTCCAACACATTTTTTAGCATGTTTCATACCTTGCATGTAGTTTCACGTGCACATTTTTGTTATTATGGAATTTATCTAATTTTTTGCTTACCAAAAATCAAATGTATGCTACAGATATGATACTGTATGCTACAGTATCAGCTTTTTTCCAGTTATAGAAAATGTGAGCATTTATAATTGGAACTAAGTACTGAATACCTAATTTATGTTAGTGTATTTCAGTCTTGGACTAAATAAACCAAAATGATATAATCAATATTTATTGAATGTCAGATATGTGAAATAAACCATATGAAATGCAAAACTTCCCTTCTTCTTTTGCTGCTACAGTTGCACAGAATTTTTCTTCATATATATTCTAATTTTCCCTATGGTTGAGGCTTTTCCCTTTATTTGTTTTCATAAAAAATATGACAACTTTCATTGGTGACTCCTGACATTTTATTTTTTTATTTTTCATTTTTTCTAATTATATATATTTTTATTGAAGTATAGTTGATGTACAATATTGTATGTTACAGGTATACAATATAGTGATTCACAATTTTAAGTTATACTCCATTTATAGTTATTATAAAATATTGGCTATATTCCCTGTGCTGCACAATATATCCTTGTAGATTATTCCATACATAATAGTTTGTACCTCTTGCCATTTGAGAAGCAGGAATAATTTAAGATGAGGCAGGAAATACAGGGGATTTGCTTCAGGCCATGAAACATTTCTTTTGTCGCATATTCTTTTGTCACATATTCTTCGTGGGCAGTACCCAATATTTCCAATGGTTAACAGACTTGTATGGAAGGTTCTCATTTTGGTATTCTGAATTTGAGGACAAAGCACTAAAGGCAATAAAGTAGTTAGTAAACTGGCCATATTGGGATATCCTCTTATTAATGCTTTATTCTTAGCATCCAACCTTGAGGACCACTTTCCTACAAAACATCTTTCTTAAATGACTGCCATCACTTTTCTCCTATTTGTGGAAATAATTTTTTTGAAATATATTTCCTTTTGCACATTTCTCATTGTTTAAAAATTCTAATTTTAAGATTGTCTTCAAAAATGACTTTCTTTTTTCAATTCTAGATTAACATTACACAAATTAATTTATAGTAAATATCATACACACATATATCAAAAATCTGAACTTGTTAGTATCTCATGTGATTATATAGATGTGCAAAGAGTGAAAACCCTTTTCTTTAGAAATTTCTATATTTTGGTAATGTTAGCACACTATATGTGTGCCACTTATAAAATGAACTACCTCAATGTTACCTAAAGTTTACATTTTCCAGGAATTTATTATTATGTAATTAATTTGAACATTACTAAAAGAAATAGGGCCATTTATTGATGCTGAAGATGTCAGTTGCTTCTCCAGGGCATCCATAACTTTAGGTTTTGGAAAGTTTTTTGGACACTGAGAAAGTTGAATCATGTTACTACTGCTGATAATTTTCATGAACTAGATGCCAAAGCTATTAGAGAGTATTTAGTTTTGGATACATCATAAATAATAATATACATTTATAGTAATTTTACTTACTGTAATAGTTTTACTTTTACTTAGTCAGATGAAATGTCTTTTCCCCATGGAAAAAACAGAATAGACTATTAATTATTCCACTTATTCAGCTTTATTTTTTTGAGCTTTTTTGATAGGCACAGAATGACTCACTTCCTCACTGTTTAAGAAATATTTTTATGTAGTCATGCCAATAGCTAATATTTTTATAGCATTAAAAGTGAGGTAGGAGTAAATTACTAGTAGATTAACATATTAGCTCCACATACAAATTTGCTTCATGTAATGATTTATTTATGAATTATTATAAATTATTTTATTTCCTTCATTTAAGATGTTTATTGACTTACTGAATTGATTATCTCTAATTTTTAATTTTGGAATTTATTTGCATATTGCTTAAACCGTGGATTTCTATTTTTTCTAGTTTCAAGTTGAAATTTTACATATTCTGGTGTAGAAGTGATCTAAAGGGAATGTGTACATTCTTCTATATGTTTATTTGAGAATTAGCTCCAAATTCAAACTTCATTTTGGAAATATTATATCCGATATTTTTTAGTGACGCTAAAACAATTTTTCTTTTGTATATTTTTATTTCGTGCGTGGGCAAATAAGTATGTTTCTAAAAGAACTACAAAACACTGTCCTTTCTTCCCTGATTAGACATATTAAGAAATGTACAAAAATATAGGCCATTAAAAGTTCAGTGACTCAGAGAGCTTTCTTAATCTTTTTTATCTAAACTAATAGCAAAATATAAACGTCAGTTTCTGCAGATAAGCTTCGTGTGATGTTGTTTTTGTAGAACAAAACAGGAGATATCTACAATCTCATATGTTTCAACCTAATACTTTTGAACATTTTTCTATTCTGAGATGTAAATTAGAATCTCTTCTAAAGAGCTTAATAAAAAAGAAAAAAAATGACATTTAAAAATATATTTCCAATCTTGTCTTATATCCACAGTCTGCTTTTATTGAAACTTTTTAATATTCTTACATGTGCTTATGTGTGTCCCTGCACATGGGCAAACACACAGGGCTTTATCTTCATTTGATAGATGAGGGAGTGATACTACTTTGAATGCTGTGTTATGAGTTAAGAAGCAAGAGTAATAGCCCCCTTGTCTCTTGTGCTTGAAGCAGTTTGAATTCCTCCATCAACTTGATGGAATGATTTAACACTCCATTCAGCCTTGTTTGCAGGACCTGTAAGGTGACAGCAAAGCTCAGGTAAATCTTAAAAAATACGGGAACTAATTTGGAGGAGTTTATATAACACATTAGATGAAAGGTCAATATGGAACTCATGGCTATTATGTTTAAATGCATAAAAACCTGATAGTATTTTGAACATATTTTAAAAGAGATATTGCCCACCCGTTCTGGAGAACTGGGTATGATGTTTTCCGCTGACTTTTCCTTATCTATTACCACTTATTCTTGTGCCTTTTGGCAAACTATTCCTAGAAATGTGTGTGTTAACTTCAGCATATGAAAATCTGTTTTGTTTCAGTAGAAGCTATATTTTAAACTTTCCTTAAATTTTTACATTACCGTTGTCGCTAGTATCTTATGCTACAGTTTCAGAATATTAAACAAGTACAATTGTTTTAACTACTGTGAAATTGACAGATGAAGCTGAAAACCAAAAGCACCTTTCATGGGATTTTAAACACTATTTTCCTCCATATGCCATCCCAATTATTATTTAGATATTACATTCCTAATTTACTGTTAAGGTTGATTAGAATTCAAGCCTCTCAAAAGCATGCACCAAAGGTCTTGGGCTGTGGAAAACATTTTTATAAAATAATCCATTAATGCAGAGGAGTGCAACTAAATTAGTTAGCAATTTGCTGAGCATGAATTAATGAATAGAGCTTCTTCCAGCTCCCAGAGTTGTAATTTTCATAATAACCTCAGACCTTTATTTGGCAGGTTGTTTAGTTTTTTCGTTTGAAGGTTTTCATTAGTCTAATGAGGACTGTGCAAGGGCGAGCAGTCAGCACAATTTACATGGGGAAGCTATCATAATAAATGAAGCAATTTGAATAACACGCAAGGGTTTATGCAACAAGATAAGAAGAGATTGTAGAGCGAGATTTAGAGGTAACCAATACATTAGACCAACTAATAACTGAAGTAATCCCAATAAAAGGCTTAAGTGAAAGGAATGAAATTAATGATATATACAAAGTTGTAATGATATGATACATGATTCATTAGATTAATAAAATAAGTATTCAATTGTTTTTAGTGCTTTTTGTCTAAGCTTTGTTTGTGTCAGGCATTTTAATTAGGTTTGTTCACTGGATCACTTTGCTTAGTTAACTTTTAGACCATAGCTGAGGTTTTTAATGATATTTTTTCTTATTTAAACTTTATAGCCTTGATAGTTCATTGAATTAATTATATGCAATATATTGTGTATGGAGATGGTTTTTAAAGTAATTGCATGTAGCTCCACCTAAGTGGTGATTAAACTTTAAGTATGAATGCCCAGTATGTTTCTCAATTTTTAAAAACAACTGTTTTTTGCTTCTACTCTTGATAAACTACCTTTATAAGTAGTTGACAAAGGTCGTGATGTCCTATAATTCACACCAAATTGTAATAACTAAGATTTTTTAATTGCTAAATTCCCAGATTAAGAAGAGCCACTCATAAAAGACATTATTAGAAATTATTCACTTATAGTCAATGTAATTCTTTAAGATACAAGACAGAAAATGTCTCTTAAAAATAGCCATAATTTTATTTTCTTCTTTACATGTCTTTCTATTGAAAAATGAATTTTTGTTTGGATTGGTTTGAGAATTAAAACTTTTATGCAAGCAATTTGGTCTGAATGTTCAGCATTCTTTTATAAGATGAAGAAAGAGTTGATAGGATTTTTTTTTAATTCTATGGCAAGTGACATAAAACTTTAGAAAGCAGGTTTCATGTTTGATATGTGGAGTCAAATTACTTTAAAACTAAGTAAAATGTAATTTTCAATGTCATTATGTATCAACCTTTATGAGGTCACACCTTGAGGGAATTCCTTATCTGTGATAAGTGGCCCAAATCAGTGGACTTTTATGAAGTGCTGCCATTCTGTTCTCTTCTTCTGAGTTTGGAAGTCCTGGCATGTATCTCTACCCCAGTTTCAAATCACAGTCTCTTGCTATAGATAAATTAATGGATAATTATATTCCTTCTTTGTTTATGAAGGAAACAAGTGGTTTAGCCTTCTTACATTTGTGAATATTTTAAAAGACGGTTAGGATACATTTAAAAAATAATGATGGCTCTATATTTCAAACTTGTAATTATATTTATCTTTAAGGTTTAGCCTTTGAAAAGGGGCAACACTGAATTCTTTCATGGACTATATTTTGTTAATTACTTTTCAGTAAAAACTACTTCCAGAAAAGGAAGTAGTTTTCTTTCTTTTTCTTTCTTCCTTTCTTCCTTTCTCTCTCTCTTTCTTTTTCTTTCTTCCTTTCTTTCTTTCTTTCTTTCTTTCTTTCTTTCTTTTTTTTTTCTTTCCTTCCTTCTTTCCTTCCTTCCCTTCCTTCCTTCTTTCCTTCTGCATTTGAAGTATATGGATACAGATTTAAATATAATTTTGTAGCTTGATATTATCTTTGTATTAATTTTACAATTGGGATAACTATTAAACATTTTGAGGTTGCTAGTGGAGCATAAAAATAAATATATAATTCTTTGAGTTATATCTATCAATTTGCTGTATAATTGACTTTATAATTTATTTGTTATTTATGAATATTATTAATTACTATCTATTCTATCATGACAAAAACTAACCTAAGGCTTTTGTGAAAAAAGTTTGAGTTCACAAATCAATTGCATATTCATTTAAGAAATAATTTTCACTGGAAGCACTCTAGCACAGGGGTAACGAGTATAGTCTGAGAATTAGACCTCTTTGTATTCAAGTCCAGGTTAAAGTTGTAAACCTGGTACATTATATAACATCCTTGGCCTTCAGTTTTTCATCTGTGAAAATAGACAAATAGTACCTGAAATATAATCACAAAGTTTTGTTATGAGAATTAAGTGCTCAGCCTGTATGATATATTGTATACATGGTAGGTCCCTTCAGGAAGGAGACTGTGCATAGGAATAGAATTCAAGGTGTGACTGGAGAGGATAATGCAGTAATCCAGGGCTTAGTAGAAGCCGTGCTGCCACATTTTGGTGCTCCATCTGATCTGCTTGCTGGGGCATTCAGTTGAATGATCCATCCAGAGGACACAGACACGTCTTGAAGTGACACAGATCAGAGAGCAAGGTAGAGAGGGTGGACGGTGCATCTGGAGCAGACTGACAGGAGTCATAAGTCACTGCATTTCAAGCTCAGTGAACGCGAGTTTGGGTCTGTGTTATTTACAACCAGATCTGCAGTGTCTGTCACTATGGTGTGCTGTAATGCATTACATAAAGGGGTGAATGATTTATCTGATCAGTGGTCATTTGATGTAAGCAGTAACACCAAAGAGAAGATCACAATTCCAAGAAACATTTGTGGAAGGATATGGAATAATTTTATAGCTGTAATCTCATACCTTTAAATAAATCATTGTAAATCATTTCTTAGCAGCATTCTAACAAATTTACCATTTATTTAAAAAAAAAGCAAGCAATTTTCTCTGTATTTCTTCATTTCTTCATTAATTCAGCAAACGATTTGCAATTACCTGCTATATGGCAGGCACAGTGTTTGTTTGTTGCTGAGAATTCAGAGGTGAATTTTAAATGAAGGACATAAGACATTGTTCTTTTATTTTTTTAAGGCATACTAATGAGAAGCTTTTGAATTAAATTGATGATACCGAGGGGCAATCCTATATATAGGAGTTATTAAAAACTGCCATACTTCTTACCATACTTTGCCTAAATGTAAACTCTATTAAAAAATGGCTATGTGTCTCATGGCTTTGTTTTTTCCTTCCATTTTATTGGCCATCATGAATGCACAGGAAGTTTTCCATTCCACCTACTCTACAGTCATGCAATAGGTGTAGTTTTACACCTGAAGCTAGATTGAGAATTTTCATAGACAGTGGTGTGCATTGCTCTACTGGTAACAATGAGACAGTTTTAGGAAACAGATATGCAGTAAATCATTATTGTGTTAAAGGATGTTATCATGTTACCTCTCATGACAAGGGAGAGGACGTGGCACGTCTTGAGGACCTTTAACAGAAATAGTCCATTTAAACCTATATCTAAGGATGGAATGCCTTTCTGAGTTTTGCTATTATTTACAGATAGGATGGAAGACCAGACATGCCCTACGTCATAAATTGTCTTGCAGTTGGGGTGGGGGGTGGATTTTTGAAGACAAGTAGTGCCACATTCTCCAAATCAGTGTTCTCTCCACTTATGCTATCTAAAATAAAATCCAAATCTAGGCAGGTGGGCAATTTATGGGTAGTGTATTTCCTTATCTCACAAGATTTAAGTTAGATACTCTATGCATCACTTAGAAAAGTATTTGGAACAGTTATCTGCTCAAGAATGTTGGTTCCCTTTGTCTACAGAGAAAGAAATCAAGAATTTAACTATGTCTCCATACATGGAAATAAAAGCATTATGCAAATCAAGTTTTTTTTTCTGTAGTTTTCCTCTAAACTGCAATTTACATATTTGTTCTTGAGGTTTTTTTAGTTTGTTTGTTTTGTTTTAATCTAAGTATTTTGAGTTTTCAGTTTATATCATCTTTACTAGGATCCAGCTTAAAGAAAAAAACAACATTGGATTATAAATCTATAAAGACTCCAATAAGGGATGCATGCTGATTCCAGTTTCTCCTCCAAACATTACTCAGAGGCCAAAGGCAACAGGATTAAATTTTTCTTCTGTTGCTTTTGAGTTTCTAATGATGAACCTAAATCCTTTCAATCCCAACATAATCATAGCTCATGCTGCACCCCAACTTAAATGCAATATTCAAGTTTAGGCAGTGGGTGGAAGGAGAGAGAAGTCTATTCCAGTAATATTGGAGACAGCCTCCTTTTTTTTTTGTTTACTATTAATTCATATTCCTCAAGGGTCTCCAATCTTTTATTTCATATATATATATATATATATTTGATTCCACTATAATCCTTTTTATTCTAAGAGCCTTCATAGGCTTGGAATAATTGCTAATGATGCAAATAGCTGAGATTATAGTCCTCTCAAAATGTCCATTTATTGTCCAAATTGAAGCCTACTCTTGGCTTCAAATAACCAAAGCTCTAGGTTTTATTTTTAAAGGTAGACTAGCCTTATGATTATTTTTTTCCATAGTACATGGAAGGTACAGTGAGAAACTCTAAAGTTAGAATTCAAATTAGAGTTTATATTTTCTCTTTGAACAAAAATTTGTCTTCTTACAGCATTCATGTATGAAACACTCATGGACTGAACACTGTCAATGTTTCAGGAATCATGGCAGTGGATGGAGACGAAATAATCCCATTCTCATTGGTTTAGACCAGCCCCAAAAGAGAAATATTTATTTATCAGGAGCGAATTTTAAGAGGGAAGTTCAGAATCATGAAAGTGACATGATCAATAGTCAATAGGACACTATAAACACATGTATTTCTTTCTTTCTACCAATTATTTATGGCTAATAATTTAAATCTGCACCACCAAATGAGAAAAATTATAGTATGTATGAAATTAATTCAGATGATTAAAGATAGTTACTATTTCTTTTTTCACATAATAGGTTTCTCTCTGTACAATGGTACATTTTTTTATACTTTGTTTACAACCTTGCAATTTGTAATGTTGAAGAAAAGAACTGGGCAAAGATCAGTGATTTTGCCATAAATGTCAATAAGTTTTTTAAAGGATGTTAAGCTAAAGGATATTAGAATGGAATACTGCAGTAACTAATTTTTAGAACCCATAGAATCAACATAATTAAAATCAATCGCAAAGCAAATTTCACAGGGTGTATTTTTTTTAGATAACAAAAATTTAACTCTTAACACCAAGTAAAACTGTCGCTGATATTCCAAGCAAAAATGTTATGCTTTTACATTGTTTTCATTTAATTATGGCAGAAGACCTCTGTTTAATGACAACAAATAATTCATATGATATTATCAATAATAATGTAATGTAATTAAACTAGTATATATAAACTGTAATATGTAGAGTAAGTTTATGAATACAAATTGCAAATCCAATATGCGTCTTGCAAAGAAAAGAATTAATCCAGATCTTAAATAGTCAAGTAATGTATGTTTTCTTTAATTGATATTTTCCATAATTTACCTTTTTATTGAAGGTATTGTATAGTTTATTTGTATAATTAAATATTAAGGTAAGCCATGACAGTTTTTTAAAAATTATAATCATTAAGAGAAATTAAGTCAGACATAAAAGAAAGTTTAAGAGCCAATAGAAAGTCATTCCAGGAAACCATAAAAATACTTTCTTGAGTAACTGATACTCAGTATCATCCAAGGAAGCAATCTTTCTTTGCTTAGTGTTGGCTAGTTAATACCATACACCTGATTGCAAAGCATTCTAAAGTGAAATTTCTATGGAACCTTATATACCAGGACTTCATAAGAACAAAATAATCAATGAACTTCATTTTCCACAAATACTAGCATCATAGTTTGCACCTATTACTTACAAAAATATTTCTAGGGAAATAAAGTTCAGAATATTGTTTCTTTCCTACTTCGTGAAAAATGCTATGAAATATAATAATTTGTATTTAACAAAACTTAAAATAAAGAACATGTATTAATAGGACATGTATGTGTAAAGAAAGGGCTTATGGGATTAATAGATAACCACCATATAGATTTTTATTTATGTTGTTGATCAATCAATTACTTTAAAAATACCTCCAATTTTAGCTTAGGAAATATTGTAGAACTTGATTAGTAAGTTTGCTACCTATGATATTTTTATGGTAGACCAAATATCCTAATTTGTGTGAGTAACATAAATTTAAATAAAATGAAAACCTACAAGTTGCCATAATGTCCACAGAGCTATAAGATTTCAAAAAGATTTTTATTGTATTATAAGAATTATGATGTTATATAGAATGAAAGCACTGTAAAAAATCTGGATTTTTTGATATGTAGTATCAGTTCCATTTATTAATGATAGTTATGGTGATATTTGTTTTTGTGATAACCCACATATAATATCTGTCCTAAGAATGACATGACCAAAGGCATTTGTAATTATATTTACTTCTGAAAGATTATGGTTTATAGTTAAAACAAAAGAGGCATCCTGTCATTTTCTAAACCCGTTAAATGTGACAGAATCTATTTTTCTGCCAACTTGTGAGGACCAGGCAGTGAGCAAATTTGCTGTGGTCAGCTAAGTGTAACCACTGAGGAGGAAAGTGAATTTAATAATGCATTATTGTTCTTCACTGAAGGTGAACTGTTACAGTGCCTTTGTTATAGCCGACTTTGCCTCTGCTTAGGTTTCCAGATGCTGTGTAGATTACCTGCTTAAAATCTCTAATGCATGATAAAATATAGCAGGTATACTTTTATAATGCATCCTTTTTAGGGCCATAATACTGAATCTAATTGGAAATATTTTCTAATTATATTGCCTTGTGAATTCATATTATAAATAAACATTTGCTATACAATATAGAATGTGACATGAAAGTAGAAATTCATAAAGCTTATCTTATACTATTGGTGATTTATTTTGTTGATACTGTAAAGAAATTTCTAATATTTTATGATATGATAAAGAATATCATCTTTTAAATCAAGTTTATTTTATTTTCCATATTTTGAAACAAACTAAAAAATAGAAGAAACTCTTGAAAATAGATTCAGTTCTCCCATAACTACAGTGTTTTAATGCTCTTTCTTTTCCAGTTCTAACTTATTATTTTTTTTTTTCAAATTATTTTCCCTTATTTATTTATTTATTTATTTATTTATTTATTTTTGGCTGTGTTGGGTCTTCGGTTCGTGCGAGGGCTTTCTCTGGTTACGGCAAGTGGGGGCTAATCCTCATCGCGGTGCGGGGACCGCTCTTCATCGCGGTGCGCGGGCCCCTCACTATCGCGGCCCCTCCCGCTGCGGGGCACAGGCTCCAGACGCGCAGGCTCAGTAGTTGTGGCTCACGGGCCCAGCTGCTCCGTGGCATGTGGGATCTTCCCAGACCAGGGCTCGAACCCGTGTCCCCTGCATTAGCAGGCAGACTCTCAACCACTGCGCCACCAGGGAAGCCCGTTCTAACTTATTTTGATGCTTTCTTTTTAAATGCATTGATTAACTGTAGAATTTTCATAACATTTTTAGCTCTCATTGAGTTGAAAATTGCATGGTAAAGAATTCGAGTTTGCTGTGATTTTTCTTTTTCTATTTTGTCCATGTTCAATTCATGAAAAAATAAAATAAAATACGTGGAAGATAATGTCTTGAAAGAATTAGAAAGAAATGTAAGCTTTATTTAGGAAATCAAAACATGAGGAATATGTGCATGTAGATTACTTATATCATTGTAAATTCTCATATTGATAGAGGTTCCTGTCATTAAGATTTTCAAAGAGTTCATGAAAATATTGCAAGTTGTAGGCTCCTGTTAGCTTAACATGTTATAGATTCATAGTTGAGAATCAAACAGTTAATTTGGAAGTTATCTCTCAGAGATTTTTTTTTTTTTCTAGTGAGTCTTTTGAAGGAGATGTTTCTTATAATCCATAACTGAAAAGCACACAAAACCTAATCTCTGGTGTCACTGCTGAACTTTATGGGAAAGAGGCTAAGAAAAGCATTTTTCTGAATATCAGGAGCACCCATCAATGAATATCACTACAGACCATAGAACATGCAAGTTCCAGAGGCAGGAGGAAACCAGGAGTTGACTAAAAAAAAAAAATAGCAGCTAGACCCAGTGTGAGAATGCTTTTATAGAACAGTATATAAGAAAGCGATTTCCACCATTGTTTTCCTCTTAACAAATAAAGCTCTGTGAATATAGTAGAACCATAACAGTTTTAGCTACATTTGCACTTTAACATATAGGTATTAAATATTTTGATTCTATTCAGTAATTACAAAATAAAATATAATCAACTGTGCAGTCTTGAAGAAAGAGAAATGAATTATAGTGTGATGGTAAATATAAATATCTACTTTCTAAAATAATTTAAACTCTTTAATTACACTGTTAACAATGTTAGTCCTTCTTTTTATTTTATTAATTTTTTAAATTATATACATTTCAGATGTACAGCATTATAATTCAACATCTGTATATACTACAAAGCGATCACCAGAAGTCTAGCTCTTATCCATCACCATACAGTTGACCCCTTCAACCATTTTGCCCACACCCAACCCCCTTCCCCTCTGATCTGTTCTCTGCATCTATGAGTTCACTTTTGTTTCATTTTGTTTGTTGGTTGGTTTTGTTTTAGTTACAAAAATTTTTTTTAGATTCTCCTTATGAGGGAGATCATAAGACATGTGTCTTTCTTTGTCTGATTTACTTTGTTTAGTGTAATAACATCTAGGTACATCTGTGTTATTGCAAATGGCTGAGCAGTATTTCAGTTTATGGCTGAGTAGTATTCCATTGTATTACATATATACCACTCCTTCTTTATCCATTCACCTATTGACAGACACTTAGATTGTTTCCATATATATCTTGGCTGTTGTGCATAATGCTTCAGTGAACATAGGGGTGTATATATCTTCTCAAATTAGTGTTTTCATGTTCTTTGGATAAATATCCAGAAGTGGAAGAGCTGCATTATATGGTAGTTTTATTCTTAATTTTTTGAGGAAACTCCATACTGTTTTCTACAGTGGCTGCACCAATTTACAGTCCCACCAGCAGTGTACGAGAGTCCCTTTTTCTCCACACCTTCCCCAACACGTGTTATTCTTTGTCTTTTTGATAATAGCCATTCTAACAGGTGTGAGGTATCTGTTTCTGTGTCAGTATCATACTGTTTTGATGAGGTTAGTTTTGTAGTAGTTTGACATCAGGGACCATGATACCTCCAACTTTGTTCTTCTTTCTCAGTATTGTTTTGGCTATTCAAGGTCTTTGTTGGTTCCATACAAATTTTAGAATTACTTATTCTAGTTCTGTGAAATATGCCATTGGCATTTTGATAGGGATTACATTGAATCTATAGATTGCTTTGGGTAGTATTGACATTTTAACAATATTCATTTTTCTAATCCATGAGCATGAAATATCCTTCCATTTTTTTGTGTCTTCTTAAATTTCTTTCATCCATGCCTTATAGTTTTCAGTCTACAAGTCTTTCACCGCCTAGTTGGTCTTCCTTTAAAAAGGACAGGAAAGATTAAACAAAATTGAAATGCAACAAATACATGTTTAACTTGATGCTGAAATCTTGATTTAAAACAAAATAGAAGTAGACTTCCATAGGCAAGAAAGGTGCCTAACACTTGAACCTTCAGTCAGTCTTAAAGATTTTTCTTTTTAAACTAAATTTGTGATATAGCTTGCAGTTTCTAAAAATCTTCAGAAACTTCTGCAGGTTGATTTTCAGCTGCAGGTTGATTTTTTCCCCAGTGATTTTCTCTGGGGAAATTCATGTGAAAGTTTGTTTATTTCAGACTGCTGATTTTCTTAACACTTGAGGTTCCTTTTTTTCCCACAGATCTAGTGTTAAAGAAAGCCCCCACATGATCCCAGTTCTTCAGGACCTATTTTCATGGGTCCCGCCTCTCTTGTTAGATCTTCAGGAGCCTCATTCCCTCTTTTTTGGATATTAGAGTCTTCTTTAGCCACTGTAGAGTTTATGGCTGGTCTTATGGTCTCATGGAATTAATTACATGGTTCTTATTTAATATCTTCAGAGGAGTAAAATGCACTAGTGAGAAATACATTAACTCTATGCCATTCAAACTAAATCCCGACGTTCGTAAGTCACTTCAAATGGTAAATGTAGTCTTGAAATATCTAACTTACTATAGGAATTACATGATTCTGTGTAAATGGAGTGTCAGCGTTTCCTTCCAAGTTCACAATCTCTTTTCTGTGTTCTCTCTAATCCCTTTCCTTGCTCAGAATTCTTATATAGGTAGGGAAGACCTTCCAAAGTTTCTTTTGTCACTCCTGCTTCTTCAAACACTGCAGACAAAATCAATTTTGCATAAAGTAATTCTCCTTGGAGGAAAACAAACAGAACAACAACACAAACAAACAAAAACTCATAGAACTACACTTATCTTCTTCCTAATAAAATGATGAAATTGATGATAGCTTCAGGTATTTTATCTTAAAAGTTCAAATAATTAGATTTTTAACCTTAGTATTATTTTAATTCCTTCTATACTCTAGCCTTGAGAAACAATCAATGTGAAGTATCTAAAAGCAGTGGCCTTGGGTAGGGCATCTAGTTTTAAAGGTCAAACAATAGTGTACCCTGACATCCAGTTGATGGGTGGTTATGTTTGCAGGTCTAGAGAAGTAGGAAAGGGTTCAGTGAAAATTCAGAAGCTGGAATATCTGATGCATAAAATGATTTGGATTTTTGTGGGGTATATTTAGGGAAAACGCTAGTATCACTCATGTATTTATGATTTCAGTAGGAAGAACTTGATGGAAATATATAAATATGCATATATATACACAAATATATGCATTTTCTGTACATTTCTAGAAAACGGCAAATATGTATTGAGCAGCTACTCTGCATCAGGCATCATACCAGATCCTGGAGATGCAAAGAGGAACAGGGCATCACAAGGGGCACAATTTCTAATAAGGAAAACAAACATGAGACAAAATTATAGTGTGATAAATCTAACAACTGCAATATATCCAAGGTGGCATCAAAGAAGGAATGATTAAGTATGAAGGAGCCGTTGAAGGCTTTGTTGTATCTCTCCTTAGAAGTAGACATGGTAACAACATAGACATTCCTGAAATTTCTTTCCTTCTCCTTCCTCTCCTTTTTCCCCTTTCTTTTTACCAACGACTATTCATTGAAGCCTGAGGACCAAGCACTGGGCTAGCTCCTGGGGACACAGTGCTGAATAAGATTAAAAAAAAAAAAAAGCCTCTGTAAATGTGGAGTTTATCTTCTCATCAGAGATCAACTATAAACAAGCGAACAACTACTAGGGAAGCGAACATATGAAGGAATATCAAATGGTATTTTGTGCTATGAGCAACATAAAATGGGGTCATGTGATAAGAACAGGGCAGGGCATTATGAGTAAAGATGACCCCAAGAGGCCTCTCTGGGGTACTATTTGAACTGACGTCTGAATGACAAGACAATGCCTGGCAGCCAGGGAAAGTCCAGAGATGGGAGGGGAGTTATTTTAGGCAAAGGGACAAGCAAGTCCATGGACCTGAGTAGAAGGAGCCTGACATGAAACCTGGTGGCTGGCCCATAAAGATTAAGGTGGAAAACATGGTAAGAAGTCCGGAAGGTAGGGAGGTACCAGATCATTTGTACTCTGTGATAAGAAGTTTGTATTTTATAAGCACCCATTGAGGATTTTAAGCAGGGGAATGGCATAATTTTAAGTGGCTTTTGTGCTGCGAATATATAATATATAATGGGGTGGGAGGACTAAAATTGAAGAAGAAACTAGTTAAGTGGCTGTTAACGAGTGTAGGAGAGAAATGCTGTTGACTTTGACTAAGGTGTTGGCAATTAAAATGGAGAGAAATGGATTGCTTGGAGTGATGCTGAATGGGTTTGCTCGGAGATTTAATAATGGAGAGCATGATAGGAAAAGAGAAATCAGAGTCTCTTACATTGAGGTGTGAGCCTTTTGTGAAGTCCATGAGGGTTACCACTTTCAACCCATCACGCAGTTGAGTTGCCCATACAGACAAAACACTCAAAGTATTTGTTGAGTGAATGCATTGCATATCATGCTTAAGCTTGATTTGAGGAATGAAGTGTGTCACACAATTACACCAAAGTTAAAATACTTATATTCATAGCCACTTGGTAGAAAATGCAGTCAAGAAATTGATTGATAAATGTCTTTCTTCTCCCATATGCTCTGTTTCCCACAGCACACTGCCTGTCAATAGTTTTCTAAGTATTTTACATTAAGCCCTAAGGTTTTGAGAGGAGAGGATGTCTCAAGAATGAGGTGAGATGAGATCACAGCATTCCGTGGACTAATCCTTTAACCAAAATAGCTCTGCCTAGAACTTTAGGGATAAAATTTCACTTGAAAAAGGATTCGCCTGCTAAAAATATATAAAGTGTTTTAAATCGACTTTTTCAGTAAATTTACTAATTTTAAAAAACATTTAACTTAGACTATCACTTACACTGTTTTTTTTTTTTTTTACAGAATGTTAACTTTAGTTACATCAATATTTGTTAAATTTTTACTAGGACATAGTTTAGGAGGATCAAATCAATACACTCCCCTTAATAATTTACCCTTAAAATGAGAGTAAATAAAATTCTTTATCAAATAAAACAAATATGGGCATTAGTCACTCAAAGAAAAATACTTTAACGACCATGTTTAACCATTTTCAACTCTAATTTTGGTGCAGAATTTTCACTCATTATTTTATAAAGAAACTCTCCAACAAACTAAAATATGTACAATTAAATGCATCTTTTCCCTCTAGTCAACTTGGGAGAAAATGTTAAACCATTGTTCGACACTTTTAAAGCCTTCTTTAGATTATTATTGAATCTTCAAAATATTTATACAAATATTTTCAGTTGTCATAAGATTTTATTAAGGTTTAATGTATTTTGGGAAGTTATCAAAAGTGAAGATTGGCAATCTTGACTTTAATACAGTAAATAAAGTGCAAACCAAGCCATTTAAGTATTCATAGCAAATATTTTAAAGCAAAATATACTCAGCATCAAAGCACTGACTTGGGAAAAATTCATCTGAATTAATTTTAGCCTTTTTTAATCCACAGAACCAGTTAAGGAACTTACCATGTCTATAAAATAAAGCAAATGTATTGTTACTTTCCATATCAAGTTTGCTGACATTGTCTCATTATTTCATGACCAAAATTTGATAATCATTTTCACTACTTTATTATTGATTGGTTAGTTAATAAAAATTTTCCAAATCGTAATACAAAATCTTAGTAATATGTTATTTGTAAGTTCTTAAGCATGCTGCAAACCATTTGGGAGTTTTAATTTTGTAAAGAAAATTTACATGGTAGATGCCCATTATTATGTCTATAACATCCTTAGATATAATCAATGTCTAGAAGAAAATGTCTTTAAGGTTTTCTTACACCAAATTTTAATCAGTATTTTGCATTGTACAATATTATGACATAACAAGATACTAATATATTGATAATAATAAGCTTGGTTTTCTAAAGATCATTGTTCTGCATTATAAAATTAACTAAATTACATAAAATATTTTATACTTACTACCATAATTTTAAGAAACAAACAGATGCTCTAATATGTTAAGTATTGTTCTGAGAGTTAAGATGTCAAAGTTTTCTTGTCCCTTTTCTTTTAGCTTGTTGTTCTCACCTCTTTTAGAGGAAAAGAAAATTATCTATAATGTATCTAGATAATTTATCTAGAATTTCAGCAGGTTTATTTGTGTTGGAAAACTTACAGACAGAAACAAACTAAAGGCACAATTATATTTTAGTGGGTTCATTTAAGTGATAAATTTAAACATTTTCCCCGTTCAAATAGTATGTATACACTATTAAAAATATGGGTTGTAACTTTAATATTTCATGATATTATATGACAATGGAATTTACAGTTTTTATCATCATCAATATTACTTCATCTTCATCATCCTCTGCCTCTTTTAGAAGTTTTTCTTTTTCTTAATCTAAGATTTAGAATATTTTATTGTAAAATCTAGATGCTGTTTATTTCTTTTCCTTCCACATAACTGCAATTCCTGACTTTGGAAACCATCAAAATATCATTTACCCTAAAAGATCTGGTGTTGATATTTTGGTTAATTTTAGAAGTAAAACGTCAATATATAATTTAAGAACGTTTTTCCTTTTCTTTATGATTTGTGTAGATATTATTAAGGTAATAAATATTACTCAACGATTCCAAATCCATCAACAAAGTAAGCACACAGTTAAGATACCAAGGATAATTAGATCTTAAAAACAAATAAATATTTCTTGAAAGATTCAGGTCCTTTCCTTGTTGCTATTGATGTTTGTATTTTTCTGTCAATTTATGTGTTCCATGTTTAGTATACCTTCAGTCTATCAAGAAAGTCAACAATAATAAAAATGTAAATCCACATAAAATATGTTGCCTCTCATTGAGAGAACATTTCAAAGATTTTTTTATCAGTTCTTCATTTTTCCCCTGTCAGATGCTGATATCTTTTACTACCCCTCATATTGCACAGAAATGCAGGTCCACTGATACTGTCTTCTTGTAGCTAAGCTGTGAAGAAGTCAAAATTTCATTTTGTAAAGGCAGTTATCATGAAGAGTGCCGCAGGCCCAGGTTATTGGTCCTTATTGAGCAAACCTGAAGATAAGATGTCTAATTTCCTGACCAAGCTTCTAGTGTGTTTATGTGAGTCTTTCTCTCTATGCAAGTGGGGGTAGGGTGGGAAGAGAGAGAGAAGGGGTTCTTGTATAAAATGTTGAAAAAGTGTTGGAAAGACCCTTAAACTAATTTTAATGAGATTACTTAAAGTGGCATATTCGAATTTAATATGGTCTTGAAATAACTGTGGTCAAGTTTTTTTTTTTTTTAATTTAAGTATAGTTGATTTACAATGTTTCAGGTGTACAGCAAAGTGATTAAGTTGTACATACACGTATTCTTTTTCAGATTCTTTTCCATTATGCAAGATATTGAATATAGTTCGCTGTGCTATAGAGTAGGTCCTTGTTGTTTATCTGTTTTAAATATAGTAGTGTATATCTGTTAATGCCAAATCTCCAAGTTTTAATAATGACTTCAATATCATAGTGCTTAAGCCTAATTTGAAGCACTGAGAAAAATAGGCAAACAAGTAATGGTCAAGCTTGGAATTTTCTCTTGACTTTGTTTTACTATTTTATGTCTTTTCCTTTTCTCATGATAATTTTTAGTTTGAAATAAAAGGAATTACATATGAGACTTTCTTTTATTCCTTTGGATGCTGACCTACAAATAGTCTGATGAGGGAAATGGAATAAAAATTGCTCTAACTGCAATTAGTGGAAAAGACAGAAAAAAAATCTTCTGAAATATGCTTTGAAAGGCTTTTCTGTGACTCAGAGTTTCCATTATATTCTCCTATTCTCCTAACCATTAAAAAAAAATGTTACTGTATCACTTTTTGTATTTTTCCAAAAAAAATGTTTCAAACACCTTTTCTGACTAGTTGCTCTAAAAACAGTGGTTTACTCATCAAAGTAGGTAAATTCAAAATATGTTGTTTCTAATAGGGTAAAAATGTCTCCCAGTGTTTTTTGGATTCACTTGTCATTAATTTTTCTGAATATAATATACCTGATATGTAGGAAAGTGCATCATATTATTTGCAATTAGGCAGAGCCTTGTAAATTCCATTTGACACCCCCAAAATAAAATTAATTGAGAAATATATTCATATATAACTTGCTATCATCACCTATATCCCAATTATTTTGAGATACTAAAGCAAATACAAAGTGGAAGAGATAATTAGGGCTACTGTCATGGATTATTAAGACAAAAGCATTTTTTCCTAAAGTTATTATTATCCTCATGATTCAGTCAATAATGGGAAGGAGAAGGAAGTCAATTGGTATTTACTGAATGCTTACTATATACTAGAAAACTTTAAGCGTATGAACACATTAGAGCTTTTCTTTTCCTTTCAGGTTTTCCCAAATCTCATCTTTTGTTGGTAGTGTAAGCTTTTCATAATTAAGTACTGTGAAGGACAGACTTCTTAGTTTTTATTTTGGTAAAGCTTTTCCAATTTCTTTGTGTTGGTGTTGGAGACACTCCTCTAGATTGCTTTTGGTGGAACAGTTTAACACGTAAATAGTAAATGTTAGAAAGTGGGATATAAATGTTTGAAAAAGTAAACTGATTTAAAATTTTCATAATTTGTTTTACTTTTTTTCATCTCTCTCAGTATTTCTAAAATTAAAACCAATTTTTAAATTGAAAGGCAATATATCTTTTTCTCAAAATTCTCTTGCAGGGTTAGATTTTAATAACATAGTCTTACAACGCAATATATTTGAAAACCCCAAAGAACTATTGCCAGCTAAATTGTCTTTACAAAATGGCAAAAATGTCAGTATAAAGACTTAAAAATTGGCAATGTTCAACCAAGGACTTTATTATTGTTTCATTATCATAGGTCTTATAAAAAGTGATTCACTAATATGATTAGCTTATTTTCTGCTTTCTGAATGAAAGAGGAAAATGATCCTTACAATAATAGCAAGAATTTATTAAGTACTTACTGTATGCCAGACACAGTATGCATTTATATTTATATTAATATGGTTCTTCATCAAGACAACTATATAAAAACATATTGTTGTATTTATTTTAAGAGTGAGACCTAAAAACAGTATCATGGAACAGGCATTCAAAAGAGGTCTTCAAGTCATGAGCCTGTGTCTTCCGTTTACCAACCTGTTTTGAGTACAACACCTCCGAGAACAAACAGGCACACAAAATGGCAACACTTATAACGTAACTACTTAAAATCATTAGACATGTAACTCATATTTTCCTATAACGTTAGCTTTGTGTATTTATCTCAAGGGCTGATTTTTTTTTATCCGTTCCTTTCCTCTTATGTTTTAATATTTCAGGCGTTAACAGGCCAAGTCCTATTTCTGAGTTAATATTTTAAAAAAGAAACAATGATGATCTCATTATGCAAATACATTTATTAAACAGAGTTTCACTTTGTTTATCTAATATGAGATTAGGGAATTTCAGAATTCATTCTAGAGGTCTTCATCCATAGTTGCATAACTCTTAATGACTTGCCATTTGAGTTTTTCTTCAGTTTCCATATGTTTATGCAAGGACAAACATCTCTTTTTTGTTTATAAGGTTGTAAACCCCTCCATAGACCTTTCTTCATTAGGAGCATGTGAACACAGTGCATTTGAAATTCAGTTATGTTCTGAAATAATTTGAGTGAGTTTAACAATGTATATTTATACATGGGTAATAAATATAACATTTAATAAGGCAAAAAATTCAAATAAAACTTATTCTTTGTTAAACTATATAACTTTTCTTCAAAGCTAGAAAAGCACTCCTCTCTCAATAAAGAGATGTCTAAATGTTCATATCCACAGGATGCCTGGTATTTATTGTCTAACAGGAGGAAGATACCTACACATAATTATCTTATTTTTGTTATTGTTATTATGTATTTTTTTTCTACCTCACTTTACACCTCCTAACATCTCCCTCTGTCCTCCACCCTCATGTTGATCATAAGAAGGGAAGAAGAAGAAAAAAAAAAACCTGAAAAATGATAGTCTGAAACCAACCTAGAAATTACCTTTTGAAATCCTTTTTATAAAAAAAATAAAATGGAGAAAAAATGAAAATTATTTTTACAAATGAAAAATCTGATTTGCCTTTACCTTTCTGCATTTACTTACTCAAAAAATATGTATTGAATGTCAATCCCATGACATGCTATGATGTCAAAGTATTAGTTTCTTTTTTTTTTTAATAAATTTATTTATTTATGTCTGCGTTGGGTCTTCGTTGCTGCACACAGGCTTTCGCTAGTTGCAGCGAGTGGGGGCTACTCTTTGTTGCAGTGCGCAGGCTTATTGCGGTGGCTTCTCTTGTTGCAGAGCACGGGCTCTAGGCACGTGGGCTTCAGTAGTTGTGGCTCGTGGGCTCAGTAGCTGTGGCTCATGGGCCTCAGTAGTTGCGGCACACGGGCTCTAAAGCGCAGGCTCAGTAGTTGTGGCGCATGGGCTTAGTTGCTCCGTGGCATGTGGGATCTTCCCGGACCAGGGCTCGAACCCGTGTCTCCTGCATTGGCAGGCAGATTCTTAACCACTGCACCACCAGGGAAGCCCCAAAGTATTAGTTTCTAATATTAAGGTTTTTATTATTTTTTTTTTAACCACAAGACGATCGGGAAATATGGGTTGCTTGTCTTTCTTTTCTCTTCCCTCTGTGAAATCATTAGAGATCTTTAATCATTTAAGAGCTTCTTTAGCAAAAGAAACCAGTAAAGTGACAGTGAGAAGGCAAGTAGGCACCTACAGACAAGTGATTACCTTAAGAGTGGGCTTCAAGCTCACCCCTTCCTTAGAGTTTCTCTCCAACCCTTTTCCTACAAAGAACAGCATTGTAACCTCTTTTAAAATTTAAGTAACTTTAAAAAAATTTGACTTTGTCCAAAGAATATAGGACAACT
This sequence comes from Balaenoptera acutorostrata, assembly GCF_949987535.1. NCBI lineage: Eukaryota > Metazoa > Chordata > Mammalia > Artiodactyla > Balaenopteridae > Balaenoptera > Balaenoptera acutorostrata. Next base: position 34,787,512 of record NC_080081.1, read on the forward strand.
TTCAGGTATTAATAAAGAAGAGAATAAAGTAATATATATTTTAAAACAATCACTACCAAACATCATAAGTTAGAAAATTATAGAACAAACAAAGAAGAGTACATAGGAACAGTGATCAGAATATATTTTTCCCTTTCTGCGAGGGTAGCATGCCCTAGAATTGATATATAGCACTGAGAGCTTTATTTGTTGTTCCAGGCCCTTCTCTAAGTAGTAAAACAAATAACATTAATTTTTCCTTAGTGTTCCAAGGCACACAGAGTCGAAAAGCTTTACATGTTTTCCATAATTGTGTTGTGTTACTCATTCAAACTTTTACTACTTCAATTTTCATCTGCAATATTTAGTTGTTTTGCATTTATTTAATATAGTATACTCTAATTTTATTTAAAAGCTATTTCAGAAAAATCTGTAATAGTGAAAGAGCCAACATAATGCAAATATTGTTTTTAACTATAACCTAAGTAATTTGATAGAAAAGATCTATATACGGAAGTCTTTTTCTTTGAGTATAAATTGAACCTTGTTAATGTGACTCTGCTTGCTCTCTAATGGCCATTTTGCTAAAATACTGGTCCCCAAATTTTGTTTCCCAAAATGTTTGTTTTCTACAGTACCAGTAACTTTGGATCTGATCTTTGGGAAGAAAGTAAAATATTTACAAGGAGAATGCAGACTTTTTGAAACTTTATAATATCAAGTAATTAAGGAATTGTGATTGGCTGAACTTGCATTTAAAATGAATGGCAATATGTAGATGCAGCTAGATTATACCCTTTGACAAAATAATATATCATAAAGCTTTCTGAAGTCTTTAGTAAATATTTTCTAAAGTCATTTTCCAAGAACATAGCATTAGAGAGAGAATACAGACCTCAAGGCAGGTGGATCTGGCTCTAAGTCCCAATTGCTGCATTATGAGAGGTATAATAATAAACCAATAGAAATATCTAAATCTAAATATTGTTTGAAGCACTTTATGAAAACATATAATAAAATAAGCACAGCTTTTGGCACATAGTAAGTGCTTTATTTATCCCTCCCCCTCTGTTTCTGTAACTCCAGTCTTACTTGTGGTAAGCTTATAAATTTCTTTTACCACTTATCTATTATGATAAAAGGTCTTTTCTTAGTGGTATGGTTGCCAATTAATAAAATTCACTATATGTGAGAGTACATAATAACGTACATGCTGACAGTAGAGACACTAATTTGACTTTAAAAAAATATTAGTATTAATAACTACCAATAACTACCATTTATAGAACATATAATGTGGGATAATTACTGACTTTTCTATGTCATCTTTAATCCTCACAGTAAGCTGCAAGGTGGATGTTATTATCCTTACTTTACAGATGAGGTTGGGGGAGGTTAAATGACTTGTTCAGGATGACACAATTGTCCTGCAGGGAAACTGGAATTGGAATCATGGATTCTGTTTCTGAAACCTTGTTTTTCCTGAAGCAATCTTACTCCTTGAAGAGAGGACATACCACACAGTTGATGAAATTAACATAAATAGGTGAATGTATTAATTTGAATTCTAAATTACAGTCTCATATCTGCATCCATCACTTCAAATACTCTCTGGTATAATCACTGAATTGCTCTAAACAATTTGTTCATGTTCTTATGTCTGTATGAACTCTATATCATTGCTGAGCTTTGGAAAACAAACCAAAATATCTTTATTTCTGTACTTAATCTCCTTGAAAATTTTAATTGAAAATATTGGGCTATTCTTTACCATGAAATTTTGTTGATCAGCTTTACAATTTATAATGTCTAAATTCACAAAGAATTCATGGTAACTGATATTTGCATTTTTATACTTGAATCATTGTTTGCCATGAAATTGGTATGCACCATCTTGAATTATTTGATGATATGTGTAAGAGTGAAGGGATTCTTTTAAAAAGCCTTAACAAATTTACCAAAGGCAGTTCAAAGACCTTTATTGGTATTTTTTTTGTTAGTAACTTCCATTCTCATGTCATTTGTTTTAGTTTTTACTACCTTCTTCCTCCCAAAAAAGAAGTCACTTTGGAAATGGAAAAATTGTTTCAAATCATTGGCAAAACTTAATGACTTCTGACTGCTGAGATATGTTAATGTAAGCCAGACCAAATGTTCCTCAGCTGCAAATATTTGGTGTTGTTCACTGGGAACTGGCAAGATTTATGAAAGCCCAGTGGCAAAGACTGTGCTCACTTGCCTCTCATTGTAATTGTTTCCTGTATTCAGTGATGAAGGACTTTTAGGGAAGAAAATATCAACTTTTCAGGGGCTAGTCATTTAGACTCAAATAGAATGCTATTTCACCTCTGATTTACTATGGCATTCTCATGACATCTAAGTTATCAAAGTTCTTTAAACTTTTCTACCTCAATTTTTAGAGATATAATCTGTGACTTTTCAAGGTGCTCCGAAGTTACAAAACAAAAAAAGGAAGTGATTTGGTTTCAGTAATTTATAACTCTAAGATACTTACTTTAACTCATATTTAAAAAATGAAAACTTATTTTATCAGTTATGTGTCTCGCAAATATACACACATTACTACTTTTATCAACTTTTAACCTCTTTTTAAAAGTAGTGGAAGGCAATTCACATTCTCAAAGAAAGTAAGTGTTAAATATAAGTACCTATTTATAATTATTAAAATGCTAGTTACTGTTCAGAAGGATGAATAAAGGGGAGTGTTTTAAATATCTGATGAAGATATTTCAAAGATGTTAATAGCAGATCTAATACCAGATGAACATAATAGTCAAAGTTTAAGCTTTCCATGGAAGAATTGAGCCTTAGGCAGATTCTAAACCTGAGAGTAATAGCTAGCCCCAGAAGACTTCACTGAGAAGACAGGATTTTGATTCAAAGGAAGTCTTAAATGTATGACAAGAATTGACAACAAATAGCTTCGTAATACTAGTATTCAATACAAGCCACCCTGTTCTTACATAACGGTAAATGTTCATTGTAAGTATTTTTTGCAATAGTCATACATATTTTTACCATGATGGTAGAACAATACTTCCTTCAAAACTATTGCGTTTAAAACTAAGTCATAATCTAACCTGTATACGCTGCCTATTATGTACTAAGCACTAGTTGAAGTTGACATGTACTAACTTGATTAGTCCTAAGATGACTTTTGGAGATAGGTAATATTATTTTTCCCATTTTACTGATTAAGAAACAAAGTTGCAGAAAGCATCTAGAGTCAATATTTGTGATCTTAAACTGAATCTGATATTGCTTTTCAACTTAGGTTTTTTTTGGGGGAAATATGTCAATAGTTATTTGCTTCCATTATAATATGATAAGAAAAAGGAATTGCTAATGATGACAGAAAGATCTTACGTATTTATTCAAATGTTTTTTTCACACACTATGAAATTTTATCCATATAAAGACTCAGTAAACTATATAGTGACTGAAAAAGGATGAATGTATTTTCATTTTTCTTGTGTTTTAGCATGTAATATCAAAAGACTAACTATGTATTCTTAAAAGGGTCAGCCTCTGCATTATTCAATATTGAACTCCTTAATTATGTATCTCTGTAAAATAAAAGGAAAAGTGCTGACAGAATGCAGAAGAAAAATCTAAATTTTTTTTCTTGCAATAACTGTGACACAGATAGTATAAAGCAATATTTTTGTCCTTGAAATGTTTAGAAGTATTGACATTCTGTCCACTAAATTGTCAGCTTGTCTTTAAGGTTAGAGCTTCTAAGTCCTTAGCATTTAACAGACTGACATTGATCTCTTGGTTGTTCAAACTTGTATACCACCAGCAAGCTGGACTTGATTTTGAAGCAGGGCATTTAAAATTTTGCCCTTGATGATGATATCTCATAATTTCCATCGATTATGCTAGGATTTTTGCATTGAATGTCTAGCCTTTAAGTATGGTTCCAAATATTCCACCAATATTAAACTTTTTGATAAACTCAATGTTAGAAAAATTTCTTAGGTATTAAGGGACAATTCAGTGGGTAATAAAATACAGATACAAAAGCAAAAGAAAGTAACAAATTGGTTCTAGTCTGACATATACTTCAGAAACCAGTGTTATAAGGATGTTCACAATGTTTATTAGCATCATTTGGTTTTGATAAACAAAACAAATTGTTTTAATAACTTTGTCATGCTTATGGAAATATTTCCAAGAAACAAAACTAGCTGACTTTAGTTTGTTACTTTTTAAATAAAGTGTGTCAGTGGGAAAAATAATTTATAGGATTTGAAATAATATTTATTAATTCTGGACAATAAGTGGACTTTCCAGATAATATTTTCATTGTTCCATTAGTTGGTTAAAGAATTACAAGAAATGGCAGTGGAATTTTTTTTTTTTTAAGATCTCTTTGACTCCCTCCACCCACAGGCTCTGAGCAAGGCAGTAAATAGTCCATTTTTGTTAATGAAGCTTCCCTCATACAGCTGGGATTGTTTAATATTTTACGAGTGTTACTTTGTTTTGCTCTCAACGATCTCAGGCAGTTAAGGATTTATGAATCGTGTTTTTCTCAGCCCATCTGCGGTTTCCTATCTTCCCTGGCCTTGAGAATATGTTTAAATTTATTAAAGCGAAGCAAAGGCTCATTATTTCAAAGGAGAGCCAAAGTGACACAGTGAATTGGTTATTAATGGAAAGGCACTGCCATAGGGCGATTGAAATTTAATGATATCCTACAAGAAAAAAATGAGGGTGTCACTTTCCAAAAAGTCATGCTAAATGCCAGCCTTTTTAAGGTCCTGCCGCTAATTTTATGCCTACGCACAGTAATGTTTTCAAAAGTGTTTAGGAAACACGGACCAGTGACTGTACTGATTATCCTTTTCACCTTCGCGCCTGTTCCAAATGGGTTTGTGCAGTGAGCGATTTAATCTCTAAATATAGGGAACGTTAAAAAAAAAAAAATAACATTGCTGTTTTTCACAAGCTAAGGGCCTTTTGCAATCCTCCAGAGATGGACTTGCAAATATGTTATCTCCATATGCTCTCAGTAAGCTCTCAAACTGGCTCATCACCAAAAAAGAAAAAAAAAAAAATCAATCCCTTGATTTTTATTTCTGTCATTCAAAAGATATTTTAATGTCATAGTCTATAAACTATATTTATTAATATTCAGATAACATTACGTTTGTGCTACAATATGGGACTTGGTGTAATTTTAAGTTTTCCTTATTTAACTTAGTCACTTTATTGAATTACACTGTTGACGCACTAACATACCATTTCTTTATCTCCCCCCCCCATTTAATGTAAACCAGAGACATCTATCTATAACTAAGAACACTTTTTTGATAAATTGAAATATTCCTTTTAGAGTTACTCTCTCAGTAATTTCCTGTATTAATCGAAATACCCCTTACTTATTTTTAAAGTTATTTCAAATTGCTCTGGAAAAAAATTGACATGATAATATCCCAATCACCCTTCAGAACGTTAGATGGGATTCCATAAGGATTCCTGAAAGCATACTATTCCTTTTACAGTTTTTGCTTTATTTGAATTTTTCTACCTGTGTATTAATTGGTGACCCTAATATTCTACCTCTGTATCACTTTCAAATATATATTGATATATGAAGAGGGGTGACTGTGTACATTCCGGAAAATGGCAGTTTAGATTTAGGGATCTTGTTCAGTTAGACTTGGGATTCAGCAATTTAAGCAATACATTAATTCCATGAAGTAAATATAATATGAACATTTTTAATTCTGGAACAGGAATGGGTCCAGTTTTTATGCATGTTTACTTACTACTGCTGAATATAAACTAAAATGTAAATGGTGCATTTGACAGGCACTGTAGTAACATACAATTTTCTCATACTGCATCTGGTAATATTAAATTGTCTACTGGTGGCAAACACACTTTTGGATGTAGAATAGTATGAGTTCTTTTTCCTGCTTTATGGCAAAATATGTTTTCCGAGAATTTCTGAAGTTAATTTATAAAAATTAAATTTACACTCAATTCAGAATTACGTTAACAAGATTTTATAACTTGTGATCACACGTTGGGGAACTTTTCATTTATTCTGGATCAGAGTGTGAATCTGAAGAGATGTGGAAAATGTTCAAATCTAAGAGACAGTAATGTGTCTTATAGGAGAAAAATCACTTGGAATAGGGTGTCAGGGATCCACAGTTTAAGTTTCTCTGGATCCTGACTCTCTTTAAGAGTAAACTTATCATTCTATAATCTTCCTAACAAAGACATAAACACTCCAGCTACATCTATTTTGATTGTTTCACGACAGTTTACTGGAGGCTGAGCAATGACAGATTTCTTCATTGTCTTTTTGCCAAAATTTGTCCTTTAAGTCATTTTTGTTGACTGCCCCTTTTAGCAGCTCACCTCACAATGAGAGAGAAGACAATTAATGGGAGGGTGATTTATCACTGCCAAAAACTGTCAAGGACTTCAGTTGTAGCTGGAGAAAAAGCAATTTCACATTATGGCATTTCATTCTGAATACATTGTATTTACAGCTCACAGTTTTATTTTCAGAGCCTATTATCAGGTGAAACAGTTGCATCTGAAATGTTGTTTGTGACATAGGTGACCTGTTAGGATTTGATAAGTATTTACGCCAGAGCACAAGGGGCTCACACATCTGCTGTTGGCAGAAGCAATGGAAAAAAATAACCTGGAAATGAGGCGTTTGATTTTTCTGGTTCCTACACTCGAGCATCTGTTGCTATAATTAAGTGGCATTCAGTAATTGCAGAGCAATGGTGAAATAAACATATGCATTCTTGCCAGCTTTTAGGATTTGGTGTCCTTACAGTAGGAGAGACAAGCAAAGTGACTTTAATAAGAACAAAGGGTTTTGTAGCAAAGTTTAACAACTAACTTTTTGGTAGAAGAGAAAAAAGAATGCCAGGTCAGAAAATGATTTCATCAGAATGTGAAATAGTATAGTTTTACAAGAAGGAAATTCCTGCAACATGCAGCCTTTGGAACGAACTCTGCATCTATAAGCATGTCAAAAGGGTTAAAAACACCATACCTGAGTAAGTTATATCATGGGGGAATAAAAGAATAACAAAAATAGGGTTATTATTAATCTTAATGGTATTGTGCCACGAAAAAGAGATTACAGTGAAATTCATTTAATAAGCTAAAGAAATATATTTGGTAGGTTGTAAGAAATCAGTATGTTTGCATTGGAGCTTGACTTTTAAAAGCAATATGATGCATTATTTGTGGGCTAAAGTAATGCTCTCATCAAAATAGAAAGTGATTCTTAACGGTGCTGGGGGCAAGGGCAAGCAGTGAGATGGGCTGTAGCACTTTTTTGAATTACAATTCCCAAGCCTTGCCCCTGCTCTCCAGGTACTTCTGAGATTCTTGGAAAAGGACCCCAGATGTCTCCCAAGGTATTATTATTCCCATGTACTTTGCAGAGAAAGTCTTGCCTATGAAACAAATATACCCTGCTTATGAATACTGTATATACTTACTAAAATTCTTTAGTCAATATGTTTTATGCCCCATTAGCTGTTTAGAACAATTCAAATTCTTCCACACAGTAGAACAATTTGGATTTGGTTGTTATACTGTAGTAGTTTGCGGTTTCCTGGAAATGTCACATGACAAATTCTATTGTGCTATAAATACCTACAAAACAATGACTTTTGGAAGGAGGAGAAAATGTGAACTTCAAGCTCTCATGAAATCAAAGTATTAGTATTCATTTTTTTAAGTTTTAAGTGGATTTCGTTATTATTAGTAAGGACAGTATAGTGACTAATAAGCTAAGCTACAGCGTCACTGTGACGCCCTTGCTCTGGTGGCCATTTGAGTGGGACTGTGAGATCAAGTATAGAAGAAGCTGGCCTCATATGTGATCTGGCATTTTTATCTGATACTTTGGCTTCAGGTGATCACTTAACTTTCTGGGTGAAGAAAAGACATGAGGAGTCAACCATGAAGAAATGAAAATGATGGATTATGGCTTCATAATGTCAACAAATGTTGTGTGTCTGCTTAGAAGAGAGCTTATATGAACAACCGTTTGCCTTGAGTTTGAAAGATTAAAAGATCATTTAGCTTCTTTTTTTCAAGAAGTGGCTCTAAATTGTGTTTTAAAATAGGTTCAATATTTTTAATTCTCGTTGGATTGTATTGAATAGTAAGGAGATTTAGAGCTATAATAAATCCATATCTATATCATCTAATCTATATATTCATAGTCATATCTATATATTTAATATGGGAAAGTCATAACCTATTATAGAAGAAACTGAAAGAAAAATATCATCCCTGCCCTCTATTTGTTTACAAAAGATTTACTAACCATAGCAAACTTTTACACAGCACACGCTATATGCCAAGTGCTATTCTAAATACTACAGATATAATAACAGCCTCATAGCAATGTTTTAGACAGTCACATTACTGTTATTACCTCCATTTTACAGATGAAGATACCAATGCAGAGCTCAAGGCCCTGTGACCAGTAGGTAGCCCGCAGGTCTGGGAATTGAGTCCAAAAGAGCCTAGAGGTTAGAAGTGACATAACTTAAGTGCGTGAATGTTTTACACGTGGGTAATATAGTATGTATGTATATACATCTACAGATAATCTTTTTAGCCTATATATCTGCCCTATTTACCTCCTTACCTAACTGCCTTAACGTTATGATATTTTTGGAACCAATATTACGTTAATATTGATTTTGATTTCCCTCCTTACTGTCTTCAAATTCATGGATCTCTGTAGTTTTATGTGCCTCTTGATAACAGAGACAAATTCTCCTATTGTTAGCCCAATTTTCTTTTAAGACTGACTATCTCCTGTGCATAAACCATGCCCTGATTTTATATATATCTGTTTAACATAGTTTTCCTGTGTGTATATAGTTTTCATTTTCTACGTTTAAACTAGTTATTTTTGTTATAATCAATAATGTGTTCACACTGCTTCATTTTTTCCTGTTCATACTAGATTCCCAGAACCCTGTTAACTTGTCTTAATGATTACCTCCTTTAATTTTCCCTCAAAAGTCTTTATTTCACCTCTCCTAAATCCTTGTTCACAGTTTTGGGGACAGGCGTCAACTTATCTCTCTGCTGTACAGCTTGGTGGTCTGAAATAGTTTAAGTGAGCTATTTAAAAAAAAACCCTGCGGATTGATTTGTTCCTCCATCCCCATGAGGTTGTGATGTGGTGACGAGAGCATGGCATTATCACACTTAATCCTTACAATAATTTTCTGAAGTTGGTACCATTTTATCTTCATTCTAATGGTGAGGAAATTGAGGTTTAGAGATGATTAATAGATTTTCTAAGACTCAGAGCTTAAGAATGGCATTATCAGGAAGAAACCCAAATTTGACTTCTTCGAGTGCCTTTTTCTCTCTGAACTGCCATATGCTCCATTTAGCCTTATTTCAGTTTATTGCTAAAATCTTTTTCTTACATGTAAATATTAAAAAAAAATAAGTAATGGTGATGTAGTGGCCAGATAAATTTTCTTGATTAGGTGTATATCAATTTCTGTTCAAATGTTTAATCCTGCCCCTATGTGTTTGCTACGTTGATTAGGGATTTGAACAATAGATTCGCTGAAACTTTAGTGGTAAAGCGTTACAAAGACCTCAGAAGTCTTGCTTTTATCAGTTGTGAAAGTAATTGGCGTTTCTTTAATGAAAACTTTAAAATTCTTTGTTTTGTACTTATTTGAAAACAGTTTGTTCATAAAAGTATTAAAATATGAACAGAAGTAATATTTACCTAAGTGAAATTACTGTAGACAGTGGAGCATAATGGTTGAAAGCATGAGCTCTCAATTCAGGACAATTTAGATTCCACTTCCTACTCCATTTCATAGTGAAGATGCTATTAAATTGCGGTGGTTACTTAGCTACATTAATCCTCATTTTCCAAATGGGAAAAATGGGAAAAACAAGTACCTGCTTTGGGGAGAAGATGTAAGAATAATTGAATAATGTATAGACATGGGTAACTATAATTCCTGTCAACTTTCATCATCATCAATCGTCTCTAAAACAGGTAGCCACGAATTGATCAACAGGTATGTTCCAAAAATTCACTTGTGCATTGTTTGAAAGTTGAACCATCTTTTTCCCCCATAGAATAACATCATAAATATAGATTAGAGCTAATTGAAAGAATAGTATCAGCTCATTAGTGATACCCTGTAAATTTGTTATGAGTTAAATAGGCTCTCTGGAAAAACTAGAACTAGACTATTTGAAACAATTATAATAAAGGATGGTACTAATCCTATTGTATAAAACATGAGTCAGCAAACTTTCTCTGTAAAGGCCCAGGTAGTAAATATTTTAGAATTTGTGGGCCATATGGTCTCTGTCACACCACTCAACTCTGTTGTTGTACTGTGAACGCAGCCATAGATTATAAATAAATGAACGATTGTGGCTTTGTTCCAGTAAAACTTTATGGACACTGAAATTTGAATTTCATATAATTTTCAGGTGCCACAAAATATTATTCACTCTTTTATTTTATTTTTTCAATCATTTTAAAATGCAAAAGCCATTCTCTGCTCACAGGCTACACAAAAAACAGGTGGTGGGCTGGATTTGGCCTATAGCCATAGTTTGCCCGCCTCTGACATGAAACATGATTTTGTCTCTTCTGAACTTTTTCCTTAAAATATTTTATTCCAGTCACCTTTGTCAGTCTTTAATCTCTCAGAGATGTAAAAGGTTCTAAAAATTGGAGTTGATTGTTTTCACAGAAAGTCCAAAGACACATGGACAAGGCCAGAGTGTGGGTAACTTGGAACTTGGAAGTCCAGGTACAAGATAGCATCATGACCTAACAATGTTCTGCTTTGGTGCAAGCCAGTTAGCACTTCAAGCCCAGACTTCACGTGTTGAAAGCAGGGGAAATAATCTCATATTTAACAGGTTTGCTGTAAGGAACAAATGAAATACTATTTTAAATGATCTTAAATTAGAAAACACTGTGCTATTGCACAATTCAAGAGTTTTGAGATATGAGTACCTCACTATATGATGGTTTTCAGTATCTGTACTCTGGGTCTCTGTATTAGTTTGGTAGGGCTGCCTGAACAAAGTACCACAGACTGCATGGCTTAAACAACCGAAATTTATTTTTTCACAGTTTTGGGGGCCCAGAAGTGCAAAATCAAGGTGTGGCACCTTTAGTTTTTCCTAAGGTTTCTCTCCTTGCCTTGCAGACTCTGCCTTCACACCGTGTCTTCACATGGCCTTTCCTTGGTGAGCTAACATAGCTGGTATTTCTTCCTCTTCTAATAAGGACACCAGTGTTGTTGGATTAGGGCCCCACCTTTGTGACCTCATTTAACCTTGATTACCCCCTTAAAGACCCTATCTCCAAATATAGTCACATTGAGGATTAGGGCTTCAACAAATGAATTTTAAGGTGACACAATTCAGCCCAGTCCATAACAGTTCAACTTAATGATTAAATGGTCCGTAAATCAAGGTAGGTAGCCAAGCCAAATCCCCTTAGACATAAGGCAGAGTCTAACATAGAGGGTAGGCAGTGTTACTATAAGGATGTACTTTATAATAGCTTGTTTAGTCTCAAAATGCAATATCTGCATTATTTGTATCTGAGATAAATTTAAATAGAATTATATTACATTGAATTTTTGCTTTTGTTGTTTTCTTTCTTTCTTTTTTTTTTGCATTTTGTATAGGAAAATAGAATGCCAAGGAGTAAAATTAATTTGCTTTATAGAGATTGATTTTTGACCTGTGAGTAAGGTTAAAACAGCAAAAGCTTTTAACTCTAGGAATAACGAGTAGTGCTTCAGGACTTTTGGCTGTGTTTATGCAGGAAACTTTTGCCAAGGTACACAATATTGTTTTCCCTAATGTCCTCTACTCTTTATTACTTTCCTTTGCTGAAGATTACATTATTTATTTCCTGAATGTTTGTTTGCTATCTATCATGTAGACCTTTTTGTTTGTCTTTAGTTGATTAAGCCATGTGTCAGATTCTACTCATGTCATTGCTTTTGGTGGAGTAAAACAGATTGCTCTGGGAATCATCAACCTTGAGGGAATTTACATAGTGCTATTTTGATATTCCACAAAAATTCAAAAATCCTAATTGTTCTCTCTCACTACTTCTGTAAATTAGTCTTCAGATATTTCAGAAGGTTTTTGGTTTTCATAAACAGCTACATCCAATGTTAATTTAATACATATGTATTTGATTTCTAAAGAGGCATGGCAGAAGATAATGTAGTCTTGAAAATCTACAAGTCCTACAAAAAACATAGACTGACAGGTGTTTAATGGACTCACATTTATAATCAAGCCCCTGTTGACAACCATTACTTGAAGAGTCAGTTAGATAGTTAATTTCTCAATTCTCTTAAGCCAAAAAGTGGCAGTTGAGTTAATTTTGTCAATAATATGTAGATTCATGTTATGGGATGTAGTTTGCTAAGAACCTAGTGAAGGCCATAGAAGTAATTTTAATTGAGTTTTTACAACCATTTGATAACAGTGTTTTGATCACTGTAGTTAGGGCAGCATTCCAACAGTGGCCATAAAATCTGTGACTAATCCACTGAGTCACCCCGTCCCTGTCATATATTGTTTAATGGCCCATGTTACTGGGAATTATTACAGCTTTCTAGTGATAATTTTTAAAGAGAGAAACTTTGTGGACACAAAAGATGAATAGAAGTTTAAAACTTATGTTTGTAAAGACACTTAATAAAACATCTCACTAAGTATATAATGGAGTTTACTCACTTGTTTATAATGACCATTCAGACTCTTAAATTGTATACATATAAATATATATTTATGTGTATACGTATGTATGATACTGATGAATATTCTAACTTTCCTTGCTTAATGTTTGCAGGGCACTTACAGATGCTAGAATAATCTCTAATGTTTTTGCTCAATCTGCTCTGGAGATGGATGAAATAAATAGTTTAAACTAATTAATGTAACACCAGCTGTTACAAGTGCTTGGCAGACGTCTGTGTGTTTTGATGGGCAGGGAGCGGCTGTTGTACTTGACTTTATTTTAGTACAATGTTGATCACAGTGTAAGCTGGAATAAATGACAAGCCGAAAGAAGAAACAGATGATGAATTCCATGTAATGCAAAATAAATACCATCTTCTTCTTCTTCTCTAAAAATATATAATTTTTAAAGCTAATGAATGGAGAAACGGTTGTGCTGGAATTCAGTCATAAAGCCTTTGATAGCTGTTAGGTTAAACACGCCCGGTAATTCTATGCTGCAAACAAAAAGCTGCTAAAATACAGGTATGTGAACTTGGACACTGTCCTTGGTTTTCCAAAGGACCTATCTGAGTTGCAGGTATGCAGTGACAGCTAGTCGTTTGAGACCCTCTTTCTGCTAATTAAGTGCCTTTAGAATAAAATAAGAAAGATTGTAGTCATGTGGAACAAGTTGTGAAATTATTTTAATTACATTATTTTAGCAAGTGGAAAGGAGGTATTGGGTTTTATTGCTTGGTGATAATGAATGTTACTGTTTTTAAGTTTCTGTGGAGTACTCGAGTATCCTTCTTATATATCCGATTCCCTTGTTGAAAAAAAAAAAAAGGAATTCACAGCCCAAACCCTAAGCGGGAATTGTTCATTGGAATGGTATCCTTGTGAGGAGAGTTTTGTTTGTGAACTTACAATGGAGAAAAATGCTTCTGCCCATATGCTTATAGTTTCCATAAGACCTTAGAGGTGTAAATAGCCTCCTAACTTTTCAAGTTGGAGGGCAGAATCATTGTGCTCTGGCAGAGAAACAGTGGTTGTTATCTCAGTATGTGCCAGCATTAAAATAACAATGTCATTGTACAGATTGTTACCCTGTGAATTTGTCTAATAAGTTATAACAACGTGTGCTGGGCAGATGGCAAGTGTGCTCCTGAAAAAAACTTATGGATGGGATATGATGTCATCAATGAGATGACAAGGTTCACAAGGTACTTGACCTCCAAGAATAAGTCCTAACTGGTTAGAATTCTAAATGGTGAACTTTGGTGACACTAGCTAAATGGGAAATATGTGCAATTTGTATTTCTTTATGGTGGTGTTTACCCCCTTCACTGAACTCCACATAATGGGATTTTGTCCCTGAAGACTCAGAGATATTGTTGGAGGGTTGCACCCTGTAACCTTCCGAGGATTTCAAATACAAAATCCACACATCTAAACTTTAACAAAATCACAGTGAATGTTATTTATGAAGTCAGGTTCAGAGCTTTCCCTTTTTTATATGTATATATGCAGAAAGAACTTAGTTAAGACATCCCATTAATTTTAACATGTTATCACAAAACAGCAAAGTGCTGACTCCGTGGAAATATTCAGTGCATAAAATTAAACTTTTATATTTTCATTAAAATATGTGTCTATATATACAAGCCTAAAATAAGCTCTCGTCAGAGATCCTGATGTTGTCTTTATACTTTAATTATGACTTGACCTGCACTTACAGATGACAAACCTAAACATTACACTTTTATTTCAATATTATCGTTTTAAAATTTCAAATGATTTCACAATCTATTTCATATCACCTGTGTGATATGACCTCGGAATTTACATTGGCCTGGCAAATGTATTCGGGGCAGAGATCATAACAAGTATGATTACAGATAGGGGGACTCAGAGGAAATGTGGGCAAAACATGCTAATAGGATATGTGTATTGTGTGAAATAGAATAAAAAATACCCAACTGTTGATAATTGTTTTGCGGAAAGAAGGTTGACTGATCAAAGAAAATACTGTAGTTATATTAAAGAAAGGACCAAGCAGCAAAGCACAAACTCCCATTTTTAAACATTCTCACATCAGATTTTATTCATAAACTGGCAAAAATTCTAAGGTCTAGCAAAAGTAAATTGCCATAAGTGTGGTGGGCTATGTTGTTGTTGTTTTTGTTCATTTTGAATAACTGAGGAGATGAAAGAAATATACACATATCACTGTGACTAGCATAAAGGATATGCATGTTTTTGTGGCATATTCTGGAAGACTTGTTAAGTGCTTGGAACAGTAATTTGATTATGAAATATATTATCATGCACATATATATATATATCAATACTATAAGTGTTAAAGAGGAAACAGAGATAATATCTATAGCTCAAAATTTAATGAAGTTATAAAAATAGTAATTTTATCAACTGAATGAATTTACAGTAAGATAAATCACCCCATGAAGTTCATTTGTTTGGTAACTTTATATGAATTTGTAGTGGCAGTAGAAGATAAAGAAATGTAGTATTTTAATGTATTCCATATTTTTGATATAAATTCGAACTGTAAATAGAGTGCTGAGGGTTTCTTAATTACTTTAAGTTGACAGCAAAGTTTAGCTTATAGTTGAAAATGTTATAACAATGAATTAATTGTAGAGCAATTACTATGGTAATATAGATTATAATTTAGATTCAGTCTTATCTCTGGATATATCAAAGCCTATATGTTTAAACCAGTTCTAAACTTTATAAGTTTATACTATTATGTGTTAATATTGCCTAGTTGATTAGCATAATTAAACATTACTCTGTCAATGTATATCAAGTGATCAAAAGAGCTTATGAAATTATTTGATAAATTATTCAAATGGGTTTGCTATTTTTAATATAAATGAAATAACAGAACCCATAGCTCATACCACATTGACACTCAGTATTGATTATATGGCTAAACCATTTTCAAGGGCTGACTTTACTTAATCTGATCTTTTTTTTCTGTCTGAGGAAGATAAAATATTAATACAAGGTAAATGAGTGCTCACTGAACTTGCCATATGGTCTCTGTGGAGGCCAGAGGGGCCTGGGCAGCCTATGGACTTGCCATATGGGCCTAGAGGGAAAAGGTAAGTATTACACGGAGAACAAATCTACCATATGGACTGGGTGGGGAACTTGAGACTCTAAATACTTCCTTATCCTGGAGCATTTTCACAAAAGAATAAAAAACACATAAATAACACATTATACAAAAACCCTTGAAAATGGATCAATTGTTTAGATTTAGTATGATGCTTTCAAGCAATGTCCAGAGCATATAAATAATCATGGTTTGCTTTGAAATGGCAAAGAGGATCATCAATCATTTACCCCTGACATTTTTACATTGCATTTAACATCTGTGCCATAATAGCATGCTACAGTTATACATTTAACATCATATTATACACTGAACCTAAACAAATAAATATAGCACTAAATTAGAGTTTCTGAAAGTTTGCCTTGCTTCTATGGATACTTTTGCAAATACTGAATTATCTACCCCTTCCATCATTTGAATTTTTTGTTATTATACAAGCAGGTGAAATTAAACAAATGGTAAGAACAATTTTCTTGGTACAATCAAACCTCATTAATTTTGTGTCTGCTAATATGGAATTTATGATAATTCAGCTTGGGCTTGATAAAGTTTACCTTTGTACTAGATATGAAGAAAAGATTTGCTCAGCCAATTATTAATATAAACAAGATAACAATGAACATGTTTAACCCACTTAAGAGAACATACTTTTAAAGGATTTTAGGACATTAATTGAATGCAAATATATACTGCTAATAACAAATGAGTCTAATTTAGTCTTTGAAACAGGTCTTGTAGTACCTGTACTTGTTAGCAGATGGTTCCAATTACTGTATATACTTCCAAAGTCTGTGCATATTTCTTTGTAGTGTCCTATTTCTTATACTTTTTTTGAATTTAGCCATTTCCACTAATCATTTTCTCACTTTATTTTGCAAAGCATCTATGTCTCTGTTTTTGTGTGTGTGTTTTTTAACATGTATAATCCTTAAAAAAAAAAGATTACTTTTCTAGCTTTTCTTTAAAGGCATAATGCTTCTTCTGTGGGTTTCTTATAATTGAAACAACAAAAGGCTTATAAGAATCAATTCAGAAACACAACTGTTTGGCAAATGTGGATACATCTGAAATTATATTTCAAGTTGTTCTTTGCAATTCTTTATGGCCAATTTACATATGAAAACACTTATTCATACAGGATTTTGATAAGTTCAGGATCTGGTATCATTGGATTGAGTTTATTCATACTTTGAAATCCAAGAAAAGTTTGTCAGAGAACAAAATTGTCCAAATCTTTGGAGTTTATTGGTCTATTAGACCGAATATTTATATTTCCTGTCAACTTTAGTGGTCTTTACACAGTCCTCATAGTTGCCATTTGATTTTTCCCTCTCTGTTTTGGAATTTTTCCTTCCTCCTGTGTTAGTTTTCCTCCTGATTCTCTAGAGGGAGATCAGAGCTTCTTCCTCTCTGCCATTACTTTTCTCCTTTGACTTAATGGATGCTCATTAATTCATGTTCTAAACCAAATGGAAAATCATAGGATTCTAAATTCAAAAAATTTCTAATTATGAAGAATATGATGCACAGAAAGCTAGGCAATAGTCAGGAAGCCAAAGCAGACAGGTGGTAAGAATTTCTTGCAGGTGGTATGTAGCAAGTGAAGGCCTGTAAGCAATAGGCATTAGTGGAGTTCTGAAAAACAAATGTGTACATGTATTGGGGAACACTTGACCATAGAGAATTGGTTTCTGTGTCGGATTTCCAAAACCAAAAATGATAAGATAGGAAATGTAAGAACCATAAGCCAAGGGAAACTGAAATATTGAGTGTGGAACCAAAGCACAGGTTCTGGCATGGGATTGGCCCCAATTATAATATTAGGAATAAACCCTGTAGGAAAACAAGGCAGGAATACAATTACTAGAAGCAGTACTGAGGGCCACAGCAGATCAATAAAGACAAATTCATACTGAGTTTTTGTTTGTTTAATCTCTTAGCTTGATATGCCTTATATTACTCCTTCTGCTGATACTAATGATTGCCTTCAATGATTACTGACATTTGAATCTCTGTTTTGGAGCTAAATGGCATGTGCATGGAGGCAAAAGAAAGAAGAGAAGGTAATTATTACAGTTCTAGATTTGGGTCTATAAGGAGCCAAAAAGTTTTCTTCCTTTTTATTTTTTGACCTTGTTTTTTGTTTCTCAATCTTTATTGAGAAAGCAAGTAGAAATTCTTGGCTCAAAGTCTTTGGTAAGTAAAACAAATCTTTATCTCAGCAGGAGTGTCATCAAGCCCTTATATTCCCTCCACCCTATACCTTGCTACATCCTGGAGTCTTCTTTCCAATTTTCTCAGTTTGGTTAATGTCACTACTTTTTCCTGGCTCTCAAGCACACAAACTAAGACTTTCTATTTGACTTTGACTTCTTTTTTATTACACAGTTCAGTCACCAATTCCTATGAAATTCTTGCCAGCATCTCTAGGATTGGAATGCCTGTTGATAACAATGACTTAAATAGGAGTTTTCTAAATGGGCTGCAACCACTATACTCATATTTCTTCCATATTCTCATACTCTCATTGCCCACTCGTGATTTTCTAGAATTCTCATTGAAGCAAGGATTAGGACTGGTAATGGGCCTCTCTCATTGTTCCCTGTTACTATCAGCGTTATTCCTACAAGGACTTCATGGGATATAGAACCAGGTAAGGTATGCAGTAGGAAAAAACCCTAAGTGATGAAATGGCATAAAATTTGATTTCAGATTCTAGCTGTGTCCTTACTATGTAACTTTAGGAAAATGACTTCATCTCTGTAAGATTCAGTTTCTTTTATGGTGAAAAAAGGATAATACTATGCAAGATTTTTTGGGTAAGAATCACATAAAATAATGCATTCAAAGGTCTAATGTATAGATAAAATAAAAGCATTTTACTGCAACATTGCTTATAATAGCAAATATTTTGGAACTAACTGATGCTGCAATGGAAGAATGAATAAATAAAATAGAGTGTAGTTGTGTAATCTAATTCCATACAGCACCTCAAACGAATAAATAGATCTATATGAACCAATTTAGGTAAGTCTGAAAAACATAATAAAAGTTGAAAAAAGATATTAATCGTATGGTGTTATTTATGTAGGATTAGCCCAAAAGTGTGTTAAAGGTTACTCATGGTCTCACACAAATAGGAATATATCCAGATCTATATTTCTATATATTTATAGCTATATAAACTAAAATGAAACACTACAAACTCATCATTTTAGTTGACTCTGAGAAGAAAGTGAATGGAATGGGACTGAGATTAATAAGATGATAGAAGGAGCAGCTGTGGAATTGGGCAATTAAGTGGTCGGTTTTTGAACCTGTGAATTTCAAGATGCCTATTAGATATCCCATGGGAAGATGTGAGTCCAGAGACGAGGGCAGATCAGGCAAAAGGTCTGAGCTAAAGATATAAATTTTGGAGCCGTCAGCATATAGATGGTATTTAAAGGCATGGGTCTGAATGAGATCATGAGGAAATAAGTATAGTAAAGGAAAAAGGTCAGAAGGTACCTTGTAATGTTTTGAGCTTGAAAAGATTAGATGAAAAGGAAAAGCAATAAAGAGACTAAGAAGCTGCCATTGAGGTTCTGGGAGAAGAAGAGAGAATGGTGTCCTGGAAACCAAGTGAAGAAAGGGTTTCAAGAATGAAGGAATGATCAACCCATCAAGGGCTGCTGATAAGTCAAGTACAGGGAGGTCTGAGAATTGACTATTGGATATGGCAATAGGGGCAACACAGCTAATTTTGCTAAAAGTCATTTTATTAGGAAGGTAGGAATAAAAAACTGACTAGAGTGGGCTCAAGATTAAATCGTGGGGAGAAGGTGAGATTACAGTGTTTAGCCAACTCTTGAAAAGGGATATGAAAACTGGGACAGTAATTGGAGGGAAGGATGGTATCAAGGGAGATTTTCTTTTTTAGATTAGGTGTGTTATATTACAAAATGGCTATATACAGCTAGAAGTATTCAATAAAGGGGGAGAAAGTCTATTCAGAGAGGGCACAATTGTCTGAGCGATACCCTAATTATTTAGTAAAACTGAAACAGAGAAGAGAATGACTTACTTGATATTATCATCATTATTATTATTTTTGAAATACTAGAATCCAGATTGAAATGCTTAGAGAAAATGTAAGCCAACCTTCCCCCCTAAATTTGAAAGTCCACATTCAGGATGGAGATAAACTCAAATTACAGCCGAGTAATCAAGTAACAATATAATTTTTAGCACATTCTATCTTTAAGTCTATATGGCACTCAACTAAAACAAGACAAAGAAGTAAAAGTTATTCTTTTGTTTTCATTATCTTTCTAAGAGAAAATAAAAAGAGTGATAGTAAGCAGCCTGAGAGCCCGAGATAGATGAAGCCCAAGATAGAAGAAGAGACGGGAAGAAAAGTCTTGGCTATTCTAAATGAATGCAGGCCACATGAATGATGTTTTAAAATGTTTGGATTAAATTTACAGCTGGATTTGCTGGCCCACAGACAAGAGAGCTGATCGATGCGTAAACAAGCTAACGCAGTTATGATTCTTTTGAAAAATGGATAGAAGCTTATTTCACATATGGTGTAAGAAGCACCTTGATAGTGACGCTGAGGATTCTAAACTCATTCTTTAAAAGAATTTCTTAGAAAACAGGATGGTAATCACGAGGACTGGCATGGGCTCTCCAGGAAAACATTCTTTCAATTTAACCTCATTTCTTTGACTATCAGGGAAATGTGGGAATAAGATGAAGAGATTTCAATAAAGATATAGATAAGTTTTTTTTTAATGTTTAATTGTTAATAATTAATAGATGATAAAGGAAAATATATTAACACTTGAAAGACCAAATCTAAAGTAGAGGGAGAGTCTAAAGCCTTGATACAAATTTTGAGACAATAAATTATCTTTTTAGAAAAATTATTTCTCCTCCCCATATACTAAGATTTTAGCCATGCCTTAAGGCTTGTATCCTGATTATCCTTCATTCTGAACTTGGATTTCTCCTCTTCCAGGAAGTCCAAGAATGAACTAAATGTCCTTACTTGCTGCAATATTCCTCTCTTCTTAGCTTTGTTAGAGTGCGTATACTGTATTGTATTGAATTTGTTATTCATCCATAAATATTTCTAGAAAGACTAACTTCTAATTTGGCTGATTTGTCAACTGAAGCATTTGGCAAAATAAAATATATTCATATTTCAGGGTTACTTTGGTTTCCCAAAAACTCTCTGATGAAATTTAGCCGTTGTGAAAATAATTTTGTTTGTGAAGGAAATATTTCCCTTTAGAGTATCATGATTTTTGGAACCTGTTGTTATCCTAGGCACTGTATTCAAATCTCTGTGGAGAATTTGTGTGCTATACACTAAAAGTTAGGGAATAGATTTTTAGCATACATGATAAGAGAAACAATGAGGACATTGTATTTGATGATTCCCAACCGAAAGGAAGAGACTAATATAAATTCTTCCTGTAACTGCTAACCTGGGCCAAGGTAGGTAGGGTATATATCAGAATCTTAAGAGTTACCTGTGAGTTTTGAAAATTCATATAAATATAACATTTTAACTTATCTTTATTATGATAGTTCTTCAAATATAAAGATAGTTATGATAGATATTATGATAGTTTTTCTAATATAAAATGACATTAAAGGGCAGTGAGAGTTTTTTCATGTTTATCAAGAATGTAGGAGTAAAACTTGCACGTTTGGTTTGCTTGTTCAAATGTGAAGCACTTTCTAATAAGGCTGAAGATTTTAATTGTTTTCAAATTTTCCATCAGTATTGTCATTATGAAATCGTGTTTCAATACATATGCTACTTGTAATTTCAATACATATGCTACATATGTTAATCTTAAAGTATATGGGACAGAAAGTTTTAGTAATATAGACAATAGCAGTAAAACTTCCAGTTTCTAACTGGATTCCTCATTCTTGTGAAATCTTACTATATAGGAAGGAAGAATAAGTAATGAAGGATAATTTATTATGTCAAACTTATTATTTAATTGCCTAAAGCCTTTGGTGAGAGTTTTTGAAGTAAATTAATAATCTAAACATAGAATAGTTATTGACTAACTGAATATATCAATAGAAGAGTTCTACACACCTGAATACCTGTACCTGTACCTAGGTACCTAGGTACTTATATAGCTATGTGCATATGTGTATATAGTCATTTATATGCATATATACATACATATAATATACTTTTCTTTGAATTTCCTTCAAAAACATTAGACCTTATAGGGTTATTTTACCAATAGTAATAGAATTTATCTAAATCTTTCTGAATGTGCTGTTAAGAAGATTCTTTAACAAATATATATGCTCCAAATTTGAAAATTCTGAGTAAAACAAAATGCACAAAAATAGCCTGAAAGATTAATTTATTTCATTTTGAAATACTTTGAAACATTTTTTAATTTACTATACACATATATAATGAGAGCCTAGTAAGTGCAAGGCACTGCTCAAGGTAGAGGGGACACAGTATCATCAATACAGAGAGGAATTTTGTCCTTAAGCAGCTTGCATTTTAATTAGAGAGAAACCATAAATAAATATACAAGAAAATATAGGGTAGCAATAATGCCAGCTTGATTTGAATTGAACAAAACATGTCAGAGGAATGAATAGTAGGATGGTAGGATAAAATAGTTCTACATTCTCATGAGATGTATGTGATTAGAAAGAATGTGCCTTTTCTGCAAGATGATCAGCCACAGCCAACCTGCTCCCAAACACCATGGACCACAACCTTGTGTCCAGATCTCTTGCAATTCTGGCCCCCTTACTTCTCTGATGTCTACACTAGCCACTCTCCTCACACTCGGTGGGTCTCAGCCACACCATCCTTCCTCAGTTCCCATAACACATGTTCTCTTTCGGGCTAAGATTCTTCTAACTTGAATGCATGCGGTCTTCATGATTTGAAAAAAAGAATCCTCAAAGTGAATCTGAGGCATCCATGCAATTAGACATATAGGATATAAAGTAGAAGATAACAGGAAATACTTTGATAGGAAACTATTGCTTGATGTTTTTTTTTAATTTGAATTTTTAAAGTAATTTTCACTTTTCAAGCCGTTTTTCCAATTAAATTAAAAACAGGTAATAAAGGAAAACTTATGCAAGACGTCTCATTTCTGTATCCAATTTTTGACCTTTTCTTGAGCCAACAGCTGTTTTTCTCTTAAATATAACACATTAAAAAGCTAGGAACAACAATTTTATAATTCTGACAATGTCATCTTTTTTCTTTGCTACAAAGAACAAGTGGTTATAAGTTGGAAATCAATTTTTTCAAACTTACTATAGTAAAGGTCCAGGAATTTGCATTATGCTTTTATGCTCTGAGAGTTGCAAAAGAGCAGCTGTGCTGTTCAAGAATCCCCTTCTCGCAAGGGAAGATTGCTGACAATGACATAAACATACACTCTTAACTTTTTATATTTCCCTAAATCCTAAAAATTAGTGCTCTCCTTTGCATTTTTATATGACTATGTTAGAAAGCAGTTACTTTTAAAGGAAGAAGTCATAAAATCTCAATAGGTGAAAGGGATATAAAGGTCACTCAGTTTAACGTTCTATCAATTTCCAGGGAATAGTTTCTATAATATTCCTGACAGGATGCTTCTTAACTTTGCATGGACACTCTCTGTCATGACGAATTTACTATTGTCCAAAGCAGCGAACAGCACTTTTAGGTACATGAAACAAATCTTACCGTTTTCTACCCATGCTTACTAGTCCCTTTTCTGTGCAGGGTAGCTACAAATATATTAATTTTTTTAAATTGGAATTTTAAAATTTAGAACTTTAAATATCATAAATAATTTTTATATGCTAGGCTCACATTTCTCAAAAGACAATCCAAACTGAAAGCATTTTTTATTGCATACCTTTTCATTTGTTCAGATCCAACTAATTTAAAATATAACCTCAGTGGAAATGCATCTTTATTAATATAAGAACAAAGGACTTAACAAATTAACTAGTTTCAGAAATAAATTACATCAGATATTCAACCAGTCAATACTAAAAATGTATAACATGCCAGGCATTGAGGTTACACAGGTAAACAAGATGGACAGAATTCCTTCTTCCTCCTTTTTTTCATGTTAAACACACTTAAGGAAACAAACCTGTAAAGAAGTATGTTTGATTATAATTGTCAATGAATTTGATCATCTGAAATAGTCTTGGTAAGATAGTAATTAGTT
This sequence comes from Balaenoptera acutorostrata, assembly GCF_949987535.1. Lineage (NCBI taxonomy): Eukaryota > Metazoa > Chordata > Mammalia > Artiodactyla > Balaenopteridae > Balaenoptera > Balaenoptera acutorostrata. The sequence continues at coordinate 34,811,635 of NC_080081.1, forward strand.
TTTATGAATGGGAGGGGAAAAATGAATTGGTTCAAACCAGTGAAACTGAAGGTGTAGATAGAGCTTGTAAGTATCATCTCAGGAGACTTTGTATGTTCACGTGCCATGCTCTTGGTCTCAAAATGGTGCAGCAAGGGAGGTGAGAGTGAAGGGACCTATTAGAACACACCTGTGGCTTGGAAGGAGTTCTTGTGCTTAGTAAATTAACAGACATTAATTTATCTAGATCAGCATGCTGATGTCTAGCTTAGGGCAGTGTCCCGGTAGCCTGGTGCATGGTATCTTATCAGAGCAGAGTGGTCACCAAGAACTATGGAAGTTCCTGGTACGAGGATGGAGTGACACTGATGGAGTCAGGAGAGGGGTGGGTCTGATAGAGAAAGAATGATTTAGAAATCTAGATAAAGTTCTTGTGGTGGAAAGTGAGGCAATATCATGGCTAGGGTCGCATGATGATGAAATTCAGGAGAAGCTAAATTGGAACAAGTGCAGAAGACAATTTGGGACAATAGCCAAGGACTGATGGTAGCTGATCAATGGGTAAGGCATGGCACCTGCTCCTTCTGAAGTAAATCTCTTGGACAATAATTTTTTTTTTGTTTGAAGAATCTTTAAGTAGGCCTTGATTTTTTACCTCATGAAATGCATGTGTCAATTTCAAAGTGATACTTTCATGGTTAAACATTTCTCACAAGGAGAGTATAGACCTTGTTTGTATGGTGGCATTGGGAAAAGGTTTGGAGTGAAATTTACAGGAATTTACCTTGGTGGGCTACTTAAAGTTAAGGTTGGTTTTAAAGGTCTGTTATACTCATGGTTGGAGCTCTCTGGTCCCATATGGGGAGAATCTGGAATCTCAGTTCTAAGATATCTTTGCTTCAAAAATGAATAATCATAAATGTGACAGTGGAAGTTGTCAATTTAGGGGAATCTTGGCTGCCTAGGATGACCATTGGGTGGATTTCCAGGGAATAAGTCAAACCTTGCTTAAAAATGAGTGAAATAGAAAATCTCTAAGTTTTCTTTCTACTCTGAGATAAAATAACGGTAGAATTATTTTCTTTTTTGGAGTGTATGTTACTTGTATATATCTGAACACACCTATCAAATACCTTTTTAAAATTCTGATAAATATCTTACATTTTACTCCTTGGATGTTTAAAGAACATAGGCTCTAGAGCAAGACTACTTGGGTTCAAACCCGGCTCCTCTCCTTACTAGCCCAGTTAGTTATCTTGGCAAGTTAATTAACTCATTTTTACCTCTGTCTACTCAAGTGTAAAATGAGGATGACAGTAGTAACAATCTAACAACTATTGTGAGGATTAAATGAGTTAGTGCCTGCAAAGTGCTTAGAACAGTGTTTTGCACGCATAGGAAGCACTCAATATGTGCTAGTTATTTTGATGATACTGGTGATGATCGTCATCATACCAATGCTTCTGACTTTTTGAAAGAAGAATGAGTTAATAGAATCTTTCCTGACTGACATTACTTTTATGTTAAAAACTTTTTATTATAGAAAATCTCAAACGTGCATAAAATTAGAAAAGGATAATGAACCCCCCATATACCTACCCATCATTCAGCTTTAACGGTGATCATCTCAAGCCCAGTCTAGCTTCATAATTTCTCCCACCCAACTCCTCCTTTCCCCCAGAGTTCTGAAGCCAGTCCCAAACATATTTTATTTAATCGGTTGATGTTTATTTATTTCCAGTGTGTATCTCTTAAGGATAGGGACTCTTTTCACTAAATCATAAGCATATCATCATTATCATTCCTAAAATCCCTTAATATTTATTAAATATCTTGCCAGCTTTCACATTTCACAAATTGTCATATGTGTACATGTGTTTGTGGGTATGCATATCCTTGGAGTCAAAATGTTCTTTTTCCCTGTATTTCCTCTAAATAAAATCCCTTTTTTGTGGGGGAAAAAAGTCTTTATTGATAAATAAATAAAGTGATAGTTTTTAGGGTCAGTCACTTTCGAACTTGTTTTGTCTGAAAAATGAAGTATGTGTACCAAAGAATTTCCAAAGATATCTCACACTTTCGTAACTTCATGGTAATTTTAGTCCATGTGCAAATCAGGGTTTAAGGAATCCACAATGCCAGAACTATTTTAATATTTCAGGGGAATAATTTGAGAATTGTTCTGTTGTATTCACTTAGCAATAAGATTCATTTTGGGTTAGGAGACTCATAAATGAAATAGAACTGGGCAGAAGTGACAAGAGAGCAGAATATCAAGCCGTGGCACACTATGAGGGTGCCCATTGCTTCTCATCATTTTCTCTTTACTTCTCAAGGAATATTAATTTTGAAAAGGCCTTGGATTTATGTGACAAATTCTCTCCCCACCCCCTGAAAATTCTCAAAGCACATTTCAGAAACTCATTTTTGGCAGATGAAATTTTAAGTAAATTGGCCAAGGTCACAGCACAATAAGGGCAGAGTTATCAAGGCAATGCAGTTTCCTGCTTTTTCCACCATCCATGAAATTAGAGTAACTCCACCCCTTAAAATGAAAGGCTCTACTTTTTTTCCTTTCTGAAATTATAAACCATGATTTGGAAATGTTTTTTACCATTAACTCAGACTCTCAAAAGTGGTCTTTTAAGGCTATGAAATGTTTGTGGGTGATTATTTCAGCTACTACAACTGCATATATTACAACCTACACAATTTGCTTTAAAAGAAGAGTGCATTTTTTGTTTGAGCTGAACCATCAGATTTTCTTTTCATGAGGTACGGCATGATGAAGAAGCTATCTGTAGGAACAAAACTAGTTCACTTTCTATGGGCAAGCACAAGCTGTAAAGTAGATTATTAAAGTACACAGAAATAGAAAGTTAGATCAGAAGTGATATTTTACTGTGAGGTCTTCTTTCGGCCTTATAAAATGAGAAAGAACTAACCTTGTTCTATTTCTGAGTCCTGAAAAAAGCCTCCTAGCAGGCATATCACCTTTAATTAGGTTTCTGCTTTTGGGAAGCATTCTACCAGCCCCCTTTCATTTATTTTTAATGATGTTATCACTAACAGGCAAACAGTCCCTTAATAAAACAAAAACAGTTTCTATATAAAGCCTGGTGTACATGTCCTGAGTCAGTCATCTAAAAACAAATGTTATGATTGTTTCCGTTGTGCTCTTAGAACCCTTAATGGCCCTACTGTGCAGATATGCAAAACATCAACCTAGGAAATATAACCGTGTCTGTTATGCAGCTTTCAGTAAATGCTTTCCCATATTCACTTGCAGTATCAGCAGTGAGGTTAAACCTACAGGGTCATGGAAAAGACAGAAAGGTCAATTAAGTGGATTTTTTCGGCATAAGCTACACTAGCTCCTTCATAAACACTTACAGCTTAAGACTTTAAGAGACAAGCAGGGGTGAAAGCCACCCAAAATGTTTAAAAGTTAAATCTGTGCGTGTGTGTGTGTGTGTGTGTGTGTGTGTGTGTTTAATGTGTGGCACCATTGTATTTTGCCAAGAAATTCCAGTTTGTGGGAGGAAAAAAAATCTATGCACAGATACCTGAGTATTTTAGTTTCATCTTCCCAATTGCCAAAGGACAATTTTGCCGTCAAGTCCAAGTTTGGAAATTAAAATTAATGTATAGCTTGATTTAGTGTTTCCTCCATACATAGATTTTGAAACACAAATGCAGAATAGACAGAAATTAAAGACTCTCTTTTGAGAATAATGGTAGAAAATATACACTTTCCCCTTAAATATACAAAGTTTCTTTAGGACACTTAGTATCCCTGTTTTCCTTGAACTGTTATCCCTGTGCGGTTTCCTCATACAACCCTTTCACCTTCCCTGTTTAAATATTTCCCAGTATTCAATGCCCATTTCTAATGCACCTTGCCCTGAAAATTTTATTTTTCTTCACTCTGCTGTCAACTTGCATCATCTAAATATAATCTCTTCTTTTTCAAAATAACCACTGGGTGTCATTTGAATCAATTTTTGGCACATAACCTTATTGGGATTATAATTGCATGTATTTTTTTTTTTTCTTCTTCCTAGAGCTTCCTCCTGACCCAAGGTAATGTCTATGAAATTGCCTTGTAATCAACAGAGTGGTTTCCCAGTAGAAAGTATTTTTAGTTTTACTCTCCTGGGTGTAGTAAGCAGAGTCTATATCCTTCTCATTTCAGCTTCTGCCTCATCTCATCTCATTCACATATTCTTTCAACAGATATCAATCAGTTCTTACCATATGTTAGGGAGCTGAGATATATGTTCTTTTTCTTCCCTTAAGTAGTGGTCCCAAACTTTTGTCAGCTTCTCAACAGTAAACAAACCATGATAGTTGCATATGTGTGTAATAAATACTTTATGCATTAAATCAGGCAGAACTGTGAGCTTGGTGTATTTCTTAGCACACCTCCATCATCCTGCCAAACATGCACTTAACAATGATCTCCTTTGAGTATTAAATCTTCTCCTTTGTTTACCCAAACTTGAAATCCAGAGTTCTAATACTGCTTCCAGTATATCCAAGCAATTAAGTGTTTTTATGCTTTTCAGTCTATTTCTCCAAAATCTTTACTATTTTCTTTTTGTGTAAGTCAATTTACCCATTTTCTTTAGGACCTGCTACCTGAAGAGAGATCAGTAAACTAGTTTATCCTCTTTGGCCCTTTCTCAAGTTATTTCTATCAAAGTCAATTTTAACTGTTCACTGAACTAACTCAGGTTTAGTTTATATACAGCAACTGTAATAATATACAGTAGTAATTTTATTATCAACATGATATTTCATCATCACAAGGCTCATTAGAGAGAAATAATATAGAAACCACAGGCTTATGGCTCATGGTACAATATTAGGATTCCCTCCATGGCACATTGAAGCCAAGTTTACAATAGGAAATTTCTAATAAATTTAGTTATTTCTTAATTATTGATACTTTATATTTATTAGCATTTTATATTTCACAAAGCACTTTCATATACATAATCTAATTGGATTTGAACTATAGTCCTTTCAGTCTGTGGTCATCGTTTTAATAAATAGACCAAATGAGTCTCATAGAACATAAGAGATGGATTCTTTGCTCAATTATTTGCTAATACTTGGTAGAACCAGGACTTAAACTCACACCTTCTGAATCTAGCCTGGGTTACTTTTCATTTTACTGTAACTGTATCACATTATGGTAACCATTTTATGTAAAAAAATGGGGTAATTTTAAATCCAGAATTTGGAAAGTGGGCTTAAAATTTAAAATATGAGATAGGACTTATTTTGCGATATTCTTGGATATTTTATAAGAATTAGAATAGATACATGAAAGCTTGTGACCAGTTTTTGATTTATGATTACATTGTGGCATCAGAATGATTAGTTCCTATTGTCAAATTAAATCCAGAGTGCCTCGAGTAGGAGCGAACCATGATTGAGGTGTGACTGATCTCAATTTAAATTACTGTTTTATGTTTGAATATAAGTTTCAAAAATTTTTTAAACACCAATACTTAATTTTTTAAATTATTCATGCCTCTACTCCAGTTGAACAATGTGGCTGATGAGTTTCCAAAAACACCAGTAAACTTAACTTTATATACAATTGTGATGGGAATTTATCAAAATGACCAAGAAAAATTGTTATTTCTATAAATAACTATTCACTTCTCTATAGACAGTACCATATTCTCCAGAATTTTTGTCAACATTAGTTTTTACTTCACCAGTATAGAAATATAACATTTTCGTGAAAACTTTCAGATCCCTTGTAAACATTAAATATGGTAATTTTTCCATTTTAATACTGCTTCTATCTACTTCACATTAATATGAATAAATGTGAATTCTTTTGGAATGTATGGTTTTCTAAAAGTGAGTATTTTTCTACTTGGACCTTATGATATAATAAAAGATATCAGAGACAAAGACACACACATGCACACACACACACAAACTTGAAAGCGAATATATAATTCAAACCCAAAGGGATTAGTTATGAAAATAACAACTGAGTTAGATTTTATTAACAGGAAAGAAAACATTTTAAAAGTAGAGGCTCATTACTTTTTCAAACAACATTGTTCCTTAGGATATCCTGCTAAATTGTTATGTGTGATAAGATTGGATGGAAAAAAGCCTGTCTTACAGTGGCATCGATCTTAGTGATAGTCATTTATTGATAAGTGACTTAAAAAATGAGTAGAATCATGAGATGAAATGATGAGAAGAATGAAATATCATTTTTTCATACTTTTTATTGATTTTGGAGTTTTAAAATATTTTCTTCTCTTTTTTACTTTCTCTTTATATTGTCCTTTATGTTCTAATTGATGTTAATTGATTATGTGTTGTTATAATTGTCATAATTATATTTGTTTTAATTATTAAGATGTTAATCAGTAGCTTTTTCTGGTCAAAAGATGAAATCATTTGTTAGTTTATAATATGTGCTGTTCTGTTTTCCTTTAGAAAATCACTGTAGTTCCCTAGAACTAAATTAAAATACAAGAATACTTTAAAGTTAATAACCACTCTTTCTTAGGACTTTGAAAACAACAAGAACTCTTTAGAGAACTGGCATAACTACTGACCCCTACAGATGTGGAGTACTTAAAAAGATTATGCCCTCATTAATGCAGCTTTCAAAAGTGCTTACTTTATCCCTAGGAAGATGTACCCATCATTGCATCAGTCCTCAGTGTTGTGAGTGACTGTCTTATAAATTTTTCAGATTTTATCAGAATTTATCAAATTGTCTAATTTGATAAAATGAAGCAAGATAATTTGACTCCTTATAGAGTTTGTAAGCCTAAGTATAATCAATAGCTTTCTCTGAAATTTCACGTTTGTGTGACTCATTCTTTTTCAGATGTTATCTAGATATCCATAACTCTTTGGAATTTGTAATTAAGATATTGAAATTCAGACTCCAAATTGATGCATTATCACCCTCCAATCAATATAAGTGAAATTTCCACTTAACTAATTTTTATGATTTCTTATAAGGAGTAATAGAGAATGTGTAATTTTAGATTTGAGTGATACTAGAGTTTGTCTCATTCAACCTGCTAGTTTTTTTAAATTGAGGACATTGAAGCCTGAAGAAGCTGTCCCATGTCCAAAGTAGCTGTTACTAACTGAATACTGAATTATTTTCATTATACATCCCAATGTATTCAGAAAATAGTGTGCACAGTTTTAGTTATCTATAGCTGTGGAACAAATTGCACCAAAACTTAGTGGCTTAAACCATCATACATTTAAAATCTCATGATTTCTGTGAATCAAGAATCTGGGTACAACTTAACTGGATGCCTCTGGTTTAAGGTCTCAAGAGTTTGCAGTTATGCCGTCAGCGGGGCTGCAGCCTCATCTAAAGGATCGACTGGGCAAGGAGAATCTACTTTCAAGCCAACTCATGTGGTTTTTGGCAGCCCTCTGTCTCTTGTCCTGTGTCCCTGAGCAGGGCTGTCTCATGACATTACAGCTGGTTCCTCCATGGCAGAAAATATAAGGAAAGGGAGAGAGAGAGATGGAAACAGACTTTTTACAACTGAATCCTGGAGGTGACATCCCATCACATTTGCTTTATTCTGTTTGTTAGGTCTAACTCAGACTAAGGGGAAGGTTCTATATGGAATGTGAATAACAGCAGGGAGGAATCATCAGAGGCCATCCTGTAGGCTACTATATACCTGCCACCTGCTCAGAGAAAATACTTCCCAAGTACTTGTCAAGTAAATTAAAATACTTATTTATTAATTAAATCTTTATAGTAAAACATCTCAGGTAATGGAATTGGAATATGGACCCTTGGTTGAACAATAGTATTCTATGTATGTTATTCTTTCTGATTTTTTACCGTGATTATGAAAAAGTATGCCCTTGTACTTATGAAATATGCAGTGAAGTCTTAAAGATTAAAGAGGGAAGATGGTTCAGACATACATACACATGCACAGAGCAAGAGACGGAGAGAGACAGAGAAATAATTAAAGACCAAATATGGCAAAATGTAAACAATTGTTGAATTTGAGGAAGGAGTTAAATTCGTTTCCAAGGGTTGGTTTAATAAATTACCACAATAAAACAATAGAAATTCATTTTAAATGACCACAATAAAACAATAGAAATTTATTTTCTCACAGTTCTGGAGACCAGGGGTCTAAAATCAAGGTATCAGCATGATGAGCTCCCTCCAAGTGGCTAAAAAGGAGAATCTGTTCTTTACCTCTTCTAGCTTCTGGTGGTTGTCAGCATTCCTTGACTATGGCCCCAAAATTCCAATCTTTGTCTCCATCTCCACTTTGCCTCCTCCTCTTGTCTGTGGCCCTCTTCTGTCTCTCTCAAATTTCCCTCTGCCTTTCTCTTATAAGGACACTTTGTCATTGGATTTAGGGCCTATCCTACATCAGGATGATCTCATCTCAAGATTCTTAACTTAATCACACCTGTAAAAACCCTCTTTCCAAATAAGCTAGAATTACTGGGATCCAGGGATTGGGCATGGACTTATATTGGGGGCCGGGGGGCTACCATTCAATATACTACAGAAGTATATACGGATTCTTTGTTCAATTCTTGCAACTTCTCCATAAGTTTAAAATTATTTAAAAGCATAGTATCAAAGAACAAAAAACAAAGATTACATTGTCAAATGCCATAATAATTCAAAGAGAATAGCATCTGACAAGCTAACTTTCTTTTAAAGATAAAACTTAAAAAAATGTACAGATATATCAAACTGCAATAGGTGTTTTGTGAATTTGTGCATCATCATTCATTGTTTGAAGTCAGTGGAGATTATGTGATGTCAAAACACTCTTCCACGTTGTCTGGCTTCTCAAACTTTTGCTTTAATCTTCTTAAAACATTTAGGATATCAAAGGTCACTTTTATTTCAAAAGGTATAACTGTGTTCCCAATTTTACTATCTTTGTAGGAAGACTGAGACTTTCTATGATGTTAATTGCCACAAGATGACAACATTTTTTCAGACAGTAGGGTCTTGAAGCCCAAAGGAATATTTTTGTTTTGTTTGATCTTTGATTAATTTATTTGTCTTCTTTTCAAATATGTTTATTGATCTTAAGAATCACTCTTTTTTCATTTCTTTATAGCTGTCATTTTGCCCTAAATTTGATTGAGTTAAAGTGGCTTTATGCAGTATCTCAACCATATAAAATGATAAATAAATGAATCTAATCACATAATACCATACTACATGATAGTCTGTTCACACTTACCTGAAGCCATAAGGACCAAGATGAGCATTCCACTGAAGCAACTGCAGAAAAAAAAAAAAATGACATTCACACACCCCACATATACCTACACATAAACAAGGAACAATTTTAATCCTACATTGGGAAAAAATTGAAGTAGCTAACAGAATAATGATGGAAGACAAAATGTTTTACTAACTATAAGAATTAGCTACTTTACCATTGGAATCTGTCACTAGGGTCTAGAAGAGCTCTTAAGACTTGCAAATTGTATTTTTTAACATCACTTCTCCAGTTTCTAGTACATTGTTTAAGTAGATATTGGTAATATTAAGTAAATACATATATAAATCTATATATCATGAGTGATTAATGGATTAACTCACACAATAGCCAAACGTAGTCGAGCATAAATGTATTGAAGTTAAGTCAGATAGTCATGGGAATTATGGAACTTATAATCAAATGTGTGTGTGTGTGTATACATACATTTGATGCTTTTTGCTTGGACAACCTTTAAGAATTGTGGAGTCATAGACTCTAATGCTGAAAGCAAACTCAGGTGGTCGTCTGGTTCTATGCCTTTCTTCAAGAGACAAGCAATTATTATCCCCATGATCTATTAAGCCACATTTTCTTTAGCATGTGACAGCTAAGGTGATGCTGATCAAAAAATATAGCTCTTTATTCTTAAACAATTTCACATGCACATAGATGTTTAACAAGCACCTTTGCAGAGCTATTATGAGAAAGCGCTAGCAGCCTTGGTCTGGAGGAGTAATTTATGACAGCTAGGTAAATGGTATCCAAGATCACCTTGATCATATTAGCCACATAGTAGCCCTACCCCTGCACTGCGGGCTTTCTTTAACCCTGGATACAAGAGTGATTAAAAAAAAAAAAAAGAACACAATGAGTCCTACGCAGGCTGCTAGCTCTGTTTCTTCTTCTAGTACCTGCTGCCTCAGATCATCTGTCAGTAAGTTAACAGAGGAGGGAGTGGAAGGAGAAACTGCTAAGGAATGAGTGAGTGTGTATGAGAGCAGTGTAGTTAACAGAAGGCCTTGTGTCCGTCACTCTCCTCCCCAACCTTTCTTCCCTTTTGGTTCATTAACGAGAAATGTGGAAAGGTGAGGGAGACAAATTTAACTTGTCCTGACATTAGTCAGAGACAGAGAAGTGCGGCGACTTCCAGAATATTTCTGCCCCAGAGAGAGGTAATTGGAAAAGGTGTTGTGTGGTTAGGTGTTGTAATGAAAAATAAAGAAATGATTCAGGAGAACAGTGGAATCAAATTATAAGCATAAAGACAAGTGTGCTGAAGTTTTTAGCCACTTGCAAAATTAAGAGATATTATCAGGACTGTGCAAATATATTGCTCTGATTAATTTTCCTGGGGTGAAATATGAAAATATTTACAAAATTGAGAATCCTGCCCTGAATAAAATTTTCTCTGTGATATAATAGACTAAAATAAACCATAACAAGTATCTATCTATTTAAAAATGTTTAAATAATAAAGAACTGAATAAGAAGATTTTACCATGAGAGTAAAAAGAATTTGTATCTGGGCATTACTCTAAGTTGCTTACAATGTTGGAGAATGTTCAATAAACAAAGTAAAGGTTAATTTACCTTAGAGGGTTTTATATTTGATTTTTGAAATGTTGTTTTGAGAGTTGTATATTATTACCCTTTCTTTAGACCCCTTTTTCATGTTTAAAAAACTAGTTTTTCAATATGAGGTGAGAGGTATTCAGGGCCAAAAGAATTAGATCTTTAGTTTTCATGATATTGAACAATTCAATTATAATTGAGAAAGAATATATTTGATTCCAGTTTTTATTTTAGTCGTGGAATTAAAGGTTTTAATTGTATATTCACTGGTAGATTCCTTAAGAATATATTTGAACAAATCATTGATATATAGGAAGGGTTAATTGAGAAAGAGACACTAATATACATAGCATTTCTCCTATATGAAGCTCTAGAAATACCCTATTGTCAATCCAAACAGAACAAACTAAAATGAGATAATTGGGAAGGTACCCATAAAGTCAGCCTGAATATATTATCACAACTATATATGAGATAATATTTGTTTTAAAAAGATTCTATGGCACTGTAAACTCAGTCTCATTAGAGACTGCATTTAAGAGGCTTATAAAGTTACTCATTAATGTTATCTTGTTGTATCTCCACAGCTTTTTCATTAAAGAAAATTCAGCAGAAAGCCTTTTCTCCTGATAGCAGGAACCAATTTGCAATAAATGTTCTGGAAACCACTAGGGAAGCCATTACGGAGGTCTAATAAAAACAGACAAGCGTAACTTGTTCTATATTTTTGTTTCAATCACATACAGATGAGACCCCGCTTTCCACACCAACTGCGAGAGACAGCCTTGACAAACTTTCTCTAACTGGGCATGGGCAACCACTACCTCCAGGATTCCCATCTCCTTTTCTGTTTCCTGATGGATTGTCTTCCATAGAGACCCTTCTGACTAACATACAGGTAGGACTTTTTCACAGTCTGGGAGAAAGGAACGTAGAAGTCTCAGTTGTCTATTTTTCCCAAATTGATACTCTTCCAGCTTAATCCATTCTTGAGATTGAACCATGGTATTGAAATTTTTCTAGCAATTTAAGATTTTAAACTTACTACACAAATCAAATTGGTTAGAAATACTCAGATATGTATACTACACCTTAATGAAAACTTAGATGCAAATGACCTAGGCCTTTTAAAAATTATTCTGCCTAAATGCCTTCCTTATTGCCAATTAATGGGAGGAATCTAACTGTTTAAGTTTGTCTGATGTTCTAAATGACAGTATACCAGTGCTAATAAATATTTAGCTATTTTTAAACTGCTGGCCTTTCGGTGAGGAAATGATGTTTAGTCATTCAAATATGTCTAAAGTAAAAGAATCCAAAAAAATCCCTTCTTTCATAAATAAGTTTATTTCAGTTAATAGGGTTTCTTCAAAGAATAGACTTCAAAAAGCCATACAAAACTTTCCACGGATTTCCTATGTAGTCTTCAGGATGTATATTTTACGTACAGTACATTATGAATCAAAAATACTTACAGTTAGCAATAACATAGAGCATGGAGCCAAAATAATAGGAGTGTTTGGGATAAAAGAAAGCATAATTTTCTTGCCCACACATGAAGTGGTCATGTGGACCCCAGATGGAGATTTTTGCCATCTACTTCAACACACTTGGAATAGCTAGTATTAAGCATACACTTACAGATACTGTGCTGGTAATTTTTTTTTTTTTTTAATCTTTGCTCAAGCACTCGATCCTTAGTGATATTTTTCTGTACACATTTCCTACCATATTAAACTTTCTCCCAGTAGAAATGTAATTAATTTTATTTACCCCTCCAAGGACATAACAGAAGGCCTTTAATGTAACATATCTTCTCATCTATTAATATGGCATTTTTAATACTAACGTAATTAGAGTCTCCAGAACTGTATTCAACTTTAAGGTTTTATATCTCAGTAATTGAAATAAATCATCAGTCTAGCCTAAATGTAATCAAGGCTAAATAATTGATTATATTTTAGAATAAACATAAAACTTATTTTTTTCAAACTTTGGCCCATATTATTGTTTTCCAAGGTAGAGTTTTTAATGAATTTCTCCTTTGTTAAATTAAATGCTTGCAGAAAATATCCCTCAACATTTTAAAATGGACACTCTGAGAAGTAAGGGAACAATTTATTTTCTTATGTATATAACTCCATATGAAGCTAAGCATTTAACTTCAATTTCTCCATTTAGGTGTCTGTATCTTCACTAACTAAAACCTCTTTAACCAGGAAAGTGGTAATTTAATTTCAATTTCAGCAGAGAAAACATTTATGTGTAAACATTCACCAGTGTAGACCAGCTTGCTCATCTGAAGAGTGGGTTTACACAGGGACCTTTGCATTGTGTGTGAAAACCACATCACTAAGTCAAATTCTGTCAGTTTGGGAGTGTTTTTTCACCCACCCCTGGCCAGTAATACCCAGCCTGGAAATATCTGCATCACCTCAAATTGGAATTATTTCTTTAAAGAAAAAAAAAAAAAAACTTCAGTTTTAAAACGTACAAATTTTAGACAAATAATTTATTTTATTGAAAGTATCTCTAGATTTAATATACTCTCTAACGTTCCAACCAGCCTTGAGAGGGTATATTTTAGGAAGAGTTGATGATAGGATGATCATCAAGGCAAACTAAGTTATTTATTTCTAGTCCCAAATCATAGGAAACTGTGTCTGATAAAGTTAGAACACCTACAATAAGAATACTTCATTTAAAATAAATTATTCTTGTTCACTTCAGTCTTACATATATATAAGTATGTATTTAGATGTAGATATTATATATTTATATGTATGGATTTAATACCTATATACATGTATATGTGCATGCACATATGTGTACATAAGGTAAAATAAAGATGAAAAATCTTATTGAGTTCCATGCACAGTAATATAAACACACAATACATACATACATACATATATACATGTATATATATATATATATATATACACACACATTAGGCACACATACTGGATTTATGTTCAGTAATGGCTTCACGTTATTTTGCAAAAGGTCATGGATGCTAGCTCTTTTATTATTGCCACATATATTGAGTTATAGTAATATCCTAGGAATGGTATAGAATGTTTAAACAGTCATGACCCTGGCTTATGGGGCATACAGTATAAATGTGTTTGCTGCCCAAATTCTAATTTGGGTAATTACATTCTGTCTACCTCAATTTCCTCTGCAATTTCAATTATATATAATGGAGTTCTCTGTTTTCTGTTTCAAATGGTAACACTCTTTTGGCGTGGTAAGTTTAAAGCTCCATATTTCCTTTGAGGGTATTTTATCACAATGACAATGAAAAAGAATTGAGTTAAAAATGCTTATATTTTTTACATCATACAATTTCATGTTTGAAACTAAAGGTTTATTATGTATATTTGCTATTGTAATTAAACCCAAGACATTGGGTTATATTTAAATTTAGTGCACATAGACTCTATTTTTCCTTAAAAACTAATGACCAAACACCTCTTCAGAATAATTTAAGGAGTTATTGTTCTAATATTCAATAAGTTAATTTCATGATATTCTATAATTTTATAATTTTCAATTTTAAAATTTATAATGATTACTACAAATGTCCTTTCCATGACATGTTATCAGAATTGAATTTTCATAAATGTTATTTTTTAGTGCTTTAAAAGAGGCCCTGTGGAAAAATACTGTAGATTATTATTTTAAAATATATATGTACTATATATAGTATAGAAAATATATATTTTATATATATCAATAGTATAGAAAAATATATGTAGTATAGAAAATATATATATATATATATATATATATATTATATATGTTTAGGCACCAGGTTTTTGCTACTTCCTAGAACTATACTGTTCTTTCTTAAAATTTGAGTGTTTCAGAAATTAAAAGTAATAAAGGATAAAGATATCTTCAGTAAAAGACAGCAATTTCACTTTAGTGAGAGATATGGATTCATTCTAGATTTTGCTTTTTAGGATTTTTAAAAATGTATTTTATATGGAATTTTATTTTATTTTTTTCAATGTGGGTAGTCTTTCATTATGGCTTCCTTAATCAAACACATCTATGGAGAACTCCCTGTGAGATTATAGGTGAGGAAAGTAGAATTTTAGTGTCAATTTACTGGATGTGACACCTTCGATCATTGACTACCATTTGAACAAACTGAAAGGAGAATTTTACCTACTTACTCAATCTGAGCTTTCATGCTGTAAAGCATAACTGGGATCTATTTGTACGTAGGACCAGGAACAAATGATTTACACTGTTTATCCTATTTACAAGAATTATTTTAAATGACTTACAAATATTAAAATAAGAATAGGTAAATAAGTAAAAAGTAGAAAGGTAAAATAAGGTAGAAAATATAAAGTTTAGTTAGGGGTGAAGTTAGCACTAAAGATATATGCCATAAGGGGAGATAGGATAGGAGTTTGGGTCAGTATGGTTTGTCTATGTGGTGGTATTAAACAAACAAGGAAGACCTAAAAGGGATGTTAAAACCGCAATGAATGGCAGTCCCAGATTGGTTCACTATGGTCTAATAAATAAACATAATCCAACTGTGGTATTTAAGAAGTATTCGTTACTTCTATATTTAAGGGAAGACAGTGAAAAATAATTTGACCAAAATATTTTGATTATACATATTCCAGTCTTTACATTTCAATGTCATGACCAGTAATGTTATATTTTATACATTTCAAAGAAATTAGTCATTTTTCATTTGCATCATCAATACATATTTTTAATTATAACAGAGTCAGATAAGAGAATTAGAAGGAAACTTTTCAAAAAGGTAAGCAACAAAATAGGACACTGGCTTCAAAATATGGGTAGACTAGAATCAGATATATTGGTCTTACATTATATCTTTTTATCTTTAATCATAATAATATATTAATCTTCTCCCCTTTGTTCCCATTACCAACCTGTGAAAAGAGATCATATAAAAAAAACAGTAAAATATAGCTAGTATTTTAAACCCAGTTTACTATAATGAAGAGAGTAGCATTAGCCTCTTAAAAATCTGGACTCTATATTGTATTTACTAATTGATATTGTATACAACAACAATAATAATAACAAAAATAGTAAAAACTAATATTTACTGAGTAATCTTAATGAGTCCTTATACGGGAAAAATACTCCTGTATAAGTCTCCTCTACTCTACTCCAACACTACTTAACTTCTGACACTTCTGATCAAGAACTGTCTGGTAGTTTTTCCCACACCAAGCAATTCTGCAACCCCAGCTGGGTGCCCTACAATTTAACTCAATTCTGGCACTATCTACCTAGAGATAGCATCAGATCTCACAGGTTAAGAGTTCGGTCCCACAAGACTGCACTCCCTGCCCCCATTTCCATTGTCAATTGTAAGTCCAGGTTATAAGCTGTGCTTGTGACCAACCAGCTACAGATTGGAGGTTCCCACCACCCCCGCCACGAGTTCAATTAATTTGTTAGAGCAGCTCACAGAGCTTAGGAAGACGTTTTACTTACTAAATACCCAGTTTATTATGAAAGATGAGAAAACCAAGATCAAGAAGGAGCAGGTGACTTGTCTAGTATAACTCAAGAGCAGCCAGATAGAAGAGATGCATAGGGCAAGGTATGTGGGATGAGGCATAGAGCTTCTGTGCCCTCTGCACATGCCACCCAGCCAGTACCTCCACAGGCTGACCAATCCAGAAGCTCTTTGAACCTCACCCATCCTTTAGGGGCTTTCCAAAAGTCAACTTAGTAACAGAAACTCAGGTGTAGTTGCAAGGGGCTTATTATGAATAACAGACGACCCATTTCACCTCTGTGGTTCTTATCACTTAGGAAATTCTACCCATTGTAGGATCTCTAGACACCAATATCCAGTGTAGGATACCTAGAAGTGCTTTTGACGGAGAGTTCATTGTTAATCAACTTCGGAGAACAGTAACCATAGCATTAAACCAAGTATAGCTATATCTTTTGTCACAAGAGCTGCGAAAATGTGTTAGTTGATACTGTGCTATCATATTTTTTTTCTGTCTATAAAAGTTCCTGGTTTCAAGGCACACTATTCCTTCTCATCCTGGAAAGAAACAAAAGGAAAAAAAAAGAAAGTTAAATAAGCTGGGGAGTTCTGATCCAGGCTGAGTCAACTTACTATTTGGGGATCTTGGATAAGTCACCTGTTCCTTCTGGACCTTGGTTTTCTAATATTTAAAAGGTTTTAGTTAGAATAGGTGATGGCTAAAAAATCTCCTCCAACTAGGTTATTTATTCTCATTAGAAGCAGCAAATTATTGAGCACAAATCTTGGCACGTGAGTTTCAGTGACATTCATGGAACCTCACGTTTCATCTGATTCTGAAATAAATTTGTACAAAATACAAGTATGGATTAAGTAAGCTTTTCTTCCTCTAGGATCTAACTAGCAAATTAAGAAATGTTTCTTTCATATCAGTATATCTTAAAGTCCCCTTATACAAACAGATATTTGTACTTCCTAGGCTATAGAAATAGTTGAGATATTGCTAGATTAATCAGTGTCCTTAAAAATATATATATGTATATTATATATATAATAGACTCATTCTCTGAAAAATTATGGAAATAATTTAATTTACATGGTAGATCATTTCAGAAAACAAAAATGTTTGTGTATTATGCCAACCATTATGCCTGACTTATAGAAAAGAAATTTGAGGTCAAACAACCATTATCTTTAATAACTGCTGTGTCATAGAGTAAGCTGAAAATACATTTCTTCGCAACTGTCATGGTGCAACTTAAATATCATGAGAACTGAACTCCCCTTGGAAGCAAATTCACATTTTGAGCCCTGTGTATTTTACTGTCATCGTAGAATTTTGCTTGATACTGCACGACCACATGAGACCCAGCATTTAGTGTGACCTTTTGCATATGATCTACCTGGAAAATTTACAGAAGTTACACAAATCTGAAAGTACTATTATCGTTGATGGTTAAAATGGTGTCCCAGAGATTTGTAGATGTTGTGAACACTACTTGCTATTGCTTTTCCCAGCCCCCTGCTGCACTGAAATTTAATCGGTTTTCTGTATTTTTTGCAGCAGAGCTGTCACAGGCAATACCATATTTTTTGCATATGCATCAGTTTGACTCTAGTGCAGATTTTTGTTCACACTGGACTCCTGATGTGCACTGATTTGAAGTCTAAAAATGAAACTTAATTTTATACAGCTTATAAGTACTCCCTAGAGGGTATTGGATCCTAAAAGCTAATATTTTTCAGACATAATCAGCAGGAATAGGTAATATATTACCATTAGCGACATTAGCAGCAACAGTAACAAAAGGAAACAGTAAATATAAATGTTCTTAGCAACTTCATACTTTACAACAAATATTACTATAAAATTACACAAATTAGAGTTGCAGCTTAACATTATTCAACATGTTTATTCATAATGATTGTTTCATATTTAAAAAACGCCAAAATATTGTGTTTTGTCAGCCAAGGACAATAATAGTTTAATAGTAATTTATTTTAAACAGCTACTGATAATACAACCAATCAACACATTAAGTGGTGCCAACATTGGCATCTTGCTAAATAATCTCTAGACATTGCACAGAGAGTGCATCTTTCAAAGATAAGTCAACAAGAGCAATCGGAGCAGAAAATTAGAATTTGGTATCTTAGAATTAAAATACAGCAAAACTAAAGTTTTAATTGGGGTGATCTAAAAGGGCACTTGATGTAATGATCTCTTTTATTTGTTACTAATTGTTTGTTTCTGATGAAGAAGAAGCATACACAGGAATGTTACTGAATTAAGATGGCAGTTTTCTTAGCAGCTATGTTTTATTGCTAAAAACAAAGAGTAGGGAGGGATGAACTGCCACATAGAAATTCTCCGCTTTGTTTCATATCCCAAGAATTAATCCATAAAACTCAGGGTCAGTAACAACAAATATGAAATAATTTATATGAGCTTGAAAAGAGACTAAAAATGGCTTGTGACAATGCTACATCAGTGGGCTGAGATGAAGGTACATTCCTATTGCACTAACAAGTCAAGCTGGAGTTGAAATTCCTGTATCGAACTGCTTGTGGTGTCTCCTGCAAAGGGGTCACATTCTAGAATATATCTACAATTGGCACTAACTTCCATTTCACTTCTAATTTCAATTGAAAAATTCAGCCGCTGATGTTCACAAACCAAAGCAAAATGTCTTCTTCAAAACAGCGTTTTGTATTGCTGAGTTGATAAGGATGGAAATTTTAGCTCCAATTTTTGCTAATAAGTTTACTAATAATTTTCTAAAGCATCTTAGAAGAGAACACATGCAGAATGCTTTGTATATGTTTTACATATTCTCATAATCTCAGTTTCAAAAACCTCCGAATACTACTATTTTTTTTAAATAGCATACCGTCAAATTACATATATATGACTTTATGTTATATAAATAAATATAGTTTGCTTTTACCGTATGCTCTTGAATTATTATATATACTGTCAAATAGTCTCCTAAAAGTTACCCTCTGTTTATAGCCATTTTGATTGCCTTTTTAAAAATAATGCACTATTAAGCCACTAAGTTTTGGATCCCTTACACATATTATGTAGCTCAAGAAAAATATACCAGTATTATGATTTCTATTCATCAAAATTTTAAAAGCTACTCTATGGTAGGCACTCTCTGGGTTTTGGGGATGTAGTACCCAATGAGAGAAAATGTCCCTGCCTCAGAGAGCTTACATTTCAGTGGAGAAGATGCAACATAAAGCACTAAATGAATAAATATATGACAATATTACATAATAATGCTATGAAGAATTTTAAGGAGGGAATAAGCAGGTGAGTTTGGAGGGCTGTTCCAGATAGGGTGGGAAGAGAAGGCCTTTCTTGAGTGGTGACGGAACAACCGTGCAATGAATGAAGGATGAGCCATGCAAAACTCGGGAGGGAAAACATTCAGGAGGGGATCAGAAAGAGCCAAGTCCCTGGTGCAGAAACAAATCCGTGCCTTGAGAAACGAAAGGCCACTGGTGTCGCATATAATCTCAGTAGGGAGTGGTAGAGAATGAGCCCTGAGACATAGGTGGGTACTGCCAGCATCACGTGGGGTTATATAAACTATGTCAGATAATTACACGTGGAACAGCTCCAGTCTAATTTTCTCCACGGTATTTATTTCTTAGACACGCTTATGTGCTGCCCTCATATAGTTTTAAATCTAGATATTCTAATTAGAAGCAGTTGAACCTGCATGCCAAAAATATTTGTCTTCCTAAAATAGTTTAATTAAATTTAGATTATTTTTGCTTTAGTTATAGTATTTGTCCTAGTGAGTACAGAGTGACTGCACAACAGGAGTCAAAGAATTTGATAAGTGGGTTGTTCTCTTTTAAAATACTTTAAAGTAATGAATGAAATGTGCTTCATACCAAAATATAACAATTCTGAATACCTTCTTTGTACAGGGGCTCTTGAAAGTTGCCATAGATAATGCCAGAGCTCAAGAAAAACAGGTTCAACTTGAAAAAACAGAACTGAAGATGGATTTTTTAAGGGAAAGAGAATTAAGGGAAACACTTGAGAAGCAGTTGGCGATGGAACAAAAGAATAGAGGTATTTTCAAACTTCCAACTAAGTCTAAAACTTTATGTCAAATATTCAACATAACAATACTATGTTTCGTGATTTACTGTGAGACCGTAACTTTTTTCTTTTTACTTGTAGCTAAATTTTAGAGCAGGATTTGAATCCTGGGCTTACCGTGCTTCTTAATCTCCAAAGTACATTGTTTCTCTTCTGTTCATACCTCGAGGTGTTGAAATATATCAATTATATCATTAATCACATAATTTTTATTGCTTACAGCATTTAACAAATTCATAATTTTAAGATAAGAAGGTGCTCTGATAAGATGACAGCCATGAAGAAAAATTTTATATTCATTCACAATTGCCCTTTGAAAAACTTGAGTTAAAGTCATAAAGCTAAAATAGAAAATACTGATTATTCAAGCGAAGCAGATTTAGTAAGATATTTATCAACTGAAATGGGAGACTGATGAATATCTGAACAAATGACCAAAGTTGAGTGTTTGTATAATTTTCTTTCTGAATGCCTCATTTTCATCCAACAAGGTCAAATACACATCAGAGTAGAAACTGATATGAATTTTTATTGGGTAAAAATAATGATATTATCAATCTATGAACTGCTTCTTTTTACACACTTTACAGTGCATGTATAGATAATTTTGAAGGTCATTCATATTTGTGTGTTTATTTTATGTATGAAATCGAAGAGTATTTTCTTTACAACCACTTCCCCTTTGTCTCAGGTCTAAGGTTCTCCTCAGTATTCTAGAAGGGGGAGCTCCTTTTTTCTCATTTAATAAGTACCCATTATAAATACTCCACACTTTCTCCTTTGATATGTTTGCCATGATCATTTAAAAATCATTCTTTCTGTTTTGCTTTCAAAACTGGCAGGACTTCCTAAAATAGTTTGAATGGTTTTTCATTAGTTACTATGAAGCAACAGCTCGTGGGTTCCTGGGATGAGGCTGATTTGGGAAACTGTCACCCCAGGTGTATAGCACTGTTCTAAATAATGTGATTTCACATAGATTTAGATACTAGAGTAATCAAAACAAGATAAACATTGATAGCAGGATATGTTCTAAGTGAACATGGTTCATTCTGTGGAACCATCTTCCATGAGATAGCCATGTCTTGATTTTGTTCTCACTTGGAGAAGTGTTTTTTTTTTTTTTTTTTTAGGAGACTTAAAAGCAGACCCTGGAATTCCTGAAGTAACCTTTTGGTTACTTAAGAGACTTTCAGAATTTTGTTGGTTCACAACTGTTGGAGGATTTACATTCTGTTTTTATTAACAATGCATTTTATTTATTTATTTTTATATTCATTTTTGGCTGCGTTGGGTCTTCGCTTCTGTGCGAGGGCTTTCTCCAGTTGCGGCAAGTGGGGGCCGCTCTTCATCGCGGTGCGCGGGCCTCTTCACTATCGCGGCCTCCCCTGTTGCGGAGCACAGGCTCCAGACGCGCAGGCTCAGTAGTTGTGGCTCACGGGCCCAGTCGCTCCGCGGCATGTGGGATCCTCCCAGACCAGGGCTCGAACCCGTGTGCCCTGAATTAGCAGGCAGACTCTCAACCACTGCGCCACCAGGGAAGCCCCCTCATTCTGTTTTATTCCTTTAACCACTAGAGGTATAGGGCAAAATGTTTCACAGATCACATCATGCACCTCCCATTTAATTAATTATGAACAACAAATTAAGAGTAATAACTATCAGTAATTATTTATTATGAGTGTGTCTACTGAAGCAGCATATTACCCTGAAGAGAGAACATGGCAATCCCATTTGCTTCAGTCACACAGGAGGAAGCAGTGAGCGAGCGGTCTATGGCAGGGCACTGGATATTGAGCTTTCAGTGCCATGGGAGTACAGAATCCAAATAAATAATTCAGAAATTACTGTTTCTTTTCAAAGGGACTTATAAACAATCATCTTTGGAAAGGGAAAGAGTAGGCAAGTAATTTTGTTAAGATAAGCATATGATTTTCACACTATTAAAGGAAATTAGCATTTATTTGAAACCAGTTTTGTTTTTCTTATAAGACTGTACTCAATGTACATTTTGATAAAATACAGTTTCTGTTAATGTATAATACCAGCAACAATAAACTAGACAAGTTAATGGTCTGCCATCTTAATAATAATGATTATAAAAATGGGATTTGTGGAAATTAGAAATTGAAAGTAAAACTCTTACATGAACCATTATTACCTTATTTTATATTTTGAGTAAATACTGTGCTAAATAAAAAATGTTCTTTAATCTGTAGCAAGTAATCATATAATAAACTTGGAATGATTACTTCTTGTGACTAACTCTACCAGAAGGATTTTCTAATACTGATTCTGTCACATTCACATCCACAATGTTAATCAACTATCCAAGAACAAATTATTTCAAAGAAAGGACTTTTATGATTTCCATATGCTGATTGCTTACTTTATATATAGTATAAAAGTTAAAACAATGATCAATTATTGTATGTATGAAACTACAGTTAACACACATTTTGTGAGGAACATTTGTTATTATTTATTGATTACATGTTATATACAAATATTTAAATTGTCCAATAGGAGAAGAATTCATCATAGTTAACTTTTTGTATCATAAGCTACTTTTTTATATAAGTAGCAGTGAAGTTTTATACTCATCAGATTCCTGCAGGGTAAAAGTAAAACTTTCTTGAAATATGTTACAGTGCATATATATTTGCTATGAAGAAATTATTAATATCTCTAAGAAAATTGTAATAGCTTCATCCAAAAATATCTGCTTATATGTGTTAACAATAATTAAGATTATTTAACTCCTCATATACAATAATATTTGTTGCATTTTCTAAAATTTCAAGAAAGAGTTATTAAAAATTTTGCTGGTGCAACATTTTTGTAAAGCATTTATAGGGGAAATGCTCCATTTACTACTCAAAATTGATGCTTCATAAAGAGATAGCAGTCATAAAGTTTTGCACTATTCAGACTACTTTGTGTTAGTCTGATTCCAGGGCAGAGACTAAGCCACAAAATTTACTTAATCAGCCTTCCTTTATTAGTGAATATAAATATCTATTAAAATTAGTTTCCCATTAAATCTGCCTCCACATATGACAATGAGTCAATCTTGTAATAGTTCAAGGCTAAATAAAAATTGGCCTCCTTGGACATTTTACTGAGATTTATTTTAGGTAAAAGTGGGTTGCTGTTGTTGCTGTTTTTAAACTTCCTCTGCATAGACAGATGTAAGTCCAGCAAGGAAAAAAAAAAAAAAAAAAAGAAGAAGAACATTACATAAAACACAGACCATTTGTGGAAATTTGATCATTGCAAAATTTAAAAAAAAATAATAATGTACATATACTCTTTTCTAGCCATAGTTCAAAAGAGGCTAAAGAAGGAGAAGAAGGCAAAGAGAAAATTGCAGGAAGCACTTGAATTTGAGACAAAACGGCGTGAGCAAGCCGAACAAACACTAAAACAGGCAGCTTCAGCAGATAGTCTCAGGGTCTTAAATGGTAAGAGGATGCATCTTTATGCATGGCTAACTAACTTTCATTTTGAATACTCAAAAGGCAATTTTAGACATGTGTCTGTGGTTTTGTGTATTTCTATGGCTTGTGATTCATTAAGCTCTGCTTGGAAGCAGGGTGGGAAGAAGAGTCATATGTGTTGGGGGGAAATGTTTTATTTCATAGGTGCTTCCACAGTTTTGTTACTTCAGTATCTGAGACTTGGCATTGCTTCTCTATTTAACCAAATCTGTCTGTACTGAAACATAATAAAATATTAATCTGAGAAGTTCCCCACCCCCCATCTCATTTTATGAACAATTTTGCATTATTTATCCATTTAAATCTTCTGATAGTTCTCATGGTTATAGTCTTTGTTCAACCTTTAAAAGATGACAAAGATTTATGTAATTTTAATTCAGCACCAGAGTAACAGGTTGCTTTTTTTTAAAGGACAATGGGAATCAAATGAAATGTGTGTCACTCTTACCTTTCTGTGCTTTTAGACTCTCTGACCCCAGAGATAGAAGCTGACCGCAGTGGCGGCAGAACAGATGCCGAAAGGACAATACAAGGTAGGAATTTGCAAAAGGCTATAAATCTAGATCTTGCTCTATGAGTTTTTCCTCCGCTTTAGCCTGCTATTCAAGCATGTAGCCTACCATCTGGGCCACATCAAAACAAGTTCAAACAAGGTCAAGTTCATCTTGCTTGTTTATATGAGTGAATTCATTTTGTGCTGATAGACTTTCTTTAAATTAACAGGTCATTTCTGTTTATACAATGCAATTAAAAAAGAATAATTAATTTTAAACAATGTATGATTTAATCTTGAACACAGTAAATGTGTTTTATTGAATGCTTGAAGCCCAATCTAATACACGAAGGGTTTATAAGTTCTATTCTATATCAGTAAATTCATGAGTTAATCAACTCGGTAGCTCTTAAAATTTGAAATTGTCTTCTTTTTGTTCTTGTGACATTACATGCAAAATAGGCCAGTTGAAAGCTAACAATAAATAAGATTGTTTGGTCTTATGTGGATTTTCCAAATGTTCTGTGTGCCACTATATACATTTTAATAACAAAAATCTGCTGAGCGAAATCATATATAGAATACTAAAGAGAGTTTTATTAAACACTCAGAAGAGCAAAATATGTATATTGCCGAGACCACACTATTAAGAAAGAACAAAATCTGAAGGTAGCATTTATAGTCTAACATCTATTCTAGACAATAAACTCAATCTAACAACATGAATACTAAACAGTAAAAAGAGCATTAAATGAAGATGATTCTTCAAAGGGAAGCCTTAAATGATTAACTGCTAAAATCCTCCCAATTGCTTTTATTTTGCATTTTAAGCTCAATCATTTTGGGGATATTGTTTGACATTAATCGTGTTACTTAATCAGTTCCAAAAGTATCATTCTTGGTTTAGTGTAAAGGAAATATAATATTGCAAAGTATCATACATGCAATAAATAAAAATCGGAAACTTGAAACATTCCTGGAGAATGTTTTTTGCTTGTTGATTTTAACTGAGACCATGATAATTATTTTTTAAATCCTACAGCTTGAACCATATGTTATTATGAGACACCTTCTTGGATATACAAGATTAATGCACCTGTAGATGTAGAAAAGACTTCATTGTTTTAGAGCATTACGGATTTCAGTAAAATTATATATGTGTGTGCATCTAATATTATTAAAATCAAAAGATTTCTGTTGCATGTCTAAAGAATTGCACGCATATGTAAACAAATTACTAATAACAAAGCCAGTCTTCTTTATCAGGGACAATAGCCTCAATAAGGCCAATGTAAATAATCAGCCCTGATTTGTGTGTTTGAGCACTACTCAGGCACTAACTTAGCTAATGTCCAAAGTGGTCTAAGGAAGCACATAAGTCTCTAGGTAGATGTGATATATAAATTATCTGATATCCACAGAATTCTCAAGGTGGTCAGAACTCAAGCTAAGAAGAATTATGGACAATATATTCCTTCACACAAATGGGAGGTTTAAGAAAGGATTAGGCAATGATTAAATATTTTTGCATAGTTGACATAATATATAGTTCATGAGTTTGCTATCAGCAATATTTTGCCCATCAATAAGGCCATAATTATTTTTATTTGAATTTGTAAAACACATATATTCAAATATATTAATATATTTCAATATAGATAAGATCTTGCTATCTAGGTTGAAGTTCTGACAACTCTCAATTTCTATTACGATTTACTTAATACTCTAAAGAAATTTTTAATAATAAATTTCCTTCTTTTTGCCATCTGGAATGCAATCAGTTGTATAACAGAAAACCCACTCAAACAACTTAATAATTGAAAAGCACAATTAAACATTTGAACATTTGAAAAGAAACATTTGAACACAATTATACATAGTTACTTAAAGCAAATATAAAATTTATGGGGTTATTTATTGCATTGGTTTAATTGTAATATAAAACATTTTTTCACTTCATTCATTCATTCATTCATTCAGCTTGTCAATTAAAAAGATGGGTTCCTCAAGTCTAATGTGAATGATCAGCAATATTCTACCTTTTGTATACTTACACTTGGATTTAGTGATTTTCTTATACTGTTCATTGAACAGCTTTCTGTAAAACACGTAACTAATGTTAATGATTTTTATTAGATAATATGATTTTTTCCTCAAATGTAATCTAAAAAAGAAAACACTTTAGGTGAATCTGCATTTCTATGTGTTAATTGCTAAAAGTTATTTCACTAACACTTGAACGACCTAAGACTTTTGATATACAAAAGCAGAGATCATCTTTTGCTACTTGAACCTCAGTAAATAAGCTCATTTGGCCTTTTGAAACTTTTTTTAAACCTGGAAACTAAATTCATAAATTTGGAAGCTAACAAAAATAACAAAATTAATGATGAAGAGATGATATCGAAGAAAAAAACACTGTATTTTGTAAAATTCGGAGTCTAAGATCAAGAATGGGAAAGGCAAAGAAGAAAGAACTAGAACTCATTGCTGATTTGTGAAATGGTCTATGTCAGGCATTCTGGGAGCTATGAGCACGTGTTGCTTCACACTTCAAGAATGACACAAACACAGCTTTGTTCCCTTCACTTACTTTTTCTCAGTGTCCTCAAGCCCGGGCATTATTATAGTCTTTGTATTCTTTCTTGCTCCCAATCCAATCATAACTGAAATTATTCTCTATTCCAAAATAAACTCAACTTAATTAGGAAAAAAAAGGGAAACTCACATTTCTTTATACTTGTCATATGCTCCTTTATTTTTAACATTTTGGCAATAAATAAATGCCATGCTTGGCCCAAGAGTTAGTCACCTAGCAGTCAGGCACTTAAATACTACTCAGTGACCCCCAAATAAATGTTACCTCATCAGTGTTTATTTATTTTATTTATTTATTTTTTTAGGGGTAATTATTTTTTTTAACATTTTTATTGGAGTATAATTGCTTTACAATGGTGTGTTAGTTTCTGCCTTATAACAAAGTGAATCAGTTATTCATATACATATATCCCCACATGTCTTCCCTCTTGCATCTGCCTCCCTCCCACCCTCCCTATCCCACCCTTCTAGCAGGTCACAAAGCACCGAGCTGATCTCTCTGTGCTATGCGACTGCTTCCCACTAGCTATCTATTTTACATTTGGTAGTGTATGTATGTCAATATATACACTACCACTCTCTCACTTTGTCCCAGCTTACCCTTCCTCCTCCCCGTGTCCTCAAGTCCATTCTCTAGTAGGTCTGTGTCTTTATTCCCCTTGCCCCTGGGTTCTTCATGACCTTTTTTTTTTAGATTCCATATATATGTGTTAGCATATGGTATTTGTTTTTCTCTTTCTCACTTACTTCACTCTGTAAGACAGACTCTAGGTCCATCCACCTCACTACAAATAACTCAATTTCCTTTCTTTTTATGGCTGAGTAATATTCCAATGTCTATATGTGCCACATCTTCTTTATCCATTCATCTGTTGATGGACACTTAGGTTGCTTACATGTCCTGGCTATTGTAAATAGAGCTGCAATGAACATTGTGGTGGATGACTCTTTTTGAATGACGGTTTTCTCAGGGTATATGCCCAGTAGTGGGATTGCTGGGTCGTATGGTAGTTCTAATTTTAGTTTTTTAAGGAACCACCATACTGTTCTCCATAGTGGCTGTATCAATTTACATTCCCACCAACAGAGTATGAGGGTTCCCTTTTCTCCACAACCTCTCCAGCATTTATTGTTTGTAGATTTTTTGATGATGGCCATTCTGACCGGTGTGAGATGCTATTGCATCGTAGTTTTGATTTGCATTTCTCTAATGATTAATGATGTTGAGCATTCTTGCATGTGTTTGTCGGCAATCTGTATATCTTATGTGGAGAAATGTCTGTTTAGGTCTTATGCCCATTTTTGGATTGGGTTGTTTGTTTTTTTGATATTGTGCTGCATGAGCTGCTTGTGAATTTTGGAGATAAATCCTTTGTCACTTGCTTCATTTACACATATTTTCTCCCATTCTGAGGGCTGTCTTTTCATCTTGTTTATGGTTTCCTTTGCTGTGCAAAAGCTTTTAAATTTCATTAGATGCCATTTGTTTCTTTTTGGTTTTATTTCCATTTCTCTAGGAGGTGGGTCAAAAAGGATCTTGTGGTGATTTATGTCATAGAGTGTCCTGCCTATGTTTTCCTCTAAGAGTTTTATAGTGTCTGGCCTTACATTTAGGTCTTTAATCCATTTTGAGTTTATTTTTGTGTACGGTGTTAGGGAGTGATCTAATTTCATTCTTTTACATGTAGCTGTCCAGTTTTCCCAGCACCACTTATTGAAGAGGCTGTCTTTTCTCCACTGTATATGCTTGCCTCCTTTGTCAAAAATAAGATGACCATATATGCGTGGGTTTATCTCTGGGCTTTTATCCTGTTCCATTGATCTATATGTCTGTTTTTGTGCCAGTACCATACTGTCTTGATTATCATAGCTTTGTAGTATAGTCTGAAGTCTGGGAGCCTGATTCCTCCAGCTCCGTTTTTCTTTCTCAAGATTGCTTTGGCTATTCGGGGTCTTTTGTGTTTCCATACAAATTGTGAAATTTTTTGTTCTAGTTCTGTGAAAAATGCCAGTGGTAGTTTCATAGGGATTGCATTGAATCTGTAGATTCTTTGGGTAGCATAGTCATTTTCACAATGTTGATTCTTCCAATCCAAGAACATGGTATATCTCTCCATCTATTTATATCATCTTTAATTTCTTTCATCAGTGTCTTATAATTTTCTGCATACAGGTCTTTTGTCTCCTTAGGTAGGTTTATTCCTAGATATTTTATTCTTTTTGCTGCAATGGTAAATGGGAGTGTTTTCTTAATTTCACTTTCAGATGTTTCATCATTAGTGTTTAGGAATGCAAGAGATTTCTGTGCATTAATTTTGTATCCTGCTACTTTACCAAATTCATTGATTAGCTCTAGCAGTTTTCTGGTAGCACCTTTAGGATTCTCTATGTATAGTATCATCATGTCATCTGCAAACAGTGACAGCTTCACTTCTTCTTTTCCGATTTGGATACCTTTTCTTTCTTTTCCTTCTCTGATTGCTGTGGCTAATGCTTCCAAAACTATGTGGAATAATAGTGGTGAGAGTGGGCAACCTTGTCTTGTTCCTGATCTTAGTGGAAGTGGTTTCAGTTTTTCACCTTTGAGGACGATGTTGGCTGTGGGTTTGTCATATATGGCCTTTATTATGTTGAGGAAAGTTCCCTCTATGCCTACTTTCTCGAGGGTTTTTATCATAAATGGGTGTTGAATTTTGTCAAAAGCTTTCTCTGCATCTATTGACATGATCATCTGATTTTTCTCCTTCAATTTGTTAATATGGTGTATCACATTGATTGATTTGTGCATACTGAAGAATCCTTGCATTCCTGGGATAAACCCCACTTGATCATGGTGTGTGATCCTTTTAATGTGCTGTTGGATTCTGTTTGCTAATATTTTGTTGAGAATTTTTGCATCTATGTTCATCAGTGATATTGGTCTGTAGTTTTCTTTTTTTGTGACATCATTGTCTGGTTTTGGTATCAGGGTGATGGTGCCCTCGTAGAATGAGTTTGGGAGTGTTCCTCCCTCTGCTGTATTTTGGAAGAGTTTGAGAAGGATAGATGTTAGCTCTTCTCTAAATGTTTGATAGAATTCACCTGTGAAACCATCTGGTCCTGGGCTTTTGTTTGTTGAAAGATTTTTAATCACAGTTTCAATTTCAGTGCTTGTGATTGGTCTGTTCATATTTTCTATTTCTTCTGGGTTCAGTCTCGGAAGGTTGTGCTTTTCTAAGAATGTGTCCAATTCTTCCAGGTTGTCCATTTTATTGGCATAGAGTTGCTTGTAGTAATCTCTCGTGGTCCTTTGTATTTCTGCAGTGTCAGTGGTTACTTCTCCTTTTTCGTTTCTAATTTTATTGATTCGAGTCTTCTCCCATTTTTTCTTGATGAGTCTGGCTAATGGTTTATCAATTTTGTTTATCTTCTCAAAGAACCAGCTTTTAGTTTTCTTTATCTTTGCTATTGTTTCCTTCATTTCTTTTTCATTTATTTCTGATCTGATCTTTATGATTACTTTCCTTCTGCTAACTTTGGGTTTTTTTTGTTCTTCTTTCTCTAATTGCTTTAGGTATAAGGTTAGGTTGTTTATTTGAGATGTTTCTTGTTTCTTAAGTTAGGATTGTATTGCTGTAAACTTCCCTCATAGAACTGCTTTTGCTGCATCCTATAAGTTTTGGGTCGTCGTGTTTTCATTGTCATTTGTTTCTAAGTATTTTTTGATTTCCTCTTTGTTTTCTTCAGTGATCTCTTGGTTATTTAGTAGTGTATTGTTTAGCCTCCATGTGTTTGTATTTTTTACACATTTTTTCCTGTAATTGATATCTGGTCTCATAGTGTTGTGCTCAGAAAAGATACTTGATATGATTTCAATTTTCTTAAATTTACCAAGGCTTGATTTGTGACCCAATATATGATCTATCCTGGAGAATATTCCATGAGCCCTTGAGAAGAATGTGTATTCTGTTGTTTTGGAGTGGAATGTCCTATAAATACCATTTATGTCCATCTTGTTTAATGTATCATTTAAAGCTTGTGTTTCCTTATTTATTTACGTTTTGCATGATCTTTCCATTGGTGAAAGTTGGGTGTTAAAGTCCTCTACTATGACTGTGTTACTGTCGATTTCCCCTTTTATGGCTGTTAGCATTTGCCTATGTATTGAGGTGTTCCTATGTTGGGTGCATAAATATTTACAATTGTTATATCTTCTTCTTGGATTGATCCCTTGATCATTATGTAGTGTCCTTCTTTGTCTCTTGTAATAGTCTTTGTTTTAAAGTCTATTTTGTCTGATATGAGAATTGCTACTCCAGCTTTCTTTTGATTTCCATTTACATGGAATATCTTTTTCCATCCCCTCACTTTCAGTCTGTATGTGTCCCTAGGTGTGAAGTGGGTCTCTTGTAGACAGCATATATACGGGTCATGTTTTTGTATCCATTCAGCCAGTCTATTTCTTTTGGTTGGAGCATTTAATCCATTTACATTTAAGGTAATTATCGATATGTATGTTCCTATTACCATTTTCTTAATTGTTTTGGGTTTGTTATTGTAGGTCTTTTCCTTCTCTTGTGTTTCCTACCTAGAGAAGTTCCTTTAGCATTTGTTGTAAAGCTGGTTTGGTGGTGCTGAATTCCTTTAGCTTTTGCTTGTCTGTAAAGTTTTTAATTTCTCTGTCGAATCTGAATGAGATCCTTGCTGGGTAGAGTAATCTTGGTTGTAGGTTTTTCCCTTTCATCACTTTAAATATGTCCTGCCCCTCCCTTCTGGCTTGCAGAGTTTCAGCTGTAAGATCAGCTGTTAACCTTATGGGGATTCCCTTGTATGTTATTTGTTGTTTTTCCCTTGCTGCTTTTAAGATTTTTTCTCTGTATTTAATTTTTGATAGTTTGCTTAATATGTGTCTTGACATGTTTCTCCTTGGATTTATCCTATATGGGACTCTCTGTGCTTCCTGGACTTGATTATCTATTTCCTTTCCCATATTAGGGAAGTTTTCAACTATAATCTCTTCGAATATTTTCTCAGTCCCTTTCTTTTTCTCTTCTTCTTCTAGGACCCCTATAATTCAAATGTTGTTGCATTTAATATTGTCCCAGAGGTCTCTGAGAGTGTCCTCAATTCTTTTTGTTCTTTTTTCTTTATTCTGCTCTGCAGTAGCTATTTCCACTATTTTATCTTCCAGGTCACTTATCCATTCTTCTGCCTCAGTTATTCTGCTATTGATCTCTTCTAGAGAATTTTTAATTTCATTTATTGTGTTGTTCATCACTGTTTCTTTGCTCTTTAGTTCTTCTACGTCCTTGTTAAACGTGTCTTGTATTTTCTCCATTCTATTTCCATGATGTTGGATCATCTTTACTATCATTATTCTGAATTCTTTTTCAGGTAGACTGCCTATTTCCTCTTCATTTGTTAGGTCTGGTGGGTTTTTACCTTACGCCTTCATCTGCTGTGTTTTTCTTTGTCTTCTCATTTTGCTTAACTTATTGTGTTTGGGGTCTCCTTTTCGCAGGCTGCAGGTTCGTAGTTCGTGTTGCTTTTGGTGTCTGCCCCTAGGGGGTAAGGTTGGTTCAGTGGGTTGTGTAGGCTTCCTGGTGGAGGGGACTAGTGCCTGTGTTCTGGTGGATGAGGCTGGATCTTGTCTTTCTGGTGGGCAGGTCCACGTCTGGTGGTGTGTTTTGGGGTGTCTGTGACCTTATTAGGATTTTAGGCAGCCTGTGTGCCAATGGATGGGGTTGTGTCCCTGTCTTGCTAGTTGTTTGGCATAGGGTGTCCAGCACTGTAGCTTGCTGTTCGTTGAGTGGAGCTGGGTCTTGGCATTGAGATGGAGATCTCTGGGAGATTTTCACCATTTGATATTATGTGGAGCTGGGAGGTCTCTGGTGGACCAGTGTCCTGAACTAGGCTCTCCCACCTCAGTGGCACAGCCCTGACACCTGGCTGGAGCACCAAGAGCCTGTCCTCCACATGGCTCAGAATAAAAGGTAGAAAAAAAGAAAGAAAGAAGGAAAAGATAAAATAAAATAAAATAAATTATAAAAGTTATTAAGATAAAAAACAAAAAATAATTATTAAAAAAATTTTTTTAAGTAATTAAAAAAAAAGAAAGAAAGAAGAGAACAACCAAACCCAAAAACAAATCCACCAATGATAACAAGCACTGAAAACTATACTAAAACAAAAACAAAACAAAAACAAAAAAACCCCCGACAGACAGTACCCTAGGACAAATGCCAAAAACAAAACTATACAGACAAAATCACACACAGAAGCATACGCATACACACTCACAGAAAGAGAAAACGGGAAAAAAATATATATATCGTTGCTCCCAAAGTCCACCTCCTCAATTTGGGATGATTCGTTGTCTCTTCAGGTATTCCACAGATGCAGGGTACATCAAGTTGATTGTGGAGCTTTAATCCGCTGCTTCTGAGGCTGCTGGGAGAAATTTCCCTTTCTCTTCTTTGTTTGCACAGCTCCCAGGGTTCAGCTTTGGATTTGGACCCACCTCTGTGTGTAGGTCGCCTGATGGCGTCTGTTCTTCGCTCACACAGGCCGGGGTTAAAGGAGCAGCTGCTTCGGTGGCTCTGGCTCACTCAGGCCGGGGGGAGGGAGGGGTACGAATGTGGGGTGAGCCTGCGGCAGCAGAGGCCAGCATGACGTTGCACCAGCCTGAGGTGCGCCGTGCGTTCTCCCAGGGAAGTTGTTCCTGGATCACGGGACCCTGGCAGTGGCTGGCTGCACAGGCTACCGGGAGGGGTGGTGTGGAGAGTGACCTGTGCTTGCACACAGGTTTCTTGGTGGCGGCAGCAGCAGCCTTAGCGTCTCATGCCCTTCTCTGGGGTCTGCACTGATAGCCGTGGCTTGTGCCCGTCTCTGGAGCTCGTTTAGGCTGTGCTCTTAATCCCCTCTCCTCACGCACCAGGAAACAAAGAGGCAAGAAAAAGTCTCTTGCCTCTTCGGCAGCTGCAGACTTTTTCCCGGACTCCCTCCCGGCTAGCACCGAAGCTCGAGCCTCAGCTCCCAGCCCCCGCCCGCCCCAGCAGGTGAGCAGACAAGCCTCTCGGGCTGGTGAGTGCTGGTTGGCACTGATCATCTGTGCGGTAATCTCTCCGCTTTGCCCTCTGCACTCCTCTTGCTGTGCTCTCCTCCGCGGCTCCGAAGCTCCCCCCCTCCGCCAACCGCAGTCTCCACCCGCGAAGGGGCTTCCTAGTGTGTGGAAACCTTTCCTCCTTCACAGCTCCCTCCCACTGGTGCAGGTCCCATCCCTATTCTTTTGTCTCTGTTTTTTGTTTTTTCTTTTGCCCTACCCAGGTACGTAGGGAGTTTCTTGCCTTTGGGAATGCCTGAGGTCTTCTGCCAGCGTTCAGTAGGTGTTCTGTAGGAGTTGTTCCACATGTAGATGTATTTCTGATGTATTTGTGGGGAGGAGGGTGATCTCCACGTCTTACTCTTCCGTCGTCTTCCTCATCAGTATTTAGTAGCATCATTTCTGTAAAACTGTAGAGGTGAGGAAGAGGAAAACAGAAAACGGTTTAGGAAATGTTTCTGAGAAAAGAGGCCCTATGTAATTGACTTACTTACCTTGATAAGTAAGGTAAATCAGCTCATACTACACAGGAATAAAGTTTTCATTGCTGATATTTCTAGTAACTAACTCAAAATTCATGAATGTGGTGATTTTATGAATTTAAAATTTTTAAAAATTTAAAAACAACTTGTTTCAGGAGATGGATTTTATGGTAATTAACTCTCTCTGCCTGAGTCTTACAGAGGTATATGTCATGATTTGTTATGAAGTTTAAAAATTTATCTTACTTTAAAGCTCTTTGTAAGATATTTTGAATATATATATATACAGTAGACAGAATTCATATAAATACTTATTTAACTATTATTTGGACTAGTTAATAAATATCCTCCAAAACCTGAGACGCCACACATATAAATGCACATCCGCACAAATGTATGCAGCCAAATCTATAACATTATGCGTTTTTTCAACTAAATCCTCATCTCTTCTTCTAGAATTTTTTTCTCACTCCATAGGCAATAGCATTCACTTAAATGATTCATTTAACATATATTTTAACAATTAAAAAAAATATCTCTCCAGCCAATCCAGACATCTCTTAAGAGTTCCAAATAATATCACATTTGTATTTGGCTGTCTCACAGGGACCTCAAAATCCAGGGAACAAAACCTAAAGGATTCTTCACTCCTCCCTCCTGCAAACCTGTCTTTCTTCATGTTCCTTCTCTATGGTTCCCACAGCTATCCAATCCAATATCCTCCTTAAATACAGTGAGGGAAGTGAAGCTTGACATTTCCCTCCCTTGCCTTCTACACACAATCGCAACTTTTGCCCTTCACTCTCTGTTCTTCTGTCATACTGGATTTTTTTTTTTTTTCCATAAAGCCTCACATCTTTCTCCGCCTACCAACTACATTTCCCCCTCTTTCCTGCCTTTACTTACCCATCCTTTAAGTCTCATCTTAGAAGTCACAACCTCCAGGAATGCTTTCCAGACTCCATACCTACCCCTGAAGCTTCTCCCTGCTCCATGGGTCTAGTTCCTCCACTTAGAGGTTCTTATCATACCTTTCTCTTCTCCACAATAACAGCTGTTCATCGGTAGTTCCTTTTTTAATGTCTTCTTCCTCCTTTCTCTGGATGGTAGCCAGGCAGGGAATGAACCAGGCCTGTTCTGTTCACCACTGTGCTCCTTGTGTCTATATGCTTGACACTTACATACTAATATGTCAAGTGTTTGTGTCACATTTATGGTGCCCAAATGTTTGACACATTGTGATGCTTGCTATATATTCCCCGAAGGAATTAGGACTTTTGTTAGATCTTGAGGACAGATGTTAAGGATCCCTATTGTCCTGACATTTTTCAGACATTGGTTGGAGATACTGATGGGAGGAAACAAAGGATAATATGATTCCTCCTAGGAAAGTCAGAATTAGAAATTCTGGCAGAATTTTTATATCTAAGAGCTGAATTAACAGAATGTGTTTTTTCTTCCTGTGTGCATTTCTAATGTTACATTCTTCTTACACATTTGACCCAAGATTTGGATTCTGTGGATATTCAGTTACATCCATTTAAAATTTATATTTAACTTAATATACCATAATTACATTTCTTAAATAACACTTTCTTCTTTGGTTTAATAAACATTAACCTCATGCTTCTTTTCTGATTTGTTTCCTATAATTTCAATGGTTTAATCTCTGTATATTGTTTAAGTGTTCAATATATAGATATGAACTATAACATGGGAGAATCTTGAATTAGTACTGTTTTACCTATGTCTTTTATAAATTTTCAAAAAGTCTAAAAAGTTCACTTGCAAAATAACAGCTTTCTGCTTTTTCCTTCTAAGTAAAAACCCATCCTCTTAAACCAAAAAGTAATTGTTGAAATCAGTGGGAATGTGGACCACAGTTCCTCTGACGTCTTAGGATATCTGCAAGTTATGCTTGCAAAATCTTGACTCCACTTGAAAGTATATCTCTTTTATTTACATCCAATGTCCATAATCAAAACTGTTTGGCTTTTTATTCTATTTTTGACTGATCTCAGATCATAGAAAACCAGATGTTCTTCCAATCAAAGGACATAAAAGACTTGCCTTCAAATTAACAATCTTTTTGTTCCAATTTAAACATATCTTCTTTCTGTTTCCTAGATATTTGAAGATACATGCTAAATTTGAAAATTATTCATTTATTCAACAAATGTTTATTGAACACTGATGAAATGCCAAGCACACTTATATGATGTTACTGCCTTAGCACTGGGAAGGGGCTTTAAAGATAAATTAAATCTCTTCATTTTGCCAGAGGAAACTGAGGTTTAGTAAGGGTACATGACTTGATAAAGGTTACACCATGAGTTAATTGGAGATGGGAATACAACATGTCCAACTGCTTTTCACATCCCCTATTTTCTTCCCGATTGTTTTTAGATTAGGATTGTTAAAATATTGTTCTTTTAAACTATGTTATTATTATTATTTTTTGTTTAGTAACTTATAGATCCAAAACATTATAATGCAGGTCAAGTTTATGAGTGAAGTTTGTATCTTTTATCAAGCTATTTCTATTGAGTCAAATGTTCCAGCACATATTGAGTGTCCTAGTAATACATTTTCTTTTATTTATACTTAGTGATATTACACAGTAAGTGGAGTATTTGCTTATTAAAATAGTAAGGTGGATTAGGAGCTCATATTTATTGAGCTTTTCCTGTATATTCTAATTTAAATGTAAGATAACGAACATGCAGAATGGCTAATTAACATTCTCACATTTGCACTGTGAGTTAGTGGGGTTGCTAACATTTAAATTCAGACTTATGACCCCAGAGTCTTTGTTCTTTCCTCCATGCTTTGCTGTCTGGATTTACGCGTCTCTCTTCTAGGATAGCTACTTGAAGCCCCGTAAGTCATTGTGGATAGTTAGAACATTGCCTGTTAATGACTTCAAAAATTCAAACAGTCTACTGATAGCAGCTAGGGAATGATGTGTAGTTGGAAAAAAAATGTTTCTTTTCCAGCTTTTTACTTTTTAATCAGTCATTTATGCCTATACCATGTTTACAGACACTTCCAGACACGCTAGGGAAAACCTCATTCTAAATGAAGAAAGTGGCAATAAAAGAAATTAAGAGATTAATTATATTTAGATAAAAGATTTACCTACAACTTAGCATGCAATGAACTTAGGACAAATTAAAATCAGACACAAATCCAATTTTGATTCAGTATAAGACATTTGAAGAACATTTTCATTTCTCCAACAGTATGTGGTTTAACAAGTTGCTAAATGGTATCCCAAGACTTCTACACTGTGAAGGTCCTATGCTGAACCTTACCACTTTAAAGATCTATATGAAAGTAAGGTTTAAATTTGATTTCACATAATTGTCTTATGCATATTTCTATTTCTAATCCTTAAAAAAGACCCATAAGTTTAATGTGGGCTTGGAGGTTCTCTAGATACCTCTACAGAATCTACCAGTTAAGAAATGCTAGGAGTCAGGTCTAGAGTCAAATCTTTGCTCCACTATTTTTTTTTTTTTTCCTATAGTAATTGCTTAACCTCAGAGCCTTACTGTGAGGATTAAATAAAATAAGCCATGTAAAGCACTTAGCATATGTTGAGCAATAGTATGTACACAGTTAAGTTTTAACTGTTAATATTAAATTTTATTACTACAAGTTAACATATTTATAGTGCCTAGCAACTGGTAAACACTGAAGCTATTATCACTCTAACATATAATTTACTTTTCTTTTTTTAGAAAATTGGTCTTTATTTATAACATAATGTTGATTTAGTCCCACAGTAAAGTGTTGGCAGAAATTTACAAGAAATTTTTTGTTACCTGACCCTAATTTTCTATGTATAAAATGTCTTTATTTAGCTTAAAAGAGGGAGGCTTTCATTTTAAAAAGAGGGAAGGTTTGCTTAAAACTGGTTTCTGGGCTGCCTGAAGTGCATACTGACTATTGTTTATTCATTTGGAAAGTGTAATCACCTTAGGGATTGCCTCAAACTATTTTTCTTGATCTTAAAAAATAAATAGTAGAATTATATTACTATGAACAACAAAAATAAATAAATAATAAATTTACTTCTAGTCCCTTGGCACTGGTTTCTGTTGTTTGGCAGCATTTCAATGCAGCTAATCAATCTAAACAACATTGATTAAGTTGAACAAAAGATGATATTGATTGCAGGCAGTAACCAATAAACAGGCTAATGTTCCATAGTTATCGTAGGTCATTGTTTACTCATTTAACTAGACAATAGGAGTTATTATTATTAAATAGAAAGTCTCAGTGATACTCATGAGTTGTAATATTTTATAAAATTTTAGAATAATATTTTCTTATAATTTCAGTATAAGCATGTTTATTCTTTTAAGACATATATAAAAAAGTAAATCTTGTTTTTGAATGTAAGCAGATATGCTTAAACTCCAAATGCTGAAGGTCTCTTATAGGTCTGTTGGAAATGTCTTATGTAATTTCAACTAATTATACCTGAAATCAGACATGGTGAGAAGTACAAAGTTGCTCAAAATAGTATTAAATTGTAATTCATTAGAATTATGCTTACATAAAATTATTTTCAATGTGTTATTTCCATAGAGCTAATTTTCTAAACTCCTGGTTCTTACAAAAAAAACAAATATTGTCATTTTTATATGTTTGTGTTGAGTTGTGACATAAAATGAGGTTTTTGTGGTGTAATTTTAATTTTTATTCCATTGCCCAAATATTAGGCAGAGTAAAGTAAGGCCAAATGATTGGGCATAGTATCATATTTCCTAGTAAAAGTAATATAATAGGTGGTAGGTACTATGAGATTTTAGGGAATGTAGGGAATATCAGGAAGAATGAATTGGAATTGGAGGTTTAGAGAGGGGAAATGGACATTGTACAACTAAATTGCTTTTAAGGATTGAAATAGAGCAGTTATTAATGGAAAATATAATAATATTTTGTTAGCATAGATAAAATTGAAAAATTGAATTAAATTGGCTTGTTCATGAACATGTTTTTGTCTTGGCTTGAATACTGTCTGAAGACCATAATCAAAGAATATTGATAAATGGAAATTGGGACAGATATTAGCAGGGGGGCCTAAAGATCAATGCTAGATCCATGTTGATTTAACATCGTAATTAGTGATATGGAAGAGTGGTTAAACAGTGTGTCAATGAAAGTCACAGATGATCTTAATTTAGAAGGTGTAACATACATCTGTGTGGGCAGTGTAAATATGCAAAAGAAATCTAGGGAATTTAGAATTTCAGGATGAATGGAATGAGATTATCCTTGTAAGAAAGAAAATTTAATTTTAAGATCTATTTTTAGAAAATGTTAAAGAGCTCAACAAATATCAATGAGAATGTATGTCCACTTGTAACTTTTCACTGGACCATACTAACAGTGACTGGCTGCAGCACTACAGAAGTGTCAGAGAATAGGTAGGAAAATAGCCTCTGTCATTTGAATTTTATATGTATATTTATCAATGATACTTTTATTATTATGACTAGACAGTTTAGGACATTGTTTTTCATTATGGTCAAGAAATTAATTTATTAGTTTTTAGACAATATATTATCACCTTATCACCTTCAGATTTAAGGAAAATTTATTTAAAATAAGTTTTTGCTTTGAGTATTTTTCTCCCTTATGATCAAGGGAAAAATTTGATGCCCTTTGTATCCAATTAACTTGCTCACTGGAGATCGTAATAGTAGAAAATGTATATAAAGTCTACCGAAGCTGAAGACAGTTACCATTTAGTGATGGAGATTTGTGGTTCATATTCACGAAATCTGTTTTCTCTTTTTATATTCACCCTTAGGAAGTAAAAATACCCTGGCCATCTGTACATGTTTTCTTTTATTTTCTGAGAAATGTTATTGATACTTTAAGAGTTATAAAAGTGATCTGAAAATATTTAAATTACAGAAAAAGAACCCTCATTTTAAAGTCTATTCACTAAACTACAGAATTTGTATGAACAACATTTTAAGAATTGGTATGTAAAAACATGATGATGGAAAGTATGTGATCAATTTATATCATGTATATGTCTAGACTTTTGAGATATATTATCCCCTTTGCTGTAAATTCCCCTTTAGAAAAAAATGAAACATCATCATTTAGACTATAAATGTAAAAATGCTTATGGTGCATTATTCTACCTCCCATGGTTAGGGACAGAATGCAGACATGCCACAATAATGTTTTTTATTTCTACTGTTCGAACCATATTAATGAGAACATCATTTTGGAGAACTAATTATTTCTATTTGTCTTGTGTCACACTTTCTAATTCCCCTATATTAGCACAGCCAAAGCAAATTAATTGCTTTTCCAGCAGTTGAAACTTGTCCAAGAATGAGCTCACATTCCCTTCCAGTTTCCCTGTTTCTGGGAGTGCATTGTGTCAGAAATTTCTCTTGATACTTAACATAGTCTAGAGAATATCTTTACAGATTTCTGTTCGCTCACTGGATGAAATTTATAAGTTTAAGTGACCCGCCAGGAAAGATAAAGTTCTTAGCTGCAAGATTATACATCAAAACAGTTAAAGTGAAATTAAAATTAAATGAATGAATCTCACTGAAGCAAAAAAAGCAGTAATTAATGGTTCCCTTAATTGTCTTCATAAAATATTTGCATGGGTCTAATTTGCATAATTTGCAAGTATTAATTAATCTTTCAAAGGAATTTTGTGCTGAGAGAAGCCAAAAAATCTCTTTGTTTTATTTAACATCTAATGAAATATTTATCTTCTTTAATGAACTTCTCATCTTCATTAAAATAAAAATTGCACAAGTTTGTATGTTTTAAATGTTTTTATAATTGAAGTATTCACAAAACCTCTTTAGACTTACAACAGCTGAAAAACAAACAAGCACATTATTTAGCATTCAGTATCATTTTACAACAGCAACACTTTAAAAAAAAGTCCAATTTCACTTTCTCAAAGGTGGCAAGGCAGTCGGTAAATGAATAAATGAATATAACTGTTTAGTTTTACAAGTAAGATTTACAAAGACCTGATCATTTCTTTCAATGGTAATGATATTTTTATGGCTGAAATAGTGGGCAACTGGAGTATATATATATATATATATATATATATATATATATATATATATGAAAAATCAGTATGTTTAATTGTTTGGGAAATGGTTCATTGGTTGAAAATATTTTAGCTGTTTCAAAGAAATTAGTCCATTAAAATCCACTTGCTGTTTTTAATAACTGCTGGATTGACAGTATGTCCTGGAAGAAGCATTACAGTGCTAACTTTATCCTAAATCTGCCTGCTGAAGAAAGGCAGCAGGTGTTTCTTCTCTCACAAACTAAGAGATCATAGTGAAAAGCAAGAGATGTGCCTTGGGAGAAATGAAATCCAAAATTTCATCAAGTGCCAAAGAGTATATATTCAAAAGAGGTGAGGAAGAGGATGAGGAAGGAGCCTGGAAGTTAAAAAGACATTAGGGAAGGGACGTTGGTGACCTGAGAATGGTACTCATCCTTTTTGATGCAACAGTGATTCAAGATATTACAGAGAACATCGGTTAACATTTCTAAAGCAAGCAAGTTTGCACAGCTTTTTCAAATACATTATTTGTGTTGATCTTCACAGCATACCCATTTTATATTTGAGGAAACTGAGGAACATGGTCTTAAAGCAAATTGCTTAGAATCAGACTGTGAACTCAGGACCTTCTCATCCTTTTGACTCCATATGCCTTGCTCTTACATGACATCCATCTTTGTATCTCATGATAATTTATGAAGCGGCTGTGACTGGCTCAATGTTCAACCAAATAATGAGGGTGGCATAAATTTTTAAGGATTAAGATTTAAAATGCAAATATATACTAGTTCTTCCCGTGTAAAGTTTAGTAATGTGATAATATCAATTAAATTGACATTGGTTTCCTGTAGGATTCATCTTCAGGGAAGTAAAAAGGCGTTTTCATTAGGCAGTGGTTATTTTTTAGCCCTGAAACCACTCTCATAATTTGCAATTTCTCATTGAGTTTTCTCTAATATAAAAAGAAAAATAAATCCATTAGGTTATAAAGATAATTATTAATCAGTTACAAAGTAAATGCCAATACGGATTGTTTCTCTAGCATTAACAGTGATGATTTATTTAAATAACTGATTTCTAAATTATTAGAATTAACACTAAGACGATTTAGTCTTAGGAGAACAATGTGGGACTGGAATCCATAGTCTAGTATCGATACCATGATTCATTAATGTTATGATTTTAACTGCTAAGACCTGCTCTATTGCTGATATTTTTGTCCTGTCAAAATGGCAGAGACATCTGATTTTTTATGAGTATAAACACACACACTCACACCCAAACACACACCCCACACACACACAGTGTGTTCATGGTCCATTATGGGTACGTGGATTCTGGATACAGACTGCTTGGGTTTGAATCTCCACACTGCTATTTATTATCTGCATAACATTGAGTGTGTAAATTAAACTATTTGATTATGAGAGTTCCTTATCCATAAAACATAGAAAATGATCGTGATATTCACCTCACAGAGTTGTTACAGGGATCAAATGAATTAATATATGAACTTACAATTAATATAAGAACTTACAAGTAAGTAAAGGCTATGCTATAAAGGATTTGCTATTTCTACAGTTATGCACAAATTTAATGTAATAGTACTTGCAATATTATTCATTTTTGGTGAATATTAAACATTATTTGGATTTAAAAAAATTATCTTAAGCCAATGAATATTTTTTTCAATATGTGGCACATACTTTTTCTTTTAGTATATTTTAAGTTGGAAAATGAAAATAATATTCGCCAGCTTTTTCAAGGCATTTAAAAAATTCATGACAAATTATAGGTTTCAATATTTATGTCAATTTAAACAATATGGCTTAAGGAGATTTATTTTCAGCTCTCTATTATTACTTATCTCTTTCAAATTAAATAAAAGATAAACCAGTTGTTTTTGACTCATTTAAGATGAAAGTGTTAGAACTTCTTGATTTTTGTATTATATTTTGGCAAATTTCTTTTAATATGGTTTGTATTTTCATATAGTGTGGAGTAACTGCAGACTTTTTAAATTCATAGATAATCATACTCCAGAGATAGTAAATCTCCAAACATAGTTCCACCTAAGCGTACTAATTACACCTATAAAATGATGAATAATGGCTACAAATTATTGGATCTGACTCTCATTCTTTATTTATTTCTCACTGGCAGAAAGAGCATTGGATGGGGAGATTTTAGACCATAAATTATTCCCATA
This sequence comes from Balaenoptera acutorostrata, assembly GCF_949987535.1. Classification (NCBI taxonomy): domain Eukaryota; kingdom Metazoa; phylum Chordata; class Mammalia; order Artiodactyla; family Balaenopteridae; genus Balaenoptera; species Balaenoptera acutorostrata. The sequence goes on from NC_080081.1 coordinate 34,855,534, forward strand.
CATAATCAGGTGTGCTGTGTTGAATGTTGATTCTATACTATGGTTTTACATTTACTTGTGAAATTCCCATTTTCACAGATTAAGATTAATTATTTGATTTCCATGATGAACTGGTATTTACTTGTATTAATAATTTCAATGTGTTTATTTTTTCTTCATGGCTCATGCTGGGTAATATAGTTTTAGGTCTACATTGTTCCAAGTTATCATAGTCTTTGGACTGATTTTTATGTTTCTCCAGCAATGTTATATGAAATCTCAGAGTCTAGACTTTACCTCTAGTTTAAATCTTGGGAATAAAGAGAAATTTCACAAATGAGAAAAGATTAGATATAAGACAATAAGGATAGAAAGTACATTCCTTTTCTAAACCCACATATGGTTCTGGGTTCAAGCCAACTATTGCCCAAGTAGGACCATAAACTTGCTACGACCATATACGTTTTCTGAGGGAACTCAGAAATACACATTTTTATATAAAATGACAGATTTTTAAAAAAATATGGAAGCCTTAACAAAGTAAATGTTCATTTATGTTCTCTGATAATAGTAAGACAGAAAAAAGTTCCCTCAGTAAAAAAATTCATAGTATATCAGATTGTCAATATATAAACCAAATTGAAAATAACAAATAAATCACAAGTAAAGAGAACAGCTCTCCAAGCTTTTTAGAGTGAATGCAATGACTTCCCCTAACTGCCTTGAATTCAGACATACTTTTGAGATAGAATTTTGGGGCCCACCTGCCCATATCTTTTTTTCAAATGTGTACAATTCAGATTTATTCCATTTTATCAGGTACTTTAGTGCTTTGATTTTTGCAAAGGATTAAAAATGTGAAATTTTTTGTTTTATAGATTCTAATTTTACTTCTTAACTTATTAGAATGAGATGCATTTAAATAAATGCAGAAGGTCGTTTAATTTAAGGGTTTGGTTAATTATATAATGTAGCTCCTTGGCTTATATTTCCCTAAGAATTCAGAACCAATCTTGGTTAACATATCCAAGTTTCAGTAAATGAAAAGAGTGAAGTAAATGTGGTAGATAAAAAGAAAAATGTTAATGGCATGGCACTCATATGCTTATGGTCTTTTAGAATAGTAAATTTCTTATAATTCTTCATAGCTTTCCCGGGTGGAACCTTATTGAGATGTGTGATATATTTACACTAATTTTCCCAGGTTTATCAGCAGCAGAATCAAAATGTGACTGTAAGAAACTGTTTTTCCATATGATATTATCCCACTATTTGTAGATAGTTTATTGTTGCCTTACAATGAGTTAAAATGCAGGCAAACTTCGATTAGTGACTTACAGCTCCCTGTTACACATATTAATATAGCAAAGTAGGGCAAGGCGGCCCCATTGCATTGAACTGATTTTAGTGCAGGCTAGACAGAAACCTCCTTACTGGCTCTCACAAAGTTACCCATGTCAAGTCCAAATCCAGGACATGGGATTGGTCATCAACAAACCATGGCTCCCACCGCAACAGACGATCCATTCGAAAGAAGTAAAAGCATTAAGGAATATGAGCTATCTTGTTAACAACAGAGCAAACTTCGTTTTGATCCAAAGATGGGAATAATATTTAATTTAGTTTCCACATTCTCTCATCTCATAATTTCACATCCACAACAAAAATCTTGACCGACTAATTCCAAAAGTACTGATAGCATTGATCTATAGTGAAAATGTTACGAAATTAAAATGTTATGAAAATTAATGCTTGAGTGGTTGTAAATAAACATACAAAAATTAGGTGAATATTTTTAGGAAGTTTGTATACTTACATTTCAGTATAGCTAGATTTTTGGGGTTTTGTTTTGTTTTAGTGAAGTCACATAAAAATTGTGGACTAACTGCCCACTTTGATCTCAAAAGCAGTTCTTGGGTGCCTTGTTTTCAATAGCATTTCAAAATGCAATTCTACTCCTTTGTGAGAAAATTAGAACACAAGCATTTATTTAAATGTAACAATTCACATAGAAAAGCTGTGAATTATCACAACTCAGTTGGCTCCTTCGCATGTTATTTTTACAAAACAAAGGTAATGCCAAAAACCTTTCCAAATATTTTCTTAATGTTAAAAGTTTATAGTCAACAAAGAAGTAATTTTTTATCTCATCATTCCAAATCTATGGGCTTTATATATTTTAACACTTGAAGTGGTGCTTTTACATGAAGTATTAGGGAACAAGTATGCATGCAATTTTAGCAATGTTTAATGGATCAGTGACTGTTTAGAGACTTGAAAATAATGACTTTTATTGCTTTTTACTATTGACAGCATTTATGATTTCTCAATAAAACAAGTTAGCAGTGTGACAAACATAATAAAATATTGTTTTTCACATTTTTCTGCTTACTTTTAATTTTAGCTTCTTCTTTACTGTAGTTTTTGTCTTCTCCCTCTCTAAACACTAACTGAAGGTCTACATTTTCATATGGTTAGGCTAATAAATACAGAATATAAAGATATCTCATGAAGGAAAATTCTAGAAGTGCCCAAACCACAAATTTAAGTTGTAATGAAACCTTAAAATTTCTATTCTCATTACTTTCCATTAAGTATTTTTCATCTGCTCTCTCTTTGAAACTCCTCTAACTTTTAACACCTCATTTCAATTACTGTAAAATCTTCACTACAGTGTGGAATGGAAAAACATAGATAAACATGGTTTTCCAACATACCTTCCAGACTATCTATCAGTGTCCTCGTCTGAGAATCATCTCATGAACATTTGGCGAGAACAAAATTTTTAAATGGTTTCCTGTGAAAAATGAGTGTCATTTTTTAAAATTTATATATCTTCTTGGATTTTCAAAGTCCATGTTTAGTATTTTGCACACTCTAAAAGCCCTGCACTAAAGTTAAACGTCTTGCTTTAAAACTGATATCTTTGACTAAAAAGTTAAACTAGCACTTAACTTTTTTTTTTTTTAACAAGACTTCTCAAATGAACCTTTTTTTTTTTTTTTTTCTCTTTAGAAATTCACGTTCTTTTATTTATTTATTTATGACTGTGTTGAGTCTCCGTTTCTGTGCGAGGGCTTTCTCTAGTTGCGGCAAGTGGGGACCACTCTTCATCGCGGTGCGCGGGCCTCTCACCATCGCGGCCTCTCTTGTTGCGGAGCACAGGCTCCAGACGCGCAGGCTCAGTAGTTGTGGCTCACGGGCCCAGTTGCTCCGTGGCATGTGGGATCTTCCCAGACCAGGGCTCGAACCCGTGTCCCCTGCATTGGCAGGCAGATTCTCAACCACTGCGCCACCAGGGAAGCCCCTAGCACTTAACTTTAATACTAGTGTAGTTTTTGAGTTTTTTAACATTTAATCTGCTGTAACTAATTCATATTAACAAATGCTTAATACTTAAGTGCTGGGGCCAGAAAAAATGCAAAAGACGTGGTATCTTTTCTAAATAATTCATACTCTCATGAGATATAGAGAAACATAAATAATTCTAATAAAATACATATTGAGTTAATTCCTATTGATAAAGCTGTGGGTGTCAAGGTGTTGTTCAGGGATGGTAGGAACTATAATTCAAATTTTACTTATATAAAAATATGAAATATTTATACATTTAAATTTTTATATGAAGCAGGAACAATTTTAACATATTAAAATATGGCTATATCATGTGTCTACATTCTCTTTATTTAAAAACTAACATACTCTATAAACATTTTAGGTAGCCAAACTTCGAAGTTTTTCCAGTGTAACTCATTTTTAGATTTGTTGTTTATAAGAACTCACTAGTATACTATTGGGAACATACATGTTCCAAGGCATAAAATTAATTTAATAGATAAAATCTGAAATTTAGAAAATTTGATTTTTTTCTCGAAAGCTATAAAAGATCTATTGTTCTCTTTTAATGAATAACACTTTGATCTACTGCTTCTGAAATGTAAACAAAGTACTTTCAGAACACAAACAAAGCAATTAATTCCAATTGCATGATTGGTGAAGATTCATTTAAGTCTACATATGTAAGTCTAAATCTCTGAGAAGCCACATTATTGACATATTTTATATAATTTTTGCAAACAAGAGAAATAAATATTATGATTGTTTCTGAGTATGGCTTTAAACAGATTCCTAAATAATATTTATTAAAATGGAAACCTGGTTCCCCTTGTTTTACATCTGAAATAAATATACTAAATCCTAAATATAATATAAACATTGTATAGGAGGAGTTGATAAAGAGTGAGAAGTGAAGAATGTAATGAATTCACAAATGAAGTAATGAAGATCCAAATTATGGTGGTGGGCAAAATACAAATAGGAAGGTGCATTTGAAATACAAGGATAATCAAACTGCAGGGCTTAGAAAATAGTGGTTGGTAATTTGAAATAGATAATCTGGGAAAGAGATCCAGGCTAGAGTACAGGATGATGAGTTTGCCTTCCTGCTACTGGTTTTGATATGACAACTGGGCTTTTAGATAAGAGTTGAAGAGTACCCATCTAGGTAGACATAGAGCTGGAGCTTGAATGTGAAGCAATTTGAATGTAAAGTCTAGACAAGAGACACAGCTTTGGGCACCATTAAAGTCTTATGTAGAAAATATAGAATATCTTTGCATAATGTTGATATTGTCAGTCTTCTGAAAAGGCCAAAGTATCAAGCCACCCTCCCTCCACCCCAAGAAAAGATTATGATAAGTAACAAATGCAACATTGGGAAGCAAAGTATGTTCAAATGGTTATGAGTTAACAGATTTCTCTCACTTTGCACCATCCTTATTTGTAACGAATAACCTAATACATGTTTTTTTTAAAATAGAGAAAACATAATGTAGCTTTTTTTACGGCAGTTAGAAAGGATGGATTACTCAGCATTGAATTTTGTCCATTAAAGTGGGTGTAATAAAACTGGAACAAAAAAATTTACAGTGCTGTGTTATATACATAAAATTAGAATAAAGAATGCTAAAAATACTTAGTGGTATATTAGATAATTCATATTTTGACTTAGTTATTTTGCATCTTTGTTGATTCTGCAGATTTTACCTATGACAAACTGTCAGTTCAACTTTGCATTAAGAGACATGTATTTTTCATGATATTGTTTTGTATGGCAGTATGTTGGATACCAGTCCTTTCAAGTAATCAAACTACATTGAATAGAGTCATAAAAAAATGCAGCAATCATTTACTCTCATTGTTAGCTTTTCCCTCTAATGCATTGATATTCTTTGCAATCATTTGAACAGTATAATGCACTCTTATTTTGATGAAGGGAAAGTAAAAATTACACTTATTTTTTTAGACTTGGTAAGTAAAGAAAAAGTGCTCATATAATAGTGTTCTGAATTACCACAACAAGTTTGTGATCTGCCAAAATAACACTAGTCTTATTTTAAGCTTTAGGAGCACCATGATTTTTCAATACATAAGGCATTTGGTAATAGAGTCATCAAGAGTCTGGTTAGAGTTACAGCATTTAGAGAATCCTCATCTGAGTACTGAACTCCTAAAGAACAGGACCTGTTAAATAAGCCTGATGAAGTAGTGAATTCCTCATTCAGACACCTTGATGCTCTCTATCAAAGACTGGATGAGAAAAGGCAAGATTTATTATCCAAGCTTACAACTTAATATTTTTATACTGTACAAGTAAGTTACCTTAAAAAGAGATGGAACTGAAGTCTGTCCAGTTGAAATGAATCAGGGTTATTAAGATAAAACAAGCATTCCTGGTTGAACAATTTGGTATTGTCCAAGTGCAACTGAGAAATAGCCCTGAAATTAAATAGTGTATAGCCCCTATGGTAGGAAAATAAAGATTTTATTATGAAGTAGTTTTGACATAATCCTAGATGAGTTCCTTAAATTCATAATGTTTCTTGAAATCTAACCTTAATTCAGGATATAATGATCTACATAGTGATATAACTTAATTTATTCATGTCACAATTGCTAGCGATGGGAGAATAAGGCAATACTGACAGTAACCACAGCCACAAGCTACTAATTTTAATGGAAATAGTGGCCTATGTTACAATGACCCAGGGCAGAATTTCACAGTGGGCATGAAACATACATATATCAGCATTTATCTTCCTTCTAAATATATGCACATTTATTATACTTAAGATGTTTATTTGTAGAATTTTTGTGTTTATATTTTGAAATTGTATTAAAGAAATTTGGCAATCTCATGGGATTTAATATATGCTGAAAACTAACTGAAACTTAAATATAAATTGTAAGTAAGTCTAGAGTGTTCAGATGTTTCCTGAAATTCTTTGTGTATACAGAGACAGAAAGTTTATAAAATGCCAAATTGTCTATTAACATTGCATATTTTTGTGATAGCACATTTTGTCTTTTTTTCATTACTTTTCATTTTAGAAAGCATTTAGTGTCTTACATTTATTATTTTCTGTGGCTGTTTTGTTGATATTTTCCTGATCGATTTGCAAAGAATTATGTTTGTTTCCTTGGAAAACATGCAGTATGATAATATTGCTTCAAATATTGCAAGATACCAGATTTAACCAAAACTGAACTTAGCCAGTCACCACTACTGAACCAAAGATTCTGAAAAACATTACAAAGATTGTCTGAATTCTAGGTGGCTTTAATAGAGAGGTCTAGAATTTTTTTTTTCCTTCTCTTTCTTTTCTTTTTTGATAGCTCATTAAATGGTAACAATTCCAGCAGTATGGAGCTGTAATATTTCCTAGGATGGTTACTTCTGTCACATTGGATCAAGTGATTTGATACAGTCATTATTCTGAAACAAGTTTTATTTAAGGATTAGACTACTGAAAGTTACTGTCTTTAATTCTGAGAAGGTCACCATATATCATGAAATGAGATCATCAATCTGTAAGGAATATCTATGTTTTATTCCCGATAGAATCAAAGTACCCTAAGGTAATACAAATAATTTCCACTTCCACAAAAATATATATATATTTTAAAAGAGCAAAACAAATCCTTTACAATTGTGAAAATAAATATTCTGTGATTTAAAATAACTTATTCCATTAGTAGCAAAACAGAGGTTTTTAAAATTTATTTTGATATAGTAAGACAAGAAATATTGTACTGGGAATTATGCAACTTGGTTTTGCTGTTTCTGTGAAATGCAGGCAGACTTCCAGGAGCACTCACAAGGCAGCATTTGGCTTGGTGAGTTCCACAAGACGCAGAGTTGGGTTATCAATCTTTTCTGTGTTCTAAAAGAAAGCAAACTAAGATATACTGAAACACTGTAAGTCACAAGAACTGAAATATTTACCTGTGACATTGACCAGCACATCCTTCTTATAAAAGAAGGAGTATTTATTATATATTGTGGCACAAGAAACTACTTTGAAACTTCATGGTTTACATCATTTATTATCTCACAGTTTCTGTATGTGAGGAATCTGGGAGTAGCTTAGCTGGGTCCTATGCTTCGGGATCTCTCTCAGGCTGCAAAAAAGTTTTGTCAGGGGCTGCAGTCATCTCTAGACTCAACTGAGTCAGGCTCTACTTCCAAGCTCAGTCATATGGCTGTTGGCATGCCTCATGTCCTCAAGGGTTTTGTACTGAGGGTCCCAGGTCCTTGCTGGCTATTAACCAGAAGCCATCATCAGTTCCTTGTCACGTGGACCCTTCCTAGGGCAACTCAGTACATGATAACCTACTTCATCTGATCAAGCAAGTGAAAAGATCCAGAGAAAGAGTGTCTGCCAGCAGAAAGTCAGTTTTTTATAGTCTCATCTTGGAAGTGACTTTTCATCGCTTTTGCCATATTCTCTTCACTAGAAGCAAGTCACTAGATAAAGCCCACACTTAAAGGGGAGAGGTATCTCACAAGGATGTGACTGCCAGGTAGCAGGGGGCATTGCTAGCCATCTTAGAGGATTCCTACCATAGAGAGCTATGCAAAAAATAAAATTGTCAAGTTACCTGGTGAGAATGGGATCGGACCAATGAGTATTATATAATTCAAATATTTTATAAGTTCAGGAATGTACGTGAAGGTAGACCAGATGTCCACAGCAGTCTTTGATGGAAACCTTATCCCTGGTTCATGCTTTAATGGGCATTTGCCAAAACTTGCCTAATCAACTCTGTTTGACAAACACTCAACTGATTCTCATATTCTTTCTTTAGATATGATAATTCTGTCAACACACTTTCTTGTCTGTTTGATAATCTGTCTCTTTAATCTGTCTCTGCACATCCCTGAACTGATCCCTTATGTATTAGTTGTAGAGTTTAGTGCACAGAGAACTATCTTATTTAAGAGTTCTTGTATAGCATGTTAGTGTTCTCACCCACATGTGGTCTAAATACTTGATTCCATTGGATGAGATGTAAAGCAAAGCTATTCCCCACAAAAGTGCCATTTCTTTAGTTAAAAACGATTCTCATACTTATTGAAAACATTTGAGAGCTTTCACTGAAGTTTGACATTTGTTAAGTTTAGCACTAGACCAGCATTTTGGTTCAGCATTGTATAAATGTTAAATCAAGCTCTAGATATTTATAACTTTATTCATTCACAATTACTTCTCTAAACAAATATAATTTTATTAAAATTACTGTATTAGTCATGCTATAAAAAATAGAGAAACATAAAAATGCTAAACTTTTAAAAGAAAGATTATTTTTTTCTGCCAAACTTAAAAGAAAATAACTAGGCTCTGATAAGAACTGCCCTTCTAATTGCCACCTTTGGTTTGTTCTCTAGAGATAACACATACATTTTTTCTGAAAACTCAATTTATTCACTGCAGATTTTGCTTGTTTCTTGCAGTTCTAAAGGATACAGATGCTTGATTTGAAAGATCCTTATTTCTCTTCTCTGCAGTATCTTATTTTTATCAAATAAGGCATCACTTTTTTATGCTTCATTTTTATTAAGCATAGTAGACAATTTTTCCATCATCACTAAGGTTCAGATATACCCTCAAATGATTTCCTTCCATCCCTGTGCCTTAGTCTTCATTCTCCCAGAAATGAATAGAAGAATGGAGAAAGTAATAAGAGATTCCATTGTGCTTCTCTGCTGAAGTTGGGAGGTCTCACCTTCCAATCAGGACAAGGTAACCTAAGTGCAAAGTACCCCATTCTCACTTGATGGTACATTAACCTCTCTGATGGATTCTCACTTCTTACTAATGAATACTTGATTAGAACACACACAAAAAAATACTTTACCATAGTAGACCTAGCAGCAATATAATTTTTCTTTATTTACGGAAACAAAACAAAACTTTAACAATGTCTGTGTTCTGCTTTTTGTTTTTGTTTTTCATAAACTTTTAAAAGATAACCTGTACTTCAAACAGCTAAACAGAACAATAGTTTCTTTATACCAACAAGTGCACATTAGCATACACAGCCCTCACTAACTAACAAGTAATACAGTTAGGTAGACTTCATAAACTTTACAATTGTGAATTTACCATTCAAACATAATGGACCAATAGACCAGAATCCAGCTCATATGCATACCCTCAGTCCAGTAAGTTTCATGAATCTGAACCTGGTTTTTCTGAAGAACTCTATTAAGAAAATCACTAAGCATCGTCTTACTATCTAATACTTGAATAAGAATTCTCAAAACCTTGCTCCTAAGCAGAAAACATATTTACCATGAGAATACTTCCCATATAATCAGTGACAAAGTGTATGTGGATAGTTGACAGCATAAATCTTCAGCTAGTTATGAATAAATACCTGATACTGGTGATGTATTAAAATTTCATTTCACTTAGGCAAACTTTTATTTTTTAAATTTACATTTGAAAAAGTTGTACTTATAGAAAAGTTCAAAAATATTAAAACTCTCATATGCACTTTACGATGATTCATTTATTGTTAATGTTTTGTTCCATGTGCTTTATAATTTGCTCTACCTGCGTAGTATTTTCTGAAGTATTTGAGAGTGAGATGTATAAATCATGGTTCTTTACCTGTTATATTTACCCATACGTATTTCACAGGGTACTTATTAAAAATAAGGATGTTCTCTTATACATAAACACAGCATATTTATCAGCTCAGTAAATATTTCATTGACACAGTACTTTTATTCAAACTGACATTGAAATTCTAATTTTGTCATTTGACCCAATCATGTTCTTTATAGCATTTATAGCATTCCTGAATCCAAATTAGGATCACATTATATTAAGTTGTAATTTCTCTTTAGTCTTTTTGATCTTGTGCATTTCCTTGGCCTTTTTAAAAAAATTGTAAAATTGACATTTTTGAAAAAAACAGCCTTAAGAGAATGTTTCTCATTTTGCATCTGATGTTTCCTCATGATTAGACTCAGGTTGTGTATTCTAAGCCAGTATACTACCCAAGTGACGCTGTGTTCTTTTCAAGGTATAATATCCAAAGGCGCATAATATCCATCTTCCCCTCATTTTGTAATGTTACTTTGATAGTTCCTTCTGTATGTATTTACTGAGCACTTGCCAGGTTCCAGGCAATGTTCAAGGTGCTAGAAATACACAAAGTCATATGGTATGTTACCTACTCTTAAAAAGATTATAGCTAGACTTTAATCAATTTCTCTAGGATAGCAAAGCTGTATAAGTATTGGCATAGTGAAAACAACTTAGGAGAGGACAAGAGTTTGGATCCTATGACAAGTGTTGTAGCAACACTTAGGTCCTAGTAATACAATGTATGAGATCCAAACCCTATCTGCATGAGTATAGGCTGATCATTCACAACTAAAACATTTTGTCAGAGGGCTAATTTTTTAACATTAAGTATAGACTTGCCTGTTCCCTGTTGAATAGACAAGCGGTAGATAGTTGATGATGATGATGTTTTAAAAATCAAATTTGCTTGGTTGTAATCATGGAGATATGGTTTTAAAAACATTAAGTTCTTAAATAGATATCAGTTCATAGAACCACAGGGTCTAGATTTCTACCCCAATTGGGGAAGATCCTTGAGTTACAGAATAAAAGATCTTTAATACCCACTAAACCAAAATAATCTTAACCTTTGGTAGTAAATTCCTCTTTGCCCACAGACAGTATCAACATCATAGTTGAGCCTGAAGTTCAGGCAAAGGGACTCTTTAACATACTGACAACAAGAATGTCACTTCTCAGGAGAGCTGAGATACTTTAAACCGATCTAGCCATTTGGAAAATGTATTTTGCCCAAGGCTGGAGTTGGCGAAATAACTCCAACCTGGCTAAGATTAACCATAGCCATCTGTACATCTTCAAATGCCTTCTCTCCACATTCTTCAGCTCAGCTTTCATTACTGGTTTGTCTGTTTAGTTTCCCACTTAAAAAGAATGTGTGATTAGATCAGGCTGCCCAGCGATGATTCCTTCTAGCTCCCCAAGAACTAAAGTCTAGTTCCACCTGCTTCAATTTGTCAAATTGTCAAAGTTCAGGTCTCTCCCCTATTAGTGTGCTTACCTAGAGTCTAATACAAAGTTTCTTCACATGTAAAGGACAGGGATTCACTTTCATTGTTTTTGTCTAAAAATGTGGTTACCTTTTAACCTATATATCATAACTTTAGATAATCCTCTGTTCTCAGACATGTTTTAAACTAGACTATGTTCTCTCATGCACTTTCTTCTTTGAAGAAAACTGAAAAATATTTAAAAGCAGTTCTCAATTATAAAACTATTTTTGTTTGCAATATTAGCTGCAGTCAAGAGCTTTACTTCATACTAGCCTTGTAATAAACGTATTATCTACTTTGATTTCAAATGAGCTGGACCATGTTGGTCTACTAAGTAATCCATTATCTACTGCTTGTACTAGTATGTTTGGCTTGTATAGACAGAATACCCTGGTTGATGTGCCTTCTTACACATAGTCCGTGCCCACTCTCTAGAATGGCACTGGGTGCTTATAGGGAAAGCATTCAAAAGGGATCTGGGATTCAGTCCTCTCTCACTTTGACCCAGCTCTGTGGGCCTCAGGTTCTGCAGCTATCACCCTGAAATACCTAAAATTCAAAATCTGTTGCAACTTTTTCAGTTTTTACTTTTTCATTATATTTGAACACAACCTTGACTATAACTTCTGGAAATCACTGATACTGTTATTATCTGCATTTCATGAGAAGAAATGATATTTACCCAGTATTCTCTTGTAACAGAGCTTGTGCTGAACATCAATCTCTCTTAAAATATTTCTCATGTTAAATGTAGACTTTGTGTCTCTGCTTCTTTGCCTCAGCAGTAGCAGAATGTTCTTACTCTAAATATAAAATTATAAAAAAAGCAAGAAACAATATTTTCTTTAATTAGCTTCTTCCTTTAGGGGTTTTAGAAGAAGGGTTATGACTTGACAGAGATCCTTCCCATCTGTTCCTGTTTGCTTTTATTTTGACTTCCTTTCGTTGTCTTATCAAATATCACATGAATCATTAACATTTGTTTTCATCACTTGTTTTGGTTTCCCTTACTTTATATGATTAAGACATTCTGTTGAGAGAAGCTCAGGGTTACTATATTTCATATTGACCTAATATTATTTAAGTAAATATTAAACTTTCTAGATGTATGATCTTATATGTTTGCCCTCTGTTATGTTCATATTTTCCTCAGCTCTGGAGGAGTGAGATATGGGCACATGCAACTGTTTTGTGAAAGCAGCAAACTTCATTAGATTACAGGTGTCTGGATATAAGTTTTGAACAAATAGATGCCATTCTTAATAAAACTACTTTCTAACAGGAAATGTAATTTATTAAGCCCTTTGTGCTAAAGACAAGTAAGAGATCCTTGTGGATGTTTTTGCAAGGGAGTTCTATTCAAAACTGGAATATATACCTATTTGCCTACTGAGTAGTACTTTTCAGTAACATACTCCCTTGTTAATGATTCCACTTAGTTTTCATACAATGAGAGCACTGGATTTCTGGTGTCAAGTAATTTGAAATTATTCCAATTTGTATGCCATCTTCTAATATAAAATTTCATCATATATTGTGATTGTTATTGAACAAACATCATTAGTTTTTTAAAGTAAATGATCAAGCTATTCAATACTTTAGTTTTATATATGGAATAAAAGCTAAATTATATATCTGTCTATATACATTAGATGTTACAAATAACTACATATAACAATAGCTGCAAAAACATTAAATCAGTGTATACGTATAACTGAATCACTTTGCTGTACGCCTGAAACTAACACAACATTGTAAATCAACTACATTCTAATATAAAATAAAAATTACATTTAAAACAGAGCAAACTTAATTCACGAACACAAAACAAAACAGAACTGGAAATTTTGTGGCATTCTGCGTTTCTCCCTTCTCATCCACAGCTAACAAATAACAGATAGAATCTTTATATTTAATGGCCTGAGTTGAAGATTTCAACTTTAATGTTAAAACCTGAGATTCATTTTTATCAGGAGTTTAAAATTTTTTCTTTAACTATCTGTAGATCCAAATCTGCATAATAACAGTAAGCAGCATACAAAAATTCACGCCTGCAATAAACTATTCAGTGATCTAGATACTTTCTTATACACCAAATTAGAGCTGTAAACAACAAATCACAATGAACTCTGGAACTATTAGGAATTTGTAATCTAAATAGTTTCACTCAGTGCCTACTCCCACATGCTTTTAATTAGAAGAGACTTTTTAATTAAGTACTCCCATGCACAAAGTGTCACTTGATGATTTTTGTCATATCAGCCTCCCTTACGAAAGCAAATAATCATTGTGTCAACGGAAGATATTTTCTCTGAAACCAAACTATAAGAATTTTAGTTCTGATTTCAAGTTGTTCAGTTGAGGCTCTGCATACTAAAAGGAAACCTCTGTTTTCTGAGAAAATGGTGTGGAACAGATTCACAATGCAAGGAGACTGATGGTACCAAGGTGTCCAAGAGTCAGTCCCTTACCTCTGCAAATCAGAGACAGGGTATTTCCTCCAGTGATCTTGCAATTGCTTATTAGAGGAAGTGACATAACAGAATAGATTTGGGTTCACACAAATATCTAATCACTGCACTTCCATTCATTAGTTCTTTGAAAATGTGCAAGATAACTTAACCTTTTTGAGCCTTAATATCCTATTTGTAAAAGGCACTAAGAATACCTATTTTGTTGAGTTGTTGAGAAGTTTAGATTTAAAATCTATAAAGTGCCCTGAACACAATAGGTGCTCAGAAAATATTAGCTATACTGTTGATAATCATTATTGCCTTTATTGCCAATTTACTTGATCTTAAAATAGTTCTCATCCGTTTGAGATATCAAGGAATGATTGTTTCATAAACCCTGCTCAGCATCAGGAAAACATATTTTTCTGTGGCCAACAAATGCAGAAATAAAGACAATATAGGAAATGGTGAGTAGGTGTGAGATTATCTAGTTAGAAAGAAGTGTAATGCACAAAGGGCAGCCATTAAAACAAAACATGAATAAGCCTCTGAGTTTCCAGATGCAAACAACACACCTCTGAATAATGAAGTCTTAGCCATGAAAATACTCAGGGATTCCAATAATCTCCATCCTGTGCTTGTTTTTACAGGGCCTTCTCTAGGGCTCCATCACTTTGCCTGCTGTTTGAAGAATAGGGGAAGGAAAGATTATTGGCACCATTATTACATAACATAAAAAAACATGGCGCAGTTTGAATTATGGGCCCATGTATTCTTCCTAGCACCCTGGCCATTCAGCTTGCTCTCAGGTGGTTTGTTATCAGAAGCCTGAGATAAACCTACAGTCCCATAACTCAGAAGCCTTCTGGTAGCTCTCTGGGTACATCCATATGTGGTTATTTGCTGCGGGTTGGCGGGCCAATATAACTTCTCTGGACCAACATAAAATTACTTTAAACTTTTCTTTCTTACAGACTTTGAATTATCCATAAGTATGTTTTAATAAAGATGACAAAATTATATGGTAGAATTGCCTTGAAAGTTAGGCTCCATAGACAAAGGGAAGTGGAGTTACTCTCTAGGGTCTGTCTATGCCTGGTATGTTTGTTTCCAGGTAATTCTAAGGCAGATAATCTCTGATGTCTAAGTATTATTTAATCATGGAAATGCCTTAACTATAGCAGTTGGGATCTATTTTATAGCTGGCATCTTTAATGCTTGATGCTTTTGTCCATCTGTTAGGAACATTAGTCAAAAATTTAAAGAGACATTTATTAAAAGTAGATTATTATAGTAGATCAAGTACTGAGCATATAAATATAATGTATATAATTTTTATAAACATGCTTTGTATATGATCTAAAGGATCTTATAAAATAATTATTCATGCTATAATTTTAATTAATACATTTTTACTTTAAAATTTAGTTTCAGACAGACTTTAAAATTTCTAACATGCTAAAGGGAATTATTTTTAATATGTAAGCATAAATAATTGATTTCTCTGAAAGTTTAACATTTGAGACTGCATTAAAACTTTTAAGGCAAGCATCATGCTGAAGCATTCTCCTTCTGATACTGATGGGAAAAGAAATATGGCTGCTGCTTTCGTGGGTCTCGCCATGTAAGAAGCTTCCCATACGTAACTTCAAAGTGAGACAAAGTGCTATGGAGTTAATTCTTAGGGTGCTTGTGTTGGAGAGTAAATAGGAGACTCTATATAGAGAAGTTTAGTAGATGGGAGCAGCAATGTAAGCGGGGAAGGAGGAGGTACTTATCTTGAGGCATCTAGAAGGAATAACAGATCGAATACTCCAAAGCAGTGCAGAGCTCGGTGTGCCGTATGTAGAACAGCACACCATTCTACGTAAGGAGAGCCAGGGTCACTGCCTGAGGGAGAGGGGTAACATATAAGGTTAGAGAAGAAAGTCAGTACCAAATTGGGTGAAGAATTCGGCTAGTGGACCTTTTAAAACAATGATTCACACTTAATGAATGATTTCTATATATCCATTCTTTGCTACTACATTCCTTCTACTTAATATGCTATAGACATCACAGAAGATTAGAAAAGAAGTTTTCAAGACTTTAATTTTTTCTTTAACAAATATATATATATATTTTTTGGCCGTGCCCTGCGGCTTGTGGAATCTTAGTTCTGCGACCAGGGATCGAACCTGGGCCCCCAGCAGTGGAAGCGAGGAGTTCTATCCACTGGACCACCAGGGAATTCCCATAATATTTTTTCTTTAATGTACAAAGATTTTTAAAAACTCCGTAGACAGAAATGTTAATTTTGAGAAAATAATTTCTTTTCCACAAGTATTTTGAAGGACTTCACTGAATAAAATTTGAATTTGGGGGAAATTGAGAATGTTTCTCTCCCCCCGTCTAATCCTAGGAAACATTGTCTATTTAAAAAAAAATAAGAATGAGAATGATATCCTCAACTTAAGTGAATACATGATAGAAATATTGAGATAATTGGAAGGAGAGAGAAGTAGGGATAAATTAAATAAGGACTAAAAATTAGAAAATTTTGGTTAAAAGCATCAGTGTTCTACTTCTTTGGTTATTTCTATTACTAAATTTTAAAACAATTTAGTTGCTTTTCTTAGTAAAAACATTAAGATCAAAATTATCTTTTAAAAGGTCCAGTTTTTAGCCACATGATACTAAGAATATGAAAGAAAAGTTTCAGTTTATTTTTATAATATTAGTTTATTAGGTTTATTTATCTACTTTGTATAAATCACATGAAAACTATATCTGATTTATTCATTCGTTCATTCAAACACATTTTATTGAACATATACTGGGTGCTTAGACTACATTAATAAGCCAAACAGCATTCCACAGCATCCTGGAAGTAATAGTCCAACAGTACAAACTAGGCTAAGCTAAAACATGTTGTAGGGGCTTCCCTGGTGGCACAGTGGTTGAGAATCTGCTTGCCAATGCAGGGGACACGGGTTCGAGCCCTGGTCTGGGAAGATCCCACATGCCGCGGAGCAACTAGGCCCGTGGGCCACAACTACTGAGCCTGCGCGTCTGGAGCCTGTGCTCCGCAACAAGAGAGGCCGCGACAGTGAGAGGCCCGCGCACCGCGATGAAGAGTGGCCCCCGCTTGCCACGACTAGAGAAAGCCCTCGCACAGAAACGAAGACCCAACACAGCCAAAAATAAATAAATAAAACATGTTGTAGGAATATAAAACTTAGGCACACCAATATTTCTGTGAAGTAGAAAAATAGTTTGACATTGGTTTTAAGTTCCTTACTAATTATCTACCACAGATTATATATAAGCACTCAATTAGCTTAACGTTGAAGGTGAAATCTGCAAATATTTAGACTCTCTATTTCCTAAATTTACTGTAGGCTATTTCTATTTCCTTATGTTTTAATTCTTGAAGCTATCATTTTGCAAACATTTACATTGCAATATGCATTTAAAAAAAATTTTGGAAAACTTTACTTTTCTGATTACCTTCTACTGTAGATATTAAAACGTGAAATTTAAACATATTTTATACAAATATTTCCAAGGTTTAGAGCACACCACAAAGTGGACAGTTGGGAGAGTGGTACATTTGGGAAATAGGCTTATGTTTTGTTTTGTTTGTCCTCTGGATTTTTAATGTCTTATTTTTGCTTCATTCAAGTGGGTTTATTGAAGATTTGATTTACTTTTCTTTTTCACATAGCTGTGTGTTTCTCAATAGGTAAAAGCTGATTAATATATTAATATTTAATTGTTCGTTTAATCTCACTTCATGGTGGAAAGACTATATAGTTCATTGATATTGATGAAATAACCCAAGTGGCTTTCACATAAATAGCAACAAATGTGCACAACAGTTACATTACACGGTATATTTAACAACATCTCTAAGAAGTAAGATGGGAGCTCAGTCTTTCCTGATGGAGATATATCTGAGTGCATTCAAAGAAAATTTGGTTCTGCAAGCTTGGAGGAAGTAATTGTCATTCAACAGAAATCAGCTAGCTTTGCATATCAGTAAAACACATACACACACTCATCTATTTTCTGAGTGCTCTGTACTGATATCAAAATAGCAAATAGATATTTATGAGAACTAGAAATGTTGTATTCTTTTCAGTCACTTAAATTCAATGTAATTATGAAATTAACTTTGAGAATATGTGAAAAATGTTACTTCCTAAATAAGTGAAGATAGAATAAAACCCACAAATTTTATATCAGGCTATGTAGTTTTTATATTCACATTTGTCCCCCAGATGTCATATAAGTAATTATTTTTTGTTGTTCATTTTTAGATGGAAGACTGTATTTGAAAACTACTGTCATGTACTGAATCTTTCCTGTTGAAGAAGTCCATGTTATAGTAAAGAACTTTGCAGTCAGACATTCGTCATTGGAAAGTTCGGGAAAAAAATAAAGTCCTTTTAAGGGAACTTCCTCAATTTTGTGTATTAATGTTCTTTAAAAGTTTAAGTATTCTACAAAAAAAAAAAAAAAAGTTTCCTTCATTGATTTTCACCTGTGGTTCATACCAGAGACCTGAGAATGTTTGTAAATGTACAAGTATCAAACTTCTTACAGTTAATAATTGCAACTTTGCTGCTGGACACTTGTATATGGAGTCAAAAGCAGGTCTCAATAAGACCTAGCTTTGTTTTTTTAATGGAATGAACCATTTTCCTCTTCTGAAAATTCTGTATCTGAGCACATCAAGAGACGCTTGTAGCACTGGTCACCCAGACTTACAGAATTATGTCCTCCAGAAACCAGCAAGAACACTTGGAAATGAACTTGTAGGGGACATAGAGGATTCCTAAAAAATCAATAAATCAAAGAGTAATATTCTGTTACATTCTATTTTAAACTCTCTAATTGTGGGTTTTATCCTGAAGATTTTTGTTCATGTACTATCCAAAAGACCAACAAATGGATATTGACAACAACCCCGTGAAATAACATTTTGCATACCTGAAAAGAAGCATTGGAGATAAGCCAAAAGGTTTCACCGAAGGTCTTTTTTCCTTAAAAATATATAAACGTAACATGTTTTCATTCCAAACTGGTAGTGGTATATAGAATTTAAAATGATCATTATGCTTCTTCTTCAAACTGTTGGTCACATGTACAGTATATAAACATAAAACATACAAGGAAGGTATTATGTATGCAGTAGTATACTAGAGTTTAGGAAAATGAAAATTTTAGAAAATACGTTTTGTCACCCTGTTGGTCAGAAAGACACCTTTCTGGTTTTAACGCATGCAGGCATGTAAATATTTGTCTGGAGTCACAGTATTAATGAATGAGATCTTAAGCATCTGGTGACATCAGAACTCTGTGTCAGCCACTTTTATTTGTATATTGAACCCTAGTTAGTGCCCCAAACTGCACTATTGAGAATGGATTGTGGCTGAACAGTAAATCAAAACACCAGAAATATTTTTATATGTTAATGTCATATTATGTTAATGTTGCTGAAAGACAAAACCTAACAAACCCTGGATCCTTGATGTATCAGTCCAATACCATGTAGCGCTGAGTGATAAAGTTAAAATGTGTTGTGCTTCCCACCCTGGTCAGAGGGAAGGGTGCCTACGTGTTATTTTCACTGTCTTTTTGAAAGTTACAGTATGTGTTTTCACTTTTGTGCAGATAACTGGAAGTCAAGCTGCGAACAGGGCTTATTACACGCTGAAGTTACCTTCTCTTTGTTTTTACATATTTGGAGTTACACCTTTAAAGACTGATACGTGAATCAGTATAGTTGCTGGACATTTTATGATTTTGCTGTCATCTTACAATTTTATGATCATAACATTATTTATTACCATAAATAGCAAAATCTTAAATGACCAAGAAAACTAGCTTAAAAATGTTTAAAGATAGTTCTCATTGGGTATTAATGATTTGAAAAGAAATTAACATTATAGATACACTGGCACTAAGCTTCTATAGTTTTTTAGGTCTTCCTTGCAATACTGGAACATATTTCTTTTGTGTAGCTCGCTATTAACCAGCTAAGACCATTTTTAATGCAATAAAAAGGTTATATATACAGTTCCTATTTTTAGCTTGCTTAAAAGGGAGCAATATTTTTATTTAAAACACTGTTAGGAAATGCTTTGTAGAAACTTGGTTTTCTAAGCATAGTTCTTCCATAACCTTCTTTTGTTATTTGAGCACAAGAGATTCTATTCCTTGTTGTATGTATCTCTTGTTTTTCCCTGTATGCAGTCTTTAAAGGATTACACTTAAAATCAGAGGAACTTGTGCAAGCTTCTGAATCATACATTTTCTGAAAGTTTTTTTAAAAGCCTACAACTTCCATAAGTAGTAAAATCAGCCATTGCTCTGCTTCTTGCATAGAGTCACCTGTTAAGTAGGTTAAATAGTTTTAAAATACATACTTTCCAGACCTTTGAGAATGTTTTAGTGTTTGGTTCGCTATAAAAGGAAATTTTAGCAAGGATTAAAGAAAAAAGCTATCAGCTATATGCTAAGAGAGAATCTTACTAACATGTTGTAAATATTGCAAGTCATGAAATGTTATTTTAAGTCTGTAACTTAAGTTTTTTTCCCCTTTATTAGTTATACAGGTTGGTTTAAAATTTGTTTTTTGGTTTAAACAAGTAAAATTGTGCCCATTTTATGGTTTCCATGCTTTTGTAATCCTAAAATTATTAATGTCTCGTTGTTCTGTATTATAACCACATTTGCGCTCTATGCAAGCCCTTGGAACAGAACATATACTCATCTTCATGTAGGACCTATGAAAATTGTCTATTTTTATCTATATATTTAAAGTTTTCTAAAAATGATAAAAGGTTATTACGAATTTTGTTGTACAAAATCTGTACAAAAATCTGTTTTTACATCATAATGCAAGAATTGGAAATTTTTCTATGGTAGCCTAGTTCTTTGAGCCTGGTTTCAATGTGAGAACCGCGTTTACTGTTATTGTATTTAATTTTCTTTTTCTTTTCAACAATCTCCTAATAAAACTGTCTGAAATCTCCCTGTGACTTTATTTACAGTTCTTCTTTATTAAATTTTGTGAAATGCGTAGCACAGAAGGAATATTCACTTTCTAATGGGAGGCATCTCAAAACAACATAAGTCAGCTCTTTACAATGTGAAGGGAACAATGCTCAATGATTTTATTTAACATGCAACTGCTTCTATCTCTAATATGAATTACTGTGGTGAAAAACATCATAAAAGCACACTCTGTAGTTATTGTTTAACAAGCAGATTTTCCATATTTTGTTTCTTGCCAGCTAAGCAAACTGCCCACATATACATGATTTATTTATGTACATTTCTCAGTTTATGAAGCTGTTATTTGTACCTTTTTCCTTTATATTCTTATATTCCCATGATTCTTATTTCACAAAGCTTTGTGCTGAATAATGTAAAGTAGACATGTTGATGGAACAAAATATAATATTCCCATATCTATAAGAGTGTAGATTTGTAACTCTAACTCAGTGTTTTGCTTTCAGTCTCTATCATTGGAAAAAAATGCCTTTAGTAACTTTGCAATTCCAATAGCCTTTAATAATATATAAAAGTTTTAATCAATCCAAAATGCAGCACTCAAAGAAATATTGGGTTACTATCTCTGTGGATACTCTAAACATTCCCAAAAGAATGGAAAATGAATTTTTTTTCTGTCTAAAGAGATTATTTCAATGAATTAACAAATTATGATTTATCCCTAATAAAACCTCAAATGTTTATGTGACCATTACAAACACATTTTTGTCTTCTGTCCTCATATGTTTTTGTCAGTTAAGACTTGTACTAGAACATCATACAGCCTCTGGATGTTAGCGGCATTTGGTGATGATTTAAGGTTTCTCCCCATGTGTTTTCATTGGCATTAGCAAATTTACAATATGAACAAAAGTTATTTATTACTAGAGGAGAGTAAATTATAAATAAAAGTTAAATGGATTGCATTTTTACATATGGGAAGTAGGGATGTTAATAGAATTAAAATATTATTGTAAATGGCATTGTAAATATATCACTTTTCCTTATGTGTAGACTTGGTGCTAACATTTATCTTTCATATGTACAACTGGTATATAAAAGCTGAACCAAACCTCATTTATTCCTTTAAACAGATTCATTAATAAAGCCTCTATTCTGCACAAAGTACTGTGCTAAATGTTGTAATGAATGAAAACATAGCTGTTTTCCCAGAGGAGCTTATAATTTTGTTGGAATAGGAAGTCTTACTTTCAGCAAGAGAAGATTCACTCAGCATCTTCTAGACTGTCGTGGATATAGAACTAGTATCAAGAGGGCATTGGCTTAGATGCCTTCGTACTAAGTGGTAACAATCTAGTGACGCATTTTGTACCTTCACCTTCCAGCGACTAATATAAGACAGTTTGGGGGTCAGACAATTCTGTAGAGATAGAGAAAGGGGATGGATACATTTTCCCCTAGGTAAAACACCATACTAGTTATTCTTTTCATGTTATTTTTCATGTATTTCAGTCACATCACTCTTCTTACCAAGGCTTACAAACTTTGTTTTAAATAAGTAGCCTGTTCGCAAAAATCATCAACAAACAATAAGTTCCTAATATTCAGATTATTGAGTATAGAGCTACAATATTCAATTCTTATCATCCAGCATCTATGTGGCTAGGGCAAGTAATGGCCTAAAATGATTCAACCACAAAGCATAAATTCCTAAACGCCAAATGAGTGTGTTAGGTAATGAGTGACATTTGTAGTGGAAGCATCATTTACATGTATAGGTTAATAAGCTAGAGATTTTGGCTTGATATATTGCATCTGTTAGGACTCCTTTGGTTGGCTGTAACAAAACGAATTCCTGCAAGTCTAAAGAGCAAAAGGAATTGGTTACGAAGACAGAGGGGTGCACATGGAACCTCAAGCCAGGATTGCAACCAACCCCCAAGGACCAGGGTTCCTCTTCAACTTTCATCTTTCTGCTCCTCTCAGTGACTCTGCGTCTTTCTCCTCTCATTGCAGACATATGTGTTCCTCTTGGTTCCTCTATTATTCAGGAGCATAAGACCCCACCCACCGAAGTGAACCAATCATTTTCTCTCTCTTGTCTTAAGTCAGAATCCCTGAGTTCTAATTGTCTGGAGCCAGAGCACATGGCAGTAAGGTATCTTGGCACTACAAATAGATGAATCTGAGGAATTTTAGAAACTACTGTGTCCAATTAAATTTGAATCTCTGGGGATTGGGGCTGTGGCATCAGGATTTTTTAAGTTCCTAGGGTGATTCCAATGAGCAGCTAAAGTTGAGGACCACTGTCTGGGAGGATGGCAAGTATTACATAGAAAATGACTAGTGGGCCTTCTGTTGTGGGGTAAGGGGGGTAGTTGGAGTGAGTGGGGGCCATTGTGAGCTGTGCAGACACTATAAAAGCCAACTAATAGTTCTTTAAAATCATAAAAATTACATAAAATCTATACAATAATTCATATGTTTTTAAAAAGTAATTCTAGCATTGTGAACCTAATTCTGAATTGAATATGAATTTACAAACCTCCCAATCAAGTTTAATAGAAGTCACATTATTTTTTCTAGATAAAATTATTGATTAATATGACCTTAGAACTAACTACACAGGGAGGTAAAAATGCTATTTCAATCATTACTGAAGCTTCCTCCCTCTGAATGACCTCAGTCCAAACATTTTTCACAGTCCATACCATTTGGGGAGAACCCCTTGAGTTTTCATGCCTAGAATCTAGTTTTTGAGAAGCTGTCCTAAGCCCTTCTCTTTGGAGATACTCCAGGTTTGTGGGAGAAAAAATTGACACAGTGTGGTGTAATTCTCAATGTGGAAGAGAGGAATATTTAAGACAATTAATTTGTAATTGGGAAATGTAAAGTCATGTGAAAGGAGGTAATGATCCTATGCTTTATTTGAACTGGTAAAATGTCAATCAACACAAGTAGACTTGTGATAAGTTTTGCATATAGAATGTAATACCTGGAGCGACCATTGAAAGTGCTGTTATCAATATATATGCTCTATAAGAATATAGATAAATCAAAATGGAATTCAACACTGTAGCAAGATTAGCTCCCAGATAAAAAGTAAATATTTTAGGGTAATTCATCAAGAACTTTAAGATAACTTTGCTAGTAGTTTCCACCTCTCTTAGGCACTTTGGCTGCTCTTTCAACAATGCTAATTGTGTGCCAAACTTTTGTCTACTACTAAAGATTAAGATAAATTGGTTGATACATCTCTAGCACAATGCATCTCTATTTTCTACTTATTGGGTGTACTCACATCCAATAATATATTTCAAACTGATTTTTTTTTTTAAAAGTAGAAACTGAAATGGTAACTATTAAGTTGTTAACATTTGTTTTTATTTTTTTAATTTAATTTTTATTTTATATTGGAATATAGTTGATTTACAATGTTGTGTTAGTTTCAGGTATACAGCAGAATGATTCAGTTATACATAAACATATATCCATTCTTTTTCAGATTCTTTTCCCATTTAGGTTATTACAGAACTTTGAGTAGAGTTCCCTGTGCTATACAGTAGGTCCTTGTTGATTATCTATTTTATGTATACGGTAGTGTGTATATGTTAATCCCAAACTCCTAATTTATCCCTCCCCCACCAACATTTGTATTTTAGAAATCCCATTGTTAACTCCTACCTTTACCTCAAGTGTGAGGAGCTGATGTTGATACTGGTCAGTCCTTTTTTACTAACTCATCTTTTTAGATTTACAAAGGAAAAGAGTCTCCCATTGAGATGGATCTTTTTTTTAAGTCCATCTGGTTGTTACGTGCCTCGGTTCATTTATGATGAATGTCTTTTGGCTCCTTCCATTAATAAATTTTGATGCTTCTTAGTATATGCTTTACATGCTTTGCTTTCACTTTTCCCGCAGATAGCTACTATGAGATAATAGGTACACAACAGGGTCTAAATGAAAATGGGCAAGTTCTTGGAAAATGAATTCCCAGCAATGTCAACAGAACTGGTCAAGAATGGAGAATCTGATCAAGGAACCAGCAGGCAAATCATCTAACAGAACAATGTATTTTTAGGGGAGAACAGTCAAGATGGGGGTGGTAGAAAATTCTTAATTGACTAACATAAATGATGCTTTAGCATCTAGATTTGACAAGTATTTAAAGCTATCTCTAGATTTTGGGGACACCGCCTCATCCCTGGGGAATTTTTCACCTGCAGTTGCCTCAGTGTAGCCAAATGGACGTCTATTTTGGTAGGTTACTTAGGAGTCCTCTTTTATCTGCTGAGTATTCAGTGTTAGGCCCAGGGGTCTTCTACTCATTCTTGAATCTGTACCACATGTATCCATAGTAAGCACTTAGGTATTCTTTACCCCAACAAACACCTCTAATGTTGGAGCATTGTTCCAAATGCAGCCAACCCTCCTTGTACCTTTGTCAGAACAGTGAGCCAGACACACATTTCTACCAGGTGAAATTCCAGCCTGAGATAGACACTGGTCCTCTGTGTTCAATAACCTCAGATCCTCTGAGTGGTCCTCTTGAGGTCTCTTTAGATTTTAGATGAGAGACAGATACCTGTCACCTCCTATGGGTGATCGGAGGGGATTGGACCTGGAAAAAGCCACAGCCCTCAACAACAACAATCTGTTTACCTCAATTCTTTACCCCATATCTTTCATCTCTTTTACAATCTGTAGGTGTATGGACAGCTGAGGCCACAAAAGTAGTTTTCAGATAGCTATTTGCAAGCCCTGCATGATGACCTTGCGTCTTACCTTGGAAGGTGGTATCCATTTTATTCATTTATTGATTAATTTATCAAAAATTACCTTTAATATTTTGGAGATAATTATAGACTAAATGCAGTTATAAGAAATAACAAAGAGGCATCCCATATACACTTCACACATTTTCTTCAAGGATAACATTTTGCATAAATATAATATAGTGTCAAAACCGGGAAATAAACATTGATATCATCTACCAACTTTATTCAGATTTCATCAGATTTACATGCACTCATTTGTGTGTGTGTTATATATGTTTAGTTCTGTACAATCTTATCGCAAGTGTAGATTCCTATGAGTGCCACCACAGTCCAGATACAGAATATTTCCATCACAGGGATCCCTCATGCTATCTTTTTACAGCTACAATCACTAAACTCTCTCCCTACCTTTCTGTATAAGTTAGGGTTCTCCAGAGAAACATAACCAATAGTGTAAATACACACACATATAGAAATGTACATGCTACCGGGCCCTGTAGAGTATGCAGATCCTTCAAATGCCCCCACCCCTATTCCTCCAGTGGACCCTGTGGCCTGTAGAGAGGGAGTAGGTGAAATTCCCTCTGATGCCTGGTATATAGTTGGGTCTAAACCACCCACGTGGATTGCAGCTGCTATTCAGCCCAACACATACCATGTGGATGGAAAAAAGAAGGAACTGCAGCAGCCAGTGGGCTGAACTCAGAGAGGTTTGATTGGTGATCAGTCCAGCCCAGGACATTGACCCTTTGCATTAACAATTAGGCTGTTCTAAAGGGATTAACTTTATGACTTGGACAATGAGAAACTGAGGGGTGGATGATCATGAATAAGCCCTGTGAGGTCAAAATATGTGGAAAGATGTTTGGGTTATCTTGCAAGAGACTGAGACAGTCCTCACTGTTTCAATCCACTGGTTCATCCCAGCCCTAAGCTGTGTATGGGCACTACCAACTTATACTTCAGTAAATACAACAGGTTAGGTACATAGAAAATCAGCCAGCACAGTGCCTGGTTACAATGGTGTATTGTCAAGGATGCCGGATTGCCCTTGAAATACACTGAGTTGGTTAATGCAGTAACAGAATGTCCTGTATATTCTATTCAATGCCCAAGGCAACTGCCAAATGAGTCTGGCACCACCCACCAGAGTTCCCAACCAGTGAGAAACTGGAAAATTGATTATATTGGCCCCCTCCCTCTGAGTGAGGGTTCTAAATATGCCCTGGCTTGTATGGACACTATATCTGGCCTAACCCAAGCTTTGCTCTGTTGTTGGGCAAACCAGGCTGCCACCATTATGGGATTAGAGAAACTGAGTACAATGTACCAATACCCTGGTGGAATCGACAGTGATCGTGGGTCACATATTAAAGGTCATGCTGTGCAAGACTGGGCAAAAGAACATGACATTGAATGGAGGCTCCGTCTCCCCCATAATCTGAAAGCAGCAGGGTTGGTAGAAAGGAAGAATGGAATATCAAAGCTTAAATGACTAACAGGTAAAAAACTACCTTGGCCAGTGGACTAAAGTTTTATCCCCTGCTTTAATACATTCAAATGAGCAACTAGTAGGGCCTATTGCTCCATAGGCCAGACTGGGGACCCCTGTTGCGACACCCAACACTATAAAGTTATGGAAGTCATGGGAAACAACCATTGCCCCTTTCCTCACAGTAGATCAACACGCTATGCTGCTGAGAACACCACGTCCCATCATGCCTTGGGAAAGGTATTATCTGCTGGAATTTGTAATGGAACAGCCCATTGGGATGGATGAGTTACTATGCACCCCTGTGTAAGGGGTTATGACTCAGTCTCCACTGGGGTCTTGTTGCCCAGCTACAAGCTGATGCTGTTGAAACTCACTACACCTGGAACAGAACACTCACCATTGAAAGAGGGAAGAAGGTGGGGGTGTTGGTCTGGCATATCCCACCCCCAGTCCATTTCCTCACACCTGACAGTGCTGCCTCCCTCCACCAACTTGTGTAATATGCACGAACAAGTCATGTTCCTAAAGTGCCACCTCCCTCCCCTCAACGCCAGGTGGACATGCTTTGTTTCCCGCTGGTATGATTATTTGGCAATCATCTTTATTCCCTCCACTGGCCTGGAGGACATTATAACCCTTACTAAATCCACCCAGCAAGCCTTGAATGAGAACCAGCAAAGCCTGTCCTTACTGAACACCGAAATGTCTCTAATGAGAAAAGCTGTCCTCCAAAACTGAATGGCCTTGGACATTATCACTGCCTCGCAGAGAGGCACTTGTGCCATTATCCAAACAGACTGTCGTGTGTCCAGACCTGAAGAGTCTGCTCATGTATCATCTTTATTAAATCAAATGAAGGTGAAAGTGAATTTCTTGAATGATCCAACCCCCAGTCTAGGGGACTTAGTAAATCAGTGGTTTTATCATGAGGCTCTTGGTGGGAAAAATTGTTACTCATTTTGCACGTGCCTATATTTGCATGTGCCTATAATGTTGCCGTGCGATCTGCCTCCAATGCAGCCAGAGAGCCGCCAAATGTGCCACCTCCATTCTAATAAAACCCCTTGCTGACTGTTCAGGGCACATTGCAGAAAAGGGGAACATGTGAGATTGTATGGGCCAGTCACAAGGGGCAGAGTTTTGAAGGAGGTTATTGAGAAGCCATGACCACTAGTTGACCCTTGAGCTGGACCCAGGCTATCGAATGCTCCTTACCCAGCCTCCCGTTCTTGGAATGTATGTTCTGCCCACCATTTCCACTTTAAGACACAGTCTTGAAAAAGTAATGTGTTGTTGAGACCATCTGGACTGTTTTCCTCACTGAACCTGGTTAAGGCCTCTATATAACTGTTAAGATTCTAGTGGGTGGGTGCAAAGACCTACTTGTCTTGTAGCCACCCAAGGCAAGCATAGTAAGTTCCCCTGTTTCTCAAAACTGATACCTACCAATCTGGAGGTGTCTGCCTTTTTCCTTGGTCTCTCCTTGCCCTTAGTGTACAGGGACCAGTTTCAGATTATACCTGGGGAATTCTCCAGGTTTCGAACAAACATTTATTTTTCAGTAGTTGTAAAATATCTTTATGTCATACTCTTCTTGAAAGAAAAAAGTATTTTTACTTAGTGTATAATTCTAGGTTCCCAGTAATTTTATCTTAGCAATTTCTATGTTACACTGACTTCTGGCGTCCATTGATATTTTCGAAAGGTAGTTTGAATATTGTTCTTTGTAGGTAATTTGTCTTTTCTCTCTGGATGCTTTTAATAACTTTAATTTGTCTTTGGTGCTTTGCAGCTTGAATATAATGTATATAAGTACAAACTTACTTTTATTCATTATATTTGGGAACTGACATCTCCCCCAATAATTGAGGAGGTGTTTTTCTTTAATTTTGAAAATTCTAAGCCATTACCTCTCCAAGTAATGTTTCTACTTTTTATACTTTTTGCAACTTTCTGGAATCCTAATTTAGTTCTAAGTTAGACTTTTCTATTAATTTCTAGGTTTCTTAACCTTCATACATATATGCCGTTTCTTTAACTTTGCTTCAGATTTATGTTTCAATCTGCTAAGTATACAGTTTGCTATTTAACACTTGCATATAATTTTTAATAGCAATTATTTTATTTTTCTTTTTAGAAATTCTATTTGTTTTTTTTCAAACCTTCTTAGTCATTCTTGATAGTCCCTCTTTATGTGTTTGGTTCTTTCATTTCTTTATGTATTGTGATATACATGTATATATATCACACTTTTATTCTGTTTCTAATAATTCAATATCATATTATTGAGGTCTGATTTTGCATTCATTATATTTCTGATTCTCTCTAAAGCCTTATCTTAATAATTTTTTAAAAAATTTGGTTTGAATTCATGTTTATTAAAACTTTGTGGGAATCCTTTAAAATCTGGTTTAAGAATGTAGTACTCCATGGTGAAATTTTATTTCCTTTTGCTAAATGCCTGGGAACACTTTAATTTAAATTTAAATTAACTTAAAGTTCCTAACTTGTAGCCTTTTAGTTCACAGAGTTAGTGTAAATCTGAGTAATCATTTCCAAAGACAGGAGGGTGAGCCTAATTCTCCTGAAGTCTCAAATGAGAATTTCCTTCTCTACCCAGGGCCACAGCTGATACAAATCTTTTTCCTACATCTGTCTTGGATTTTTTCTACTTGAACCTTTTCACTGAGAGTATACTCATTTGAGTTCTAGCTTCATGGGAAGTTCTGCAGTCTGACTTTACTTCCTGCCCCTCATAATCATGAAGATTGTAGCTGAAGCTCTGTCACCATGGATTTATAGATGGCTCAGATAAACAAAGGCTTTCGCTCTTGGCCACTTTCCTGAAGGTCTTCTCTTTTATTCTGGCCTCAGAGTGACATCCTCATGTTTTAAATATTTAATCCAGCATTTGCTGGTTTTGTTTTTGTAACAGGGATGTTTCACTGTGTTGGACTGTTATTATCAGAAGTTAATACTCACTACATAAAACTAAATTTTCAGGCTCCTAAAATACAACTTACATATATTTTTTCTTTTTTTTTTTTAACATCTTTATTGGAGTATAATTGCTTTACAATGGTGTGTTAGTTTCTGCTTTATAACAAAGTGAATCAGTTATACATATACAAGAGCGAAGAGATATGGGGACAACTTATATTTAATACAAACATTAATCAATCAATTAACAGCAGTTAAACATTCGTATATTATTCTATCGTTATAAGGAATTAATGTTATGTGTAAAATTCTTAGTGTAACTTCAGGAATACAATAAATGCTGAAAATGTCAATTATTATTAGAATAACACAAAATATGAAAGACACAATTTTGGATCTCAGGGAACATATATGCTGTAATAAAATAAAAGGTTAAGATATAAATATTATATGTTGATTGCAATTCTAGAAAAATAAGGACTATATACAGTTTTAATTTGTACCTTTTCACATGAAAAATATTTATGTGACATAATATATACATATATAAACTCTTAAGAAAACCTTCTCCTTTATGATTTTTCAGGATTACCCATTTTTGAAAATGAACACATTACTTTATTTCCATCAGCAAGTTACTAGAGTTTATTGATACTTTTTGAGCATTTACAACTATATTTTGCTTTCATCCTCGATTAACTCAAGTTTCTGCCAAGCATGATGCAGCTCAACATTTCATTTATTTCCTCCCTCTTCCTCCCTTCCTCCCGCCCTCCCTGCCTTCCTTCCTTCCTTTCTTCCTCTTTCTCTCTCTCCCTTTCTTTCTTTCTTTTCTACAGGATTTAGAAACAGTAGATGACTTACCTACTATCTTTTTATGTATGTTACAAAAGTATTTTTTTATTTCTTACTTATTGATCTCTGTATTATTATTGCTGTATATTGTATCACAACCTATGCTATAAATCACAACACTACACTGTTATCATTTTTGTTAAAACAGTCAACTACATTTTAAGGTAATTTAAATAATGAAAAAGAAATCTAATATTTACTTACAGAGTTATCATTTCCTATTAGCTTCATTCTTTTGGCAAACCATTTTTTTAAATCCAGTATCATTTCTCTTGTGCCTGAAGGACTTCCTTTTACATTTCTTTTAGTGTGAGTTTGCTGGTGATGAATTTTTTCAATTTTGTATGGCTCAAAAGCCTCTTTGCTTTCATTTTTGAAGGAAATTTCCATAAGTATAAAATTCTAGATTGACAGTTTTTTTTAAGTAAGTACTTTGATTTTACTGCTTTATTGTCTTTTCATTTACATTGTTTTTGACAAGAAATCTGTGCTCTTCCTTATCTTTATTCCACTGTAATGTGTCTTTTTTCTTTCTGTATGCTTTTAAAATGTTCTCTTTATTACATGTTATGTGCAATTTGATTATGATATACCTTTGTGTAGTTGCCTTTATATATTTCTCATGTTTGAGGTTTGTCGAGATTCTCAGATCTTTTGTTTTATAGTTTTTATCAGGTTTGAGAAACATGGAGTCAAAATTTCTTGTAATTTTTTCTTCCACCCTTTCTCCTTTCTTCAAGTATTCTAATTATACATATATTAGACTGCTTGATCTTGTCCCACTGTTCAGGCTTTCTTCTGCAATTTTTAATCTTCTCTTAATTTTATCCAGTGATATTTTATCCCAGACATTTTTGTGTTATTTTCTAGAATGGTGATGTGGGTCCTTTGAAAAAACACATTCTGTGTCTAAATATGTTCAATATTTTGGAATGTATGCAATATAATTATACTGTCTTAATCCTTTGTCCTCTGATTCTA
Organism: Balaenoptera acutorostrata; assembly: GCF_949987535.1. Lineage (NCBI taxonomy): Eukaryota > Metazoa > Chordata > Mammalia > Artiodactyla > Balaenopteridae > Balaenoptera > Balaenoptera acutorostrata. The sequence goes on from NC_080081.1 coordinate 34,887,445, forward strand.
AGATCTACCAGCTCTGTGCAATTTTTAATTGATTGATTTTTCTCCTCCTTATATTTCAAGCATTTCTGCTTCATTGCATGCCAGGTAATTTATTATTATATGCCAGTCTTTGTGAATTTTACTTTATTAGATTCTGGATTGAGTTTTGTTCTTGGACGATGTGTCAGAGTCCTTAGGAACAGGCAGAGTTTCAATGATTCTCTAGGAAAACACAGAGGGCTCAACATATAGTCATACGTAGGCCTATAATTTATCAAGAGGAAAGGATAAAAAGCAAAATCAGCAAAGGAGAAATGCATATGGGGCAAAGTTTGAAGGAAACCAGGGCCAAGCTTTCAAGGGTCCTCCCAGAGCGGAATCACAAAGGACATTCATAAAGCCCCCAGCAATGAGTTGTGACAACATGTTCCCAACCAGGGAAGTGCCCCTAGTCTGTCAAGTACCCCAATCCCATAGTCCTAGAGGGAAAGAATATGTGCAGCCTAAGCCATGTTTTTGTTTAACCAGTTTAGGCACAGTGAGTCACTTTTATCAGTGTATGATAGGAACTCTCCACAGACCTAAGTTCCCAGATGCCAGTCAATGCCAACCTTGCATGCAGGTCGATTGCTATGTTAACTCTTGTCTACACAAATGCTATTGAGTTACTCAGAAACAGCTTCATTCCTTCCATTCTTGATTTGAATTTTGCTAGGTGGGGCTGGAACACTCTTTTGTTTTGTGGTTAATTCTTTCCCGCTACTGAAGCAAGACACTTTGAGTACTTTATCCAACAGTGCATGAATTGTAGGTTTTAGAGTCTGGCTTGTAGGAATAGGCACTATTCTACAGACTGGTGAGCCTCAGGTTTAGTTCCCTCTTATTGTTGTGGGTGTTTCTTTGCCAGCCTTACATAGTGTTGATCAGGACTGCTGAAAACTCAAAAGAAATACTCTATAGGTATCCTAATTTCTCTCTCTGTGCAATTCTGTCTTTGTTGGTACTCTGTTCTGTTCACTCAGGTCCCTTTGTTCTCCCCAGACTCTGAGGTTCATCTCTTCAATCAGAAAGTTCTGCAGGCTGTGCCTGTCCCCCTCCTTGCGACTCAGACTGAAATCTCTCTCCATGTAGTAAGGCTTAGCAATCTGAACGTTTCTTTTGTTTATTTTCTTTCTCTCAGAGATCACTGTCTTCTATTGCCAGATGTCTAATGTCTTGAAAATTTTGTTTCACATATTTAGCATGTTAGTTATTTTGGGGCTGAAGGATAAATCTAGTCCCTATTATTCTATCTTGGCCAGAAGCTAAGATTTCTCAGGAAACATGAATTTAAATAGTTACATGTCATGGTATAGTATAAGGAAGATATATTTAAATAGCCGCATTTTGAGGTCTATTACCAGGTTAGCCTCCAGTTACTCCTTTCTCTTTATCAGATTTTCTTCCTTTTTTTACCCTTGATGGTTCCCATGCTCAGTCATCTGAACATTTTTTAGCAGTGCTACTTTTTATTTTGTTCTCTATGTTTGAATGTCTTGAGATTTTTTGCTCAGAATATATAATTTTTTTTTTTACTAACATTTTACTTATACCATCCAACAAGGCTAGACTACCACCTTCTCTGTCCCATCTTTGTCTTGTTGCCTCCTTTTAATCTTAATTATGAATCAGGTCAGGTGCTAATTTCTTAGGAAGAATTTCTTGATGATCCTTCCTATTCAACTCACTCAACAAAGGCCATAACCCTTCTTGGCTTTCTCACAAGGCATTGGACTCTGTGATTACATCTAAAATGATTTATAATGCTTTTTTTTCCCTTTGACTTCTTTTCTTTGAATGTGAGTCTCTCATGGAAACAAATTCTGTCTTCTTTTGTTATTTATGTCACAAATCCCAGCTCTGGGAATGATATCTAATAGTTGATTAATAAATATTTGTTAAAATCATTATGAAATTATGAACTGAACTAGCTCTAGAAAACATTTTCTATCATCTAATATAACAACTTACTTTATAAATAAAAATGATTGAGGCCCAATGAAAACAACAGTGCAGTTTTGTTAAGCATCCACAGAAAGATGCTTTAGGGCTACAGGAACATGGGGATAAGCTCCTTGGTCAGGATGGACCAGTGAAGGTAGTAAGGATCAGGGATAAGCACAGAGCTGGCAGATATAACTGGCATGAAGCAAGAAGAGGTGAAAATGTACATAGTTGGAGGGCACATGGTGTGGCCAGAATAAAAAGGCACACTTCTTTGCCTTATAAATTCTTAACCTTAATTTATTTTATATCCCCTTAATGACACTACAGAAGAAATAGGAAAATCTGAGTCATGTATTTTAGAATGAATACAAATAATAATTATAGTAATAATAGTAGTAACTAACATTTATTGCACATTTACTCATGAACTATATGTTAAGCGCCCTCCTAAGAATTTGATGCACATAACCTCCTTTAAGCCTCACAATAAACTCTGAGGTAGGCGTTTTTGCATCCACATTTTCAAGATGAGGAAGAGAGGCTCAAAGAGATTAACAAGCTGCCCTGTCCTCATGCAGCTAGTAAATGTCAAAGCCAAGATGAGGATTTTTGAGGTCAGTGGTCTTAACCATTAGTTTATAATAGTCATGACTCTCACTAACTCTTGATAGAAATCCCAGATCAAACTTCCTTGAGCAAAAACAAAAACAAAAACAAAAAAACAAAAAAGGAAAGTTTTTTCAAATCCAGGGTTATTTTAGCCTCTCACAGTTCGATTCAGAGCCTTGATGATGCAATCAGGATTCAATTTAAAAAAAAAAAAATCTCTGTAACAAGTCTTTCTCTTGTTTTCCTCTCTTTTTTAAGGTACACACAAACCATAATTCCTTCAAGTAGTTTAGTCCTCCATGCAGCTAGTTCCCGTTGATAGAAAAATAGAAATTTTTTCTTCACCAACAGTGTGGGTAAAATAGCTAATTTTTTCACCAAAAAAAATTAGCTCCTTCCATTGTGTAACGTAGTTATAGATAAGTTTTTTTTTTTTTTTCTTTCAGATCAACAGTTTCAAAGTAAAAGCATGTGACTGAATTCTAGCCAGTGGATTTGGGAGAGAGCTCATATAGGCCATTCCTAGGTCTGGCCCATTGAAATCTCCCATATAATCCTTTGTATTCTCTTTTTACCAGTGGGTGTTGCCTCAGAATGACACTGAAAAGCACATTTGATGATGAAGTAGCTTGCCTTAGCCTATTTTCCTGAATGCCTATGTGAAATATAATACCCTCTTCATCTTTCACCTATTTGTTTGGGTAAGAAATAACTTTTATTTTTAAAAGCCATTGTTAAAAGTTAGTGTTACTTAAAAAACGGAATAGTTTTTGGTTTGACTTTTAGGCCTAAATTTATTAATTTGTTCATGCCTGAAATTTGGCTAAGTGGAATTGCTACTGTTATTAACTTAAGTCTTGAGGTCACCCTTTGCGTTAGAGCAGACTCAAATCTGCCTAAGTTGCTTGGACTCAGAATTGAAGAAGGGGGATCATTTACTATAGATATACTGTAGTTTTTGTTGTTGTTGTTTTTTTAACCAGGAAAAATAAACCACAACAAAGTGGTAGATTATATCTACTATAATTTTTGATGAGAGGTTCATCAAATAAGTCATATTTTAAGTTTATAGTCTTCATGGCTTATTGACACATACTATCTCATTTCGTCATATGCCCTTGTGAATTGTGTGATATAGGTCATCTTATCCCCGTTTTACAGTTGAGGACAGAGTTGAGGAATGTTTAAGATATTTTTGTTTACTAAGTGTCTCTGAATTTGAGGGCAGATAGGTTTTTAATTCATTTGAGGTTGTATGTGATTGAGATAAAAGAAGTGATACTAAATAGGAAACAGTTGAAATCTCTACTCACTGACTTCCTCTTCTATGGAGAAAGAAGTTTTGTTTCCTGTCTCCTCCATTTGCTTTCTTACAGTATTCAGGTAACTGGTAAAGGTGAAAAAATAAACAAAGGATAAAAATGATGAAGAAACGAGGAAGAGGAGGAAGTATAAAAAGAAAGTGGAAGAAGGGGATAGAGTGGGAAGTGGGAGAGGAGAGTACAACACGGAAAAAGAGAACAAATGAGAGCAGAAATATGGGGCGGGATTTTGGTGGCTTAGAATGAGGGAAGAGAAAAGGCAGCTGCAGTTTAACAGCAAGATTGAGAAGTGGAAATGTGACGAAGAAGGATTTTTAGGTACATTTCTACCACACTATTGGGCACAGTGTAAATACTCAAATTGTTTTCATTGTTTTTGGCTATTGAAATATTGATATTTTAATGCAACCATGTGCAGAAACTAGTTAATGTTTACTATTAAGTAAAATCAGCTTTATTAGATTTAGATATATTGGAAAAGTCAATGCACATATTTGAAAGTTAATCAGGTAGAGGTACTAGTAGAGATTTGAATATTTCTAACCCTAGACTCTGTAGTTAAAACTTGTGTAGACATCAGTGCACATTATACTTGAATTTCTAACTACAGCAGGTTCCTAAAGACACAGCATTTCCTAACAAAGTATGTATCAAAAGGTGTGCAATCTGGACACAGAATATTCCAGACCTGTTGCCACAATTTACAGTCTAAATTCACATTTGACTTTACAGGATCCTTAACTCAAATCTGATTGATTTTTTTTTAGCTGTTTCAATTCATTCTTTGCCCTATGAGTAGTCATAATTGTAGATGAGTATGCACTAGATACATTATTTTCTTGGCTTTTGAACCAATTTAGATGAATATTAGGAAATATCTTTCAAAGTGTGTTCACTGTTTTTCAGTTGTTATGTTGAATACTGATTTCATGCTTGCCTGTCTTTTTGTGCTCAGAAAAAGAGTCACACAACTGTTTGTTAATAGACTGTAAAGTGATAACAACTCATATGTAGAGAAGGTCAAATTTTTTTTTTTTGAGTGAAGCCATCTTTATTTTATTTTATTTTTTTAAACATCTTTATGGAGTATACTTGCTTTACAATGGTGTGTTAGTTTCTACTTTATAACAAAGTGAATCAGTTATATATATACATATGTCCCCATATCTCTTCCCTCTTGCATCCCTCTCTCTCCCACCCTCCCTATCCCACCCCTCTAGGTGGTCACAAAGCACCGAGCTGATCTCCCTGTCCTATGTGGCTGCTTCCCACTAGGATCTATTTTACGTTTCATAGTGTATATATGTCCATGTCACTCTCTCACTTTGTCCCAGCTTACCCTTCCCCCTCCCTGTATCCTCAAGTCCATTCTCTAGTAGGTCTGTATCTTTATTCCCTTCTTGCCCCTAGGTTCTTCTGACCATTATTTTTTCTTTTTTCTTTTTTTTTTTTAGATTCCATATATATGTGTTAGCATACGATATTTGTTTTTCTCTTTCTGACTTACTTCACTCTGTATGACAGTCTCTAGGTCCATCCACCTCACTACAAATAACTCAGTTTCATTCCTTTTTATGGCTGAGTAATATTCCATTGTATATATGTGCCACATCTTCTTTATCCAATCATCTGTTAATGGACACTTAGGTTACTTCCATGTCCTGGCTATTGTAAATAGAGCTACAATGAACATTGTGGTACATGACACTTTTTGAATTATGGTTTTCTCAGGGTATATGCCCAGTAGTGGGATTGCTGGGTCATATGGTAAATCTATTTTTAGTTTTTTAAGGAACCTCCATACTGTTCTCCATAGTGGCTGTATCAACTTACATTCCCACAAACAGTACAAGAGGGTTCCCTTTTCTCCACACCCTCTCCAGCGTTTATTGCTTGTAGATTTTCTGATGATGGCCATTCTGACCAGTGTGAGATGATAGCTCAATGTAATTTTGATTTGCATTTCTCTAATGATTAATGATGTTGAGCATTCTTTCATGTGTTTGTTGGCAATCTGTATATCTTCTTTGGAGAAATGTCTATTTAGGTCTTCTGCCCATTTTTGGATTGGGTTGTTTTATTCTTTTTGATACTGAGCTGCATGAATGGCTTGTATGTTTTAGAGATTAAGCCTTTGTCAGTTGCTTCATTTGCAAATATATTCTATCATTCTGAGGGTTGTCTTTTCATCTTGTTTATGGTTTCCTTTGCTTTGCAAAAGCTTTTAAGTTTCATTAGGTCCCATTTGTTTATTTTTGTTTTTATTTCCATTTCTCCAGGAGGTGGGTCCAAAAGGACCTTGCTGTGATTTATGTCATAGAGTGTTCTGCCTATGTTTTCCTCTAAGAGTTTGATGGTGTCTGGCCTGAGATTAAGGTCTTTAATCCATTTTGAGTTTATTATTGTGTATGGTGTTAGGGAGTGTTCTAATTTCATTCTTTTACATGTAGCTGTCCAGTTTTCCCAGCACCACTTATTGAAGAGGCTGTCTTTTCTCCACTGTATATTCCTGCCTCCTTTATCAAATATAAGGTGACCATATGTGTGTGGGTTTATCTCTGGGCTTTCTATCCTGTTCCATTGATCTATATTTCTTTTTTTGTGCCAGTACCATACTGTCTTGATTACTGTAGCTTTGAAGTATAGTCTGAAGTCTGAAAGCCTGATTCCTCCAGCTCCGTTTTTCTTTCTCAAGATTTCTTTGGCTATTCGGGGTCTTTTGTGTTTCCATACAAATTGTGAAAATTTTTTGTTCTAGTTTTGTGAAAAATGACAGTGGTAGTTTGATAGGCATTGCATGGAATCTGTAGATTGTTTTGGGTAGTAGAGTCATTTTCACAATGTTGATTCTTCCAGTCCAAGAACATGGTATATCTCTCTATCTCTTTGTATCATCTTTAATTTCTTTCATCAGTGTCTTATAATTTTCTGCATACAGGTCTTTTGTCTCCTTAGGTAGGTTTATTCCTAGATATTTTATTCATTTTGTTGCAATGGTAAATGGGACTGTTTTCTTAATTTCACTTTCAGATGTTTCATCATTAGTGTATAGGAATGCAAGAGATTTATGTGCATTAATTTTGTATCCTGCTACTTTACCAAGTTCACTGATTAGCTCTAGTAGTTTTCTGGTAACATCTTTAGGATTCTCTATGTATAGTATCATGTCATCTGCAAACAGTGACAGCTTTTCTTCTCCTTTTCCACTTTGGATTCCTTTTATTTCTTTTTCTTCTCTGATTGCTGTGGCTAACACTTCCAAAACTATGTTGAATAATATTTGTGAGAGTGGGCAACCTTGTCTTGTTCCTGATCTTAGTGGAAATGTTTTCAGTTTTTCACCATTGAGGATGATGTTGTCTGTGGGGTGGTCATATATGGCCTTTATTATGCTGAGGAAAGTTCCCTCTATGCCTACTTTCTAGAGGGTTTTTATCATAAATGGGTGTTGAATGTTGTCAAAAGCTTTCTCTACATCTATTCAGATGATCATATTGTTTTTCTCCTTCAGTTTGTTAATATAATGTATCACGTTGATGGATTTGCATATATTGAAGAATCCTTGCATTCCTGGGATAAACCCCACTTGATCATAGTGTATGATCCTTTTATTGTGCTGTTGGATTCTGTTTGCTAGTATTTTGTTTAGGATTTTTGCATCTATGTTCATCAGTGATATTGGCCTGTAGTTTTCTTTCTTTGTGACATTTTTGTCTGGTTTTGGTATCAGAGTGATGGTGGCCTCGTAGAATGAGTTTGGGAGTGTTCCTCCCTCTGTTATAATTTGGAAGAGTTTGAGAAAGATAGGTTAGCTCTTCTCTAAATGTTTGATAGAATTCACCTGTGAAGCCATCTGGTCCTGAGCTTTTGTTTGTTGGAAGATTTTTAGTCACAGTTTCAATTTCAGTGCTTGTGATTGGTCTATTTACATTTTCTATTTCTTCCTGGTTCAGTCTCGGAAGGTTATGCATTTCTAAGACTTTGTCCATTTCTTCCAGGTTGTCCATTTTATTGGCATATAGTTGCTTGTAGTAATCTCTCATAATCGTTTGTATTTCTGCAGTGTCAGTTGTTACTTCTTTTTCATTTCTAATTCTATTGATTTGAGTCTTCTCCCTGTTTTTCTTGATAAGTCTGGCTAATGGTTTATCAATTTTGTTTATCTTCTCAAAGAACCACCTTTTAGTTTTATTGATTGTTTCCGTCATTTCTTTTTCAATTATTTCTGATCTGATCTTTATGATTTCTTTCCTTCTGCTAACTTTGGGGGTTTTTTGTTCTTCTTTCTCTAATTGCTTTAGGTGTAAGGTTAGGTTGTATTTGAGATGTTTCTTGTTTCTTAAGGTAGGATTGTATTGCTATAAACTTCCCTCTTAGAACTGCTTTTGCTGCATCCCATCGGTTTTGGGTGGTCATGTTTTCATTGTCAATTGTTTCTAGATATTTTTTGATTTCCTCTTTGATTTCTTCAGTGATCTCTTTGTTATTAAGTAGTGTGTTGTTTAGCCTCCATGTGTTTCTATTTCTTACAGGTTTTTTCCTGTAATTGATATCTAGTCTCATAGCGTTGGGGTCAGAAAAGATACTAGATACATTTTCAATTTTCTTAAATATACCAAGGCTTGATTTGTGACCCAAGATATGGTCTATACTGAAGAATGTTCTAAGAGCAATTGAGAAGAATGTGTATTCTGTTGTTTTTGGATGGACTGTCCTATAAATATCAATTAAGTCCATCTTGTTTAATGTATGATTTAAAGCTTGTGTTTCCTTATTTATTTTCATTTTGGATGATCTCTCCATTGGTGAAAGTGGGGTGTTAAAGTCCCCTACTGTGAATGTGTAACTGTCAATTTCCCCTTTTATGGCTGTTAGTATATGCCTTATGTATTGAGGTGCTCCCAAGTTGGGTGCATAAATATTTACAATTGTTATATCTTCTTCTTTGATTGATCCCTTGATCATTATGTAGTGTCCTTCTTTGTCTCTTGTAATAGTCTTTGTTTTTTTTTTTATAGAGAGAAAGTCTTTTTATTTATTTATTTATTTATTTATTTATGGCTGTGTTGGGTCTTCATTTCTGTGCAAGGGCTTTCTCCAGTTGTGGCAAGTGGGGACCACTCTTCATTGCGGTGCGCAGGCCTCTCACTATCGTGGCCTCTCTTGTTGCGGAGCACAGGCTTCAGACACGCAGGCTCAATAATTGTGGCTCACGGGCCTAGTTGCTCCACGGCATGTGGGATCTTCCCAGACCAGGGCTCGAACCCGTGTCCCCTGCATTGGCAGGCAGGTTCTCAACCACTTCGCCACCAGGGAAGCCCATAGTCTTTGTTTGAAAGTCTATTTTGTCTGATATGAAAATTTCTACTCCAGCTTTCTTTAGATTTCCATTTGCATGGAATATCTTTTTCCATCCCTTCACTTTCAGTCTGTATGTGTCCCTAGGTGTGAAGTGGGTGTATTGTAGACAGCATATATACGGGTCTTGTTTTTGTATCCATTCAGCCAGTCTATGTCTTTTGGTTGGAGCATTTAATTCATTTACATTTAAGGTAATTATCGATATGTATGTTCCTATTACCATATTCTTAATTGGTTTGGGTTTGTTATTGTAGGTCCTTTCCTTCTCTTGTGTTTCCTGCCTAGAAAAGTTCCTTTAGCATTTGTTGTAAAGCTGGTTTGGTGGTGCTGAATTCTCTTAGTTTTTGCTTGTCTGTAAAGCTTTTAATTTCTCTGTTAAATCTGCATGAAATCGTTGCTGGGTAGAGTAATCTTGTTTGTAGTTTTTTCTCCTTCATCACTTTAAATATGTCCTGCCACTCCCTTCTGGCTTGCAGAGTTTCTCCTGAAAGATCAGCAGTTAACCTTATGGGGATTCCCTTGTATGTTATTTGTTGTTTTTCCCTTGCTGCTTTTAAGATTTGTTCTTTGTATTTAATTTTTGATAATTTGAGTAATATGTGTCTTGGCATGTTTCTCCTTGGATTTATCCCGTATTGGACTCTTTCTGCTTCCTGGACTTGACTAACTATTTGCTTTCCCATATTAGGGAAATTTTCAACTATAATCTCTTCAAATATTTTATCAGTCCCTTTCTTTTTCTCTTCTTCTTCTGGGACCCATATAATAGAATGTTGGTGCATTTAATGTTGTCCCAGAGGTCTCTGAGACTGTCCTCAATTCTTTTCATTCTTTTTTCTTTATTCTGCTCTGAAGTAGTTATTTCCACTATTTTATCTTCCAGGTCATGTATCCGTTCTTCTGCCTCAGTTATTCTGCTATTGATCCCTTCTACAGAATTATTAATTTCGTTTACTGTGTTGTTCATCACTGATTGTCTGCTCTTTAGTTCTTCTAGGTCCTTGTTAAACGTTTCTTGTATTTTCTCCATTCTATTTCCAAGATTTTGCGTCATCTTTACTATCATTATTCTGAATTCTTTTTCAGGTAGACTGCCTATTTCCGCCTCATTTGTTAGGTCTGGTGGGTTTTTGCCTTGCTCCTTCATCTGCTGTGTGTTTCTCTGTCTTCTCATTTTGCTTAACTTACTGTGTTTGGGGTCTCCTTTTCGTAGGCTGTGGGTTCATAGTTCTCGTTGTTTTTGGTGTCTGTCCCCAGTGACTAAGGTTGGTTCAGTGGGTTGTGTAGGCTTCCTGGTGGAGGGGACTAGTGCTTGTGTTCTGGTGGATGAGGCTGGATCTTGTCTTTCTGGTGGGCTGGTCCACGTCTGGTGGTGTGTTTTGGGGTGTCTGTGGCCTTATTATGATTTTAGGCAGCCTGTGTGCTAATGGATGGGGTTGTGTTCCTGTCTTGTTAGTTGTTCGGCATAGGCTGTCCAGCACTGTAGCTTGCTCGTCTTTGAGTGGAGCTGGGTCTTGGTGTTCAGATGGAGATCTCTGGGAGATTTTCGCCGTTTGATATTACGTGAAGCTATGAGGTCTCTTGGGGACCAGTGTCATGAACTTGGCTCTCCCATCTCAGTGGCACAGCCCTGACGCCTGGCTGGAGCACCAAGAACCTGTCCTCCACACAGCTCAGAATAAAAGTGAAGAAAAGAAGAAAGAAAGAAAGAAGAACACGAAATAAAATAAAATAAAGTAAAATAAAATAAAACAAAATTTTTAAAATAAAAAATAATTAATAAGAATAAAAAATTTTTTTAAGTAAAAAAAAAAAAACACAAACAAAAAATGGATGAGAGAACCCTCGGACAAATGGTATAAGCACAGCTATACAGACAAAAATCACACACAGAAGCATACACATACACACTCACAAAAATAGAAAAAGAGAAAAAACATATATATATATCCTTGTTCCCAAAGTCCACCTCCTCAATTTGGGATGATTCGTCGTCTCTTCAGGTATTCCACAGATGCAGGTACATCAAGTTGACTGTGGAGATTTAATCTGCTGCTCCTGAGGCTGCTGGGAGAGATTTCCCTTTCTCTTCTTTGTTCGCACAGCTCCTGGGGATCAGCTTTGGATTTGGCCCTGCCTCTGTCTGTATGTAGCCTGAGGGCATCTGTTCTTTGCTCAGACAGGACGGGGTTAAAGGAACAACTGATTTGGGGGCTCTGGCTCACTCAGGCCAGGGGGAGGGAGGGTTACAAATGTGGGGCGAGCCTGCAGCAGCAGAGGCCGGCATGACATTGCACCAGCCTGAGGCGGGCCGTGCTTCTCCCGGGGAAGTTGTCCCTGGATCATGGGACCTTGGCAGTGGTGGGCTGCACAGCCTCCTGGGAGGGGAGGTGTGGAGAGTGACCTGTGCTTGCACACAGGCTTCTTGTTGGTGGCAGCAGCAGTCTTAGCGTCCCATGTCAATCTCTGGGGTCCACGCTGATAGCTGCGGCTTGTGCCAGTCTCTGGAGCTCCTTTAATGGCACTCTTAATCCCCTCTCTTCACGCACCAGGAAACAAAGAGGCAAGAAAAGGTCTCTTGCCTCTTCGGCAGCTCCAGACTTTTCCTGGACTCCCTCCCGGCTAGCTGTGGTGCACTAGCCCCCTTCAGACTGCATTCACGCAGCCAACCCCAGTCCTCTCCCTGGGATCCGACCTCCGAAGCCAGAGCCTCAGCTCCCAGCCCCCGCCCACCCCGGTGGGTGAGCAGACAAGCCTCTCAGGCTGGTGAGTGCTGGTCGGCACCGATCCTCTGTGTGGGTATCTCTCCACTTTGCCCTCCGTACCCCTGCTGCTGCGCTCTCCTCCATGGCTCTGAAGCTTCCCCCCTCTGCCCCTCGCAGTTTCCGCCCATGAAGGGGCTTCCTAGTGTGTGGAGACCTTTCCTCCTTCACAGCTTGCTCCCACTGGTGCAGGTCCCATCCCTATTCTTTTCTCTCTGTTTTTTCTTTTTTTTTTTTGCCCTACCCAGGTACGTGGGGAGTTTGTTGCCTTTTGGGAGGTCTGAGGTCTTCTGCCAGCATTCAGTAGGTGTTCTGTAGGAATTGTTCCACATGTTGATGTATTTGTGGGGAGGAAGGTGATCTCTGCGTCTTACTCTTCTGCCATCTTGAAGCTCGTCCTCTCTAGTTGAGAAGGTGAAATTTAATAAAGTTTTTTATGAGCATATTCCTAGTTATATTTGGTAAACATAGAAGTATTTAATTTCAAAAATTTTGGTTTCTTTGAGAATCTGAAATTTATTATGAAATAAGAATTTGTGACCGAATTGCTTAATTTTAGTCAATTTTATGGCTAATTTAATTAGGGAAACTTAGATACAACAATAAACATATTTTTAAGAGAAAGAAATATTTCTTTAGGGAAACCATTTTATAAATTGAAAATCCTCCAGTGAATAATCCCAGTACACTGACTGTGAGGAAATCAGTCAGGTTGCAGCAATTCAAGTACTTAAAATACTTACTTAGTTGAACCTTAAATTTAATTTTTCTTAAAACATAGTATTTGGATTCTTTTGGTTTGAAAAGTCATATATGCTGACAGATTATTTCAGTTAGTTGGAACTTATTTTGATGCTATGTGGGAAGAAATCAATGCCTAAGTTCTCTGAGAAATAGACTCGAAGTTTGCATGCAGATGTTCATTGGGATTTGTTCTTTGGGTCGACAACTGGAAGAGTGAAGAAAATAAGATTGGGCAAAGGAAGAAGCTGAAGTTCAGTGATGTTCAAAGAAGGGCCTCAGCCAATCCCAAAGGAGCTGGGATGACTCTACAAAGTTGTACAACATAAAGGCAAGAAAGGCTGGGCTCCACAGCCTTACAGGAAGCAGTTATTAGAAATGTTTCTTTTTTTCCAGAAAGGGGGACATGACTTTCAATGAAAGTTTTGGAGAGGTACTCAAATAAATGATGTTAGTAGTTGATAAGTTCAACAGCTAACGGAACGAGTCTCGAAGAGGGGAAATGTGTGAACTACCATGGCATCCATTAAAAAAACAAACAAACAAAGAAATTAGAAATATCTTCTCATATTGCACAGCTCAGTTTCAGAAACAAGAATATGGTTCACAATACAGCACCTCTATAGCAATAGGTATTAATGAGCTTTCTCATCATATACTTAGTGTTCTTTATCTTTTGTCTTTTTTTTTTTTTTTCTGCTTTGTACTTTTTCAGCTGTGTTCTGTCTCTGGTTTCCATTGCTGCAGCTACTGCTGTTACTGGCTAACTTATCTTTTAAATCATCTAAGTCTTCAGAGATCACACAGCATTCTTTCCGTGTGTCCTCCCTCTTTCTATACACTCTACTGTCTGCTTCTTATCTCACATTCTAATTCCCTAGGGGAGAGAATGTTATTGTTTTAGACCCTCACCATTCAATAAAATGTGTCTCTTGGGCAAATCTTTTGTGCCAGGTCCTATTAAGGGTTGATCTATATAAATGACAGCCTTTGAGTAGGTGATGTGGCCAAATTAGTGAGATCACAGGGCATACAACATGATGATCTATTTATAAAGAACTTCCCAGAAAGAAGTTCTGAGTAAGGCAGGAAATAAGGGGCTACTCTATAGGGGTCGATTTAAACTGAAGCTCATTGCCTGGCTTACAAATTCATAGTAGCGACCCCCTTACAGACATTTACCCTCCCCCCCGCCATAATGTTTGACCCAGCTGGGATTATCAAATTTCACTCAGCACTTAACATTTAGGAAGATAGTTTAAAATGAAGACTGTTAGGGTAACAATAAACATCCTGTATCCATTAGGTTGCAGATAACAACACAACTCTAGTTAGTTTCAGAAGAAAGAGCTTTAAAGGAGGCAACCAGATGCTTACAAAATTTGAGGGGTGTTTGCACACCTGGCTCCTGATTCGACTTCCAGGAATAACTCTCAATACAACACCACGGAACTGGCTTATCAAAAGGGCTGCTTCCCCTGCTGTAATCAGGTCGTTAGGGAATAAAGCAGTCTCTGCCACAACACATATCAGCAAGTGGACAGCACACACCTTCCCTGTTGGCACCAAAAAGCTATGGAAGAGGCACAGGCATCTATCCTACAGCCGTCGCAGGAAAATCTGACCACATCCATAACCTTAAATGCAGCAGAAATAAGGGAGGCAGCAGAAGCAGAGTCTCTGCTTCATGATATTGACTTTCATCTTGTAAACTATTACAGATGCATCTACTTGCAGAAGATAATCCTACATGGAATCAAGAGGAAGGCAGCCTTGAGAAAGTTTCCCTATCTTCTAATCTACAAAGAGTAAACTAACCTGAACCATCTGCCAAAACCCTCAGTGAATCTGATACTGGTGTCCATGAACCACAAATTGAGAAAGCAAATTATCAGATGGTAACTCATTGGGTAGAAGTTGGTGCATTCTAATAAAGAAAACAAGAAAGTAAATAGAGAGAATGATACTACTAAACATTAAAGAAGAATTAATACCAATCCTTCTCAAACTCTTCCAAAAAACAGAAAAGGAGTGACCTCTTCTAAACTTACTTTATGAGACCGGCATTATCCTGATACCAAAATGAGCCAAAGATGGTACGAGAAAAGAAAATTGCAAGCCAATATCCCTGATGAACATAACTGAAAAAATCCTCAACAAGTTGCTAGCAAACCAAGTTCAACAATACATTCAAAGGATCATATGCCATGATTAAGTGGGATTTATTCCAGGGATGCAAGGATGGTTCATCATCTGCAAATTAGTCAGTGTGAAACACCACATTAAAAAGTTGAAGAGTGAAAATCAAATGACCATCTCAATAGATGAAAAAGAAGCATTTGACAAAATTCAACATTCATTTATGATAAAAACTCTCAACAAAGTGGGCATAGAGGAAACGTACTGCAGCATAATAAGGTCATATATGACAAGCCCACAGTTAACATCAGGTTGAGTTTCTATATACTAATAATGAACTATCAGAAAGAGAAATTTAAAAAAATAATCCCATCAAAAAGAATAAAATACCTAGGAATAAATTTAACCAAAGAGGTGAAAACTTATATATTGAAAAGTATAAGACATTAATGAAAGAAATTGCAGAGTACACCAATAAATGGAAAAATATTCTGTATCCATGGATTGAAATAATCAATATTGTTAAAATATCCATACTACCCAAAGCAATGTACAGATTTACTATGCTCCCTGTCAAAATTCCAATGGTATTTTTCAAAGAAATAGAACAAATAATCCTAAAATTTGTATGGAACCACAAAAAACACTGAATAGCCAAAGCAATCTTGAGAAAGAGCAACAAAGCTGAAGGCATCATGCTCTCTGATTTCAAACCATATTACAAAGCTATAGTAATTAAAACAGTATGGTGTTGGCACAAAAACATACACATAGATCAATGGAACAGAATAGACAGCCCAGAGATAATAAACCTATTCATATATGGTCAATTAATTTATAGACAAAAGAGGCAAGAATATGCAATGGGTAAAGGACAGTCTCTTTAATAAATGGTGTTGGGAAAACTGGACAGCCACAGGCAAAACAATAAAATTAAACAGCTATATTGCACCAAACACACACAAAAAAACCCCAAATAGATTAAAGCCTTCAATTTAAGGCCTGCAACATGAAACTTATAGAAGAAAACATAGATGGTATGTTCCTTGACAAAGGTCTTGGCAATGAATTTTTGAATCTGACACCAAAAGCAAAAGCAACAAAAGCAAAAATAAATAAGTGGAACTATATTGTACTAAAAAGATTCTGCACAGCAAAGAAAGCCATCAACAAAATGAAAAGACAAGCTACTGAATAGAAGAAAGTATTTGCAAATCATTTATCTCATAATGGGCTAATATCCAAAATATGTGAAGAACACATACATTTCAATAGCAAAAAAACAAACTGGTACCGAGTCCAAGCTCATACTTCTTGACAAGCCAATAAATCAAGAGACGAGTTGTTGGGGCAAGGAATAGTGACTTTATTTGAAAAGACAGCAGACTGAGAAGATGGTGGACTAGTGTTCCAAAGAACCATCTTACCTGTGTTAGAATTCAGGCTTCTTTTATACCAAAAGGGAGGGGATGTGGTTTGTTATTGCCAATTTTTTGGTGCTAAAATACTTTGTTTTTGCATCTCTCCATGTAGGTCAGGTCACAATGTTCCTGTAAACAAGACAAATGTTATTCTCTGTTCTGCAACTTTTTATCTCTATGTAAATGGAAAACTGTTACACCTTTAAAGGTCAGAGCATTGAGAATGGGCTATCCTGTATATTTCAGGCTATAAGCAAGATTCTTAACTTGTAGCAAAAGTGGTAGAATACAAAGGTCAAAGTAAAAGAAACAGATCCAATATGGAGTCGTATTTGTTCTTCCCCATTACAAAACAATCCAATTAAAAAAATGGGCAGAAGATCTGAATAGACATTTTTCCAAAGAAGACATATAGATGACCAATAGGTACACGAAAATATATTCAACATTGTTAATCATCAGGGAAATACAAATCAAAACCACTGTGAGATATCACCTTATACATGTTAGAAAGGCTATTATCAAAAAGATAAGAAATAACAAGTGTTGACAAGGATATAGAGAAAAGAGAACCCTTGTGCTCTATTGGTGGGAATGTAAATTGGTACATCCAGCATGGAAAACAGTGTGGAGGTTCCTTAAAAATTGAACTACTATATGATCCAAAAATTTTGCTTCTGGAGTATTTGTTCAAAGAAAATGAAAACACTAATTTGAAAATATATATGCTCTATATTCATTGCAGCATTATTTATAACAGTCAAGATATGGAAACAACCTAAGTGTCCATCAATGAATGAATAGATAAAGAAACTGTGGTATATATATACAGTGGAATATGATTCAGCCATAAAAAGAATGATGTCTTGATATTTGCAAAAATATGGGAGGGCCTCAAGGGTATTATGTTTGGGAACTAAGTTAGACAGAGGTAGACCAATACCGTGACCTTTCTTATATGTGGAATCTAAAAAGTAATAATAAAAGTTTATAGATAGATGTGGAGAATAGAATGGTGGTTTTCAGAGGTGGTGGGTGGGAGAAATGGGTGAAGGTGGTATAAATTTATTACAAAATAAATAATTAATAGTGATCTTTTTTTAAAAAAGATCATTCAGAATATTCACCTGAAGATTTCTAAAAAAATTTAAAAAAATTGTGAACAATTTAAATTTACAAAAATGTAGAGAAAAGTTATAAAATTATATATCAAATACCATATGTACCATATATCCATTATGCTATATTTTTCATAATTATTTTCTATCACTTTTCTTAAAGGTAATAACATTTATGGATACAATTAGAAACTCAGCCCATCCTTCCCCCTTTCTTACTTGCTCAAAAAAAAAAGGGGGGGGGGAGTAGCCTTTCTTAACATGTCTGGATTCTACAGTGTTACTAAATATGTCCTAATTAAAGTACATAAAGATACTATCTATGATTTTCCTTTTTCTTTTTGTAAAATATTTGTGGACTTTTAAATAGATACAGATACAGCATTGAATGTTACAGTTTATTAATCTTTGACCTTAAATATTAAAATTTAAACTAATGGATAATATTGTCAACTACATTAAAACAGTGGACTGATTACTTAATAAAATCATAGTTAATATGGCCCCAAGGCATATCATCCAGAATTCCTCTTTAGTGCTGTTTCCTGCCTTGTTTCTAAGGCTGATAAAGCAGAGAGGAAGGAGGCAAGAAGAGATAATGCATGAAGCAGCAGCACTGAGGGCAGCCAAGGGATCACTTAGCAATTGCCACTCACTCAGGGACAAATGTGCTACTTGTTTCTCTCACTGCACCCTCTGCCATAGGTGAAATCCCATGCAATTAATACAATCTACAGATTTTTCTTTTTAATTTGTAAAATAAGAAAACTGGATAAAACCTATTGTGCTGCCACATGAGTTTCTGTAACACAAACTAGCTAACACACATTGACTTGATTTTCCCCCACACCATTCCCCAATTAATTAATCCCAGGGATTTAATTTAGGGGCAGAGTGTTTGGAAGAGATACCACACAGCTTTAGGTAATTACTAGATTCCACCTCCTCCTTCCATAACTCTTATCCTGACAGTGGCTCCTACATTCATTCCTTCTACAGCCCTGCACACAGACTGCTGATGTTCAGGAGGTGGTACTGAGCCTCAGTGAGATTCTCCCCTGACACTGACAATTCATTATGTGCCTGAATTTTCCTTATTATGGTAGGAAAAGAGATGTTACATGCAAGGGACTTCTTAGTCCACAGTTGTTTAAATACGCCATCTTTCATATCCTTCTTCTTCCCCTATTCCCAAAGCACCCCTTCTAATGGAGGTAACACTGAACTGAAAATGAAGTTTCCTGCTTGCTGGAAGATTTCCCCTCTGGCCCTCTGTTCAGGGAATCTGATTTATAAATTTGCTCATTGAATACTTTCAAAATCAGTAAAACATGCCTACTAATTTTTATGTGAAAACAAAAAGACCCTCTTATCTGGTCCACGTGGTCTGGTTAGTTTTAAAAGACTAAAACTGGAAGTGGGTCCTCAGTTATCCTTAGTGTAGACCTTCATGTGGCTTGCACTCAAGGGGCATTTCATCTGGGTAGTGAACAAAACTGGCTACTTTCTAAGGGCTCCCTTGAACTGGATTCATGCTGGAAGAATCTTGAAGGACGGTCATTTTCTGAAGTAGTCATTTCACTTTATGTATTTCTTTGAATTTGAGCGAGCTTTTCCATCTTTTCACCAATAGAAGATTCAAGTCCTCTAGAACTTTGTTCCTTTGTTTCTCACCAGCTTTGTTTCAGATATTTTTCTGTTTAAAGCCGTTCTCCCTGCCTGTTGCAGGTCACAATCCACCAGCTGATCTTTGCTCATTGTTGGATAGTACAGGTAGGGAGTGATGAAGCACCTTTTCCCAATCCTCCAGAAAGTCTCTTCCTGACCTTTGCCCTATAACACCCTTCCACTCACCTCACAGACCTCATTCACGATTTGAGGATTTCTCATGGTTTTGTGACAGATGGAAATGTGATAAAGCAACCCTACTGACTTCATTCCAGAAGCAGTACACACTTTATCTCCAAATAAGCATTATTGGATATCTGGGGACTCCTGCACCAACAATTTAAGATGATGTTTCATCTTGAAGGCACCGAGTACAGTTTTTCTGGTGGCGTCTTTAAAATCTTAGCATCATGGCCACTGTTATTCTTCTGCAGGAGGCTTGATACTGTTACTGAGCAAGGTTCTTGGACTCCTTAATCAATAGAAACTGATAAGTGTACAGACAACAAATTCAGGCAAGGCTTTATTGGGAGCAAAAACAAGTAACAGGTTCCCTTGCTTGCTCCCTAGAGGAGGGGAGGGTGGGAGCTGGTCCCTTAAATCAGGTGAGGGTAGGGGCAGGATCCCCTGATCCAGGGGTCAGGGTGGAGGAGTAGCTTGGCTGGTCTGCCTACCCCCTTGGTGGTACCATGTGCAGGGATCATGTGTAGTACCCTGCTTTTGCTCAGGACACCTCAGAAGTGGCAGTTGGGTTTTTGGTCTTTCTGTATCTTGCTGTCCATAATTTGCCCCAGCTGTACATGCATACAGTTACTTCTAGTCCCTTATCATTTCTTTGTATTCTGTTGCTCGAGGAGACATTTGTCCAGGTGCCAGCACTGCAGCAAAGGGTCCCAGCCTGTCTCAACACTACCATATACATATTAGTGGAGGAAAATATTAAGAACCTTTGATGGGACACTATTTTAAGGCATGTTATATCATCACATAATTATCTAATTGAATCATAATCATAAGCAACATTATGAGGTATTATTAGACCTGTAATAAAAATAAAGAGATAAAGCCATGAAGTTTAGGTGACGTTCCTGAGGTCACACAGCTAGAAAGTGGAAGAGTGAGTAATAAGATTCAATTTGTCCTACTCTACAATCATTCTCTCAAAAATCTTTCCATTAATACCTGGCTACTTATTGTTTTTATATATACATGAAATAATCAGGGAATGTTGTTAAATATATGTTTATTAGAAAAAAATTAATATCCAATAGGGCAGTTTAGATCAACATTTCACAAACTTGAATGATATTTTAAAGCACAAGCAATTCCATTAAACCCCATTGTTGTTTTAAACTCTTTTTAATTTAAAATACTTCAGTATATACAAATATAAAAGGAAGGATAAAAATCTTTTACTTATAACCCCGAGAACCAAACAATTTTATACATTAAATGAAGCAAACCCCAAAACACATAAACTCTAAATTCATATTATATTATGGTTGATGGTGTTGTGGTGAAATTAAATCATTCCTTATGGCAGCGGTGCCCAACCTTTTTGGCTCCAGGGACCGTTTTCATGGAGAAAAATTTTTCCACAGACCGGGGTGGGGGGGGGTATGGGAGGGGGTATGGTGCAGGTGGTAATGCTAGTGATGGGGAGCGATGGAGAGCAGCAGATGAAGCTTTGTTTGCTCGCCTGCCGCTCACCTCCAGCTGTGTGGCCTGGTTCCTAACAAGCTGGGGGTGGGGGACCCCTGCCTTACAGAATGAATATGGTAATGACTGTTATAGTCAGACTCTTTTATATTTGACATACCTATACTGCTGTTTGCTAGGGGATGGCACAAATATCTCACTACTACCTCCTTTTCAAACTACTGTGAAATCTTTTCCAGAATGTTCTAAGGTTATGTGGCATTTATTTGGCACAAAAGCATAGTTTACTAAAGCACCATATATTAAATCTTCCTCTGTTCTTTTTCATCAATGTGAGCCAACCCAAATAAAAGGGTGTGGTATACAAGTTAATGCAAACCAGATTGCCAGTCTGGACATTAAAATTTCAAGGTGTTTGTTGAACCAGATAACCCAGAGTATACATATGATAATTTTTTATAATGTTCTGGCTTTATATTATTTGCAATAATTTGGGGCTGATATACACCCTTCATGAACCTTAGTTTACTTATCCATAAAATTAAGATAAAAATAATAGCTACCTTATAAACTTATGTATTAAAACAGTTAAAATGTGTTCAGTCTTTAGAAAATGTCTTTCACACTCAACTCTCAATAACTATTAATTTTTATTCTTAACAATATTTATCCTAAAATGAACACAAGCTATTTTAGAAATTAGTAATAGAAGCTAACCAACAAAACTCTTAGAAGAAAAACATAGACAGAACATTCTTTGACATAAAATTGTAGCAAAATTTTTTTGGAGCTGCCTCCTAAAGCAAAGGAAAGAAAAGCAAAAATAAACAAATGGAACCTAATTAAATGTAAAAGATTTTGGAAAGGAAACCATCGACAAGATGAAAAGACAACCTATTGAATGGGAGAAAATATTTGCAAATGATATGACCAATAAGGGGTTAATATCGAAATATATAAACAGCTCAAACAACTCAATATTAAAAAAAAAAACTTAGTTGAAAAATGGGTAGAAGTCCTGAATAGACATTTTTCCAAAAAGATATACAGAGGGCTAACAGGCACATGAAAAGATGTTCAACATCTCTAAACATTAGAGAAACGCAAATCAAAACCACAATGAGATATCATCTCACAACTATCAGAAATGGGCACCATCAAAAAGAACACAAATAACAAATGTTGGTGAGGATATGGAGAAAAGGGAACCTTAGTACACTGTTGGTAGGGATGTAAACTGGTGTGGCCACTATGGAAAACAGTATGAAGTTTCCTCAAGAAACTAAAAATAAAACTACCATATGATCCAGCAATTCCACTCATGGGTATAAATCAGAAGAAAACAAAAGCAATGATTTGAAAAGATATAGTCACCTCAGTGTTCATAGCAGCATTATATACAACAGCCAATATATGGAAGTGACCTAAATGTCCATCAACAGGTGAATGGATAAAGAAGATGTGGTATATATATATATATATATATACACACACACACAATGGACTATTACTCAGTCACGAAAAGGAATAAAATTCTGCCAGTTGCAACAACATGGGTGGACCAAAATGGTATTCTGTTTAGTGAAATATGACACAGAAAGACAAATACTGTCATCTATACATGTATTCTAAAAATTAAACAAATATATATAGGAATATAACAAAACAGAAACACACTCAGAGATACAGAGAACAAACTATGGTTACCAGTTGGGAGAGGGAAGGAAGGAAGGGCAATATAGTGGTTGGGGATTAAGAGGTACAAACTACTATGTGTAAAATATATAAAACACAAGGATACAGGAGTTTCAAGATGGCAGAAGAGTAAGACGTGGAGATTACCTTCCTCCCCACAAATACATCAGAAATACATCTACATGTGGAACAACTCCTACAGAACACCTACTGAACACTGGCAGAAGACCTCAGACCTCACAAAAGGCAAGAAACCCCCCCACGTACCTGGGTAGGGCAAAAGAAAAAAGAAAAAACAGAAACAAAAGAATAGGGACGGGACCTGCACCAGTGGGAGGGAGCTGTGAAGGAGGAAAGGTTTCCACACACTAGGAAGCCCCTTCACAGGCAGAGACTGTGGGTGGCGGAGGGGAGAAGCTTTGGAGCCACGAAGGAGAGCACAGCAACAGGGGTGTGGAGGGCAAAGCAGAGAGATTCCTGCACAGAGGGTGGGTGCCGACCAGCACTCACCAGCCCGAGAGGCTTGTCTGCTCACCCGCTGGGGCGGGCGGGGGCTGGGAGCTGAGGTTTGGGCTTCGGTCGGATGCAGGGAGAGGACTGGGGTTGGCGGCGTGAACACAGCCTGAAGGGAGCTAGTGCGCCACAGCTAGCCGGGAGGGAGTCCTGGAAAAAGTCTGGAGCTGCCTAAGAGGCAAGAGACTTTTTCTTGCCTCTTTGTTTCCTGGTGTGGGAGGAGAGGGGATTAAGAGCGCTGCTTAAAGGAGTTCCAGAGACAGGCGCGAGCTGCTATCAGTGCGGACCCCAGAGATGGGCATGAGACGCTAAGCCTGCTGCTGCCGCCACCCAGAAGCCTGTTTGCAAGCATAGGTCACTATCTACACCTCCCCTGCTGGGAGCCTGTGCAGCCCGCCACTGCCAGGGTCCCGTGATCCAGGGACAACTTCCCAGGAGAACGCACAGCGCGCCTTAGGTTAGTGCAACGTCACGCCAGCCTCTGCCGCTGCAGGCTCGCCCCACATTCCGTACCCCTCCCTCCCCCCTGCCTGAGTGAGCCAGAGCCCCCGAATCAGCTGCTCCTTTAACCCTGTCCTGTGTGAGCAAAGAACAGACGGCCTCAGGCGACGTGCACGCAGAGGCGGGTCCAAATCCAAAGCTGAACACCCAGAGCTGTGCAAACAAAGAAGAGAAAGGGAAATCTCTCCCAGCAGCCTCAGGAGCAGCAGATTAAATCTCCACAATCAACTTGATGTACCCTGCATCTGTGGAATATCTGAATAGACAACGAATCATCCCAAATTGAGGAGGTGGACTTTGGGAACAATGATATATATACTTTTTTCCCTTTTTCTCCTTTTGTGAGTGTGTATGTCTATGCTTCTGTGTGTGATTTTGCCTGTATAGCTTTGCTTTTACCATTTGTCCTAGGGTTCTGTCTGTCAGTTTTTTATTTTGTTTGTTTTTTTAGTATAGTGCTTAACATATATTATCATTGGTGGATTTGTTTTTTGGTTTGGTTGCTCTTGTCTTTCTTTCTTTCTATTTTTTTATTACTTAAAAAAAGTTTTTTAATAATTATTTTTTATTTTAATAAATTTATTTTATTTTATTTTGTTTTATTTTATCTTCTTTCTCTTTCTTTCTTTCCTTCCTTCTTTCTTTCTTTCTTTCTTTCTTTCTTTCTTTCTTTCTTTCTTTCTTTCTTTCTTTTTCTTCATTTTTTCTCCCTTTTATTCTGAGCCGTGTGGATGACAGGCTCTTGGTGCTCCAGCCAGACATCAGGGCTGTGCCTTTGAGGTGGGAGAGCCAAGTTCAGGACACTGGTGCCCAAGAGACCCCCCAGACCCACGTAACATCAAATGGCAAAAATCTCCCAGAGACCTCCATCTCAACACCAAGACCCAGCTCCACTCAATGACCAGCAAGCTACAGTGCTGGACACCCTATGCCAAACAACTAACAAGACAGGAACACAACCTCATCCATTAGCTCAGAGGTTGCCTAAAATCATAATAAGGCCACAGACACCCCAAAACACACCACCAGACGTGGACCAGCCCACCAGAAAGACAAGATCCAGCCACATCCACCAGAACACAGTCACTAGTCCCCTCCACCAGGAAGCCTACACAACCCACTGAACCAACCTTACCCCCTAGGGGCAGACACCAAAAGCAACACGAACTATGAACCTGCAGCCTGTGAAAAGGAGCCCCAAACACAATAAGTTAAGCAAAATGAGAAGACAGAGAAACACACAGCAGATGAAGGAGCAAGGCAAAAACCCACCAGACCTAACAAATGAAGCGGAAATAGTCAGCCTACCTGAAAAATAATTCAGAATAATGATAGAAAGATGACGCAAAATCTTGGAAATAGAATGGAGAAAATACAAGAAAAGTTTAACAAGGACCTAGAAGAACTAAAGAGCAAACAAACAGTGATGAACAAACAACACAATAAATGAAATTAAAAATTCTCTAGAAGGGATCAATAGCAGAATAACTGAGGCAGAAGAATGGATACGTGACCTGGAAGATAAAATAGTGGAAATAACTACTGCGGAACAGAATAAAGAAAAAATAATGAAAAGAAATGAGGACAGTCTCAGAGACCTCTGGGGCAACATTAAATGCACCAACATTCGAATTATACAGGTCCCAGAAGAAGAGAAAAAGAAAGGTGCTGAGAAACTATTTGAAGAGATTATAGTTGAAAACTTCCCTAATATGGGAAAGGAAATAGTTAATCAAGTCCAGGAAGCACAAAGAGTCCCATACAGGATAAGTACAAATAGAATCATGCCAAGACACATATTAATCAAACTATCAAAAATTAAATACAAAGAAAAAATCTTAAAAACAGCAAGGGAAAAACAACAAATAACACACAAGTGAATCCCCTTAAGGTTAACCGCTGATCTTTCAGCAGAAACTCTGCAAGCCAAGAGGGAGTGGCAGGACATATTTAAAGAGATGAAGGAGAAAAAACTACAAACAAGATTACTCTACCCAGCAACAATTTCATGCAGATTTAACAGAGAAATTAAAAGCTTTACAGACAAGCAAAGCTAAGAGAATTCAGCACCACCAAACCAGCTTTACAACAAATGCTAAAGGAACTTTTCTAGGCAGGAAACACAAGAGAAGGAAAGGACCTACAATAACAAACCCAAAACAATTAAGAAAATGGTAATAGTAACATACATATCGATAATTACCTTAAATGTAAATGGATTAAATGCTCCAACCAAAAGACGTAGACTGGCTGAATGGATACAAAAACAAGACCCATATATATGCTGTCTACAAGAGACCAACTTCACACCTAGGGACACATACAGACTGAAAGTAAGGGCATGGAAAAAGATATTCCATACAAATGGAAATCAAAAGAAAGCTGGAGTAGCAATTCTTATATCAGACAAAATAGACTTTAAAACAAAGACTATTACAAGAGACAAAGAAGGACACTACATAATGATCAAGGGACCAATCCAAGAAGAAGATATAACAATTGTAAATATTTATGTACCCAACATAGGAGCACCTCAATACATAAGGCAAATGCTAACAGCCATAAAAAGGGAAATCAACAGTAACACAATCATAGTAGGGAACTTTAACACCCCACTTTCACCAATGGACAGATCATCCAAAATGAAAATAAATAAGGAAACACAAGCTTAAATGATACATTAAACAAGATGGACTTAATTGATATTTATAGGACATTCCATGCAAAAACAACAGAATACACATTCTCAAGTGCTCATGGAACATTCTCCAGGATAGATCATATCTTGGGTCACAAATCAAGCCTTGGTAAATTTAAGAAAATTGGGGACTTCCCTGGTGGCGCAGTGGTTGAGAATCTGCCTGCTAATGCAGGAGACACGGGTTTGAGCCCTGGTCTGGGAGGATCTCACATGCCGCAGAGCAACTAGACCCGTGAGCCACAACTACTGAACCTGCACGTCTGGAGCCTGTGCTCCGCAACAACGAGGCTGCGATAGTGAAGAGGCCCGCAAACTGCGATGAAGAGTGGCCCCCGCTTGCTGCAACTAGAGAAAGCCCTTGCACAGAAAAGATTACTATAAAAAAAAAAAAAAAGAAAATTGAAATTGTATCAAGTATCTTTTCTGACCACAACACTATGAGACTAGATATCAATTACAGGAAAAATATCTGTAAAAAATACAAACACATGGAAGATAAACAATACACTACTTAATAACCAAGAAATCACTGAAGAAATCAAAGAGGAAATCAACAAATACCTAGAAACAAATGACAATGAAAACACAATGACTAAAAGCCTATGGGATGCAGCAAAGGCAGTTCTAAGGGGGAAGTTTATACCAATACAATCCTACCTTAAGAAACAAGAAACATCTCAAATAAACAACCTAAGCTTACACCTAAAGCAGTTAGAGAAAGAAGGAAAAAAAAAAAAAAACCCAAAGTTAGCAGAAAGAAAGGAATCATAAAGATAAGATCAGAAATAAATGAAAAAGAAATGAAGGAAACAATCGCAAAGATCAATAAAACTAAAAGCTGGTTCTTTGAGAAGATAAACAAATTGATAAACCATTTGCTAGACTCATCGAGAAAAAAAGGGAGAAGACTCAAATCAATAGAATTAGAAATGAAAAAGGAGAAGTAACAACTGACACTGCAGAAATACAAAGGGTCATGAGAGATTACTACAAACAACTATATGCCAATAAAATGGACAACCTGGAAGAAATGGACAAATTCTTAGAAAAGCACAAACTTCCGAGACTGAACCAGGAAGAAATAGAAAATATGAGCAGACCAGTCACAAGCACTGAAATTGAAATTGTGATTAAAAATTTTCCAACAAACAAAAGCCCAGGACCAGATGGCTTCACAGGCGAATTCTATCAAACATTTAGAGAAGAGCTAACACCTATCCTTGTCAAACTCTTCCAAAGTATATCAGAGGGAGGGACACTCTTAAACTCATTCTACGAAGCCACCATCACACTGATACCAAAACCAGACAAAGATGTCACAAAGCAAGAAAACTACAGGCCAGAATCACTGATGAACATAGATGCAGAAATCCTCAACAAAATAATAGGAAGCAGATTCCAACAGCACATTAAAAGGATCAAACACCATGATCAATGGGGTTTATCCCAGGAATGCAAGGATTCTTCAATATACACAAATCAATCAATGTGATACACCAGAGTAACAAATTGAAGGAGAAAAACCATATGATCATCTCAATAGATGCAGAGAAAACTTTTGAAAAAAATCAATACCTATTTATGTTAAAGACCCTCCAGAAAGTAGGTGTAGAGGGAACTTTCCTCAAGGTAATAAAGGCCATATATGGCAAACCCACAGCCAACATTGTCCTCAATGGTGAAAAACTGAAACCATTTCCACTAAGATCAGGAACAAGACAAGGTTGCCCACTCTCACTACTATTATTCAACATAGTTTTGGAAGTGTTAGCCACAGCAATCAGAGAAGAAAAATAAATAAAAGGAATCTAAATTGGAAAAGAAGAAGTAAAGCTGTCACTGTTTGCAGATGACATGATACTATACATAGAGAATCCTAAAGATGCTACCAGAAAACTACTAGAGCTAATCAATGAATTTGGTAAAGTAGCAGGATACAAAATTAATGCACAGAAATCTCTTGCATTTCTATACACTAATGACGAAAAATCTGAAAGTGAAATTAAGAAAACACTCCCATTTACCATTGCAACAAAATGAATAAAATATCTAGGAATAAACCTACCTAAGGAGACAAAAGTCCTGTATGCAGAAATCTATAAGACACTGATGAAAGAAATTAAACATGATACAAAGAGATGGAGAGAGTGTACCATGTTCTTGGATTGGAAGAATCAACATTGTGAAAATGACTCTACTACCCAAAGCAATCTACAGTTTCAATGCAGTCCCTATCAAACTACCACAGGCATTTTCCACAAAACTAGAACAAAAAAATTTCACAATTTGTATGGAAACACAAAAGACCCCGAATAGCCAAAGAAATCTTGAGAAAGAAAAACGGAGCTGGAGGAATCAGGCTCTCAGTCTTCATACTATACTACAAAGTTACAGTAATCAAGACAGTATGGTACTGGCACAAAAACAGAAATATAGGTCAATGGAACAGGATAGAAAGCCCAGAGATAAACCCACGCACATATGGTCACCTTATTTTTTATAGAGGAGACAAGAAAATACAATGGAGAAAAGACAGCCTCTTCAATAAGTGGTGCTGGGAAAACTGGACAGCTACATGTAAAAGAATGAATTTAGAACACTCCCTAACACCATACACAAAAATAAACTCAAAATGGATTAAAGACCTAAATGTAAGGCCAGACACTATCAAACTATTAGAGGAAAACATAGGCAGAACACTCTATGACATAAATCACAGCAAGATCCTTTTTGACCCACCTCCTAGAGAAATGGAAAGAATATCAAAACTAGACAAGTGGGAACTAATGAAACTTAAAAGCTTTTGCACAGCAAAGGAAACCATAAACAAGACGAAAAGGCAGCCCTCAGAATGGGAGAAAATATTTGCAAATGAAGCAACTGACAAAGGATGAATTTCCAAAATTTACAAGCAGCTCATGCAGCTCAATATCAAAAAATCAAACAAGTGAATCCAAAAATGGGCAGAGGACCTAAATAGACACTTCTCCAAAGAAGATATACAGATTGCCAACAAACACATGAATGAATGCTCAACATCATTTATCATTAGAGAAATGCAAATTAAAACTACAATGAGATATCATCTCACACTGGTCAGAACAGCCATCATCAAAAAATCTAGAAACAATAAATGCTGGAGAGGGTGTGGAGAAAAGGGAACTGTCTTGCACTGTTGGTGGGAATGTAAATTGATACAGCCAGTATGGAGAACAGTATGGAGGTTCCTTAAAAAACTAAAAATAGAACTACCATATGATCCAGCAATCCCACTACTGGGCATATACCTTGAGAAAACCATAATTCAAAAAGAGTCATGTACCAAAATTTTCATTGCAGCTCTATTTACAATAGCCAGGACATGGAAGCTACCTAAGTGTCCATCAACAGATGAATGGATAAAGAAGATTGACACATATATACAATGGAATATTACTCAGCCGTTAAAAGAAATGAAATTGAGTTATCTGTAGTGAGGTGGATGGACCTAGAGTCTGTCATACAGAGTGAAGTAAGTCAGAAAGAGAAAAACAAATACCGTATGCTAACACCCATATATGGAAAAAAAAAAAAAAGTTCTGAAGAACCTAGGGGCAAGACGGGAATAAAGACACAGACCTACTAGAGAATGGACTTGAGGATAAGAGGAGGGGGAAGGGTTAGCTGGGACAAAGTGAGAGAGTGGGATGGACATATATACACTACCAAACGTAAAATAGATAGCTAGTGGGAAGCAGCCACATAGCACAGGGAGATGAGCTCAGTGCTTTGTGACCACCTAGGGGGGTGGGATAGGTGGGTTGAGAAGGAGGGGGACGCAAGAGGGAAGAGATATGAAGACATATGTATATGTATAACTGATTCACTTTGTTACAAAGCAGAAACTAACACATGATTGTAAAGCAATTATACTCCAATAAAGATGCTAAAAAAAAATCAAGGATATATTGTATAGCACAGGGAATATAGCCAATATTATATAATAATTTTAAGTGGAGTATAATCTATAAAAATACTGAATCACTATGTTGTACACCTGAAACTAATATAATATTGTAAATCAACTATTCTTCAGTTAATAAAACAAAACAAAAATACTAACCAACCTCTTAGAATATATCCATAGCATCCAGTATTATAGAAACCCAGTTTGATAAATGCCATTTTCACTCTCTATACTATCTATGTCATAGAGCTGTGATTCACACATAACAATATTATACAGAATAATTATTTCCAGGTTAATTGCTTCAATTTTGCAAAAATAATTTCCTTACTTAAACATATGAATATTTGAATAGGAAATTTCTGCTATTTACCTGTCTACAGGCTCAACTATCAAATCATCTGTTAAATTTTGAATATTTACATTTAAATATCCTTAACTTTTTATCACAAGTGATCTGGCACTGGATTCTTTTACTTTTTAATTCCTAGAAAATTTGGACTGAAATGAGTTTGGCCAAAAATGTAGATTTGTATTGATATACTCTTTCCTTTTTCCTTATGTATAAATTATATATCTTTTAGAGTCATCACATCTTATTGATTACTTTAAAAGCTCCAAACATTTCACAATTCCTATTTATTTGGATTCAATCCAAAAAAACTGTCAAATTATTCCACCCACTTTTTTCAAATTCTCTTTACCATGAGCCTCAAAGCTGTGGAAATTAGATGCATGATTACATGGGAAAGCAGATGTTGTGCTGACCCCAGTTGAGACAACCCATAGCCATTTGGGCTTCTCTTGTGAGCATGGACCCTATTGAAGCTGGGTTTCCACAGGCCAATGACAATGTCCTTTCCCCTCAAAGGTAGAAATTGTTTGCTACGTGAAACTCCTGAAAGAATGAAACTCAATTTTAAAATGGGAGAGAACTGAGGACAGGCAAAGAATGAATTCTCCTCCCTCTTCCCCCACAGATTTATGGGAAATTAGTAATTCACTATTTTAAAATTTTTGTTTACTTTTTAAACTTTTTATTGTCAAGAAATAGATCATAAAACTTTATGAGATTCATGTGTCATTTATTAAAAGTTGTAATCCTCAGTTCCACCTAGGTAAAAACCATTAGAATATCACTAAATTTTATGAATTGTCAGGATCTTTTTTTTTTCTCCTTGCTGGACAGTTAGTCATAAAAAAAGGATATTAACTCAAACAAGAAACTTTGTTAGTTATTGAAAAAATCTCTACAAAAATCTATCAGTAATTATTTAATTCTTCTGCTCCTAGCCATTTACTATCAGAGTGAAAGCATGATTTCTATCATACATACCACTTTCTCTTCAAGGAAAGAAAGCACAAAGTTTACTACCATCCAGTTTTCTTTGTAGAACTATTAGGTTACACGAAGACCCTATATTTATGTATTCCTTGCTGGCTTTTTCAACAAGATCACTTACAGCTTTGAGAATCAATTTTCCTAGCAATATCATGGCTTGCTTACATACTCAACTACATAAAATTTTTACTCATCTTTCTGGACTGTGTGTTCTAACTAATTAGTTCTACTGAATTCTGAACATTTAAAAAATGGTCCATATCATTTAAAAAGACAATGCAAGACTCTACAATGTCCAGCAGGATAAACTAACTTGGTGACAGCCCGATTATCACATTACTGCTTCCTACCTGAAACATCTTCCAAAAGTTTTATAATTGAACTGTACAAAACAACAACTACCACATGAGCCACAACAATGATAATGTCATCAATTGCATAAAGGAGATTAAATTCAGTAAAGATAATAATAGAAGTTTCCTGATATTTGGCTTGTACCGGATTGGTTTCAGGTCTCTGTAACATAGATGCTACTGATCACAAAGTAATTGTCAGGAAAAGAAAATCAGCCAGCTAGATCCTATGAGCTGATTAGCATAAGGGAAATCTACACTTGTGAACACAGACAAAGCCTAGCTTTGCAGAACACAATGATTGTGATTGGCATAACTGTTTGACCCCTAGTTGAAGCGGGGATTCTTTTGGTTCCATTCTTCTTTTAGAGTCATGGTATGAAATGAAGGCAGAATGCTTCCATTCTAACCCTTTCGATTTCTCTTCTCCCCTCTATTAGTCAGCTTATAAAGCTCTTACTGCTAGCCCTAAGATCCTGGTTGTGTGATAAAGGAGCAAATGTTGCCATTGGAAACTTTAGTTTGGCTCATTTACTGTCCTGGAAACAACAACAAAAAGAAGCAAAAGAGAAATGTACTTTGTAAGTGCTTTAAAGAACGGCCAAAACGATGAAAACCAATCTAACAAAGAATCTGTGAATCAAATAGCCAGCACTTTGCTTTACACAATCAGTATCATTTCCCCTATCAGTTTAAAAATGATATTGAGACTGAAACTCACCTTTTTTACAGTGTAAAAACAACTTACCTATTTATATCTGTGTATTTTACTGTTGTAGGGAGTAAATTCACTTTTACACAGTCTGCATGGTGATGTGTCTCGGATGACATTTCAGCTGTGACTCAGCTTCCAACAACAAAATTCAGAATATGTGCCCGTCTGAAAATTATTTGCTGAAATTAGTGGTCATAAAATAGTTAAGATATATTGAACACTTACTTTATGCCAGGTCCTCTTCTAAGTGCTTTTACAAGTATTAACTCATTTGACCCTACCAATAAGCCTATGAAAGAGGAATTAATATTATCCCCATTTTATAGATGAGGGCACTGAGAGCCAGTGAGGTAAATGTTCCCAGAGCTCATAAGTAATCAAACTGGAATTCAAAACCAGGCAGTCTTGCTTCAAATCCATTCTCCTAACCACTATATGAGACATGCCAATATAAAGTAAATGATTAAGGAGATAATATGGTACTGTGGAACTGGATTTAAACTCTAAGTTCCACAACCAAGCTGTCTGTTCTTGAGCAAAATAGTTCATTGTACTGGGACTCAGTTTTTCCATCTGTAAGCTAAGGGCATTATTTTCAAATTATATGTATAATTTGTATAAATGTGTATTTTGATCTATTATGCATTGCATATGTATATTTTGCAAATAAATTTTTTCTAGAATTAATGCTGATCTCCATTTATGCACTGTGTTGCATGGACCTCTTTACAACAATGAAAGTGGCATAACTGCAAGTCTCTGGATGAACATAATGTTGTATCTACTTTCTCTCTGTACCCACTTCATAAGGGATAAGTGAGTTTATCTTTCCACTCTGAATTTGCTGCATTCCTTTTGTGCTATAACTTAGAGTATTCATTAACGTATTTGGAATTTGCTGATGGCTAGGTTTTTTAAATTTTGTGTTCCAGTGAGAAAAGAAAAATTATTCCAGACACACTGTGGACACACAAATTATGTCCAACACTGTTCTCTTTCTTTTTTTCAGTTTCATTGGGAAGTAATTGGCATACATCACTGTATAATTTTAAAGCATATAGCATGCTGGTTTGATTTACTTATACTGTGAAGTGATCACCATAGTAGGTTTAGCTAACATCCATCTTCTCATATAGATACAATAAAAAGAAATGGAAGAGAGAAAAAAGGAAAATAATTTTCTTCTTCTTTTTTTTTAAAGATTTCTTTTTTTAAAATAATTAATTAATTAATTAATTAATTTTTGGCTGTGTTGGGTCTTCTTTTCTGTGCCAGGGCTTTCTCTGGTTGCGGCAAGCGGGGGCCACTCTTCATCACGGTGCACGGGCCTCTCACTATCACGGCCTCTCGTTGCGGAGCACAGGCTCCAGACGCGCAGGCTCAGTAGTTGTGGCTCGCGGGCCCAGTTGCTCCGCGGCATGTGAGATCCTCCCAGACCAGGGCTCGAACCCACGTTCCCTGCATTAGCAGGCAGATTCTCAACCACTGCACCACCAGGGAAGCCCCTAATTTCATTCTTATCAACACTGCTCTTGAACATTCATTGCAACCTTTACTACATTATGAAGAGGAAAATGAGCTCCCGCAAAGATCATAAAACACTAAAGGTGAAGAGATTTTAAAATATAATAATCATATTCTAAAACAATTATCTGAGAAATCAAACATAACCATAAAAACAAACAAACAAAGTAATTAAAAATCATTTGGTAAAACTGTTGGCCTTTCAGGTTATGATCAATTTTTATGGAAATTCCTTGTGAGAACTAAGATGAAAGTAAAGTGAGAAAATGATTTTAAAGCTTTGTGTCTTTCAGAGAGGTTATTCAAAACACATAAATATCATGCCCCTTCACCCCTGTGTGGTTAATATGAGGCCCATTGTCTTAACTGAAACACATATGTAATTGAAGGAAATTAAAATAAATTAAAATTTCATATTTTGATGGATATTTAATGACTATCTTGATACCAATCTTGTGCTGCTCAGCAGCAATAGTCCTTCATTAATTCTCCACTACATTAATACAAAAGCAAAAAGAAGAAGAAAAGAAGAAACCTTTTCTCACTCTTTTGTTCATTCTTCTGAATCCAGCTAAATTTTCACCAAATGCTTCCCTTGAAGTAGCCTATACCACCCCCGGCAACAAATTGGATTTAAGGGTCCACTTCCTTGTATCACTATATGAAAAGTGCTTTGTATCCTAGGCTCCCTTGCCTAGTGATTTCTTAGGATATGTAAATATGGTACGGCTTATAGGTACATGGGAGAAAATCCTATCACACTTTTGTGATGTATATCCCATACAGGAAGAGTATGTTGTTATATCTTAGACTCATCACTTGGTGTTTTAAAAAACTCATCAATTTTCACCCATGCCTTTCTTCTATATTTTGTGTGTGTGAGTGATGGTGCAAACTTTGAACTGAGTAAAATATTTTATCAATTATACTCATCATTTTATTCCTTACTATATGTAGGTTTTTTTTTTAAAGCTGTTGTTTAGCTTTTTTCCTGTACCTTTCTATCGAAAGGATCGTTGATCATATTCAGGTTGTTAATATTTCATATCTGCTTGCTACAACCATATCATAGCCTGTCTTGCTGCCTCATTTTTATTTCATTCGATTGTATTTTGTTCATAGCTACTAGAAGGTGATTGTATACATTAGATAATGTGATCTGATCTCCTTTCCATTTGATAGCAGTATGTTTGTTAATGAGATTTAATTACTTTTCCATGTGATACATTAGGTCAATTGTCTGACAGGACCACACAATATTTATTCCTAGCTAAATATATTATTAATTGCATTTTAATTCACACTTAAAATATACATATAATTCAAACATAGAGCATAATTTAGAGTATACTTCTATGAGTTTTGAAAATGCATGCAGATATGTAACCATCACCATAATCAAGATACAGAATAGTTCCATCACTCCCTAAAATGACATTATGCTGAACTTTTGAGTCAGTTTCTCCATTCAACCACTGATCTTTATTCTATTTCTATAACATTGCCTCTCCAAAATATCACATAGATGGAATCATATAATATGTAATCTTCTCAGTCTGGCCACTTTCATCTGCATAATGTGTTTGTGATTTAGCCATGTTGTTTGGTATATCAGTAATTTTTTTCCTTTATTTTCTCTTAGTAATATTCCAGTTTATCCACTCACTAGTCGAAGAACATTATTTATAGTTTTTGATGATTATGAATAAAGCTGTTAAAACATGTGTGTACAGATTTTGGGGTTAATATAAGTTTACATTTCCTTTAGGTAAATACTTAGAAGTACAGTTACTGGGATATTTAGTAAGTACATGATCAGCTTCATAAGAAACTGCCCAGTTGTTTTCCAAAGTGGCTGTACCAGTGTGCACTCCAAACAGCAGGGAAGGAGAATTCCAGCTACTTTACCTCCTCTCTAGTACTTGATATGGTCTGATTTTTTTTTTTTTTTATGTTAACACTGTGATAGATGTGTTAGGGAACCATTCACCAAAACCACCCGCCTTGGCCAGGCATGAAAATAACTGCTTGCCTGAGTTATCTCACAACAGGAGGTCCCAATAAGGAACACGGAACTGACAAGCTACCTACCGTCAGCCAATCTGGAAGGGGCCAAAAGGAGGGAAGAGATGTCAAACCATAATATGTCCTGTCACCCTCCCAGAAACCCTCACACTGGAATCCATCTTGGCTGATAGATGTGTGTGCCCCCAGGAAGGATCCTGAGGCAGACCAAATATGGGCACAAGCAAGATGACTGACCAGAGACAACCTGGAAAGCTAGCCCCATTCCCATAAAACCTGAGACTGTGAGCCATGTGGCAGAGCAGTTCTTCTGGGTTCCCTTACACTCCCACTCTCTGCCTGAGCACCCCTTTCCAATAAAGTTTTTTTGTATTTTCAATATGTGTGTCTCTTCGGACAATTCATTTCTGAGTGTTAGACAAGAGCTCACTCCCAGGCCCTGGAAGGGATCCCCCTCCAGTAACAGATGTAGTGGTATTTCATTGCAAATTTTAAAATAGCTTATTTGAGGTATAATTGATGTAAAATAAACTAAGTAGTTACCATATCGTGTGTTCTTCATTTCTTTATATAGATTCATATTTTCATTTGGTATCATTTTGCTTCTGAAAGAAGGACTTTCTTTAACATTTTCTGTTGTATGGATCTCCTGGTGACAACTCCTTTCAGCTTTTAGCTGTTTTTTTTTTTTTCTTTCAATACTTTAAATATGCTATCTGCTGTCTTTTCACTTGTATTATTTCCAACAAAAACAATCTGCTGACATCTTCATCTTTGTTCCTCTGTTTATAATGTATTCTCCTCCCCTCTGGCTTTTAAAGTGTTTTATCACTGATTTTTAACAACTGAATTATGACGTGCAAGTTATCTTTATGTTTTTTTTAGGTGAAGTTTTCTTTATGGTTTTGTGTTTGGGGTTCTGTGGATCTACAGTTTTCTTTAAATTTGAAAACTTTGGGGTCATTATTTCTTCCATTTTTATCTATTCCTCTCTACTCTCCTTTGAGGACTCTTAATTACATGTGTTTCAGAGCTCTGGAAGTTGTCTCACTTACTGATTCTCTATTCATTTTAAAAAAATTCTCTCTGTTTCATTCTGGAAATTACTATCGCCAAATTCATTATGCTTTGTCTTCAAATTTACCAATCTTCTGTAATGTCTAATCAGCCAAAAATTCCATCTAAAGTAATTTTTATCTCACACATTGTAGTTTTCAACTAGAACTGTGATTTGGATCTTACTCTCTCTGTCTTTCTCTCACTCTTTAAAACATATTTATATAAGTGTCTGAACTTAACTTTTTGAACTTATGGAATACACAGTTTTAATGTCAATATCTGCTAATTCTAATACCTGTGTGGGGTCAGGGTCAGTTTTGATAGATCGATCTTTTCCCCCTCATTTTAGGTCATATTTTCCTGCTTGTTTGCACGCCTGGTGACATTTTATTGGCAATTTTAACTTGGCACATTCTCAATATTTTGGTATTATTGTAGAATTCTTTAACTTTTCTCTGGGATGCAGTTACTTGGAAACAGTTTGATCTTTTCAGGTCTTGCTTTTGAGATTTACTAGTAGGACCTCACTCTAGGATCAATTATTACAATTGACAAAAAAACATTTTGTGTGTTCCACCCAATGTCCTGTTAATTATGAGATTTTCCAGTATAATTGGTGAGAACAGCCTCTTTTCCTAGCCTTGTATGGGTGCAGTGTACTGTCTCCTCTCATCTTTTCAGGTGATTCTTTTCCCAACCTTAAGTAGTTTCCTCACATGTATGTGTGATCTGTAAGGTGAATACTGCAAAGGACTCCTCTCTGGATCTCCAGAGTCCTCTCTCTGTGCAACTCTCTCCTCTCTCTACTCCAGCAACTCTGAGTTCCCGGGATTCTTCACTTCAGAGTTTGCTGGCTAAACTGGTAT
Organism: Balaenoptera acutorostrata; assembly: GCF_949987535.1. Classification (NCBI taxonomy): domain Eukaryota; kingdom Metazoa; phylum Chordata; class Mammalia; order Artiodactyla; family Balaenopteridae; genus Balaenoptera; species Balaenoptera acutorostrata. Next base: position 34,925,450 of record NC_080081.1, read on the forward strand.
TTTTCTTTTCTCCATATGCCACAGCTTGGAAACTCTCTCAAGGCTGTGAATGGGGGTAATCCTAAGGCTCACTTGCTTTTTTACCATCTCTCAAGGATCAATGTCCTTCATTGCTTTATGTCCAATGTCTTGAAAACCACTTTGATATATTTTGTCTTTTTTGTTGCTGTTGCTTGAGGTAGGAAAGAAAATCAGGTCCCTGTTAATCCATCTTGATTGAGAGCAGAAGTCAACTCTGCTCGTTTCTAAACCTCCTCAAATGTATGCTAAATTAAGAAAAGATGTCAAAACCCAAAAGGATAGAGAAAGTGTTGGAGGGATGATAGTTGAAAGGAATATTAAGGAAGTTTGGGATATGAAAATTAGATGAGCAAGTGGCATCTGATTTAGTTGAGCAGAGGAAACTTGAACCCAAGTACTTGCATTGCAAGCAGCCATTCAGAGTCAAAATGATTCATAGTTGGAGAATTCCAGATTGTCTCAGGAACTCTGAGGAACTTCTTGTTCAGAGCGAATATTTTATTACAAGAGAAATCCCTGGTTTAAAAAAAAAAAATAAGGTAGTGGAGGTGGTGGTGGTTCAGTGAGTCATCATATCCAACAAGGAGCAAAACTCGTAGCCAAGAACTCAGAGTTCCTTCTGTGGCCTCATTCATGTGTCTTTGTTAGCTCTAAGACAGAAAGGAGACACATTTTCAAACTTTTATTAAGAAAACTCTGTCAAATATGATCAAGATTGTAGAGGCAAGGACTGAGTCCTCAAGGAAAGGAATCCTGGGCTTATGCAGGTGGAGTCCCAGAGGTAAAGGACTGGCAGGAGATCCTGGGAGCAGTCAGTTTCAGAGTTCTAGAATCTGTATTTGGCTAGGGATGACAGCCCTATTTTTTGACCAGTTGTTCTTCAGTTCCAGGGCCAAACATAGAAGAAATAGATAACATTCTATAAAAGCGTACGTTAGACATCCGTATACTTTACCGGCTCTCACATCACTCAAATAACTACCCCATTTTTGCCCCTATACAAGATTGAATATATGTCTGAAGATGTTGAATTAGACAATCTCAGGATTTATGAACATCAAGCAGAGCCGAAGGCAAGAAAATTAAGTAATTATCTCCTTACATAAAACAGCATGACCTAGTTTTTTCCTCTACTAAGTTCCCACAGTGCCGGCATTCAGGCTTACAACCTTAAGAAAGACACTGAAAGGCTCCTCTGTGGAAAACTTGCTAGTCTAGGAGAAAAAGTTTCTGAAGACAGATATTTGAAAGTCCCTCAGGGAAAGAGTAAAATCCCTACACACTTATCCTGTGGTGAGGTTGACCAGTCTACACACGCTTACCATGCACACATTTTGATGACTCATTTTTTACATATGAAATAAGAGCCCATCGTTGGTCATCCTATTAATAACTTAGAGGAAACTTCTATCATGAAAAACAGCAAAACAAAGAAACAAAACAAACAATGCAAAAGTCAATTTCCATGAGCACAAATAAAGGAAAGATTCAGAGGAATTATAATGATATCTTTACAGAGGTAAAGTATAATACTCATCCATTAAAAAAGAAATAAGATGCTATCAAATACAAAAATTTAGAGAATAAAAAACCTCAAAGAAATAAAAATATAGTAATTCCACTGATAAAATTTTCCACTGATGTTGTAGGAGAGGAAATTGAGAATTCTAAAGGAAATTAGGACAAATGGATTAAGAAATGGAAATTCTGAAAGAAATGGAAAGACATTAGAGTATCAATACATGAGAGCTTATGAGCCACTAATAGGAATTAAAGAATGAGAATGGAGAAAATGGAAAGGAGGAAATTATCAAGAAAATTTTACAAAATAAAAAAAGATAAGATTATTTACATCAATTCGACCCAAAGAGAGCCCAGCAAATTAATTGAAAAGACTGATACAAACATCAAGGCAAAGAATATGAACCTTTCCAAAACATCGGGACAAAGAATATGAATCTTTTAAAGAAGGTAATATGTACAAATAAGCATACATACATACACATAGTTTATCCTTATTATTCATGAATTCCGTACTTGCAAATTTTTCTAGTCAATAAAATTTATTTATAACTCCCAAATCAATATTCCCTGTGCTTTCTCATCATCCATGTAAACGAATGAGTGGTGAAAAATTTGAATCGCCCAGTGTGCATATTCCCAATTAGATTGAACAAGGCAGCACTGTCTTCTTGTTCCATCTCTCATAGTATAAACAAGTGTCCTATTTATGGTCTGTTTAGTGCTATTTATTTCTCAGTTTTGTGCTCCGTGTTGGTGATTTTGCTGTTGAAAATGGTTCCCTCTACCTGCCAATGCAGAGGACACGGGTTCGAGCCCTGGGCTGGGAAGATCCCGCATGCCGCGGAGCAACTGGGCCCGTGAGCCACAATTGCTGAGCCTGCGCGTCTGGAGCCTGTGCTCCGCAACAAGAGAGGCCGCGACGGTGAGAGGCCTGCGCACCGCGATGAAGAGTGGCCCCCGCTTGCCGCAAATAGAGAGAGCCCTCGCACAGAAACGAAGACCCAGCACAGCCATAAATAAATAATAAATAAATAAATAAAAATTAAAAAAAAAAAAAGAAAAAAAAAAAAAAAAGAAAATGGTTCCCAAGCTCCTTGTTGAAGTGCTGTCCAGTATGCCTAAGAGCAAGAAAGCTGCGGTGTGCCTCACAGAGACAATACAGGTGTTAGATAAGCTTTCCTCGGTCCTGAGTTATTGTGCTGTTCGCTCTGAGTTCAATGTTAACAAATCAACAATATATATTAAATAAGGTGTCTTTAAACAGAAATACACATAAAACAAAGTTATGTATTTATCATTTCATGAAAATGTGAGAAAAACTAATTTTTTATGATTCTTAATTTTAGGGTGCTTTCTTATACAAATAACCAGATCCATGACTAAATAAAATGAACAGGACATAGATATACACATTTGTCAAAACTTGTCTAACTGTATACTTTAAATGGTGCATCTTACTGTATATAAATTATACTTCAACAAAGTTGATGTAAAAAAAGAGGAATCCATGGACTCTAGGAAGTATAGAGTCTAGAACAGAGAAAAGCCAAGGGAATTCCGGAATGATAATAAAAGGGTGTCCTAGATGAAAAGGTCACAGTAGACCTAGAAATTTCTGATCAAATGGGGGAAATGAAGCATAGCATCTAGTAGAGATGTCTGCAAAAATTAATAATAATTTTAAAAATAAGGGAACTGATAAAATATCAGATATATTTGATCACACATAAAAACAGTTTACACTACCATCAGAGTGTTTGAGGATATGTTAATGATAATTATGTAGAAAATAGATTAAATAAATGAGAGAATTATGAATTCTAGGAAAAATTTAAGAAGCACAAGAAAGCATATATAGCTATATTACACCATATGGTATAATAACAGGTAGCATCTCTACAGCTCAATAAATGAGGATTAACTTTACAAAAGTAGTATTATAAATACATTGGGTAAATGGAATAAAGAGATATATATTCCAATTTGGTATTTGATGTAAGGAGCTAAATTCTTGTTTTCCTTAGTAGAAGGTAAATAGATAAATATAAATTTTTTAAAAGAAAGCTTCATAAATATATTATTTTGAAATATGTAACCAAACACTAAAATTAACAGTTCAAATGCTAATATAATTTCTATATGTGGAACAAGCATGGGGAGGAATGGAGTTGGGACTGGCATATATATATATATGGCATCCATATATCTTTAAAAGAGGTACATATATTATTGATAAAAATTAAAATTTAATTTAAACATTAAAAATTAAGAATGATTAGTGGAGATTCAGAATTAGAACTCAAAATACCTATCCTAGAAAGAGATAAATCCCGTTCACATTTATTTATAATTATAGAATTTATAATATTTAATACTCTGCTATAAAATATATTATATCAGGATCATTGCTCATGTTTCTAAGTATTCTTTTTTTTTTCAAACATCTTTATTGAAGTATAATTGCCTTACAATAGTGTGTTAGCATCTGCTTTATAACAAAGTGAATCTGTTATACATATACAATATGTTCCCATTTCTCTTCCCTCTTGCATCTCCCTCCCTCCCACCCTCCCCATCCCACCCCTCTAGGTGGTCACAAAGCACCGAGCTGATCTCCCTGTGCTATGCGGCTGCTTCCCACTAGCTATCTATTTTACATTTGGTAGTGTATATATGTCCATGACACTCTCTTACCCTGTCACATCTCACCCCACCCCCTCCCCATATCCTCAAGTCCATTCTCTAGTAGGTCTGTGTCTTTATTCCCGTCTTGCCACTAGGTTCTTCATGGCCTTTTTTTTTTTTTTTTTTCCCTTAGATTCCATATATATGTGTTAGCATACTGTATTTGTTTTTCTCTTCCTGACTTACTTCACTCTGTATGACAGACTCTAACTCCATCCACCTCATTACAAATACCTCCATTTCATTTCTTTTTATGGCTGAGTAATATTCCATTGTATATATGTGCCACATCTTCTTTATCCATTCATCTGTCGATGGACATTTAGGTTGCTTCCATGTCCTGGCTATTGTAAATAGAGCTGCCATGAACATTTTGGTACATGACTCTTTTTGACCTATGGTTTTCTCAGGGTATATGCCCAGTAGTGGGATTGCTGGGTCGTATGGTAGTTCTATTTGTAGTTTTTTAAGGAACCTCCATACTGTTCTCCATAGTGGCTGTATCAATTTACATTCCCACCAAGAGTGCAAGAGTGTTCCCTTTCCTCCACACCCTCTCCAGCATTTATTGTTTCTAGATTTTTTGATGATGGCCATTCTGACCGGTGTGAGATGATATCTCATTGTAGTTTTGATTTGCATTTCTCTAATGATTAATGATGCTGAGCATTCTTTCATGTGTCTGTAGGCCATCTGTATATCTTCTTTGGAGAAATGTCTATTTAGATCTTCTGCCCATTTTTGGATTGGGTTGTTCTTTTTTTGTTATTGAGCTGCATGAGCTGCTTGTAAATCTTGGAGATTAATCCTTTGTCAGTTGCTTCATTTGCAAATATTTTCTCCCATTCTGAGGGTTGTCTTTTGGTCTTGTTTATGGTTTCCTTTGCTGTGCAAAAGCTTTTCAGTTTCATTAGGTCCCATTTGTTTATTTGTGTTCTTATTTCCATTTCTCTGGGAGCTGGGTCAAAAAGAATCTTGCTGTGATGTATGTCATAGAGTGTTCTGCCTATGTTTTCCTCTAAGAGTTTGATAGTGTCTGCCCTTACACTTAGGTCTTTAATCCATTTTGAGTTTATTTTTGTGCATGGTGTCAGGGAGTGTTCTAATTTCGTACTTTTACATGTTCCTGTCCAATTTTCCCAGCACCACTTATTGAAGAGGCTGTCTTTTCTCCACTGTATATGCTTGCCTCCTTTATCAAAGATAAGGTGACCATATGTGTGTGGGTTTATCTCTGGGCTTTCTATCCTGTTCCATTGATCTATATTTCTGTTTTTGTGCCAATACCAAACTGTCTTGATTACTGAAGCTTTGTAATATAGTCTGAAGTCAGGGAGCCTGATTCCCCCAGCTCCATTTTTCGTTCTCAAGATTGCTTTGGCTATTCGGGGTCTTTTGTGTTTCCATACAAATTGTGAAATTTTTTGTTCTAGTTCTGTGAAAAATGCCAGTGGTAGTTTGATAGGGATTGCATTGAATCTGTAGATTGCTTTGGGTAGTAGAGACATTTTCACAATGTTGATTCTTCCAATCCAGGAACATGGTATATCTCTCCATCTATTTGTATCATCTTTAATTTCTTTCATCAGTGTCTTATAATTTTCTGCATACAGGTCTTTTGTCTCCTTAGGTAGGTTTATTCCTAGATATTTTATTCTTTTTGTTGCAATGGTAAATGGGAGTGTTTTCTTAATTTCACTTTCAGATTTTTCGTCATTAGTGTATAGAAATGCAAGAGATTTCTGTGCATTAATTTTGTATCCTGCTACTTTACCAAATTCATTGATTAGCTCTAGGAGTTTTCTGGTAGCATCTTTAGGATTCTCTATGTATAGTATCATGTCATCTGCAAATAGTGACAGCTTTACTTCTTCTTTTCCGATTTGGATTCCTTTTATTTCTTTGTCTTCTCTGATTGCTGTGGCTAGGACTTCCAGAACTATGTTGAATAATAGTGGTGAGAGTGGGCAACCTTGTCTTGTTCCTGATCTTAGTGGAAATGGTTTCAGTTTTTCACCATTGAGGACAATGTTGGCTGTGGGTTTGTCATATATGGCCTTTATTATGTTGAGGAAAGTTCCCTCTATGCCTACTTTCTGCAGGGCTTTTATCATAAATGGGTGTTGAATTTTGTCAAAAGCTTTCTCTGCATCTATTGAGATGATCATGTGGTTTTTCTCCTTCAATTTGTTAATATGGTGTATCACATTGATTGATTTGCGTATATTGAAGAATCCTTGCATTCCTGGGATAAACCCCACTTGATCATGGTGTATGATCCTTTTAATGTGCTGTTGGATTCTGTTTGCTAGTATTTTGTTGAGGATTTTTGCATCTATGTTCATCAGTGATATTGGCCTGTAGTTTTCTTTCTTTGTGACATCTTTGTCTGGTTTTGGTATCAGGGTGATGGTGGCCTCGTAGAATGAGTTTGGGAGTGTTCCTCCCTCTGCAATATTTTGGAAGAGTTTGAGAAGGATAGGTGTTAGCTCTTCTCTAAATGTTTGATAGAATTCGCCTGTGAAGCCATCTGGTCCTGGGCTTTTGTTTGTTGGAAGGTTTTTAATCACAGCTTCAATTTCAGTGCTTGTGATTGGTCTGTTCATATTTTCTATTTCTTCCTGGTTCAGTCTCGGCAGTTTGTGCATTTCTAAGAATCTGTCCATTTCTTCCAGGTTGTCCATTTTATTGGCATATAGTTGCTTGTAGTAATCTCTCATGATCTTTTGTATTTCTGCAGTGTCAGTGGTTACTTCTCCTTTTTCATTTCTAATTCTATTGATCTGAGTCTTCTCCCTTTTTCTCTTGATGAGTCTGGCTAATGGTTTATCAATTTTGTTTATCTTCTCAAAGAACCAGCTTTTAGTTTCATTGATTTTTGCTATTGTTTCCTTCATTTCTTTTTCATTTATTTCTGACCTGATCTTTATAATTTCTTTCCTTCTGCTGGCTTTGGGGTTTTTTTGTTCTTCTTTCTCTAATTGCTTTAGGTGCAAGGTTAGGTTGTTTATTCGAGATGTTTCCTGTTTCTTGAGGTAGGCTTGTATTGCTATAAACTTCCCTCTTAGCACTGCTTTTGCTGTGTCCCATAGGTTTTGGGTCGTCGTGTCTCCATTGTCATTTGTTTCTAGGTATTTTTTGATTTCCCCTTTGATTTCTTCAGTAATCACTTCGTTATTAAGTAATGTATTGTGTAGCCTCCATGTGTTTGTATTTTTTACAGATCTTTTCCTGTAATTGATATCTAGTCTCATAGCATTGTGGTCGGAAAAGATACTTGATACGATTTCAATTTTCTTAAATTTACCAAGGCTTGATTTGTGACCCAAGATATGATCTATCCTGGAGAATGTTCCATGAGCACTTGAGAAAAATGTGTATTCTGTTGTTTTTGGGTGGAATGTCCTATAAATATCAATTAAATCCATATTGTTTAATGTATCATTTAAAGCTTGTGTTTCCTTATTTATTTTCATTTTGGATGATCTGTCCATTGGTGAAAGTGGGGTGTTAAAGTCCCCTACTATGATTGTGTTGCTGTCAATTTCCCCTTTCATGGCTGTTAGTATTTGCCTTATGTATTGAGGTGCTCCTATGTTGGGTGCATAAATATTTACAATTGTTATACCTTCCTCTTGGATCGATCCCTTGATCATTATATAGTGTCCTTCTTTGTCTCTTGTAATAGTCTTTATTTTAAAGTCTATTTTGTCTGATATGAGAATTGCTACTCCAGCTTTCTTTTGTTTTCCATTTGCATGGAATATCTTTTTCCATCCCCTCACTTTCAGTCTGTATGTGTCCCTAGGTCTGAAGTGGGTCTCTTGTAGACAGCATATGTATGGGTCTTGTTTTTGTATCCATTCAGCCAGCCTGTGTCTTTTGGTGGGAGCATTTAATCCATTTACATTCAAGGTAATTATCGATATGTATGCTCCTATTCCCATTTTCTTAAATGTATTGGGTTTGTTATTGTAGGTGTTTTCCTTCTCTTGTGTTTCTTGCCTAGAGAATTTCCTTTAGCATTTGTTGTAAAGCTGGTTTGGTGGTGCTGAACTCTCTCAGCTTTTGCTTGTCTGTAAAGGTTTTAATTTCTCCATCGAATCTGAATGACATCCTTGCTGGGTAGAGTAATCTTGGTTGTAGGTTTTTCTCCTTCATGACTTTAAGTATATCCTGCCACTCCCTTCTGGCTTGCAGAGTTTCTGCTGAGAGATCAGATGTTAACCTTATGGGGATTCCCTTGTGTGTTATTTGTTTTTTTTCCCTTGCTGCCTTTAATATGTTTTCCTTATATTTAATTTTTGACAGTTTGATTAATATGTGTCTTGGCGTGTTCCTCCTTGGGTTTATCCTGTATGGGACTCTCTGTGCTTCCAGGACTTGATTAACTATTTCCTTTCCCATATTAGGGAAGTTTTCAACTATAATCTCTTCAAAAATTTTCTCAGTCCCTTTCTTTTTCTCTTCTTCTTCTGGTACCCCTATAATTCAAATGTTGGCACGTTTAATGTTGTCCCAGAGGTCCCTGAGACTGTCCTCAGTTCTTTTCATTCTTTTTTCTTTATCCTGCTCTGTAGTAGTTATTTCCACCATTTTATCTTCCAGGTCACTTATCCTTTCTTCTGCCTCAGTTATTCTACTATTGATCCCATCTAGAGTATTTTTAATTTCATTTATTGTGTTTTTCATCATTGCTTGATTCCTCTTTAGTTCTTCTACATCCTTGTTAAATGTTTCTTGCATTTTGTCTATTCTATTTCCAAGATTTTGGATCATCCTTACTATCATTATTCTGAATTCTTTTTCAGGTAGACTACCTATTTCCTCTTCATTTGTTAAGTCCAGTGTGTTTTGAGCCTGCTCCTTCATCTGCTGTGTGTTTTTCTGTCGTCTCATTTTGCCTATCTTACTGTGTTTGGGGTCTCCTTTTCACAGGCTGCAGGTTCGTAGTTCCCGTTGTTTTTGGTATCTGTCCCCAGCGGCTAAGGTTGGTTCAGTGGGTTGTGTAGGCTTCCTGGTGGAGGGAACTAGTGCCTGAGTTCTGGTGGATGAGGCTAGATCTTGTCTTTCTGGTGGGCACGTCCACGTCTGCTGGTGTATTTTGTGGTGTCTGTGGCCTTATTATGATTTTAGGCAGCCTCTCTGCCAATGGATGGGGTTGTGTTCCTGTCTAGCTAGTTGTTTGGCATAGGATGTCCAGCACTGTAGCTTGCTGGTCGTTGAGTGAAGCTGGGTCTTGATGTTGAGATGGAGATCTCTGGGAGATTTTTGCCGTTTGGTATTACGTGGAGCTGGGAGGTCTCTTGTGGACCAGTGTTCTGAAGTTGGCTCTCCCACCTCAGAGGCACGGCCCTGATGCCTGGCTGGAGCACCAAGAGCCTTTCGTCCACACGGCTCAGAGTAAAAGGGAGAAAAAATAGAAAGAAAGAAAGAAAGAGGCTATAATATAGTGAAGTAAAATAAAGCTATTGTAAAGCAAAGCTATACAGACAAAATCTCACCCAGAAGCATATACATATACACTCACAAAAAAAAGGAAAAGGGGAAAAATTAATATCTCCTGCTCCCAGAGTCCCCCTCCTGAATTTGGGATGATTCGTTGTCTATTCAGGTATTCAGCAGATGCAGGCACATCACGTTGTTTGTGGAGTTTTAATCCGCTGCTTCTGAGGCTGCTGGGAGAGATTTCCCCTTCTCTTCCCTGTTCGCACAGCTCCTGGGGTTCAGCTTTGGATTTGGACCCGCCTCTGCGTGTAGGTCGCCTGAGGGCGTCTGTTCCCCGCCCAGACAGGACGGGGTTAAAGGAGCAGCTGCTTCGGGGGCTCTGGCTCACCCAGGCCGCGGGGAGGGAGGGGTACGGAGGAGGCGAGGCGAGCCTGCGGCGGCCGAGGCCGGCGTGACGTTGCACCAGCTCGAGGCGCGCAGTGCGTTCTCCCGGGGATGTTGTCCCCGGATCCCGGGACCCTGGCAGTTGCGGGCTGCACAGGCTCCCGGGAGGGGAGGTGTGGAGAGTGACCTGTGCTCACACACAGGCTTTTTGGAGGCGGCAGCAGCAGCCCCAGCGTCTCACGCCCGTCTCTGGGGTCCGCGCTGATCGCCGTGGCTTGCGCCCTTCTCTGGAGTTCGTTTAGGCGGCGCTCTGAATCCCCTCTCCTTGCGCGCAGCGAAACAAAGAGGCAAGAAAAAGTCTCTTGTCTCTTCGGCAGCTGCAGACCTTTTCCCGGTCTCCCTCCCGGCTAGCTGTGGTGCGCCAACCCCTTCAGGCTGTGTTCACGCCGCCAGCCCCAGTCCTCTCCCTGCGATCCGACCGCAGCCCGAGCCTCAGCTCCCAGCCCCGCCCGCCCCGGCGGGGGAGCAGACAAGCCTCTCGGGCTGGTGAGCGCCGCTCGGCGCCAAGCCTCTGTGCGGGAGTCTCTCCGATTTTCCCTCTGCGCCCCTGTTGCTGTGGGGTCCGCGCTGATAGCCGCGGCTTGCGCCCTTCTCTGGAGTTTGTTTAGGCGGCGCTCTGAATCCCCTCTCCTTGCCCGCCGCGAAACAAAGAGGCAAGAAAAAGTCTCTTGCCTCTTCGGCAGCTGCAGACTTTTTCCCCGGACTCCCTCCCGGCTAGCTGTGGTGCGCTAACCCCTTCAGGCTGTGTTCACGCTGCCAGCCCCAGTCCTCTCCCTGCGCTCTGACAGAAGCCGAGCCTCAGCTCCCAGCCCCGCCCGCCCCGGCAGGGGAGCAGACAAGCCTCTTGGGCTGGTGAGTGCTGCTCGGCGTCGAGCCTCTGTGCGGGAACCTCTCCGCTTTGCCCTCCGCACCCCTGTGGCTGCGCTCTCCTCCGTGGCTCTGAAGCTTCCCCCCTCCGCCCCCCGCAGTCTCCGCCCGCGAAGGGGCTCCTAGTGCGTGGAAACCTTTCCTCCTTCACGGCTCCCTCCCACTGGTGCAGGTGCCGTCCCTATTCTTTTGTCTCTGTTATTTCTTTTTTCTTTTGCCCTACCCAAGTACGGGGGGAGTTTCTTGCCTTTTTGGAGGTCGGACGTTTTCTGCCAGCGTTCAGTGGGTGTTCTGTAGGAGCAGTTCCACGTGTAGGTGTATTTCTACTGTATCTGTGGGAAGGAATGTGATCTCCGCGTCTTACTCTTCCGCCATCTTCTCCCTGAGTCTAAGTATTCTTAAGTATATTTTAACAAAACATAGTGACTATTTATTGTGCCATAAGATTTTTTTTTCTTGACTTTGAATTTTTCACTGTTTGTGTTCTCTAGAGGAACAGAATCAATAGGATGTATCTAGAATGAGATTTATTATAAGGAATTGGCTCACTGGAATATGAAGACTGAGAAGTCTCATTATCTGACATCTGCAAGCTGGAAATCCAGGAAAGTGAATGGTGTAAATTCCAGTGCAAGTCTGAAGGCCTAAGAACCAGAAGGGCCAATGAAGTAAGTCCTACTCGAATAGTAAGACAAGTGTGACAGCTCATTCAGGCAGAGAGAGCAAATTCTTCTTTCCTCTGTCTTTTTGTTCTGTTCAGGTCCTCAACAGATTGGATAATGCCAACATACATTGGGGAGGGCAGTCTGCTTTACTCAGCCCACTGTTTCAAATGCTAACCTTATCTGGAAATACCCTCACAGATATACTCAGAAATAATGTTTAATCTGAGCACAGCAGGGGCCCAGTTGAGTTGATACATAAAATTAACCATCACAAGTCCACTCCTTGTCACCCTAGCCCCAATACACATCTCCTTAAGCCATATATTCTTTGGGAAAGGATGGGGGAAATATTAGCAGTATAAAATTTTGACAATGTACAAGGATCATTCCCTAAGGGGACTCAGTTTTCCCTTCATTCAGGGGTTCGGAATCTGTAAACCGGCTAAAGTCTGGGAATTAATTGATTGAAGTCATTGTTTTTTTGATTCAGGTTAGACTTTTGTTCACTTGACTTAGAACTTTTCTGCTTACACACATCAAGTAAGAATTTAGTAGCTCCCTATCCATTTTACTTCTAGTAACAACATGATCAATTAGCCTGAGCAATCAGACCCTTCTGATTGCTGCTTTGACTCTGCTGTCCATTACTTTAACTACATCCATGTTGTCTTTGGCAGTTGGGTGTTGCCACATGGCCCCTGCCACCCATGGATCCAATTACTCCCATTGCATTTAGTTTTCCCAATTCAGTGCCTGCAGCTCCCATGGTGAAGTCTGGGCTGCAAAGAAGAGAGATCACTGAACTCTTCAAGGATGCTGGAGCTCCCCTCAGAAATTTATTTCTCACAGAATTGGTAAGAGGTATGTCTTCAGGTTCTTCCAAGGGTGGGTGAATAGGTCTTAAATGGAAAAACCCACTCTATCATACCAATCTTCTTAACCCATTAAATCCCTTTTTCTACATTAAACCAAGGCAGTTCTGGCATTTCCAATTCACTCGCTGTGGGCCAAAGTTTGGTCCATGTTTCAGCCAACCAAACAAACTGCTAGAAACTTTTTTAGTTCCTGAGCTGCGACATTAAATGCAGAATCTCCAGTGAGTGAGTCCATTTTAGTGTTCCTTATCCAAATTTATGTTCCTTCCACCATTATCCCACACCCTTAGCACCCATTCCTACACATGTCTCTGAGTTTCTGCTTGTATCAATCAGAGAACTCAATGAGCTCTTTTGAAGTGTAGCATACCTCCTCTTGGGTCAAACTTTGCACCTCAGCTTTAGAGGCCTGCTGGGACTTGAGTCTAGTTATAAATCTGGAAACAAGGGGGAGTGGTGAGGGTAGGTCCTGAGAAGAGTCAGCTCTGTCTTGCATAACCAATGTCTCCGGGGAAGCCACTACCGTTTTCTCAGGCAATGCAGGGTTAATCCCCTCAGACAGGGGTGGAAAGGCAGATGCTCCTGGGGTAGGGGTGTTACTGCCACTGAGTGTGGGGAGGTCACTTCCACGGGGGGTTGTGGAAGTCTCTGCCACTGGCCAAAGAGACTCATTAGAATTTAGGGGCTCCATGACCCCAGCTTCTTTAGGGTCTTCCCACGCATCCCCATCCAAACTTACCAGACCACATTCTCTTCCAAACAATGCCCTCATTTTAACAGTAGACACCCTACAATGCTGGGAGTTCAGGCTGAGGTGTACTTTAGCCAGTCACAGGATGAGATTCTACATCTGATTTTCAGCAATTTTAGCTCTGGGGCTTCCGGAGATAAAGGTCTCCTTCAGAGCATACATAGAAACATTCAGGACATTTTTATGGTGCCTGAGCTGGGAATTCAAATTCCTGAGCTTACCCTTTTTTTTTCACCACCTTGTCTAGGAACAGTAAGAGCAACCAGCCAACTTCATTATGTTTATTTGTTTTCCAAAAATTTTTTAAAGTGTTATATATGGTCACTCAACTCTAGGCTTCTTATAAGTCATTGGTTAGAAGTATTCAATACAGATATTTCACATACCTCTATTACCATTTGATGCGGTGGACTATCAGGGCTGTCTTTACTACTGAAAATGAGTCATCACCATCTTTAGGGCTAATCAGTTAGAGAGCCGATTCCAGAAACCCTAAAATCAATTCATAAAACTTATTCTTAAGTATTTTTCTTTTAGAATTATTCTCAGTTCCAGGATCTGAGTTAAGTCATGGTCTCCAGAGGAAAAGAACCCATAGGATATATATTTAATAAACTGACTTATATGATTATAGAGGCTGAGAGGTCCCATAATCTGCCATCTGCAAACTCAAGACCCAGAAAAGTCAGTGATGTAAATTCCAGTCCAGTCTAAAGGCAGTCAAGCAGGGAGAGGAATTCTGCCTTCCTCTGCCTTTTTGTCATATCCAGGCCTCCAGTGGATTGGATGATGCCCACCCACATAGGGGAGGGCAGTCTTTTTCATTCAGCCCATTGATTCAAATGCTAATATAATCAAACACCCTCACAGACACACCCAGAAATTATGTTTAATCTGGGCGCCCCAGGGCCCAGTCAAGTTGACACAGAAATTAACCATTATACCTGTCAATTACTTTTTTCTTTTCAAATCATCCTTCAGCAATTTGCATCCTTCACCTTAGTCAAAGGAGAGTCTAGATTTTTTTTTTTTCCTACCCTATTTTTCCCTATGTGGTACAGAGTTATTGGAAATAACCTTCTTTCTCTGTAAACTTTTTTGGGCTGCCTGCCCTTCCAGAGACTTCAGTCAAGTCAACACTTTGTATGAAACATTTCTCAGAACCAAGGGGCAGTGGATACTAGAGTTAAGCTCTTAACCAAGTTCCAATTATTTCACTTATTCTATATTTGTATCCTAAGTTGGAGAGTAAGATCTTTGGAAACAGAATACTGCATCTCGCTTTTATTACATTTCTTTACTAAATCCAGTATAGTACTGGACATACAAATCCAATGACTGACTAACTTGCAAACTAGGGGACCTAATACTTTTGGGGAAGAAAAATAACACTGGCCAGGGATTGTGGTATTTAAATCTCCCTTATGAAGTATTCAGGGAGAGAATTGTGTGCCGGGACACGTTGGGCATGACAAATGTTACAAACATCCTAAAATAGGAGAGCACTGAAGGCTATTTAAGCTTGAGTGGTGAGTTATGCATTTGGAGGTCAATCTCACCTTATTCTTAAGAAATATTTTATAATGGACTTTAGCTCTCTATTATCCTTTGAAATGAGCAATCATAACATACTTATGAAATGAGTCTGTTGTTAACACGATAGAATTATTTCCTTACAACCATAAACAATTTCTATCCTTAGATTCAGTATTGTATTTCATTAAGTGGAGTTTACCAAATAGAATACTATCTTACTCTACTCTATAAATCAAGGATAAATCAAAACTGTACGTTTGAACTGATTAAGTTTTTGAACAGTTCAAAGTAATTTTCTTTCTTTAAATCCTTCCATAAATTGTGGAAGAGGTAGATTTACTGAAACCAGATAGCATTTGGCCAAGGCAAACTGCCCTCTGGCAAATAAGAACATTTGTGCCAAGGAACATTTTAAGAGGCCTTTCTTCTTGCATTTGTGCTGCTGTGTGAAGTTATCCTATTTAAAGGCTTGTTTTTTGAGTGATGTAAGCCAGAAAGAGAAAAAAAATATCGTATATTAATGCACATATGTGGAATCTAGAGAAATGGTACAGATGAACCTATTTGCAAAGCAGAAATAGAGACATAGATGTAGAGAACAAACGTGTGGACACCAGGGGGTTAAAGGGGGGCAGGTGGGATGAACTGGGAGATTGGGATTGACATATATACGCTGCTGGGTATGAAATAGATATCTAGTGAGGACCTGCTGTATAGCACGGGGAACTCTACTCGGTGCTCTGTGGTGACCTGGATGGGAGGGAAATCCAAAAGGGAGGGGATATGTGTGTACATATGGCTGGTTCACTTCGCTGTGCAGCAGGAGCTAGCACAACATTGTAAAGCAACTATACCCCAATAAAAAAAAATAAATTAAAAAAAAAAAAAAGCTTGTGTTTTTCCCTTACTTTCCCTTTTCTGTACCAAATTGTAAAAATCACCGTCTCCTTTTTTTTTTTTTTTTTTTTGCCGTCTCCTTTTAATTCCCTTTCATTTCACATGATTGCATGGTTTGAGCTCCATGAATTATTTTTATTGAGAAGTTAATTTATGAGATTTTATTTTTTAATTTGTTTGCTTTCTAAACTGTACAAAAAAGGATCTAGTTAATGAGTGCAGAAGAACCAAGTGTTTCAGTTACTTATCTCTAGGGTGATTATACATCCTTTGTGCCCAGAAAAGTCCTAGTTTATGCCTGCTGTCCTAGGATATTTATTAATAGTATCCCTTTCCTCAATCTCCAGAATGTCTGGATTTAAGTGATAAATTATTAAGGTCAATCTCCTCACAGAGCAAATAGGTGCTACATGTGTATTCTTCGGCAACTACTCAGCCAACTATATATTTCAGAGCAACAAAACTCCAAATGACGGAGAAGAGGAGGAACAAAAATCAGCCCATTTTCTTATATTTAAAATGTGTAACACCAGTGTGGCCATTTCTGTTATTTGGTTTATTTCTTGTATAGCAGTAGCACTTGATAAATAGGATTTGTTTTAAAGAGAATAATGCAAAAGATGCTTGTCACTAAATTCTAGTTAACCTAATGAGATATACAAAGGCAATTTGTATTATGATTCTCATGTTTATTTGTGAATGTTCTCGAATTAAGTGGTCAGGAAAGATAACTGAGAAGACAGTCCCGGTCTAACAGAATGTACAATAGAATATAACACTAGCTAGACTAGGCAATAAGAGTAGATATAATCTACTATAGGAACTCAAGTAGACATCAAATGTCACCACCATCATTGTCAGGCATAGTTGCAGGCCTAAGAGAAGACACATAAAATAAAGTGGCAGTGACAGCAATGGTGCACTAAATACAAGCATTCCTCTAATTTTGACTTGAAATCTGACATTTACTCAGAGCCTATTCAATAAAGTATTGGACCCCTCATAACTTTATAGCAAAGCATGGTTTGAAAAGTAGCCTGAACCCTTAGAAAGCTAGACAAAAAAGTGTCTTTCTAAATTTCAGATAACAGGTGGAGTTTTATATTCCCAATTTTTTCAAGCTTCTCTAAAATTCTCTATCATTCCCAAACTGCATTCATCGATATTGCTCAGCAGAGACCATTTGGATAATAAATATTCACCTCTATTTTTATAGTGAATTTTACATTCTCATTGTATTTTAACCGTGAAAAAATTGTCTGACCTAGATTCATAGGACTTTCCACCCAAGATGCTTAGTGATTACTTCCTCAAATAGGTGATAATATGTGTTGGGAATATAAAATGAACTCTGGGAAGCAAATAACCTAAGTAGTTCATCATTATGCATATAATCCACTCTTTTCAATTATCCATGCCACTAGTTTGCTACTTTAGCATGACTAATAAAAAGTTATTATTATTGTTGTTTCTTATTTTTTTCCCTATTGAATTACAACTATGAACAATTCACAAAGAAAATGAACGATTCACACCATCTCTAATTACTACTGTCGTTGATTTATTTGAAGCTGATGATACAGAATTCTCACACTTTGGTTAATGTTTTAGCTTTGAAATTCAATATGCGCAGTATTTTTTTTCAGGGATTGAAATACACCTCTTAGACATCACTGATATATTGTATCTTGTTCAAAGAATCATCTTCTGTGGATAATCACTTTAGATGCATATTTACTATGTGTAGCAGACCCTGCTCATTGGCTACCAAGCATCCATTCTACCCCTCATCTTCTGCTTATAGAAACTGTATATATAAACAGATGGTGAACAGAAATCTCTTAGTTCTATGGAAGAGAAGGTTCTTGCCCAGTGCCATTATTATACCCAGGGAATAATCACATTCTGAGAATCCCATTCCCTTTAGCCCAACTTTAGTCAAGGGGTAGGCATGTGAGAGGTCTGACCAATGAGACAGGCAAAATCTCCTTCCTGCGGTTCTTTATCCAAAATAACAGGGCATATATTCATGAGAAGAAAATATTTTGCCTCATACTCCTTGTTCCCTTTTTTGAGTTGCTGGTGGTGCAGTAGCCATTTTTCAACCATAAGGCAGAAGTCATTAGGTCAAAAATAGAACCCATGAGAACAGAGAGTGGAAAAAAGTCTGGGTCCTTAATGGCATCACTGAGTTGCTAAACCATACCCATATTTTTTGTTACTTTTACAAGTATGTTTAGAGCCAGTTTTAGTCTTTTGTTGTGGTTGTTACTTGCTGCTGGAAGTCTTCTTTATATATACATTAAACACGTTGTTTTTCTCCATTAATTCCAGAAGTTCATATTTTAAAATGCTCTTCCTGACTCCCATTTATGATTATCCTTTATTTTTTGATCTTGGGCTATATAAACATCATCTTTTAGTTCCGCTTTTCTCCAGGCTCTGGAACCAATCTCATTCATAAACTAGGAAAGTACAAGATTTAATAGGCCTCTTACTCGGTTATTCAACTGCAAGTGACTGTTGCATGCAGATTCCAAAATCAACATTGCTTCCTGAATCTAATAACTAGATTTTTAAGTTTCTTCTCTGAGAATACACTTGTCCAGTGTAGAATAGTGTCCAAATGCCTGGATTAGTTTCAAGTCACCACTCTGTTATTTACTTGATTTGCGAATTGAGCATGTTAGGGAATTTTATGGGACCTTGCTTTCCTTTTCTGTGAATTGGAGATAATGATATTGCTAGAGATGACTATGAAGGTGAAATGAAAACAGGTTGAGCTCAGTGCCTGGTACTATGACTCAAGGAATCTAATAGTAGGCCTGAATATCAGTCTTTTAGAGTGGACCACGTGGAGGCTCAGGGGGATTGAATAAATTGTCCAAGACCCCACAGATATTAGGAACCCAGGAAAAGAAAGATTTAAACCATGTGTCTCTATAAACTGGATGTTTACTGTTTTCATTCTACCATGCTGCCCCATTTCTATGTTTAGTTTTAGTAAGAACACTCATTTCTTCTATTTTCCTGAAGGCATCTTTCCCCTCCTGGCATCGCTTTATTTCCACCCTCACTCTTCCCCACCATGGGGAAGGAAGATCACTTGACATCAGTTCTCTTGGTTACTTGGTGAAAAAATTTGAAGAGCATTGAAATTTTGAGATTCCTAGGATAAGATCCCTTGTGGTCATTTGCATTGCCAGCTTATTAAAATAAAGTGATAGTTTATTGGACATTTAAAACAAAGTGTTTTTTGTTATTCTGGAATCCTGAAGTCCTATGGTTTGGAATTAATGTCCTTTTGTCCTAGTTTTTTTTAATTTCTCTTCAAGAAATGATTTAATACGAAGTAGCTTAAGGCATAAAGAGTAACAGCCAAATTAATGATGGTCTCCTCTGAAAGGCGGTAAAGGATTAAAAGCACAGAGACCTTTTCCCCTTTTGCACCCAAATTTTATTCTTTTACATCTGCTGCCTTGTGAAAGTAGTAGGAGGCACTGAATGAATCATTGTTGCACTATCATTAACATAATGCCCATGTGTAGATTTATCAGCAGACTTTCAGTTTGATAAACTGTTGGCATGTAAATATTTCCTTGAAGAAATTCCAGTCCAGCTGCTTTTGTTTACAAATCTATCAATGGTTAAAACCACTGAATGTATTTTGCCCGTTTCTGAATTATAATTACACGTCTAATTGTGAATTAATTATAAAAGAGGAAGACAAAACAACACAATAAATATTTCCCCATTTCTGGACACATGCCAAGTCTCCCCATATTCATGAAATGTAAGACCTTACTCTCACATGCCATGATCTTGCTTTTTTTGCATTTCTATGTGCAGGTAGTTAGACAAAACAAATTTGAAAAAAATTATTTGATTCTTTGGAAGACTGTTTATTCCCTGTTTTACTTTCTTCTCTATACACTTAATCTTTCCAGGACTTTAATTAAGATTAGATTTTGATATGCCAGGCACACTAGCATTGAAATTGACCTGAATATTGAATATCTGTTGCTTTCCAATGTTTTCATCACATGCAATCAAAATGATTCTACAATTGCCTTGATTTTTTGCTTTTCATCTGTGAAGCACAGCAACCAAATATATACATTCACAAATTAATATGAATGATGAAAAAGCATCAGGCTGTGGGGCTGTTACTATTCATTTGTGAGTTCACCTGAAATACAATTACATTGATGGGGAGAGATCATCTGTACTGCTCAGACCACTTAAAAGGCATCTCATCACTCACTGTGCCTGTAACACAACAGTCACTCTGGATAGGCTGTGAAGGTTCGTGTGTGTGTACGTGTGTGTGTTTTCATGAATGTGTGCCAAGAGGGCAAGTCCGAGAGAACCAATTTTATGCAGCAGTGCTCCCACCTCTGCCCCAGAGCACTTAGAAAGAGAATGTGGGAGACTGCAGAAGACAGCTGTAGTATGAGGCCAAAGATAGAGCACTCCTAGCTCAGAGAAAGAGCTTTGATCGCTTCTTGTTTCAGAAACCTGCTGCCCTGCTTAGCCCATTCGACCTGTACCAGGCATTCCAATGGTCTGCAGAAACTCAGCCACAAAGATTCTTATTCATCTTTGAATCCCAAGATACAAAGTGCTCAGCACAGAGTAGCAGCCCAGTAAATACTTCTGGCACCATGGAACAACGCTGAAGATCCCAGTAGAATTTCTCTGACAGTAGGCACAGTAGCAGGCAAAGCTGCAAGCACGGTGGTCTCTTTGTGAAGCAGACAAAGCTCTGGAGCCCATTTCTCTTCTCTGTTACTTTCTCCTAAGGGCCAGTGCTTCTCGGGAATCTTCAAACAACAACAGTAGCCACAACAGAAAAATAATAATAATATAACCTAACATAGTGCAGATTGCTTGGCACTATTTTAAACGCTTTGGAAGCATTGTCTCATTCAATCCTCAAATAACCCTTTGAAGTTGAAAATATTTTTGTCCCCTTTTTGAAACGAAGAAAACTATTGTACCATTTTTCAGACAAGAGTAATGAGGTGTTCAACAGGTGACATAAGAACTCAGTGAAGTCTGTTTCTCTTTAACTTTCAGATCTCTGTTGGTAAATTCTATCTGCCCCAGAGATTCTCTGATTTGCCTCTGCAAAGGAATCCCTTGAGGTTTTTGTTAGAAGTTCATATACTTTGGTTCTAAAAGTGGAAGGGGACAGTAGAAGGCACTTAGGAAGCAGTATTTTAATAAGAACACAGATTAGTTTGATTTAGTGATCTTAAGGCCTCAACTTACTCAACACTGAGTAGACGTAATTAACTTTAAATGATTTTAAGAAGTTTTTCCTTAAGATGCTATTGAAAAGTAGGACCATTCCAAGAAATTAGTTCGTTGTGCTACTGCCTCAGCTTTTGAGACTTGGGGTCCAGATTTAAGAGAGAAGAAAGTCTCCCTAAATCAACATGCCACCTGAGCAATGTACATGGAAACTGCATTTATTAGCTCTATTTGTTCATAATAGGAGACAGGCAATTCATATGTGAAAGTCACAAGTGTCATTATCAAGCTGATAAGTATACTTCCTCCTGCCTTGTATTGGATAGTCCTTTTTTTTTTTTTTTTTTGTAATCAAATGTTTCTTTATTTTTGTCCTTTCACAAGTAATATAGGATGCTTTTTAAGAAAAGGAAAAATAAACTCCCATAATACAGAAGGTTATAAAGTAAAAGTTTGCCCTGTGCTTTCCCTACTTCAGCATCAGATTATCTTAAATCTGCCCAGTATTTTGTGCACCATACGTATATTCACATATTAACAAATACACTCAATTTTATTTACAATAGAACTTTTTCTGTATTAGGTTTTTTTTTTAAGTAATCAGTCTATCATGAACATCGATTTTAAGCAGTACAAACTTACCTCCACTTCATTCTTTTAATAGCTACTTAATATCCTATAAAATGGATGTAACTATTTTTTAGGTCTACCCTTATTGAGGAAAATTTAAAATGTCTCTATTTTTCTCAGTTAATAAGTAACCCTAAAGTAATCATGTCATACAGAATCTCATAAATTTGTACATGTACTATCATTTTAAGTCAGAAAAGACATATAACAGATTGATAACAGTGGTTGGAATAGCATTGTGTGCGTGCCTGCCTATGTGTTCTTCTTTATGTTTGACTGTTGGTGTGTCAGGGTTTGCCGGCCCATTACCCTATCCTTTCCTTTTTACCTTGGGCACAGCCAGACTACATTTCTAAGCCATCTTTGTAGCTGGGTATGGCCTTACAACTAAGCCCTAGCTGTAAGGCATGTCAGCAAAGTGAGGGACCACATCCAGGCCCACTCTAGCCTGGGGAGCCTTCCTTGCCCACTGAAGTCCTCCCGGCCATCTTCTTCTCTGCACTGGGCTTGATGCGGGCAAGGCTGTGTTGAAGATGGCGTGGCTGAAAGAGGGGAAGAGCCTGAATGTCTGGATCCCACTACGTGAAGAAGAGTCAACTGCAGATATTGAAACCCCATTTTGCACCCTCAGTGAATGAGAAATAAACATTTACTATACTTGATCTATAGTACAATTTTGAGTTTGTTTATTACCTCAATTCGTAATACTCAATACTCCTCCCTCCTCCCTTTTAAAAAAATTCACTAATAAACATATATTGCTTAGGTAATGTTAAAGAGATTTTTAAAAATTTACCCAATTTATATAAAATCTTGCAGACCTAGTCATTTTTTTCTTCTCTTTGTAGTTGTTCCATTTGGGATCTCTTTTTTTTTCTTTATTTATTTATTTATTTATGACTGTGTTGAGTCTTCGTTTCTGTGCGAGGGCTTTCTCTAGTTGTGGCAAGTGGGGACCACTCTTCATCGCGGTGCGCGGGCCTCTCACCATCGCGGCCTCTCTTGTTGCGGAGCACAGGCTCCAGATGCGCAGGCTCAGTAGTTGTGGCTCACGGGCCCAGTTGCTCTGCAGCATGTGGGATCTTCCCAGACCAGGGCTCGAACCCGTGTCCCCTGCATTGGCAGGCAGATTCTCAACCACTGCGCCACCAGGGAAGCCCTGGGATCTCTTTTTATAGGGTTTATTTTCAATCAGTTCAATCAATGTGATATCTTTTTTTTTTCCCCTGTCTTCTATACAATGAGGTCTCCTTTTAGGTTGAAATTCCAGGGTTGACTAATATTACTTTGAAGATAACTGATCAGACTTGTTATCGACAATGAAACGCTTATTCAGCGAATAGTTCTAGGAACAATCATGTCCGTTGTGAACTTGACTAGTAAACTATGTGCAAGAATAAAAAACAAAACAAAATTTTAGACTCAAGGAGGTAGGGAGGACCCTGTAAGGTCTTAATCAGCATCATCCAGTTAAAAAAAAAAAGAAAGTGTTCCTTAAAGTCATCGAATCTGTTCAGTCATTGAATCAGTTTAAGACCAATACAATAAGAATATTTTATACTTTACAAAGTCCTGCTACAGCTTTCTTAAGGCTAAGAAGTTTACATTTTAAGAAACTGGAAAGTAATTCTTTTGGAGGAAAAACAGGGACATAAGAGACAAGTACCTACAGTGTCATGCCATTGCATAACACCATATTTTTGCATAAATCTCATTTGACAGACTTTCCAGTTATCTGTACTACCCAGTGTTTATTTGGTCATAATACATTTAATGAACTTAACGCCACAAGCGACTTTTCCAATAATGATAACTAAGAAAAATAGTGACAACCTTAGAGAAGTAAACTTGACAAATGGGTGAAAAAAAATCCTACAAGTTCTGTAAATGCAGTCCCTCCATCACAAAAAAAGAATGCTTAATGGCCATTTCACTCTTTAGTCAACTAAAAGGCCTACTTTAACTGTGATGTAAAAATAACTACCTTTAGCATTATTGAGAGTTATGCAACAACAGACAGAGGATAATACTTTCCTATGAAAGGAATTTAGAAGTTATGTGCTGACTATTTGACTTTGAATTACCCTTGGTTTTAGTAGTCTTCAGTGGAAATCTCATGAGTACTTATCCAGGGGTAAAATATGAAAAATTCAGTAAGTTATTTGAGTAGTTATTAAATTCTACATTTCTAATTTTAAAATTTTTATTGTTACTGCATAACGGGGACATTCACTCAGAAAAAATAAATGTATCTTAAAAAATGCAAGTCAAGTTGCTTAATTAGATTGTAAACTAAGACCATACATAATTCACCTCTTATTATCTCCCCCAAACAGAATTTAGCAACTGTCCTTCATTCTTATTCCAGAAACAAAAGAGAATGGATTGGTAATTTGAGACTTGGGCTGTTCTCATTCTATTTTCAACATCAAGGCTTCTCCAAAGAAATGGATAACAAAATACACCTAGAACATTATGAACATTATGTTTCTTTAAAAATGTATTTAACAATAGACTCTTCAACTCAAATAGAGAGGAGATAAAACTCCAAGTTAATGGAGATAAATGCACAAATAAATTTGTAAAGATTTTATGTTAAACTTATAATTGTAATTTTAGGTAAGGAATAATGGTTCAAAGGGTTAATGTAACTTGTTAAAAGCCACCTATGATGTGGACCTGGGCCTGTCTGTTTCCAAAGCTGATGTTTTTTTCTGCTACATTAGACTATATATCAGAAAGATGTATTCTTGAATAAAAATTCACAGAGAGGAAAATGGAATTGCAGTTGAAACCTTTTGGGGGAGAATAAGAGATGAGAGAAGCAGAAGTAAAAATTCTACAGATTTCTAGGCCAGACAAACAATATTCAAAATGTTTTCCTAATGCATATCATAAAACAGGCACAATACAATACTGGTAATGATGGAGGACTTTATTTGTTAGAAGTTTTATTCTGCTAAAAACAGAACATCTGATAAATTCTTGATTTGTCTTATTAAATATTTCATCATGAAAAACTTTGAGGAATCAATATGGGGAATTGCAACTCTGGACACTATTATGATGAGTAAAGAAAACTGGGAGTGGAAGCAAAATGATCTTTGGGAATAAGTAACCATGTCATTTTTGAGTGTATTAAAACCAAAGAAACGAAGGCTAGAAGTCACCAGACACATGCCCAGGATTTTATGAATGTGTATTTCAAAATATTGAAAGGAAGATAGTTATAGTTCTATTGTTAGCTCTAAAAATAAAAATGGCTTGAGAGATATATGGATTATATAGAATTAACTTCTAATGGTGCTATATCTTAACACAATATTTGAAAGCTACATTATTGCATTGAAGTCAGTGACACCATTTATCTCTATATCTATATATCTGTATCTATAACATTTATATCTATAGCTATGTCATCTATATATCTTACTAAAAGCTAATATAAACATGGACAGCTATGTAGCACACACATTATATATATAATATATAAAAAATTGTATGTATTACATATGATATATATCATATTTATCTGAGTTTAGACATTAATTAAAAATGTTTCTCTTTAAAGAATAATTAAAAACAACTTTAGCCATGTAGAGCCTTTCTCTGTCCTTCGTCTGCTTTGGATTTAGCTCTTCTTCAATCAGCTTAGTTGTGTTGATTCTTTCCTCAGTGTGTACCTCACTGCTCTTTTTCTCACAGCAGCCTGTGGTGGGGTGATCAGGTTGACCACTACTTTGTACATGGGTGTTTATAATCACAGTTTTTTTTGGTCTGCATTTAATCTTTCTTCAACTATTATATACAAAGTTTTCATCAAAATAATGTTTCTACAATGCTATTTTCCTTCAGTGTTCCTACAATGCTATATTTCCTAATATACTTTATGAATGTTGCTTTTTCTAGTGACAAATCAAAAAAATGTATCATTCCTATTTGTTTTTTCTTTTCATTTGTCAGCTGAATAGCTGTAGCACTGTAAGACTTATGACAACCCATATTATTAAAAGCACAAGATAAAACAAATTACATAATGTTTATTTCTTAAGAGATTTGGCCATCTTATTACTCTTACTACAAACTTATACTTTATTAATTACTATCTACACATCTCTCTCTCTGCGAATTACTATCTATAATTCTTGAGTGTGGCAGAGACAGCGTGCTCACTTAATATTCCATCTGTTCTCAGATTTCCCAGCCTCTTAACAGTTAGGTAAGGCTATGTGATTAGTTCTGATCAATGAACTGTGGGCAGAAGGGACATGTGACACTTCTTGGCCAAAGCATGGGATCAGAGTACATGGTCCTCTGCCATTTATTCCTCAGTGATAGCAAACACAGTGATCTCATTTGAGGGTAGTAATCAACAGATTAAATAGCCTGGGTCACCGAGTCACCACTTAGAGGACAGTAAACATGAAGATGGTAAACTACAGCCCTTAGGTCTTACCCAGATCACCACCTCTTTTCGTGAACAAAAGTTTTTTTGAAACGCATGCTTATTCGTTTACTACTACCAGTGGCTACTTTGATGCTACAGGAGCGGAGTTGAGTAATTGCTACAGATATTGTTTAGCCCCCAAAGCCAAAAATCTGATCTTTTACTGAAAAATTTGTCAATGCCTGATTTAGAATATCAGTGAGTAACATGGGATAGTTCTGATATCTTAGTGAGTCAGAACTAAAACCATTAATGTCATAAATATAATATTTCTAAAATATCCTCTAATATATTCTCATAAATGATCATAAAATCACACATGATAAAGTAAGACATGTCCCTAAAGGTATATAATAAATTGTGATTTATTTCTAGACAAAAAGAATATTTTAAATGTAACATACAAAAGAGAAAATGAAATGTAAGCAACATCATTTGAATAAGTCAAGCAACTTATGCTAAAGATGGAATTGGATGCTCTTACAACAGAAATTTTCCTGTGTATTATTCTCCATTTTGCGTTAACGATGTCAGTCCATTCACACTATGTATTTGAAATATTTTTTTCCTACCCTTTATGAGCCATTAGTAAAGCAGAACAAAAATAGTGACTGACTTAAGATGTGGTGTATTTTTATCCTGTTGATACTGAATAGGAGACAGGTCATATCTGAAGTAAAATTTGGCAGTTGCTGCTCATCTGAGTCATTTCAGAGAAATATGAAGAGAAGAACTAGATCATGTGTGTCATTGTGTGTGTGTGTCTATGTCATCACATTACATAGAATAAAGTATACAGTGTTATCAGGCCTTGCACTTAACTACATGTGGCTAAATAGCTTTTTTAACAGAAAAGATCTGGGAGAAGAAATTCACATTTCCAAATCACTTATATTGGGTTCATCTAAGCATAGTTTTCAAATGCAAGTTGCATTGAATACATGTTGATGATCATAAATGCATTTTCCATAGCTACTTATATTTCAAATGATCTTAAATAGATCATTGTGGAAATTGAGTTATTTGATTCTGTGGCTCTTTTCCATCAACTCCTATTGCTCACCTCATTCATCCTCTACACATAAATGACATGTGTACATGCACCGTGATTCCACGCAAGCACGAACTTGCAGGAATGTTTATTTGTGGTAATATAGTAAGCTCTGGAGGAATATAGTATAAACCTTTGATATTTCTGCTAGTAAAAAGTAACTCTGGAGGAAAATAAAAGCTTTCTTTAGTACCATTTACTCTTGATATTGTACTCTTGTGTGCTGATTTTAAAGAGGGAGATGAACATGGCCTAGATTCCCTTGCCTGTACCACTGAAAGAGTGAAAACCAAGGTGTATCATAGACACAAGGCTCACCTAAACAGAGTGGATTAACTAAATTATTTGAGGCTGAGTTTTGCTATCTTCCAATCGCTTAATTTAAAGCAATGTTTCCTGCCAGGAGTCCTCAGCAAAATTCCAAAAGGGGAAGATTTTTCAACTGCATTTTCCATCTTTCTTTTTTGATTTTTTTTTTTTTTTGCATGCTCTTTTGTTAACCATTATCTATGCTCAAAATGATTTCTGGGAGCTTTCCTGGTGGCGCAGTGGTTGAGAGTCTGCCTGCCAATGCAGGGGACACGGGTTCGAGCCCTGGTCTGGGAAGATCCCACATGCCGCGGAGCAACTGGGCCCGTGAGCCATAATTACTGAGCCTGTGCGTCTGGAGCCTGTGCTCCACAACAAGACAGGCCACGATGGTGAGAAGGCCCACGCACCACGATGAAGAGTGGCCCCCGCTTGCTGTAACTAGAGAAAGCCCATGCGCAGCAACGAAGACCCAACACAGCCAAAAATAAATAAATAAATAAATAGAATGCAAACCTTTAAAAAAAAAAAAAAGATTTCTGACACTCCAAACTTCCTATGCCATTTACTAAGAATTGGACTAGCCTTTACAACCAACTCAATTACTATAATGTTTGCTTTATTTCTGTTGTTTTGACTAAAATAATGCTGATACATGACTGATCTTATTTTACACTTCTGTGCTCAAGCATTTCTTTATAAAGCAAAAGAAGTTTTGAATTTGTGGAATATGTGAGTTATTTTTAGCAGGGAATATTATCTTGTACTCTCTGGTAACTGTGGCCAAACTAATCCTCATAAGACAAAAATATTACAACTACTCCTGGAAACCAAATACTATCTATTACCCACATACTGTCCTCAGCACTCCTATTATCAGTTTTGCTTCCTCTCTCTGGAAGTTTTCCAGGTCCATTATATCTTCTTAGAGACATCAGTTGGATAGCCAGGAATTGTGTATAAGGTCCCTGAATTCTCAGTCTCTATATCACTCACATGTGTTTATTTGCTTTAACCCATGCTTTTACACACACACACACACACACATATGCACACACACACAGAGCTTCCTTTATCTAAAGCTGTAATTTTCAGCTGTGACTGCTAAAAATAAATACTTGGATACCTCTGAAAAACCCAAACCTACATATGTGCCCATCCCAGAAAAATTAATCAAAATTTCTGGCTGAGAATAGGTTAGGAACCGGTATGTTTATAAGTTCCTCAATTTAAGAAACTCCAAATTGATAAAGTAGTCAAAGGAATATTTTCAAACTAGGGGATTTTACAACTTAATTGCATTTATAGTGGCATCATACCACCTAATAATGATTGAAGTTATTGTTTTACTGGCCTAGTAATACATAGTAATCACAGACTTTAGTATTTTATATTCAGCATCTGTATATATAATTAAAGTACGGAATTTGTTGCATTTCTGTCGATTGCTTTTCATTGATCTGCAAACACACCAACAATCCTTGTGATTTTTGTTTATTGTTGGGGTTAAGATATGGTAATATTTTACATTTGTGGGAATAGAATATTGTTCAAATAGCAGTTAAAATTTGTTTCCCATGTACTGCATGTACATGTGCATAGTTTTGGGAAATAAGTTCAAATATGTTCCTTCTTTTTTTTAATTTTTTTTAATTTTTACACTTTATTTACTTTTGGCTGCGTTGGGTCTTCGTTTCTGTGCGTGGCCTTTCTCTATTTGCGGCGAGTGAGGGCCACTCTTCATCGCGGTGCACGGGGCTCTCACTGTTGTGGCCTCTCTTGTTGCGGAGCACAGGCTCCAAACGCGCAGGCTCAGTACTTGTGGCTCACGGGCCTAGTTGCTCCGTGGCATGTGGGATCTTCCCAGACCAGGGCTCGAACCCGTGTCCCCTGCATTGGCAGGCAGATTCTCAACCATTGCACCACCAGGGAAGCCCACTTCTTTTGATTTCATATCTCTAACTTGTGGACTACATCCTAAGAAATAGACCAAAACGCCAAAGATGTCAATTACACTATTTATATAGCAAAATATATATTGTAAAATGTCTATTAAAACACTACATTATATAAGTATAGGGAATAATCAATATTGTGGCCTCAATATTATAACTATTATTAATTCATGTATTTGAATATTTGGTCATATTAAAAGGTCAAAGATGAACATCAGGATATTAAGATGATTATTATTGAATAATCTTAATTATGTTAAATGACTTATTTTAACTCTATGAGGAAGTGGACACCCATATGACCTTCACCATGGGGGATTTTAGGCAATCAAGAAATGATGTGAGAATCTTTGGTAAGACATCAAGTCAAAGTTTACCTGTGTCACAATTTTGACCTTATTTATAGCTTCAAAAATAACAAACTATGCCATAATCAATAATGGGAGCTTGTCAGGGTCATGCTTTTGATCCGATTCTGGCTAGAAATGGATGGTTGTGAGTTCTTGCAATGTAGTCAAGCACCAGGTGAAGCAGTAAGCTTAGTGAGTTTGGAGTGTTGGAGGATGGAGTAAATACAAACTCACTGCCATTGCTGAGGTTCCATGGTTGCTGGGTGATTTCCAGCTGTGGGATTACTTTTCTCCCTTGGATCATGTCTTCAAGGAATATTGAAAGGCAATTCTATTCCCTCTCCCATCATTTTCCTGAATATGGCAGTTTTCTGAACATGGCAAGAAAAAAGGTTGTTGCTTTTTGCCTTCTTTTGTTTTTGCTTTATTCCCATTTGTTTCCTGTTCTATCTATTTAGGTTGAACATATAAATTATCTCTGGCTTTAGAAATGTGGAAATTGGCCAGGTGTCAATGAGTGAATAGATGTATATAGTTTGAAATAATGCCTCTGAGTTGTTTTTTTATTTTTTCTCTTTTAAAGGATGGTGGTACTAGATGAGCCTGTCTCCTGCAGACATTCATGATTATTTATTTACAAGAACTGGCAGCAGAGTTGGTATTTTTTAATGGACAGAAGGAGATGGTTTTATATCTCAGAAGACTTGATTTAAATGGCAGACAAAGCAATCCAGACAGAATGGTATTAATGAAGGGTTTTAAGGGTTATGAGCAAGACAATATTCAAGTTGGTTTCCTCACAACTTCTTTAGCCCTTCATTGTTTTTTAATTACTCTTCAATTTTAGTAGGTGCCCTTCATAATGAGCCTTCAATAAAATTTTAAATAACAAGTGAGTTTTTTAGAAAGAATTTCCATCATTAGTTTTATACAAAAGAGGAGAAAGGCATGCGTTTTCCTGAAATAAACTCAACTTCCATGGTCTTTCAAAATTGTGTTGTAGGGATTTAAGTGTCAGGTTAAATGGGCTAAAAAGATTCAGAAAAAAATCTAAAAAGCCTGGAGACTTGTAAAGAAATATTTGATTCTTCATAATTATGCCTAGTATTGGCCTTGGACCTCTAATTCTGAGTGACCTCCAAATATAGATTTTCTACCATTTGCCAAAATAAAGAATACTGTGCTAATAGTAAAGTGAGTTTGGGAACATTATTGATTAACTCTATCATTCATGCACTGCCTTGAAAATATTTAGTTACATGATTAATTCACTTTGCACTTAATCAGTCTATGAATTATGTGACTAACTATGATAGGCCAACTATGTGAATGATAAATTTAGTGAATAGAGTTTTCTGATGCATTTTATCTTTCCAAGTACATTATCAAAAGTGAAGTGTTGCCTCTAATCCTAAGGAAATATAGTGTAACTCTTGGCAGCCTACTGCTATAGCACATTTTTATTCATAAGGGAACAGGGCAATGCTTACTTTTCAGAAAGCAATATGCTTCCCTCTCTCTATGAAGCAAATTTTTATCATATCTATAATGGAAAGCAAATGATATGTCTTACTATAAGTTTACGTTCCTGGTAGCTTTTACCATAATTGAAGGTATTGAAACGGTGGAAAATACCAGTGTGTAGAAAAATGGAAGAAAAGGAGGTAATGTGAAGGGAAAACTGGGCTTGTTGATGCCCCAATGTTTTCTGGTTCATGTACCTCAGAATAAGGACATATTTCACATGTTCACTTTTATTTCTATTGTATAAGAGCATAACCATTTTAAGTCTTTGTCAAAATGAAACAAAACAAAACAATAGCAATAATAATAAACAAAAGCCAAGAGGCCAAGATGCCTAATTAATTTTTACCAATTTAATTAACCAGACAAGTTAATGAAAATTTTCACTGATTCAATTAAGTAAAATTTTCAATTAGTAAAATTTCACCAATTTCAATAAGCTGATTGTTAAGCTGACTGGGGGTTTAAATGAACACATGAGTCCGTATGATGGTAGCGTCATAGAGAAGTAATATGATAATCAAGAAGTAAATGGCAGAACTCTGTAAAAAGTATGTACAGAATGAGACTTTATAGGTGGTACTTTATCCCGTCATCATGTCAGAAGACTATAATATTAATTATATCTTCTAGTGTGCTTCAAAATAATTACTACATTTTTGACATTGAGAATGGATACATCCTATATTCTATTGTGAATATTATGCACTTTATATTGCCCATAAGTCTCTCTTACTCTATTTTGTGTGAATGCAATAGCCCCCTAATTTGTATCACTCTTGGAATATCTATCCAAATCCATCCTGCACGAGGCAACTAGAGTAATCATTTTATAAACATGAGCTGGAACATGTTACTCCCCTTATCGGAATATTCAATGACCCATTATCCTAAAGATCAAGTTCAGAAGTCTCAAAGTGGCCCACAAGTGTGTGTATGTTCACAAAGCTGCCTATGCCCTGCTTACTAGTAAGGCTCAGCTCTTTGTTCTCCAAGTTTTTCCCTTACAGAACTTCCAGTTCTACTCTTACTTCTGTCAGCTCACCTACCTAACTCATCTTTGAGTTCCTCACTATAACAGGTTTAAGAGGAACTTTTCCTGACCTCCTTAACTGGGACAAATCTTGCTGTATGTTTGCATATTAACCTATATTTCTTTTTTGGCAAGAGTTATCACATTTTTAATAGCTTGTGCAGTTTTTCCAGCTTGCTTTTAAGATCCATGCTTGTGGGACCATATATGTTGTTTTTTCATTCAATCCATAACATCCATAACTCTGTATGAGAAGATATACAATACATAGTTATAGATCAAATCTCTCAAGGAAATTACATACTGATCTAAAAAGATAAGCAAGCATAGAGCTTAATAATTTATTTGGTCATCTTAATACACTGTATCTAATATTTATATTTATAACAGAGCTATTTGATTCCAAGCTCTTTCATTCGCCAGTTGAGGAATATAGTTTCATACCTCAGGAAGCAGTGACAGTTTTTCCTTGCTGCTATGAAAATGAAACCAATTCATTCATTTGCAAGTGACCTCATTCATTCATTCACTTATCCAACTAATGTTTATTGATCCCCAAATGCCAGATCCCAGAAACTGGGGTCTTAGGCATATATTATTGAATATTGAGTTTTGCTTTGAATAACTCACTGAAGAGTGGAAGAGATGAACCAATATCAAATAATTACTATGATTTTATAATTTCTCTAATAAAAGTGAGTATAAGAGCTATGGGAGATCTTTAGCTTTCCATCAGTTGTTTTAGCATTGTATAAACACAGACACACAGCTTATTTTTTGCTCACAGCTTTTTGACAGGATGAGTAAACAATCATAAAAAACTGAAGAAAGATATCTTGAGATAAATAACACAGTAAACTAGATTTGTTTGCCTCATACCAACCCCATCAAACTCACATCTTGCTTAACAATTGTCCTCATCATTTGATTTTCTTTCCTCCCCTTGAAAATTAGTAGTTATTCCTTACATTATTATCTACCCAATCTCATATACAGTACTTTTTTTCCTGACATTAGCAGATCATCAGGGAACTGTGCATGTTGTATCATGGTTGTGTCACACAATGCACAGCTTCTTAACTAATTATTTATTTTCCTAAAAATAAAAAAGTACTGACATAAATCTGACACATTAACACTATTTTAAATGGAAATTTCAGATGATTTTAACATGGTATCATCTCAAGGAAATGTATTTCCTGAGGTAGCTCATGATCATTGGTTTATTTACTGACAGAATGTTTTCCATGATGAGTTTCAATGATCTTAACCCGACTTAACATCTTACTTGCCTTTTTGCCTCCAACTAAACATTGAGTTGATAACTTCTTTGAGTTATTCTCAATAATACCTGGATATTCTCTTCGGGAATTATAGCTAATTTAGAACCCATTAGTATGTACACTTAATTTATATTGTTCAGTTAAATGAGCAATATCTTACATGAGTCTACAGTGAATCGTCTGCCTTCAGGTACCAATTACCTAGGTTTGTTTGCTCTTGCCAGGGTTATGCAAAAGCCTGCCTTGTTCTGCTTAACTTAGGTAATTGGATGTCAGCAACAGATTGCGAGTGCTGTTATTCCATAGTTTACTTCCTCTTCCAAGTCATTTATATACATCATATTACTTGTGTGTGTGTGTGTGTGTGTGTGTGTGTGTGTGCCAGTGCACATGTTTATGAAAATTAGAGTTCTTAGGGCTGGTATTCTGTTTGGGCTCTTTAGATGCCCAAAAGTTTTCTACAAGCTCCGATGGGATAATAACTCTATTAATTGGTATTATTATTTACCCCCTATGAAGGGAAAATCATTACGGTGACTAACTGAATAAGGATGAGATATGGTATCTAGGTATTCTTAAGAATATTTATTTTGCATGACAGAAAAAATAAACTTTAAATTTTATCTAATTTGCACTGCACAAATAAGAAACCATTATTTTCTGAGATTTTATGTTAAATTTATTAATCTTCTTTATTCAATAGCTTTTCATTCTTTCTTTCATATTTTATTCATGAAGCAAATATTTGCTGTTATACCTAGTGTATTTCAGCAACTAAGTTGAATGCTGATGATCAGTGGTGAACAAGGAAAATGTGGACCTGCTTTACCTTCTAAAGTAAAAAATAGACCAAAAACCAGAATTGTAAATTGGTATAAGTATACACGAAGTCATACTCCCTTTTCATACTTGGATGCTTTATACTCCTTTGTTTGACTCTCCTTTTTTATACTTAAATGCTTTGTATACAAATTAAAGTTATCTTTCTATAGGGTGATTAGCAAAAGCTTTATTGAAGAGATGACTTTTAAGATAAAAATAAAAAGATGAGAAGAAGCCATCTAAGTGCAGAGTGACAATATCAGTATGCCTGGAAGCAGAAATAGCATGTGCATTGGTCATGAATTGGAAAAGAATTTTTTGTTTGGGAAGAATTGAAAGGAGGATGGTGTACCTAGACATCAACAGTGACAAATATTTGAGATGGGACTAGAAAAATAGGTTGTAGTCAGTTTATACAGCACTTTGAGACCCATTTAAAAATATATAATTTATATCCTTAGAATTCTGGAATATCATTTTAGCAGGGAAACAACATTATTTTATTTAGGACTTGTGAAGGAAATAAAAGAGGTAACATGAAAATGGGAAGGCCACTTAGGAAGATGATGTACTAAGCCTGGGAAGACATTAGGTTAAGGGGAGTGATGATGAAACATGAAGTAAAGAGATTTCAGAAAATTTAATATGATAGAATTTACAGAAGATGCTAATATATTATAAGACAAGTAAACAAAAAAGGGAAGAATCAAGAACGATTCCTGGATTTCCTACTTAAGCAATTAGGTGGAACATGGTATCCACTAACTGAGAAGTAAAGACTGACTTACTGGGAAGTCTGGGAGTGAATTGGGGAGTTCTTAAGGGAGAAGCTTAGAGCTATTGTGAAATAAGTGACTTAATTTTGAACATTTTAAATTTGAAAAATATCTATCCTAGTGAAGAGGTCAAACTGAGAAGATGGAGATGAGCTTTTACAATACAAAGAAGAATATTGGAATAGATAATGATTTGAAAGATATTGGTATGGAGCTTTGTGAAAAGGTACAGTTGGAGAGACAAGAAGAGAACCAAAAGAAGGAGGGGGACATCAGTATTTGGAGGCTGAGTAGAGGAGAAGAAGAGTGATTTGTTACATAGTAGAGTGGGCTCATGGAATATAAAAGAGAACAATGAACTGTATCAGATGACGTAGTGATTCAGAATAAAATAAACACAAAAACATATTCTTTGAATGTATCAATAGCAACAGTTTGGACATTGCTGAATATGAAAAGAGAAGTTTAAACTGAGTGTTAAGTAGAAAATCAAGTTTGATTGGTTAAAGTGGGAATGCAGGCAAGAAAGTGGCAAGTATGTACAATTGTTCTTGGAAATTTGTCTCTGAAGAATAACCAAAAAGCAAAGCTGTGACTGGGAGACTTTGAGGAGGTTATGGGACTTTGTTTTCAAATGTTGGAGATACTGGGTTGTTTTTCAAAAAAATGGAGATGATTCATTAAAGATGGGGGAAATTCTGATTTTCGAGTGATAACAAAATTAGTTAAGTCCACAAGAAAGCAAGAGGAAATAGGATTCATAGCTCAAGTGCGATGATTGAATTTTGAAAGAAATACTACTTTAAAACAGAAAGAAAGAAGGAAAAGATGAAAGCAAAATAAGCTTGGAGATTTAATTGTTGAAAATGAGAAAACTGGTTAATAATGAAAAAGGAAATACATTTGGGGCAAGAGGAGATCTGACAAATTATCCAGATGTAGGGATCCAAAATCCACTATCTTTACAATCGTCCATTTGTGTAACAGTAGTCCACAATATGTGAGTGTCAACCATGTGTCAGGCGCTATTTGAATACCTGGGGAACACCGTACAGAGATAGACAGTAATACCTGCTTTCATTATTACAAATTAAAACAATATAGGTACGGAGTGGTTTACCGTAACTGAGGTGATTTTCTGCATCTACTCAGGGGCAGACACAGAGAAGGTGAATGGTAAGGGCCCTTGGCACTGGGATGGCTCTGGGCCTGTGACTCCCTGATGTTTCTTAAGCTAACTTCCTAACTGATGTGTCCCTTAGTGATGAGGAATAGTATAGAAAAGAAACATTTCCATTTCCCAACTTTATTAAATCTTATTATTTCCATATTTTGCCAATTTTATTAGATACACTAAAATATTCTGATATATTTTGAATTTACTCACATTCCATGTCTCCCTCTTCTGAGTCTGCTGTTCTGAATTATCATTCTTGTGAATGTTTTCATAACTTCTATACATAGCAAATCATATATAGCATTGCCTTGCATGTTTAAAACTATATAGTGATCAATTTGTATCATTCTACTCAGTATTTATTTCCCAAGTGCATCTTAGCTCTTCTCCATTTATTTTAGCTGATGTGCATTATTCCATGTATCAATATACAACAGTTTTTTCTATTTATTTTTCTATTGAAAGGAGACAGGACCATTTTGGCAATTTCCCATACCACCTTGTCCTGTCTCTGTTATCATGTCCCTTTCCTTCCTAAAAGTGACCATTTTTGTCTGTGTGAAAATACACATATAACACACACTCTTTTGTTGGTTTCCTTGACTCAGAATGATTTATCCATATTGTTGCATGTGGTCATGAATTTTATTTCCACTGATGTTTCATATTCTATTATGTGAATATGTTTATCCTTTCTACATTAGAGGACATTTGATCTGTTTCTAACTTGGAGCTGCTTTGAGTATTGTCCCCATGAATTGTCATGTACATGTCTTTAGGTGCATACAAGTACACATTTCTTTGTGTATATACCACGGATGATATTATGAGTCATAAGGTATATGTGTTTACTGCTTTATGATATCTTACTAAACAGTATTCCATAGTGGGTGTACTAATTTATACTTCTGTCAGTGCTGGATGAACAATCCAGTTGCTCCACGTCCTTGACCTTTTCTTTTAGGGGTAATCCTTTTCATGTCCTGGTTTAGAAAACTTTGTCTTCTCCAAAGCCATAACATCTTATTTTCTACAAGATTTAGTGTTTTAACTTTCACATACATATATTCACAACCAACCCAGAATCTACTTTTCCATATGTTACAGTTATAGATCAAGATCCTTTTTTCCCCCTTAAGGACATCCAATTGAGTTGGAGCTTTTTATTAAAAAGACCAGCCTTTGCTCTTCGCTTTGTAGTGTCTTCTTTTTCTTAATCCACTGACATATATGTGTTTCTGTTTTTGACTCACTGGTCTATTTGTCTATGCTTGAGCCAAAACCACACTGTCTTAATTCTGTAGTATAGTAATAAATTTTAAATTAGTAAATAATTTTGATAAATTACTAAATTTTGATAAATTAATAAATAATTTTGATAAATTTTGTCATCAAAACTTATTTTTCTTCAACATTACATTGGATATTATTGGCCCTTTGCATTTGTATATACATTTTGGAGTCAGCCTAATTTATACACACACAACATAGTGTGAGTATGTGTATTTATATACTTTGTGATTATGATATTAAGTATATACAAATTTAGAGTTGTTTTTTCATTTTGGTGGATTAATCTTATTTTTTTATTTCTAAAATTTGCTCCTTAAACCTCTGATATAACTATAACAGGTTATTTGTGTGTGTGTGTTGTATTGCTTTGTTTGTTTTGGTTATTAATAGCCTGTTATTTATTTTTTCTATCTTTTTACTTCAACATTTCTGTGTCCTTATATTTAGGTGTATGCTTTCAGCCAAAACAGCTGCATTTTAAAAATTAATATGACAACCTTTGTCTCTTAATTACAGTAGTTAGATAATTTAAATATAATTTCTAACATATTTGGGTTTAAATCTACCATTTGCCTGTCTCTTTTTGTTTACTGTAAAAATTTTAAAAATTGCTTTATATCGTACCATTTTAGTTACATATTGTGCCAGCAGAAAATTACAGTATAAAATTGGCTGATTAAAGCCTGATATTTTCTTCACTTCCTGATAAATTCAAGGACGCTGGAACACTTAAATGCATATATTCCCTTCTAAATAGATATAAACAACTATATGCCCTAAATATATATATATATATATATATATATATATATATATATATATATATATTTTACCTTAATACCATAATATATGTTAGATTTATATATACTTTAGATGACAAAGGACTTCTTTATTTTTTTATATTAAATATTTATTAATGTATCTATGAATTTATCATTTCTGTTTCTCTTTATTTCTTTCTGTTTTTATTTTTCTTCTATGTGAAGAACTCCATTAGTATAACTTATAATATTATATACTGGTGACAGATTTTTTCAGTTGTTTGTCTAAAAATGAATTTGGCCTTCATTCTTGGAAGGGTATTTTTTTTTTACTGAATATAGAATTTTCAATTAACAGTTATTTTATTTTCACACATTAAAAATGCCACCTCAGCGTCTTAATTTCTGTGGGGATTTTAGCTTCCGCGTTACCGTTGCTACTTTGAAGGCAGTGTCGATTTTCTCTAGCTATTAGACTATTTTCTTTTTCTTTGTTTTTCAAGCATTTTAGATACGATTTTATTTGTTTTAATTGAGGTTGGTGTTTATAGAGCTTCTTGTATCTGTAGCTTGATGTGTTTTGTCAATTTTGAAACATAGCTGTTATCTCTTCAAATATTGAATCGTTGCATTCTGTTGCCTCTCTTTCGCATCATTGTATTGGACCGTTTTACCACACTCCAGATGTCTCTGTACTGTTTTCAGTATTTTAAAAATCTTTTTACCTTTCCTGGCTTCAATCCACTTTTTTCTTTTTGGTTTGTTTTTTCTTTTTCAACTTTAGCTAATATGTGGAATTGGATTGCTAAATCAGATTTATGTAAATCAGAAATCCTACCTAGTATCAACTGTTACTAATCATACGTATAGCTGATTCACTTTGTTATAAAGCAGAAACTAACACACCATTGTAAAGCAATTATACTCCAATAAAGATTTTTTTTTTTAAAAAAAATGAATGCATGCAATCAAGAAGCTTAGGTGAAGTGGCGAGAGTTTTGGGACACCGGTGATGGTCTCTACTGGTGATGGCTCCTTACTACATTAGGCATGTCTCAATGGCTTAGAATAGATGAGGTCTCTAAGTGAGAGACAATGTACAATTTACTTGTTTTTGATTGAACAGCTATCTTATTTCCTGTTAAAGAAACTGCAGTTAAAAAAATTCAAAAATAGCTACATTATCATCATTATTCCTTAACACTGAGAATTTTGTTTTTGAAATGATTCTCTTTATTCCACTTAATGTGTTTCTTAAATTACAAAATATCTATTATCATTATATTTAATAGATTAATACAATTATGACTAAAAATCTATCATTATATTATTTTCATTTTTATCTTTTCATGACTTTCTAAAGGTTCTTCAGTATTTCCTTGCTTGGTTCAATACAAATGCAATCAAATAGAATATGTCCAAAATTGTGGTCAGCTTAATTGACCACAACCAACTTACAAATAACCAAGAACTTAGAAATTATCAGAATATGAAACTTATATAAGTTCTTGGAAACTAAGCATATCATTTTGACTGATTATTTTAAGAACACTACATCTACGTGAGGAGCATATAAAAGGTAGTTGATAATGTAAGTAGCAAAACCGAAACATTTATTTTAAAGAAGCTATTTTGGGAAGAAATTCCCTTTATTTATGAGGTCATTGCATAAAAAAAATCAGAACTCTTTTAAAGTTAATGTAACACACACACACACACACACACACACACACACACACACCCCTTTATATTTTTTGTCAATTATTTATTTAAATCCTCAAACTTATCACAAAGCTTTACTTTGAAGGATATTTTGACAGTTTCAAAAATAAAATTTAACTTCTCATGGGGAAAATTACAGAAACTAAAAATACTCAAATCAGTTAGAGAGAGGTTCTGAAGATTATTCCCAAAGAGGAATGTTTAAATTTTGTTTAGCAAGGTGATATTTTTGAATTAAGGCCAAAGCTTCAATATATTGACAAGAAACAATAATATATTAGACATATAATTTTGCTATTTAACTATAAAATGATTGTCATTATATTATAGCTATAAATTTAAGTACAATTTTCATTAACCTAATTATTATCAATCCAGAGAAACATCTTTTATTATTCTCTTCCAGTACAAAAATTACAAAGTCTTTATTTGAGGCATAATTTGGACTTTTCATAAAATAAATGTAGATTTGTATTTTTTGACATGTGTATCATGAAATTTTTGGTAGGACCACTAAGGGGTTTATTTTAGAAGTGTGGGCAGAATACTGTAACAAAAATAGAATGCTAATACAACTTTTAGAAGCTAATAGGATATTCTCAAAAATCTGTTAATTTTTTCTCCTTTCTTCTTTATGGATGTTTGTGTGTTTGTTAACTTGTTTTGTTGATTGGTTGATTTCTCTTCAGTCTTCTTTACCAAATGTATCACTTATTAGTGAATATACTTTGAAGTTTCTTGAAAATCTGCTATCAGCTATTTATTTTTGTAGTGATTATACTTTTAAACAAATGGAATGATGTGTTTATTTTTTTAAACCTCATTACATTCTTTAACATCTCTATCAATCTATCTATCTATCTTCTATTTTTCTATCTCCTGTCCATTTATCTATCTATCCATTTATCCATAATTGCTTGTTACTGGTTGTATAATCTTTAATTTTGACTTTTAAATACTAAATATTATAGACAGAATTTAGCTTTCATATGTAGACACATTTTGTAAGAGCTATTGAGTACCATATGTTAAATAACTGTTTCACAATTTTAAAATGTTTAGTTTATAATGAACATTATACTTATGGTTTATAGAAGATCTGAAAATCATGATTAGAGAGTAATTTTTTTTTTACTTTTTTTGTATTTTTTTAAAATAAGATTTTTAAGAACAACTTTAAATTTACAGAAGAGTTGCAAAGCTGGTAACAGAGTTCCTATAGACCTTCCACTGTTTTCTCTATTTATTAACATCAACATTAGTATGGTGCATTTGTTATAATTAATGAACCAATATTAATACATTATGATTAGCAAAAGTCCATATTTTATTCAGATTTCTTTAGTCTTTAATTTAATGTCCTTTTTCTATTCCAGTACCTTGTCCAGGATGCTACAATAAATTCAATCCTCTTGTCTCATTAGGCTCCTCTTGGCTGTGACAGTTTCTTAGACTTTGCTTATATCTGATGACCTTGAAAGTTTTGAGGATAACTGGTTAGATATGCTGTAGAATATCTCTCAGTTAAGATTTGTCTGATATTTTTCTTGTGATTAGACTCTGGTTATGTGTAGTCAGAAGGAAAACCACAAGAGTTAATGTGCCATTTTCATCACATCATGTTAAGGGTACATACGATCAACATAATGTATCGTGGTTGATGTTAACCTTCATTGGATGAGAAAGTGTTTGTCAAGTTTCTCTACTATAAAGTTACCACCCCCTCCCCGCCCATTTTCCATA
The DNA here is from genome assembly GCF_949987535.1 of Balaenoptera acutorostrata. Taxonomy (NCBI): domain Eukaryota; kingdom Metazoa; phylum Chordata; class Mammalia; order Artiodactyla; family Balaenopteridae; genus Balaenoptera; species Balaenoptera acutorostrata. The sequence goes on from NC_080081.1 coordinate 34,967,295, forward strand.
CTGTCCTATTTGGAGAAAGTCTTTATGTGCAATGCACAATTAAGGAATGGGAAGCCATGCTCCACCTTCTTGAAGATGGAGTAGCGATAATCAACTTCATAAAATAAGTCACAGATATAACATTTTTTGGTTTTGTATATAGCAATTTGATATGGCCATTTAAAAATCTATGACACTTTGATTTATAAAAAAAAATAATTACACTTTCAGCTTTTTAAAAACAATGAAGTGATCAAAGGATCTCATCTAATTTGTCTCTATTTATTTGTTTTCTTTATTTTTTGGCTGCATTGGGTCTTAGTTGTGGCATGTGGGATCTTTTTGTTGTTGTTGTTGCAGTGTGCGGTCTCTTCATTGCTGTGCATAGGTTTCTCTCTAGTTGTGGTGCGTGGGTTCCCTGGTGAGTGGGCTCTGTAGTTTGCAGAATGGGGGCTCTCTTGTTGAGGCACGTGAGCTCAGTAGTCGTGGCACATGGGCTTAGTTGCCCCATGGCATGTGGGATCTTAGTTCCCCGACCAGGGATTGAAACCATGTCCCCTGCATTGGAAGGCAGATTCTTTACCACTGGACCACCAAGGAAGTCCCTAATTTGTCTCTAAAGCTCCCCCTTTATTAGACCTCTAGCCATATCTTAGTCTTACCCCTTTGGTGAGCTTTACCTGGGAGTAAAGTTGGAGAATCAGAAATGGGATAAGATAGGAAGAGATGTTTATTACATACATAATGTGGTACGTAAAAATGTTTTTCATTTTAGTTCAGATGCTTTGACGCATTTGTGTGAAATACCTCTTGTGTATATCTTCATTTCTTACATGAAATGTCTCTTACTCCTCCCCTGCCCAATAGTTCTCAAGACTGCAAAATGAAACACCCTTGATCCTACAATCAGTTCTAGAAGGGAGTAGCCTTGCAGTGTCACCAGACCTCCCACAGAGTTTGCATGGGCAAGAAACACTTGTCTGTATTAAATCATCATGGTTTCAAGGTTTGATTGTTACTGTAATGCACGCAGCACATCCTGACTGTAATGAGACTTTTAATTTAACATCTTAATTTAAATTTAAAATCTTTTTAATTTGAGAATCTGCCACGGCCTCATCAATTTCTCCACTTCATATTCAGGGGCAATCTCTTCTACCCAGAATTATTGGAAAAGGGCTGTCTTTTTCAAGTCACAAAGGGGTTCCATAAAGAGTTTGCCAAGGTTACTACATAAGTGAGAGAAATCGTTCACAGAGTGGAAGACTCAAAGAAGACTAGTTAATTCACTGGAAAAAATTTAATAACTTCCTCTTCCCTAGGTACCAGCTACATTAGGAAACAATCCCTTTATTGATTTATTATTGAGCTTGAAATTCTTTGCATTAGAGTAACTTCTTTGAGTTAAAACATTGTTTCCAGAAAGAAAGTTCTTATTAAATATAAAAGTTCTCTGGAGAAACATTGAATTAATAATAATAATAATAATGAAATAACTAACATTTAAAGGCAGATCCATGTTTTGTGCAAACTTAAGCTTATACTGTTTGCAGAGTCTACTTTAAGAAAAAAGAATATAAAATTAGATCAGGGTACTTTTAGAATAAGAAACAAAATAAATAGTACAAATTTAAAAGTCATAAATACTACGACAAGCACAAAAAATGTAAAAAATTAATTATCTGCCTGGTAACCTTAATATTACATTTTTTGTCTGACTACTCATTCATCTGGCCATAATTTAAAACTATCTTCTCTACAGAGAATAGAAATGTATCAGTCTTTCTTTTTCATGGTTGCTCAGAATGTCTATTTTATTCTTGAAAGTTTATAAAAAGTTTCTTTCAGGTTCACAATTCTTTAGTAATGTCATGTAAATGTTAGAATTACTGTTAAAGTTGGAAAGGCTGTAAGTTTTCAGGGCAGTTTAAATTTCCTTGTGCAGTTGCTGACTTAAACGTCCCTACTTCCTTCCAGTGTTTCTTTCCTTAAGACTCCCTCATATCTCTCATATCTCAATGCCACCTCTTACCTTGTCACAACCAGGGATGAGATTCAGAGCAGGAGGTCTAAGTATTGCTGAGAGCTTTCTTTATGCCAGTATAGCCAGTAATAACTGGACTTTGTACATCACACAAATACGTATCATAAATTGAAACTTATGTATTCTTTTCATTTTTTTAAATTGAAGTATAGTTGATTTACAATGTTGTGTTACTTTCTAGTGTACAGCAAAGTGAAGGACCTTGAAGCTTAAAATGCATCTGCTGAGGGTTGTGTTGATGTTTGCCTCATTTTACCCAGGAATGTCCATTAACATATTATCAGGGACTCCCTTGTATTAACTAGCTGGCCATCACCTAGAACAAAGCAAGACACTGAGGAACTTAAAACTTTAAAGACATGTTGATGGCAGAAGAGTCCTAAATCTGGTGCATGAAAGACTACAAGGCTAAAAAGATTTGGTTGGACGTCTCTGGTGGGAGACACAAAATATCCAAGGGACAGCATGAAGGTTCCTCCCTTAGAGGAAAAGAGAGTAAAAGAATCAGGGGGTGTTGAAGACAATCATCACCACCAAGACACTTTCTTAGCTTTGGACCTATAATGGAGAACAGGAGTTCCTCCACCATAGCATTCTAAGGTTACCTGGAACCGTAGACTCTTCTTCCTGTCTACTGTGTCTGCAGACATTTAGAAGAGTCCTAGACCTATTTAACTAACTCTGCTTGAGAGATGTAAAGGAAATTTCATAAGTGTTTGATGAAGATGGAGTAAGGGACAGGAAAGAGCCCCCTGGACAAGGGGAAAGCATGGGTTAGAGCAAGGACAGTGTGAAAAGTAACCACAAACCCAGGGAACGGTGATTTTAGAGGGCCTGGTAAGAAATGGTAGGTGTAAGGAAGCATCCAAAGATGAAGTTGTTTGAGAAGGTGGTCGAGACTAAGGAATTTGGACTCATAGTATATCTCAGGCTAGAGAGTACTACAGGATCTTTGATAGTACAGAGACATGAGGTTATTTATTTCAGGACATATAAAAATGGATCTGAATTCAGCAATTTGAAAAGTATATTATTTCTTTCAGGGAAAAAAGTCCCCCAGCACAAATCCAGCAGTTTTTTTGTTCGTTTGTTTGTTTGTTTTTAATGGTACTTGGGTGGCCTAAATGAGCTAACACATCTCTACAACAGATTTGATTCAAGGAAAACTAAACCAGTCAGAAATTGTTCTTACATTTACAGGTATACAGTAGATTAGTGATCAGATGTTAGATTTTATAACTGAGCCTAATTATTTTTACCCAAAACTATTCCAAATGTATAAACACAGATGGAGTCACTAGAATGCTTAAGAAAGTAAATGTTTAAATATTATAGTGATTTCCCCTTTCCTGGAAATCATAGGATGTTTCATGTATTTTAGCAGCATTAACATCTAGGTAATATTGTTATGCAAAGGTAACATTGTGTTTAGTCAACTAATTTGTGAATCTTAAACATCTAAAATAACAATTATTATTCTTATGATTTTTAACCAGAGAGAAAAATTAAACCAAATCGAATGAAAAAAGTAGTTTATTTCTTGGATTTTTCCATTTTGCACGTTTTTCCATAGGATTTTCTTTTACAAATCCCATCCTCCCTTGGGGGATGGGGTACAGTCCTCCTGCAGTGAGCTGCCAGCACAGGGAATTCGAGCTACCAAAACGTGGCACGGAACATTATCTGCTGGTCTTTTGTTTTCCTGTCCGATGTTTGCAAACATTTTATTTTCTTCTAAGTTCAAAGTTGGTGTGTTTTCAGTAAAAATGGCACAACTAAAAAAAATGAAGACTTACTTTTTTTCCGTCTAAATAGGGTGGGCTAAAACTATCAAACTTTTCATTCAGACACATCTACAATGCACATCCTTGCTCTTTGCTACAGGAGTCAATGAAATGAAGACATACCATTACTCCCAGGAGAGCTATAGAAAAAAAACCAGAAATTTTATATTTGGCAATACACTTTGGGTTATGTTTAACACGTTTATGTACGGAGGAGAGTGTACACATAAACGCCATGGACTGAAAAAATTTTAGTACTTTCCACGGATGATAAATTGTGCTCTATTTAACAACCTGTTTTAGGGTCAAGTCAACATATTCTAGGTAGAGCTAAAGAACTCTGACGATAAATCTTGTTATACCTAACATTATTTCTTTAAATGTACAAATTACAAATAATTTAAAAATAATCTTACATATGGCTGATCCTTTTCCTTCAGTCTTGTGTTTCTGATTTCTAAGTGTTTACATGGGTTATAGATGATGCCATTGCCACCTAGAAGCTTCCTTACTTTCTAGATTCTTAACTAAAAGCTAGTTAGACAAGCCATATATTTCAAGGAAATTGAAACTATCATGAGATTACATGTAAGCAAAACCCTTACCAGAAGAGATGCATTTTATTATTTCTGACACTTTGTATAAACCATCATAAAATTCTATTACAAATACATCTATAAATAGGGCCACATTTCTCTATAATAAAAGGTTAGACAGGTAACACAGATTTCACTGCACTTAAAACCTTTCAACATTACCAACTTATTCAAAGTCTTTTCTTCAACTTTCACGAAACTTCTCTCCCTTGCTTCTCTTTCCATCAACATGACTGTTCCTTTACAGTCTCCTTTGCTGGTGCATATTGTTTTGCTTGCTGTTTATAAGTCACTAGAACCAGGGAACATCTATGAGAGTAACTTCATTTTTTCCTACATAGTATACACTGCCTGAAGCTTGCAAAAATGTGTAATTACCCAGAAAGCTTTTTTCCTGAGTAATAAATTTTGTTCATACTTGAGAATCATGGCAAAGGTGTCAATTTCTTTGAGTTTATCCTACTCACAGTTTATTGAGCTTGTTGGATATGCATAGTAATGGTTTTCATTATTTCTGGGAAATTGGGACCACTGTTTCCACAAATATTCTTTCTGCTCCTTTCTTTCCTTTCCTAGGACTCCAGCTGTACATGTTAGTACTCTCATGATGTCCCTCAGATCTCTGTTCTTTTTTCTGCATGTTTTTTTCTTTCTGTTCTTCAGACTAGAAAATTTCACTTGACCTATTTTCAAGTTCACTGGTTCTTTCATCTTCTGGCTCATCATGCTGTATAGCCCCTCTAGTGAATTTTTCATTTCAGTTATGCTTTTTTAATTTCAGAACTTCTATGTTGTCCTTTATTATAATTTTAACCTCTTTATTGATACTCTCCATCTGGTGAGACACTGTTCTCATACTTTCCTTTAATTCTTTAGATGAGGTTTCCTTTAGTTCTTTGAACATATTTTTAATAGCTCAAGTCTTTGTCTGGTAAATCCAGCATCTAGCTGGGCTTCCTCAGGGATAATTTCTATTCTGTGTTCCTGAGTATGAGGCATAGCTTTTGTTTCTTTTCATGTGTCCTTATTATATGTTGAAGACTGGACATTTTAAGTAATATAATTGGGCAACAATGGAAGTCAAGTTCTTCCTGCTCCCAGGATTTTTTTTTAATACTGTACACTGTTGCTCTTGTTGCTATTTATTTGTTGAATGACTTTCTTGGGCTAGTTCTTTAAAATTTGTATTCTTTATCATATGTAGCTGATGAAGCCACTGCTTGATAGCTTAGTGGTCAGGTGATAATTAGACAGACACTTCCTTAAATACCTTAAGCCAGTAACTCTCCCACTGTTTGCATAGGGACTCTGTGTGTGTTCAGACGTAATTTCCATGTTCTGGCAGTTTATGACCCTGCCTCAGCCTTCACTTCTAGCTTGTGCACAGCCTCAGGGTCAGGCAGAAAAAAAAAAAAAAAAAAAAAAAATGTCTTTCTTAGGTCTTTCCTGGGCATGCACACATCCCTGCACAAGCACATGGCCTTCTAGATGCTCCCGAAATGTCAGAACTTTTCAGAGCCTCCTATGGACTTTTTATTCTCCTGATTTTCCTTGTCATCTCTTCAATCATCCATTTCTTTATCCCATTTCTTTATCCCAGCTGCTATCACTGCATTAGGAAGCAGCAATGTTACACAACTGACATTGTTTTTTTTTTTTTTTTTTTTTGATACACACTCTGAGGATGGGGCATTACTCACTAAGTGAGCTAAGTCAGGTTAAATAATGACAAGCTCTGTGAATGGGGCTTTTAGAAGCTTCCAAATCAAATAGTGATAATTCTTTGGAGATGGGGTTTTTGGAGGGAGAGCTCTAACCTATTCCTTCTCCAGTGGCTGCTAGGCTGCTGTTTTTCATAGCTACTGTTGTTCCAAGACTGCTGGTTTTCAAGGCTACCATGAAGCTGGGGAGAGGAATAGGTGAATAGGAAGTTTCAAAATGTGGCAATTCTTGCTGTTCTTACTGACAGTCAACTCTTTTTCTTGAATAAACACTTAGCAAACGGTTTCAAGCCTTTGGTTAATTTCCAGAGGTCTGAAAAAGTTGATTTTAACAGTTTTTTCCAGCGTTAATATTTTTCTGGAGGAGTGGATTTTGGAGGTCCTTACCCTGCCATTTGGAAGTGCTTCTCTCTTATCTGTAGAGTTCTTTATAAATTCTGAATACAAGTGTGTTTTTTTTAATCAGATATATGATTTGCAAATATTTTCTCCTTGTCTTTGATTTGATTTTTATCTCTTAACAGTATCTTTCAAAAAGTAGAGACTATTAATTTTGCTGGATTTCAATAAATCAATTAACTTATTTAATAAATAGGGCTTTTTTTCCTATATAAGAATTATTTGCCTAATCAAGGTCACAAAACTTTCTTCTATTTTCTTCTGAGATATTTATGGTTTTAACTTTTATATTTGGGACCATATTCCATTTTGAGTTAATTTTTGTATATGATGTGAAGTGTGAATCAAAGCTCATTTTGAAAATATGGATATATAATTTTTCTAGCATCAGTTGTTAACAACACTAGATGTTCTTGTTGATATGTATTTATATCTTGATCAGAAATCAGTTGTTCATAAATATGTGCATCTATTTCTAACATCTTAATAGTATCAAGTCTTTGGTCAATGATTACAGTATATTCCTTTATCTATTTTGGTCTTTAATTTTTCTCAGCAATGCTTTTTCGTTTCCAATGTTCTTTTCTAACACAGTTGTAATCATTCAATGCTAGCATATAGAAATGCAGTCTTTTTTATAATGATATTATACTGTTCAACTTTTCTGAATTCACTTATTAGTTCCAGTAGCTTTTTTTTAAATAGATGCTTTGGAATTTTCTACATAGGCAATCATCTTGCCTATGAACAAAGACTGTTTTATACCTTCTTTTAAATAAAGATACTTTTAATTTTAATACTTTTATTGCACTATCTGTAATCTATAGTACGATGTTGATCATCCTTGTGAAAGTGAACATTTTTGTCTTGTTCAGGGTCTTAAAGGGAGAATATTTAGTTTTTCACCATTTAATATGATGCTGGCTGTAGTGTTTTCATGGGTGTTCCTCACCAGCTTGCAGAATTTTCCTTCTATTTCTAGTGTGAAGAGACATTTCTTTCAGGATCACTTGTTGGATTTTGTAAAATACTCTTTTCTACATTTATTGAGATGATCATATGGCTTTTAAAAAAATGTTAATATCATAAATTATATTGATTAACTATAAGATATTTATTCCTCTCTTATATCTTCTGCTAATATTATTTTTGTAATACCTGTTTATAATGTAAGCAAGGCACATTTTAAAAGTGAATAACTATAATATATTCAGGATATAATAATCATAATCAACAGAACTATACTTAGACTCCTCTGAGGCAGTATACACAAATATAAGTTCGAGAGAAATTCATAGTTTTTCTACAATAGCATGAGGTATTATGTTTTCCTATTGTTTATGTTTGTTCAAATGCAATACCATAGTCACTAATAGAAAATTGTATGTCTTGTTAAGGCATTAAAGTAAATAATATTTAAAATGTGTCTTTCTAAATAAAATACATTATTCAGAACTGATAAAATTTGCAAGTGGTAAGTGATATTTTAAATTTTTTAAGCTTCTAAAATTTGCGCCTTGTCCTTACCCATTAACTATTCTGATTCCTAAAGAATATATAAGTAAAAGTGTTCGTTTTGATAGCATTGACTGACCTAATTCACAAAAGAAACATGAAAAAATGGCAGCAAAATGACCCATTTGTTAATAACCTAAGTTAACACAAAACCAAAACAAAACCAAAACAACAGCAACAAACATCCAGGGAATAAACTCTTGGATTTCTTAGGCATAGTTTTTCCTCCTAGGCAGCAGCGATTTACCAGATAGAATAAGTGAGGCAACACAAATTTACAAATGCTTATTACACAAACTTATTTACAAACGCTTTAGCAAATGACACAACTGGATAATGCCCAAGAAGTTTTGAACTTGTAGTTTCAGTGTTATTCCTTCTATTTCTAATCAAATCTAATACCCCTTTAAAAGTTAACTCCCTTTTTGCACAAACCACAGTTAAACTACTCCACAGAGATTGTCCTACAGTGGAAGTAGTTAAATAACTTATAACTCTGGCCTTGGTTATTATTACTTACTTAGTTTGCATGTAACATTTTCATTACAGAATTATTAACATGAAAAGAGGACCCAATACCTGGATCCATTAAGAGAGGCACCTACGCCATCCAGTTCTATCAAGTTCCTGAATACACATGATTGAATTCCAACCCTGTTCTTAACCTATTTCACTCTTTTGATTGCAGGAAGATAAGCATTAACCACCTTCCTCTTTCATAACTAGTCTCTTTCTCTTGATATTTCTTTTAAATTGTCTGATTGTAAATATCCTATTTCTGTTAAATGCACAAATTATTGCTCCAATATAGTATATTTGTTTATGATAACTGCAAACAGCAATCTCCCTAATACATATCTTTATGAATTTTTTTCTCCTTATAGAAAGAAGTCCACCTTTTCATTTTTCCATATCCTCACCAGCTGATCATAAGTTTTATAAAATACTTTGCAATGTAACTCATTCTGTTTAATTTCATCCATGAAAACCAGTTTCGAACTTCAGTTAACTTTCAAAGTAACAGCTGCACTGTTTCTTTTATCTGGCAAAAGTAGCAAGATAATTGGTTTTATATAAACGTTGATCGGAAAAGACTATTTAGAAAAGGTTACACCAAAACAGAATCTCATTTCCCAACTCGCTAACAAATTCCAATGTGCATGTTTTTTATTTTTCAAGAAATAAAGTTTAATTGTCTTTTTTTATTGATTTATCATAAACTTCCCTAAATATTATTAAATTGATGATTCTCCCACTGAAAATGTATCCATAAATGAAGAGAAAAATATACTTAAACCTGGTCTCTTTTGGACTTACGTTTTGAGTAAAAAAACAAGAGATCTTAGGATCTGTAGTGTGCATAAAACTGCAAGACTCTTCTGTCATTGTGAAAGCATACATGTAAATTTCCACGTGCATAACCTGGTGTAAAATATCTTTTCGTTGGGCATTAGAGATAATAGAAGGCCAGCGGGGTGAAAATTAGCTGTGATTTTCACTGGACCGTTCCGCATCACCTGGTTTCACCAGCTGTGACTTACATGTGGTACAAAGTGCCTGAAGGAGCAGATGCAAGGATGTTCATGTCTTGAGCGTGTAGTCCTGTTGGTATCAAAGCAGCTCACTGGAGGATACTTCAACCCCCAAAGACTATTTGACCACATTTCCAGAGCTTTCTGATATAAAAGACTTTAAGAAATAAAAGATAATATACTAAAGCTTTCATCCCTATCCCCTCAGACCCATTATAATCACCTTCTGAGAAAGCACACCTCATTACAAAACCAAATTGCTTGCCTCCCAAGAGCTACTTTTAAGTCTGGGTGGATTTTACTTATCCTCCAAACAACCAAAAATAATCAAGATGATTGTCTTAGTTTGACAATGTCTGATGGCTTTTGCATAATAAAGTCAGAAAGGTTTTCTTTGTTTATTTTTTAAAGAAAATTCCATCTGATAAATGAAGACTGTGTATAATTGATGCATATTAAGAATAACATTATTAATTCACATCATATGAATACTTATAAAGAGTTGTATTAAAAAAGCAGAGTTTCAGTTTATCTGAATTTAGGGAACTTAATCACATCACTTAGAAATTATCCAGAAGTGTCTAACCTTATATTATTTCTATATTATTTAATCTACCTTCTGTCCTTGAAATATTTTCCCTTGGTATATGTTTGTCTAAAATGTCTAAAATGCCATAGCATAATCATTAATACAGCTTATATAAAAGCCTTATTTTTTAAGGCAATAAATCAAGTAGTATTCAAAATGTTTCTTTCTAAATAAAAGGTATTATCAGGTGCCAAGGAGAATCTCAAACAAACTTTTGGGAGAGAGCAAGCAGAAAGTGTGACCATAAATTTAATGTACCCTTCACTTTAACATTACGTGAACAAATGAGTCACTGCTTTTCTATATTCTTGTGTGGCATTGCTTTGGTTAGTCTTGAGTTGCCCTCACTGTCTTTGGAACCATAGACAACTAATAAGACCCACATTATCAAAAAACTTAAAGATGAAGTGCTGCTATAGTTCTCAATTCAGACATGCTGGAAATATTTGGAGGAGCAGCGTGGTAAGTATATTTGCACGATTACGTGAAGAGTCTCCTAAGATGAAATTTACTATAAAAGATGGTGGGGGTGGAGGAAGGAGAGGGAGGGAAGGAGAGAGACAGGCAAAGAAAGAAGTGGGGGGGAATCAACTGATTGATTGTTGGCAGGAGCTATCCTGTGCGTTGTAGGATGTTTAGCAGCAGGATATTTACCGCTAGATATCAATTCCACTCCCTGCCTTCCCCCCTACCCCCAGTTATGACAACCAAAAATGCCTCTAGACATTGCTAGATGTACCCTGGGGCAAACTCATCCCTGGTTGAGAACCGCTGATATAAAGGAAGGAGGGTTTTGAGCATAACCTTGCATTGTATTACTCAGTCATTTGGATTGGCCTGTTCTGTACCCCGATCAATACAACCGGGATCAATTGTGCAAAGGATGAACTCCATAGAACCTATTAGGAATATTGGCAGACCTGATGGCTACAGCTGGGTGAAGGAGTTTATCAGAACAACACTCAAAGATATATCATGTGAGCCAGCTCCTGGGAACTTTCTGAAAAAATAAATACACACACACACACACACACACACACACACACACACCCCAAGGGTTAACCTCTCTTTTTATTCTAGTCTCATGAAATGATTGTACAGAATTTTTAAACCCAGAGAGGGCTGAATGACAACACAGGCCTTATTGTACCATGAACCCCTGGTCTCAGAGGGTTATCTCGTGACCAGGAGGCATTGGCATCACCTGGAAATTTTTTACAAATGCAAATTTTCATGCCTGACCCCAGACTTACTGAATCACTCTTCGTTCCATAATTTTCTAAGAATATTTTTCATGAACAGGTTTTGAATTTTATCAAATTACTTTTCTGCCTCTTTGGAGATGAGTATTAAGATTTTCTTTTTAATCAGTTTATGTGCTTGATTTAAAAATACATTTTCTTATGATAAAAAAATCTTTGTGTGCCTGGAATAAATTCAACTGGTAAAAAGATATATTATTCCTTTTATATATTATTGGGTTTGTGTGGCTAATATTTAATATATGACTAAGCACCTATATTAGTGAGTGAAATTAGATTGTAGGTTTTCTTTCTTATGCTGTCCTCACCTGGTTATGGTTTCAAGTTTGTGCTAGCCTCATGAAACTAGTTGGGGAATACTACCTCTCTTTTCTATAGGATTCTATGAAATAGGATTCTAATTCTCTCCTTTTGAGTGTTTGAAAGTACTCATCTCTAAAGCTATGTGGGTCCAACATTTTCTCTGTTGAAAAATTTTTAAATAACAGTTGAAATTGTTCATGATTATAACATCATTTAGGACTTAGTTCTTTCTTGAATCATGCTTCTTAATGTATATTTTTCTAGTAATTTCTTTTTCCATCTAAGATTTTTACTATATTGGCTTGAAGTTATTCAAAATATTTTTTTTTATCCTTTTAATTCCTTGTTGGTCAAGGTGTGTTCTGCAGCGTTAACATCACCTGAGAGTGTTATAGAAATGCGCATCCTCAGCTCCCACCCCAGATCTGCTTAACGAGGTCCCTGTTGCAGGCAGAATTGTGTCCCCTAAATTAATATATTGAAGTCTTAATCCTCAATACCCCAGAATACTACAGTAATTGGAGATAGGGCCTTTGTAGAGGTAATTAAGGTTAAATGAGGTCATACAAGTGGGCTCTAATTAAATATAGTCGGTGGCCTTATAAGGAGAAGTAGAGACATGGGGTTGCCTGAGCACAGAGAGAGCCCATGTGAGGACACAGGGGAAGGTGGCCGTCCACAAGTCAAGGAGAGAGGCCTCAAGAGGAACCAAAACTGCCAGTGCCTTGATGTTGGATTTTTAGCTTCCAGAAATGTGAGAAAACAAATTTCTGTTGTTTAAGCCTCCCAGCCTGAGATATTTTGTCATGACAGCCGTAGCACACTAATATTGCCCTCAAGTTATTTTTAAGCACATTCAGTTTTGAGAAGCATTGTTTAGTCTCTTCTGATCTACACTCATATTCTCCCTTTCATTATGAATATTGCTTACTTGTGCCTTGGCTCTATTTTCTTCTTGATCAGTGTTTCCAGAAGTTTATCCATTTCATTAGACTTTTTAAACAACTAACTTTTGACTCTCTTGATCCTCAATATTATATCTTTATTATTTTATTAGTTTCTTCTATTATATTTATTACTATTTTATTACTTTGTATGAATCTATTCCATTTTTCTCCGAATTTTTAAGGTGAATGTAACTGACATATACAATGGGGCATACTATTAATATCAAACTAGATAGACATGTTGGGTTTTGACTAGACATATTGATAATATGAAGTTATTAGTTTAATTATCCATATGTCTTAGAAATTTTGAGACTTCTTAGATTAGCCAAAATTTGAAAAGACTTCGCTCTCCTCATTTTAGCAAATTCTCAGTGCACTGAGTACTTTGTCAGTGGATTATTTGTGACATGGGTGTGGGATGTTTGGGATGCTTCAGCTGCAAAGAGATGAGGTATAATGGTTTTCAGAAGTGTCACAGCCATACAGTGGGAAGCCTGAAGTTTGTTCAAGCACCAATAAGGACCTAATTCTTCTTCTCAAAGGGAGTAAGGCATAACTTTTCCATACTGTACATCGATATTTCACAGATAATCAACAAATCCTGCTGATTTTGCTTTGATATTTTCCTATACCTTCTTTCAAAATCTTAGTCCAAAACACTATTATCCCTCAGAAGAACTACCATAATATCATCCTACGTGGACTTGGATCACTTCAAATTAGTCTTCACACAGAAGTCAGTATTCATTGACGAATATGTCATATTACTGTTTTAAAAAAAGTTTAATAAATTGCTGTTGTTTGTAGGATAACAACGAAGTTTCTCATCATGCTGCATAGGACTCTTTGATCTCATTCTTTCAGCCTTGCCAGGCTTGTCTCTTAACACTATTTCTTTTTTGTGAGGATTCTACATTTTCAGGATGTTAGTTTCATTAACCTCCCCTGAAGGGTTTCATGCATGCTGACTTTTGGATCAACCTCCAGCATACCTTCTCCCAGTGAATTATTCCTAACCCTTCATGGCTCTATCTAAATATCAGGGCCCTGAATCCAAAGACTACATCCAGTTCCTCAGCTATAAGCTCCCAATGGCATCATGGCAGTTCTCACAATGGCAATTCAGTAATTAACTGTGCATTTAGGTATTTAAAGTCTTGTCATGTTGCAATCATATAATCTTCATAGGCAGATAGCAGGCTTGTCTCATTCACCACCCCAGCGTTTCAAAGTAAGCGAAAGTAAGTAGAGACTAATTTAAAGCAAGTGTAATAAAAATTTTCAGTACACTTCTTGTGCAACCAAGTGTAGTATTTCAAATTAAGTTATATTTTTCAAAATTATAATGAGGGTCTTCCCTGGTGGTGCAGTGGTTGAGAATCTGCCTGCCAATGCAGGGGACATGGGTTCTAGCCCTGGTCTGGGAAGATCCCACATGCCACAGAGCAACTAGGCCCGTGAGCCACAACTACTGAGCCTGCGCGTCTGGAGCCTGTGCCCCGCAACAAGAGAGGCCGTGACAGTGAAAGGCCCGGGCACCACGATGAAGAGTGGCCCCTGCTTGCCGCAACTGGAGAAAGCCCTCGTACGAAACAAAGACCCAACACAGCCAAAAATAAATAAATAAATAAATAAATAAATAAGTAAATAAATAATCCTTCCCTCTACTTTAAAAAAATATATATATGATGCAATTTATAAAAGATAAGAAAACTGTTTATAACACTGATAATAATGGTTATGTATGTGTGTTTTCTTCAGATAAATACCCAGAAGTGCAATTGCTGGGTCATATGGCAGTTCTATTTTTAAATTTTGAGAAACCTCCATACTGTCTTCCACAGGGCTGTGCCAATTTACAGGTCAATCAATACTGCACGAAGCTTCCCTTTTCTCCACATCCTCAACAACACTTGTTATTTGTTGTCTTTTGGATGATAACTACTCTGATAGGTGTGAGGTAGTATCTCACTATGGTACTGATTTGTTTTTTCCTGATGATTACTGCATCTTTTCATGTGTCTGTTGGCCATACGTAAGTTTTCTTTGGAAAAACGTCTATTTAGGTCCTCTGCCCATTTTTAAAATGGGGTTGTTTTTTTGATGTTGAGTTGTATGCATTCTTTGTATATTTTGGATATTAACTCCTTAAGAGATATATTGTTTGCAAATATCTTCTGCCATTTAGTAGGCTGCTCTTTCATTTTGCTGATAGTTTCCTTCTCTGTGCTTTTTCGTTCGATGCTGTCCCATTTGTTTATTTTTGCTTTTTTTCCTTTGCCTGAGGAGACCTATTCAAAAGAAATATTGCTAGACTGATGTCAAAGAGCATACTGCCTATATTTTCTTCTAGGAGCTTTATGGTTTCAGGCCTTAACATTTAAGTCTTTAATCCATTTTGAGTTTATTTTTGTGTATGATTTGAGAAAGTAGTCTAGTTTGATTCTTTTGAATATAGCAGCCCAATTTTCCCAGCACCATTTATTGAAGAGACTATCTTTTCCCCTTTGTATATTCTTGCCTCCTTTGTCATAGATTAATTGACTCTATGTGGATGGGTTTATTTCTGGTCTATTTATTCTGTTCCATTTATCTATGTGTCTGTTTTTATGCTGCACCACATTGTTTTGATTACTGTAGCTTTGCAGTATAGTTTGATATCAAGAAGCATGCTACTTTCAGCTTTATTCTTCTTTCTCAAGATGGTTTTGACTATTTGGGGTCTTCTGTGTTTCCATGCAAATTTTACAATTGTTTGTCCTAGTTCTGTGAAAAATGCCATTGGTATTTTGATAGGGCTTGTGTTGAATCTGTAGATTGCTTTGGGCAGTGTGGTCATTTTAACAATGTTAATTCTAATCCATGAGCACTGCATATCCTTCCATCTGTTGTGTTCTTTAATTTCTTTCATCAGTGTCTTACAATTTTCTGAGTACAAGTCTTTTACCTCCATGGTTAGATTTATTCCTAGCTATTTTATTCTTTTTGATGCAATTATAAATGATATTGTTTTCTTAAGTTCTCTTTCTGGTAGTTCATTGTTAGTATATAGAAATGCAACATATTTCTGTATATTAATTTTGTGTTCTGCAACTACTGAATTCATTTATTTGTTCTACTAGTTTTTTGGTGGAGTCCAGGATTTTCTATGCATAGTATCATGTCTTCTGCAAATGCTGACAGTTTTACTTCTTCCTTTCAAACTTGGATTTTTAAAATTTCTTTTTCTTGTCTGATTGCTGTGACTAGGACTTCTTATATTATCTTGAATAAAAGTGACGGGAGTGGGCATTCTTGTTTCATTCCTAATCTTAAAGGAAATGCTTTCAGCTTTTCATCATTGAGAATAATGTTGGCTGTAGGTTTGTCACATATGGACTTTATTATGTTGAGGTATGTTCCCTTCATGCCCACTTTGTCAAGAGTTTTTATCATAAATGACTGTTAAATTTTGTCAAAAGTTTTTCTGCATCTATTGAGATAATCATATGATTTTTATTCTTCAATTTGTTAATGTTGTGTATCACATTGATTTATTTTATGGATATTGAAACCTCTTTGCACCCCTGGATAAATCCCACTTGATCATGGTATATGATCTTTTTGAGTACTGTTAAATTTGATTTGCAATCCCTTTTGTGGTTTTAATTAAGCATTTTACATGATTCCATTTTCTCTCCTTTCTTAGCCTCTCAGTTATAGTTCTCTTTTGCTTTTTAGGTGATTGCCCTAGAGTTTGCAATATATATTTACAGTTAATCCAAGTTCACATTCAATTAACACTATATTGCTTTACAGGTAGTACATGTACCTTATGATAACAAAATAATTCTAATTTCTCCTTCCTATTCCTTTTATCATTGCTGTGATTTGTTTCACTTATACATAAGCATACATAATCAAATACATAGTTGCTATTACTATTTTGAACAAGCTATTATCTGTTAGATCAATTGAAAATAAGAAAAATGAAAGTTTTTATTTTACTTTTACTTAGTTCCTCTTTGATGTTCTTCCTTACTTTATATAGATCCAAATTTCTGACCTATATCATTTTCCTTCTCTAAAGAACTTATTTTAACATTTCTAGCAATGTGTTCTCCTGGTAACATATTCCCTCAATTTTTGTTTGTCTGAGAAAGTGTTTATTTCTTCTTCACTTTTGGAGGATAATTTTGCAGGGCACAGAATTCAAGGTTGGTGGGTTTTTTCCCTCAAGACTAAATATTTCACTGTACTCTCTTCTTGCTTGCATGATTTCTGAGGAGAAGTTAGATGTAATTCTTATCTTCACTCCTCTTTAGCGAAGGTGATCCCCCCCACCTCTACCTTCTTTCAATACTCTTTATTTATCTTTTTTTTCTACAGTTTTACTTCAAATATTATTGCTTCAAATGTTCAAAAATATTATTCCTTCAAGTCTTTGTTTTTTAACTCTTTACCTTCTTTCTTCTTTTTATAGTATTCTCATTATTCGTAGTTGTCCCACAGTTTTTGGATACTCTGTTTTTATTTTCCAGTCTTTATCAATTTTGGAAGTTTCTATTGAGATATCCTCAAGCTTAGAGATACTTTTCTGAGCTGTGTCCAGTCTACTAAGGAGCATTCTTCATTTTAGTTAGAGCATTTATCTCTAGAATTTATGTTTTTTCTTTCTCAGTATTTCCATCTCTCTGCTTACATTGCCCTTCTATTCTTATATGCTGTAGATTTTATCCATTAGAGCCCATAGCATATTAATCCCTGTTTTGAATTACCAGTCTTATAATTCCAACATCCCTGTTAGATCTTAGTCTGGTCTGATCCTTGCTCTTTCTCTTCAAACTCTTTCTTTGTCTTTAAGTATGCCTTATAATTTTTTCTTGATAGACAGACATGATCTTCTAGGTAAGAGGAACTGCAGTAAACAGGCCTTTAGGGGTAAGGTGTAGGTAGGGAACGGGAGCGTTCTATAGATCTATGATTAGTTCTCAGTCTTTCAGTGTGAGTTTTCCTCTGGACTCTGAACTTCACCAGTCCTTCTCATTTCACCCCTGTCACCCTTACTTGGGATAAGAAATCTAGAGTGAACTGGAGTTGGGTATTTTTCTTCCCTTAGGTTGATTAGGCTCTGAAAAAACCCCAATAGTGTAGGCTCTGGTAAAATACTTTCTCTTGAGGGCAGATCTTATTAAGAAAGACAGAAAGCTGTGACATATTTCAAAATGGTATCTCACCCACCCCATCCACCAGAAGTAAGAGTGTACATTTTTCTGGTATTCACTTTAAGAACTTGTTCAAGTTCCTGAAGGTAAAACTCCAAATGTGTGGTCTCACCATAACTGTGAACCCTGGAGTTTTTACCTCTCAGACTTGTCTACATTAAGCCTCTAGCAATTCATCAATTACAATTCAGGTTTTCCTACCCAGCACTGGTTTCCACCGAGGTTTCTTCTTATGGGTTTCTCTTCCCAAAATTTTTGATTTTCTGTATTCACCTGTTGGTATTTCCAATTTGGGGGGGGCAGCCATTTGCCCTATGACTTCACTTCTCTGATAGATCTAAGAAGATTTGTTGATTTTTCAGCTTTATACTTGTTGTTAAGTTGGAGTGATGCCACTGTTATTTTTTTAATGCTTAGATAGCAACTATTTACTCCTCCCCACTTTTCTCCCTTGCAAAGTAGCCTAACTTAATTCAGGAATCCACCTGTCTCAATGTGGCCACATCTTTCAGGAGAGGTGGTCTCATCCATCTTGAGCTGGAGCTGAATCATATTTGGTCTAGGTGATCATGACATTTATATTCTCCTTGCTTGAAATTGGTTTAGAAATGGATATATTACAAAATTCTGCTCAAGGAGACATGAGGGAAGTTTCAGAATTCTCTTTGAAAAGGTTTCTCTTTTTCTACTGTACATTATTCTGCCTGGGTGTGATATCTGGAATTTCAACATCCACCTTGTGAATCTAAGAGGGCTATGATGAGTTTGGCAGATGAGTAATATGGATGATATCACCGAGCTGTTGAATTAATCTAATCGTGGAGCCAGCTCTATGAGGTATTTTTATCAGAAACACTCTCATTTTCTAACTATTTGTAGACAATTTGGAAAACTCTTTGATAAGGTTTTCTGTAACTTGCTCTTGAGAGTAACTAACTTGACTGACAAACCAATGGGTAAACCAAACAATGGGTACATTTTACATCATTTTTTCAGTTATGTCGTTCAGTTATCAAATAGAGAGCATTTCCCTCCATAAGATTAAAAAAAATGACCCCTGGAAATAACAGCAATTTGTAAAAATTTTGAAGCAATATTTTATAAGAAGTAAGAATCCATAGTAATTAATAAGGTGGAACCTGAAGTCAAACTTTCTTATTTCCAACACTTAACACGCAATGACCTTAGACAAGTTATCTAATTTTCTATTTCTCAGTTTTCTCATATGTAAAATAGTAATAGAAACTACTTCAGAGTTACTGTGAAGATTAAACAAGATAATCTATGTAAAGTTCTTAGCAGGTACCTGAAACATTGTAAGCACTAATAAATGTGAGTTGTTATTATACATAACATTTTATTTTTCTGAATTACAACATTCTCCACTAATTTTTCTCTGTCTTTCAATGTAATCAAGTTCCTACAAGGGAAATTTACATGGGAATAAAGTTAGTCCTATTTATTATACCTTACTAGGTATGCTTAAAAACATTCTCAATCTGTTTAATTCTACAAGAAAGAAATTAAAATTAGATCTGTTTCAACTAAATCATTTTAGAAATAACTTTAGATTTTAGAATTGAATTTTATTCTAGTTGCACTGCTGATTTTCTATCCTTCAATATAAAACAGCAGAGCAAAAAGTTATTGATATTATTCTTTTTTTAAAATTATTTTGGCCATGCAGAGCAGCTTCTGGGATGTAGTGCCCCCACCAGGGATTGAACCCCTCGGCAGTGAGAGCACGAAGTCCTAACCACTGGACCACAGCAAGGGAATTCCCTATAAGATGTTATTCTTAAGAATACAATTTATTTGTCAAAAACTTTGTTTTCAGTTTATACCAATTTATAGGTATTGACTGTTGGTCATGAGGTCAAGAATCTGATACCTTGTATGCTTTTTAAATTAATTCCTACAAATGAATATGGAAATGAAATGTAAGTTCCATCTAAATATCCTTGCATAATATACACCTATTTAGTATTTGACACTGATGTGTACTAGTAAGGATGAAAGTAAAATTGCCATTTCCAAGATATTAGTCAGTCCCTTTGCTTCCCTTTGTAACAAGGTTTTAAAAATGAGTTTTCCTGAGACTCTTATTCATTTATTTCTTAGATTTTTTTTTAAAGCTATAGACCCAATGATTCCCTCTGATAGCCTTTCCTCATTTTATTCTTAATAATGACTCTTTGGGGAGCAATGCTATGGGGAATGAGATTGATCACCCATCACTGCTTCTGATGTGCTGTTTAACCAAGCTGGTGAACCATAGACTGTCATCATAAAGGGTATCAAATCAACAGTGTGTGCCATGCAGCCTACAGTCCTGTGCACTAAACAATAATGAGAATTCTTTTAGCTCATTAGACAGCCCAAGGAACTGCTAAGTAAAATTCAGGACAAAAAAGTTTTATGCGATTCTGGGTAATCTATGTCACTAAAGAAGTTGAAAAATAGTGTCCCAAGTATATGACTTCCTGATTTAGATCTTATGATGTTCAAAGGATTTCCAGCATTTATGTTACATTAGGTAAAGAGGAGTGTTTCAGTTTTGGACTTAAGTATATGATGATATTTCAAAAGATTCATAATTATCAATAGCAGTATCTTGTCTCCCAAATCATTCTTCAAAACATGGCAATTTATTGAGCTGTTTTGTTCGCTTTATTTTAAAATTCATCTTTGGCCCCATGTCATGTTCTGTTCATTTTGGATTTGGGGAAACTATTTAGAAAGGAAAAATAAATAAATCCTCATATGTATTTGTTAACTGTTTTACATATTAACATTTTACTTTCCAATGAGGCTATCAGATTTTTAAAGAGGACATGCATGGTTTCTGCTTATGTCATATGTTATAGCAGTTATACCATACACAATTTTGTATGTAGAATTTTGTTAGTAGAATTATGCTGAACTTCTTACTACACTTAAGTAGATAGGATTGAACTAAATTTTCTCAAGTACTTTAGATTGGAGTTTACGTTATTTTATGATGAAGGCTATTTGTAATGCAAAGTCAATCACACCTGTTCATACACAACTTGCCACTCATCCTGTTTTCTCTAAGTATACACTGAGTCTGATTAAAAAATAAATAAATAAATAAAACCAACTTCCTAAGTAGACATAGCGTAGCAAAACACACCTTTCACTTATTGGAAAAATCTTGTACCAAAACCAAACTTCTGTACAAAGCACATGTTTATTTATATATACAGAAATATCCAAAGGTTAACAATGCCCTAAACATTTCTGAGAATATCTATAATATTGCCAATAGAATAAAATAATTATTATACATGAATATGGAATGTAATGTGTAGGAATTTTTTTCTAATTTTTAAAGAAAAACTAAATGGGGGAATTTTTATAATCTTAAAAATTAAAAATGCATTCTTTATTTGAAATTAAATATAATAATAGCATTTTAAAGTAATACGCTAATTCGTTCCATACCTTGCACTTAATTGAACAAAAATACCTTTTTCCTTTTTCTGTACTTCCCTGTCAAAGCTTATCATTTTCTCCTTGACAAAGCATCTGTTTTTACCCTTTCCAAGTGTATTCTGGTTTTGAAGAGAGTGCCTGAAACATAATAGATAATAAAAAAAAATTTTATAGGAAAATCAATTGAATGAAAAATTACTCCACATGCTGTTTTTTTTTCTTTTGTGGAAATTTTATAATATATTGGATAAAATTGTCAGCATATTTTACAATAATTTTGCTTTCCCCTTTTCATATTAAATTTATAAAATAGTTTGTGTATAAAAATATGAAAGAAATATAATGGGATAGATAGAAGGTAACGTATTTGAGCTTATTTGCTTGATAAGTGTGTTTAGACATTGATTATGTTAGTGCTTTTGAAGTCGCTACAGGCGGAAACTCCACTAAACTTCATAGATAGTCTTTTAACTTTATATGTGCATTATGTGAGGTAGCTTAATGAAGAAGGAGGGACTATAAGAAAGAATAATATGCACTTTAATAAATCATATATCCTTGTGTTATTTAAATGTTTCTTCAAGGTTGATTGAAACTTTAACCTCGGTCTCAATAAAAAAGAAAAGCTTCAAATTTGCCAGACCTTGAATTTTTACAACACTATGTTGAATTATGCAGTGATCAGTCAATTATTCATCTCCCTCAGCCTGAGATAGCTGTGCTTTGAAAAGCATGCAAAAATGGGACTACAGAATGTGATGCTGTGTCAACACATTTCACTCAGGATTGCTTACAAGACAAATTTTTGTTTCAACATTGATTCTAGTTTTCTTGATGTTTGCTTCTAATAAGGTACCTGTTACAAATCAATTTCAGTTTGCATGCTTTAGTTTCTGATTCAGGATGATACACTGCCAAAATGACATTACTGCCTTTTCCATAGATTTCTACACCCATATGAGAAATAGAGACCTTTCATATTTCAAGGTAATATTAACATAAGACTGCAAAACGAACCTACTTTTCTGCTAATGGAACATGCAAGAATGGATGAACTCGTTCTAAACTCCAGAACAGATTTATGTGCAATAGTTGGAATTCTTAAAATATTCCATCAATAATATAAATAGAAAGAAGGATGCAGAAATACAAGTGTGCTGGCCTCTAACAAATCTATTGACAAAGAAAGGATTCTGTTTGGGAAGCAGAGAAGGAGAGAAGTATTGCAGCAGTGATCGAGGGCGCTTTGGAATTTGAAGCCTGGGTTGGAATCATGATTCTGTGATTTATCAGTGCTTTCACCTAGGGCAAGTAGATTTACCTCTCTGAGCCTCAGATTTCTCATTGCTTTAACAGAGAAAACCACACTTATTTCATAGGAAAGTTACAAAGATTATATAATAGAGTGTATGTTGAGTATTTAAAACACAATGTTTGGTCCCAGGTAAGTACTCAAAAACTTATACCTATTTTAATTAACTGGTGGTTGGAGCTGAGAAGGGAGCTTCACAGATATGTTTAGACTTCAGGACACACACTTTCTAAAACTGGTAAATATGATAAAATACTCTGTTTTGATTAATGAATGAATAGCATCCACAGTATTCTGTCCAAAAATCTGTTAGCATGTTTACATTTAATGAGAGGTATGTGGAGCTGGAAAAGGTATCTTGTATTAGCTACTTGTTGTGACTATCTATAATGTCAGCTTTGGCTGTATCATATTCCCTTCCAATGAAGTTATCTTGCTAGGCTTTTATAGGATCTTTCCAGCACAACTGGAAGATTCAGAGACCCAACATAAATTATGAAATTCAAATCTCATTTGATTTCCTGTTGAAAGTGAGTGTGCCGAGACAGCCCAAAGTTGACAGTAAAATCACCCCACTAGTTCAGGGAAAGCTGCCTGAGTAGAATTGAAAATCTCGGACCTAGTCAATTCAAATACACTGTGCACAGTTTTAGTTTTAACATTAAAGACTTTACAAAGTTAAGTTGCTATTGCTGTTGTTGTTTTTTAGTTTGAACACAGTACTAAAAAGGTATACATTGCCAAAATGATTGCAAAATAATAAACAACTTCTTTCAAAATTAGCAAAGAAAAGTAAGTAAAGAATTAAAGATATTGTATTGCCACCTTTAATAAACCAAATTAGCCACTGTGTTTCTAAAAATAATCATATCTGATAACTATAGGATTAAAAGGATTACAAACTAATTTTACCAAATGCATATGGCATTGAATAGTCTAGATATATGGTTTTTCCTTGTTAAATATTTTCAGAATAAGACAAACCAACTCTAATTAGCACAAAATTTGTGAGACGAAATTCACACTACATCCCACATAGAAAGGATGTTTGGGAAAAAAAATCCAACAAGCTCAAGAAGAGCTATTTCACTATACAGAATATAAGCTTATCTATCTGCATCATTGCTTTCAAAGTGTAATTCTCTTTTGTTAGAAATACTGAGTAAAAATCAGTGGAGCAGGGGTTAATGAATCTAGGATCAAATGAATCTGGGCATATGCTCCATTAATCACACAAAAGACTACCCATGTCTTTTATTTAAATAACATCTCAGAATATATAAAACTGAAGAACCTTAACAGCCGCTGACCTCATTCATAGTCTAGTGTTTACCTAGATTTTCCCAACTTCAAGAAATAGTCATTGCAAACTCATATATATTTAAGTCATTTCTCTTCCCATATTTGAAGTTAGGAAAGGATAAATGTGTTTATTTTGCATTATCCAGAATTCTATCCAGAGAGAAAACAAATATATTGAAGGAGCACAGTGAAACATGGAAAGCAAATATACAGATTTGGGAGTAAAAAGATGTGGATTTACATCCAGCCTCCATCACTTCCAAACCTATGCTTGTGTAACTGTGACCAGATGTTCAACCTAAATAGATCTCAATTTACTAACCTAAAAAATGGTGATGATCATATTTAGTTCAAAGGTGTATCCTAGGATAAAATGAGGTACAGGTTATAAAATACTTCTTATGTTCCTTAACATATGACAAATGGTTAAACATGATGTTTACTGACCTATCCTGATGGCCTGAAAATAGAGAGGAGAAATTATTGTTTTTCAGTAATCTTTGAAACTACTTCACAAACTAATGTGTTTCTAGCATACTATTTCTACCAGATTCATATGTGATTTAAATTAATGTATTTTCTCTATCTTCTATGTTGTTTCCTTTTTACCCTCCCTTCTTATTTTGTTAAACAGCTTCCTATCTACTATCTATCTATCTATCTTTCATAAATATACATAAACAAGTTTACACCCCCTTCTTTTTCACTTTGAAGAGATGATCAATCCTATTTTTTCCAAATGTTCTTTTTTGTGAAATGGGACTATATGTCATATTCATCTGTGAATATGTCCAAAAAGTACAGCTAAATGGGCCCATGCTAGACTTGAGTCAGAATTCTCAGGTGTGGGACATAGGAATGATTATTTAAAATTTTAAAGAGATATTTTCTCAGGTTATGCTGATACATTAAGAGGTATTGAAGTAGAATATTTGATGTTTCTATTATGTAGTTCTGCTGATATATGAAGCCCAGCAAATAGTCAGGGACAAAGAATAAAAATTATACAATTCATTGGAAGGAATAGTTTTATTTCTGCATTTATATATTAATGCCCCACTTTGTTCCTAAAAATGAATCAACACAGTCTTAAAAAGATAGGTGCTTTGGAATGCTAAAAAAAAAGTTGCATTAAGTGAAGATAGAGGGTAGGGAAAAGGGTAGGAAATTAAGGTGAATTTGTGATGAGGGTTGATTTAAAATATTCAATGTACAAAGACTTATGCATTTGCTAAATACAGGCCACAAATTTCACTCTAAATTTTGTCCAGCCAAAGCAAAGAAAGAAAAATGAGCATCTGTAGTGTTTACATATTCTATAACATAAAATAAGCCAATAGATGAGGAAGCACAATTATTCCTGATAGAACTGAGAAAAATTTCTCCAGTCTGTGTGCAGAGGATACTGGGTCCAAATAACTGGACAGATTCAACATATAATTTTTGGACCAGGAAAATACAAAACTTCTAGAAAAACAAGAAGTTTTGTATCTTTATAAAAAGTGCAATGATCTGATGAATCAAGTCTCTTGGCTCACAAATCAGTCTGAAAGTTAACTTCTACTCTAGCATCATACATAAAATCATATCATTCTAAGAGGAAAACTTCTGAACATAGTTCTGTAAATTGTAAAGCTAATCTTAAATATCTTAAAATATTGAGATTTTTTTTTCTAGGAAAGCATTTTCATCTTAGAATGAATTACTACCTTTTCTCTAATCATACCAGAGGTAATAAAATGGTTGCTCAAAGGGCTTCTTCTACTAAAGCTAGTACAAGTGATGAGGTCATTGTAATTTAGGGTGTGTTCCATCCTTCTGTAAGAGGTAATTCCACATGAGGTGACTGTAATGGATACAGTATGCTGTGATGTAGTGTACAATAATAGAGTGTAACATAGCAATGCATGACTGAAGGCCTTAGAATGACAGTCCTGGGCCAAACAACTTAGGACGATCAATTTGATTTACACGTAAGGCTGATGCAAACCAAGGCACATGAACATCATGAAATCCATCTAGTCCTACATGCAGTGATGGAGACCTAGAAAATGGTCATTTTCTTTCCATCTTTTCTTGCTGTTCAATTTTGGTTGAGTGCCATATAATGTACTGAAATAAACTGTCAACGTACACTATTGCTCATTGGCAAAAAGCTCTGCTGTGGCATCAACACAGAATCTTTATAAGTTTAAAATTAGATACACATCATGCTATAGTGAAATGCTGCTTTGGTGATAACAATACTATACATATATACTTTTACACCTATGATTTCATTTAAATTCAACTCAACATGCATTTATTGGGTGGTTTATGCATAAGTGCTATGCTGAGTGTTGGAGAGGTAAGAATGAATAATACATGGTCCTAGCACTAGAGAAAATCATAATATGGTGGGTAATACAGGTGTGAAAACAAATAACTTGTAATAAAATATGATAAATACTTTTAGAATGAAAAGGAAATGTGCTGTGGGACCTGCTCAGAGAAAAGAACAGTTAATTACTTCTAGGAAACTTACTGAAGAGGTGACATTTGACCTGAGTTTTATGAGAATTATAGATTTTTCCATTCTAAGCACTAGGAAAGACATTTGTGTTAAGTCCTGGAACATGAACATTTTGGAAATGCTGTAATATGTTGCAAAGTTCTGTAAAGTGGAAGCATGGGAGCTTAGGACATGAGAAGAGCATGGGCCAAGTGTAGAATGAGTGGAAGTTGTGGTGTTAAGGATGGACAATTGGGTGCCCACTGTGAATGACTTTGTATGCCAAACTCAGGAATTTGGATTTTATTTTGTAGCCAATGGACATGCAGGACGGTTTTAATATAAGGAAGTAACAGAATCATTTTTTAAAAGAGAATCATCATGTTGAAGGTATTAGAGAGATGCTGTGACAAGAGACTGCTGCAGTAATTTGAGGGAATGATGAGGACGGACTTGGAATAAGACCATGACAGTGAAGAACAGAAGAGAATCCAGACTTGAGAGACATCTCTAAAGAAAAAAATGTGAAACGATGTGTTGAGTACTTAAATTTCAGCCAGTGAGAGAGTGAGCAAGATGCAAGAGATAATCCAAGTTTCCATCTTGGAAGAATATAAAAATTAGTCTCTCTCTTGACTAAGAGAGAACATTAGGCAGAGTTTGGTTTAACAATATTAAATTGAATTCAGTTTTGCATATACTCAATTTAAGGCACTTGTAAGATATGCAGTTATGTTGACTAAGCATTTGGACTTAGACCGTGGTTCTCAGGAGGAAAAGCGTGGCTGGAGATAGACACTTGAGATAACTCTGCATATGGCATGTAGTTTATGTTATGGATAAAATCCTGTGTCGGGTATATCTTGGGTGCCTCCTCATGTATTCTATTCTTATCTGTCTCTGGGACCCTCAGCTACTTACCATCATTGCCACGCAAGCCACCACTGTAGGGACCAGTGCTGCATGGATTCTGACCAACTTTGTGCAGATGCATCGCATGCCCACACCTTGTATCTTTTCCCTCTTGCCTCAAGGCACCCATTTTGCTCATGTGGTATGAGGCATGGGCGAGATCTTCTTGGCATCTTTGCATGCACAGATTAGAAGTAGAGGGAATTTAATATGCTGTGGAGTGAAACTGTGATCAATGGAAGTCAAGAGCCAGCAGGTAAATTATTTCCCCCTTTTCCTCAAAATGGACTTCCATTCGTTCATACAGACTCTCAGAGCATGGCCCAATGTCATCCATCAATCAATTATGTTTGGCAACAATGGGTACCTCCATCTTAGTTAGAAACCCTTCATCCTGTTTCTCCTTCCTGCCTTGCCTCATTTTTCTTTTAACTCATTCTTGCTTCCTTAGGATTCTATGTTCTAATAGAATAGTAACATTAACACTTTATCTAAGGCACTGCTCTCTGGGGAAACTAGACTATATCACACTGGGGAAGCTGTATCATTTCTGAGACCAAACGGGAGACAGAAATCACTCAGTAGTTTGAACAGGTAAAGTGTAATATGAATAATTATCAATTATTACAGGAGCTTACAGTAATAAAGAATTGATGAGGAAGAAGTAAAGAGAATTCTAAAAAATATAGGAATAGCAGATATAAAGGGAAGGGAGCCGCTCCCTATGGGGCTGAGATAGAGAAACAAAGGGACTTCTCCCAGGCCGAGATCAAGGTTTTGTTGGAGAGAGCACAGCCTTGGCTCAACGAATGGCAGAGAAGTTGCTGTGGTGTCACACCATAAGAACATTCCAGAAATCTGCCCTCTAGGGTGCTGGAGAAAGCTGTTTACAGGGAAGTATCTCATCAGTGGTACCCCAAAACAAAAACACCCAAGAGGGTTACTGGGGAAAGTTCCTGGCCGGTGAGTCCTGCTGGCCACCATGCATCATAAGACACCGCAGAAGATATTGATGATGTGGAAACTTGGTGCTGAAGAATCTGTGTGCACAGTGGGAGCCTGGTGCCACACAAAAGCACATACTACAGGCACCGGGCCCTGGGAAAGTTGAGTGTCCTGTAGAAGCTGGACACTGGAGAAGACACCTGTGTTGCAAGAGCCTGGCTACTGAGCACTGCAGCCAAGAAAAAAAACTTTCCTTCGGCAATGTTACTCCAGCTGCCTCTACTGACAAAGCTTAAAGTTATGGCAGCTGGAAAAGGAGAAGTATTTAAGGGCTCAAATCCATTTCACTGAGCAGACAAAAAGGGTAAAAGAACCAAACACCAATAAATCGATCCCTGGCATATAGACTAAGATAATCACCTTGGAAGAGTATCACAAGTAGCATATAAGACAACAAATAATAGAGCCAAATGGATCAGGACATTTAAAAAGTGGATAGAGAATAATGAGCCTGTGTGAAAGAACGATGGAAAGATCAGAGAACCAAGGAAAGAGGGGTGTTAGAAAAGCCAAGGAGATCATAGTTTTGAGATATAGGATGTGGTTAAGAGTTTAGTCGCTTTGGAGAGGTGAAGAAGGATGAAGAGTGGACAATGGCCTTTGAATTTGTAAATGTGCAGGTTATCAATGATATCAATTAGTGATGTGTCAGTAAATGATTTAAGGAAGAAGGCAGAATAAGATGGAATGACAAGTAATTGGATATTGAGGAAGCAGAGATATTCAAGGGATTTGCGGATAAGTGGAAAATACAGAAATATGAATGATAAGTAGTAGAAAGTATTTTTGTTTTATTATGGTTGTTGTCATTTATTAAATGAAAAAAAAAAGCTTTGATGTGTGTGGATGCAGAAGGACATGAAGAGATCAAAGTTGGAGTGGTGGGAATCTCAAGTAAAGTCAAAGGGAAAGCTTTGGAAAGAAAAAGGGATCCCTTTCACTCTGAGAAAATATGGAAAGGGTAGTGATAATGCATTATATTGGAGGACATGTACTATGGAAGAAACTCAGAGCTATAGTCAGAAGACCTGAGATGTGACTTTGTTTTTCTCCCTAGTGATGGACTGTTGACCTTATACAAGACACACTCTTACTCTGTCTTAATTTTCTACATGTTACATTTGTGATAAGAACTCAGTAATATCTAAGATCCTCTTGAGAGCTAACATTCCATGGCAATGTTAGGCTCTCCATATAACAGCTGGAAAATAAGAAGCAGAAAGGATAATTATTTGCCCAAGCTCATCCAGAAAGTCAGTGCTAATTTTGAGAGATGTGCACAGGACTAGAGCACAGAGATCCAGGCAAAGTGCACAAAATGTTTTGTACAAAATCAATTTTACATGAACCACCTGAATAAGCCAACTCATGAAATGTTGGAATAGTGCATCAAATATGTCTGCAATTCAGAAATGTAATGTCAGTGGAATACAGTCCAGCATGACAGCCCACTCAGTGAGTCTGATGGACATGTGGAATGCAAATCAGGTCTCAAATAAAACCATATTGTAGGATTTATACCAAGCATAAGAAAAGGGAAAGAGAAACAAAGGGAACTCATAATTATCTGAGGCAACTGTAACCAATTCATAGAAATAATAGTATCAGTAGGTTGAGAATTAGTAGTGATGCAGAGGGACTCCAGGGGATTTCCCCTCTCAGCCTCTGGGTGTGACAGACAAAGATCCTCAAATTCTTCTCAAACATTTTTGGGCAAGCAGGTCACCTATAGAGCTAGTCAAAATGTAGATTCTGATTTTGTAGCCTGGGGCTTGGGGTAAGGCTTGAGATTCTGCAGTTCTAACAAGCTCCCAGGTGATGCAGACCAACTTTGAGTGTCAAGGGTCTAAGAAATGACAGTTGGCTGAACTGAAGGGCCAGTATGAGATATATGTGAAAACAAATACAAAACAAGTTAAATAATATTGAAAAAAAACCTACTAAAGTTATAGAACAGTCTTGAGGCTGGAACGTGATTTTTTTATTCATGGCTATATTTCAGTTTTAGTTTTCAAATTCTTTACTATAGTCCCCTTTAAACAATTTAACAGCTAATGTTTGCAACAGATTTATGAACATAAGTGACCATCTCGATGAGTGCTTCTCATAATTTTCTTTGCAAACCAACTGATATCAGATAAACCTGTGATTAATTAAAAGCAGATCCTGAGGGGCTGTTACAGACTGGAGAAGACTAAGGAGAAATAATGAAATGCAGTGTGGGAACCTGCAACAGAAAAAGACACAAGTAGAAAAATCAGTGAAACTCAAAGTCTGTAAATTGGTTAATAATATTGTGCCAATGGTGATTTTCTAATGCTAAAAATTATACTGAGTTTATGCAAAAATGTTAGTACTAGAAGAATTAGGATGAGGGAAATAATGGGACTCTATACAATTTTTACTACTTTTGTATGTGTCAAATTAGTTCAAATATAAAAGTTTATTTTTTAATAAAACCAGGTTCCTCTGCTCTATTCTAGAGCTACGAAATCAGAATCTCTACTGGCGAGACCAGGCACATGCATATTCAACGCATTTCTCGGACAAACATTTTGCACACTAAGGTTGAAGAACAACCTGGAACACAGCTTCTCCTGAATGGATCTTACTCTAATCCTGCCTCCAAAGTAGAGAGGGAGAGCGGGCAGTTACAGAAAGAATGGCTACTCCAGCATCATAGTTCAGTTCTGTACACTGCAGAACATGTACACAGTTGGATCTGCATTGCAGAATGTGTATAATCCTGTCATCTTAGTGTGTTTCTCCACCTGTCACCTCCCCTTTACTGGTGCCATATTCTAAAGCAATCTTATGTGTCTTTGGACTAAAGATTTTAGCTTGTCAGAATCTATTTGATATTGTGTTAACCTACATAAAATCCTGCTTGCAATTTTATATGGAGGTGAAATATGCTTTAGGGTATGATATTGAAGCTCTAAAATATACTTCTGTTAGATTCCACATTATAGGAAGCCTGCACATTGAAAAGAAATGTTGGATTTTTCGAAGCTGGATCCAAATCAATCACAAGTCTAATGCTTAACACTGCTGGTACGTCAGTCATTTGCCAGAATGGTGTGTCATTCTTACCGTTAAATGAGCATTTTCATTTCCCAGAGGAGTAATCTGCCGTCCATCCTTATAATATGGAGCAC
Organism: Balaenoptera acutorostrata; assembly: GCF_949987535.1. NCBI lineage: Eukaryota > Metazoa > Chordata > Mammalia > Artiodactyla > Balaenopteridae > Balaenoptera > Balaenoptera acutorostrata. The sequence goes on from NC_080081.1 coordinate 34,998,809, forward strand.
TGTTCCTAGGCTATTTACATCAACATTGCTCCCTTACAATGGGTCTGTTACATTGGTTTACATAAATTGAAGGATGCTTTTAAATAAACCAGAAGAGAACAAATCAACATGCTGCTTGTGATTAATCAGAGAGATTGTATGACAATGAGAAGATGCATCAGAATATAAGAGGAATATTATAGACACCAACTTTAATAATGTAGAGTATACATTTAAACAGCCTTATTTGGAAAAGATCCATATTGACTAAATGTATCAAAAGGGTGATTTAGAGGAGTTTTTCTTGTGTATTATGATTATGTGACTAGAAGCAGGAAACAGTATTTGTAGTTTCAATCATCTAATGAGGTCTGTCCTAAAATGTAGATATCTCTGTGGAGATACGTTTATATGAATTTTTATGAGCTTTAACGGGTAGGTTGAGAAGCTAGTTTGTTTTTCTTCAAATCAAGGATATTGAGTAAATTTTGCATATATTATTTTCCTTTTTCATGCAATAAATATCTCAAAGACAAATCTGTAAATAGAAAGGAATGGATCTTCCCCATTCTTTCCAAATTCATTCATTGCTGCAGAATACAAACCCAATTCATAACAAGTGAAAAATACTCTGAGAAATGTTCTGAAATCAAATTTCTCCAAAGAAAAAGAGAAAAATGCTTTCATGGATCCAATCATTCCCATGTGCATATTAAATATGGAGATACCAAGAAATGGGTTCCTTATTATTATTTTTTTTAATTCACCAAGTATCAGTTCACTAAATGAAACAAACATGAGTAAGGGTTTGCGTGCATATATGGACACACCCAATGCAAACACACACAAGTGAGCGTCCTAGAGTGAAAGCTTTAACAAATCCTCATTATTCAGGTAGTTAAAGAGCAGGCTGAATAGCAGCCCCGACATGCTGTAAATCCTCAAGGCTGACAGAGAAGTGGTTATGACAGCTTTCACATTATCTTATTGCAGAATCGAGGTAGTAGTCACAGCTGGCTCATATGTCAAAATGTGTCAGGACTTAAATGGTAAAACAGGAGTGCAACAGCAATTGGCTTTTCAATCAATAACACAATCAATATATTTCACAGATATTTTCCCATATCTAAATTACTCTGCAAAGATGAGGGAGCCCAAGTGAGTGTTTATAAATCAATAAAACACACAGCTAAAGGACATCTGCTCCTGTTCTTTTACTTCAAGGTGCTGTTTGCCTTTTCTTTCCAACCCTCTTCTTATTTAAGAATGTACTTTTGAGGACAAACAGCCCTCCTGTGCACACAAATCAGCTTTCTGCTGCATTTTGTGCCCATGATGTTTTTTAATAATTCTGTACTTGAGCATTCAACTAAGTGGAAGGACAGCTTTTCTTAGCTTAGAATGTTCTGACTGTTAGAATTAATGAAGCAGCTTTCAAATTTCAAGTAATATATGATACATAAACTCAAATAAATAATATCAAAGTACAGCATCCAGTCTTGCAAGTTGAAATAATAACCTAGGGCATTATTTTTTCCTCACATGGAACAATATTTGTACTGAAAATTATATATTGAATTTGTACAGATATGTCACAAATGAGAAAAATGCTGTTCTCTACAAATCTATCTCCTTTGCAGGAGCGAGGAGGGGCAAAAAAAAAAGAGAAAAAAACTACAATTTAATGCAAAACTCTAATACTGACATATAATTTTATTTCCATCCTGTATATCAAAATGAGGTGAAGTATGAAGCATAGTTTAACAAAAGCTGCAGTATTTTGAGTTAAAGCTGCCATAGTCTATCACTGGCCTCTATAATACAAGGTGATATTATGTTTCATACTCTGTCAGTGCATCTTTAAAAACAGAAGGCCATATTGTGTTACAAGTGGAATGCAAATGAAATACCTCAATCCATACACTTTTCCTAAGCTTGTGTTGCTGGGGGAAACACTTTCCAAGAAGCTTACACTAAAGCACAGGCAATTGAAGGGTCATGGTAAGGACATCACTTCCATTTGAATTTGGGACATGATTAAAAAATGGGGCACCAAAATGGAAGATACTCCTCCTTATTCAAAGCTCATTTTTCTGCCAATGCTTCTTCTGTAAATTTATAGCTAAGAATATTTACTTCTTATTCCAATAACTAGAGTGATTGTTTTGCCTATCAAGTTGGCAATGCCTTATAAATATAGATAGAATTTCATTCCTATGGCCAGTGTTATCTTTTGACAACTAATTATCCTCACCCTAGTAATTGGTTAATTAGAATGTAATTTCCTTTGTCATGTCCCACCTTTTTTTTCCAGCCTCATGTCCCACTAACTCTGTCTTTATACCTTATAGCTCAGCTAAGTTACTCCATTCCCTGAAAGTGCCTTGCACTGTCAGAATTTCATGTCTTTTCAACCTGCTAAAATTTGTTCTACTTGTGAACCTATTGAATTTGTCACCTTTGCAAGTCCCATTTGAAATCCAACCATTTTGGGAAGCCTAACTCAGCCCCTAACTAGAATTAGGTGCTTTTCCTTCTAAACTTGTATACCATGTTTCTTATGATTCTATGAGATACTCAAGTGCTGCCTTCTTTTGTAATTATGTATTAATGATCCCTTCCCTAAGAATACAATATAAAACTCTCTGATGTTTGGGACTTGCCTTGGTCGTTTTTTGATTCTCTACTACTGAATAAATATTGAATCATTTCATTTATTTTTATTGAAGAAAGAATGTGTTTAAGGTATCTAAAATCATTTATAGAAAATAATAAAATGAACTTTAAGCTCCTAGAAAAAGTTCAGTCTCACTAATTTCATTCACATAACAATATTCATGAGCACATCCTTTATGACAGGCACAGGACATAGCATTGGACAAAAGAGACAGAAATCCCTTCCTTCATTTTACTTATACCTTGGCAGTAATCAAAAATTGTGAGTTAAAACTATAATGGATATCATTTTTACATAAAATTCAAAAGATTTAAAACAAATTTTAAGACCACACACAATACATTGTCACAACTCTCTCAGGAGTCTGTCCCATAAGATATTTGGCACATTTTTTTTTTTTAACATCTTTATTGGAGTATAATTGCTTTACAATGGTGTGTTAGTTTCTGCTGTATAACAAAGTGAATCAGCTACACATAAACATAAATCTCCATATCTCTTCCCTCTTGTGTCTCCCTCCCTCCCACCCTCCCTATCCCACACCTCTAGGTGGACACAAAGCACCGAGCTGATCTCCCTGTGTTATGCGGCTGCTTCCTGCTAGCTATCTATTTTATGTTTGGTATTGTATATATGTCCATGCCACTCTCTCACTTTGTCCCAGCTTACCCTTCCTCCTCCCCGTGTCCTCAAGTCCATTCTCTACATCTGTGTCTTTGAACCTATCCTGCCCCTAGGTTCTTCAGAACCATTTTTTTTGTTTGTTTTTTTAGATTCCCTCTATATGTGTTAGCATACAGTATTTGTTTTTCTCTTTCTGACTTACTTCACTCTGTATGACAGACTCTAGGTCCATCCACCTCACTACAAATAACTGAATTTCATTTCTTTTTATGGCTGAGTAATATTCCATTGTATATATGTGCCACATCTTCTTAATCCATTCATCTGTCGATGGACACTTAGGTTGTTTCCATATCCTGGCTATTGTAAATAGAGCTGCAATGAACATTGTGGTACATGACTCTTTTTGAATTATGGTTTTCTCAGGGTATATGCCCAGTAGTGGGATTGCTGGGTCGTATGATAGTTCTATTTTTAGTTTTTTAAGGAACCTCCATACTGGCTGTATCAATTTACATTCCCACCAACAGTGCAAGAGGGTTCCCTTTTCTTCACACCCTCTCCAGCATTTATTGTTTGTAGATTTTTTGATGATGGCCATTCTGACTGGTGTGAGGTGATACCTCATTGTAGTTTTGATTTGCATTTCTCTAATGATTAGTGATGTTGAGCATTCTTTCATGTGTTTGTTGGCAATCTGTATATCTTCTTTGGAGAAATGTCTATTTCAGTCTCCTGCCCCTTTTTGGTTTGGGTTGTTTGTTTTTCTGATATTGAGTTGCATGAGCTGCTTGTAAATTTTGGAGGTTAACCTTTGTCAGTTGCTTCATTTGCAAATATTTTCTCCCATTCTGAGGGTTGTCTTTTGGTCTTGTTTATGGTTTCCTTTGCTGTGCAAAAGCTTTTAAGTTTCATTAGGTCCCATTTGTTTATTTTTGGTTTTATTTCCATTTCTCTAGGAGGTGGGTCAAAAAGGATCTTGCTGTGATTTATGTAATAGAGTGTTCTGCCTATGTTTTCCTCTAAGAGTTTTATAGTGTCTGGCCTTACATTTAGGTCTTTAATCCATTTTGAGTTTATTTTTGTGTCTGCTGTTAGGGAGTGTTCTAATTTCATTCTTTTACATGTGGCTGTCCACTTTTCCCAGCACCACTTATTGAAGAGGCTGTCTTTTCTCCATTGTATATTCTTGCCTCCTTTATCAAAAATAAGGTGACCATATGTGCATGGGCTTATCTCTAGGCTTTCCATCCTGTTCCACTAATCTATATTTCTGTTTTTGAGGCACATACTTATACTAAAAATATTAGTCCTTGTTTATCTGAAATTCAAATTTAACTAGGTGTTCTGTATTTTTTCTGGGAACCTTAACCTAAATGCTATTTAATAAGTTAGTAATAAATGAATTTAATAAATTAAGCTTTATCCAGGACCAGATGGCTTCATAGGTGAATTCTATCAAACATTTAGAGAAGAGCTAACACTTATCCTTCTTAAACTATTCCAAGAAATTGCAGAGGAAAGAATGATTCTAAACTCATTCCAAAATGCCAGCATTGTCTGATACCAAAACCAGACAAAAAATATCACACACAAAAATGAAATTACAAGCCAATGTCACTGATGAACATATATGCAAAAATCCTAAACAAAATATTTCCAAACCAAATTGAACAACACATTAAAAGGATCAGGCTTCCCTGGTGGCACAGTGGTTGAGAATCTGCCTGCCAATGCAGGGGACACGGGTTCGAGCCCTGGTCTGGGAGGATCCCACATGCCGCGGAGCAGCTTGGCCCGTGAGCCACAATTACTGAGCCTGCGTGTCTGGAGCCTGTGCTCCGCAACAAGAGAGGCCGCGATAGTGAGGAGGCCCGCACACCGTGATGAAGAGTGGCCCCCGCTTGCCACAACTGGGGAAAGCCCTCACACAGAAATGAAGACCCAACACAGCCATAAATAAATAAATAAATAAATAAATAAATAAATAAATAAATAAATAAAAAAAAGGATCATACACCATGAGCAAATGGGATGAAACTCAGACATGCAAGCATGGTTCAATGTCCACAAATCAATCAATGTGATAAACTACAGTAACAAATTGAAGAGTAAAAATTATATGATCATCTCACTAGATGCAGAAAAAGCTTTTGATAAAATTCAACATCCATTTATGATAAATGGATTCTGGATAAATTCTCCAGAAAACGGGCATAGGGGGAACCTACCTCAACATAATAAATGCCATATATGACAAGCCCACAGCTAACGTAATTATCAAGGGTGAAAAGCTGAAAGCACCTCCTCTAAGAACAGGAACAAGACAAGCATGCCCACTTTTGTCACTTTTATTCAACATAGTATTGGAAGTCCTAGCCACAGCAATCAGACAATAAAAAGAAATAAAAGGAATCCAAATGGGAAAGGCAGAAGTAAAACTGTCACTGTTTGCAGATTACATGATACTATACATAGAAAATCCTAAAGACAGCAACAGAAAACTTAGAGCTCATCAATGAATTTGGTAAAGTATCAGGATACAAAATTAATATACATAAATCTGTTGTATTTCCATAACTAACAACAAAATATCAGAGAGAAAAATTAAGGAAACAATCCCATTTACCATTGCATCAAAAAGAGTAAAATACATAGGAATAAATCTAACTAAGGAGGGGAAAGACCTCTACTCAGAAAACTATTATAAGTCACTGATGAAAGAAACTGAAGAAGACACAAACAGATGGAAAGATACAGTGTGTTCATGGATTGGAAGAACTAATATTGTTAAAATGACTATACAACCCAAGGCAATCTTCAGATTCAATGCAATTCCAGTGAAAATACCAATGACATTTTTCACAAAACTAGAACAAAAAAGTTTTTAAATTTGTAAGGAACCACAAAAAACCCCCGAATAGCCAAAACAGTATTGAGAAAGAAGAACAGAACTGGAGGTATCAGGCTCCCTGACTTCAGACTATATTATAAATCTACAATAGTCAAAACAGTATGGAACTGGCACAAAAACAGACATATAGATCAATGGAACAGGATAGAAAACCCAGAAATAAACCCATGCACTTATGGTAAACAACCCAATTAAAAAATGGACTAAAGACCTGAGTAGCAATTTTTCCAAAGAAGACATACAGGTGATCAACAGACACCTGAAAAGATGTTCAGCATGGCTAATCATGAAATAAATTCAAGTCAAAACCACAATGAGATATCACCTCACGCCTGTCAGAGTGGCTATCATCCAAAAGACCACAAATAACAAATGTTGGCAAGGATGTGGAGAAAAAGGAACCCTTGTACACAGTTGATGGGAATGTAGATTGGTGCAGGCACTATGGAAAACAGTATGGAGTTTCCTTAAAGAACTAAAACTTGAACTACCATATGATCCAGCAATTCCACTCCTGGGAATATATCTGAAGAAAACAAAATACTAATTAGAAAAAATAAATGCCCCCCATGTTCATAGCAGCATTATTTACAATAGCCAAGGTATGGAAGCAATCTAAGTGTCCATCAACAGATGAATGAATAAAGAAGATGAATGAATAAAGAATGAATAAAGAAGAATGTGTGATATATATATACACACACACACACACACAATGTGTGCGTGTATGTATATATATACCATTGTGTATATATATACCACACACAATGATGTGGTATATATATATGTATACACACAACAGAATACTACTCACTCATAAAAAGAATGAAATTTTGCCACTTGTGACAGTCTGGATAGACCTAGAGTGTATTATGCTAATTGAAATAAGCCAGACAGAAAAAGACAAATAGTGTATGTTATCATTCATTTGTGGAATCTAAAAACCAAAATGAATGAATATAACAAAACAGAAACACAGGTACAGAGAACGAACTAGTGGTTACCAGTGGAAAGAGAGAAGGAGGGAGGGACAAGATAGGGATAGAAGATTAAGAGTTACAAACTATTATGTATAAAATGAATATTACAAGGACATTATTATACAGCACAGGAAATATAGCCAATATTTTATAACTTCAAGTGGAGTATAATCTATAAAATTTTGAATCACTATGTTGTACACCTAAAACTAACATATTATAAATCAACTGTACCTCAATAAAACATTTTACAATAAGAAAATTAAGCTTTATCCATATACTATTTTTTTTTTTTTAATATTTTATTTATTTATTTATTTATTTATGGCTGTGTTGGGCCTTCGTTTCTCTGCGAGGGCTTTCTCCAGTTGTGGCAAGTGGAGACCACTCTTCATCGCGGTGCGCGGGCCTCTCACTTTCGCGGCCTCTCTTGTTGCGGAGCACAGGCTCCAGACGCGCAGGCTCAGTAATTGTGGCTCACGGGCTCAGTCGCTCCGCGGCATGTGGGATCTTCCCAGACCAGGGCTCGAACCCGTGTCCCCTGCATTGGCAGGCAGATTCTCAACCACTGCGCCACCAGGGAAGCCCTATCCATATACTATTAAGGCAGATGTTAAAAAGCTGTTTCAATGACAGAGAAAATAAAATAAAGTGAAAATAAAAATTTTAATAACATGTAGAGCATAATATTAGTTTTATTATATATATATACATATATGTATATATATGTATGTGTATGTGTGTATGTGTATATATATATATTTGGCATATATATGTAAATATGTGAAAACACCTAAGAACTTTTTTGAAAATATAGGGTTATACATGGAACCCAATAGTACATGCCCTCTATCCTTTGGGAGTAATTTAGTTACAACATAGTCAGATCATGTTGGGGCTGTCCCAGTCCAGGTGCAAATTGACTCCTCCACTAATTTTTTCCTTCCTTTGTCTGGCCTTAGAAAATCTGGCTAATTTTCCCTTCCTGAGAGCCATCCTCATCACACTGAATTTTTCTTCCTGGAGGACTGGCTACATAACTTTCTCACCTACTCCGTCTTCACTGCCCTAAAATCATATATACCTTTTCTATTTTAAACCTCTTAGCTTTTATTCCAATAGTAAAAGAAATAACATACATATTTTAAAAAGGAAGGGATACAAGGCTCAAGAGATATTATAAATTGTTTATAGTCATTTTTTAGCCACTATTGGCTGTATTAAAATGGAACTCCTTAGCTTTTATTCCTGATGGTCAGCCTTAACTGGTCTTCCACTTTGAGACCATATTTAAGGACAATATTTATTCTCTTTACCTTTCTATGTAAAGGCTTATCAAATCAGGCTAAAGGAATATTCTTTTTTCCACAAGAGCAGTGTTTATCTTTATGGAGATCTAGGATGGGTTAACTTAGGGCTTGGTGTAGCACACAAACATTAAAAGAAAATTCTGAATATTATTATTGTTATTTTTTGAATCTTTCATTATAGGCAGGAAATGTGTTGTTGAATATTTGTTTCCGAAATAAAATTTGCAATAAACAATTTATATACAAATTTATATACTTTAAATAAAATTGAAAATTACTTCTTCCAGATAAGTCAGTGACCTTATATTGTGCTCAGGTTTGACTAATCACTAGCAGCAACAACAACAGCAGCAAAAACTAATCTTAATTGAGTACTAGGTCCCAGACACTTTCTATATTCAGTCTGAAATCAAATATAACCTCAGTTTAGATGATTATCTCTATGGATGGAATCTATTTATATACTTTTGCATTCTATTAAATATATATTTGCAAAAATGGAGACAGCAAACAGCATTTAGAATTTGTGTTCAGGAATGAAGGCTTTGAAAATGCTATGATGTCTTCAGCCAAAATATAAGACGGAAACATAATGAGGCAAAATGTAAGCTTAACAGTAGGTAGTAGTCCTTGCTTGCCTGCAGGAGAAGAAATAACGGGAGAAAATTTCTCCTTAAGGCACTTGGAATTGCATGCAGAGATAATGCTTATAAAATTGTCTATAAACTTTACTTTCCATGAAACTCCTCCCAAATGTTCAAATGATTAGCCTCCAAATTCCACCCTACCCCTCATTGTTTGCTTACTTGTTGTGGTAACAAATACCTTTAAAGCTGATGAGGTAAATCTGAGGATGGATATTAAATTAGTCCAGGATGAAGGTGCACGCCTTCCGGTCAGCTGTAGAGCAATTTAGGCGTGGACAAGCTTTGAATTAATCTTGAAGAAAGCAGGCAGAGTAGTTAAGTCTTGGACTGCTCTTGAAGACATCGACAAATGAGGAGATCTAAAACAAGTTTTTAAAACATACTGAGGACTCAATTTGGTATCTCATTATCAGAAAACTCAATACAAAGTGAAACAGTTCAGAAGGCTCAAAAATATTAATTGATAATGAAAAAGAAGAAAGGTGATTGACGAAGGGTAGATTCAATTTGATTCAAAGGCAAAGAAAACATGAAAGTTATAAGTAGCAACAAAGGAGAATTGTTTTGTTGACAGTCATGCAAATAAGCATTGACCCATATGCTTAGTGCCTAAAATAAATTTAGTGTACTTTGTTCACATTTCCTGTCAGCTTGGGTTTTATAACAAGTTACATTTTGTTGGAACTCAGAATACTTGTTGCAGGAAGGAGCTTGTCTTCTTTTAACCTGCTGATTACTGGAACACTAAAAGAGTATGGTTGAATGGAAGGCTGAAGCAATGGCATTTGTAATTTAATTTGGGTCAATGAACATTTGAGAAACCAAATATAACTTTCATGGTCTAATAATTCTTGAAAACTCTTTGAAAAGCTGGTTTAACATTCTTCTTGTATACACTTGGAAACATAAATCTTTAAAAAAAATTTTAATTATGTAATTTGTCAAATATATATAAAGGTACTGAGGCACTTATTTACCCACCATATAGATTAATAGTTTGCCATCTTTTTCAGAATTTAGGTTTTTAAGAAGTAAATATTAGAGATGCCTTTGAAGTGATCTTTTCTATTTTATTTGCATCATCCATGCCTAAAAGAAAACAAATATCCTGAATTAGATGTGCATTATTCCCCTGAATATGTTAAATTATTACTGTAAAATTACATATTCTTATATAAAACATATCAATTTTTTACATTTTTATTTTTATAATTATATCAAACTATATCACTTGTAACTTGATTTTATCACCCCAAAAATGTACTAGAGATTCGTCACATTGATTTTTGTAGAACTGGTATGTTACATTTGCTGCTTAATGTTCCAAAGATTATACAATTTATCCATCCATTCTATCGAGTGACATTTAAAGTTGTTTAATTAACTTGCTAAAAAATGCCACAATCAATTCTTTTGCACAAGTCTCTTTGTACATGTGTGAGTGTTCTCTGGAATATATAACTAACAATGAAATTGCTAAATTTATGTGCATTTTCAATTTTACTAGATATTACTAAAATATCTTGTTATGAAATCTTACATATGCTGCTGGCAAAAACAGTTTTTCTGAATGTTCTAAAAAGTTATTTCTCTTTATTTTTAAACTTGTTCTATGTACTTGCACTTCTTTACTCTATCAGTAAGTTATATTTGTACACTGTTTCTTTTTTTTTTTTTTTGTACACTGTTTCTTATAGGAGTGTTACGTAACATTTTTTTCTATAAATGAAGTACCAATTGTTCCACTACAATTTATTGAATAGTACATCATTTCCTTACAGAGTAGGAATCCCACTTTGGCATATAACAACCATACATAATATGTATATATAAAACATATATGTACATATAAAATACGTATATGCATATATATGTGTGTCCCTGTATATACATGCATATGAATATTTAAATTTTTCTACCATTTTATTTGTTTTTCCTGTATCAATATCTTTAAACTATTGTAGTTTTATAATTTGTCTGGACAGCTAGAAGACGGAATCCGAATTGTACTACTACTTTCTTTCCTACTTCTCCTTTTCCCCCTTCTCTTTCACATTTCTTGTACTCTTCCTTCTTTCTTTTCTTTTTATGTTATTTTTTTAAATTTATTCATTTAATTTACTTATTTTTGTCTGCATTGTGTCTTCGTTGCTACGGGCGGGCTTCTCATTGTGGTAGTGCACAGGCTCAGCTGCTCCACTGCATGTGGGATCTTCCCGGACCAGGGCTCGAACCCGTGTCCGCTGCATTGGCAGGCGGATTCTTAACCACTGTGCCACCAGGGAAGTCCCCTTCTTTCTTTTCTTTATTTCCCCCACCTTTCTTTTTCTCCCCTCCTCTCCTTTTCTTCACCTCTCTTCCTCCCATTCCTTCTCTGCTACCTCTTCCTTTTCTCTCCTCTCTCAAAATTATCATGCCCATTCTTCATCATATGAATTTTGGAATCAACTTAAACTTATCAGATCTTTTTGGGATTTTGTTGACAGGTCGGGAAGGACTTAACTCTTTAAGTAAATCTTTCTATTTAATCTTTCTATATAAAATGTCTCTGGGGCTTCCCTGGTGGCGCAGGGTTGAGAATCTGCCTGCCAATGCAGGGGACACGGGTTGGAGCCCTGGTCTGGGAAAATCCCACATGCCGCGGAGCAACTGGGCCCGTGAGCCACAATTACTGAGCCTGCGCATCTGGAGCCTGTGCTCCGCAACAATAGAGGCCGCGATAGTGAGAGGCCCGCGCACCGCGATGAGGAGTGGCCCCCGCTCACGGCAACTAGAGAAAGCCCTCGCACAGAAATGAAGACCCAACACAGCCAAATAAATAAATAAATAAATAAAAACAACAACAACAACAACAACAAAAATGTCTCTGCCCTTATATAAGTGTATTTTCACGTTTTTAAAAAGTCATGGGGGCTTCCCTGGTGGCGCAGTGGTTGAGAATCTGCCTGCTAATGCAGGGGACACGGGTTCGAGCCCTGGTCTGGGAAGATCCCACATGCCACGGAGCGGCTGGGCCCGTGAGCCACAATTGCTGAGCCTGCGCGTCTGGAGCCTGTGCCCCGCGACGGGAGGGGCCGCGATGGAGAGAGGCCCGCGCACCGCGATGAAGGGCGGTCCCCGCACCGCGATGAAGAGTGGCCCCCGCTTGCCGCAACTGGAGAAAGCCCTCGCACGAACCGAAGACCCAACACAGCCAAAAATAAATAAATAAATAAATAAATAAATAAGAAAATCCTTTAAAAAAAAAAAAAAAAAAGTCATACATTTTTTATTTTGTAGTCTTGCATATCTATTATTGGATTTATCCCAAAATACAAGTGTTTTATTATTATTAATATTATTAATATTAATATTTTGATTATTGAAATTCAGATACTCTTTATTACATACTCCAATTGTTTCTGTAGAACTATAGGAATGTTATTATTTTTATATATTGAGCTTTTCTAGAAAAATTTTGAATTTTTACTAGTTCTAGTTGATTAAATGTCCTTTGCATGGTTTCTCTGGATATGTCTAATAAATAATGAAAATTTGTTACCTCCTTTATAGTTCTTAAATGTCATATTTTTCTTGATTTATTGTATTGCCTAGATCTTCAAATACAATGTTGACTAAAAAATGGTGATAGTAGACATCCTTCCTGATTTTAAAGATAATAAGCATAAACTTTCACAATTAAAAATGCTATTTGCTGTACAGTTTGGTAGGTACCATTTTCCTTTTGGAGAATACTGCATTGATTAGTGGTTTTATGTCTGTGTAATTGCATATGGGTTTTACTTTTTTGGTATTTATTGAGATAATAATGATTTTTTAAATCATCAATTTGATAAAAATTGATAAAACTACATTTACTAAATATAATATTTTTAAAGACAAACAATTTTTGCTTTTGTCAATTAAAAATTATGTTGTTAGGTTCATTGAATTAGTATTTATTTACTTATTTATATCTATATTTTGAGTTCTTAATTTTCATGCTTTCCTTCTTAATTGTGGTAATAATGTCATACTAATCTCAACATTACTTGCAGAGTATGCTTTCTTCTTATTCTAGTCTTTGTAAATTTATTTATGCAATAGGGGTTGCATATGCATTGAAACAATCACATCAAAATGGTAACAATTTCCAGTAGTGGAAAGGTACATAAAGGTCAGAGACCTTCAGAATAACCTTGTAATTACTTATTTGCTAAATCCAACACCTGACTAGTAAGAACTATTAGGTAGTAAGTAATCCTTCAAAAAAATATAGTATTGGATCATCTAACAGCTTATAACTGTATATGTTTTATTATTTTCTAAATGCCATAGGCATATGAAGAAAAATTCTACAAATCATTATTTATAATAAGCAAGTATCCTAGAAAGCTACATCAAATGTTTCGGTTCAGTCTGAAAGTGTTTACTTTTTTCTGTGTGAACAGTAGACTATTTTACCATTTAGATAGCAAATAACTAAGTTTTATGCCTGTGAATAAGAGACTAAATGAAAGTATTCTTTTCCTCTAAGCAGTTTGTGACTATTTCAAAATTCTAAACAAGTCCAAACATCATTTGTCACCAATAGAAGTTAAAAATATAATATTAGGGAGGCTAGAAAATTCTACAATAGTCGTAAGCAATGCTTTCTTTTTTTTTAAGCCATTCCTCTTAGACAATACTGGAAACTGGAGGAGTAAGTTAAAGGGTCAGGTAGCAGATTTGTGCTAATGTAGACATCTCAATTGTTTCAATCAAACCATGATTTAGTACTTATGAAAATATTTAAATACAGAAAGAGATGAAAATTGCTTCAAAAGAAATATATATATATACATATATGTATATACATATATTTGATACATATAAGATACATATGTATGATATATGTGTATATCATCTTCATAAAATATCTATGAAAGGAAACATTCCCAAAATTTAATCCAGAGTTGAACAATGAAACTTAAAATATTAAATCTTCATTAAATCATTGCTGGTGATATTGTCAGAAGTAAACATTTCTATGGTCTAAAATATATTTTAAAATGTGTATATTTTTAAATTTATGGAGCTATAGTTTGAAAAATTATGTTTGATATGGTGGCCTCAAGACCCTATAAGATGCTTAAAAATATGTATTTACGTTCTCTGCTTACTTGGGAATGAAATTGACCCAATACACTTTACAGTGATTTTTAATACAGTAAAATGAAAACATAAATAATGCTTGGGTTAATTAGAAAATTTTGTGAATTAGAGTACCCATTTTAGTGAAAGATGAACTTATTTTTGCTATATGGTATATATGTCTCAGAAAATTTTGTCCTAATGATTAAGACTCTTATTATTACTCAGGAAGCTGGATACCTGAGAGATGATTGGGATAATTAGTGAAAGGTTGAGCTAGGAGATGATTAATTTGTTTAATAAGACTTTTGTCCTTTTTTTCTAAGTTTTTGCAAGTATATTGATTACCTTTTATACTTTCAAGACAGTTCATGACCTAAAATTTTTCAGACTATGTGAGTTCTAATATTGACTCTATCATTGATTTGATTTGTCATTGATCTTCCAAGGATAAATCATTAACCCTATCTAGTAAAACAAAAAAATGCTCAGTCTTTCACATGCTGAGTGAATGCACTAGTTTTAAAAGGAATTCCCTGGGTGATACCCAATACAAACAGTTGCCCTTTTGCTCATCCAGTGTTTGGCTGATTGTTTCCTCATAAAAAGAGACAGTGGGGACTCTATATCGTTGCCCCTTTTGTCATCAGCTTTCCTCTTAGAGCAAAAGAGGACATTTTGGCTTTAGACTCTCTGATTATTTAATGGAAATCAAAAATATAATCTCTCATTTAGATTATTTTTAAAGTACAGGCAAACGCATGGCCTTAGTAGGGTTTAGTGAAATATATGTAACTGGTTTTTTTGTTTGTTTTGTTTGTTTTAATGAGACTTTAATTAGTTAGGCTGGATTCATAACTTCTCAATTTGTTTCAAAGATGTCCAATACAATCTCAAGGAAACATCCCAAGAGGAACCATTTCATTCACATTAATATAGGTTTTCCCACTCCCCAAACTATTTCTCTTTTTAAACTTAAGGCAGGATAAAGGTTATAGATTGCAAAATAATTAAAATATATATTAATCAATAATTACTATTACTCATTTGCTTTTTATAATTTGAGGTGATACATTTAATTTAGAAAATGCTGAACACAACTATATATAATAGAGTCACTTGCTGAAGTGTAAAGCATATAATTAATATGGTAACAGTAAAAGCAATTTGCTGTTTTCTTTTTCTCTAACTCACTTTCAACAATATAGGCTGTTCTGGGATTCACAGGGTTAGTTATCCTTGTGATAAAAAGGGTGCTAAAATTTTGACTTTGACCATGAAATTTGTTCCACTCTTCTAAAGAAACATCATGAACCTGTAAAGGGATTTTAACAACATGTCTTTCAAAGTCAAACAATGCAATTCTTATACAGAGGGGGATGCATTGACTGGTAATGAGGTGTGAGAAGTTTCAAATAGCTTGGTGTGGGATCAAGGTTAATATAATTATGGACCACAAACCCCAAGAAATCATTCACTCTCTTACATCTGAACTACCAGCCTGCAATAAAGGGTGGTCTTTCAGTCTTCAGTGCACTGATTTAAAATGATCTATTGATCTGGACCAAAGAAAGACGAATATACTAAGGGACCGAGGCCGCCTCCAAGTGATAATGAGCAGACCGGGAGGAATGTAGCTGTGGGATCGGGAATCTTCTTTCCACAAAAGACTATGGCAAAAGCTGGGACTTTAAAGAACAATGATGAAGATTCGGAGAGGAATGTCATTCTTGTGGTCCCTGAGAAAATGCATTAAAAGAATGTCAGGAACTACAGAGGAGAATCATACAAGTGAATAAAAGATGAGTTCTTTGCAGTTGCGGACTGAAGCAGGCGCCAAAGAGAATCACACAACTTTGGGAATTGTGGAAGCTTTACTTGTTTCTAAAGGTTTGTTTGTTTTTTTTTTTAATACCCAGGGCAAATGAAAATGTGGCAAGAAAAAAGGCCCATCAAATCTTTCAATCATGGACATTTTCATGTGTGTTTGGATCAAAAGCAATAATATTGAGATAAGTGTTTCTCTGGTCTATATGTACCTTCTCATTTTTGATTACTCATGGACACAGATATGAACTCTCATGCTTTGTAGATAATTTCTTTTCAATAATTATGTATTAGAAAATAGTGCCTACAATTTTTTTTTTTTTTGCATTATAAACAAGTTACCTTTAAAAAGTAGATGTCTAAGTTTCAGAAAGCCTTTGTGTTTGAGGCAGAAAATGCATTTGATAGTATAATTTTAAATGATTCTCTTTGCTTTATAGATTCTGCTATTTCAGTTACACGTACGTTTGGGTCTAATTCATTTTGTCTCTATCACTCTCTTCTGTGAGAATATCCTTAAGTTACAGAGGACAAATTATTTTAACACATTCTCTTCCCTCCAGCATACTTAAAAACATAAAACACACAATAATATTTGTTCTACTTAAACATCTGTGTAGATATTATGTAAACATTTAGGTCAGGATTAATTACATTTATGAGGATAGTTAGACACTTTTTTCCTCACTCCTACTATTAACCCCTTCTGGGATTTTGCAAGGATGGGAACTGAGTTGTGTGTGACTCAGGTCCTGTTCCTGAGAAAACTCCCAACAAATATGCTCTCAGCTTGACCGTCAAGGCTGTAATTGGAAATGGGGAAAGAAATAATCGCAATTTTGAAAGAGCATGTATAATATGGTAGGAAGTACATGGCCCTAGACTCAGGAAACTTGAGTGTAAATCTTGGCTTTGTCAAATAATTAGCTAAGCTTTCTGACTTCTCTAAATCTCTTCCATGCCAAAGGGGCATAATACGATCAACCTGAAGGTATTTTTGCGGTCTTTTATTGTCTATATATTAAGTTTTATATTTATTAAATAAATATGTATATATGTCTATATCATATCATATATATTACCATAGATAAATTATGTATATATACACATATATGTATATATTCATCTATACACCCCTACACACAAAGACATGTAGCAAAAGCAACAATCGAACATTCCACACATCCCTATCTCTAGTTCCCTGAGTAAATCACTTTTAACATTTCCTCTTGTTTTTTCAGCTATGCTCCATATTTCCAGGGGATTAGTCTCCAAAATTTACAAACAACTCATGTGGCTCAATATCAAGAAAACAAACAACCCAATCACAAAATGGGCAGAAGACCTAAATAGACATTTCTCCAAAGAAGACATACAAATGGCCAAGAAGCACATGCAAAGATGCTCATCATCACTAATTATTAGAGAAATGCAAATCAAAACTACAATGAGATATCACCTCACACCAGTCAGAATGGCCATCATCAAAAAATCTACAAACATGGGAATTCCCTGGTGGTCCAGTTGTTAGGACGTTGCTTTCATTGCTGGTGGGCCCTGGTTCAATCCCTGGTTGGGGAACTAAGATGCCGCAAGCTACACAGTGTGGCCAAAAA
Source organism: Balaenoptera acutorostrata (assembly GCF_949987535.1). NCBI lineage: Eukaryota > Metazoa > Chordata > Mammalia > Artiodactyla > Balaenopteridae > Balaenoptera > Balaenoptera acutorostrata. The sequence continues at coordinate 35,016,495 of NC_080081.1, forward strand.
AAGAAAAAACAAATCTACAAACAATAAATACTGGAGAAGGTGTGGAGAAAAGGGAACCCTCTTATACTGTTGGTGGGAATGTAAATTGGTATAGCCACTATGGAGAACAGTATGGAGGTTCCTTAAAAAAACTAAAAATAGAGCTACCATATGATCCAGCAATCCCTGGGTATATATCCAGAGAAAAACATGGTTCGAAAGGATATATGTGCCCCAATGTTCATTGCAGCGCTGTTTACAATAACCAAGACATGTAAGCAACCTAAATGCCCATTGACAGATGAATGGATAAAGAAGATGTGGTGCATATATACAACAGAATATTACTCAGACATTTAAAAAATGAAATAATTCCATTTGCAACAACATGGATGGACCTGGAGATTATCATAATAAGTGAAGTAAGTCAGATAGAGAAAGACAAATATCAGATGATATTGTTTATATGCAGAATCTAAAAAAAAAAGATACAAATGAACTTATTTACACAACAGAAACAGACTCACAGACTTAGAGAATAAACTTATGGTTACCATGGAGGAAGGATGGGGGGCAGGGATAGATTGGGAGTTTGGGATTGACATGTACCCACTACTCTATTTAAAATAGATAACCAACAAGGACCTACTGTGTAGTACAGGGAACACTATTCAATATTCTGTAATAACCTAAATGGGAAAAGAATTTGAAAAAGAATAAATAGATACATGTATATACATAACTGAATCACTTTGCTGTATGCTTGAATCTAACACAACATTGTTAACAACTATGCTCCAATATAAAATAAAAATTAAAAAAAAATTAAAAATTTAAAAATTAAAAAGTAAATTAATTAACTTCCCTACACCAACTTTTTGTTTTATGGAATAAACAAGTGCTTCGTTTTATAATTTGATGGTATTCTAAGACGTTAATAATTCATCCCTATGATCTCGGGTGGTCTCGGCCTGCAGAGCGTCTTGAAGCAGGATTTCGGTTCCCGGCCAGAGATTGAGGTCAGGTCGAGGTGATGAAAGCACTGAATCCTAGCCACTAGACCAGTGGGCAGTGACAAGGCCCTGGCCCTATGGCTTTGCAGAAAAATAATTCCCACAAAGACAGAAAGTAGTGAAACAAGTAAAGTATTTATTAGGAGAAGAAAAGAGTACAGTAAGTGTGGATAGATACACAGGCAGGCTCAGAGAGAGAGTCACACCCTCGTGGCAGTTTGAATCACTTTTATGGGACATTTTTTCCAGGTTTCCTTTGGCCCATCATTTTGATTTGCCTGGTTCAAAGTCCGTATTTGGTATATCTCAGGATCTTCCCATGTGTGCATGTGCATCTCTTAGCCAAGATGTATTCTGCTGAAGAGGCCTATGGGTAGACTTAGCAGCACTTAGCCTCACTCCACTTTTGACCTCCAAGGAGCCTTTCTGTGCATGTGTAGTCAGGGAGGTCTCCTGACTTTGAGAATGAGAAATATGTGGTCTCTTATCTTCTATCTGGGCAGGGCCCACCCTTCTCTCTCAATTGTCCTGTTATTCTCATCTTATCTCGGAGTATTGGTCCAGAGGGAACCAACCATTTGCCCCAGGGGCCCATGTATTTCCTGCCTCACCTATGTGGTACAAAAGAACTGTAAAATCCCTATTAATATAGTAAAATACATAAGATGTTTGTCATTTCCTTGTGTGTCTGTGTGTCTGTATATGATGTTTTTCTTTGCATTTGATGCTCTGCAAGGATGTTGACAAGAGCTTGTCTATCTGGCATCTCTTTCACTAGGAAATCCCTTTCCTTCTCTCTTGATTGTATCTTTTGTTTCTTTTTCTTTGTTTACCTTGTATTTTGAAGAAACACATCTTCAAGAAGCTTCTTAAGAAAGTTTATTGGAATTTTAAAATCTTGTTTTGAGATCTTGCTTCTTTTAAAATATTTTTAATATCATATTTAAATATAATTTTTCTATCATTTCAAAGGACTTTTTAATTGTTTTTTTTTTTAGCTGCCAGTGTTGCCATTAATGAGTTTAACACAATTTGATTACTGAGAATTTATAATTTTTTTGTTTTTGATTTTAACCCTCCAAATCCATTCCTCAATCACAGAAGCTTTTTAATTCTTCATTTTTCAGTTGCCATTGCTCCCATATTTCTCAAAGCTCTACCTTAATATGGATTTTTTCCATTAGTTTGTCTAGCTACTCAATGGTCCTTTCAATTTAGAAAGCTGTGCTTTAGAAAAAACTTTTTTTATTGTTTCTTTGACAATTTTCTTCCATCTGGTTTTCCAACTGTTTCAGGTATTCCTTTCGGTTGGGTCTTGGATGATACATTTTTACCATTCTTATCATTTTAAGGAAAGTCACAAATTTTCCTTTAAAACTTCTATTGACTTTTTCAAAGTATTACTGTGATCATATTCTCTAATTACAAGAGTCCCTCCTTGGACACACAGTATCTTATGTTTTTTTCCTTTTATAGTATCCTCTTCTTGTTTATACTTAAAACATCTATCTTTTTCAAGACTTTATAGTCACTAAAGATTTTTTTTTCTTCCTGAATTATATTTTTTTCTTACTTCTTTTTTTGTTTATTTTTGTTTTCATCTTTTATGTTAGAGATTTTCTTCAAACGCCTGGTGAGTTTTGCTGACAATTTGTAATGAAGAATACAGAACTAAACAGATGATTGCTAGATCATGCATGCTTGGGACTTTCTGAATAATGGGCTTCTTCACAGGAGAAAAAGGTGGAACAATTCACTGGGAAATTCCTCATGATATATCTGTCAGTCTTTTCTCCTGGAATCTGGCAACTTCCCCAAATGGAATCCTTAGACTCCTGCCTGCATGATACAATATGTCCAGCTTTCATCATCCACCTTTCTGGGGATTGAATACGAAAAAAGAAGTAGGGATCTCACTATTTGATGTGTACAATTTCTCTCAGTGCCTTTCTGTTCAATATCATACCTTACTGTTGTATTCAACTGTGGCTGGTTTCCCTATATCCTGAGCTTCTCTGGTTTAATTTCCCCAAGATTAATTTTTCCAGGTAGTCATCTTGCTATGCTAGGTAAGGGAGGACACCTGGTGGAGGCTTGTTTACAGATATGTCACCTACTCTTCTGTGTTTGACTCAATCCCTAATCTCTTCGTTCACAGATACCTGCTGTCTGTGACACCTGGACCTTTCACGATAGTGCAGTGTAAACAATAACGCGCTTTGTTGCATATGTGCCAGCTTTCTTATCTTTGTTGGATTCAGTTGCCATCCATCCATCCATTCTTCTATACTCAATTTTCCAGAATGTTGAAATATCTTGACTTTTTGTGTCTCCTCTTCCATTCTTTTGTATGTTTGTGCAGTAATACTTTTTTGTTGATTATTTCACTGCCATTTTAGTGAGATTTTATGTGGGAATTAAGATAATTGTTTATTCAATTTACAATAATTAACCTCAAGAATGCCAGCATTTTTATACTTTATTTTTTTCTTTAAAAATAGGACAATTTGTTTAAAAATTATTTGAGAATATTGGTTGTCAAAATAAATTAATAAAGAGTAGAACTTTTCCAGTTGAAATGGAAACAAGGGAGATAAAACCTAATTGGATTTCATGTTTCTTATCAGCCCTCAAGAAAGTGTCAGCAAATGGAGTCCATATAAATATGATCATACAACATTGGTTAGGGTTCAGTACCAGACTATAGAAACCACTTTATCTAATTCAAGCATACATTTATTGCCAGGAATTATTCTGATAGGCTAGAAAAATGGACTCAACATACAGCTCTGATTTCTTGTAATCTCCCTACTTCTGCTGTGATTGGGAAAGCACTTACCTCTGTTTAGAAAACTACCAGATTAGGAAACCTCTGCAATAACCTGCACCAGCAAAATAGTCATTTCCCCCAAATTCTCTCTTCCTTCTTAACTGTGATTCAACTTGATGTTTGGAGCAAATTCATTTCTTTGGTGGAACTTCAGTCACATCTGGAATCCAATGGCAGGAAATTCTGAGAAGTACTTTTCAATCTCTTTGGTATCTTCTGGAAAAAGGGAAGGGTGGGTGTTAATTTATTATTTAGCCATCCATCTCTCTATCTAACTACAGGTGCAGCAGCTTGCTTTGTTCATACAACAATATAACTTGTACATTTTAGCTCTGCTTAAAAAAAAATACAAATAATTCCAAGTGATTGAATTAATTCTTCATCCATGCTCATCTCTACCCAGGCTTAAGAGTGGAGAAGTCAGATGCTTGGATTGATTCATGGTTTGGGTTTTGTACGGAGAGTGTAAAAGTAGAACATGAATGCAGACAATTGAAATGAATAGTTGAGAGACTACAGTCTTTGAAAAGAAAGAACATCCAGAAAACACTAGTACTATCTGTATAGTACTTATGGTATTAATCAATTTATTAGATAAAATCCTTACCTGCAATGAGTAAAACCCATTTTAGCTAGTGTAAGAAGGAAATAATATAATAAAGTTTATTAGAAAATTCACAGAACTCTTTCAGAGCCAGAAAATCAGACTCGAAGGCTACTCTATCACAAAGACCTAAATTGCACTGAAGAGTGGCTTTGGCTGAAACAATATTATGTGGATTTAGTCACAGACCCTGCAGATAGCATTGCTGATGCTGGGCGATTTGTATTACTCTTTAAGACTCGTCATTTTACTACAGAAAACTGGCTTCCTCAGCCAACATACTTAATAGAATGAATTCCAGGCAGCTCCAGTTTCTTCATGGTGCTTCTGGATTAAGAGTATGATGCCTGTGTTTTAGTTTCAAAAGAGTGTGCTTGAATTTGACAAAACATGGAACAATGAGTTAGGAAAAATCCAAATGTCTTCTACAACAGGACTGAAGAGAAGTTATAGGAAATCGAGAGAACTAGTAAAATAGAATGTTGACAACACTGGTTGTGTTATTGGGATTTAATATTTAGTTGATACAGCCATTGCAGAAAATGCAAGTATTTTGAATATAGTAGTCACTAAATAAAAGTCTGCAAAATAATTAAAGGATGGTAATACCTATTAAATATAATAAATATGTATAATAAAAAATAACCTAAAAATGTGCATGAATAAAAAGCAACTATTCCTACATTTAAACTAAGATTTAGAAGAGTTTTGTATATATTAGCAACACATAACAATTTCAGTAGCAATGGAAAATAAATGGCAAAACGAACTTATTAATAGCTTATTATTGGAATTTTAGTAACTCCAGCAAAATGATAAAGTATTTTTAAAAATACTTTGGATCAGCTCCAAATTTTCCAAATGTTTGATTTCCTTTGCATGCTAGAGAATTTTAAGTTGTATCACACATATATAAATGATACACAGTGATATAGATAGAAAGTAGGTCTTTGAGTATACTTTCTAGAAATTAATATATCAGAAATTATCACTTTTGTTTTTAAAGTTGTAATGAATAACTTTAGCTTAATATGCACTTCAAATTATTAATGTATTTTGGCAAGAAAATAAACTCTCTTTAGAGCAACAATTTCGAGGCAAAACCTGAGTGTCTCTCACTGCTTTACTTATTCTGGTAGCAGAGACACTATTAGATAAATTTCATCATGCAAATGTCTCTTTCTAAATAAACAGAACCAACATTTTCTACAAGGATCTGCTTCAAGCAACACTTACTATAACTATCACTTTAGATCTACTGTTTCTTAGAACATTTTTTATGTTATCTCAATAGAAATTGTTTATATTAATGGATTGTCTTATATACTTGCTGTTTATTTCATATTTATTTTATTGTAATATTTACAATTTTTTTCTAAAGTTATTTTTATTTACTTTGAGATTTTGACTGGATCACATCTTACTTCATAGTAACAAAGGATGAGAGTTAGTCAAAAACAAATTATTGACATATTATCTCCTGTATCATAAAGTTTAAAGAGAGAGTTGAAGGTAAATAGAGATAAAAGAGAGTTGGAAATGGAAGAATAATAAAGATGAAAGGGAGGTAGAGGAAAAAATTTTAAGAGAGCTGAAATAGGAAAGAGGGGAAAGAAGGTTTGATATAAAAAATGAGATGGAGGCAAGAAGCTAGAAAACAGAAGAGAAAATAAATTGACATATTATAAAATATCTAAGAAAGAAATTACACAGTTTGTTGATAGAGGAGAAAAAGAGTCGTTTTTCTTAAATGTTTGTAAAATAAAAGAAGTCTAATCATGTCTTTAGATGAATAGCGTTGCATGGATCTTATAGGAAGAATATGAGAATATAACTGTCACAGTGAGTCACATCAACTCCAGAGATCCAGCATAGTTTCTTTGATGTTTCTCAGAAAAACATGCTAGTTGCCTTCCACACCCGAACCTCGGGGAGTCTGTGATCCCCAGCTTCCTTTCGGTAACCCACTATAAACTCCATTCATGAATATATCTAAGCCTTTCCTGAATCTATTTATATTTTCAGACTATATAACCTTCTGGGATAATGGCTTGCATATGTTTACTACCAACTGTGTAAAGTACAAAGCATAAATCCCTTTTATCTTTTACCCTACATTGGGCATCCTCTAGTCCTGGTGCACTTTAATTTGGTGAAAGGAATCCATCTTCACCTTTCATGATCTGGCAAAGTTTGAATCCATGCAGTCTCATCTGTAGTTTTATAAAACTGAATGTTCTAACTTTTTACAATATTCTGACATAGAAGCAAAGGTTTGCCAGAGCTTTACTTTTAATTAGTTACATGTTTTGAGAGAAATTATCTCATATTTCTAGGTCCCCAAGTTATCTATAAATCAAAGTGCTTGAGCATGTTTAAAATTTCTTCCTTCTTCTTACTTGCTTGTACATTACCACCCATTCCGCCCCACCCCTAGGAGGGGGAAAAAAAAAAGATGTGGAAGAGAGGGAGAAAACTGCATTGTAGATGAGTATATGGTCTTTAGAGTTAAATCACCAGGATTCAAATTCCATTTCCTCCACTTAGCTCTATACTCTTAAGCAATTTACTTACTTCTCCATACTTTCATTTCTTCATCAGTAAATCGGGGATAATAATAGTTTCAGCTTCATAAGGCTATATTTTGTTACCAAATGTGTGTTATGTCTATGTGTGTGTTTAACTTAAATCAGCATCTACTATATAAAATCACTACATAAAAGTTGGCACATGTACACACACATGGAGAAAGAGAGAGACAGAGAGAACAACACACCTCCATGAACTGGTGCCTTTATGTGGTCATCCTACGTTGACTCTGGCCTTGGCCTTGTGACTTGCTTAAGCCAATGGGACATCAGCAATGAGAAACAAGTCTATTTTGAAAAGTCTTTCTACATAGGGCTTTTGGAATTTTCCTGAGACCACCATGTAAAGAAGTCCAGTCTAGCCTATCTGGAGGCTACATGGAACAAGAAGTCCGGTCATCCGAGCTAGAGCCCAGATCCCAGTTGACCAACAAATTGTCTACAACCACATGAGTTTGCTCAGGTGAGACCAGAAGAAGGACCACCCAGCCAATCCATAGAATCATGATAAATAAAGTGGTTGCTCTTTAAAGTCAATAAATTTAGGGTGATTAGTTACATAGCCCACAGATACATACAACTGATAGTTTGATCTCTGATTCTTCTCTATGTGCTAGTTTTGAGGGTTTATGACAGCAACTAAAAATTCACATAAAGCTAAACTAATAAATTCAAATCCCATTCTCTATCATGAGAAGTTCACACTGTGTGTACAAATGTGACAAATATATGCAATTGCATTAAATTGAACAGATCGGTGATGTCTAATATAGTGTTCTCTGGGAAACAGACTTGGAGATAGAGACTCCAGGGCAGGAAGTTTATTGGGGAATGTTTTTAGGATTAATATATGTGAGGGAGTCAGGTAAGCAGGGCTGGACAATGGGAGAAGTTAAACTGCAGTGTAGTTGATGCAAAGGTCTCAACATCACACAAGGGCTCGAGCTGTGATGGCCCTTCAACATTGTTCCTTGGTACCACAGCTGTGATTAGTCACTGGATGAGAACTGCCTTCAGGGAGAGATTTTTAACCTTGGGTGAGGCAGAGGCAATATTTTTTCTTGTTTTCTCCTTTATTTACAAGTAATTTTTAAATTGACATATAATTGACATATAACATTTCATGTTTCAGGTGTATAACAAAATTATTAGATATTTGTACATATTGTGTAATGATCACGACAATAAGTCTAGTTAACATCTATCACCATACATAGTTACAATTTTTTTTCACTATGGTAAGAATTTTTAAGATATGTTCTGTTTCCATGTCTTGGCTATTGTAAACAGCACTGCAATGAACATTGGGGTGCATGTATCCTTTCGAACCACGTTTTTCTCCAGATATATGCCCAGGAATGGAATTGCTGGATCATATGGTAGCTCTATTTTTAGTTTTTTGAGGAACCTCCATACTGTTCTCCATAGTGGCTGTACCAATTCCTAAATGTCCATCGACAGATGAATGGATAAAGAAGATGTGGTACATATATACAATGGAATATTACTCAGCCATTAAAAAGAATGAAATAATGCAACTTGCAGCAACATGGGTGGACCTGGAGATTATCACACTAAGTGAAGTAAGTTAGACAGACAAAGACAGATATCATATGATATTGTTTATATGCAGAATCTAAAAAAATAAAAGTTGCGAATGAACTTATTTACAAAACAGAAACAGACTCACAGACGTAGAGAACAAACTTATCATTACCAGGGGGAATGGTGGGAGGGAGGGATAGATTGGCAGTTTGGGATTGACATGTACACACTGCTATATTTAAAACTGATAATTAACAAGGACCTACTGTATAAAAATTTTTTAAAAATTTTAAAAAGTTATGTTCTGTTAACAACTTTCAAATATATAATATGGTGTTGTTAACTATAGTCACCATGCTGTACATTACATTTTCAAGACTTATTTTATCAATCTTTTCTTTCATAAAATATGGGTTTTATTAGTCAGCTACAGTCATAATATGATCATTATCGATTTCCCTTTTTTATTTGTCCCACCAAACACAAAGCAGAGCTATTTGCCAGTCTAATTTTCCTCATGTGGGTGACAACTTTGGTTTGCCAATAAAATCCCCTTTCTCAGCTTCACAGTTGAGAGTGACTGAAACTGACTCTTCCTTCTCAGATGTAGACATCACAAGCCTTGGAATGATACACATGGGATGGTCCAATTACAGGGAGGAAGGAGAAGATGTCAAATTTAAGCAGGGTCCAATGCTTCTGTTCTACCTGATATTGGTACACTGTGTCCAGTGCTCTTGTGAGAGCCATTTTCTAATGATGTACATGTGTTTCTGTACCATCACAGCTAAATGTGTGGCACAACCTATATAAAGGGCCCCAGTGTGACTCAGCTTCCACAACTTCATGTCATTTATATCAGTGCAATGGAGGTCATCATGGAATTTTTACCTGATGAGCCTCTGAGGATGCAAAGCTTTGTCCCTGCTGCCATCTTCACATGATTTTCCCAGGAAAATTGTTTTTTAATGGGTCTTTTGCTGAGACCAGGTCAGAATGTTTGCATCCCACACATGTAGATTCAATCCTTCAGGGACTGACTGTCTCACTTTCCTCAACTGAAGATGTACAACAGGTTTCCAAAGATTTCTAATAGGGGGTGGAATGTTTTTGGTCATGGTAGAGGATGAGGGGGCTTATGGTCATCTCTAGAATGGTCCAGGTCCTGGCTTCAGAGTTTTAGGACTTGCAGACAATCTTGATTTCCTGGCTACCTAGTGTTTCTAAACACCCCAATGCCACATCTATAGGGTACACATCTGAGAAGCTCTCATTTGAATTTTGTCCCCCAGTGATGAAGATCCTCCCTCTCTTGACATCACAACTGGGGGTAATCATGAGCAGCTATGACCATGAAGGACAAAGGTATACCATGTTTCTTTCTTGGGCTTCTCTCTAGGCTCCAAGACTGGCAGCAACTTCATAGTGTCCCCACCAGACTAAATTTAAAAAGAGGAGGTCCTGATAAATTCATTCAGTTGTCTCCAGAACCCACCAAAGCATAGAGTAGAAGTCAGTGAGCAATGAGTGAATTAAGAATGAAAATGGTTGAATAGATAGATGAGTGAATGAATACAACCAGATGCCTAGGCCACTGATTGCCATTCTCAAAGCACAGAATTCAGCAGTGAAGACTTCCTGTAGGCAGAGGGCCTCCTGCACCTGTCCCTGTTACAGTCCTATTCCTGTGTGGCAGCCTTGGAAGGGGGAGACAGGATTGGGAAAGAAGAGGCTGGTTTCTTTAGTTCCATGCTGCAAGCCAGAGTCCAAGTATGCCTTCTCTATCCCTTACCACTGTGCCCAGGTCCACTTCCCTAAGACCCTGGCTTCTGGGATAAGAAGCACCTTGATATTTGTAAGGAGAAATCTGGACAGTACTACATAGCATTCACTAACCATGGTTTGCCACAACATATAGCAATATAAAACCTTTGTAGAAATTCCTTCTATGGAAATTTCTTAGAGACTAAGAAGACAACAGACTTAGGAAAATATGCTTTGTATGAAAGAAAAGTGGTTAAGTAACCATTTAAAATATTGGAAATTTAAAAGACAGATACAAAATTTATTTGAACATACAACTATATATTTGCAATTAGGTAAACTAAATATCTTTAGAAAAATGAGGAGATACAGAAATGATCAAAGCAATCTCTTTGAATTAAGGCCATTGAACTGAAAATGGTTGGTAGGTAGATAAAAAGGGTGAATATGAATCTCTTCCTCCCCTCTATATTTTAATCTTGGGACAAAAAAAAAAAAAACTCAAATAAAAATTATCCTCACACTCATTCTTTCCTTCATGCATGTAAGAGAATATGCTTTTTGGATTAAATAGGCCACATTAAACACCCACACAAACCACTAAATAATGATGACTTAACAGATGAGAAGCTGATTTCTTTCAAATAAATTAAGTTTGAAACAAGTAGTCCAGAGCTGGTATGGCAGCCCCTTGTTGTCCTCTAGATTTTTGCTTTGCCATCCTTAGTTATAGCCCTCATTGATTTAATATGGCTGCTGAAGCATCAGCCATCACATCTGTATCCCAGTTATTAAGATGGAGTTAGAAAGGGAGCAAGTGCCTGATGTTTTTGAAGAAATTTTCTTAAACACTCAACCCTTTAATTTATAACTTATTACCTGGAAATTAGTCACATGGCCAGAGCTAGCTACAAGGAACTCATCCAGTTATATATCTAGCTTAATGGGCAGGGTCTCTGGATGATTGCTGATTCTTTATCAGATTCAATAGCTCTTTATTTTTTAGTAACTTACTAAACTAAAAGGAACGTTATCTACCTGATACACACCCAGAAGAGAAGGAGTAGGGAGAATGACATAAAAATTCCATTTAGAACAAGTATAGAGTAGAAAACACTGACATCATTTGCTCATCAAAATGATGGGCAGGAGTAATGGGGCTCCTTAAACTACTTGTAGAACAGAATCCTCCATTACATTATCTGTCTGTTCTACTTCTGCTTTCTGGAGAAGCTCTCCTGCCATTGACCTCTCTGGTTCCTTGTTTTACCTTCCTGATGGGGAAGGTGAAGGTGGGGGCGGGTAGTTCTTCCTGTTCCATGACCCTCCACAGCTATTTCTAATGTAAGAAATGGAAATTGTCATTTCACGGAGTTTGCAAAGCAAACAATAAAGACCATTTCCTTCCAGGACAGGTTCAAGTACTATTAAAGCTTTATTAATAATAACCGTTGCAGTCCAGGTTTGTGGTTTCTTTTGGCTTTCAGATCTGGTAGTTTCTAAGCCTGATTCTAACTTGAGACCATTTAAAAGAATCAGCTTGGGTAGAAAGACAACATACTTCATCTAATCTTTGCCGCTAGCTTGCCTTCCATTGTCAGACAGAGAACTGTTAATGGAAGGCCTTTTAAAAAGCATTGGGGCCAGTGATTTATCTCCTGCTAAGGCTGCTTTTTCAGAATAGACTTCTAAATGCTTCAGTTTGAGCACACAGCAGTTGTCTTTTTTTTTAATCTTGAAAGGTTCCAAATTTTTTTTTTATTTCATGATTATCTTTTTAAAAACTTTATTGAGGAATAATTGGGAATAACTGCCAACTATAATTGTATATATTTTTAAATGTACAACTTGATGATTTAAAAAAAACTTTTTTATTGGGGTATAGTTGTTTTTCAGTGTTGTGTTAGTTTCTACTGTACAGCAAAGTGAAGTAGAATTCCCTGTAATATAGAGCAGGTTATCATTAGTTATCTATTTTATACATATTAGTGTATATATGTGAAAGGCTCCAGATTTAATGCATTTAGATTGTGGACCACAGAGAGAGAACATGTCTCTAACATCTCTGTCTGCTGATAAACGGGATCTAGTCTGAGTTCATCAATCCTAAAACTTTGTTAAAATTAGCAAGAAGCAGCCAGTGTGAATAACATTCTAATTTTTCCACATTTTCCCTTAAGGCCATTTAGTTTGGTTTTCGGCTGCTTTCCAAGGAAAGGTAGGCAGCAGTTTGACCAAATATTTTAGTATTAAATGATAAATGTTGCTAACTTCCCAGCCTATGATATGGAGGATGTTAAAGCAACCAGATTAAGCCCAAGATGATGTCATTCATGCTAAGCCCCATATCAGCAAACCAACAATTTCTATGCTCAGCTCTCCCAGAAAAGGAAGGCCTAGGTCAACCAATCAGCACTTGACTGCTCAACACAAGTCATTTGAACTGGCTCCTAAGACTTTCCTTAGCTCCTTATAAGGAAACTATCCCTGCTTTAACCAATCAGCAAATGCCCAGTCTAACTTCCTTGTTCCTGCTGACTTTGGTCTATAAAAGTGCTTGTACAACTCTCCTGAGCTCCTTTCTATCTGCTAGATTGGATGCTGCCCAATTCACTAATCGCTGAATCAAGCCAATAACATCTTTCAAGTTTACTCAGATGAATTTTGTTCTTTAACAGGGGCACATTTAATGTTCCAATATTTTAATGTTTCATGCTCATGTAACAAATTCTGTATATATTAGGATTGTGATAGGCTGAGACTAACGGAGACCCAGAAAGTAGTTGCTTAAAAAATACATGAATTTATTTCTCTCTTTGATAGTCAAGTAGTCCAGGGCTGGGGGACAAGACCCCGATGCCATCAGGAACCCTGGTCTCTATCTTTATTGTGTATCATTCCAGTGAATAACACTTATGCGTAAGGTCAACTGAAGGCTCAAGGGGGCTGCTCCAATTCTGATCATTATGCCTACATGACAAACCATAAGCAGGAAATTATTCAATGGAACTGACAAATTAGGAAGTGCCCCCATTTTTTGTTCCTCTAACTTGAGTCATTTTGCTTAATAATCTTCCTAGTTGTTCCACCTAACACTTATATATCATTGTTCAAACACAGTCATTTGGTTGGCAAAGCCCCAAGAGGGTTAGGAACAGTTGTCTTTTATTCTAGGTGGCAATGTGTCCATCTGAAAATTGGGTTTGTGCTACTAGGGAAGAAGAGAATGGTGGTTGAGATAGGCAGCTCACAGAGGAAAATAAGAGAGGGAAGGAGAGATGAGCAGAATGGAAGAGATTTATTTCGAGACAGGAAGTATAAAGATGTTCTTTTCTTCTCTGGCTAAATGACTTGGAAATTGTTGTTGGTACCATTTCTAGGAAATTAGTATTACTATAGTGTGTTACCCATAACATCTTAGGGGCAGCCCTTTAATTGATCCAGATCAGGATACTGTAGGATTGAGAAAAGACACTATTCGTATGTTGGAATAATGGATATAAATTGGAATCCTCTTGGGTAAATCAAAGTAAATGAGTACTGTTACCTCACTACTTCCTGTCATTTACCCTCTCAGTTGTCTACAGCTAGGACTACTGTTACTCTGGCATAATAATAGTAATTACCTTTATTAGTAGATCAAAGTATATTCACAGATACCTTACTTGCTGTTTTCAACAAACTGTTGAAAAATTTTCAAAACAAATTTAATAAACAATTTTTGAAACAAACTTGTTTAAGCCAAGAGTTAAAATAATTATTCAAATTCACAATAGAAGGGATAAAATCAGAATCTGAACCTTGGTGTGTCTGATGCCAAGTTCTTGTCTTGATTCACCAAGCCACATTGTTAAGAGCATCCCCTCTTTAAAGATAGGAATATCTTTGTAAGTCAGTAATATGCCCCATCATCAGAAGGTATATGTGCAGGTATAGTTTAGAACACTTCCAGTCAGTACTAGAGTGGCACATCAGAAATCATGGTCCTGTTCTGGACTGCAGTGTACCAAGTCATGTAGTATTTACTTGGACTTGTCCGGAGTTGGGAATTTTGTGGACCATTTGCTGTTATACTTTTCTCCCATAGCTATAACAGATATAACTAATCAATCTTGACATTTTCTCCCACTTGACTTGAGTTGGCATCATAATCCTTTTCAACACAGCATTTCAAAGAGCCCCTTCAAGGATGGGCATAAAGGAAGTGACAGCAAAATGGTAGAAGGCAGTGCCTTGCTCTCATACTCCCACAGAAATATTGAAAAACAAGCAAAAACTGTCAGAACCAAATTTGTCAGAACTCTGGAAAGTGGTCAAAAGTTTACAGTAGCCAGGTAAATGCTGAATCAAGAAAAAGGTAAATGTAAAATCATATCACCTCACACCAGTCAGAATGGCCATCATCAAAAAATCTACAAACAATAAATGCTGGAGAGGATGTGGAGAAAAGGGAAGCTTCTTGCACTGTTGGTGGGAATGTAGATTGATACAGCCACTATGGAGAACAGCATGGAGGTTCCTTTAAGAACTAAAAATAGAACTACCATATGACCCAATAATCCCACTACTGGGCATATACCCTGAGAACAAGATAATTCAAAAAGAGTCATTTACCACAATGTTCATTGCAGCTCTATTTACAATAGCCAGGACATGGAAGCAACCTAAGTGTCCATTGACAGATGAATGGATAAAGAAGATGTGGCACATATATACAATGGAATATTACTCAGCCATAAAGAGAAGTTAAGTTGTTTGTAGTGAGGTGGGTGGACCTAGAGTCTGTCATACAGAGTGAAGTAAGTCAGAAAGAGAAAAACAAATACCGTATGCTAACACATATATATGGAATCTAAAAAAAAAAAAAAAAAAAAAAAAAAAGTGGTTACGAAGAACCTAGGGACAGGACAGGAATAAAGATGCAGACATAGAGAATGGACTTGAGGACACGGGGAGGAGGAAGGTTAAGCTAGGATGAAGTGAGAGAGTGGCATGGACATATATACACTACCAGATGTAAAATAGATAGCTAATGGGAAGCAGCCACATAGCACAGGGAGGTCAGCTCAGTGCTTTGTGACCACCTAGAGGGGTGGGATAGGGAGGGTGGGAGGGAGATGCAAGAGGGAGGAGATATTGGGATATATGTATATGTATAGCTGATTCACTTTGTTATAAAGCAGAAACTAACACACCATTGTAAAGCAATTATACTCCAATAAAGATGTTAAAAAATAAATAAATAAAATAAAATCATAGGAAAGTTTTGTGGTGTTTTTACTTGCCCTTGCTCAACCTCTCACCGTGGTGGTGGAAATGTTGGTTTTAAAGTGGAAGCAGCTTGTATTATGAGGGGAAACCCACTGATTCCGGAGGAAACAAAGCAGAACTATGTGCAAATTATTGTGTTTATCTGTTCTAACCTGTCTGGGAGCTACCTGAAGGACTGGTGCAAGACACTTATCTCTATTGCCTAACTGGAAGTCAAGTGGTGGGCATTGCTCAAAAATACTGCAAGGTGAACTAACAATCCTCATGTGCCTGGGACAAAAGATTATAGTCAGTGAAACAATAGACCACCTAAGATCCAGGAGCAAAGGCTGAGAGAGTTTCTTTGGGAAATTAGAACACTCAAAAGCATCATCTATATAGGGAAATTTACAAATATGTGCATATGCCCAGGCTACGATACTTGCTCAGAGAATGCTTGAGAAAATCCTCAGCTTTCATTTTGGGCTGATCCATAGACTTGTGCAAGCCTGGCTAAGTGTGGAATGAAAGCCCTGGCACAGAACCAATATGCAAGGACTAGCTCCTTTTTTATGGCTTCTAGCATTCAGCGATATCTCTGTCAAACTCTAGCTGAACACAATCTGGGGAGCAGAATTGGCAGCTGTACATAGCATGAATGCAGTATTTGAGGGAATAGTTTGAGGTCACTGGACAGGTAAACTACTATAGCGTTCAAGAATTGAAAAATCAGCAGACCCTGGGGAAAGGAGAGAATGATTTCCAGAATTATCATATGACAAGATTTAAATACCCAATTTTCAACAACAACAAAAAAATTACAAGGCTTACAACAAAACAGGGAATAATGGCCCATTCTAAGGAACAAAGAAATTTGACAGAAATCCATCCCTACAGAAGGTAAGACTTACCAGGCAAAATCTTTGAAACAAATGTTTTAAGAATGCTCAGATGACTAAAGGAAGACATGGGTAAAGAACTAAAAGAAGTCAGGGAAATGACATGTGAACAAAATCAAAATACCAATCGAGACGTAGAAATTACAAAAAAGAAACGAACAGAAATTCTGGAGCTGAAAGGTACGATAACTAAACGAAAAATTCCCTAGAGGGATTCAATATCAAATTTGAGCAGGTAGAAGAAAGAACCAATGAACTTGTAGATAGGACAATTGAAATGATTGATTCAGGATCAGAAAGAAAAGTGAACAGAGCCTGGGAGATATGTTGGAGACCATCAAGAGGACCAACATGCTCATTGTGGGAATGAATGCCAGAAGGAGATGAGACAAATCAAGGGGCAGAAAGTGTATTTGAAGAAATAATGGCTGAAAAGTCCCCCAAATTGATGAAATACATGAATCTACACATCCAAGAGGCTCAATGAACTCTAAACAGGATAAACTCAGAGACTCACCTGGAAATACATTATAATCAGACTTTTGAAAACCAAAGACAAAGAGAGAATCTTGAAGGCAGCAAGAGAGAAGTGACTGGCTAAAGTCAAAGGATCCTCAATAAGGTATCTGTTTTGATCACAGTGGAATAAAGCTCAATTACTAACAAAAGAAAAACTGGAAATTTCACGAATATGTGGAAATTAACAGTATATTCTTAAACAACAAATGGATCCAAGAAGAAATTGCAAAGGAAATTAAAACTATTTAGAGACAAATGAAACAAAAATAAAACATACAAAACTTAATGGGATGCAGCAAATGTATGCTCAGTGGAAAATTTATAACTATGAATGCCTGTATTAAAATAAAAAAGACAAAATTAATAACCTAATTCTATACTTTAAGGAAGAAGAAAAAGAAGAACAAACTATATCCAAAGCTAGCAGAAGGGAGGGAAAAAATTTAGAGTGGAGGTAAATAAAATAAGCAATATAAAAGCAATAGACTCAAAAAAAACAGAAGTTGATTCCTTGAAAATATCAACAAAGTTAAAAAAATCTTTAGCTAGACTGAATAAGAAAAAAAAAAAAAAAGAGGGAGAGAGAAGCCACAAATAAATAAAATGAGAAATGAAAGTGGGGATGCTACTATTGACCTTAAAGAAATGAAAAAGATCATAAGAGAACACTATAAACAATTATACACCAATAAATTAGATAACTAGATAAAATATACAGATTCCTAGAAACACACAAACTACCTAAACTGACTCAAGGTGAAAAGAATAGACTAAATAGTTAGAAACAGACCCACATGGAGATGTTCAACTGATTTTCAACTAAGGTGTCAAGTAAATTCAAAGGAGAAAGGATTGTGCTTTAATCTTGTGGTGCAAGAAAAATTGAATATTCACTTAAAAATTAAGCCCTTAATTCACAACATACACACACACACACAAATTCAAAACTGATTATAGAACTAAATATGCAAATTAAAACTAAAAATCTTTTAGAAGAAAATGTAGGAGAAAATATGCAGAATCTTAGAGTAGAATTTTTAAGAATTGATTTTTTTAAATTAATATTTAAGAAAATATTTTTCTAAAAAGTGCTTTTAAAAGTATTAATATGTGTGGTTATATGCATTTACTGTTTTTGACTGATGTTGACAAGTATCTGTCTTAATTAATCAGTGTTCCAGACTCATTTTACATATTGATAAGTAACTATTCCATATGGCAAATCCATATGAAATGAGAAGAGAGAAGGGGAACAGAAAAACAGGAAAAGTGGCAGTCATCATAAAATTTAGTAAGATGCATTTTAAAAATAATGAATACCTTGGTATACATGTGGCTATTAAGTTTGTTTTTGAAACCTGATATTTATTACCTATTGAAGTTAAAGCATAAACTTGTCAGTATTGAGCTGGAGTTTGAGCTGGAGAAAAAGGGAAAACCGGAATAAAAAATTTTGAATCAATAATTTCAGGAAATGATATATATAAAGTTGTATCTGGGGTACATATAATATGAGATATATCTAGGTTAAATATTCATCCAAATATGAGATGAATTTGGAAATGGCAGAACATAAAATATTCATTATGAGTTTCTGAAAATAGAACAAAACGATATGCTTGCCTCAAACTCGAGATTTAATTTCTTGTAAACTTCCTGGTGAGAGAATTCCTGGTCAACAAAGTGAAACTTTCTAAGAAATAGGGAAGGCAGATCTGGCATGAAGTTAATGAAGATGAAGCTTCGGGGCCCTACCCTGGCAAAGATATTAGTAAGGTTTTGAGAAGGGTCCTAGCAATGGTTTAGGTGGCCACCTGATTAAAGAGGAAGCCCAATATTTAAAATTTAGGCTTACAGTTCTCAGAAATAGGTATAAAGAGCCTTAGAAAACAAATGAACACATAAAGAATTTGCAAATACTTTAGGTTTCTTTTGCTTTCTGAAAACATTTCACAGTGTCCCTCTTCTGCAATCTCAAAAAAATGTTTGTTAATTGGTTTTGCTTTGTTTCAGAGAGTGTGTGTTTTAAAGGCATTCTTTTCATTTTCCCTTGTCTCGACCTGAAACCAAAGATTCAATGCCTTCTTGATTTTATGGCCTGGTTTTGTTGACTCTTGTCTCTTGGGTCCCACTGTAATCCCCAAAATGCCGAGTAACTTGGATGCTTGAGGTGGAAGAAGCTTTGTTTAAGGTTTATTTAACCTACTCAGCTCATCCGAGTTGGATAGGCATTTCTCAAACACTCTTTTCAATAAACTCAATAAAAAGGGTTATATAGCCTTTGAGCAATTAATGGTAACTTCATGCCAGCCTGCATAAGAATCCAATAGAGAACTATAATATGGCTCTGTCAGGACTTTTTACACAAACCTCAGCCCGCCACAGTCTGAACAAATACAGGAGAATAGTTCCGAGGCTTGGGTTTATTTTGGTTTAGTTTCCTTTTTGTTTTATGAGCCTTAGCTGTGAAAATCACTATTCCATCCAGTGTAATTCTATTGTTTCTTCCCTAATTTAGTACTTGTTTTCCTGTTGTTTCTAATGGACATAATTTACAATTTTTGTGTAATACAGAAGTAATCTGAGATGATCCCTACCCTCTATAAATGCACACTTTCTCTGTTTTATTCTTAGTCATTCAAGGATCTGAATTCATGCACCACATAAGACATTCATTGGCAGAGTTTGATTTTAATAAGCATAGGTTTAACAATTGGGTGGTATTAAGTTGCAGTTAGAACATTTGAGATGTGCTGTAAAGAATGGATGCATGGTATTCCCTGTATATGGCCGAAATGAAGGATCACATAATAACCACAGATTCCAAACCCTAGATCCCTCACATGGGTAAGTTTTAAGAGATCTTACTACCCAAAGGTTTTTGGCCTATGTACTGAAACATGTTCTTTAAAACGTATGTCAAAAAATCTTCAGATTTGGGGGTGTGGGGGTAATGGAGGGGCTTTGAAGATGTGAGAGTGCATCTACAGTGGGAAGAAAAATATGTTGTTTTAAGTGGCATTTACAGAATTTTTGACAAGTGGATAATTCTCTTCTTTATGAACACATTCTAATAGATGTTTGATTATGAATATGAACTTGAATGAACTAAAGCTGGGCAAAGAGGACACTTCTGCAAAAAATGTTAAAAGGAGTTTCTTTTATGAGGCAAGCAGAGAATAGAAGAGAAAGAAGGGAAAATGAGGGAACTAGTGGAAAAGGTGGGTGAAATATCAGTCAGTGAGAAATTTCTAGAGGTGGGAGAGAGTAAAGAACTTTTGAGAAGTTTGTCTAGTGCTCATAATTTACTTCTTTATTTCATGGCAATTTAATTCATCATCTAAAAACATTCAGTAAAGGCTGTGTGAGTGATAGTTCAAATAATGAAGGACAAGAGGCTGTTTTTATAACTGAGTCAACATGGTGGTGAAGAAAAGAATGTATCTTCTAAAGGCAAAATGGAATCCAGATCAAATTCAGCAAAACTAGAAAATAGAGTAAGAGATGGAAATAAGATTACATGGGTTTAGAAATTCAACGACAACTTGGAAGTGAAGTGATACCAGAAAATGAGACAGAGAATAATCAATTTTATTTAAATTTCAAAAAAGAAGATAATACAATTAATCAAAACGTTTGTGTACAATTACATTAGTCAAGATAATGTATGCTAGTTGTTTTAACAAATGACTCCACTTTTAGTTGCTCAGTACAATAGAAAGTCTATTTTTTACTTTCACCACAGTTCAGTGTGGACTGAGAGACTCTTTTAGGTGGCTTTCCTCCAACCAGTGAGTCGAGGATCCTTCCATTAGGTGTTTCAGCCATGTCAGCATCTTGAACTTTCAGCCATGTGAGTGGGACATGGAGAGACTCGAGTATTACATGGAACATACTATGAATAAGGTCTGGAAGGTCACACATCGGTACTACTTATATTCCGTTGGCCAGACCCCATCATATGGTGTTAAACTAACTGAAAGTGAAGCTTGGAAACCTTGTCTTGTCCACGGTGGTCTTGGTGTGCTTCTGGCCAGTCTCTGCCACAGTTATGTTTACTTCTATTTCTGTAATCTGTTGAAGTTAGAAAAGTTGGGGGGTGTGTGGCTTGCGTTTGGGAATAGGGCAAGCTAAACACTCTACTTGTTAACAATTTCTTCAAAATCATACCTTACGTTTTGGGTTTCAAATCTCCAGATTAGGATCAATAGAGCTTAAGACCCAAGTTTTAGTTGATCCCTAGAGAAACCCATTTTGACACCTAAATATAGGTATCAATTCACTTTTAAAAATATAAATATATATTTTAAAATTCAGTTATAAAAATGCGAGGGGTTGGCATTTTGCATACTTTTCACGAAAGGACAGATTTAAGGCTTGCAGACCTATTGTCTGTGTCTCGGCTATGTAACTCTGCCATTGTGCCCCCAAAGCAGCTATAGACAGTTTGAAACAAATAGATTCAATAAAATTTATTTCCAAAAACAGGCATCTGGTCTGAGGGTCATAGTTTGTCAACCCCTGTTTTAAATAATTTCTGACCTAAAGGAAAAAACAAAGAAATAGTTAATTTTGTATATATATTGTAAATTAATGCAAATCAAATTCTTATAAATCATATTTTTAAAAGACTGTTGAAAGTTGTATAATCTGTTTTCTAAATGATATTTCCTTTATTTAGTAAATAATTACCCTTTGAGTTATTTTTCATTTAAATATGTCTTATATTGTGTATATTTGCTATTACTTGAACCATTATTTAATGGTACTTATGTTTGAATTCTTTGTTAAAGCCATAAATCTTTTTAAGTGTGATGCATAGTCTGCTTTTTCAGTATATAAATTCATTTGTATTAAAGTCAGGGAACACCCATATAACAAATTCAAATTTTTTTCTCAGTGAAAACGATAGATATTTTGAGGAACCCCTAGAAGGCAGGCCTGAATGGTTTCTCTAGTATGGGTAAGAATTTGGAAGACAGCATTGCTCTGAATACCACTGGGGCCACTTGTAAGCCAGAAAATAAGTGGGACACTATTGCCATGTTGAGGTTGGCCCAAATGTCATCATTTAGGTAGGCTTAGACTCATTAATACAGTGGAAGTTAAGGCAAGACATGGGAAGTTCCACAATCAGAGGGCCATATTTTCTTCTTTGTTCACTTCTTTTCAGACCAGCTGACTTTAGGTTTATCTCTTCTGTAGTACCTAGAAGAAAGCTGCAAGAAATAGACAACAAATTCCAGTATTCCGAATTTTCCTACTATTTCTCATAACACTAAAGATTCAAAGGTGACTTACTACCCCAAGTTATTTCAATAAAGCTGCTTAATTAAGAGTTAACTGCTTCATAATGACCACCAATTTTCCAGCCTGGAAGAGTTAAGTTCTCAATTCTATATCTTCCACCCCAACAATTCCTTGTTTTAGAATCTCTTAATTGTACCAACCCACATTCCACCTACAAATTACTTATCACTTAGTGTGCTTTT
The DNA here is from genome assembly GCF_949987535.1 of Balaenoptera acutorostrata. NCBI lineage: Eukaryota > Metazoa > Chordata > Mammalia > Artiodactyla > Balaenopteridae > Balaenoptera > Balaenoptera acutorostrata. The sequence continues at coordinate 35,038,978 of NC_080081.1, forward strand.
GGTTGTAAGTAATAGAAAACTTTTCTACAATAAAATGGCTTAAAGGCTGGACAGTTTTGTCTCATATAACAAACATTCCAGAGAGAGGTGGTAACAAGGTGGTTACATGTCTGTGTTAGCTTTTCTAAGATTAACTTCTCTTTTTTCTTAAGCTACTTGAATGTCCAAAGCAAATCTAAGCAGCACAGTCTCAAATTACAATATCAAAAAAGAATTAGTGGGTAGATTTTTTTTTTCCTTGGACACCTCATTTTTATTAGAAGGAAAATCTTCCCAAGAGGCCACCCAGGTCACCTTCTGTGAAATTTCAGTGGCAGTTATTGAGTCATTTGTCCATCCCCAGATGAAAGAGGGGAGGCGGGGAAATGAGTACTTGGCACTTTCTGTTTCTAAATGAAAAGGTAAGATCTAGCAGCAAAGAAGAGAGGCTGGACTGTGAATTGCTCTGTCACAATTCTAAAGCAAATAACCATCAAGTGGTATTTTGGTTTCTGGTAGGAACTTGTGAACAGGTAGAATTTTACCTAACAACTGCCTCAAATCTCGTATGCTGCCTGCAGCTGAGTGCCAGTAAGAATCCTCATCATGTGCTAGAGAAGGAACTGAACACCTTCTTCGCGGCATTCCCCTAGCTGGTTGCCTATCTCCCTGTCCATGGTGCTGGCAAAATACACTGCTGCACAGCTGTGATTTATAGCATTGGCTCTATCGGATTTGTTGATTTATTGATCATGATTTTAGGAAAATGCTTAAGAATGCTTTCCCGGAAGAAACATGCTTGAATTGGATAGTAAGAGGCCACGGTTTAGGTCAGTGTAGTGGAATTTGTCAATCTTGGATCCTTTTGTTAGTAAATCCTTCTCTCCTCTAGGCAATCCCCAATTGTGTATAGTTTTGGTACAAGATAGTGGCTGCCCTCAATCTGAAATCTGAAGGAATCATGTCATCACTATCCCTATCTTGGTCCATCAGGGGTCACTTAGGTGGTTTAGGCTCAGTCTACCAAACTCTATCTCATGTGAAGTTGAATCTTTAGTGAATGACACAAGAACATGGGGATGGTGAGATGTCATACTTATTGCAGCATCTTCTGTGAAACCAGTGGAATTTAAGTGCACTTGCTGTGGTTCCTATTTCCAGTCTTTTTTTCCTGCTCATTTTCTAAAACTTATTGTCCAGTCTTTTGTTAATTTTGTGAGTGCTAAATTATACTTTTAATAAATTAAGGTCCATTAAGATCTTACTAAAGTTAGGTGAGGCAGATTTCTGTGCTTGCATTTAGCCGCCTGAAATAGGGGGTATGTTGGTACCCAGCACCAGCCCCCATACTGCAGCTCCATGATGGTTATAATATCTTGCTCTATTGTGCATGCCTGAGGCTTCAGCAATGCCTGTGGCTTAGACTTGTGCTTGCTTCTGTTCTAACTGAGTTTATTTCCCCTACTTCTAGGTAGAGTTGAGTAAGGAAAATGACAAGAGAGAAATTGAGTAAGGGTACCATAAGAGGTTTGTTTGGATAAATTATGTGAGTTTTTGCTGTCTTTAATTTAATGTGCTGGTAGCTCCCAAAACATTCCTTCTAATAATTTCTGGTAAAATATTAGTAGCTTGAGTTGCCTGAATGCATCAGAGACTAAACTTTAACCACCCTTTAGAATCTAACTACTGACTACCATGCCCTCCTAGAGTAGGGGTTCTCAGAGCCTGGCTGAGCACCTGCATGGGGACAACATGTCTCAAGAGCTTAAAACAGAGTATTTGAGATCAAGATCTGTGGGGCCTCCCTCCTTTTCTCCCTGCTTGAAGGACAACTTTCCTGCCTCATTCTCTGAGTACAATGGCATCTTATACATAATGCAGCCCAGGCTTCCAGTTTATTTTTTTCTCTAACTAACCATTTTCACCAGAGAGGGCTAGTCCTCATGACTAGTCTCTTCTGCTTTTTCCATAATTGACAAGTAATTCACAATGCATATAAATAAATATGCCTAATATTTTCTTGGCATTTTTCAATGTACAAAATGCAGAACAGTACTATATTTGATTCTCACAGGAGCTTGGAAGTAGGGAAAGAGATTAATATCTCTTATCTTATTATTTTCTTTTTAGAGAAGATAAAATATTTCAGAGCACTTAAGTGATTGTCCAAGATTGCTGAAATAATAAGCAGATCCAGGATTCAAACCCAGGTCTGGCTTCAAATGTCAAAGTTCTATGTTCTAAGAGAATAATTGTTTGTGGAAGATGAAGAGGTAACTTTTTATAACTGGATCAGAAATATAGATTTTGTTCCTTTCAGTCAAAGTTTGACCCTCAATATTAATTATACTCTGAGGACTGGTATCTGACAGCTGGAATAGGCTACAAAGAAAGAGTTCTGGAAAACAACATTGTTGGGGAGACAGGAAAGCTAGTTCATAGCTACCAAAAAGGTAAATATATGTTATAAACTCATATTCATATTACAAAATGTAAAATTTACACCAGAACCAGAAAGGATTATTAGAGAAAGAGACCTAATGGCATATAGTCTAATTTCTGTATTCTATAAGAGGAGAAACAGTTTCAGGCACTGTGTAAGAAATTTCTTGCATGTTAGTTTATTTAAATTTAGTCTTATTTAAGCCACCTAATGGGAAAGATTTTTTAAAAAGCCAATTTAAAATTTACAAAGTAAAAAATTGACTCAGAGAGGTTTAATGATATGTTCAATACTACTAGATCTATTAAGAGGAAGAGAGGAAACTAAAGCTCTTATCTACAGATTCTGGACTATGCTTTTGCCAGAATCTATATAATCCATTTTGAAATCATCATCAATTCACTGTTTTCAAAGGGAATGAAAGGATAGTTAATTTTTCTTACAAAAAGGCCCAGTTCTGGCAAGATAAATCGATCAAATACTTTATTAGATTCATTTAAGGATCATAATTCAAAGAAAACCAAAAGCACAAATGTTTTATTTTACAAATGAACTCTAAGAACAAAATATTGAGTCTAGAACAATTTTATTCATAAATAGTTCAGACTTCTTTAACACTTAGGATTAATTCTGGGTATTAAAGTTCAGTAAATAGTATGCAATTAATAGATTAGTGAAGCTGGGACATGGGTACAAAATGTTACAGTGCATGGAGGATATGTATACTTCAAAGAGAGCACGATTCTGGCAAGCAGAATAGTTGGTAAAAGCAACAGGAAGATATATAAACAGTGGTCCATTAGTCATATTAAGATAGAAAGTAAACCAAACAGGCTTATTGATGTGGTAATGAACACTGCACTGGAACAAAGATAAAATATTTGTTCAGAGAAAAGGATACAGGAAAAGACTAGAGAGTTATTATTTTTTAAGCAGAGACTTTAAAAAGAAAAAAAATGAATATTCGCAGGGGATACTGAACAATCTCAAGTGATAATAAAGTAGTAGATAAAATACATGGAGTAATACAAGTATAATAAACATCTATAATATCTTATACTTAGCATTTCAGGTTAGATTTGAAAATTTTTACTTAAACCTTTTAAAAAATATAAATGCGGATTTTAATACAAAAGTTAACTCAAGGACAGTTCAGCTTACATATATAAAATAAAGCTGTATGAAATACAGAGTAGTTCTTAAAGCACAGGTTTGTGGTCCATCTTTTTTTTCAGAAAAAATATTTTTTTGGCAAAGATTATGTACCAAACTCTGTTAACAACACTACAAGACAGGTAGTACATTATTACCTTGTTTTAAAGGTGAAAAAAAGTAAGGAACAGAGAGGTTAAGCAATTTGCCAAAGGTTGCAAAGTTATTAAGTTCGAGGGTAGGAATCCAATACATTTTTGTAAGACATAAATCTTGTAATGGGTCTTATGTTGGCTCTGTAGCAGAAAACTCTGGACAAGGGTTGGAGGATATGCATAAGCAGTTATATAATTCTTTTTTTCTCTTTTTTAAATTGAAGTATAGTTGATTTACAATGTTGAAATTTCTTCTGTAGAGCAAAGTGATTCAGTTATGCATATATATACATTCTTTTTCACATTCTTTTCCATTATGGTTTATTACAGGATACTGAATGTATTGTCCCTGTGCTATACAGTAGGACCTTGTTGTTTATCCATTCTATATGTAATAGTTTGCATTTGCTAGTCCCAAACTCCCAATCCATCCCTCCCCCACTCCCCTTTCCCCTTGGCAACCACAGGACTGTTCTTCATGTCTGTGAGTCTGTTTCTGTTTTGTAGATAAGTTCATTTGTGTCATATTTTAGATTCCACAGCAGTTATATAATTCTTATAAATCACTCCACATTCAATTTTATTAAGATTTCTTCATTATAATACGAGTACAAGGAATGAAATGGTTCCTACTTATTAGAAGTTCTTATTAGGGACATTAAATATCATGAAAGTACCATCCTAGAAAAACAAAAGAAACAAATAATAGTCAACAAATTTAGATGGAATTTAATAGTTTATTGACAAATATACAAAATAATAAAGTAAATAGTTGTTACTAGATTTAAGAGATCAATTTATTTAAATCCAGGCAAGTAAATATTACAAAAAGAGAGTTCTATGAAATACATGACTTAATTTGAAAATACGTATATTTTAAATTAGGTTCAAAGATTAAAAACACTGAGGAAATTCATTAATCAAAAAGAAATGAATAAGTTTGAAAATAGCTAGCTACAAAAGTACACTAGAACCAAACATCTTTGTAAATTAATTTTATACAAACTTTAAAAAACAGAACCTCATACAGCTTGAAAAATTTAAGAATACAGAGAATTAAGGAAGAAAGGACGCTCTGAACACTTTTTACCTGCACAGTGTACAAATGACATCCACAGGTAGCAATCACAACACAAAAAAGACCAATCTCAATTATAAATATATAAGCAAAAATCTTTTCTTTTTTAACATCTTTATTGGAGTATAATTGCTTTACAATGGTGTGTTAATTTCTGCTTTATAACAAAGTGAATCAGTTATACATATACATATGTCCCCATATCTCTTCCCTCTTGCGTCTCCCTCCCTCCCACCCTCCCTATCCCACCCCTCTAGGTGGTCACAAACCACCGAGCTGATCTCCCTGTGCTATGCGGCTGCTTCCCATTAGCTATCTATTTTACGTTTGGTAGTGTATATATGTCCATGCCACTCTCTCACTTTGTCCCAGCTTACCCTTCCCCCTCCCCATATCCTCAAGTCCATTCTCTAGTAGGTTTGTGTCTTTATTCCTGTCTTACCCCTAGGTTCTTCATGACCTTTTCTTTTCTTTTTTTCTTAGATTCCATATATATGTGTTAGCATACGGTATTTGTTTTTCTCTTTCTGACTTACTTCACTCTGTATGACAGACTCTAGGTCCATCCACCTCACTACAAACAACTCAATTTAGTTTCTTTTTATGGCTGAGTAATATTCCATTGTATATATGTGCCACAGCTTCTTTATCCATTCATCTGCTGATGGACACTTAGGTTGCTTCCATGTCCTGGCTATTGTAAATAGAGCTGCAATGAGCATTTTGGTACATGACTCTTTTTGAATAATGGTTTTCTCAGGGTGTATGCCCAGTAGCGGGAGTGCTGGGTCATATGGTAATTCTATTTTTAGTTTTTTAAGGAACCTCCATACTGTTCTCCATAGTGGCTTTATCAATTTACATTCCCACCAACAGTGCAAGAGGGTTCCCTTTTCTCCACACCCTCTCCAGCATTTATTGTTTCTAGATTTTTTGATGATGGCCATTCTGACCGGTGTGAGATGATATTTCATTGTAGTTTTGATTTACATTTCTCTAATGATTAATGATGTTGAGCATTCTTTCATGTGTTTGTTGGCAATCTGTATATCTTCTTTGGAGAAATGTCTATTTAGGTCTTCTGCCCATTTTTGGATTCAGTTGTTTGATTTTTTGTTATTGAGCTGCATGAGTTGCTTGTATGTTTTGGAAATTAATCCTTTGTCAGTTGCTTCATCGACAAATATTTTCTCCCATTCTGAGGGTTGTCTTTTGGTCTTGTTTATGGTTTCCTTTGCTGTGTAAAAGCTTTTAAGTTTCATTAGGTCCCATTTGTTTATTTTTGGTTTTATTTCCATTTCTCTAGGAGGTGGGTCAAAAAGGATCTTGCTGTGATTTTCAAAAAGGAACTTGCTGTGATTTGCAAAAATCTTTTAGAAGATATCTGTGAATAGACTCCAAAGAATGTTGATATGAATAAATGAGATTTGTACCAGGAAAAGAAATGTAGTTTGAAATTAGAAAATATACTAACATACAATTCAGCGCATTAATATGACAAATGAATAAAATAATAATTTCTATAGATGCTGATAAGACATGATAAAATTTAAAATCAATATGTGATTATTCAGTAAGTCTTAAAAGTAGACTAAATAATTGTTTCTGTAATAAGACAAAAAAATATCTTATAGCAAGAATCAGCTTGAAATCTTCCATCTGAAGTCAAGACCAAGACAAAAAGGCCCATTGTGATCACTATTATTTAAAATTGTTCTGGAAGTATGAATCAATTCAATTAGTTCACAAAGAGTGTCAAGAAATATAAAAATTTTAAAGGAGCAGGCAATATCATTTTGATGATATTTTATACTTCTAAGTAAAAGCAAGCAACTGAAAACATAAAATGAAAGATAAATATGTATGGTTGCTGGTTAAAAAGCAGTCATATGTAGGACTTCTTTTAATTAGGAAGAAAGGGAGAAAGGATATTGAGAAGAGAATAGCACTGCCTACCACAAATAATAGAATTTAACTCCTTCCTTCATTGTTCCTAACTAACCAAACAACTCCAAGAACTCATTCCACAGAAAGAACAGATAAAATATATTTATAAAATACCAATATAAGTAAGATCACAACATCAAAAGAGATTGCTATACTTTTCAAATCTATTTTAAGTAAAAAAAAAAAAAAAAAAAAAAAGCAGTCATATATAAACCAAAAATCAGCTAAAAAGTATAAGTGAAGATGAGCTTCTACTCACAGGAGCAAAGATATATGCATAATATCTCAGAAAAAAGAAAAAAAAACAAGAAATGTGTAAATGTTATTAAAATAAAACTTTAAAAAATGCTACCTAAGGACTTTAATCCAGAAGATTTTAATAAAAGAGAAGACATATCCTATTCATGGAAATAAACAATATTGTGATGAAATCAATCTCTTTAATTGATACAATATTAATTACAAATCCAATAGCATCTCTTGAAAAATAATCAATTCAGAATGTGTGAAAATAACCAGTAGAGATAATGTTGACAATTTTGACATAACTAGTCCTCCAGGTGTTAAAATGTATGTTACAGCTACATCTATTGAAACAATTTATTATTTAACATTAATTGGCAGTTGCTTTCGTCTTCTATTTATAATTTACATAACCATCTCATTTGTTTCTTTCTTCAAACTATGGTATCTGCAAGCTGGTATCTTTCATATATGCACCAAAAAATCTGTTTCCTGTATGCATTAGAGAAAGACTAACATTGGGATCCATTTTACAGATGTCATACAGATTGTATGTCTTGTGTTGTCACCTACATCAAGGAGTAGGATTTAACTTATTTCAATTAAATTTTTTAGTTAAAATCCCTTTTCAATTATTCTTCTCAGGAATAACATTCTCACCACCATGATTACATTTCAGTTGTTTCAGAAACTCTTTAATCACCAACAGCATATATTTGACTATGAAATCTTTATGAATTACTGAACTCACCCACTATATTGCTTTACAGCCATAATAAATGGGATTTCATAAAAGGGTACAAGAATAAATAAAGAAGACAGGCATCTCAACCAAACACCACGTAGCTTAGAATTTTATTACATTAAGAATTTGTTGGCAACTAATGTGACTGAATTGCCAAAGTAGTAGTGGTTCCTTCAGAAGCCAATGCCCTTTGGTTCCATCTCTAGTCTTCCATCGTTATAGGATTCAGCTACCTTCTCTTCCTTTATCCCTCTCAATGTGTCTTGATTTCTGTTCCTTTTATACCAGCTGGTTAACTCTTTATCTAGAGGATAACTCCATTTGAGAACTAATGGTCCCATTAATCTCCACAATCCCTACTGGACAGAGCTTTTTTACAAAACACTTCTAACTCTAGATTGACTACTTGAGGCAGGTTCTACGTAATTCGAAAGTATCTGTGAGAAAAACGGTGGAATCTGGCAGGCTTACTCTCTTCAAGAAAACATGAAAAATTCTGTCTCAGGGAAGAATGTTGAGGGTAACAGTTGTTGGAATGATAAGCATGGACATCAACATCTTGCAGTAATTTCTATCAATTATATATTATACTTGTATTCCTCCTAAATTTATTCTTCAAGAATATCATTTTTATTTTAGGAATCCCTTGCTATCAACCTCATATACAGCATAAAAAATTGGAAGTTTTGAGGGAGCTTCAAGATGGTGGAAGAGTAAGACGTGGAGATCACCTTCCTTCCCACAAATACATCTACATGTGAAACGACTCCTACAGAACACCTACGGAACGCTGGCAGAAGACCTCAGACCTCCAAAAAGGCAAGAAACTCCCCACGTACCTGGGTAGGGTAAAAGAAAAAAAGAAAAAACAGAGACAAAGAATAAGGACAGGACCTGCACCTGCGGGAGGGAACCGTGAAGGAGGAAAGGTTTCCACACACTAGGAGCCCCTTTGCGGGCAGAGACTGAGGGTGGCGGAGGGGGGAAGCTTTGGAGTCACGGAGGAGAGCGCAGCCACAGGGGTGCGGAGGGCAAAGCGGAGAGATTCTCGCACAGAGGCTCAGCGCTGAGCAGCACTCACCAGCCCGAGAGGCTTGTCTGCTCACCCGCCGGGGTGGGCGGGGGCTGGGAGCTGAGGCTCGGGCTTCGGTCGGATCGCAGGGAGAGGACTGGGGTTGGCGGCGTGAACACAGCTTGAAGGGGTTGGCGCACACAGCTAGCCGGGAGGGAGTCCGGGAAAAGTCTGGAGCTGCCTAAGAGGCAAGAGACTTTTTCTTCCCTCTTTGTTTCCTGTTGCGCGAGGAGAGGGGATTCAGAGCGCCGCCTAAACGAACTCCAGAGACGGGTGTGAGCCGAGGCTATCAGCGCGGACCCCAGAGACGGGCATGAGACGCTAAGGCTGCTGCTGCCGCCACCAAGAAGCCTGTGTATGAGCACAGGTCACTATCCACACCACCCCTCCCGGGAGCCTGTGCAGCCCGCCACTGCCCAGGGTCCTGTGACCCAGGGACAACTTCCCCGGGAGAATGCACAGCGCGCCTCAGGCTGGTGCAACGTCACGCCGGCCTCTGCTGCTGCAGGAGCGCCCCGCCTCCTCCGTACCCCTCCATCCCCCCCGCCTGAGTGAGCCAGAGCCCCCGAAGCAGCTGCTCCTTTAACCCCGTCCTGTCTGGGCGAAGAACAGATGCCCTCAGGCAACCTACACGCAGAGGTGGGGCCAGTCCAATGCTGAACCCCGGGAGCTGTGTGAACAAAGAAGAGAAAGGGAAATCTCTCCCAGCAGCCTCAGGAGCAGTGGATTAAATCTCCACCATCAACTTGACGTATCCTGCATCTGTGGAATACCTGAATAGACAGTGAATCATCCCAAATTGAGGAGGTGGACTTTGGGAGCAATGATATATATATATTTTTCCCTTTTTCTCTTTTTGTGAGTGTGTATGTTTATGCTTCTGTGTGTGATTTTCTCTGTATAGCTTTGTTTTTACCATTTGTCCTAGGGTTCTGTTTGTCCATTTATTTATTTATTTTTTTTACTTAAAATTTATTTTTCTTAATAATTGTTTTTTTATTTTAATAACTTAATTTTACTTTATTTTACTTCATTTTATTTCATTTTATTTTATCTCCTTCTTTCTTTCACTCTTTTTTTTCTCCCTTTTATTCTGAGCCGTGTGGATGACAGGCTTGTGTTGCTCCAGCCAGGCATCAGGGCTGTGCCTCTGAGGTGGGAGAGCCAACTTCAGGACACTGGTCCAAAAGAGACCTCCCAGCTCCATGTAATATCAAAAAGTGAAAATCTCCCAGGGATCTCCATCTGAACACCAAGACCCAGCTCCACTCAATGACCAGCAAGCTACAGTGCTGGACACCCTATGCCAAACAACTAGCAAGACAGGAACACAACCCCATCTATTAGCACAGAGGCTGCCTAAAATCATAATAAGGCCACAGACACCCCAAAACACACCACCAGATGTGGCACTGCCCACCAGAAAGACAATATCCAGCCTCATCCACCAGAACACAGGCACTAGTCCCCTCCACCAGGAGGCCTACACAGCCCACTGAACAAACCTTAGCCACGGGGGACAGACACCAAAAACAATGGAAACTACGAACCTGCAGCCTACAAAAAGGAGACCCCAAACACAGTAAGTTAAGCAAAATGAGAAGACAGAGAAACACACAGCAGATGAAAGAGCAAGGCAAAAACCCACCAGACGTCACAAATGAAGAGGAAAAATGCAGTCTACCTGAAAAAAATTCAGAATAATGATAGTAAAGATGATCCAAAATCTTGGAAATAGAATGGAGAAAATACAAGAAACGTTTAGCAAGGACCTAGAAGAACTAAACAACAAACAAAGAGTGATGAACAACAAAATAAATGAAATTAAAAATACTCTAGAAGGGATCAATAACAGAATAACTGAGGCAGAAGAATGGATAAGTGACCTGGAAGATAAAATAGTGGAAATAACTACTGCAGAGCAGAATAAAGAAAAAAGAATGAAAATAATTGAGGACAGTCCCAGAGACCTCTGGGACAATACTATATGCACCAACATTAGAATTATAGGGGTCCCAGGAGAAGAAGAAAAAAAGAAAGAGACTGAGAAAATATTTGAAGAGATTATAGTTGAAAACTTCCCTTATAAGGGAAAGGAAATAGTTAATCAAGCCCAGGAAGCACAGAGAGTTCCATACAGGATAAATCCAAGGAGAAACACGCCAAGACACATATTAATCAAACTATCAAAAATTAAATACAAAGAACAAACATTAAAAGCAGCAAGGGAAAGACAACAAGTAACACATAAAAGAATCCCCATAAGGTTAACAGCTGATCTTTCAGTAGAAACTCTGCAAGCCAGAAGGGAGTGGCAGGACATATTTAGAATGATGAAAGAGAAAAACCTACAACCAAGATTACTCTATCCAGCAAGGATCTCCTTCAGATTTGACAGAGAAATTAAGAGCTTTACAGACAAGCAAAAGCTAAGAGAATTCAGCATCACCAAACCAGCTTTACAACAAATGCTAAAGGAACTTCTCTAGGCAGGAAACACAAGAGAAGGAAAAGACCTACAATAATAAACCCAAAACAATTAAGAAAATGGTAATAGGGACATACATATCGATAATTACCTTAAATGTAAATGGATTAAATGCTCCAACCAAAAGACATAGACTGGCTGAATGGATAAAAAAACAAGACCCGTATATATGCTGTCTACAAGATACCCACTTCAGACCTAGGGTCACATACAGACTGAAAGTGAGGGGATGGAAAAAGATATTCCATGCAAATGGAAATCAAAAGAAAGCTGGAGTAGCAATCTCATATCAGACAAAATAGACTTTAAAACAAAGTCTATTACAAGAGACAAAGAAAGACACTACATAATGATAAAGGGATCGATCCAAGAAGAAGATATAACAATTGTAAATATTTATGCAACCAACATAGGAGCACTGCAATACCTAAGGCAAATACTAACAAGCATAAAATGGGAAATTGACAGTAACACAATCATAGTAAGGGACTTTAACATCCCACTTTCTCCAATGGACAGATCATCGAAAATGAAAGTAAATAAGGAAACACAAGCTTTAAATGATACATTAAACAAGATGCGCTTAATTGATATTTATAGGACATTCCATGCAAAAACAACAGAATACACATTCTTCTCAAGTGCGCATGGAACTTTCTCGAGGATAGATTATATCTTGGGTCACAAATCAAGCCTTGGTAAATTTAAGAAAATTGAAATCGTACCTAGTATCTTTTCCGACCACAATGCTATGAGACTAGATATCAATTACAGGAAAAAACCTGTAAGAAATACAAACACATGGAGGCTAAACAACACACTACTTAATAACCAAGAGATCACTGAATAAATCAAAGGGAAAATCAAAAAATACCTACAAACAAATGACAATGAAAACAAAATGACCCAAAACCTATGGGATGCAGCAAAAGCAGTTCTAAGAGGGAAGTTTATAGCAATACAATCCTACCTTAAGAAAAAAGAAACATCTCAAATAAACAACCCAACCTTACACCCGAAGCAATTAGAGAAAGAAGAACAAAAAAACTCCAAAGTTAGCAAAAGGAAAGAAATCATAAAGATCAGATTAGAAATAAATGAAAAAGAAATGAAGGAAATGATAGCAAAGATCAATAAAAGTAAAAGCTGGTTCTTTGAGAAGATAAACAAAATTGATTAACCATTAGCCAGACTTATCAAGAAAAAAGGGAGAAGACTCAAATCAATAGAATTAGAAATGAAAAAGGAGAAGTAACAACTGACACTGCAGAAATACAAAGGATCATGAGAGATTTCTACAAGCAAGTATATGCCAATAAAATGGACAACCTGGAAGAAATGGACAAATTCTTAGAAATGCACAACATTCTGAGACTGAACCAGGAAGAAATAGAAAATATGAACAGACCAATCACAAGCACTGAAATTGAAACTGTGATTAAATATCTTCCAACAAACAAAAGCCCAGGACCAGATGGCTTCACAGACGAATTCTATCAAACATTTAGAGAAGAGCTAACACCTATCCTTCTCACACTCTTCCAAAATATAGCAGAGGGAGGAACACTCCCAAACTCATTCTAAGAGGCCACCATCACTGTGATACCAAAACCAGAAAAAGATGTCACAAAGAAAGAAAACTAAAGAATATCACTGATGAACATAGATGCAAAAATCCTCAACAAAATACTAGCAAACAGAATCCAACAGCACATTAACAGGATCATACACTATGATCAAGTGGGGTTTAACCCAGTAATGCAAGGATTCTTCAATATATGCAAATCAATCAACGTGATACACGATATTAACAAATTGAAGGAGAAAAACCATATGATCATCTCAATAGATGCAGAGAAAGCTTTTGACAAAATTCAACACCCATTTATGATAAAAACTCTCTAAAAAATAGCCATAGAGGGAACTTTCCTCAACATAATAAAGACCATATATGACAAACCCACAGCCAACATTGTCCTCAATGGTGAAAAACTGAAACCATTTCCACTAAGATCAGAAACAAGACAAAGTTGCCCACTCTCACCACTATTACTCCACATAGTTTTGGAAGTTTTAGTCACAGCAATCAGAGAAGACAAAGAAATAAAAGGAATCCAAATCGGAAAAGAAGAAGTATAGCTGTCACTGTTTGCAGATGACATGATACTCTACATAGAGAATCCTAAACATACTACCAGAAAACTATTAGAGCTAATCAATGAATTTGATAAAGTAGCAGGATACAAAATTAATGCACAGAAATATCTTGCATTCTGATACACTAATGATGAAACATCTGAAAGTTAAATTAAGAAAACACTTCCATTTACCATTGCAACAAAATGAACAAAATATCTAGGAATAAGCCTACCTAAGGAGACAAAAGACCTGTATGCAGAAAATTATAAGACACTGTGAAAGAAATTAAAGATGATACAAATAGATGAAGAGATATACCATGTTCTTGGATTGGAAGAATCAACATTGTGAAAATGACTCTACTACCCAAAGCAATCTACAGATTCAATGCAATCCCTATCAAACTACCAATGGCATTTTTCACAGAATTAGATCAAAAAATTTCACAATTTGTGTGGAAGCACAAAAGACCCCGTATAGCCAAAGCAATATTGAAAAAGAAAAATGGAGCTGGAAGAATCAGGCTCCCTGACTTCAGACTATACTACAAAGCTACAGTAATCAAGACAGTATGGTACTGGCACAAAAACAGAAATATACATTAATGGAACAGGATAGAAAGCCCAGAGATAAACCCACACACATATGGTCACCTTATCTTTGATAAAGGAGGCAAGAATATACAGTAGAGAAAAGACAGCCTCTTCAATAAGTGGTGCTGAGAAAACTGGATGGCTACATGTAAAAGAATGAAATTAGAAAACTCCCTAACACCATACACAAAAATAAACTCAAAATGGATTAAAGACCTAAATGTAAGGCCAGACACCATCAAACTCTTAGAGGAAAACATAGTCAGAACACTCTATGACATAAATCACAGCAAGATCCTTTTTGACCCACCTCCTAGAGAAATAAAATAAAACCAAAAATAAACAAATGGGACCTAATGAAACTTAAAAGCTTTTGCACAGGAAAGGAAACCATAAACAAGAAGAAATGACAACCCTCAGAATGGGAGAAAATATTTGCAAATGAAGCAACTGACAAAGGATTAATCTCCAAAACATACAAGCAACACATGCAGCTCAATATCAAAAAAACAAACAACCCAATCCAAAAATGGGCAGAAGACCTAAATAGACATTTCTCCAAAGAAGATATACAGATTGCCAACAAACACATGAAAGAATGCTCAACATCATTAATCATTAGAGAAATGCAAATCAAAACTACGATGAGATATCATCTCACACCAGTCAGAATGGCCATCATCAAAAAATCTAGAAACAATAAATGCTGGAGAGGGTGTGGAGAAAAGGGAACCCTCTTGCACTGTTGGTGGGAATGTAAATTGATAAAGCCACTATGGAGAACAGTATGGAGGTTCCTTAAAAAACTAAAAATAGAACTACCATACGACCCAGCAATCCCATTACTGGGCATATACCCTGAGAAAACCATAATTCAAAAAGTGGTATGTACCAGAATGTTCATTGCAGCTCTATTTGCAATAGCCAGGACATGGAAGCAACCTAAGTGTCCATCGACAGATGAATGGATAAAGAAGGTGGGGCACATATATACAATGGAATATTACTCAGCCATAAAAAGAAATGAAATTGAGTTATTCATAGTGAGGTGGAGGTGGATGGACTTAGTGTCTGTCATACAGAGTGAAGTACGTGAGAAAGAGTAAAACAAATACTGTATGCTAACACATATATATGGAATCTAAAAAAAAAAAAAAATGGTCATGAAGAACCTAGGGGCAAGATGGGAATAAAGATGCAGACCTACTAGAGAATGGACTTGAGGATACGGGGAGGGGGAAGGGTAAACTGGAACAAAGTGAGAGAGTGACATGGACATATATACACTACCAAACGTAAAATAGATAGCTAATTGGAAGCAGCCGCATAGCACAGGGAGATCAGCTCGCTGCTTTGTGACCACCTAGAGGGGTGGGATAGGGAAGGTGGGGTGGAGGGAGATGCAAGAGGGAAGAGATATGGGGACATATGTATATGTATAACTGATTCACTTTGTTATAAAGCAGAAACTGACACACCATTGTAAAGCAATTATACTCTAATAAAGATGTTAAAAAAAAATTGGAAGTTTTATGACTCAAACTTTCTTCTTTGGCATCTTTGAATGAGGCTAATTTCTGTTTTCATAGACTAAGTAACTTTTGTGTCCATAAGTGAGTTAATTCTAAAAGGGTAAACAGTATTTTAATTTTTATCTATCATTAATGGGATAATTTTCTATAGTCAAAAGGTATAATTAAACTTTAAATTATTACTATAAGACATATGTACTTTACACACATAGGGAACAATTTGGTAGCATATTTCAATATGTAAAATATGCTCATCTGTTAGACCAGCAATTCCAATTCTAGAAAATCTTCTTTATAGAAATACTTACACATATGCACACACACACACACACACACACACACACACACACACATATATAAATGCACCTGACTCCTTGTGTAAAATAACAGACTAGGAAAGAAATTAAATATCTATAAGTAGAAATAGGTAATTGTTGTAATCATACTGTGGAAATTTATGTAGAAGCTAAACTGAATGAAATAAATTTATAAATATTGATATAAAACATCTTCAATACAGAGATCTCTACATACACTTATAGCTATGAAGATATGAGTCTCTTCCACACCACACTATTAAAATGATTGTATATGAGGTGTGGAAGAAGTGTGACGATAAGGAATGTGTTGAGAAATTTTTTTTTTCCTTAAAAAAATTTATGTATTGCTAGATTTATTTTAATGAGAAGATATGTATGAATTGTATATCTAGATTTTTGAATTCTTTGTTAAAGTATAACATCTGTACAGAAAAGTGCACAAACTATGTTTTCAGCTTGTTACATTTGCACAAAGCATGAATTTGCCCATGTATCCATTGCTTGTATCAGGAAATGCAACCGCAGAAATCTCTTTCATGTCCTTTCCTAGATAATACCTCTCAAATGTTAACCACTATCCTGATTTTTAATACCACTGATTAGCTTCACCTGATTTTGAACTTCTATTAATGGGTTGTTTCCGTATACTTGATTTGGCTGTTTGTCTTGCATATTTGATTCTTTCGCAAAAATTTGTTGAATCTCCATGTTGTATAATACTGAATTGTATGAAAATAATACACATTATTCATTCAACTGCTAAAGGACATTTGAATCATTTCCCGTTTCTGGCCATTACAAAAAGAGCTGCTGTGAATATTCTGTATGTTTCTTTTACCCAACATATGCACACATTTCTATTGGCTGTATACCTAAGAGTGCAATTGCTAGGTTATAAGGTATACATTCACTTAGCTATTATAGATCTTAAGTAAGTAGTTTTCAAAGTGGTTTTTGAATTTAAACACCCATTGGCAACGTATGGGAGTTATAGTTGGTACACATTCTTTCCAATACTTGGTAAATATTTAATCTTTTTCATTTTAGCTATTCTGATATTTGTGTATATTTCATTTTGGGTTCAATTTTCATTTCTCCTATACAAAAAAAGTCAAGTACCTTTTTATTCATTTAATAACCATTTAGATAAGCACTTCCTGAAGTATGCATTCAAGTACTCTGCCCACTTTCTATTTTGATGCTTCTCTTTTTCCCTAGCTATGTTGAGGAATAAATATATAATTTACTAATAAAAATTATATGTATTTATGGTATATAATATGATGGTTAGATATGTGTATACATTGTCAAATGATTACCACAATCAAATTAATTAACCCATTCATGACCTCACATAGTTTACCTTGTGTGTGTGTGTGTGTTAGTGTGTAGTGAGTACACTTAAGATCTACTCTCTTAGTAAATTTCGATTATACAATAGCTTATTATTAACTCTAATCACCCTCATTTACATTGGATTCTGAGAATTTATCTGTCTTATAACTAAAATTTTGTACTCTTTGACCAAAATTTTCCCATTTTTCACACCCCCCAGCATCTGGTAACCACTGGTGAACAATATGGTTCTATGAGTTTGACATTTTTGGATTCTGCATTAAGTGAGATTACAGACTATTTGTCATTCTCTGTCTGGCTTGCTTCCTTAGCATTATGTTCTCCATGTTCATCCATGTTGTTGCAAATGGCAGTATCCCATTCTCTTTTTATGACTGAATAATATTCCACTACACACACACACACACACACACACACACACACACACAGTGCACAACACTTCCCTGTTATCCGCATACTTGTCAGCATTTATCTCCTTTATGATAATAACCATCTTAACACATGTGAGGTCATATCTTGTTTGGTTTTTTTTTTTTTTTTAATTAATTTATTTATTTATATTTTTATTTTATGGCTGTGTTGGGTCTTCGTTTCTGTGCAAGGGCTTTCTCTAGTTGAGATGAGCGGGGGCCACTCTTCATCGCGGTGCGAGGGCCTCTCACTGTCGCGGCCTCTCCTGTTGCTGAGCACAGGCTCCAGACGCGCAGGCTCAGTAGTTGTGGCTCACGGGCTCAGTTGCTCCGCGGCATGTGGGATCTTCCCAGACCAGGGCTCGAACCCGTGTCCCCTGCATTGGCAGGCAGATTCTCAACCACTGCGCCACCAGGGAAACCCTCTTGCTTGGTTTTGATTTACATTTCCCTGATTGGTGATACTGAGCACCTTTTCATGTATCTGTCAGACATCTGAAAGTCTTCTTTGGCAAAATGTCTATTCTGTTCCTTTGCCCATTGTGTTATTTGGTTTTTTGCTTTTGATTTGTATGTGTTCATTATGTATTTTGGATATTAACCTTGGGAAAAGAATGAGACACTAGAATGTATGCTTTTAACTGTCAGTATCATGTTTTAGAGGAAGAGAACCTGTGTGTGGCTGAGTGTGTTCCCCAAATTACTTGACTTCTCACAGGCTTATTTTCTGCAGGGCAAAGACCTTTGGAAAAATATAGTCATGATACGGTTGTCTAGATAAGATACAACATTTTTTTTTCATTTTCTTAATTAAAAATAAAATCTCATAATTGTTTTGTGTGCAATGTAACCAGCCAAATTTCACAACTTTCCTTAAAGACAGAACTGGTTCTTTGCTACAGTTCTAGAAAAAAATGTGCCCCCTTCTTCTTGCATACGTCCTTTCTTCTTCTTGCTTAAAATACTGTCAAGATACCGGAAATGTTGGGCAACCATATTTTTGCAATGGTTTAAGCTACACTTTGAGGAAACAAATATGAGGATGAATATTACAAGCTAAGTGAAGCAAAAATATGGAATTATGGATGTGGTTGACTCCATTAAATTTATTAAGCATTCTTGGACACCAACTTCTGGACTTTTTGATATGTGACACTATTTGTTGGTCCAACATGGTCTGGTGTTTCATTTCATGTAGCCAACTGAAGTCATGCTTAGGACAACTATCTATTTTTCACTGCCAGCCTCCTCCTCCCACTCAGAAGAATTATCTCATAGTGTGCTTATTGGAGAATACACAGTTATTTTATTACTGCTAAATTAATATTTCAATGTATGGGTGTTACACTTTTATATGAAGTGGCTCATTATTGTTTTCTTACTGCTAATAATTAAAATACCCAAGTTTGAAAGAATAATTTTGTACACAAGGAAGGATTTGAGTTTATCTATAAAATGATTACTCTAACAGACTTAACATTCCTCTATACTTTTGTGAGTAGTAGATAAAGGAGTGGGTTTAGAGTTAGCAAGTAATTGACTCTTGTAAAGCTAGTGATTCAGGAAAACCAATGCATATGTACCTCTGAATAAAAGAGACAAAAAAATAAAGCAAATTAGAAAGCATTAGTAATAACAAAAACAGTTAAAATCACTGTCCTAATTGAATTTTAAATTTAACATGAAATTTAAAACGTAGATAAAAATCAATATTGAAATAAAATACAAAGAACAAATAGCTCAATCAGTTTTCAACATGCACAATGACTCTTTAAATTGTTAATCTACACCAGGCTATACTCATTTTAATAATTTACTGTTTCATAAAATACAGGCTTGGTGGGTTTTTTTTAGTTTGGGAAAGACATGGAATAAACTGCTTACATTTTCTGTCATTAATTTTGGATGTCTCCCACCTCTTACTTAGTGACACTAGTTTTCTTCCATCCTTCCATCTGTTGGAGAACTAAATAAAATATGAACTGTTGTCCATTATGCTTTGTAGAAATGGCAAATGCATATGCTTAGCCTACTCTTTTCAGTGTTAAATATTGTGCTTTTTTGTTTTTTAGCTTATGTATTTATTTTTAACAAATTTTAACATTTAAATTAAGCATTGTATTTTAAGTTTTAAAATGTATTAAGTCATTAATTGTAAAATAACTGAATAATATTTAATTTCAGATATTCTCCATCATTTCTTTGGATCTGATATTATGGCAAGCAAGGAAATTATTAATTCCATGGAAGAAACACCTTAAAAAAATACTGACTCATTCAGTCTTCAATATTTTTAAAATAGTAAAAGAAATGTATAAATAATGCTTGGAAAAATCCAAATACTATTCAGGGAAAATAATCTGCAGCTAAATACATTAAAAATATAATTGAGATGGTGATAGGTACCATGAAGACAATAAAGTAAAATCATATGATAGAAAATATTTTGGTAGGGGCTACTTTTGATAGTGTGCCAAGGGAATGTCTGAATTGTAGTTGAGCTAAGGTCCTATATTAGTTAGGATAAATGTATGGCTCCTCTAACAAAGTCCCAACTGAATGACAATAGGTTAAACAGTTTTTTCTCTGCCGTGTAACAGTCCTTGAATTATCAGTGTACATTGTTGAGGTCCATTTTTCTTCTATTTTTTGCCCCACGCCCAAGACATTGTCTTCATCATCATGTCAATAAGCACTCGATACTACATCTAAAAGTTACATTTCAGGCAGAGAGAAAAAGAAAAGGGAGAAGGAACACACACCATTAAGTTGAAAAGACATCGTCTTGAAGTAACTCAAATCATGTCTATTTACACCCCATTGGCTAGCACATAGTTACGTAGCCACATCTGGTGCAAATGAAAAATGAAAGGATGGCTTCATTTTAGCCAGATACAAAATTTTAGTTCCATCACTAAGGAAAGACTGGACTTTGGGCGACAAACAGACTTTTACCTGAAATGAAGGTAAGGATGAAACTCTGTTAAGATTTTGGGAGTCAGTTTTCAGACCATTATTTCTTCAAATTATTTTTTGCATTCTGCACCAATCTTTGGCTTCTCTTTCTGGAAAGCTAATGAAATGATTATTAGACCTTCTGATATTAGACTCATAGGTGCTTGAGCTCTGCTTATTTTTGTTCAGTTTTATTTCTTCTGTTGTTAAGATTGGAAAATTTCTACTGATTTATCTTTAAGTTCACTGAGTCTTTCCTTTTTAATTTCCATGTCTGCTATTGAGCCCATGAAGTGAAACTTTATCACATACATTGTGTTTTTCAGTTATAACATTTCCATTTGGCACCTGATTCTATAATATGGTTTCTATTTCTCTACTGAAAATTTTTATATTTTTATTAATTTTGAGAGTGATCAACTTTAACTCACGGGGCAAAATAATAAACTACTTTAAGGCTTTGCCTGATAATTTCAACATCTGGGTCATCTTGCAATTGACATTTTAATTATTTTTTCCACTAGTGTCTGGTCAGATTTTCTCAATTCTTTCAATGTCAAGTGATTTGGGATTATATCCTGGACATTTTGTGTATTATGTTGTAAAAATCTTCTTTGAAGATTAACTGTACATTTTTTTTTCTTGTTTGCTTTAGCAGACAGTTGGCATGGTTAAGTTCAGATCAAAAGTTTTGATTTCCCTTCTGTAGGCAATGCTTTCAAAGTCAGTTTGGGTTTCCAAGTTAATACTATGCTGTTTGAGTTTCCTTGTGCTTGTTCACTCAGGGATTTGCCTAGGACTTATGCTTTGGTGTGAACAATAATTCAGTTCTCAAAGCTTTGATCATGTTTACTGTTGTCTGTTTTATTAGTGCACAGACTGGGCTAAGCCTGGTTTTTTCAGTTCAGATACAGTATTTGGGCAACCTCATCTCTCACCTCTCCAGTTTCCCAGCCACTGTTTGGTTCCCTGGAGCCCCCTTTTCCCAGTCTCCTGACTTGGGAGCCAGAATTTCTCTCAGGGTTTAGCATTTTGTGCTGGTGAACAATTTTGCAATACTGTGGCCATTCTCAGGTAAAGCTGAGAGAGAAACGCAAGGCAAAATAGTGATGATCTCCCACACACTCTTTGGACCATTGAGACCACTTTCTTGATTCCTCTGGATAGAAGGATGTTTTTACCCAGAGGTTTAGATATCCCACCATGGAAGCAGAGCCACTGCACGACTGGAGCTTCCTAAGGGCAGGGCTAAAATAGAAAATAAATAAAAGGAGATCCTCTTTCCAATCCACTCTCCGTCTTTTTGCTTTGAAAAACAGAATTTTCCTCCTAAGGTTTATTGTTCATCTCTACTTGTGTTCTCAGGTGAAAGCCAGGAGATAAAGAGGGGAGGGTAAAAATGAGTAAAGTCATGGCCTCTCCTTTCTTCTTCAAGTTTGACTTCCCTCCCATTTCATCTGCATCATTTACTTTCCAGAGTAAACATAGTCATTCTTTGTATTCTGCCCAGAGTTTTTTTTGTTGCAATCATGGGGAAAGATAGGCTGTAATGAGCTTATTCCAGCTCAGTCATCGTTGGAACTCTTGTACTAGACCTTTTTTTTTCCTTCCAGTTTTATTGAGATATGACTGACATACAGCACTGTATAAGTTTAAGGTATACAGCATGATAATATGATTTACATACATCATGAAGTGATTATCACAATAAATTTAGATCATTAAAGAAAAATAGAAAAAACATGTTTGTTCTTTTGATGAGAAGTCTTAGGATTTACTCTCAAAAACTTTCATGTATAACATACAGCAATATTAATTATATTTATCATGTTGTACGTCACATCCTTAAATTCTTATTTATCTTATAACTGGAAGTTTGCACTTTTTGACTGCCTTCATCCAATTCCCTCTCCTCCCACCCCCTGTTTCTGGTAACCACAAATCTGATTTCTTTTTCTATGAGTTTGCTTGTTTGTTTTTGAAGTATAATTGACCTACAACACTATGTTAGTTCCCGTTACACCACGTAGAGATTTGATATTTGCATTTCAAACTGATCACCGCAAGTCTAATTACAAACGTCACCATACAAAGATATTACATAATTATTGACTGTATTTCCCACAATTTACATTACATACCCATTACTCATTTATCTTGCAACTGGAAGTATGTACCTCTTAATCTCCCTCACTTATTTCTCCCCTCCCCCTCCCCCCCTCCTCTCTGACAATCCCGTTTGTTCTATGTATCTATAACTTTGATTATGTTTCATTATGTTTGTTCATTGGTTTTGTTTTTTTAGACTACACATGTAAGTGAAGTCACACGGTATTTGTCTTTCTCTTATGACTCATTTCACTTAGCATAATACCCTCTTTGTCCACCCATGTTGTCATAAATAGCAAGATTTCATTCCTTTTCATGGCTGAGTAATATTCCATATCTTGTTTATCCATTCTCTATTTATGGCCCCTTGGTGAATGGGCCTGCATCCTGGGAAGGCTGGCTGAGGGGCTAAAGGTGTCCTAGAGTTGGTTGTCCTGCTGGTGAGTGGGGCCATGGCCCAGGGGAATCCAGGCCTGGTGCCCACCCACTGGTGGATGAAGAAGTGTCCGGGAACTAGTGCCAGCCTACTGGCAGGCAGAGTCAGGTCTTGAGGGTCCCTGGCTGCAGGGTTCAGGGTTCCCGGATCCAGTGTTGGCCCACTGGTAGGTGGGTCCAGGTCCCATGGTGGCTGGCTAAGGAGCTCAAGGTGTCTTAAAGCTGATGTTAGCCTGCTAGTAGGGAGGGCCAGGGCCCAGGGTTTTCTGGGGCTTGTGCTGACCTGCTGGTGAGTGGGCTGTGTCCTGCCAGGGAGGCTGAGGGGCTATGGTAGTCCTGGGAATGGTGTTTACCCTCTGGTGGATAGGGACAAAACACAGGGGGTCTTGGGGCGGATGCCAGCCCACTGGTGTGTAAGGCTGGACCCAGGGCTATGTCAGCCCTCTGGGGACTGGAGTTGGGTCCTGGGGTCTCTGGCTGCAGGGCCCAGGGATCCCACTGTTGGTGTGTTGGCCCACAGGTGGGTGGGCCTGGAACCCAGAGGTTCCTGGGTTAGTGTGGGCTCACTGGTTTGTGGGCCTTGTCCTTGGTCCTCTGGTGGACAGGGTCATGTCCTGGGGCAGCTTTGGGCTCAGGGGTTCTTAAGGCAGCCTGCCTGCTCATGGGTGGGGTTGTGTCCCTACTGGGCTAGTTGCTTGGCTTAGGGCATCTCAGTACTGGTGCTGACAGGTTAGTGGTTGGGGCTGAGTCCCGGTGCTAATAAGCTAGAGGGAGGATTCCAAAATGGTGCTTGTCAGCGCCAGTATCCACGTGGTAGGAATAGCTCCTCCAAATGGCTGCCGCCAGCATCTCTGTCACCAGAGTGAGCTCCAGTTGCCTCCTGCCTCTCCAGGAGGCTTTCCAAGATAAGCAGATATGTCGTATCCAGGCTCCTTTCAAAGTATTACTTCTTAACTGGGTCCAAGAGTGTGTGAGATTTTGTGTATACCCTTTATGAGTGAGCCTTTATTTCTCACAGCCCTCTGACTCCACTGAAAATCAGCACCCCTTGCTGTCAAAGCCAAACATTCTGAGGGCTCATCTTCTTGGTGCAGGACCCCTGGGTTGGGGAACCCAATGTGGGTATTGAACCCCCTTGCTCCTTGGGGAGAAACTCTCAATTGTAATTATCCTCTTGTTTGTGGCTCACCTGCCTGGGGGTATAGGTCTTGAGTATTCCACATCTATGCCCCTCCTACTCATCTCATTGTGGTTCCTTCTTTACATCTTTAGTTGTAGAAGATTTTTTTCTGCTAGATTTCAGTCTTTCTTATCAATAGTTTCTCTGTAAATAGCTGTAATTTTGGTGTGCCCATGGGAGGAGGTGAGCTCATGGTCTTCCTATTCTGCCGTCTTGGTCATTCCTCACTCATACTTAATATTTTACCATTGATGACTTATTCATCATCCTACTTTTTGGTTTACATTTTTGGCATATAGTTTGCCAAGTACATTTTCTGGGCTTCAGTGAAGAAAGGGGAATTCGAAATATTTGGAGAGTAAAGAAAGAAATTATGGATAAATATAACATAGATTTCACTTACTTTAGACCTAATATATGTTTAAATTATTTTATACCCACTTTTCAGAGACAATGTGTGAAATAAACATGTACTAGGGTTTCACTAATTTGTGACATCTGTTTGTGGTGGCATTGTGCCTATATCTCACATTTCTCATTAATCTCATTTCAACACCTAGTTGACATATATAATATTCAATTTTGACTTCTCAAAATTTGTTTTCTAGAATTAAAAATAGCTTCATAACTTTATAGAAGAAACATAGCAGTGATAGTAGCACATTAAATGGTTCTGCCATTTACTAAAATATTTAGCCAACCTGACCATTTTTGCACTTACTTTACACTCATGTAACCTCCTAAAATTTCTCTGGAATATCATACCCTTTATAGCACAAAAAGTACATAGCGCCACACAAAATAGACAATAGAAAAGTAGAATAATGCAATGTATACCGCAGACATTTTTAATAGTAAATTAAAGTCATACTGCAAGATTTTTCTTGAACATTTTAGTTTTTGAAGGATGCTTTCAAAACTAACCTTTCTTTATTCTATCTCCTCTGGGTAATTATGTGTGAAATATTTTGATACAATGAGGAGGGATATTGTCTAAACAATTACTTTTTCCTGTTAGTAAACTTTGCATGACTCTATTACTCATAATCTAAATTTGGACAAAGCAATGGATATAGCAGACATTCAATACTATTCTGGATGGATATAACCCAATCTATATAGCAGTATATTTCCTGGAATTGTTTTCCAGAAAAATCATGCACTTTTCCATGAACAGTAGTTCTCATGTACAATGTTAACCGGCAGGTCAGGCATTCCTATCCTCTCATGTCATTAATACTGCTCAAAATCGGAGATTGAATTAACTTCAGTAAAATTCTAGTTAAAAAAACAAACAGATCTGTTTAAGGAATCATCTAAATTTATAACATTGACTGTTATGATGGTTATTAAGCAATGGAATTTAATGTAATAAATTTTATTAAACACCAACTCTGTAAGGGCCTACACAGAGACTACAAAGAGAAATATAGGAATATCAAAATTAGAATGTGCTCAAGAAAGTTATAATTTTATAAGGGCATATTAAATAATTAAGAGAGTGATTTTTATAAATAGTAGCTGTATAAGAAAATTAATATTTATTGAGAACTTACTATATGCCTGGTCCTGATTTTAGCACTTTAAAGTTTTTATGCTATTTTATATGAAGGAAGTCTATATTTTCCCCACAATACAAACAAAGGCACAGACTCAAAAGAGTTTAACAATTTTCTAAAATAGATCCAGTATTCAAATGCCTGTTGGAAGCCTGTGAAACACTGTGGAGCCTCACACAGTATTCTGGGGATACTTACCAATAGAGTTGCAAGCAAAATGTCACAGGAATTGATAAAAAAGGAAAGGAATCTACATGTTTGATCACAAGTAGTTCATGGAAGTGGTGGTACTTGATATTGGTAGGGTTTTAAAAAAATTTTTATTTTATATTGAAGTATAGTTGATTTACAATGTTAGTTTCAGGTGTAGAGCAAAGTGATTTAGTTATACACATACCTATCTGATTCTTCTCTCACTTAGGTTATTACAGAATATCGAGTAGAGTTCCCTGTGCTATACAGTAGATCCTTGTTGGTTATCTATTTTATGTATAGTACTGTGTATATGTTAATCCCAACCTCCTAATTTATCTCTCCCCCCAACTTTCCCTTAGTGTGCAAGTGAGGGCACTCATTATATTTAGAAAGTGAAGACTAAACTAGAATCCAGAAGTTGGAAATCTTAAGATTTTTTCAAGAAACTACAAATGCTGGAGTTTTAGGGTATCCACAGTGGAGCGGCATGTAGAAGGAGCAGAATAAAATAAATTTAGGTTGAGGAGTTTCCTTGTTGTTCATTAGGTAGGTGATATCCACTGTAGGTCATTGAGAGGAAGAATGAAATCATTGTTTATCAAGGTAAATCATAATTCCTTAGGTAGGAAATAACATGGGAAAAAAAGACACTGGAAAGAACAGACCTGAGTAGAGTACATATTATTGTAAGAGTTTAGAGAAGAGGATATTAACAAGCAGACAAATGTGAGGAATATTAGGGGAGAGACAATAAATTAAAACTAGCTAAGTATATTTTATAGATCAGGAACAAGGAGGCATTAATTAAATAATAAAAGTTGGGTCATTATAGTTGAGAGAGCAGAGGTGCCCTTGAGGGAAACAGAGAAAACAAAATAAATGGTTTTGAGAAGATGATATTTTTAGTATTGGGTACATTTAGTTTGAGGTGAGGATGAAGTACCTATGTACATTTATCTATTAAGACATTGGAGATTATTTTAGGTTTGGGCTGAAGATCTAGGCAAGGCCAAGGAACATCAATGTGGGAGGTATCTGCAGGCAAATTATCATTGAAACTCTCAAAGTGGATGGAATAACCCAAGAATCAAGTGCACAGGAAACAGAAAAAAATTTTAAAAGCACCATAAATTTAGGATTCCAGAAAACAAACAAAATCAACAGAAGAGAATATTAGAAGCTGTGTTTCATACATAATACATATAAGCAAGATTCAAAAAGCAGAAAAATAATTGTAGCTCTCTTTCTTTATGCTTAAGTGCAGTCACATATTATCTCATTTAATCTCAACATTCCTCGGAAGTAGGGCTACCGTCATCCTTTTCTGGAGGAGAAACTTGAAACTCTGATGGGCTAAGAAACTCCCCCTGGTCACACAGGAATGGATGGCTGAACCAAGATTCACACCAAGAAGCCTGCATCTAGATTTTGTACTTTTAATTTTTATGTTATACTGTCTCTTGGTTATCGAAAAACTTTTCATTTTCCAAATATGAATAATTGGAGATTTATAGTTATTCTTGTTTATAAGTCCTTATTTTACTCTTGCTATCTTGATAAGCAAAACTGACCAAGAGACAGAGAAGGATTAAAGTGAAGTAGAAGAGATTTCCAGGTGGGGCATAATCTCTATGGGGTGATACAACGTCACTAAATTAAATATAGATATGGTGCTGATAACTCCATTTTCCAAGAGTGACCTCTTATACAACTGATATAATTTAAATTCATCATACTCCTAATCAGTACATGGAATAGTTTCTTAGCTTTAATTTATTCATGCCAAACACACAGAATTGTGGATCCTCCTAAAAGGTAATTGTTTTTCTGATAGCAAAGAAACTTCATCCTTAGCACGATGACCTTTGTCATGCTTTAAGACATGTTTAATGAGTAGATTGGGGTGTCTATATTTTGAGATAAGTGTTGAGAAAAGCATAATGCTCTTTGCTACACTTAGAGACTCTACATGTACTCTACATCATAAACCCCTTGTTCCATTGTGCTTACAGAGGATTCAGCAACTTTTAAATAGCTCATTATACTCTGATGAGATTATACTCTGATGATAGTGAAATTTGCTTTCGGTCAAGCCTAAAGAAAAGGACTACGGGATGCTCACGTATGAGTCACACACCTAAAGAAGTAGGCTTATGCTTTTTTTTTTTTTTAAAGATGGGGAGGGGTCAATGACCCAGTGAGGTATTTGCCTTCCCCACTGACTGGGGGCGGGGCGTGAGGTGTCCCTGGCATTAGGACTGTCTGGTTTCTCTTTATTTATTTATTTATTTATTTTTGGCTGTGTTGGGTCTTCGTTTCTGTGCGAGGGCTTTCTCTAGTTGCGGCAAGCGGGGGCCTCTCTTCATCGCGGTGCACGGGCCTCTCACTATCGCGGCTTCTCTTGTTGTGGAGCACAGGCTCCAGACGCGCAGGCTCAGCAATTGTGGCTCACGGGCCCAGTTGCTCCGTGGCATGTGGGATCTTCCCAGACCAGGGCTCGAACACATGTCCCCTGCATTGGCAGGCAGATTCTCAACGGCTGCGCCACCAGGGAAGCCCTAGGCTTATGCTTTTATTAACAGAAGACAGAATAGCATGGAAGCTAAGTGTGGGCTCGAGCCAGACAGCTTATGTTTGAATATTAGCTTTACTGCTTATCCTAGCTATGTGATGGCAGATAAATGTTGTGTGCCCCATAGTTTTTTTGTGTGTGTGTGTGTGAGGATTAAATTAGATTATCCATATATGGTGCTTAGAATAGTGCCTGGTGTGTGGTAAGTATACAGTAATCTTTCCCTTCTCTTAAAAATGAAATTTGAATGAATATTTAAAGCATATTTGCTTAAAGTGGTACCCACTTATTCTGCCTGTAGCAGGTCGTAGGATTAATTCTTTATTCCTGATGAGCTCTGTTCGAATTATTCTTAGTAATTTTTAAAAATATTCCAATATTTTCATCACGAAAATATAGTTTTAACCTCTTCTGTTACACATCCTTTCGAATTTTAATGCTTTCTTTTTCTTGTTACAATTCTCTCTTATTCTGGTTTGCAAAAGTTTGTCTATTTTATTGATCTTCTTCAAAGAACCAGCTTTTGGTGATATTCATGAAACCAATTTCCTTATTATCTTCTGCTCCATTATTTTTTGTATTTATCTCTATTTTTTATATTGCTTTTGCTTCTTGTTCTTCAAAGTTTTGAACAATAGGTGGATTCCTTTATTTTCAGTCCATCTTAATTTGAAATTAATACACATATCTTAACATATTACAAGCAATACTTTGGCTACATCATACAGCTTTTTTTTTTTTTTAATGGGAAACACCGTTAGCTGTTACCTGATGTATAGCTTATAAAATATGCTTTTAAAAATTATTTTATTGAGGTTTTCCTTTGGACTCTAACGTCAATTTTGTAACAATTTCATGTGTTTTGAATAAATGCATTCTCTTTGACACATTCAAAATGGTCAGTGGATATATTAGTTCCACACAATTTTGTTATTCATATCTTAATATTTCTTAGTTTTCAGGTTTTAATATATCGGTTGCAGAGGGAAATTTGTCACATCTTTCAGTATATATGTTATGTATTTGTCATTTGGCCCCTTTCTTTTCTCTTTTATATTTCAAAGTATATATTGATGAACAAAAAATTTTAACAAAATATAAAGTGTAGTCCAATTTTGACCTGAATTCTATTTTGCCTGACATTACTAGTGCTAAAATTGGTTTCTGTTAGTAAATATACCTTGATAGGTATATTTTTTTCAAATCAATTATATTTATATGTTGATATGTATGTAATTTTGCTTTTTTTAAACTTCTCATATATAGATTTTCATTTTCCCACATTATGGATTTTCTTTTAACAATGTTGGATAATTTGTATCTTTAATGAAGGTATGAACTCAGTTTTATTTGTTAAGATCACTCATAAATTTGGGTTTGTTAACATGCTGTACTATCATTTTGTTATATTTTCTTTTATGGTTTTACATTTTCACCACTTTCTTTCTTCCCTTTATTTTTTCTTTTCTAGTGGTTTAGGGGATGAATATCCTATTTCTAGTTTCCTTGTCACTATTTACCAACATTTAACACATAAATATTTTTGATCAATATATAAATAATGATCATCTATATCTTTCTTCTGAATAAGACAAGAACTTTGCTATTAACCTTCTCCCCAGACATTCCACACATATCCTGCCTCAAACACCAGTCATGATCATCTGGAGAGTTAGTGACAGAATTATAATCATGTTTAAACAGAGTATTGTATGGACTATTAACCCTGAGTATTTTTTTATCTGAAATATCTTTATTTTGTTGTTTTTGTTGTTTTCACATGTAAATGAAAGTTTACATAATTAATGAAACTTAGGTTTAAAATTATGGTTTCTTACAAATTTGTTAAATGTTTTTTAGAATCCTGAAAAACTTTTTTTCTTTTCACTCTACAAGCTTTTAGGATGTTCTCTTTATCCATGCAGCGCTGAAATGTCATGATTTATCTAATTGTGTGCCTTTTCTATTAATCCCATATGGTATTTTGTGCAACCTTCAATCTGAAGACTTGTGCTTTAGTTCTCAACTATTTTCTTCTATTATTTTCTTGATTATTTTTACTCTTTTATTCCCTTTCGGGACTTTTAATTTTCTAATTATTTAAAACACATTTGAGAGCAGTTTTAAGTTCATAGCAAAACTGAGCAGAAGGTACAGAATTTTCTGTATAGCTTTTCTCCCACACATGCATAGCTTCCCCTTTTATTAACATCCCCCGCCAGAGTTGTACATTTGTTACAATCAACAAACCTGTATTGACACATTATAACCACCCTAAGTCCATAGTTTACCTTAGGGTTCTCTCTTGGTGTTGTATATTCTATGGATTTGCACAAACACATGTAATCATAATTATAGTCTTATATAGAGGATTTTCACTGCCTTAAAAATTCTCTGTGTCTCACCTTTCATTTTTCCCCTACTCACCCCAACCCCTGGCAACCACTGATATTTTTTCTATCTCCATCATTTTGCTTTTTCCAGAACATCATATACTTAGAATCATAAAGTATGTAGACTTTTCAGACAGACTTCTTTCACTTAGGAACATGCATTTAGGATTCCTCCATGTCTTTTTATGGCTTGATAGCTCATTTCTTTTTAATACTGAATCATATTCCACTATATGGATATACCAGAGCTTATTCATGCATTCACCTACTAAAGGACATCTTGGTGGCTTCCAAGTTTTGGCAGTGATGAAAAAAGCTGCTATAAACATCTGTATGCAAGTTTTTGTGTGGACATAAGTTTTCAACTACTTTGGGTAAATTCCCAAAGTGTGATTACTGGATCATATGCAAGTATTCTTTTGGAAATTTTATGAGGTAAAGGTTAGAATAAATGATCATGCTCTCCATCCTTTCCCTTTCAGAATCTTTCTGAGATGATCTAGAATCTGATACACCATCAAGCATGGCTGCTAAGAGCACACACTCTGGGGTCAGATTACTTAGGATCAAATGCCAGTTAGTTCTCCTACTTCCTAGCTGTATGACCTGAGGGTTATTATTTCATCTTTCAAGCAGAAAATTCCTCACCAGTTAAAATAAAATAAAGTGGAACTACTGATATTTGTTATGTTATTGTAGAGATTAAATCAGGTAATGAATATAAAGTACATAGCATAGTGCCTGTCACATAAATTTTTGATGTCTATTAACTATCATTGTTGTTGGTTGATATTCCTGAAATTTTGGGAATTCTTAATATGGGCTAATAGTCTCTAGTGTAGATGTGTGGATTATCTTTTCTGGGAATTAGTGGTTACCTAAACCATAGTCCCACCTTTTTTTTTTTTTTCCACATGCACTAGATCCACCGCTATAGTTTGTCTCTAAATATCACTATTACTAATGCTTAGGACAATCAGGGAAAGAAGGAGAATCTGGGCCACCTAACTGCTCCAAATGCATCTCTCTGGTTTATCACCCCAAGACAGTGACACTGCTTATTGATTCAAGACCTGGTCTTTCTCCAATGTTTCTGCTCTGTCATATTTCAGCCTGAATGTGTTTAGGACTCAAGTTTACTCCAGTTTTGTTCTTCATAGATTTTCTAACTTTAAGAATTCATTATTTATGGATAACTGAAAATGTAATGTACTTTTTTATCAGAGTCAGTATGGATTTGCTCTTCTTTAAAATATGCTTTCTGTTGTATCATGAGATTTGGGGTAGAAGGAAGTCATTGACCCCCTTAAACCAATCTCAACTGTTTGTTGGGAGTGTCTTGAATTAAGTTTTTCAGTTTATGTTTGATGTTCTGCCCATCCTCCATGCCTAGTTTCTATGATCTATTCTAAGCAAGGGGCTCTAGTGGAAGTACACCCTTGGCTATGTGGACTTTTATCATGGTTCCCAACCAGTCAGAGACACCAGAATTCCAGCAGTGTTCCTAGGAGAGTTGTCCTGCTTGAAGACCATTACAAACCTTTTCACTTTTTGGTTTCAAGGAATCAAATATTTTTCTAAACCTCTCTCCTGTCCTTCAACTCTTGCTGTTCCTCCTCATAGACAGTAATATAACTGCTTGAAATTTATTAACATTAGTTACAGCTTGAACAGGCATTAGGCCATATTTCTTGCAACAGTACATTATAATATAGAACATAAAATTTTCTTTCTTAAGCTAATCTTGAGAAAAACTACAGACATCCCTTCCATGTTGTAAAAATATAAGCTGTTTTCTAAATAACCCACTGCTATTTAGTCTTACTAAAAAATTCAAATTCCATTTAGCCAATAATTTTGAAAAGTAAAATAAAGGGACAAACACATGTTCTTTGGAGGTGTTACTTGCCAAGCACTTTAAAATATTTTATTCTTTAATGTTCAAAATAATCCTATGAAGTAAGTGCACTCTCATTTTACCAAAGAAATAGTTGAGTTTCAAAGAATATAAGTAACATGTCAAAACACCAGGAAAGGCTACAAGATGGGTCAGAGATATAAAGTCTGCTGGACAACAAACCCATTTCACATAATTTCACAGTTACAGGTAAGCAATTAATAAATGAACCCTTTAAGCAATAGAGGTTACTTGCTTCTTTTTAAGATTTACATGAATGTCATATATTACAATATAAAAATATATATGACTACAAAATACACTCAAAAAAGAAATGATTAGAGAGTGTGATATTTCTATATCAGGGGAGGAACTTATTGAAAATGTACACATAAATCTTTAGCCTGAGACTGAAAAGAAAATAAAATCTGTTATACATCATTCCCTTAATCTAGTTACCTTTAATGATAAAATTCTAATATGTTTAATTCATTTTTCTTTTTAAATTGAAACATAGAAAAAGATTAATAGTTTATATACCATAATACACTTAAATTCTTCCATTTGCTCCCCTATGAAAATGCATTTTGGAATATGGGGTTAAAAGTACAATGCCTGTAAAATTAATTTGTATGATTCGGCAAGTTATGTTTTAGCTAAAGCACTGAATGAAGTAATACGTGCAAAATAGCATCATAATATTTACAGCAAACAGAGTTGAGCTTTGGTACAAAGAGGGAAATGAGATTCCCAGATCAATTTCAAACTATTGTATTGTATGAGTCATTTCAAATGTCTCCTCTGGGACTATTTAGATTGTGGGGTTCAGGGTAGCTATGCCTTCAATACACATGAACATTTTCAGGATATAATCATTAGTAAATGTGGCTTATGTGATTAATCATTGGTTAAGGAAAAAATTCATTGGAAAATTGAATAATAAAAATACCATGTTTCTCTATAACTTAATAACATCAGTTCAAATTAGTTTGGTGGCAATTACATATATTAGTTAACACTGAAGACTGTCAACCCAGGCTATTATTTTAAAAATTGCCATAACTTGAATGGAGTCAAAATATACTCACTGAATGAGTTTAGTTCCTGAATCAGTTACAGTATATTCCTTGAAAAATAATTTATTTTGTTTTTACAAATTGTTTCCTTCACTAACTGAGCAGAGATGAATATGATATCTTCCAATCCTGCAGTATATGGTTTCAATTTAGATGATAGAAATAAAGATGATTTATAGGTAATCCAAAGGAAAAAAGAAACATTTTAAAGAGGAATGTTTGTCACATAGGGCAGAAGGTGAGAATGTTTATTTAAGAATTTCATTGAGAGCACCGTTGTGTTGTGACGTAAGTGATTTGAACTTTGCACTAAAGGTAAGGTTTCTTTATCACACCTTCAACCAAGTAAATATTTAATTTTCAAAAATCTTGAAATAAATTTAGAAATATGAATATATTGTTAACCAAAAGGTTTTTTTCTTTTCTATAACCTAAATTATTTAACTTACATGAAAACATCATTCACTATAGCATGCGTTCTAAAGTATGGAGGGAATTCTAGCTCAAATCAACCACTAGCTTTACCTAAACTTAAGAAAGTGAAAGCATTCTCAAAAATAACATTACCAGAGACTAAACTGTTAACTTCCACTTCAGCTGGTAGATCCTGTATTTTATTGTTCTTAGTGTACTAAAGCACAATTGTGTAACTGCGTTCCCTCTGGATCCTCTATAAAAATAGATATATATCTTAAAAAGCTGTCTAAGGAAGTAGAGTTTTAAGTAAACAGTATAATAACTTGTCTTAAGGCTAATCAGCATTTTCACATATCAGAAAAGAAGCAGTTGAATTGAATTTTTAGTTACCGTTTCTTTAAGTGAAACAAATACTGTCTAAATCTTTTGAAATGTAAAATAATATAGCTTATTTGAAATTCTCATAATTATAAAGGGTTAGAATTTTGTCTGTATGTCTCATTTCTCCTTTTAAGTGTCTCTAGCACACACTGTAAGCTAATGGACAATACATTTATGAATATGTGGAATCACAAATAAGTTAGTAAACACAGAAAACATTTTGAGAAGCACTGAAATATAATAGATATGTAGATAATGACACATTTCAACTGCGAGTTTGCAATAGTTATCTTCCAAGCAAAGTGTAAAAGCTTGACTGAACAAAAGATAAAGCTAATACTATCTAATAAGAACAGACTATTATAGATCACTGAAACTACAAAACAGAGTTATAAGACAAGGGGCAAGCCACATTATCGAAATTAACATTTTTCCAGCTCAAACAAGAAGGGCCACTGTAGGAAAGCAAGAACTAAGTAGTATGGCCTGCATTTAGTCAACCTGAAGTAATTATTAATTTATGGTTGTCTGTGATTTTAATGAAAATGAAAGCTGTGAGGAAAGAATTGAGAGAGATAATGTGCCGTGAAATTGAGTTTCATTTACTTAGGGGCCACCTTTTCCTTTTTTGTTGTTGTTAAAGGAAAGAAAGTTAAGGCAAGATGTCCACATTAAAATTTCACTAGGATTATGTAACTACCAAGTTAAATGGTAATCATTATATTCAAGGCAGAGTTAGTTAATGCAACAGAAATTGAAGCCTGGATTTAGAGCTTATTGGCAAGGGCAGAGTAAAAAACCACCAATGGGTTGCAATTAATGCCAAAGTTATAATTATTGTCTTTATAAATATGAAGAATCCAATAGCTATTTCATCAGACATTTTATTCTTATTGTCATCATTAAATGCCCCTTTCGGTGATGCCATTGTTGGAAAGAATGTATTTCAAGAGTAAGGAGGAAGCCATAGGAGGCAAAACAAATCATCAGAATGCAACCTCTTTCTTTGACCTCAAAGTGTTTCTAAAGAGTCATAAGAATGACAAGCCTTCCAGAGAATAACAGGCATATCTAGTGTAATAGTGTGGAAAGAACAACTGTTCATGAATTGATTATTGTAGCTTCCCTCTACAAAAATAACAGCTCTGTTCCGAGAATCATCTGCAAACAAGAAGTCAGGTGATAGGTCTAAATTCCTCTTACTAATTGTAATGGAAAAATAATGCTCAATGACTTTTCAACATCTTAGTTCTTTCATGAAAGAAAAACTTATTTTCTGATATTTTAATTTTCAGTGTTAAGAAATAATAAGAAAACAGTCTAAAATTGGGATAATGGCAGTGTTTATTCCCATCTTAGATGTGAAACAGTTATCTTTGCTCTAGAAAATGTTAGGTGAAGTCCACGTAATGGAATGCATACATGACACCTGATTTTTCTTGAAAAGATTATTATAAAATATACTTTACCACATATATGCTATGTCTTTTTATTAGGCATTTATTAAGTGCTTGACATTGTGCTGAAGTGTTGGGAATACAAAATTAGATAAGCATTACCTCTATTATTAAGAAGCCTACATGTGTACAGATGATTTAGTGCTGAATATGCTAAGTTTCTGCAAAAGAATAAAGATCTAAATGAAACTTAGTGAATGCAGAGTCTTGCTTTCTGAGGTGAGAAGGAAGGATTTATGTGGGTATGAGCATTTGAAAAGCACATTTTTTGGGGTCTCCAAGAGGATAGAGCATTTGAGGATGTTTATAGAAGGCAATAGAGAATGAACATTTACTACTAAATGAGAGAACTGGAATTCAGAATAGTATCTTCCAGGGATTGCCAGAGACCTATGATATTGGAAGTAATACTTAGAAGAGTGTACTAACAAAGCTGCAGTAGCAAATGAAGACTGGAATTTGAGAAATAGCTGTAAATCAGCCGATTTAAGACAACAGGGAAAAGTGGAGGTTGGTAGCGATGGGGTATAAATTTCCTCTCCTTGTGGAAGAAAAGGAAATATTAGCCATTTCTTGTTTATTTTATGTAAATTATCTACTGGGATTGAAGTGCAGGGAAAGCAATGTGGAGGCAAAAGCAACAAATACCTTTTACTCCATGAGGCAAAGATAACTCTGATTTCTCAAATGGCTTAGGAAGACTCAAATAGTAGAAATTCTGGATGGTTCTGAACTCAAAGATCCAAAGCATCTAGATACCTACATGGTACTCCAATTCAGAAAAGAGAGATAGTTTGTATTGACATGTTCTTATTAACAAATTCCACATGTATTTTTTACATTTGAACAACTCTCTATATAAGATTGATATTTAAAATCCTGTACTGACTTGGAATATTTAGCCAATGGCCGAATGTTGCTCTACTACAGCACTCCAAATTCCAGGCATTAGACCCTCCTGAAGTAATAGCTTCCCAACCCAGAAGAGAGTTGTCATGTTTGACACAATATAAGGAGTAGATGATAACCCATTTGAACAGAAAACATTCCTTTGCCTGTTTACATAAAACAAGGAGAAATAGAACCTCTCCCTTAAAATGAAAAAAAAAAAAAAAAAAAAGGTTTTGGAATACCACCTGAGTTGATCTTACCTGTAATGTGCATTGACTAAGACACAAAATCAAACAAACAAACAAACAAACAAACAAAAATCAGAAACTTGGCAGCAGTAACAGAAAAATTCACAACCTGTTCCCAAACTTCCTTCATTTTCTCCTTATGCCTTATCACCTGGTAAAAATCTCTTACTGCAAGAAAGAGCAGCTCCTGATTTCCTGAACAAACAATGCAGTTTGAACCTTCTCTTTCTCAAAATTCTTGAACTGAATGCTCTTTCTCAGTTTCCTACTCACCTTGAACATGTCCCTGGTGAAAACTTTCTTAGGATTCTCTCTCAAAGTAGGAACTCTTTCTCTTTGCTTTCTTCTTTCTGAAAATGTAACCATATCATTTTTTGTTCAGGTTAGTGGTATCTAAGGTCCTTCAGCTTTTCAACCATGCTTCATTCATTTTTACAGTATGAACCCATTTTTATCATTTAAAATAAGTGTGCAATACATGCTAGTTGAATGCTGAAAACTAAGGAAGCCATACCATAAAAAAATTTCTAAAGCTCAAGATTTCTACTGCCTAGATAATTCTATGGATTTGGAACACTCATGACTCATCTTAAAATAAAAATTAAGAGTTGTCATCATTCTTTAAAGATTAAGTACATTTGTCCATCTATGAGGGCATCATAGTCTGGGAAGGGCAAACATTTTTAATAGGAAGACATTCAGCAAAATATTAGTGTATCTATTATTATTTCCATTACTCTACTAAGTTTCAGCAATAAAACAATAGAAAATAAAAATAAAAAAACTTTTCAATAAGAAAAATTACTAAAAAACAGTATTATTGAAGATGGGCTGAACCGTTTGTCAGAAAATGTTAGAACTGATTTGTATTAGCACCATGAATTTTCTTCAGAATACTTTCTTATTGAAGAGAAAGAAATAATGAGTCTTCATTGTTCTATCTTCAGTAGGTCATATCCTAATACGAATTTTTTAAAAAATAAATAAATAAATTTATTTATTTATTTATTTATGGCTGTGTTGGCTCTTCATTGCTGTGCGCAGGCTTTCTCTAGTTGCGGCGAGCGGGGGCTACTCTTTGTTGCAGCGCATAGGCTTCTCATTGTGGTGGCTTCTCTTGTTGCAGAGCATGGGCTCTAGGCTTGTGGGCTTCATTAGTTGTGGCTCGCTGGCTCTAGAGTGAAGTCTCAGTAGTGTGGCACACGGGCTTAGTTGCTCCACGGCATGTGGGATCTTCCCAGCCCAGGGCTCGATCCCGTGTCCCCTGCGTAGCAGGCAGATTCTTAACCACTGCGCCACCAGGGAAGTCCTCTAATATGAATTTAATGTTTATATTCACACAATGATAAATGTAAAGAAATTTCTTACACTGTTAGATATTTGAACCTAAGAGAACATCTATTACATATTCCTGAGTCAAAGTGCAGGAATCTGAATCTGATGTATCTGCAGAGACCAGGAAAAAAACCCCACAGCATTAAATTTGTTTTTCATTCTTGTATTCCATTATGAATACTTTCTAATGGATTTCCCCTCTAGATTTGCCTACCTGCTAGAGTCCAAACACCTCTTTAAACAAAGTGGTAATAAAAAGCTTTAATAAGTGCAAGCCTTGCTGAGTGAGGAATCATTAGTGTAGAGGTGCAGAAAAACACACTTTCTTATTTGTAGAAAAGAGTCAGGAAAGCAGAGTGTGGAAATAAGAGTCATCAAAATGCAGATATAATAAGCCACTTAAATAAGCAAATCACACACTAATGTTGTGCACTAAATCCTGTTTTCCCTAGCCTGCCCTGAAGTAGAATTTTCATTTCTTCTCCTATCTCAACCTAAATTTTTATTTACTTTAGACTCTGTTGGAATACTTCCACCTTAGCAAGGTTCA
Organism: Balaenoptera acutorostrata; assembly: GCF_949987535.1. Lineage (NCBI taxonomy): Eukaryota > Metazoa > Chordata > Mammalia > Artiodactyla > Balaenopteridae > Balaenoptera > Balaenoptera acutorostrata. The sequence goes on from NC_080081.1 coordinate 35,078,280, forward strand.
CATGTGAATAAACTGCAGAGTTTGATCCTCTAACTCTGATAATTTCTTTCTTCTTTTGTAGATGTCTGTTTACAAAGGGAGCAGGGTTTTTACTCTTACTACTGGCCTTCTTAATGGTACACCTATCTTACAGAGTCTTGAGGAAAAGAAAAGCATGGAACTTGAAATTAAAGAGTTTAAGAAAAGTGATTTTACTAGCTACCCCAGGTCAGAGGCTGAGAAATGTAATTAAAATGATAACTCTAAATCATTCTAGATAAAATAAAACAAATTTTCTTAATCAAACAAGTAGCAGTATTTTGACACCTTCATAATATCAATCAATTTTTCATTTTATATAAATGATTTGGTGCACAGAAAATGATGCTTAAATAATAGCCCATATACCTGACTACCAAAATAAATAGATATTCTTGGTCCCATCAGAGCAAAGATCTGAAAGCAAACAGTGAAGCTAAAAAAAGAGCTTGAAAAGTGTTTTAAAAGATTTTTGCCACTGAGATATGTATCTGGTTGTGTGTATTAGGAGTTAATTTAAGAAAAGAGCTGAGGTAGAAATACATATCTGAGAAGAAACAATATTTATATGTATAATTCATGGAAATACATATACTTTTTCTTAGACCTAAATGGTAATTTCTTATTGGCAATTTGCAGCTGGTATTACTCTTTTTATTTGTGGGTAAAAATGGTAGAGAGAGATGAACAGATAGGTAGCTTGAAGTTTGAAAGGGACACAATTCTCAATTTCCATGATTTTTAGGATATATATTTATGTTCCCTCTCACTTGATTAGGATACAAAATTATGAATGCCAGAATTATGAATTTGATTCTCATATAATTTTTATTTACTTTTTCTTGTTAGTCATTGATTATACAAATTTATAACTCTAAAATGTTGTAAATATTGTTCAAGAGTGACTAGACAACAGGGCACATTTAGATAGATACAATACAACATCTTATTCTGAAAAGCTGAGTGTTTATTTCCTGCTGCTTATGAGATAGTACTAGTACTACCATTTGCATATACAGTATAATTTATTATAATAAATATCATCTATCAAGTATTTATAATGTGTCAGGCACTGTGCAAAGCATTATTTTAATTCTCAGAATGATTCTCTGATATAGGTATTGTAATTTTTTTTCCAATTTATGGAAGAAAAAAAAGCAGGTTAGAAACATTTTAAAATTTGAGCAATGTTGTAAAATTACTCAGTGAAAGAGCTAGGATGTGAATCTATGTTGTCCAATGTGATATCCAACCTTCTGACTAGAACTATACAGCTATTGCTACCAAAAACAAATTTAAAAACAAGAAACTTTTAATAGTGCTATGAAAAGATAGCAATAGGGTAAATTCAATTATAAAGTATTAAAGATGAACAAAACATGTTGGTGGCTGTATCTTCCAGCAATTCAACTGCAAATATAAGATATGAGAAATAATGGTTTAAAGAAGATAGTGGCTTAAAGAAGACAGAGGTTTTTATTTATTTATTTTTTCTCTTGTAAAATAAGTGCAAAGGTAGACAGTCCAGCACTGATATGGAGGCTCTTCTGGCCGACCTCATAAATGTTCTGAGTGTCTTCAGTCTTTTCTCTCTATCTGTCTATCTCTATCTCTGCCTGGCTTTTATATTCAATCTGTGGTTACAAGATGGCTGCTGAATCTCAAGCAATTACATCCACGTTCCAAGTAAGAAAGATTAAAATAAAAAAGAAATAGAGGGGCTAAAGCTACCTTTTGGCTAAGTCAGATACCTTTATAAGGAGTTATCTAGGAAGCCCTCATTAAAACCTTAACCAACCTCATACAAGCAAAAAGTTAGTCACATGGCCACTGCTATCTATAATGATAGGAGTCAAACACAATTTTTCAGTGGGCATGTTTCTCATTCATTCGCCCCAAAAAAGTGTGTTGGTAAAGATGGAAGAGTGAATTTTTTTTTTGAGGTTTCAGACATAATTTATTATTATTATTTTTTGCTATATGGCAGGTTCTCATTAGTTATCTATTTTATACATATAAGTGTATATATGTTAGTCCAATATCCCATTCCATCCCACCCCCCCCTTTCCCCCCTTGGTGTCCATACATTTGTTCTCTACATCTCTGTCTCTATTTCTGCCTTGCAAACCAGTTCATCTGTACCATTTTTCTAGATTCCAAAAATATGCATTAATGTACGATATTTGTTTTTCCCTTTCTGACTTACTTCAGGAAGAGGGAATGTCTATCTTGTAAATAATCAAAAGACTCTTCCCAATGCCTAAAATTATGGAAACTTTATTTTAAAAACTATACATAAATATGTATGCATAACTGTATAATTGTATGTTTCATGTCTTTTTTTCTCCTCTTAGGTAAGACCCAACAAATTGTATATTTCCTAATATTTTAAATATAATGTAAAGAAAGGATTATAAGGAAATCTAGTTCTAATAAAGGAAAAGTCTGTAAGAATGATCCTACATCCAGAAAAAGGCAACTTTCCTGAAGATCCACCGGTTCTTGGTTTCTCCAGGAGGACCCTATTCTGACTGTCTGGGAAATCAGGAGGACATAGCTAAGTGAGGGCCAATTCAAAGTGGGATCAGGGAGAAAAAGACACACTAGCTTTTTAATTTTATTATTATTACTATCATTTTTTGAAAACTCGGTGAGGGAGCACTAAATTCAAATAAAATAAATACATGCAATTTAGAGTAGAGTTAACACACACACCTTCTATCTTTAATAAAATTGTCACTGTAATTTTATCTTTGCACACAAAGTTAACCACTTCATGTCTCTTCTGGTTCTTTGGTTTGAGGAGAAGTTCACTCTGGATAACTTAAGCAAACAGAAAAACTTATGGGAAAATTATGAGCATAAATGAAGGAAGAGCTGAGGGAAAAAGTTTGAGAACTCTTGAAATCAGGACAGCTGTACACTTCCCAAGTTGATGGTAATGGCAACTGAGGGACAGTTCTTTAAGATTAAAGCAGCCCCAAGGTCTCTAGTTTTCTGGTTTTTAAAAAATTTTTATTGGAATATAGTTGACTTACAATGTTGTGTTAGTTTCAGGTGTTCATTTAAGTGATTCAGTTGTACATATATGTATAAATATATATATTCTTCTTTTTACATTCTCTTCCATTATAGGTTATTACAAAATATTGAGTACCGTTCCCTGTGCTATACAGTAAGTCCTTGTTGGTTATCTATTTTATATATTGTAGTGTGTATATTTTAATCCCAAACTCCTAATTTATCCCCCCCGCTTTGGTAACCATAAGTTTGTTTTCTATGTCTGCGAGTCTATTTCTGTTTTGTAAATAAATTCATTTGTATCCTTTTTTTTAGATTCCATGTACAAGCGATATCATATGATATTTGTCTTTCTTTGTCTGGCTTACTTCACTTAGTATGATAATCTCTAGGAAGTTTCAGTTCCAGGCAGAGAGAAACCAACTAGTTTATTGAGCATCACTCCTTGGTAGGGACAATCACTTGGATTGGCAGAAGGACCAGACTACAACCAATGGAAGAAAGATGGTTCTCCAATACAAATTCACAGTGCTTTTACCTAAAGTGGCAAAAACGACTCACGTTTAGTTTAGCTTCTGAAGATTTTAGCTTTCTCTGAGGTAGCATAGTAAGTTTTCAGTGACTCAAAAGTGTGAATATTGGGAATATTTGGAAAAACAGAATAATAGGCCCATTGTAAAAGAATAGGTTGTCCTTACAACTTCCTTTAATGTTTAAATGCCAGGTGCTGGGGAAACTTTTTATTTGTCTTATTATATCAAGATGAAGGTCACATTTTTATGACCATTGATGTCACCCTGTTTTCCTCCTCATTCCTTGTATATTTTCAGGCACTGTGGTCAAAAATGAAAAGCACTTCCCTTCGTTTTCCTACGGGATCCCATACAACACAACAGTGGCAAAGGATCCAAATGACGTTTTCCTACTGTGAGTCTGGCACCAGAAACTATTTCATCTCTACACAAGCAGTTGCAATTGAAATTGCTTCTTGATCCACAGATATATTTATTTTCCTGTTTCCTTCTTGCTATTGATTTTGTTTCTCTTCAAACACACAAATATAATACAGATTTTTAAATTCACCTCTGAAAAAAGAGGAGGCAAGTATGCCTTTTGTATAAACTGGGTGAACATTCACATTTACAAGTCAACTTTTTTATTTGTAGGAATGATAGACAGATACCAACAATGTGACCAACATTCTACTTTTCATTTCTTTATGTATTTCTCATTTTATTTCTATACTTGTGTCTATAAACACAACTTGATGTTTTCAAGTGCATTTCCTGTTTTCTCAGCCACTCCAGACAAGTTTTGCATAGATGAAGGTTTGATAACTTCATGGCCCACTATTATAAATTTTATGGAAATCATGAGGAAAACCTGAAAGTTAACTTTCAGTGACTTAGCTTTGCTGCTGGAAAGCTGTAGCAGTTGACCTTGGACCTGGAACATGTTAAAAAACCAGTGGTTATTAAGAAATTAAATTAAGGAGATGTATGAAATGTATTCATAGGTAAAGACACAGAGGACCAGGGCCTGAAATATATTTATCAACATATATCATTATGAATGTCTTTGCTATCTTTTTTATATCTTTTTTGTCAGAATGTTAGATCCTTGTAGGAGACTAATCAAGAGCTTCTTTGGATGTATATTTCTATTCACTTATCCAAATTATAAAGCAAATCCTCAGTTATCAGAAAAATGAGATGAAATGAGATATCTTCTAAATATTTCTGCTAAAATTCCTTTTGAATTGTCTTTTTTTTGAAAAAGCTTTTAATTAATTATGAATATAATGTCTTTTTTTGATATTTATGAAAATACAGACAGTAAATTACTTTCATGGTCTACAGATAGAAGATTATGTAAAACAAGACAAAACCTAAACAAACATGGTTAGCTGGCTCACAGTTTGAGTGAGGTCATAACCCTAAACAATTTCTTAGACATTATCATCAGCAATACTTCAAAAATAAAGACTGAGAATTTTTCACAAAAGGTCACAATTTATAGGAACAATAACACACAATAAAACTGAATACATGTGCTATACTTCCTTAGTGGTAGAAAAACAAGATTCGTTCATAAAGTCGGTTAGTTAACTCATGGAATTTGAGAAGCTGCGAAGAGGAACCTGGAAATGCTAGGGTATAGACTTTGGCCTGGGGGATTTGAGTAGAAGATACTCTAAGAAGAGGGCAGTGATGGGATAATGACATAAATATTTGCAAGTGGCAGTGAAAAAGATGTGTCCCATCTCTGGCTAGTTGCTGACTACATTATTATTACACACTTAGTTTGGAAGAAGAAGTTCTGGAGAAGTAAAATCATACCCATTCCCTGAGATGGACCTGTTTCTGAAGAACTGCTCTTGTCTGTTATACACTTACCCAATTTGCCTAAGATTCAGTGTTAACAGTTGACTGTCTTCATAATATGCAAATAAAAGCTGTGTGTGGTGTGTGTGTATTTGGAGTGTGCTTGTGAATGCTTACGTTTAAAGCCTGTGTAAAGACTCCCTAATCCAGAGTCAGCAGATCCACATTTTACTTTTGTCAGAAGCGGTGGAGGACCTTGATGGGCCTGTTGAAAACTGTGTGGATAGAGAAGCTCCCTGTGTAGATTAATTCAGGGCACAGCTGGGGCTGGGATGGCAAGCCCATTCTAGGGAATGAAGAACGGCCGATCAGGGGTGGAGCTGCCCGCCTCCCTCTCCACAATATACTAATCCTCAATTTGGCACTGCTTTAAAAGAAAAGAAATCTAAATTGAGGCCAGCTGATTTCTTACTGAATCAGCCAGCTGGATGTGGAGCCAATTTCCGCAGCTTCCACGCTGTGGTAGCCAGGAAATATTTTAATTGAAAGAACTCTATGTTGACAAATACCAAAGACAGCCTATTTATAACTTTTAACCAATATTTATGGAATTCCCTGATTTAATAACATTTCCCTTTAAACTCAATTGCAAAATAGAAAAATTGTTAGGCTAGAACCAAAGCTAAATGATGTGGAAGGATAACAAGTAAAATCAGAGTAAAGGAAAAAGAAAGAAGAACTGGTAAAGGTTGTACACATATTAATAGGCACATGTAACTGAGGAATGACATGTATATGTATACGTATATGTATATGTATATACATATATATTCAATAAAAATGGTTTCAAATTGTAATTAAAATATAATTTAGAAGATTTAGTATAAAATCACCGATGCTATGATTTTCAGCACATATAGTCTTATGAGGTATGTCTAAATGATGCATATTAGCAGGGAATTTTATTTTTCTAGATAATCTGAATGACTTGGCTTTTCATTCCCCTTTGAAGAGGAACCAGCTTGTGCTTAAATAATCTTAAAACACAAACAAAATCCAGTATAAATTTTCTCTTTTCTTTAACATTGGTACAGTGATTGGAAACTACAATCTTGATTATAAGGATGATATCATATCATAATCTTTAAAATATATTCCCTCCATTATTAAAAATTGTGGCAGTTTATTTGCCCTGTTCCATAGTTAAAACTGCTTAGTTTTTGCAGTTGTTTTTTCGTCAATGTTTTTTAAATGTTTAAAAGCAATGCTTTGCTTTTCACTGTTATTTCTTCTTTACACAAATCGATTTTATTTTAAATAACAACTTTTTATAATATTCAGTGCGATGCACATGGTGATTTGTTTTTTCTTATAATCGGGAATATTATCATAAAGTTATTTTTCCTCAGCCAAAGAGGAGACAGGATTTGGACAATAAAAAATGGTTTGGAACAGGGTTCTTTCTATATTGAAATGGTAGCAAACTCCTAAGTTGATGACTTATGTTGTTCCAGATACCTGTGAATCATAAATAATCACACAGTGATATGGAATGTTGGGAAGATACTATTACTAACTTGACCTGGTTGGGAAATCTACTGTTATTTTTTCCATTACTGTTACTGATGATGGAGAGTTATCAAGTGTGGCAGTGCTGTTAGCTGTGGTATGCTGTAAGGCAGCTCTCCCTAGTGGACACTTTGCTATAACCATGCTCAGTCTATGTCTCAAGAGTAAAGAACATCCCCATGAACTTTCTGAATATCTATCTATTTATCATCTATCTATAAATATATATATAAATAAATATCAAGGATGTTAGGTATAGTGTATATATATTTAAGAATATTATCTCAAATGATAAATCAATTTTGGGGTGGAGATATTAAAAATCCAATGCTATATTAATCTCTCAAAATAGGCAAAGTATTTTTGAGCACTGTCACCCTTCATATTAGTTATTATTTATGAAAGTAAATAGTAAGAGGTGATAAGAGAAATATTTGAGTTCATAGAATCTGGAATAAAAACATTCACAAATAAAACCCAAGTGTAATATTTTTCAAAATTTGGCAGAGAACTGTTGAGAATTATTTAATCATAGATGAATGTGCCTGCCATAGAATTTCATAAGTAATCATATTGGGGAGATAGATGCACCTCATTACTCACTTTCCATTTTTATGAAAGGTTCATCCACGTGTGCAATGATGCATTTATAGGTTTACGCCCTCTTTGAAAAAAAAAGGCATTTTGCATTTAAATTGCCCTTCCTATTACTAAAGAAACTCTAAGGAGAAAAGTATGAACAGTACAATGTTGAACATAGTTTAAAACAGTATTATATGTTTTAATTTCTTATAATTCATTTTGTTAGGTTGTTCACTTTTCATTGTATGACGTTGTGAGGTAATAATTATAGGGGAAACAATGTCTTCTATAGTACTTGAGGCAAAGTGATGGATAATGGTGTGGCTTGTGGGTTACAGTCAGCTAGATAGGAACCAACTAGGCACGTAGTCTATGTTCATTGCTAGTCCTCACCTGTTCTCATTTAGAATGTAAGGAGAGATTAAAAAGACATAAAAAAGAATTACTCCACGTGCAATCCTCAATACAATTTTTTTCCATTCCTAGAATACCTTAACCTTTGTTCTGAAGAGGCATAGTTAAAGCAGCTACCGGGCTTTGTTCCCATGTTGTTGTCAAGGGAAGTAGAGATGGTTAATATTATTTTGGAGGCAAGGGGGAGTCTGCATCAGCCCCAAGGACTATCAAATAATATTTAAATAGTAGCCCATATGGGCTTATTGCCTAGGTAACTGTCTAAATATGTGAATAACTTAACACTACCTAAGGAAAGAAGAAATTCCATTTCCCAATCTGCCTCTGCATTTATGTAGGTTTTTTAGGTCTCTACTTCAATTAAAGAACAGATTAGAAGAATAGGGGTCACCGTTAAAGCTGCAGCCTCTCATTCAAAGCAATACAGGAGACTCAAATTAGCATATCATTAAAAAACACCAGGAAACATAAAATTCATACTGTAAAAAATGCTCATTTCTGTACTTAAAATCCTGGGCTAGCTAATTTCTACTAAGAGAAAATGAGGAGTCAGAGAGAGGTGCATAAAGTTATTTTTCCTCAGCCAAAGAGGAAAGAGAGAAAGATTTGAGAAAGAGGAAACTGCAGAACTCAGTGGCCTGCAGTGGGGTTAGCGGAAAATCTAAACCCTCTGCAGGTTTCTGAGGTTGTAATTCTCATATGGAGAAACTGAAGAGAAAAACAGGAGAGTCATGTTATCCACATAGAAAGACTAGGTGACTTCGGTGCTAACACTCCTTAAAAAGGGATTTTTTTTTTCTTTCTTCCTCTATCTACATGGGTTACAAGAGCAAACTTTGCAGAGTAGCTGCAGGAAACCAGCACATGTTATAGACAGCAGCCGGAAGGACAGATGCACTAGATAGGCACAGTAGAAGCACAGTTGTCACCGTTCTCGTAAGGAAGACTTCTCCATCGCGTTTCCACGTTAAACTCTCATTTTCAGAGGCCAAATCAACATTTAAACAAAAAAAGGAAAAAATCGTGAGATGAAGACTTGTTCTCCTCACTTGCATTTATAGTTATTTAGGATGATGTTTAACAAGTTACTATTTTATCCTTATGTTAACTTTCTCTTATCAATGCATTTTTCCTGATTGAATTTTTAATCGTTTTAAATATGAGAAGCAATGCAGCAACTGAGTTTCATTTTATATTCATTATACATGCAGATTTGCTATTATGAAATAATTTTCTTCATTACCATTGTCAGAAAATTTAGGGTTATTGAATAGTTTCTAGATATTATATTTTCTAGCTACATTCATATATTCGCCCAACTGGTTAAAAAGTTATTTGATTTTAAATATAAGAATATGGCATATATTCAACTACTTCTATGACTGTGGGTATACTCTTCACACTTCATATATGTTTTATGACTTGTCTGAATGTCACTTAAGGTTATCATTTAATTAAATTATTAAATAAATATATATTATAACTACTTCCTTTAGAAGTGCTAGGTTTAGTAGTAATTTCTATATATCCAGTTTATTATGATTCAGAGAAATTGCAGCATTTTTTCCTCTTTTCAGAAATTTATATTTTATTATATTTGTATAATACTATCTACAACAATAGGAACATGATGATTTTTTAATAATATCGACATCATGTGGGTCCAATTATTTGTGCTAAATATGGCAGGTGTATAACTAAAGGTTTGTTCACTCGCAGAGGAATAACTCTTGTTCTCATAAACTATCTTCACCATAAACTGTGTTGCTACATTTTTACTCCCATGAAAAATCCCTTGGTATTTCCTGAATCAATTGTATCCTTTCTCAAACAATGGCAAGCAACATGATATTATATAAGGTAGTGTAGCCCAACGCTGGCACATGCTTATAAGTATTCCTAAACAGAGATAATTGCTGAATGATTAATAAAAAATACATCTTACCAATGTTGTAAGCAAGTATTATTATTATTTTTTAAAATTTATTTATTTATTTTTGGTTGCATTGCGTCTTCGTTGCTGCGTATGTGCTTTTCTCTAGTTACGGCGAGCGGGGGTTACTCTTTGTTGTGGTGCGTGGGCTTCTCATTGTGGTGGCTTCTCTTGTTGTGGAGTGCAGGCTCTAGGCACACGGGCTTCAGTAGTTGTGGCACACGGGCTCAGTAGTTGTGGCTCGCGGGCTCTAGAGCACAGGCTCAGTAGTTGTGGCGCGTGGGCTTAGTTGCTCCGCAGTATGTGGGATCTTCCCGGACCAGGGCTCAAACCCGTGTCCCCTGAATTGGCAGGCGGATTCTTAACCACTGTGCCACCAGGGAAGTCCCAGCAAGTATTATTTTTAGATATGAATATAAAATTTCATCTGACATTATCCAAAGATAATACAGTGCTTCTATTTCACGTATTTGTTAAACGTCTTGAAGTCTTTCAGTAATATTGCAGGAAAATTTTGAGAAAAAATCTAAATAGCTCTCTACAGAATTAATAATTCTATAGAATTATTAAATGAATAATTTTGTTTTGGCTATTAGTGACACTGGCCCTTTAAAGGCCAATAACACATAATCAGTCATTCCTTGACCATTCAAATAGAAATCTAAGGGTGTTTTCAGTTGAATAGTTGCATTGCAATGTGAAATGGGGTGTATCAACAGAAATAACCCTTTCATTTTACCTAATCCCAGGAAATAAAAGCTTTAGCTAATAATAACCCATCCTTACATTACTAATGTAATTTTAGTAACGGAAAAATCTGAAATAGCTGACCACATACCATTCATTATGGAATGTCAAACAGCCATCAGTTCAAGAATAGACTTGAGGCACCAAACTAGTAGATATGAAGGTTTATTTGCAGGTACTCTTCCTATGAAAAGCAAACAACAGTGGAAAGCTCCCCAGTCCACCTCCTTTAAAATTTTAACATTGGTGATGGAGTCAGAAATACCAAGCATTCCAAATCATACTTGATTTCTTCCATTTCACATTTTAAAACACTTTGTTGCCAGATATATTCAAAGTAGGCAAACCAAGCTGTATTAAAAGGAGCTTCACTACATGATCATAATTACTGTATAACCTGAGAAAATGAATTTGCTGAGAAGGCAAAAATTACTTTCTTCCATCTCATGCACAAAAGTCTCATAGATTAGTCCACTGAATAGTAAAATACTTATTTGATTTTTTATATTTAAGTATTATCTTAATAGTTTATATGATGATATGTATTGTAGCAATTGACATATATATTGGAAAATATATAAGCCTATATATATGTTGTATATATTAAACAACATAATATATATAATATATATATATAATATACAGATTATATATATCATATATTAAACCACAGGCTAACATTATACTCATGTGGTCTCCAAAAAGCAGATGGTTAATACAAGTTTGTAGAAGTAACAAAAGTGTTTTGCCAAGATTTTCACTTTAAAATGAGTGTTGTAGATTAAAATTTTATACACACAACACTAATCCAAGTAAATATCAAGAAGGTGAATAATTAAGAAATTATGTACAGTTCAGTAGCTTTCCCACAGTCTGTATTTTTGTCTCAGTTAATTCCTTTCCACTGATGCATTGGACTTTACATGAAAATTTTTGCTTTCTTCAAAAAAATAGTTTTAGCATTTATGAACATATCCTTAAACAATATGGTTTAGTTTTGCCTGTTCTCAGAAACTGTAAAAGTGGAATCACATTGTAATTATATTTCGTGTCTTGATTTACCCTTTCAAAATTGCATTTGTAAGAGTCATCAACGTTGTTGGGTGTAGTTCTAGTTGATTCATTTACTTTGTTATATATTTCACTGTGTAGCACAATTTATTTATTTATTCTATTACTGATGGCCATTAAAATTGTTTCCAGTTTCAGACAATTATAAACAATGTTTCTCTGAATATTCTTTTTTACATATATCTTGGCACATATAAGATGTATTTTTATGGTTCTATATTTGGAAATGCAATTATTTAGTGGATCATAGCATAAATATTTTTTCAACATTATGAAATATTTCACATAAGTGTTTACAACATTTTACCTTCTCATTAGCAGTGAGTTTCTCAGGTTAATAAAATGTTTAACAAATGCATAGCCTGTGTAACCTGAACCTCTTCTGGGTGTAAATTCTTATTATTACCCAAGGAATTTCCCTCCTGCCTCTTTCCAGTTAATATTAACCTACATCTCCATAGAGGCATTTGTTGCTATGATTTTTCTTTGCCATGGATTAGTTATGCCTGCTCTAGAAATTCATATAAGTGGAATCCTATGGTATATATTGTTCTAGGTAAAGTTTTTTTCTCCTTTTACTTGGCATATCATTTGGAGATTCACCCATATTATTGTGTGTATTTGAAGATTGGTTATTTTTATTGCTAGGTGGTATTCCATTGTGTGAATATACAAATATTTATATTTGGTTATCCATTCTCTTCCCAAGGGGCATTAGGGTTCTTTACAGTTTTGAGACATTTGAATATAGTTGTTATGAACATTCTCTGTCAAGTATTTTTTGTTTGCTTATATGTTTTAAATATGTGTGGCATTAAATTCTCTTAGATAGAAACCTAGGAGTGGAATTGTTGGGCCATCGGGGAGTATTATTTATTTTTTATAAGAGAACTGCCAGCCATTTTGCATAGTGCTAGTTCTTCTTTATTCTTATCAACAATGTATGAAAATTTGCACTACTCCACGTTCTTGCCAGTGTTTGGTGTTGTCAGTCTTTTAATTTTAGCCATTCTTATTGGCGTGTTGTGGTAACTCATGGTTTGAATTTGCAGTTCCCTGATGACTAATTATTTGATCATTTCTTTATGCAATTTTTGGCTGTCATACATTTTATTTTCTGAAGTGTCTATGCAAGTGTTTTACCCAGTCTTTTAAAAAATTGGGCTGTCTGTCTTTTATAGCAATAATTATAATTACCATAGACATATTTTGTCTAAGATGGAAACTCTTTGACATATATACATGGCAAATATTTTTTTTTCCAGACCATGGCTTGTGTTTGGATTTTCTGAATGATGTTGTTTTGGTGAGCAGAAGCTTTTAATTTCTGTTTTACATTTTTTAACTGATGTGATATTCATATAACATAAAATTATCCACTTTAGTGTAAAATTAAGTAGTATTCAGTACATTCAGAATGTTGTGCAGCTACCTCCTCTATCTAGTTCCAAAATATTTTCATCACTCCAAAAGAAAGCCTTGAGCTCATTGAACAGTAACTCCCTATTCCTCCCTCTCTCCAGCCCCTGGAGAGACCATTAACCTGCTTTTTGTCTCTATGGGTTTAACTATTCCAGATATTTAACATAAATAGAATAATGCAATACCTGTCCCTTTGTGTCTGGCTTCTTTCATAGAGCATAAAGTTTTTGAGTTTCATCAATGTTGTTGCATGCACATATTCTACTTTATGACCAAGTAATATTCCATTGCATGTATATATCACATTTTGTTTATTCCTTAATCTATTGATGGACACTTCATTGATTATTGTCAATTTTCCTTTATGTTATGATATATAAAACTAGATAATTTAACCTATTTTCTATAAAATTCAGTATCAGGAAAATCTCAGGGTTTTTTTTTTTAATGTATTCATTTATTTATTTATTCTTGGGTGCGTTGGGTCTTCATTGCTAAGCACAGGCTTTCTCTAGTTGCAGCGAGTGGGGGCTACTCTTTCATTGTGGTGTGCAGGCTTCTTATTGCGGTGGCTTCTCTTCTTGCAGAGCACGGGCTCTAGGCGCGTGGGCTTCAGTAGTTGAGGCACACAGGCTTATTTGCTCTGCAGCATGTGGGATCTTCCCAGACCAGGGCTCGAACCTGCGTCCCCTGCCTTGGCAGGCGGATTCTTAACCACTGCGCCACCAGGGAAGCCCAGGACTAGTATTCCTTTTTTTCTTTCTTTTTAACATCTTTATTGGAGTATAATTGCTTTACAATAGTGTGTTAGTTTCTGCTTTATAACAAAGTGAATCAGTTATACATATACATATGTCCCCATATCTCTTCCCTCTTGCATCTCCCTCCCTCCCACCCTCCCTGTCCCACTCATCTAGGTGGTCACAAAGCACAGAGCTGATCTCCTTGTGCTATGCGGCTGCTTCCCACTAGCTATCTATTTTACGTTTTGTAGTGTATATATATCCATGCCACTCTCTCACTTCGTCCTACCTTACCCTTCCCCTCCCCATATCCTCAAGTCCATTCTCTCCTAGGTCTGTGTCTCTATTCCCGTCTTGCCCCTAGGTTCTTCATGACCTTTTTTTTTTTTTTTAGATTCCATATATACCTGTTAGCATACGGTATCTGCTTTTCTCTTTCTGGTTTACTTCACTCTGTATGACAGACTCTAAGTCCATCCACCTCACTACAAATAACTCAATTTCATTTCTTTTTATGGCAGAGTAATATTCCATTGTATATATGTGCCAATCTTTATCCATTCATCTGTTGATGGACACTTAGGTTGCTTCCACGTTCTGGCTATTGTAAATAGAACTGCAATGAACATTGTGGTAGATGACTCTTTTTGAATTATGGTTTTCTCAGGGTATATACCCAGTAGTGGGATTGCTGGGTCATATGGTAATTCTATTTTTAGTTTTTTAAGGAAACTCCATACTGTTCTCCATAATGGCTGTATCAATTTACATTCCCACCAACAGTGCAAGAGACTGCCGTTTTCTCCACATGCTCTCCATCATTTATTGTTTGTAGATTTTTTGATGATGGCCATTCTGACTGGTGTGAAATGATATCTCATTGTAGTTTTGATTTGCATTTCTCTAATGATTAATGATGTTAAGCATTCTTTCATGTGTTTGTTGGCAATCTGTATATCTTCTTTAGAGAAATGTCTATTTAGGTCTTCTGCCCATTTTTGGATTGGGTTGTTTGTTTTTTTGTTATTGAGCTGCATGAGCTACTTGTAAATTTTGGAGATTAATCCTCTGTGAGTTGCTTCATTTGCCAATATTTTCTCCCATTCTGAGGGTTGTCTTTTGGTCTTGTTTAGGGTTTCCTTTGCTGTGCAAAACCTTTTAAGTTTCATTAGGTCCCATTTGTTTATTTTTGGTTTTATTTCCATTTCTCTAGGAGGTGGGTCAAAAAGAATGTTGCTGTGATTTATGTCATAGAGTGTTCTGCCTATGTTTTCCTCTAAGAGTTTGATGGTGTCTGGCCTTACATTTAGGTCTTTAATCCATTTTGAGTTTATTTTTGTGTATGGTGTTAGGGAGTGTTATAATTTCATTCTTTTACATGTGGCTGTCCAGTTTTCCCAGCACCACTTATTGAAGAGGCTGTCTTTTCTCCATTGTATATTCTTGCCTCCTTTATCAAAGATAAGGTGACCATATGTGGGTGGATTTATCTCTGGGCTTTCTATCCTGTTCCATTGATCTATATTTCTGTTTTTGTGCCAGTACCATACTGTCTTGATTACTGTAGCTTTGTAGTATAGTCTGAAGTCTGAGAGCCTGATTTCTCCTGCTCTGTTTTTCTTTCTCAAGATTGCTTTGGCTATTCGGGGTCTTTTGTGTTTCCATACAAATTGTGAAATTTTTTGTTCTAGTTCTGTGAAAAATGCCAGTGGTAATTTCATAGGGATTGGCCTGAATCTGTAGATTGCTTTGGGTAGTAGAGTCATTTTCACAATGTTGATTCTTCCAATCCAAGAACATGGTATATCTCTCCATCTATTTGTATCATCTTTAATTTCTTTCATCAGTGTCTTATCATTTTCTGCATACAGGTCTTTTGTCTCCTTAGGTAGATTTATTCCTAGATATTTTATTCTTTTTGTTGCAATGGTAAATGGGAGTGTTTTCTTAATTTCACTTTCAGATGTTTCAACATTAGTGTATGTGAACGCAAGAGATTTATGTGCATTAATTTTGTATCCTGCTACTTTACCAAATTCATTGATTAGCTGTAGTAGTTTTCTGGTAGCATTTTTAGGATTCTCTATATATAGTATCATGTCAACTGCAAACGGTGACAGCTTTACTTCTTCTTTTCTGATTTGGATTCCTTTTATTTCTTTTTCTTCTCTGATTGATGTGGCTAAAACTTCCAAAACTATGTGGAATAATGTTTGTGAGAGTGGGCAACCTTGTCTTTTTCCTGATCTTAGTGGAAATGGTTTCAGTTTTTCACCATTGAGGACGATGTTGGCTGTGGGTTTGTCATATATGGCCTTTATTATGTTGAGGAAAGTTCCCTCTACATAATAAAGAGATTATTTATTTAAATTTTCTTAAATTTACCAAGGCTTGATTTGTGACCCAAGATATGATCTATCCTGGAGAATGTTCCATGAGCACTTGAGAAGAATGTGTATTCTGTTGTTTTTGTTTGGAATGTCCTGTAAATATCAATTAAGTCCATCTTGTTTAATGTATCATTTAAAGCTTGTGTTTCCTTTTTTATTTTCATTTTGGATGATCTGTCCATTGGTGAACGTGGGGTGTTAAAGTCCTCTACTATGATTGTGTTACTGTTGATTTCCTCTTTTATGGCTGTTAGTATTTGCCTTATGTATTTAGATGTTCCTATGTTGGGTGCATAAATATTTACAATTGTTATATTTTCTTCTTGGATTGATCCCTTGATCATTATGTGATGTCCTTCTTTGTCTCTTGTAATAGTCTTTGTTTTAAAGTCTATTTTGTCTGATATGAGAATTGCTAATCCAGCTTTCTTTTGATTTCCATTTGCATGGAATATCTTTTTCCACCCCCTCACTTTCAGTCTGTATGTGTCCCTAGGTGTGAAGTGGGTCTCTTGTAGACAGCATATATATGGGTCTTGTTTTGTATTCATTCAGTCAGTCTATGTCTTTTGATTGGAGCATTTAATCCATCTACATTTAAGGTAATTATCGATATGTATGTTCCTATTACCATTTTCTTAGTCGTTTTGGGTTTGTTATTGTAGGTCTTTTCCTTCTCTCGTGTTTCCTGCCTAGAGAAGTTCCTTTGGCATTTGTTGTAAAGCTGGTTTGGTGGTGATGAATTCTTTCGCTTTTGCTTGTCTGTGAAGGTTTTAATTTCTCTGTCAAATCTGAATGAGATCCTTACTGAGTATAGTAATCTTGGTTGTAGTTTTTCTCCTTTATCACTTTAAATATGTCCTGCCACTCCCTTCCAGCTTGCAGAGTTTCTGCTGAAAGTTCAGCTGTTAACCTTATGGGGATTCCCTTGTATGTTATTTGTTGTTTTTCACTTGCTGCTTTCAATATATTTTCTTTATATTTAATTTTTGATAGTTTGATTAATATGTGTCTTGGCATGGTTCTCCTTGGATTTATCCTGTATGGGACTCTCTGTGCTTCCTGGACTTGATTAACTATTTCCTTTCCCATATTAGGGAAGTTTTCAACTATAATCTCTTCAAATATTTTCTCAGTCCCTTTCTTTTTCTCTTCTTCTTCTGGGGCCCCTAAAATTCAAATGTTGTTGCGTTTAATGTTGTCCCAGTGGTCTCTGAGACTGTCCTCAATTATTTTCATTCTTTTTCTTTATTCTGCTCTGCAGTAGTTATTTCCACTACTTTATCTTCCAGGTCACTTATCCATTTTTCTGCCTCAGTTATTCTGCTATTGATTCCTTCTAGAGAATTTTTTATTTCATTTATTGAGTTGTTCATCACTCTTTGTTTGCTCTTTAGTTCTTCTAGGTTCTTGTTAAACGTTTCTTGTATTTTCTCCATTCTATTTCCATGATGTTGGATCATCTTTACTATCATTATTCTGAATTCTTTTTCAGGTAGACTGCATATTTCCTCTTCATTTGTTAGGTCTGGTGGGGTTTTGCCTTGCTCTTTCATCTGCTGTGTGTTTCTCTGTCTTCTCATTTTGCTTAACTTACTGTGTTTGGGGTCTCCTTTTCGCAGACTGCAGGTTTGTAGTTCCCATTGTTTTCGGTGCCTGTCCTCAGTGGCTAAGGTTGGTTCAGTGGGTAATGTAGGCTTCCTGTTGGAGAGGATTAGTACCTGTGTTCTGGTGGATGACCCTGGATCTTTTCTTTCTGGTGGGCAGGTCCACATCTGGTGGTGTGTTTTGGGGTGTCTGTGGCCTTATTCAGCTTCTCTGCTAATGGGTGGGGTTGTGTTCCTGTCTTGCTAGTTGTTTGGCATAGGGTGTCCAGCACTGTAGCTTGCTGGCCATTGAGTGGAGCTGGGTCTTGGCATTGAGATGGAAATCTCTTGGAGATTTTTGCCATTTGATATTACATGGAGCTGGGAGGTCTCTTGTGGACCAGGGTCCTGAACTTGGCTCTCCCACCTCAGAGGCACAACCCTGATGCCTGGCTGGAGCACCAAGAGCCTGTCATCCACACGGCTCAGAATAAAAGGGAGAAAAAAGAGAGAAAGGAAGAAAGAAGAAGATAAAATAAAATAAAATAAAGTTATTAAAATAAAAAGTAAAATATAATTATTAAAAAAAGAATTTTTTAAAAGTAATAAAAAAAAAAGAAAGAATGAAAGAAGAGAGCAACCAAACTAAAAAAACAAGTCCACCAAGGAGAACAAGTGCTAAAAGCTATACTTTAAAAAAAAAAAAAAAAAAAAAGACAGACAGAACCCTAGGCCAAATGGTAAAAGCAAAAGTATACAGACAAAATCACACACAGAAGCATACACATACACGCTCACAGAAAGAGAAAAAGGGAAAAAAATATATATATATCATTGCTCCCAATGTCTACCTCCTGAATTTGGGATGATTTGTTGTCTATTCAGGTATTCCACAGATGCAGGGTACATTAAATTGATTGTGGAGATTTAATCTGCTGCTCCTGAGGCTGCCGGGAGAGATTTCCCTTTCTCTTCTTTGTTTGCACAGCTCCTAGGGTTCAACTTAGGATTTGGCCCCGCCTCTGCGTGTAGGTTGTCTGAGGGTGTCTGTTCTTTGCTCAGAGAGTACGGGGTTAAAGGAGCAGCTGCTTCAGGGGCTCTGGCTCACTCAGGCCGGGGGGAGGGAGGGGTACGGAGGAGGCGGGGTGAGCCTGCGGCGGCAGAGGCCGGTGTGAAGTTGCACCAGCCTGAGGCGCGCCGTGCGTTCTCCCGGGGAAGCTGTCCCTGGATCACGGGCCCCTGGCAGTGGTGGGCTGCACAGGCTTCTGGGAGGGGAGGTGTGGAGAGTGACCTGTGCTCGCACACAGGCTTCTTGGTGGCGGCAGCAACAGCCTTAGCGTCTCACGCCCGTCTCTGGGGTCCGCGCTGATAGCCGCGGCTCACACCTGTCTCTGGAGCTCCTTTAAGCGACGCCCTTAATCCCCTCTCCTCACGCACCAGGAAACAAAGAGGCCAGAAAAAGTCTCTTGCCCCTTTGGCAGCTCCAGACTTTTTCCAGGACTCCCTCCCGGCTAGCTGTGGTGCACTAACCCCTTCAGGCTGTGTTCACGCCGCCAACCCCACTCCTCTCCCTGCGATCCAACCTCCGAAGCCCAAGCCTCAGCTCCCAGGCCCCGCCCACCCTGGCGGCTGAGCAGACAAGCCTCTGGGGCTGGTGAGTGCTGGTCGGCACCGAGCCTCTGTGCGGGAATCTCTCCCCTTTGCCCTCCACACCCCTGTGTCTGTGCTCTCCTCCGTGGCTCTGAAGCTTCCCCCCTCTGCCACCCGCAGTCTCCGCCCACGAAGGGGCTCCTAGTGTGTGGAAACCTTTCCTCCTTCACAGATCCCTCCCACTGGTGCAGGTCCCGTCCCTATTCCTTTGTCTCTGTTATTTCTTTTTTCTTTTGCCCTACCCAGGTACGTGTGGAGTTTCTTGCCTTTTGGGAGGTCTGAGGTCTTCTGCCAGCTTTCAGTAGGTGTTCTGTAGGGGTTGTTCCACATGTAGATGTATTTCTGATGTATTTGTGGGGAGGAAGGTGATCTCCGCATCTACTCTTCCGCCATCTTGAAGCCATCCCTCTCAGGGTTGTTTTATCTTTACTGCTTTTTTCCTTGCCTTTGAATTACAGTTTCCTATTTCTTCATGTCTTCATTAATTTTTAAAATATATTTTGAGCAATATAAATGACACACTGTAGAAAATATGATTTTTGTTATGTGTCTCTAAGAAGTTTTGATTTTCATGAAAGCAGACACTTAACTTGGGTGGACTCATATTTCAGACTCCATCTTCCTGGTAGTAGGTGGCACCTGAGACTGCCCATTTCATTTCGTTTTATAGCTCTTCCTTTTCACAGGAAAATTTGCAAATACATTTCAGTGTTCAGTCAGGGGTTTAGGTTGGTGAATGACATGATAACTGGATTTCAGCTCTGATACTCCTTTTTGTCCAGGGCCTTCTTGCTGTGCCAAAGTACAAAAACCATTTAGTTAGGAAAGCCTTGATAAAGTGAAATTACCCAGAATTGAATGAACTTGCTAAAATTAAAATCTTTGCCTGGGCTGTAAATTATGTAAATAGATATTTATAGTCTACTCCACCTTTCAAGTATAACTTGAGATAATCCCCCAATTTTGCCATTGGGGAGTGTGTTAAACCATCTCAATAGAAGAAGGATTTGGAATAATAGACATAAAAGTGTAAGTTTGTGAGAAAGTGGACAGAAAATCTGTAGTTGGTCCATACTAATTCTCTATAAAGACTTTGTCATAATTTTTATTAATATCACTACCCCAGAAATGTTCAAATTGTGACTTACTCAATCTCTTCTTTCAAAAGCTATTTTATATATAGCTTCTTTAATTGTCATTGTGGTAAAAAAGAAAGAAAAACTGGAACACTTGTAAGTTAAATTAAAATTAAATTGATACTGACATATAATCCCATAGTAGACATGGATGACATAAGACAAACTAATTTTCACTTTCTGCTTTTAAATTAATGTAATAAATGACAAAACAGGAATCAAGTAATGCCCAATGAGGCTTAAAGCATAGCTTTAAGTCTAAGAAGTGTTTTTCAATTATTGAGTCATATTTTCTTTTTTTTTTTTGTATTTTTATTTTATTTACTTCTCACTCTTACTCATTGGCTTACATTTCTTTTTCATAAATAGATAATATGTGATTGTGAGGAGCATCTAGAAGTTATATCCTTAGTTTTTATTTCAGGAATCACAAACCTTAGGTGTCAACATTTCATTTTTTGGGAAAATGATTTCAAATTTAGTGATGAAAGGCTATATATAAAAAATGGTAAATGATAAGACAGGCAAAATTATTCCATGCTGTTAGAAATTAGGAGAGAGGGTAATCTATTAAAGCTAGTTCAAAGGGTGCATCCCCAGTGTTAGTAATGTTCTGTTTTTGACATGGTTGCTTACTATATGAGCATGTAAAAGTTTGTGAGAATTCATAAATGGTGCAATTATATTTTCACTTTCTACAAGTATAAGTAAAGTGGGATATACACATGTATAGCTATATCTATATGCTGGATTAGAATAGTTGCCTGTATTAGAAGAAGCAAAAGAGAAATGTGGAATAAAGTTGGAAGGACCTTGTAATACTCAAGAAATAAATGATTTCAGGTAGACCAAAAGTGATACAAAAGGAGACGGGAAGAAATGAACGACTTGTACTGTATTTTGAAAGTAGAATTTATAGGGCTTGATAGGTGGCATTGGGAAGAAAGAGTATTGTCTCAATTGTCTCTTGGTTTTTTTGGTATGACACTTCACATGACAATTTTTGAGATTATTAAAAATAAACATGGAGAATCAGCAGATTTCAAGTGGAAGATCAGTAATTTATTTTTATCTATGATCAATTGAGATGCAAGATAAAGAGATATCAAGCAATCAGTTGTATGTATTAATCCAAAATTCAAAAGGAAAGTTTAGTTTAGAATTAAAATATTTTGAATTACTGATGTGTAGATAATATATAAATATGAGGAGTAATGAGGTTACTGTGTAGATTATGAAAACTAAGAAGGAATAGAGTCATGGATTGAAACCTGAGTAATTTTAAGGGAATAGGTAGAAGAAAATGAGTAACGAAGGAGACTGGCAAAGGTAGGGCAAGTGGTGACTTAAAGGATACCAGATGAGGGAATTCCCTGGCGGTCCAGTGATTATGACTCCATGCTTTCACTGTTGAGGGTGTGGTTTCGATCCTTAATCAGGGAACTAGGATCCTGCAAGCTGCATAGTGTGGCCAAAAAGTTAAAAAAAAAAAATAGGGAATACCATCTGAATGTGTCATAGAAGTCAAGATAAGGGTATCTTCAAGAAAGAGGGAAAGTTAACTATATAGAATACTGCTGAGTGGTCAGGTTCAAATGAGATATAAAAAATATTGTTCAGTGGTCTTAGCATAAAAAAAAGTTTATAGGGATTTTTAGCCACAGCAGATTTTAATGAAATATTGGCAATCAAATCAAGATAGGAATTTATTGAAGAATGAAGGAGAGATGAAGAGAAAGCAGTGTATATAGTCAACAACTGGTTAGATTTTATAATAGAGGTAGAACAGCCATAAGAGCTTTATGTGTGATGATCAAAATAATGTTTAAATGCTGGCAGGAAAGATCCATAAAAAATGAGAAGTTGAAAATATAGAAGAGTGAAGAGGTAAAGATGAGGATAGGATAGGATAGGATAGTAAGATCTGGCATCTAGAACGAATATGAAGGGTTTTGTCTTTGTTAGGAAAAGGGATAATTCTTAAATTGAAAAAAAACAAACAAACAAACAAAAAAAAGAAGGCATAGAAAATTAGTGTAATTGCAGGGGGGCCTTGTAGATTTTTGGAGGTAAGATGAAGAAGTTTCCATCTGATAGCTTCTCAGATTAGAGAATGATTGAGTGGAGGAAAGGGACAGGGATGTGGTTTACAGAGAATGCAGACTGTATTGATTAGTCATAGTGGTGAATAAATCCTTTGGAATAAATAGATGGAATGAAAGTAAAGTCCCTAGAGATGATGAAGGCAAGGAGCTGAGAGATCAGGCAAATGGGAGAGTGCTGAATCCTAACACTACACCACCAGGGATGGTTCAGGCAAATGCGTATTTATTTATCATGGCCTTGGAAGATCTTCATGATGATATCAAGAGTTAGGGAGAACAATCACAATTATTTTCAATGAATTGGATGTGGATAACATAGTCCATAGATGATGGCAATGAGGAGGGGGAATTGTGAAAGAGCCTAATAAACTGAAGTTCAAAAGAGTATGAATTTTCTTTTTTTAATTGAAATACAGTTGATTTACAATGCTGTGTTAGTTTCTGGTGTACTGCGAAGTGATTTAATTATACATATACATATTCTTTCTTATTTTTTTTTCATTATAGGCTATTATAAGATATTGAATATAGTTACCTGTGCTATATAGTAGGACCTTGTTGTTTATCTATTTTATATATAGTAGTCTGTATCTGCTAATGCCAAACTCCTAATTTATCCCTCCCCACCTTTCCCCTTTGGTAACCATAAGTTGGTTATCTATGTCTGTGAGTCTGTTTCTGTTTTGTAAATAAGTTCATTTGCATCATTTTTTAGATTTCACATATAAATGATATCATATGATGTCTTTCTTTATCTGACTTACTTCACTCAGTATGATAATCTCTAGCTCCATCCTTGTTGCAAATGGCATTATTTCATTCTTTTTTATGGCTGAGTAATATTCCATTGCATACATATACATTACACCTTCTTTATCCACTCATCTGTTGATGGACGTTTAGGTTCCATGTCTTGACTATTGTAAATAGTGCTGCTATGAAGATTGGGGTGCATGTATCTTTTCAAATTAGAGTTTCTCTGGATGTATGCCCAGGAGTACGATTGCTAGATCATACGGTAACTCTATTTTTAGTTTTTTAATGAACCTCTATACTGTTCTCCATAGTGGCTGCACCAGTTTATATTCCCACCAGCAGTGTAGGAGTGTTCCCTTTTCTCCATACAAAACGGGCAGGGATTTTTCATAAGACTGGAATTTCATAAGATTTTCATGATCTGGGACAATAAACAGAAGAGATGACAGTAATACCATTTTCAGACCAAATGTAAAGAAGAAAGCTTCCATTTAAGAAGCATACAAGGGAGCGGTTTTATTTCCACTAAGATGTGATAGTAGTCAAAGAGTTTAAAAATGAGAAGGGTAGAAAGAACACAGATCCAGAGTTCAGGGAATACAACAGTAGAGTGAGAGAGGGAGGCAAAAGTGGAGAGCTTGGGTCAAAGGAACAGATGCACGAAGTATTATGGGATGAAGGATAATGAGTTAATTATGATAGGGATGTCTTTGTTTTGGCAACAACAAAACAAAGTAGTAGTGTAAATGCGCGCTTGAGGCCCGATGCATTCAGCAGCAATGATGTCTTAGACCAATGGCTCCACCATCTACATGTTTGTTTCAAACACAGGAGTTTTTTGGTGTTTGCTTCTTTTGTTTTGTTTATATGTAGTCAAGAGTTCACTAATAAGAGAGGAAAGAGGAAATAATAAGAAAGAGGAAAGGGTGACTGAGAATGGTAAACATTGATCATGATCATAAAGAATTTAGGTATTAACCACTAGTTTAACAGACTCAGCCTTCATTCTCTAGGTTGGTTTTTATGTGACTGTTGGGGCTGGCTGGAGATTGATGCTCTGTCTCTCTCTGTACAGGTGGATGTAGTTTTAGGTTGAAAAAATGTTGGAGGTTTTAGGGGACAATGTTCATACAAATTCATGAGGAAATTTTTTTCTTCCCGGAGGGTAAAATATTCTGCTCAAATAGGATAAAGATATCACTTTAAACTCTGCCTCATTCCCCAGAGAGCTTTGCAAAAACATTTTTAGCTATTCTCCAATACTTTGATTTACTTTAATGCAAAGGAAAATACATGAGTACATAGTATCTTCAAGATATAAAAAGAAAGGAGTAAGATTTAGAATTATTTTTTTAAGACAGAAACAGGAGTAAGTGGGGTAATCTACGATTTAAAGCCCAAACATCACCAAGAATCTGACTTTTTCCCCAGCACTTGTTCAGTGGTATATATCAGTCTGACAGTGAAAGGACACTCTAATTCCTGTGTAATACCCTGGGGAGTGACATTTGTGTGGAATGTCAAGTTCCGGGAACTTGCTGTTAATTACTATGCTTTTCAAGATATTTTTAATTTAATATGAATTAGTAGATTTGTGTCAGTATCTCCTTTCTTTATATGATACAATATAATTTCCAACTTATCCCATTCTCTAACCCCCATCAAATTTCAAAGTGACCTTTTGTTGCACTGGCAGGTCTAAGATTGTATCAATTATGAATTGCAATGTATTATCAATCAAATGTTACTCATGAGGCTGCTTTTCTGCTCAGATCAAATACATTTTCAGAAGTTATAATTTTATATTTGAAAATATGATATGAAGAATTTTATTGTCCTATCAATGAATGCACATACATTTTTATTTCCACAAATATTAATGGGTAAGTTACATGTACGTGTCAAGTATAGAATATATAATATCTTAAATATATTCTTAAAAAAGAATATTAGATAAAGATTTATCATTAAAATTTTTGAAAGAGGATTAAAAAGTGAAATACCTTAGCAGAGTTCTAATATATACATTCTTAAAAATAATCATACCTAAAGATGTTATGGTTTTGAGAAATGCATTTTTTAATATTATAACTATTCTAGTTAGAGTTAATATGATGCTTGCTATTAAGCAGTATCTCAAAATTGAAGTGAAACACTATATTTTTGTTCATTTACCTAGAGGCTGAAAACTTGATTTCCGAACAAAATTGATCACTCCGACAAGATGAGTGGTCACACAAATGTTGCGTTGAAAGCGCACCTTATTATAAACAAAAGTAAATAGAGGTAAGTGTATTTATTTTGTTATTTGTACAGCATTTTCTCTTTAATTCAATGTTCCTCAAAGTTTGATCTGTACCAGAATATTCTGTAAAACTTTGTAAAAAGACACGGTAAAGGCAATCCCTCCCATCCCAGTTTCCTGTGTGTCACCTAGGGATTCACAGCAAATTTTCAGAACCAGTGCTCTAAAAAACTTCCATTTGGTATAACTTCTGTATTTCTTTAACTCAGAGAAATACCTTTTCTATTTTCTTCCTCTGTTCCAACTATTTTCAAATCAATTATGCATTTTATAATAAAGGACGCATTCAAATCTAGAATGTGAGGGATGCCCAAGAAACAGCACCACTACTCTCCCAGTGCCTTTACACAGCATCATACTGCACAACTGTTTTGGCTACTGAAGAGTAACAAAAAGGATGAATTTGGTAAAAATGTTATCTCTCCTTCGATTATGTAAATAGATATTCAAGGCCTAATTTAGTTTTCAAGTTAAAATTCCCTTACCTGACTTCTCATTTTCTATCACCTGCTAGTATCTCACCAAAAGGAAACTGGTTTCCATATTGTCTTTCTTAACAGAATGATCTGTTAAGACCTCCATGGGTGTTAAAGTTTGAGGTAGGGTAAAACTCTTGTCCGTGTCTCCAAATACTTAGAAAGATACTATGTATGAAGTGCACAGTTTTAGTAGCCCTAAATTTATTCCCCGGATACCATGGTGCTCCCACTTGACCTACTCTCAGATACAAAACTCCTTTCTAGCAGTCAGAAGTCTTATATCTATCTTCAACCCTCAAAGCAAACCCAGCCTTTGACATTCAGCTCTGGTATTTTGTCCGAGTGCCATGGTAAGCTTTTCCCCATAGTTCTGTGGTTTGCTTAGCCACTGCTGCAGCCAACCCACACTGTATTTTTCTGGACTTTACTCATCAGTTTCAAATGGCACTGGCTAATACTGTCTCTCTGGAATCCTTTGGTCCCTTGGTTGCAATCTCAAAACCACAGCAAGTAAGCAACTAGGAATTCCATTAAAATATAAAGTGAATAAAATCGTACTGTTCCTAGATTTAAAAATCTATGTATTACCTACTGTATAACCCAGGGAACTATATTCAATATCTGGTGACAAGCCATAATGGGAAAGAAGGTGAAATAATGTGTATATATATATTTTTTTTTTTTCTCGGTTTTATATATACATAACCAAGTCACTTTGCCGTACAGAAGAAATTAACACAACATTGTATATCAACTATACATCAATAAAATTAAAAAAAAGAAAATTACAGTAGCAGCTACCATGCCAGAACAGTATTAAGTTCATATTAATCAAGTATAGTTGAATGCTTACAACAACCCAGGTTGCCATCCCCAATTTACAGGTTAGCAAACTAAGGCTCAGAGAGATTAAATAACTTGTTGAAGGTCATCCAGCTAGGCCAGTGGCCAAGCTTTGATTTGAGTCCAAGTCTCTTGAGCCAATCCCTTAAGCCTCAGAGTACACTCCAGTGTCTAAAGATGTGTGTAAGAACTGGTCATGGGAGAGAAGCCAGATGGGCGGCAGCTGTCACTGTCCGGGTGAGAGTAGGGATGCCTGAGGGGGCTGTGGCAGAGGCACTGGAGAGGATGGGGCAGGTGACAGCAGCTCTTTGGAGACAGAATAATAAGCAAGAAAAGAAAAGTAAATTGAAAAGGGAAAAGCAAAGGGAGAGAAGGCATGGTGAGGATCTGGCACTCTGGTTACATGAGTCTATGTAAGAGACTCATGCCTTTGTTAACCTAGATGACTGTTCCTCCCTCAAACAGAATTATGTCAATGTTCTGAGAATGGGAGCTGGAGAATAGATGCATTTCACCACTTGCTCACTATTTTGGGTCCAGTAATGGATGTTGCATGCTAGTCATACAGAACTGGTAAGAGGCACATCTGTGACATGTAAGTAGCATGGGCAGAGCAGTGAGGGAGTGGTTGTTTTCATGTATCTTGTTTATAATTTATTTTTTTAATGCAGCCTATTTCTTTTTTTTTTTTTAATAGCAATCTTTTATTTATTTATTTATTTTTATATTTTTATTTTTGGCTGTGTTGGGTCTTCATTTCTGCGCGAGTGCTTTCTCTAGTTGCGGCGAGCGGGGGCCACTCTTCATCGCGGTGCGCGGGCCTCTCACTATCGTGGCCTCTCTTGTTGCGGAGCACAGGCTCCAGGCGCACAGGCTCAGTAGTTGTGGCTCATGGGCCCAGCTGCTCCGCGGCATGTGGGATCTTCCCAGGCCAGGGCTCGAACCAGTGTCCCCTGCATTAGCAGGCAGACTCTCAACCACTGCGCCACCAGGGAAGCCCTCATGTATCTTTGAAAGGGCACTCTGTGCCATTCCTCCTGCACAATATATCTGAATACCCACTCAGATCTTAATCTCCAGTAAGGAATATGACATTGCCTGTTTCTCTGCAATAGGTGTTGTCTGAATAATGCCATGTATTTATTTCTCCAGCATTTTCCTTCTTTAATGCTGCCACCACTGGTATCATGTGAAATATGGAAGGCTTTTTGTGGCTGGCAAGTCAAGGCATTCTAAAATAGTGTTTTCCATTTCCTCTTGGATGTACTAGCATGACAGGTGTTCAAGAGTTGTGTAAAAATGGGGACTATCCTTTGAGGGGCACTGAAGCAGCAGAGCTAAGGTGAAGAACCAGAAGATTGGGAGAATTTGAGGTTGAAGCAGTTATAACATTATCATACATTGAACCTAAAGGACAGAACAAGAATAGGAATAGATGAGCAGGTACATACAAAAGGCAAGAGCAGAACGAGAACAATCTGAGGAATACATCCAAAAATGTGGTTCATCACATGCTGTGAGCCAAGTGAATCCTTGAGTACCTCTTTACTTCCTGTCCTGTGGGAGTAAGACCTTGTAGTCAAAGGAGCCACGCTAAGTTAAACATTCAATTTTGTCCCCTCTTAGACAATTCTGTCATTATTGGTGACTTCGGTTTCTCCTTGTCTACTGAGCCCTTCTCCTTGCAGCTGTTTTAGATGATCCTCAAAGCGATTAGCTCATTGTTTTTAGTTCTATCTTTTTCCTCTTTGTCAAACTCTGATTGGATCCATTAAAAATATTAACGATGAAAATCAATGTCCTCCCCACACGCCTTTCAATTTCAAACACACATCTCAACATTCAAAGAACTCTTGTATCCTGTATCCACTTTTTCCCCCTTTTTTTTCCCCCCAGTAGCTTCTCTGATCAAATGCTTTTTTTTTCTCTCCTTCTCATCTTTACTCTTTTCCTCTTACGTAAATCATTTTTTTCTGCACATCTGTCAAATCCTCTGTCATTTCTCCTTTAGTTGTTTACTGCCACAGAGCTTAGCCTTACGCATCTAAAGACCAAGGTTGAATCAGCTGAGACTGATGAAGAATCAAAAAAACAAGACACCACACCTCCATGGACTTGCCTTTTCCATCCATTATTTTTACTGCTTTTTATTCTTTTAATCGTGAGTATATTAATATCCTCATTGCTATACCTCACAGAACAGGAGACAGCATCACCCATTTAATTTAAATTTTTGGCTAATGGTTTTTATATTAAAAGTTTATTCCTTCTACACGTTCATTTCTGGGGGAAAAAAACCACAACATTTTGAAGTGCCAAGCCAAAGACAAATGCTAAGCCAAACACAAGTAATAGAGAATTTTATCTTTTGAGTATAATTAAATAACATTCTAGATTTAGAGGTTTTTAAAAAAGATTATTCTATCAAAGCCTTTCTTACAGAAGTGTAAAAGTAAGCTAAGATTATATAAATCGTGTGCCTAAGGTGGCTGTTATCAGAATTTGTTTCTCCTGATTTTAAGCTCATTGTTTCAGAAAAAAACAGTAATTGAGTATTAAAAATATATTTTATAAGTTATATTATAAACATGTAATTTTTGAGTAATAAATTTATGAGCAAATTTCACATATTGGAGGTAAACATGAGTTGTTAGCATTAAAAGCAGTGTAATGTTTGTGTTTTAAAAATAATTCTGGGCAATATTAACTGAAAATTAATTTCACTTAGCTTAGGCAAGAATATTGTCACAAGACCCAACACTGACTAAAAATATAATGATGAATGGCTATTTATTGAGCTGAGATGCTAGATATCAAGTAGAGTGAAGCAAGAATCAGTGTAAGATAGGTTTTATTTAATATCTTCATTATGCTTGAAAATTGTAGGAACAAAAATGACAAAGGATCTTCAAGGATTGATTCATGAGAAAAAGATTAAAATCACATAGTATTTATAGATTTGCCAAAAAATGACTTGTGGGTAATGATAAATATTTACAACAACTGAGATTAATTATTTAAGGGGAGAAAACTAGATAAAAATAAGCTAATTTGTTCTCCAATTGTTTTTAGTGTGCTAGAACATAATGTATCTTCTCCAGCTCCAAATTGTAGAGAACACCATCCCTTTAAAATTAGAGGTTATAATAACAATCAGCATTCATTGAGTTATTGCTATGTGCTAGGTATTGTTCTCAAGTGGCTTACATTTATTAACTCCATTAGCCCTCATGATAATCCTCAGATGAGCTCTATCATCTGTAATTATAGAGGATACCAAGGCACAGAATAGTAATATATAGTAATGGTAATAGTAATATGATTTTTCAAAGGTGTCACACCTTGAATGAGGTAGAGTCAGGATTTAAAATTGTGGGGATAATTAACCTCTACTCTATACTCTCTCAGATTAGATTTCAAAATAACTATAAAGTTGCTGCAGGAATTATGTGGTGCCAGATATGGGAGATTTAATGGATTCCATTCAGAAAACATTTATTGAAAGCACACTACATTCTAGGAATTAACAGGAGCCACCAGACCCTGATAGAAAAATAAAACTTTAACTTGTATATTTCCTTCTCTTTCATTTTCTTTTTCCTCCAGTCTAATACGTTTGATTATTGACCCCTTATTGAATTCATGATGTTACTTAACCTCCCTCTAGCAAAATCTGCTCCCAATTAATTGCCATGTTGTAACTGATATATTAAGTCACACCAAGGGAGAAATAACAATAATAAATAGCATTTTTATTTTAATAACACATAGTCACTTTTCTTGAAGAAATAATTTGTGAACCCAGCATCATTAACTGTGAAGAGAGATTTTCAAGTTAGGGTCTTTCTAGGCCTATGCATGCTTATAACTTTAATAGTGAAAAAAAATATGACTTTCAATAAATTAGTCCTACTTACTTGGAAATGTCTGGAATTGCTTGAACAACTCAAGCACAGTCCCAATTGGGTTCCTTTCTAAGCCACCTTGGTTATTTGATTTGATACATTTTGTACCCCAAGTCCTGAGGAGAAGGGAGTTATGAAATTCTTATAGAATATTATTTTTAATTGAATTCTCCCTCTTAAAAGAGCATTTTAATTGAGATTTAATAACACCATAAAAGATAAATCTAGCTGCCATGTAATAAACAGTAATTAATTAGTTAATATCAATTAGATAGTAAAAATATTAATTTACATTTAACATCTAACTACTGTAATTTGCTATAGCTATCTTATTAAATGCTAATTAAATTCCTAAATATTCTCACAAATTTAATGCATTAATAACAAGAATGTAAGTACATATTTACTGTATCTGCATTTCTGAGTTCATTACCTGGCAATGAGATTTATCTCTTTTACAGTAATTAAATATACTAAGCAAACCTCAGTAACTTTTCCTAACACATACCATAACTGTTTTATTAATTTCAAATTAAATGCTCATTTAAGGTTTTTAATCTACAGCTGTCCCAAACAATTTTCTACAGGCAGAGCGAAGGTTATTAAATGTGTAATTAAATTTTAGTTTTTAACTTTGGTTTGAAGCTTTCTAAATATGACTTTTGGTTTCTCAATGCATTCAATATTAACTTTTTGTTAATAATATTTATTCACATTTTCTATATCTACCATTTTTTTTCCTTTGCCCTGTCTTTGTACCCTTGTTCTCCATCTACTAAGTCTATAACTATTTTTTTTTTCCTATGTTTAATACAGGCCAGCAAAGTGTTTTCTTTCTTTTTCCATCATTGAAGAACAGAGCTTTTACTAGCATCCTCTTCAGGTATCTTTTATTTCCATTAATCACCACTCCATTGTTAGAGAAACATCCCCATCAGGAGAATTAAAAAAAAGAAAAAGAAAAAGAAGAAAGGAAAGAAAGAAGACAAAGGTCCTGTGACATTTGTAAGCAAAAGTGAGTCCGGTTAGAAAGGCTGAAAGAGAAATTAAGTTCTGCCAAGGTTCCAGCCTCAGGACTGTTTTTGAAAGACTAAAAGAAAATACAGTCCTTGCATGTATCAAATGATTTAGAATCTTCAGTCCTTCCAGATATGATGGGGGATGTCATAAAGACAGGAGGCGGCTGAACAGCAAGGAAAGCACATTAGCTATTAACCTTCCCCCAGCCGATCAACTTTATTTTGCAATCTTCCCTCAGAACCATTAGAATACCCTGAAGAAATAACTTTCCAATTAAAAAGGATCTCAGAGAACAAAGCCATTTTATCTCTGACTCCTGGTGTTCTTTATTCCAATAATTTAAATTGGAATTGATTTTTCAATTTAGCCGTTGACTTGCTATGGACACACAGCTGAAAAGGCCGAATGGAATTGCATGGCTGAAATATTTGTCTCTGTGATGCACTTCTCATAAATTCACAGGAGCCCTTTTTTTTTTTTTTTTTAATGCATTTTCTTCTGCTGCCTTTGCCTTAGACAACAGCTTTTTAGCACAGCATGGGCAAACTGAGAAAACACGTCCACCATGACCTCAGGGGCCTCGTCCTCCATTCCTCATAGATCTATCTCATTGTTACATCTCTTAGAAAATAAATAAATCCAATCTATCGAAAATGACTGGGCTTCTTGAGGCCTAAATGTTTGTTTTCTAATTTACGTAGGAGATTTAATTTTTTGAAAAAGGAAAATACCCTTTTCAGTATCTTTTACCTCAAAAAATATGTTGTAGTGGAGATTGAACTCTCCCATAATTGCTTTAATTGTTAGTAGCTAAAAATAATGGATTTTCAATTAACACTTGATAATTTTGAATTAAATACTCCAAGTATTAAATTGTTCTTTATTACCCTTTTATATTTTATAATAAAAGCACTAGTTATATCCAATTATTAAGGCTCTTGATTAGCCGTCAGAACTTTCTTGTCTATTCACATTTCTGACCATTTGCTTTCTGTGACCTTAGATGAAATGTCATAGTCTTTGTCACCAGCTCCTTCCTGTTTCCTCACCCTGTCACTCCAGCAGGTGTCTCTACTTTCCTTTGTCTTATAGGCTCAAGTCTTGTTCTGCGATCAGTACTGATGTGAATAGCAGGTATGGAAGGAAATCCTGAGCTCAAAACATTGTTTAATTTTTACTAAACACCATATTGCTTATTACTCACACCCCTTGTGGTTTTGCTAGGCATTGTCTTTCTCAGAGCCGTCCAAATGCATGATCTCAGACCTGGCCTTGAATATTGGCACAGCAATCTCTTTTACAAAATCAAGAGCAAAAGAGAACATGGAACACGCAGAATGTAAAGGCCGTAAGAACACGTTCCTTATAGGTATTTCTTACTCACCACTTTAGTCCTTATGACAAAACACTGCTTGGCACCTACTTGGTACTCAAAAATCTGCTGAATACATGAATTTTACCCTGGCTTCTGTCTGAATTTTCTTCCCTACAGCCAGTTATGAATTAATGCAGGGAGAGAAAATATTTATAGCAAATATAATAAATATCCTTCTGTGCTGATTGTTATAACAGAGTAGCTGTTAGTTACTACTATTAAAACATATTTTCCATAGCAGTTTGATAAGGTTTTGACGTTGTTTTTTCACCTCTAGGTATTGTATGGTTTACACCACTTTTAAATTCACCGTGATTAAAATAACAACACATGACACCAGTGGTCACATGCTCATGAGAAGCATGAGTTTCTCACCAACTAACATAAGAAGGCAGAAAGAATGTTTTTACAGCACTTATTCATTTAACAAATTGATCATGTCCTGTTAGGTGCTTGGCACTGTTCTGAGCACTAGGGGTGCACCAACAAATATACTGGAGAGAAACTCCTATCCTTGTGGAGCTTAGTCTAATGAGAGGAAACACATAAAAACATAATTTACAAAGTGATATAGTAGGTTAAATCATTATAAGAGATGAAACATGTAGTAGTAGGTTAAAGCATGACTAGATCAGTGTAAAGAGTTTCCCCGGTGGGGCCGGGGGCATGGCAGCAATTTAAAGAAGGATGGTCAGAAAAGGTTCTTTGTAAAGGGATTTGAGCAAAGACTTGGGGCAGGTGAGGAGAGGAGCTATGTATAATCTGGGGCAAGCGCCTTCCAGGAAAAAGGAGCAGATTGCCAAGGGCTCTAACCAAGAAATGTGCTTGGAAGGCTTGGCAGCCAGAAGCCAGTGTGGCTGGAGCAGAGTGAATGAGGCTGGGAGAGTTTAGGTCAGAGGAACTGACAACAGATCCTGGAGAACCTTGTAAAGTGACTGCATACTTTATCCTGTGAAAGAATCAGAGCCACTGCTAGCTGCTCCTATTCTGACCCTATTTTGAATAAATGGAGCGTTCTCTGCAGTGACAACTGAATACACATTGTGTTGCTTTTGGTGGGGGGGATGGAGGATGGATTGGGGCATTTCTCAAAGGAAGACTTGTATCTTCATTCTGATAATAAGTTTTGCAGAGATCACACCTCTTATTTTCCCATTTCCTCTTGACTCTGAACACTTACTCTGTCCAACTACATCTGTCACCCAAGAATATGAGAAACTGTTTCCAGGCTTTCCCCACTGAAATGTAGGCAGCTTGAGGACAGCCTTGTTTCTTTTCATTTATCTATTTTTGGGATCTGACACAGGATAAAGATTCTACCAGTGTTTGATGAAATATTGAGCTTAACTGAGAATTAGCAGAAAAAGAAGAAAGACAATTTATGGAATTAAAGCACTACTGGTTTCTTTTCACAATAACTTTGGTTCCTCCTGCTTCAATTGCCATGCTAGATTTTTGTTGTGAAAGCAATGTAGTTAGAAAACTGGAGTCTTCCTAATGTAGACAATGGTTATATTTTGAAAACTGTTCAGTATTCTCTCAGAAAATCTACTAATTTAAGATTTCCCTTACTTTGACAGCTTCAGGAAATTTGTCTGATGTCTGTATGCATGCAAATTTACCCACACACAGATAGGGAATCTCTATTTGCCTGGGTCTGAGAGAATTCTCTATTCAGTCTACAGAAAGTGAATATGAAAATTTCCTTATTCTTTTGAGGACTCTGTGAAATCTCCTGTCTTTAGAACATCTCTCCACTATAGAGGACAGATGGGGAAAGCAAAGAACAAGAATTTTTTGCCTTCTGCACATTAATATCTGAAATAGCATAAATGCACATATGTGTGCGTGCACACACACACACTTTGAAAAAATTCAGTCTCTGATTTGTTTATACTTAAACTCGTTTCCCTGTCCAACATTCAATAATGTGGACCATCAGTGGGCGGGAGGCTACTTGCTTGTCATGACAACAGCATGGCATAACATGTCACTGTAACGACTTTCATGTTACAACATTTCATTGTATTTCATGAGACATGTTTAACTCAACCCAAAATACTGTTTTTAAAGGGTCATTTACAAACTGAGTTTTACGAATTAAAAAGAGGATCAGTTAGGAGAAACTGCATTTATATCCCCCTCTGATAATTATATATCTATTTTCAGTGCATTAACCTGACCACAGGAAGTTCAACTAGAAGTAATATTAAAAAGTGGGTTTTGTTATATATCCACTCTGTACTACAAAGGAGTAATCATAAACCATTATGTTTAACTGAACATTCATGTAAGTCTGTAATAAGCTCTTGTCTGTGTCACTCATTATACAGACTCTGCTATTCTTCATCCCTGTGTTTCATAGTTGTCCTTCACATGATGGCGTCCTTGATGCAGCAAATCCCATCCCCTCCTATCTTTTCTAGTGACATTGCTCCAGCAATCTTTCCATCTCTATGCTGAATAATCATACATTTTCCCTCTTTATTGGATCATCCTCATTATAATGCAAAGATACTAAAATTTCAACTCCAAAGCAAAATCTCTTGTAACTCCGCACCCTGCTCTAGCTACTATCCTACTTCTCTGCTATTTTTCACAGCAATTTTCCTCAAAAATTGTTTATAATTTCCATAACCAATCTGTTTTGTCCTATTCCATATTCCAATCAAGCTTCTGTCCCAACTACTTTACTGAAAATACTCTTGTCATGGTAATCAGTGGTCTGATTTATCTTACTGATCATCAGTCTTTGATACAGTTGATCACTCTTTCTTCATTAATACATTTTTTTAAATCTCTATGGCTTCCCAGATACCACATACTCCTGGTTCCTTCTTCCTTAGTAAACACTTCTCTTTGATCTTAAAAATTTGGAGTAACTCAGAGCTTTTCTCTTCTTTATTTGGCTGCATTGCCTTGGTGATCTGATTATTTCTCATGGTTTTAAGTATGCTCCATACATTGATATTCCCAGCCTAGACTACTGACCTGGACTCTAGAATTGTATATTTAATTGCTTACTTGCCATCACTATGCAGTTTGCTATATCTCCATATTAGCATGACCAAAATTTCACACCTGATCTATCTTTCTAGCTTAAGAGTGAGAGGTCTCATCCATAATCTCTCACATCTAAGAAAATGGTAGCTCCGTTCTTCCAGTTGCCGACAACAATGTTTAAATCATCCTTGAGTTTTCTCTCTTTACCCCACATTTAACCTGTCAGAAAATCATACTGTCTCTACCTTCAAAATATATGCAGAATCCAACCATTTACAACCTTGGATGTTGCTACACTGATGCAAGTTAACAACATCTTTCAACTTGACTATTGCAATGATCTTCTAATTGGTGTCCCTGTTCAAAGCTAGCAAACTTTTTAATATGTAAGACAGACCAGGTTTCTCCTCTGCTCAAAACTATCAAGGACTTTCCATCTCATTTAGAGTGACAGTCAAATCCTTACAATGCCCTTAAGTTATTCTTGGTTACACTGTGCATAGCCTACATTAATGTGGTGAGAAATATGGGGCAAATAGTGAGGGAAAATACCCAAGCTGCCACAATGTACATTTAGCTACCCTGATCCTGCCTTTCTTTAGACAGTTTTGGCATGCATCTGCCTCAGGGCCATCACACTGGCTGTTCCCTCTGCCTTGCAGGCGATTCTCTCACCTGCCTTAACTCATTCCCTCATTTCCTTAAGGACTTTTTTCAAGTGTCTCTTCTCAAGTAATACCTACTTTTACCACCTTATTCAAAGTGCACTCCTTTCCCATCCACTTTCTTGCATTGTATTTTCCTCATAACACTTATCACCATCTGACACACTATGAATTTTCCTTATTTATTTCATAATTACTCGTCTGCCTCACTAAGTGTAAAGTGCACGAGGGCAGAGGCATTTGTGCTCTTTTTCTTCAGGGTAAATATTTGTTGAAAGAGTAGATGATTAAATAACAGTTTCTTGCTTAAGAGCATTTATTACTATTTGCAGATTATTCATATTTATGGCTAAAATAACTTCAAGTTTATTTTAAACAATAAGACTTTGTTTTTTAATATCTTTGGAGATTTGTTTCTTCTCATGTGCTCAGTAAATGCCTGCTAAAATTTATATGCTAATCTAAGAATTATTTCTCTCTCTCTCTCTAATATTTTTACTCAAACATACATCTGCATTCTCTGTTGTAAGCTTATTTTGGTATGGAGAATCGAGTTATTTTGGGGGTTGAAACAAAATATAAACTTTGCACTTAGGCAGAAAACTACATTTTGGCAGGTCAGGTTTTTCTCTGATAAACTGTTCGTCACCAAATTCATGTAGACTCTATTAAAAATTATATCCTATAAATTTTAATTAACTATTATTTTTGCAACAGGACTTCATGTTTCATTGGTTTGTTTTGGAGGCTTTTCTATATAACTATTTATTAATTGCCTGGGGAGTTATTTAAGTCATCTAATGGTATGTATTTGGCTCCAAAATAACAAATTCATCTAAAACCCATGAGGTGAAACTCCTTTAAGTTTAAAGTAATAATTAAATGGTTCACCTGAAGAAAGGTTAATAGTGTTAATCTTAAAATAAAATTACAGACAAAAATATTGTCCCATATTTCCCAACTTTTTGAGTTTTTAAGTTAACAATGAAAGCCATTGCTTAAAATGCAGAGAAACTTCACCGAAAATGATGCCTGAGTGTTGAATGTAACCATATAATTTGAAAATGGAACTGATATACTCTCTAAAAATCATATGTTCCTTGACTTTTTAGGCGCACTATTATGAACAAACTTGATAGTTAATGATTGACAAAAAGTGAAGTGAAAATATCAGTCTTGATAATGTAGATGTAAATGGCTGGTGGACAGAATTTGGGAAATAGAAGGAGAAAGAAAAGGTTGAGGGAAGGGTAGAAACATAAACATCCTCAATATATTTAATTTGAGAGAGATAAGAAATTTTATTTTAGAGGAAACAAAATTTTTTTAAAGTCTTGAAAAATTAAAATTTCAGAAAAACAGAAAATATTAATAGATCTATTCGAAATTAGAAAAAGATGGTGGGGATAGTTTAAGTGATCTAAATCTCCTGCTCTTTGGGCCATAAATATGACCTAAGTCGATAAATCAGTGAACAGATATATAAAAATATTTTCTAATGTTATTTAAAAAATCAAGGAAAAAAAAACAAGGCCAGGAGTCATTAAAAAATGGGTTTCGGGATTAAAATGGCAGAGTGGAATGAAATAATTTTCTTTCGCTTTTCACTGTCATCCTAAACGTTGAAACTTTTTGTTTTCTATGTGCATACTATCATTTTGACAAATATTTTAAAAATAAAGAAACAAAGCTGTGGAAAGCACATCTTTACTTAAATCACAAAATATATTCAAAAGAAGAAAAAGGTATTGAGAAGGAGAAACCTAGGTGCAAATATACATTAAGAGCATCCCTTTAACATGTTGTTCTCCCTTTGAGCAATGTTTGTGAATGTATGTTAAGGTGTGAATTTCCCTCAGTATTTAAATTTGTTTTAATTGTGAACTGTGTCTTTTTTCCCCAACTCTAAATGTAGAGAGAAAAAAAATCCCTACTTATTATTATGTTCACTAACTGCCAAGAAAAATATTGGATTTGGATCAGATATCTAGCAACAGAAAGCATTAGAGTTGCTCCAAAAAAAATAATGATTTGGCAGTATATTTTTAGAAGAAAAATAGGGAATGATTTGGAAAATAAACATTAAAATAGCAAAAGTTGAAAACAACAGCTGGATTGTTTGATCCTCAATGAACTTCTCCATTGAAGTCTGGGTGAATGATGGAAAGGAGAAGAATAAAGCAGAGCTGGGATATAAGATCAGGAGAGAAAGGAAGCTTTTATTTGCATGTTTCATCTGAGTGAACTTGAAGGCTATCATGACATTTTCCTACAGATACTTAAAAGTAAAGCTGAGTTTAGAAGGCAAAAAGAAAATTCAATGAATAAAGCTTTTTGCATAGGCTCAAAATTATTCAAATCCCTAGAATGAACTTGTACTTTTCCATTTTTTCAAAAATGAAAATTTTGAAATATCTGATGTTCTTTCCAAATAATTTTAACATACTTAAAAAAAAGCATCAAGTAAGCAAGAAATGTCTGCTCTTACTCTGCAGAGACCTACTTGTCTACTTTAAAATGTCTGCTTTCCTAAATGTTTATTTTATTATGCTGACAATCCACTGCTACGCTGAATTTGACAGTAGTGTTAAGTGACTAGCAGGGGAACAGAGG
Source organism: Balaenoptera acutorostrata (assembly GCF_949987535.1). NCBI lineage: Eukaryota > Metazoa > Chordata > Mammalia > Artiodactyla > Balaenopteridae > Balaenoptera > Balaenoptera acutorostrata. The sequence goes on from NC_080081.1 coordinate 35,117,955, forward strand.
GATATTTTAAGACACTGAAGAATGTAAGGGGAAAGAGACTATAAGCATGTGCAGGTTTATAAACATGGATGAGTTAATGCAGTTAAAGATTACCTCCCAGTGACTACCTAGAACACCCTGGGGGACAGGGTTAGAGTACATGATTCATCTTCCTGTGAAAATGACATGGCTACTTCATATTTCCTGGGTACCTCCCATTCATTTGCTCTTTCTATCTGTAGGTATCAAAATTTGGGTTAGATTTCTAATTGTCAACTCTTGATGTCCTCTGGGTCTATAAAAATAGATCTAAGTTGTCAGCTTCCCCACCCGACCTCACCTCTGCAACCCTTCAATTTCTGTTGTAGATTATATTATTTTCCCATCACTTCTCTTCTTCTTTGTAAGTAGTTTATATCTTCACACCTTTGTCATGGAACTTTGCATTGTCTTATCTGTAGGCAGAGAATGCTTGTCTATTCCACTGCTGTTGAGCTTGGTCATCTGACTCCCCTTGGCTAATGGAATGTGAGCACACATGAAGCCAAACCAAGAATAGCAGAGCTCAGGTGAATACAGTCCAGTCAAGCCTGATGGACCCCAGCCAAATCCAACAGCAGCCAGCCAATCTCCTAAAAACACAGCTCTAATAGGACACGAGCAAGAAACAGACGCTTGCTGCTATAAGCCACTAAACCCTTCGGGCTGTTTGTTGGTGTAGCAAATGCTATTTCGTACTGCTATTTCTGTAAATGTTGACAGTTGATAGATACAGGGAAATAAGGTTTTAAAAATTTGCAAAGAATGACTTTGGGATAGGGATTGATAGAGAGACATAATGATTTTTAAAACTGTCAGAAGCTGTTGCTCTTAGTTTTTATTCAAATATGAATTAACCCAAGCCCAATATCAAAGTTTCTGTTCCTAAATTCTTTTTTAGAAATCTGATGGGAAACTAATTCTAACTGAAAGTGAACCTGCCTAATACTATGTGAATTGGAAACAACACCAAGTCATGCAAATGTTGGCTTGAGGTGGATGTGAGTTTACAACCTGCTGAGATTACCTAAATCGTCAGGGTCACAGCTTCAAGCCTTAGAGTTCTCTGTATATACTTGGAACCCACTTCTTAGGTACTGCATGCAGTAGGAACACCTTGTGTGTTTCTCTTTACTTGTCCAGGGAATCTTTCCTTGATCCTGTACACTAAACATGAACTGTCTATGGCTACAAGAGTAAACACTTTTGTTAGTTAAGTTACAGAGCTCAACTCGTTCTAGTTCTTACAAAAATAGACATTTCACTGGATCACATACTTGCAAAATCTAAAGGGGATCTGTACAAATATAATGATCTCTCTCTCTCACTCCCAAGTCTCAGCTTTCCTTATCTCTCCTCTTTGCATGCTGACCTCATTTTTCCCTGTCCAAGTACAACTCTCTCCATACAATGTGAAAAATAGCTGCTGAGCCCCAAGCCCACAGATGTAGGTCCGTATTCCAAAGTTAACAGACAGTTTTACTTGTTAGTTTTAGGGAAAAGTGTCAGGGGAATCTGATTGGCTCAGCATGGATCTTGTTTTCCACCTACGTGACCCGCTATGTTTGCCTTGATTGTCCCAATGAAAGCACACAGAAGGATTAATAATTTCCACTGGAAGGAGGAAAACAGGATCTTGCAAATTTTTTGCCATTTTTTTTTTTTTTTATTTGAGCATCTATGTCTTTGGCCCCTGGGATTCATGCCTTTACCCCAACCCAAGTCTCTTTATTTATTTTGCTTTGTTAAATGAATTTGTCTAGCTAAAGCTTATTTCTACCCTGAGGTGATGAGAAGAGTTTTAAGCTAGTTTCTGGTCTTATGAAATAAGAGAGAATATGTTCTAAATAACTGTCACTAGATTCTTTGTATAAGGATAATCTATTTTTAAAAAGGATTATAAGTGTTTGGCAATTGAAAGTGAGATCCTGAGGGATTAGAATAAGGGAGATATTTGGCATTTATCAGGAAGAAGAAGAGGAAGTACATGGAAAAGAAGTGAAAAGAAAAAGTGTGCAGTGAGGCAATGGAACCGGCTTAATCGCTAAAGACTTTATGCTCTGAAGTATAATTCTTCCCTATAACCTTCAGATATTTAATAAAGTCATTAAAATCACGAAATGATTGAAATATGTGGACTGTGTGCAGAGAAGAAAGAAGGGGCTAAGTTTTGCATCTAGATGGAGGCAAGCCGAGGTGGCACATGTGGGCAACATGGGGGTCTTCGGGGAAGCAAAGAGCACAAAGAAAGTATAAACTACGTGTAGTTTTCAGAATGGTGTGGCAGACTCGGGATTCTCCCGGTTTGTAAATTTGGAGGTTGTAAAAGCTAACCTAAATCTCTGAGAAGCAAGAAAGCCATAACTGATTTCTGGGATAAGAGCTTCTAATATCAGTATCCCTATACCTACATTTTATGGTGATAATGAAGTAGTGATGCACAAACTCAGGGCATGCATAAAAGAATATGAAAATGCTACTAATCAGATAAAGTTAAGGGAAGAGGAGTCTTCATCTAATTAATGCAATTGTCAATTCATGATGATTTTTCACAGTTTTTGAAATTACAAGTACAAATCAGTAAGTCAAACATCAAGCCATTGTCAAAATGAAATATTCCTCTTTAAGTGTTTGTAACTTCTAGAAATGTAATGCACAGATTTAGAAGCAATTTCAGAGATAATGTAGGTTAATGATGGAAAGTCCTTGTATGATGAAGAGAGTAGCAGTACAATGAACTAACTTCACATCTTTGCTTGACATATGCCTTGTTTCATACTATGACACTTACCTTTTTACTTATTTTCTGATTTGTTAGAAAGCATGAATTATTTCTTTTTATTTATTGGGGAATCCTAGGTTTAATCTCTACTAGGTTGAACATTACTTTTAAAATGTAAAGCCTAATAATTAGTACTGTTGAGCATCGTTTCATGTGCCTCTTGGCCATCTGTATGTCTTCTTTGCTGAAATGTCTATTTAGGTCTTCTGCCCATTTTTTGATTGGGTTGTTTGTTTTTTGATACTGAGCTGCTTTGTCTGTTGCTTCATTTGCAAATATTTTCTCCCATTGTGTGAGTTGTCTTTTCATCTTGTTTATGGTTTCCTTTGCTGTGCAAAAGCTTTTAAGTTTAATTAGGTCCCATTCACTTACTTTTGTTTTTATTTTCATTACTCTAGGAGGTGGGTCATAAAAGATCTTGCTGTGATTTATGTCGATGAGTGTTTTCCCTGTGTTTTCCTCTAAGAGTTTTATATTGTCTAGTCTTACATTTAGGTCTTTAATCCATTTTGAGTTCGTTTTTGTGTATGGTGTTAGGTAGTGTTCTACTTTCATTCTTTTACATATAGTTGTCCAGTTTTCCCAGCACCATTTATTGAAGAGGCTGTCTTATCTCCATTGTATATTCTTCCCTCCTTTGTCATAGATTAGGTTACCATAGGTGGGTGGGTTTATCTCTAGGCTTCCTATTTGTACCATCGATCTGTTTTTGTGCCAGTACCATACTGTCTTGATTACTGTAGCTTTGTAGTATAGTCTGAAGTTGGGGGAGCCTGATAGGTATCACCTCACACCAGTCAGAATGGCAGTCATAAAAAAATCTACAAACAATAAATGCTGGAGAGGGTGTGGAGAAAAGGGAACCCTCTTGCACTTTTGGTGGGAATGTAAACTGATACAGCCACTGTGGAGAACAGTATGGAGATTCCTTAAAAAATGAAAAATTGAACTATTATAAGACCAAGACATCCCACTACTGAGCATATACCCTGAGAAAACCATAATTCAAAATGACACATGTACCCCAATGTTCATTGCAGCACTATTTACAATAGCCAGGACATGGAAACAACCTAAATGTCCATCAACAGATGAATGGATAAAGAAGGTGTGGTACATATATATAATGGAATATTACTCAGCCATAAAAAGAAATGAAATTGGGTCATTTGTAGAGATGTGGATGGACCTAGAGTCTGTCATACAGAGTGAAGTAAGTCAGAAAGAGAAAAACAAATATCGTATATTAATGCATATATGTGGAATCTAGAAAAATGGTACAGATGAACCTATTTGCAGAGCAGGAATAGAAAGGCAGACGAAGAGAACAGACATGTGGACACAGTGGGGGAACAGGGAGGGTGGGATGAATTGGGAGATTAGTCTTGACATAAATACACTACCATGTGTAAAATAGATAGCTAGTGGGAACCTGCTGTATAGCACAGGGAGCTCAGCTCGGTACTCTGCGATGACCTAGATGGGTGGGATGGGGGGGGGGTCCAAGTGGGAGGGGATATATGTATACATATAGCTGATTCACTTCACTGTACAGCAGAAACCAACACAACACTTTAAAGCAATTATACTCCAATAAAAAAAAAAATAATTAATGTTCCTACTTAAAAAAAAAAAAAGAGCCTAAAATACATTTGCAACTTAAAATAATTATAAGGATTAAACAATTAAATTATCTTTTATTGTTTTTGTGTAATCTTCAGAAATTGTAGAGAGATTGTGTCAATACAATTGGATATTTTAAACCTCTTTGGCAAGTCATTCATTTTCTTTGATGAGGCACAACTTGAATTTTCTAATATATATAGCACTTGAAGAAGTCTCAGCCTTCTCACCCGAATTGGACATATCTATATCAGGGAAGCATCTAGCTAGGGAATAAATTAAACAAGTTGTATGGCATGATGTCATTGGCCTTAAACAGAGATGTTTGGCGAGGTAGAAATAAAAGTTGCATAGACAGTGCTTCTCAAACTTCGATGTGTATACAAATCTGCTCCTGGGTTTGTTAACATGTTAATCAGATCCAGTAGACCTGGGGGGGAAACTTGAGGTTCTGACTTTCTAACGAGCTCCTAGGTGATGCCATGTTGCTGGTCACTGGACCACACTCTGAGTGGTAAATGTTTAGAGGTATTACAACAGACTCAAGTACTGCCAAAGTGAAGAATTCAGGCCAGTAGAGCAAATAAGGGATGCTTTGCCCGAAATGCTCAGAATAATTATAAAGGAACCTTGCTTCTCCAACCAGGAGCTCTAGAAAAAGTGAGAAGTGTTTTATCAAAATCTGGACTAGTCACCTTTATCAGAAGCAAACTCAGCAGGTGGTTAAGTAGATTCTGACCTTACCTGAGAAACTAGATCCTCATTTACATGGGATCTCTCAATGTTCATTTCTGTGAGTCATGCCATATCTTTTCAGTATATTTACATCTCTCTTGGTAGATACACGGATGCTCTTGACTTTCTGAGACAGTCCCTGGGTCTCTTCCTTTCGTCGCCTCTGCTATTCCTCCTCTTCTGCCTTCTCCTCCTCATTATGTAATCTTTGCAGCTGATTATCACGTAAAAATGAAACATTGTCCTGGGTTATACCTTTTATTTAATTTGCTTCTCACAAAACCAGAATGAGATAGGTCTTATTCTCAACATGAAGACAGAGGAAATTGAGGACTAGAGAGTTAAGTTTCATGTTTAAGGTCCCATGTTATCAAGAACAGAGGAAAGTCTGAATTCCAGATCTGAAATCCATGCCTGTCCACTCCAATCCACTTCCTTAAAGTGAGAATCTTTCTTCTTTGAGGTCCTCCATTATTTCCTTTAGCTGAAGTTTTGTGACAAAAGAGCTTTGGCTGAAATCTACAATTTCCCACTAGATGAGGGCAGGATAGATATAGTATAGAAAATGTTTTAACATTAAAGTTATGACTTACAATTAAAATGTCTACCTATTTTCTTTAGTCAGAGGTTGATTTTTTCAAATATTTAGACAAAAGTGTCCTGAAAACATCACATGTGTAGGTTTTTATTCTCCATTTTATGCTTGGTGTCTAACACACAGCTTAGTACATGTTAGATGCTAAATATTAGTTGAATAAAAAATGAGTGAATTTATTAACCAAGTTATGGATGAATATTGAATACATAAAAAAGAATTGTCTTACCTGGTCACCTATTTTGAATATTATAATAATAAAAAAGGAACACAGGTAGTTTGGTTTAAATTTTAAAGTGTAATAAAATATAATTGGTTTCAATCCTGATACATGGTCTGAGAGAAACGCAGTAGACTTGAAATTGTATTTAACGTGAATACTTAGTTTGGAGTCAAAATAAACTCATCTGTCCATTCGGTTTTCTAATACACATTTACACCATTAGAAATCACTGTTATGTCTACATATCTTCAGCCATTCTATTATATGAGCCTCAAATTCATGTCCCAATATAACCCTTATTTCTGAGCTCCTGAACTTTCTTTTAGAAATCTCCAGTTGAAAATCTCTAAGCTGGTAAAAGTTAAAGCTTTCAGCAGTGAACATATCTTTTTTCTATAATGTTGCTTTATTCCTTAATATTTTCTGTCTTGATGCAAAACATAATCTTGTATATAATTGCCCAAATCAGAACACTAGGAGTTGAAGTTTTTCTCTCCAACTTCACTGCCCACATTTAATTAGTCCTACTAACTGATGTCTCTCAAATTCATTCTTTACCATCTATCCCCATGGTCATTATCTTGGTTTGAAACTTTAGTATCTCTATAGCTTTTTAAAAAAGTAAAACAAACAAACCAAAAACCCACTTAACTCATCCTTCTTTATCTAATCAGTCCTTCCTTCATAGTTCTGCCAGAATGATCTTCCTAAACATAAGTCTGATTTTGTCTTTCCCCTTCTAAATATATCTAATCATCATAACCCTTCTAGAAACAGGTCCACAAACATTTCTTGTTATACAGGCACCTTGTCATCTGAACTAAGCCTATAGTTGCAGACTCCATAAACTATCTTTTTCCTCAAGAAATACACATAATATCAATGCAGGAATGTTACTCTCCATTTGTTTCATGCACTGGTACCTTTGTTCTCTCTGCCAGAAATGCTCTACTCAACTCTACTTGTCCACTACTAACTCGAAGTGTAAATGCTAGTCTTATGCCACGCACACTGTCCTTCTGCCCATTTTAGAGTGTTCTTTATATCCCTGTGTGACTTGGTCCATACCTGCTTAGTACTAATCTCATTGTTTTGTGATTATTTGCACACATATCTGTTCCCCTGATTTCTTACTGAAGTTATAAAATATATTCATTGTTGTATCAGTCAGAGTTCCACAAAAAAACAGAACCAGTAGGAAATATATATTAAAAGAATTATGGTAAGGAATTAGCTTACATGACTGGGAAGACGGCTAAGTCAGTCCCAAATCTGTAGGGCTAGGTGTAAAAAGGGGAGACTGGAACTCTTGGGCCCTGGCTGAAGCTGCTTTTCAGAGGTAAAATATCTTCAACTTGGAAACCTGAGCTCTGTTCTTAAGGCTTTTCAATTGTTTGGATAAGGTCCAGCCAGAATATCTAGGATTATCTCATTTACAATTATGATTATATTTACTGATTATCAACTGAGATGAACTTTAATTACGTCTTCAAAATACCTTCATAACGACACCGAGACCACAGTGTGATTAAGTAAATTGTGGACTACAGCCTAGCCAAGTGGACACATCAAAAAACCATCACAACTTCTAATATAACTTTAATACAATCTGAAATATTTTAGGATGGGAGAACCGAAAAAAAGGAAGAGGGGCTAACTTTTATATTTAGAATTGATTACACCTCAACTTAAAAGTGAGTAACAATTATGTAATTGATTATTTTGACATTTTTAAACTATTCAATATAGAAGATCATTGAATCATTTTTGTTAAGACTACAGTAAATAACTTTTTTTTTTTAAAGAGATTAGAGGGTCAGATTAGATTAGTGGCTTTTTTTTTTTTCTTTAAATAATTTATTTATTTATTTATTTATGGCTGTGTTGGGTCTTCGTTTCTGTGCGAGGGCTCTCTCTAGTTGTGGCAAGCGGGGGCCACTCTTCATCGTGGTGCGCAGGCCTCTCACTATCGCTGCCTCTCTTGTTGCGGAGCACAGGCTCCAGACGCGCAGGCTCAGTAATTGTGGCTCACGGGCCCAGTTGCTCCGCAGCATGTGGGATCTTCCCAGACCAGGGCTCGAACCCGTGTCCCCTGCATTGGCAGGCAGATTCTCAACCACTGCGCCACCAGGGAAGCCCCAGTCAATAACATTTTACCAAATACTGAGTTCATTAGAATTGTTTAAAATAGTGGAATGTGTGGAGGTACATATGCAAGAAAATATGAAATATTGTCTGGTTTGATATGGTTGAGAATTAAGTATAGAATTTAAATATACGATATGGGAAATAAACATTCATAAACAATTTTTCAAAACATTTTTCTTTGATAAAAGCTTTTCACTAAATGTATATTGATTGTGTGGATTAATTGTAAAATACATTAGTCCCCCCTTATTTGTGGTTTTGCTTTCTGCAGTTTCAGTTGCCTGCAGTCAAGTGCAATCTGAAAATATTAAATGGAAAATTCCAGATATAAAAAATTCTTAAATTTTAAATTGGGCATCCTTCTGAGTAACATGATGAAACCTGCTGCCATTCCACTCCATCCTACCCTGGTCTTGAATCAACCTTTTGTCCAAAGCATACCACCCATTAGCCACTTAGTTATGGGCTTGACTGTCTTGGTATCGCAGTGCTTGTGCTCAAGTGACCCTTATTTTATTTAATAATGGCCCCAAAGCACAAGGATAGTGATGTTGGCAATTTGCATATGCCAAAGAGGAGCTATACAGTGCTCCCTTTAAGTAAAATGTGGAAGTTCTTGACTTAAGAAAGAAATTGTATGCCTAGGTTGCTAAGATCTATGATAAGAATGAATCTTCTATCCATGTAATTGTGAAGAAGGAAAAAGAAATCCATGCTAGTTTTGCTGTTGCACCTCAAACTGTAAAAGTTATGGCTACAGTGCATAATAAGTGCTTAGTTAAGATGGAATAGATATGAAATTTGTACAATAAGATACTTTGAGAGAGACCACAGTCACATAACTTTTAATACAGGATATTGTTATAATTATTTTATTATTTGTTATGTTGTTAATCTCTTACTATGCCTAATTTATAAATTAAACTTTATCAGAGATATGTACATATAGGAAAAAACATAGAATATATGAGGTTTGGTACTACCCACAGTTTCAGGCATCCACTGGGGGTCTTGGAATGTATCCCTCATGGACAAGAGGGGAATACTGTATTATCAAGATAATGACCAAAGACATTTAATTTCTAAATAAGCCTCTATTATAATAAATCATTATATATAGAAGTTCCTTTAGTAGTCAAGCATAAAATAACATTTTTAGAAGCAAATATTTATATTCTTCTTTAAAACAATGTGCACCTCACACGTGAACTTCTTTCACAGTGTAAAATTAATTTTTCACAACTAAGAATAAGTCCTGAATTACAACTTTAGGCATCAGGTAGTTAAGTAGAAACATATCAAGTCTATTTAATTTGCAAATTTAAATAATTAATGCTCTTAATTGATATTCATTATTTTTCCAAAAGATTAAAATCTTAGAAATAACAAATTTTGGCATGTATTTCATTGCTTACGAAATCTACAATTGTATGCTGCATTAACATATTATTACAATACATGAATACACAAAATATAATACTAGTCAAACATATAATTTTACATGTGCTAATAATATATATCACTGCAATAATTGGTGTCACACATGATGTGCTGACCTCATACCAAAAATGTTTGAAAATAATTTGAAAAAACACCCTAAAGAAAAATAAATTTACAACCTATGTGTTTAAAAGTTAATGTACATTTTCAGGGCATTCACAGGTAGAAGAAGGCAACAGATACAGTCGCCTAGTCTAGCACATCAGTACTCATACATCTATTTGCTTTGCTTTGTCAAAACATATGAAAAATCATTAAAGTGTTTTAATAAATGTCTGGTTTTCCTGCTCATTCATCTTATAAATATTAATTAGCCATGGATCAGGCAATTAAAGTTTAATCAATTTGCACTAATTAGCACCACATACTTGCATAAAAAGATAAAACCAACTCCTGCATCTGGCTGTTATTTGCAGTTTTTGTCAAGTGCTGATGAGTTTAATCTTGAATAGAAGATTAAGAAGAAAAGAAAAAAAATAAATCAAGAAAGTAGTGTTAATTTTATTAAAATTTCACTCACAGCTCCGGTCATGAGAATCATGGAGATAATGGCAGCAACATTACCCAGTTTTACCAAAACCTGATTCACTCCCTGCTTCCCCATAAGCCCCATTCAAAAGGGAGAGGTTTCATATCTTCTGCTTGTGACACTGCTATATGCATTTTATTTACCTTTCACTATGAATTCAAATCTGACTCATTTTTATTTTCTGTGACTTAAAAACTTAAAATGAACGGTCCCTGTAGCCATCGATATTAAGGATACACGTTCTTCCTTTAGAATAAACGTGAATGGTCTGTGTTGGAGGAGAAATTAAAAAGTTGCAGCCTTACCAATGAAATTGAAATGTTCATAGAATAGAAATTACGTGCAACTGTTAGGCTGAGAGAGATCTCTGAAAGACTTAAAATTTGCATTCTGATCTTTTGTGGGCATTTCTTAACTGAATACATTTTTGTCCTGCATAGACTTTGAGACTAACTCCTGCTTCTCTGTCTTTGACTTCTGTATTTGATTAAATAAATTACACTGCCAATCTAGTAAGGAGACATTGTACAGTGCATTTGCATTACTATTTTGTGTTTTAATAACCAGAGAAAATAAAGTGTTCCATTACTGCCTATTCATATAATTGACAAGGATTATAGGGAATGGAACTAGTCTTTAATCACTGATGGAAATTTATCTTAGGCTTGGCAGGTAAAACTACATGTTTTAAGATGATTTAACATTGTACTAAAAAATAGCGCATGATTCATAAAAAAAGCTGTGCACCATTTACATGGGGATTTTTATTCAGTTTATGCAAGAATAGGCCAGTGAATGGTTATTGATATTTTTCAAATAAAGTATGTATGATTCATTAAACTCCCTATTCCCCTGTGAACAAGCCACTGCTCTGCTAAGCACTCTTTGCCTACATAACCCATACAGAAAGCAAAGGCAGAAAAAGGGGGTGTCATGCTTCAATGTCTTCTTTTAAAAAAGTGCCTAAAAATGAGATCACATACAGTAACAGATAATTCTTTCAATTACCATCTGGATTTCAATACATATGATTATTCACACTGTTGTTAAAAAAATGTGAATATGTTCTTTGTTAATACAGTATAGGCATGCTGGTATAGAGATATATACCTGTATTTACTTTAAAAAAATAAGATTATGATTCAAATTCCTGTACTCTAGAATCTTTCTACTATGAATGAAATACTGTATGAGAAAATGCTTTTTAAATCTAAATTACTATAAAAATAACATAGTTTCATGGGGCAAAGAAAGAAGATATCATGGTTATGCTTCAGTAGACTCCTTGGCAACACGTTTCCTATCTTCTGACATGAACCGTATTTAAAGTCCAGCCTTATGTGGAGGAAAGCCAACAGAGTACAGCGGCAAGATCCAAGTCTACAACTATGTTCTGCCTCCTTCAAGGCTGAAAGCTTTAGGCCATATATTTAATCTTTCTAACTCCTTATCTTCCCCCACACAAAATACTTCATTCTCTGTTTTGTTCAACAAGTATTTATAGATTGCATACTTTTTATAAGTTGCATTGATAACCAAAACACGTCACTTCACAAATGATAAAAATAATTGAGTATGTTACACCTAGAGACAGGCATCATAATCGTCTTCAATATTTAAATACATACAATATGAAAAAGGACTTAAAACTTATTTTGTTTGATCCCAGAAGAAATGTGTAGAAGTCACAGGAAGATAAACATTTACTTCACATAGAAAATAACCCTGAATTCTGAATATATGCCTTTTAAATGGTTTGCCATGGGAAGAAATGAGTCCAGTTGATCCTTCGTAAAGATTTTTTTTTGTGAGGAATGTTGCTACTGAGTAGAGTTGGAGACCAATTATAAGATTAAATGAGAAAATAAAAAATGTGATATAAATATGTAAAAAATAATGTATTTTGACAATATCCTCTCTTCATAAAACATATTTATAAATTGCTGGGTTTTACACACAAAAAAATGCAAGTTTAATATCCTTATCCACTTAAGATTAACACAAATAAATTCCCATTGTCATCGTTAACCTGGATCCCCAAAATAGTGCACTCTCCTTTACAAACTGGGGACCAGATATTGGCAAGTTCTCTTTTCTTTGAACGTTCTTTGCATAGTATGACAACTCAGTATTAAAAAAAAGAAAGAAAGGAAAAAAAGAAGCACAACTTATATAGCACACTTTTCTGATCTTCTTTAGCTTAAAGGTATTCTCAGATTCTACATTTTTCTGAGAGAAGAAAGTTTGTGTAAAAATTATGTTGGTTTTAATTTTTCTTCTCAGTCCTTCTCATCTCATTGTACATATTTGAGAGAATATAATTGAAAAATAATTGAATCTTCATCGCTTGTTCTAGCCTACCTGACAAAATTTCCTCAGTCTGCTTATACAATATTCATTAGGGAAATGAAGACTATACAGTAGTGGAAAGCATCTCTTCTCCAGACAATTAAAAATATCATTTTAAATTATCTGGAAATAGAGTCATCATGCATACATTTTACAATCATATATATATATATATATATAAAGCTTAAGAATGTTAAATTTTTTAAAAAATGGTATATATCTTTGAATTTATTGATATTTTGTCCTATTCTCCAATAATATAGTTTATAGGTATTGTATGTCATAATTAATTAATGAAGGTATAAAACAACTTATGAAATGGTGATGAGAGAAGTCAATAGCTTCAATGAAGATATCTGCTTGTTATATATTTGAATATTATAATAGTTATTTCTTATCTGGATCAAATTTAGATGCACATAAAAAATAAAGTTGTGTTTACCAATTTATTGACTTATTAAAGCACTAATAATTATCTGAAGTTCTACTTATTTAGTTATCTAAGATAAACTAAATCACACCTGTAAGATGTAAGGAAGAATAATAATTTAGTAAAGACAAAACAGAATTTTTAAGGAAAAATATTAAATACAGTATATGTATTCTCCATCTGGTAAAACAGAGAGATTAGGACAAACTCTGTTGTAATTAACTAAAGTAGAAGTGGCATTTGAGAAATGAAATAGAAAGTATGAACAGAAATGTGAATGCATTCTTCCCCAGGTGATATTTAACTTCATTTAATTGCATGTTAATAAGTATAGTGCTTTTATTTTTAAAATTATGTAGTAATTAATTTATTTTTAATAAAGAGAGATTTTGACAATTTTTACATCTGACGTTGAAATTACATAAGTAATTTCCACAAATGTGAAAACTCTGGTTGGAAGAAAGTATGTTTTCAGCAAAGAAAAAGAAAAAAAGTCTCCGTCAACCTACAATTACATTGCAAACCATTTATCCAGACTGGCAAATAATTATCTGAAATTTCACCGATGGTATCAAATAGCCATGGATATTTCCAGAATTTAAAGGAAAAACATTCTTATTCACTCCTTCAGGACACAATTCGTGAAATTTTCTCTAGAATTCCCTTTGTGATTATTAGAAAACCAATTACTAAGAAATCCCTTTGGTCCCCTGTAACCTTTTCTCCTATTTTGTATTGTACCCTTCATATGTACTCCTCGTGTACTCTGTATTTTGCATTTCTTTATCATGCTTTCCCATGAGAAAACATGCCTAATTAAAACACTTGTACAGTGCCAAGAACTCTATGAAAACTCATGTGCTAGAAATGAGTGTGATGATTTTCCATCCACATTGCATGAGAAACTACTAATGCTTAGGAGCAATTGTAATGTGAAAAAGAATATCTAATCAGGTTGTAATGATTAGTTGGATTACTGGAACCAGTATGATGATAGATCTTAAACCAACCTTGTTAGTTTTTTTTCCTTAATGCGGTGATTAGAAAGGGTCATATTAAAATGAGACAACTTCTTATACTAAACAAAAATCTAGAAATCAGAATAAAAATACATTTGGTAGAAGAAAAATGACTGCAATTTCCTTTCCTCCCCTTCAAGAAATAGATATAGCCTTTTTTTGGTTACTATCCTGGAACTAAAAGTTTACAGATTATTTACTTGAAATTTAAAACCTGTTAGGAAAAACAGAGTATTCTTACGGATAAATTCTGATGTTGGCCAAGTTCTGTTCAGTGGCATCTCCAATTTCCTTTTAGGCACATGTCCCCTCATAAACTCCCACCTCTCACTTGTTTAACCACACCTTTTAATTTTTTCCAGAATTCAGAAAGAGTATATGGGGATTGCTTGTCTCAGTTCCATGATGCCCAGAAACTAACCTGAGGTGGCTCAAAGAGCTGGCATGGTCATTTGGAGATATTCCTCTGGGACCTCAGTTCTTAATTTTAACTTCTAGGCTGGAAAGTCTAGGAAGGCTTCACTCACATGTCTGATATCTCAGTGTTTTCCTTGTAAGATCTCTGTTACTTGACTAGGTTGGTCTTCTGAGTATGGGGGTCTCAAAGTAGTTCAACATGGTAGTTGTCTTCCAAGAGGAAGAAGCAGATGTTGTCGATCCTTTTATAGGCATAAGCCAGGAATGGACACATCATTACTTCCACGATGTTCTGTTGGCTTAAACATAAACAAGCCCAGAACCATATTCTGTCTCTGAAAGGGAAGGATGGTAAAGAATTTGCAGCTACCCCTGACCACAAGTTACTTACATTCCTCCTACTTTCTGAATGCACTCAACATCTCCTATGATACCCCAAAGTCTCATCCCATTATGTCATTAAATTCTAGCCTGGGAACTTATCATCTAAATTGGTCCAAGTGTGGGTTGAACTTTTTTGGTGCAGTTCCTTGGGTTTAATTCCTTGGATATGACTCTTTGTGACCTGAAAACTTCATAAAATAAAGTTATCTGCCTTCCACACACAACATGCAATTATACGGTTTGGCTAGGAAAACTTCAGTAGACACTCATTCAAAAGAAGAAGAAAAAAAAAAAAAAAGGACAAGGGAGACCACACAGCTATTAATAGTCCATAACATTTCTAAAATCCTGCCACGTCCATATCACTGGTTTCCTGACTAAGGCATAGCCTTGTTCCTGGAAGTGGTTCTCTGTGGCTCTTTAGCTGCATCTGCAGAGCTCTCAGCTCCACTTTCTGAGTCATTCTTTCTTTTCTATAAAAAAGTAACAATGTTCGCTGCTGAGTAGCTTTCTTATCCTATTTTCTGGCCTATTTTAGGCCCTAGAAGTTCTAGGGCTTATTTTAGGTCCTAGAAGTTCTAGGGCCTAAAGGGCCTATTTTCATTTTGAACTGGCTCTGTCACTTTCAGACCAAGTTGATATAATTCCTTTAAACATTTCTTGGGTCTCCTGTGTATTACATTTTAATCCAATCAGACAGAAGTGATAATCAGAAATCTTTTTGAGGATAGATCTCTCTCTACCTTAAACTGAGAATTAGGGTACTGTGGAACAATGTCCTTCAGATTCTTAGAAATCTTTTTCTCTCTTTTTGCAGATCTGTTAGGAACTGCCATACAATTTTTTGAGAGATTAACAAAGGGTCTTGAAGGATGAGGTCATTTCTTAAGTTGATATTCTTTTTCTAGGAAGGACTAAGGATGAGAAAGTTTTAATTTTGAACCCACCAAGTTTTAACTCAGAAATGTTTCCTCTAGGTATGACTGGAAATTGAACATCCCCTTCTTTAGTTCATCTCTCTGTAGTCATCCTTTATCACATACGGCTAAAAGAAATCCATTGGCACTTTCAACACACTGAGTGGAAATTTCCTTGACCAAATTCATTAGTTCATTAGGTATATTTCTATTTTCCAGAATTTGACAACTTTTCTGCCATATGTGACATCTGTCTTCCTTTTGCCAGATTCCAATAACAGTTTCCTTATTTTCCTTCAATCTTTAATCCTCTTCTTGAAGGCCTTTAGGTTTAGGCTCTTGACAAGGTCCCAAAGTTAATACTACATATTCTAGGTTTTTGTGATGGAAATACTCCTTTCCTGGTAAGAAATTCTGTTCAAGTTATCAGATCTCTTTTCTTCCCTAGAAAAGAAAACAAAAGTATATTTTAAAAAAAATTAGTTTTAACTTCCATAGTTCTATGGCTTGACAGCAGAGCTAGTCCATTGGAGTCTCCAAAACAGTTCGATTAGATAGTGGCTAAGGTTGGAGTCATCTGAATGTTCAACTGTGTTCATAGTCTAGATTCTTTATACTTCACTCACATGATGACCTTCTTCTAACACATGCCTCTTTTATACCAGAAACATGCATAGGGAAGAAATGGCACTGCTAGATTCTCCTCTTTAATAGCTGCCAAGCCCTCACCGTTTCCCCAAACGTTTGCTGTATACATGAACTTCTGAGTCACCCAGGAAATGTGTTTCTAGAAAAGCCATCAAGGCCTAGAGTTTATTTTTTTAGTTTTGCAGTTTTTGTGTGTGTGTTTTGGTTGTATTTTTATGCAAAAATATAACGAATTCATTTCTTCCATGGATTTAGGGATATTCAGATAGTCTGTTTCATCTTTGCCAGTTTTGGCAAGATTTATTTCTCAAGGAATTTGTACGTATCTTCTAAGTTTTAAAATTTGTTAGCCTAAATTTATTCACACTATTCCGTTATCATTTTCATGTTTTTTAGGATCTGCAGTAGTGACCCCTCTCTCAAAATTGATATTTCTATTTTTTGTTCTTCTTTCCTTGATCATTCTAGTTAGGAGTTTACAAATTTTTAAATCTTTTTAAATGTCTAGTTTTTGACATTGTTAATTTTCCCTATATTTATCTCATATTCTACTAAGTTCTGCTTTTAAATATTTAGTTTCATCTATTATTTTGACTTTATTTTGACCCTAGTTGTTGTTTTGTTTTGTTTAGCTTCCTAAGGGAGTTTTATTTTTTTTAATTTATTTTTAAAATTTATTTATTTATTTATTTATTTTTGGTTGCATTGGGTCTTTGTTGCTGCATGTGGGCTTTCTCTAGTTGTGGCAAGCAGGGGCTACTCTTCATTGCAGTGTGCGGGCTTCTCATTGCAGTGGCTTCTCTTGTTGTGGAGCACAGGCTCTAGGCACGCGGTATTCAGTAGTTGTGTCATGTGGGCTCAGTAGTTGTGGCTCTCGAGCTCTAGAGTGCAGGCTCAGTAGTTGTGGTGCATGGGCTTAGTTTCTCCACAGCATGTGAGATCTTCCTGGACCAGGGATCGAACCCCTGTCTCCTGCATTGGCAGGCGGTTTCATCACCACTGCACCACCAGGTAAGTCTCCTAAGGGAGTTTTAGATTATTGAGCTCAAATCTTTTTTTTCTTTTTAAATATTACCTTTCCAAGCTATAAATTTCCCTCTTGGTACTGTTTTAGCTGCAGTCCACAAATTTTAATATATTTTATATTTATTATAATCTAGTCTTTATTATTTTCTTTGTGATTTCTTTTCTTAACTCACATATTATTTATAAGTATGTTGTTAAATTTTCAAAACAAATTTTGAGAGGAGTTCCACATATCTTAATTGATATTGGTTTCTAATTTGGTTCTATTGCAGTCAGAGAATAGACTCTGTATGATGCCAATAATTTTAAGTTCACTGCAACTTATTTTAATGTTCAGCATACAGTTTCTTTGGTGAATGAATCATGTACACATATTTACTTGAAAATAATTTGTATTTTGCAGCTGTTGGTTATTGAGCAAAGTTCCATAAATATCAGTTAATACAAGGTGCTTAATAGTGTGGTTTAGGTAATTTGTATGTTTGCTGATTCTTTATATAGTTGTTCTGTCAATTGCTGAGAGAGGTGTGTTAAAATATCCTGTTATAATAGGGAAATCATCTCTTTTGTGAGTTTTTGCTTCACGTATTTTCAGGCTCTATTATTAGGCACAGAACATATTCATCATAATTGTTGCTTCATCCTTATGAATTACCATTTGCCTTTATGAAATGTTTCTTTTTATCTCTAGTAATAATTTTTATCTTGAAATATATTTTCTGATATTAATATAACCACTAAAGTTGTCCTAACTTTAGTGTTTGCCAACTATGTATTTATCCTTCCTACTTATTTTCAACTTATGTGTAACTTTTTAATTAAAGTGGCCCTGCACGCAGCATATAGTTGGGTCTTTTAGTTTTTTAATGTTTTTGGTAATCATTGCCTTGTAATTAGAGTGTTTATATGATAACATTAAATGTAGATTCTTGTAAAGTAAGATTTAGGTGTACAATTTTACTGCTGTTCTCTGTCTCCTCTGATTTTTTTTTTTTTTTTTTCCTCTGATTTTTGTTCCTCTGTTTCCCATTTCCTGACTTCAGTTAAATTATTTGAATGATTTTAGAATTCCACTTTAATTCCACTTTTATTTATTTGTGTTTATTTTGCTGTCTTCATTCCGATAAACTCGTCATAGTTTACTTGACCATCACCATCAATATCTGCTTCCCTGATCAGACTGAATGACTGAATACTCTTTTACTACCACTTTTACATTCCCCATCATGCACAGAAACTAGAGCTTTACCATTTAGATAGATCCCTTCTCTTATAATCTCTCAATTCCCTCAATTTATAACTTCTTATAACTTGAAACCTAAATCCAGTCATCTTTCTAATCAGGAGACTATAGTTTACCAAGGAGATAGCAAACAAGTGAGGAGGAAGAGAGAAATGAATATAACCTATCAACATACAGTCACCATGCTCCTCCTCCAAAATAGACTTGGCTCATTTCCAAGAAAGGTGGAGAATTATTTAAAAGGATCTAGGGGAATGAGAGAAGAAAGTACATGGAGGAAGACAATAACTTCCTCTCTCCCTCTTACATATGAGATTTTATCTTCACGCTGAGCTTAAAATAGTTCTTTATATTTTAAAGTAAAAAAAAAAACAACCACTTAGTTGCATTCCAAATTATCCATTAATATAAACTCACATTTGCATTTTAACTGAGATAATACTGTTTTTCAGTCCCAATCTTGAAGATTTCTCTTAAATTTACAATCAATTTTGAGGGAATTAATGTTTTTCTAATAGTAGTTCCCCCCTGAGAAATTTATCCTATTTCAAAGCACATTTTGAACTGTGTCATACTTTCTCTGTCTATATTCATACCTTTCTCCTCCCAGGTTTAGATTGTATGATTCCATGCCTGTAACCCATCCCTTAAGTCCTTTCCTCCTACTTTGCTTCACCATATTCAATGTCTAATATAATTTTTAATTTTACCAAAAAATAAAAATATATTAAAACTGAGATACCTAATTCTAAATATGTAACTAATGTACTATTTTAGCAATTGTTAAAGGATAAATATATTGTAAAACAAATTTAAGTATAATTTATTTTATTAACATTGATGTTGTAGATAAAAAGTTCTGTAAATAAGTCCCCAATTATTCTACTTTTGTTCAGCAAATGTCTTTACATTGTAATATTTTCTAGGTTTGGTTAACCAGCTCTAAATATTTTTGAATAATTAAAACCTTTCTCTAACACATTTTCCTTCAAGTTATATTTCTATTTGTTTACAGTCTTGATCTCAGTTTGTGACTCGCCTGCAATGTTTTCCATTACTGTGCACGGTTTGAAAATGCCTAGATGGTGATAAACATTGGGCTCCTGGGGTGTGATCCGTGTGGCGAGCATCCCTGACTTGCCTTTTAAATTTTCTCCATTTTCCCACAATTAAACAGATTTTAGTCTTGTTTACAATTAGCCTCTCACTTTACTTTTTTGTCAACTGTGTAATGTCATTTATTTTCAGTATAATCTTGTAATATATGATTTTCAGTTTCTTCAAACTTGTAACCTATAATTATTTTCAACACACAATTGAACATTGAAATTAGTTGATGTTAAAATTTAGGGATAAATTCAATGTATTTTACTCATGCAACTTTTCCTGCCATCCGTGTGTGTGTGTGTGTGTGTGTGTGTGTGTGTGTGTGTGTGTGTGTATTTATATATATTTTGCCAAGAATAGAAATATCAGTATGCCCTAAGTGAGATAACATTTTATTTATATTCTTTTTCTTCTGATCCTATTTTATAATTCTTTTAAACAAAACCTATAAGATTCTGGGTGAGAGAGAGAAATATTAAGCTTTTTCTAAAGGAGGATAGCATACGAAATTTATAAAGTAGATCCAATCATGCTGCACCCTCCACTACTTCTTTCTGACGTCTTGAAGCTAATCTTCCCTAAATCTTCTAATTAAATGCCACTGTTCCAAGATTTCTTCCAAAGAATTGACATCCTGCTTTATAGGGTACCTGCATTCAGAACAAGCCAATAGTCTTTAAAATATAAAATTGGTAAGTATAATTTCAATGTTTTCCTTTGTTTCATGTTGAATTGCCTACAGCTAAAGTGCTTCAGTTTTATTAGTTAACATTACCAACTAGAAATAATATTGTAAAGTTAAACTCAAGTTAGTTTTTAAAAAAAAAATTAACCTCATATTTTAACTGTTTAAAATCTGAAAGAACTAATTAAAGTATTTCTCTCTTTCTCTCTCTCTCTCTCACACACCCACACACCCACACACTGTAATTCACCACTTATAATGTTATATAGGTCATTGACCCAAATTGTCAGGCTTAACCAGACAGATCATTTTAAATTAAAGATTAAGGAAACATTCCAGCTCTACTGTGGTAAAAAATTTATTGAACTTTGTATTATTCGGCATACCATAATGCATTTTCTAAAATTAAAGGTAGTTTACTGACTATTTAAGATGCCAAAATAGCTCAATGGGGTGTGATCTTTCTCCCAAGTCTTTCTGCATCACCCAATATGGGTCATTTAATTGGCAATTAGCCCATGCATGTACGCATAGTAGCTGTCAATAACTGCCCCAAGGAATCTTATAATTTTAAGGAATGTATCGTCCTGTTTGTAGATCCCACCGGCCTATTTGTCATAAGAATCCTTCTGAGCCACGTGTACCCAGTGTTATCTGTAAGAACCCTGGAATTTCATTAGTTAGGTAAGCACAAATTGTTAGGTTGGCAAGACAGGCAAAACCAAGATTCACAGCAGGTGTGTATCAAAAACCATCTAAGCTATAACAATAGTGTTCCCAATTAACAGTCCCCCTACCTTCCAGCTCCAGTAATCTGTATGACTTTAGGCTTGATTCACACTATTTACAATTCTCTCTATATAGTACATGCACATTTAAATAATTTGACGAATCCTAGATTTATTTTTTTAAGAGTGAAGCATAAAACGTTGGGTTCACAGTTGAATGTCTTGTAACAATAAAAACAATATTATGGGGTTATTTGCAAACAATAACAAAAAACAGTACCCACAATCTTTGACCAAAAAAAGGAGAGACTTTAGAGCGAGAATTCTATATTTGCTAGTCAATTTCCAGGAGGTACTTCATTGATTCCTGAGGAAACCCATACAAGATTAAGTATTCCCATTTTACAGATGAGGAAAAGTTACTACAGATCACTCTCATCAATCAGACCCTATAGAGATGGAGGCTCCAGTGGCCTATCAATCCCCCCTGCCAGCCTGTTGGATGTATACCTATTGATGACATAGCCTGAGCAGGGCCTGAGTTTCCAGATGGGCAGCTGGACGCTGGAAAGCGAGAAGGACCAGAGTCATTATGGAGCCAGAGGCTCAGAGCCAGGATGTCAGACCAGGTCTATCTTGGTTCAGAGGCAATCATTCTAACACACTAAATTCTGATCAACTAAAAATCAAATTATTAACCAATTTAATGAGCTTGCAGAATTGAAATAAATTTAAAAGTAGTTATTGATTGCATGCTATAAACCAACAGGTCTGATTATCATATATATAATATAAATTTTGTATATGTATATATTAGCTATTCTCCCCTTTTCAATCTTCAGTAAAGTGTTTATGTGTATATATACATATATATATAGGATATATATAGAGAGAATGTTTTGAGTTTTTGTTTCTCTGTGTACATACACTCATATTCACAAATAATAAAAAATGGCAGAATGGGGAAACAATTTCCAAGCAAAATTTCTTCGGTTGAAGCAGGAGTCAGGAGCCACAGTGACCAAGAGATCAGAGACCGCCTCTCCTTCCCTATCTCCCGGCTTCTAAGAATTTGAATGACTATTGGGATGGCTGTACACTTACTACAATATTTGGAGTTAAAATGTTGTTGAACTTTATGCAGACCTTGAGGGATAAGTTGTCCAAACTAACATCTTAATTATAAATGTCTTAGAAACATCCCAGTTTTAAGAAAATATTTGATGTGGTTTGTTGCTATAGACTGAATGTTTGTATCACCCAAAGTTCACATGTTCAAATCTAGTCTCCAAGTTGTTGGTATTTGGAGGTGGGGCCTTTGGAAGGTAATTAAGTCATGAGGATGAAGACTTCATGTATGAGATTAAGGCTCTTATAAAGGAGGCCCCAGAAAGTTCCCTCCCCCCTTCTGCCATATGAGGACAAAGTAAAAGAAGACTGTCTATAAACCAGAAGTGGGCCCTCACCACACACCACATCTGCCAGCACCTTGATCTTGGTGGACTACCCAGCCTCCAGAGCTGTGACAAATAAATTTCTCTTGTTATAGGCCACCCATTGAGCTGTTCTAGCAGTTCAAATGGTCTAAGAGACTTGTACATCATCTATTAATTTGCAATTTAATTGGGATTTATTAATGGATTATTATGATATTTTCTGTTGCAATAGGCAAAAATTCCCATAGGCTTTACTCTCTTTGAACACATTGATAATTCTATCCTGAGGAAAACAGTTCTGTAGGAATATCCAAAAGGACCTCTATAGACAATATAAAATTTCATAATATTGTAATTTAAGTCTATAAACAATCTGAAGAATAACAAGAGAAAATTTCATTTTTTTAAGTGCAGAATGAAACTTGCAATCTGAATCTCTTAGCAAGTTAGTACTCTCTATGCCAACTAAGCAACATATGTGTGATAAGGCAGACCAGTGACTCCCTCCCCCAACCCAAAGATGGTCACGTCCTAATCCCCAGAACCTGTGAATATATTAGGCTTCACGGCAAAAAAAAGAATTAAAGTAGCTGATAAAATTAAGATTGCTGATCACCAGACTTTAAAGTAGGGAGATCATCCTGGTTTACCCACTTGGGCCCAGTGTAATCACAGGGCCCTTGAAAGTGGAAGAGGAGGCAGAAGCATGTTACAGTGAGGCAGTGTGAGAAAGACTTAAGATGCTATTGCTAACTTTGAAGATAAAAGGGGACCACAAGCCAAAGAATGTGGGTGGCTTCTAGAAGCTGGAAAAGAGAGCAGATTGTCCTTGAGAGCCTCCAGAACAGAACACAACCCTACGAACAACTTGATTTTAGCCCAGTGAGACCCATTTCAGATTCATGTTTCCTAGGACAGTAAGACCATACATTTGCATTGATCTGAGCCACTAAGTTTGTGGCAACTTGTTACAACAGCAACAGGAAGTTGTACACTGAGTGATGTTTATTGCATAATATTGCTGCTGAACATGTACTCTTTGGCTAAAGATAGAGCAATGCAGGGTGAAGTTGGAAATCTTATAGAAATATCAATTTACACTTTTTGCTTTTTTATTTCTAGTATCTAAATTTCAGAGATGGCCTTTTTGCCACATGGATAGGCATGAAGCATTACCAATTCTTATATCAATAGCTATCTCTATATGTATATATATGCTTTTAGGAAATCTCAGATGACATTAGATTATAGATTTTCACAAGTTACATTCAATGTGGCCAACTTCCTACTCCGTCAACTTCAGCCAAAGTCACGGGCCATTAAGCTGTGTTCGTATACCATTTATCCAATAAATATACAATCAGCTTTTAGCATGGACCACTTTGAACTTTGCAATGCATAATCAAAACCTAATGTCTCTTCTTAGAAGTTTTATTCAATGCTAGAACTTTGGTGCCTAGTGTAGTGCCTGCTGTGTGATTTTGTCTCTAAAATCTTTATGGACAAAATAAGTGGAGATAACCAGTGATGAGAACACTGAAGTACTGTTGAGGCATTGTTTGTAAAGGCATCACCACAGTGCTAATGACTATCTTTTCCTCGGTTGTCCACAACCCATTTCAGAAGCACACAAGCCTGTGCAAAGTTTTTCATTTTCACATTTTGCTGATATAAGTACTACTCAGGTACTTAAGTTCTCAGTGTCTCAAAGGTTTTTGTGGAAAAACTCTCACTTTTCACCCATCCTTTTCTGAGCAACCTCATCTAAAACATAGCCACCAGTCTGTTCAATATCTGGGCTGATCCTGTGCTATACTCACAACCACTTCCTCTCTAGTGTAAGATTTTTTCTTAAAAACAAACTATTCATTTCCTCATCTTAGTAGATTTCTTTTGGGCTTACACCACTAGTTCTCTAAAATAAAACTGTGCAGAGTAAAACCAAATTATAAACACACTTAGGTGCAAGCTCCCATTTCTTTAGCTTCAAATGTACTCATTATTTCCACAGATAACCTTTAAAAATATTTATGTTGTAAAAAGCCTTTAACACAGAGACTGATACAAAGTAGATACTTAATAAATGTTAGTTTATCTGCCCCTTTCTATGAAGAACCATGAAATACTTTCCTACAGGAAAAAACTGCTTAGATTAATGTGAAAATATAATATTTTGAATATTTAAAGCCATAAGCCCCACAAAACAGCTATTTAACATGATTTTATAACAGATACACAGTTAATATGTAATGAAAAGGTATATGAAGAGCAGTGGAAGAATATCAGCATGTAATAACCTGGGCTTTTTAGTCCAGTGGTAGAAATCTCCATAATTATTATAATTATTATGATTACGGAGATTGGGGAGATTATCATTAATGCTAATTCTCTACTAAAGTTGGTGCATCTAAAAGATAGCTTTGGCTCTAAATTACAATCACAAATTTGAATTTGATGCTAACAATTAAATTAGTCAAAATTTCTCTAATCAATATTTAAACTATTTTTCTAAGAAAAATACAACACAAATTTGTTTAAGGACTTGATATTTTTAACCTTTTTTTAATTGAAGTATAGGTAATTTACAATGTTGTGTTAGTTTCAGGTGTACAGCAAAGTGATTCAGTTATCTATCTGTCTCTCTCTCTCTCTCTCTCTCTCTATCTATCCATCCATCTATCTATATTCTTTTTCAGATACTTTTCCATTAAAGTTATTACAAGATATTGAATATAGTTCTCTGTGCTATACAGTAGGTCCTTGTTGTTTATCTGTTTTATACATAGTAGTTTGTATATGCTAATCCCAAACTCCTAATTTATCTCTCCCCCCCTCAACCTTGTTATCCCCTTTGGTAATCATAGGTTCGTTTTCTATGTCTGTGAGTCTATTTCTGTTTTGTAAATAAGTTCATTTGTAACATTTTTTAGATTTCACATATAAGTGATATCATATAATATTTGTCTTTGTTTGGCTTACTTCACTTAATATGATAATCTTTAGGTCCATCTATCATGCTGCAAGTGGCATTATTTCATTCTTTTTCATGGCTGAGTAGTATTCCACTATATATACCACATATTCTTTATCCATTCATCTGTTGATGGACATTTAGGTTGCTTCCATGTTTTGGCTACTGTAAATAGTGCTGCTATGAATATCAAGGTGCATGTATCTTTCCAAATTTGAGTTTTCTCCAGATATATGCCCAGGAATGGGATTGAAGGATCATATGGTAATTCTATTTTTAGTTTTTTAAGGAACCTCCATACTGTTCTCCATAGTGGCTACACCAATTTACAGTCCCACCAACAGTGCAAGACGGTTCCCTTTTCTCCACACCCTCTCCAGCATTTATTGTTTCTAGATTTTTTGATGATGGCCATTCTGACTGGTGTGAGATGATATCTCATTGTAGTTTTGATTTGCATTTCTCTAATGATTAATTATGTTGAGCATTCTTTCATGTGTTTGTTGGCAATCTGTATATCTTCTTTGGAGAAATGTCTATTTAGGTCTTCTGCCCATTTTTGGATTGGGTTGTTTGGGTTTTTTTTGATATTAAGTTGTATGAGCTGTTTGTGTATTTTGGAAATAAATCCCTTGTTGGTAACATCATTTGGAACTATTTTCTCCCAGTCCCTAGGTTGTCTTTTCATTTTGTTTATGGTTTCCTTTGCTATGCAAAAGCTTTTAAGTTTAATTAAGTCACATTTGTTTATTTTTGTTTTTATTTCCATTACTCTAGGAGACAGATCCAAAAAAATTTTGCTGCGATTTATGTCAAAGGGTGTTCTTCCTATGTTTTCCTCTAGGAGTTTTACAGTATCTGGCCTTACATGTAGGTCTTTAATCCATTTTGAGTTTATTTTTGTGTGTGGTGTTAGAGAATGTTCTAACTTCATTCTTTTAGCTGTCCAGATTTCCCAGCACCACTTACTGAAGAGACAGTCTTTTCTCCATTGTATAGTCTTGCCTCCTTTGTTTGATTAATTGACCATAGTCCGTGGGGTTATTTCTGGGCTTTCTATACTGTTCCATTGATCTATTTGTCTGTTGTTGTGCCAGTAACATACTGTTTTGATTATTGTAGATTTGTAGTAGAGTCTGAAGTCAGAGAGCTTGATTACTCCAGCTCCACTCTTCTTTCTCAAGATTGTTTTGGCTATTCAAGGTCTTTTGTGTTTCCATACAAAGTTGTGTTCTAGTTCTGTGAAAAATGCCTTTGGTAATTTGATAGGTATTACACTGAATCTGTAGTTTGCCTTGGGTATATGGTCATTTTAACAATATTGATTCTTCCAATCCAAGAACACAATATATCTTCAAACTGTTTGTGTTGTCTTCAATTTCTTTCACCAGTACCTTAAGGTTTTCAAATACAGGTCTTTACCTTGTTAGTTAGATTTATTCCTAGGTATTTTATTCTTTTTGATACCATTGTAAATAGGATTGGTTTTTAATTTCTCTTTCTTATGGTTTGTTGTTAGTGTATAGAAATACAACAAATTTCTGTACATTAATTTTGTACCCTGAAACTTTACTGAATTCATTGATGAGTTCTAGTTGTCTTTTTGGTGGCATCTGTAGGATTTTCTATGTATAGCATCATGTCATCTGCAGTGACAGTTTTACTTCTTCCTTTCTAATTTGGATTCATTTTTTTCCTTTTTACCTTAAGTCAAAAATATGGTTTTGAAGAAGTGATCCCCAAATATAAAAATATATAAAAGAAATTTTATTTAATTTCAAACTGTTTCTTCTCTTTTGTAGTTTGTCATTTGACTTAAAAAAAAACTCTCACAGTCAAAAAGATGTTGCTACATACAGCATTTGATTTTTTATATTCTAGTGTGATTAAGTATACTTTTTGTAAAAATGAAAAGCTGATAACCAGAACATTATAATCATCGAAATTTGGTGTTTTGTAAATATGATTGTAATTTTCCTAATATTTTCAATGACATTTAAATGTGTTTCAAAAGTTGCCTGTAGAATGCGCTGTGAGATGCTGAATCTGATCTTAAATCAGGAGAGAAAAATAGCTCTAAAGACATTATTTGGACAAGCTGATGACATTAAATTTGGATATGGAGTAAACTTTAGGTATAACATTGCGTCAATATTATATCTCTTAATTTTGAAAATTGTACTATCGTCATGTAAAAAAAAAAATCTTTGGTCTTAGGAAATATACATGGGAGAATTAGAGATATAGGTCACCATGTTTCCAACTTAATCAAACAGTATTAAAAAATAAAATGCATATATCAAAAATATACAGACAAATAGTAATAAAGCAATTTGGGTAAAATGTAAACAATTAGGTGAATCTGGGTAAAAAGGGCAGAAACTCTGTACTATTCTTGCAACTTTTGTTTAAATTTGAAATTATATCAAAATGTTAAAATTACCATAAACATAGGTGCCTGGAAAGTGTACATTATTTACCCTTGTAAGGTAAGACTATATATTTAAAATATAGAGAGTATTTTAAATATTTGATAAACCCACTTCTTTCATTAGAAAACGTAGTGTGGATAATATGTTCCAAGACTAATTTAAGAATATGTAGTATTATTTTATATGTAGGTGGTATCACAGCAAGTGATCATTTTGGTGAAAGCATTATTGTTTGTGATTTTTGGTTCTTTTACTTATTTCAAAGATTAAGGAAATAGCTCTCTATTAGAACAGTTCTGAGTCAAGGTGAATTCAAACCAGATGTTTTGAGGGTTTAATTCCACTCCAAAATTTTTGAGACACACAATGCATAGAGACTGTCTAAGATGTAATGACCAGCCAGAATTTCCCATTTAAGATTGGACATTCCTGGAGCAGCCTCCAAGTTAAATGTTTATTTTTCTAACTGTTTTATAGTGAAGTTTGGTTAAAAGACTTGGCACAGTGCTCTTCAGTTTAATTTTAAGCCTGACAGAAATGCTGGCCTCAGTGTGTGTATGTGTGTAATTTAGTTGCTTTGCTACTGGAAGTCTATGGAAGATTAATGAATGGTGAGGCTCGGTGGCAGTTGTGAGGGGATGCAGGATAGAGAAAACCAGCTACCATCTGTTCAAAATGTCTTTTGTAGTGCTTTTAAGGAAAACAGTTATCAGCAGCAGACGAAGGCAAACAATGGCTTTAAATATTAATGTTTCTGTTGTCGCAAATAAATATTGCAATTGTACTTCTATTATTTCAACAAATAAATATGTTTATATCGTGTTGTGACCAACTGTATATTCAAATCAATTCTCCAAAAAGCAAGAAAATTACTAAGAATTTAATATCCTTAACAATATTTACTCTCAATTAGGATCTTTGGGGATATGATATATATTAAGCTCAAAGACAAGCTCTGTAAATCATCTTTTCCCTTAGAGTTAACCTTTTTCCTTAGAATCATATCCACCCCAGTTTCATACAATTTATACAATATGAATTAATTATGTTCTCATAGATTCATTATCCCAATCTTGCCTTCAAACCTTTTCAAAACTGGCCATTTATAACTGAAATGCTATCAGTTATTTATGCTCACTCAGAAAACTCTAGGCCCATGACTTTTCAAACTTTAAGCTAAGACAAATCAGTTGGGGGCAGTCTTTTTAAAATGCAGATTTTGATTCAGTAAGTCAGAGCTTGAACCTGATTCCCAGGTGACGGCAATGGTGTTGGTCCACTCTGATTACAAGGATAGAAATGTATCTTTATGAATTTCTTGCCATTAAGAATGGTGGAGGGGTCATTCATAAAATGCTAAAAATATATATACCACCCAAATGTTGGTGTCTACTTGGCTCAGTCTTTGTAGAGTTTCCCACTTACCCAGCCACCAAATAATAATAATAACAACAACAACAATAGTAGTAGTAGAAGAAGAAACCCTTTAATGGCATATTGGACATCATTAGTACCAGTATTGAAACAGCATTGGGTCTTTCATCAACACCTTTGGTTATATCAGAATATCATAAAAGATGTGCATAACAACTTATGCATTTTCTTTTAATTACAAAATATAAATGTTAATCCTTTTGCCCCTCTTTGATCTAAGGCCAAGTTATTTTATTTTTGTATAAGTCTGTTGATTGTATTTCCTTGTCATCTCTCATGCATAAAAGGTACTCATAATTCATTACCTTAGATTTTCAGTTTCCATTTGTTTCATGTGGACCAATAAATTAAGTAAACCTACAAAGCGCTATAATTAGAAGATTTACAGTAACTTCCAATTTTTTACAATTAGCTTGTCTACACCTAACTCAAGTGCAATTATTTTAGGAAACTTAACTTTATTTGTATTAATCCAGAGCAGTCAATATAATTTCCATAAAAACAAAAAATGCTCTTTCTCTTACATGTTGTTATTGCTGTTTACATAATGATTAATTAAGTTATACCTTCAAGGACAAATACAACCAAAATATTGAGCTCATTACTCAACATTGGTGGCAAAACCATGTGTGTAAACTAGGGAGTGACCAACTAGACAAAAGGGTCCATTGTGCCATTAGTATCCATGAGTTTGATTCACAGAGGATATTGAGAATGATAACAAATCAGGGAAATGGAGGATGGTTAAGAAAGTGTCTAATCTTAAAGCAAATCCAATACAAACCTGCAACACCTACAAAACATTAAGGAATTTAACTTATAACCTCCAGAAATATTGCTCATAATCTCTTCTTATACTTCCAAATTCTTTTGTACATTTGGCTGACCTTTCCTTCCCACATTGTCATATGTTCTTCTCTATCACTCTCTCACCATTCCTAGTTTTTTTGTTTGTATGTATCAACCTAGACATTCTAAATCCTCCCCTTTTCTTCCTAAATTTTACCTCTAATTTTCCTACTTCTGAATTGTAAAATATCTGAGGGGGAAATGGCAAAAAGGAATTGGTGCAGTTTAAAATTATTTCCTTGGTGATAAATTGACTTTATGTCTTGCAAATATTTGTTAAAATTGTTATTTGCCTGATCAGTCAATTGTGAGCCAAGATTACACATTAATCCTTTAAGTCTCTTGAGTCCCAACAGAATGAGTTAAGGTAACTCTGTTATTTGCTACTACAGAATGCTTTCTTTGTTAAGGATTATTCAAATGATATCTAGGACCAAAAAGCTATCAAAGGACTTTTTTCTCTTAATAGCACTAATATGATTACCTTAGTGACACCAACTGATAACAAGATCATGAAATATGAGCAAAATATAACTGGATTTTCCACTCTTCTTTACAAAACTTGTGATTTTATCATTCTTTATGATTTCCATCAGAGAAAGTAAATAAGAGAACAAAACTTTTAAACACTTAAAATACACTATAGTCAAAATTTCAATGAAATCATGCTAGCAAAAATTGTCAAAAAAGTTGACCATTTAGAAAGAAAATGCATTTTCTAAATTAGCTTCATTACTAGTCATACAAAAAGCTTGGTTATAGTTTCTGTACTCAGTTTTTGCTTCACAATTTTATGATTTAGTGGAAAAAAATATAGGGTTGGAATTCTAAAAATGCTCTTATCAATTCCGGTGTTTATTAAACATAACATCAAGTAAATCACTATCCCTTTGAAATTTACTTTTTACTCTATTTTCAGTGATTCTAATATGGCTTCTGAAATGATTATTTTTGGAACAAAATCTCTTGAAAAATATTTAAAAGCTAAAACAGGCAAAGTGGGCTTCCCTCGTGGCACAGTGGTTAAGAATCCTCCTGCCAATTCAGGGGACACGGGTTCGAGCCCTGGTCCGGGAAGATCCCACATGCTGTGGAGCAACTCAGTCTGCGAGCCACAACTACTGAAGCCCGCGCGCCTAGAGCCCGTGCTCTGCAACAAGAGAAGCCACCGCAATGAGAAGCCTGCGCACCGCAAGGAAGAGTAGCCCCAGCTCGCCGCAACTAGAGAAAGCCTGCGTGCAGCAACAAAGACCCAACGCAGCCAAAAATAAATAAATAAATATTTTAAAAATAAATTAAAAAAAACGAAACAGGCAAAGTGTGTAATCAACACATTAAAAATTAATGAATGGTTTGTATATTATTATACTTAAGCAGAAATTAAGATACAAATTAGAATGTAGAAAGCAAATTGTCCTAATCATTTATCTTTTCCTGGTGAATAGCAAGTTATTTTTATAACATTAGATGTTTTATTTAATTTCTCTTTGTTAATGATTTGAAGCAATTATGAGGAAGCCTCTTCAAGTCCAAAAATTAGACGTTTATAGTATTTATCAGCATATAAATTTTTATGACTTTTGCTGTATAGACAAATACACGCACACACACCCCACATGCAAACAAACACTCACAGACAGACCCACCAACTTACACATCTATAAATGGGTAATAGTCTACTTTACTCATTGTTGGTTTGATCTCTTTTAAGAAATCATGCATTATTTACAGGGCACTTGTATTAGCAAAGCTGATTCAATATGATATTCAGGTTAATTACTTTATTCTTCTGGGGTTTTGGACCTGATTTCTATTTCAGTTGGCAAAATACAGTGAAAATTGGGATTAGTGAAACCGTTCTTGCCTGTAAATGAATTTCCAACATAAATAGCTAAAGCAAATTGTAAAAAACAAAAGCAAAGACTGTCTACTCTAAGAGTTTACTCTTCTCTAATATAGGTATGACATTAAATAAAAGAAACCAACCAAAACTTTTTCCCAAATTTAATATACTTTCTTACAGGAATTTTGTAAGCCAAGTCTGCTGTGTAAATGCCCTAATTGAGATATAGAATTTTAATTGAAATCTCAGCATAAGAGATAAGAATGAGTGGCTATAGTTATTCTTATCTTACCTTTCCACAACAAAACTTATTGTATAACAGTTGGATAAAATTAATCTAAAAAGTTCTAAAAATATAAGCTAGCCGTTAGTGTCAATAAACAGCTTAGCTGGCTCATGCTGCTTAAGCTCATATTACAAAAATACGGGCATGAGGCAAAACTGATCTCTGATAGTCTCCTGTCCCTTACAAAGATCAAGTCATCTTGGTGTATCCCTCAGAAGGCTATCTATTTGACCACAGTCACTCAATATCAGCGGGACTTGCTTAAAATTTTTAAACTGCCTATATTCTTTTTTTTCTTAGCTCTTAAAGGCTGCAAATGAAGGGGAATTGAATGGATGTGACTCTAACCAGGGGTGTAGTTTTGGTTGCAGACATCATTTAATTTTATTTATTTTTTATTTATTTTTATGGCTGTGTTGGGTCTTCGTTTCTGTGCTTTCTCTAGTTGTGGCAAGCGGGGGCCACTCTTCATCGCGGTGCGCGGGCCTCTCTCTATCGCGGCCTGTCTTGTTGCGGAGCACAGGCTCCAGACGCTCAGGCTCAGTAGTTGTGGCTCACGGGCCCAGTTGCTCCATGGCAAGTGGGATCTTCCCAGACCAGGGCTCGAACCCGTGTCCCCTGCATTAGCAGGCAGATTCTCAACCACTGCACCACCAGGGAAGCCCCAACTGCCTATATTCTTGCCAATTTACCCAATAATGTTCTTTAGAGCAAAAAGATGCCTGTAGTGAACAGAATTCCCCTCTGCCTCCCACCCCACACACACCTGCCTTCAAAGATGTTCTGGGTAATGGCTGGAACCTGTGAATATGTTTCCTTACATAGCAAAATGTGATTAAGGTTAGGGAACTTGAGGTGAGAATGAGACAGGAAGGAAGGGGACAGGGCACAGCCATTAAAATAATGTCACAACCATTAAGAAGAACAGGGTACCACAAAAACCAATTAGAACCTCCTAGGCCCAAGATGGCGGAAAATTCTACTTCCAGTAGACCTTGAGCCTCATTATACGCTCATTGTAATGCCTTAGCATACTAAATGACACCCCCATAGGCACCAGGACAGTTCTGAGTCCGACCATAACAGGCCAAAAAGTGAATGGTGCCCCAATTCCTGGAAATCCCCACCCCTTCTCCAAGCGAGTTAGAATATTCCTCTGAAATTACCCAGCCCATAAAATCTAACCACTCCCACACCTTGGGACACTCTCACTTTCTGAGAAGACCTCATGCCCTGGGGCAGCCTCTTGCCTTCCCAGATAGCCCACACTCTGTCTATAGAATGTGTATCTCTCTAAATAAACCTGCTTTCACTTTACTATGACTTGCTCTTGAATTCTTCCCTGTGCAAAGCCAAGGACCCTCACTTGACATGGCCCATCCTAGGGACTCGCCCAAGACCTGGGACATGACCATCCTCTCTCTCCTCAATTTTCCCTACAACAAAAATATTAACCTGAACGACCCAGGTAAACTCAACCTAATCTCACGAATCCTTAACAGTGGAGAACCTTTTCCAGCTGTGGTCAGAGAGTAAGAGATGGCAGCAGGAGAAGGATTTAACTTTGACCACAACCAGTTGCTGATGCTGAGATGTAGGTGGCTGTGTGTAAGGAACTACATTCTGCCAACAACTGAATGAACAAGGAACTGGATCCTCCCCTAGAGCCTTCAAAAAGGAAAAAGCATTGCCAGTACCTTGACTTTGGCTGGGATGAACCTGTGTTGGAATTCTGACCTATAGAAGATAACAAATTTAAGGCGCTCTAAGCCACTAAGTTTGTGGTAGTTTATATGGCAGCAGATGAAACCTAATAAAATTCAAAATCACATGCTCCATTTAACTGCCATATATCTATAGTTGACTTTATTTTGTAAGTTGCTCAGTCTTCTACTGACTTTCATGATCTTAAACACTTTTGAAGATTGCAGGCAGATTAGAATGCCCTTCAATGTGTGTTTGTCTTAAATGTCCACATGATTAGATTTAGGTACAGTGCATTTGACAGAATACCACAGAAGTGATACGATGGTTCCTCCCATTGCATTTATCAGATGGAGAATGATTTTGATTTTCGCCCCTACTGATGATATTCACTCTGACTGAGTATGGTACTGTCTTCCAGGTTTCTTGAACTGTGAATTTACTATTGTTCCTTTGGTAATTCATAAGAGTTTTGTAAGGAGTACTTAGAACTATGCAATTATCATATCTGTCAGCAAATTTCCAATTTATTCATTTATTTATTTATTGTTAAGAGTGGACTTTAGGTTTCCTTTTTCAATTCAAAGGTTACAATCATTACTATCATTATTTATTTAAATGCCACCATAGCTCTCCAGTACATGTTCTCATTACTGTTCTTGGATTCTGACCTGGGTCTTCCAGCTGTGAGGACACTCTTCTAACACCCCTTGGGCACCAGCACTCCAGACCATGTCCCCCTGTGGGCATGCCTTTTACTCTTCTTGGGCTCTGATATCCCTCACCAGGCTGACCCTTCATATGGCTACCCACCTAGTTCTACTGTGCTCTGACTTCCGATTTTCAAAAATTTTAAGTCTAGGTTAAAACTCCATTTGCTCTTCATGAAACCCAATAACTTGGGTTTGAAAATAAATCAGTTATTGGAAAGTGGTTTCATGATAGCTTGGTATCAATTGTGAAGTGTTATGAATAAAAACTGATTATTAATTATTCATTTTTGTGAGTAAGGTAGTTGTTCTTAGTTCTGTTCATTTGTTCTATAGAAGTAGAGTGGAAATTTTCAAATGTGCATATGTGATAAATACATTAAATGCTAGGAAATTTCATTACTTTGCATTCAGGTAAACTAAGTAAGAAAATGTATGTAAAGTTTTATTCACCTCATTAGTTTACTTAAAATGCTAACATACAACACAGAAAAATCAGTAGAGCTGATGAGTTGAAATGAAAAGTCTTTAAATGCTAAGTCAGAAAGCCAGGTTTCATACATACCTTCTAATTTACTTTGGACAAATTAATTAGTCTAAATCTGTTTCCTCCTTTGTAAATAGAAGAAGAATAATCTGTACCTTGTTCACTTTACAATCAGTGGGAAGAGAACGAGGATTGGAGTCAGATAATTTTGAATTTGGATCTCTGTTTTAATACCAATACTTAAGTGAATTTTCACAAATTGTTTAATTTTTCTAATCTTGCATTTAGTCATCAGTAACATGGCTATAGTAATGGCTACCTCAGAGATCTGCAGTAGGAATGAAATGGGATAATGATTATTAACACCTACACCAGTGATTGTTAGGTCATAGAGCATCTGACACTTAAGAGTATCAACAATTAGGAAAAAAAGAGAGATGTTATATACAAAATTTTGTTGTGAATTATACAATGCAACTTATACATTATTTAATTGGTTCTCTTTAAAATGATTTACTAATACTTTGTATTTCTCCTTTTGGTATTACCACAAGTGTAATAATTTATTTTCTAGTTATTTTTAAGCTTTTATTTCCTAGTAGACTATATGGAAAAAAGAACTAACGGTGCTCCCACAATATCCTAGTATTCACCTATAAGATTTTATTAGAGGTATTTGTGTTCATCTGTATCTTTCTTTACTAGACTGAACTCTCTCAAGAAGTACCTGGCATAATGTTTGACTCCTGAGTGTCAAATGGATGTTGAATGAAGGAATGAAAAAAAGTATGAAATTCACATATGTTAATAAAAGCAGGCAGCCATACTGTGTCTCCTTTTCAACCATATTTCCAGTTCAAATATACTGATCTTGGAATTATCTAATGAAGCCATAGATCAATTGTCTTTTTAAAAATCTGCTTGAATATTAGAAAGTGCGCTTTATAAGAACTTCAAACTAGTTTTGAATATGGTAAAAGTATTAATTTCTCATTAAATAAAACTGAATTCACTTTCATTAAGAGAGAGAAAGACAGAAGGTTGAAATTAATGTGGTTCTTCACTTTACTGTAATGTGTTAATGCTTTAACTGAATGTTTGGGAATGGATTAAGGAACGGTGTCAAACTGAAAACTACAAGAAAGGAGAAGTTTGAAAAGTGAATTTGTGATTTCCATTGATAATTTTCATTAATGTCTTCCATATGGTTAAAACTGTCAAATCTTAATAATTGTGTTATTACTATAAGAAGTGTTTATATTTTCTCTTGCTCGTAAATTTTCCCCCAGCAAGTTGTGAAAATCTTCAAATTTTTTTATTAGATTTTTAATCTGGAAAAAGTATTATATGCCAAATTATTGAATAGGGACATATAGCATTGGCCCAGGAGAGTAAATAATCTGATACTCAAGAGGTAGGGTTGAGGAGCGTGCAGGGTTTGGTATCTAAGTGGATATTGTAATTTTCAGAAATGCAGCTAGACTGAGAACTTAGACTCACTAATGGGTAAAAGAGGTAAAAGCAGCACTAGAATAATCTTACAAATATTGAAGGACATCATTTGGCCTGTGGAGCCTTTTTAAATGGACTTTGTAGTCCACCTAAAATAATAAGTTAACAAAGCTGGGAATTTGATTTAAAAACTGATCCAAAGCAACTGGTTCAAGAGGAAAGATGGCAAAAGATCCCTGAGTGTCCAACACTACAGGATAACATGTAGTTTTTTAGGGACAGTGGGCTAAAGAATTAGAATGGCCCAGGAATAATTCAAGGCCATTTCTCACTATACCTCTTCATCTTTCTACTGAGACCGGCATGTTAAGTATCTTACAGATAATCTAAGCTATGCACTCGTGGTGTTTTTTGGACTTTAGTTACCTGGAAATTACCAACCTTCCCAAAAGGTTAGTACTGGATATTTCACTATTTGTTTTACCTTGGCTTGAATCATTATTGCACAGGATACGTTAGTGAAAGAATAATAATACTTTCAAGCTGTTGTTAGGCAACTGTAACTTTAAAAGGAATATTTCTGAAGTACTTTCAAGACTGAAAATGTTAGCAGTGGAGAAAATGAGAGTATGAGGTTTCCGGCACTCTTTTTACCTGCAATTTTTAGTTTCCTCTGAAAAATCATTCAAATTCTTAAAAATGGAAAACCTGTTAATATCGCTTCCCTGCTTAATACCCTACCATGACTTTTCATTGAACAGAATAAAAATTGTCATCTGGCTTCCACCTACTCTTCTGTTTCCATGTAGCCATTTCCACACACACTCTGAAAGCCAGTTTCGATAAACTGCTTACTGCTTTCTCTATGCATTTTATGTAATGTTCTCTCAGCTGTAAATGACCCATTTCTTTACCTGGTGAGCAAGGACCCACAGAAAAATCCTCCACTCTAATGCCAGCACCTCTGTGAATCTTTGGCGGCTCCGGCAGAGTTAGGCGATCTCTTCTTCATGGCTCCTATGTCTCTAATGACATCGCTGTAGTTATGTTTATATGTTCATCCCTTTCATTAGTCTGTCAGTTCCTCAGAAGGAGAGATCATGCTCTATACCTCCATGATTCTCTAGTGCCTGGGTATAGCAAGTCTTTTATAAATCATTGATGAGCAATGAATGAGTGAAAGACAAGAAGAAAAATATTACTGCTATATTTAAAGTAGATAACCAACAAGGACCTATTGTATAGCACAGGGAACTCTGCTCAATATTCTGTAATAACCTAAATGGGAAAAGAATTTAAAAAAGAATAGATACATGTATATGAATAACTGAATCACTTTGTGGTACACCTGAAACTAATACGGCATTGTTACTCAACTGCACTCCAATATAAAATAAAAATTAAAAAAAAAGAAATATTACTCAAATTTCAAACAGAATGACAATTCATTTACTTGATGATTTTTTTTTTTAGGGCCAACTAATCTAAGTTTCCTTACACAACCGCTTTCCCTTTGCCAGGTAAGAAGAGTAGAATTTAAATGATGCCATTACATTCGATACATCCTAATGGTTATGGTGAGTTGTTATCACTTGAACATAGGGCTTTACTCTCTCTTTTAAACTTTGTCACACCTTCATATCTATAGCCCAGTCCACCCCTTCATAATTGAAGAACGCTTGAGTGATTTTGTTTTCTTATATATTTTTAAGATCTACCGTTTATAATTTATTCTTTTCTTTCTTACACATATGTAATGTCATCTATAATGCTTTTCATCAACTTCTTTTGTATCTAGCACTCGAATGATGTTAATATTAAGGTAAATAATTAATATAATTTTGCACAAACACTATGGAAACTTTGAGTTCATGGATATACAATTTGTTATCTTCTACAGAGTTTGACAGAAATATTTTATTTTCATGTTAACACAGTAGACAGTTGCTTGAACAAAAATGACCTTTTCATATCATGAGGTCTTCCAACCCTCTACTGTGATTCAGTTTTGCATACTACACCTGCTGAGTTTCTAATGCAAACTATCACAGTGTGTGGTCCCTTCTACTGTAAACATGAATTCTTTCTCATTGTGATTTCATATCTTCAGCACTGATTATAATGATTCTTTGTCAGCTCAAAACTGTCAACTTTGTTCTCAAAGTTCTGCAATCTTAGCTAAAAAAATACAGATAGCTAGTCACAGGGAATTAAATGTGGTCCAGTGCTCTCAAATATAAAAGACAAAAGGGAAACAAATATTTCTCTTCTCTCTCAATGACAAAAAAAAAAAAAAAAACCTGTATAATTTTGGTTTTGTCCTATCATCTTATGAATGAAATTCAATATTTTAATAAAGTAATTGACATCACTTTAATTTTTTTCTTTTTACCACAGCAATTTTCTAGATACAAGCCACTTACAGTTATCCTTCTGTTTAATCCTCCTTAACACATTTCCCTTTTCATAAAAAGTGATAAAATACACAAACACTCAACTGCCTGATTACCCAAATACCTCTGCTAATTTGCCAAGGTTAGCAGAAATGGGGCGTACAGTATATTGTTGGCTATGCATGGCTGAAGGGTGCAGAAACAGCACAAGGCTATATATTTCACACTCCATAAACAAAATGGTGAAACACACACTAGAAAGGTACAATACTTATCTAATCTAAATTCAGGCAACATCAGTAGCTTTGATCTCTATTAGGTTAAATCACTGTCTCTTCAAGGAATGACCAAATCATTAACCCAACAAACCAGTTGATGAAAACACTCATATATATGAATACTGAGTAAGCAACATTTCTGATGCAGTGAAAAATAACTCCACATAATTGAACAGAACACTAATGACTGAAGTCACTCCAAAGCTTTATCCCTTCTTTCATCTATTTGTCCACTCATACAAAAGAAAAATATATTTAATAGCTATGAACAAAGTGCTAGGCACTGAGATAACAAAAATAAAAAACAATTTCTGATACTCTGATGCTCATGGTTTAGTGTGAAAAGCTGGCCACATAAACAAATAAATAAAACAGAACATTGATAAGACTTGTATCTAAGTCATAACAAATGGCCCCCAAATCATAGTGGTTTATAACAACTAAGGCTGTCATCTCCACAACTAAGGCTGTGGTTTTCCTCTAGGTCATTTTCACTATGGAACTTGAGCTAAAGGAACAGCCCCTCTGTAGAATATTTTTGACTTTAAACTTTCTGCCTGGAAGGGATACATGTCAATTCCACTTATATTTTACTGGCCAGACCAAATAACATGACCAAGACTAACAACAACCTGGTGGAAAAGAATAATCCTCCTTTTGTAAGGTTAAAGAAAAAAAAAATTGAGAATAATCATGCAGCTGTTATAGTACTTTAAAGGAAGAATAAACCACAAGCTTTTGGAAGATAGTGTGCAAATCAGTGTTAATTCTGGAAGAAACTAGTATAGGGAGGGCTTCACAGAGGAGGTGACAATTGAAGCAGGTCTGGTACATTAATGTACCCTGTCAAATATTACCTTCTCTCACATCATTAAATAGGGAAAAATTAATTATCTACAGAGATTCAGAGGAAGTCCTGGAGGCATAAATTGAGAATAGCATGCTTGGGTAACAGTGAGAAGTTCAGGACTGGAAATAGAATATTTCACAGAAGGAAAAAATAGTAACATAAGGCCAGATAATAATGATTTTTGGAGACTAGACTATGGGGATTAGAATAGATTACAATTGGCTTTGAGGAGTCAAAGGAGTTATTTAAACAAGAAATGGACATGAACTTAACCAGACCCTCTGGTCTCATAGGGACCTGTGATGTAGGGGGCAGTTAGAAAGCATCCTCAGGAAGTAGATGTAGGCCTGAAATAGGAGAGAGAGAGTAGGACTGAGAAAGGGTGAACTATTCATTCTTGGAAAGTTTTAATTATTCAAACACATTAGTTAACATATGGGACCTTAGCTAATCAGTCATTGGAATTGAAGTAAAAGTGATTAAATATAGGAAAGAAAAGATATTTATTCAGTGACTCCAACCAATGTTAAGCATTATGATATTAAAATATTGTTAATTTTTAAATTATAAAATATTTTTTTAAATTGTGATAAAATATAGATTACATGAAATTTACCATTATAAGCATTTTTCAGCATACATATCAGTGGCATTAAGTATATTCACATTGCTGTGCAACCATTGTCACCATATATCCATAGAACTTCTTTTGTCTTGCAAAACTGAAACTCTGTATCTGTTTTACAGCAACTCCCTGTGACTCCCGTCTCCCCAGTCCCTGGCAACCCCCATCCTCCTTTCTGTATCTGTGAATTCAGCTACTCTAAGTATGTCATATGAGTGTTTTAATGGTTTTGAAAGAAAAATTAACTAGGAATAATTCTATGAAGTATATATATTCTACTATATCACTCTAATTATAATAAACAATTTATGAAATTATGAAATTTACTGTCTCAGTGGTCCCATGGCCCCACTAGCTTGTAAAACTTATGTTACTCAAAATAACAATAATACTCAATATAATAATACTCAAAATAATAATAATACTCATAACTCATATTTATTATAGAAAAGATACAATAAAGGAACATCCAGGAAAAGATACATAGGCAAAGACTGAAGTAGTCAAACACGGGCTTTCTTGTCCTTCCTCCAAAGATGTATCTTTTTCTCCACCATCAAAATGCAGGGAACTGTGTGAGCTGTCCTTGCCCAAGAAAGCCTGCTTAGTCTTTGGGTTCACATTTCTTAAAAGGAGCCAGTCACCTACCTACCATGTGACCAGCCATGGTGCAAACCCCAATCCAGGCATCACAGGCACAGCCCTGAATCTTTATGTTCACTCTGAACAGCTAACACCCTGGTCCATCTTGATGTACCGCTTTGGGTAAATAGAATAGCATCATCCGCCAGTAACTACAGGAAAATTCCAGTTGACTAGTCCTCAGAGTTTGACTAAGGGTGATCACCGTGGCTACAGGGATAAGCAAGAACAGAATAAAACAGGCCTGCTGCATTACATTTTCCCTCACATGTACATATTTTATTTTTTAATATTTGCAAATACTCAACATCTGTCTAACAGCTTCCTGATTTCCAATTTCAGTATAGTCATCTATATTAAATAATAATGAATCAAAAATCTTTGAAATAGTTTTTATATATATATTAGATCTTTAGAAAAA
This sequence comes from Balaenoptera acutorostrata, assembly GCF_949987535.1. Taxonomy (NCBI): domain Eukaryota; kingdom Metazoa; phylum Chordata; class Mammalia; order Artiodactyla; family Balaenopteridae; genus Balaenoptera; species Balaenoptera acutorostrata. The sequence continues at coordinate 35,159,874 of NC_080081.1, forward strand.
TCTTTTGCATTTCTAACATTATATATAAGGTACATGTAAGTCATTGGAACCTCAACCACTAACTAGAGACAAACTTTTCTCCTTAATTTATAGTTATTCCAATCAAAAATCGTATTGTATAGGTCAATGTTCCTTGTGGAATTTAGAGACTTGCAAAGAGGCAAAGCACACATAAAGAACAATTCTGGGTGCAGAAGTTTAGGTGAGTAGTGTTGGCACAATAGTCCTTGGAGCCTCAAATTTCAAAATTATGCCACTGAGTCTTCCCACATAACTCTACATAAAAATTGCTTCTCTTTTCTAACCAGCCTACCATTTTAGCTTCTCCCTGTAATACCTCCTTAAGGTGAAATAAACATCCACTTTCAGCAAATTGGCTTGTAATTTAATCAGAAATATAGGTTTTGGGGAAAAGTTAAAGTAGAATACTGGATTTTACTTACTTTCTCCTTTTGTAGAATCTGTTTAATTTAATTCTGGTTGGTAAAACATATTTTATACAATTTCAGTCTTTTAAGATATATCCACACTTGTTGTGTTGTCCAACACGTAAGCCATCCAGTTGAATATGTCATACACAATTAAAAGAATTTATATCCTGCAGTCTTTGGGTGAATTGTTTTAAAATATCAGTTTTTATAGTTTATCAATTTGGTTAAAAATGTTGTTCAGTCTTCTATATCCTTGCTGATTTTTGCCTAGTTTTGTCTAGGTGTTTTCTAAACTATTTAGAGTGAGGAATATTGATGAATTTCCTATTTCTACTTTCAATTCTATCAGCTTTTGCTTCAAATATTTTGGGCTCAGTCGTTAGGTGCATAAACATCTATATGTTCTTCGTGGGTTTATCCTTTTGTCATTATGAAATGTCACTCTTTATCTATAGTAATATTTCTTGTCCTAAAGTCTATTTTATCCCATATTAATATAGCGACTCCAGCTCTACTATGGACGTTCTTGGCTATATATTACATATCTATCTCTATCTCTATCTCTATATCTAGCCATCCTTTTTACTTTCAACTTACTGGTGCTTCTGAATCTATGGTATGTATTTTGCAAACATCATATAGTTGAGTCTTGGTTTTTATCTGATCTGAAAATCTCTCCTTTTAGTTAATGTATATTGTTGAATTTACATCTACCATTTTAGTATTTGTTTTCAATTTGTTCTGCATCTTTGTTTTTCCTCTTAGCTTCTCTATTGCCTTATTTTGTTATTAAATCTTTTTATTGTAATAATTTATTCTTCTGTTGATTATTTTAACTACATAATTTTGACTTAATTTTTAGTGGTTCCTCTAGCAATTACAATATGTGTATTACATTATCACAATTTATTTCAGAATAGCATTAACTTATTTCTGGTAAAATATAGAACCCAGGCTCCAATGTAGCTCCATTCCCTCCCCCTACTTTGTGCTATGATTGAAATCCCAGATCTTTATTTTTCAGGATTAATGTTATCAGGAGCCACTGAAATGTTGTGAACAAGAAAGAGGTTCAGATATGCATATCCTAGCCTTTCTTACCCATATTCACAGGAAATCATAATTATGAAAACCTTGCCTGCCCAGAAGAGCAGGAATCTGTGAATGGGGGGGAATGGTTCCACCCCAGCTCTGATACTGCTTTACAACATGCAGTGTTGTAGAGTTAGTCCATCCTGTGATAAGGAGTTTGTGTTCCTGGCCTTTTCTAGCTCAGTGATACTATGAATCAGCTTATGCTACATCTCAAGCTAAGATAGAATGTCTCCATCCTTCTACTCCTTATGAAGTTAGAGCCTGTATCCCAGTGTGCCCATCAAGTACTTCAGCTCTGGTCTGTCAGTCTGTGCCTGGTTTTTGCCCCTAAACCATCTTCTTTTCCCAGTTTTTATACAGTGTAGAAATAGACTGAACTAAATGTTACCCTTGCAACAGAATGTTTTTGAGCATTAAAGGTAGTCTAACTTTCAGACAAATGTCCTTTTCCAGAAATAAATGTTATTTCTCTTATATAAGTATTAGTAATTACATTTCGAGAAAGGCACAACTTGTTGAATGACAATGTGCTACCACAAAATATGTTAATTATACTCACGATTCCACATATGACTCTGAAATGTCTTCCTTCTTTTTATTTTCAACAAAATCAGACTATGTATGGCAGGTGCTGCATTGCTTTTTTCATAAAGGAACTTGGCAGAAACTGAGTCACGGGCTCTCCTCCCAACAAGAAGAATTATGTGTCAGACCCAAGGACCACCAGGACATTGAAGTAGACGATGAATTAAGGTCAGATCACTCAAGTGATGTGCTGTGTTTAGAAGGATGATAGTTGATCTAAAATTCAAAAGCAAAGTACGATACTACAGCGGGTTTATCAGAAATAGCAGACAGAAAACAGAAAAAATGAGGGGAATAAACTCATGATTCAGACTATTTTCATTAAATATCATGTTCTTCCTGCTGAATTTCCTAGCCCTAAGTATGTTTGGACAGATCCTCCTGTAGGGAGAACTCAGTGTTCTGAAATGCTGCATAATTTAATACATTTATTTTGATTTATAATATAGAGTAAATTTAGACTGACTCATCCAAACTTCATATTTAAGAATTTAAGGATTGTATCTAGTAAATGTAGAAAAAGTCTCTTCTCGCCACAATTCTGTTACGTAGAGAAGGAAACCATGGTTATGAATCATGTGACCAACTGAGGTGGCTTGGAACTCTATATTACCATATTTAAGTTCTTACACTAATTAGATTTTAGAGAAGAAGTTTAAAAAGAAAGAAAGGAGTTGTAAAGTGTTCACTCTAACCCCCTGATATTAGGGCGTTGGGTGGGACTGAAAGAAAAGAAAAATACAAGAGCATACACACTGGGATGCAGATTATCCTAATTGCTTCAGTAGCAAGCATATGCAAAAGGATGCTAATTCTGATCTTCCTCCTTATACCTCCCTCTTCCAAGTTGGAAAATATACTAAGAAAGATATTTGAATTCCAGCCAGTAAGGAATGAGAACAAAGTAGGAAATGATATTCAAACATTTGGTTATCTTAGAAGAGATGGAGTGTCTATTATTCCTATGAATTCTTCTCAAGTCAGAAGACTTCAAACCTTCTTTCCTGTGCATGCTGTGATTTTCTAGATACATCAATATGAGGCTCATTACTTTATAGGCACAATGGATAAAGTCATAAGGTAGTTAAAGTTTTTAATTTGAAAAATAAACTAACATTATATCATGTAATTTATGGGAAATATGCAATGTATTTTATTGACTGCATGTAGAACTTGGAAATATGATTTATATGAATTTGCTATTTCAGCATGATGAATTGATTGTCACATTGAGGATTATGGAATTAGCTGGAAGAACAGATGATTAACCACCACAGCCTTTTGGCTAGTGAAGTTTTACCTTCTGATTTTTGAACATTAATAAATCATACTTCAGCATATGGGACTATTTTGGCAATAGAGCCACTATCAATTTAATCATCTCAAACCAGAAACCAATTTGTAAGTTGCAAATGTCGCAGACACGAAAACCAGTTACTAAGAACAATTGAGTATTATTCTTCTAGTCACATTAATTACAGCTGAAACAAACCTTGAAGAGCTAAGAACACAGCACAACTTTACTATTTACTAGGGGAAAAAAAAAGAATCAATATAGCCATTAATTGCATAAATAGCAATAAATACTTTGGCTGCTGTCCAGGAAGTGTACAAACTGAGAGAATTTTTCGTACTGCTGGTTTCATTACACAGATCATAGTCACAGTAAAGCGGGCAGTGGAATGCTGTTCAATAAATTAAATTTAATGTTACTCAATTATGATCATCGCGCTCAGATATAATACTAATAGGAATGTCAACCACAATTACATTTTCAGATTTATGTAAAATGATTCAAATGCTATTTGCTATCCCTCAGATACAAGGTTCATCCGGTTGTTTATGCAGTTGGTCGATATTGATCGTGCACAGCAAGTAGCGTAGCAGAGGCCCAATGTCAGGGATATATAGCATCCCTTGTGCCAGCCGCCAGGGTGCCATGCCAAGCACCAGGGGCAGCATGCCAAGTCATCAAGCGGATAGCGCACCTCTGCAAAGCTGCCTTGTTATTTTTTTACAATATTTTTTTTTGAATTGTTCACATGTGCCATGAATAATTCTTGCCAACATTACCCAGCATGAAACAGAAATGAAGGCACAGAAATGTCTTTCTTAGAGAATTCTTTTCAGAGCTAAATGAATCTAGTGAAGATATCAGTGTAGCATCATTATATGTTGTTATGTATGGCTGGGGCTGTGTCATTTAGCAAAGTATCACTCAGTAGGATGAGCAGCTGGTGTATATGATTTTGTATACCACCTGCAAAAAAGATGCCTAACCATGCAATCAACCACCTGGCCAAGAGAGGAGCGTAGCTAAACACTACTTTGTTGTTGCGCCCACATTTTCAGAAAGTTTGAGAACATAAACAGACATAGGCAGAATGAATATTGTACAAGATAAGGTTTGTTAAAGCTTTTCTGTTCAATAAAGCATATAGTGCCTGCTGTTCAGAGTACTGTTGAACAGATTTGCTTTATTTCTAATGAAGGTGTTTGGGCATTTTCCTGGCACAAATGGAGTAGAATTATGTACTTAAAACAATATTTTAGAACAACAACACAATATACCGCCACTTCAATTGCACTGCAACAGATTGGAAAAAATGAAAATAGATATAAACTGAAACTCAATAATGACTTAGCATCATTACTATGGGTGAATCATTCATTTAGGAGAATCTTGCCTAGCCTCAAACAACCCGTATGTCTAGCAACTTCCACTGGATGCCTTTCTGCCTAAAACATGTGTTTATGATAATCGTCTCCATGCCATTGCTCGTGGGGAAAGTACAGGTGGCCTCTTTACTTATTTGGCTGTAAGTGAATATGAGAGTAATTTGATTGTAAACTAATCTTTCTCTCACCAGGTTTTCAATGTCAGCAATGTCAATCTCATTATCTCACCTTTTCACTGGCTCAGCACTAGCTCGCTTTCTGTGGCCATGCACCTTTTAAAACTCCAGTCCCTCATTGTTTGACAGATTACTGAAGGAAGAACTAATAACTAGATGAGGGTATTCAACGTGAAACAAAGGGAGTTGCTGCTTACAGACCTAGGTCTCTGGCTCTCATCATCTCTGTGGCTATGAGTTTAATCTCATTAGACTCTCCCTTTGTCTCTTTTTAATATAGAAGGACTGATTTGGGACTTGTTGACTTGATCCCAACTCCTTAAGTAAAAAATGCTAGACTTTTGAACACTTATAGAAGTTCTGCTGGGTAATATTAGTTTTTGACTGAGACATCTCTTCATTTTGAGACAGCTTGGTTATCCCCTATCTCACTTTTTTCTCTGATCTTTCACTTGAAGAGAAGATTCTCACATGAGAGCTTTTAAAATTATCATTGCAAATTTAAAAACAGGAATTTATTTTATTAACTTAAATAATTTATTTAAAAATAAAAATAAAATTGTGTGAACATATGGAGGTTTTTGCCAGTCACTACAAATTGCACCTTTTATTCTCTTCTCTTTCCTCTTGGAAAAAGAAAGCAAAGGGGAAGAAAAAATAGAGCTTTTAAAACCTTTTAAAAGTGTACTGTAATTTATTGTACTATTCATTACAAGTCAAGATTTTCTTGGAACAAAAGAAATGCTTTCTATATAGTGAATCATCAAAGAAAAAAGGGCAGTGTGATTTACATATTTCACCAACATCATACTGCTCATGAACAAGCTAAATTTAAAGTTCCAAGAAAAGGAAGAGCTTATTTGTGTCTTAGCTAGGCTGGTACACAGATTTATATTGAAATTAAAATTTTTCATTATACAATCAATAATAATGTTATTTTGATACAAGAATTATTGAATTTATTTAACTTGGATAGAAGTAATTTTGAAAATTATATGCTTTTGCTTCAAAGTCAAAACAACTCTTGCAATAATGATGAACTAGTTTTGTTAAAATTGATGTAAATACTAATGGAAAATAATATTTTGGTTTTTGATTCTGTTATGAAACTTTTAAGTATATTTGGAAAATCTTGGGGGATACGATTCTACTTTCTCAACTATAAGTTTTATTATATTTAAACAAATCAAATATTTCTGATGAAAACTTACCATTTGAATTGAGATATGCTGTAAGTGGAAAATCATGCTGGATTTTGAAGAGGTAGTAAAAACAATGTAAAATATATGTTTAATATTTTATATTGATTCTATTTGGAAATGAGAGCATTTTGTACACATTGGATAGATAAAACATAATACTAAAATTCATTTCCCTATTGTTTTTTACTTTTTACGTGGCTACTAGAAAAGTCAAATTACATATACAGAGTTCACATTACACTTCTATTGGACAGCATAGAGGTCTGACATATATTTTCACATCAATAAATTCAACCAATCCAAATCTATGTGTTTTCTTTTATGGTCTTGTATTCTATCAATGACTCTTACACAATATTTTGAAATTTTTTGCCAATGTATATTAGCATAATCTTGCGTTTCTCATGATGTGTAAATGTCTGGTCCCCTGGGACATGGCACGCTGACGTCTGACTCTGGTGAAGGCCCTACAGGTGCTGACAGGTGGGGTGGGGGGTTGAAGGCAAGCTGAATCAGATAAATCCTTTAAACTACCAATATTCTCAATATCAGCCTTTAATTCTTTTCCAATGTGTGCTCCAATTAGTATTTAAGATAACAGAAGGCTCTCTGAATATGCTGTAATTTCTCAACCCAGAGCGTCTGGCTCTGATTGTCTTTTAGGGCAGTCATAGAAACTTCCTTCTTTCTACTATGCCTTTAGTCAAGAACTTAAGATTTAAAGCCTATCCTGTTATAGCAGCTTTAAACTTTCCAGTGGATGAAACAGTCATTCACTCTCATGGTCTTACTACATTCTTCATTCTCAGCGCGGTGGTGTGGCAGCATGCATTTGGTCTCCCAAAGGGAAATCAAGAGGGAAAATATAGGCAGCTTATTTGCAATTTTCATGTACAAACTACTGGTACTCTACCTGGAAATAAATGAATATGCTGTTTTCAAGACCAACCAGGCATCAAGCCCAGATTCCAATCACTAGAGTGGTGTTACCAGTTACTGTATTATGTGAGTTTCAGTGACAGAATCTACTCTAGATAGTTTAAAAAGAAAGAAATTTAACAGAGGGAATTAATTAGGTATTTAAAATTGTTGGGTGATATAGTATAGAATCTGGGAATGACTGCCAGAACAATGTCTCCGAATTGACTTCCCAAAGGAGCTCCAAGCTCTCTCACTTCTGAAATCCGGGGAATCAAGAAGCTATCATCACAACTTCAGACTTCTGGATTACATTGTCACTGTTGTGACCTCAGCTATAAAAGAAATATCTGCCTGAGGTTTTGTGAGCCACCTGCAGTGTTTGTTTATACCACTTTCCAACAAGAAACTTAGAACCGGACGAGTCAATTTGTGAGCAGAGGCTGCAGAAGTTTTGCCGCAAAAGGCTAATAAAAAGAGCATTATTATAAAACAAGTCACGAACAAAAACATTTATTTCAACAGGAAGATATTACAATTCTAAACTTTTATGAACCTAGTGATGTATCCTTAAAACACATAGCTCAAAAAGAGATATAATCACAAGGAAAAACAGACAAATGTACCATCAGAATAGATAATTTTAATGTACCTCTCTTCAGTAGTTGATAGGTCAAGCAGACAAAAAGATCTGTTAAGAACAACATAATTAACAAGCTTGATTGGACATATATAGTTCTGAAAAGTAATAAATAATAAGAAGGATATTTTAAATTAATATAAGATACATGTAAGAGAGAGTATCTCTAACTTCCAACATTGTTTGCTATACAAAAATCCTTTGAGAGATTATCCTGGAATAAAGGGCAGTCAGTGCCTTGTTTACAGGAAGTAAAGAAATTCAAAAGACTCCTAGAGAATTTTCTCTCAACGATGACCCTGCTGAAAGATGGCAGTTTCAGATTGTTTTAAAGTCATAACATCAAATGTAATGTATATGTTGCCTCTGAGATCCTAAAAGACTTACCACAAGTATTTTGACTTTTTCTTTGTCCTTAGGAGTATGCAAGTGTACCAACTTGTCTTTCACCTTTGAGGGGATAACGGTATTGCGGTAGTGTTTAGAATTCTCTCTTTACCTTCGCTCTTGCCAAAATTCCCAGGCTCGTTGACTTTGCGCTTGGCCACGTAACTTGTTTTGTCCAGTGGAAGGTAAGCTCACTTTAAATATGCTTGTATGGACTTGCCTGGTTTGCCTTGCCCTCTAGCTATCCTGCTCCGCACCTTGAAAAATAAAAACATCATAAATAGCGATTGCTTCTTCAGCTTTAGTCCTGAAATGAAAGCTATGAAGAGCTGATCTGAGCCTGATCTACAGCCTGAAACAGAGACATTACACCCACTCCACAGGATGCAAGAAAGAAATGTGTGTGTTGTAGACCACTGAGATTTTAGAACTCTTTTTATGCAGAATATGTTGTTATGCCCCAGACCACTGGACAACCAAAATATTTATTTAGGTGCAGATTCCTGAGTTTTCGTGGGAATTAGCTCCTATGTTACTCCAAATAAGGAATTTTTCAGAAATTTTTCTCCCAAACTGGGTGTGACTTTCAGTGCTCAAATCTAGCTCCTTACTTGGAATCTGTGTGGCATTTCTCTTCACCTCAGTCATACGCATGTGAGAACTAAAACCTGTGTCTGAATTGTAGCTCCCTAAGCAGGGAAACTAAATTGCAACCTTAAGACCTCCTAATTAAAAGGGGGAATTCACTAACAATATCTGTTAAAATGAAGCTGTTAAAATTGCTAATCCAGTTCCTGGGTGATTGCTTCAAGTTCTACAATGAAAATCTTCTAATCTTCCAATTCAAAGTAGAAACATTTTATTTCCAAACTGTTTTCATATGCCCCTTTATATTTAAAAGTATTACTACAAGAATACTATAAAATAATCAAGAAGAGAATATTAGTAGCTCCATTTTACATATAAAGAACAATGAGGAATCAAATTATAAACTGATAAGAAAAGTAACATGTTAAAGTTTGTTCCAATGTGAGCATGGGAAATGTTCCTTAGATAAGGAGAAATGTTCTTTTTTTAGAAAACCACTCTGTCAATAGATAAAACTCTAATTTTCAAATAACATTTTGAGAAAAATGTCTCTGAATGAAACTTATTTGTGGTTACATAAAAGACTTTAATTTTCTGAAATAACCTCATTGTAACGTATTTTTTGTGATAGCTGGAGTCTACAAATATTTATATATATTAAGATATATATATGTATACATATATATAATCTCGAGAATTTGCAAAAGGTTAATAAATATTCATTATGTATGACCTAAAGAGCTCAGATAAAATAAGGATAAGTGACTTGTAAATAACTAATGTCAGTAAGGACCCAACTGCTATTACTTAATCATACCATATTCTACAACAAAACAGCCATGTAAGGGTCATTACTGATAGGAATGTCAAATAGGCCGATTTAATGTTACTCAGGGCTTACTTTATCTATATAACTGTCTCAGATAAGAATTGCAAGCTAATAATAATTACATTAGTGTCAGAAGTGTAGGGGACACCTATGGTTTATTTAGTAGGGAAAGATAGTTTTAATGTTTTAAATTGAATTTTACTGTCTATTTTGAGATAGTTAAAATAGCATATGTAAAATACTCAACCACCCATTAATGGTTGATATCTGAGAGATACAAAAGTTCTTGAAATATTTTAATGTCTACTGCTACCTCAGGCCAACTGCTTGTCAAAGGATATGTGATGGCCTAAATATATTATTGATACATCTAAATAAAGTTACTATATTTTCATGAAGTAAAATTTAAATGTGTCATTTTTTTTAAAGTTACAAATCACTTATACTTCTGTGGATTTAAAACATTTACTCCTTTTGCTAGCATGTTGCATTCTCCAAATTCATTTGTCTAAGGGAAAAAGCTTTACAAAAGTAGATTTGTAATAATAAGCATCAAAATAATGTTTTATGTATAATTATCATTTTCAAATAATACGCACCACACACAAAATCTGTGTTTGACACTAAGCCATCAGAATCAATTATGGAACAGTAAAAAAATACAGAAAACTGAGTACAACCTCAAAGTTATTTTTAAAAATGGAGCCTTGCCATCTGTATATTTTTAAGTTCCTAATTTTTCAAAGGCAGTTAAGAGTCTCCGGTATATGCATTACTCTAATGAACTAAGAAATAAGCACCTTAAAAATATCTGGGGCTTCCCTGGTGGTGCAGTGGTTAAGAACCCACCTGCCAACACAGGGGACACGAGTTCGTGCCCTGGTCCGGGAAGATCCCACATGCCGCAGAGCAACTAAGTCCGTGCGCCACAACTACTGAGCCTGTGCTCTAGAGCTGGCAAGCCATAACTACTGAAGCCCACATGCCACAACTACTGAAGCCTGCACGCCTAGAGCCTGTGCTCGGGAACAAGAGAAGCCATGTCAATAAGAAGCCCTCGCACCGCAACGAAGAGTAGCGCCTGCTCGCCGCAACTAGAGAAAGCCTGCGTGCAGCAACGAAGACCCAATGCAGCCAAAAAATAAATAAATAAATAAATTAAATAAATCTAAAAAAAAAAATCTGTCATCACCACAATAGTAATTTTTTGGTTTCGAAACATGTCTTTAAAATGTTTTTTAACATTTTGTTATAACAATTTGTTATTACATCTTCATTCATAGTAGAAACCTTTATAGAACAGCAGCAAATATACAAAAAGAGACTTCATATAAGCATGTGATCAATTGATCGTTAGCATGAATCTATGCTAACTAATCTAGCATAGTAGTGAGTAGGAATTGCAGAGCACCTTTGGAGGAAGCTTCTCTTTTCTATACAGAATGAAAACTTTTGGAGTTGATGACCAAGAGAGACTTTGCTCCTATTGCTACATTAGATAATATGTCAATCGTTAGAAAGACTAAACGCAAAGATGTCTAAAGCAACCCATTTTAGCTTTATATCTTTTGTTTGAAGCTCAGATTTTCAAATCTGTTAGAACAACTGGTCAAACTGACTGGAACATGCCTAGCCAGGAACCACCAAGTAACAGAGCAGCACATGGACACTGTGCATTATAATTCACAAAGCATTTTACCACACATGATCTCATTTCTTCCTCACACCAACCCAGATACATTGGTAGGTCTAATATTATATTCTGCAAGTTCAAAAGTAGAAGCAGCATGAGAGAATTTAAGTGATTCTCACATGGACACACAGTTTATGATAGCAGATTCAGGACGTAGACAAAAGTTTTCAGATATTAATTACAGACTTTCTGTTACATGTGCTCTTGTGAGAAGGTTGAAAACATATATTTCATCAAGATTTAATGTATATCATAATTTTGTTAAATGTCAAATATGTGAAAATTCTTCTAGATGAATTCATACTGGCTATGAACTTATTTTGCTTTTAGATCAATCAATATCCTGAAATATCTTTTCCGCAGGGCATGATGGGGTCAAATGAGTACACAATGGGCTTCCTACTTGGATGGTAATTACGTTAGTGGGATGATAAACCATATAGGGAGTAGGATAACTTGCAGCCTTTTAACAAACAAATATTGGACATTGTTCTAAAAGCAAAAAATGAACATGGTAAAAGATAAAGACCTAGGTGTTTCTCTGTACGTGTGTGCATGTGTATATATTTTTTCTCACTTACATGGTGCCTGATATGCCAAGTTCCAACTGAATCCCCAAAATGCAATAAAACAGTGAACATTACTATTCATTACTACTCCATTCAAGAAGTTTAGAATCTAGTAATGGACAGCAATATTAATCAAATAAGCATTTTCCATTCAAGTATTCATTCATTCAGGTAATATTTAAAGAACGCTTATGAATGCGAAGTTATTCTCAGTGCTGCAGATAAGGCTGTGTAAATATAGGTGCCATTGCACAGATATGAAGTGATAGAACTGGGACACCATACATCCTGCAACTGGAACACACAACTCCATCTGCCTGAAAGCAGAGGTCTTGTAAACAATTAACCATGTCCCGACCCTTCTTCATCTATCTAGAAAATGTCAACTGAAGCTAGAAATTTATTTGAAGTTTCTTATTTAGTTCAAAAATATATGCAATTTTGCATTATTTAATAATATATAAATATGTACTTATAGCATATAGCAACAATTTATTACTAATATATTATAATATGATGAAGACATTAGTTTTCACTTGGCCCCAATGTTTTAAGTAAAATTGATTATTGGAGTGGATGTTCTACTGAGACTTGTTTGGGGAATGGTAAGCAATTATTTCAGCTGCAGCATTATTTTAAAATATTTTTAAAATAAAACTAAAACAGGAGATATAGATAAGAAACTGTTCTGAAGACCCATGAATGCAACAGCAAAGTAATATTGTATTTAGAGAGGACTTATTACGTTCTTGTTCACATTATTAGAGCTATTAATATCTACCTTGCAGAAGAGTAATGAGATCATCTAGGTAAATGTACCTTTCAGGGTATAGAACATACAGTAGGAAATCAACAAATATTAAGATATATATTCTTGACTGCTTTTACAGTAGTTCAGTTTAGAAGTAATGAGGGCCATACAACATACTTCTTTGATTTTTTTAATATGAAATTTTACTTTTAAGTCAAAGTATGCAATAATTAAAACCTACAGAAAATTTTTTTTCATCACAATCTGTTGCTTTTTCAAATAATATTTTGAAAACATATTCCTTCAGTCAGTATAAAGTTCCTAAAATACAAAAGAAGTTAAATCTGTAAGAAAGCTTAGTAGACCAGATGCTGTGGTCAGAACTCTGTACATTGGTGGTTATGCTTTGGTACATCACACACCATTCACCTCATTCCTGCCATCTTGCCCATGGTAACCTCCATCGCATCCACCACCACCTAAGCTATCAGGAATACTGTATCTTCCACTGTAAATTGTTCATCATTCCCATTCTCCCAACAGATACATAATCTTCCTTTTTATACATTCCGTCTCTGCCATAACATCCCATTCCAGAACCTCCCATTCCAAAGCCACATCAGGACTAGAATTCAAGAAGAATTCAATGTATTGATGTTGTATGTTATTCATATCTTTAGACATGGAAAGCTACTGCAACTTCATGTGTCATAAACTGTACATCTGCTTCTCTGGTTGCTCTGCTATCAGCTCCAATATCAGTATAAACTAGTATTGGATTTAGTACTGGGAAGAAATTAGCAATGTCATTTTCAGTTGAACGAAAATGTAATCTCATATATACAATATGACCACCATGAAAATCTGAACTTACATCAGCAGCTCCACCATAACCTGGAAATCCCATACCTCTTCCATCTCTCATTCTATCATCAAAGCCATCATGTCCATAACCAGAATTATTATAGCCACCATAGTCATCACAACCTCCATAACCAGGGTATTAGGGAAGAAAAAGCCAGGACAGATGCCAGAGATAAAACAAATATATTATTTTCGTCATCCATCGCCCACCCCCGGCGCAGTATTATAGCTTTGATGAATATTTGATCTGGAACAAATCACCCCTTTCATCTCACTGGTAATTTTACATAGCCAGAAAAAGCTGCCGAAATTTTAAAATAGGAAGTATGAAAATATGACAGATAGTAAGCAAGATAGTGTTAATGAGATATATAACCCTACAAAATTTTGATACAAATATAAAATGGTCTTTGACAGTTATTTTAAAAAATAAAATTGCAATTCTTTACTAAGAGAGAATATAGTTGGACTTTTGAAGTCAGTGAAGCAATCAGGTTGCACAGGATTTGAACTCCTCTGCGTCACATAACTCGATGTTGTAGAAAACTGGATTGAGTCTTGTCTTTTATTTTTTATAATATTTTATATTTTATACCACTGGGATCATCTAACTTACTCCTATCTAGGCTCAAGCATCATTATTTCTTCAATATTTCTCCATCCTTCATATATAAGTATATATAGTATATATATACACACATATATGCATTTTATTGGTTTCCCTTCTAACATTTTTAGAACATTGGTATTTTTCTCTCTTCATTTGATTTTCTCTTACTGCGTGGCTCCAGATTTTATCTTTAATCTCAAATTATCTTATTAGAGGAGAGAACAAAGAATTCGAATATCTTTCCTTTTTGCCAATTTCGATTTCCAAATGAACAATAGTTTACAAGAACTCAAGTACTGGAACTTAAGCAGAATCCATTAACTTCTCAAAGAAAGTTTCCTTCATATGAGAAAGCTCTTCCTCTTATCTCTAAAAATTGTTGTCCTCAATATTTTGGAGACCAACATAGAGCTGAAGGGTACAGAGCATTTTCTAAAGTTGGATTTCTGTGTGTGTGTGTGTGTGTGTGTGTGTGTGTGTGTGTGTGTGGTGTGTGGTGTGTTGTGTGTGCATACACGCATGTACTCATTTGTGCCTCTCTGGGGTGGTAAAATATTTTCTTTCTCCTTTACAAATAAAAATGTCTTATTCTAAAGAAGATAAACTATCAAATGCAATGTGATGTTTTTGTTAAAATAATAAGCAACAGAAGCAGACAGAAATAAATATTTCTCATGGAGGAAAATATATACAACTATAAAACATAAATATACTGGAGAATTATAATATGAATTTGTAAATTGTATGCAAATAGCTTGAAACCAGATCTATGAAGACATAAATAAAGCAACAAGACTGAAAGGTTTATATGTTGGCTTGTTTATAGAGTAGCACAAACATTTTTCTTTTTTAATTGGCAATTAATTTTCAGCAGCCATCTAGGTACTTTCATGTCAAATTACTTTTCTTACACTAAACAAGATTAGGCATCCAAGCAGCAAAGCACTTACATGAAAAGTGAGAAACTGACTGTCAAGTAGATATTTTCCACCTATAACCAATTAAAATGTTTCTTTTTTGATGAATGAGTGTGGTAATTTCACATTTTGTATTTTTACCTAAGTACGTACCTGTGTAACATCTCAGTTCACAAGGGTTAAAAAAGATGTGTGTTGATATTTCTGCTATTTCTTTCACACAATTTACCTTTAGAATGAAACCAAGGAGAATTTAAAAACAACACAGAGCTTTCTTATGCTACTGCACACAAAAATACATCAACAGTACATGTATATGTATGTTTAAGTGTATATATATATATGTATAAGTGTGAGTAAGTATATATACATATACTTGTTTTTAAGCAATGATTAAACTTCAAAAATATTTCCATCAAATGATTTTTAGCCTCTAAGTTTCTTGTAGATTATCTTTTTACATTGAAATGTAAAGATGCCTGTATTTAAAAATTAGAACCCTGACACATAAGGTAAAAAAGTAATGTGTTATTGATAATCTTCGAGTAAATGACATAAAAAGGAAAATATTGATTTTTTGGAAGATGTCTCATTTTTCTTACTTCACGGAAGACTGATGCAGGTTCATGAGCCTGTCAATATTATTTGAATTAATGCATATTCCTTACTATTGATTGCTTTAACAATGATTGTCATAGCTGATTTATGGGCACTTATGCCTGTTAAATATTTTAAGAAGTAAATATCAGATTTGTATATATAAGTAGATTGACTTGAATAAACAACAGGGTTGGATGTTAACATTACGCCTTTTGATTTAATCCATATTATAATACATTATGCAAGATGTATTTTTAAGATAGCAGCAAAAATTCACTAAAAGATATTAGATCACATTGTTTACCAGAATTAAGTGCAGAATTCTCTCTAAGAATAAAAAAAAAAATTTTAATTTAAGGTAACAATTCTCATGACACTTGGAAATTTATCTAACATCTATGAGAAAAATCAAACAAAAATATAAAATTTGCATATCTTTTTAATAAACTTAAAATGGATTTGTTCCTATTGCTTAGAATAGATCAGAATATAGGATTACAATTCTTAGTTTCAGTTTGCTATGGTGACTGATACCCAATATTTTGCAAATAATTGAGAGAAGGTGTGATGAAGTGGGAAGCAAAGAAGGGGTATATATATCTATGTCATTCTATATTTAGCATGAGTATCTCTGACTTGAGATATGATATATAATAACTATAGTTATTTACCAAGGAAACTACTTTAAAAAAAAGTTTATTGAAGTATCATATATGTACCATAAATTCACTTGGTTTAAGAGTACGAGTCATTGATTTTTATTAAATTTTTTTTTTTTTTTTTTACTGACAGAGTTGTGCAAACATTACCATGTTCTAATTTTAGAAGATTTCCATTACCCCAAAAAGATACCTGGTGCCCACTGCAATCACTCCCTGTTTCCAACTCCAGTCCCAGAGTTGGAATTACTGATATACTTACTGTCTCTAAAGATCTACTTTTTCTGGACACTTCACATAAATAAAACCATACAAAACGGGGTCTTTTGCATCTGACTGCTTTCATTTAGCACTTTATTTTAGCGGTTCATCCATGCTGCAACATGTATCAATATTTTATTCATTCTTTATTGCCAAATACTATTCCATTGTAGGGATAACCACAACTTTTTATACGTTCAGCAGCTGAGGGATGTATGCATTGTTTCCACTTTTAGGCTATTACAAATATTGTTACTATGATCATTCATGTAAAAATCTTTATATGGACATAGATTTTCATTTCTCTTATGTAGTCTAGATGTGGAATTACTGGATCATATGGTAAATTTATGCTTAACTTTTATGAAACTGCCAAACTGTTTTCCAAGTGGCTGCACCATTTTACATTCTTACTGACAATGTATGAAAGTTCTAATTTTGTTACATCCTTGACAGTATGTTTTATCTGTCTTTTTGATTGTAGCTATCCTAGTAGATGTGAACTGTTAAATCACTGTGGTTTTGATTTGCATTTCCCTAATAGCTAACATTGTTGTGCATCTTTTCATGAGCTTATTAACCATTGCACATCCTTGTTGAGAAATGACTATTCAAATCATCTGCCTGGGTTTAAATTGCACTATCTGTATTTTTGTGTGCTTGGTATTATATCTAAGAAATCATTGTCTAAATAAGAAATCATTATCTAATCCAAGGTCATAAGAACTTACATATTCCTCTAAAGGTTTTATACTGTTATCTTTTACATTTAGATCTACAATCCATTTTGAGTGAATTTTTCTCTTTTATGCTGTGAGGTAGGAGTCCAAATTCATTCTTTTGCATGTAGATATTGTCTCAGCACCATTTGTTGAAAACACTATTGTTTCCTCATTGAATTGTCTTTTTTTCCACGTGTACATGTCACATTTTCCTCTTTCTGGGCATGCCTCATAACTTCTCTTGAAAATTGGACATTTTAGATAATATATTGTAATGATTCAGGATCTTAACTCTCCCTGTCCCTGAGGGTTGCTGTTGTTTGTTTAATTACTATTTATTTGCTTAGTAAGTTGGCGGAACTAACTCTATGAAGTCTATTTCCATTGCAATGTGCTGTCTCTGACAACACAGCTCAGGTGGTTTTTATCTTTTTACCTGATTACCCAGAAATTGTCCCGGGTCGGCATAAGTCACTTATTGGTCAAAAGATGTGCTTAAGTCCCCTTGGCCTGTTAGACATTTGCCTTTTGCAATTCAATGCATGTACGGTTAGAGGCTGCTTCCACAGTTCAGAGAGTTTAGATGTTTGCACCCCGACCTGACCTCATTCATTCCAGAAGTAGTAGCATGGATTTTCCCTGTATGATCACTTTTTAGACCACTTGGGTATTCACACAGTTTTCCAGTCTGCCTAGGATGGATGTGATTTTATTTTTAAACCTGGCTTATTAATAATTACTTTTTGTCATAGTAGTTTACTGTCCAGCCAATGTTTGGTTAGAGGTCGTGCTTAAGCCCCTAGTTTCCATGAGGCTTCTGCCCTTAGCTATGTGTGTGACTTGGGGAATGTTTTAATTTCTGTCTTCTCTTCTGCTCTGATTGCTCCTTGGTTGGTTCAACCTGAAGTGTGTGCAGAGTGTTGCTGTACCCTGGGGTTAGACGTGATCCCTGGTTCTCTCTGTTAAACTTGTGACTGCTCCACCATCTCAAATTTTTGCTACTGGTAAAGCTATGTGCACCCTTCTAGCTGCTCTCAACCAAGATCACTGCTGTTTGTGACATCTCCCCTTTCTCTCACAGGCACAGGATTCTTCACATTCTTCCAAATAAAATCAATTCCTCAGGCAGGACTGGGAAGTTTTTTTGTCCTATAGTGTGTCTTATACCCTACAGGGTATAACCTTTGCATAACTGCACAAGATCTGGGACCAGGGACAATGACCCATTTCTCCTGGTGTTACACCCTTGCTCTAAGACCAAGTCTTCTTGGCTTTTCCCTTCCCTGGAACCTCCACCCTAGAAGCAAGGTGGGGTGGGGATGAATGGGGCTCAGTATTCTGGTTTTCTGGTGCCTTTGCTTTTGCTGAGAGAGTGGGAACTTGGTGATAGAAGGGAGCCTTGGCCCTCTTGGCCATGTGGGCCCAAGATACAGCTTCAGCAATGTAAAGTTGGGGGAAATGAGAAATACCAGGAGTCTAGCCATCTTGTGACAATATAATTTCTTAGACTGGGAACCAGAAGGAGAGGGAGCCCCGTACGATGAAGTTTTCTGAGCGTGGGGAGGCAATGGGTTGTGGCTCAGATGCTACAGACTCTCACTGTTATTACTTAAAATTTAGTAGATTTTATTGAATGAATATTTTTCCACTTGCTGTATGCCCTTAGGATAATTTACAGAGACTTAAATTAGTTTTTTTCTTTTTTTTAAGGATTTTCTTTTTTATTTATTTATTTATTTATTTATTTTTGGCTGTGTTGGGTCTTCGGTTCGTGCGAGGGCTTTCTCCAGTTGCGGCAAGCGGGGGCCACTCTTCATCGCGGTGCGGGGACCGCTCTTCATCGCGGTGCGCGGGCCTTTCTCTATCGCGGCCCCTCCCGTTGCGGGGCACAGGCTCCAGACGCGCAGGCTCAGCAATTGTGGCTCACAGGCCCAGCTGCTCCGCGGCATGTGGGATCTTCCCAGACCAGGGCTCAAACCCGTGTCCCCTGCATTAGCAGGCAGATTCTCAACCACTGCGCCACCAGGGAAGCCCTAGTTTTTTTTTTAAATAAAATTTTCTGTATATGAATGGTTGTTTTGTTGGGTAGAGAGTCTATTGTGCTTCTTATTCTGCAATTCCAGAAGAAGTCAGTCTCTCAAGCAACTTACTTCTAAAGATAACTACTTTGTTTCTATTTTCAAAAGCCAAAATATTAATTTAGGGGCATAAACACTTTAGGGACTCATATTACAAGCTTCTGTAAATATTACTAAATACATTCAAATGTTTCTGTTAAAATTACTATCTTGATGATTAAAATTGCAAAATGACAGCCCTTTATCAACCATTATAAGACATGATGCCATTATAGCAGGTTTTTTTTTCTAAAGAGTCTTCATTTAATTGTTCTTGATAAAATATCATTTGCTATCACCAACACCAAAATCACTGTTAGCATAAATTTTAATTGATAATTTATAGTCTAATTGCTAATCCCATTCTGCACTAATTTATAATTCTACCTATGTCATAAATATGAATGGATAGTTTCCAATCGTATACTATCATGCATTTGTTCAAGGACTTCCTTTAATTACTTCCATTATTCCTGATCCTGTGGTGTAGGTGGGAGAAATTTGGGTAACCCTTTGGATGCTACCACTGCTTTATGTGTCAAAATTGGATTAGATACTATGCATAATGCAAATAACCATGTAATTATTTTGAATTTACAATATATTTACTATGTAATTGCATAGTAAGTACCATATAATTACAAGATGATTACATGATTACTTCTGCCTTTTACCCAGCTTTAAAAGCAAAAGTTTTTGTTGCAATTACTATTGGCATTTATTGGTAAGTGTTACATAGTAGGGAACAAAATATTTATCATATAATCAACCAAGCAAGCAACTGTTATTGACTCTTTTTAGTTGCAAAATTATATCTAAAAGTTATTGCAGTGAACCTAAAAATGTTCTAAAAAATGAAGTTTATCAATTAAAAAATGTTATTGCACTTGAGGAGTTAAGCATGAATACAGCGCACAATCTGATATCTCTAAAACAGCTGATCATTGTGTACACCATTCTGTTTAACTATTGTGATTGTGCATTTTTAATTGAAGCTTTGACTTTCAGGTCGATTTTTTAAATATTCCAAGAAAATCTTAATTGGCCAATATGAAGAGAAACTCAAGAAATAAAAGTGAATATAATACCTAAAAACACCCATACATATGGTAATAAAACATATTATGACTTTTAAAAATTAATGACTCATACATTTTATAACATTATAAAACATATGTATTTTATATTAAAGCAGTATTAGTGTTACAGGAAAATTGGGGAACTAGTACAGAGTTTCTACACACCCTACATACCCAGTTCCACTATTATTAACATTTTGTGTTATTTTGGTGCATTTGTTACAATAAATGAACTAATAGTGATACACTATTATGAACTAAAGTTCATAATTTATTCTGATTTCCTTAGCTTGTACCAAATGTTCTTTTTCTGTTCTAGGATCTCATTCATGACACCACATTACATTCAGTAGTCATGACTTTTAGGCTCCTCTTGGCTAAACAAGTTTCTCAGATTTTCCTTGTTTTTGATGACCTTGACAGTTTGGAGGAGTGTTGGTTAGGTATTTGTAGAATATCCCACAATTGGAATTTGTTTAATGTTTTTCTAATGATTAGACAATAACTATGTGTGTTTGGAAGGAAGACCACAGGGACAAAGTGCTAGTACCATCACATCATATCAAGAGTACATAATACAAGTGTGATTTATCATTCTTTATGTTAACCTTGATCGCCTGGCTGAGGCTGTGTTTGTCAGAGTTCTCAGCTATGAAGAGACAGCCTTTTATCAACCAAACCTTTCGCCTTTCCATGAATTTCTGCTGTTGGAAGAAATTCACTATGCACAGCCCACGATTAAGCATAGGGAAGTTATGCTCTACTTCCTTGAAGGCAGAATATCTACATATATTATCTGAAATTCTTCTGCATGGTAGATCTATCCATTCTCCTCCACTTAGTTATTTATTCAATCATTTATTTATATCAGTATGGACTCATGCATATTTATTTTATACTTTGGGTTATACTCTAACAATGCATTATTTTATTGCTCAAATTCTTCCAGCTTTGGCCCTTGGAAGCTCTCACAGTTAGCTCCTGAGTTCCTTTGACATACTGGATATTGTGAAAGTTTCAAGCAATTATGTATAAAGTTGCTATATGCATTTGTATGCAGATTTTTATGTGGACATTAGTTATCAAATCTGTTGGATAAATATCTAGAACAGTGATTGTTGGAGTGTATGGTAAGACTATAATTAGTTTTTTAAGAAACTGACAAGCTGTCTTCCAAAGTGGCTGTATATTTTATATTGGCACCAGCAATGAATGTGGGTTCCTCTTGCACCACATTTTTGTCAGCCATTGGAATTGTAGTTTCTTAGATTTTGTCATTGTAATCAATATACAGGGGTATTTCATTGTTGTTTTAATTTGCAATTATTAATAACAAATTATATTGCACATCTTTTCATATTCTTACTTCCCATCTATATGTCTTCTTTGGTAACGTATGTGTTAGATCAGTTGTGCATTTTTAAATTAAGTTGTTTATCTTCTTGTGTTTTAAGAGTTGCTTATATAATTTGTATACATTCTTTTATCAAACGTATGATTTTGAAATATTTTCTCACAGTCTGTGGTTGTATTTTGTTTTTCTTAACAGACTTTTGCTGAAAAGAAGTTTTTAATTTAAATAGATATAAGTGATCAACTTTTTCTTTCACAGATGGTGACTTTGGTGTTGCATCTGTATTATTTTGCCAGGCCTGTTCTAACAATGTACCACAACCTGAGTGGCTTTAACAACAAAATGTATTGTCTCACAGTTCTAGAGTCTAGATATCCAAGATCAAGGGGTCAGTAGGGACACACTTCCTCAGAAAGTGCTGGGGAAGGATGTGCTCCAGGCCTCTCTCCTAGTTTCTGGTAGTTCTTCAGCTTGTGGTGGCTTAACTCCCATCTTCACTTGGCATTCTCCCGGTGTCCAAATTTTCCCTTTATATAAGGACTCCAATCCTATTGAATTAGGGGCTCACCTTATTTCAGAATGACATCATCTTTACTTAAACAACTGTATTTTCCACACCCTTATTTTTAAATAAGACCATATTCTGAGGTGCTGGGGATTAGGACTTTATGAATTTGGGGGGACTCAATATAACCCATAACAGTCTCTGAAACTCATCGCCAGTCTCATGGTCACCTAGAAGTTCTCCTATGTTTTCCTCCAGAAGTTTGGTAGTATTTCATTTAACATTTAGGTCCATGATCCATTTTTAATGACTTTTTTGAAAATTGTAACATTTATTAATTTTTGCATGTGGACTTCCAATTATTACATCACCACTTGTTGAAAAGATTAGGCATTCTTCATTGAATTACCTTGTCTCCTTTGTCAAAGTTTAGTTGACTATATTTGTGTGGATGTTGTGAGTGTTTTTCTGGACCCTCTATTCTGTTCCATTGATCTTTGTGTCTGTTCTTTCGCTGAGTCCATGCTCTCTTAATTGTGATACCTTTAAAGTAAGTCTTGAAATCAGCTTGTGTAAGTCTTCCAACATTTCTGTTTTTCAGTATTATATTGGCTAGTCTAAGTCTTTTGTTTTTCAAGATGAATTGTAGAATCAGGTAAATTTTCCCAAGTACATGATAGGATTTGTTGAAAATTTCAGCAATAAGAACTAAAAGGGCAAATTCTTGACCTTGCTCTCTATCTGTGGCTAATATATAATTCCTTGTCTGAGTGACTCAGCTATAAGACATGGAAATTTCTGCCTTCTAAGGGAATAAGGCAGGAGTGGCTTCCCTCTCCCACAGTTGATGTCTTAGATAAGAAAAAATAGAAAAGACCATGGTGCAAGCCTTTTTAGTGAAGAGCCCTGCTTCTGCTGACAGAGGCTGCATTGTTCACTGAAGTATTGTCTTTTTCTGTAGCTGTTGAGTGCTACTTGCTTACACCTGGAGAAGCTTGAAAACCTAGGCAGTGCATTTCAATATTAAGGTACATACAAATCACCAAAAGATATTGTTGAAAAGTGTATTCTAATTCAATATGTCTGGAGTGGACCATGCTTTTGCATCTCTAACAAGCTCTCAAGTAATGCTGCTGCTATTCTATGAACCACACTTTGAGTACCAGAGAGCTAGAGAAATTTTTCTCAAACTTGAGCATATACAAAATGACTTGTTAATATAAAGATTCTTGGGCTTCATCCCCAGACTGATTCATTAGGTCTGAGAAGGGTCCTTTGAATTTGAATTTCTGACAAATTCCCAGGTTATGTTGAGGCTGATGATCTGGGAACCACAATTTGAAAAACACTGACCCAGAATTCTAATGTACAACCACTCCAAAATGGAAAAGTACCAGAGTTCTAACCTACTTGGCAGGTTGGAGAAAAGAACAAAACAAAATCTTCTCCCTACACCTCACCACTTATTGACTCATCTGTTGTCCAGGTGGTCCAAAGTGTGATTTATGAAATGTAAACAAATCAAGAGGAAAAACAAAATAAAATAGATTCCATCTTGGGGGAAAATGGCTATATTCTTCTCCAATGGCCAACTGGCTCCTCATACTTTTCAGTTGCTATATCTTAATGCCTGAATACTTCTCTCTGTCCTTCACATCTTATACACAATTATTCACAAATCCACTTAGCACTGCATTCCAAATATATACAGAGTTTAACCAATCCCTACCATCTCCACTGCTAATACCTTGAACTAGACAACACATTCTTTAATCTAGTGTTACCATACCTGCTAATATGCCTCTTTGCTTTCCCCTATGTCTCCCCACAGTCTGTTCTCAATATCACCTCAGAGTGATCCATTTAAAACATCAGGCAGAGCACATCACTGTTCTGTTCAAAAAATTTCAGTGGCTTCTTACCACACTCAGTAAACTCACTTCTTATTAAGTCCCACAAGACTCCCTACCACCTGGCCCGCTGTTACTTATCTAACCACCACCCTTCTACCGTTCCCTCTTGCTCATTCTGGTCCTCAAAGCAGGTAGCCATGCTCCTGGCCTTAGGTCTTTGGTGTTTCCTTTACTTGCTTCTCCAAAAAATCCACAAGGGTTGCTCCCTCACCTAATTCAGGTCTTTGATCCAATATCACCTTTACAATTAGGCCTTTATTGACTGCCCTATAGTAGTAACTACCTCTCTCTCCATACTTCTTTCCCTCCCCTAATTTATATTTCTTCATAGCACTTAATATTATCTGACATGAAATATATTTTTATTATTTCTTATCTACAGTATCATAATGTAATATAAGCTGTAAGAAAGAACTTTTTTGGTGGGATGGAACTTTTTTGTTCATTGCTGCTATATGCCTAAAACCTGTGGGAGTACTTGACAGTTCAAAACAAAAATCCAAAAGATTGGGCATTATCAGTGAGAATAAAAAATATGTATGAAAGAAAAATCCAGAGTCTTACAATTGAATAATAAAAGTTCAACGGAAATGAAAAGACTATAGAAAAAATGATCAGTAGATATATAAATACTGTACTATAAATGAATGTATAAACTAACAATAAAGAGAAAATTCTAGAAGCTTGTTGTCAGACAAAATAGGTTACCTACCAAGAATGAGAACCAGACAGCCATTGCTTTTCAACTGAAATTTAAAGTATATGGACCAATGTTTATGGACTTATAATAGAAATGGTTGTATTTCTAGAAGACTGTGCATGTTTTTGTGAGGGAAACAAAAAGGATCTGAGGGAGTCCCCCACTTGTGGTGGAGACTGCTGACTTCTTCCATGGCACTGCGTTTATATCTGGGCCCAGGACTGCTCTGTCACAGCACACTCCCCTACCACTCGGGTTAGCTGAAGCCTGTGACTAGGTTCTTGACAGTGAGATAGGAACAGATGTGAAATGTACTAGGCCCGCGGCTTAAGATGCTTGGATGTGCTTTGTTCACCACACTCTCTTCCTTTCTCAGGTTCTACCACCTCGAAAACTCAATGCCCAGGTGTATTTAAAAAGAAACTGGGTCACTGATCAACTTTGAGGAGCAGAGATGCCCTACAAACCCAGAAAGTTCACATCAATTCAGTAAAGAAAAAACCTGTCCCCAAAGGAGGGGTTCTTGCTTCTTAGCTTAAATGGGCAGATCTAGTTCCAGGAACGATCAAGGAAGAGAAACACATATGGATGCATATCTAGGTATATTTCTGAAATCTAAGGAGAGAGTAATAAAACAATAAAACTTATAGTTTTTTAGCCACTGTATTTTGAGAATCTTTCCCATTATAAAGTATACCCTTCCTCCAAAATAATGTATTACCCATTTACCTTTCCTATAAAGTTTACCTAATCAAGTATTTCAAGGGAAGAAAGAGTAACTTTCACTTCTTAATATACCTCTCTAATGTTGTAACGATGAGTTATTTTTTAGTTTTTTTTTCCAATCATAATATTGATTGTAGAAGAAACTGAAAAAGCCATAATTCAGTATGGGATGTCGAGTCAAATAATTTAGCTGAATTGGTTATTAAAAAAAGAGAAAATAGCCAAAAAAATCAATAATTTTCAGAATGCTTTTTTTTTTTTTTTTTTGCCCTAGAATACTTTGCATAGACTGTTCCCTCAATCTGTCAGCTTGAAATGACTTTTTCTTCTTTTTCTTTTTGTTCTACATATATTTTTCTTATCCTACAAGACTCAATTCAAATATCACCTTCCATAAAATTCTGTCCAGACTTCATTATAACTTATATAGCACACGACTTTGTGATAATCTGTCTAAATGTTACCTTCTCCCTCTAGGCTGTGAAAATGTTGAATACAAGAAATGTGCCCTGTGCTGTTATTTAATGAAGAAATACTATTTATAATTATATCGACTAAGAGATGGACTTGACCATGTGCAGCTAGCCAAAATTAATAAGATAAAGGGTAGATGGAAAATGTAAATTCTTATGTTTGGGCTCAAAATAACAATATTACAAGGGCAGGAAGAGAGAGGCCTGACTTAACCACAGTTCATATAAAATAGCTTATGAGATTTTGTTAACTACACAGCATGTGAGTCAACAAAGTAACATGGCTGCCAAAACAAGCAATAAACACAATGAAAATGTTTCAGTTTGCCAGGCTCAATAAACATTATTTGCTGTTCTGATGGTCTCTAATTAGGATAATTAAGAACTGAAGTGTCAACATTTGCCCATCTACTAATTTCCTGATTGTTCATGGACTTTAGCAACTCCGCATTTTGTTGCTCTGCATTCTACCACTCTGGTCTTTTTACATTGCCTAATAAAGATCTATGACTCACTCTTAGCTGCTTTGATGTATGTATTAGACAGTTTCCATCAATGCCCACGTAGACAATGTGATAAGATATGCAGTCATAAGAACTAGCAAGAGGTATTAGGAATTTTGCCTTAATAGCAGTTGTATTTTCAGCCAAACAGTGGCTTTAATACTTTCTGATAAGCACTAAATTTGATATAATAAGTAGAAAGTATTTATAGACAGGTTACAATGTTGTTTAAACAGGGTTTAATGGAAAAGTAGATAATGAAAAGTCTTAGAAAATTTCCTCAAAATTACAGATTGAAAAACAAATTAGAGAGATTGCCTACCTGTGACATTTAAGCATAGGAAATCTACACACTTATGTATGTATCTCAAGAGTGACAGTATCTCTAATGTCTAATCATTGGTTAGAATGCATAATGCCATTCAACTTACAAACCATTTTTCTATTTTAAAACAGTTCATTATACTATTAACATAATCTTTTATCATGAAGATAAAGAATAAGTCTTCCAACTTTATTTTTCCTCAAATTGCAGGTAAATGTCTTATCTCAAATCAAAGTGGAAAGTGGCTCATCTCCTGACTGAGGTTCAATGTGTGCCTGTTTCCTTCACCTGAGCCCATATGAAACTTGATGTTCCTCATATCATTAAAAACACAAATCCTTTATTTCCGCAGATCTGTTGCCTCCATCCCAGATGTAATGTGTTAGATCAAGTTCCTGAGAAGCAAAGCCTGAGGCAAGGGTCTGAGTGCACATAATTCATTGAGGGAGAACTTTTCAAGAAAACTTTAAGGGAAGGAGTGGACTAAGATAAGGAAGGGGAAGGTGCCACGTAAAAATGTGGGTTCGGGTCAAGCCTAGTCTTTGCCTGACCTACTTGGTGGAAGGAGGGAGGCTATGAGAACAAACTGCTCTGCTACACTGCCTACATTTGAAGCAAGAGGTTCAGCCTTTAAGCTCCCATATTAGGAAGTCACTCAGTGTGAGCGTCCCTCAGGTTTGGGCAAGTGTGTATAACTTCTGGTGTAAGGTAGCTACAATCAGACAAAAACAATTTTCCATAGAAGGATTGGTGTCTACTATTTTTTTTTTAATGGAAATGCTTATTTCACCTTGAGGATTATGTGTGGATTTTTTTTTTTTAAGTATTTGTTTTAATTTATTTATTTATGGCTGTGTTGGGTCTTCGTTTCTGTGCGAGGGCTTTCTCTAGTTGCGGCAAGTGGG
Source organism: Balaenoptera acutorostrata (assembly GCF_949987535.1). NCBI lineage: Eukaryota > Metazoa > Chordata > Mammalia > Artiodactyla > Balaenopteridae > Balaenoptera > Balaenoptera acutorostrata. The sequence goes on from NC_080081.1 coordinate 35,187,650, forward strand.
GGCCACTCTTCATCGCGGTGCATGGGCCTCTCACTATTGCAGCCTCTCTTGTTGTGGAGCACAGGCTCCGGACGCGCAGGCTCAGTAGTTGTGGCTCACGGACCTAGTTGCTCCACGGCACATAGGATCTTCCCAAACCAGGGCTCGAACCCGTGTTCCCTGCATTGGCAGGCAGATTCTCAACCACTGCACCACCAGGGAAGCCCATGTCTACTATTTTGTAGCAGTTAATACAGCAGCTACAAATGAACGATGAACACAGAACTAAGAAAGGGAATCTGGATGGGGCATCATCCAGGCATAGCTTACCTAGAATTCTCTGGTCAAAATTCCTGAGACAACTTACAATAGTAGAGTTACTGGGAAAACTACAGTCCACTGACATGGATGCTGCAGTTAGTACCAGGGCTGTAACTAGCACTATCGCTTCCCTTTTTTACTCCTCCTTCCAGATTCCCCTCACTCTTGGATATAACTTTTGCTGGACTAGAGACTGGCAAAATAAGATGACTCAGACCCCAATCTTGCAGATTTTTGGTACCTGGGCCTCAGGTTACCATGCACTTATCAGATGTAGATGCTGTAATTGCTCACTTACAGTTAAAATTGGCCACGTGAATATCACCAGTTGCCTCAATGGTGATATCAAATACATTTCTTCCTCCCCTAATTATAAAACAGCAATCCTACCTAATAATCATGGTCAATTATCTCTGCCAGACTGTATGCTGACATAAGAAGCCCAAAGTTACCCTATATTAGTCCTAGATTTAGTCTTACTATATCCCTTGTTAGAAGGATCATTCCTCTGAGAATGAAAATGTCTGGACTCACAGATCCTAGAGTTTTAGGGAAAAGGCTCATGAATTATCAAGTGGATACCTAGAGGGATAGGTAAATGGGGTGTTATGGGCTGAATTGTGGTCCCCCAGAAGTCCTAAGCCCCAGTACTTCAGAATGTGGCTCTTTTGGGGATAAGGACTTTGATAAGGCAATTTTGAGGTTGGGGGGGGGCCCTAATCTAATCTGACTAGTATTTTTATAAAAAAGAGGAGATTTGGACACAAAAAGAGATAAAAAGGATGTGTGTGCCCTACGAAAAAACTATGTGAGGACATAGCAAGAAGGTGTCCACCCGCAAACCAAGGACAGAGTCCTTAGAAGAAACCAAACCGGCTTATAACTTGATCTTAGACTTCTACCATCCGGAACTGTGAAAAATAAATGTCTATTTTTTAAGTCACCCAGGCTGTAATATTTTTTACCACAGCCCTATCGTGGGCCCAATTTTGCTTTCACAACTTGTGTTCCAGACACACATATTCTATCTCTTGGGGCTACAATGACACATAATGCTTATATTTTAAGGACTATACCTCATTCTAAAGATTAGCACCCTTTCTCTGCAAGGTATTATTTCTTCATTTTTTAGGAGTTTAGTCTACTGTTCTTTCAGGCAAGTATCTTCAGGGTAAGGTGGTGGGTAGTGAGACCAGCAGATCCCATGGTTGTGAGTGTACTGCCATATTAACTTCACTGTAAAATAAGTCCCTTGGTGCAAGGTGACATGATGTGATATACCATGTCAATGAGAAATAACACTTGCAGAATGGTAGAATGAGGAGATCTGCAAAATATCTCCACACAAAAACAATAAACAGAACAAATTTCTCAAAAACAACCATGTTGGTTCTCTGAAATTAAAAAAAAAAAATACAACAAATTGTGAAACATGTATTTAAGTTAAGAAAAATTACCAAAACTTATGTAAGAACAGTGGCGATCTATGAAGTTTTGGCGTAAGATGGATCCCACCCCCCTCCCCCCAAATCCCCTAACTCTGCTCCTAAACTATCAGAAATGGTGTTCCGGGAGCTGAGAAAGCCATAAAAACTACCAATTTTATTGCTAGACAGCACCAACTTGATTAGTAGCAGGACCCACAAAATCTCCATGACCAAGATCATTGCTGAAAACTTTGTTGATCTTGATGGCAACCAACCTTGCAGCTACCTGAAGCTGGGATACTGGTGGGGTTAAGCAACAGATGAGCAGACATGCCAGGAATTTATCAAGGAGATCTGGAGGATGAGACAGCCATAATGGGCTTGATAAGCTACCACATATCCTAGGTGGTCTCAAAGGCTGTGCATATATATTCACAAGGATGCACAAAAACTTAGGAGAAACTGGAGAGGGCTCTAGTTATCTCCATGTTCCCAGATGAACGTGAGGCCATGTGCAGGTGCATAGAAGACATGACAAGACACAACAAAAGGTAAAAACTGGGACAAATTTGTAAACTGCCTGAAATAGGAATTACAGCTCAATCTTTACACACATGTGTCACAAAGAGTGGAAACTTTACTGAATCAAGGTGTTTAAAGCACTATCTCTGGCCAGACATTTCTTGACTATTAAGTTATACTAGCCCATATGTGACCACTAGGATCTCAAGCTTAATAAGAAAAATAAACAAATAAATAGATAAATTAAAAAGAGAGATCACTGGTTACATACTGCAGAACAGGCGAACTCTGCAGAATTAGATCAGGTAAGTGGATACAAATATAAGCTAATAAACAACAAGAACCTGCAGATTCAGTAGGGATGAGCACCAGAATCCAGAGTTGCTACAACATATTACTTAAAATGTTGAGTTTTCAACAACATATTGTAAAACATGTGAAGAAACAGGAATATGTGACACATACATAAGAAAAAAAAATCAATATAAACTACTATTTATACAAGTCCAGATGTTGGACTTCACAAAGATGTTAAAGAAGCTGTTATAATATGTTCAGGGAACTAAAGGAAATCAAGTTTAAAGAATTAAAGGGAAGTATGACAATGACTCATCAAAGAGTGAATACCAATGAAGAGATAGAAATTATAGAAAAGAAGCCAGTGGGAATTCTGGTGTTAAAAGTGCAAATATTGAAATGAAAAATGCACCAGAAATATCTAAACTGAAGACACAAAATGTGAAAATCAAGAATGAAGAAGAAACTCTAAAGAAATGAAAATAATTATAAAGAAATAGTATAAACAAGTTTAAAATTACTAGAAAGAATCAAATTACCAAAACTGACTCAAGAAGAAATAGAAAATCTGAATACATCTGTAACAAGTAAAGAAATTAAATTAGTAGTTAAAAATCTCACATGATGGGATCAGTCCATTTATAAAGGAGGCCACAGAGAGCTCCCTCCCTCCTTCCGCCATTTGAGGACACAACAAGAAGATAACTATCTATGAACCTGGAAGTGGACTCTCACAAGACACCAAATCTGCTGGTAACTTGGTCTTGAACTACCCAGCCTCCAGAAGTATAAGAAATAAATTTCTGTTGTTTATAATTCATCCAGTCTATGGTATTCTATTATAACAGCCTGAAGAGCTAAGGGTGTGGCCAGGCAATCATTTGTTAAGTAGATTAGTGTGGGTGTGAATCACGGTCCTAAACAGCCATCTCAACAGAAGCCAGGTTCCATTCTTCCAGATAAGGGAATAATGACCCAGAAGGTGATTTAGAGATCACTGGGGCTACTGCTTTCAGTTTAAAAAGGGAGGACGATTGATTGCCTTGTTTTCAACAGGCTAGGTGACTTCTGCCCTAAGCCATAGGGGTGAGGCTGCTCAGAGTCTTGGTGCCCAATCCCTTCCCAGAAAGCTGAAGGAGTAGGATACTTAACCCAGTGGGTCCAGACGGTGAGAGCATCTCCTCTAGTGTGTCCAGAAGGCAGGACCTCGACCTGGATGGAAAGGCCGAGCATCAAGCCAAAGAGGATTATTCTGGAGCCCTAAGATCTCATATGGCATTTGCCTTGTAGTTGGACTTACTTGGGACCTGTTACCCCTTATTTCTTTCCTATATCTCTCTTTTGGAATAAGAATGTCTATCCTATGCCTGTCCAACAATTGTATTTTCAAAGCACATAATGTTTTATTTCAAAGGTTCACATCTGGAGAGCAAATTGCTTCAGGATTAACCCTACCTTGAGTCTCATCCATATCTGATTTGGATGATATTTAGATGAGACTTTGGATTTTAGGCTTTAAAGTTGATGCTGGAATGAGTTAAGATTTTGGAGGCTATTGGGATGTATTTAATGTGTTTTGCATGTGAGAATAACATAAATTTGGGAGGTGGATGAAATCTTTGTGTCTCCCCAAAATTCATGTGTTGAAATCCGAATCTCAATGTAATAGTATTAAGAGGCAAGGCCTTCAGGAGGTGATTAGATCATGAGGATGGAACCCCCATGGATGGGATTATTGCCCCTATAAAAGAGACCCCAGAGAGCTCCCTCACTCCTGCCATGTAAGGCCACAGTGAGAAGACAACCATCTGTAAACCAGGAAGCAGGGCCTCACCAGACACTGAATCTGGTGGCACCTTGGTCTTGGACTTCCCAGCCTCCAGAACTGTGAGAGATATATTTCTGTTCTTTATAAGACACCCAGTTTGTGGTATTCTGTTATAGTACCCTGAAAGGACTAAGAAACATCATCTTTTACTGTTTGGGATTTAGAAGCATTCTTTTTTCCAAATCCTGAAAAACTGCAAGAATCTGATCTCCATCATTCCTTTACTATTTTGTTTCCAAATTAAACAATTCTCATACAAGCTTTTCTTTTCCTTTTAATAACTACAGACTAACCAAACCAATGTCATGTGTTCAGATTCTTATTTCAGTATCGCCCAACTTTAAGGTACCAATGTTTATTACTTAATGAAGGTAGTACTAGCTACTGTAACAGATGAATTCCTAAATTTCGGTGGCTTAATACAATAAAAGTTTCACATGTGCTCACAATAAGTCCATAGTATGCAGTGGAGAAAACTCCATTCATTTATAGGGAAACAGACTGGCAGAATCGGACAGCTTCATCATATTTGGCAAACAACTAAATTGTCTCTGCCAGTTTTCTTTCTGAAATGCAAATCTAATCATATCATTTTCCCTGTTGAAATCCTTACTATGAATCCCTTATTACATTGAGAATAAAACCCAAGCTCCTTCACATGCCATACAAAGATTTCATTCTTTTGAATTCTTCTACCTATCACACAAAATATATAGAGTATATAAATACCCAGGAGTACTGAGCTGCCTAAATGAACCTGCATTTTCAATCTTTTTTCCTTATCATATAATGTTTCCTCTTTTGGGGATTCTCTTCTCCTCCATTACTACTAGGCACCGTCATATTCATTGTACAGAATTCAACTCAAATGTCATCTCCTCTTGTTTGCTTCTCCAAAATCCACATAAACAGGTTCTAATCAATTCTTCTTTGTGCAATGTATTGAAATTGCTTTTGAGTTTACATTTAAAATGAATCATTCTATACGTTTTTATAATACATTTTTATTCTTATAAGTTTTCCTCAATACCTAGCACAGTGAGTAGAGTGAAAGAGGCCAAAAAGATAATTATTGAAATATATTACATGCTTAGCACTTTCTGAGACACATTATAGGAACAGTGGCTCATTCTGCACTAAAAGTTTTAATATTTTTTAGACCTATGAATTAAAATGACTATGATTCAGAGTACTTAGGTTTATAAATAGGAATAAAAGACCATTTGTATTTTATCTGACCCCACGGTAATTTTTTTAAGAATTCAATGCCCCTTTCTTGGTTTATTTTTCTGAATAAAGAGACTTCTTTGTTTTCTTGCTGCAATTTTCTTTCATTTTTCTGATAAATTGTAAAATTTAAACCTGTTCATGTTATAATAGATATTTGTCTATGTAGTATATTTTAACATGATTTTGAAGCACTTTTTCTTTTCTGCTTGCTTCAGACAAATAAATTCAAGTTCAGAATAGGGCTGGGTCACTGAGATTTGGTTGTATTTGAATTTAATTTGATTTTAGAAATACATTGATCTGGCTTCTCCTATGTGTAAAGAACTATGTTAGACTTTTAGAGGGATGAAATTGAACAGGCCTATCATCTCCTGCCTTCACGCAGCTATAGTAGAGACCGTGTTGGATTAGAGGCTTATAGAACATGAGTGGCCTTGGTCTTTGGTATTTCCAAAGATGACTTTCTGTGGCTCATGCTTTCAATTTTCTACCTCCAGAATGTTAATTACTTGGGTTTTCATTAATTACTTGGATGCGGTGTAGCAAAGATTTTCCTTTAAAACCATCGTTCTGAGATTGAGCTTCTTGGTTTTTATCCTCAAATTAGTACCAGTAAAACCAAGACAAACACTGAAAGGATTTGTGGTCAACACTGTGGTCCTTGTCTCTGAAGTGCCCAGTGTCTGATGGTAGGTGATAGAAGAAAGGTACATTTTGAATTCAAGGGGGCTGACTTTCCTTAGCCAACTATGTAGTGTCTGAGGGAATGAATCTCTGAACCTCTATTATATCAATGTATATCTTGAAAATTCAATGAACAGTGACTGAATTTCAATAAATGAGAAACTATATAAAAACGCTATGCATATATCCCAACAACGTTAGAGATTTTTGAAAGTTGACAGTCACTTCAATTCCTTCTTGGAATTAGCATGAATTAGATGCTAAATGGATGAATGAATGAATATTAAATAACAAAATTCTTGGTCACATATTTCTGGTCCTCCCTCTGAATGAGAAATTGCTCATCAATAAGTGTTCTTTGACTTGCAGTATTTTCTGTGTCAATATGCACGACTATAGTATACAAATAAATCACAGCAAAGTTTCTTTTTTTTTTCTCATTTCTTTCTGAGGACATGCTATAGACACAAATCCAGCTATTGAATAACATTTCTGTATTAGGAATACAATCACCTGTGAGTAACTATGGTTTATTCTTTTCAAATATATACAATGTTCCCAATAAAATCCTTTGAAATAACCCATTTGAACCAGAGGTCCTCAATGACTATATTTCCTTTAGATTTGTTTTTAAATATGACATTAAATGTGTAAAGGGAAACCAGGTGGTTGTTAAATCAATTAATCAAAAATCAATTATTTAATGAATAATCTTTCCTCAGAAAAACTAAGCTTATTTTTCTGTTACACATAAATCACAATGGAATTGATGTTGATAGTACTTAACATTTATGTTCTTCTTTGCATTTTTCAACATATTTCAACCTTTATTATGCTATTTAGTCATCTCAGCAGCCAGGCAAGAAATATTTTCTCCTTGTGGCTGAGGAAATATATATTTAAGGACTCTAAATGATTTTTTTAAATTATAGAGTAAATTGCAGTATAAGGAATCAAACTGACATCCTCTGATTCCAAGGCGTCAATATTTAAACAAAACAAAACAAACAAAGGACTTCAAAAGCTAACACCAGGAAAAGACTGGTACTCTCATTCCCTGAGGCTTCGAGGATGAAGACTAAGTCCTGCCAATTCTAACTGTCTCATTTATTCAAAGAGATAGAATAGAAAGCTCAGAAATCTTTGGGGACCACTCCAAAGGCACCGGATTTGGCACTGGGAGCATCCCTAAAGCACAGATTGGAGCAGGAGCAAGGAAAAGGATGCGTTTTCAGTGTACCACTTGTGTTTTAAGGACTTTTTTATTATGATTTTATTAAAGTGTTTTCAGTAGCTTCAAGGATCAGGACAAACCCAAGCACAGAGACCTTTGGGATAGGGCTTATGGCAAGTTGAAGTTTGGCCTATGGACACCAAAGCATCTTCCTGGGTTGTAAAAATAATAAAAACGAGTCAGATGAGGCATCTGAGGATAGTAAATCTAAAGTCTGTAACTCTGCCAAAAGATGCAATAGAAACGGCTACATCTCTCCCAACTCTGCTGTTTGCCTTGTTGTTGCCAAATTCACCAGTGTAATGTCCATTAAAATAACATCTTTGGGAAAATAGCACAGTGTCAATGTTGTCTATGAGAGTGAGAAAAACAGAAGGAAGAAAATGACTTTTGTGACAATCTCTAACTGAGCAACTGTGGGGAATCAAAACTTCTAAGAGAAAAATTAATTCATTATTAGAAGATGGGTAAAAGGAAGAAGACTATCTCAGATCAAAGTAAGTTTAATCCTTGAACTTAATCACAGTTCAAAGACAAAGAATGAAATGGATCACCATTTCATTGATTTATGATTCAGTTATTTTCTTCATTCTTCAAAGCAATAATGTAGAAACTATTGTGCATTAATGTGTGATGAGAATTCTCACTAATGACTTGATAGGCAGGCTCTCAATTCAGCATCCTCTGGTTTTTCAACATTGGTCACATAATTTTCATATGTTGGTGGAGTCCTGTCTTACCCCTTTAGCCAATTATTTCCTGGAAAAGCAAGATAAGGAAATTTAGGTTAGTAACTCATAACATCACTGGTGACAGTTTGCTCTTGGATCTGCCCTCTCTTTCCTTAGAGCCACCCCTCTGACCATCTATCCTCCTTCTCCACAAAAACATATCTTGCATTTGGACACAGTTTAGGTTTTTGAAAACTGTTTCTACCCAAATTCCATTTTTCACACTACATTCAAATTATCCCCTAATTTTTACACCTATAACTGCCCTCCTGTGACCTGATATTGACATATTCCCAAGAGATTTGGTTTTCTTCCCAGCCCTGATCTTCCACAGGATGACCCCTCTAGATAAGCCTTATTTCTGATCGCCTATTATCCAGGTGATGAATGGATGTATTTTCCTTGCCAGGTAAAATAGTACATGTGATGGTTAATTTTCTGTGTCAACTTGACTGGACCACAAGATGCCTAGATATTTGGTCAAAAATTATTCTGGGTATTTCTATAAGGGTGTTTTGGATGAGATTAACGTTTAAATTAGTGCACTTTTAGTAAGGCAGACTGTACTTACAATGTGGGTGGGCCTCATCCAACTGGTTGAAGGCCTCAAGAACAAAACTAAGACCTCCCCTAAGAAAGAGAATTCTTCAGCTGACTGTCTTTGAACTTCCTTCATCTGCAACATCAGTTCTTCGTGTACGGCCTTCAGACTCAAACTGGAACATCAGCTCTCCTGGATCTCCATCCTGCTTGAGGTTTTGGACTTTCCAGTCTCCATAGTCATGTAAACCATTTCCTTAATAAATCTTTTTTCCACATCCATGTATATCCAAATTTTTCTGTTTCTCTGGAGAACTTTGACTGATACAGTATCATTTGTGTAGCCATCTATTCATATTCATTAAAGAACAATACTATAATCATATGGAAAGCCTTAAAAATTAAAACTGTACACACCCTTTTATTTTCATGTTCATTCCCCTCTGGCTTTTTAATCTTGGTCCATATTGATATATTTTTTTGAAATTGTCAGATTTCTTGACAATTTACATTGTTATGTTGTTATAGATGACTTATAAGTATTCCACTCAACATTATATCATAATAACTCACATTAGATAGTTTTATCACAATTATAGTTTATTATAACTAGTAGAATTAACATAATTTTGAAAAATGTTAATTTAAAATTTTAAGTTAAAAAATTGACAATAAGCATGTATACAAATATAATCCAATAAAAGGAATAAATAGGTGAAAAGTTATAAGCATGAATAATTACCTTCTAAAAACTGTTATATTGTATGATTGTGTAATTAGAGATGGTCCCAACTGATAATGGTTTAACTTAAGATTTTCTCTTTACAACTGTGTGAAGGCAATAGGCCTCCAGTGGAAACCATACTTCCCATTCTGAATTTTGATATTTTCCTGGGGTAGTGATGTGCAGTACTATATATACTCTCTTGTGATGGCTGGCAACTGCAGCAAGCCTTAGCTCTCCACGTCAGCCAGGTGATCATGAGGGTAAGCAACCAGTACACTTACAACCATTCTGTACTCATACAACCATTCTGTTTTTCACTTTCAATACAGCATTCAATAAATTACCTGAGATATTCAACACTTTATTATACAATAGACTTTGTGTTAGGTGATTTTGACCAAGTGTAGGCTAACGTAAGTGTCCTGAGCACCTTTAAGGTGGGCTAGGCTAAGCTATGATGTCCAGTGGGTTAGGTGTATTAAATGCATTTTGAATTATGATATTTTCAACTTATGATGGGTTTATCAGATGTAATCCCATTGTAAGTTGAGGAAGATCTGTATATATAAAGCTATCAACAGGATATAAATATTTATGTCACATAAAACATTAGTGTATATAATATATTGTCACCTAGAAAATTCTTTTTATTAATTTAAAATTTTGTCTTTGTTATAGTAGGGAATGTTGAATTTTGTCACAAGTAGGACGTAAAACAAATTCACAGTTTTACTCATTGATATTTTCTGTCATTCTCTACTTTTTGCGGGTTCTCACCCACTCATTTCATTGATTTTCTTTTTTATAAACAATAATTGTATATATTTAGGTTGTACAATATATGTGTTGATATAGTATATATTGTGAAATGATTACTAAAATCAACTTAATAACACATTCATTACCTCAAATAGTTACTCCCCCTTTCTTTTTGTGGTGAGAACACTTGAGATCTACTGTTAGCAAATTTCAAATATATAACACATTATTATTAACTATTGTCATCATGCTGTACATTAGGTCTCCAGAATTTATTAATCATATAACTGAAATTTGTACCTAATGACCAACGTCACCCCTCTACCCCCATGGCCTAGACCCTGGTAACTACCATTCTACCTTCTATTAATGAGTTCAACTTCTTTATTTTTTTATTCTACATATAAGTGAGATTATACAGTATTTGTCTTTCTATGTCTGGCTTTCTTCATTATATATACACCACATTTTCTTAATTGATTTATCTGTTGGTGGACACTTAGATATCATGAATAATGCTGTGATGAACATGGGAGTCCAAATATCTCTTCCAGATAATGATGTTATTTCTTTTGGATATATACCCAGAAGGGGTTTGCTCAGTCATATGGTAGTTCTATTTTTAAGTTTTTGAGGAACCTCCAAATTGTTCTTCATAATGACTGTACCAATTTACATTCCCACCAACAGTGCACAAGTGTTCCCTTTTCTCCACATCCTTGCCTACACTTATGATCTTTTGACTTTTTGATAACAGCCATTTTGAGAGGTGTGAGGTGATATCTCATGTGGTTTTTTTTTTTTTTTTTTTAAATTTTATTTATTTATTTATTTATTTATTTATTTTTGGCTGTGCTGGGTCTTCGGTTCGTGCGAGGGCTTTCTCTAGTTGCGGCAAGTGGGGGCCACTCTTCATCGCGGTGTGGGGACCGCTCTTCATCACGGTACGCGGGCCTTTCACTATCGCGGCCCCTCCCGTTGCGGGGCACAGGCTCCAGACGCGCAGGCTCAGCAGCTGTGGCTCACGGGCCCAGCTGCTCCGTGGCATGTGGGATCTTCCCAGACCAGGGCTCGAACCCCTGTCTCCTGCATTAGCAGGCAGATTCTCAACCACTGCGCCACCAGGGAAGCCCTCTCATGTGGTTTTGATTTGCATTTCCCTGAAAATCAGTGGTGTTGATCATCTCTCAAGTACCTTTTGGCCATTGGTATGTCTTCTTTGGAAAAATGTCTATTCAGGTCCTTTACTCATTTATTAATTAGGTATTTGATTTTTGCAATTATATGTATTCCTTATATATTTTGGATATCAACCCCTTATAAGAGATATAATTTGCAAATATTTTCTCCCATTTTAGAGGTTGCCTTTTGAGTTTTTTGATTGTTTCTTTTGCTGTGCGGAAGGTGTTTAATTTGGTGTAGTCCCACTTGTTTATTTTTGCTTTTGTTATCTGTGTTTTTGATGCCAAATCCAAAAAATTTTTGTCAGGACAGTGTCAAGGAGTTTTCCTCCAGGAGTTTTATGGTGTTAGAGTTTCAAGTTTTTTTTCTATTTCTGTGAAAAATGCCATTGGAATTTAAATGGGGATTACATTGAATCTGTAGATCACTTTGGGTAGTGTGGACCTTTTAGCAATATTTATTTTTCCAGTCCATGAGATGTCTTCCATTTATTTGTGCACTCTTTAATTTCTTTAATCAATGTTATATAGTTTTTAGTGTACAGATCTTTCACATCCTTGGTTAAATTTATTACTAAGTAAATAAATACTTTATTTTTAGTAATAGTTTGTTGTTAGTGTGTAGAAATGCAACTATTTTTGTATGTTGATTTTGTATCCCAACATTTTACTGAATCTGTTTATTAGTATTGACAGTATTTTGGTAGAGTCTTTAGGGTTTTCTGTTATAAGATCAAATCATCTTGAAACAGACAATTTAATTCTCCATTTAAGATGGACTTTATGCCTTTTCTTTGCCTAACTGCTCTGGCTAGGGCTTCCAGTACTATGTTAAATAGAAGTGGTGAGAGTAAACACCCTCTCTTCTTCCTAATCTTAGAGGAAAAGCTTTACACTTTTCACTTTTCACCATTGAGTATGATGTTAGCTGTAGGCTTGTCACAAATGGCCTTTTTAACATGGAGGTACATTCCTTCTATACTTAATTTGTTGAGAATATTTATCATGAAAAAAGTTGAATTTGTCCATTTTTTTTTCTGTGTCTATTGTGATGATCATATGATTTTTATTCTTCATTTTGTTAAAATGGTGTATCACGTTTATTGATTTGTATATGTTAAACCAGCCTTGCATCACAGGGATAAGTACAACTTTATTGTGATGTAGGATGATTTTAGTGTGCTGCTGAAATCAGTTTGCTAATGTTATGATGAGGATTTTTGCATCTATCTTTGTGAAAGATATTAGCCTGTAATTTTCTTATCTTATAGTGCTGAGAAATCTGCGGATATCCTTATGGGGGTTCTCTTGTATGTGATGTGCTTCTTTTCTCTTGCTGCTTTCAAATTTCTTTCTCTGTCTTTGATTTTTGACAATTTTATTATAATGCGTCTTGGTGAAGTTCTCTTTGGGTTGAATCTGTTTGGAGATTTATGAGTTTCATATAACTGAATGCCTGTATCTCTGCCCAGTTTTGGGAAGTTTTCAGTCATTATTTCTTTTAATAATTTTCCTGACGCTCTCTTTCCCCTTCTAGAACTCCCATAATGCGTGTATTTCTCACTTGATGGTATACAACTCTTTTTCATTATCTTTTTTCTATTTGTTCCTATAACTGGATAATTTCAAATGACCTATCTTTGAGTTTGCAGAATTTTTCTACAGGTTGATCAATACTCTGACGTTGGCGATCTCTATTGCATTTTTCTTTACATTCATTGTATTCTTTAGCTCCAGAATTTCTTTTTGGTTCTTTTTTATAATTTTTATCTAGCTGTTGAAATTCTCATTTTGTTTCTGTATTGTTTTCCTAACATTGTTGAGTTGTCTATCTATGTTCTCTAGTAGCTCTCTGAGCTTCCTCCAGCAATTCATAGATCTCCATTTTTTTGTGGTTGGACTGGAAAATTATTGTATTCCTTTGATGGTGTCATGCTTCCTTGATTTTCAGGTATCTGTAGCTTTGCTTTAATGTCTGTACATTTGATACAGAAGTCACCTCTTCCAAACTTTACAGACTGGTTTCAGTGGGAAAAGATCTTTATCTACAGGTGGGTGTGAAGCAACAGCTGGGTGGGGTGTGGCAGTTCTGGCTCCAGGGCTAGTGCAGCAGTGTAGTCTTTGTGCAGCTATAGCTCTGTGCATCTGATGTGAGCTCAGCATCAGTGAAGATTGCAGGGGTCCTTGACAGTTAAGACTGCAAGTGTCTGCAGCAGTGGCAAAAGCTATTAGGTCTTCAGTGGCAAAGATTGCTGGAGTCCTCCTGATGCCTTTTTCTTCCATGGAAGCTGTCATGGCTGAGGAGCTCCCTCTTGGAGCTGGGTCGAGCTTGCAAGTGCACTTGCAGTGGCAGTGGTATCAGTGTCTGATGCTCAGGCACCTGTGGAGTGGCCATGGAGCTGATATCTGGAGTGTGAATGCCCTTGGTGCAGCCATGGAGCTGGGGTCCAGAATGTGGTCACACACAAAGCTACACACCAGGGTCCATGAGCATTCTCACTGCAGCAGTGGCTCTGGTGTGTGTACTAGGCATGGGTGTTCACAGAGCAGTCATGGAGGTCTGAGCCATGTGCAGGCTTGTGGAGGTAGTGACCCTGGTCCTTGGATGTCACAACAGCAGCTTCTTCTTCGGGAGAAGAGTGGTGCGGCAACGTCTTCCTCTTTGGGGACGGGTAGTGATGATGATTATTGATTATTTCAGTGGTAAAAGCTGCTGGTGTCCTCTACAAATGAGCTGATGGAGTTCACACTGATGAACACTATAGGGTCCTCTGCTATGAAAGCTGTGGGGAGTCCACGGCTGCCACCTGTCATGAGGGCTGTTGAGGTCCTCAGAGGTAAAGGCTGCAAGGGTCCTCTACACAGCAGGCCACTGGAAAACATGGTGGCACCTTCTGCATGGCTGATATTGATAGCCCCTGCCCTTTTTCTTTATTTTTAGCTGTCTCCAGACATCTCAGCTATACCAGTCTCCCAACAATACTTTGTATGAGGTTGTTCTTTGTTTTTGGCTCCTCTATGTTGCTGCAGAATCTAAATGGACTCTTGAGCTCTCCCTAAGGTATTTTTTGTTTGTGGATGGCTGTTTGTGGATGGTTTTCTTAAGGGGAGAAAGGCTGGAATTGCCTACTTCTCCATCTCGCTGACTTCAACTACAAAAATTTTTTATAGATATATGACAATAAAATGCATTTAAAACATTATCTAAAATATTACCAAAATATCATAATACCCAAAAGGTTTTATTTTTATATTTAAACATTATCTTATCTATACTTTAAAATAGACATTTGAAGTTAGATGAACTCCGAGGTTTTATGACCCTAAACAGTTTTGTTAAAAGTTTTTTAGCTTCTGATAAATTATAATAAATTTTCTTCTGAGCAGTATTTTGCTTATATTTGATAAATGATAATATATAGTGATATGATTGGTTATTTGATAAATATCCCTTTCTTCAAGCTTTAATTTTTTTAATCTCGAAGTAGTCTTACTTTTTTGTTCATTTCTAAGTAGAAAGGTTTTTATTTGCTTCTAATATTTATTATGATTTCTAATTTTGTTGCATTGATTTACTATCTAAATTGTTATCTGATCAATTTTTTAGGTGTTCAATGAGTGCTTTATACTCTTAACACTAACATCAGGACCATAATAAAACTAAAACCAAAAGTGAACTCGAAAACAAAGAAAGAAGATAAAACTGGCTTAATTATGTTTAAACAAACAACATAAATGCACAAATATCAAACATAAAACATGCAAAATGTATGGACAGAAATAGGGTATTATTAATAGGCATTAATAATCCTACTTCACAATGTAAGCCCACGAAACAATAAGTGGATAAAAAATAAATAATGGTGAGGAAGATCTAAATGATATAGCCATGCAACTAGAAATGATGACTCACCAAAAACTCCCACTTTTTGTAGAATAATTTCTTAGTTGTTTGTGTTACTTAATAATTTGAGACATGTAAAACACCATAAAAATAGTGCCATGCAGGTGTATAATAAATGATGCTTAATTTTTTTTAAAGTAAGAAACAGTGTGTCTTTGTCAAATAAAGACTAAATGATATGCTGATGTACTGCTCCAGGGACGGCTCAACAGAAATTCAAATAAAGACCATTTCTGGGAGAATTAAGACACCAGACAGTAAATAGTTGCATAATGTAGACTTAGAACATGGTGGTATAATATAGACTTAGAAAATGGTTGTGTAATATATACTTAGAACTTTCCACAGCAATGTCTATAGTGCACAGTTCCTCTCTTGAACATATCACCAAGTGACAATTTATTAATAGAAGGTTTAGTAATATGTTAACAGGGAAAAACATTGGGTAAATTATGTATTTTATTTGTCAGTATTACATTTAGGGTGTGATGCTTAAAATAAGAACTATCATTCAAAAAATACTGAGTGTTTTCCAAATACCAGATGGTATATAAAACAGACCAAAGCCCTGCATTTCTGGGAATTATATTCAAAATTTGGTGAGGATGAGAGGATGAAAAATAATAAATATCAAATTTGAAACACATATTGAATAAGTATGTATTTTTCTTTAAATTAACATGAATTATTTCCTATACTCTATTTTAATTATATTTTATTTATTTTTATTTATTGAATCTTCATTAATAAATTTTAGCCAACTTATGAAATCTTTGTTACTACTGGGAAATAAATTTCCTGAAATTGGTTTGTCTCAAAGTTTTTATATTAACCATATATTTGTAGTTTTTAGATCACCTCCTCTTTCTTTCCTACTTTCTCACTCTTACTATTTAAATATTTTATTTCAATTTATTGAACCCTGACAATTGGTATAAATTATAATTATTTCAGACAACTTTATGAGATATTTTGAATGGATTTTAGAGGGATAGTCCAAATTCCAATATTTTTCCTGATCCTTTAATTATTTGGATTTGGATTTCCACTTTGTTTTCCACAGGGTACTTTTCTGTGACTGAAAGCAAAAGAGTGACTTCAAAAATCAGTATTTTAAGTATCAGGACAGGTGAAGCAGATATATTTTAAGCATTTTGATGCTTTTCAAAATGCACATCAACTATATATTATGCTATATTATGGACAGCCAGGATGGACAAAGCAGTTTGTCTTTGCTGTGGTAGCAGTTGTAAGTACACAGCAAACCCTTGTCATAATATGGAACTATGACTGCTGTGATTTTGTGAAAACTCTAGAATATTCAAATAACAAAAATCTCACACACCACAATCTTTTGTCAAATGCTTTTTCTTTAATAAGATTTCCTAGAAAATGCATTTTGTAGTTATTTAATGAAATATGTGACAAGTACAATTTAAACATTAAAATATAAACTTGTGAACTTACTCTATTTTAATGGAAATTTATATATATATATATATATACATATATATAAAAACACATAACAGACATAACATATGTTCTATATTCTCTCTTAGATGTTTTATGTATTTTTAGGTATAGCAGCCCAATGCTAATTGTTACATTTTATAGGAAACTGCTTATTTATAGTTATAATTGTATAGATCACTTGAAATTTTATAATTGCAAAATAAAATTTGCATTGTGTAACAAACAAAAAGACTGAGAATAAAATGGTATATAAATATAGATATACAATCTAAATTAATATTTTACTGGGTTTTTAAAATATATTTTGGTTTGCTAATTTTCCCTGGGAATTAGATGTCCATGTTTAAATCTGCAACTTAGGAAGCTGGAATTTCTTCCCATCAGAGATACAGTAATAACTTTTTAATTAGTGAAATCATTGTCACACTGCATAATCAGCTCATTGAACACATACATTATAGTAAGAAAAAATAATAAAAAAAATCCTTGATAGTAACATAACTGTCCCATTAAAGTCTTGATTAACTTCATAACAATAATGTAGTATCATTTTACTTTTATAAATTAGCAGACAAATTGGAAATATATCAAACAATGCTCCTGTATCTTTACAGATGGGAGGGATGCTTAATTAAAATAATATAATGCTGGCAACATTAATTTCTTATTGTGGGGATTTAGCAACTCATTTCAGGATGTGAGGCCAAAATTATATTTCAGCAGTTTTATGTTAAATGTTTCAAGGAAAGCCATACGGCCTCTGGGCACTGCATGACATACAGTAGTATCAGAAACAATTGATGTGTGTAATGACAATTGCGAACATCCTTTCCAGATGAGCTGACCCACCCTGATTCCACCCTGCTGCTCCTGTTTGGTCAGCAGGTACCTTTCACCATCTGTTTCTCTCGTAGCAGCTGAATTGTTTCTCTTATTGTATACCTAGATGGTGAAGAATGTTGAATATGAAATATAGCTTGAAATATGAAATATAGCATGGTATAGTCAAAGTATTTCTGTTTAATTTAGTAAGACTAATTTTAGCTTTGATTGCATTTTCCTTTGGTAGTAGGAAAAGAGATTTTATCCTGAGCATAATCAGACTAAGGCATGTAAATTTTTAATAGGGACCGTACATATAATTACAGAGATTGCTATAATTTGCTGTTTGTACTATTAACATCCTTATGATGATTTAATAATCATTTCTTCAAACTAAGTACTTTGCATGATTACTAAACTAGCCATGAAAACTATAGAACCTCAAAGAAAACATGTAGAGTCTGCCCTCCGTATCTGCGGGTTCTGCATTCACTGATTGAACCACTGATGGAAAATATTTGGAAAAAAAATTCCTGTAAGTTCCAAAAAACAAAATTTGAATTTGTCACACACCAGCCAGTAACTATTTACATATCATTTACATTGTATTAGTTATTATAAGTAATCTAGAGATGACAAAGTATATAGGAGAATGTGTGTAGTTTATATGCAAATACTGCACCATTTTATATAAGGGGTTGAGCATTCTTGGATTTTGGTATCCGTAGGGGGCTTGGAACCAAGACAACTGTATACTCAGTTGACTTAAAATCTAGACATAATTTTTGCATTGTTCTTTGTCTTTCTTCACCAAAGATCACAACTTACATTAAGGTTTCTTTTTTAAGCTTGTATTTCAATTTGTTAGTGTTTTTAATGTTTAAATAGAGCCCCAAATATTAATATTATATACAGAAGATTAACTTATGCTTCCTTGAAGCAATTCTGTTGCTCTTAATTTAGGGGAATGAGACATAAGAAATTAAGTCATGACGGGAGCAAGTCAAAACTGGGATTCTTTTAGAGAAAGACTGGTAGGGGCCCAGGCAAGAGATGGGTAAAGAAATGGTTCATTCTTGAGAAAAGAAAGAGAGTAGCTAAAATTTGAGCCTAGTCATCATAAGCAACATTTCCCCAAATATTCAAAAATCTAACAAACTAACATGTCTAAAACGTTATTTTCATTGTTAATATTTATTTGATTATTTAAATATAATGATAGGGGAGGAGCTTCAAGATGGTGGAAGAGTAAGACGTGGAGATCACCTTCCTCCCCACAGATACATCAGAAATACATCTACATGTGGAACAACTCCTACAGAACACCTTCTGAACGCTGGCAGAAGACGTCAGACCTCCCAAAAGACAAGAAACTCCCCACGTACTTGGGTAGGGCAAAAGAAAAAAACAGAGACAAAAGAATAGGGATGGGACCTGCACCAGTAGGAGGGAGCTGTGAAGGAGGAAAGGTTTCCACACACTAGGAAGGCCCTTCGCGGGCGGAGACTGTGGGTGGTGGAGGGGGGAAGCTTCGGAGCCGCGGAGGAGAGCACAGCCACAGGGGTGTGGAGGGCAAAGCGGAGAGATTCCCGCATAGAGGCTCGGCGCCAAGCAGCACTCACCAGCCCGAGAGGCTTGTTTGCTCACCCGCCAGGGTGGGCGGGGGCTGGGAGCTGAGGCTCGGGCTTCGGAGGTAAGATCCCAGGGAGAGGACTGGGGTTGGCGGCGTGAACACAGCCTGAAGTGGGCTAGTGTGCCACGGCTAGCCGGGAGGGAGTCCTGGAAAAAGTCTGGAGCTGCCTAAGAGGCAAGAGACTTTTCCTTGCCTCTTTGTTTCCTGGTGCACGAGGAGAGGGGATTAAGAGCTCTGCTTAAAGGAGCTCCAGAGATGGTCATGAGCCGCTGCTATCAGCGCGGACCCCAGAGATGGGCATGAGACACTAAGGCTGCTGCTGCCGCCACCAAGAAGCCTGTGTGCAAGCACATGTCACTCTCCACACCGCCCCTCCTGGGAACCTGTGCAGCCCGCTACTGCCAGGGTCCAGTGATCCAGGGACAGCTTCCCCGGGAGAACGCATGGCGCGCCTCAGGCTGGTGAAAGGTCATGCTGGCCTCTGCTGCTGCAGGCTCGTCCCGCACTCCGTACCCCTCCCCCCAGGCAGAGTGAGCCAGACCCCTGAATCAGCTGCTCCTTTAACCCCGTCCTGTGTGAGCGAAGAACAGACGCCCTCAGGCGACCTATACGCAGAGGCAGGGCCAAATCCAGAGCTGAATCCCAGGAGCTCTGAGAACAAAGAAGAGAAAGGGAAATCTCTCCCAGCAGCATCAGGAGCAGCGGATTAAATCTTCACAATCAACTTGATGTACCCTGCATCTGTGGAATACCTGAATAGACAACGAACCATCCCAAATTGAGGAGATGGACTTTGGGAACAACGATATATATATATTTTTCCCTTTTTCTCTTTTTGTGAGTGTGTATGTGTATGCTCCTGTGTGTGATTTTGTCTGTATAGCTTTGCTTTTACCATTTGTCCTAGGGTTCTGTCAGTCAGTTGTTGTTGTTGTTTTTTTTAGTATAGTTTTCAGAGCTTGTTATCATTGGTGGATTTGTTTTTTGGTATGGTTGTTCTTTCTTTCTTTCTTTCTTTTTATTTACTTAAAAAAATTTTTTTAATAATTATTTTTTGTTTTTTACTTTAATAACTTTTATTTTATTTTATGTTATCTTTTTCCTTCTTGCTTTCTTTTTTTCTACCTTTTATTCTGAGCCATGTGGATGACAGGCTCTTGGTGGCTCAGCCAGGCATCAAGGCTCTGCCTCTGAGGTGGGACAGCCAAGTTCAGGACATTGGTCCACCAGAGACCTCCCAGCTCCACGTAATATCAAATGGTGAAAATCTCCCAGAGATCTCCATCTCAACACAAAGACCCAGCTCCACTCAATGACCAGCAAGCTACAGTGCTGGACACCCTATGCCAAACAATTAGCAAGACAGGAACACAACCCCACCCATTAGCAGAGAGGCTGCCTAAAATCACAATAAGGTCACACACAGCACAAAACACAACACCAGACGTGGACCTGCCCACCATAAAGAGAAGATCCAGCCTCATCCGCCAGAACACAGGCACTAGTCCCCTCCACCAGGAAGCCTACACAACCCACTGAACAAACATTAGCCACTGGGGGCAGACACCAAAAACAATGGGAAATACGAACCTGCAGACTGCAAAAAGGAGACCCCAAACACAGTAAGTTAAGCAAAATGAGAAGACAAAGAAACACACAGCAGATGAAGGAACAAGGCAAAAACCCACCAGATGTAACAAATGAAGAGAAAATAGGCAGTCTACCTGAAAAAGAATTCAGAATAATGATAGTAAAGATGATCCAAAATCTTGGAAATAGAATGGAGAAAATACAAGAAACGTTTACCAAGGACCAAGAAGAATTAAAGAGCAAACAAACAATCATGAACAACACAATAAATGAAATTAAAAATTCTCTAGAAGGGATCAATAGCAGAATAACTGAGGCAGAAGAACGGACAAGTGACCTGGAAGATAAAATAGTGGAAATAACTACTGCAGAGCAGAACAAAGAAAAAAGAATGAAAAGAAGTGAGGACAATCTCAGAGACCTCTGGGACAACATTAAACACACCAACATTTGAACTATAGGGGTCTCAGAAGAAAAGGAGAAAAAGAAAGGGACTGAGAAAATATTTCAAGAGATTATGGTCAAAAACTTCCCTAATATAGGAAAGGAAATAGTTAATCAAGTCCAGGAAGCACAGAGAGTCCCATACAGGATAAATCCAAGGAGAAACACGCAAAGACACATGTTAATCAAACTATCAAAAATTAAATACAAAGAAAAAGTATTAAGAGCAGCAAGGGAAAAGCAACAAATAACACACAAGGAAATCCCCATAAGGTTAACAGCTGAACTTTCAGCAGAAACTCTGCAAGCCAGAAGGGAGTGGCAGGACATATTTAAAGTGCTGAAAGGGAAAAACCTACAAGCAAGATTACTCTACCCAGCAAGGATGTCATTCAGATTTGATGGAGAAATTAAAACCTTTACAGATAAGCAAAAGCTAAGAGAATTCAGCACAACAAAACCAGCTTTACAACAAATACTAAAGGAACTTCTCTAGGCAGGAAACACAAGAGAAGGAAAAGACCTACAATACCAAAAGCAAAACAATTAAGAAAAAGGTAATAGGAACATACAAATTGATAATTACCTTAAATGTAAATGGATTAAATGCTCCAACCAAAAGACACAGACTAGCTGAATAGATACAAAAACAAAACCCGTATATATGCTGTCTACAAGAGACTCACATCAGACTTAGGGACACATACAGGCTGAAAGGGAGGGGATGGAAAAAGATATTCCAAGCAAATGGAAATCTAAAGAAAGATGGAGTAGCAATTCTCATATCAGACAAAATAGACTTTAAAACAACGACTATTACAAGAGACAAAGAAGGACACTACAAAATGATCAAGGGATCAATCCCAGAAGAAGATATAACAATTGTAAATATTTTTGCACCCAACATAGGAGCACTTCAATACTTAAGGCAAATACAAACAGCCATAAAAGGGGAAATCAACAGTAAAACAATCATAGTAGGGGACTTTAACACCCCACTTTCACAAATGAACAGATCATCCAAAATGAAAATAAATAAGGAAACACAAGCTCTAAATGATGCATTAAACAATATGGACTTCATTGATATTTATAGGACATTCCTTCCAAAAACAACAGAATACACTTTCTTCTCAAGTGTTCCTGGAACATTCTCCAGGATAGATCATATCTTGGGTCAAAAATCAAGCCTTGGTAAATTTAAGAAAATTGAAATCATATCAGGTATCTTTTCTGACCATAACACTATCAGACTAGATATCAACTACAGGAAAAAAATCTGTAAAAAATACAAACACATGGAGGCTAAACAATACACTACTTAATAACGAAGTGATCACTGAAGAAATCAAAGGGGAAATCAAAAAATACCTAGAAACAAATGACAATGGAGACACGACGACCCAAAACCTATGGTATGCAGCAAAAGCAGTTCTAAGAGGGAAGTTTAAAGCAATACAATCCTACCTTAAGAAACAAGAAACATCTCAAATAAACAACCTAACCTTACACCTAAAGAAATTAGAGAAAGAAGAACAAAAACCACCAAAGTTAGCAGAAGGAAAGAAACCATAAAGATTAGATCAGAAATAGATGAAAAAGAAATAAAGGAAATGATAACAAAGATCAATAAAACTAAAAGCTGGTTCTTTGAGGAGATAAACAAAATTGATAAACCATTAGCTACACTCATCTGGAAAAAAAGGGAGAAGACTCAAAACAATAAAATTAGAAGTGAAAAAGGAGAAGTAACCGCTGACACTGCAGAAATACAAAGGATCATGAGAGATTACTACAAGCAACTCTATGACAATAAAATGGACACCTGGAAGAAATGGACAAATTCTTAGAAATGCACAACCTTCCGAGACTAAACCAGGAAGAAATAGAAAATATGAAAAGATGAATCACAAGCACTGAAATTGAAACTGTGATTAAAAATCTTCCAACAAACAAAAGCCCAGGACCAGATGGCTTCACAGGTGAAATCTATCAAATATTTAGAGAAGAGCTAACACCTATCCTTCTCAAACTCTTCCAAAATATAGCAGGGGGAGGAAAACTCCCAAACTCATTCTAAGAGACCACCATCACCCTGATACCAAAACCAGACAAAGATGTCACAAAGAAAGAAAACTACCGGCCAATATCACTGATGAACATAGATGCAAAAATCCTCAACAAAATACTAGCAAGCAGAATCCAACAGCACAGTAAAAGGATCACACACCATGATCAAGTGGGATTTAACCCAAGAATGCAAGGATTCTTCAATATATGCAAATCAATCAATGTGATACACCATATTAACAAATTGAAGGAGAAAAACCATATGATCATCTCAATAGATGCAGAGAAAGTGTTCAACAAAATTCAACAACCATTTATGAAAGAAGCCCTCCAGAAAGTAGGCATAGAGGGAACTTTCCTCAACATAATAAAGGCCATATATGACAAACCCACAGGAAACATCGTCCTCAATGGTGAAAAACTGAAACCATTTCCACTAAGATCAGGAACAAGACAAAGTTGCCCACTCTCACCACTATTATTCAACATAGTTTTGGAAGTGTTAGCCACAGCAATCAGAGAAGAAAAAGAAATAAAAGGAATCCAAACTGGAAATGAAGAAGTAAATCTGTCAGTGTTTGCATATGACACGATACTATACACAGAGAATCCTAAAGATGCTACCAGAAACTACTAGAGCTGATCAGTGATTTTGGTAAAGTAGCAGGATACAAAATTAATTCACAGAAATGTCTTGCATTCCTATACACTAATGATGAAACATCTGAAAGTGAAATTACGAAAACACTCACATATACCATTGCAACAAAAATAATAAAATATCTAGGAATAAACCTACCTAAGGAGAAAAAGACGTGTATGCAGAAAATTATAAGACACTGATGAAAGAAATTAAAGATGATACAAATAGATGGAGAGATATACCATGTTCTTGGATTGGAAGAATCAACATTGTGATAATGACTGTACTACTCGAAGCAATCTACAGATTCAATGCAATCCCTATGAAACTACCACTGGCATTTTTTATAGAACTAGAACAAAAATTTTCACAATTTGTATGGAAACACAAAAGACCCCGAATAGCCAAAGCAATCTTGAGAAAGAAAAACGGAGCTGGAGGAATCAGGCTCTCAGTCTTCAGACTATACTACAAAGTTACAGTAATCAAGACAGTATGGTACTGGCACAAAAACAGAAATATAGATCAATGGAACAGGATAGAAAGCCCAGAGATAAACCCACACACATATGGTCACCTTATCTTTGATAAAGGAGGAATGAATATACAGTGGAGAAAGACAGTCTCTTCAATAAGTGGTGCTGGAAAAACTGGACAGCTACATGTAAAAGAATGAAATTAGAACACTCCCTAAGACCATACACACACAAAAAAACTCAAAATGGATTAAAGACCTAAATGTAAGGCCAGACACTTTAAAACTCTTCGAGGAAAACATAGGTAGGACACTCTATGACATAAATCTCAGCAAGATCCTTTTTGACCAACCTCCTAGAGAAATGGAAATAAAAACAAAAATAAACAAATGGCATCTAATGAAACTTAAAAGCTTTTGCACATCAAAGAAAACCATAAACAAGACAGAAAACAGCCCTCAGAATGGGAGAAAATATTTGCAAATGAAGCAACTGACAAAGGATTAATCTCCAAAATTTACAAGCAGCTCATGCAGCTCAGTATCAAAAAAAACAAACAACCCAATCCAAAAATGGGCAGAAGACCTAAATAGACATTTCTCCAAAGAAGATATACAGATTGTCAACAAACAGATGAAAGAATGCTCAACATCATAAATCATTAGAGAAATGTAAATCAAAACTATAATGGGATATCATCTCACACTGGTGAGAATGGCCATCATCAAAAAATCTACAAACAATATATGCTGGAGAGGGTGTGGAGAAAAGGGAACCCTCATACACTGTTGGTGGGAATGTAAATTGATACAGCCACTATGGAGAACAGTATGGAGGTTGCTTAAAAATCTAAAAATAGAACTACCATATGACCCAGCAATCCCACTACTGGGCATATACCCTGAGAAAACCAAAATTCAAAAAGAGTCATGTACCACAATGTTCATTGCAGCTCTATTTACAATAGCCAGGACATGGAAGCAACCTAAATGTCCATCGACAGATGAATGGATAAAGAAGCTGTGGCACATATATTCAATGGAATATTACTCAGCAATAAAAAGAAACGAAACTGAGTTATTTGTAGTGAGGTGGGTGGACTTAGAGACTGCCATACAGAGTGAAGTAAGTCAGAAAGAGAAAAACAAATACCGTATGCTAACACATATATATGGAATAATAAAAAAATGATCATGAAGAACCTAAGGGCAAGACGGGAATAAAGATGCCGTCCTACTAGAGAATGGACTTGAGGACATGGGGAGGGGGAAGGGTAAGCTGGGACAAAGTGAGAGGGTGGTAGTGTATTTATGGACTTATATACACTACCAAATGTAAAATAGATAGCTAGTGGGAAGCAGTCGCATAGCACAGGGAGATCAGCTCAGTGCTTTGTGACCAGGTAGAAGGGTAGGATAGGGAAAGTGGGAGGGGGGGAGATGCAAGAGGGAAGAGATATGGGGATATGTATATGAATAACTGATTCACTTTGTTATAAAGCAGAAACTAACACACCATTGTAAAGCAATTATACTCTAATAAAAATGTTAAAAAAAGAAAAAAGAAAAAAAAGAGAAATGTAATGATAACTCAGAGAAAATTAAGCCTGCTGATTTTGAGCTATTCCATCAGCTAATTATATGACCTTGGATAAGTAATTCAAAATTTAACATTTTATGGTGGTCTCCCATGTCCAGCCTGATCTGGGCCTGCAGTAATTCTATTTATAAACATTCCTTTTACTCTTGTCCTCCTCATTCACTTGGCTCTAGTCACA
The DNA here is from genome assembly GCF_949987535.1 of Balaenoptera acutorostrata. NCBI lineage: Eukaryota > Metazoa > Chordata > Mammalia > Artiodactyla > Balaenopteridae > Balaenoptera > Balaenoptera acutorostrata. The sequence goes on from NC_080081.1 coordinate 35,213,942, forward strand.
GTAGCTTCCTTACTCTTTCCTGAACATGCCAAGTATACTCCAGCCTCAGCTTTGCAATTTCTTCTGCCTGGATCATTCTTACTTCAGGTATTTTCACTTCCTTCAGTTTTTTTGAATCTAATGAACCTATCATCGAGGCTTTCCTTGCCAACTTAATGAAAAATTGAGTCCATCTGCAAGAACTTTCTCTCTTTCTCATCCTGCTTTAATTTTTCCCCAAGCTCTTTCCAAGCATCTTGATTGAATTTATATATATTTATTTTCTTATCCTCTTTTCTAGAATATAAACTCTAAGAGACACAGGCTGTGTGTGATTTGCTTATGGTATAATCTCTAGATCCTAGAACAATGCCTGGCATATAATAGATGCTCAATAAATACTTGTATGAAGCAATTAATTCAGCAACCACTTAATCAGTGACCTTTTTGTACAAGCATACCAAAGACAGACTAGAGATACAGTGCCCAGTAAGATAGGCTTGGCACGTGTGGAGTTATAGTCTTAGATACAAAATACTTATAATGTGACAAATCTGTACATTATTTAACCTCTCTTTATTTGTGCTTTAATGAAGGGTTGAATTCAATAATCTCTAAGGTTTCTTTCATTTCAAAATTTCTATATTATTACTGTGCTAAGGTCAAGTTGGATTCCAAATCCTTCCTAATCTACCTCCATTTCACTGTTCTAACACCTCTCTCTCAAGCCTGTTTTATATCCTCTACTCCTTAAGTACGCTCTCAAAATTATCAACTCTGAACTTGCGTAAAAACTTTTTCATATACTGAGTTCTCTTGTTCATCTCTGCCCATCTGTATCTTATCTACTCTCAAAGGTGGTCCAAATCCTTCTTATCTGTGAAAACTTGACTTCACTAAACCAGCTCACGGTAATTACAATGAGAACTTGTTGATTAGTTTAATCGAACTCATTCACAGTGAAAATGCAAATAAACTGAGTCCTAGAGACCTTGCTTCTTAGTCAAAAGCTCTAGGTAGTTGATGACAAATTTTGCTTGTATACCTGAGCTCCCAATTTAGAGATCTTCTGCCTGGACCTGGAGATCGTATATTCTTTTGTAATGTTGTCTTAGTCTATTCAGGCTGCTATAACAGAATAACATAAATAGCTTATAAATAATAAAATTGTATTTCTCACTGTTCTGGAGAATGGGAAGTTAAGATCAAGTTGCTGGCAGATGTGGTGTCTAGTGAGGCCCTGCTCCCTGGTTCATAGATGGCCATCTTCATGCTGTGTCCTCACATGGCAGAAAGGGCAAAAGATCTCTCTGTAGTCTCTTTTGTAAGGGTACTAATCCCATTCATGGGGTGCTCTGCCCTCATGACTTAATCAGTTCCTGAAGGCCCCACCTCCAAGTACCATCAAATTGGGGATTAATTCTTAACATATGAATTTCAGAGGGATATAAACATTCAGTCTATAGTAGCTGCTAAATATCTTTTTTATTTATAATGCTAAGTATACACAAATTAGCTGAAACATAACTTTATGTTGGAAGAACCAGGGCTTTTTGACATGATAACTCAGAGTTTTCAGAACTCTTTTTTTTTTTTTTTCAATATATCTGATCCTTTTGTGAAATTTTTCTGAAAAAAAGTATTATTTAATGGAATCTTGATTTACATCACAAATAATAATATTGTGATTTCTTCTAGAAAAACATTTACATACCCTAATATGAGTATTATGAATAGGTGTGTGTTTCATGTGTTTTTTCTAAACACAAATGTGAGCACAAATAGAGATACTTCTTAGATTTTTGCATTTTTCACTTAGTACTTTTTGTAGATTTTTCCATATCAGTCCTTGTTCTTTCTAATGTTTGCAGAGTATTCCATTATATAAAATATAATAACTAAGCATCTAGGTATCTCTTGATGGGCTCTTTAGGTATTTTCATTGTTTTCTTTTGCTACTCCTAGTAACAGTTTAATGAATATAATATATATATATATATTTATAAATTTTATACACAAACCCACCATATAAATATAAATAGTTTTTCATAAATTTATGGGCCACTTATTCTTTTTTGTGAACTACATGTTCCTATCCTTGGTTGATTTTTGTATTGATTCAATCATCCTTTCCTTTTAAATGTGTATGGGCTCTTTGTAAATTGAAGGTATTAGCTCTGTGTCAAGTGCTGTAAATATGTTTTGCCAGTTGTCACTGGTATTCACTTCTTTGAGATTTAAGACAACTCATGAAATAAGACTCTGAACGCTATTCAAAATTAAGTGGATATCTGAGGCAATTATTCAGCAGAGTCTATCCAAGAAAAAAATGCTCAATCACTTTAATATTTCAAAAGGAAGTGTTAGTTTGGTTTATTTTTTAGGAAATAAAATTACTGGCATAGCAAAATAATCTTTTATCTTGAGGGCAATGGCATAAATAATATTTAATAGCTTTTGCAACATAGTTCATATATAATTTAGACATTTTGTAGGTGTCACAAGGAACTTTTCCTCTTTTCAGTTCTTGGTCATCCCTTCGAAGTAGTTGTTCTGGTCATATGGACATGTATTGTGTCTCCTTTATGCCACAATGTCATTAATGTTTAACTTAAGGTAAAAGAAAATTGTATTTTGAGAATTAAATATTTAGGAAAGAATAATAGTGATAATTATATTGATAAAAATTCATTTAGGACATATAAATATATACCAAATAGAGACGGAATCCTTGCTTCTCCCCCACATTAAAAGGTCTGACTAATTTTCTTCACCTCTCTCTCTCTTCATTGTTTCTACCACCTACTTGAAAAATCTCAGTTTTTATTGAGGGATATTCAATTGTATAGTCTACTATTCTAGTCATTATGTGGAAATTTTGAATCCCCTCTATCTTATATAATTGTTTTACTTCTGACAGACATTTACATCATTGTTATTTCCATTTTCACACTGTGGTTTGGATTCTCTCTAGTAAGCATGTCAGCTTGCAGTTAGCATACTTGGTCTCAAGGTTTGATGTGAGCTCACCTGACACTTTTCTGCTTTTAAATCATGTTTTTTAGTGGCATATTGGTTTCTATTTTAATTTCTCTCTACTTTTAGTTTAACATAATTTTTCTTCTCATTTATTTGATGCATATAGAGATATCATTTGAAATGGTTTCTGGAAAACGTTATTTATAAACAGATGTTGCTCTAGACACGCATATAAAATCTTTTATCTGGAATTCAATAACATAAAAATATTCAGTAGCTTGTACAAAAAAATGGTGTATAAATATATATCAAATACAAGTAGAATACTTTCCCTTTTATATTTGTTTATCTATCTTTCTATTTATCAATCAATCATGTATTTACCTATTATCTGTACATATAGATAAAAAACAAAATAATGGGCATACCTAAAGAGTATAGGTGTGTGTGTTTACATATATACTTGTGTGTGTGTGCATATATATATATATATATATATATATATATATATATATGTATATATATATATATATATATGCATACATACAGAGAGGGAAGGAGAAAGAATTCTACTTCTATTTGGTATACTTTCCATCATCTGAAAACGTTCAAAACACACTATTAGAGAAACTGTGATGTTTTAAAATACAAAGTATCTGGAACAAATCTCAGAGATTTTCTATGGTGAATTGGTGAAGCAAAAACGAAAACAAAAACAAAGCAACTCTGCATTACCTACAGCCAAGGTTTACGCACTTCTCCTGGGGGACTAAGGAAAGAGTGAGAAGTCACGTAGTATGGGTATTAAGAGGGTGGGCTCTGGATGCCTGGTGACTGGGTTCACTAGCTGTTTTTCATTGGCAGTGACACAACTATTCTATGTCTCTTTCTACTTATTTATAAAATATGGCACATAATAATCTCCATCCTATAGGGTGTTGTGAGGATGGATAAATTAATACATGTAAAGTTCACTGCAGAATGTTTGGCATGCAGTAAATGCTCAGTGAATATCTGGTTGTATTATTACTGTTATTATCCTATCTAAGCCTGTCTAAAAGAGACTTTTTCCACACCTTCCTCATATACAACAATCCTTCTGCTTTATTTGAAGTTTGGGAGCTAGTTGGCTTTTAGAGGAATGCAATCAGAGTGAGAGAGTGATGAGGGGCATGCCGCTGAGGCATGGCATGGAGGAGCATGCCATGTAGGATGGCAGCTGAAATGCTTGGGCATGATTGTTCTCATGAGACTAAAGCCTAGGGCACAGGGGAGGGTTGGCAATAAGGTGAGAAAGGTAGGCTGGCATCAAACTGTGACCAGTATAATTGTCATATTGAAAACATTTAAAAGTCACTGAACCCCAGCTCTAGGACGAGTTTCTACAAGTTTGCCTTTGATAATGACTGTCTTTGTTCCTGGTCAGTCTCCTGATCAAATATTAAAGATCTTAAGATTTTTTTTTTCTCAATTTCAAGTGAAGAATGTGATAGATATGGTATAATGTTGTGAGAATTAAATGAAATTAAATATGAGAACTTAGTATAGTCCCTGGCTTAGAAATGATAGTTATTACTGTTATCAATATCATTATAATTATTATTTTATACACTTCACCAGAGGAAATATAAAGAGTCAAAATTACATATATTTATATACAGAGAAGGACAAAGAACAAGGCAATGAGAATGTTTTTAAAAACTACAATAAGAGAAATATTAGATTTGTGCCATCATCTGGCTGGTTCACCTTACGCAGACAAAAATAATTTCAGTAATTTGCTATTGAAAGTTATATCAGTTCCCCCAAAATTTTATTCATAGAAGATTGTAAGCATGAAAAATACCCACACAGGGATAACATAAGAAAGTTAAAAGGCACAGCATCCAAGTGAATAAGATATCACATCAGCGTCCTTACCATTTCACAACCTGAAGACAACTGCAGTGTAGCCAGCCCAAGAGCAAGCAGAGGTTGCCAAGGAGCCAGATGCTATTGCTGGAAAGAAAAAATTCTCAGCTCAGCATCTGGTCTCGCAATCCAGAAAGAATGAGGGCAAGCAGAGCTTTGTAGAGGGGAACACAGTGTCCTTACCTAAATGCTGTATGTATTATAAAAAGTAATATTTATAAAAATTTTTTAAACATCTTTATTGAAGTATAATTGCTTTACAATGGTCTGTTAGTTTCTGCTTCATAACAAAGTGAATCAGTTATACATATACATATGTTCCCATATCTCTTACCTCTTCCATCTCCCTCCTTCCCACCCTCCCCATCCCAACCCTCTAGGTGGTCACAAAGCACTGAGCTGATCTCCCTGTGCTATGCGGCTGCTTCCCACTAGCTATCTATTTTACATTTGGTAGTGTATATATGTCCATGACACTCTCTCACCCTGTCACATCTTACCCCTCCCCCTCCCCATATCCTCAAGTCCATTCTCTAGTAGGTCTGTGTCTTTATTCCCGTCTTGCCACTAGGTTCTTCATGACCTTTTTTTTTTTTTTTTTCCTTAGGTTCCATATATATGTGTTAACATACTGTATTTGTTTTTCTCTTTCTGACTTACTTCACTCTGTATGACAGACTCTAACTCCATCCACCTCATTACAAATACCTCCATTTCATTTCTTTTTATGGCTGAGTAATATTCCATTGTATATATGTGCCACATCTTCTTTATCCATTCATCTGTCGATGGACATTTAGGTTGCTTCCATGTCCTGGCTATTGTAAATAGAGCTGCCATGAACATTTTAGTACATGACTCTTTTTGAACTATGGTTTTCTCAGGGTATATGCCCAGTAGTGGGATTGCTGGGTCGTATGGTAGTTCTATTTTTAGTTTTTTAAGCAACCTCCATACTGTTCTCCATAGTGGCTGTATCAATTTACATTCCCACCAACAGTGCAAGAGTGTTCCCTTTTCTCCACACCCTCTCCAGCATTTATTGTTTCTAGATTTTTTGATGATGGCCATTCTGACCGGTGTGAGATGATATCTCATTGTACTTTTGATTTGCATTTCTCTAATGATTAATGATGTTGAGCATTCTTTCATGTGTCTGTTGGCAATCTGTATGTCTTCTTTGGAGAAATGTCTATTTAGGTCTTCTGCCCATTTTTGGATTGGGTTGTTCGTTTTTTTGTTATTGAGCTGCATGAGCTGCTTGTAAATCTTGGAGATTAATCCTTTGTCAGTTGCTTCATTTGCAAATATTTTCTCCCATTCTGATGGTTGTCTTTTGGTCTTGTTTATGGTTTCCTTTGCTGTGCAAAAGCTTTTCAGTTTCATTAGGTCCCATTTGTTTATTTGTGTTCTTATTTCCATTTCTCTAGGAGCTGGGTAAAAAAGAATCTTGCTGTGATGTATGTCATAGAGTGTTCTGCCTATGTTTTCCTCTAAGAGTTTGATAGTGTCTGCCCTTACACTTAGGTCTTTAATCCATTTTGAGTTTATTTTTGTGCATGGTGTCAGGGAGTGTTCTAATTGCATACTTTTACATGTACCTGTCCAATTTTCCCAGCACAACTTATTGAAGAGGCTGTCTTTTCTCCACTGTATATGCTTGCCTCCTTTATCAAAGATAAGGTGACCATATGTGTGTGGGTTTATCTCTGGGCTTTCTATCCTGTTCCATTGATCTATATTTCTGTTTTTGTGCCAGTACCAAACTGTCTTTATTACTGTAGCTTTGTAATATAGTCTGAAGTCAGGGAGCCTGATTCCCCCAGCTCCATTTTTCGTTCTCAAGATTGCTTTGGCTATTTGGGGTCTTTTGTGTTTCCATACATAATTGTGAAATTTTTTGTTCTAGTTTTGTGAAAAATGCCAGTGGTAGTTTGATAGGGATTGCATTGAATCTGTAGATTGCTTTGGGTAGTAGAATCATTTTCACAATGTTGATTCTTCCAGTCCAGGAACATGGTATATCTCTCCATCTATTTGTATCATCTTTAATTTCTTTCATCAGTGTCTTATAATTTTCTGCATAAAGTTCTTTTGTCTCCTTAGGTAGGTTTATTCCTAGATATTTTATTCTTTTTGTTGCAATGGTAAATGGGAGTGTTTTCTTAATTTCACTTTCAGATTTTTCGTCATTAGTGTATAGAAATGCAAGAGATTTCTGTGCATTAATTTTGTATCCTGCTACTTTACCAAATTCATTGATTAGCTCTAGGAGTTTTCTGGTAGCATCTTTAGGATTCTCTATGTATAGTATCATGTCATCTGCAAATAGTGACAGCTTTACTTCTTCTTTTCCGATTTGGATTCCTTTTATTTCTTTGTCTTCTCTGATTGCTGTGGCTAGGACTTCCAGAACTATGTTGAATAATAGTGGTGAGAGTGGGCAACCCTGTCTTGTTCCTGATCTTAGTGGAAATGGTTTCAGTTTTTCACCATTGAGGACAATGTTGGCTGTGGGTTTGTCATATATGGCCTTTATTATGTTGAGGAAAGTTCCCTCTATGCCTACTTTCTGCAGGGCTTTTATCATAAATGGGTGTTGAATTTTGTCAAAAGCTTTCTCTGCATCTATTGAGATGATCATATGGTTTTTCTCCTTCAATTTGTTAATATGGTGTATCACATTGATTGATTTGCGTATATTGAAGAATCCTTGCATTCCTGGGATAAACCCCACTTGATCATGGTGTATGATCCTTTTCATGTGCTGTTGGATTCTGTTTGCTAGTATTTTGTTGAGGATTTTTGCATCTATGTTCATCAGTGATATTGGCCTGTAGTTTTCTTTCTTTGTGACATCTTTGTCTGGTTTTGGTATCAGGGTGATGGTGGCCTCGTAGAATGAGTTTGGGAGTGTTCCTCCCTCTGCAATATTTTGGAAGAGTTTGAGAAGGATAGGTGTTAGCTCTTCTCTAAATGTTTGATAGAATTCGCCTGTGAAGCCATCTGGTCCTGGGCTTTTGTTTGTTGGAAGATTTTTAATCACAGTTTCAATTTCAGTGCTTGTGATTGGTCTGTTTATATTTTCTATTTCTTCCTGGTTCAGTCTCGGCAGTTTGTGCATTTCTAAGAATCTGTCCATTTCTTCAAGGTTGTCCATTTTATTGGCATAGAGTTGCTTGTAGTAATCTCTCATGATCCTTTGTATTTCTGCAGTGTCAGTGGTTACTTCTCCTTTTTCATTTCTAATTCTATTGATTTGAGTCTCCTCCCTTTTTCTCTTGATGAGTCTGGCTAATGGTTGATCAATTTTGTTTATCTTCTCAAAGAACCAGCTTTTAGTTTCATTGATTTTTGCTATTGTTTCCTTCATTTCTTTTTCATTTATTTCTGACCTGATATTTATGATTTCTTTCCTTCTGCTAGCTTTGGGGTTTTTTTGTTCTTCTTTCTCTAATTGCTTTAGGTGCAAGGTTAGGTTGTTTATTCGAGATGTTTCCTGTTTCTTGAGGTAGGCTTGTATTGCTATCAACTTCCCTCTTAGCACTGCTTTTGCTGCGTCCCATAGGTTTTGGGTCGTTGTGTCTCCATTGTCATTTGTTTCTAGGTATTTTTTGATTTCCCCTTTGATTTCTTCAGTGATCACTTCGTTATTAAGTAGTGTATTGTGTAGCCTCCATGTGTTTGTATTTTTTACAGATCTTTTCCTGTAATTGATATCTAGTCTCATAGCGTTGTGGTCGGAAAAGATACTTGATATGATTTCAATTTTCTTAAATTTACCAAAGCTTGATTTGTGACCCAAGATATGATCTATCCTGGAGAATGTTCCATGAGCACTTGAGAAAAATGTGTGTTCTGTTGTTTTTGAGTGGAATGTCCTATAAATATCAATTAAGTCCATCTTCTTTAATGTATTATTTAAAGCTTGTGTTTCCTTATTTATTTTCATTTTGGATGATCTGTCCATTGGTGAAAGTGGGGTCTTAAAGTCCCCTACTATGATTGTGTTGCTGTCGATTTCCCCTTTTATGGCTGTTAGTATTTGCCTCATGTATTGAGGTGCTCCTATGTTGGGTGCATAAATATTTACAGTTGTTATACCTTCCTCTTGGATCGATCCCTTGATCATTATATAGTGTCCTTCTTTGTCTCTTGTAATAGTCTTTATTTTAAAGTCTTTATCTGATATGTGTTCTATTACTCCACCTTTCTTTTTTTTTTTCCATTTGCATGGAATATTTTTCCATCCCCTCACTTTCAGTCTGTATGTGTCCCTAGGTCTGAAGTGGGTCTCTTGTAGACAGCATATATATGGGTCTTGTTTTTGTTTCCATTCAGCCAGTCTGTGTCTTTTGGTGGGAGCATTTAATCCATTTACATTCAAGGTAATTATCAATATGTATGTTCCTATTCCCATTTTCTTAAATGTTTTGGGTTTGTTATTGTAGGTGTTTTCCTTCTCTTGTGTTTCTTGCCTAGAGAAGTTCCTTTAGCATTTGTTGTAAAGCTGGTTTTGTGGTGCTGAACTCTCTCAGGTTTTGCTTGTATGTAAAGGTTTTAATTTCTCTGTCAAATCTGAATGAGATCCTTGCTGGGTAGATTAATCTTGGTTGTAGGTTTTTCTCTTTCATCACTTTAAGTATATCCTGCCACTCCCTTCTGGCTTGCAGAGTTTCTGCTGAAAGATCAGATGTTAACCTTATAGGGATTCCCTTGTGTGGTATTTGTTGTTTTTCCCTTGCTGCTTGTAATATGTTTTCTTTATATTTAATTTTTGACAGTTTGATTAATATGTGTCTTGGCGTGTTTCTCCTTGGATTTATCCTGTATGGGACTCTCTGTGCTTCCAGGACTTGATCAACTATTTCCTTTCCCATATTAGGGAAGTTTTCAACTATAATCTCTTCAAATATTTTCTCAGTCCCTTTCTTTTTCTCTTCTTCTTCTGGGACCCCTATAATTCGAATGTTGGTGCGTTTAATGTTGTTCCAGAGGTCTCTGAGACTGTCCTCAGTTCTTTTCATTCTCTTTTCTTTATCCTGCTCTGCAGTAGTTATTTCCACCATTTTATCTTCCAGGTCACTTATCCTTTCTTCTGCCTCAGTTATTCTGCTATTGATCCCATCTAGAGTATTTTAAATTTCATTTATTGTGTTTTTCATCGTTGCTTGGTTCCTCTTTAGTTCTTCTACGTCCTTGTTAAATGTTTCTTGCATTTTGTCTGTTCTATTTCCAAGATTTTGGATCATCCTTACTATCATTATTCTGAATTCTTTTTCAGGTAGACTACCTATTTTCTCTTCATTTATTAGGTCTGGTGTGTTTTGACCCTGCTCCTTCATCTGCTGTGTGTTTTTCTGTCATCTCATTTTGCTTATCTTACTGTGTTTGGGGTCTCCTTTTCACAGGCTGCAGGTTCGTAGTTCCCATTGTTTTTGGTATCTGTCCCCAGCGGCTAAGGTTTGTTCAGTGGGTTGTGTAGGCTTCCTGGTGGAGGGAACTAGTGCCTGAGTTCTGGTGGATGAGGCTGGATCTTGTCTTTGTGGTGGGCATGTCCACGTCTGGTGGTGTATTTTGGGGTGTCTGTGGCCTTATTATGATTTTAGGCAGCCTCTCTGCTAATGGATGGTGTTGTGTTCCTGTCTAGCTAGTTGTTTGGCATAGGGTGTCCAGCACTGTAGCTTGCTGGTCATTGGGTGAAGCTGGGTCTTGATGTTGAGATGGAGATCTCTGGGAGATTTTTGCCATTTGGTATTACGTGGAGCTGGGAGGTCTCTTGTGGACCAGTGTTCTGAAGTTGGCTCTCCCACCTCAGAGGCACGGCCCTGATGCCTGGCTGGAGCACCAAGAGCCTTTCGTCCACACAGCTCAGAGTAAAAGGGAGAAAAAATAGAAAGAAAGAAAGAAAGAGGCTATAATATAGTGGAGTAAAATAAAGCTATTTTAAAGCAAAGCTATACCGACAAAATCTCACCCAGAAGCATATACATATACACTCACAAAAAAAAGGAAAAGGGGAAAAATTAATATCTCCTGCTCCCAAAGTCCACCTCCTGAATCTGGGATGATTCGTTGTCTATTCAGGTATTCAACAGATGCAGGCACATCAAGTTGTTTGTGGAGCTTTAATCCGCTGCTTCTGAGGCTGCTGGGAGAGATTTCCCCTTCTCTTCCCTGTTCGCACAGCTCCTGGGGTTCAGCTTTGGATTTGGACCCGCCTCTGCGTGTAGGTCGCCTGAGGGCGTCTGTTCCCCGCCCAGACAGGGCGGGGTTAAAGGAGCAGCTGCTTCAGGGGCTCTGGCTCACCCAGGCCGCGGGGAGGGAGGGGTATAGAGGAGGCGGGGCGAGCCTGCTGCGGCCGAGGCCTGCGTGACATTGCACCAGCCTGAGGCGCGCAGTGCATTCTCCTGGGGATGTTGTCCCCAGATCACGGTACCCTGGCAGTGGCGGGCTGCACAGGCTACCGGGAGGGGCAGTGTGGAGAGTGACCTGTGCTCACACACAGGATTTTTGGAGGCGGCAGCAGCAGCCCCAGCGTCTCATGGCCATCTCTGGGGTCCGCGCTGATCGCCGCAGCTCGCGCCCGTCTCTGGAGTTCATTTAGACGGCGCTCTGGATCCCCTCTCCTTGCGCGCAGCGAAACAAAGAGGCAAGAAAAAGTCTCTTGCCTCTTCGGCAGCTGCAGACCTTTTCCCGGTCTCCCACCCAGCCAGCTGTGGTGCGCTAACCCATTCAGGCTGTGTTCACGCCGCCAACCCCACTCCTCTCCCTGCGATCCTACTGAAGTCCGAGCCTCAGCTCCCAGCCCTGCCCGCCCCGGCAGGGGAGCAGACAAGCCTCTCAGGCTGCTGAGTGCTGCTTGGCACCGAGCCTCTGTGTGGAAATCTCTCCGTTTTTTCCTCTGCACCCCTGTTGCTGTGGGATCCGCGCTGATAGCTGCAGCTCGCGCCTGTCTCTGGAGTTCGTTTAGGCGGTGCTCTGAATCCCCTCTCCTCGCGCACCAGGAAACAAAGAGGGAAGAAAAAGTCTCTTGCCTCTTCGGTAGCTGCAGAATTTTTTGCAGACTCCCTCTCGGCTAGCTGTGGTGCACTAACCCTTTCAGGCTGTGTTCATGCCGCCAACCCCAGTCCTCTCCCTGCGATCCGACCGAAGCCCGAGCCTCAGCCCCCAGCCCCCGCCCACCCCGGTGGGTGAGCAGATAAGCCTCTCAGGCTGGTGAGTGCTGCTCGGCACCGAGCCTCTGTGCGGGAGTCTCTCCGTTTTGCCCTCCGCACCCCTGTGGCTGCGCTCTCCTCCGTGGCTCCCAAGCTTCCCCCCTCCGCCACCCACAGTCTCCGCCCACGAAGGGGCTTCCTAGTGTGTGGAAACCTTTCCTCCTTCACGGCTCCCTCCCACTGGTGCAGGTCCCGTCCCTATTTTTTGTCTCTGTTTTTTCTTTTTTCTTTTGCCCTACCCAGGTACGTGGGGGAGTTTCTTGCCTTTTGGGAGGTCTGACGTTTTCTGCCAGCATTCAGTGGGCGTTCTGTAGGAGCAGTTCCACGTATAGATGTATTTCTACTGTATCTGTGGGAAGGAAGGTGATCTCTGCGTCTTACTCTTCCGCCATCTTCTCTCCCCTATAATAATTTTTTAAATTAATTAACAAACACAGACAGACTGGACCTTGAAGGCGATATTCCTCCTTGTCAATGATCACATCCATGAAGACAGTTACCCATTATAAGGGTTACAGTAACATATATTATATTTGAGTTTTTGGAGGAAAGTAAGGGTTATATATGACCATGTGTTCAGTATAACTTCCTGGAGATAAAGAGATCATAAATGGAAGCCTCTGCTCCTTGCATGCCTGTATCTGTAGTGAGATGTAGGACTTGCAGGCTTTCAAATTCTAGTATTTGCTTCTAATGTAAAATAGTCTCCATAGGGAAGAACATTTATCCATTGGAAAACACTGAATAAATCAGAGATTAAATGGACAAGACAGGAGTTAATATTGACACCAGACAGAATAATGTGCTTGTTTATGTGAAATGATCATATAATCTTTATTTTTTAGAAGAGTATTTCTGTTGGACAAGGATAAAGTGTATATAAAAATAAATAAATATTTGCAAAACATACCCCTGTGTATCAGATAATTATACTTTGCCATGCAGAATTTACATCATCATATTCTACAGGAATATTTATGTGTAAATCTAAGAATCTGAGATTGATTATAATATGTGTCTTTCAATGAATAATCTTCAACATGTTTTTAAAATAAAAAATTCAGTATTTGGTAATGAAAGTATATGATTAAATATTCTAATAAGCTGTACTTGGCATTTGATTATTTGAAATTCAGGAAGTTGTGTATTAAAAGATACAATTTAATAAATCCTAGTTGGCCTATTATATTTAAGGCATTAAGAAATTGCTGGAGTTGATTCAAAAATTAAGAATGGGCTTTTTCTGTCCAGAAGTTTACTATATTTTGACATAATTACAAATATATACCACTTATATTTTTCTACCTGTTTTATGAAGAGCAACAGCCCAGTACTAACAGATTAAAGAAAAATTATGTTTTTAAATATAAATGTAGATCTGCTACATTCCATATCTTCTAAGCAATAAGATTTATTTATTTGTTTGTTTATCTATTTCCGTCTAACAGAACCATTTTCTTTCAATGTGCCAACATCCTGATAATTAAAAATAATAATAATATCAGTTTCTAATGGTAAAATAATAATTTCAAAGTAAAATAAATAAAATTATTTATGCTGAATATCATATTTTTTCTACTTATAAAATCAAATATGTGCTGAGATTTATTGCTCCTTTTCTTTTAATTTAGTTGGTTTTAATTTATGTGGTTAGAGAAATAATATCAATGAGACCAGATGCAAGGTCTAAATCCCCATTTAAACTATTTAATTTCTTGGTCAAGAGTTGTAACACTAAATCTAGGAGGCAGTTTTGGAAATATGTGACATTGGTCATAAGATACACTTGACAATCTAGTGTGAGTACTAAATTGTTACAACTGAAAATGAATCCCTTCTCCTCCACACCCCCCAAAAATAAATAAATAAGTCAGTAGTGTTTTTACTTCAGTATTATAGATTATATGTGTGTGTTTTTTGTATGTGTGTGCTTACACAGTAGATGAAAATGAGGCAGAACTTAAATACTACTGAAAAAGAAAGAAAACATTATTTAGCATGTGGAGCATTCCCTGAATAGTTTGTTTTCTGTTAAATCAACAGTTCTACTTGCAAACTCTCTAGGGTTTTCAAAGTCGCTGAAGAGAGCCCAAATTAGATTACTTGAATCCACAGTCGTTTGGCTACCCATATATTCAACCCCCTGCTTTTTATTGGACAGGAATTGCTCCAAGTTTTCCAGCTGCATAATCTCTGTACTTTGCATACAAACCAAATCTATTAGATGTATATAATAAGGATAGAGCTTGTAATCATGTTTTTTTCTGGGTTGTATCCAAAATAAGGTCAAAGTAATCCTGTAACTCCCCCAGCATCAAGCAGTGTGTATACTGACATTTACAAAGAAGGTTTATTGAATGGAGAAAAAGAAGAATAAATGAAAAAAAAAAAAAACGAACAAAGAAATAGGATATGAGGTATTTAAATTATATTGAATGATCTATAGAGATGAAGAGAACAATGAAAAAAAGGGCAGAAAAACATATACAGAATGAACAACCTTACTTATTGGCAAAGATATCATAGCATTGGCAAGAGAATTAGCTGTGCGTTAACAGTGAAGGATGAGTTTCTAGCTGCAGTGCTGCAGTTAAGTGTTTGATAAATCATAGACTTCTCCAGGTCTTCATATCCTCATCAGTTCTGGTAGAAGCATAGTGACTGCAAGAGCCAGGAGATTCAGTAGTGATTCTAAGCCCACCCCTTCATGTAACAAACGTCAAACTGTGGATGTTTGGTTAGTAATGCCTGTCATAGGCCTCTGGGAATGATGGCATCCATGAGCTAGAAGTTTTTTTGAGGGTTTTCCATGTTTTCTGTCACTTCTTTAACTATTGTCTCTTTCGGCTGAAAATGCTTCTCTTACCTCTTTATCTCTTGCCATCACCCACTACTTACTAGTTTCACTTGAAGCTTTTCAGGACAGAGGTTCCAAACTGATCACTGGTTAAATGACTAAGTTCCACATCTGGTGTTGCCTTTTAATATTTGGTTATCATAGATGAGAAATTGCTATTTTAAGTCTCTGATATAAACAATCTCATGTAAAGCAACTAAAACTGTTTAGTGCTATAAAAGTGATTTATTGTCTATTTAATAAGATGCAAAATTATTTGAGATCATATAATTCTTCCACAGTCACATAAAGTTAATTAGTTATTTGATAACATTAAGCAATGGATAATTCTAATATAATGTAGAGTTTTCATATAGGATTAAAAGTTATAGGGGCTTCCCTGGTGGCGCAGTGGTTGAGAGTCTGGCTGCCGATGCAGGGGACGCGGGTTCAAGCCCTGGTCTGGGAGGATCCCACGTGGCGTGGAGCAACTGGGCCTGTGAGTCACAACTACTGAGCCTGCGCGTCTGGAGCCTGTGCTCTGCAACAAGAGAGGCCACGATAGTGAGAGACCCGTGCACCGCAATGAAGAGTGGCCCCCACTTGCCACAACTGGAGGAGGCCCTCACACAGAAACGAAGACCCAACCCAGCCAAAAATAAATAAATAAATAAATAAAAATGAATATCTGCTTTAAAAAAAAAAAGTTATATTCAGGTTTTACTATAACTGATTATGTTCCTGGGAAGCTTACCTTAAACTATTACCTATTTATTTCAAGGCACTAGTAATCCACATATGATATGAGAATGTTATTAACATTAAACAATTCAGTTCAAACTTTTACACATGTAGGTAGCTTGCACATGTAGATGCTTAAAAATCTGCTATTACAAATAGTTTAGTCAATCTTGTTACAAAAATTCTCTTCTAACAGACATAACAATGTACTGGTTCTAATGCATTTTAATTTATCAATTTAATCAACTTTGGTATGCATGTTGCCAAAGTTTTCTCTTTAAACAAGAATATATGGGGCTTCCCTGGTGGTGCAGTGGTTGAGAATCTGCCTGCCAATGCAGGGGACACGGGTTCGAGCCCTGGTCTGGGAAGATCCCACATGCCACGGAGTAACTAGGCCCGTGAGCCACAACTACTGAGCCTGCGCATCTGGAGCCTGTGTTCTGCAACAAGAGAGGCCACGATAGTGAGAGGCCCATGCACCGCGATGAAGAGTGGCCCCCGCTTGCCACAACTAGAGAAAGCCCTCACACAGAAATGAGGACCCAACACAGCCAAAAATTAAAAAAAAAAAAAAAAAAAAAACACACACACACTGTGGGCAGGAATCTCTGAAAAAAAAAAAAAAGAATATATGGTCTTTGGTGGAGCTAATGGTGGCCTCTGGGAGGGCTCATGCCAAGAAGTACTTCCAAGAACTTCTGCTGCCAGTGTCCTTGTCCCCACAGTGAGCCACAGCCACCCCCTGCTGCTTCAGGAGACCCTCCAACACTAGCAGGATTCAGCCTGGGTGAAGGTATAAGAAGTAATGTGGGGGTGCCTTCAAGATGGTGGAGGAGTAAGACATGGAGATCACCTTCCACCCCACAGATACATCAAACTACATCTACATGTGGAACAACTCCTACAGAACACCTATTGAACGCTGGCAGAAGACCTCAGACTTCCCAAAAGGGTCTTGATGCTCTAGCCAGGTGTCAGGACCTGGAGCCAAGTTCAGGACATTGGACACCAGAGACCTCCTGGTCTCACATAATATCAAATGGTAAAAGCTCTCCCAGAGATCCCCATCTCAATGCTAAGACCCAGCTCCACTCAATGACCAGCAAACTACAGTGCTTGACACCCTATACCAAACAACTAGCATGACAGGAACAAAACCCCGCCCATTAAGAGACACGATGCCTAAAATCATAATAAGTTCACAGACACCCCAAAACACACCACTGGATGTGGTCCTGCCCACCAGAAAGACAAGATCCAGCCTCATCCACCAGAACACAGGCACCAATACCCTCCACCAGGAAGCGTACACAACACACTGAACCAACCTTACCCACTGGGAGCAGACACCAAAAACAATGGGAACTACAAATCTGCAGCCTGTAAAAAGGAGACCCCAAACATAGTAAGTTAAGCAAAATGAGAAGACAGGAAATACAAAGCAGATAATGGAGCAAGGTGAAAACCCACCAGACCCAAGAAATAAAGAGGAAATAAGCAGTCTGCCTGAAAAAGGATTCAGAGTAATGATAGTAAAGATGATCCAAAATCCTGGAAATAGAATGGAGAACATACAAGAAACATTTATCAAGGACTTAGAAGAACTAGAGAGCAAACAAACAATCATGAACAACACAATAAATGAAATTAAAAATTCTCTAGAAGGAATCAATAGCAGAATAACAGAGGCAGAAGAACGGATAAGTGACCTGGAAGATAAAACAGTGGTAATAACTACCAGAGAGCAGAATAAAGGAAAAAGAATGAAAAGAATTGAGGACAATATCAGAGACTTCTGGGACAACATTAAACACACCAACATTTGAATTATACAGGCCCCAGAAGAAGAAGAGGAAAAAAAAAAGGGACTGAGAAAATATTTGAAGAGATTATAGTTGAAAGCTTCCTTAATATGGGAAAGGAAAAAGTCAATCAAGTCCAGGAAGCACAGAGAGTCCCATCCAGGATAAATCCCAGAGAAACACAACAAGACACAAATTAATCAAACTACCAAAAATTAAATACAAAGAAAAAATATTAAAAGCTGCAAGGGAAAAGCAACAAATAACATACAAGGGAATCCCAATAAGGTTAACAGCTGATCTTTCAGCAGAAACTCTGCAAGCCAGAAAAGAGTGGCAGGACATATTTAAAGTGATGAAAGGAAAAAAACCTACAACCAAGAGAACTCTACCCAGCAAGGATCTCATTCAGATTCAACGGAGAAATTAAAACCTTTACAGACAAGCAAAAGCTAAGAGAATTCAGCACAACAAAACCAGCTCTACAACAAATTCTAAAGGAACTTCTCTAGGCAGGAAACACAAGATAGGGGAAAGACTTACAATAGCAAACCCAAAACAAGTAAGAAAATGGTAATAGGAAAATACATATTGATATTTACCTTAAATGTGAACAGATTAAAATCTTCAAGCAAAAGACATAGACTGGCAGAATGCATACATAAACAAGACCCATGTGTATGCTGTCTACAAGAGACCCGCTTCAGACCTAGGGACACATACAGACTGAAAGTGAGGGGATGAAAAAAGATATTCCATGAAAATGGAAAACAAAAGAAAGCTGGAGTAGCAATTCTTATATTAGACAAAATAGACTTTAAAATAAACTTTATTACAAGAGACAAAGAAGGACACTACATAATGATCAAGGGATCAATCTGAGAAGAAGAGATAACAAATGTAAATATTTATGCACCCAACATAGGAGCATCTCAATACATAAGGCAAATGCTAACAGCCATAAAAGGGGAAATCGACAGTAACAAAATCATAGTAGGGGACTTTAATACCCTACTTTCACCAGTGGACAGATCATCCAAAATGAAAATAAATAAGGAAACACAAGCTTTAAATGATACATTAAACAAGATGGACTTAATTGATATTTACAGGACATTCCATCCAAAAACAACAGAATATTCTTTTCTCTCAAGTGCTCATGGAACATTCTGCAGGATAGATCATATCCTGGGTCACAAATCAAGCCTTGGTAAATTTAAGAAAAGTGAAATCGTATCAAGTATATTTTCTGACCACAACGCAATGAGAGTAGATATCAATTACAGGGAAAAAAATGCAAACACATGGAGGCTAAACAATACAGTACTAAATAACCAAGAGATCACTGGAGAAATCAAAGAGGAAATCAAAAAATACCTAGAAACAAATGACAGTGAAAAAACGATGACCCAAAACCTATGGGAAGCAGCTAAAGCAGTTCTCAGAGGGAAGTTTATAGCAATACAATCCTACCTCAAGAAACAAGAAACATCTCAAATAAACAACCTAACCTTAAATCTAAAGCAATTAGAGAAAGATGAACAGAAAAACCCCACAGTTAGCAGAAGGAAAGAAATCATAAATATCAGGTCAGAAATAAATGAAAAAGAAATGAAGGAAACAATAGCAAAAATCAATGAAACTAAAAGCTGGTTCTTTGAGAAGATAAACAAAATTGATAAACCATTAGCCAGACTCATCAAGAAAAAAAGGGAGAAGACTCAAATCAATAGAATTAGAAATGAAAAAGAAGTAACAACTGACACTGCAGAAATAGAAAGGACCATGAGAGATTACTACAAGCAACTATATGCTAATAAAATGGACAACATGGAAGAAATGGACAAATTCTTAGAAAAGCACAACCTTCTGAGACTGAACCAGGAAGAAATAGAAAATATAAACAGACCAATCAAAAGCACTGAAGTTGAAACTGTGATAAAAATCTTCCAACAAGCAAAAGCCCAGGAACAGATGGCTTCACAGGCGAATTCTATCAACCATTTAGAGAAGAGCTAACACCTAACCTTCTCAAACTCTTCCAAAATATAGCAGAGGGAGAAACACTTCCAAACTCATTCTGTGAGGTCACCATCAGCTTGATACCAAAACCAGACGAATATGTCACAAAAAAAAGAAAATTACAGGCCAATATCACTGATGAACATAGATGAAAAAATCCTCAATAAATACTAGCAAACAGAATCCAACAGTACATCAAAGAATTATACACCCTGATCAAGTGGGATTTATCCCAGGAATGCAAGGATTCTTCAATATATGCAAATCAATGTGATAAACCATATTAACAGATTGAAGGAGAACAACTATATGATCATCTCAATAGATGCAGAAAAAGCTTTTGACAAAATTCAACACCCATTTATGATAAAAAGCCTCCCAAAAGTAGGTATAGAGGGAACTTACCTCAACATAATAAAGGCCATAAATGACAAACCCACAGCCAACATCATTCTCAAAGGTGAAAAATTGAAACCATTTTCACTAAGGTCAGGAACAGGACAACCTTTCCCACTCTCACCACTATTATTCCACATAGTTTTGGAAGTTTTAGCCACAGCAATCAGAGAAGAAATAGAAATAAGAGGAAACCAAATCAGACAAGAAGTAAAAGTGTCACTGTTTGCAGATGATATGATACTATACATAGAGAATCCTAAAAATGTTACCAGAAAACTACTAGAAGTAATCAATGAATTTGGTAAAGTAGCAGGATACAAAATTAATGCACAGAAATCTCTTGCATTCCTATACACTAATGGTGAAAAATCTGAAAGAGAAATTTAGGAAACACTCCCATTAACCACTGCAACAAAAAGAATAAGGAGACGAAAGACGTGTATGCCAAAAACTATAAGACACTGATGAAAGAAATTAAATATGACACCAGCAGATGGAGAGATATACCATGTTCTTGAATTGGAAGAATCAACACTATGAAAATGACTGTACTACCCAAAGCTATCCACAGATTCAGTGCAATCCCTATCAGCTACCAATGGCTTTTTTCACAGAACTAGAACAAAAAATTTCACAATTTGTATGGAAACACAAAAGACCCCGAATAGCCAAAACAATCTTCAGAAAGAAAAACGGAGCTGGAGGAATCAGGCTTCCTGACTTCAGACTATACTACAAAGCTACAGTAATCAAGACAGTATGGTACTGGCACAAAAACAGAAAAATAGATCAATGGAACAGGATAGAAAGCCCAGAGATAAACCCACCCACCTATGGTCACCTTATCTTTAATAAATGAGGCAAGAATATACAATGGAGAAAAGACAGCCTCTTCCATTAGTTGTGCTGGGAAAAGTGGACAGCTACATGTAAAAGAATGAAATTAGAACACTTCTTAACACCATACACAAAAATAAACTCAAAATGGATTTAAGACCTAAATGTCAGGCCAGACACTATAAAATTCTTAGGGGAAAACATAGGCAGAACACTCCATGACATAAATCACAGCAAGATCCTTTTTACCTACCTCCTAGAGAAATGGAAATAAAAGCAAAAATAAACAAATGAGACCTAATGAAACTTAAAAGCTTTTGCACAGCAAAGGAAACCATAAACAAGATGAAAAGACACCCCTCAGAATGGGAGAAAATATTTGCAAACGAAGCAACTGACAAAGGATTAATCTCCAAAATTTACATGCAGCTCATGTAGCTCAATATCAAAAAAACAAACAACCCAATCCAAAAATGGGCAAAAAACCAAACTAAACACTTCTCCAAAGAAGATATACAGATTGCCAACAAACATATGAAAGGATGCTGAACATCACTAATCATTAGAGAAATGCAAATCAAAACTACAATGAGGTACCACCTCAAACCAGTCAGAATGGCCATCATCAAAAAATCTACAAACAATAAATGCTGGAGAGCGTGTTGAGAAAAGAGAACCCTCATACACTTTTGGTGGGAATGTAAATTGATACAGCCGCTATAGAGAACAGTATGGAGGTTCCTGAAAAAACTAAAACCTAATTGTCCATTCACAAATGAATGGATAAAGAAGATGTGGCTCATATATACAATGGAATATTACTCAGCCATAAAAAGAAATGAAATTGAGTTATTTGTAGTGAGGTGGATGGACATAGAGACTGTCATACAGGGTGAAGTAAGTCAGAAAGTGAAAAACAAACCGTATGTTAACACATATATGTAATCTAAAAAAAAAAAATAATAAATATATATATATATATATATATATATATATATATATATATATATATATATATATATATATATTTCTGAAGAACCTTGGGGCAGGACAGGAAAGAGACACAGACATAGAGAATGAATTTGAGTACATGGGGAGGGGGAAGGGTAAGCTGGGACGAAGTGAGAGATTGACATGGACATATATACACTACCAAATGTAAAATAGATAGCTAGTGGGAAGTAGCTGCATAGCACAGGTATATCAGCTCGGGGCTTTGTGTCCACCTAGAGGGGTGGGATAGGGAGGGTGGGAGGGAGACGCAAGAGGGAGGAGATAAGGGGATATATGTATATATATAGCTGATTCACTTTGTTATACAGTAGAAACTAACACACCATTTTAAAGCAATTATACTCCAATAAAGATGTTAAAAAAAATAATAAGGCGATCGATCAGAAAGAATATGCTTTCTGTGTGACTTTGAAACTCCGCCATTCCTGCTGCAGTTGTGTTGCTGCTATGGATGACTTTCACAACAGGAAGTCAGGCCAATTTAAAGTCCAGGCACCAAGCAATTTGAGAACCACCAGCTTTATGCAGTAATAGAATTATTCCCTCTGAGGCTCTTAATTGTATTCATCACACCATGATTTCTGCACAAATTAAGCATGCATTTACTGCTATATATAACTTGCTTTGCAGTTAACATTCTGGAAACAAATTTCAAGGAGATAGAATTTTGAACTTATTCGTCCCCTGAAATCACAAGTTCCAAATGTTCCATATACTTTAAGGTCACATTTTCTACCTTCTAGCCACTAAATAAATGAGATACCAAACTGTTTAAGAGAGAAGAAATATCTGGAACTGGATTTTTTAATTCTTATTTTCATTACCCTGAAAATGTGTAGGACTTCAAATTCTAAATATTTCTTACATGTTCATTGTTGTTCTGGATGGAATTCTTAGCAAAATCTAACTTACATATAAACTCAGAATCAAAAACTGAATATGCTCATTATGAAGTTTTAATTATCCATGAAATAGATTGCATGCATTTAGGATAAAAATAAAGTAATAAAAAATGACCCAATGAATATACATAGATAATTTAGAACTAAATAGTATGTTTTACATGATATATTCAGAAAATAAGTTTATTTTCATATGTTTTTCTAAAAAAAATTTAAACCAGAAAAATTAAGCTTCCTTTTCATTATTTCATTTAAAAAATTGTAGCTATAGAACTATTGGATTTCTATTGTATTTTCTGCTTATGGCTTTTATTACACTACTTTCCCTTACCCTGCTTTATGTTTATTCATATTAGAAACATCACTTTATAATATTTTATATAGTTTAGTTATTTTCTCTATTTTTTCCAGATTGTAAGCTCCATGAGGGCAAGGGTTTCTCCCTTTCTCTCTCTCTTCTATGTATCTAATCTATCTCTACTGCTGTATTACTAGTGCTCCCAGTAGTGTCTACCACAAGTGGGCATTCAATAAATATTTGGTAAATGAAATGCTAAGTAGCCATTTCCTATGTTATTCCCAGCTCATTAGACAGATAGTAAACTCCTTGAAGAGAGGAGCTTCAGGGAGGCCACGTAGTGACTTGTCCTCTCCCAGTTATGCATTCAAAAACCTTTGTTGAGCAGCAACCCTGGGCCAGACAGCAAACTAAAAGACATCTATGGTTTTGGCATTCTCAAACTGCAGTGGTTCAACGCATGGGCTTTGCCCTGTTTTAGTTGAATAGCATAAAATTATTTAAAGTCTCTAATACTCTGTATGTTCATTTGTAAAAGGAGATTAATTACAGCTTTTATAAAATTGTTAGAAATAGGATCCCTTGCACACTGTGGGTGGAAATACAAAATGGTGCCATCAGTATGGAAAACACTATGGAGGTTCCTCAAAATACTTAAGATAGAACTACCATATGATCCAGCAAGCCCACCCCTGGGTATGAATGCAAGAGATTTGAAATCAGGATCTTGAAGAGATATTAGCATTCCCATGTTTCTTACAGCACTATTCACATTAGTTAAGATATGGAAATAATCTAAACGTCCATTGACAAACAAATGGATAAAGAAAATGTGGTATATACATACAAGAGAATCCTGTTGAGCCTTAAAAAAAGAATGAAATTCTGCAATATGCCAACAACATGGGTGGACCTTGAGGATATTATGCTAAGTGAAATAAACCAGACAAAGACAGACACTGTGCAATTCCACTTATATCAGATACCTAAAGTAGTCAAATTCATAAAATCAAAGATTAGAATGGAGATTATCAGATGCTGGGGAGTTATTAGTCAATAGGCATAAAGTTTTGGTTAAGATGAATAAGCTCAAGAGATCCATGCTACAGCATTGTTATCTATAGTCAACAATAATGTATCATGCACTTAAAATTTTTAAGAGCCTTGAACACAGGTTAGGTGTTTTACCACAATAAAGAAAGATATAATTCCTATGTTTACTTTTACATTTTTCTGAATTAATAAATAATTTTAGAAGCAATAAAATCTTAGGATATAATACAATACTGAATTTATGATATTGTAAACATAGGTCTGGCAGAAGGTAAGTACTTAGTAATTGGTAACTATTATTTCTGAAGGATTTTTAACTTCTATATTTTTTGACTTAACACCTTAAACATAGTAGGTAGGTAACAGATATTTTTGAAAGATTGATTTCCTTCCAGCTGCTACCATCCTGTCAGTTATCATTAGATCATGGGACTCTGGAAATGAAAAGAGATGTCTTAATTTTAATTACAGCTCTGAGAGCAGCTAGGAAAAATGGTGTTTGTCAGAGGGGTGGCCTGAGCCATTGAGACAGGAGAGGACCCTGGGAAGCAGGGGGGTGGGCAATGTGATGAGTTGAGATTTCTTATAAGGGCATCCAACTACAAACCCGTGAAAGATGTTTAAGAATTTTGCAAGATAGAAAATATCTCTGGGTATTTTCTGGGAGGTTAAAGAATTAGACTAGAGGAAATCTGATGATGAATAAAATGAATTTTCTCATTAATGCAAGTGTAAAATGGTGGTAAAATATATGAAGTTATTTGGAAAATAATGTAGAAAAATAGGAAAGAGAAAGACTCAAAAGTACTGGGCAATTAGGTTGTAGGAGGTAACCAAATATAAAATATAAATATCTAATTGAATAATTAGGTCATTTACTAAGGAAGGGAATATAGAATGAGGAATAAGACACATTTGGACACATTTCAAACACATATTTTAGGCAAAAAATAATGGTACCTAATTATTGGGCAATATATTAATCCTTCCTTCCTATTTTCTTGCTTAAATTTATTATAAGTTTTCTTCCACCTGTAAATTTGATCTGTTCAGTGATCCACAGATTCAAAACTTAAGGCTAAAAAGTATTAGATATTTGCTCTATTGTTATTCTTATAAAAATGAATCTGTAAATTTAATTAATATTTGTATTAATTTATAGAGAATACCTATGCTGAGGTGGAAGAGTCAGGAAGTCCATATTATGAAAGTAACATCAAAACAACAAATGGTGGAAACTAAATCTTGTCATTTATAAAATGCCATTTTTACATCAATGTTTGAAAGTTGATGATTAGAATAATTGATTCTTTAATTGCAATATTTGCTACCATATTATTGAGCTGAACATTAGATTGGCATTTTGCAAAACCTTTCATCTGCAGATTGTAAGCTTTTAAATTCTGTGCTCCCATCTGTCAACTTCAAGTCCATCCAGCCTATATCCTTTTTAAGTGGTGTTAACACAACTTCATTACATAATGATATATATTATACAAATGTTAATTATGTATTTGACCTTGTTAATGACATGGCAATGTTACAATTTTGATTTGCTTTTGAAAACTATAGATAAGACAAACTATGTAAAAGAGTATAGAAAAAATCATTAATGCAATAAGATCCAATACATAAGCATAAACTATCCCTAACATGTTATTAATTTATTCAACCTATTTTTAGGAGAAAGCAATAACATTCATGATACCTTGTTATTTTTTAAATTTCATGTACTATCATTCTTATGTGCTAATTAAGGAAAAAAACTAATATAATAGCATGACATTATTTCAAGGTAAATCAAAAACAATTTTATAGCCTTTACTAAGTAAGAGTCAATCTCACATGTATTCCCTTTATATGAGAAATGATAGTAAGCATAATACTTTGAAATTGATTATTATCAGTTTTGTATTTTAATATTAAAATATGACAGCCAATAAGTTCTGCATACTTCTAGATATATGCTGTCCACATGTCAATATAATAATTGACATATGATAAAGCAGAAAGAATCAGAGAGAGAGAGGGAGGGAGAGATAGAGAACAAGAAAAGAGAACTAGGAACTGCTAGGAAGCAATTTTCCTGGAAAAAAATGGAATTAACTATAGTAGATTCATTGGTATTTTATGTGCCATCTTTTTCCAATAAGATCACATTTTCAGAAAATCAAATTTTCATAGCATGGTAAAATTCAGGGCTACTAAAATCACTAAGCTTCAGCCTTCTTGAAAGACCAAAAAGATAAAGAGCAAACAAATAAAAAGGATATAAAGGAATCAGTTGTCTGCAACAGGAGAAACAGAATCAATACAAAACAAAACAGCATTCTGTGGGAATGCTGAGAAAGAAGAAATTACTGGCAGAGCATAAACTGCATACAAGAAGCATTTATTGTCATGAATATTCATGCCACCATATGCAAGGAAACTTGAGCAAGAGGTCCTTGAGGTTGGTATGTTGTAACAAGATGGGTCCTGAGAAGAAAACCTTAAGCAAAAACTAAATTTGCACTGAGGAAAGAGAAGAGTTAGGGAGGCAAGGATATATTTTTGCCGGGTGACACATATGTGTGGGGTGTCATCTAATAAAGGGACTTGTGATGGGACAGTTCATTGTGCTTTGGCATATCCCAGGTTCAACAGAGGAGAAGTTGCTGCTGAGAGTGACAAGTGGATCCCCAAGTGAGCTGATATCACTGTATTACAGTCAGTGCCAGAACTGAAGCTGAAAACATATTTGCAGCAAATTTTTAAACAATTATTTCACTACATCTTCTTTTTGAAGATTACTTGCTTTGAATACTGCTATATATTTCAGTAAGCAGGCAGTTTTAAAAAAACCAGATAAAAGGATTGTGAAGAATAACTATATAAACAAGTGATATTTAAATCTAAATTTTTATATTATGACAATTTGTGAATTGGAAAATTGATTTCCTATTTTTCTTTATTATGCAGAAAAAATACCTCAGCTTATTTTTATATGATGTTTAGTTTTTTTTTGTGATCTGAAGAAATGCTTTTGTATTTTAAAATAATAGTTGCCTTTATTCTAATTTATATTTGTTTATAAAATTACTGAGTAATCTTTGGTTGTCTATGAAAAGGATAAAAGTTAAACTTTGTTGTTTTGAGAAGAGCTGTAAATGTACATAAACCAGAACTTTTTTCAACTCTTCATTAAATTATACCTTTAGAAATAATGTCAATGTATCTTAGGAGTTTTATAATCTATAGAGATAAATTTAAATTAATTATAGAATAAAGGCATGAATCATGAACTTAAAGATTGTTCATTCCAGAAAGAGAAAGTTTTCCTATTAGGAACGAGCACTATATTAGGAGCTGAGGATAGAATCATAAATAAAATGCTGACCTTGCCTTTGGGAATCTCAAATCAGCTTAATAGCTAAACACAACACAATATACTTCTGCCTTCGCTACGTTAGATGAAACACGTCTTAAAAAATTGGTGAAAACTCTTATTCATGACAGAGAGAGAGGTTCTGGGTGTATATAGGGTAGAAGTTTAAACCTTTTAAAAGAAAATAGTAACCCCATAAAGGTGATGCATTACAAACACACTTTGATCTGATATATAGAAATCACATTAGAGGCATAACAGTGCAGATGTGAGAGTTGAAGTACCAAAGTACTATTAATTAAAATATGTGTGTGTGTGTGTGTGTGTGTGTGTGTGTGTGTACAGCATTATATGTGGTTTTTACTCTGAATTTTAGATTTTGTACTGTAAAGGTGTGTAATTTTACTTTTTAATTTTTACAGGACACTTGAATCTCTACATTGGCAAGAATGCCAAGGCGTTAGAAGTTCCTTAATGCTAGCAAGGGGCAATAAAGCTGGAAGCTTTAGCTTAAAGATGTTGTGCCCTACTCACAAAGGACCAAGAGTCTTATATGCAAGCAGTCCAAGTTTTTCTCCCTCTTTGATACTCAAATAATTGACTGGGTCATGAACTGGAGAATATTCTTCAGATTATGTAGGATTGCTCTGAGTCTCTGGTAAAACAATTATTTGTCTTGCCTTCAGGACCGTTGGCCCAAAGAGGTCAAAAACATGTTTAGTATTGGAATTGGAAAAAGAGGAAGAAAAGAAAAAAATAAACAATGAAGAGAAAACAAAGGGGTAGTTGAGAGAATGTTAAAAAAAAAAAAACAGAAGATGGGAGATTGATTCAAAATTCTCATGGCAGCTGGGTTTTGAATAAGCCTCAATAAGATCATAATTTAGGATAGTGATTATGGAAATGTGGATTTTAAAAGAAAATGAGATTTATGCCATGCACAGGGGCTGTTGTAGGCACATTAGTTCACTGCAACCTAAACTTGCAGCAAATCAAAAACAAACAATAAAAAATTATATACGTATATGCTTTTATATATATACTTCCATATATATATATATATATACTTTCACATATGTTCTCCATAATCAAGGTATTTCCAATTGTACTACTTATTTTTGCTATCCAAATAGGTGTAAAATAATGGCAAAAGAACAAATCCTGGAATCTGAAAATTTGGGTTCTGAAGCTAATACTGTTCTGTAATGGGGTATATAACACTAATGAGGTTATTTAACCTCTCCAGGTCCTTTTTCTCAACAGGGAAATTTTCAACTGAAATTTTCCCTGAAATTTCTTTGTAAACTTGGCATCAGGATGCTCCCAGACTTGTGTATACAGTGGTCTGTAAGCTCTAAAATATTTTACAACTGCTTGGTATGCTGATGATAGTATGCTTTAGAAAATGTTGATTTGCATCAGCCTAAAGGTGCCCTGTCCATAACTAACTGTAATTTTTATTTTTTGTGCATCAAAAGTAAAGAGCATCAGGCACTACACATTTTCTTTCTTTCTTTCTTCCTTTCTTTCTTTTTCTTCCTTTCTCTCTTTCTTTCTCTTTCTTTCTTTCTCTCTTTCTTTCTCTCTTTCTTTCTTGCTCTCTTTCTTTCTTTCTCTTTCTTTCTCTCCTTTCTTTCTCTTTCTTTCTTTCTTTCTTTCTTTCTTTCTTTCTTTCTTTCTTTCTTTCTTTCTTTCTTCCTTCCTTCCTTCCTTCCTTCCTTTCTTTTTCTTTCTTTCTTTCTTTCTTTCTTTCTTTCTTTCTTTCTTTCTTTCTTTCTTTCTTTCTTTCTTTCTTTTTTTCTTTCTTTCTTTCTTTTTTAATTCTTCTCAACAGCTTTCCACACATGGCAGAACTATATATGTGGGGAAAATTACCCCTTTGTGATCTCCAGTGATGTGTCTTCTGAAATGAATGGCTTAATTTTTAAAAGGATTTACAAAATAATTCAAAATGAGTAGTGAAGTGGGAAACTTATTTAGTTATTCTTTGTCACATAATCACTCATGGAAATGTGGTTTAGGTTACAGCCATATAAATTATCTAACTTTATTCAATGGTCTTAGAAAAAAAATATTTTTAAAGGTCAATTTTGTTCATGTACTAAGTGATAAAAATCATCATGAATTAGATCCCAATCTTTTATTACACCTAAAAGAGGAAAAGATCTCCAAGGGAGAAGTTCCTGAAAAAAATTCAGATTTCCCTAAAACCATAAAAAGAAAAAGATTTTAACAGAAATTTAAGGATTTTTCAAAATGTCATTGATATTTCTCAAAATGATAATACAAAGGAGAAGCTTCCTTGTTTTGTTATTTCCATTTAAAATAAATAATACTTGAAATGTATTTACTCCTCATAGAGATTTGGGAGCAAGAAATTTTAAGGAAAGGGACATTTCCTGGGAGATTGAATTGATTTTAAAAAAAATTTTAAGAGTATTTAAGAAATTTTTATCAATAATTCTAAAGAAATTCAAACCCTTTACCCTAGGTATATAAAGAAAAAGATTTAGAATTACATGGGGGAGTAAACAACTACATGTACTGAGGTTATATTTATAATAGGGAAATTTGGCTATGACACATATGCCTGTTACCATCTTTTTTCAAAGAAATTTTAAGGACAGGGAAAAGTGTTTTCAATTCTGTATGATTAATAGAGGCAAAATATAAACTATTTGTAATATAAAAATATTTCTATATATAGTGTGAAAGATTGGAAAGATATACACCAATATAATAACAAGGTTCTCTTTGAATGATAGTATTGTGTGTAATGAATACTTTAATTTTTTAAATTATACTTTTCCACAATTTAAAGAGTTCCTGTATTTTACAAATCCAGTATTTTAAATTGAGTGCTTATTAAATGTCTAGCAATGTGCTGGCAACTTCAGTTAAAATGGTGAAAGGGAACTAATTATATTTGGTAAGAAAATATACCTTTATTAAATATTATACTAACAATTCTCTTTCGATGTAACTAAAATCTAGCTTGTGTTTCAGAAGTGTGTGTATGTGTTGCTATTATGTTTTTTGCAATAATTGATCTGCATCCAATTAATTGTGACATAATCTAGTGCTTTTATAAAAAGTATATATAAAGTATAAAGTATACTTTATACTTTAAGAAACAAAAAGGAAGTATGAGCATAAAGAATGACTTCTCACTTGCAGAAGTTCTCAAATGCACAAGTTGTATTTTTATTACTATGGAATAACTGAGAATAATCCTCAAAATGTATAGAAATTTGGTATTACAGAAAGCAGCAGAGGTGAAATAAATGTTTTAGGTTTTTTGTTTTGGTTTGTTGTTATTTGTTTACTTCTAAAAACCTATTTAATTGTGCACAATAATCTGAACCCTGCAAAACACATGTGTAAGGACCATTATGCATTTACCATATTTGCCTCATTAGACTCAGCATTCAAAAGAGATCAATGACTTGGCTGAATTGACAAAATATGCATTTTCCCTTTTGCTGATGTGTTACCTAAGACAGATAGGAAATATTGCTTTCTTTTTTTTTTTTTTCATTCCTTTAAAGCATTTCAACTTTCATTTCTGTAAGTGTTATCACATTCAATGACTTCAACACACTCTCCATTTCACTAGCAATCTGTTAGTGATATGTTCCTTTCATCTCGCCACAGATTTGTCCTAATGAAATCATTATGGCTGAACTGTTGTTTTTCATCTGCCTTTATTCCATCTCTCTATGATAATAATGATCTCATTTTATTTTCAGAAACACTGACACAGCCACAGTTTTGAGTCATTATTTTTGTTTCTTAAAAGAAAAGTAATTGATTCTCTAAATATTTTTGTTTTTGTTTTGTTTTGTATGTTTATTTAAGGCAAATACAAGACTGCACTTATTCTGAAAGGTGGTAGAATGGTGTGGTTAGTAGATGCCTTTGCATTCAGAATGAACTGGGTTCAAATCTTCTCTCTGCTACTTAGAACTATGTGTTCTTAACATGTAACTTAATTCATTAATCTTCAGCTAATTCATAGGCTTGCTGTGAGTATTAAATGAGACAATGCATAGAGAATAATTAGTTGAATCCCCAGTACGTAGATGTCAAGCTAAATGCTTTACAAGAATAGATCTGCTCTTATGACTCAAGGCCATTATCATAGATGCATGCATTTAAGTCATGCTCTAATACTGAGATACACATGCATTTTTACATGTCTTTACCTGTCAATTTCAACTTACTTTTTTTTAGATCTTCTGCCACAATACCTAATTAAGAGACTAAAGGATCTTCTAATCTGTTGCCATTGATCTTTAGTAAACTTAAAAACATACAATCATATTTACATAAAGGATACTTTAAATAAGTGTTATTACAATGTTGAATATGAGCTTAAGGATGTGGTTTAAAGATGGAGGCATCAAGACATACAAAACTCTGTTCATGTAAATCTGATTTTTTCCCCTCAAATTTTCTTTTGCCTCTTTGTAAACTTTCACTCCCACCCATCCTCACCCTACATCTCTCCCTTTCCCCACACATTCACTGATAGGCTCCCTATCAAAATAGATTAGTTTGCATTTATAGAATTTTATATAAATGGAATTATATAGTATGTACCATTTATCTGTCTCACCTCTCTTGTATAATTATTTTGAGATTCTTTGATGTATGATGATATAGCAATAGTTCATTTAATGGCTAAATAGTATTCCTTTGTGAGATATAACCAAATTTGTTTATCCATTCAAGATTTAGCTTGTTTCCAGTTTTTGCCCATTGCAAATAAAGCTGCTATAAACGTTTGCAAACCAGTCTTTGTTTTAAAATTTGCTTTCTTTTCTTTTGAATAAAAAGAAATGGAGTGGGATGGCTAGGAATGGAAAGACTGGATTACATGGCAATTTTAAAGAAACTATCAAACTGTTTCCACAGTGGTTATATAATTTTACATTCCCACTAGTCATGTATGAGAGTTTGTGTAGAATTGGTAATATTTCTTTCTTAAATGTTTGGTAGAATTTACCAGTAAAGCTTTCTGATCTTAAGAGTTTTCTCAGTATTCACATGAGAAGGTTTTTAACTACGTATCAAATTCTTTAATAGTTAAAGGACAATTCAGGTAATATATTTCTTCTTGAATGAGCTTTGGTAGTGTGTGTTTTTCAAGGATTTGTCCTTTACATATAAGTTCATAGAGTTGATGTTGATGATACCCTCTTATTACCCTTTTAATAGCTGGGTCAGCTCTCTCATTTCTTATATTGGTAATTTGTGGCTTTTCTCTTCTTTTGAAGATCAATCTGACTAAAAGTTTATCAATTTAATTGATCTTCTAAACTAACCAGCTTTGATTTCATTGTTTTTTCCTGTTTTTCTGTTTTTAATTTTTGTTCTAAGCTTTATTTTTTGTCAGCTTATTTTAGATTTATTTTGTTTATTTTAAATTTTTGTTTCTTAAAGTGGAATCAGATTACTGAACTGAGATATTCCTTTTCTAATATAAACAGTTAGTGCTAAAACTTTGCCCATAGTACTACTTTAGTAGCATCATCTCATCACACTACTTTTGATATATTTTTTTCTTTTCATTCAGTTCAAAATGCTGTTTAATTTCTTTTTAAAATGCCTTCGTTTACCAATGTATCATTTATAAGTGTTTTTTTGTTTGTTTGTTTGTTTTTAGTGCCCACATATTTAGGGATTTTCAGATATTTTTCTCCACTGTCTTCCTGCTTGCTCTATTCTGTTTTCACTTACATTGTTTATAATGAGATACCTGCTGTCATCCTTATCTTTGCTGCTCTTTACATGACATGTATTTTTGTTTTCTGGTTGCTTTTAATATTTTCTTTTTTCAGTGGTTTGGGGCAATTTTATTATGATGTACATTTTCTTTTTTTAATGTTTCTTGTGCTTGGGGTTTGTTGAGTTTCTTAGATCTGTCTGTGTGATTATTATTATTTTTTTTTTTTTTTAATTTTTTTAAGTCTTTATTGAATTTGTTACAATATTGCTTCTGTTTTTTTTATGTTTTGGTATTTTGGCCGGGAGGCATGTGGGATCTTAGCTCCCCGACCAGGGATTGAACCCGCACCCTCTGCATTGGAAGGTGAAGTCTTAACCCGCTGGACCGCCAGGGAAGTCCCTGTGTGATTATTTTATTTACTGGATTTTTGCAAATTGGAAAATTTTAGACATTTTTTCAAATATTCCTCTCTTCCTTTTCTCCCTTCCTTTTGTTATTGACAATTATATTTAGAGCAGACTGCTTAAAGTTGTTCCACATTTCACTGATGTTCTTTATTATTATTATTTTTTAATTTTATTTTTTCTCTGTGTTTTAGTTTGGATAATTTCTATTGCTATGTACCCAAGTTCACTACCATTTATTGTGTTATGTCTAATCTGCCATTAGTTTTATCAATTGTATTTTTCAATCCAGACATTGCAGTTTTCCTCTCTAGAAGTTTGATTTGTGTCTTTTTAAATCTTCCATCTTAATTTTTGAACATATGGAGTTCATAATGACTGTTTTAATGCCCTTGTCTGTTAAGTTTATTATCTGTGTCAGTTCTGAGTTGATTATGACTGATTGATTTGTCTCCTTATTATGGTCTGTAGTTTCCTACTTCTTTGCATTCCTTGTAATATTTTTTTTTCCCTTGTAATATTTGATTGGAAACCTCACATTGTAAATTTCAGCTTCTTAGGTGATCAATATTTTTGTATGCTGAATATTTTTGTGTTCATATTAATATTCTTTAGCATTGTTCTGGGTAACAGTTAAGTTACGTGGAAACAGGTTGATCATTTTGGGTCTTGCTTTTAAGATTTGTTAGGTAGAACAAGAGCAGTGCTTAGTCTAAGGCTAATTGTTTCTCACTACTGAGACAAAATGATTTGGAATACCGTCAATGCTTTGTGACTCAAGTTTCCCTATCAGATGGTGGGAAAAGACTATTCCTAGCCTTGTGTGACTGTTGTGAACTGTTCTTCTAATCTTTTTAGATGATTGTTTCCTTGGCCTGAGACACCTTAGTTACACACATGCACTGATTAATACTTAGTTGAATACACAAGGGGAACCCTCTGCAGTCACATTTCTATCTTCCTGCAGTGCTCTTTCTCTCTGACTCTCTGTCTAGTAAACTCTAGCCACCTTGATTTCCTCAGATCTCAACTCCGTTTTCTCAATTCAGACAGTGCACTGGCTCCTTCTGTGTTCCTCTTTCCTGCTCCTTAACATGGAAATTCTTTCAAAGCACTAAGCTGGAGCGATCATAAGGCTCAATGAGGTTTTTTCATATCTCTCAGGGATCATTTTTCTGTTAGTGTTTTCAAAACAATTGTTTTATTTATTTTGTCCTTCTTCTTCTTTTTTTTTTGTGTGTGTGGTGTTTCAGGTGGGAAGTTAAAGCCAGTATCTATCACTCCATCTTCTAAACCTGGTTTTGAATCTGTTTGTTTGCTCATTTGTTTGTTGCATTTGAAACCAGAACAAGTACAGTTGTATTACAGTTGTGGGTCATTTGTATATGTTATAAATATTAGTATTTTCTAGAAACATTGCAAGCATTAGATTGTTTTCTGTGTTTTGAAGTATGGGCAGTACTTATATTTTAATTTTCTAATGATCAATTTTTATAAATTGATAAATAAATATAAAGTTAGATGTGGATATTATTAGGAAACATTAAATTACCCACAGAATATAAATAGAGCTGGAATTTTTAAAAATTAATTTTCTCAAATGTATCATAAACAAATCTGAACCTATAAATTTAAAGTATTAAACATTTAGAAAAAATGGAAACTTTAATCAAATTTTGTGATTCTTTTTTTTTTTTTTTTAAACATCTTTATTGAAGTATAATTGCCTTACAATAGTGTGTTAGCATCTGCTTTATAACAAAGTGAATCTGTTATACATATACAATATGTTCCCATTTCTCTTCCCTCCTGCATCTCCCTCCCTCCCACCCTCCCCATCCCACCCCTCTAGGTGGTCACAAAGCACCGAGCTGATCTCCCTGTGCTATGCGGCTGCTTCCCACTAGCTATCTATTTTACATTTGGTAGTGTATATATGTCCATGACACTCTCTTACCCTGTCACATCTCACCCCACCCCCTCCCCATATCCTCAAGTCCATTCTCTAGTAGGTCTGTGTCTTTATTCCCGTCTTGCCACTAGGTTCTTCATGGCCTTTTTTTTTTTTTTTTTTTTTTTCCCTTAGATTCCATATATATGTGTTAGCATACTGTATTTGTTTTTCTCTTTCTGACTTACTTCACTCTGTATGACAGACTCTAACTCCATCCAC
The DNA here is from genome assembly GCF_949987535.1 of Balaenoptera acutorostrata. NCBI lineage: Eukaryota > Metazoa > Chordata > Mammalia > Artiodactyla > Balaenopteridae > Balaenoptera > Balaenoptera acutorostrata. The sequence continues at coordinate 35,249,610 of NC_080081.1, forward strand.
CTCATTACAAATACCTCCATTTCATTTCTTTTGATGGCTGAGTAATATTCCATTGTATATATGTGCCACATCTTCTTCATCCATTCATCTGTCGATGGACACTTAGGTTGCTTCCATGTCCTGGCTATTGTAAATAGAGCTGCAATGAACATTTTGGTACATGACTGTTTTTGACCTATGGTTTTCTCAGGGTATATGCCCAGTAGTGGGATTGCTGGGTCGTATGGTAGTTCTATTTGTAGTTTTTTAAGGAACCTCCATACTGTTCTCCATAGTGGCTGTATCAATTTACATTCCCACCAACAGTGCAAGAGTGTTCCCTTTCCTCCACACCCTCTCCAGCATTTATTGTTTCTAGATTTTTTGATGATGGCCATTCTGACCGGTGTGAGATGATATCTCATTGTAGTTTTGATTTGCATTTCTCTAATGATTAATGATGTTGAGCATTCTTTCATGTGTCTGTAGGCCATCTATATATCTTCTTTGGAGAAATGTCTATTTAGATCTTCTGCCCATTTTTGGATTGGGTTGTTTGTTTTTTTGTTATTGAGCTGCATGAGCTGCTTGTAAATCTTGGAGATTAATCCTTTGTCAGTTGCTTCATTTGCAAATATTTTCTCCCATTCTGAGGGTTGTCTTTTGGTCTTGTTTATGGTTTCCTTTGCTGTGCAAAAGCTTTTCAGTTTCATTAGGTCCCATTTGTTTATTTGTGTTCTTATTTCCATTTCTCTGGGAGCTGGGTCAGAAAGAATCTTGCTGTGATGTATGTCATAGAGTGTTCTGCCTATGTTTTCCTCTAAGAGTTTGATAGTGTCTGCCCTTACATTTAGGTCTTTAATCCATTTTGAGTTTATTTTTGTGCATGGTGTCAGGGAGTGTTCTAATTTCATACTTTTACATGTTCCTGTCCAATTTTCCCAGCACCACTTATTGAAGAGGCTGTCTTTTCTCCACTGTATATGCTTGCCTCCTTTATCAAAGATAAGGTGACCATATGTGTGTGGGTTTATCTCTGGGCTTTCTATCCTGTTCTATTGATCTATATTTCTGTTTTTGTGCCAATACCAAACTGTCTTGATTACTGAAGCTTTGTAATATAGTCTGAAGTCAGGGAGCCTGATTCCCCCAGCTCCATTTTTCGTTCTCAAGATTGCTTTGGCTATTCGGGGTCTTTTGTGTTTCCATACAAATTGTGAAATGTTTTGTTCTAGTTCTGTGAAAAATGCCAGTGGTAGTTTGATAGGGATTGCATTGAATCTGTAGATTGCTTTGGGTAGTAGAGACATTTTCACAATGTTGATTCTTCCAATCCAGGAACATGGTATATCTCTCCATCTATTTGTATCATCTTTAATTTCTTTCATCAGTGTCTTATAATTTTCTGCATACAGGTCTTTTGTCTCCTTAGGTAGGTTTATTCCTAGATATTTTATTCTTTTTGTTGCAATGGTAAATGGGAGTGTTTTCTTAATTTCACTTTCAGATTTTTCGTCATTAGTGTATAGAAATGCAAGAGATTTCTGTGCATTAATTTTGTATCCTGCTACTTTACCAAATTCATTGATTAGCTCTAGGAGTTTTCTGGTAGCATCTTTAGGATTCTCTATGTATAGTATCATGTCATCTGCAAATAGTGACAGCTTTACTTCTTCTTTTCCGATTTGGATTCCTTTTATTTCTTTGTCTTCTCTGATTGCTGTGGCTAGGACTTCCAGAACTATGTTGAATAATAGTGGTGAGAGTGGGCAACCCTGTCTTGTTCCTGATCTTAGTGGAAATGGTTTCAGTTTTTCACCATTGAGGACAATGTTGGCTGTGGGTTTGTCATATATGGCCTTTATTATGTTGAGGAAAGTTCCCTCTATGCCTACTTTCTGCAGGGCTTTTATCATAAATGGGTGTTGAATTTTGTCAAAAGCTTTCTCTGCATCTATTGAGATGATCATATGGTTTTTCTCCTTCAATTTGTTAATATGGTGTATCACATTGATTGATTTGCGTATATTGAAGAATCCTTGCATTCCTGGGATAAACCCCACTTGATCATGGTGTATGATCCTTTTCATGTGCTGTTGGATTCTGTTTGCTAGTATTTTGTTGAGGATTTTTGCATCTATGTTCATCAGTGATATTGGCCTGTAGTTTTCTTTCTTTGTGACATCTTTGTCTGGTTTTGGTATCAGGGTGATGGTGGCCTCGTAGAATGAGTTTGGGAGTGTTCCTCCCTCTGCAATATTTTGGAAGAGTTTGAGAAGGATAGGTGTTAGCTCTTCTCTAAATGTTTGATAGAATTCGCCTGTGAAGCCATCTGGTCCTGGGCTTTTGTTTGTTGGAAGGTTTTTAATCACAGTTTCAATTTCAGTGCTTGTGATTGGTCTGTTCATATTTTCTATTTCTTCCTGGTTCAGTCTCGGCAGTTTGTGCATTTCTAAGAATCTGTCCATTTCTTCCAGGTTGTCCATTTTATTGGCATATAGTTGCTTGTAGTAATCTCTCATGATCTTTTGTATTTCTGCAGTGTCAGTGGTTACTTCTCCTTTTTCATTTCTAATTCTATTGATCTGAGTCTTCTCCCTTTTTCTCTTGATGAGTCTGGCCAATGGTTTATCAATTTTGTTTATCTTCTCAAAGAACCAGCTTTTAGTTTCATTGAATTTTGCTATTGTTTCCTTCATTTCTTTTTCATTTATTTCTGACCTGATCTTTATAATTTCTTTCCTTCTGCTGGCTTTGGGGTTTTTTTGTTCTTCTTTCTCTAATTGCTTTAGGTGCAAGGTTAGGTTGTTTATTCGAGATGTTTCCTGTTTCTTGAGGTAGGCTTGTATTGCTATAAACTTCCCTCTTTGCACTGCTTTTGCTGTGTCCCATAGGTTTTGGGTCGTCGTGTCTCCATTGTCATTTGTTTCTAGGTATTTTTTGATTTCCCCTTTGATTTCTTCAGTAATCACTTCGTTATTAAGTAATGTATTGTGTAGCCTCCATGTGTTTGTATTTTTTACAGATCTTTTCCTGTAATTGATATCTAGTCTCATAGCGTTGTGGTCGGAAAAGATACTTGATACGATTTCAATTTTCTTAAATTTACCAAGGCTTGATTTGTGACCCAAGATATGATCTATCTTGGAGAATGTTCCATGAGCACTTGAGAAAAATGTGTATTCTGTTGTTTTTGGGTGGAATGTCCTATAAATATCAATTAAGTCCATATTGTTTAATGTATCATTTAAAGCTTGTGTTTCCTTATTTATTTTCATTTTGGATGATCTGTCCATTGGTGAAAGTGGAGTGTTAAAGTCCCCTACTATGATTGTGTTGCTGTCAATTTCCCCTTTCATGGCTGTTAGTATTTGCCTTATGTATTGAGGTGCTCCTATGTTGGGTGCATAAATATTTACAATTGTTATACCTTCCTCTTGGATCGATCCCTTGATCATTATATAGTGTCCTTCTTTGTCTCTTGTAATAGTCTTTATTTTAAAGTCTATTTTGTCTGATATGAGAATTGCTACTCCAGCTTTCTTTTGATTTCCATTTGCATGGAATATCTTTTTCCATCCCCTCACTTTCAGTCTGTATGTGTCCCTAGGTCTGAAGTGGGTCTCTTGTAGACAGCATATGTATGGGTCTTGTTTTTGTATCCATTCAGCCAGCCTGTGTCTTTTGGTGGGAGCATTTAATCCATTTACATTCAAGGTAATTATCGATATGTATGTTCCTATTCCCATTTTCTTAAATGTATTGGGTTTGTTATTGTAGGTGTTTTCCTTCTCTTGTGTTTCTTGCCTAGAGAATTTCCTTTAGCATTTGTTGTAAAGCTGGTTTGGTGGTGCTGAACTCTCTCAGCTTTTGCTTGTCTGTAAAGGTTTTAATTTCTCCATCGAATCTGAATGACATCCTTGCTGGGTAGAGTAATCTTGGTTGTAGGTTTTTCTCCTTCATGACTTTAAGTATATCCTGCCACTCCCTTCTGGCTTGCAGAGTTTCTGCTGAGAGATCAGATGTTAACCTTATGGGGATTCCCTTGTGTGTTATTTGTTTTTTTTCCCTTGCTGCCTTTAATATGTTTTCCTTATATTTAATTTTTGACAGTTTGATTAATATGTGTCTTGGCGTGTTCCTCCTTGGGTTTATCCTGTATGGGACTCTCTGTGCTTCCAGGACTTGATTAACTATTTCCTTTCCCATATTAGGGAAGTTTTCAACTATAATCTCTTCAAAAATTTTCTCAGTCCCTTTCTTTTTCTCTTCTTCTTCTGGTACCCCTATAATTCGAATGTTGGCACGTTTAATGTTGTCCCAGAGGTCCCTGAGACTGTCCTCAGTTCTTTTCATTCTTTTTTCTTTATCCTGCTCTGTAGTAGTTATTTCCACCATTTTATCTTCCAGGTCACTTATCCTTTCTTCTGCCTCAGTTATTCTACTATTGATCCCATCTAGAGTATTTTTAATTTCATTTATTGTGTTTTTCATCATTGCTTGGTTCCTCTTTAGTTCTTCTACATCCTTGTTAAATGTTTCTTGCATTTTGTCTATTCTATTTCCAAGATTTTGGATCATCCTTACTATCATTATTCTGAATTCTTTTTCAGGTAGACTACCTATTTCCTCTTCATTTGTTAAGTCCAGTGTGTTTTGAGCCTGCTCCTTCATCTGCTGTGTGTTTTTCTGTCGTCTCATTTTGCCTATCTTACTGTGTTTGGGGTCTCCTTTTCACAGGCTGCAGGTTCGTAGTTCCCGTTGTTTTTGGTATCTGTCCCCAGCGGCTAAGGTTGGTTCAGTGGGTTGTGTAGGCTTCCTGGTGGAGGGAACTAGTGCCTGAGTTCTGGTGGATGAGGCTAGATCTTGTCTTTCTGGTGGGCACGTCCACGTCTGGTGGTGTATTTTGTGGTGTCTGTGGCCTTATTATGATTTTAGGCAGCCTCTCTGCCAATGGATGGGGTTGTGTTCCTGTCTAGCTAGTTGTTTGGCATAGGATGTCCAGCACTGTAGCTTGCTGGTCGTTGAGTGAAGCTGGGTCTTGATGTTGAGATGGAGATCTCTGGGAGATTTTTGCCGTTTGGTATTACGTGGAGCTGGGAGGTCTCTTGTGGACCAGTGTCCTGAAGTTGGCTCTCCCACCTCAGAGGCACGGCCCTGATGCCTGGCTGGAGCACCAAGAGCCTTTCGTCCACACAGCTCAGAGTAAAAGGGAGAAAAAATAGAAAGAAAGAAAGAAAGAGGCTATAATATAGTGAAGTAAAATAAAGCTATTGTAAAGCAAAGCTATACAGACAAAATCTCACCCAGAAGCATATACATATACACTCACTAAAAAAAGGAAAAGGGGAAAAATTAATATCTCCTGCTCCCAGAGTCCCCCTCCTGAATTTGGGATGATTCGTTGTCTATTCAGGTATTCCACAGATGCAGGTACATCAAGTTGTCTGTGGAGCTTTAATCCGCTGCTCCCGAGGCTGCTGGGAGAGATTTCCCCTTCTCTTCCCTGTTCGCACAGCTCCTGGGGTTCAGCTTTGGATTTGGACCCGCCTCTGCGTGTAGGTCGCCTGAGGGCGTCTGTTCCCCGCCCAGACAGGACGGGGTTAAAGGAGCAGCTGCTTCGGGGGCTCTGGCTCACCCAGGCCGCGGGGAGGGAGGGGTACAGAGGAGGCGGGGCGAGCCTGCGGCGTCAGAGGCCGGCGTGACGTTGCACCAGCCTGAGGCGCGCAGTGCGTTCTCCCGGGGATGTTGTCCCCGGATCCCGGGACCCTGGCAGTGGCGGGCTGCACAGGCTCCCGGGAGGGTTGGTGTGGAGAGTGACCTGTGCTCGCACACAGGCTTTTTGGAGGCGGCAGCAGCAGCCCCAGCGTCTCACGCCCGTCTCTGGGGTCCGCGCTGATCGCCGTGGCTTGCGCCCTTCTCTGGAGTTCGTTTAGGCGGCGCTCTGAATCCCCTCTCCTTGCGCGCAGCGAAACAAAGAGGCAAGAAAAAGTCTCTTGCCTCTTCGGCAGCTGCAGACCTTTTCCCGGTCTCCCTCCCGGCTAGCTGTGGTGCGCCAACCCCTTCAGGCTGTGTTCACGCCGCCAGCCCCAGTCCTCTCCCTGCGATCCGACCGCAGCCCGAGCCTCAGCTCCCAGCCCCGCCCGCCCCAGCGGGGGAGCAGACAAGCCTCTCGGGCTGGTGAGCGCCGCTCGGCGCCGAGCCTCTGTGCGGGAGTCTCTCCGATTTTCCCTCTGCGCCCCTGTTGCTGTGGGATCCGCGCTGATAGCCGCGGCTCGCGCCCTTCTCTGGAGTTCGTTTAGGCGGCGCTCTGAATCCCCTCTCCTTGCCCGCCACGAAACAAAGAGGCAAGAAAAAGACTCTTGCCTCTTCGGCAGCCGCAGACTTTTTCCCGGACTTCTTCCGGGCTAGCTGTGGTGCACTAAACCCTTCAGGCTGTGTTCACGCCGCCAGTCCCAGTCCTCTCCCTGCGATCCGACCGAAGCCCGAGCCTCAGCTCCCAGCCCCGCCCGCCCCGGCGGGGGAGCAGACAAGCCTCTCGGGCTGGTGAGTGCTGCTCGGCGTCGAGCCTCTGTGCGGGAACCTCTCCGCTTTGCCCTCCGCACCTCTGTGGCTGCGCTCTCCTCCGTGGCTCTGAAGCTTCCCCCCTCCGCCCCCCGCAGTCTCCGCCCGCGAAGGGGCTCCTAGTGCGTGGAAACCTTTCCTCCTTCACGGCTCCCTCCCACTGGTGCAGGTGCCGTCCCTATTCTTTTGTCTCTGTTATTTCTTTTTTCTTTTGCCCTACCCAAGTACGGGGGGAGTTTCTTGCCTTTTTGGAGGTCGGACGTTTTCTGCCAGCGTTCAGTGGGTGTTCTGTAGGAGCAGTTCCACGTGTAGGTGTATTTCTACTGTATCTGTGGGAAGGAATGTGATCTCCGCGTCTTACTCTTCCGCCATCTTCCCTCCCTTCCTCTGATTCTTTTAAATACTTAGATATAGTGATATACAAATGTGAAAATAATTTACCAAATATTCTATTTCTACACAGAAATTTGATATTAGCAACTGACAAAATAATTTTCAAAAAAACAAAATATCTGATACCAACTGAGCTATTAATATTAACCATTCTTGTTCTTTGATACAGGAAAAAAATTAGATATTCTCTGGAACTTAAGTTTAGAGACAGTGGTGGGGAATCTGTAAATAGTGAACATAACCACAAAAGCAAAATAGTCCTTACACCTAATAAGAATTTTTTTTCATTAAACACAGATAATAGCTGTAATTATAGTATTTTAAAATAAAGAAAAATATATTAGGGAATATATATGACTAATCTGCAAAAAAATAATGGCCTTTTCCCCAAAAAAGGAAATTTTTAGCAATTTCATTTATTTTCACTCTACTTGCTCATTCTCAGAAACAAGTATTCATCTGTATCTCTTTAACAATATTATTTTAGAAGAGCACAGATGATGTTTGGTGCTCTAACTTTTTCAAGCCAAGAAGTAGTCTACTTAAAACTAGCTTCAGTTTTCTTTTCTGTTGTATATTTTTACTACATTTTCATGGTATGTTCTACTTAAAATACAAACACACAGATGGCAAGATACTGTTACCAGCCATAAGGTTGAAGTATGTTTGTGTGTGTTGGTGGAAAATATCTATAAAATGAAGTGCTTGTAGACAATAAACAAAATCCATTCCCTCTAGATATTTTATAATATAGCTACATATGGAGCACTTTAATGACCACAATAATATGCTTCTAAAATTAGGCTTGTTTACTTCAGTGAAAAATTATACAGTCTTTGGAGACCAAATCCAAAAGTTTCCTCCAATTTTTCAGCAAGATGAAAGAAAAGATTTTGCTAAGTATAACCTAAGGAAATGAAAAGAAAAAAGGAAAAGGTTTAAAATTGAAGTTATTTGACATAATCTGGCATATATTTAAACTATTTGGTGTTGTTCATGCCTTTATGTAAATAAAGTGACTTTTAGGCAGACACATATTTTAAAAGGAATCCATTTTCTTTAATGTGATAACAGTGAAACATTTTAAAAAATCCACTAGCTTATTATGCTAATTTCTTTCCAATTCAACATTAATTATTGCCATACAAACAGAGGGAATTCTAATGGAGAAGCTATGTTTGTTCCTAAAACATAAAATTAATTAATTTAAGCATTTTTGGTTGCAAGATTGCAAACATCTGGATTGTTTCAAAATGATTTAACTTAAAGAAGAAAGAAGAGAGACAACCATACCATACAAAAGACATGGTTAACTTTCAGAGAAATCATCAGTATAAAATTTGGCCTCCAGATTTACAGTATTGGTAAATGATATATACAGAGATAATTGATTCAATAGCTGAGACAGAAACTAAACAGATATGTAGTGGAAAATATCAGATTCATTTCTTATTGGGGTAACAATGAAACATGAAGAAAAATCAAAGCAATCAGTTATATTTGTAAAAATGTTGCTATTATCAGTTTGCATTTACACCTCTTATTGCTTGATGTGAGACCCATTAAAATTTTAATAGTGAACTTTTTATTTTTAATCCAAATATTTCTCTTTTTCTCAATAACAAACAACTTTAAACGAGTCATTGAGATTTTAACCATGATTTCAATTTCTTTGATTTTATCATTTATGCCTCTTTGTTTAACGGGTTAAGTTTCACCATAGAAATAGAAAATTATGTACCTCTTTATAATTAACTTTTTTCCTTGTTTATCTACTTTATCTCAGATTTTAGCTACATACAATACTTTGCATTTTAGCTTGTTTCCAGTAACAAAGTATAGTCAATATATAAATAACTAGATGTACTTTAGAACAAAAAATAAATACCTTGTTATTTTGATGGAGTCATTGGATAATTGCCTAATTGTGTCTGGAAGTAATCATTATATTTATTCAAGTGCATTTTTTCTCTCTTTCCTTCAAGTTTTTTTTATGGATTATATTAATCTTTAGAACTTGGAAAATGTATATATTAAACTTACTAATTGCTATTTCCCCACAGATTTTTTTTTCTTAAACTCAATAATTGACTGTGGAAATTAGCTTGCAATTTGAATGATATATTGCTGTTGAATTACAATTCAATGATAAATGTTAATTGGTAACAAAAATCAAAACCGAAAGTCATCACTTTGTTTTTGCTTAGTTTAGTTTATCTGTGACCTCTCAGAATCTGACAAGTAGATGGGACATATCATCTTTCTACTGCATTGTTGTTGTTTTTTTTGGTCTTATATTACTCCTCAGGCTCACCAACACAATCAAACCCTGGAAACAATTGAAGGGCTCAAAATGTATTAATAGTCTTCCAAGTAAGTGAAATAGAAAGGCTTGAATATGAAATGATATGACGGACACTGAGGAATTTCCCCCACAGCTCCTCAAATTCTAACTTTAGGCATTCATCGCTTTAGGTAAATGATTACTTCTTCTCACCTCTCCTCACCAGAACTTTCCCAGGACTCCACTCAAAGGAATTGATTTCACTTTAGGATGAATTCATTTATCATACCATTTTCTTTGTGATAAAGGAAACCAAGAGAGCATAGCAAGTTCAGATTCATAAGAGGGAGGAAAAAGAATGTGCTGATAGCTGGAAAGAATAGGCTAAATTTGCTTTTTCATAATTTTGTGAAACTTTCTTAATTTGACTTCAGTTTGGATTAGAATCATTTCCCATCTTGATGCTGTAAAAGTGAGATTAACTTGTGGACACAATGGGGCTCTAAAGAAAGGCAGATATCCTGTGCAAGAGGGGAGTGAATCTCCTTCTCTGGAGCTAGCGAACAGTCCTCACTTCTTTCTACCTTCTATAATTCTGAACCAAAAGGGAAAAACAGGCTGCATAAATTAGTATGTTTATGTAACTTGTAGCATGTAAAATAACCTCAAATTAAACATCTTTGCTCATAATTACATGAGTTTTCTCTTTTAAATAAACCTGTGCATCATTATTTCTATCATCATGATCATCCTCATCATTATTAATGAATTTTGCATCCATTTTTGAGACTAAACTCAGTGATGTGTCAGCCTCTGTACTGATCCATGGAGGCAGGTGGCCTCTCTGACAATGACTGTAACCCTCATAATACTCCCAGTCAATTGTGCAGGAAGTCATTCCCTCCCCATTTGTGCAATGTGCAACTTATTCCCTAAAGTGTGAGATTTGATTACCTTTTCTCAGCATGCATTCAGACAAATGTTATTATTGGTCATAAAATTATCCAGCCCAGTGACCTATGGTGACAGTGAATTTCACAAGGTGACTGCCTGCTGAGTGAAGCATCTCCTTTTATTTGTTCTAAATATTTTATATTATGGAGCTTGAAAATAAAGGAAGAAACTTCAGATGTTTAAATACAGTGACTCTAGCATAGTAGGGTGGTGATATTTTAATATCTACATCTTTCATTTGCCTTCATTGAGTAGAGTTGTCAAATTTAGCAAATAAAAATACAAAATTCCCAGTTAAATTTGAATTTATGATAAAAAATGATTTTAGTAAAAGTATGTTCCATGCAATATTTGGGACATATTTATACTAAAATACGAAACGTGTAGTTTATCTGAAATTCAAACTTAACACCTTCACTTAAGGTGTTCTGCATTTTATTGGGTGTTTCATTTTAACCTTTGCTTCACCAGATACCATTTGTATTTACTATAGGTTGTCTTTATATAAATCACTGATTCAATTAATTGTTTAAAGTGTTATATACAAAGAAATGTTATAATTTGTAATTTCCCTTTGAATCACTCAGAAATTAGATAGGGTGGAATGCTTGCTAGAAATATTTTAAGTTCAAACCGAAATCTATTTGTTAAAAAAAAAAAAAAGAGAATGGGCAAGAGCAAGTCAAATAAGATTTTTTTTTTTTTCTTTTAATAGATTCTTTCAGGCAGTCACTGAAACACTAGCTCTGAATAAAAATGTCCACTTCCTTTTTCTCCCTTCTTGGAACTATTCTCATGCTTGGCTTTGTATGTAAAATTCATAAATGATTGCATCACTGAATCCAGATTTAACTGTTGCCTGAATGAAATTGTCACCACAGGGAAATCTATGTAGCACTGGAAAGGTCATGAGAGCACCTGACCAGATGTTAGCACATTGTGATTCTTTGTGCTGCAACCTTGGTTAGTAGAGATCATCTGTGGAGAAAAACACTAATATTTGCTCTGAGAGGAAGTTGCTGAACAAGACAGCTCACTTGGCGGGTACTCTGCTAGCAGTGGATAAACCAGTGTGCAAATATTTATTATCTCAACAGAAAAAGATGGGAATTTTCTACTTGAGCAAAATTCTGTAAGTAGGGCATTTGGAGTAATAGAATTCCATGCATACCTATGTGGGAGAAAATGTATTTCAATAACTGATCATAAACCTTTGGAAAAAAGCTAGAGATCTTTCTATAGTGACTGCCAAGCTGTAGTAATTGCTTATGGCATTGTCAGCATAAAGTAAGAAAGTCACTATAGCACCTCTTTGGAACATGGCAAAGCAGATTCTCAAAATTCTCCAGAGAAATCCAGATGTCTCAGTGTAATTTTTGTCTGGTTTGTTTCCTATATCAACTTTAGCTATAAGTAAAGAAAACAATAATTACTCCGAGCAGAGGATGTCAAGTATTTCATAAACATATAACATTGTAATTTCTAGTCCTGACTCAAAGTTAGACCCAAGGGAAGACACAATTGGGTCTTCGATCACACCTTTTGTGTGAGACTCAAGAATCTTACTTAGCTTTGAATATATAGAATTCTATTTTAGAACAAAAAAAGTTATAAAAATGAACAATGTATCATGCATAGTGGTGGATGTTACAGCAAAGAGGTGAAAAGCAGACCGACACCACTGCTGTTAGTGTAGCTGATGTTATGAAGAGGCCTATGAGCATATGATGCTGTATAGACTGTGTGCAAAAGATTTTCAATAATCATACTTTTCAGTAGGAGGTCACAATCTAAAACCAGAGAGTGGAGAATTGGACACTCAAAAGAAGGCCTTAGAAATAGATAACTGAATACCTCAAAAGTTTCAGCACAAATGAGGAAGACAAAAAATCTACTTTGGTGTATTTTCTCTTTTTTTTAGGAAATATAATCAATGATGATGGTTACTCTTTGTCAAGGGCATACTGCAGGCTTTGTGTACATTATCTTTTTATCCCTGTCATTGTTAGAGATAATGCAGGTAGAGATGAAGTAGTGGATTGTTATTTCTAATTTACAAATGGGTATCTTGTTTGAGTTCACACATTAAGTTATAGGATCAAGAGCAAAAGTAAGACTGAAGTAAAAAAAAAAGGAATCAAACTAAGTAAAAAGACACATTCTTTCTTCTATACCTTGTAACCAGTGGGTCTGGACAGGGGACAGTTTTGCCCCTGAAGGCAGGTTTGGCACTGTCTGAAGATATTTTTGGTGGTCACAACTGTGGGGAAGGGAGAGGAAGAATGTTAGGCATCTAGTGGGTAGGGGCCAGGATGATGCTAAACATCCTACAGTGTGCAGGAAAGTTCCCACAACAAACAGCATCTGGCCCAGATGCCAAGGTTGAGCAACGCTGGTTTAAAAGAAGCCTGCTATTAAGCTGATTTGATACCTGTGTCAGTTTTATCGTTAAAAAAGAAAATTCTCTGTTATACTCCACAATTACTTAGGTAATGGGCCACAGAGACCAAGAACTCAAATATTCCTGCTATTCTACCTACTAGATGTGTGAATTTGGGTAAATATTCTTATAGTACAGGTTTGGTGCTATTGTGATTCAACCATTTTTATGACCTAGTTGCTTTCACCAAGGAAATGGGTGAATTGTAACAAATAAAATTGTTGCAATTCTAATAGCCATCATAATCAGGTCATACACACACACACACACACACACACACACATACACACACACCCCTCATTATTTTCCCAAACTTTTAGGCTCCAGTACTATTCTAGTCACCTGGCTCAAAACCATATATATATTCATCCTGTCCCTCAGGCATGAACTTTATTGCCACCGGTCTTTTTTTAGAGACTTACTTGTGTGTTTTTCAAAAGGATCTCTTTTAACCCAGTCTGGTCTATGCACACAAACTCTTGACTATGTCATTCCTCGGTTTAACAAACAAAAAAAAGAGGCAAATGAAAAACAATTTGTCTCTGAATTACTTTTATCTGCAAGTGACACAAAACAATACAACAGTGGCTAAAACAGTTCAGAGCTCTGTTTCATGAATTTCTCAGGGATCCAGACTACTTCCAATTCACTATTTTGTTCTTATAGTATAGCCTTTGTCTCATGGAAAAAGATGGATAGTCCAGATCCAGATTTCTGATCCGTGTACAGGCAACAAGGAAGAGGAAAGGACAAAGAAGGACATAGCTCTTTCTTTGAGAACACTTCTTGGAATTTGCACACAAAACCTCTGCCTTTCTATCATTGGAAGTAATGTAGTCATATGATGGCATCCAGCTACAAGGGAGGCTAGGAAACGTAGTTTTTATTTTGGGTAGCCACACAACAGGGGCTCAGTTGTTAAAGGAAGAAGAGGAACATGGAGAAGGAAAGGTAGCCATCAGTTTCTTCTACACAAACAGAAAAGTAATTCCCCTTTGACAAGACAGTAAGTGTCAAATTATCAACATGACTATGGAGGCTTCTAAAATAAGCCTTGCCTTAGCTTTTCAGCCTCCTTTTCCACAGTTTACAGGGTTTACCACTGCCAAACCTTCTTTAAATGCACCATTATTACTATAGTTCCTTCTTTTCAGCCTTCAATTTTGTTACTTCTTGTTTTCCAAAGTCAGGCTATCCATATTTAGAAGCTGAGCTTAGATTTTTTACCATTACCCTCTATGTCTTCCTGTTAGTCCCTTATGGAAGGAATCTCTTCTCCTCTGTGTTCCTCTAGCTCTTGGTGTTCCTATCATAGTTCTTCCATCATTTGTCAGGGCATTTTCTACCCTCTTATCCCTTCTACTCACCTGTAAACTTTAAGATAGGTTAGTCCTGTTCAGTGTTTTCATTCTCCAATAGTCCTTTCTGAAAGCACTATTTACATTAAATATGACTAAACTCCAAAACCTGGTAAAAAAGTCTTTACTAAGTTTTGACTATGGTGAAGAGAAGTTGAATACTTTGGAACAAAATAGTACTAAACCTTATCTGGCATTCCCTCAGTTAATCAACCTAATATCTCTTTCTCCTTTGCTTTCCTTCAGTTTGATCACATTCCAAAAAAGCCTTTTCCATGTCATCTTCACAGTTTTATTTTTGCTCTCCCTCAACAGCTTTGTAAAAACCATATATTTTAAAAACTTTTCCTGCTCAATCAGTAAAGGTAAACATTTTCTTCATATTTGAACTCTAAACTCAATTTCTGACTTCAAAGGAAGTGTAGCTTAACTAATGTGGTGACAGTCAAACCTGGATTAGGAACTGCCTCAGTTCAGACTGCTATAACAAAATGTAATAGACTCAGTGGATTAAACAACAAGTATTTATATATTTATTTATTTATTTACACTCTAGGCTGCTTTTACTTTTAAAAAAAAAAATTAGGTTACTTTTTTTATTGTAGTATAGTTGATTCACAATGTTGTATTAGTTTCTTCTGTACAGCAAAGTGAGTCAGTTATACATACACATATATCCACTCTTTTTTAGATTCTATTCCCATATAGGTCATTACAGAGTATTGAATAGAGTTCCCTGTGCTATTCAGTAGGTTCCTATTAGTTATCTATTCTATATATAATAGTGTGTGTATGTCAATCCCAGTCTCCAATTTATCGCCCCCTGTTTCCTTCTTGGTAACCACATGTTTGTTTTCTACATTTGTGACTCAACTTCTGTTTTGTAAATAGTTTCATTTGTACCATTTTCACATATTTCTCACAGTTCTGGAGGCTCAGAAGTACAACATCAAGGTGCCAGCAATTCTTTGCCTGGTGAGGGCTCTCTTCCTGATTTGCAGATGTCTGCCCTCTGGCAATATTGTTCAGTGGCCTAGAAAGAGTTCTCAGGTCTCTTCTTCTTTTTACAAGAGAATTAATTTTATCACAGTGGTCTCATTCTCATGACCTAATCTAAATGTAATTGCCTTCCAAAGGCCCCAAGTCCAAATACCATCGTACTGGGGATTAGGACTTCATTTTATGAATTGGGCAGGTGGGAGGTAGCAAAAGCATTCAGTTCATAGCAGAAATATATCAGTTAGAACTGAAGGTGACCTCATGTGCCATAACAAATTGGGATTTGAAAGTCAGGGGTTCAGAGCAAGAAGTTTTGGGGTAGAAAGACAAATAGATCAAAAGACATAATATCTTGATTCATGGGGTATGAAAAGAGAATGAGTCCAAAGAAATTTGTTCTTAGATCATGCCTAAAATTTTGAAACAGACAGCAGTTTTATTAATATATGATAGAAAGTTTATAAAATGTGTAATTTGTATGTGGTTTGGTATTATAAATTTACATGTTTTTTTAGAGCAGTGTTTTTCTTTCAAACTTGTTTTCATTGTTGCACCCTAAGGATAAGTTTTCATTATTTTTTTCCTAATCAATCTCACCATCAGGAAAGTTTAATATCACAGATATACTATGTATCTATTCATGTACTGTAACCCTTTGGAGGGCCACAGATTATTATAATATCTTTCTCCTCCCAAGAACCACTTTCCTCTCCTAGGTGGCAATATCACTTCACTAAAGAATGCTTGTTGTCAAATGAAATAATTAAATAAAATAACTCATAAATGTAACACTGTTTAAATTTAAACATCTTAACCTGTCATTGAAAAACTTTCAATTTCTTCCTCCAAGCTGTTGCCTATAAGGTAATATTTAGGTGACATTAAGTTTGAAATTTTAAAACTGGAAGGAATCAAGTTGGTATAACTTTGAAGTCATTTTCAGGGTGCCCCTTCCATACCACTCTCACCTTTGGTGACACTACTTTAGTGAGACTTGCCTCCTGGATCCCCCTAGGCCCTAATGAGCCAGCTACTTTTTAATCTAGAGCAGTTTCTCTCTCTTCTTTTTTTCATACCATTGACTTTAGGCAGAAACTGCGTTAGTTTTTCTATGGAATGGCCCACATTCTGCATTTGTGACTATGGTACTTTGTGGTATATTTACCTCGTTTCTCTATCTTCCAAATTTAATAAAATGAAAAATTAAATCCAGAGGCTTGGTGTAGCTTCAGGTTTAACTTGCTTTTTTTCAGCAAGAACAACCTAAGGTGGGTGCTACATGTTGCCTCACATCCGAAGGTACATAGTATCTGATTATCTCACTTTTAGTGATAATTAATCAGAGGGTGTACTGATTGAGAATGAAGAGATAATACTGTCATTGTTTGTAGATGAAGGAGTGTCTACGTAAAAAATCCAAAAACATCAACAAAATCTCTCGGAACAAAGAAATGTTTATAGCAACGTTGCAGGACACAAGGTTAATGTTACAAAAGTCAATCACTTTCCTATAAACCAGCAATGAACAAGTACAATTAAAATCATAATGCCATTTACATTAGCTAATGTAACACCCCAAAAAGAAATACTTAGGTATAAATCTAACATAATATGTACAAAATCTACAAAAGGAAAACTACAAAACTCTGATGAAAGAAAGCAAAGAACTAAATAATTGAAGAGATATTTCATGTTCATGGATAGGAAGACTCAATAATGTCAAGATGTCAGTTCTTTCCAACTTTATCTATAGATTCAGTGCAATCTCAGTCAAAATCCCAGTAAGTTATTTTGTGGTTACTGAGAAATAGATCAACAGAACATAATAAAGAGCCCAGAAATAGACCCACATAAACATAGTCAACTGATTTCTGACAAAGGAGCAAAGGCAATACGATGGAACAAGGATAGTATCTTCAAAAAATGGTGCTGGAGCAACTGGACATCCACATGCAATCAAATGAATCTAGATACATTCCTTATACCTTTCACAAAACCTAATTCAAAATGGATCACAAACCTAAATGTAAAATGAAAAACTATAAAACTCCTAGAAGATTAACATGAGAGAAAATCTAGATGGCCTTTGATTTAATGATGACTTTTTAGGTACAACACCAAAGACATAATCCATGAAAGAAAGAATTGATAAGCTAGACCTCATTAGAATTAAAAGTTTATGTGCTGTGAAAGACACTGGCAAGAGAATAAAAATATGTCACAGTTTTAGCGAAAATATTTACAAATATATATCTGATAAATAACTGATATACAATATATACATAAGAACTCTTAAAACTCAACAATAAAAAAGTAAACAAGCAATTAAAAATTGGCTAAAGACCTTAACAAACATCTCAACAAACAATATATATAGATGACAAACATATGAAATGATGCTCCACATCATTTGTCATCAGAAATGCAAATTAAAACAACAATAAGATACTGTTATATACCTATTAGAATGCGAAAATCTGGAACACTGATGACACTTAAATGATGGTGAGGACATAGAATAACAGAAACTCTCATTCATTGATGGCAAGAATGCAAAGTGGTACAGCCACTTTGGAAGACAATTTGGCAGTTCTTATAAAACTAAATATATTCTTACCATATGATACGACAATTATGCTCCTTGATATTGCCCAAAAGAGTTGAAAATTTATGTTCACATAAAACCTGCACATGGAGGATTATAGCAGCTTTATTCATAATTGCCAAAACTTGGAAGCAACCAAAATGTCCTTCAGTAGGTGAATGAATAAATAAACTATGGTACATCCTGACAGTAGAATATTATTTAACACCATAAAGAAATGAACTAACAAGCCATGAAAAGACATAGAGGAAACTTAAATGCACATTACTAAGAGAAAAGACACTAATCTCAAAAGACTATACACTGTATGACTCCAATTATATGACATTCTGTGAAAGGCAAAATTATGAAGACAGTAAAAAGAATAGTGGTTGCCAGGGATTGGGGGAAGGGTAGGGATGAATAGGCAAAAAACAGATGTTTAAGGCAGTGAAACTACTATGATAATATAATGGCATATACTTGTCATTATACATTGGGTCAAAATCATAGAATATACAACATGAAGAGTGAATCCTGATGTAAACTATGGACTTTGACTGATGATGTATCACTGTAGGTCCATCAGTAATAAATATACCACTCTGGTGTGGGAGGTTAATAATAAGGGCAGTTATGCATGTGTGGGAACAGAGGGGATATGGGAAATCCCTGTATCTTCTACTCAATCATGGTATAAATCTGAAAGTTTTCAAAAAGTAAAATCTATTAAAAATTTGCCAGTGAGTCACTAGGGGTAATAGTAGGTGGTGCTACTCCCACTTGTACCCCCTGATTCCTGGTCCCATGAGTCCTGGCTGTAGAAGAAACAACACCGTATATTGGACACTGACTCAGAGCACATACAGCCTTCTGGAGAACCTTGCCCTCATCCTCCAAAGTAGTGCCACCTAGCTGTCAGTCTAACTGAGTCTCCCAAAAGCCATTCTGCCATTCTATCAAGCCAGCTGCCTCATGATGGGGAACATGATAAAGTCACCAGCAAAACCCGTTAACAATTTCCAGGGAGTAAAAATAGATTCTGGGTAATAAAATAAAGTTCAACCTTTTTTTCCTTTGTGCTTAGTCTAGTCTCACTTGCTCATAGGGTACCACGTGAAGAGGCTTGGCACCTGGCACTTCAGACCTGAGTTCCTAGTGTGGAATGGCTGTACCTACAACGCAATTCATGACTGTGTGCAGAAGAGCCAGCAGCGCGCCATACTCAATTCAAGGTGGCGGTGGCGGGCCTTGTGCAGAGACGCCGCACCGAGACTGTGATCTGGAGCGTGAGCAGTGCAGCTGCGCCTGCGCCCATGAGAGCTCCAGCCCTCCCCGCTGAGGAGAACCCTAAAAAGCAGCCCCGCCCAAGGTCTGTGAAAGAGAGCAGCTGCTAAAGAGAGGCCTGTGAAAGGAGCTTGAGCTCCTCTGCCTCTCCATTCTTTGATCCAAGAATAAAGATTTCCTTTGCTTCTGAACCGAACTTGGTCTCCTTCTATTTGTGCAGGAGGACCCTTGTTGAGGACTGATTCCGGAGGGTAAGTAACAATAAGACCAGTGAATTCCATGAGCATGGGCCGATTGCCATGTTAATTCACTATGAAGTGAATTACTTGATCAGAAGAAATGCTGTGTGGAATACCATGCTGATGGATAAGGCATTCTTTAAGTCTACAGTGATAGTTTGTGCAGAAGCAGTGCAGGTAGGGGAGGAAAATTCATAACCATAGTAACTGTCTATTCCCGTAGAACAAACAGTTACCAAATCAAACTTGGGTCTGCTTGCGCGCATGCAGTAAAGCCAATATACCACCACCAAGTTGTGGTGAAGGAAAGTACAGCTTTTATTGTAAGGTGCCAGACAAGGAGTCTGGGGCAGCTAGTGCTCAAAAAACCCAAACTCCCTGATGGGTTTCAGAGAAAAAGTTCTTATTGGCAAAACTGGGGGGAGGGATAGGTTTCAGGGTGTGTAATCCTTCTCCGATTGGTTGGTGGAGAGGTAACTGGGTGGTGTTTCGGGAATCTCAGTTGTCAGCCTTCTGGTTCCATCCAGTCTGGGGTCCACGTGCTTGTGCTCAGCCTGAAGATACTATCCTCCACCTGGGTGGGAGCCTTTGTTCCTGTAAAAGAACTCAGAGATAAGTATCAAATTGTTATATACATCCCCTGAAGAGAAACCAGGACCAGGCCCCACTGCTGCACTCATTTTTTTTGTGCATTTCCTCATGCCTTTAACTACTAACTGAATCTGCCCTTTGAAACTCAGAAAAGACCTAGGAGGCTAAAACCTTTTTCCTGCAAACAAGAAAGAGGGGACACATGAAAGGCCTTTTTATTTAGGAGGGCCCCACAGGGTCCTGCATGGATTCAAAATTACTGCCCCCTCCATGATGGAAGCAGTCCAGTGTAATCGACTGGTCACCAAGTTGCTGGCTAATCACCCAGGTAAATAGTGCCCTATCAGAGACCCAGTGCTGAGCTCTAATGTTGGCAGATTAGGCACTCAGTGGTAGCTGTGGTTAAGTCAGCCTTGGGGAGTGGAAGTCATGTTGCTGAATCCATGCATAACCTCCATCCTTGCCATTATGGCCACTTTGTTCATAGGACTATTCGGTGATGACAAGGGTCACTGGGGAAGGATGCTGACTTGTATCTACACAATGGGTCATCTTTCCACCTTATTATTAAAGTCATTCAAGTCTTTTCTTTCTCTATCAGTTGATTGTAGGGAACTCCCTATGAGGCCATAGGCACAGGCTAAGAGAGAGAAAGTAGTTTAGCAGGAGTGGGGACCATGGGCATTTGGGCCACTTCATGTAAGTTACTTGTGCCTTTAGGGACTGCTTGGGCCAGATTTCATTTATACCTCTTTATAACATATAACACCTAGTTCCTTATGGGTAGCTCACTTCATATGGTAACTTGCTGGCTCATGGGTAAGCATTCCACTAAGGCCCAGTGGTAAGCCAAGAGCTATTTCTCAAAAAGAAGGTAGTTATCTGCAGAAAAAATGACAGGACTCTTTTCCAAAATTTTAAGGACCTCCGCTATGATTCACCTGAAGGGTACTGCCAGAGGCTCCAAATCTGCCACTGACACTTTATGCACCGTTGTATCTGCTGAATCTTATGGCTCAAGTATCAGGGCAGTTTGCACAATAGCCTGGAACTGTTTCAGAGCTCTCTTTTCTTCTGGACCTCACTCAAAACTAGCATCTATTTTGGGTGATGAGCAAGAAATGAGCAAGAATAACACAACCAAACAAGGAGTATGCTGCCTCCAAAATCCAAGGAGGTCTCCTTTAGGGCACATAATAGCATTCCAGTCACTTAGGCAGTACTTGAGCTAAGAATTTGAGTCACCAGTGATTTTAGGAGCAACCAGCCAATCTTATGATATTCATTATTTTGCCAAAAATGTTTGAGAGTATCATTTGAGAGTATCATGGTCACCCAGATCCTTCCTTCTTATAAATGTTTGATTAGTAGTATACAGTGGTGATATTTTGTCACACTCTATTACCAGATCACACTATGGACTATCAGTGGTCTCTTTACAACTGAAAATAAAGTCATTAGCATATTTACATTTTATCAGGTTAGAGAGCCAATTCCAGAAACCATAGAACCAAGTCAGAAAAATCGTCCTTAACATTGTTCTTCTAGAACCACTCCCAGTACCAAAATCTGTATTAGTCATGGTTTTCTATAGAAATAGAGATTGATTGATTGATTGATTGATTGATTATAAGAAATTGGTTCCCACAGTTATAGAGGTTGATGAGTCCTAATACTTGTAGTTCGCAAACTGGAGAGCCAGGTGAACCAATGATGTAGTCCTAGTATAAGTGCTGGAAGGCTTGAGACCCCGGAAGAGCTGATGTTTCAGTTAGAGTCCAAAGGCAGGAAGAAAAACTGACGTCCCAGCTCCAAGGCAGTCAAGCAGGAGGAGTTCCTCTTACTCGTGGGAGGTTCAGCTTTTTTTTCTATTCAAACTTTCAATTGTTTAATTGAGACTCATCCACATTACTGAGGGTAATCTACCTTATTCAGTCTAAATCTACTGATGTATATGTATAGCTGATTCACTTTGTTATAAAGCAGAAACTAACACACCATTGTAAAGCAATTATACTCCAATAAAGACGTTAAAAAAAAAAAAAATCAGATGTTAATCTCATCTGGAAACATCCTCACAGACACACCCAGAATAATGAATGGTCAAGCAAATGTCTGAGCACTCTGTGATCTAGTCAACTTGACACATAAAATTGCCCCTCATACTCCCAGCCTAAAATTCTCTACTATAAACCTTTTATTTATTGGTTGTAACTATTCATGTTCATTGACTGTGTTAATTATTTCTTTAAAGGTTGCAAAATGGATACTTGTTTACTTCAACATTCCTTCTCTAAAGAGAATTTTCCTTTATCAACTAGAGCTATTAGGTAACTCTGAAATGCAGTTCACTCAGAAAAGATAGGATAGATGTTTTTGTTCTTTCTATTTGGTGTCTTAGCATAAGGAGTTTGTTCCCAAGTTATGTTCAGTTTATGTTGACTTGTTTGTTTCCTTTCTGTCTTTTTTAAAAAGCATATATATAAACTCCTGGTTTTTATTAATCATTGTTTCCATCACTTGTAATTATCAGTTTTTAATGCTTAAATTGTCTCATCTTTGGCTAGAGTGAACCCTTCATGTTGAATTCTGTATTTTTTTGTATAACCAATTGGTTTTTGAATGTTTTCCATGCTTTCTTGAGCAACAATATTTAGAAGTCTTGTATTCTTCCAGCCCCAGAACTAAAATAGGCCACTCCTCAAGGAGTTCTGGTTCCCTGGTATTTAGGGACAATAATCTGGGTGTTGATGATGTTTATGACTATAAGGTAGTCATTGCTTTCAAGTCTTCTTAATGCATATTTTTAAAAGGAAATAAATAAGTTCATAGTGGTATTTATGGGTTGGCCAAAAAGTTCATTCAGTTTCCTCCATAAGATGTTACAGAAAAAACCCAAACGGACTTTTTGGCCAACCCAAATACTATTCAAGTTCAGTATGATTATATTATAAGTATGTGTAAGAACAAATAGTTGCAAAATATCTTAAAACTAATTCTATAGTCATATTTTAGTAGTAATATAGGTGTTGATATTCAAGGCTATTTCATATATGGTAGGATAATCCATCATTTGAAACTGAATCAATGTTATTTCCTCCTACAAAAGTACCCCATGATCCTTGAAGCTGGCTTTTAGCAAAGTGCACCCAAAAGCTATGGAGTCAGGCTGCTTGGGTAAACTTCTAAGTATGCTATCTATTGGAGATACAATCTTGGACAAACAACTCAAATATCAGAGTCCCAGTTTCTTCAGATGGAAAACTATAAAGAGTAATAGTACCTATCCATCTTACATAATTGAGGTAAGGACTAAATGAGATAATATACAGTAAAATGCTTGGAGCAGAGCCTGACAAATAATAAGCATTGGGTAAAGGTTAGTAATTCTTAAGTATGAAACATTCTAAACTGAATTATATTCTAACTAAAATTATTTATGTGCATTAAAATAATTTTTAGTATACTTTAAGCTTCTTGATGGCAAAGTCTACATTTAAATCATCAGTATATTCTTGCCTATAATCCCAAAATAAGTTGTCTGAGTTCCTTTGCAGGATACCTTGCACACAGTGCATACTCAGTAGTACATGAATGGGATTGTGTGTGTCTGTGAATGCATATATGTGTTTATGTGGGAAACAAAACACAAGAGACAGAAAGACAGAGTTGGGGGAAGAAAAGGAGGGGAGAATAGAAGGGAAAAGAAAAGAAGGAGGAAGAAAGGGAGAGAGGGAGAAAAAGATCAAGTTTGAAGTTTGCTTGCCCCTTTCATTCTTGAAAGTTCACTAGAGTGCTATCCAATATTTGCATGGAGATTAATCCACATAAAAATGCAGAATTTCAAAGCATTTTTTGTAATGTTTCTTCAGGTAGATTGGTAGAATGTCTAGCTTACCTGCTGTGCAAAGAAGGTCAAATTCTCAGACAGCTCTCACAGCTGACCTTGAGCAACAAAACTCACTAAGGATAGCTCATGCAGACTGGTGGTCATCAAGACAGCTCATCAAGACATTATCTTGATTCTGAAATTGACATTTACAAATTTTATGGAGATTTTTAAACAATTACCACTTATCTATGAGCCCCAAAGTATACACATTTTTCTATAATAGTAACTTATGGTGTGTATCTTTCTGCAACTTTAATTTGCCAACTTTAATTTCCTATAGTTCACCACACCCTTGGGGGAGCTCACAATCTTGTGTCAGGTCCATACATCTGACTGAGGTGGTACCCTCGCAGTTGACTTTCATGTTTTTAAGTTGCATGATTAGGGAAGAATTGGCCATTCCACTGGTGCAATGAGAGGCCAGGATACTAAAGATGTGACATGGCAGAACTTTGTCTTCAGCCCTATCCTGTCAGGTCAGCAATTGTAGCTGGGGATAGCATCAACTCCTCCCATCGTGTGACCAATACGGTTTCTGATACATGTTTTTATCTTTAACATCTTTTTTTAAATTGTTTGAATTCTGGGTAATTGATTTGTAGGTATTTTTCATTATTTCTATGGAATAATTATTTGGAACACCTCAACAACCTTTTTTTTTTTTTTCATGTGTGTTGACTCTCACTAGTGGTTGTCTGTTTTTTCAAGTGTCTCATGATTTTGGATTTTGCACTCATCTTCAGTCATTTCAGAACAGTTATACATTATCCATGGAACCAATGCATAACAAGTGAATCATTTGTTTCTTGGTAACATTTTTTCTTTTTTAATTCAGATCTTATACTGAAACAGAGAAGCTCTCTGGTTGTGTGCTCATTGTGTAAGAAAGATATTTATCTAATTAATTCTTTGTTATTTCTTGAGGGTATAGCCCTTTGAGTCCAAGATCTTCAATCCCATAACCTTTGGTCATTCAAGCGAATGACTTCCCCTCTACCCAACATCTTCAGTGTTGACCTGAATGTTTAATAACCTCTTTTCTTTATTTGCATATTTTTATTAAGATTATTAAGTATTTAAGCCATATAACAAGTATAGAAAATAAGGCAATAAAGATCTAAAATACCACATATAAAAATTAACCATAAAATATTATCAACAGAATTAAAGTTTTCTGAGATAACTTTCCCAATCTTATTCCCCTTTGACACTTCTCAGACATTATCTTGATTCTGAAATTGACATTTATAAATTTTATGGAGATTTTTATACTATTACCACATGTCTCTGAACCCCCAAATATACACATTTTTCTATAATAATAACTTATGGTGTATATCTTTCTGCAACTTTAATTTGCCAAAAAAGAAAAAAGCTGTGAGATTAAATTATGTTGATACACGTATCATTAGTCATTCATTTTCATTTTCCATATTGCTTTTCATTATATAAATGTGTCACAATTTGTCAATCCATTTATATTCTGTTTGTAGACATTTAGGGTATTACCACATTTTGATATTAAATGCAATGCTCCAAAGAACATTCTTATATAAGTTTCTTTGTATACAAGAGTTTCTCTAGTATTTATACCTAATAATTGCTGAGCCCTAAAGTACATAAATTTTAACCTTTACTAGCTATTTCTAGATTACTTTCCAAGGTTGTTTTTAAATCAATTTACAACTACAAACCAACAGTGCATAAAGTTTTCTATCATGCTTCAGATTTATCAACAACATATTGTCATACTTTTAAAAATTTACCAATCTGATGAATCTGAAATAGTATATTTATTGTGGTTAACTTGAATTTCCACAATTACTATAAGACTGAGCTTTTTGTACCTTTTCATTACCTTATTTATTATTACTTTATTTATTTTTACTATTAGAATGTCTGTCTTATTTAAATTATTTATGGGAGTTCTTCATAAATTCAGTTACCAATCTTTTATTTTATGCATTGTGAATATCTGTCTCTGATCTTTTTTTTTTGTCTGATTTTATCACTAAGATGTTTTAATTTCAAAGCAATCAAGTTTACCGATCTTTTTAATTGTTTGTACTTTTTATATCTTGTTTAAGAATTTCTTTACCTCCTGAGGTTATCAAGATATTCTCCTGTTCTTTGTACAAAAGTTTTAAAGCTTAGCTTCACATTTAGGTCTTATAGTCCACATGGAATTTATTTTTGCCTATGGCTTGAAACAAGATTCCAAAGTTATTTAGTTCACATGGATAACTAAGATAATTGACTAGTGCATTATTTTCCCACTGATCTGTAACACTAAGTCTTTGATTTCTCAGGTGTCCCTATGGGCAAACACAAAAACGATCATTGTCAAATCAGACTTACTTAAATCATACATCTGACCCAGGATCAAGCTTTACAAATAATTCTAAAAACACCAATAATTCACTAACTCAAGTGAAACAAGCAACTGATATGTAAATGGTTCTTGTGACCATGATTATTGTATGAGGTCTCTCAAAGAAGTTGGCAGTCATGTCACTTACAAAGATGAGCTGTATCAGTCATGGAACAGCTCCATTTTATACTCAAAAAGTTACCCTTCCTAGAGATCCAAGGCCTCCAAATCCATAGATTCCAAATGATTGCCCATAAGTCACCTAGACAGATTAAGAAACAGCATTTCCTCCCTCATGAGCTAATATCTTTCCTGTGTTTGCCAGAAGATTGTTCATTAAACTGTTTATGAGGAAATTTGATCAGATCACCTTCCTTCTTTCCTTTCTGGGAGCATTGGCCTCATGAGTTTGATGATGAATCTCAGCCCTTTTCTTTATACCCTTTCTAACCTGCTGTTCACCATTTTCTTTCTACCAGGCTTAAGTGAATGTGGTTTCTGTGGCTCTATTATCTTCTGCCAATCTGTCAATTCCTGTACCAAAATTACATTGAATTAATAAGGACACAAGAAATTTGGTCAATTCCTGTACCAAAATTACATTGAATTAATAAGGTTTCCTAATTTATTCTTGGTGCATAGTATTAAATTTTTGTATATTGTTATTATATCCATTGGTTGAACTCTCATTAATTTCTTAATTTGTCTATTTTCTTGATTATTTCATGAAGACAACCATTATTTATGAACAATGATATCTTCTTCCATCCTTTCCAATTATTTAAATTTTATATATTTTTCTTATTTTGTTGAGTTATCTAGGATTTATAGTGCATTTTGAATAAAGCTCTTTCTTCTTGACTGTAAGGACAACTCTTACATTGTTTTAGTCTAAGGAAGTTATGCATTTGTTTGTTAATTCCTTCTGTCAGATTAAGAAGGTTCTTTTTACTCATAGTTTGTAATGAGTTATGAATATGTTTTAAATTATTTCAAATGCATTTTCTGTATATTCTGAGGTAGTTCTTTAATTTGGTAATGTAGTGGATTTCATTAATAGATTTTCAATTAGATATTCTGTTATATTTCTAGATAAACCAAAATTGGTCATGCCTTGTTATTTTGTTTGATAATTCTGTTTGCTAATATTTAAGTTGGATTTTTGTATTTATGTTTATGACAGAATTTATTAATTTACATAGTATCCCCTAATTTTGTATCAAGGGTATACTAGTGTCATAAAACAAATTGGGGGGCCTCCCTGGTGGCACAGTGGTTGAGAATCTGCCTGCCAATGCAGGGGACACGGGTTCGAGCCCTGGTCTGGGAAGATCCCACATGCCACGGAGCAACTGGGCCCGTGAGCCACAATTGTTGAGCCTGCGTGTCTGGAGCCTGTGCTCCGCAACAAGAGAGGCTGCGATGGTGAGAGGCCCGTGCACCGCGATGAAGAGTGGTCCCCACTTGCTGCAACTAGAGAAAGCCCTTGCACAGAAACGAAGACTCAACACAGTCATAAATAAATAAATAAATAAATAAATAAATAAATAAATAAATAAATAAAAGAACGTGAATTTCTAAAAAAAAAACAAATTGGGGAGTAATTTTATCCCTGCGTTATATGAAAGAATGTGTTTAAATTTGACACTGTCTACAACTTAAAAATTTGGCAGCACTTGTAAGAAACCTTGGCTGTTAAGTGTATATATGAAGATAGTAAATTTTTGATTTAACATTTTAAAATTTCATGAGTTAATTTTAGGAAGGTATAGTGTTCTGAAGTTTGTCCATTTTATGTAAGCTTAAAAATTTACTGATAGAAAGTCCTTCAGGGAATTTCTCTAATTATGAACACTTGTCACTGGTAATATTATTTATTTCTGAAATCTCTGAATCTACTATGGTGTGTGAATTTCATTTTCACTTGAATCAAGGGGCGTTCTCGAATTGTTTTGGCTGAATTCTCATATCCCGTAAATATGCTTGTTCATTTTGAAAATCTTATTTACCAATTTTTAGCCTGATTTATATACAAATAAATAAGAAATTTATATTAAAATACCACACCATCATTAAGGCTTTAAAACCTTTCCTTAATAATATTCTGGAGTTTTGGTTTTGCCTCACATTTTATGAGGCTTGTTAGTAGGTGCACCAAAGTTCAGAATTGTTTTTGTTTGTTTGTTTTTATTGGGGTATAGTTGTTTTACAATGTTCTGTTAGTTTCTACAGTACAGTGAAGTGTAGTTCCCTGTGCTATACAGTGTGTTCTCATTAGTTATCTATTTTATACATATTAGTGTATATATGTCAGTCCCAATCTCCCAATTCATACCGCCTCCCCTTCTCCCCATAGTGTCCATACATTTGTTCTCTACATCTGTGTCTCTATTTCTGCCTTGCAAATTGGTTCACCTCTACTATTTTTCTAGATTCCACATATATGGGTTAATATATGATATTTGTTTTTCTCTTTCAACTTGCTTCACTCTGTATGACAGTCCCTAGGTCCATCCACATCTCTACAAATGACCCAATTTCATTCCTTTTTATGGCTGAGTAATATTACATTGTATATATGTACAACATCTTCTTTATCCATTCATCTGTCCATACACATTTAGGTTGCTTCCATGACTTGGAATAGTGCTGCAATGAACATTGGGGTGCATGTGTCTTTTTAAATTATGGTTTTCTCTGTGTATATGCCCAGTAGTGGAATTGCTGGGTCATATGGTAATTCTATTTTTAGTTTCTTAAGGAATCTCCATATTGTTCTCTATAGTGGCTGTATCAGGTTACATTCCCACCAACAGTGCAAGCGAGTTCCCTTTTATCCACACCCTCTCTGGCATTTATTCTTTGTAGATTTTCTGATGATACCCATTCTAACTGGTGTGAGCTGATACCTCATTGTAGATTTGATTTGCATTTCTCTACTAATTAGTGATGTTGAGCAGCTTTCCATGTGCTTCTTGGCCATCGGTAAGTCTTCTTTGGAGAAATGTCTATTTAGGTCTTCTACCCATTTTTGGATTGGGTTGTTTGTTTTTTTGATATTGAGCTGCAGGAGCTGCTTGTATATTTTGCAGATTAATCCTTTGTCAGTTGCTTCATTTGCAAATATTTTCTCCAATTCTGAGGGTTCTCTTTTCGTCTTGTTTATGTTTTCCTTTGCTGTGCAAAAGCTTTTAAGTTTCATTAGGTCCCATTTGTTTATTTTTGTTTTTAGTTCCACCACTTTAGGAGGTGGGTCAAAAAAGATCTTGCTGTGATTTATGTCAAAGAGTGTTCTTCCTATGTTTTCCTCTAAGAGTTTTATAGTGTCCAGTCTTACATTTAGGTCTTTAGTCCATTTTGAGTTTGTTTTTGTGTATGGTGTTAGGGATTATTCTAATTTCATTTTTTTACATGTAGCTGCCCAGTTTTCCCGGTACCACTTACTGAAGAGACTGTCTTTTCTCCATTGTATATCCTTGCCTCCTTTGTCACAGATTAGTTGACCATAGGTGTGTGGGTTTATCTCTGGGCTTTCCATCCTGTTCCATTGATCCATAGTTTTGTTTTTGTGTCAGTACCATATTGTCTTGATTACTGTAGCTTTGCAGTACAGTCTGAAGTCAGGGAGTCTGATTCCTCCAGCTCCATTTTTCTTTCTCAAGATTGCTTTTGTTATTCGGGGTCGCTTGTGTCTCCATACAAATTTTAAGATATTTTGTTCTAGTTCTGTGAAAAATGCCATTGGTAATTTGATAGGGAGTACATTGAATCTGTAGATTGCTTTAGGTAGTATAGAAAATTTCACAATATTGATTCTTCCAGTCCAAGAACATGGTATATCTCTCCATCTGTTTGTGTCATCTTTGATTTCTTTCATCAGTTTATTATAGTTTTCTGTGTACAGGTCTTTTGCTTCCTTAGGTAGGTTTATTCCTAGGTATTTTATTCTTTTTGTTGTAGTGGTGAGTGGGATTGTTTCCTTAATTTCTCTTTCTGATCTTTCATTATTAGTGTATAGGAATGCAAAAGATTTTTGTGCATTAACTTTGTATCCTGCAACTTTACCAAATTCATGGATTAGCTCTAGTAGTTTTCTGGTGGCATCTTTAGGACTTTCTATGTATAGTATCATGTCATCTGCAAAGAGTGACAGTTTTACTTCTTCTTTTCCAATTTGGATTCCTTTTATTTCTTTTTCTTCTCTGATTGCAGTGGTTAGGGCTTACTAAATTATGTTCAATAATAGTGGTGAGAGTGGACATCCTTGTCCTGTTCCTGATCATAGAGGAAATGCTTTCAGTTTTTCACCATTGAGAATGATGTTTGCTGTGGGTTTGTCATATATGACCTTTATTATGTTGAGGTAGGTTTCCTCTATGCCCACTTTCTGGAGAGTTTTTTCATAAATGGATGTTAAATTTTGTCAAAAGCCTTTTCTGCATCTATTGAGATGATCACATAGGTTTATTCTTCAATTTGTTAATGTGGTGTATCACATTGATTGATTTACACATAGTGAAGAATCCTTGCATCCCTGGGATAAATCCCACTTGATCATGGTGCATGATCCTTTTAATATGTTGTTGGATTCATTTGCTAGTATATTGCTGAGGATTTTTGCATTTATATTCATCAGTGATATTGGTCTTCTTTTTTTGTAATATCTTCTTTTTTTGTAATATCTTGTAATCTTTTTTTGTAATATCTTTGTCTGGTTTTGGTATCAGGGTGATGGTGGCCTTGTAGAATGTATTTGGGTGTGTTCCTTCCTCTGCAATTTCGTGGAAGAGTTTGAGAAGGATGGGTGTTAGCTCTTCTCTAAATGTTTGATACAATTCACCTGTGAAGCCATCTGTTCCTGGACTTTGGTTTGCTGGAAGATTTTCAATCACAGTTTCAATTTCATTACTTGTGATTGGTTTGTTCATATTTTCTATTTCTTCCTGGTTCAGTCTTGGAAGGTTATACATTTCTAAGAATTTGTCTATTTCTTCCAGGTTGCCCATTTTATTGGCATAGAGTTGCTTATAGTATTCTCTTATGATGCTTTGCAGTTCTGTGGTGTCCATTGTAACTTCTCCTTTTTCATTTCTAATTTTATTGATTTGAGACCTCTCCCTCTTTTTCTTGATGAGTCTGGCTAATGGTTTATGAATTTTGTTTATCTTCTCCACAGAACCAGCTTTTAGTTTTATTGATCTTTGCTACTGTTTTCTTTGTTTCTATGTCATTTATTTCTGCTCTGATGCTTATGCTTTCTTTACTTCTACTCACTTTGGGTTTTGTTTGTTCCTTTTTCTTTAGTTCCTTTAGGTGTACTGTTAGATGGTATATTTGAGATTCGTTTTGTTTCCGGAGGTAGGATTGTATTGCTATAAATTTCCCTCTTAGAACTGCTTTTGTTGCATCCCATAGGTTTTGGGTTGTCATGTTTTCATTGCCATTTGCCTCTAGGTGTTTTTTGATCTCCTCTTTGATTTCTTCAGTGATCTCTTGGTTATTTAGTATCTAGCATATTATTTAGCCTCCATGTGTTTGTGTTTTTTACAGTTTTTTTCCTGTAACCGATTTCTAATCTCGTAGTGTTGTGGTCAGAAAAGGTGCTTGTAATGATTTCAGTTTTTTTAAATTTACCAAGGCTTGATGTGATCTGTCTTGAAGAATGTTCCATGTGCAGAAGAAAGTAGAATCTGCTGTTTTCGGATGGAATGTTCTATAAATATCAATTAAATATATCTGGTCCATTGTGTCATTTAAAGCTTGTGTTTCCTTGTTAATTTTCTGTCTGGATGATCTGTCCATTGGTGTAAGTAAGGTGTTAAAGTCCCCCACTATTATTGTGTTACTGTCAATTTCCTCTTTTATAGCTGTTAGCAGTTGCCTTATGTATTGAGGTGCTCCTATTTTGGGTGCATATATATTTATAATTGTTCTGTCTTCTTGTTGGATTGATCCCTTGATCATTATGTAGTGTTCTCCTTGTCTCTTGTAACATTCTTTATTTTAAAGTCTTTATCTGATATGTGTTCTATTACTCCACCTTTCTTTTTTTTTTTCCATTTGCATGGAATATTTTTCCATCCCCTCACTTTCAGTCTGTATGTGTCCCTAGGTCTGAAGTGGGTCTTTTGTAGACAGCATATATATGGTCTTGTTTTTATATCCATTCACTCGGTCTGTGTCTTTTGGTTGGAGCATTTAATCTATTCACATTTAAGGTAATTATCGATATGTGTGTTCCTATTACCATTTCTTAGTTGTTTTGGGTTTGTTTTTGTAGGTCCTTTTCTTCTCTTGTGTTTCCCGCTTAGAGAAGTTCCTTTACCATTTGTTGTAGAGCTGGTTTTGTGGTGCTGAATTCTCTTAGCTTTTTCTTGTCTGTAAAGCTTTTGATATCTCTGTAGAATCTGAATGAGATCCTTGCCCGGTAGAGTAATCTTGGTTGTAGGTCCTTCCCTTTCATCACTTTAAATATATCCTGCCACTCCTTTCTGTTTTGCAGAGTTTCTGCTGAAAAATCAGCTGATAACCTTATGGGTATTCCCTTGTATGATGTTTGTTGCTTTTCCCTTGCAGCTTTTAATATTTTTTCTTTATATTTAATTTTTGATAGTTTGATTAATACGTGTCTGACATGTTTCTCCTTGTATTTATCCTGGAGATAATCCAGAACTCTCTGCACTTCCTGGACTTTATTGATTATTTCCTTTCCCATGTTAGGGAAGTTTTTGACTATAATCTCTTCAAATATTTTCTCAGACTCATTCTCTTTCTCTTCTTCTTCTGGGACCCCTATAATTTGAAAGTTGGTGCATTTAATGTTGTCCCAGAGGTCTCTGAGACTGTCCTCAATTCTTTTCATTCTTTTTCTTATTTTTTCTTTATTCTGCTCCATGGCCGTTATTTTCATTTATCAGTTCTTCTGCCTCAGTTATTCTGCTATTGATTCCTTCTGGAGTACTGCTAATTTCAATGATTGTGTTGTTTATCACTGTTGGTTTGCTCTTTAGTTCTTCTAGGTCCTTGTTAAACGTTTCTTGTGTTTTCCCCATTCTATTTCTGAGTTTGGATCATCTTTACTATCATTACTCTGAATTCTTTTTCAGGTAGACTGCCTATTTCCTCTTCATTTGTTTGTTCTTGTGGGTTTTTACCTTGCTCCTTCATCTGCTGCATATTTCTCTGTCTTCTTGTTTTGTTTAACTTACTGTGTTTGGGGTCTCCTTTCCACAGGCTGCAGGGTCATTGTTCTTTTTTCTCTGGTGTCTGCCTCCAGTGGTGAGGCTGCTTCAGTTGCTTGTGTAGGTTTCTGGGTGAGGGGGGCTCATGCCTGTGTTCTGGTGGGTGGAGCTGGATCTTGTTCCTCTGATGAGCAGGCCACGTCCGGTGGTGTGTTTTGGGGTGTCTGTGAGCTTAGTATGACCTTAGGCAGTCTGTCTACTAAGGGGTGGGTTTGAGTTTCTGTCTTGCTAGTTGTTTGGCTTGAGGCATCCAGCACTGGAGCTTGTATGGGTGGAGCCAGGTCTTAGTGTTGAGATGGAGATCTCTGGGAGATCTCTCACCTGTTAATATTTCATGGTGCTGGGAGTTCTCTTTTGGTCCAACATCCTCGACTTGGCTCTCCCATTTTGGAGGCTCAGGCCTGACCCCAAGCTGTAGCACCAAGACCCCACAAGCTGCACAGCATGGACAAAAAGGAAAAAAAAAAAAAAAAGAAAATGAACAGAGAAAACCACAAGACAAATGGTAAAAGCAAAACTAAACAGACAAAATTACACAAAGAACACACACACTCTCTCACAAAAGGAAAAGAAAAAAAAGAGAAAACAAAAAAGGAGAGAGCAACCAAACCCCAAACCAATAAACAAACCCCAAAACCAAAACTAGCACTAAAAACTAAAGTAACAACAACAAAAAAAAACCCCAAAACAAATCAAACACAGCAAGCAAACTAAAAAAAGGAAAGAAAGCATAAAACAAACACACAAAAACAATCCAAAAAAGTAAAAAAACAAGAGGGATGAAAACAAAAGGAAAAACTACAAAACAACAAAGAAGTAAAAATAGAAAAATATAAAATATAGTTAAAAATAAGATAAAAACAAAGGAAAACCAAAAAGAAAACCAAGTACAAAACACAACATAATGAAAAAATGCAGTAGAACTAGGAAAAAAATAAAATAAAAAATATATTAAAAATAGAAGCATAAAAAAGAAAAGTAAATAAAAATTAAAATAAAAAGAATAATAAAAAAAGAACAACAACAGAACAAGACAAAACAAAAGTAGTAGTAATAATAATACTTTCTTGTGGCCTCAGCTGTAAATTTCCTTGCCCCCAGAGTGAGCCACTGCCAATCCCTGCCTACCCAGCAAGTTCTTCAATACTTCTAGGTAGGTCTCTGGACCCGCTGTGGGCACTGTGGGACCAGCTCAGACTCTGATCTGGCCTTACTCCAGGGTGTACTTGTCCCGAAAGCTGCAGTTGTCCCCAAGGTCCACAGTCTCAATTGTGGGAACCCTCGTTATCTATTCAGATATTCTGCAGATGCAGGGTCTACCAAGCCAATTGTATGGATTTAATCTGCTGCTCGTGCGGCTGCATGGAGAGATTTCCCTTCCTCTTCTTTGGTTTCATAACTCCTGGGGTTCAGCTTTGGTTTTGGCCCCACCTGTACGTGTGGGTCACCCTCAGGCATCTGTTCCCCACCCAGGCAAGAGGGGGTGAAAGCAGCCGCTGATTAGGGCTCACTTGCTCACTCAGGCCAGGGAGAGGGAGGGATACAGCAGTCACAATTTGGATGTGTGGGGAGTGCCTGCAGCAGCAGAGGCTGACAAGAAGTTGCAACAGCCTTAGGCACACTGTGCTTTCTTCTGGGGAAGTTGGCCCTGGATCGCAGGAGCCTTGGCAGTGATGGGCTGCACAGGCTCCTGGAAATGTGTGGGCAGTGATCCTCTGTTTGCTCACAGGATCCTTGGTGGCAGCAGCAGCAGCCATCGCCTCCTCCTCTGGGGACCGAGATAACAGCCACGGCTCATGCCCACCTCTGGAGCTCTTGTAGGCTGTGCCCTGCTGTCTGTGCATGCATGGAGCAAGAAGCTCCTATGGAGGGCCTGCCCTTCTCCTCGCGCACCCTGCAACAATGGTCTCTTGCCTCTCCAGCAGGTCCAGACTTTTTCCCAGACTCCCTCCCAGCTAGCTGTAGTGCATTAGTCCCCGCAGGCTGTCTTCATGCAGCCAACCCCAGTCCTCTCACTGGGTTCTGACCTCTGAAGCCTGAACCTCAGCACCCAGCCCCCAATCACCCCAGTGGGTGAGCAGACAAGCCTCTCAGGCTGGTGAGTGCTGGTTGGCACCGATCTCTGTGCAGGAATCTCTCCTCTTTGCCCTCCACACCCCTCATGCTGTCCTCTCCTCTTGGGCTTCGAAGCTCCCCCCCATTCCAGCCAGTGAAGGGGCTTCCTAGTGTGTGGAAACTTTTCCCCCTTCACAGCTCCCTCCCAGAGGTGCAGGTCCCATCCCAATTCCTTTGTTTCTCTCTTTTTTTTTTTCTTTTTTCTTTTGCCCTACCCAGTTACATGGAGATTTTCTAACCTTTTTGGAAGTCTGAGGTTTTCTGCCAGCATTCAGCAGGTGTTCTGTAGGAGTTGTTCCACATGTAGATATATTTTTGATATATTTGTGGGGAGGAAGTTGATCTCCACGTCTTACTCCTCCGCCAGAAGGTCTTCCTCCTTTAAGATCTTTAAGGTCTTCCTCCAGAATTGTTTTTAAATACACAGTCAACTCCCCCTTTTATCAGTATGAAGTAATTGTCTTCATTTCTAACAGTACTTTATACCTTAACATATATTTAGTTTGATGCTTGCCTGTATATCTCAGTTGCCTGATTATATTTTCACATCCTTCTATTTCTTTGTGTTGTAGGAGTGTCCTTATGTATTATTTGTGTCTAATTATTATATTTATTTTTGCTCCTCATCTGAATTTTTTTCATTTTTCATTAACTGAGTTAATTTGTTTTTTATAATCATTGTATGTAGGCTTTCAAATGCAATTTAAGTCCAAATTTCCTTCTTTATATGAGTCAAAGGCTACTAAATGTATGCTGGTAAATGTTTAAAAATAATGTCTCAAAAAGAAAAAAGAAAAAAGAAAAGAAAAGAAATTGCCTCAATTTGTAGTATTTGCCAAATGCTGTAATGTAAATTCACCCTCATGACTGATTTCAAACTGCTATCATTGAAATGATGTATACTACTGACTCATAAGCCTGTATGGACCAGTATCTGTTTTGTCCACAACCATCTACCTAGTACCTAGTACGGTATTGGACATAGAGTAAGCAACTGATAAAAAATTTGTTGAACAATAGAAAAAATTGTGGGATGATGTGAGAAGCAAGATAGAAGTGTAAAAGTACTTACAAGTAGACTTATCCCTTCATATCATCAAATTCCATTCCAAAGAAGAGAAGTGTCATTTAAAAAATGCCAGTTACAAAGTATCTAAAAATTAGTTTAAAAATTATTATGTATTTAATATCCACTTCCTCCCAGGGGCCTGTGCTATAATTCTAACAATAACAAGCATAAACTTTACCATCAGATTGGTATGCTATCATTTAATCCCTTTTTAAATTCTATGTACTAAGTCAATGAGCTACATTATCTCTCTAAGTCTCAATTTTAATATCCATAAAATAGATTTTTTAACAACTACTCCATATATATGTGACAGGGAGTAAGTGGATCAAAATGTAACTCTATACATCTTACTTAGCATATTACTAAGTGAGAAACCAGCTCCCTTTGCTTATTATTGCCAACCAGTTTGTGAATGTGTTGGAGCCAACTTTAAGCATAATATAGAATGCATTCATTCAATCCTCATTAAGTTTTGAACATGTGCAAAGTACTGTGAGGCTGCTGTGATTTGGTTCCAGGAATAGTGTATCAGTTGTATAACTGCATAAAATTCTGTGTAACACACTATGTCAACACTTAGTGGCTCAAAACAATAAAATTTATTTGAATCACAAAATTGCAGTTCAGTAATTTAAGTTGGACTATCCTGGTCTTGGCAGTGCTCACTCATATAAGTTGGGGTCCACTGGCTGCTACTTGGGAGCTGATGCATTTGGGAGTAGGCATGCTGTAGAACAGAGTTCTTGGCTCTGTTCACACATCCCTCTGTCAGGCTACATAGGCATGTTTTTATGGAGGTAGCAGGAATCTGGTATGCTCAAACTACTCTATTGGCTACTGCTCCATTGGTCAAAGTTAAGTCACATGTCCAAGTCTAGACTCAATATGGGAGGGCACTAATGAAAGGCTTAAATGCAAGTAAATGTGAACAACTGTGGCCATTAATGCTATCTGTATCCTGAAAGGATTCAAAAATAAAGTTTTATCTATGACCTTTAGGAATCCAAACATCCTTAATATATGGGACATATGTGCAGATAACTAAAACACAAAGGAATAAAAAGAATGTAAGAAGAAAGGAAAGATCACTTCACCCACAAATAATCAAGAAAAATTTTAACAGGAATTGCAGCTTGACGTGAAAAGTTGAAGAAGGGAAGAAACACTCATTGGAGGAAAATAATAAATTAACAAATCATGAAGCAAGAAAGAATATGGTATTTGGAGGAGGGAGTGGGAAGCCTGGCTAAAGCAGATTTGTGTTGGAGTATGTAAAAAATATGGCTTCTATAAATGCTTTGGATTATGATACCTATAAATACCTT
The DNA here is from genome assembly GCF_949987535.1 of Balaenoptera acutorostrata. Taxonomy (NCBI): domain Eukaryota; kingdom Metazoa; phylum Chordata; class Mammalia; order Artiodactyla; family Balaenopteridae; genus Balaenoptera; species Balaenoptera acutorostrata. Next base: position 35,287,298 of record NC_080081.1, read on the forward strand.
ATATCTGACCACAATTTATTGCTTTTTCTTTCAAGATAAATATAAATATGTAGGAAATACTTCAAGTACCTATGATATTTATAGAAGGTAATAAAATAAACAAAAATAACATTTGGGAATGGACCTGTAATCAAATTATTTATAATACATTAATAAATGCTTCAGATAATTATAAAGAAAAGAGTATCATAAAATTAATGTTATAAAATCTCAAATATAGTGTATTGAAATTTTGAAATGTACCTAGATGCTCTATTTTCAGAGCATACTGAAGAGTTGATATCATATGTATGGTATCAAAATCAGGATAAATTAGATCAAGATTAATCTTTAAGCACTCAACATAAAGATACATTAAGGACACATGATGTCTAGCTGTTTACCTTGACTATTTTACTTTATTTTAAAATATAGATACAATATTAGAAAATTTGTTCAAATAATTTATTATTTTATTTTAGTGCATTCTTTAGAATAATTTTATATATTTTTTAGAAGTTCCATGAGATTGGTAAAATTTTCACCTAACAGATCTTTTTCCTATCACTCAGATAGGTAATTTTTGTCTAATGGAGACAGGAGGAGTGAGGTATCAAAATGTATTATGCCAATTTGTTTCCAGATTCATTCAGATTTTCCTATGTTTCTCACAAGTATAGAATTTATACACTTTACTTTTAAGTACACACTAATGTAAGTTAGAGATTGTCTTAAGGCTCAGGGTTTAATTTAAGCAAAACTATCAATCCCATTCTCCAATGAGACCCAACGTTTGGGTCCCATTGGCAGACCCAAATGTTGTAGTATTTCACTGTAGTAGTAAATTTTATTTAGTCTTTGTTTTATGTTAATTAATTTCACTCTTTAATATACAAATTAGCTTCCCCTGTGCTATGTGTTCACATAAAGAATCACTGGTAAAGTAATAGATTTCTACCTGTAAGGTGATCACATTTTTATTAGGTCAGTGCTCTAGGGCAAAAGGAAGCAATATGAAGTTTTGGGGAATTAAGTTCAAAACTATGTAATAATAAAATTCAATTGGAAGTACCACATCATTTATGCTAATATGAATCATTAAGACAAGCTTCATTCTGAAATATTAAATTATTGTTTTTCTTTATATCACTTTATTAGATCTACTTAAAATAGTATATGCATATTCTTGTGTGCATTTAGAGCACCCTAAATATATTCTCACAAAGCTAGGAACACTAGACAGAGATGAAGCATTATGATCAGGGATGACATTTCAGGGTCAATAAATAAATTCTATCAAACACCAATCATTTATTCTTGAGTTACTTCAAGTACCTTTGACTTTGACTCTACACAGCTTCTTAGATTTACTTGCATCTGTGACTTAAGCCACAGTTTGCTCTAGCTAATACATAGTATTATTTTAAAGTTAGCCTTTTTCAGCATATTTCCTCCCTTCAATTCTAGTTTTTGTTGTGAACAAATTGGTCCTGTTTTAAATAATCTTTGGAAGCAGTTCTCAAGCTTTTGGTCTGAGGACCCCTTTAAACATTTAAAATTTATCAGGGACCTCGAAGAGCTTTTGTTTATGTGGTTTACATATATTTATGTAAACCACATAACATATTTATATGTATATATTTACCATAATAGAAACTAAAACTGAAATTTAAAAAAATATATTTATTATTTTTAAAGAGAAATAAACCCACTAGATGTTAATATAAATAACATACTTTAATGAACAATAATATTTCTAAAAAAGTTAGTGAGAAAAATAGCATTCTTTGGTAAATCCCTTTTAAAATGTCTTAATACAAGACAACTGGAATTTGGCCTATCCTTTTGCTTTCAGCATATTGAGTTCTCTCTCTCTCTCTCTTTTTTTTTTTTTTTTTTTTTTTGGTTGAAGTATATGAAGAGAATCCTACCTCACACTGATATATATATATATATATATATATATATATATATATATATATATATATATTGGAATTGGTATGTATATAATTCGAATTGGTAATTCCAATTCTGGAATTACTGACTTGTTTAATTTCAAGCAACATGATATATATATATGTTGGTGACTTATTTTAATTATCTTTCTGAAAATTGTGGGTATTCTTCTTTGGCACTACACCAAACTACATCAAACTCATAAATGGTAATTTATTAAAAGTTGGTTGTGATCTGGAATCTGAAACCATATTAATGAACTTTATATACTTATATTGAAGTCTATGGGTCTGTTTTGTACTTTGAACAGATATTTGCTCAAGCATAATTTGTAAGCTATGCGTTGGTGTTTTGAAAAATATTGGTTTATAGAGTTATGCATACCTTCCAAATGTTGAAACATTTGGAATATTCAACATTTCCAAATGTTGAAACATCTTATAATATAATGTAGAGAAATACTATTTATTAATAACAACAGTAATCTCATCACAGTTCTGAATCTGTTAAGCTCTAGATGACAGGTACAAGTTTCTCAAATTTCTATTTTCACTTAAAAACTTGAATTTTTTCATAGGCAATAAATGCTATCATTTGTTTTCCATGAAGAGCAGACTCTTTTTGTTCATTGTCAAAAAACTATTAAATACCCAAGTCTGAATACCTATAGATTCCTTCTCAGTTCCTCTTTCAATTAACAATAGTGTTCTATAATAAAAGTGGCTAGCTCGACTAATAACTCAGACAATTAAACAGCTGCTTTTTTCCTCAAAACAATAAACATACTTTGGAATGCAGCAAAAGTATTTTAAGGGTACTTCTCATTTTGTCACACAGAATATTAAAAAGATGTACTTCAAGAGGATTTAATAAAATTAAGAATATTTACTACTCTATTAAGAAATTATTAGGTACCACTGGAATTTTCTTTCCTGCAAGCTTGTGGCAGTGAAGAAAATAGTAAGTACGATTAGAGTTTGGTGTCACTTCCTTGATTCATACTAAGGAGCCAGCAATCGAATCCACCATTGTTTTAGCATCATCTGCACAAATATCAACATGGTGAAAAGGCAAATAACATTATAATATTATTATGAAAACGTTTTGTCCTCCAAGACTCCCTGAAAGGGTCCCATATGTGTCCTCCACCCCCTCTCAGGGGTACCAGGAAGTCCACAGACCATTCTTTGAGAAATGTTGATCTATAATAGAAAATCATTTACTTGTGAGCACAGATTCAATTATTAATTGTTATCCCAAATTCAAATAATCTGCATAGTGATGTCTTCAAATGTGAAAACTGTATGAATCAATAGCATTTTCTATCACAACTTTAAAAATTTAAATTGTCAACATTGAGTAAATATACATTATGGAATAAAGATTTAAAAAATAGCACAACCAAACTATTCCAACAAACTATCCATACATTTTGCAAACACTGAATATTCAAAAATCATAAAAACTTAAGAAAAAGGAAAAATAAAATCTAATTTTCCATCTCAGCAAGTGTGTTTTCATAAATTTGGAAAATCTTCTTGGGTCTCTATTTTTTAATTCTATTATATAACAACATGATACAATAGAAAAAGCATGACTTAAGTGCCAGGCATATACATATATATAACTATACATATATAATATAAATATTATATGTATCATATATATAACTATAGATATAAACAGAGTTCTCAGTCACATCATTGAAGAATTTTAATTCCAGTCAAATCAGATTTTTCTTTGAAGTTTGGGTTGAAACTCAATTGGAAAATAACAGTACTTCAGTTGGCTTTTCCTCCTTCAAATTATCTCTTTTAAGCCCAAGAATTTTTTTCAATATTCAAATTTAGTGAGAGTTTATATTTTTTTAACTATCTCTTTCACTTATGATGTCAAAACTTTTGTCATATTCCTATTATCTTTTGTCTAGGACGATAGTATTTATTCTCCTTAGGAAGCTTCACCATTCTCATGTCATTTTATTAATAATTTTGTGGCTCTTTTATCAAATTATTTTACATGTTATCATTGATGGGGTGTTTTCATAAATTCCATTAATGATTAAAACATTATTTATTGAGTACCCAGTATATGTCAGCATAATGTAGTGACCAGGAGATCAAGTGGCAAACAATTCAGTCATGGTCTCTCTTTTCACAGAATGTATAGTCTAACATCCGAGATAACCAAGTAACAGGTAAGTCTTTGTGGTGAGAAGAGGTAAAGCCAAATTCTCTTCCACTTGAGTTTGGGCTACATGATTACTCATTTCCAAACAATAAAATAAAGTACAATTGACCTTTGAATAATGTGGGGATTAGGTGCTCCGATCCTCTCTGCACAGTTGAAAATCTGTGTATAACTTCACAGTTTGGGTCTCCAAGTCTGCTGTACCACATCTGTGGATTCAACCAACCTTAGATTGTGTAGTCCTGTAGTATGTAGGGCAAAGTCAGTCAGAATGAGACAGACAAATACCATATGATATCACTTATATGTGGACTCTAAACTGTGACACAAATGAATTTATCTATGAGACAGAACCAGACTCATAGACATAGAGACCAGACTTGTGGTTGCCGGGGAGAGTTGGATGGGAGTTTGGGACTAGCAGATGTAAACTATTATGTATAGAATGGATAAACAACAAAGTCCTACTGTATAGCACAGGGAACTATATACAATATTCTGTGGTAAACCATAATGGAAAAGAATATTAAAAACTATCTATATCTATATCTATATATCTGAATCACTTTGTTGTACACCAGAAACTAACACAACATTGTAAACCTTCAATTAAAACAAAACAAAACAAAACAAAACAAAACCTAAAAAAATTCTGCACATAGGTGGATCTGTGCAGTTCCAATTCATGTTGTTCAAGGGTCAACTGTAGAAGTGATGGTATGAGACTTTGGAGAGTTGATGATAAAAGGCCCAGCAGCTTCATTCTTGCTCTTTTTCTGTGTTTGTTAGTCTAGGGAAGGTAATGGCTATGTCAAGAGAACGTTCAAGCAACTCAAGAGATCCATGTAGCAAGGACCTGAAGCCTTCTGCCAATAGCTATGTGAGTAAGCCATTTTGGAAGCAGATCCTCCAGCCTCAGCTGCTTTGAGCCAAAACTTAAGTAGACTACTCCTAAATTCCTGACCCACAGTGAATGTGAGATGACAAAAGTTTGCTGGTTTTTTTTGTTTGTTTGTTTGTTTGTTTTAAAGGAAGGGTGGAGATAAATTACATAGTTTTAAAATTTTTTATTTATTTATTTATTTTTGGCTGTGTTGGGTCTGCATTTCTGTGCGAGGGCTTTCTCCAGTTGCGGCAGGTGGGGACCACTCTTCATCGCGGTGCACGGGCCTCTCACTATCGTGGCCTCTCTTGTTGCGGAGCACAGGCTCCAGACGCGCAGGCTCAGTAGTTGTGGCTCACGGGCCCAGTTGCCCCGCGGCATGTGGGATCTTCCCAGACCAGGGCTCGAACCCGTGTCCCCTGCATTGGCAGGTGGATTCTCAACCACTGCACCACCAGGGAAGCCCAGTTTGCTGTTTTAAGACACTGAAATTTGAAGTTTTTTTGTTATGCAGCAATAGATAGCTAATACATTATCATAGAGTGGATAAGTTCTGTTGGAGAGGTAAGCATAGGATGCAATGAGAGCTTGGAAGTACAGCATCTACACCAGTCTGATAATGTTTCTGACTGTAAGTAATGTTTAAGCTGAGGCCTGCTGAAAGGACAGCAATTATAACATATGATTGATTCTTCCCTTTTTCCTCAAGCTCCTATATGGACCAGTTTATCCTGTCTCTAAAATTTTGATATGTTTTATCACAGATTTTTGCATTAATTTTGATATTTGAAAATATCTCATTAAAATATTATTAGTCTGAAGGTTTTTTTTTTAATTCCATTAAGATTTGTACCTGGACAAGTGCTTTGCTTGCCTCATTCCAGTCTCAGCAGCCCTGCTGGGAGCAGAGTAATATTTCAGGCAATGGAAAATACATGTGCAAAAATTGAGAGAGAACATGGAATTTGTAATATTCTAATAAAGAGTTATAACTACATATTTCAAAGGATTCCCTAAGCACTGGTGACATTCTGTTACCCTGAGGAATAGTTGGAATTATTGTGATGTAGATGATATAAAATTCTCTATTAATCCTAGACTTGCTACTTCTAAATTTATGATCTTCAACAAGTCTCCTGAGCAATTTAAGCCTCAGTTTTCTGCAAGGTGGGAACCATAATGCCCATGTCATAGGTTAATAAAGTTGAAGTAGGATAATGAACATGATCCCACCTAGATAATTAGAGCTAGGTCAGCTATTATAATTGAGAGCTGAGTACAAAATCTTTGTGTTGGAAAATAGTTTCATTCTTCCATTATAGATTTTTCTAACCATGGTCTATATATTTTTGCCTATACAGACAGTATTATAAAGCTATCTTGTGCTTATTTCTATTTTAATATCTCACATAGTATTTTTAAAAACTTAAGCAATAATATGAGAGATAAAAAGTTAACACTGGTTTGTGCTTCTTGCATGTCAAGCCCTGTGCTCAGCACATTAAAGACACCCCTTTTCATTCTCACAAGAGAAATGCTATTATTATCCCCATTACACAGCTGTGAAAACTGAGATCCTGAGAGTTTAGTAAACCACCCAGGATTATGCCGCTGGCACATGATAGAACTTGGATTTCCATGAAGGCATTCTGGAGGGTCCACTCTGAGCCACTGCCTCCCAACATGTACCTACACACCCACTCTTTCATCTGATTTAGAAAGCTCTTAATAGACAGACACTGATTTCATCTTGAAATGCCTATTTTAATTTACTTTTTAAAGTCAGTTCTTTCACCATCTTAAATTTTCCTTTGTAATTCTATGTTAACTGATGTTTTGAAAGTCTTTTTGGAAGTAAACTTATTGTAGAGGCTTCAAAATTTCTAAATGTATGAAATTTACTGGTGTTCATTTAACATCATTATTCATTTACCTCAAAGAAATTGATTAGATGTGCAAGACATGTTTGCAGGTTTTAAGGTAGGATAAGTACCCTTCGGATATTTGCAAAAAAAATAGATCATAGAGGACAGCACACTGGCTAGTGAATCACTTGTTCAGCTTTTCTCTGTGGTAGGAGTTATTCTGTAACTGTAGCATCTGGACATTCTTCTTAAAAGTAATTTTAGTAAACTTTTCTTTATTATAAGATCAAAGATAATTAATTTAGATTCACATATTTTAAGATAAGACTCTTTTGTATCATTTTTGCTTTCCTTTGGCCCACTTCTATTGTTATAAATAAATATAAATATATATATATATAAACTTTTACATATTTCCATAGATACATCTTTTCTTTATTGAAAATTTTTAAATTATAATTTTGTATTGAGAGTTTCTGCTTAAGTTAGCAAAAGTGCATTGATTTTTCATTATATATCATACAATAATTTACATATTGCCCTGAAATGTTGTCAAAGGAATATATCTTTGGTTTACAACATCCTTAACTATTGACCTGGGCTGTATTCAGCTGGTGACCTAAGGTTGATGGGCTCTACACATTGCTACCAGAATAATTATGAATATGTGAATGTAAAGAAATTTTACAGAAATAGGCATTTCCTCATGCTCAAGAGTACTTGCTGTTATCATTGCTACAAATATTTGGGGGAACTTTCTTGATCAAAGTAAATATTTTCTCTTATTTTTTATGAAGTTGCTTTTCCTTATGCCTGGATTTATATTATATCTAATAAATCTTAAACTCTTCAATGGTATCCATAAAAGTCATGTTTTCTTTTTCTTATTTATTTTTATTTTCAATTGCTATCTGCAAGCAATTTTATTAATCAGGTTGTTGCAAAGTTTTCTATATTCCCATAAAAATTTAAGTTTTTATGTCTGTAACTAACTTTCATAACAGATCCTATCAATTTTTCTTTCAATATATTGCATTTTCCCTAGAGCAGTAATGCCCTTTTGTGGAGTGGTAGCTAATACTGTACTATGCAGAATGAGAAGAACTGATTAATTGCTTTTAGAATAGTAAATGAAGCCTTTTAATTTAATGAATATTTCAACAGAATCAATTCACTTTGTCTCTCTAAAGGCAAAATTCCATAGGGAGAATTTCTTTGGGGTGACCTAGAGAGCAAATTGGAACCTCTGTGAGGTTGGCATACAACAATATGTCTTCACAAGCACTTAGATTATTTGTATAATTCTAATAGATTACCCCTAACCTAAAATGCATTCAATTTCAAGAGCTTATATTTACAAATTATCCTTGGGTATTGTGATTTGTGAGTCCAGGGCATGAGCTCTCTATATCTGAGATCTGTCTGTTCTAAGTATATTGCTGAACTTGAATTGCTTAAAAGGCAGGGGAGTGTAATGGATAGGATGGTAGGCTAAGAGCACATCTATGTGTGGTAAAGGGAATGAACTGCAGCTTAAATCCTGTGAGCTTGACACAGTACAACTCATTTATATGACATAGCCATTTGAATCTTTGAACTAGCTTGATCTTATAATCGCAGTCTTAGATTTTAAGCCAGCATCAAGGCATTTTTTTTCTACTTGCTTAAACATTTACTTATTCCTTTAAGTCTGCCATGCCTCACTTTCTACTCATTTGAAAATGTAGTAACCACATTGATTTTTAAGTAGCTTTCTATGAACATCCTTTTTTTCTGATGGAAAATTACATAACTGCAACTGTTGATAATTATTTCATTTAATTTGAAAAAAATATAATTGTGTTTTCATGAATGTATGTACATAAATATATATTCAGGAAAAGTTTAAGACATTATAGATTATCCTCAGAGGTAAGGTCAGTATTTATTAAAAGCAGATGCACAATTGGTCTTTCTGATGCTCTTGGAAATTTAGTTTTACTGATTTTTATAGAAACTCCAGACACCTGCCTCATAATTGCTTAATACAAACATACTGAAAGTAAAGTAGAACAATGTAAAAATTGTAAGATAATGGATGCTAGCATTCTACTACTCAAAAATAAGCCTTTTTATATCCACAGCATGTTAAAATAGATAGTAATTTGTTCATTTGAATATATTTTAATATTTGCTTATGTTTATATCTCTCCTTTGACTGGTTTGAAATTAACTGATACTTCTATTCTTCAATCCAATGAAGTGTTCTAAATATATTCATTAAATTCAAATCAATGGAGATTTATAAAATGTAGTGAAGTACTTAAATTAAGAGGACTAGCCAACAGGGCATAAAGTTGAATGATAAAGCACAGTAGAAAAAGCAATTACAAAAACTGCCTTCAGAAATCCTGTTTAAAAAAAAAAAACAAATCAAACTGCAAAGATGTGAAAGCTAGAAAGGAAGACTTTATAAACATTTAATAAGCTATTTGATTCTTTGTACATTGGTATCAACAAAATTGGGAGATAATAAGATCTTATTCCTAATATTTAGATATACAAAAATTAGAACTTCAGAAAATATTTTCTTGAGGATAAGTAACAATATTTTTCAATTTTTTGGATCCAGAACCCATATTTAGAAGTAATTTTATAGTAAATTTCAGTTTAGTGTATTAAAAAAAACTCTCCTATATTTGAAGCTTGAATGGGGTATTAGAGCCTGTATGTTTGGGTTTCCTTTAACTTCACTCTCTCTCCCAAATAATCTTTGGGAGGTTGCCCAGACTGTCAATTCAGAACACCTGAAAAAATTTGCTGAATAGATGTAGAAAAAATGAAAAGATCCAGTTAACATTGTTTCCAAATCAAGTTTACTTTCAATGTAGCAACATGATGACATTAAGAAATGTTTATTCTCCATTGAGTGGCTTTACATTTGACTTCATCTCAAAATCTCTCTATATTCTTTCACTACACTTTCAAACACTCATTTTACAAGAGTCACCATTATCCATGAACTGTTCTAAGCTGGACAACTCATATTTTCTCTTTGGAAGGTAATTTGAACAGCTTGGAAGAGAAGATTTATGGAGGACATGAATATACTAAGATACTGAAGAAAGCTAATGCACCACATTTATGTAGTCTGAAGTTTATAGCTGTCCTCATTAGACAGCTGGCTGGAACTAAGCTGAAAGAGTTTTTGTGAGTGTTGTGAAAATGTGTTTGACACTTTAGGGTCAATCCCAAAACTGGCTGGGAAGCATCATTCTATGTCACTGTTTCTTATATTTAATAACACACAGAACTCATTTAAAAATGAATAGCTTCTGCAGTGTCGACTCTCTTAGTTTGTTTGGGCTGCTATAATAAAATGCCACAAATTGGGTAGTTTATGAATAGCAAGACTTTCTCTCTCTCTCATTTCTTGGTCTGTGTAGCCAAAGGTGTTTTAATTTTGTTGATATTTTCAAATAAACAGCTTTGGGTTTTATTAATTCTCTTTATTGCTTATCTCTTTATTACTTTTTATTGCTTATTGCTTTTCTATTTAATTGATTTCCACTGTTTATATTTTTCTTTCCTCATACTTACTTTAGGCTTAAATTGCTCTTCTTTTTCTAGACTCCAGAGGTGTAAGCATAGATTTGTGGTTTAGACTAGTTTCTTTCTAGTAAAAATATTTAACGTTGTAAATTACTCTCTAAGAATTTCTTCAGCTTCATACCACAAATTTTGATATGTTCTGGGTTTTTATACCATTCAAGATTTTGTCTAATTTTCCTTGGCCTTTTTTATTTGACTCATGAGTTGTTTAGAAGGTCTTGATTAATTTGTAAATATTTAGAGCCCTTTTCAAATTGTTGCTGATCTCAAAATTAATTATGCTTTGCTCAGAGAACATATTCCACATTATTTCTATCTTTTAAAGTTTATTAAAACTTATTTATGGACTAAAATATGATTTATAGTGGTTAATATCCCATGTGCACTTAAAAATAATGTATATCATGCAATTTATGCGGCAATTAGGTGGAGGTGTATTGTATATTCCTGTAGACCTTTTTTGGCATAGTTTTTCTATCAGTTACTGAGCCAAATGTGTTAAAATTTCCAACTCTAATTATATGTCTCCCTCAAGTTCCATCAGTTTTTGTTTTATGTATTTTAAAACTCAGATGTAAGGTATATCTATATTTATAATTATCATATCTTTGGGATATGTAGAAATTGTATCATGATTAGGTGTTCTGCCTCTAATAATATTCTTTGTATTTAAGTTTTATTTTTCTGATATTTATTTAACCAGTCCACATTTTTTATGCTTTTTTTCTTTGTTTGGTATTTTCCCCCTGTTTACATTCAACTTACTTAAATATGTATACACACTTAAGAAGTGTGTATCTTGTAGACAGCATATTATGTTCTTGTTTTTTTTAAACCTCATCTCAGCTTTTGAATGGAATGTCTAGTCCATTTACATTTAATGCAATCAATGATACTGTTGTATTTATGTCTGACATTTTGATATTTGTTTTCCCTTTTGCCTTCAGTTTTTTTTTTTTTTTTTTTTATTGCTCCTCTGTTTCTTCTTTCTTTATTTTGTGTTAATCAAAAAATGTAACACACCTTTTTAATTCCTATTGGCATTCTAGTTGATAGAATGTGACTCAGATTCTGTTATCCTTTTCAAAGGATTCTCAGTTTTTTGTTCTGGCAGACTTTGACCTCCTACTCAAACTGTATGCTCTACTTTTCTTCCATAGAAAAGATATTTTTGTGATTGTTTTGGGGATTAAAATGTGCTTTTTAAATTTGTTGCAATTTCCTTACAGTTAATATTGAATTACTTCTGCTAAAATGTTGGAAATGTGCTTGCAATGATATATTTCCAATTATACCCTTATTCTATTGCTAATATCTTCATAAATGTTATAGGCACAACAATATACTGCTATAATTTTTGCTTTAAACAATAACATGGTTTTAAGGAAAAGACAGAAGTGTGTATGTGTTTTCTCACATACCATTTCCAACATTTAAGTCCTTTTTATTCACATTCATCTTGCCATCTGGGGTCATTTTCGTCAGCTTGGAGAACTTACTTTAGCAATTCCTATAACACTGTAGGAGACTGTAGGTCTGCTAATGATTAATTCTTTCAGCTTTTTGTTTATATGAATATGTCTTTATATCATTTTCATTATTTTAAAAAATAAATGTGCTGGATAAAGAAAGTTTTGTTGGCAGATTTTATATATTTTTTCTTTCAGTATGTAGGATATCATGTTATAATTGTTTGTAATAAGAATCAGCCATTAATCTTATTGTTTTCTCCTGTATGTAAAGTGTTTTCCTCCATATATGAAGTGTTTATCTCTAGCTGCTTTCAAGATGTTCCTATCATTGGTTTTCATCTGTACCAAGGAGTGGTTTTCTTTGTTTTTATTCTGTTTAGGGTTTAATTATTTAGGAAAATTTTCGGTCATTATTTTTTCAATCTTTTTTCTCTCTTCTTTTCTGTCTTCTTTCATTCTGAGATTCAAAGTTCACTTGCTTTTTTTTTTTTTTTTTTAATTACCTGATATATTCACATGGGTCTCTCAAACTCATTTTAGTATCCTTAAATCTTTTCTCTCTGTTCTCCAGGTTAAAAAATTTCTTTTGATCTATCTTAAAATACTAATTCCTTCTATTGTTTCCAATCTCTGTTGAAACAATCTAATAAGTATTTTATTTCAGTTATTGAACTGATCAGCTTTAGCATTTCCATTTTTTATAGTTTCTATATTTCTGTTTAGATCCTTTGTATCTCCCCTCACTATGGCCTTTTTTTCACCTTAAATTATTTGAATATTCTTGTAAAAGCTGTTTTGAAGTCTTGATTTGCTATGTCTGACATCTGTGATGACTGACTTGAAATCAATTTCTGTAGACTGCTTTTTACCCTGAATACAGGTCTTGCTTCCATTTCTTTGAATCACTGTGAAATATTGGTGGTAAATTGGACAATATGTATAAAGTGTAATAGTGACTCAGAGGCTGCTATCCTTTTCAAAGGATTCTCAATTTTTTGTTCTGGCAGGCTTTGACTTCCTAGACTCAAACTGTAGACTCTATTTTCCTTCCACAGTATATAGTAGGTGATATCTGCTCAGTTCTTGCCTTCTGCTTGTTTTAGTCTATTGTATTTTCATTCTGGCGCTCTAGTATTTTCCTCTGTAGCTGCAGAGTGTGGTGTTCAGCCAAGTATTTGGGTACAGTTTATACGCATCTTTGGGGCTTTCCCTTTCTTTTGTCTCTTTGTTTCTATGAATGCCTCATAAATTTCTAGCTATTTGTATTCTTGGTCTGTCTTCTCATACCTCAAAGAGTGAGCATTTGGCTTCCTGCTGCCCAAGCTCTGCAGAGACTGGAAATGTACTCACTTAAAAAACAAATAAACAACAACAACAAACTCAAAAATCTCACTCAGTGAAGTTTTGTCTTTCAGGAATGCATTCTTTTCTGGTCCCTAACTATGGAAGAAGGCCTTCATAGTTGATAGAGAAAATATTTCAATCCTGTAGTTACATAGCAAGGTGGTCTCTTTATTAAATGTAAGGTTAGCTAAATACCATTTTCAGACATTTAAGATCTCAAAAAAATGTCCTTCCTATGCACCCTAAATTAGAAAGCTACTGGAAGAAGTGCTCCCCCCAAATGAGGAAGTAAATCAGGAAAAACAGTAAAAAGAGGATCTATTTCAAGAAAGTGGCAGAATAACTGCCAGAGTGATAATGAAGGAAGTATCTATACTGTATGCTGTGCATCGAAAAAGGCAAAGGAGGCTCATTTCTAAGAAAGAGATATGATGGACTACTTGAGGCATATGAAGGAACTGAGAAGATTTAGGCTATTAAGGAAAGTTTGGCTATAAATTAGGTTTAAAATCTACACAAAATACAGTTTCAGAGAAAACAAAATATCGCAGACAAAATATATTTGCAATAATCATTGCAAATATAAGGCTCATCTGTGAATACAGGGTTATAGTCGTATCCCCAATAAATGATGATTTCATCAAACATTTATATAATGATAATTGAAAAGACTGTGGAAGGATAGGACTTCCAAATATAATACAGGATGACCTGTTAAATTTGAATTTCAGGTAAACAACAGTTTTATATGTTAAAAGTAAACAAGATTTAAGATATTTTTAGATTTACAGAATTCTCACACAAATTCTATTGAATAAGTTTCATTTTGCTCCTTTAGCAGATTGGAAAACAGAATCAAAGAATTTAAGTATCTTGTAGTTAAGTAATCTACAGGAGTCAAACGTCTAGCCAGAGACAGATAGTTATACTCTAAAGTGCCTAACTTTACTTTTTTCTGGTAGGCTAGGTTGTTCCCTCTGTTCTACTAAAGATAGTTGCTTTCGATTTAATTGCACCACTCTAATCACTTTTGAATAAAAGTTTATCACTGCGTATCTCCTTCTGTTCAGTGTCAATTTTGATAATTTCAGTGCATTCAGTACTATATTTAATGAAACTTTATCCTATGAAATTTTAAACAAAAATAAAAGAGTATTTTAATGGAAAAATATATATACTGAAATGTATATTTAATGTTCAATATCCGGTAAGATCATTACTATCAGTTCAAGTACCCTAAGGAAGTACAGAGTTTTGGGCCAATCTCTGCTAATTACGTTTGTTTTGAATCTAACATGATTCTCAAAGCAGTTTCTTAAAGATGATTTTTTTCTTATCTTCATTGAAATTTCCAAAGCTTTTAGCTTGCATAGGAGAGAATGTAGGAAGGTTAACTGCAAACACATTTATCATTTTTAAAACAAAATCACATACTGCAAAAGACACAAGGTGAAGTACCAACTCCTACATACCATGAGATTATCCACTTCCAGGATGATAACCAAAAATGAATCAGTGTTGTATGTTTGGTTAATATCTGCCTTTTAAGTATTAGGAAATACTTCTCTCAACCACTCCTATTTACTTCATCTTTTCAGATGGGAAAACATTTTTCTCTGAATTGATGACTACTTATTTTTCAGCTAAAGTAAATACAGGTCTATATCTCTTCATTTTTGTGAGAAGCTGACACATTCTGTCACAACATCGCTTGAGTAAATGGGAAAGTGACAGCTTCCTGGCAAAATTTTAAAGAGATAAACATCTATTTTTGTTTAAACAGCCAGTAAAAAAATCAGAAGCTTTCCAGATTGAAAGGGTAAAGAAAGCACAAGTGTTTCAAATTGGTAAATGAATGCACTCTGGAAAATTTCTGATGTTTGCCTCTATGTTTTTAACCACAGCTCAGTATTTTCTGGGATTAAATAATAAGTTTTCAAAGAATAAATTCTATCAAGATGGTAGAATTATCAACAACCTTGACTAACAGAATTTTAAAAAATCAAACAACAATACTCATAGAAACAATTTCTTCTAAATTGAAATATCAAATATTTGCTTTTTCCTGCATTTGAAGAGTATTCCAGTTTTAGTCAAATACTATTTCTAAAAGTCATATTATTTGGTTTAAAAATAAATCTCCTAAAGTTATTGTTACTTAGTTTTACATAACACTTTTAAAATAACACATTTTTAAAATGTTTTTTCTTTATAGCTATTTTACAATTATATAAACATTACTACTTTCATCTGGCTTATTTCTCTTGAAATCTGTTCACATAGTATGTCAAATTATTGCTCAAATAACAATGTTACTTGCAAAATTTGTATTTTTCTCTTGCTTGCCATTAAGCCTTTAAACATAGAATCATATAATTCATTACTAATATATGTAAAATAGGGTAAGTGAACACCTTATGTTAAATTTAGTCTAAAGAATTTAGGAAATAAGAAAGGTTGTGCTAATTATTGAGACATAGGGATGTGAATGTCAGAGGTAGGTATTTAATGTATCTTTTTAAATTTTATGGCTCTCATATTTATAATTCCTATTGATATTATATCACTTTTTAAAAGGGATGATATTATATCACCCCTTTTATATCACTGTATAATGTTCTTCAGAATTTCCTGGAGCAAATAAACTGATGTTTAATCTTATGTATTCTATGTGTTCCAATAACACTCCGTAAGCCCAGCACTGAAACAGCCATAATGTATTGTAGTCCTGCATTTTTGTCTCATCTCTTTCCACACCTCCCCAGCCAAACCACTTCACAGTCCTTGGAAGATGAGAATGACAGGGGACTTTAATTTGCTTTTCAGTTACAAATCAGAGGTCAAGGGTGAAATGTTATTTGTAGAGACTGCTACTGATTAAGTAGAATCATAGACCGACAACTGATAAATTATATGATTAATACAGTGATTGGCAAATCAGCAAACAATAGGGTTCAAACTATTCCTACAGTTCAGTGAAAAATGGATTTTTTTAGAAGATAAATGAAGAGTCACAGGTTATGAAATGCAGTTACTTTACCTTGTTTTATTGAACTATCAGGCAAATTTGAAATGTTGTATTCCTTTCTTAAAAAAAACAAAACAAACAAAGAAAGAAACCTCTAAAACATTCACAAACTTCCTTTGAATCTTATTGTTCAGAACCTTTGGGAACATATGTTGTAAAGGTTTATGTGTGAGAAAAATTTTTTATTAGTTTACATGTATATAAGCATCTAAATATAAACTTCATCTTGGACTTTGTCACTTGCCTCTGCACTGAGAGTCTTTCTGATTTACATACACAGGGACAACTTGAGCATGCATTAAGATGTTCAGGAAAAAGTAGAAGTGGAACAGCTAAAATACTATTGACTCTATATGATGACCAGAATCTCCAACATTCGGACCTTAGTATTGAGCTACTCTGAAGCAATAAGTGAGAAAGGTGGGCTGGGATTTAAATAAACAGTGTATTCATTTTACATTGATGTCTCTTGATTAACAGTAGAAGACATCACTCCTGAAAGCATCTGCAGTGTCAGTAATTCCATTAACAAAGACGCCACTTTATTATCAACATACTGTAGATTCATTTTAATGTGTCATTTGCACTTCAAAGTCACATAACTTTTATTATGGTAAATCAATTAAAACTATTTCTCATGATAATTTATCTTCTGCGGAGTTTATCATCTCAGAGAATGCAATATTTCCCAATTTAACTTCCAAGACAAAAGTGGTGTAATTTGAATGCCTTTTACTGAGCTTATTAAGCATAAAGATCACAGAAATTTCAAACCCTGAAAGATAACTGTTTCATCTATGTGATAAAATGGAAGCCACATTTTTTGTAGTGTATTATAGGTGGCGGAGACAGTATGCTAATTAGTAATATAACCTCATTTACTGATTTTCTACGTCTCCCATTTTAAAATATAATCTAGTAAAAGCAGATAGTTTCTCTGATATTAGTTTTAAAGAGAACGTAAAGGTTTATATAAGAAACATTTTATCGAAGATTGGCAAATGAACTGAATTTCAGGATGATGTAGTCACCTGTTTTGTTAGTTTTAATGACTGTGTAACAATGTGCTTCAAATATTTACATCCATTTCTTATCTTTGAAACTGCCAATATTTTTCGACCTTGGTTGAATATTTCTAAAATAAGCAGCTTTAATATCCATTTGCAGCCTGAAAATGTTTGCATAGAAATGAGAAATTTTATGCTTTTCTAAATTGAGTGTTTAAACTTAGAGGGTATTTTCAAACATTTGCCATATATATATATATTTTTTGCTTTATTGTCCAATTGAATTTAACTCAAAACTTCTGTCAATAGAGATAGAAGAGAAAATATGTGTAATTACTTTACGAGTGGCAGTCAGAATATGTAATATAAGTACCATATAAAGAAGTATAGGGTAGTTTACTTAATAATGCATTATCAAGTTTTGGTTTATTTCATGATAAAATTAAGCACCTTCAATGGCATTGTTTTCTGAGATTATATTTCTTAGAAAACCTCATTAGAGATGTATGCGATATTCATTTTCTTATCAATATCTTTAGGTTTTCAGTTTCTAAATACTGAGAAATGTGTGCCTAGCAAACACTTTTTTAATCCATTCATTTAATTTTTGCAAGGAAATTGTTTCTAGTTTGTATAGGAGGAGTAGGATTTGGAAAGAATTAAGTTACTACACACTATCAGAAACAGTACCCTTGATTTCAGCATTAGTAATGTGAAAATTACAATCTAATATCAAAGAGAATTATGCTAGTGAAAACGACCAGAGAGTAAATCAAGTTAACTATAATAGACTTACTTCCTCCCATCATCATAGCAGTGCCTAAAGGATTTCCTGAGGACACCTGGGTCTTGGCAGGATAGTTAAGGCACTGGCTGGCATTGTTGAAAATCCTGAGGATTGAAGCTGGAGAGACTTAGTCTAAAACCCTGTGTATGACATTTATCTGTATTAATTTAGACATTTTACAATATCCCATACCTGTTTTGTTGGTGGTGATAGTGGTAGTAATGGTCGTGGTGGTGATAGTGATGTGATATCAATAACAATTATTGTAAGGATAGTGTATGTAAAGCATTTTGAATCCAGTAGCATGCAAATTAAAGATAATACTGCCAGCTGTGGTTCTGATCCCTTTATCTAGTCTATACCACTAACCTAGAGGCTGGAAATGAGAAATTTTATGCTTTTCTATATTGAGTCTAAATATTCTAAATAGGTATCCACACTTTTAGATACCTCCAATATATTATGTGTATATTTGTTGTTGTATAAAGTATATATATATGAACTTTTATAGTAATATATGCTATTTCTAGGAAAGCACTCTCATATGTATGAATTGGTAAGATGTCTTCCTAATAATAATGGCTTAATATTATCAATAATTAATATCTCAAGGGAAAATATACACTTCAGGCAAGGTTATTAATGCATGTGGTAGATCTACTTTTTAGTTGGTATTCCTGATAATTCTGAATTATTTTGAACAACTTGTTAGATACGGTTATGTCACAAATGATTTTGCTCAGAATGAGACAGATAAAGAGAGCACTGGACAGTAAACTGTCAACTCTTCTGTGATCCTGTTGCCCTCCTATGCTTAAATCATTGGGACTATCATCAACCCATATCATGCAGAAATCTTGTTTAACCCATTTGTCCATTGTGCTTGGGTTAGTTCAGTTAAAACTGGATGATTAAGTAGCAAATCCATTTAACTGTGGAAATATCCTTGAAATATTCTGTTGGACACCAAACCCATGAGAATAGTTCCTTTAACTCTTCTGCCTTGTGGAAATCCTGCTTTTCTCTCAAACCTTCCATTATAAATGCAACAATTGACATGAAATAAGACCCGAGAAAGGTTGTCAAGTCAATTAATCCACTAAAAGTTTAACACCTAAATGGTTTCATAATTTTTAAAATAAAAATTTAAAAAACAGAAATTTTAACATATTCTTTATGTATCTGTGTAGTTTGTCTTACATAGTTCCTGTGGTGTTTTAATTCTGATTTGGAACTAAAGCATCAGTTGCTGCTATTGAACTGCTATGATTCAGTTTTCTCCCTCCAGATACCAGAACACCTTACAGGAATTTTTCTCTCTGGGAGAATGATCTCACTCCCTCAATATTAAACTTGGTCAAGAGTCTTAGGATTTCAGCTTTCTGTGTTCAGCTCTATCCATTCCCACTGTAACTATCTTCTAGAGAGTTTCCCAACCAGAAGATGTCTAAGTTAGAATTAGCTACTATTTGGAACCTTAAAAGCATCCCTTTCTCCCTTTGAGATCCACATCCAATGCTTTGACAAGTTTTACTTTAAAATCAAGGAAAAACAGTCTTTTACCTCCAGTTCCACATCCATCCAGGACTGTGTGAAGACTCATTAAACCACCAAAATCATGCAACCCATTCTTCCAGCGGGTTCTCCACCTCCCTCCTCAAGAGACTCTATTCTGTAAACTCAGTGGTTGCTTTTTGTTTTTGTTATTGTTCTAAGGAAGATCTTGTAAATGATTTTGAGATGCCAAATCTATTCTATCTGAAGGTGAGGTGAAGCATCAGTGGTCATTCTAAGACACTCTTCATATACTCTCCCTGAGGGAAAAATGCTTTCAGTAAGCACAAAGTTATATTTAGCATATCCTTAATAATCAAGGGCAAATGCAATTTCTCAGGGGAATAGGATTCCAAACCAAAATAAATAACAAAAATATTTTTCAACACTTCTAAACATTTTGGTATTATCAGTTTCTTTCCCTTTTATTGTGAAAATAGGAAATAATTTAAAAATTCTTGAAAATAATTGTTCCCTTTCTTATTGACATATACCTCAATTCTTGTTATCATCCTACAAAAATGATTCTTTGGAATGTCACCATTGGTTTCTCTTTCTTAGGAAATAAAATTGCACATCTTAATAACATTAAGGAGAATGTCTTTATTTATATGACTTTAAAATTCAACTGCCTTCATTAATTATTGATATGATATTGGTATGACTATTACAGGAAACACAATTATATTTATAAGTTACGGATAACGTTATCATTTATTTTAGGAACTTCCTGAAAATCCATTTATCTTACAATAGAACAAGTCCTCATCAAGGATCCTTACGAGAGCAATAGATTGTTCAAAGGAATTCAGAGACAATGCTTCAAGAGTTCTTCAAAACACTTCATCAAAACCCCCTTACTTCATTCTATGCGCGATTCTACCATCATCCAAAAAATATTTCCCAATCTCGATCAAAGCCCTATTTAAAAAATCGACCTTATACTAGACTGTAAATATACTACCCTTATCTTGCCACTTCCAAAAAGGCACTAAAACTCTAAGCTAGCGGTTTCTTCTACTCTAAGAAGCAATGACCTCAGCTTTGCTTTATTGACAAGTTATTTGATAGGTTTTGCTTGTTTGTTTGTTTTTTAGGGATTTGTATATTTCACTTGCTCATCTGTCATCTGTTTAATTTGTGATATTTCAAAAAGAAGACTATACATAATGTGCCTGTACATTCTAAAGAAGAGTATTAATAATTAAATGTGCTTGTGCTTCCTGGTTATTTATGGTAGGGTGTGGCAGCCCAATGTTCCTGCTGAAAACAATTAGAAAAAATCACTATTGATTACAAAAATTTTAAAAGCATCACAGAGAAATGAGGCTGAGAACTAGATGGACTAACACTCCACAAAAGGGAGATTCATTCCAAAGTGAGGACACAGTTACCTCTTCTGGTTTAAAATAAAAATTAATCATGACCTGGTCCAGGTGGAATCTCTTTAAGGCAAAGCAAAACCAACAGATTTTTTTAGTGCTCACATGGGGCTAAAGTGACAAACTAGAGAACCGAGTGTCCTCAAAGGTCTGGCCCTTTCCTCCACAAGACATGCTCTGTATTCTAAGGCTATGCTGAGGGTTAAAATGCTACGTAGAACGAAAACTTCTGAAAATTAGAGCAAAAATCTTATAAAGTTCACTGGTGTTTAAAAAACAAAGATCCATGGTGAGGGATAGAGTTGGAGTGGGTGGAGAACTTCAACAAAAAATGATTAAAGTCCTAGAAGGAGAGTTGAATGGACGGAGGTTCTTCATTAATATGATGAAAAACAAGTTTTTGTTTTAATCGAACATAAACTTTTTTATTTTTGTAGTTAAATGCAGTGGAGTTTTTTACACCCCTTTCCTCCTTTTACACAGAATATAAAGCTCACTGGCCTGGGAGTAGCCTCTATCTTGCAAGTTTTGGCCGGTGAAGAGGATTCAGAAAAAATAATACAACTATCAATCATAAAAAGGAGGGATGACAAAGGAAAATAATTAAGCTGTGGCTTCAATCATGCATTCCTGTGCAAGGTGCCTTTGCCACATTTCCCTTGGCGGAACTTCCTGAATCTGGGTGTAGATGGAGACGTAGAATCTAGGCTTGCTCTTTAACAAAAGGCTTTTGTTGAGGAAAAAGGAAATCAGTAGAGATTTTGCATTCCCTCTGGCTTGCAGAGGTAACACTGGATGGGTATGAAATATGTGGTGCATCTATACATTGAGACATTTGTGTTTTGAAGCCGCGTGGTGCTGAAAAATGAAGAGCTAAACTAAAAACTTCTGAAAGATAGAAGAGTCTCTTATTGTTACCAACTCCTGCTGCGCATCACATGACAGGCTAATCAATCAAGAGGTGAGGTTTTGAGGCAAATAATAGCAATTTTATTCAGGAAAGTCAGCAGGCTGAGGAGATACTGGACTAGTGTCCCCAAAACCCATCTTACCCAGAGTTAGAATTCAGGCTTCTTTTAGACTAAAAGGGGAGGTAGTTGGCTGGTTGTTGCAGACTACTTTGTGCCTGCCAGACCCCTGAGGGGATGTGATCATCCTTTGTTCTTGCAGCTACCCATCTAGATCTGGTCACAGAGTTCCTGAAAACCTCCAACAAGATAAATGTTATCTTCTGTTCTGCAACTATTTATCTCTATAGGAATGGAGGTCAAGCCTGGGAGACAGAGCCTTGAGAAAGGGCTATAACGTATATTTCAGCATATAGACAACATTTTTTTTGCAACGGTGCAGAGCCAGCATGACTAGGCACATGCAATAGAGTACAAAGGTTAGAGCTAAAGGAATAAATCCACTGTGGAGTCAGGTTTGTTCTTCTCTGTTACATTATTGCCTTTCCAGGCTGAAGGAACAAAGAAGAGTCATGCTCTAGAAACAAGGATAAACTAATAATTGACTACCAAAACTGCAATCCAGTCTCAAACCAACAAAAGTTTTGACTGGATTGAGGATATCAATTAAGATTTTATAAAGTCTTAACCTAAAGCGATAAGAATGGACTAGACATTTCTTTGATGATTTTAGTCTATTGTCTGAGTTAAGTGGGAGGTTGAATTGGAGACCCTTTAAAATAGCTCAATAGCTCAAATAGAAAAGGAAAAGAATTACCTGCATGGATAGTCATTGGAGATATTTGCTGGCTCACCCTTGGGTATAGGTGACTTTCTTAGAAAAATTCTATAATTATTAAATAAGTAAAAGCATAGTTAAATAGCTTTACCAAAAGTATCCATTTATCACTTTTTTCTACAACCATTTTTTGTTTATACAAGTGAAATTTCAATGTAGGACTTTGAAATTTTACTTTCTGCTTATATGTTTCCTTTTGAATTTCCTTATTCCTTTATTTTTTATTTTTTCCTGGATGATAATATCTTCACTTAACCTTCATTCTTTTCTTTTTTTTTTTAACATCTTTATTGTAGTATAGTTGCTTTACAATGGTGTGTTAGCTTGTGCTATAACAAAGTGAATCAGCTATACATATACATATATTCCCATCTCTCCTTCCTCTTGCATCCCCCTCCCACCCTCCCTATCCCACCCCTCTAGGTGGACACAAAGCACTGTGCTGATCTCCCTGTGCCATGTGGCTGCTTTGCACTAGCTATCTATTTCACATTTGGTAGTGTATATATGTCCATGCCACTCTCTCACTTCATCCCAGCTTACCCTTCCCTCACCCCGTATCCTCAAGTCCATTCTCTACCTCTGCATCTTTATTCCTGTCCTGCCCCTAGGTTCATCAGAACCAATTTTTTTTTTTTTTGATTCCATATATATGTGTTAGCGTATGGAATTTGTTTTTCTCTTTCTGACTTATTTCACTCTGTATGACAGACTCTAGGTCCATCCACCTAACTACAAAAAAACTCAATTTCATTTCTTTTTATGGCTGAGTAATATTCCATTGTATATATGTGCCACATCTTTATCCATTCATCTGTCGATGGACACTTAGGTTGCTTCCATGTCCTGGCTATTGTAAATAGAGCTGCAATGAACATTGTGGTACATGACTCTTTTTGAATTATGGTTTTCTCAGGGTATGTGCCCAGTAGTGGGATTGCTGGGTCATACGGTCATTCTATTTTTAGTTTTTTAAGAAACCTCCATACTGTTCTCCATAGTGGCTGTATCAATTAACCCTCATTCTTAAACAATATTTTTACTGGGTATAAAATTCCAAGTTGATAATTATCTCTAACTTCTTTACAGGTATGAATTCTCTTTCTTCTCTTATTGTTGCTGATAAGATTTCAGCAATGTGTATAATCTCCACTCCCTTCAGGTAGTTTGCTTTTTATTCTCTCTACTTTTAAGATATTCTATTTTTCTTCAGCGTCTTCACTATACTTTATCTAGGCATGGGTTTCTTTTTAAATTTCCTGCTTTAGAATGGCTGGGCCTTCCAGGATTGATATCTTTTAACAGTAATGGAAAGCTATAATCCATTGTCTCTGGATACTGCTATTTTCCTTCTTCTTTGTATTAGATGGTTTGGAATTTTTTTATGGACCTTTTGATGTGTTGGTAAATGTTTAACAATTGGTTTTTCAAAATAAAAACCCTGATTGTAGCATTTGCAAATTTCCACAGTGTGAATATCCTCCTTATAGTCAGTTTCAAGCTACCACGGTGATGTTCTTGAATCCAGAGTTGGAAAAAGATATGCACAATCAGCTTTCATAAGTGAATCAGAGCTGGTCCTAGCACACCATTGCGTGGACTTAGTTATTCTCTCTTACTCTGTCTTCCACGTTACATATTTTACATTTATTCCTCTAGGTTTCTAACATTCTCCTTAGGTGTGATTAATCTGCTTGTTGATGCAAACCTAGAGTTTTACATTTCAATTAAAAAATTATCCACTTTGGGGTTATGTTGAATGGTTTTTAAATGTGCTGGTTTTCTGCTCTTATTTTCAAGACTTTATTATATTTATTTCAACTCTCTCTATATGTATATGTTATATGTAACTGATATGTACGTTTGTAAAATTTTATTTTTTGTCTAATAATTTCAGTAATAATGTATGTCTGTTTATGCTGGTTTTGACTCTGAGAGCCTTATTTTCTCTCATGTTTTGTGATTTTTGACTGTGAACTGATCATTTCCCTAGAAACATTATTTTTGGAAACTTGAGTTGATGTTAAATTTCCCCAAAAGGATATACATTTGCTTATACCAGTCACATTTCTAAATTCTCTCTCAAGGTTTTAGACACATATAATATTATAATTTCATAAAACAAATATGTATGAAAGCCAGCTGTGGCTACAGATTTTCCAGAGTTTTGTCCCTTTCCACCTTGTTCCAGAATTGAAAATGGTGAACCTTCTTGCTGTTCTTTTTAGGAAAAATAGTAATCTTTAATTAATCATTATTCAGAGCATGTAGCCCTTTGATGTCCTAGTTTTACACAGATGTCTCCTGTTAAGAGTTTCCATGCTATGTGGGCCTAGAGATTTATTTCCTGTTCCCTATGGTCTTTAAAATAGTCTTCAAAACAGAAGCTGAAGGTCTCCAGCATTCAGCAGGTACCCTCAGGGTGAATTGTCAAGATTAAAACATGGATTTTGTTCTTTTTTGACTTGCAGGGTTCCAGGTTCCACATTCGGGGGCTCAGAATAGATCTTACTTTTGTGTGTGTGTGTGCCAAGCTAGCAATGAATTTTATTTATATTTAGTTATTTCTTACTACTCTTTCAGGATTTTATTTGTTTCAATGTGGAAATTAACATGAGATATTTAATCTCTCAAACTAGATTTCAAAACCTAAAGCCAGGATTTGTATCCAATGAAAATCTAAAGAAAAAAATACAGCAGACTACATCAACACAGAGAAAAAAAAATGTACTTTTAATTTCATTCAATGCATTTTAAATTTTATCCCCTAATCCTTTTTTAAGGAGCATTTTCAATTTCTCTATAATAATTCAAATTTAGCAAAATATCAGATTGTTAAATTAGACTCAACTTGCCTAATTAAATTGCCTCAG
The DNA here is from genome assembly GCF_949987535.1 of Balaenoptera acutorostrata. Taxonomy (NCBI): domain Eukaryota; kingdom Metazoa; phylum Chordata; class Mammalia; order Artiodactyla; family Balaenopteridae; genus Balaenoptera; species Balaenoptera acutorostrata. Next base: position 35,312,955 of record NC_080081.1, read on the forward strand.
CTGACTTGTTTTACACACAAAAGTTTCTCCAAGTATGCAATGTAACAAGCCAGTCAAATTCCTGTTAGCTACAGATAACTGCATTTAACATGTATTAATCACATCAAAATAACTTCCTAAATGGAATTTTACTTTTTAAAAGTATTTAAGAAGCACCTGTTTTGGGGTTGTTTCTCTGGCATCTAAATTTTATTTCTCTGTTCTCTACAGTTTGTGGTAAACCAGGGTATTTCTCTACTTAATAAAAATAATTGTCTTCATCAATTGATTTGGATTATAAGACAGTTAAAATTGAACAATCACATTTAATATAATATTTTTATTGTGCTTCAAAAATCATCTACCAACACACTGGTAATTTTCTTCTTTGGATATAGGTTATAGGAATCAGGAGAGAAATGTTTGTCATTAGTAATATACACCAGACATTTTCAGCTCTCTACCCTGTGACCACCTGGTTAAGATTGCATTTCCTTGTCTCCTTCCATGGGTGGAGAATTTTTTATAGTTTTGATGAATGAATTTTGAGCAGGCATAACGTGTGTCACTTCTGAGACAGAGTTTTCATTCCCTGGCGTGAGAAACTCTCTCACCTCCCAAGTACTTTTTTATTCTCGCCATGGCAACAAGCAAAGAATGAAATAATAACTGCTTTGTCAGACTGAGTCATAGAATGATACAGTGTTAGAATGAAATAAGCCTTTATTTTTGGTGTTTCTTTGGGATGGCAGCATATCCTGGCTGATACAGTGGCCATCACAGAGGTAGAGATCAAATTGCAAATCAAACAAATGGTTTTGCCATTTTTGTTTGTGGTAGACAGAACGCTACCCCTCTCCCCACCCCAAATGCTCACATCCAATTCCCTGCAACTTTTGAACCTGGAAGCTAAAACTTTTAGGTTACATGGCAAAGGGGAATTAACGTAGCAGATGCAATTAATTTTGCTAATCAGCTAACAAAAAAATAGAGTACCCTGAATTACCAAAGTGGGCCCAATGCATTCTTAAAAGTAGAAGAGTAAGGCAGAAGAAGAGAATCAGAGAGTCATTACCACAGGAGAGTGTTCAGGGAGATGCAGTGTTGGATTTGAAGATGGAGGAAAGGTACTACCTCCAAGGAATGGCTGGTAGAAGCTGGAAAAGGCAGGAAATGGAATCTCCCCTAGAGCCTCCAGAAAGGAAAGCAGCTCTGTGGACACGTTGAGTTTAAGCCCTTGATACACGAGATAAGACTTCTGACCTCCAGAAAGGTAAGATAACACATTTAAATTGGTGTCGTTTTAAGCCACTTAGTTTGTGGTAATTTGTGTATGTCTTTTTTTTTTTTTTAATTCCCAGCTTTATTGATGTATAATTGACATATAATATTGTGTAAGTTTAAGGTGAATAACATGATGATTTGATACAAGTATATATTACAAAACGGTTAAAGTTAGTGGTGATTTGTTACAGAGAAAACTAATGCAGTGGTACCTGTCAGTGTATTATGTGAAATGTTTACTCTCAATATTTACCACATTTCATCAGTATTTTCTAGAAATGTATTAATAAACATTGAGAAACTATCTGATACCAGATTTAAAACACTTTGCTAGAAATTCAAGGTGCGATAATCAGACAGAAATACTACTCACGCTCACTGAATACATAATAACATAGAATTTCCTGCATATTAACTTTATTATTAAACATAAAAGCAAGTTCATTGAATATAGTACTTTATATAAAAGAATGAAAGTACGGTCCTCAAAATGTCATTTAATTTTGAAAATTTTGTTGATATAGAGGACGATTGACTGGAGCAAATCTGAGGACGTTGGACAGAAAAATCTTTCAGTCACACTAAATTTCAATTGCAAAATTGACCTATTTGTGTAACTTTCACTCCACTAAGTTTTATTCTATGTTCAAGCCAGGTTCTCCCAATAAGTGATGCTCCTTTGTGCCTCTGGGTCTTTACATGTACTGTTCCTTGTGTGTGATGTGCTCTTCCCTGTGCTTTTCACTTGGCAAACTCTTACGCGTTCTTCTTTTTCATTTCCTCTCAGATTTTACTGTGTCAGAGAAGCTTCTCTTATCCTCTTATGAGCCTAAGTTATCTAGTTGTGTTTATGCTCCCACTGTTTACAGTGCTTATGACTATCACATTTTAAACACACATTAAAATGAAAAATTTCATGAGCACATAATAGAAAACAGATGCAAAAATAAGTGTGAGACAGAAACAGATATTTAGAACATAAAAAGGAAACATCTGAGAACAAGTTCATAACTAAGTCAAATATAAATAGCATATAATTTTTTAAAGTATCATAACATAGTATAAAATATATTTGGATGATGAAAGTGGGATAATTAGATACCAGAACTCCCTTGAGAGAACGGTTGCCATTCTCTGATGTTGAGAGCATCCCCCATACCCACGGAGAAGGATGGAAGTTACTGTCTCCCTACCTCAAGAATAGTAAGAAATTGTGTGCCTACACTGTGGCTGAAGGAGCGGGTAGATGCTAAGTTTGGCTAGAGTACATTTCTATCAAATGATGAGGCAAGGGATGTGAATGTTTCCTATGGATCTGGAGAGTTGGTCTGGAGCCATTGCAGGTTCTTCCCATAGTGACAGATATTTATTGTCTTTTGTCTTTACATCACTCTCACTTGACTATAGGATCCTATAGATATTGTATATTTATACCTCCCACACGTGGTTGGCACATTGTGAATATGTAGTAAATTGGACACTGAATGATGAATGAATATATGAGAAGTTGAGAGATAGATTTAGATTCAGAAAAATAATGATAGATTTAGATTCAGAAAAATAACCACCTAAAATAAGCTAATCCAAAAACAATGGTTTTTAAAAAAGGCAAGGCTAGGGACTTCCCTGGTGGTGCAGTGCTTAAGAATCCGCTTGCCAATGCAGGGGACACGGATTCAATCCCTGGTCTGGGAAGATCCCACATGCCACGGAGCAACTAAGCCTGTGCACCACAACTACTGAGCCTGTGCTCTAGAGACCACGTGCCACAACTACTGAGCCCACGTGCGGCAACTACTGAAGCCCACATGCCTAGAGCCTGTGCTCCACAACAAAGAGTAGCCTCCGCTCGCCACAACTAGAGAAAACCCATGCGCAGCAATGAAGACTCAATGCAGCCAAAATAAATAAATAAATAAAAATATAGGCAAGATTATTTGCAAAGCAATAATAGTTAATACCTTTTTCTCTAATTTTCTTAATATTCCCTTATGTAGATAAGATATATTATTTGCTCTATCTTACAGATTAGGTAATCAGCTCAGCAAGAAAGAACTAAATACATTGCCAGTAAGAACAGGATTTGCTTTTCAAAATCTTTGCCTTTTCCTCTCTTATTACACCATGCTGATTTAAAATATCCATTGAATTAAAATGGTAAAAATGTCACTATTTTGTGTACATGGAAACACTAGATGAATTTTTTTTGAAAGTTGGCATTTTTCCTTAATTATTATTATAATCAACCGATATGCTATCGTCTATTGGTTGAAAGTTGAAACAAGTGATCAAAAAACTGAGAACTTAATTTACCGGTCATCACAAAAATACACATGAATGATAAAATATCCCGTTTCATGTATTGTTTCACATTGTTTTCATTAGCAACGTTGCTAATTTAATAACCACAACTTGACCATGCAGCTTTTTTATAGAATCCACTTTCATTACTAGTCACAGTTTTGCCAAGTAAGCTTCAGGGGGAAGTAATTAAATTTAATAGAAGCCACCTTCATTTTGAATCTGCCGTCAATTTAAAGCCATGGGGAAAGGTAATTACATTTAATAGACACCATAGTTTCTAGACGAAGATGTACAGTATGTGACATTAATCATTAGACCAACAGTCTGAAAAGTAAAATCTTACTTAGAACAAACTCCCTACAAGTAAACTAGACCCTCCTTTTTTCCTTTCAACTTAATAGAAGTAAAAAATGATGCTTATTTGGTTCTTAAATATGTTATTGAAATTTTACTCAGATGATTCAGTTCATTGATTTCAAGAAATGAAATGTAGGTAGATGGCATTTATGAATCCCACTGCAGTATTATTAACTCTTAAGGAAATATATATTGATAATACTCTTTATTAAATATTCCTTAGGCTCAATAACATCTCTCTTTTTCTAATTGCTGAGGCTGGTACAATAAACTACTGCTTTTAGAATTCATTCTTATATTAGGTTTTTTTATGCTGTGGTTTATGTAAATTAAAGATGCTTACTGAGTTTCAGTATATAAGAGTCTTAAATCAGTGAATGATCATAATAAATATGAAAGCAGAACATTCCTTTTTGGTAAACACATCTACAAGCCTGACTGCATTTCACTAGGTTCATTTTATAGGTTCATTATGCCATTTGGCTCACATTGAAGTCACCTTAGATTTAATTTTTATTTTCTTCTTCATGGTGTATGAATAATTTTTGGCTTCTGTTTAGACATTTGATGTTAGGAATAGTTTTGAATCAGATTTAGATAATGAGCTCATATACAGTTCCCATAAAATCAAAAGGAATTTCCCGAGGGTTTATGAAATTAAAAGTGCGTATAGAATTGGTAAAATTTACAACACTATTTTAAGAATATAGGATTATTACTCTTCAGTGATGTTTCTATTCAAAACTTCTTTACTTGTACATATTCTGCCAGCATAGTCATATACAGAGAGAGGCAAGGAGGAGAGAGACAAGGAAAGAAGCAGAGTGTGGATAAGAATGGTTTTTAGGATTGGAGACAAACAAAAATTTGTTAATCAAAACTGAAATTAATGCCAATAGCATTTTGCCACTTTAAAGAATAGTAATAATGATAAATCTATATCAGTGACTCAAGTAAGACACAAAAGCATTCTTTTGTGAAGCTAAAGCACTATAGAAAGCATTTTGTAAGGAAATTTTAAGAAATTATGTATTTACTATTTGTGATAAGAAATGAAAGCACAATGGTCTTTTTGTTTGTCTGTTTACATCATTACTTTCCAGTGATACTTTAGCTAGCAATCTTTTAAGAAATACCAATGTTGAGTCTGTTGATTTTTCAAGTACATATTCAGGCTCTATTGGTTCATTTTCTTTAATAATATCATTCACAGTTCTCAAAGGATACCTTTGTCTTTCTTCTCTAAGACTGTAAGAATTTCTTAGTTTGTTGGTGGCAGATTTCACTGGATTTTTAAAAAAAGATTCATCATCATGTTTAGTGAAGTAAAAAGTCAAAAGAGTTAAAATTAATCACATCAGGTACATTGGCTGGGTGCCTAGTGACATCACTCACATTTTTAAACACAGTTTGCTTAATATTTTCAAAAATTTTAAAATTGCAGTAATTATTTACAGTTTATCTGAAAAAAATAAAACCTAAACAATTGAAAACAAATTCTATGGCTTTCTTTTTTAATTTAAACATTGTTTACTTTATGTGTTTACAGCAGCCCAAAGAATGTTTAGAATTCATATATTTTTAATATTAGTAAAATTTTCTATTCAGCAACCTTTCTAAAAGTCATATCAAGTAGTCTATTTATTTAAGTTTAAAGAATTTTACACCAATAACACTTTTATAGTCTTTACAACTCTTCAGTATTAAAAAAAAAAAGCCTTGTATATATCAAGAATTTTGAAGGGTATTGAAAAATATAATTGCATATTTTTATCAAGTAAATCCATATCAACCACAAAAGAAGTAATCTAAGTGCACCTATTTTACACAGACTGTTCCAATGCTCAAGTATTAAAAAAATAATACTCTTTGGTCAAATAATAGATAATTTAGAACTACCTTTTAAAACTTTGTCTTAACTTTTTTTTTTTTGGTTTTGTTTTTCTCAAATACTGTATGTGAAGAAATGCCGTAAAAGCTACTAGATAACCACAGAAAATTTGTAAATCCCATGCACTTTTGAAATCCCTTTGATTTAAAATAAAGATGACAAAACAGACTAGTTCCACTAAAATTACACTATGGTGATTTAGGAATAATATAGTAATATTTTCAGAATAGTATTGTTGATAATTATTTGTGAGTATTGATGGAAGTTCCTTAAAAACCAACATAAGACACCTAATATCATCATATAATAAAGAGCGATGTTACTTCTAGTACATTGTGTATATCCATGTTACACCTAAAGACAGTACATCCAAGAACATATGTTTCTAAGTTATAGAGTATATTGGGGTGGGATAGTGGAAAAGTATAAATTTACTAATGTGTATATCACACTAATAAACAAACATTTATTGTTAAACATTTCCTGTTATTGCTTCACTATTCCCCAATAGAAACTTCCATGTTAAATATTTTCTGCTTCTCTAAGAGGTCTGCTAACCATCATGAAACTATTAAGTTCCATTAGTTAGTATGTGGCTTCAACTGATACAACAAAGAGCTCCAAGAATATAATGTCAAACAAGACAGTGGCTTATTTCTCTGTTAAGTAATAATAGAGAGAGGAAGATGGGAAATTCCTGGCAAATAGTAGATTTTGCTCCACAAGATTGCGCAGAGACTCAGGTTCTACTCATATTGTCACCACACCATTCTTTTGAGCAGCAGTGCCCATTAGAAATATAATGCAAGCCATAAACAAAAGCAAATACATTTTAACATTTTCTAGTAACCATATTTTTAAAAAGTAGAGAGATAAAATTAATAGGGTATTTTATTTATCCCAGTATATTTAAGATATTATAATTTAACATGTAATAAATAAAAACCAATTATTAATGAGATACTTAACTATTTTTTCATCCAATCTCTTCAAAACTGGTTATATATTTTATCCTTGCAGCTCATGTCAATTTGGACTAGACATTCAACTTGGACTAATGTCTGCCATATTGGCCTGTGCAGCTACAGAGTGCTGTACTTATCTGAGGGGTGGAAATTGGCTCATTACCACTGTATTTAGTGTCATCCTGAGACCTGGGCAAGAAGGACAGCTTCCTTGGGTTCCATGCTTCAGAGGGTCCTGCTCTGGACCTCATCACTCTATGCTTCTCAGCATACAGAGGCAAACCAAAGAACAGGGGTATATGCTAGCCTGAAATCTGTGCTCCTACTTTTAGACTACAGTCAGAGTACCAGGGACCTTAGAATTCCCTGTCCCCAAATCCCTTGCCTCCAGGTCATGACTGTGCTTCTGAAGGTTGAGATGACATCAGTGTGGGCACCCATGAAGCCAAACGTTGCCCATTTACTTGGAGTATAGATGGGGCTTGGACTTGGGATCTGAAGTACCCATGCTTGTTTACAGCTGATCTCACTGTGCAGAATAGAACATGAGGCTGGAATAGAATGGTAATCAGTCATGGGCCTTGGGCTAGGTGCCAGGTTTTCTAGTATTCCCAAGTTCTCACACAGAACTTAGATGATTCTGAAAATTCTAGATTTAAACCTGGCTTTCCAGGTTGTTAGGAAGGTGAAATCATCAAGTTAGAAGGATAGAGCACACTTTATGAAACTGTTACCTTGACGTGTATCTTTTAAATATTTATACATGTGGTATGTGAATCTCCATAAGAACTCTTACCTCAGTCCTTACAAATGTGAAGTGTTTGACCACATCTGCATTCAGCATGTAAGAGAAGGAGAGGAAAAGAAGGAAATGTATCCTTGATCATGTTAAGTGTAATATTCAGAAATTTCAGTCATAATACTTACAACACATGATAAGAGCTTAATTACGTAGATGCACTTAACTGTGAAAGAAACTAGGAAATATAGTGTTGAGCTGAGAATCCATGTGCCCAGTTATTTGTAAATGTATTACTAAGTGTGTAAAAAGGAAAATGAATACAGGGGGACAATAAGAGGTTATCAGCCACAGCTCACCATGCACTTTACTTAGCACTGGGTGAACTGGGGTGGAAAAGGTATTTTTCATGGCCTCAAAGTCTAGAGTCCAATGTAGAACAACACAACTAAGTAAGCCATTATATCACTGTGTGATGAATTTTGTAATAGGGTTAACCTAATCCAAGCCACTTCAAGGGGCCAATAAGAGTGGGAGCCAATGTGTATTTTTTGGCAGAGGGAAAAACTTGTCTAACCATATAATGACATACAAATGTACTCAGTGAGTACTTGATGGATGAGTTAGCTCTGATTAGACCCATTAACAAGCATTCCATCCCTCTTTGCTTTTACATTGAATCATTTAATCCTAGATTCTCAAAACATGTAGAAAATTTAAGGTATATCTATTCGACTTCTTAACCAAAACATAATTCTTCTTTATAATGTGTTATATGTCCATTGAATTCCTCAACTTCTTTTAAAAATACATTCTTTTTATTGATTATTCTAATCCCTTAGTACATTTTATATATTCTTCTAAAAGAGACACACGATATTGTGATATACTTAGCTCTCTGCATGTTTGTTTCCCTGGCTAGAGTGTGGACATCTTGAGGCCAGAGCTATATCATATTCGTCTTTATTTTCCCAACATATATGCCCATAGATAACATACAGAAAATACTGACTGACTAAAATGTTTAAACAATTTTTAAAGGATTCTTTTATCACATCTGCAAGTGTGAGGGATCTGACATGTTATACTGTCTTCAAGCTAACAAATTAGCTTAGAGGAGCAGCAGACTTTTTTACAAGAGAAGAAAACTAAGAAAACAATCTTAGCGACACCAGTTCCTCTAATTCTCCAGTCAGCAACATGATGAGGGCTTGATATCACCTGCATGAACAGGGGTGGAAACAGGAGAGGAACCCCAAACTTATGAAACTCAAAGCTTGTATAGGGTGGCTAGCTTATCGGATCCTCTGACCCTCAGGGGAGTGAAAGGGAGAGCATTGCTCTGGAATGTAAAGGGGGAAGAGAACATCTTTCCAGCTTTCCTTCACCACCATGGAATGTAAAAAATGGGCCTGGGGGCAAGGATGCTTTAAATCCCTCCAGAGCAATACACAATCTCTGAATTTCAATCATCCTCTAACCCAGGTGCCAACGCTCTTTGCTCAGAAAGTTTTGGCTGTGCAGAAATGTGAAAAATATTAGTTCCCCAACCTAGTCTTTAAAGGTTCTTAATTTCATTTTTTGAACTTGCATAAAGTGTTTTGTGTTTGCTTTCTGAAGCTCTAGAAATTACATCAATTCATCATATATATTGGGCTTTTAATTCATTAGAAAATATGTTCATGTTTTCCCATTTCCGGCTTCAAGATCTCCAGTTCCTTCCTCTACTTTCCAATTAAAGTGGTATCCAGAGTTCTCCCTATTTTTGTAGTACTCCTTCTTATTATTGAGTTGTCCATATACATTTTTCTAAAAAGTAATTAGCCCATATCTAAATACATTTAACTTTAACTTGTCCTCGAAAATGAATTTATTAAATCCCATAATATAGACAAGACGTGGTATTAAAACCAGTCCAGAATGTTGTGCCAACTGGTTTAGCTGCGTGAAAGGTATCTAGTTAGACTCTTTTCAGCCTGTATACTTATAACCTTTCTTTGAGAGAGAGAGCAGTTACACATTTATTCCTTTTTATTTCATTTTTAAATTTATTTCCATTCTTACAAGAATGTTGAGCTCATGATCATCTTTTATTTTTCATCTTATTATCTTACATACTTACTATTCTTCCCAATCTTGGGTTTTGAACTAAGTAGTTTACAATATAGCACAAATGGAGCATGCAAATAAATCAGTGGTACATTACATAGTGATAGATGCTATTAATACATAGAAAAGGGGTTTCCCTATCAGACTGCAAGGTCATGGGTGGCTTCCTAGAAAGAGTGATGCTTGAGTAGAAGTTAGAAGGTGAATTAGGATTTAACATTAGGACACAGACACAATCCAGCTAAGTTCTATGGCACTGTATCACAAGGACTGCCTTTCCTCCGGTTTCCAATAGCATGTTTCTCATTCTCATCTGAGGTTCATCAGCATGGCCTTTACCATCCACATTTCTACCAACATTCCATTCATTATTACTTAGGAATTTTCTAAGAAGACCGAGGCTTTCTCTATAGTTCTCCTTTTCTCTTGCTGAGCCCTCATCAGAATCAACCATTGTGGTTCATTCAAGGCAATGTAGCCTTTTCCAATACACATCTCAAAACTCTTCCAGCTTCTACCCATTATAGCTTCAACATTTTTAGGTATTTGTTATAGCAACACCTCCACTTCTCAGTGTCAATTTCTTATAGTCCATTCAAGCTACAATAACAAAATACCATTGATTGGGTGGCTTAAAAACAACACATTTATTTCTCATAGTTCTAGAGATTGGTAAATACAGACCAAGGTGCCAGCAGATTCAGTGTCTGGTGAGAGCTTGCTTCTTGGTTCATAGGTGGCTGTTTTTTCACTGGGTCCTCATAGGGTGGAAGAAGTAAGGGACATCTCTGTAGTCTCCTTTCTAAGGCACTAATCCCATTCATGAGGGCTCTGCCCTTATGACCGACCTACTCACCTCCCAAAAGTCCTACCTCGAAATACCACCATACTAGCAATTAGATTTCAACATGCAAATTTGAGGGGAACACAAGCATTGTCTATAGCAATGAAAAATTAGAGTAGTTTTGTATTTAAACAAAGAAGTTTTTTCATCAATTTTTATTTTTTTCTTCTTTAAAAACTTCCTAACAATAGCAGAGTACAGTAGGTACAATATAACAATTATGTTGTATAGTTGTTGCCAATTATGGAATTAGTAAATAATGCATTTTAAAATATGAATGTATTATTGCCTTAGGATATAATCTTACTTCTAAATTTTTATGCTTGGGTCACGAGGTCATCACAGGAACCATGGTTTAAAAACGTAACTATTATTCAAAACAGACTCTAAACCATATCATGGAAAATATAGTTATTACCACACACTGATACTGTAAAACCCCTCACTTTAGTAGCATTTCCAATATATTGGTATTCCTTTCTTTATCAATGTTCTTCAGTGGATCGAATACTCCATACAAAGAGTATCATTTCTTTACTATATGCCAGTTTTAAAACTGTGAGTTGAACTGAAATACTCAGGGATATTTTGATATGTTACATTTCTAATTTAAAATAAATATGGAGCTATAAGCTGACTTTAAACTTCTTGCCATTTTATTAGTTTAACAATACTAAATAATGCATTGTTTCTTTAGTTTTTAACAAGTAATACTTGGGAATCTAGTTATTAACATGTCTTTGAAATATTTTGGGATAAGTTATGAAGGACACTTTCATCAGCATAAAGTATGACTTTATGTGAAGACAAATCTTTAATTTTTCTTTTAATTTAAACTGAAAATGTATTTTAAAATATCAACAAAGATTTAGAGCTGATAAACAAACTCTCAGTTAGCTCCAAAGTTAATGTTTAATAAGCAAGAACCATAAATCTATCAATGCTTTAAATCTCTTTTTGGAAAGCTTAGAAAGTGCAGAATGTGTTTTCTTTCACTCGTTCACCACTAGTGAAATAGGAAATGTGGTTGTGCAAATAGCTGCTAATTATATTATTGAAACATCAGAATTAGTAGGTGTAAATTTGTCCGCATTTGACCAAGTAAGATGACACTGAGCATTTTTTCTAAGAAACCTGTTTACTCAAAAAAATGTATCATTTCACTTTGGGGAAAAATTCATTTGATGTACATTTTAAAATTTCTTTCAGCAGGGAAGAAAAAGGGACTAGAAGTCTATATAATTTTAAGACCATTTTTTAAAAGTTTCTAAATAATTCCACTTAGAGAAGAATAAACAAACATCTAATATTTATACATATATATTTATAATCCAAGCGTCATCAGTATATCACATATGAGATCTCGTAAAATGAGTTTCCTTACCTTAGGGATGTCTTTACATATTTTACATATGCTTTTATGTAGTTGAATATATGTCATTGATTTCTTAATAAAATACTAGTTTTTATAGAAAGAGAAATATGTCCTTTGGAATTCAAAATTGTTTAGGATTATTGTGAATCTTGCAAAATTTTGTTAAACAGATGAGTTTGGGGCAACTCAATGTACACTTGAAGGCCATTAAGACTTTATTTAACTATTTAAAGCTGTAGTAATAGTATTAAACAAATAATCAATAGTTTTTACTACTAATTCTGAACCACAGAATACATAGATAAAACTTCAGTTGTTTTCAGGGATACAGGTCACTCGTGCTTAGCACTGATTCAAAAAGTAAAATATTTACAAACTGTTTTGTAATGAGGCCTCTGCTTTGTGTGTGTGCATGTGTATGTGTATAAACATGCATACATATACATATTTACAAAAATATATAATACATAAATGTAAAGAAATGAAACAAATATATGTATATTTATATATGTATTCTTATATGTGTATTCTTGTGTGTGTATTCCTATACAGTCCTATATAATATTTTCTTTACATGTGACATTATGTAGCAGTGAAGAGATTAAGACAAAGGTAGTACCTTTATTTATGAAAAGAAACTTATGATATTAAAAATATATTTATCATTTGAAATGGCATGGGAGAGAAATCTGGGTAAAGAGAACAATGTAAGGAAGGAAAGTTATCTGAGTGGGAATGAGCCTTGTATGTATCTAATATGTCCATACTCAGTCTCTCTAGAAGAAAGTAGAATGTTAGAAGATAAAGAGAAATGATAAAGCAGTATAGAGTTGAAAAATGAATTCTGAAATCAGGTGTTTTGAAATCAGACCCATCTTGATTTTAGCTCTTGCTTTTTCATTTACTAGCTGTGCACCCTTGCATAATTGGCTTAATCTGTTTAAAGCTGTGTCTGTATATGTACAATGGAGCTTATAACGATACCTGCAACATAGTGATGTAGGGAGAATTAAATAACATTAATTAACAAAGTGTTAGTTCACCTCTGGTTAGTCTTATAAAATAGCTTTTCCCTTCTCGTAGATGAGAATAGCCTCAGAAAATAAAGGAAGATGGCCACATATTTATAAAGGACAGTTAGTAACCACTGAGGTTCTCTCAGTATAAGAATTTATCCTCTATACCATTTAGTCTCACAGAAAATCCAGGCAAATGATCTTTAACAAAGTATTTGCAAAAGATTGTAAATGTGTTGCTTCATTGAAGATATCCTTGACACCTATATTTAAAGTACTTGGGTGATCTAGAAAGAGACTAATGTTGCAAAGGCCAGATAGCAAATGGCCTAGGTTATTTCAGTCAAAGCAGGAGACTATGACAACTGGCAAGAGAGGAATTTCATGGCTGATAGAGATTTGCAAAGTTTAGGGAAAAAAGATATTTCCAATGTATGCACCATTTTTATATTAGAGAGAAAATGAACAGACCCTCTTTTAAAATGCAATACTTTCCAAGTGACTTACTGACTTGCTCCTCCCAAATTAGCTTTTTACGTTTTCGTATCATATCTTTTATTTCTTTTTCAATTCTATGTGTATGATTTCCTCAGTAAACTGGAGTCCAGGTTTTAAACATGAGGGAATTTGTCTGCATTTTCTCAATGGAAACTTATACATAATATACTGACAAAATGATTTTGTTTCTGCTGAAACTCATGTGTTTTCTTCTTTCTTCTTGAAAAATAAAACATTTTATTTTTATTCATTTTCTCTATTGACAAAATATCCTAAATCAGCACCACATACCCATGCACAAATTGTGTTAAACATTTTTTTTAGTCCTTATCAGCAGAACACATTTCATTCTTTCAGAATTGAAGGATATGTTAACTTCTAAACGAGATTCCTGACATTAGCAGGAATGTACTGAACAAGTCCTGTCCCTCTCCACATTCTATTCTGTCAGAATATAATTAAGCAATTAGACCTGACAGTGTGTATTGTAATGTAGGAATAACACAGATCCTCGGATGTGTTATGCAGTACAAGACTGAATTCCATTAGGAATCTCCCCCAAAACAACTCATTTATAAGAATAAAACATATCCTTAACTGGGAACTTCAACGAAACAAGTCCATGGTGGGACAGTTTTGGTCTATGATGGTGAAGTTGCAAAGCAAAGGCTACATGTTATTCTTTTTGTTGTTGTTTTTATTACTATTATATATTTTTTTTACAAAAACATGAAATATGTTCATTTGCCTCCAGCTATTATGAAAATCAGTTAGCACACTAGAGAAGCTGTTTTAATTCATTCTGTGTTAAAGTATGCGTTTTCTAAAGTTTCACAGATTTCCAAGTGTACCTTTTAAGCATAATAATGTAAATTGCAGTTCTTAGATCCTAAAACATTGAACACTTTTCCTTAAATGCTTAAGTCTTGTCCCAGCATAAAAGTTATTAAAATACGTATCATTGAATGTATCTGTTCCAAATACAAATCATAACTAAAAGAAAAGTATCTCTTGATTTCCTTATCATACAGACATGTTGAGAATTTAAATTTATTAAAATGAATACGTACATTCTATAACTTTGGTAAGATTAGATATAGTTTTTAAATGCATGAATGTATACATATAGAAATTTTACCATACCTGAAATATAACAGTGTGAAGGCTATGTAATATTAAATAGTCAGGAAGAAAAATGACAGACGCTTAAAGTTTTACATACATAAAACTTTAAATTTAATTATTATGTAATTTAGTTGCAATAGAAGCATACTGCATAAAGTATTGATAACATGACTTCTTTGAAGGGAAATATTCTCTTCTGAAACTTCTAAAGACTATTCCCAATCAATATATTTACAAGAATAAAATTTATAGATAAATTGTGAAGACATCCAACCAATTTATTACAGGATAATTTCCGGTGTGTGTGTGTGTGTGTATAAGTGTGTGTATATATAAACATATATACACCTACTTGTGTATTTACAGATTATATATATACAAATTTATATACAAATTTACTTATACTTAAGGAGGAGATAGTGTGTGTGTATATATACACACATACACATATATATACACATACACACATATGTGTGGGTGCACATGCAATATACTACAGATAGAAAAATTAGTTAAATGTATTTAGGCTAAATCTAATGCAATGATTCATGTACGTAGACATTGTTCATACTTAAGATGAAAATAATCCCCTGAGAATATTAGTAACTAGTTTTGAAACCTTGGGCCAATTATTAAATCTCACTGTGTCACAATATTTTCCTTTGGTTCTATGGGGATGATACTATCTATCTACTTACTGAGCGTAAGAACAAAGGCTCCTTCAGGGGCATGCAACCAGTATAGTTGGTCAAAAAGATTTCACACCTAGGGTCTAATATTCTGCATTTATGTCTTGAAATACTTAGTAATTTTATCCTTGAAATGGTGCTTTTTAAGTGAAGTGGGACAACGGCGCATGAGGAATGGCAGGGGTTGGGCCCAGGGATGGGGAACATCTCTTTCTCCTTGCAAGCTTCCTGAGTCTGGCTTGTATTTGTTTCTTTTTGCCTAGCTTGAGGCACCCTTAGGGATGAGCCAGGATATAAGAATAGGGTCATTTCAATAATTCCACGTATGAGTGAAATACCCTGATATTTCCATTTAAAACTGTCATTGACCAATATAAAGATGAAAGGTAAAATCCATGTTAATAATTTAAAATTTTAATTGTTCTTTCCTTAGAACAATATTAAATAGCAAAGAACACCATGACAAGTTGAGGGAGGCAAGGGGAGGGAGAGGGGTTGGGGAAGAAATGGCGATACCAGGGACAAAAGGAAACAAGTATTATAAGTACCTTTTGTGATACTTTTTCCCTGTTTTTTGAACAAAGCACTGGGCATATTCATTTTTGAACAGTGGCCTAAAATTTGTGTACCTGGCTCTGATACAAACCTCAAAATGCTGTTTATATTATTATAAAGATTCTCCTCCTTCTTTAAGGTGCATTATGTGGCAAATTTGTGCAATTACTACTACAATATTCCCAGTAAAATCAAACACATATTTTTCTCATCTTGATTATTTTTTCAAATTAAGAAAGCTTCCTTAGTTTTGTTTTTAATTTTGTAAAAATTAATAAATGCATTATTATATACCCAAATGTGTGGTTGAAGTAATAGGATTTTCATTAATCTTTCTGATGAATGCTGAAAGTTGGTGATGAGAAAATAGAAGATAAATAAGGAATAAAGCCATAAGTATGCTATGCAAATTATGAATAGTAAATTGGACACATTGATTAGATTCTTAGAAGGTGTAATAGATTGAAAAAAGAAGTCTGCCGACTAAATTTTTGACAGGTGTCAAATACACAGAACTATTTTTTTAAATGAGATTAAATAATTGACAGAGGGTGCTATGTGCACTTTTTATATTAAGAATTCAATATAATTCAGTTTACTTTTACTGATATGAAGACTACTTTAGCAATTGATAGTTTTTGAAAAATAAGTGACCTTAAGAACTCATCTGTCTAGTTGTGGTGCAAATTTAGTACTATATTCAAGGTTTACTATAATGTAATCTATATTTTGTAAGATCATAGTGTCATTTCATTCTTTTATAAGACTAACACATTCTTTGCAGGCTGAGCATACAATGCCATACTTCTGTATCTTGGTGTGGCCATTCAAAGGAATCAACTGTTTTGCTGTTTAGAACTTTAGTACTACAATAGAAAGATTTCTAGATGTAGACTCAAAAGTGTCATGAGTTCAAGTCACAATCCAGAGTTTTACTATCTGAGTGACTTTGGGCAGGAAACCAGTATTACTGAAACTCAGTTTTGTGATCTGTGCAATGGGGATAATAACAGTTTCTGTGTCTCATGCATAGGATGTGGGAATCTATAGAAGCAATTGTAAATATAAAAGTACTCTGTAAATCTTGATGGACTACATAAATGAGAGTTTCACGAACATTAATGGAATTACTTTCACTATGGGCTCAATTTGCCCTTGCCCAGAGAAAAACGTTGGTAACCCATTATGTTTATTTAACAATTTAGTGTGTGCAAATCATTTTACTTTTACTTTTGCCAATGGTATGTGAGTTGCAGAACAGTTACCTATATTAGATCTGTGAGCAAACTGAGACAGAGAGTCTAAATAATTGCCCAAGATCATAAAATCATCGAGTTTGGTAACTGAAAAAAAAAAGTGATTATTTACTCTATCTTTCTCATTTTCCATATGAGAAAACTGAAGCTGAGAGAAAATTGGTGAATTTTCCATGGTATGTATACAAGGACAATTATATTACTTCATATGTTTTTCCCTATAGTTCCTTTATTATTTTTATTCAAACTTTGCTATTCCTGTAATGGCAATAATTTAATTTCTTCCTCAGTTGAAACAAATTTTATCAGTCACCATACATAAAATTTAATACATTTTGATAAAGCACAATATTAACATTCATAATTTTAAATATTACACTCATTCATTTACTCATTCAAAAATACATATGAAGTCATTCAGTGTGTCAGGCATTGTCAATTGCTCACAAGAGAATTATTTCCCATTCTTTTCCTTAAACCTAGTGTTTAAAGAATAAGATAGACACCCCGCCCCCCAAAGTAAATGAACAAATAGAAGATGAATTTTTAATTCTAAGAAATACCACAAAGAAAACAAACCTGTTGTTCAGGCAGAATAAATTGAAGAGGAAGGAGCTGCTAATTAAAAATGAGTGGTCAGATAATGCTGCTTTGATGAGGGGGCATTTGAATTGAGTTGAGAGTTAAACATGACAAGTGAACTTAAGTCAGGGAGACAGCAAATACAAAAGTAAGGAACTTTAATTGCATATGAAATGCAATGGAAAGCTATTTGAAGGGTTTTAAATAGGAAAATATTATGGTGTATTGTACACTTTTAAAGTATCACTTTAGCTTCACTGTAGACAGTGATTGGAGTAAGTAATAATGGAAGCAGATGAAATGGGAAACAATGCAGTAGTCCCGGTGAGAGAGGATGGTGACTTGGAAGCAGGGCTGCTGTGTGCGATTGTGCTGTTCTTGTACAGCTCACCTATAGGTGGCGCCATTCTCATAGACTGCAAAGTGAATAGTTCTCTTTAGAGTTGCATAATGAAAAACTGTAAAACTGTATACGATGATCCTTCTTGGAGTGGTATGGTAGTAGTGGAGAAGGAGAGACTTGGCAGAATCAATTCATAGAGATAATAGAGTAAAATAAGCTTTTTAATTATATGGACATTTGTGGAGATTATATTATATTATATGGACATGGAGAATTTAATTATATGGACATGGGAGAATTCATATTGACAGATATTGGTGGCATTTCTTAATTCTTGACGGTTTCTATACTTTCTTTTTTTACATATACTATTATCATGAACAGTTGAATAATTTCTTAAATTCAGTTATTAAAATGGCTTTTAAATATTCTGGATCTCCTGGATTAATATTTGCCTTATGGATATGATGTGAGTTTGGTTTCTCAACATGAAAAAATTCTATAAAAGATTAGCTTAACAAGGGCTTCCCTGGTGGTGCAGTGGTTGAGAATCTGCCTGCCAATGCAGGGGACACGGGTTCGAGCCCTGGTCTGGGAAGATCCCACATGCCGCAGAGCAACTGGGCCCGTGAGCCACAACTACTGAGCCTGCGCGTCTGGAGCCTGTGCTCTGCAACAAGAGAGGCCGCGATAGTGAGAGGCCCACGCACCACGATGAAGAGTGGCCCCCGCTTGTCACAACTAGAGAAAGCCCTCGCACAGAAACGAAGACCCAACACAGCCAAAAATAAAATAAATTAAAAAAAAAAAAAGATTAGCTTAACAAATTGGAAATAATATGATCTTTCAAAAACTCAAGATATACACGGTAAGTGGTCAATAGCTATTTATTGATGGTGATGATGGTTTTTGCCCTTTGAAGAGCTGTTGATAATACAGTGCAAACTATGTGCTGTTGAAGTCACTTGAATGGGATATTTAATAATATGATTAGACAAATTTGCTGCAAGATTGAAATTCTTATCTGGTGTTAATGCAGACTATAGTGTAGGCCTAAAAGAGAGTCACAGTTACACACAGTGCCTCTTTAAAAAATATGCTTTTGTGTATTCAAGTATTTTGGCATTAAAATATTGATTTAACCTATTATTAAATTCCAAATGCTGAGATTTTAGACCTTCTCTACTTTTCCTTCTGCCCAAGAATGTACAAGATGTTGATATTTTACAGGATTTAACGTATTAACTTGGTCTTACAGGACTGGTAGTTTAAAAACAAACAAACAACAACAAGGGAAAAAAAAAACCCTTTCATTGTAAGGAGAATCTTCAAGTCTTGAGATGACTGGCAATTCATTCAGTATTTCAGTGCTGTCACTGTAATCTGTTGATTGGTGTTCATAATTCTTCACAGAGATACTGCAAAGATTAATGAAATAGAGTTTGTAAAGTATTTTATCTCTTCAAATGCAAGTTCTGTGAGCTGAACGTTTAGAAGCCTCAATATACAGGCTACAGTGTGCCAGAACTCTTAAACTGTTAGTAAAATCTCTAAAGTGTTATACTACATCATTGCTGTCTTGATAATGCGGGGCTGTGCCTATCATATCAGTTTTTGTCTCTTCAGGACTGTTTAAGCTTATACTATTGATACTTGTCATTTATCAGTGTTACAGTGATCCTTTTAAATTTGGAGAGTATAGAATTTTTGCTCGATCTGTCTTATACTGTTGCCTAATAATGTCCAGCTGTATAGAAGCACAACCCAAAATTACACAAAAAGCAATGTTATTTAAAGTCTAGCCTGTGTATAATGAACCTCCCAAAGCTGTGCTCTACAGCCTGATATGTTCTTCTCCCAAAAGAGTTTCAGGAAACTTTATTACCTAAAAGGTAGTGTACCTAAAAGGTAGTGCCACATATCAACAAAACTTCCTGCATCTTTACCATAAAATAACATCAATTCCAGAATGTAATTTATTCTAGAAAAGACTTTAAATTCTAGATGAAAGCAAAGATAAACTTGTTTTCAATTTGATATTACCTCACTTTACTTTGAGGAAGAGAGAGGGGATGAGACATAGGAGAGGTAAGGGAACTCTAAAGTAGCCAAGGACACTTAGGTGGATGGTAGGGGAGTGGTTGGGTCCTCATTCACAGTCCCTCAAAGGATTCTGGGAACAGTCACTCTCAGGAAGGGAATACAGCTAAGGACATATCAAAAGAAAAGCTATTTCCAGTCACTTATATGATAACATTTCTTTAGAGGAGAAAACTTAAACTAATCTGTTAGAAACCTAATTTACTTGTAAAATGTGTTTTTGTTTTTGTTCTTTTTGTTGGTTTTTTTTTTTTTTGCTGTAGTTAGAGAAGGAGTGTTACACTGTATATATATGTGGGGAAAATAAAAATTTTATTTTTGTTATACAATCCACATAAACCTATTTTAGCTCAATAAGGTAAAAAGGGGTCACACTACTTAGAAAAAAGTAACTATGCAAACTTTTTCTTAATTTTCTGACTGGTTATATGCTTGTCAGAGTATTTTGTAAGATAAGAATTTCTGATCTAAGTATATCAAAACAAATACACTACTGAACTGAAGAAGAAAAAGTAGTGAAGACGAATGGATGAAATAAGAACAGAGACAGGTAAAAAAGGAATAAAATCTGAAAGAGATCTAGTCATCATAATTTTAGTATGCATTAAGTATATCTAGTGCCTTTATTTCACTCAAACATTTGTGTTTAATCAAGATATAATATTTTTAAAACTTGAATGTTGTCATTTTAATCATAAAGTGGTCACGTTGCTCCTATCTTAAACTACTTGTCACTGGTGATCATCTTTTAAACAATAAAAGTGAGACTACATTTCTGTAGTACATTATCTAGATATTATAAGCTAGTTGCTATATATTTATACATGACTAGATGGTTTATTGAAAGGAAAGCAATTCAGAGACATGATTTTTAGTGTAAATTTAGATAAATGTTGTCTGAAATATTTTTATAAATCCCTCCTTATTTCAAATCATAAAAACTATTAACTACCATTGACAAAATCTTTGGATGGCTTATAATCCTTAGGTTTAGTTAAATAAGACTCAGTGTAAATAAATCAAATTCTTATACTCTATCAATATATAAAGATTTGTGTCTTTTACAGTGTATCTCTTGCTGAATTTTTTGCTTATGTTATTTTCACTACATATTTAAGATGCATTTTATGATCATATAAATTCATGTTTCATTTTTGACAAATGTCCTATAAATCATAAACAAAGTATATTTATCATGACAGAGATATTTTAAGAGACCTTATGTATCAGGTATTCCATATGCTACTTCCCAGAAGTTTTCTACTTGGATGAGTAGGAAATAATTCAAAGATTAAAGAAACTGAGTGCTATTTTATGAATCTCTGAATAGTAAAAATTACGGAGAGCTCTATCTTTAAATATGATTACTGGTAGCAAAATTTGATGATGCATCAAAAGATAATTTCAAAAAGCCTGCAATAATGTAAATCCTTGTAAACTTGCAAAGATTAAAAATTAACTTTCAACTAGTTGAAGTATTTGGTATTTTATAGGTAGTATTGAAAATTCACAACACTTTATAAAAAGTTGTACTCTACCAGAATTCTGTGTTCAAGCCTATCAGAAAGGGGGAAAGCGCCACCTATTGATCAGAATATGCAAATTATTTGTTGGTCTTTGAACTTTTAGCTTTGTAAACTGCATGGAGTAAAAGAATTTACTAGGTTGAAGACTTTATCTCCTCAATATAAAATTCTTTAAGTCCCTTTTATTCTGAAGAATATGATCTTTCCATTTAAGTGTGTATTCAATACATCTCAAAACCTCGTTTCAACTATCCTTTTCATCATATTGTCTTTATGAGCAGCAAATCACAACCCCCTCAGCAGTATGTTTGATGGACTGCCTCTGAAATAATGGAACATAAACATATTTCCTTTTTATTCAACAATGAACTTTGTAAGTAGAATAAAATGTGTCTTCATAAGTTTGGGGAATGGGTGTTTAAAAAAGCAGATTTTAATCAGAGTCAGATATGGTCAAATAGGAATTGCTTGACATGACATCAGGCATGTAGCTTAATAAATGTGTTTAATGTATGCAATTATAGTCATTTGTTACATATTTAACTTTAAAATCTGAGGACTTGATAATGAATAGTTAATTCACTGAGTGACATTTCAACAAATTGTATTAAAATTCATGGACCATGTAGGCTGAGTGAAAAGGTAACTGTTATTCTTTTAAAATAAGATTTTATGTCTTCATAGAATTGAGAAAGATTGACCTTCACATGCGATATCTCCGTACTTCTATTACATCCCCAATATCAATAGAAAACTGTTTTTAATCTATACAAGAGTGTCTTTTATCCTTTCAATGCATGGGAGATTATCAGGCTTAAATCCTGAATTTACCTACAGGCAGGAACTGCCCTCAATCTCTGGAGTTATAGGGAAGAAATTCTGAGCAACATTTTAGAATATCCCTTGCTAAGCAAAATGTTAACCATGTAAAATCACTTAGCCTTCAAAAAAGAAACAATAGTCATGCAGTTGAAAGAGCTGTATAACTGTAAATAACAGCTAATTAGGTTAAAATGTGCTAAAATTTCCCCTAAACTTTATTTCGAATATACAATATTCATTCAGAAAGAAGAAATCCAATGTCCAAATGCCCTTATTTTCTAAAGGTGATATATAACATTTATAATTTGTATCTGTTTTACTAATAATTGTAACGCCTCCATTTTACTAGCCTCCATGTGAAACTTTAGAGGTTATCTTTGTTCTTTTCCAGGTCAATAAAGTAACAGCAGATAACTATTAATATATTTCTTTGCATCTGCACAGTGAAAACTTTAAATATTAAAACGAAATATTGCAGCCCATATATCATCCACTCTTACAAGACAGGAATGACAGTATTAAGATGCACATTCAGGATAGCAGTCTTTCTACTTTGAACGCTGTCAAGAACAAAGTGCTTTACAGACTTAAAATAAATCTAGGTACTAATCCATTGAATTTCTGACAACAGGAGCCCAAGGTTTCCATGCACTTAGCTGAGTACTGCATAAGAGCTTGTGCATTATTTATGGCCACTAATGGTGTTGCAATGCGCTTTGTGTGAAGCAGTGACAGTGCAATCGGCTAAGATAGCTGCTGCTGTGGACAAAGCCATACATTTTCTTGAGCTTGAATTTTTGACAGAATACTCTATTAATGCCAATTCTGCTTAAGTAAATGCTGAGCAAGGGTCAGTTGTTCCTTTTTTTCCCCCTTCTCTTATTATTTAAGAAAACAGTGCCATAAAATTGAAAATGATGTTCTGAGGTTTGCTGAATTTTTCAGTACAACAGTAACCAATAAAGGTCACTCTACTTTTTAGTCTACTTTTATGATTTCGTGTGATGGTCCACAAACTCAATAGGAAAGCTCTTAGCACTAGGAAAGGGAGGCGCTATTAATTCCAGTTTCAGTGCCATTGTACTCTTCAGTGGATCAATAGAATTAAATGAGCTGAGATATTAGGAAAATATTGAAAAAGCAGGAGGGTTGTATTGTTTGACCAGGGTTGGGATGAGTTGAAAATAAAGAACCATCTACGGCAGCTGTCAATAAATCATGAAAACTATATTCTGAACCAAATGGAATACAACATGAAGCCTCACACCTTAAATGCCCGTAATATCTTTGTTGTGTTTTTTTTTTAATTAAACATTTTATTTGAAATATCCACTGCACTTATCTTTTATCAATCAAGTAAGTTTTTTAAAAAAGTGTTTCACTCACAGAGGGGATATTTCTGAAATGATATCTAGATGAGGGCAGTTCTGTTCACAAATTTCAAAAATATTTTGATGTACGAAACACATCAAAAAAGAAAAGTGGGAAAATATTTCAAATTTTAAAAGTGGAAATCAAGATTCTAATTTTTTGAATATATGTATTTATCTGGATGGACAACTTTTTGGATTATAGGTACATGGTCGATTTTCCCTTTATTGTGGTAAGGTTTTGCCATTTGATTAAGCTGTAAGAAGTCAATACAGTCTAGTCTTCTTTATAGCAAAAATAACTTGAAAGTGTTTCATCCTAGGCAAGAAGAGATGCATATTAGATTGAACATTAATAATATAATTGTTTACTCTCTGAACAAATAAAAGCAGAAAAGACTCACCAGTCCCTAAAAGGGTGACATTCTAAGCACAATTGAAGTAGTCACAAACCTGTGTTTACTTCTTTTGTTATTAAGCCTTACTGGAACTTGCCACATTTAAAAATTATCTCGCAGTGGTAAATTTAAGATATTATAATATCTTTATTTTCAAAACTAATATCAACAAAAAACTATACTTGAGAAAAAAATTTTTAATGTGTGTTTATGGCAGATACTGCAAACTGCTCAAGATATATTCATCTTGCTTACTGCAAAACTGCATGTTCCTTCCGTCTTGTGATTAGGTGTGGCAATTTCTAGGTAAAGGAATGTGAGAGTAAGTGGTTTGTAGCATTTCTAGGCCAAGACATATAAGGAGCGGCTGTGCCACCTCATGCCTTTTTTCCCTTCCTCTGAATGGATGTAGATGACATTAGGAAGAGTAAAACTATAAAACAGAAGAAATAAAGACACTGGAATCTCTGTAAGGGGTCACTACAGATTGGGAACATGTACTTGTACTATTATGAAAGCAAGAATGATCATCAATTGTGTTTGAGTCATTATACCTATTGAGTCTATTTGCCACCACTGCTTAGGCTTCTTCCCAAAATGATAGAGCCAACATTAAGTAAAGGTCAATAATCGTTGACACATAATGGTTGTGAAAGATAAAGATGTTACAAAATATAGAACTCAAAAATTGTTTTTCACTGCTTAGAATTTTTCGGAGTGCCATATATAGCAATCTACTCTATGATCAGTTTTGCTTTTCATGACCTTGGAGATGGCATCTCACAAAACGGCAAATTCTATTTAAGATAGCCCAAATAATGTGTTTAATTTGACAATATCCTCATTCAGGCCATATATATACACATTGCTAATAGGATGAAATACAACTGGAAGATTATTTCATTTGACTGTCCTGAAAAAAACCCAATATTTTTATTTTAATCAACTATTTTTCTGAAATAGAAATTATGGTTCTGACCTTTGAAGACAAGGGAAGATTTGTTTTCTCTGAGAACAACCTTTGCATATTGAGCACAAGATTGTATATTGACAAGATTGAATAAGGATTTGGGGTTTCATTTGATCTTCCTGACTTCATGTAGATGCATTCTAATCTTTATTGACTTTTGATTGACTATTGACTTTAAAGATTCTTAAAGTTGATAAAGAGAAATTGGTTAGGGTAAATGATCTCAGAACTTGGCAATAACTCTCAGAGATCCATCTTATATTGAAGACCAAATTTTAAGAGGACAGACTAAACTTTTAAAAGAGAATAATCAATTAGGAAACTTAAAGAAGAATCGTTGTTTAAAACAAATTTATTTTCCTTTTCAGTTTTACATGATAATTGTATGGAAGTAAAACATATCAGTTTCCTTCTCCCTAGCCTCTTCTCTCAAGCTCTAGTATGTTCACACCCTTGATATGAATCCATATATACTTTTTAACAAATGGTAGAAGTAATCTTTATTATGTACCTATACAATTTATCAGATGTTTTAAATTTGTTTTTTAAAGTTTTAGTAGTAAGAATGTAATACACATTTGTAAAATGAGTAAGAATTAATATATAAAATGTTGGTGTCAACAAATGTAAATGGGTCCAAAGTGATTGTCATTCCCCATGAACTATTTTTAACCCTTAAACTGCCATATCTCAAAGCACAGAGGCAGCTTAACAATTTATTAAATCCAATTGTTAGCAAATGAAACACATTTCTAACAGCACATTTTTCAATCTAAAACTCTACAATTCAGTAAAAGCCAGTGATCTAAGCATTCCTCTTCTTCTCCTAACTCTTAATATGGTACACCAAAAGTCAGCCCTAAGAGTGAGAGATTATTACTACCCTCCTTTATTTTATTTGAATTTCTCTGCTTATAAACACCTTTGGCAGATTCAAAAGAAAGAGGAAATTGAGGAAAATTAATAAGAGTCCTGAGAATAGTTACGATCTGATTTGTGATCTGACTTGTGGGTGGGGAAAGCAGACTCTGATTGTTATAAATTAAAAGTGAAACTTGTTGGAAGTATACTAGACTATTTTACAAATGCAGGAAGGGTTGAGCAACCAAGATTTAAGAAGTGAAGGAGCCAGGGATGAGCAGGGTTTCAGCAACAAAAATGCATAGAGCTCTTTCCAAAGCTGTGTTTTTGTTTATGTCCATTAGTGGTTCCTGAATTCTGCTTAGTGGGCCATTATCAGTACTTAATATAATACAACTGTATGTCTTCTTTGGAGAAATGTCTATTTAAGTCTTCTGCCCATTTTTTGATTGGGTTGTTTGTTTTGATGATATTAAGCCGCATGAGCTGTTTGTAAATTTGGGGGGTTAATCCCTTGTCGGTCACATCTCCAAAGAAGACATACAGATGGCCAAGAGGCACATGAAAAGATGTTCAACATTGTTAATTATTAGAGAAATGCCAATCAAAATTACAATGAGATATCACCTCATATCAGTTAAAATGGCTATCAATCATCAAAAAATGCACAAACAATAAATGCTGGAGAGGGTGTGGAGAGAAGGGAACCTGTCTACACTGTTGGTGGAAATGTAAATTGGTACAGCCACCATGGAAAACAGTATGGAGGTTCCTTAGAAAACTAAAAATAGAGCTACCATATGACCCTGCAACCCCACTCCTGGGCATATATCCGGAGAAAAACATGGTCGGAAAGGATACATGCTTCCCAATATTCATTGCAGCACTATTTACAGTAGCCAAGACATGAAAGCAACTTAAGTGTCCATCGACAGAGGAATGGATAAAGAAGATGTGGTACATATATACAATGGAATATTACTCAGCCATTAGAAAGAATGAAATAATGCCATTTGCAGCAACATGGTTGGAGCTAGAGATTGTAATACCGAGTGAAGTATGTCAGACAGAGAAAGCAAAATATCCTATGATAGCGCTTATATGTGGAATCTAAAAAGAAATGATACAAATGAACTTATTTACAAAACAGACTCACAGACTTAGAGAATGAACTTATGGTTACCAGGGGGGAAGCGTGGGGGGAAGGGATAGTTAGGGAGTTTGGGATAGACATGTACACACTGCTATATTTAAAATGGATAACCAACACAGGGAACTCTGCTCAACGTTATGTGACAGCCTGGATGGGAGGGGAGTTTGGGGGAGAATGGAAACATGTATATGTATGGCTGAGTCGCTTTGCTGTGCGCCTGAAGCATTCACAACATTGTTAATCAGCTATACTCCAATATAAAATAAAAAGTTAAAAAAATAATAGAATAGAATAGAAAATAGGAAAACATAGAATAACCAGGATAATTACTGTTCTGTAAAACTTGTTTTTCTTAATATATAGCTACATGTACAAGGTCTGTTGTGTTATATATTTCTTACTGTAGTCCCGGTCTAAAAATTTAAAAGACTGATGCTTCAAAACACTGTATTTAACTTAACTGTATTTGAAATACAAAATTGCAAGGAAAAACATTTGATTAGTTTATCCTAGGTTAAATGTCCACTCAAATGTATTCATTCAGCTGTGACTGTAAATGCAAAATCCAATAATATGGACATGGGGGCGGCCCCTGTGTGTCCAACAAGGAAGGGTAAATTTTGTAAGACACCTAATTTACCATATTCGTTACATTAATGGACTTTCTTTTCTGAAGCACAGTGACGATTTTTATTATAAAATCTATAATCTCATTGGAACACCAAATCTGTGAAATAAAATGTGCTCTGTTCAAATGTGTATTTAATAATTAGAAAAATAGGACCATGGATATCTGACAATGGTTAGAGTGACTTATTCTGAAGTTGCTGAACTTATTTACAAAATAGAAATAGACTCATAGACATAGAAAACAAACCTATGGTTACCAAAGGGGAAAGGAGGAAGGGATAAATTCAGAGTCTGGGATTAAAATATACACACTACTATGTATAAAATAGATAACCAAGAAGGACCTCCTGTATAACACAGGGAACTCTACTCAATATCTTGTAATAACCTATAATGGAAAATAATCTTAAAAAGAATATATATATTGTGACATTATAAATCAACTATATTTTTAAAATATTTTTTTAAAGTTGCTGAACCACACCCTTCTTGTACTAAGTAAAATCAATGAAAATATACAAATGCATAGTCTCTATTCTGTTTTCTTGAGATGTTTTATTGTTTAGAACAAGCTATAAAAATATCCTTCCACGAACTATCTAAATGTAGTGTCAAAAACTCAGTGTTTCCTGTTCTATAAGTCTGTATGTTGGAAATAAATTGTTATTGTTTTTGAGTGATTTGTTTCTCTCTAGTACTTAAAAATTGTAAATGTAATTTTTGAAATTGGTGATTTAGTTTCAGATAATTGTGCATGTAGCTACTACTATTATTTATTTATTATAATTCAATATCCCTATCTTATTATATATATTTTTTCTAAAACCAATTCTTAAAAATTCATATAGGAGGAAATATTTCAACTTTTTCCATTGACAGTTTGTATCATAAGTAGAACTCCATGTTTTTATCTTTGTCTACATGTGACTTGATGTGGCTATAGTTCAGAAATAATCTTCTACCAATGGGAAATTTTGTACTGATTGGAGAATTTTTCATCAGTTTCTTAGAGGGACATCTTCTGAAAGTATGATGTAGAAGATAAACTCTTGGTACTTTTAAGAATTACTTTGAATTAATTCTAGTTCTACCTCCTGCTATTAACACACACAACACACACACGCACGCACACACACATGCACACACACATATATATTCTTTTTTAGATTCTTTTCCATTATAGGTTATTACAAGATATTGAGTAGAGTTCCCTGTGTCTCATTATTTAAAATATCATATGCAATTCATTTTGTAAAGTTTGGCTCTAAATTCATCTTTTCCTCCTTGGATCACATAGTCCCATCCTGACCAAAATTGGACAATATAGCTTTATTCATTTTTTATATATACACAGTATCTGTAGATGCACATAAATGTTTTGTCATACACAAATCTTCCTCTCCTCATTTCTACCCACTTACCACCCCTTTCCTCCTCCCACACCATCCCCCTTTCCTCCACACTTCCCCAGCCCCACCCTGTTCCAGCTGAAATAAAAGCACAAGGATATTTCACAACCATGAACAGGAATACACCTGAGAGTCAACAAAGTCTGAAACCAGACTCTTGGCTGTCAACAAAAGTCTCTTTCCATTCCTTTCATCCCCCTTTCTCTCCTTACAAACCATTTCCCTTCACACATAAGGGTGGGAGCTTTGCATGTCTCAGCTTCAGAGCTTCTTTTCTGTGATACTCACACAGTACTTTCTTGGTCCAGAACCCAGTCTGCACAAGAGCTTATTGTCCCACATTGGGTCAGATACTCAAGCATGACCCATAGCTAGTGTCAGTGTCAGGAAGCTGTTATAATTATTATAATTACTATTTTGGTATTATGTGGCAGGAAAATACTTGGTCTGGTATAAGCACTGAAATAAATATATTGAAATGACATAGGGTTTTAGAATGTGCCTGAGCTCAAGAACATCTGGAACCTTGTGGTTGGAGAGAAGGAATAAAATCAAACTAAGTAGAGTTATAGGAAAGTGATTCTTATCTACTGGAAGATAATCAATAGGGAATTCATTAAATCAGAGTCGTATCAGTATTGCTTAAATCTATATGATGGAATAAACTGACATTTTCAAAAATTATATTCTGGAAGAATGCATAAAAATATAGAAAGTTTAAATGACTTAGAAATTCAAATGAAAAAGTCAACATGTTAGTCAACTTCATTTTTATTGAAGTATAATTTACAAATAACATATTAGTTTCAGGTGTATAATGTAATGAATTGATATTTGTATATATTTCAGAATGATCACCACAATAAGTCTAGTTAGCATCTATCACCATACATGTTACATAGTTGCAGCATTTTTGTTTCTTGCGATGGGGGCTTTTAAGATTTATTCTTTTAGCAACTTTCAAATATGCAATACCACATTGTTAACTATAGCCACTGTGCTGTGTATTATAGTCCCATTGCATTTGTCGCATAACTTGAAGTTTGTACTTTTGATTCCCTTCACCCATTTCAACCACCCTCCACTCCACTGCCTCTGGCAACCACCAATCTGTTCCCTGTATCTATGAGCTTTTTAGGTTCTTTTTTTGTTTTTGTTTTTGTTTTTAATTCCACACATAAGTGAGAGCATATGGTATTTGTCTTTCTCTGACTTATTTCACTTAGCATAATACACTCAAGGTCCCTCCATGTTGTATATGTATATACACTGCATCTTTTTATCCATTCATTTCTTGATGAAAACAGGTTTTTTCCATATCTTTGATATCGTAAATAATGCTGCAGTGCACATGGTGGGGTGCATATATCTTTTGGAATTAGTGTTATTATTTTCTTAGGATAAATACCCAGAGGTGGAATTGCTGGATCTTATGATATTTCTATTTTTAATTTTTTGAGGAACATCCATACTGTTTTCCATAGTGGCTGCACGGGTTTACATTCCCACCAACAGTGCACAAGGGTTCCCTTTTCTCCACATCCTCACCAACACTTGTCATGTCTTTTTGATAATAAACATTCTAACAGGCATGAGGTACTGTTTCATTGTGGTATTTGATTTGCATTTCCTTCATGATTAGCGATCTTGAGCACTTTTTCAAGTATTGGCTATATGAAGATCTTCTTTGGAAAAATGTCTATCAGATCCTCTGCCCATTTTTCAGTTAGTTTTTTTTTTTTTTTTTTTTGCTATGGAGCTCTTTGAGTTCTTTACATATTTTGGATATTAACTCCTTATCAGATATATGCTGTGCAAATATTTTCTCCCATTCAGTAGGCAGGCTGCCTTTTCATTTTGTTGATAATTTCCTTTGCTGTACAGAAGCTTTTCAGTTTAATGTAGTCCCATCTGTTTATTTTTGTTTCTGTTGTCTTTGTTTTTGGAGTCAGATCCAAAAAATTATTGGTAAGACCTACGTCAAGGAGCTTACTACCTGTTTCTTTCTAGGAGTTTTATGATTTCAGGTCTTACTTTCAAGTATTTAATCAATTTTGAGTTAATTTTTGTGAGTGTTATGAGATAGTTGTCTAGTTGCATTATTTTATATATGATTGTCCAGTTTTCCTAACACCAGTTATTGAAGAGACTGTCCTTCTCCCATTGTATATTCTTGGTTCCTTTATTATAATAAAACCATAGGTGTATGGGTTTATTTCTGGGGTCCCTATTCTGTTCCATTAATCTGACTGTTTTTGTGTGAGTACCATACTGTTTTGATTACTATAGCTTTGTAATATAGTTTGAAATCATGAAGCAGGATGCCTCCAGCTTTGTTCTTCTTTCTCAAGATGACTTTGGCTATTCAGGGTCATTTTGGTTCCATAGAAATTTTAGGATTCTTTGTTCTATTTCTGAGGAAAATGCCATCGGTATTTTGATAGGGATTGCACTGAATCTGTAGACTGGTTTGGGTAGTATGGATAGTTTAACAATGTTAATTCTTCCAGTCCCTGAGCATGGAGTATCTTCCCATTTTTTTGTGTTTCCTTCGATTTATTTTTTCAGTGTCTTATAGTTTTCAGTGTGCAGGTCTTTCACCTCCTTAGTTAAATTTATTCCTAGATATTTTACCTTTTTTGATGCAATTGTAAATGAAATTGTTTTCTTAATTTCTATTTTGGATTGTTCATTATGAGTGTATAGAGACACAACAGATTTTTGTATATTGATTTTATACTCTGCAACTTTACTGAATTTTTTGGTGGAATCTTTAGGGTTTTCTATGCATATTGATAATATGTTATCTGCAAACCATGGCAGTTTTACTTCCCCCTTTCCAACTTGATTGCCTTTTAATTTCTTTCTGGTTTTTTTTTTTTTTTCCCCCCGGTGACTCTGGCTAGGAATTCCAATACTATTTTAAACAATGTGGCAAAAGTGGGCATCTTTGTCTTTTTCCTGGTCTTAGGGGAAAAGCTTTCAGCTTTTCGCCACTGAGCATGGTGTTAGCTGTGGGCTTATCATATATGGCCCTTATTATGTTGAGGTGTGTTTCCTCTTATACCCACCTTGTTGAGAGTTTTTTAATCATAAATGGATATTGAATTTTGTCAAACACTTTTTCTGCATCTATTGAGATGATCATGTGGGTTTTATACTTTATTACTTTAATGTGGTATATCACGTTGCTTGATTTGTGGGTGTTGAACCATCCTTGCATCCCTGGAATAAATTCCACTTAATCATGGCATATGATTCTTTTAATGTATTGTTGAATTTATTTTGTTAATTTTGTGTTGAAGATTTTTGCATTTATGTTTATGAGGGATATTGGCCTGTAATTTTCTTTTCTTATAGTATCCTTGTTTGGTTTTGGTATCAAAGTGATACTAGCCTCATAAAATGAGTTTGGAAGTGTTCCCTCCTCTTCTATTTTTGGGAGAGTTTTAGAAGGATTGGTAGTAATTCTCTGAATGTTTGGTAGAATTCACCAGTGAAGCCTTCTGGTTCGGGACTTTTGTTTTGTGGGAGGTTTTTGATTACTGATTCAGTCTTCTTACTAGTGATATAATGATATAAACTTTTAAAGATATATG
The DNA here is from genome assembly GCF_949987535.1 of Balaenoptera acutorostrata. Lineage (NCBI taxonomy): Eukaryota > Metazoa > Chordata > Mammalia > Artiodactyla > Balaenopteridae > Balaenoptera > Balaenoptera acutorostrata. The sequence continues at coordinate 35,345,704 of NC_080081.1, forward strand.
GATGTGTTGTGCAGAAATATGACGAATATATATATACAATCATCATCTCAAAGTGTTATTATATTTAAAATTTTTCTTATGTCTGTTTTAACCCAATTTTCTGCAATAAACACATTTTTATAGAAAGAAAGTTAACTCTAATTAAAATTATATTTAAAATTAAAATATAGTTTACATATAAAAGTACGCAGGGCTTCCCTGGTGGCGCAGTGGTTGAGAATCTGCCTGCCAATGCAGGAGACACGGGCTCGAGCCCTGGTCTGGGAAGATCCCACATGCCGCGGAGCAACTGGGCCCATGAGCCACAATTACTGAGCCTGCGCGTCTGGAGCCTGTGCTCCGCAACGGGAGAGGCCGCAATAGTGAGAGGCCTGCGCACCGCGATGAGGAGTGGCCCCCGCTTGCCACAACTAGAGAAAGCCCTCGCACAGAGGCGAAGACCCAACACAGCCATAAATAAAATAAATAAATAAAAATTAAAAAAAAAAAAAAAAGTATGCAGGGGCTTCCCTGGTGGCACAGTGGTTGAGAGTCTGCCTGCCAATGCAGGGCACACAGGTTCGAACCCTGGGAGGATCCCACATGCCGCGGAGCGACTGGGCCCGTGAGCCACAACTACTGAGCCTACGCGTCTGGAGCCTGTGCTCCGCAACAAGAGAGGCCACAGCGGTGAGAGGCCCGCACACCGCAATGAGGAGTGGCCCCCGCTCGCCGCAACTAGAGAAAGCCCTCGCACAGAAACGAAGACCCAACACAGCCGAAAAGAAAAAAAAAAAAAAGTATGCATATGTATATGAGAATATATGTATGAGTTTGTGTATGTGTGTATACATAGCTGAAGTGGTTCTTAGAAATCAACTAATTCAAATCTGTACATGGAGAAATTAAAAGACTTTCTCAAGGTCAAGCAGCCCAAAGTTGACAGACCCAATAATAAAAGTCTTTACCTTTAAATTTAAGTATAGCCCCTTTTCAATTCTACCACATGAGTAAAGTACATTTTTATTAATTTTGCCTATATGTATAAGTTTTTCTTACAAAATGAGGTTGCTGGGTACTTGAGGGTAAGAACTGAAATAATTTTTTAAACAAACAGACAGTAAGTACAATAATATTTTACTTTTTAAAACTTAAATCTCATTTCTAATTGCTTTCAAGGTTTGCTGTATACCCAATGGCCACAAGTCCAGTTTGTCCACATAGCACTCCTCCTTTAGGGTTTGTAAAAATCAATTAGAAGAGTTATAAATCAGAGTGGTTAGTGGTTAGACTCAAACCCCAAATAATAATAACATGACAATATCATTTCAAAACCACATGATAATGTTTTCTATTCTAAATATTCAACTTAAGGATCTTGGAATGAATTCACAGTTGAATCAGATTCCTAGTAAATTTTTCAGTGCAGTTCATTGAAATGTATTTATTGCCATAACTCAGATATTATAACTTTGGTGTAATATACATAGGTCTGGGGAAAAAATATAGATTTGGAATTTTAACTTAATAAAACTTGTTCATATAAGCCTATATCTTTAGAAAATACATAACAGATGTGCTAATGTGTCCTAAGGTAAATGCATAATGGACAAAGATAATATTTTCTCCACAACAATATTTTATTTCTTTCACCTGTTCATCTTTGATGCACCTGTGTCTTGTTGGCAGTTTGCTCAGTTTGAATTTGGGAAACATAAGTATCAGCAAGGTATAACTACTATTTTCTCTTGTGTGTTTTAAATTGTTCATAAAATATTTACATAGATTGTGTATTTCCTTATAGTTACATTGAGAGTCAAGGTTCTAGTTATACGTAGTTTTTCTTGACTTTCTCAATTTTTCATCAAAATGAAGGAAGAAAATTATCAGAATACTCTAAAATAAGCTAGTATATTTTTAATATTTTTCAAATATTTTGTTTTTGGTGACTTTGCTTTTGTTAAAGATTTGTTCCACATTTTTAATCTTTTTTTTTAAATAAATTTATTTATTTATTTATTTATTTTTGGCTGTGTTGGGTCTCCGTTTCTGTGCGAGGGCTTTCTCCAGTTGCGGTGAGTGGGGGCCACTCTTCATCACGGTGCTCAGGCCTCTCACTCTCGTGGCCTTTCGTTGCAGAGCACGGCTCCAGACGCACAGGCTCAGTAGTTGTGGCTCACAGGCCTAGTAGCTCCGCGGCATGTGGGATCTTCCCAGACCAGGGCTCGAACCCGTGTCCCCTGCATCGGCAGGCAGACTCTCAACCACTGCGCCACCAGGGAAGCCCCACATTTTTAATCTTGCTTGACCTCTGCAGCTATGATTTCAGGAGACCTCTTTTGTTCATAGGAAGGGCGAGAACAAATGTTCTTCTATCAATTTTAAATCTTGTTATTCACTCTCACAATTGTTATGCTTCTGTATGAGTAACATTTTCTGTCCAGCAGCCTGGGTTCAAGTTATTGAATTCTTAAAGAAAGGAGAAGGTTGGAAATATATAGTATTTTCTCTAGTCACCATGAATTATGTCCTCTTAAGTCTAGATTAAATGTTTCCACTGGGCCCTACCTATTCGTTATTTACTGTTGTTACTCAAAATTTTAATATTAAATTTGAACTACAAATGATAATAAAATTATTATTATTATTAATTATTATAATTATTAATAATTATTTAATTATTATTAAAATTATTAAAATATTAAAATTTGAACTACAAATGATAATAAAATTACAAATTTATTTTCATAGATATATCATATATAATTTGAATCCTAGAAAGTAATTAGAATATAACTACCAAATATAACTACCAAATTAAACTACCCAAAAGCAAGGCACCAAGTAAGCTTCTAAATAGAGCAAAATAACATGTTGTTTATCATGGAAAAAAGATGGCAGAAGGTAACTTTATTGTTATTTTCTATTATATAATAGAATGTTGTGTGACACATCCATAAGCCATTTTCACATAGAATATGGAAAGACTGGAATTACATGATACTACACATGAAAGGGCTTATGTTAGCTAATAATAACACATTAAGTAAAGTATATAGAGAAGACAACTTTTCTCTTCTTTAAAAAGAATATTTGGACAGCCTAAATGTAGCATGGCCAAAGAAAAGGGATAATACCCATATAATTTGTCAAGTTTCTTTTATCCCTTTTAAAGTTGACTATTCTTCAAGCCCAAATGTGTCATCACAAATTATCTATATAAACATATGCATCCACCATGTCATATAAATAATACAGTTCTTATGAATATTGTCTTTACCTAATCTTAAATCCTTATTAAGAAATACAAATTTTAAATTTAAATTGGAGCCCATTTTAAAAAGTACTTTAAAATGCACTATGTCATTTACATGGGAGTGCTTCAGGTTTTATTAAATTTGAGCATATTTAGCAGGAGAAAAATGATAGTGTCAAAAATGACAATCTTTAGTTTGTTAATGGAAAATTAATACTTTTTTACTCAGTAATGCCCTATCATCTTGAAATGTCAAGAGTATTTTACTACAATAAATCATATGTGGTCCTTTTACTCAGTTTTCTATTTTTAAGGTGGCAGAGGCAATAGAATATTCTCATTACTCCAAAGGTTATTTTACTTATTAGAATAGGTATATAGCCTAATTGTTACTGCTCTAGATCAGTGTTGTACAATATAATACATGTGGCTCTTTGCATTAAAATTGATTAAACTTTAATAGATTTTAAAGGTAAGTTTTTCAGTCTTACTTGAAATATTTCAAGTTCTCAATAGCCACATGTGCCTAGTAGCTACCATATCAGACAGGGCTAAAATTTTCCATCACTTGCAAAGTTTTATTGGGCAGCACTGCTCTAGATTATTTGCATCCATCTCTTAAATGTATGTACTTCAGGACAAGTTCTACAACTTCCATTTCATGCCTCATGTTGAAAAGAAGCAAATATAAAATTGTGTAGGGTATTAAAATTTAATAAGGATTAGTGCAGTAGATAAGAGTTTGGTCTGTTTTTTATAATATGAATAACCTTTGTAATTTGCTATTTATAACTCACTTTCAATCTCCTACAAAATGAGACTGATAGAAGTAATATATCCTCCTTGGATTATTATTAAGTTTGTATAATATAATCTATATAAAGTGTATAACACATGGTCAGGCACCTAGTAGCATTCGGCCAGTTTTAGTTGTTAAAGTGTCCATTGTATCAATAGTAATCAGTAGTTGCATCAAATGATGGAATCTTAAATGGTTTATATAAATTCATTATTATATTATCATATCTTCTTTTCTGCTTTATTCTGTTTTTAAATGTTGTTTTTACTTCTTTGGGACACATCAACAGGTGCTGGGAGGGAAAACAAATTTTCCATTTCAGCCCGTTTTGGAACCTGAACAATATTATTCATATGTAAACCCATGGAGGGCATTTAAGCTAGAATAAGACAGTCAGAAAATTAAAACTAGTATTATAGTATCATGGAATTATTAGTTGGTCTCCAGATTATTCAGCAGAAATTATAGAAAGTAGGTGAGGGATTTCTAAACAAACAACCTCACAGTTAATGTGAAATCATCTTAATCATATACCTGCTCAGCCCTTTACACCAGTGGCCTTTGATACAGTGCACTTGCCATGAATGTACAGTATATTTCCCTTGTATAATAATTTCTTGCATACTCACTTAGGCAACCGAGCTTAGCACCAGATGTGTTGTTCTTTTCATGTTGAATCTTTTACTGCTTTTCCAAAGGCAACAATTGATTGTCTGTGAGTGGACTGAGCATAATTTTCTATTTTGTTCAAAAGCACACCACTCTAACTATAAAACTACAATGAAGCATTTGCTTTTATTTCATTAAATTCTCTGAATTATTTAGCAGTTTAGGACGTATTTAGTCTATATGGAAAGGGTATGTCTAGAAAGCTAATCGTATTCAGTTAAAGTAGGTATTCAATACTGGAGTTTGAATCATTCTACCATATTTAACTTACTGTCAAAAGGTACCAGATCTGAACTGACAGTATGTCATATATGAAGACCTGGTATGGAGGTCTTCTGCTATGCATTCTTCAATGCAATTAATGAAAACAATCTAATTTAAAGAACAGTTGTTGGGATTAACATATACACAGTACTATATATAAAATAGATAACCAAAAAGGACCTACTGTAGAGCAAAGGGAATGAAATATTTTGTAATAACCTATAAGGGAAAAGAATCTAAAAAAGAATCTATGTATGTATGTGTGTATCTATCTATCTGTCGATATCTATCGTATAACTGAATCATTGTGCTGTACACCTGAAACTAACACGACATTATAAATCAACTATATTTCAATTAAAAAAGTAAATAAATTAAAAAATAAACGACAGTTTTTAAAACAAGAAGACAATTTCAAAAGGCATGTTTAATCTTCTGTGGTATGATATTATTTGCAATATATATACATATATACATGTGTCACAAACTCCCACTTCAATTATATATCTCTAAATCCTATTATCTTGATCCAATTAAAATACATGTTTATTCTCTATTTCTACTGTATGTAGTCCCTTTCATTTGCTGAATATTATCTTAGAATTTCTTCTGACTTTCTTGGAGTTAAGCTGAAGATGTCATTTTCTTTTGCTCCACTCAGGCTCCCATGATAGAGTCTTGGCCTAGAAATAGAGAGAGATGGGTTTGAGTCCCAGAACTCACTCTCTAGGCAGTTCATGGGTCTCAGTTTCCTCATCCAAGATTCTTTCCAGAAATACTAGTATAGAAACATGTGATCATACTTCCAATTTGCTCACTATCCTGATTTCAGTCTCATGTTAGTATATCACAGTTGAACAGATTCTTCACTGCAGATAGTTTGGAAATAGGATTTCTGGAAATTGATTTTCTTAGGGAATAGGGCTAGAAATGAAAGGGAAAGAAAACGGAGGAGCTCACCACAGAACAGAAACCATTTTTCTTTACTATGTGTAGAAAAATGTAGACTAAGTTCCAATGCATTAGTTAAATCTTGGCTTTCATTTTTGTTTTCAAATAATCCTTACCAAAAGTAACCAATATACATGCACAAGAATTTCAAACCTGGGACTGATTAGCCACTTTACATTTGCCAATTAAAGATTTTATATTTATTTATGAGGAAATATTTCTTTTCTCTCTGTATTTAATTTTTTGATAAGGTATGACAATATAGAAATTAAGTTAGTGTAGTTTATATCTATACTGAATGATTTTAACTCACTTAATTATTTTTTTAAAATCAATTTATTTATTTATTTAATTTTATTTTTGGCTTCGTTTGGTCTTTGTTACTGCACAGGCTTTCTCTAGTTACAGTGAGCAGGGGCTACTCTTCGTTGTGGTGCGCGGGCTTCTCATTGCGGTGGCTTCTCTTGTTGCAGAGCACAGGGTCTAGACTCGCGGGCTCAGTAGTTGTGGCTCACGGGCTCTAGAATGCAGGCTCAGTAGTTGTGGCACACAAGCTTAGTTGTTCCATGACATGTGTGATCTTCCCGGACCAGGGCTTGAACCTGTGTCCCCTGCATTGGCAGGTGGATTCTTAACCACTGTGCCACCAGGGAAACACTCACTTAATTCCTTCAGTAGTAAATTTGCTAATATCACATAGTGATATCACATCACATGGATGCAATGGTAATCCAGAATTAGATTTCAAAATCCAATAGGATTTTGGTAATATCACTATTACTCACGATAACTTTTCCAACTAAGTTTTACAAATAATCCAGATTTTTTTTTTTCCACAGGCGAGAAAATTTAGTAACTATAACATGGATCAAGATGTACTATTTGTCAAACTATTTTCCTTTTTCCTTTTGGCTATTTGTACCCATTCACTTTGTATTACTTGTTAGCTCTAAGTTTCGTAACTGAAATTGGTTTCTAATTAAAGAAAATAACAGCAAGTTGCTTGGAGGTGATATTTAACTTTAAACCATCAATTAGAGAACCATCAGTGTCTTTCACTCAAATGACTAGTGTGAACTCCTCGACTTCTGCGTTGCCCATCTGGAATTTTTTACTTTTAATACTTGCCCTTCCTTTGGATTTTGTGTTTCTGTGTAACCTGACTATGTGATTTCTGGTTTTCTTCTTGGTCTGATATTCCAGTATTTATGTATTATGAATTCTTCCTGTCTTTAGCCAGTTCCTTGAAAGCATGAGTGGCATATTGGTATAAAGAGTAACAAATCATTATTATGCTCTACCAAAGGTGGGACCTAGTATTTTTTAGGATCTACCTCTTAGTATGTTTCCCTATGGTTGGAGAATCTGCGACTCTGGATTTAGATTCCTGTCTCTTTGGATGCATGGATTTCAATAACACTTTCTGCCTTCTAACATTAGACCACAAGCTCAATGAAGGCATACACCTTGGATTTCTGCCTGCCTCACTCTAATCAAGCACCTATAAAAGTAAAACATGCTTCTGCACTGAGAGACTCTAATCAATATATATGTAGCAATTTTAGTTACCCTAAAATGTCATAACCTCTATGAAAATCAAATATTAATCATTTACTCAAAACCATTCATCTAATAAGTACCGTGGTCAGAGCAAAACTCCAATGGCCAATATTCTTACAGCATAACTTTGGTCAGTCGGAAAGAAGAAATAAGAACTTCTTACAAATATCTAAAATATAGGAAACTGCCCTATATGCCCAAACAAAATGATGATATTTAATTTTCCATTAGAAACATGCCATTGGTAGCTCTTAATATATTTAAGAGCTTGAAGTTTGAGGTCCAACAGATCTGAGTTCAAATCCTGCCTCTTCCTCCTCTTAGGTATATTACCTTAAACCTAATAGCTTAACCTGTTTCTGCTTCAGTTTTCTCATTTGTAAAATTACTATTAAACAAGAAAATCAACTTAGAACACACAAAGTTTGACTTGTGTTAAATGTGTAAGAATTTCATCTTAGTAACATTATTATTTTATTTATTTAAGACAGATTTCTCTTGTATTAAAAAAAAGAAACTGATCAATATGCAAATATGTTTTGCTCTTCCCTTGTTCCATTGTACATGTTTCTACCAGAAAAAAAAGAATGCTAAATTTTTGTAGTCATTGACTCACACATTCCAATAAAAAAGATTTATTTTTTCTGAAGTATAGACAATTCTTTCTATATCTGAGACATTATAAACACTATAAAATGGATTACTATGTCTACACCCTTTAACTTCCTGGGAAAGCAAATTTGGAGACTTATGTGACATATTTTTATTCTTAAGTTTTACAGTCACTCCCCTATTAATGACAATGTTTGACCCAATCAATTAGAGATGGTTGAATAAGCTGAATAATATAAGTGAAAAAGCAAAAAAAAAAAAAACAAAAGAAAACTTCCTTAGTACTTGGACCTTTTATTCAGATTTGCTTCTGGAAACACTCTAGTTTCAATAAAGTAAATACTAGCAGAAATCTAATTGTTCCCATAAGTGTAGTATTAAATCCTATCACAACGTACTGTCTATAACATTTCATACTCTACCTTGGTAGAGTAAATTTGGCAAACAACTCTGTTAGAAGTGGTTTTGTGTTTATCATGTTCATTTTTCATGAGGTTTCCAAGAAAAGAGAGGTTACAAGCTTGACTAACTCACAACCAGCAGAAATTTTATTGCCATTCTTCTTTAGTAGTCTTAACTGGTACTTATTCCAGAGGCATGTGTACTAAAAGACAGATGTTGCTTGATTTTTTTCTTTACTTTTGTTTCCTTTTCCTTAGCTAGAAAATTTACTATGAGTCAAGATTAACATATATGCTAAGTAATTACTACCTGGAGATTCTAAAACTATATAACTTTTTTACTTTATCTTTTCAAATTCTGTCATATTTGAAAACAAGGAACAAAAGGTATGGCTTTCATTACTTTAGTTTAGCATAAAATTGTTTACTCTTTGAACTAGTTAGCAGACAAAATGCATATTTTCTCTCCAAATGTTTAGGTTTATAATTTTAAGATAAATGTCTTCTGAATTTATTTAGCATAAAATTCCCATTTGCTATTATAATTTCTCTTTTATAATCAAGAGAAGAATTTTTGTGTAATTTAATTCAGAATACATAGAAATGTAAATAAAAATGTTAAAATAATAACAAAGTAGATGTTCCTTTCTAATATTTTCAGATGAGACAGAGTATTTATACTTTGGAAACAAACATAGTGCTTTTCATTTCTCAACCAAAGAATAGTTCTATATCAACATCGGCAACTTATGTTTGTGTGTGTGTGTGTGTGTGTGTGTGTGTGTGTGTGTGTGGAATGAAACATTCACATTATGGAACATTAAAACTCTGCATTAATGGAAAGGGATATTCTAAATGATGCAGCTTAAACATTTTGGAATGATGTTAAATTCAGGAGTGTCTTAATAAATCAAAGTCAGCTCTCCCTTACCAGAATAAAGATAAAATTATTATTGAAGTAAAGCCTAAACTAAACAACAGCAACAAACTTGTGCTTTATATTAAGAGAATCTCACTTACAAAATGTATATAAAAGCATGATAACTAGGATAGTGAAAAATTCTTTTTTTTTTTGAATTTTAGAATTGTATTTATTTATTTTTTTATACAGCAGGTTCTTATTAGTTATCCATTTGATATATGTTAGTGTATATATGTCAATCCCAATCACCCAATTCAACCCCCCCCACCCCCACCCTCGGCCACTTTCCCCCCTTGGTGTCCATACGTTTGTTCTCTATATCTGTGTCTCTATTTCTGCCCTGCAAACTGGTTCATCTGTACCATTTTTCTAGGTTCCACATGTATGCGTTAATATACGATATTTGTTTTTCTCTTTCTGAATTACTTCACTCTGTATGACAGTCTCCAGATCCATCCATGTCTCTACAAATGACCCAATTTCGTTACTTTTTATGGCTGAGTAATATTCCATTGTATATACGTACCACATCTTCTTTATCCATTCGTCTGTTGATGGACATTTAAGTTGCTTCCATGACCTGTCTATTGTAAATAGTGCTGCAATAAACATTGGGGTGCATTTGTTTTTTTGAATTATGGTTTTCTCTGGGTATATGCCCAGTAGTGGGATTGCTGGGTCATATGGTAATTCTATTTTTAGTTTTTTAAGGAACCTCCATATTGTTCTCCATAGTGGCTGTATCAGGTTACATTCCCACCAACAGTGCAAGAGGGTTCCCTTTTCTCTACACCCTCTCCAGCATTTATTCTTTGTAGGTTTTCTGATGATGCCCATTCTAACCGGTGTGAGGTGATACCTCATTGTAGTTTGGAGTTGCTTTCTCTAATAGTGATGTTGAGCAGCTTTTCATGTGCTTCTTGGCCACCTGTATGTCTTCTTTGGAGAAATGTCTATTTAGGTCTTCTGCCCATGTTTTGTTTGGGTTTGTTGTTTTTTTTAACTGTTGAGCTGCATGGGCTGTTTATATATTTTACAGATTAATCCTTTGTCCACTGATTCATCTGAAAATATTCTCTCCCATTCTGAGGGGTGTCTTGTCATCTTGTCTGTAGTTTGCTTTGCTTTGCAAAAACTTTTAAGTTTCATTAGGTCCCTTTTGTTTATTTTTGTTTTTATTTCCATTACTCTAGGAGGTGGATCAAAAAAGATCTTGCTGTGATTTATGTCAACAAGTGTTCTTCCTGTGCTTTCCTTTAAGAGTTTTATAGTGTCCGGTCTTACATTTAGGTCTCTAATCCATTTTGAGTTTATTTTTGTTTATGATGTTAGGGAGTGTTCTAATTTAATTCTTTTACTTTAGCTGTCCAGTTTTCCCAGCACCACTTATTGAAGGGACTGTCTTTTCTCCATTGTACATTCTTGCCTCCTTTATCAAAAATAAGGTGACCATAGGTGTGTGAGTTTATCTCTGGGCTTTCCATCCTGTTCCATTGATCTATATTTCTGTTTTTGTGCCAGTACCACATTATCTTGATTACTGTAGCTTTGTAGTATAGTCTGAAGTCAGGGAGTCTGATTCCTCTAGCTCCATTTTTTTCCCTCAAGACTGCTTTGGCTATTTGGGGTCTTTTGTGTCTCCATACAAATTTTAAGATTTTTTTCTTCTAGCTCTGTAAAAAATGCCATTGGTAATTAGATAGGAATTGCATTGAATCTGTATATTGCTTTGGGTAGTATAGTCATTTTCACAATATTGATTCTTCCAATCCAAAAGCATGGTATATCTCTCCATCTGTTTGTATCATCTTTAGTTTCTTTCATCAGTGTCTTATAGTTTTCTGCATACAGGTGTTTTGTCTCCCTAGGTAGGTGTGTTCCTAGGTATTTTATTCTTTTTGTTGCAATGGTAAATGGGAGTGTTTCCCTAATTTCTCTTTCAGATTTTTCATCATTAGTGTATAGGAATGCAAGAGATTTCTGTGCATTAATTTTGTATCCTGCAACTTTACCAAATTCATTGATTAGCTCTGGTAGTTTTCTGGTGGGATTTTTAGGATTCTCAATGTATAGTATCATGTCGTCTGCAAACAGTGACAGTTTCACTTCTTTTCCAGTTTGTATTCCTTTTATTTCTTTCTCTTCTCTGATTGCCGTGGCTAGGACTTCCAAACTATGTTGAATAGTAGAGGTGAGAGTGGACATCCTTGTCTCGTTCCTGATCTTAGAGGAAATGCTTTCAGTTTTTCACCATTGAAAATGATGTTTGCTGTGGGTTTGTCATATATGGCCTTTATTATGTTGAGGTAGGTTCCCTCTATGCCCACCTTCTGGAGCATTCTTATCATAATGGTTGTAGAATTTTGTCAAAAGCTTTTTCCACATCTATTGAGATGGATCATATGTTTTTTTCTTCTTCAATGTGTTAATATGGTGTATCACATTGATTGATTTGCGTATATTGAAGAATCCTTGCATCCCTGGGATAAATCCCACTTGTTCATGGTGTATGATCCTTTTAATGTGTTATTGGATTCTCTTTGCTAATATTTTGCTGAGGATTTTTGCATCTATGTTCATCAGTGATATTGGTCTGTAATTTTCTTTTTCTGTAGTATCTTTGTCTGGTTTTGGTATCAGGGTGATGGTGACCTCATAGAATGAGTTTGAGAGTGTTCCTCCCTCTGCAATTTTTTAGAAGAGTTTGAGAAGGATGGGTGTTAGCTCTTCTCTAGATGTTTGATAGAATTCACCTATGAAGCCATCTGGTCCTGGACTTTTGTTTGTTGGAAGATTTTTAATCACAGTTTCAATTTCAGTGCTTATGATTGGTCTGTTCATATTTTCTATTTCTTCCTGGTTCAGTCTTGGAAGGTTATACCTTCCTAAGAATTTGTCCATTTCTTCCAGGTTGTCCATTTTATTGGCATAGAGTTGCTTGTAGTAGTCTCTAAGGATGCCTTTTATTTCTGCAGTGTCTGTTGTAACTTCTCCTTTTTCATTTCTAATTTTATTGATTTGAGTCCTCTCCCTCTTTTTCTTGATGAGTCTGGCTAATGATTTATCAAATTATTTATCTTCTCAAAGAACCAGCTTTTACTTTTATTGATCTTTGCTATTGTTTTCTTTTTTTAAATTTCATTTATTTTTGCTCTGATCTTTATGATATCTTTCCTTCTACTAACTTTGGATTATGTTTGTTCTTCTTTCTCTAGTTACTTTAGGTGTAAGGTTAGATTGTTAATTTGAGATTTTTCCTGTTTCTTGAGGTAGGCTTGTATTGCTATAAACTTCCCTCTTAGAACTGCTTTTGCTGAATCCCATAGGTTTTGGATTGTCGTGTTTTTGTTGTAATTTTTCTCGAGATATTTTTTGATTTCCTCTTTGATTTCTTCAGTGATCTCTTCATTATTTAATAACGTATTGTTTAGCCTCCATGTGTTTGTGTTTCTTACGGTTTTTTTCACTTGTAATTGATTTCTAATCTCAGCGTTGTGGTCAGAAAAGATGCTTGATATGATTTCAATTTTCTTAATTTTACTGAGGCTTGATTTGTGACCCAAGATGTGATCTATCCTGGAGAAGGTTCTGTGTGCACTTGAGAAGAAAGTGTAATCTGCTGTTTTTGGATGGAATGTCCTATAAATATCAATTAAATCTATCTGGTCTATTGTGTAATTTAAAGCTTGTGTTTCCCTATTAATTTTCTGTTTGGATGATCTGTCCATTGGTATAATTGAGGTGTTAAAGTCACCCACTATTATTGTGTTACTGTTGATTTCCTCTTTTATAGCTGTTAGCAGTTGCCTTATGTATTGAGGTGCTCCTATGTTGGGTGAATATATATTTATAATTGTTATATGTTCTTCTTGGATTGATCCCTTGATCATTATGTAGTGTCTTTCCTTGTCTCTTGTAACATTCTTTATTTTAAAGTCCTTTTTATCTGATATGAGTATTGCTACTCCAGCTTTCTTTTGATTTCCATTTGCATGGGATACCTTTTTCCATCCCCTTACTTTCAGTCTGTATGTGTACCTAGGTCTGAAGTGGGTCTCTTGTAGCCAGCATATATATGGTCTTGTTTTTGTATCCATTCACTTGGTCTGTGTCTTTTGGTTAGAGCATTTAATCCATTTACATTTAAGGTAATTATCGATATATATCTTCCTATTACCATTTTCTTAATTTTTTTGTGTTTGTAGGTCCCTTTCTTCTCTCGTGTTTCCTGCTTAGAGAAGTTCCTTTACCATTTGTTTTAGAGCTCGTTTGGTGGTGCTGAACTCTCTTAGCTCTTTTTTGTCTGTAAAGGTTTTAATTTCTCTGTAGAATCTGAATGAGATCCTTGCCAGGTAGGGTAATCTTGGTTGTAGATTTTTCCCTTTCATCAGTTTAAGTATATCATGCCACTCCCTTCTGGCTTGTAGAGTTTCTGCTGAGAAGTCAGCTGTTAACCTTATGGGGATTCCCTTGTATGTTATTTGTTGCTTCTCCTTTGCTGCTTTTAATATTTTTTGTTTGTCTTTAATTTTTGTCAGTTTGATTACTATGTGTCTTGTCATGTTTCTCCTTGGGTTTATCCTGCCTGAGACTCTCTGTGCTTCCTGGACTTGGGTGGTTATTTCCTTTCCCATGTTAGGGAATTTTTCGACTATAGTCTTTTCAAATATTTTCTTGGGTCCTTTCTCTCTCTCTTCTCCTTCTGGGACCTGTATAATGCGAATGTTGTTGCATTTAATGTTGTTCCAGAGGTCCCTTAGGCTGTCTTCATTTCTTTTCATTCTGTTTTCTTCATTCTGTTCCACAGAAGTGAATTGCACCATTCTGTCTTCCAGGTCACTCATCTGTTCTTCTGCCTCAGTTATTCTGCTATTGATTCCTTCTAGTGTAGTTTTCATTTTAGTTATTGTATTGTTCATCTCTGTTTATTTTTTCTTTAATTCTTCTAGGTGTTCGTTCTTTAATTCTTCTAGGTCTTTGTTAAACATTTCTTGCATCTTCTCGATCTTTGCCTCCATTCTTTTCCCCTGGTCCTAGATCATCTTCACTATCATTATTCTGCATTCTTTCTCTGGAAGGTTGCCTATCTCCACTTCATTTAGTTGTTTATCTGGGGTTTTATCTTATTCCTTCATCTGGTACATAGCCCTCTGCCTTTTCATCTTGTCTATCTTTCTGTGAATGTGGTTTTTATTCCACAGGCTGCAGGATTGTAGTTCTTCTTCTTCTGCTTGAAAAATTCTTTTCGTTCGGATAAATATATGCCTTAAACTGAGGATTCTTCCCTTAGAAATATTTTCCTGATTCCCCACTTACATAATGAAAAAAAGCAAGCAAAAACGTCTCAGGATTTTATCTATTTTATATTCAGTTACGCATATATATATATATATATATATATATATATATATATAATATAGTAAATATTTTTTATATATGTATATATATTTTATATATATGTATAATGCACTTGTTTTTGCTAAGTATGTTCATATTAAAATTTTTGCAACAGTTTATGTTAATATTTGCAAGGGATTATTGATAAAAATTGTGCAGTGTCATTCTTTAGAACATAAATCCTAAAATATTTTCAGTGTTTAGATTGCAAAAAAAAAATGTATACAATAGCTATATGCTTAAAAAGGGTCATAATTTTTAGAAATTTAAAGTGGTTGATAACACTGGAAATTATGTAGTCATATTCCACATTTGAAATTAAACTTCTGAGGATTAATTAAAAATATTTTTATGAAAAGCTATGACAATATATAAAAAATATTTTCACCATGGGCTTAATGTCTTGCCTTGAATGAAACAAAATTATACAGCAATACATTTTATAATAAGGAGTAGAATTTCATAAGAGAAAAATAATATGGGAAGTTCAATTAAATCTGGAAGGCCTCCATGTGAATTCATTTACTTGAAGTTTTCTATGTTCTCATATTTTAATGCTTACCAACCTTTGAATTTAGATTTTTTAAAAACATTTTACAATCATTCACTATCAACATGCCATGGACATTTTTTTTTGTTTTAGTTTTTGTTTTGGTTATAATTTGTTTTTATATTTAGCAACATCTCCTGATAGGTCTCAAACATATTGTATTCTATTCATTTTTAAGATTAAACTTTTTTCATAAAACTTTGAATAGAAAGATTAGTGATATTTCTAACTGAAGAAAATGATATTTTGAAAAGTTTCTAAAAGTTGTGTTTTTCTAATTCTCTGAAGAGAAGCATGCACAGAATTCTATGACACACACATAGAACCCATTCTTGTTTTTGCTAACAAATCCAACTTCTGTAGCATTAAAATAAGAAAAAAAAAAGGAAAGAATTAAACCTCAGCTACCTAAATGAGACCTGCCCTAAGAACAGAAGTGTGAGAAGAAAAAACAAAAGAGATCTTAAGGAATTTCTCTGTGGGAAGCAGTGTCTTGCTGAATAGCCAACAAATCAAACACACAAACAAAGAGACTGGTCAAAAATCAATCACTGAGTTAGTCATGCACGTCCTTACAGTCATGAGGAAAACCATATAAATGAGTAATATGCAAAATTTCAATTTGGAATTTCCTTTGATCATTGGAGAAGTTAATGTTTCCCAACCATTTAAGGAAAAGTCAGTGGTCTTCTGAGGCAAACAGCTACTGGGAAAATCCCCACCAAAATATGTGATAGGAGACAGAATACCAGGAAAGGCTTTATGCTGTCCCCAAACAGCAACCAGGTTAATATCTCAAGCAGCTGTCCTGATCTCTGTGGTCTACGCTTTTAACTAACTTTAATTAAGTGGAACCTTTGGTGTGCAAGGATACATATGCCTGGGATATGAATAAAGGAAACAAAGAGCAGAGCCAGGCATATGGTTGCACACACATGCATCATTTGATTTTTGATTTTTTGCAAGGATATTTTAACATTCATGAGAGGTAAAAAAGATGAAAGCAGAAATAGAATTGTCTCTCTGGACTTCAACTTTTTGCCTGCTATTCCTACCATCACAGCTAGTATTAAAAAACACTACAAGTCTTAACTGTCAGATGCACAGTCTGCAGTGTTTAAATGGACCCTGTGGATTTTGGTCCAAAACCAAACCAATTGGGTACAAGCTATTTTTCTCTTTCGTTAGATGTTCTGCTGCAATATTTGCATAAATGTAACTGTGCTGTCCGTCTTTTAACTTTCACTCAATTAATTATGCTTCCAGCCCCCTGCTGATGGACAAAAATGAGACTTCATCTACAAATAGCTTCAGCAGTTTACAGCTTATTAAATGCCAAAATCTAGTTAAGACAGTTTGAGAATTCTCATGTCAGGCATTTCAACATGCCATTTTTACACAAAATTCTTATTAAAAAAATGAACCCACTACTCCAAGTCAGGGAAAAATTTACTGGTATAAAGGTAATGAACAGATTAGAATTTTATACAAATTGTGTACTTAGCATATGTGGCTTACTCTGAGCACACTTAATTGGTTTGCCTAATAATGAAACTGCTATGAGAAAGTTGACAAGAAAACGGTCTCTACAAATTACAAACAGCTTTCATCTATGGAACCACCTTTTATAATTTATATAGAAGTCTGTGTATGATCTGAAAAAAAGCAGATGAATCAGAGTTATATACTCAAATATTCTTTTAAAAGTAACTTTTCTCCTACTTCGCCTGACAGGTTTTACATATTGCATCAAACATCTGGTGCATTCACAAGCTAGTATTCTTTATACCATTTGAGGTTAGCTCTTCATTTAAGCCAGAAAGAGAAGGAAAGAATAATATATTCAGTAAAGCTAGACAAATAGATAAAACATACAACATTTTGCCTTCAACTATGAAAGGATTGAAATAATTCCTTCTGTAATTCTGTGTGATAATTGACCTCCCTACATCCCCATGAGCACACCTATAAAATTAGATAAAATCAAACATCCTTGAGAAACATATTTTTTTCATCAGGCGTCTGGCATAAAACACTTTACCTGTTTCTGTACACACTGTATTCTCAATGTCTATTTTAGAATGATATTTTTATTAATAAGATATGTGCAATTAAATTTTCTTATTTTGGGGAAGAGAGAAAAAGCATTCTATTTATTCCATTTGAAGAAAGTAAAATATTTACTAAAGTATGTTTTCATTTAATTCAGCATTAAGAATAGTTATTGTCACAGAAAAGTCAGGTTAGTTCTTACGGCAATTGGCCATCACTCTTTAATCTGAAGTTGTGGATTTCCTTCTTCATTCTTATGGCATATCGTATGGTACTCTACTGTGTTAGATTTTATTGACAAATTGCATCATGTTTATGCTCTTTTCTTATAAACTACCATGATAGAGCTGAATGTGACATGATGATTTATGACAGAAATGTCAGGGATTATTTTAAAAGCAATTTCTGTCTGATCATATACCAATTAACAGCTTTCATAACAAATTCCTAAATACGTAGTTGGCATTTGATCAAAAGGAACATATTTCATTGCTTATATTTGAATATTTGGGACATATTAAGGAAATTCATGTTTCCACTCAATGGCTATGACTGTGGAAACATTCAATGGCTACCAGTATTGCTCTGACAAAAAATGATATTATACATTACTTCAATAACATGTTATCACCCCCCTTTCTAGAGCTTCTGATAAAAGAGGGGAAAATACGATAAAAATAAGTCAGGTATTTTCTCTTAAATTTTAATGAATCCTTATGATTTCTTATATATGTTATTAGCAACCGAAAAGGTAGACTTCTAGAACTAAAAGGAACTTAGGCAATTTTGTTAACCCAGAAGAAAGAAAAGTTTAAAGTTGGTGGAGGCTTATACAAACTTGCATACAAACTTTGTGAAAGTATATAAATTATGTTACAGATGTGGTTAAGCTGTTCAAGAATATCTTGAGATTTTTTTTTTTTTCTGTGGGTAATTTGTAGGCAGCAAGTGGTAAATGGAACCGATTTTGCTTGATTGACTTTTTTGTTGTTTTTTGGCTAAAAATGTAAGAATTTTTCATTTTCTCAGTCCTCAGAAAGACTTGAAGACTTTATAAGATTTAGTCATAGGCAGATGATTTGACCGTTTTATCTGCTGCAGTTAAATTCTGAAATACTGCCCTGCGAGAGGGTCACAAATACATAACTCTAGTGCTATGGATAGAACATAGAATTTATTAGGGAAAAAAAATAAACTTATATGCACAGAAGTAGCAGGATGCACACAGTCCTATGAAGTTCCATTACTCCATAGCATAAACCAGGCATAAATGTTCTACATGTCAGGGCCAGGGTTCCAGCAGAGGAGGTCTGCCTTAACCAGCAGCCTGGCGATGGAATGTGACGGAGGGAGGGGCACTCCCAGAAGGACCAACCTCTCTCCCACCCTCACCCCATTGTTTTATATATTTATAGATGAGCCTAAGAGGTTAGAGGACACTTGAATAAAAGATATCTATCATCAAGGAGTCACCATACCCAGAAACACCACTAAGGATCTTGTAGATTTAGGGTGCTTATCTTGCCTGCCAGGAATGATGAAATCAGTCTAAGGCCCTGACTCTCTGCAGACTGGCTTAGATCAACTGAGCCAGATCTCTGCTAAGAAACCAAAGAGGGTAGGAAATAGACTCTTAGGGCCATCCAGAATGGTCTCTAGTCAAATAGAAGCTTACTCTCAGTCTTTTAATGAACTTTAAATGTTCTTTTAGCTCTTCTTTCCTGTTCAGGAACTTCACAAAATCAATTATATTTATAGTTTAAAAAGTTATACCTTGTTGTCTTATACTCTTCCAGCTTCCTGCTTTTTTCCCCCTGTTTAGCCAAACTACTCTGAAGAGTTGGCTATAGTTACTCTTTCACTCACCAGCCTCTAGACAAAACTGGCTTCTACTGTATCACTACACTGAATCAGTTCTCACTAGGGCCACTGATTACTTCCATAACTCTAAATCCTGAGTATATTACTCAGGCTTCAACTATTTTTTTGTAAAATAGTCTCTTCTCTTGGTTATTTTGACACTATACTCTCCAGGTTTTCCTAATTCTTCATGACTACAACATTGCACATTTCTTTGCAGATTCATTCTCTGTAACCTGACCAGTATATAGTGGAGATCTGTGCGGCTTGATTTTATTCCATATTTTCCTCTCTTCTAGATACTCTCTAGGCAATTTCATCCATGCCCATGGTTTCAATTATTATCTATGGGTTCATGGCTTCCAAAGCCATAGTCTCATTTCATAGTACTCCTCTGAGCTCCAGAAATGGATATCTCCCGGCTAATGGATATTTCTACTTGGATTTCTCAAAGACATCTCAAACCTAACAAGTCTAAGACAAAAACCATGATTTTCATCCCAACACTGGTTTTCTGGTGCTCTTCAAAGAATATTAGAATTCTTAGAAAACAGTTACAATAAAATGTGGTAATTGACATATTAGAAATTACTCTTTTAATATTACCTTCCCATAAGTCCCAGGAAAGTGGGCACCATATCTGTTACATCATATCCCCAAGTATCCCCAAACACAAACACTATGCCTGGTGCGTGGGAGAAAGTTAGTAAGTACTTTTTAAATGGAAGTATGAAGAGCAGGTGCTGTGATATCTTATATCATAGGGATCTGCTCTAGTGTAATAACCTGGGGATTATTATTACATTCCTGGAGGAAGTAACATTAAGTTAGAACCTGAAGTTTGAGTAGTGATTGGGGGAAATTAAGAATATTACATTTCAGGAAAGAAAATATCTATTAATGTTGTAATATATGGGGTGTGGGGACCATGTCACATTCAAGTAATTGAAAAAAAAAATCCAGTGTGGTCAGATTATAACTAATAAAATTGTGAGGCAGGAAGAGACTGTAGAGTTAAGCAGGAGTCAAATCAGGAAAGCTTTTTTATTTTAAATTTTATTTTTTGGCAACACCGCAGGGCATGTGGGATCCTAGTTCCCCAACCAGGGATTGACCCCGCACCCCTTGTATTGCAAGCATGGAGTCCTAGCCACTGGATGCCAAGAAATCTGAATCAGGAAAGTTTTAATGGCTATGTTAAAAACTTTGTTGTACAATTTAGTTAATAGAACTCACTGAAGAAATGGAAAAATGAGATAATGAAATTTTTTTTTCCCTTTCCATCCAACTTGGACACTAATTCTTAGCCTAGTTCTTAACACATTTCACTAGTAATATCCTTTACAACTTCTTAGAGTTATGTTTCCATGTCTGTAATTGGTACATGTTTTACTTTAGGTAAGCTAGCATTTATAAGTCACAAAATCTGAGTGACTTAATACAATGGAATTTTATTTTTCAGTTATGTAGTTAAAGTTGGTGTAGCTGATGGGTGAGAAACTTTCCTCCATATAATTTTTTAGAAAACTTAATATCCTTTCATCTTGTGACTCTTCCAAATTTTTGGCCAACATAGACACAAATTTCTTCCACTCATATTTCACTGGCAACATCATGGCTACATTTAATACAGGGGGACTGGGAAATGTAATATAGCTGTGTTCCAGGAAGAAGGGAGAAATGTGGATCTTGATAGAGATTTAACAGTCTCTGTCACAGTTGTTCACAAATATCTGTGCAAACTATACTTTCCATAGACAGAAAATACTCATCCTCTCTCCAAAGGACACAATCAAAAATTGCATTGATTCTATGAATGCAGTTCAGTGTCAAGCATCACAGTTTTCTCCAAGAGATCTGAATATGGGTTCTCTTAAGTTAATTTATAGATTTGTTATCTACTCCCAACCTTATACTCTCCAGCCCCTCTATACTCTCAAATGTCAACCAGGGACAAGAAAATACAACTAAAACTCTTTTTCAGGAAAGGGAAATTTGTGGACCCAAAGAAATCTCTGTCTCTTAGTAATAATGAAATGCTTCTGGGCAGGCATTGTAAGGCAACTTCCCTTCCAGGGGGAGTTTCCTTGATCACCTCCCTGTGCTTATATTAATTTCCTGAGAGTGCTGGAGCCACAGGTGCATGAATCACGCATGTAGGAAACCTGCTTACTTGTCCTAAACACACCCTTTGAATTGTTATATGAGAAAAAAAAAAAGAAACTACTGTTTGAGATGTACATTTTGGGGGTCTATTGGTTACAAGAGCTGGCATTTCTTAGGCTAATCATATACATTGCAAAAGCAATGCCAGTTTGTGACCAAAACCATGATGTAGGAAGGAAAAAGCATTTCCTATATGGGGTCATTGCAGCATATCAGGAAGAACCAAGAACATTAATGCTGTGACTAATTCTGTTGGCCAGTTTACAATAGATAATGTGGAGATTGATCAAGATTATAATTTAATTTATTCAAGGAATGCTGTGTGGTTTTAAAGAGAAAAACAGTTACTACTTACAAATAAAAGCTTTCCCTCAAAGAGAATCGGAAGTGACTTAATAAAAGTGATAAATGTGCATTGATTAATCACTAGTCCATTGGGGGAAAATGATAAATATAGGCCCTGAAACTCATAATGTTCTCAAGGGGAAGTTCAAATTTATGGATTTGTGCATTTCTTGAATTAAGAAATATGAAATTAAAAAGGTAAGAGCATTTGAAGAAAAATTAAATATTTATATAAAATAAAATTGCAAAAATACAGATCATTAGAAAGTCACGTATTGCAAAGTATTTTCTCCTAAATGAGTGCAGATTATCTGTTTGCTTGTTCATGGCACCATAGATGACTTTTGTCACAATAGCTCTGGGAAAATAAGCATATAAAACAAACATATATTTTGGGGACTAGTTACAATCAGGTTCAAATCCAATAATAAAAAAAACCCAATCATTTCTTTGTGTCTTATTCCATCCTTTGTCCTCAATTTCTAGATATTCAGAGCTCACTGCTACCTACTCAGGCACACTTCAGTCTTATCGGCCTTCGGGAATATAGTTCATTCAGTAGAACATTCCTAATGTCTTCCTTTCTCTTCCCCTAATCAAACTATCTGCTCTATGTCTCCTTCCTTGAGAACCCTGCATTTTCTTATTTGAGAGTTAATTTGATAAAAGTGCATTGTTAATTTTGAGTGTCTGTTCATAATTTAAAGTGTATTCTATGTTTTTATAGGTAGTATCTGTCAATCACACAGAGTTTTCCTGAAGACATGGCCCTAATTCACAAGAATAACATTAAATATAGAAAGAAAGGCAATCTTCAGGGACTTCAAATTTGCCTTCTTCTGTAGTCCACATATTCATTGTTTGAGCACTGTGTCATATACACAGGAGTGTGTATTAATATTATCTATCTATACCCTCCTCTCTAGCCAATGTATGCTTTTGCAATCTCCAGAGTATGCCATGTTCTCTTACCTCTGAGTCTTTGGAGATGATGTTTCTCCTAAGCAGAGATTCTCTGCAAGAAGTCTTGTGCTTGATCTTCAATAAATTTTTCAATACATCTCAAGATCACTTCTTTATGATGGCATCTTCCATTCCTGCCTGCTACCCATCAGATTACCCCCTGAGCCCCATTTTCTAATATATCAATTACCACATTTTATTGTAACTCTTTTCTAATTCACCGTTCTTATCACTAAAATTTGTAAGTTTATTGAGGGCAGGAATTTATCTTTGAATCTTTGTAGAAATCAGAACTTTCCTTATCTTGGTAATCAGTACAAAGAAATGTTTGTGGAATGGGTGAATGAATGAATGCAAAATTAAATCTGTGGTGGGAACATTGTGGTGGGTAAGCTCTTTATAATAAAATAGTCAAAGCCAATATGTGAATTAGTGAGAGGTGACGTGCAAATTATAATGTTTGATCAATTGAAGGTAACTGAATTGTGATAGACTGCCTTTTCTTTCATGATTATAGAGTGAAATATTCCAAAGAACACATTAGTTGACATTCATAATCTTTCTGAAATTCACTGTGTAGCATTAACATTATTTCCCTTTGATAGAATGTTTCTGAGCCATCATAATAACCGTATTTTTTATTTATTTTACCAGTGGCATGAGGAGCACAAATTGACCTTAGGCCAGTTTCAAGAAATCCCGAGTTCAGTGGAATTATTATTGGGCCCATCAAATTCTTCCTCCCTGGAACACTCAAATAAGTCTCAAAGCTTGTAACTAGATATAATCATGAGAGACATCACCCACACTTTCACCCCCTGTTATCTGTATCTGGAACAAATAAACATCATACATTTTACTCTGTCACAAAGCATATATATTGTGTTATAAGAACACTTCAGCCTCATAAGATATTTTTCATCCTTAGCAGTAGCTGTATTGAATAGGCCTTTCTACTCTTCTGCAAGGCCTTTTGATTCTAAAATAGCCAAGGTAACCATTAGATAATCAAGTGCATGCTAAGACCAGTGAATTACAAAGGAATTATCCCATTACCTCACAGTGGGAAGTAATTTGGATACTGTGGTTTGCAGAATATCATTCAAGACAGGAAAAGAAATTCTAATAAAAAATAAGTGCCTATTATAGTAAGGAAACATTGCTAACTGTGTCCTCCTCCTGATGGAAGGGTCTAGTATAATCAATCTGCTAAAGACTGGCAGTGTAGAACTATGTCAGGAACTCTGGGGTTCTCAGTGTTTGGAACTCATCAATGAGTCTAGTGAACTCACTCTTGGCCATGAAATGTTTGTGTTTTTCAGATTATCCTTAAATACCAGCATATAATTTCTACGAGAACAAGCTTCTTTTTTGTTTTGTGTTTTTTTATTACTTTCATTGCTGCATCATCAGAGCTTGGGCCAGGGTCTGGCACATGATAGGAACTCAATAAAGATTTGTTGAATTAATAATACTATCTTTGTGTCCATGGGTGCTTTGTTTTTGAATCCAGTTTTTGGTAT
Source organism: Balaenoptera acutorostrata (assembly GCF_949987535.1). Taxonomy (NCBI): domain Eukaryota; kingdom Metazoa; phylum Chordata; class Mammalia; order Artiodactyla; family Balaenopteridae; genus Balaenoptera; species Balaenoptera acutorostrata. Next base: position 35,369,973 of record NC_080081.1, read on the forward strand.
CAGTAGGCTGAGAGAAAAGGCAAATAACAATCATTCTTAGTATGGGTTATCCTGATCTTTCCATTATTTAAAAAATATATATCATCCTTGGTGCATGTGTTTAGGTGAGAATTCACAACAGAAATTAATATTCTCAGAACCCGGGCCATTCCAAAGTGTCCAAACTATGGATTCCTTCCCCATCTTCCTTAAAACTAATCATCATACAACACTGGCTATTGCCCAAGAATCTATATATAGCTCTACCCCATCCTGTCTTTTTAAATAACTTAATAACTATATACTCTTGCAGTTATGCTCATTTAGAAGATTTCTTCCTTCACTAGTCTGTATGGGCTCCAGAATCTGGGCTTTAATGCTGGTTTATCATTCAAAGACTTGATTTATTTATTTTTTTCATTATCAAGAGTTTGGATAGAAGTAAATTCCTGATGTGACGATTGGAGAGAAAACTTCTAGAAGTTTATTGCTGTTTTTGCATGCCAGAGGAAACTCACCTGATAAGCTGGAACTGATATGGTTTCTTTAACTTAATGGAAGAACCAGGTTGTCAGAGATTAAGTGACATAGTACAGATTTTTTTTTTAATTTTTTTAATGTATGTATGTATGTATTTATTTATGGCTGTGTTGGGTCTTCGTTTCTGTGCGAGGACTTTCTCTAATTGCAGCAAGTGGGGTCCACTCTTCATCGCGGTGCGTGGGCCTCTCACTATCGCGGCCTCTCGTTGCGGAGCACAGGCTCCAGATGCGCAGGCTCAGTACTTGTGGTTCACAGACCTAGTTGCTCCGCAACATGTGGGAATCTTCCCAGACCAGGGCTCGAACCCGTGTCCCCTGCATTGGCAGGCAGATTCTCAACCACTGCGCCACCAGGGAAGCCCCCATAGTACAGATTTTAACAATCAGATTGCTGGGAATAAATTGATACTGAGATTTTTGGTTATGGCCAATGAATTATGGGGTTCCCAGAAATAAATCCAACAGGCAGAGTACCAAGGCCTCATCTGATTTATATAACAACCAAAATAAAAGGGAAAAAAAAAAAGTCTTCCAGTTTTGGCAAACAGAAGACTTCAGACACCATATCAGAGATTCATGGTCCTTTTTCCAATTTTATACACTTGAGTCACTTCACAATCCAGAGTTCTTGAATAAAGAGTAGGCAGGTTCCTTGAGGAAGGACTCTGTATTCATCTTTTAGACAAACAAATACAATAGGTGCTCCTCACTTTTTGCCTTATAACCTCTCCAGTAGCTCAGAGGAAATGTCAGCTCATTATTTCTGTATGATAAATAAACACAATTTCATTTCACTCTTTTTATATTGAAATTTTTCCTCTTCCATTTTAGACTGTATATCACCCCCTGACACACACACACACAATTATGAAGTCTTAGAAGGCTATCATCAAGTTTTATCCATTTTTCCACTTTATACCTTTCCATGTTTGCTGCATTGTATTGAATTGAAACTATAATTCCTTTCAAAGTTGTTTTCCCTGCCTAAAAAACAATGAACCACAATAAAGCCTATTTTAGAAATGTGTTTTCCCTCAATTTCAACATGCTTTTGTACTTAACCAGTTCCCAAATGATGATACAACTAAGGAAGAATATGTGGAAGGTCCCAAATCTTTGGATATGGTGAAATGGCATGTTATTTAACAATGGAAACAAATACTCTGCCTATGATTATATGCTTCATATCTTCTTTCTATATTGACACTGTTGAGCCATAGACATGTATATCTGCCAACTAACCACTGAGACCAACTATTAGTGTAGCAGAGAGGGCAAACGTAGTGTAGCAGAGAGGGCAAGCAGAAAAGAAAAAAGAAGCAACTGTATCACACTCATGATTAGTAGAAGAGAAGGAAGTGTAGCATTACAAGAGAAGGGAATTTGAAAGCATTCAGTTTTGATACCCCAAAATACATCAATACGTTTTTCATAATTTGGAAAATGTAAATATAATTATATTTTATTAAATTTAGTAAGTTGACTTTCACATAAAACCACAATTCCTAAGTATGAAATATGAAGCATATCATTAGTTGGTCTGCACCCAAATTCTCTAGCTTCTTCATTACCAGTTATATTGAATTACTTGAATTTTGAATCATTTTCTTTTTCATATTCTATGCCTTTTACAAAAGCATATGGCTTTCATACTTCATCTTTTCAGCTTCTATTCTTCTCATCCTTTGGGTTTTCTAGAAGCAGATACAAGACGAGGTTTAGGAAAAACTGGTAGAGAAGTGGGAAAGTTGGACAGGGAAGATATAAGCAAAAGCAAAATGTATGCTGTCAAGCAAGTTGATACTGAAAGTAACTGGATATTAATGCTGTGGGAACTCTGGTGACATGGAAGAAAGGAGCCTGGAGCTGTCTCACAAGAGGATTAATGGCACTAAGTATTAATTCACTTACTTCTGGCAATCATTGTCTAGTCAGTCACTCATTTATTTTAAAAATTTTGTTTACCTAAATTATCTCTCTTATGCCAGAAATATTTATTGTCAGATTCTTATTTGACTTCTTTGTTCTGTTTCACCTTGTGGACAAAAGCTCAGATTTCTGAAAATAATTATACTATGAAAAAATAGAACTCTATAATGTAGATTTGAAATGTAAATACATACTTCCAAATCTTTGTTTTTATGAAAAAAGGCATTAGAAGAATATTCATAAGAAGCAAAATGAAAGTCTATATGGTCAACCTTATCTTTCTTAGTTGTTTTCAAAGCTATTCTGGAAAATTAATTTGAAAACAAGGTAAGTGATTTTAGCAAAGGTGCTGTGCAAGTTATGTTCTGCTTTGTTTGGGTTCTCCATGAGAGTGGAGAAAATTCTTCATTATTTTAGTTTTCATTTACGTTTTACTGTTATAATGCCAAATTATATACAGTATATCACAGTAAAAGCAAACATGTTAACTTTATGGTGCTTTTTTAGTGTTGATGATGATGTTTTTCATTGTTTGTTTTTGCAACAAATCATTATGGTAGCAATGGAAAAAATAAACCTTGTAAAACATTTTATCACCTATTCATCTTAAACAAAAGTTTCATATATTTCGATGTGGTGCAATATTGCAGTACAGAATTATGCAAACTAAAAGGCATTTCCACTTGCAGAAAAACTGATTGTTATTACAGAGACTGAGGAATGAAAGCAGACAAAGAAAGTCACCTGTGTTATGTTGTGGCAAAAAGTTTTACAACACTCAAAATCTAATTATGTTAATAACTCAGTCATGATCAAATACATATTTTCATTATGTGTACATTTGTGGGCCCATGCTGGCAATTAAGATGTCATCGAAAGGGTGAAAAGAAAACAAAGCTAAGAGCAAGTGGCACACAAAAAATACAATAAATTATTAGCCTATGCTAAAAATAGTTTGTAAATCATTTTGAAAAATATGAGCAACTGTTGATCCCAGAAGAATCTATGTAAAATAAAAGATTCAAATATCAAATCTAAGTGATGCTGAATAATATTTGCTCATTTGGACTATAATCATCATATTTAAAACTCTAGATTCCAAACTTTAATTCGTATAAGTCTTACATCTTTTTACCACCTTATAAGTGTACACAATGTAAAAAATAAAAGCCCTCTCAAAGGGTTGTTGAGGCTCTTCTTAGCATCGCTTCTCAAGGTGTACACTGTGGGCCACCTAACTCAGAAACAAACAGTTGCATGCTAGCTGACCATGACAGAGCCCATCTGAGACCAACTAAATGAGAATCACAAAGGAGCAGTGGTGGGGAATCCACATTTTTAACAGGGTCTGCTGCTGATTCTTGCCACCTAATGGATATAGTAGGGAAGATTTAGGTGGGACTTTAATTATTATAAATTTATTATATCCTGACATACTTTCTCAAGTATTTGAACATTAAAATTACAAAAGATTTTGAAAGATCTTTCTCTAATCAAAATAAAAGATCTTTACAAAATAATATTATATTAATAATAAACATGTTTTCCATAAGACTTCAGCAAAAGAGAGAGTATTTCAAACTAGTATGAAAGATAATGGAATTTCAAAATATTTTAAGTTCTCTTTAAGGAATGCTCATTGTTTTTCATCTCTTCATATATATATATATATTTTTAAATGAAGTATAGTTAATTTAAAATATTACATTAGTTTCAAGTATACAGCATAGTGATTCAATATTTTCATAGATTACACTTTATTAAAAGTTATTACAAAATAATGACTATAATTCCCTGTGCTGAACAATATATCCTTGTTGTTTATCTATTTTATACATAGTAGTTTGTATCTCTTAAATCCATACCTCTACCTTGCCCCTCCCCACTGGTAACCACTAGTTTGTTTTCTATACCTGTGAGTCTGTTTCTGTTTTGCTATATACATTCGTTTTATCTTTTAGATTCTACAAATAAGTGATATCACATAATATTTGTCTTCTCTGTCTGACTTATTTCACTAAGCATATTTTCTAGGTCCATCTATATCACTGCATAAGGCAGAAATTCATTCTTCTTTTTTTATAACTGAGTAATATTCCATTATATATTTATTCCACATCTTCTTTATCATTTGTCTATTGATAAACACTTGGTTTGCTTACATATATGGCTATTGTAAATAATGCTGCTATGAACATTGGAGAGCATGAATCTTTTTGAATTAGTGGTTTCATTTTTCCAGATATATACCCAGGATTGGAATTGCTGGATCATATGGTAGTTCTGTTTTTATTTTATGAGGAAGCTTTATACTGTTTTCCATAGTGGCTGCACCAATAAACATTCCCACCAACAGTATACAAGGGTCCCCTTTTCTCCATATCCTCTCTAGTTATTTATAGACTTTTTGATGATAACCATTTTGACAGGTATGAGGTGGTATCTCATTCTTGTTTTGATTTCCATTTCTCAAATAATTAGTGGTGTGGAACACATTTTCATGTGTCTGTTAGCCATCTGGATGTCTTCTTTATAAAAATGTCCATTCAGGTCTTCCACCAATTTTTTATTGCTTTTTTTTTTTTGATATTAAGTTGTATGAGCTGTTTTTATATTTCAGATATTAACCCCTTGTCAGTCATATCATTTGCATATATTTTCTCCAATTTAGTAGAATGTCTTTTTGTTTCCTCGATGGTTTCCTTTGTTGTGCAAAAGCTTTTAGGTTTAATTGGGTCCCATTTATTTACTTTTGTTCTTATTTCTGTTGCCTGGGAGATAGATAAAAAATATTGCTATGATTTATGTCAAAGAGTGTTCTGCCTGTGTTTGTATCTAGGAGTTTTATGATTTTTAGTATTACATTTAGGTTTTTAATCCATTTTGAGTTTATTTTTGTATATGGTGTAAGGAAACGTTGTAATCTCATTCTTTTACATGTAGCTGTCCAATTTTCTGAACACCACTTATTGAAGAGACTGTCTTTTCTTCATTGTATATTCTTGCCTCTTTTGTTGTAGATTAATTGACCATAAGTGTGTGGGATTATTTCTGGGCTGTCTATTCTGTTCCATTGATCTATGTGTCTGTTTTTGTGCCAGTACTGTGCTGTTTTGATTATCTAGCTTTGTAGTATAGTCTGAAGTCAGGGAGGGTGATGCCTCCAGCTTTATTCTTTTTTCTCAAGATTGTTTTGGCAACTTGGGGTCTTTTGTTGTTCCATGTAAATTTTAGGATTATTTGTTCTAGTTCTGTTAAAAATGTCATGGGTATTTTGATAAGGATTGCATTAAATCTGTAGATTGCTTTGAGTAGTTTGGCCATTTAAAAAATATTAGTTCTTCTAATCCAAGAGTACGAGATATATTTCAATTTCTTTGTATCATCTTCAATTTCCTTCTTCAATGTTTTACAGTTTTCAGAGTATAGGTATTTCAACTTCTTGGTTAAGTTTATTTCTTTGTATTTTGTTCTTTCTGATGTGATTTTAAATGAGATTCGTTTTTCTTGGTTTTTTCTTTCTGATAGTTCATTATTGGTGTGTAGAAAAGCAACATATTTCTGTGTATTAATGTTGTATCCTGCAACTTTACTAAATTCATTTGTTCTAATAGTTTTTTGGAAGACTTTAGGATTTTCTATACATAGGATCATGTCATCTGCAAATAGTGACAGTTTTATTTTCTCCCTTCCAATGTGGATGTGTTTTATTTCTTTTTCTTATCTGACTGCTGTGGCTAGGGCTTCCAATACTATGTTAAATAGAATTGTTTAAAGTGGGCATCCTTGTCTTGTTCCTGAATTTAGAAGAAAGGCTTTCAGCTTTTCACCATTGAGCATGATGTTAGTTGTGGGTTTGTCATAAATGAACTTTATTATTTTGAGGTATGTTCCCTGTATACCCACTTTGATAAGAGTTTTTATCATGAATGGATATTGAATTTTGTCAAATGCTTTTTCTGTGTCTATTGGGATAATCAGGGTATTTTTATCCCTCTTTAAATAATGTAGTATATCACACTGATTGATTTGCAAATATTGAACAATTCTTGCATCCCTGGAATAAATGCCACTTGAAAATATCATATGACCCTTTTCATATATTGTTGGATTTGGTTTGCTAATATTTTGTGGAGGAATTTTGCATCTAAATTTATTAGAGTTATTGGCCTGTAATTTTCATTTTTTTGTCTAGTTTTGGTAACAGGGCAATGGTGGCCTTGTAGAATGTATTTGGGGATGTTCCATCCTCTTCAATATTTTGGAATAGTTTGATAAGTATAGGTGTTAGTTCTTCTCTATATGTTTGGTAGAACTTCTCGGTGAGGCTGTCCAGTCTTGGACTTTTGTTTGCTAGGAGTTATTTATTATTACAAATTGAATTTCACTACTAGTGATTGGTCTCTTCAAATTGTCTGTTCCTTCTTATTCAGTCTTGGCAGGTTGTATGCTTCTAGAAATGTGTGCATTTCTTCTTGGTTGTCCAATTTTTTGGCATGTAACTATTATAGTATCCTCTTATGACTTTTTTTTATCTCTGTGATATCAGTTGTTATTTCTCCTCTCTCATTTCCTATTTTGTTTATTTGGGTCCTTTCTCTTTTCTTCTTGGCGAGCCAAGCTAAAGTTTTATCAATTTTGTTTATCTTTTCAAAAAACCAGCTCTCAGCTCTTAGTTTCACTGATCTTTTCTATTATTGTTGTTTTTTTTTTTTTTTTTTTTTTTGGTCTCTGTTTTATTTATTTCCTCTTGGGTCTTTAGTATTTCCTTCTTTCTGCTGACTTTGGGCTTTGTTCTTCTTTTTCTAATTCTTTCAGATGGTAGCTTAAGTTGCTTGATATTTTTCTTGTTTCTTGAGGAAGACCTGTATTGCTATAAACTTCCCTCTTAGAACTGCTTTTGCTGCTTCCTATAGATTTTGGAGAGTTTATTTCTATTTTCATTTCTCTCTAGTTATTTTCTGATTTCCTCTTTGATTTCTTAATTCACCCATTGTTACTTTAGCAGCAGGATATTTAGTCTCCACATGTTTGTTCTTTTCTCATTTTTCTTTCAGTAATTGATTTCTAGTTTCATACCATTGCGGTCAGAAAAAAATGCTTGATATAATCTCTACCTTCTTAAATTTGTTGAGACCTCTGTTGTGGCCTAGCATGTGATCCATCCTAGAGAACATTCCATGTGCACTTGAAAGCAATTTGTATTTTGCTGCTTTTGGATGTAATATCCTCTAGATATCTTTTTTTTTTTTTAATTTTATTTATTTATTTATTTATTTATGGCTGCTTTGGGTCTTCGTTTCCGTGTGAGGACTTTCTCTAGTTGCGGCAAGCAGGGGCCACTCTTCATCGCGGTGCGCGGGCCTTTCACTATCGCGGCCTCTCTTGTTGCAGAGCACAGGCTCCAGACGCGCAGGCTCAGTAGTTGTGGCGCACGGGCCTAGTTGCTCCGCGGCATGTGGGATATTCCCGGACCAGGGCTCGAACCCGTGTCCCCTGCATTGGCAGGCAGATTCTCAACCACTGCACCACCAGGGAAGCCCTAGATATCTTTTAAGTATAACTTATCTATCGTGTCCTTAAAATCACTGTTGCCTTATTGATTTTCTGTCTGGATGATCTGTTCATTGATAAGTGGTTTGTTAAAGTACCATATTATTATTTTATTATTGTCATTTTTTCCCTCTATGCCTGTTATACTTGTTTTATATATTTAGGTGCTACACTATTGGGTGCATATATGTTAATGAGTGCAATATCCTCTTCTTTATTGATCCCTTTATCATTATATAATGCTCTTCTTTGCCTTTTGTTATAGCCATTATTTTAAAGTCTATTTTGTCTAAGTATTGCTTTCTTGTCAGTTCTGTTTACATAAAATATTTATTTCTACCCCCTTACTTTTAGGCTGTTTGTGTCTTTAGCTCTGAAGTGAATCTCTTGTATGCAGCATATAGATGGGTGTTGTCTTTTTTTTTTTTAATTGACTCCAGTCAGCTACCCTATGTCTTTTGATTAGAGAATTTAGTCCATTAACTTTTAAAGTAATCATTGATAGGTATGTACTTATTGCCATTTTATTCCTTGTTTTCAAGTTGTTTTTGTAGTTCTTCTCTCTTTATTTTTCTTCTTTTTTCTTCTTTCCTTGTGATTTGATAATTTCCTTTAGTAGTTTGCTTGTTGTTCCTTTCTTTTTAGCTTTTGTGTGTCTGTTGTAGATTTTTTACTTGTGGTTACCATGGGGCTCATATATGTTGACCTATAAATATATCTACTTTTTTTTGAAAACTGGTAGTCATTCAAACACATTTTAAGTTCAAACACATTCCAAAAGATAGACATTTTTACTCCCCTCCCCCACATTAATGCTTTTGATGTCATATTTTACATCTTTATGTTTATCCCTTAATTGTTTTGTAGTTATAGTTACCTTTACAATTTTTAAACTTTTAATCCTTCTTACTAGCTTACTTAAGTGCTTGATCCTCAGACCTTACTATATATTTCCTTTTCCTACTGAGATGTTCCCTTTCCTATAGATTACTTTTTCCCACTTAGAGAAGACCCTCTAACATTTTTTGGTGGTAGGTTATTAATTAACTGTTTAATTTTTTGCTTGTTTGAGAAGTTCTTTATCTCTTTTTCAATTCTAACTGCTAATCTTGCTGGGTAGAGTATCCTAGTGTGCATGTTTTCCCTTTCACTACTTTGAATATGTCATGCCGCTCCCTTCTGGCTTGCAAAGTTTCTGTAGAAAAACAGATGATAGCCTTATTGGATTCTCTTGTATATGACTCTTTGGGGTTTTTTTGCTGCCTTTAGAATGCTCTCTATCTTTAACGTTTGCCATTTTAATTATGATATGCCTTGATGTGGGTCTATTTGGCCTCTCTGTGCTTCCTGTACCTGGATATCTGTTTCCTTCTTCAGGTTTGTGAAGCTTTCAGCCATAATTTTCTCAAACACATTTTCAAATACATTTTCAATCCCTTTCTCTCTCTCCTCTCCTTCTAGGACTCCTATAATGCAAATATTTGCACACTTAATGTTTTCCCAAAGATCTTTTAAACTGTTCTCATTTTTTAAAATTTGTTTTTCTTTTTGCTGTTTTGATTGGGTAATTTTCAGTATTCTAGCTTCTAGATCACTTTCTTCATTTCTGATTGAGTGTTTATATTTTCTAGTTTCTTGTTAAAATTCTCACTATGTTCATCTATTCTTTTCCTTAATTCAGTTAATATTCTTATTACTAATTTTTTGAATTCTTTATCTGGTAAATTGCTATTTCTGTTCCATTAGTTTTTCAGGGGTTTTCTCTTGCCTTTCAATTGAGACTAATTCCTCTGCCTTTTCATTTTACTTAACATTCTTTCCTCTATGAATTTAGGTAAAACAGTTACCTATTGCAGTCTTGAAGGGCTGTCCTTATGTGGGAGCATCCCTATACAGATTGCGTGTGTCCAGTGCCTTTGGTGGCAGAATTGGATTTGATGTGAATTCAAGTCACGTCTTTTATCAGGGTGTACTGGCAGCTATCACCTTGGTAGGAGGTGGGACTGGATATGGAGTGGCTAGAGCTGGAGCTGGCATGAAGCAGGGCTTCCTCTCTCCTCGGTGGCCATTGCTGCCCTATCAGGGGCAGTGTCTGATCCTGAGTTGCTGGAGCAGAAGCCCTGAGATTTAGCCTCAAGCTGGCTCCTGTTCTCTTCAAGTGTGTGCTTTCCCTCTCCCAACACCAGGACCCTTGCCCCAGAGGTGGAGCATGCTGAAGCAAGGGGGCATGTGTGGCCTCTCAGCTCATGTCAGCCACAGACAGATGTCCAAGCTGCCTCTGATACACTGCCTGTGCAGGCACCAGAAATTGTTTCCCTTACCCTGCTCAGATACAGCTTTGGGTCCAAGTCCCCTTTGTCTCTCACAGCCAATCACTCCCCACAGCCTCTGCTGCCCCTCCCCCATTGTGGACCTGCATCTCAAGGCAGGCAGGACATACATGGACTCTTGGCATGTATTGTGGGGTGAGCTGTTGACTGTGGGTTGACTGACTGCCGTCAGAGTTCTAGGGTGCTTCTGATGCACTGCTTGAATAAATGCCAACAATGGCCTTCACCACCCCACCCAGGTGCCACTCTGGCACCAGGTCACCTCTGTGATCCACAGCTGAGTTTTCTCCCTGGTCATGGCAGTCCTATATCCAATGCCATGCTGTGATGTGGAGCAAGTGGACCTGGAGCATTCACTTGGCTTGGGCTGGTGCACAGGCTGAGGCAGTTGGGAGAAACCAGCAACCACTAGCATAGTCTTCAATCTGCTCTCTCCACCCTGCTTAGGGGCAGGCCAGCACACACATGCTCCTCACAAGTGGAGTCCAACAGCCTTCCTGTTAGTCTCAGCAGTCCTCCAACCAGCTGAGGGGGCTCCTCTTTCCTGTGTAGGACCCCAGTGCTGGGGTGCCCTATCTGTGGTCCAAACTCCCTCCCTAGGGACAGTCTGTGCCCATGTAATCTCCCTTTTCCTCTGAGTCCCCTCCCAGAAGCACAGGTCCTGAACTTGTCACTTCTCTTCTCTTCCTACCTGATTATGTGTGTCAATCATTCTTACAGCCTTGGTTGTACAGGAGTCTTTCTGCCAGTTTCCAGTTAGTTTTCAGTGAGGACTGTGTCACATGTAGATGTAATTTTGATGTTTTCATGGGAGGAAGTAAGTTCTGTGTCTTTCTCCTTCGCCATCTTAATTGATCTCCTCTATTTACATATATTTTTAGTCTTTGTCTAAGATTGCTAATCTTCTTTTAAATTTTGGTTCTAAAGTCTCAGAACTGTTCATATTCAGATATTGTTCTAGTACAGATGTAAAATTTTTGGTCTTGCTATAAGATAATATGGTTAGGCACTTTAGCAATAATAGTAACTACTAAAGTACTATTTGTTCCCTGTCTTATTACAAAATGTACTTAAAATATTACACATAACTTCCAGGGAACATATAGTTTTAAAATTACTATCAAGGGGAAATGAGGAGAAAAATAAAATGTATCATATAGAAATTCATTCTGCCAGTTAGTGTGTAGACCCCAAATTTAACTTCTACCCACAACAAACAATAATAGTCATAATCATCATCATCATTGTCATCATCATCATCATCATAATAGAGTAAATAAATAGGACATGGTGGATATGTTTATGGCATAGATTATGGTGATGATTTCATGAGTATGTACTTATCTCCAAACTCATTGCATATATTAAATCTGTACAGTTTTTGAGTGTCAATCATACCTCAATCACGTAGTTTTTTTTTTTTTTTTGACCATGCCGTGTGGCATACGGAACTTCCCCAACCAGGGATAGAACCCATGCCCCCTGCATTGGAAGCATGGAATCTTAACGACTAGACCACCAGGGAAGTCCAGTAGTATTTATTTTTCAAGGCAATTAGTGAACAAATAAATGAATAAAAATCCAGGGACAAAACTAAGCTAATTTTATATATATATACATACATATATATATATATATATATATATATATATATATATATATATATGCACTCTCTCTGCTCCAAATTTGGATCATGTGACCCAGTTCATATACCATAACATACAAAAATTGATAGCATAGAGTTCACAGCCAGAGGGAGGTAAGCCAACTTCCATGATCTGTCACCCTCAGAGACTCTCACTCCTTAGGTGGGGACCACATCTATTGGCTCTCATAATAATCTGTGAATAACTCTGCTGTAACACACACTCTCTACCCAGCATTTTAATTTTCTGTCTATTGTCTTTCATCACTACTGGACTATAAACTCCCAGAGAGCAAGAAATGATGCTCTTTATCTTGGCATATCCAGCACCTCTACTATATCCAAGTACTCAACCAGTGATCGTTGAATGTTATGAACAGAGCAGGCTTCCCTATACAAAATTGAGGGCTACCTTCACTTCACTTCTTGTTTGGGAGAAATAATACCAGTGTCCCAGGCTTCACTCATCGGTGACAAACTCCTCCTTTTTTCCCAAGAGATTAATTTTATCCTTATGCAAGTTGAACTCCTAGCAGATTATCCTGGTAAGAACTCACAATTTCGGTATGTATATAATCTCTCCCTAGAGACCTTCCTTAAATTCACACCATGTAGTAGATATGAAAGCTTATATCATTTAACTCTCTTAAAAAAATTATACTGTAACAAAAATGAAGTTCAACTTGTCTTGCTGAGTTGCAAATTTAAACCATTGCACAAGCTTTTTTTAAAATTTCATAGCTTAGATTAATGCATAATAAACTCATATGATTTATTTTAGCTGATAACATTTTATTTTGATTACATAAATATTATAGTAGTACTAAAGATCTAAATGTGATACCACATGAATAGTAAAAATTAACAAAATTTCCAGAAATTTAAAGCTGGTAAACCTTGGTTGCAGAGAGCAGAAAAAAAATGGCAAATGGCAGTAAGGTTTATATCACTATATTTTATGAACCTTAGAATATCTGAAGCTATTTAGTAAGACTATTGGATTATAAAACTTGTTTTTTTATTTATTTTCTAGAATTGAGTTTTCATAGAAATATAAAGTTGGCTTGAATTTGGGTTATTTTATATGTTTTTTATTAGGCCTTTTGCAAATCTTTTTCCCTCTGATCTTAGAATCCCATACAGGCTTAGTAGTTTCTAGATGTGCATCACTTTCATTGATTTTGCCAAAGTTAAATAGTTCCATTTTCCTGAATACTTGGGACAATTTTAAGCTCAGGAATATTTTCTTTTGTTATAGATTTGCTCTTTTTCTATTTATTCTTACTTTTTTTTATCAGAAATATTATTTTACCCAGATAGGCTTTTACTTTCTGTCATCGAGATCTATTCTTTCCTCATAATGTTTATATCTTTGTCTTTTTTCTTAGGCTATTTTAATTCTATAAATATTTCTCAAGTGTGAACTGTGCATCTATGGTCTTCTGCATTATGTAGTTTGCATTACAAATATGTGCCTTTTATACAGAATTTAATTCTATTCTTCAGTATTTATTTAATCTGGTTATTTCCTCTGAGGCTTTTGTTGTTGTTTTGTTTTGTTTCTGTGATTTGGTCTAGTTTGGATTTTTTCATCTTACTACTTCCTTTAGTTTTAACTTTTCTCTGATTTTTTTCCCACAACATTCCTTTGTTGTGTTATGGAAATTTGTAAAGGACTTTGTTTTTACCACTGCTTTAAGTTGATCTGAGTTTCTCCCCAACTATATATGAGGAGATGCTTTGTATATTGCCCTTAACCCCGTTACCTTTTCTGGGATCCATGCAGGCGTTCTCTCAGATTTAAAAAAGTTAGGAGTTGTGAAAAGTCTCAAGAGAGATCCCTAATGAATGAGGCAGGAAGTCTTCCAAATTCCCTGCACATTCTCTGACTGTGAGAAGTATACTGACCATTCTCAAGAACTGGAGGAGGTATGTAACTTAATAATTCTACTAATTACACCAACCGGTACAATTTATAAGCACCTTCTGTATGCCAGGTGAATACTCATACTGACTCTAATCCACTTAAAGAGCCTAAAAATTAGGTGACATTATTATTAGTAGTAGTATTTGTATTACTGAATGTTACAGATGGGAGGAATAGAGATGGATTTAAGTTGAACTTTTCACATATTGAATTTTGATGGGAGGAAAAAAAAACGATAGTTAAGTAATAATGGAAAAACAAAGGCTTTTAAATGAACAAACATGGGTCAAATTCTATAGCTATGCAGCTTTCAGTATTCATTTAAAAATAATCATATGAGAGAAAATGAAAATTAAAAAGCATTAATATAACTAAATATTTCCAGATTTGGTGCTATGTCTATAAAACTTAATCTTAAGTAGTATTTACGTAAATGAATCTTCAAAACTTGATCATCTTATGCAGTTTTATTTCTCTAACATTGTCTGAAGTAAGTAAACATTTATATAGAAAATTACTTTTAAACTATTGCTGTTAGGAAAAAAAGGTAATTTTTTTTTTGCCATTTTACCTGATACATTTTAATTTCAGACTCACGTATACAAACATCTTTGGAATTTCAGTTTATCTTGCATACTATGCAGAAATGTCCTATATATTTCTGTTCAATAGTGTTTGCTCTTTTTATTTTGGCTTCTTTAAAATAGGTTAAGGACAGTTAAATGAATCAGGATTATGCTATAATTAGTGAAATCTAACATTTCTTTGCCTGAATCACAGTATGCCTTTCCTCAACTTACTTTCATCAAAGTTAAGTCATTATTCAGGAAAATATAATTAGCTTGTTTTAATCTTATCATTTTCAGGTACCTGCTAAAGTAATTAGATTTCTCTTCTTTTTAGTTAAAAGATTGCTGAAGGATCAATGCACAATACATCATTTTCTATTCTGCAACACCAATTACTTTGTCCCCCAGTGTAAATTTATTGATTTTTCTTAGTAGTACGTTATCACCATGTATTCACAGCATGAGGTTTATTAATTAGTAAGAGAAATAAAGATTCATTTGTGAATAGTTATCCTTTTAAGATTCTTGCCTAGAACATGTGTGGTAGTATGGTACCTGCTAATGGCACATAGAATTTAAGAATAGAGTTTCTTTCTCATTCCCACAGTTTCCATATTGTTCTTTTGAGATGCACAATAAACTCAAAGTTAGAAAAAAAGAAAGAAAGAAAGAAAGAAAGAAAGAAAGAAAGAAAGAAAGAAAGAAGAAAGAAAGAAAAAGAGAGAAAGAAAGAAAAGAAAGAAATCTTATGTAAATTACTAAGTTAGAAAAAGTTCAGGTATTCTGGCTTTTATTCTCAGTTAAACTGATTTTATTTCTTTTTTCTTATGACCAAGGAATACAAAGCAGTGCACTGAACACCTTTTTATAATATTAGTTATTGCAATATCATATTACATAGAAATTATAAAGTTGAAGTAAATATAACTTGATACAATGAAGGAATATAATTTTTGGTTATTTGTGTGTTTGTCTTACTCATCTACTAGACTGAAACTTTCTGTATGGAAAAAAAGAAAATGAAAGGGAATATATATTAAGCACAAAATTGCTCATGTGATTTTTGTTATATATTCTCATCTGTCATTATTTTAAAATCATTTCTCTTTTTATTAATTCAATAAATATTCAAAGTGCCTACTGTGTGCCAGGAATTCTAGGATCCTGTGATATGGTGGAGAACAATATAATATCCATGCTTTAGTGAACCCTGAATTTGAAGATGGAAGGTCTCAAGACATGAAAAATTATGTAATAATACAAGTAGACTTCAGTTCCAGTCAGAAAAAAATAACTGGGTCAGGGATAAAAAGAAAAAAATACAGAGATGATATTTTAGATAGGGCACTCAGAGACCACCTTCTGGAAGCAAACTTAGAACAGAGAAAAGATTGAAATAAAAAAGGTAGCCTGGAAAATATCTGAGGGAAGAACGTCTAGAATTGGAGTCTGAGAAGAACAGTTGTCCTAACTACAGTGTACTTAGTGGGAGGAACAGCAACAAGGCCAAGAGTAAAATGTTGCTCCTACTTCTCTTCTATTGCTTTGTATTTATTTATTTATCAATCAGGTTTGTGTTGATGTCCTCAAATTTATCAATATTTTCTGTTATGTGTTTTTCTCTTTTTGAGGGGGTTGAGGATACCTAAAAAGGCAGCCCTCACCCCAAGATTATGCATATATTCTACTCTATATCTTCTAAAAGTTTGTAGTTTTGTTTTGTTTTAATATTCATTTTTATTTTTAAAGTTCATTTTAAAAACATTTAGAATTCATTACTGTGAGAAAACTGAGGTAAAGTTTGAGATTATTATTTATTTTCTTAAATAAATATCCTATTAATTCAACATTATTCATTGTTCAGTCTTTTATATTTGATTGGAAACAACACCTTTATTATATACCAAATTTCCACTTACCCATATATCAAAGTCTATGCTATATGTTTCTCATTTTATTAATGTCTATTCTTAATTATCATATTTTAATTTCTATGTTTATAACCTGTTTGAAATATGATAGACACCTATATTTTTATTTTTAATTTGTTTCAAATTTACTTTCAAATATAATTTTGAGTCATATATATATATATATATATATATATATATATATATATATATAGACTCCTGGATTTAGATTGGAATGACATTGAGGTAATAGATTAATTAATCAAGAGTTTCCATTAATAAAATTTTGAATTCTCTTATACATTGTTGGGGTTTATCTTACCATTCATTCAGTCTTCTTTGATTTTCTGACATTAAAGATGCATAGTTTTTGCCATAGAAGTTTTAGTCCTTTCTTATTTGGCTTATCCTTGGACACTTTATTGATCTTATTGATATCATATATGGAATAAATTTGTACAATGGGCTATTTGTATGTTATGTAATTCTTACTGTTTTTAGTAGATTTCAGGGAAGAAGAAGAAAACAAAATGTCTTTATTCTGTTATGTGATTCTTTCATTTTTATCTAAATGTGAATTTTAAAATCACCAAAGATTTATTGAGCAACATAATTGCACACACATATCAAAAATTAAAATTCATATTGCTCCAATAAGCCGCAGTGTTAGTAATTCAGTATTGAAAGTGGTTTATGGCTTCAGAAGACAGTCTTGATGGAATTAAGTTCATGTATTACAAATGTTAACATTGGGGGTGTCTTCAAGATGGCAGAGGAGTAAGACGTAGAGATCACCTTCCTCCCCACAAATACAACAAAACTACATCTACATGTGGAACAACTCCTACAGAACACCTACTGAACACTGACAGAAGACCTCAGACTTCCTAAAAGGCAAGAAACTCCCCACGTACCTGGATAGGGCAAAAGAAAAAAGAATAGGGATGGGACCTACACCTCTGAGGGAGCTGTGAAGGAGGAAAAGTTTCCACACAGAAGGAAGCCCCTTCACTGGCAGAGACAGGGGTTGGGCGGGGTGGGGGGAAGCTTTGGAGCCATGGAGGAGAGCACAGCAACAGGGGTGCGGAGGGCAAAGTGGAGAGATTCCCGCACAGAGGATTGGTGCCGACCAGTACTCACCAGCCTGAGAAGCTTGTCTGCTCACCCACTGGGGCAGGAAGCGGCCAGGTTCTGAGGCTCAGGCTTTGGAGTTCGGATCCCAGGGAGAGGACTGGGGTTGGCTGTGAGAACATAGCCTGAAGGGGGTTAGTGAGCCACAGCTAGCAGGGAGGGAGTCTGGGAAAAAGTTTGGACCGGCTGGAGAGGCAAGAGACCATTGTTTCGAGTTGAGCAAGGAGAGGAGATTCATAGCACCACCTAAACAAGCTCCAGAGACAGGCGCGAGCCCCGGCTATCAGCGCGGACACCAGAGATGGGCATGAAATACTAAGGCTTCTGCTGCAGCCATGAAGAAACCTGTGTGCAAGCACAGGTTACTATCAACACCTGCCCTCCAGGAGCCTGTGCAGCCCACCACTACCAGGGTCCTCTGATCCAGGGACAACTTTCCTGGAAGATCACATGACATGCCTCAGGCTGTTGCAATGTCATGATGGCCTCTGCCGCAGGCTCGCCCCGCATTGCATACCTGTCCCTCCCCCAGGCCTGAGTGAGCCAGAACCCCCTAATAAGCCTCTCGTTTAACCCTGTCCTGTATGGGTGTGGAACAGACACCCTCAGGGGACCTCTGCGCAGAGTCAGGGCCAAATCCAAAGCTGAACCACAGGAGCTGTGCGAACAAAGAAGAGAAAGGGTAATTTCTCCCAGCAGTGTCAGAAGCAGCAGATTAAATCTCCACAATCAACTTGATGTACCCTGTGTCTGTGGAATACCTGAATAGACAATAAATCATCCCAAAATTGAGGTGTGGACTTTGGGAGCAACTGTAGACTTGGGGTTTGCTTTCTGCATCTTATTTGGTTCTGATTTTATGTTTATCTTAGTTTAGTATTTAGGGCTTATTATCATTGATAGATTTGTTTATTGATTTGATTCTCTCTTTTTAAATTTTTTATAAATATATATATTTTTCCTTTTTCTCTTTTTGTGAGTGTGTATGTGCATGCTTCTTTGTATGATTTTTTTCTATATAGCTTTGCTCTTGCCATTTGTCCTAAGGGTCTGACTGTCCGTTTTTTTGATTCCTTATGTTTTCTTTTAGTATAGTTTTTACTGCTTGTTATCCTTCGTAGATTAGTTTTTGGTTTGATTGCTCTCTTCTTTCATCATCTCTTTTTTTCATAACTTTTTATTTTTAATAATTTTTCTATTTTAATAACTATTTTATTTTATTTATCTTTCTTTCTTTCTTTCTTTCTTTCTCTCCTTCTTTCTTTTTCTCCCTCTTCTTCTGAGCCATGTGGCTGACTGACAGCCTCTTAGTGCTCTGGCCTGGTGTCAGGCCTAATCCTCTGAGATGAGAGAACTGAGTTCAGGTCATTCGTCCACGAGAGACCTCCCAGCCCAATGTAATAACAAATGGCAAAAGCTCTGTGAGAGACTTCCATCTCAAAGCTAAGACCCAGCTCCACTCAACGACCAGCAAGCAACAGTGCTGGGCACTCTATGCCAAACAACTAGCAAGACAGGAACACAAACGCACCCATTAGCAGAGAGGCTAACTAAAGTATAATAAGTTCAGAGACACCTCAAAACACATCACTGGATGCGGTCCTGCCCACCAGAAAGACAAGATCCAGCCTCATCCACCAGAAAATAGGCACCAGTCCCCTCCACCAGGAAGCCTAAACAACACACTGAACCAACCTTAGCCACTGGGGCAGACACCAAAAACAACAGAAACTACGAACTTGCAGCCTGCGAAAAGGAGACCCCAAACACAGTATGTGAAGCAAAATGAGAAGACAGAGTAACACACAGATGTGTGTAACACAGCAGATGAAGGAGCAAGGCAAAAACCCACCAGACCTAACAAATGAAGAGGAAATAGGCAGTCTACCTGAAAAAGAATTCAGAGTAATGATAGTAAAGATGATCCAAAATCTTGGAAATAGAATAGAGAAAATGCAAAAAATGTTTAACAAGGACATAGAAGAACCAAAGAGCAAACAAACAAAGATGAACAACACAATAAATGAAATTAAAAATTCTCTAGAAGGAGCCAATAGCACAATAACTGAGGCAGAAGAACGGATAAGTGACCTGGAAGATAGAATAGTGGAAATAACTACTGCAGAGCAGAACAAAGAAAAAAGAATGAAAAGAAGTAAGGACAATCTCAGAGACTTCTGGGACAACATTAAATGCACCAACATTCAAATTATAGGTGTCCAGAAGAAGCAGAGAAAAAAAAAGGGACTGAGAAAATATTTGAAGAGATTATAGTTGAAAAACTTTCCTAATATGGGTAAGGAAATAGGCAATCAAGTCCAGGAAGCACAGAGAGTCCCATACAGGATAAATCCAAGGAGAAACATGCCAAGACACATATTAATCAAACTATCAAAAACTTAAATACAAAGAAAAAATATTAAAATATCCTTTTTGACCCACCTCCAAATAAATGGAAATAAAAACAAAAATAAACTAATGGGACCTAATGAAACTTAAAATCTTTTACACAGCAAAGGAAACCATAAACAAGATGAAAAGACCACTGTCAGAATGGGAGAAAATATTTGAAAATGAAGCAACTGACAAAGGATTAATCTCCAAAATTTACAAACAGCTCATGCAGCTCAATATCAAAAAAAACAAACAACCCAATCCAATAACGGGCAGAAGACCTAACTAAACATTTCTCCAAAGAAGATATACAGATTGCCAACAAACACATGAAAGGATGCTCAGCATCACTAATCATTAGAGGAATGCAAATCAAAACTACAGTGAGGTATCACCTCACACCAGTCAGAATGGCCATCATCAAAATATCTACAAACAATAAATGCTGGAGTGGGTGTGGAGAAAAAGGAACCCTCTTGCACTGTTGGTGGGAATGTAAATTGATACAGCCACTATGGAGAACATTATGGAGGTTCCTTAAAAAACTAAAAATAGAACTACCATAGGACCCAGCAATTCCACTACTGGGCATATACCCTGAGAAACCATAATTCAAAAAGAGTCATGTATGACAATGTTCCTTGCAGCTCTATTTATAATAGCCAGGACATGGAAGCAACCTAAGTGTCCATTGACAGATGAATGGATAAAGAAGATGTGGCACATATATACAATGGAATATTACTCAGCCACAAAAAGAAACAAAATTGAGTTGTTGGTAGTGAGGTGAATGGACTTAGAGTCTGTCATACAGAGTGAAGTAAGTCAGAAAGAGAAAAAAATTCTGTATGCTAACACATATATATGGATTCTAAAAAAAAAAAAAGAGCAAAAATGTTGTGAGGAATCTAGGGGCAGGACAAGAATGAAAATGCAGACATAGAGAATGGACTTGAGGACCTGGGGAAGGGGAAGGGGAAGCTGGGATGAAGTGAGAGAGTGTCATGGACATATATACACTACCAAATGTAAAATAGATAACTATTGGGAAGCAGCCACATAGCACAGGGAGATCATCTCGGTGCTTTGTGCCCACCTAGAGCGGTGGGATAGGGAGGGTGGGAGGGAGACACAAGAGGGAAGAGATATGGGCCTATATGTATATGTATAGCTTATTCACTTTGTTATAAAGCAGAAACTAACAAACCATTGTAAAGCATTATACTCCAACAAATATGTTAAAAAGAAAGAAGGAAGGAAAGATAGAAAGATAGAAAGAAAAGAAAGAAAGAAAGAAGCTAATGTATATTTTTTTAAAAAAAGGATGAAATGTTAACATTAGTGTTGCTAGTGTCTATATATTTTCTACATATTTTTTTTACTGAGTTTACCGAAAGAATAAGTTCCTTGTAGGTAGCTTTGAAGGCCAACATGCTCCATGTTCTCTTGCATGCATCATTACTTATTCTAATGATCTTGAATAGGACTTTTATTTCCCCGTCCATTTAAAACACAATTGGAAGTCCCATTGAATGAATAAATAGAGATGTACTCAGACATTGCTGAACACATGATGAATATTTTTGCTTGCTTTACATTCTTTTTTAATCAAAGTATATTTGATTTACAATATTGTATAAATTTCAGGTGTACAGAATGGCGATTCAGTATTTTCGTATTTTAGACTGATGTTTCCACTGTTTTACTAGTGATAAAGTTTTAAATCTTTGATCACTTTCAGCTCCTTATTTCTCTTGTTTTCCCATCTCCATATTTATTCTGTTACTAATAATGTTTACCTTTCTTGAATTTCTCACAGTCCATCACAATCATAATCCCAGATCTCTACTTACTTTAGCCTAATGTCACTTAATTTATATCCCTGTCTCTAGTAATTCCAGCTACAACCTAGTTAGCCTACCACTGAAAATCCACTTTCCTAAGGGAAAGTTTAGATCAAGCCTGTCCCTTCTTATAAAGCTTGAATGGCTTCACACTCTCAAATCTTTGGCCTGGCATTCATGGTCCTTTATGACTTACCCTACCCTATGTTTATTTTGGTCTCTCTGAGTAGCTAAATCCCTTGCCCAGGTTCCATATGCATAGTCAAGTTTTCAGCCATTAAGATTTACTTATCACTTTTTATTTTCCCTAAATCTTCACACTTTCTCATTATTGTGCCTTTGCTGTTGCTTTTATTGGTGTTGAAAATGCCTTTCCACTACATTCCAAACTTTCTGAACCTTGTAGGAGACCTATGCTATTTGCCTGCCTTCCCAATATCTTGATTTCATTATAGCTCTCAGATATGCCATGGGAAACCTCTAATTCCCCAGTTCCTGGCCATGAAAGTTGAGTGGAGCTCATTCTACACTTCCAGGAGCTGGTACAAACCCTATGTATGGCTAACTCATCAATCACCTTCATTTTGCCAAAGTGATTGGTTCATATATGGAGCCGTGACTGAAACAGAGTTAAGCCTGTATATTTTCTGAAGGAAAAAGAGAAGCTCTTTATTTTCTGATCTTCTATCAGAGTTAAGCCAGCAAGGAGAAAGCAGAACAAAACTATGGAGAGGGAGGAAAAGAGGTGGAAGAGGAGGGAAAAGGAGATAGGGGAGGGAGAAGGAAAAATATAATATGTAACATCTGTTGAGTTCTTGAATCCAGTATTTCCATAGATTTTCATTTATTAAAGAATATAAATCCCCCTCTTCACTTGAGGTGGCGTAAGTTGGTTGAAATTTCTTAAACTTTTTAAAATATTTATTTATTTATTTATTTATGGCTGTGTTGGGTCTTCGTTTCTGTACGAGGACTTTCTCTAGTTGCGGCAAGTGGGGGCCACTCTTCATCGCGGTGCATGGGCCTCTCACTATCGCGGCCTCTCTTGTTGCAGAGCACAGGCTCCAGATGCGCAGGCTCAGTAATTGTGGCTCACGGGCCCAGTTGCTCCGCGGCATGTGGGATCTTCCCAGACCAGGGCTCGAACCCGTGTACCCTGCATTGGCAGGCGGATTCTTAACCACTGCGCCACCAGGGAAGCCCAAAATTTCTTAAACTTTAAACAAAAATAAAATTAACAGGGAAATTCTATCACTGGAAATCCACATAATGACTATTAAAATTCCTAATAACTGATGTTGTAGGTCTCAATTTTTGAATTGAGAAAAAAGTATGCATTTTTAAATGATTAAAAATTCAGATTAACATAAGAATTTGAGGATTATTTTCCCCTATATTACATATAGTTATTTGTATAAAATAAATACTTCTATGATATCTCATCTATTATAACTTTAACATTTTTTGTGTATTATCAATGGGAAGTGTTTTCTTAAGTACGTATTCTATATAATTTTTGTGAATATAATGTATCTGAGGATAGAGATATTTAAACTTTGTACAGGCCACTTCTTTTTTAAACAACAAATATAAAGGTTGTAGAAATAAAGAGGCTAAAATTTAAATTTAGCATATAGGACAGGAAAAGAAGACACTGTATGAAAAAGGCATGTGCTTAGTCTCTGATGATCAGCTCCTCCAAATAATGTGTTTCTGGATTTCTACTTCTTACCTGGCCCACTCTGTTTATGATAAGGCTGTGTAACTTTTTTCTGGATGTGATTTATCTTACTGTGTTGGGAACTTTTTTCCACCATTTCACTTCAACAAATCTTTTTTGTGCTGGACAATAAAGTCCATTTTCTAATAAAGCTGATAGGAGCCTGGCCTGTGAATTTGGTTCTTTGTCTTTGGCTCTGTCAATTCAGACAATTAAGACGAAAAGTACATTTGCATGAAAGTAGAAAATTGAGATTACAGAAAGCAGTGTTAGCTTTTGTTATCTTAGTAATATCCTAAATTTCATTTGCTCTAGTTCTCAAGAACAGACTGAGTTCAAGGGATTTTTTTTTCACTCAAAGGTAAGGTCGATTTATTTAAGAGACAGGAGGAGCATAATTGATGGGCCTGTAGTCCTGCTATCTATTTTGTATGCTTGCATTATTTTGTGGGGTTTCTACCATATTAGTGGCTGTTTTTTAGGGTGTTTGAGATGGTAGGTGTCAGGAAACAGCAGGGGAAGGGAGAAAGAATGAGAAAATTATTGAAACATACATAATCCCACTGGAATTATTACTCCTAGATTGTTTCCAAGCTAGCTTCCGTCTGCCTTATTTGTTGTACAAGGTCTGTGCTTTCATTGTGAAGTGATTCTGCACTGGGGTATTCTAATCATGTTTATTATTTATTTTTAGAGGATATCTTCTGATATATATGTGTATACTCAATATGTATATATACATGTATACACAAACACATATTTCCCATTTCTCTGTGGGTGTGTGTATATATATATATATATATATATATATATATATATATATACACACACATATATATATATACATATTTATACACACACATACATATACTATATATACTACTTATATAATGTGTGTATCTTTGCCTATGGAAATCAAGAGTGCATGTATTAATATATTTCCCCAAGAAAAAATAGTGTTATATAATCGTTTTCCTTTGTTGTCAAAAAGCTTGATGTAGCAAAGACCAGGAATGTCAAACCAGTTTCAAATTATGTTTCCACTCTAAGTGATTATTAGGAGTTTCCCAAAACCTTGGATTGGAGATTGTGAGTCCTTGTTCTAGTAGAGTGGGACAGAGCTGTGATTAATGCTCTATATTTGAGAAATGTATAGCACTGGTCTATGTGCTTTCCATCACTTTTCTAGAGAAACAGCCATCAAGGAATTGTTCATTTTTTCATATTTTAAAAATCATTTAAATTTTATGTAGCACTTAGCATAAGTTTACATGCATATTCATTTAATTCATTCCAGAATATTTATGATTTTGCAAGTATTTCTCACAGGTATTTAATGTCTATGACCTTCCAAGCTGGAGTCAACATTCTTGTATCCTTTCAGTCTCTACATATTTACATTCAAATAGCAGACCCCCATGAATTTAGGTATGCAACTCATTAACCTAGATCATCAATCTTGAGTCCTCCCACTCTGTGCCTCTCCATCATATTAAAACTGGGGCGCATTGATGTAAACACTAAATCAAGATCCATAGATGTAGAGATGCCACCTTTCCAAAGACTCAGATCACTAGTCAATCAACATTGTAGTTCCATCAATGATGGTTTGCATTTGAATTAAAATTAGTCATTTTGATTCCAAACATTTAACATTTATATACACTCATTTCTAACTCATCTCTCACTGTCCTCATTCAAGCCATATGTACCAGGATTGTGATTCATCTTCATCACTGATATCCTTGTCTTTAGTCCCATTGTCTATCTATGTTAATCTCTAGAAAGCCACAAGATTGATCTATACAATATAAGCGAACCCTAAAAAATGATACTCCCTCCCTTAGAGAACTTCAATGTCTCCATTGCCTCAAAACACAGGAAACACCTTAATCCTCTCAGAAAACCATCATGGTCTGACCCTTACCTACCTCTTCATTCTCACCTCAACCTCACCCTTTTTCCTTCACATACATGCTTCATGGTATTTGTCATCCGAGTTTTAGTTTTCTTGCTTGCTTGTCTAAAATTAGTGATTCATTCATTCAAATATATATATTGAAGTCATCTATGTGTTGGGCATAATATAAGGTACTAGGAATGCTTATTCTTCTTTCATCCTCCAAAATTTTGCTTTGCAAGTTCTTGTTTTCCTAGCATCACTTCACCAAGGAAGGCTTTCCTAATTGTTCACCTTTCCTCTGCCAGACTGGGTAATATGATCATTTCCTTTGCTCACTTTGTACTATAAGCATCTTTTTTTGTGTGTAACTGACATTTTGTTATATAATAATATTTTACTAAGAGAACATATGTTAAATACAGAGTATGTTTAAATTTTCTCTGAAATTTGTGATTTCTAATATTATGTATAAGTATAAAAAACTTAATAATATACAAATATTACTTATTGAAACACCATAATGTTTCAATAATAAGTGGATACGAACCTTAGTTTTACTTATTATCTCTGCAACTTTGGACAAGTTCTTTGACTTCATATTACCTCAATTTTTTCATTCTTAAAAATCAGTGAAATATATTATGCAAACATAATAGACAACAATAATAGTGACATATGATTGAGTCCTATTTCAAATTTAATGTCATGTAAAATGAGGGAGGTGAATTCATCTTTGACTTATAGCATATTCATATATCAAATATGGTAACAGTATATACCATACATGTAGTAGTATCAGTATCTAATAACATAATGAACATAAAAACACTTTGCATATTATAAAGCATTATGGAAATACAATATTGCTAGATATTTTGGTTTAATATTTCAGTGGTAGTTGTAGTTGCTATGTTGGCGCCCTCTTTAGATCCCCAGGGTATCAGATGGACAGTATACCATACGCCATCTGCTATGAGTGTTGGCTGCTAATGGCAGCCTTGACCTGGCCCTGTCTCTGTAAATTGGCCCTCAGGTTGAACAAGAACAGCCCTTCTTGGGAGCTTAGACACCATCCTCCCCAGCCTGCATACAATAACTGATGGACAAGGTGATGCAAAATACAGGGTCTCCTTGCTTCAGGGTGAGACTAACTGTGGGATGAAATTCACATGTGGAGTTCCCACCCCTGCTCAGCTCCTTCACCTGTTCTACCCTGCTTTTTTCACTCCTTTTCTCCTAATAGCAGGCCTTGAACATATCACATGCTTTTTAGCTCTTATCTCAGGGTCTAGTTCTGGGGAACCCAACCTAAGATAGTGCTTTATGTGAATTAGAAGCAGCCCCCATCCTCCTCTATTTTCTCCTAAGTCTCTTAACCTACTTGGTAAATAAATACTGAAACAACGTTGGAGAGAGCAGAACATTTTGGAACATCTAAAAAGGAACTTAAGAAAAAATGTCAAAGCTCTCACCTAGAATGTCCAACATTTCAAAGTACTTTCAAAAATGATGAAAAAATAAAACTATATCTGGATCAGGGAAGAAACACAGAAAACTGACATGTTTGTTTTTGGGGAAAACCATCTTTAACAAATCTTTTAATATTTATGTGAAAAACAAAAAGACTCCTCATGAAGAAGACCATCACTTAGACCGTTTCTCAATCTACTTGTATTGCTTTCCTCAACCTTTTGGTTATTCCTATTTAAGGATTAAAACACATAACTCTGCCTACTTAAATGATTTTTCTCATCTTAAATGATTCAAAATATCTAAAGAGCTCTACATACACTCAGAGAAATAATGGCTAAAAACAATCATGAAAAAAATAGACAAGGAAAACATAAATACATGAAAGAAATCATCCTCTGTATAAGTTAATTCCAAAATATTTAAATGTGCCTTTCAACATGAGCAAATGACTAATCCCATTATCATAATTTATTAACCAGATCTTTTGTTCTATGTAGTAATACACTGTGTTTCCATGCTGTGTGTTTTTTATCCAGTGACCTAATTTGCTTAAAAGGAAACTCTTAAAACTCCCTTGTTGTAATGAATAAAATGTTAATGAAGAACTACAGAGAAATCCCCTTTGCATTAGTTCCATATTCCCAGGAACATCATCATAAATTTGTTTGCCTGGTTCTGACAATGGTAGTGATGTTCCAGCTGCTCAGGAGCATAGTAATGCTAAATGGTTCTGATGGAAAAGTTAAAGATGTTCAAGGCACTGTCATCTGGGATGGACAATGGGAAGTTATCTTTTGGAGGGAGTATTTGATGGATTTGGCTTTCATCCAACTTTTTTAACATTTGTTATTTGCATTGATAACTACATTACTGGAAGCTTTTTCAGAAGATTACAAATGGAAACTATGCAGGCAGATATGTTTTCAGCAGAAAATGCAAGATTTTAAGTTGGTCTTTTATTACCCTCCATACAGCTCTCAGTAATTTCTCAGTAATGTTAGTATAAATTAAAAAAAAAATAATGAATCTAAACCATTAAAATGTTTAAAATTTATTCTTGATTATACTAATGTTCATATTTTTATGTCTAGACCTCTGCCCTGCATGATGAATGTAAATTAATAATTTGAATAAATTGATAGCTAAAATAAATAGAAAAATATGTATAGCAGGTTACGTGTTGACAAATTCAAGTGACTATAATGATAAAATTTTCAGATTCAGGTAAAAAAAATGATACTCAATTTGAAACTTGAATGTCTACATTGTTAAATACTCTACTGCATGAAAATCTAAAAATTATTTTATTTCCTACCATGTTACAAAAATATCTTATTTTGGAAACACTAAGATCATAATGTGCTAATATCAATTTTAACTCCTCTAGAAAATATAGGTTGAATCACAAGCAAGTGGCTACAATTTTACTTCTACAAAAAATAATTAACATGTGCTTATACATTTGAAAATAAAAACTCAACATCAAGATAAAATAGCAATAAAGCGAATAGAAGCTGTAAATCAAGAGGAAGACTACATATAGTTAGTTTATCTCCTGTACCATATTTGTGGGCTTATACGTAAAGGGAAATATTTTTAATATTTTTGCTTTGCGGTATAAAACTCTAATATCCTGTCAGTTTGGGTTTTCTAAATTTCTGTCAACTTTTCCCTTAAACAATCAAAAGTCTCTTTCTCTCCTTGTTCTATACTCAGAGGATCTGTATGGTCACTGAGTTTCTGCTAACTTAAAGGAAAGTGCCCATTTTTTAACTAGATTGTTTTTTTGATATTGAACTCAATGATCTGTTTGTATATTTTGGAGATTTATCCTATGTCTGTTGTTTCATTTGCAAATATTTTCTCCCATTTTGAGTGTTGTCCTTTTGTCTTGTTTATGATTTCCTTTGCTGTGCAAAATATTTTGTTTAATTACATCCCATTTGTTTATTTTTGTTTTTATTTCCGTTACTCTAGGAGGTGGGTCAAAAAAGATCTTGCTGTGGTTTATGTCAAAGAGTGTTTTTCCTATGTTTTCCTCTGTTTTATGAGTCTGCCATACAGAGTGAAGTAAGTCAGAAAGAGAAAAACAAATACCGTATGCTAATGCATATATATGGAATTAAAAAAAAAAATGGTACTGATGAACCTAGTTGCAGGCAGGAATAAAGAGGTAGACATAGAGAATGAACTTGAGGACATCGGGTGGGAGGGCGAAGCTGGGGCTAAGTGAGAGTAGCATCGACATATATACACTACCGAACATAAAGTAGCTGGCTGGTGGGAAGCAGCAGCATAGCACAGGGAGATCGGCTCGGTGCTTTGAGATGACCTAGAGGGGTGGGATAGGGAGGATGGGAGTTAGGCTTAAGAGGGAGGGGATATGGCGACATGTGTATGGATGTGGCTGATTCGCTTTGTTATGCAACAGAAACTAACACAGTATTGTGAAGCAATTATACTCCAATAAAGATCTATTAAAAAAAAAAAAGACAAAAAAAAGTGCCTTATTTATATTCACTTTGAAACAAATGCAAGATAAGTAGCAAAGAGACCTATAGTGTAAGCAACACATTTACCTTCATGAAATGTTAGGAAAAACAAAGGAAGAACGCTGAAATATGTGAAAAACAATCATGTTAATTCTTCATCATTGTTTAACTTCAGTTGAGTTAAGAGCTCAGGGGAATAGGAAAAATAGAATGACTCTAATATTGAACAACAATATTCTATAGTGTGAAAGTATCCACATTTCTATAAACATTTTTTTAGATAGTTTAACCTTTTATTTATAATGGACAATTCTCCTGAATTGACAAACGTTGTTGAAAGTGAAAGAACTAATATATATATTATATATAACTAATATATATATACATATAACTGCTTTGAGTTATGATATTTAGATATATTATTTTAATTACCTTTCAAAAAGACTATATCAGATGGTGTTACTATAATGGAAGGGAACAGGATTTGAGAGTTATAACTTCATACAGTTTGCAACTGTGAGGATTGCAATTTGTACTCAAGTATATCAGACTTTAAATCCCATGTATTTTCCATTACATCATAATGCCACAACCTTAATACAAGGAGAAAACTTTAAAACATCACAAGACTGATTTGCTGTGAAGTTAAAAAGCTTAATCGTCAGTAACTTTCAATTGCCTGGGCCCTGAACAATGCTATGGGTCTTATGCTCACATAATTATATATTTTTTCAAAGTTCTAAAATTAAAATATGTTGATATAATGTCTGAATTTCAATTTTTTTTGGATGGGAATCACCTAAAATAGAAAGCATCCCACTCCTGTATTTATAGGACAGAAACATAACAATGCTACAAAGAGTGTGAGAGCATCTGTATAAAGTCACTTGATTTCATCATACACAATAAGACACTTAAGATTTATCACCCATGACTATAACATTTTGAATAGTAATTAAAAATTCTCAATTCAGATGTCCTGTTTTCACACCTTATTCATGTTAAAGATAACTTTAGAAGAAATAGCATATAGTAAAGCCTATAAGGTATTAAAAGCTTCATCTTTTTTGTTTTACACACACATGTGTATATAAGTGTGTGTGTACACACACATAGAGGGGCAAAATAAAGCGAGCATGTGTCTTACTGGAAAAGCCATGAAGTCTTTACAGTGAGATTAGAATCAAATGGAAAAAAAAATCCAGGTAAAACAAACCAAACATAATGTAAAGCAGCAGGAATTATTATCACAGGATGTAATAAGAAATGAGAAAAGAAAGATGCATAAAAATGCTTATGGTTTATCATGGCCAGAATCCAAGGCAAGAACATGGATATTAACCCAAGTAAATTAGATATTTTTTATTAAGCTTTTCTTACAGTTGGAAATTGATGGCATGGTGCTCAGTACTAAAATATGGCAATGGTAGAAGCTGTCTTCCTCAAGACATGTTTAACATTTACCTCAGACGTATATCATCATACGTGACTGGAACATATTCATGAATGTAAATCCATAGAAAATACTCGGATAGGATGAAACAGCTGTGAACTCTGTGTTCATATGTAATAATAATGAGAGGCTTCAAACATGTAGATATCATTTATAAAGAATTATCATTTACTAAAACACACAATTTGTATATGTTGAAATATCATCAGTTAGATTCCTTTAAAATATCCAATTCCTGTGCCTATTATGAAAACAGATTCCAAAACGCACTACTTACCAATTTTTCAGAGGGGCAAGATATTGGGAATATAAACAGTTTAGATCTTAGAGCAAAGACTATTGGTTTTGAATCTGTCTTAACTTTTTCTTGCTGTGTGAATTCCCTAAGCCAAAGTTTCCTCATCTGAAACATAGAGACACTAATATACAACTTGCCTAGTTATAGGGTTTTTATAAATGACTTAAAGGATGTGTATGAAAAGAGCCTCACAAGTCAAAGACCAATAATAAATGGAAGCTATTTTTATTCCCCTGGAGTATTCACTTAATTATCAAATCTGTGCTCTTTTTTTCTTCATTCCCCGAATTTATTCAGATTTCCTGGATTCATTTATGTCTTCATTCATTGAAATTGTTTTGGGGTAGGTATGTGTTCATTCACAAAAGTGCAGGACTCAGAGTCCTTTCTCCCAAGAAGTCCATACACTAGTCGCTGTTGTGCAGGTGTTTGGCTAATGCAAATCTAGCCATGTGACTTAGATTTTTTTTTCTGCATTTTAACTTATAAAATGCAGTGAGGAGCAATGATACAATGGCTTTCCCTTATAGGTGCATTAGCCCAAATAATTCAACTATATCCATTTAGCAAAAGCCACATAAACCAAGCAAAACAGAACATCCAAGAAAAAACAATTTTCATGCAAATGTCTTATAATGAAAATAAGGTAGGAGAACTTCTTTCTTCTCCCTCTCAAAGTATTTCAGATTCTACAGGACTCCCTTGCTGAGGGAAGTCATATTGAAGATCACTATCGTTTTGGGTTTATATTTTTAGGTATTATTTTTTGGTTTGTTGCTTTGTTGACGTGTTTGTTTAGCTATAACATGGTTTCTAAGATTCATCAACTACCTCAAATAGTGTTCATTTGAGGAAACATTACCTTCTTTGAAGGCTAAGGCTGAGGAATAAATGAGATTTTTTTAAGCAAAGGAGCTAACACGTAATGAAGACATTAAAGTTTGGAGTGCTCTCCCATGTAATAAAATTAGACTTTTGAAAAGATATATTTTAAAGATGGAAGAGAGAGCAAAGAATTTATATGAATTCAAAAGAATACCATAAACTTTATAAAATAATCTTAAGCTAGTAGAAGCAGAAATATTATGATTCTAAGGTCAACAGTAATTATATCCTTAAATACATCAAGGTTAATGATAGGAAAGAAGTAGGACTCTTGTTTCAGATATATACAGTGATGATATTGAAAAGGGTCTAAAAATGTACAATGTTGTAGAGTGATTGAAAAAGCTAAAGTTTTAAGAAAACAAGTTGACAGTGCTGTGATCAAGAATGGAAGTGCTCTCATGCAGAGCAATTAAAATCCTTAGTTTGTGTCAGATAGCAGAAAAAAAACTTATGGATAAAATTATTTGAGATACAAATAAGTTCAAAAGAATGAGTGTCTTGGTACTAGAAATATTCAAATAGAAAATGAGCATCCATTTGTAGCAGTTTCTATGGAATGAATAACTGTAACACAGTTTGGAAGCTAGGCTAGATAAATCTTCATATGTAATTTGCCTTTGGAACTACATGGCTCTCTAAAAATATCCATTCTAAAATTTAAATTATTTTGAGGCTGTTCTTACATGTTTGTGATTATTTACATAATCCATGATTTGCTCCAATGTCCAAATTATTGGAGAGCATGGAAGCATGAATAGGGGCAATCTCCAACCATCATTATCAGGCAAAAGGACACATAAAAGCCAAACTAAAAGGAAACCACTGTCCACATTTTTAACTTGTTTTTTGTTTTTTTCTCAGTCTAAACGGTTTAATGATTTTTTTCCAACAGCTATAAAAATTGGGCATCAACCACTCTTTAAGTCAACAAATTGAAGAATATTTATATTGAACTCATACTATGTTCCAGCTCTTGTTCTAGGCTAATCATATATAAAGAGTCCTTACTTCTCACAGAACTTTTATTTAGTGAGATATTCAAAGTGCTCTGATAAAAGAAGTACAGTGTTATGGGAATCCACAGAAAGAACATCTAATTCTAATTTTGAAATTTAAAGAATCTTTGTAAATTTCCTAGAAATAGTGAATTTTCTTCAGGAGGTATCAATGGTCTGGAAAAACAAAGCTGAGGCTGCAAAATTGGACACTAAATATCCTCTATATGTATACAACCAATAAAATATTATTTATTGCCTTCTGTAAATAATACATTATTACTTCAGGTGATTTTTATAGACAATTTTTTAAAGGTGCTGAAGATGTAGTTTTTATTTTAGCTTAAGATCTAGTTGTATAGAACTATCTAAGCACATAGAATGTGTGAGATGCAGAGGATAGTGACAAAGAGGAGGAGTATGATCATGATGTCAGTTTTTTTTTTTATGGGCCCTTTTATTTTATTTATTTATTTTCTTTAACATCTTTATTGGAGTATAATTGCTTTACAGTGGTGTGTTAGTTTCTGCTTTATAACAAAGTGAATCAGTTATACATATGTTCCCATATCTCTTCCCTCTTGCATCTCCCTCCCTCCCACCCTCCCTATCCCACCCCTCTAGGTGGTCACAAAACACAGAGCTGATCTCCCTGTGCTATGCGGTTGCTTCCCACTAGCTATCTATTTTACGTTTGGTAGTGTATATATGTCCATGCCACTCTCTCACTTTGTCACATCTTACCCTTCCCCATCCCCATATCCTCAAGTCCATTCTCTAGTAGGTCTGTGTCTTTATTCCCGTCTTGCCACTAGGTTCTTCATGACCCTTTTTTTTTTTTCCTTATATTCCACACATATGTGTTAGCATACTGTATTTGTTTTTCTCTTTCTGACTTACTTCACTCTGTATGACACATTCTAACTCCATCCACCTCACTACAAATAACTCAATTTCGTTTCTTTTTATGGCTGAGTAATATTCCATTGTATATATGTACCACATCTTCTTTATCCATTCATCCGATGATGGACACTTAGGTTGCTTCCATGTCCAGGCTATTGTAAATAGAGCTGCAATGAACATTTTGGTACATGGATGTCAGTTTTTAAAATGATATTGTTCAAGCATAAGTGATTATAAAATGCTTTCACACACATTTAAAACATTTATGTTAGATACTAATATGAACTTTTATTTTAGCTTTAACTTTAAAATACTTTTAAATTAAAATTTGCATTATATATCAATTTACTTTGCTTCACTCAAAAATCAGGCAGAGAAAATATTTTGATCAAAATTTGACAATTGATAGATAACATGACTTGTTCAAGATCATATGACTGGTAGGTTGATGCTTCTACATGTAAACTCAGATCTTCTGACTTAAAGGCTATTTTCATTCTCATAAAATGATGAAAATATAATGGTAAAATTCAGGAGTACATAAATAACTAGAAGGTTCATGTGCAATAAAATCTAGCAGGTTCATATGGAATAAGTAAATATTAACACTGGTCTTAGAAAAGAGGAAGATACTATCAAGTTAGGGTAGGAAATGTTTTATCTATTTTGTGTTCATTTACAAGGGTGCTCATAATTAATGTACTTTATGTAAAGGAGCTGCTAACTCATAAAATATTAGATTAGAAGTAGTCCTTATACATCTTCAAGTACAGTTGTACCCAATTCAGGAATGATTTGCAACTGCTTGCTTATTCCTAACTCATTTGTAAAGGGAAGACTCCGAAAAACTAATGTGTCCACTATGAGCCTAAAATGTGTCATTCTATATAACAACAACTTTATTATCTTATACCATTGTCAAAAATATTATTAGTTTGATCATTTTTGCTTAAGTTGACATTTTCTTTCTTTTACTCTCCTTATGAAAAAAGTTAATTTTCAATGTCATAGTAAATGAACAGAACTTTTCACCAAGAGACACAGTCTAGCCCAAAAGAGTTTTGTGGAATTAAGTGTGTCCATTTAAAGAAAAATTGAAATAAAAGTATAACCTTGATTCCAAGGCGTAGCCAAAGGCTAAGAAAAGAAAAGTTCAGTGAATGACGCTTATTAATCTAGCTTTAAAATGGATGAATAATATGTTACAACCTCTCTGACATATGGCGAGTTTTGCAGCAAGTTTGGCATAATGATTTCACTTAATAAACACCTGATTAGCATTGTTTAACAGGTTTGGAGTGCATGAAAACAGTCAAATAGCAACATTCTGTCTAGTTAATTTCTCATTAGCAGACTCACAGTCACTGCATTTGACAGATTGTATAACAGTCTTGACACAAGGTGACCTCTTGCTTGGACCTGTTCATCACCTTCAGTCTGTCATAAATGAAGTCAGTATAAATGTCAGCGTGAATGTGACATCACAAGAGACTTCATCTGATGCCTGGAAGGTTATTATTTTCCCAATATTATTATTATAGACATAGTGAAACTACACAAACAAAATGAGAGTGATAAACCAGAAGAGATTTCATGTATATGAGAGCTTTTGATTAATATATTATTGTAATAAGGCATGTGACCCATAAATAAATTTCAGCAATGTTATTATTTCAATTTCCTGACAGCAAGTATTCTTTTTCTCAAGAATGTGTAAGCTACAACCCAAATGGGCAATCTGTATAGGTTTTGAAGGATTAATAGTGAAGCTTAACTAATTTATTGGCAATGTTCTCTTTATTTAATATATCCATATCAATGTCCTTCCTTCATGGTTCATTTTTTTAAAAATGAAAGAAAACCAAATATTAAGATAAAGTTGAAGAATTAAATTGAATTAAAAATTGTAAATATGAGGAAAGCTTTGAGGAACATATTTTGTGAGAAAAATCTTTGATCATTTTACCATTGAACATTTGTAAATTAAATATTTCAAGGAGAAAAATCTCCAAATTCCATGGAAATATTCATTTACCAGTTTCATCAGCCTTGATAGATTATCTCTACCAAAGAGCCCCTTTTGAATCACAAAATCAATTATACAATTGTACAACATTTATATTCTTCTCTATGACAAGGGGAAATTGAACCAGTTTCAATTTATCTGAACGAAGCCTTGATTAATGCAGTATGTTATTACAAACAAAACAAAATAGATATAATGTATTGTTGCTTTTTGCCATTCCTTTGTAAATTTTTCACAAAGACCTTTTTAAATATTATTTCTAAAACTTATGACCTAAAACAAATAAACAAATACAATTTTGAAATCAGCAGGTAGATATTACGAAGGAAAAATAATAATCATTTGAAAAAGACCAACTTTTGTGCGTGGAAAGGATTAAAAGAAAACTGTTATCCATTGAATCGGAAGTTTTTTTAGTATCAAGAAAAATAATTAAAAATACATCTTAATTTTATTGTAAGAAATACCTTTAAGGTATGGGTATAAATAAGACAAATATTTTAAAATATTCGAAAGAGATTATTTTTAATTACATTTACATAAAGTACCTTCTCTAGCCTTTCTTATTTAAGTTTTACAATTTTAAATAATATTTTAAATGGTTATAACAGTTATAATTAATTAACCATAATAATTAGATAGTTATTGGACTATCTCTCATGTTCCCCTTTTAATATGTATGCATTGTTTAAACCAATATGTTTTCAGACTTTCCTGCATCTATTAAATAACAAATGGGATTCTAAACTCAGCTCTATGTTACTCTAAAGGTCATGGGTAAAGCACATCTGGTCATTGACACTATGCTTGTGCAACTCCATGATGCACTGCTTTCACACGTCCTTCATAGCTCATTCTATGTTATACATTTTTTCTCTTTGTTCAATGTATTTTTTTCTTTCAATAGTAGTCTTTCTATAATTGCTTCCTTGCTGGGCTTAAACATCTATGATAAATGTAAAGTTATTTTATTAGTTTTATATGTTTTTATCTCATTTATAATGTATAAAGATCTTCCATTGAAGCAACATCTTTCATTGTCATCATTAATTAGGTATAGTCCATTTTCCTTTTGCCCCCAAACTAATTGCAAGTGATTCAATATACTGGTGCACAATTTTTTTAATAATCTATGATATATCACAACAGGGGCAGCCGATCTATAAATGCTTATTTTTTCAAGGACAATATTCCTTTATCTGCCTTTATCAAATGTCATTCTCTAACATTTTTCATTATTTTCTAATTGTCCAAATGTACTTTATTCATTTTTATTGTCAAATGTTTACCTGACGCAAGGAGTTGTAAGGATACGAGGCAATTTAGATTCATCAATAATTTTATGCACCAGCTTCATTAATTATTTTTGTGTCATTTTAGTAATTATTTCCTAAAGATGAAGAGAAATTTATAAATAAAAATCTTTTTCAACTAATCTTTTAAATATTTCTCCAAATCCTTGTGAAATTGAATAAAAATAAGCAAATTGCCCTTATCTATTCCTCATAAGAAATGAACATATTAAAAATAGGACTTCATGAATCCTACCTCATTGCTCCAATGGTAGCTAGAAGTTTAAGGGAAAAGGTAGCAAGCAAATTGTCTTACTTGTACTAAACAAATTTTCTTAGCTATAGCTGCTGTTTTCTTATTTTTCAACATTGCAGTCATTGCCACTTAGCTTCATTTACTTTGGAACTTGGGTGGGAATATTTAAGAAATAAACCCAAACATTTGTGGTAAAATGGCTCTTTACTTTCCCTTATTCTGTAGGACAAACTTGAGAGGCTACAGCCAGACATAGAGAAAACATCTAGTCCTGTTCTCTATCTTTATATATGCTCAGAGATTACTATTTTTATTTCACAATTTTAAAGGTATTCACTCCCTGCTCCAGAATGATAATAAAATATCAATCTTGCTTTAGACTATAGGTTTGTTCCTTATTTATTCCACTCATCATTTGACTCTGGTGCACTTGGTGTACCTGATCGATGCCTCTCATGCTGATCAAATCAGGGTAGAATTAATCAAACATTTCAGCACATGCTTAGTCTCCCTCTCCACTCTCTGTCTACCTTCCCTCCCTTATTTTATCTTTCTCTCACTCCTTCCTCTCTCCTCTCTTCTCTCTCTCCTTGCTTTTGTTTTATTTCTTATAAAATCAGGAACCACAATGTGTAATTATTTGATTCTGCTCTTGGCTCAGTGATAGGGTCTGAGTATAAACTAAAATACATATGGTTGCTTTTTTCACTAAACAAAATTCTATTTAAAATGCACACTTTGCTGTATTAGCTTATTTTTAGTGGTATTATCTAGCTAAAATAGAGCCATAAAACATTTAAATGTGGTCTGTATCTCCTAAACTGATGGATTAAATACCTATCATTGGATTTCTATTTGCTAAGAACTTGTGTAGGACTTCAGTAGTTGCTTCAGGAAAGTTCTACAAAACATTTGTAAAACTTGGATGAGTCAAGTGTTTTAAAAATGCTAAGTTGTTCAAAACTTTTTGGCAGAGAGATATGTGGAAATGTCTTTGAAAAGAGTTGAACCATTTCTGAATCTTATAATTGTCAGTACAGAGAGAGTCATTTATGGCAGGATATGTATAATACATCGTGAATATTATGAAATATTACTTATTTCTAATTCATTACAAAAATACTTTCAAAACTTGCACGTGTGATGGATGACAAGAAACCAGGTATTCATATCTAATTATAAGGGTTTTTCTTTGTGCTAAAATGGACTCTATTTATCTATCAGAGCAATCAATTCATGCATTTTTCTTTGTGTCTGTTGCCGTACTACCTAAGCACTTAGCAAAGATATTAAATTAGCCAAAAAGTGTGGATTGGGATGTTTTCCTTGTCTTCACTACATTTATCTAAGCCAACGTAAAGCCAAGCAGACTGTGACTAATATTGGAAGCCTTATTCTTATCGCAGACAGAGATGTTTTCATTCTTGTTATTATTAATTGGTTGAATGCCAACAATATATTCAGCACAGGACATATTGCACAATATCTTCTTTCTCCTGCAACCTAGAAAGGGATCAACTGTTTTCATCTACTAACATTGGTGCCAGAGTGATGAATGCCTCTTCATAACCCCCAGTTTCCTCTCCTTCCTCCTTTCCTTTATATACTTCCCTCACCAGCTTTATTTAAAAAAAGAGACCCATTAACCATTATTTCTTAACTTTAGAAAAGGATTTTAGAAAGAAAAGCGTAGCTATTGCCTTATAATTGTCAAATGTTGAGCTATAAAAAGGCAAATATATTTATTTATATTTATTTCTCTGAGAATCACAATGAATATATGCTTACAGTTTCTACTGATAATTATGAAAGACATTAATGTAGAAATATATGCTTAACTCATAATATATGTAATATAAAATTACATATTATGGACATAAATTATGTTTGTGATACCCCCATACATACCATGTGATCCTCAGAGACAGATTTTCATACAGTCCCATTCCTCAAAAAAGTTATTTTCCTTTTGTACATCCCGCCTATCTGACTCTAAGTGCATCCTCTTAGAAAAAACAAGGGCTAATTCCATTTATCTTGTTTAGTTTTATGGCTCTTTTCTGAAAAGTCTCATGGTTTTTTGTTTGCTTGTTTGTTTTTAAAGCTATTAACTCCTTGAGAACTGAACTTATTACATCTAAAATCAAAGCAATATCAGCTTTGTTAGATGCAGGGAAAATAAACATATTAAATTATTTTTTGCTAATTCTTTACATACACAAATATTATTTTAAACAGTTTTATGTTGTTATAAATGGCCCTCATGCTTAGTAAATTGAAATATACTTCCATTCTGCATATTGCATTTAGCCAAGTGGGAATTTAGACCGGACAGACCACAGGGAGCTGGTGGCTGCCAAACCTAGGAAATGGGAACCCATGAGTAGTAACAGACATGCAAACTTTACATTAGATAGAAAACTCAGGCCAAGGTAAGCCATGTTAATAGCTGTGGTGCAACCAATCATTACACAGAAGTTATCCTTTGTGATTGTTCTGCAATGATATTCTCAAAGTTTTAGCTCTAATCATATTCTGGTAGAGGGACCTGAAAGAGGCCTCATAAAGGAATAAATGTGTTCATTAGCATATATTATTTTATTGAGCAAAGCAAAATTTCTAATTTTAATATGTTGTAGAGGTTTGAAGATAAAGGATGAACAAAGAGTGAAAACATTCAAAACGTTTCTATAATATTAATAAAGAGATCTATACAAATAACTATGATATACAGCAGAAAGTATAAAGTGATATAAAATTACAAATTGCCTTCAAAGTTCAGGAGGACGTAACTAGCTTAGCTGGCATAATCATGGAACTAATCTATTCAAACTGGACTGAAAATAAGAAATGCATTTTAGCAAGCAATAATATTTGTAACTTCTTATAAATGCAGTAAAATAGATTCCTAGGTGGAATTTCCATGAAATTGCAAAAGGTATTATATAACAACAAAAAATGAGAAATAACAAACTAATAAAAAAAAATTTAATTTAAAATTTGGGGAAGAAAATCTACTCAGTGTGTTATAGAGGTTAAAAAAATGAGATTCAAATCTAAAGGAAGTCAAATTGTACATCTTTCCATACATCACATTTCCTACTTATTTTAGCATTTCCCCCAAATTCTGAATTACAGGTATATCTAAAGACAAAAATATTTGGCACTTTTAGACTGCTTCAGTACTTGTATCAGTTTTTCTTTATAACTTCTTTCTTAATTGAAGTAGAAGGTTAATCATCAGATAAAGGCATTATACTTGAGTCCTATTATTTTTATTAAAAATTTTTTTTCTATCATATTTTTATAGTATTTTTCAACAGAGGAAAAACAAGGAACATGGGTATGAGATTAATGCTGAGTGCTTAAAAATTCTGGTTCATGAATCTTTATTGTTTATAAACATTAGAAGTTCCTCTTGCTCATGGAACATCCTGGGCAGATATAGAGGTCAGAAGAGAGGCTCTTTTCCACAAAACTATACAGAAACCCAGGATAAGAGATTTTCTTTCAACTCTAACTGTGACTTCTAAAACCTAATGGTGATCTACCAGTGGTCAGGCTATCAGACAGAAAAAAAGACTATAGGAGAGTATGTCAGGGAGGTTTTATGGGCCAGGCCAAGAAGTGGTACACATCACTTCCGTGCATATTCTTTAAGGTAGAAGTCAGTCATATGTATATACCTAATTGCAGGTGTGGCTGAGGAATAAGTCTAGTTGGGTGCCCAAGCTGAAGAGGGGAATGCCGATTTTCGTACCCTTTTTAGCCATTTCTTTCTCGTAATATGTTGAAGAAAGCACAAAGTATAAACAATGCATAGTACCATTCGGGCTCTTTCCAACACATTCCTCTAGAGCCACAGACATGGCAAGCACTTGTCTTTCTTTCAAATTGTTGATAGCATCAATTTTGGCAAATATTTTGCAAGAGTATAGCAAACCACTCAAGCTTTCCACTCTACTATATCTGTTTCCTTGTTATCTGCTGCCTGACTTTCAAGGCATAACACACGTCGACATTCATAAATTTGCATTGTTTTTATAGCAATATCCTATTTAAGGTGGAACATTCTGTATTAGTAAAGATAGTGCTAGCTATTCTTACAAATAATAGGTCAAATATAAATAGCTCAAACATAATGAGTTTATTTCTTGCTGTTATAATTGTTCTGAATGAGCAGAAAAGATAACAGGGCAGGGAAGTTCTTCATGTCATCAATCAGGAATTTAGGAAGGTAAATGTTATGCCATCTTCAACATTTGTCTTTCACTTTTACCTTGGCCATCTTCATTGCAGCCAACTGAAAAGGGAACAGAGCATAGGGAAGTACATAGGGAAATATTTGGTGGCCCAGTCCAGATATTGGCATATTTTCTCACATTCTATTAGCTAGATCTCAGCCACATTGCCAATGAGTCTGCACAGTGTAGTGTAACTGTGTCCCCTGGCAGAATTTGAGATGATTTTCAGAGATAACCACATATTTGGTGAATTAAGTGAAACTAAGTTGCTAATCTAGCTACTAACAACTTATAATAAATCTGTGAATTATAAAACAAATAAATAAGAGCAAAATATTTACATTCTAGTGACCATATTGAGTACTCTTATACTCAGTAGTTTATAGAACTACACAAAAATTATTAGTCTTATTTCAAAAATATCATATAAAAGTGGTAGTAAGCTCAGCCACCTCCATCAGCACATTATAAACAGTGATTCAGTGGTGGTTTGCAGTAACTTCTAAACTTACAGCTTAGGGTTTATTACTCACTGAAATAATTACAACTTACCGAAATAATGTGTATTGGCTTTCTGTTCAAGTATCATCATCAACTTTTGAACATATCCATACTTGCTTAGGAAGAAATCTCTTCCCCCTCAAACTCCTTAGGTGGTGTAAGCTAAAGACATTATTTTTTAGTATAATATCCTTTCATTACAGTGAGAACATTGCCTACAATTTAAACTTAGTTGAATAGATTGCAGTTTCAATTTAGATGTTAGAGGAAAACCTTCATTATAGCAATGAACTCCCATTCTGTTGGTATAAAGGATGTTCCTGACAAATTATACATTTTGATCCAATAAAAATAATTCTGAAAAATTCTAGCCTGGCAGAAAGGACAATTCAGTTGCAGTTGATCTAAAATGGGTATTTTAAAGTGCCATTTTTCTGCTTAACAAAATCAATAGTCTTTATTATATACAATAAGCATAACCTGGTGACATTTCCCAGATCAATAAAATCTCCTCTTCCTTTTTGATATTCAAGTGCCTTGGAGACAATGTAGCCATTTGAATATTAATTCTGCTGGTGAATCCTAAGTGTATTAACTCTTAAGTCAACCACATATGTCTTAATTTTACACAATTTTACTTTCCGTGGAAGTTATGTAGAAAAAGTGTTACCTTATAAAAGTTAAATATTTACCACATTCACTCTATTCAAACAAAGATTTTTTTTCTCTGAGGCCATCATAGAGGTTCTACCTGTTGGTAATCAGAAGTGGTATACCTACTTACCTGATTTTGACCTGATAATCAACTGCCTCCTCATTTAGACTGACTAAATAAAATGCATCCTGGATACAATAGATTTTCCACTTAAAGATCATTTCTTAGTTACAACTTATATGTCACTGTCTCAAAGTAGGGTACACTGTGGACAGTAATACATAAACTCAAGACATTCAGTAATACATAAATTCAAGCTAAATTTAGGCCAGAGAGAAATTCCATCTTTTTAGGTTTTTTTCTTTTTTCTTTTTTCTTATTTACTTAGCTCACTAGTTTATTTATATTATCTGGATTTTTGAAGGTAGAAAGTATCTTAAAGGAACTAGTTAAATACATTCTGTTAAAATATTAATATATAATTCACCACTTACATGCAGTCTCAATTATAGAAAAATTGATTATTACAGCATTTATATGTTCTTGCATTCTTGTATGCTGGAATACTTCTTTATTAGTGGTATAGTGAGATTCCATATTATTTATTCACCCATTTTGAAATGTATCAGATGAGTACATATGTAACACTTAAAATTAAGTGTGTCATTTGAGAGGTCTATTGAATTGTATAGAATGAATCTAGTAAATTCAATGTGTAGTTGAAAAAAGTGAGGTCCAGAGAGATTAGGTGAAATATTTAAGATCACACAGTTACTTTAGAAGAGAATGGACTAGAAAACAATTCTTCTACATCTCAAGCAGATGCTCTTTTTAAGCCATCAGGTCTATTTTTAATGAAAATACATTAATCCTGTAGAAAATAACCCTGCTCTAGAAATGTATTGTTGAGCTTTCCTGCCCAAGTTTGGGCAGGAAACAGTGATAATTTTTGAAGTACTCAGCGTTTCAGGCCAGCGAGAGGAAGCCCTCCATTAGACTTCCCCACTTAGGGGCACAGTTCAAAGGAGGATGCTGCCAGTTCTCTGCCGGGTAGACCTAAAACAAATGGGACAGGCAAGAATGGAACTGAAT
This sequence comes from Balaenoptera acutorostrata, assembly GCF_949987535.1. Classification (NCBI taxonomy): domain Eukaryota; kingdom Metazoa; phylum Chordata; class Mammalia; order Artiodactyla; family Balaenopteridae; genus Balaenoptera; species Balaenoptera acutorostrata. The sequence continues at coordinate 35,413,920 of NC_080081.1, forward strand.
GTATCTGCCTGTGCCCTCCAAATTCACCAACCAGGTAACTCATGAATATATATTGACTGCAAGCTGTATTCTTTCTTCTCTGGAGAACTGGGAGTTGGCTGTCCCTATCTAGTTTTTTCTTCATTTTTCATTCACTTCTTTCTCTTTTACTCTTACTTCCTCTTTCTCTTGCCTTTCTTCCCTCTGTGTATCAGTGATGACAAGAGAGTTGTTCTTATGAAGAATTGCAAAATAAGTAAGCAACCCTAGATTTCTTAATGTTAATTTCAACTATGATTGACACTGCTTTAGCAAAGACTGCTGTCTAGCTAATCAGTATTTATCAGTGATCTAACTAATAGGTAGTTAGGATGCCATAGCATTGGAGTCAGGATGCCATAGCATTGGAAAATCAAGATTTAAACTATATCATTAAAAAACATAAAAAGAAATTGACAACACTAGAAGCGAAAGAGAAAACTTATTGAATATCTTTAAATGGCTTAACATTAACTTTGTTATGTGAAAATAAGGGTCATTTTTAAGTTGTGTAATGCATTTAGGTGGGTCACAAAAATGTCTTAATGGCAAATGTGAGTATCAAATAAATGTTAATTGAATGTAGGTGATCATTGCCATGAAATAAGGGATAGTATTGATATCTGCTTAGCAGTAAGATTTGGATAACCTAAATTGTACTAGATTTTGTATTATTTTAATAAGTTAGATTGTGAACAATGGATGTCTCTAGTAAAAATAAATATTCTATATTTGGTATTACAATTCTGTTTATTTACCATTTTAAAAACTCACCAGAGCAAAGGTTGTCAAGCATATGATCAGAAAGTTCCCTTCAATGTTACTCCCTGGGCAGAAGCCACTAGGATTTCACCTAACCATATATTATCACCCTCTTAATCATATTAAGAAGAGTAAGAAAAATCAACACTGAACTTCCCCATAGCTATTCCATTATCCTCCAATTGTGGAAATCTAAGAAATAAAAGTAACTCTTTCCTCTATAAACTCTAATAAATCCTCCTCTAGAGAATCAGTAGAAGAGAACATAGTAAAATAAATTGTTTAGAGCATTGCAAAAATTTGAATCTTCTTAATATTGTTATACTTTATAAATATATTAATATTAAGTGATGTATACATATGACCTCATTTAATCTATGGCATATTTGGAGGCAGAGTTATCATCTACATTTACAGAGAAGAATCTGAGAATCATAGAGTTTAAATTAGTTTCCCAATGTCATGAAACTAATCAGTGTTGGAGCCAGGAATAAAATCCAGATTTATTGGATTCCAAAGCTGGAATTTTTAGCTGTTTTCTACTGAAAAATTCTCTATAATCTAAAACTAAAGTGGCTTTGGTTAATGTTTATTGGGCAGATATAGAAGTGGAAAAGTAAAGCTAATTTTCATAACCATGTTTATGATCTGATGGGAAACAAGACAAAGCACCCAGCAGTACATATCTTGAAACAACTACTCATATCGGTCTGATGTGTAAATCTCCTTCCTACCCCCACTCAACCCTCCTGCAGGTAAAACGACATTTCTTTTAAATTATAATCTATAAATTTTCATAAGAAATTAGAGTGATGACAATATATTTGTTTTTAACTTTATTAATTTCAGTGTCTACATTTATTCATTATTAAAGCTAAATATCATTTGGTGTTAATTTATAATAATAGTAAGCTATACTAATTCATCTGCATTGAAATTAATATCATTGGTATTTTGTTTTTTGGTTTTGGGGTTTATTTTGTTCTTGCTTTGGGTTTGATAAATTAAAATTCTTTTCCTTTTATCCTCTCCACAACCACTCTATTTATTTTGGCAATCAGAAGACCTACTCAAGTTTGCAACATTGTTTTGTCAAGCTAACACGTGTTGAGGTGATTGTGAAAAGATAAGAAAGAAGCATACCAATATAAGTTTAATAAACAGATATGTTTAACCTTGTGTACATTGACTTGCCAGCAATATATATACTATACTGTTAAAAATGACATAGCAATTTGCTAATGTTTGCTCTTGAGCAGTGGGGAGATGGAAAAGGAACCAACATGTGTTCCTCCTTAGATCTAGGAAATATGTGATTTTGTTTAACTCTTGCAATAATTCTATAGAAATAATTGTTCACTTTCTTCAGATGTGGAAACTGAATTAATAGTTAAGTTACCTAAATGGCAAAGGTAGAAAGCATTGGACAAGAATTTGAGTGGAATAAGTCTAAGACATTCAGGCTTTTTCACTATACAACATCAATTCTACCCTTGCTCCCCGTCTTCCTCTCCTCCCCAACCTCCATAATTGGGTGTCCCCTGAAATTTGTGTATCTTATTGGTAAAAAATGTGTCCTTTGGGATTAGACAGACTTGAGGGTGAATTATACATATCCACTTACTAACTGGGTGACTTTTGGAGACATTACTTAATCATTCTTAGTCTCAGTTTCCAAATCAGTAAAATGATGGCAATAATAACTGCAAACGAGGATCATTATGTGTCTCAAGGATTATAAATATAAATCACTTGGCAGAGTTTTCTCTACATTTTTTTTTTTTGGGGGGCTGTGTTGGGTCTTCGTTTCTGTGCGAGGGCTTTCTCTAGTTGTGGCAAGTGGGGGCCACTCTTCATCGTGGTGTGCGGGCCTCTCACTGTTGTGGCCTCTCTTGTTGCGGAGCCCAGGCTCCAGACGCGCAGGCTCAGTAGTTGTGGCTCACGGGCCTAGTTGCTCTGCGGCATGTGGGATCTTCCCAGACCAGGGCTCAAACCCGTGTCCCCTGCTTTGGCAGGCAGATTCTCAACCACTGCGCCACCAGGGAAGCCCTCTACATGGTTTTTATTTAGCAAATTTTGTTGAATACACACTGGCTATCCTTTTAAGTGGATTCTCATTTTCTTCATCTATGTCATATACTCCAGGCAGTTGCTTCTGTTACCACCAGCACTGATGTTACAATGCTGCTAAATCCATTCTTGACACAACTGACTTTTTCATGAAGAGTCTGTTACTCATAATTGGAACAGTCTGACCACTCCTCACCCACCCCTCCATGATGTCATTTTCTACAACAAATAGCTACAGAAAGACGGCCTCAGCTTTACCACCGTCTTCAAATCTAGCTCTAGTACTCTTGTTTAGAGAAATCTAAATGCAGTAGAAGATAAGAAAAAGAAGACACATTAGTGAAGTAGCAGTGACCAAAAAGATAGGTGGCAGGCAGGAGAAAACTATGATTTTCAAGTTATTTTGTTGTTTTGTCCAAACCAATCTTAAAAGAAAGCTATTGGCAGTAGTCTCTCATTTTTATTCTTAATTGTCATTTCTCCAAACTGCTATTATATTTTAGTATATTGACTACAATGAAAATCTTTAGCAAGATATTTGATAAATGTATCACATTCATAGTTTCTAAAAGTTATCATCAAGAGCCTAATTTTCAATGGCTCAGACCTCTGCATATTATTTTCAGTAATTCATATATTATCATATATTGCCAAACTGCAAATCAGATTTGAGGGAATCAAGACTATTTTAGAAATGTTGTACTTTCTATATAGTTTAATCTGCTTTTTTTCCTAGATCAATCAGAAGTAACTACTTTCTGTTTTACATTATGTGATTCATTTTTTTGTTTGTTTTATTTTTACGGCAGGTTTTTGATAGGGACAGGTTCTTAATTGTATATCATATAGTTTAAGCTTCTGTCCCTCTTTTTCTAGAAGCTCTGATAATATTCATTTCATATGTGATTATATTTTTAAGTCAGGAGTCTTAGAAACTTACAGCAAAACCAAACATTTTGTATTTGCACTTTAGTTAAAGATGATATGACTACGCAGTAATCATATCACTTGACTTTTTCAGTTTTTGTTTTTTTGTTCTTTTATTATTAATGAATTCAGAGGCATGTTCTGTCTAGATTTTGATTTCTGAGACCTAAGAGGCATACAATCAATGGAGATATTTTTCTTCTATCTAACAAAATGCATTTTATTAAGGTTATAAAATAGATGCTTATATTTTGATGCTATAGATGTGGAACAGGAAGTGAGATACCAATATAAAGCAAATATTTTGAGGAACATAATCCTGAAAGAATTTTTAGATCATTTGACTAATTTTTGCAATTTGCCTTTTTAATTATCTGGTTTCTTTTTGGTTTTTGTTTGTTTGTTTTGGTTGATTGTCTATGTTTACTCTTTCTGGAACCGTAACACACAGGATTCTTTTTTTTTTTTTTTTTCCTCTTTATTTTCAACATCTTTATTGGAGTATAATTGCTTTACAGTGGTGTGTTAGTTTCTGCTTTATAACAAAGTGAATCAGCTATACATATACCTATATCCCCATATCCCCTCCCTCTTGCGTCTCCCTCCTAACCTCCCTATCCCACCTCTCTAGGTAGTCACAAAGCACCAAACTGATCTCCCTGTGCTATGTGGCAGCTTCCCACTAGCTATCTCTTTTACTTTTGGTAGTATATGTAAGTCCATGACACTCTCTCACTTCGTTCCAGCTTACCCTTCCCACTCCCTGTGTCCTCAAGTCCATTCTCTACGTCACACAGGATTCTTTTAAGTATCTTTGCAGCCACTTGACATAACTTAAGTCAATTACACCTAATGATTTAGTTTTACTAAAGAGAGGCCTAAGCCTTAAATACCTTAATAATAATGAGACAAGAGTGCTCAACATTGCCAATCTCCCTTGTTTCCCTAGCACATGGATTTCCCACATTGTGAGATGATAGTTCAGCATTCTCCTCTCTTTTCACATCTCAAACACCTTGTTCCCTCATTCAATAGGGTCTTTGAATCTGAAAATTATGTTTTCATAAAAACAGATACAAGTAAGTGAGCACTAACTCAACTTTACATGATCAAATTCATGATATTTTTACTCATATTTGCCTTCCCTTCTCTTCAGACTAAAATGTATAGTGACACTAAATTGTACTCTCACTTTTATCCAAGGATTTGTGATGGTAATTTCTTCCTTTTTCCTCCTCAGATATTCCTTCTCCTCCTTCTTTATCATCATCGTCCTCATTGTCATCATCAACTTCATAGCTACTGATTATTTACTATAAGCCAGGTAATGCACATGCACATGCACACATTTTACTCAATTCTCACAACAAATCATTGTTTTTATTTTCTCCATTTTAATAGTAAATAAACTGAGTTATGCCTTTCCTTCACTAGGCTTTTTCTCTTTTTTTTCACCCATCTTCATTTAAATGTACCTTAAAATAAATCATCCTTAACAAAAGAAAATCTCCCTCAAACCATGTTTTCCTCTATTTCCTCTGCTTTGTAGCACAATTTACCTCATAAGAGATAACTTTAAAGGATATCCCTTAAAGACATCGCTTTTTCTCATCTCAATTTGAATATAAACTAAAAGTCTTACCTTAGAGATAAAGCCCAACCAACAAAATCAGCATGTTAAACATGAAAATCAAGGCTGGCACTTATCAAATGTTCCATGCAAGTTAGAAGAGCGATTACTGTTATCATCACTGCTGTTTGAGCCCTGCTTGCCTCTTATCTCATCTTCTTTATCCTGTTCTCTTCCGGCCACACTGGCCTTCCCTCTGTGCCTTTCCCATACCCAGCTCCTTGCTCTCAGAACCTCTATATCCCAGGGCCCTGTGCCCAGGTTGCCAGTCAGCAATTTTTACCTGGGTTCGTCTTTGACCACTTTCAGCCTTGGCTTAATGGTAACCTCCACATAGGCCTTCTCTGTCTACCCTTGACACCCATCCTCTACATTCTTATAAGGTTTTATTTTCACAGTAGCACTTCCTACTACTGAAGTTATCTCACTTACTGATTATTTTATGTGTCAGCTGCCTCTCCCTCTGATTATGAATTCCATGAAAGCAGAGACTCTACAAAATGGGTGTGGGATTGGACAAGACTGAGGCAGTCCCTGTTCCCATAATAATCATAAGGAATTAAAAAGTTATAATTAACACATTTTATTTATCATTTTTTTCATTTCCTCTTTCAAAGAGTTCCCTCTACCAAGTACCTTCATGGTCTCCCATTGAATTTATCTAAGAACTCTTTCTAATATTGAGGCAGTATTGATTTCTTTTGATGGTGAGGTTGTGGATTATGAGCTATTTGATGGCATCCTCTCATATTTATATTGAAAAGAAAGTACTTGAATTTATTTCAAACTCTAGGATCCAGACATTTTTATTTAAGAAGTCTAATGCAATATTTCACACTTAAGTAAATAATTATCTACTATATAGAAAGTCTTCCTTTTTATTATATGTGATATAATTCAGAAGAAAGTATTATGTTTGAAATAATATAAAAAAAATACAATGCCCTTTTGGTATTACATGTTATACTCAAATATATTTTTTTCAAATGCAAGAAACAATGACACCAAGATAATTTATCTTCAAATTTTACCTTAATCCTCTATTGCAACATTCACCACAGGCCACCTTTTGTTTTCAAAAATGTGATGTTCATATTCTACTAAAGATTTTCCCTAAATAACTTTTATGTATTAAGCTGATGCATGTGACTATCTACATTGGTTACAGTATAAAATTAGTAAATGATAAGATTAACAAAACAAAAAAACCCTGTAAACTAATATTTAAACATGGAATTACTACAATTGCACTCTCTGTAAATTATATTAACATTAATATATATTAATATTATTACTTTGAAATATAAATTATAACACAATATTTATTTTTTCATTAATTTCAAACAGAAACTTAAAATGCAACTGGGGTTTAACAGATTTTAATGCATTACTTGTTAGAGCAGGGACTTTGGGATTCTTTTCTAACTATTTCACTTGAATTTAGAAAAGGAATTACTATCAACATTATAATCCTAATCCAATCAAAATGCCTATTGAGAAATAATTGTTCTTACCCTCATATTTTCTAAAACGAATGATAAAACTTTATATACATACTGTTCTATATACCCTTTTGTTATCCCCATAGAGAAAACAAAGTCTTTTATTTTTATTTCCTTTGAATCTTCCATTGAACCTTTCAAAGTATTGTGTTGTAACATGCTAAAATTTCTTACAAAATTTTACTGGTGTTATAGAACTGAACGTTTCATAAATATGCAGTATGCAGCATTATCTTGTAACTACTTATATAAGAGATGAATAGCAGCTATTGTATAAAATCACATTTTGCAGCCACCATTTTTATTGTCAAAGTGGGGAACAAGATTTTCCTATAATGCTGTTCTACATTCTAACCTTGAAGATGCTATTAAGCATAAAAACCAAGACACTGATGAGGCCTTGCAAAAGGAAGTAATGCTTTCCCCTTCAAGCCAACCAGCATAGCTATTTTTAACTGTTTGCCAAGGTACAGCTGTTCCACAGCAGAAGTAAAGTTCTTAGCTATAATCACAAGAATGGGCTCTGCAAATAGCCTGTTAATCAATGGATATAACTTTCTTTAGAGGACAGTCATAATCATGTATTGGGGGTTCCTTTGGAAATCATTCATTGTATGAATCTTCTACCAACAGTCTAAGCAAATTGCATTTTTCATGGGCTTCATAATCTCTAAATTGATATCTATATTATAAGGTCACTGTAATTGTCCAACTGTTGGGACATTAATTTATAAAATTCCTTAGGTTAATTGATTTCAAACAAACAACCATAAAACAAGTGATTGCATTTCTATAATATCACAGACAGTAATATTAATTCAAATCTAGGTCATAAAAGTATCTGAATGATTCAAGAAAAAATTGCTATATAATGTTTCTTGCCTTGGATTATCTCAATAATTACTAGTATATGAACTTGCCCTTATAGGAGGGGCACAAGGACTAAAAAGTTGTTTTATCTTCTCAAATGGAAATAAATCAACGTTATTTTAGTAAATGTTATTTTAATTTTAGCCTCAATATGAATGGTTTTGGCATTATATTAAAATTAAATTTAAGTTTTAAGCTAGAAACTTTTTCTGAAAGTCTATGGCCATCCATCTTGAACTCCAAGCATGTAGGAAGACATAGGTAGAAGTATATTAAATCTGACAAATGACCTCCCATGTGCAAAGGAGGAAATAAAGATTCATTCTCCGTGTTTGTGAGATCATTTTGATGAAGGAAAGGCTAATTGAGGATGACATACATTCTAAATTTAATTCAAATCAGCATTTTTACATGAAGACTCATCACATTTCCAATGGTACATGCTACCATAAAACAGCTTAGTAAAGACATTTTGAATTTGATTCTTGCAATCTTTTAAAATGTTTCATCAGAACTGACATTTTTAGGGGTAATGAGTTTCCAATCTGAGTATTAGTTCAAACTGGATACCTGTGGTATTTTACACCTTTTATTTAAAAAGAAGCATTTTTCTTTAGCATAATTAAGTCTTATGTTGCTGAGAAAATTGCAACTAATATGAGATTATGCCGAGGAAACGTGGGGAAAGTGCCAACACAGGGTTTCTCACAGTAAAAGCAAATCACCTTGAAATGATTAAAATGTTAAATTACGAATGACTCATCCTCTGGTATTCAAAAATTATCATATTCCAAGACCAAGTAGCACTACTATTGTTTTTAAAATCAAAAGGTGATTGCTAACTCCTTCTTCTTGAAATGATCCAAAATTAGCATTAATATTATCCTATTAACACACAGTTAACAGCTCAACTCTGTAAAAAGACCACCTCATCTTCTATCTAATAGGTAGTTTTGTTAATTCTGCAAATTTTGCATAATGGATGTCATTTGTTAAAAGTCAGGGTCATTTATATTTTATACTAAGATAAAATTGTATCTTGACTATATTTACACAATGACAATTCAAAACATAGAGGGCAGATTTACTAAGAGGTTAGATGGAAACAATATTCAGGAGTTCCTACCTTTAAGACTTTATATTATATGCCAGTCATTCTAATTAAATTTAGAAACAAACATTAGTATGCAAGTCAGTGGTTGTAAACATGTCACATACAAAGATTATCAGCATGTCCTGTTTATGGTACTATATTCCCAGCTACAGCATGGCCATTTGGCTTTCTTCTAAGAATAAAACAAAGCAGAATGTCTACATATCTAAATTTGGATTTGAGAAAATAGTACTTTCTTCATAGGATAATTTATTTGTAAAAAATCATGTGTCAACTACATTTTCAAGGATGAGACTTTGGAAAGATTTTACCTTACCTAAGGAATGAACAGTGGGCCTCTTCCTATTCTGTGTATCTGAAATATCTCAGGTATTTCAATGGTCAAGTATAATATAGAGTTAAGCACATGCCTCACCTTAGTTTCCAAAGTTATATTTACCTTTCAAAGCAACTGATTGTATAACTCATTGCTTATTTCCTAAAGAAATCCCTGGGCAATTGTACTATATATTTCTAAAGATTAATTTGGAGACTATTATGATCATCACCTATGATCATTTACATTGATGGAACACATACAATTAAATCATTTGCTTGTTTAAAGGCTCAGAAATTCAAGAACTATGACTATGAATCTAGAGTATTTTTCTGTAGGCTCACTGTACTTCATATGTAGGTATAACAATGTGCCCATAAAAGTACTAGAAATTTTCAGATAAAGTTTTAATTAAATTTATTGAAAATATTCTCATTGAGTTTTTTTCTGGCATGTTGTCACTTGAAGAAATTGGGAGACATGAAACATGGAGTCTCTTTCATGAGAGAAAATTCTTAGACTGGAATTCTATAGCATTTGATATATTTTCAAGATATTCTTATTTATTATGGAGTTTTGAATGATACCACACAAATATGGGCAATAGCTGTATGTAAACATGTAAGTCCTTTATTCTGTATAAGAATTTATCAAATTACTAGATCTATTTATTTTGCATTTGGGTGAAAGGTAAGATTTTGAGGACAGCATCACTTTTAGCATCTTCTTTGTTAGCAGCAGTATTGAAGATAGTAATGATAATAATAAATACTGAACACTGAATGTTCTAGATCCTTCCCAAAAAATATTACAGAAAATTTACAAAACACATTCATGAGCTTATTATTCAGAGTCTATATATAAGGAAACTGAGGCACAGAAATGCTGCATAACTTGACAAGGGTCACACATACATTCAATGACAGAGCTGTGGTTTGCTTGCAGTTATTCTGGTTTCAGGGCCCATACACTCAAATGGTAAAAATAAAACAAGGAAATGAAGAAATGTTCTAACAACATGAGAAGATACAAACAACACAGAAATGATATGGTATTTTTTTTTTGTAAACATCTTTATTGAAGTATAATTGCCTTACAATGTTGTGATAGTTTCTGCCGTACAACAAAGTGAATCAGCCACATGTATACATATATGCCCATATCACCTCCTTCTTGTGTCTCCCTCCCACTCTCTCTATCCCACCCCTCCAGGTGGTAAAAAACACCAAGCTGATCTCCCTGTGCCATGCAGCTGCTTCCCACTAGCTATCTATTTAACATTTGGTAGTGTATATATGTCAATGTTACTCTCTCACTTCGCCCCAGCTTACCCTTCCCCCACCCCGTGTCCTCAAGTCCATTCTCTACCTCTGTGTCATTATTCCTGTCCTGCCCCTAGGCTCATCAGAATCATTTTTTTTTTTTTTTTTTTTTAGATTCCATATATATGTGTTAGCATAAGGAATTTGTTTTTCTTTTTCTGACTTACTTCACTCTGTATGACAGACTCTAGGTCCATCCACCTCATTACACGTAACTCAGTTTCATTTCTTTTTATGGCTGAATATTATTCCATTGTAAATATCGGCCACATCTTCTTTATCCATTCATCTGTCGATGGACACTTAGGTTGTCTCCATGTCCTGGCTATTGTAAATAGTGTGGCAATGAACATTGTGGTACATTACTCTTTTTGAATTATGGTTTTCTCAGGGTATATGCCCAGTAGTGGGGTTGCTAGGTCATATGGTAGTTCTATTTTTAGTTTTTTAAGGAACCTCCATACTGTTCTCCATAGCGGCTGTGTCAATTTACATTCCCAACAACAGTGCAAGAGGGTTTCCTTTTCTTCACACCTTCTCCAGCATTTATTGTTTGTAGATTTTTTGATGATGCCCATTCTGAACTGTGTGAGGTGATACCTCATTGTAGTTTTGATTTGCATTTCTCTAATAATTAGTGATGTTGAGCATCCTTTCATGTGTTTGCTGGCAATCTGTATATCTTCTTTGGAGAAGTGTCTATTTAGGTCTTCTGCCCATTTTTGGATTGGGTTGTTTGTTTTTTGATATTGAGCTGCATGAGCTGCTTTTATATTTCAGAGATTAATCCTTTAGCAGATTCTACATTTGCAAATATTTTCTCCCATTCTGACGGTGGTCTTTTCATCTTCTTTCTGGTTTCCTTTGCTGTGCAAAAGCTTTTAAGTTTCGTTAGGTCCCATTTGTTTATTTTTGTTTTTATTTCCATTTCTCTAGGAGGTGGGTCAAAAAGGATCTTGCTGTGATTTATGTCATAGAGTGTTCTGCCTATGTTTTCCTTGAAGAGTTTTATAGTGTCTGGCCTTACATTTAGGTCTTTAATTCATTTTGAGTTTGTTTTTGTTTATGGTGTTAGGAGTGTTCTAATTTCATTCTTTTACATGGATCTGTCCAGTTTTCCCAGCACCACTTACTGAAGAGGCTCTCTTTTCTCCATTGTATACTCTTGCCTCCTTTATCAAACATAAGGTGACCATATGTGTGTGGGTTTATCTCTGTGCTTTCTATCCTGTTCCACTGATCTATATTTCTGTTCTTGTGGCAGTACCATACTGTCTTGGTTAGTGTAGCTTTGCAGTATAGTCTGAAGTCAAGGAGCCTGATTCCTCCAGCTCTGTTTATCTTTCTCAAGATTGTTTTGGCTATTCGGGGCCTTTTGTGTTTCCATACAAATTGTGAAATTTTTTGTTCTAGTTCTGTGATAAATGCAATTGGTAGTTTCACAGGGATTACATTGAATCTGTAGATTGCTTTGGGTAGTATAGTCATTTTCACAATGTTGATTCTTCCAATCCAAGAACATGGTATATCTTTCCATCTGTTTGTATCATCTTTAATTTCTTTCATCAGTGTCTTATACTTTTCTGCATACAGATCTTTTTCTCCTTAGGTAAGTTTATTCCTAGGTATTTTATTCTTTTTGTTGCAATGGTAAAAGGGATTGTTTCCTTAATTTCTCTTTCAGATATTTCATCATTAGTGTATAGGAATACAAGAGATTTCTGTGCGTTAAATTTGTAAACTGCTGCTTTACCCAATTCATTGATTAGCTCTAGTAGTTTTCTGGTAGGATCTTTAGGATTCTCTATGTATAGTATCATGTCATCCGCCAAAAGTGACAGTTTTACTTTTTCTTTCCAATTTGGATTCTTTTCATTTCTTTTTTACTTTGATTGCTGTGGCTAAAAGTTCCAAAACTATGTTGAGTAATAGCGGTGAGAGTGGGCAACCTTGTCTTGTTCCTGATCTTAGTGGAAATGCTTTCAGTTTTTCACCATTGAGAACAATGTTGGCTGTGGGTTTGTCATATATCGCTTTTATTATGTTGAGGTCGGTTCCCTCTATGACTACTTTCTGGAGAGTTTTTATTATAAATGGGTGTTGAATTTTGTCCAAAACTTTTTCTGCATCTATTGAAATGATCATATGGTTTTTATCCTTCAATTTGTTAATATGGTGCATCACATTGATTGATTTGCATATCTTGAAGAATCCTTGCATTTCTGAGATAAACCCCACTTGATCATGGTGTATGATCCTTTTAATGTGCTGTTGGATTCTATTTGCTAGTATTTTGTTGAGGATTTTTGCATCTATGTTCATCAGTAATATTGGCCTGTAGTTTTCTTTTTTTGATATCTCTGTCTGGTTTTGGTATCAGGCTGATGGTGGTCTTGTAGAATGAGTTTGGGAGTGTTCCTCCCTCTGCTATATTATGGAAGAGTTTGAGAAGGATAGGTGTTGGCTCTTCTCTAAATGTTTGATAGAATTCACCTGCGAAGCCATCTGGTCCTGGGCTTTTGTTTGTTGAAAGATTTTCAATCACAGTTTCAATTTCAGTGCTTGTGAAATAAATATTTCCTATTTCTTCCTGGTTCAGTCTCAGAAGGTTGTGCTTTTCTAATTATTTGTCCATTTCTTCCAGGTTGTCCATTTTATTGGCATACAGTTGCTTGTAGTAATCTCTCATGATCCTTTGTATTTCTGCAGTGTCAGTTGTTACTTCTCCTTTTTCATTTCTAATTCTATTGATTTGGGTCATCTTTTTTTTCTTGATGAGTCTGGCTAATGGTTTATCAATTTTGTATATCTTCTTAAAGAACCAGCTTTTAGTTTTATTGATCTTTGCTATTGTTTCCTCCATTTCTTTTTCAATTATTTCTGACCTGATTTTCATGATTTCTTTCCTTCTGCTAACTTTGGATTTTTTTTTGTTCTTCTTTCTCTAATTGCTTTAGGTATATGGTTAGGTTGCTTATCTGAGAGGTTTCTTGTTTCTTGAGGTAGGATTGTATTGCTATAAACTTCCCTCTTTGAACTGCTTTGGTTGCATCCCATAGATTTTGGGTCATCGTGTTTACATTGTCATTTGTTTCTAGGTATTTTTTGATTTCCTCTTTGATTTCTTCAGTGATCTCTTGGTTATTTAGTAACGTATAGTTTAACCTCCATGTGTTTGGTTTTTTTCCAGATTTTTTTCATGTATTGATATCTAGTCTCATAGCTTTGTGGTCAGAAATGATACTTGATATGATTTTAATTTTCTTAAATTTACCAAAGCTTGATTTGTGACCCAAGATATGATATATCCTGGAGAATGTCCATGAGCAGTTGAGAAGAAAGTTTATTCTGTTGGTTTTGGATGGAATGTCCTATAATTATTAATTAAGTCTGTCTTGTCTAATGTGATATTTAAACCTTGTGTTTCCTTATTCATTTGGGATGATCTGTCCATTGGTGGAAGTGAGGTGTTAAAGTCCCCTACTAGTATTGTGTTACTGTCATTTTCCCCTTAATGGCTATTAGCACTTGGCTTATGTACTGAGGTGCTCCTAGGTTGGATACATAAATTTTTACAATTGTTATATCTTCTTCTTCGACTGATAACTTGATCATTATGTAGCGTCCTTCTTTGTCTCTTGTAACAGTCTTTATTTTGAAGTCTATTTTGTCTGATATGAGAATTGCTAATCCAGCTTTCTTTTGATTTCCATTTGCATGGAATATAATTTTCAATCCCCTCACTTTCAGTCTGCATGTTTCCCTAGGTCTGAAGTGGGTCTCTTATAGACAACATATATACGAGTCTTGTTTTTGCATCCATTCAGCCAATCTATCTTTTGGTTGGCGCATTTAATCCATTTACATTTAAAATAATTATCAATATATATGTTCCTAATACCGTTTTCTTAATTGTTTTGCTTTTGGTATTGTAGGTCTTTTCCTTTTCTTGTGTTTCCTTCCTAGAGCAGTTCCTTTAGCATTTGTTGTAAAGCTGATTTGGTGGTGCTTAATTCTCTTAGCTTTTGCTTGTCTGTAAATGTTTTAATTTCTCTGTCAAGTCTGAATGAGATCCTTGCTTGGTAGAGTAATCCTGGTTGTAGGTTTTCCCCTTTCATTGCTTTAAATATATCCTGCCACTCCCTTCTGGCTTGCTGAGCTTCTGCCAAGTGGTCAGCTGTTAAGCTTATGGGGATTCCCTTGTATGTTATTTGTTGCTTTTTCCTTGCTGCTTTTAAGATTTTTCTTTGTATTTATTTCTTGATAGTTTGATTAATATGTGTCTTGGCATGTTTCCTCTTGGATTTTTCTTGTATGGGACTCCCTGCACTTCTTGGACTTTACTGACTATTTCCTTTCAGATATTAAGGAAGTTTTCAACTATAATCTCTTCAAATATTTTCTCAGACCCTTTCTTTTTCTCTTCTTCTGTGACCCTTGTAATTCGAATGTTGGTGGATTTTATGTTGTCCCAGAAGTCTCTGAGACTGTCCTCAATTCTTTTCGTTCTTTTTTCTTTATTCTGCTCTGCGGTAGTTATTTCCACTATTTTATTTTCCAGGTCACTTATCCGTTCTTCTGCCTCAGTTATTCTGCTATTGATTACTTCTAGAGAAGTTTTATTTCATTTATTATGTTGTTCATCATTGTTTCTTTGCTCTTTAGTTCTTCTAGGTCCTTGTTAAACCTTTCTTGTATTTTCTCCATTCTATTTCCAAGATTTTGGATCATCTTTACTATCATTACTCTGAAAATCTTTTTCAGGTGGACTGCCAATATCCTCTTCGTTTGTTTCGTCTTGTGGGTTTTTACCTTGCTCCTTTATCTTCTGCATATTTCTTTGTCTTCTCATTTTGTTTAACTACTGCATTTGGGATCTCCTTTTGCAGGCTGCATTTTCATAGTTCCTGCTGTTTTTGGTGTCTGCCCCCAGTGGGTAAGGTTAGTTCAGTGGCTTTTGTAGGCTTTTTGGTAGAGGTGATTAGTGTCTTTGTTTTGGTGGGTGGGGCTGGATATTGTCTTTCTCGTGGACTACTTCACATCCGGTGGTGTGTTTTGGGGTGTCTGTGAATTTAGTATGTTTTTAGTTATCCTCTCTGCTATTGGGTAGGGTTGCGTTCCTGTCTTGCTAGTTGTTTGGCATGGGGCATCTAGCACTGGAGCTTGCTGGCCGTTGGGTGGAACTGGGTCTTAGCTCTGAGATGGAGATCTCTGGGAGAGCTCTGGCTGATTGGTTTTACATGGGGCTGGGAGGTCTCTGGTGGTCCAATGTCCTGAACTCGGCTCTCCTACCTCAGAGGCTCAGGCCTGACACCAGACTGGAGCACCAAACCCTGTCAGTCACATAGCTCAGAATAAAAGGGCAAAAAAAAGAAAGAAAATAATAGTATAAAAAATAAATTTATTAAAATAAAAAAAGTAATAAAAATTGTTTTTAAAAGCCATGAAGCAAGAAACAAATTCACCAATGATAACAAGCACTAAAAACTATACTAAGATAAACATAAAAATCAGAAACAAGTCAGTCACAGACAGCAAACCCCAAGTCTACAGTTGCTCCAAAACTCCACTGCCTCAATTTTGGGATGATTCATTGTCTATTCAGGTGTTCCACAGATGCAGGGTATATCAAGTTGACTGTGGGGATTTAATCCGCTGCTCTTGAGGCTTCACAGAGAAATTTCCCTTTCTCTTTTTTGTTTGAACAGCTCCTGGGGTTCAGCTTTGCTTTTGGCCCCACCTCTCTGTGTAGGTCGCCCTCAGGCATCTGTTCCCCACCCAGACAGGAGGGGGTTAAAGCAGCTGCTTATTAGAGGGCTCTGGCACACTCAGACCAGGGGGAGGGAGGGGTACCATAGTTATAATTGGAATGTGGGATGAGCCTGTGGCGGCAGAGGCCAGCATGACATTGCAACAGTCTTAGGCATGCCATGTGTTCTCCCTGGGAAGTTGTCACTGGATCACAGGACCCTGGCAGTGGTGGACTGCACAGGCTCCTGGGCAGTGTGGATAGTAACCTGTGCTTGCACACAGGATTTTTGGGAGCTGCAACAGCAGCATTAGTGTTTCATGCCCGTCTCTGGTGTCTGAGGTGATAGCTGCAGTTCGCACCCATCTCTGGAGCTCATTTAGGTGGTGCTCTGCCTTCTGTGGGCAGACAGGGAAGGAATCCCCTCTCCTTGCACACCCTGAAACAATGGTCTCTTGCTTCTTAGGCAGGTCCAGATTTTTTCCCAGACTCCCTCCTGGCTAGCTGTGGCACACTAACTCCCTTTAGGCTGTGTTCACACAGCCAACCCCCGTCCTCTCCCTGGGATCTGACCTCTGAAGCCCAAGCCTCAGCTCCCAGCTCCCACCTGTCTTGGTGGATGAGCAGACAAGCCTCTCAGGCTAGTGAGTGCTGGTTGGCACTGATCCTCTGTGTGGGAATCTCTCTGCTTTGCCCTCCGCACCCCTGTTGCTGAGCTCTCCTCTGTGGCTCCAAAGCTTCCCTGCCGCCCACTCCCCGTCCCTGCCAGTGAAGGGGCTTCCTAGTGTGTGGAAACTTTTCCTCCTTCACAGCTCTGTCCCAGAGGTATAGATCCCATCCCGATTCTTTTGTCTCAGTTTTTTCTTTTTTCTTTTGCCTTACCCAGGTACGTGGGTATTTTCTCACATTTTGGGAAGTCTGAGGTCCTCTGCCAGCGTTCAGTAGGTGTTCTATAGGAGTTTTTCCACGTGTAGATGTATTTTTGATGTATTTGTGGGGAAGAAGGTGATCTCCACGTCTTACTCCTCCGCCATCTTGATGCTTACCCACACTGTACGTCTTTTTTAGAAAAGATTGGCACATTTATTGTTTATTCATTAGTTAATTCATTAAAACACATTTTTTCTAACTAGTATGTTCCTAGAACGGGAAAACTAACTCAAGATCTAAACATTAAAGATAACATAAGCAAGTAAAGGGAAAAAAAACCTTCTAAGTAAATATTGGCAGTGTTGAACAATATAACTCTTAAAGAAACACAGTGATTTGCATCTTAACCAAAATAAAGATGAATCAAGGAAGGTGACATTTGATTTGAATTATAAATCAGTGGGAGTAGAGTGAGTGTGAGAGTATAAATATTCTAGTCAGAAAAACAGAGGCTTAAGAGTCTACACTGTGATCCGGAAACTGCACATATTTCAGTATGGCTAGAGATAACATTAAGGTTTAGAGGAATGAAGTTTTAAAGTTAGGCAAAAAGTAAGATTTCAAAGGGCCTGGTTTAGAATATTAAGAAGCAGCACTAGTTTTAACAAAGTAATGTGTAACCAATCTAGTGTTTTAGAAATATGATTCTGGCAGCATGAAGTAAAGTAGATAGTTGAAGAATACTGCTGGAAGAAGCAAATCAGCCAGGAGTCTGATTAGGATAGCTTAATTTATGAGGGGTTTGAAGGTACAATAAGCAACAAGGCAATGACATTGGATTGGAAATACATATGAGCATTGGCTTTGTAGGACAAGATGACTGATTAGACTTGAGTTTAATCAGTTAAATAAATTTAAGATGTGTTTCAGGTTTCTGGTTTGGGCAACTTCAGGGGAAATGGGAAATAAGTGTGCAATTAGGTGAGACCTATATCCAGAAAGGTGAGTCAGTTTGAGGAAATCTGTGAGTTATGATTTGTCTATCTACCCAGATGAAAATGTCAAAAATGCAACTGGATATACACATCTGGAATCCGTAAGTGTTCTGGGTTAAGGGTGGGCTGGATTTAGTAGTAAGACAAATCCTTCCTTGAATGCCCACTAGGTGCCATTTTAGGTTCTCAGAAAGTCCATACAAGGATTTTACTATATTCATATACTATAATGTGATATATATTTTATTAATGAGAAAATTGATACTTAGAGATATGAAAAAAACTTTTAGGAAGTAGTAGTACTGGAATTTATACCATAAGATAATGCCAAACTTAAGTGCCTTTCATTATACCACTGTCCCCTCATCTATATGTTGCCATTCGTATGCAGGAAACTCTTGAACCTACTGGAATGAATGAGATCACCAACGGAGAGAGTTAAGGGAGGAGAGGGTCACACACAAATCACTGAACATTTATAATTTTTAGGAAGCCAGAGGAAGAGCATCCAGGGAAGGAGAACTTAAGAAACAGAGGAAAGAGAAAATAGCGGTACAAAAACACAAGTAGAATAGAATTTTTTTTAAGAGGAAAAGATCAACAGAATCAAGTAATGAAAAGAGGTTAGAAAAATATGTTTTTTTCATTTAGAAAGCATTTATCTACTACCTTACACTGATATTTCCTAGGCATTAAAAATCCACACTTTAGGCATCATTTGTGACTATAAATTCTGAGAGGATAAATAAAAACTATAAGCGATGCAGACATTTTTAGGTGCTTGTGTTTGTATGAGTATGAGGAAAAATGTGCATCAGGTCTGAGATAAAGCTATTCAGCTTGGATTCCTTTTGTGGGGCTGGGGTGTGAGAAGAAGATAATGATGAAATTTTGAATCTAGTATGAGATTTTTCTGGAGGAGAGATGGGAATTTTTCACAGAAGTTGCCACAAGATTATCGGAATAGTTGGCTGTGAGACATAGGGACTTCAAGGTGTTATCTGTCTAGCTCTCTGGCTTGATATAAATTACAGTCATCAATTATTAAATTTTCAAGCAAACATTTACTCAAGGCTGACCTTTGAAATTTTAAGAAGCTACTTTTACTTTCCCATCTCCTGTTTCCTAAGAAATCAAGTAGTTTCAGCAAGCCCTGCCCAACCCTTGTTATGCAACATTCAGAGCACCCTCTATTTTATTCCATAACACCTAATTAAATTTTACACATATATTTCTCAATACTTATTTTATAGAATAGAGTGAAAACTTCATGAGGTCAGGGTTCCCAGTAGTTTTTTTTTTTTAATTGAATAAGGTAAGGAATTAATGAGAGATAATCCACAGATTTTTCTGAAATATATAATTTATATATATGCATATATGTATATATAATATATGTTTATAATTAATGACATAGAAATGTATTGGAGACCAGAATTTTTTTTATTGAGGTATAATTGCTTTACAATGTAGTGTTAGTTTATGCTGTACAACAAAGTGAATCAGCTATATGTATACATATATCCCATCTCATGGATCTTCCCCCCAACGTCCCACCCATCAAGGTCACCACAGAGCACTAAGCTGAGCTCCCTGCGTTATACAGCAGGTTCCCACTAGCTATCTGTTTTCCACATGGTAGTGTATATATATCAGTCCCTATCTCCCAATAAATCCCATCCCCCCTTCCCCCACCCCCCATGTCCACACGTCCTTTCTCTATGCAGGAATAGAGATGCAGACGTAAAGACCCAGAAATTTTTAAGTTTGGTCTCTTTCCTGTTTTAGAGTAAATAGAGTTGTAAAATGCCTTCAAGAGTGATAAATTTTGATGATCTCTGAATCTCACCCCTGCAGGGGCAGTGCCATGCGTTACTGGGTTAATTAATTAAATGTCTCAGGTTTATACTTGCATGTAAGCTATCTTATGCACTTTTCCATTCAACACATTTAAATCTAAGAGGAGGATATATAAGTGCACTTTGCAAACCAGATATTCTAAGGTAAATCTCAATTATGGGAAGAAACCACTTCTTTTATCAGTGCAAAATACACATTACTTGGTATTAAAAATATGGATGTTGCCTCCACATTCTATTCTACCCCTGCACCGTCAACATGTTTTCACTCAGGCTGAACAAATTAACTGCAAACAAATATTGCTTTTACTAGGTTTTCACTGAGCAACAAGAGTGTTTTTAAAATTACCCATGAATAGCTCAGGCACTCAGATATCTGTTTCTGGTGCCTGAAGATGCATGCTTTAAGAATCTTTAGTCATTAATATCAAGCCAGAAAACACTAAGGGTAAAAGGCCCAGTGTAATATATATCTTAAGATGCTCTACTTATAACGATTGCATTGCTCTTTTAAGGCTTCATTTATTCTTGACAGAAACAATTATGTGAAGTAATTATATCTAAAGTCAGGCAGTGTACAGCGTTCAATTTGGAAGGTAAAGAGCATTGTCTGACTGTTGTTACCAGGCACATTCCTGATAGGGAACAAATGCTTACATCAATAGGAATCATGCACTTCATAATTTATTCTTTTATTCGCATATGATGTTATCATAATAAGTGCCAGGTTAACCATCTTAAACACAGAGACAAAATTACTCGTATAACATCAGTGGGAGAAAGCAATATAGAAGCAGCTCATCAGTATTTCCTTTGTATGGCTTGTTATTTTATAGGGCTCTTTTTCCTTGCATGACCAAATGTTGCATAATTGACTGGACAGAATTATTTCACAAGACATCCAAAGATTGAAAGGCCAACATCCTTAGTGAATAAACTGGATGATACATAGAATTTAAAACAGTTAATTTGACCAGATACTGTAAATTGAGTTACTCCTTCTTATGAGTATTTTCTCAGAAACAAATTATCCTTTTTTAAAAAAATATATAATTGGACACAAATTATCTACATTAATACATACTTCCTTTGTAGTTTGAAAGAGTTCATAAATTCTCCCAAGTTTTCTAAATTGCAACTAGCCAAACTGACATATTGACCCCTTGAATACATCTGGATAACTCTGCATTCAATGTAAATTTATTAAACAATTTATGGTAAGGGAGAAAATATGAATATTGAAGCATCACCCTGAATCTATAAGTTGTGTTTCTTTTCCTTCTGTTTTATTTACACTATTAATCTGTTAAAGCATTAAGTAATTTATTTTTATTTCAAGGGGAAACCCATTTTACTTTAAAATATTGAAAGGTATGTATACATTTCAAGGTGCCCTATATTTATCTAAAGCATTATTCTGTTAGAAAAAAACATTTCTGCATAATTATGATCTCAAGACTAACAGGCATTTCCAGGCATTGTCTTAAATATACCACTTTATCTTGGCAAAAAAGATAATTGTTTTATTTCCATCAGATACATTAAAAATAACTATGTGGCACATATATCTTACTCCATAAAATTATAATCATACATAATAAGGCCACTTACCAAGAGAACTAGCTAAAATAGCCAGGTTGAAATGATTGTACCCTTCAGTATGCATTTCATCTTTACTCTAAGAGAAAGTTAAGAAATGTTTGTGTGTTTAGTTTCTTTTCACTCCCTCCACCATGTTTGAAGAGTGATATAGGAAATGAATTGATTCCTATAATCTGATATTTTTGCATATACAACTCAGTTTCCCTTAGTTTGAGAGTTGCTGAAATATTTTCTTCTGTATCTATCTTGTTGTATCCCTTTTTTGAAAAAAAAATAGAGGGTTCATTTTGTGATTTTATATCTACATCACCAATCCTTCTTCAAGAATATTGGCTTAAATGATATTTAATAGTAGGTCAGTTATTGTTCTGATAATTCCAAGTAAATAAACACAATTTCAGAGAAGAAATTGATGGGTTTTATGTAATTTGACGTCAGGTATTCTATAGGAACTCATAAAACTTGATCCATTGTTTCAAATATCATTAAGACTCTATTTTTTCTTTTCCGATGCTCTTGTGTATGCCCTTCAATTTTTGTCTCTCGACAAGCCCACTTCCTCTGTTTTTCCACACTACATTAAATAAATCTGGTTTCTTGTAACTTCAAAATTTATAATTCAGCTAGAGAGACTGTTGTATGTCACAATTTCGTCTGTACACTTCCCGGTAGGAACTAGCTAAGCCTGGGTCATGTGCACACCACTATACTCTTAATATATCAGTGGATGGTATCTGGGTGAAGAAT
The DNA here is from genome assembly GCF_949987535.1 of Balaenoptera acutorostrata. Classification (NCBI taxonomy): domain Eukaryota; kingdom Metazoa; phylum Chordata; class Mammalia; order Artiodactyla; family Balaenopteridae; genus Balaenoptera; species Balaenoptera acutorostrata. Next base: position 35,436,273 of record NC_080081.1, read on the forward strand.
GTTAGTTCCAGATGGGTAGATGGATGAAAATTCTACACAATTAAAGTAATAATTAACCACTATAGTTAATGGAATCATAGACTCATTGCCTATATATATGCATATATATATATATATTATATATATATATATATATATATATATATATATATATATATATATATATTCACCTACATATATATGAATGACTTATGTGTGAGACACAGCCAACTACTGTGGCAACAACAGCCCTGCAAGCAGCAAGCATCACAGTTATGGAACATAAGCATAACCTGTTCAGTCATGTCCATTCTCAAGTCTCTGCCATGTGTTCTACCATGGACAAAAAATGGAAATGCACAATAATTGAATAACTATCTCATTAAATGCCAGACCCTAGAAAATACTGAATTCTTTCCATTACCTTATACCAGTGGGTTTTTCATTTTTCTCCTAATCTAACTATAGATAGATAAATTGTCTGTGACTTTCAAACTAACAAATACCTATTCCAGAATCTGAGGACAAAAGATGAAATATCATAACAAATGATGCTCCCATAGCTCTTATCATTTAGGAAATTAGAAGCTCTGTGCCAGGAATGGGAAGAGGATCAAATATATATTTCTTATTATAAATCACAATATCACACATAAAAACTGACAAAGATTCAACAAAAATAGAAAAGCACAGAAAATTAAATGTAAAGTTCTTAAGTAAAATAATAGGAAATAAAATTCAGCAATACCTTAATAAATAATATGCCACAACTTTATTCCAGAATAGATTCCAGAGTAGACTCTGGAAGTTTATGAATGATGCAAAGTTGCCAAATACATGTTCATTTTTAAAAATTATAATACTAATAACTACTAAAAGTGACAAATTTCAAAATATAGGCTTAATTCAAAAACACTCAGGATAATAGGAATAATTGGGATTTTTCTTGACATAATATAAAATAAAATGTCATTAACATTTACCATGGAAAAACTCAGAACATGTTCTGAATAGCAGATTATTATCAGATTTATTATTTGCAAATATATCTAGAATTATATCAAAATAAGTCATGTGTTATATAATTGACTTTTTCTTTCACTAAGCACAATTATTTTGAGATTCATCCATTATGTAGCATGTATCATTAGTTCATTCCATTTTCTTGTCAAGTAATATTTCATTGTGTGGATAGATCACAATTTGTTCATTTTCACCTATTGGTGGACTTTTGGGTTGTTTTCAGTTTTTGTCTGTATTTAGCTTCTTAACATGGTAAATTACATTGATGGGTTTTTATACAGTTTTTTTAAAAGTTCAGACAAAATGAGTATACACTGTGTGACACCATTTTTATGAAACTCTGGAAAATGCAAATTAATTTACAGTACCAGAAAGTAGTTCAAGGGTTATAAAGAACTGTTGGTGGGAAGAGGATGGAGGAAGGATTATTAAGGGACACAAAGAAACTTTTGGGAACAATGGGTATGTTCATTATCTTTATCCTGGCAATGGTTCCACAGATGTGTACCTTTGTCAAAATGTAAAATTGTACAGTTTCAATACATGCAGTTTATTGTACAAGCTTATCTCTCAATAATGTTATTTGAAAAGAAAAGATAAAACCTATTTTTCAACCCAGGATTGACGATGTCATCTGAAATTCTTCTAAAACACATTTACATTGATGAGAATGCCTAGGATCATCCTCATTTTATGTCTTCCCCATCAATAAGTACACCAAGTCCTTGGTGACATCTGCCAAAATCTCTGAGTTCTGTAATCTGTCAGAGCTAATGCCTGAGTCCTCTGAATCCTGAAGGTAACGGTTAAATTATAGTCCATGGTTTGGCAATAAATTGATTTTAACTTAATTCATTTTAAGAGGAAGGCAATTTTATCTCATTGATTTTCAAATCTTTTTGCACTCACCTGTTTATTAAAGATCGCTTTGTCTCCCTTTGGTTCATTTTTTCTGCAATAAATATTAATTGTTGATAACAAAGATTTGATGTATATCATGTTTTCTACTCAGGAGGATAGAATTTTTAATGCAGATTTTCACTTAATAAATATTATCTCCAATGTGTAAACGCTGAACGTTCATTTTACAGATAAAGAAAAGTATTGATAGCTACTGTTTTTTTAAAAATCATAGTTACTGTAAAACTGGGATTCATGATAAACTATATGGATTTGGAAACATCTGTGTTCTATCACACCTCCTTCTGCATAAGAAACCTATCATCAGTATTCTTCAGTAGTGCCAAGATGGTTATATATATATATATATATATATATATATATATATATATATATATATATATATATATATTTATATGTGTATATATATATATATATATGTTTAATTATATACATAATTAAACCAATGATCATTTCTCAGTTATATCATAGCTGTCTAAAAATTTACACCATTTTAAAGAATTTTTGTGATATAAATGTGTTTTCAGTCAATCCAGTGAAAAAGTAGGAGCTTTTCTTGTTGAAAAAGTTTGAATATATGCAGTTAAATGAAATAAACTATGTATAAAATGATTATAAAATACAAAGGAGGGGAGGTGATTGATATAGTAAAGAGATGTCGAGGTCACAGGCAGAGCTAATATCTAGAAATCCCTGGCATCTGGCTGATATTCTACACAAGTCCTGCTGTCATCCAGAGTGAAGTCAGGGACCAATGGATGGATAACCTTTCTACACCCGCTCTTACATTTATTTGATTTTATTATCCACTCGACTCTTTCCTTCTACTTATGACCATACAGGAACCTAGTCATCAACCAGATTTCTTTAATCTCAAAAACGCTATATTCAGACATTTCAGTACTTAACCATATCCTATTATCCTTCTAGCTTTTTCATTTAACTACTCTTTGACCTCAATAAGATCTTGATTCCATCTTCAGCTTATATTCAAATCTTCTCTAAATGTCAACAATTTGTTCCATTACTTTTTCAGTCTTACTTTCTCACATCTCCTCAACTTTGAAGAGATCCAAATTTCTGCCTTGTGTTGGCCTATACTCAGGGGTTGAAGCCTTGCTAGAGAAAATTGAAGATCCCCACACATCAGCATCTTCTCCAGTGCATGCTCGACCATCCCACAGAACCAACTATTATAGTCTTTAGTCTGCTCTCTCTCTCATCTGCTACAGCTGTTTCAGACACTTTCTCTATTTCTTAGATTCCTCTGCCTTACCTTCCCACCTTACTCTTGCTCTCAGTGGATGGTTTCAACACCCACATCACTGAAAAAATATGACATACAGAGAAGCACACCTTAAAAATCCTATAACTAATTCCACAGATTCAGTCATCTGCATTTGCATTCTGCCTTCCCACGTTTATTTCCAGATGAAGTAGAAAAATCTGTGCTCTCCTCAGCCTGATCTTGTTATCTGTACTCCAGTTGCTTTAGAACAAGGATCTATTCTCTCTCTCTCTCTCCCATGCCTTCAACCTCTCCTTTTCTTCTGACAAAGTTTTATTACCCATACTACTTAAGACACTTTTCTTCATTACAGACAGATCCTTTCCTATTCTGTCCTCATTCTGCATATACTTATCTTCACTTTTTTTTTTTTTTTTTTTTACTTCAGCCTACTATAATATCTCTTCTGTTCCCACTACTCCACAGAAACTCTTTTCACCTAGATTCTCATTGAGGACCACGTCTTAATCAAATTTTAATATTTCAGTCCTGATCATACTTGAGTTCTAACAACACTAAATATTGTTCACCTGTTTCTCTTTTTGAAATTCTCTTTCTTTCACATCCAAGACATTAGACTTGTCTAAATTTTTCCTGCTACTCTAGCTGCCTCTTCTTGGTCACACTTTTGCAGAGTTCTCTGCCTCTTCTTTCATACTTGTTGGTGTTCCTCTGGATTATAACCTCTCCTTCTGTCTCTACAATCCCCCAGATGGATGTCATCCAAGCCCTTGTATCTATTACCATCTATAAGCTGATAACTAACCTCTAACTCAGAGGACTTACCTCTCTCCCGAACCACATATATAGCTATTGAACTGCTCCATAATCACAAAACTAATATTATTATCTTAATTAACCATTCACCATTCCCCTCACTGTCATTTTCAATAATAATAAAAAATAAAGGATAATATCACCATATACCCTGTTACCCTAGCCTGAAACCAATTCAGTTATGAATTTTCCTATTCCCTCACCCTCATATTCATTTTTCAAGTGCTATCAATTGCATGTTCTGATTTTTCTTTTAAATCCATCTGATTCTCTATTTCTCCTCATTCCCTGGATTCATATTCCCAATACCTCTCAATCTGCCCCAGCCCTAGACTGTTACACAGAATTACTATCTCATCTTGCCTGTCTCATTCTTTCTCAGGTTCAGTTCTTTAGTGGTAAGAGCACTAAATATGGAATCAGAGTAGTCTTGGGATTGAATCCTGCCTACCCTACTTCAAAGCTTGTGTGATCCTGAAGAAATAGGCTCAACTATTGTTTTTTTTTTTTTTTTAATCTGTAAATGTGAATAGTTATATTCACTTTGCCATGGAGTTATTGGAAGGTTATATGATATGCATGCTTTTTCAAAATACCCAAATTCTGAATCTTGAAATATAATCAATAACTGTTATTTCTTAGAAACATTATTGTTATATCAAGACAGAAATTTCTTTATGCTATCCCCCTGCTTACACTTGATCCCTGGTTTCCATTATCCTTATGTAAAATATCCCAACTCTTTACCATACCTAATAATGTCCTGAATTAACGCTCTAGACTCACACCTGAGCCCTGGCCCATTCATGCTATTTGTGTAGGCACCACAGTGCACTTCTCTCCATCTGAAATGGGACAGGAGAAACTGTTCTAGGCAGCAATAATGACCAAAGCCCAGCAGGTAGGAAAAATCATAACAATATAAAGAACCAGAAAGGAGGCTGGTGTGGCTCAAGTGGACTGAGTGAGTGAGCAGAACAGTAAAGACTCTGATTGATAGAAAGGCTCCAAATCACTGGAGACTTTTTAGGCCAGAGGATCTCAACCTTACCACTATAGTCATGTTGGACCAGATAATGATTTGTTGTGAGTTATGGCCATGTGTATTTTAGGATATTTAGCAGCATCCCTGGGCTCTACCCATTGGCTAGATAGTGGCACTCTTCCAGTTGTGACAGTCAAAAATGTCTCCAGGTCTTGCTAAATATTCCCTGGGGGCAAAATTACCCAGTTGAGGATGACTGTTACAGACTACAGAGTATACAGTTTTTAATGTAGGAGGGAAAAATAAGACTGTGAAAGATTCTAAGGAGTAGAGTAATATGTTCTGATTTACATGTGATAAAGATCACTTTGATTATGAGGTTGGAGAAGCTTTTCACATAAACATTGGACCCCTCCAGATTGGTAATAAGATTTGATGATTTACTATGAAATATGTATCATATCCTCAATTAATAAGGATACCAACTGGAAACAAAATGTACAACATGATAGTTGTGAGTTAAGTTTTATTTGGGGCAAAATGAGGACTATAGCCCGGGAGACAGCATTTCAGATAGCTCTGAGAAACTGCTCCAGAGAGGTGGGGGGAAGGTCAATGTTATACATGACTTTAGTGAAGGAGGGACGTGCAGTCAAGCACACATTTTGGCAGAGGCTTGCTGCTAGTCATGAGGAGCAGATGCCACCGTTAATGATTTTAGTGCTTTTCTAGATATGAAGAGATGCAAGAATTGGACTCATAAAATTTTCTCCTGAAAATAGATAACTATCTAAAGGCCTGTTCTGCCAGTTTTTCCCAGAGCACAGAGTTCCTCATTCCTGATCTCCACCCTGAAGTCCTTTCAGGAGGTGTCGAAAGTTAGCAGCTTCAGCAGCTCATGATTTAATCCTTGTAGAGGTAGGTGGCAAGTGCCAATTTTTAGTTGGCAAGGAAGATATCAAGAATGTTGTTCTGAAATTAATAGACAGCAGCATGAAGATAAAGGGAAGAACACTGTGGAAGGCTGCAGGATGCTCACAGGAAAAGAGAAGAGGGTTTTTAGCAGAGGGAAGAGGAGAAACAGCAGTGGGGAGGTTGGAGAATATCATCCCTGCTCCCTACAGTGATACCGAGGGAAGGAAAAGCCTGCACTAGAGAAGGCTAACAAGGAAACCTTGTCTAAGGGAACGAGCTGGTGTCTAAACCCAAAGTTATGATGTGAAGGTTGCTGTTTGCATTTTTGTTTACAATAAAATGGAATTGCTGTGAGTACAGTGAAAAAACAGGGAGTTCAAAAGTTGGACAAATGTCAGTAGTTTAGAGTGATACAAACACAGATCTGATCATGCTGTTCTTCAAAAAGAACCCTTCTCTGGCTTCTATTATCCTTAAGAAAAGCTGTAACTCCCTCACAGGGTCTGGAAGGCCTGCATATGCTTCAGCCTCCTTACTTCTCCAGCTTCTGGTCATTTCATAGGGGTCCTAGAACCACTGCACTTTTTCCAATTTCCCCAGGGATTCCTTCCCACCCTCCCTTCCTTCCTTCCTTCCTTTCTTCCTACCTTCCTTCCTTCCTTCCTTTCTTCCTTTTTCTTTCTTTCTTTCTTTCTTTCTTTCTTTCTTTCTTTCTTTCTCATTCTCTTTGTTTCCAATCATCATCCACTTCTTACTGAATATGTAGCAGAGAAGGGGTAAACATCAGAGGAAGAAAGTCAACAGGAATAAAGAGGAAAGGAAATTGATAAAAAGAGAAGAGTGAAAATATATGCAAGTTATAAATTTTTTTTTCTTTTATTTTTCTTAGTCTTGTTACCATCTTTGGTTTTGGTTTACATTCATATCTAGTCTTTATGCATTGATTACAAAATATGTATTAAACACTTAGTAGGCTCTAGTATGGTCCTGGTATGTGTCAGTACTTGGGATAGAACAGCAAAATAAATAAATTAGGAGAGAAAATCCTTGTGGAGCTTTCATTTTAGTTGGGGGGAGGATATTAAAGAGTAAATTATGTTAAATGATAAAAAGCCAAAAAAGGAAGGACAGTGAGTTGGTGAATACCACGTTTTTCAAATGTCAAAAGTTTCAATATCAAGTGATACTTGAGAATGGGGACATGGGCCTTCTACCCTCAAGACACCAGTGTCCCAGCCTTGTGGAGAAAAAACGTTGTGTGGGATATTGAGGAGGTGGCTATCATAAAAATGGATTATCTTATAAAGATCAAAGAGCCAGAACCTGTAAGAAAGCAGGTGATAGGAAAAGAAAGAGCATGACTTTAAAAATGAAACTCATATAAAGATTTTTCAGAGTCAACAGAAGCTCAAATTTTATTTGAGTTGTTTGTTTATTTAATTGAATTGTTGTTATCCTTGTTGCTGTAATCTTAAGTCTGACTCCACCACTAAGCCAAATTCCTATTAGCTTAAATCTTGATCTCTTTACCTAACTATTGCATTCCCAGTGCCCAGCAGAGTACTTGGAACTAAGTAGTTTCTTCACTAAAATTCATTACTGAACAGCAGTTCTTAAGGTTATAGGAAGGTCTACGATTAATTTAAATGATTTATTTTTTACAAAACTACGAATGATATAGTACTTATTATAATTTAGACAGTTTACATACAATACAGTAAGTCGCCTACATATGAACCTTCAAGTTGCAAACTTTCAAAGGTGGGAATATGCTACTGTCCAGACAGCACCGGCTAGTTTTTTCAAGAGGGTAGATAGAATTGAATCCAGCAAGGAACCAGAACCTGTGCCATCAATGTCAGGAGTGAGCGAAATTGCAGCTTGCCCTCCATCTCCTATTGCTGATGATCCTTCAGCTCTACCATCTTCCACCTCCTCTCCCTCCTCCAGTCAGTAACTCTTCTTGCCTGTTCACTCCATGTCAGCCCCTGTATGCTAGCTGTTGTACTGTATTACTGTAGTTTTCAAGGTACTATACTGTAAGATTAAAAATGTTTTCTTTATTTTTTGTGTATTTTTAATGTATTATTTGTGTGAAAAGTATTATAAACCTATTATAGTACAGTATTACATAGCCAATTGTGTTAGTTGGGTACCTAGGCTAACTTTGTTGGACTTACAAACAAATTGGACTTACCAAAGCTCTCTAGGAATGGAACTCATTCATATGTAGGGGACTTACTGTACTCACAAAAATTGATGAGAATGTATTACAACCCCTTTTATATGGATGATACACTGAAGTTATAAAAATTAAGCAGATTGCTTATGGTTATGTATCTAGAATATTAGAAGGGCCAAAATTTAACCAAGGTTTCATGGGTCTAATGTCTACAAGCATAACTGTATATCCCAGTTCCCCTCAACAGAAATGGAGATGGTGAAATTTAATATTATATGACACATACTGTTTCCATATATTTTCTCCTAAGAGCTCTCTACTCTGCTTAGAATCTTTAAAGTTCATTGGGACACATAAGAATTAAAGCTAAAAGTATAACTGAAAAGTACTGGTTATAGTAAGACAGGAATACAGCACCACACATCAAAAAAAAAAAAAAAAAAAAAAGAAAAATGAAATGACCAAAATATATGTTACAGACGAAGGAGCAAGGTAAAAACCTACAAGACCAAATAAATGAAGACAAAATAGGCAGCCTGCCTGAAAAAGAATTCAGCGTAATGATAGTAAAGGTGATCCCAAATCTCAGAAACAGAATGGAGAAAATATAAGAAACGTTTAACAAAGATCTAGAAGAACTGAAGTGCAAACAAACAGTGATGAAAAACACAGTTACTGAAATAAAAAATACTAAAGAAGGAATCAGTAGCAGAATAACTGAGGCAGAAGAATGGATAAGTTGGCTGGAAGATAAAATTGTGGAAATAATTTCCAGGCAGCGGAACAAAGAAAAAAGAATGAAATGAAATGAGAAGAGTCTCTGAGACTTCTGGGAAAACATTAAACACACAGGCATTTGAATTATAGGAGTCCAGGAAGAAGAAGAAGAAAAAAAGAAAGAATCTGAGAAAATATGTGAAGAGATTATGGTCAAAAACTTCCCTAATATGGGAAAGGAAATAGTCAATCAAGTCTAGGAAGCTCAGAGAGTACCATACAGGAAAAAACCCAAAGAGAAACAGGTTGAGACACATAGGAATGGAACTATCAAAAATTAAATACAAAGAAAAATATTAAAACCAGCAAGGGAAAAGCAACAAATAACATACAAGGGAATCCCCATAAGGTTAACAGCTGATCTTTCAGCAGAAACTCTGCAAGACAGAAGGGACTGGCAGGACATATTCAAAGTGATGAAAGGGAAAAAACTACAACAAAGATTACTCTACCCAGCAAGGATCTCATTCAGATTTGACAGAGAAATTAAAAACTTTACAGAGAAGCAAAAACTAAGAGAATTCAGCACCACCAAACCAGCTTTACAACAAATGTTAAAGGAACTTCTCTAGGCAGGAAACACAAAAGAAAGAATAGACCTACAATAACAAAGCCCCCAAAATTAAGAAAATGGTAATAGGAACATACCTATCAATAATTACCTTAGATGTAAATGGATTAAATGCTCCAACCACAGGACATATACTGGATGAATAGATACAAAAACAAGACCGGTATATATGCTGTCTACAAGAGACACACTTCACCCTTAGAGACACATACAGACTGAAAGTGAGGGGATGGAAAAAGATATTACATGCAAATAGAAAACAAAAGAAACCAGGAGTAGCAATTCTCATATCAGACAAAATAGACTTTAAAATAAATACTATTACAAGAGACAAAGAAGGACACTACATAATGATCAAGGGATCAATCCAAGGAGAAGATATAAGAATTGTAAATATTTATGCACCCAACAAAGGAGAACCTCAATACATAAGGCAAATACTAGCAGCCATAAAAGGGGAAATCGACAGTAACACAATCATATTAGGGGACTTTAACACCCCACTTTCACCAATGGACAGATCCAAAATGAAAATAAATAAGGAAACACAAGCTTTAAATGACATATTAAACAAGATGGACTTAATTGATATTTATAGGACATTGAATCCAAAAACAACAGAATACATTTTCTTCTCAAGTGCTCATGGAACATTCTCCAGGACAGACCATATTTTGGGTCACAAATCAAGCCTTGGTAAATTTAAGAAAATTGAAATCATATCAAGTGTCTTTCCTGACCACAACACTATGAGACTAGGTATCATTTACAGGAAAAAAATTGTAAAAAATACAGACACATGAAGGCTAAACAATACACTACTAAATAACCAAGAGATAACTAAAGCAATCAAATAGGTAATCAGAAAATACCAAGAAACAAATGACAATGAAAACACGATGACCCAAAACCTATGGGATGCAGCAAGAGCAGTTCTAAGAGGGAAGTTTATAGCAATACAGTCCTACCTCAAGAAACAAGAAACATCTCAAATAAACAACCTAACATTACACCTAAAGCAACTAGAGAAAGAAGAGCAAAAAAACCCAAAGTTAGCAGAAGGAAAGAAATCATAAATATCAGATCAGAAATAAATGAAAAAAGAAATGAAGGAAACAATAGCAAAGATGAATAAAAGTAAAAGCTGGTTCTTTGAGAAGGTAAACAAAATTGATAAACCTTTAGCCAGACTCATCAAGAAAAAAAGGGAGAAGACTCAAATCAATAGAATTAGAAATGAAAAAGGAGAAGTAACAACAGACGCTGCAGAAATACAGAGGAGCATGAGAGATTACTAAAAGCAACTATATGCCAATAAAATGACAACCTGGAATAAATGCACAAATTCTTAGAAAAGCACAACCTTCTGAGACTAAACCAGGAAGAAAGAGATATAAAAAAGACCAATCAAAAGCATTAAAACTGAAACTGGGATTAAAAATTTTCCAAGAAATGAAAGGCCAGGACCAGGTGGCTTAGGCAAATTCTACCAAACATTTAGAGACGAGCTAACACCTATCCTTCTCAAATTCTTCTAAAATATAGCAGAGGGAGGAACACTCCCAAACTCATTCTATGATGCCACCATCACACTGACAGAAAAACCAGAAAAAGATGCCAGAAAAAAGAAAACTACAGGCCAATATCTCTGATGAACATAGATGCAAAAATCCTCAACAAAATACTAGCAAACAGAATCCAACAGCACATTAAAAGGATCATACACCATGATCAAGTGAGGTTTATCCCAGGAATGCAAGGTTTCTTCAGTATACGTAAATCAATGAATGGATACTCCATATTAACATACTGAAGAATAAAACCAATATGATCATCTCAGTAGTTACAGAAGAAACTTTCAACAAAATTCAACACCGATTTATGATAAAAACTCTCCAGAAAGTAGTCATAGAGGGAACCTACCTCAACATAATAAAGACCATATATGACAAACCCACAGCCAACATCATTCTCAATGGTGAAAAACTGAAACCATTTCCTCTAAGATCAGGAACAAGACAAGGTTGCCCACCCTTACCACTATTATTCAACATAATTTGGTAGGTTTTAGCCACAGCAATCAGAGAAGAAAAAGAAATAAAAGGAATCCAAATCAGAAAAGAAGAAGTACAACTATCACTGTTTGCAGATGACATGATGCTATACAAAGAGAATCCTAAAGATCCTACCAGAAAACTACTAGAGCTAATCAATGAGTTGGGTAAAGTATCAGGATACAAAATTAATGCACAGAAATCTCTTGCATTCCTATACACTAATGATGAAAAATCTGAAAGAGAAATTAAGGAAACACTCCCATTTACCATTGCAACAAAAAGAATAAAATACCTAGGAATAAACCTATCTAAGGAGAAAAAGACCTGTATGCAGAAAACTATAAGACACTGATGAAAGAAATGAAAGATGATACAAACAGATGGAAAGATATACCATGTTCTTGTGTTGGAAGAATCAACCTTGTGAAAATGACTATACTACCCAAAGCAATCTACAGATTCAATGCAATCCCTATGAAACTACCAATTGCATTTTTCACAGAAGTAGAACAAAAAATTTTACAATTTGTATGGAAACACAAAAGACCCCGAATAGCCAAAACAATCTTGAGAAAGATAAACAGAGCTGGAGGAATCAGGTTCCCAGACTTCAGACTATACTACAAAGCTACAGTAATCAAGACAGTATGGTACTGCCACAAAAACAGGAATATAGATCAATGGAAAAGGATAGAAAGCCCAGAGATAAACCCATGCAACTATGGTCACCTTATGCTTGATAAAGGAGACAAGAGTACACAATGGAGAAGAAACAGCCTCTTCAGTAAGTGCTGCTGAGAAAACTAGACAGCTCCATGTAAAAGAATGAAATTAGAACACTCCCTAACACCATACACAAAAACAAACTCAAAATGAATCAAAGACCTAAATGTAAGGCCAGATACTATAAAACTCTTCAAAGAAAACATAGGTAGAACACGCTATGACATAAATCACAGCAAGATCCTTTTTGACCCACCTCCTAGAGAAGTGGAAATAAAAACAAAAATAAACTCATGGGACCTAATGAAACTTAAAAGCTTTTGCACAGCAAAGGAAACCAGAAACAAAATGAAAAACCACCGTCAGAAGGGGGAAAATATTTGCAAATGAAGAATCTGCCAAAGATTAATCTCCAAAATATACAAGCAACTCATGCAGCTCAGTATCAAAAAAACAAACAACCCAATCCAAAAATGGGCAGAAAACCTAAATAGACATTTCTCCAAAGAAGATATACAGATTGTCAGCAAACACAGGAAATGATGCTCAACATCACTAATCATTAGAGAAATGCAAATCAGAACTACAATGTGGTATCACCTCACACTAGTCAGAATGGCCATCATTAGAAAATCTACAAACAATAAATACTGGAGAGGGTGTGGAGAAAAGGGAACCCTCTTGCATTGTTGGTTGGAATGTAAATTGATACAGCCTGTATGGAGAACAGTATGGAGCTTCCTTAAAAAACTAAAAATAGAACTACCATATGACCCAGCAATCCCACTACTGGGCATATATCCTGAGAAAACCATAATTCAAAAAGATTCATGTACCACAATGTTCACTGCAGCATTATTTACAATAGCCAGGACATGGAAACAACCTAAGTGTCCATCAACAGATGAATGGATAAAGAAGATGTGGCACATATATACAATGGAATAATACTCAGCCATAAAAAGAAACGAAATTGAGTTATTTGTAGGGAGGTAGATGGACCTAGAGTCTGTCATACAGTGTGAAGTAAGTCAGAAAGAGAAAAACAAATTCCGTATGCTAACACATATATATGCAATCAAAAATAAAAGGTTCTGATGAACCTAGGGGCAGGATAGGAATAAAGACACACATGTAGATAATGGACTTGAGGACACCAGGATGAGGAAGCGTAAGCTGTGATGAAGTGAGAGAATAACATTGACATATATACACTACCGAACGTAAAATACATAGCTAGTGGGAAGCAGCTGCATAGCACAGGGAGATCAACTCGGTGCTTTGCAACCACCTACAAGGGTGGGATAGGGAATGTGAGAGGGAGATGCAAGAGGGAGCGTGTATGTTGATATATGTATGCTTATAGCTGATTCACTTTGTTATACAGTAGAAACTAACACAACATTGCCATGCAATTATACTCCAATAAAGATGTTAAAAAACAAAAACAAAAACAAAAAAACAGGTCTTCCCCAGTGGTCCAGTGGTTAAAATTCATGCTTCCACTGGAGGGGGGGTGGTCAGGATTGATATCTGGCTGGGGAAGATCCTGAATGCCCTGTGGTGTGACCAAAGAAAAAAAGAAAAAAACAAAACCAACCAAAACCCAAGAAACAAAAACCTGATGTTGCACACACACTACTTTCCTTACAGGGAGGTACAGGTTTCACAAACTCTTAGAGATGAAAAAAAGAATGATGCTGCAAAATGGTTAACTTGATGAAACAAAGACTTTACATGAGCATGTTTAAAAAACTGTGACTGGGCTTCCCTGGTGGAAAGTGGTTAAGAATCCACCTGCCAACGCAGGGGACATGGGTTTGAGCCCTGTTCCGGGAAGATCCCACATGCCGCGGAGCAACTAACCCTGTGTGCCACAACTACAGAGCCTGCACTCTAGAGCCCGTGCACCACAACTACTGAAGCCTGTGCACCTAGAGCCTGTGCTCTGCAAAAAGAGTAGCCACCACAATGAGAAGCCTGTGCACCGCAACTAAGAGTAGCCCCCGCTCGCCACAACTAGAGAAAGCCCACGCACAGCAATGAAGACCCAACACAGCCAAAAAAAATTTTTTTTTAATTCAAAAAAACAAAACAAAAAACTGATTATGGGGAATTCCCTGGCAGTCCAGTGGTCAAGACTCCACACTATCCATGCTGAGGGTGCGGGTTCAATTCCTGGTCGGGGAACTAAATTCTGCAAGCCATGTGGTGTGGCGTTGCATGGCCAAAATACCCCCCAAAACCAAAAATACCCTGAGATTATGATCCAGCAAGTCCACTTCTGGGTATGCACCAAAAGAATTGAAAGCAGGGACTCAAACAGGTATTCGTACACCTCTGTTTATAGCAGCACTATCCACAACAGCCAAGAGGTGGAAACAACCCAAATGTCCACGGACAGATGGAGAGAGGAAAAAAATGTGGTCCATAGGTAAAATGGAATATTATTCAGCCTTAAAAAGAAGGAACTACTGACAACATACTACAACATGGATGAACGCTGAAGACACTATGCTAAGTGAAATAAGCCAGACACAAAAGGACAGATATCATATGCTTCGACTTGTATGAGGTACCCAGAATAGGCACATTTATAGATGCAGAAGGTTACATAGTGGTTACCAGAGGCTGTGGGAAGAGGATGATGGAAAGTTATTGTTTAACGGGTACAGAGTTTCAGTTTGGGATGATGAAAGATTCTGGAGATGGACCGTGGTGAGGGTTACACAACACTGTGGGTGTACTCAGTGCCCCTGAATTGTACATTAAAAATGTTTAAAATGGCAAATTTTATGTTAGTGAATATTTTCCCACAATAAATTTTTTCTTAATAAAAAAAAGTACTGGTTAGTATAAGTGTACTTGAATATGACTTTGAGAATACTTAATAAAATCATCAGTCTTTTTAGACCTCATTTATTAACAGAATTGTATGCACATACACAGTGTGTTTTCTTTCTTCTACTTGCTAGGTTTTTTCCAATTCTATTGGGAATTAATATTGATAACCTGTCATAATTTTCACCTGAAGAGTCATCTTTTTTATTGTTCTTGATTTTATTGCCTCTGGACTTAACATTTCCTCTCTGAATGTCTGCTCCATTTTTTTTTATTAAGTATTGATGTCATTCTTTCAAGTTATTTGAGATCAGTCTTTCTAACTTTTAAAAATAATCAATATAGTATTTGTTTCCCTCCAATGTTCTTTGTCTCCCCAGATTCCAAGATTTTTAAAAAATATTTTTAAGTGGTTTAGTAAGAGGTTAGCTAATACTTTTAAAAACCTAGTACATCATCCATCCATCATTTATATTTGCTACGCATGACACCCTTCATGCAAACATCTCAGAATGCTTTCCTGTTATTACTATATAACAGAAATACAATTAAATGTGAAGTGGCAATCAATAAGTCTAGACCTGATTTAAAGTTAGCCAACTTTTTGTATCAATAAATATGAAAGGGGAAAGATAACAAAAAGTAAAAGCAGAGGTAAGCACATGACTATCATCCAAATCCAGAGAAGCCCAAGATTTGGATCCAGCAAAAAGTTTGTGTGTCTTTTTTTCCCTTCAACCATAGTTGGAAAAACCACGTGAGAGAAGTGATTATTTTCTTTCTTGCAGGATCCATTAGGAAAAATGAAAGTTGTGTTATTCCATTGTTTTAATCAGACTATTGAAAATCTGAAACACCTAAATTAATGTAGCTTCCACGTCTTCTATCTTATCCAAAGATTTAAAGGGCTTGCCTCTGTGGGATAAGGAAAGATAATCCCTAGACATTCTTTTAGGAATGGATTGGAAGTTTTCAGTGACCCTTCTGTGCACATTCATACAATTATATTATTCTCAAAGATCTTACAGATGAAAGGTTTCAGAGAAGCATGTAGGCATCTCAAAGACAGTCACCAACTTCATGCTAGTGAACTTTTATCCAAATGATTTATAAGGTAGAAAATGTATAACTCTAGAATAGGCAGACTGTTTTGTTTTTGTTTTTCCTTTTTTTCTCCCTTCAAATTGATTAATCATTCTTTCTTACCTGTCAATAGTGAACAGGTCCAACATAAAGCATTACTTGCTAAAAGATCCATAAAACATATTTAACTTTTCATATGTTTTTCTTTCTTGAAAGCTAATAATGCTGACTTAGTTTGATCCCCTAAAGTATACTTTTAAAATAGGATTCATTATTTGTAGTAACACAGGCATCAACAAGGACAACAACTTTAAAGCAATTTGTTTTTGACCATAAATGCAAGTGGACTAGGGGACTGAAAAACTGGACTTTGACATGGTATCCAGCTTAGGGCACCACAAATATTGAATATCTTATTATTTAATCTAACAGTAGTCAATGATAACACAACAAGATACACTGACAAGAAAGAATGACATAAGTTCTTTACTATATGTTCTAAAATCCTCTCTTCTCAAGTCTTTCTGTTCTCTTAATCCCTTATATTTCTTTTTCTACATAGATCCTTATTGTGACTTCATCTTTGTCCTTAGAGATGTTGATCCTATTGCTATACTGTTTCTCAGTTCCCAAATTTGGCCAGTTTTCCCTCTAATATGATCTCATGACGCTTACCACAAGTGTGAAATTAATCAATATATGTTTTATTTAGAATTACATTTCCATCATAGGGAGGAGAAAGACCACATCTGTTTTACTCACCTCTGCAAATCCAGGGCCTAGAACAATGACCTGTATATAATAGTTCCTCAATAAACATTGGTGGCATGGATAGCATTCAGTTTAGCCATCTGAAATACTCTCCAGATTCTTCTCATGAATAGACCACAGAAAATAGAATTTACTGGGGTTTTGTTCAATGTTCTGGTCCAGTTATTTCTCCTGTTGTAATTAGGCCCTGATTGGGACTTCTCTGGTGGTGCAGTGGTTAAGAATCCACCTGCCAATGCAGGGGACACGGGTTCAATCCCTGGTCTGGGAAGATCCCACATGCTGCAGAGCAGCTAAGCCCGTGCACCACAACTACAGAGCATGCACTCTAGAGCCCACGAGCCACAACTACTGAGCCCACGTGCAACAACTACTGAAGCCTGCGTGCCTAGAGCCCATGCTCTGCAACAAGAGAAGCCACCACAATAAGAAGCTCACGCACCTCAAAGAAGAGTAGCCCCCGCTCACAACAACTAGAGAAAAGCCCACCCACAGCAACGAAGACCCAACGCAGCCTAAATAAAATAAATACATTTTTTTAAAAAGAAATAAGGCCCCAATTGTTTTGTTTTGGTTAGTTAAATCAGATGCTTTTCCAGCTCTTTCTTTATGTAAAAAATATATCAGGCCAATAATTTGAAGTTGTAGAGAAAGTTAGAAAATGAGGGGTTGTTGCTATTATCTCCATGTCGAGTAGAACACCTCTTTTCTTCAATGTGTGTAGAGAACTTGTAGACTAGAGAAGAATATTCAACATTACCATAGGAGAGATCACTGATGAAAATGAGATTTGGGCTGATATTCCAACCATCTGGACATTGATAACAGACTTTAAGAGTGGGGAAATGTATCAACTATCTAACTCACAAAGATGTTTTCCCTTGAAAGCACATTGAGATTTGAAAGTATTTAGTTGTGTACATATTTAAAAATCATTGTTTCAGTTGGAAGTATAATTATACATTTCTCTTTTGTACACACTCTATACATCCTGCTTTATTCTTCTACCCTTTCATATTAACTTTCTGTCATTTTCTCACTACCAAATTTTATTCTCATTTCTAATTACTTTTCCTTCTCTTTCCTTTAAATGTTATTTCTGCATGTGAAACTTTCATATAGAGATATCCTAATTAAATGAACCTAATGTCAATAATATTCATAGGGTATAAAACAAAACTAGCTTCAAAATTTACAGGTGAAAATTTATTGTTTTCATATTATAGTCATGGTTTATGCATTATTTAATTATAGCAAAAGAGAACAACAAAAGGGAATTGAATGAATTGTCAATGAAAAATAAATGATCTTTTCTCTTGAATGATATTGGCTTAGTAATTTGATAATATGATAAAGAATATGAGTTCTTAGATCTAGTTCCTATGGCACTATGACTTATTTTCTTTTTTGGGGGTATATTTTTCCCATTTTAAAATGACACAATTGGCTGATAATATTACTTAAGTCACATCCACAAGTAAAGGTCTATGAGCTTTCTATTTGTTCTCCTTTTTTATTATAACACAATCTGTTTTTATCATTATTTGTTTCAGGTCATTTGGATAATATTTTGTCTGCATAATTTCAAAGATATATAACTTGCATTTCAGAAATAAAAATATGGTTTACACATATAATATGGTAATGCCAATAAACATTATGGATTTCATCTTACCACCATTTTATTTCCAGAACTCAATTACTTGGTGTCAGATTTTGCTTTATTACTTGATTATATGCTTTCTATCACAAAGCTGGACTAATTATCTTTGAAATAGTACTATTGAAAGGATAAAACCATAATCAAAGCCTATTTTATCTTTTATTCAAAAATGGTGTATTACTTATTATTCAGAAAAAACTATATATATATTTTTATTAGTAATTCCCTTATTCCATTTTTCTATGTCTCTGAAATTCATAACAATGGCAATAAGAAATCACTGAAGTTGAAAGCTAACTAAAGGGTAAGAGTATACGTACATTATGTTTTGAATTAATTTTATATAATAGGGCATTGTAACATTTGTATAAAAGTTCAAAGAGAAATGTGAGCTATGACTTCATTGAGAATTTATTTTTAAGACTCTTAGATAGTTCAGAAGAGAATTCAGACATGGAATTCAAAGGGCAGAACAAGACCTATTAAGTAATTCAGTCCATTCTATAAAGCTGAAGAGAAAGGGTATGAAGATGTAATCACTCATTTTCTGAAAGCTGAGATGTAAGAATGAACTTAAGGATGGCTAAGATATTAGTGGCAGATAGAAAGATTCAATGGCTGCTTTAAGTTGACAGCTATTGTCTGGCTTCTGCTATGAACCAAGTTTACTTAACAACATTATGCTTACTCGGAGAAATCATAGCCAACATCATTGAAACTGAAAACTACAATGCAATTTATTTTTTGCATTAAGGTAATAACACACAAAGAACTCTGTGATATATTATTTTTCTGTCATTAACTTCCATCTATAAGTTGATTTAGGCTGATGATGAACTCCATTATGTCATCATTTTTTCAACATTACAAAAGGGACAAGACAAAGAGAAGATGATACTTAAGTTAATGGATACCCAAGGCTTGGTTTTATTTCAGCATATGAAGGCATACGATCCTGTGAACATGGTTTCATTTTAAAAGTAGTTAATCATCCAAGAAATAAAGTTTCATAGATAGGAGACAAAAATGGGAAAATATCCTAGATCATGGTCTCTAAAATGCAGAAATTAATTACATATTTATGAAATTCTTCTGAAAGAGAAAATTTGAAAACAGTGATTTATATTTCCCCAACTGTTCATATTGTAAGTAAGTATGATATACCTTGAGGAGTATGACTTTGTCTTACATGTAAATTTATTAGCTGTTCTTTGATTATTATTAAACTATGGAAATATGATGAGCTATTAAAGAAGATTCTAATTTTCTTAAAAGGATTATTGGTTAATATTCATTTTTATATCCCATTATGTGCCCCCTCTGTGTGTGTATATATGTATAAATCAAAAAGTGTTTATAAATTGAATGAATGAAAAAACACATGAGTTAAAACCTTGATAATGTGCTAAATTATAATTTGGAAGATTAATGAACAACTTCAATGGTCAGCCTGTATTTATACTTCTCTGGGAACTTTTAAAAGGCATGTATTTGATGAATATTTCTTTAGATTTGGTATACATTAATAAATGTTAATATACATTAATTTCACAAATATATATCTTTGAGAACAGGAATTAATATTATACTCTATTGGCCTGTTAAAGTAACTAACCTTATTTGGTTGAATTTAAAACCTTCTCTCAAAATGAATTTCATTCATTTTGTATTTTACAGTAAAACTTATGATCTGATTCTATAACTTTCAATTTTCCCACACAAATAATTTTTACCATGCTTATCTTACTTAAGCTTACTTAAACTCAATTTGTTTAACCATATTCAGACATTAAGGAACAATCATAGAATTTATCTATAGCCAAAATAAGAAACCGAGACTCACATAACATGATTTTCAGAAGTTTTGCTACATATCAATTTGGGTCAAGTGAAGCTGGTTAAAAAATATTTCTAATATCCTATAGTCTAAATTTTTCATCAATATATTCTGAAGCCATTTGGAAAATATAAATTAAGTTTGATGCCTACCCAGAACCATGAAAAAATAAATTTCAGATATATTAAAGTTTATAACTTTAAAATATAAGAGAAATTATACAGACTATTTTCATAATCTTGGATCATTAAAGGCTTTTCTTAGCATGATACTATATAGAAAAAAATTTTTCTAATGATAAAACATAAATTTATAAAAACAGCAAAATTTGGAATACATAGAACCCTTACCCATGAATTTTTCTATTCATTTTTCATCTAGAAAAATCATCACACAACATGACAAATACATTTCTGTAAGAATACTAAATGCAGTATTATTTGTAATAACAAAATCCTAAAAATGACTTAAGTTACCATTAGAGATTAAAAAATTTAAAAAAATAGCCCTGTATATATTTTGGGTGAAATAACAGCAGATTTTTTCATTTTTGTTTGTCATGATTCGTACATGAAATTATGTCCACTTTCAAAGACCTTAGTGGCAAGTTGGCCAGGCAGGATGTGGGAAAACAATATGATTGAACATTTAAATACTCAATTTGTTTTTCTATAAACAATAAACATAATTTAATTCTAAAACTCTGTACATCATTTTCATTCAATTAACTTACTGATAATATATCCTAGCCATTAAAGTAAAAATATGATGACACAACTATATTTAAAAATATATTTTAAAGAATTTGAAAAAAATAGATACATGTATATGTATAACTGAATCACTTTGCTGTACATCTGAAACTAACACAACATTGTTAATCAACTATACTCCAATATAAAATAAAAAATTAAAGATATACATATATTTAAAAAGTGTAGTTTTTCCTCAGAAAGTTAAACACAGAATTCTCATATAACTCAGCAATTCCACTTCTAGATATGTATCAAAAATAATTGAAATCTGGGAATTAAATGGATGCTTGTACACCAATATTTAGAGCAGTCAATCCCATTACTCAAAAGGTACAAACAGCCTAAATGCCCAGCAACAGGCTAATAGATAAACAAAATGCTGTATATAGATATAAGAAATATTATTCAGCTTTTAAAATGGAATGAAATTCTGATACATGCTACAACATGGATGACCTTTGAAACTGTTATGCTAAATGAAAAAGACCAGACACAAAAGTTAAAAATTATATGATTCTACTTATAAGACACACATAGAATATGCAAATTCATAGAGACAGAAAGTAAAACAGTAGTTCCCAGGGACTGAGGGACAGAGATAACGTGTAGTTATCATTCAATGGGCAGAGAGTTTCAGTTAGGGATGATGAAAAAGTTTTGGAGATGGATGATGATGGTTACACAACACAATGAATGCACTTAATCCCTCTGAACTGTATATTTAAAAATGGTTAAAATGGTAATTGCATGTTATGTGTATTTTATACAATAAAAACTTTAAAAATATGTTATTTTACTTTTAATATTTTATTTTTAAAACAAAAGTGATTGTTAAAATTACACACAATTTGAAGTTTAAAAGACATTATAGTATTTTTAGTTAAAATTATTTTAGCTCAGGTTCATTTACAGAATTATGCTATATATATATATATATATATATATATATATATATATATATATATACATACATATACACATATATTTTTTTCTTTACAAATGCTGGCTTGATTTATTATCAGTTGAATGAATGACTCCGGCAATTTTTTACCTGAGGCAACTGTATGGACTGTGCAACTTTAACATTTGTTTAGCCTATAATAAACGGTGTGCAAATCAATCTTCTTGATATGGTATTATGAACAGTAATGCTCTTTTTTTTTTAAACATCTTTATTGGACTATAATTGCTTTACAATGTTGTGTTAGTTACTGCTATATAACAAAGTGAATCAACTATATGTATACATATATCCCCATATATCCACTCCCTCTTGTGGCTCCCTCCAAACTTCCCTATCCCACCGCTCTAGGTGGTCACAAAGCACCGAGCTGATCTCCCTGTGCTATCTGCCCACTAATTATCTATTTTACATTTGGTAGTGTATATATGTCCCACTAGTTATCTGTTTTATATTTGGCAGTGTATATATGTCCAGGCCATTCTCTCACTTAGTCCCAGCTTACCCTTCCCCCTCCTCTCGTCCTCAAGTCCATTCTCTACGTCTGTGTCTTTTTTCCTGTCCTGCCCCTAGGTTCATCAAAATCATTTTTTTCTTTTTTAAGATTCCATATATATGTTAGCATACGGTACTTGCTTTTCTCTTTCTGACTTACTTCACTCTGTATGACAGACTCTAGATCCATCAACCTCACTACAAATAACTCAATTTCATTTCTTTTATGGCTGAGCAATATTCCATTGTACATATGTGCCACATCTTCTTTATCTATTCATCTGTCGATGGACACTTAGGTTGTTTCCATGTCCTCGTTATTGTAAATAGTGCTGCAATGAACATTGTGGTACATGACTCTTTTTGAATTATGGTTTCCTCGGTATATGCCCAGTAGTGGGATTGTTGTGTCATATGGTAGTTCTATTTTTAGATTTTTAAGGAACCTTCATACAGTTCTCATAGTGGCTATATCAGTTTACATTCCCACCAACAGTGAAAGAGGGTTCCCTTTTCTCCACACGTTCTCCAACGTTTATTGTTTGTAGATTTTTGATGATGCCCATTCTGACTGGTGTGAGGTGATACCTCATTGTAGTGTTGATTTGCATTTCTCTAATGATTAGTGATGTTGAGCATCCTTTCATGAGTTTGTTGGCAATCTGTATATCTTCTTTGGAGAAATGTCTATCTAGGTTTTCTGCCCATATTTGGATTGGGTTGTTTGATTTTTTTGTTATTGATCTGCATGAGCTGCTTGTATATTTTGGAGATTAATCCTTTGTCAGTTGTTTCATTTACAAATATTTTCTCCCATTCTGAGGGTGGCCTCTTGGTCTTGTTTATGGTTCCCTTTGCTGTGCAAGACTTTTAAGTTTCGCTAGGTCCCATTTTTTTATTTTTGTTTTTATTTTCATTTCTCTAGGAGGTGGGTCAAAAAGGATCTTGCTGTGATTTATGTCATAGAGTGTTCTGCCTATGTTTTCCTTGAAGAGTTTTATAGTATCTGGCCTTACATTTAGGTCTCTAGTCAATTTTGAGTTTGTTTTTGTTTATGGTATTAGGGAGTGTTCTAATTTCATTCTTTTACATGTAGCTGTCCAGTTTTCCCAGCATCACTTATTGAAGAGGCTGTTTTTCTCCATTGTATACTCTTGCCTCCTTTATCAAAGATAAAGTGACCATATGTGCATGGGTTTATCTCTGGGCTTTCTATCCTGTTCCATTGATCTGTATTTCTGTTTTTGTGGCAGTACCATACTGTCTTGATTACTGTAGCTTTGTAGTGTAGTCTGAAGTCAGGGAGCCTGATTCCTCCAGCTCTGTTTTTCTTTCTCAAGGTTGCTTTGGCTATTCAGGGCCTTTTGTGTTTCCATACAAATTGTGAAATTTTTTGTTCTGTTTCTATGAAAAATGCAATTGGTAGTTTAATACAGATTGCATTGAATCTGTAGATTGCTTTGAGTAGTATAGTCATTTTCACAAAGTTGATTCTTCCAACCCAAGAACATGGTATATCTCTCCATCTGTTTGTATCATCTTTCATTTCTTTCATCAGTGTCTTATAGTTTTCTGCATACCGGTCTTTTGTGTCCTTACGTAGGTTTATTCCTAAGTATCTTATTCTTTTTTTTGCAATGGTGAAAGGGATTGTTTCCTTAATTTCTCTTTCAGATTTTTCATCATTATTGTAGAGGAATGTAAGAGATATCTGTGCATTAATTTTGTATCCTGCTACTCTACCAAATTCATTGATTAGCTCTAGTAGTTATCTCATAGAATCTTTAGGATTCTCTATGTATCATATCATGTCATCTGCAAACAGTGACAGTTTAATTTCTTTTCCGACTTGGATTCCTTTATTTCTTTTTCTTCTCTGAATGCTATGGCTAAAAGTTCTAAAACTTTGTTGAATAATACTGGTAAAAGTGAGCAACCTTGTCTTGTTTCTGATCTTAGAGGAAATGGTTTCAGTTTTTCACCATTGAGAATGATGTTGGCTGTTGGTTTGTCATATATGGCCTTTACCATGTTGAGGTAGGTTCCCTCTATGCCTACTTTCTAGAGAGTTTTTATCATAAATGGGTGTTGAATTTTGTTGAAAGCTTTTTCTAAATCTATTGAGATGATCATATGGTTTTTATCCTTCCATTTGTTACTATGGTGTATCACATTTATTGATTTGCGTATATTGAAGAATCCATGCATTCCTGGGATAAACCCCACTTGATCATGGTGTATGATCCTTTTAATGTTCTGTTGGATTCTGTTTGTTAGCATTTTGTTGAGGAATTTTGCATCTATGTTCATCAGTGATATTGCCCTGTAGTTTTCTGTTTTTGTGACATCTTTGTCTGGTTTTGGTATCAGGGTGATGGTGGCCTCGTAGAATGAGTTTGGGTGTGTTCCTCCCTCTGATGTATTTTGGAAGAGTTTGAGAAGGATGGGTGTTAGCTCTTCTCTAAATGTTTGATAGAATTCGCCTGTGAAGCCATCTGGTGTTGGGCTTTTGTTTGTTGGAAGATTTTTGATCACGGTTTTAATTTTGGTGTTTGTGATTGGTCTGTTTGTATTTTCTATTTCTTCCTGGTTTAGTCTCGGAAGGTTGTGCTTTTCTAAGATTTGTCCACTTCTTCCAGGCTGTCCATTTTATTGGTATAAAGTTGCATGTAGTAATCTCTCATTATCCTTTGTTTTTCTGCAGTGTCAGTTGTTACTACTCCTTTTTCATTTTTAATTTTGCTCATTTGAGTCTTCTCCCTTTTTTCTGTTTCTTTTATAACACCTTTATTGGAGTATAATTGTTTTATAATGGTGTATTAATTTCCGCTTTATAACAAAGTGAATCAGCTATACATATACATGTATCCCCATACCTCCTCCCTCTTGCATCTCCCTCCCACCTTCCCTATGCCACCCCTCTAGGTAATTACAAAGCACCGAGCTGATCTCCCTGTGCAATGTGGCTGCTTCCCACTAACTATCGATTTTACATTTTGTAGTGTATATATGTCCATGTCGCTCTCTCACTTCTTCCCAACTTACCCTTCCCCCTCCCCGTGTCCCTTTTTTTCTTGATAAGTCTGGCTAATGGTTTATCAATTTTGTTAATCTTCTCAAAGAACCAGCTTTTAATTTTATTGATCTTTGCTATTGTTTCCTTCGTTTCTTTTTCATTCATTTCTGATCTAATTTTTATGATTTCTTTCCTTCTGCTAACTTGGGTTTTTTTTTTTTTTCTTTCTCTAATTGCTCTAGGTATAATGTTAGGTTGTTTATCTGAGTCGTTTCTTGTTTCTTGAGGTTACATTGTGTTGCTATAAACTTCCCTCTTAGAACTTCTTTTGCTGCACCCCATAGGTTTTGGGCTGCCGTGTTTCATTGTCATTTGTTTCTAGGTATTTTTTTTTATTTCCTCTTTGATCTCTTCAGTGTTCTCTTAGTGATTAAGTAGTGTATTGTTTAGCCCCTATGTGTTTGTATTTTTTACAGATTTTTTACTGTAATTGATATCTCTTCTCATAGTGTTGTGGTAGGAGATGATACTTGATATGATTTCAATTTTCTTAAATTTACCAAGGCTTGATTTGTGACACAAAATATGATCTATCCTGCAGAATGTTCCATGAACACTTGAGAAGAAAGTGTATTCTGTTGTTTTTGGATGGGATGTCCTATAAATATCAATTAAGTCCATCTTGTTATGTATCATTTAAAGTTTGTGTTTCCTTATTTATTTTCATTTGGGATGATCTGTCTATTGGTGAAAGTCAGGTGTTAAAGCCCCCTACTATTATTTTGTTGCTGTCGATTTCCCCATTTATGGCTGTTAGCATTTTCCTTATGTATTGAGGTGCTCCTATGTTGGGTGCCTAAATATTTACAATTGTTATGTTTCTTTTTGGATTGATCCCTTGACCTTTATGTAGTGTTCTTCTTTGTCTCTTGTAAGAGTATTTATTTTAAAGTCTATTTTGCCTGATATGAGAATTGCTACTCCAGCTTTCTTTTGATTTCCATTTGCATGGAATATCTTTTTCCATCCCTTCACTTTCAGTCTGTATGTGTCCCTAGGTCTGAAGTGGGTGTCTTGTACACAGCATATATACAGGTCTTGTTTTTGTACCCATTCAGTCAGTCTATGTGTTTTGGTTAGAGCATTTAATCCATTTACATTTAAGGTAATTATCAATATGTATGTTCCTATTACCATTTTCTTAATTGTTTTGGGTTTGCTATTGTAGGTCTTTTCCTTCTCTTGTGTTTCCTGCCTAGAGAAGTTCCTTTGGCATTTTTTGTGAAGATTTTTTGGTGGTGCTGAATAATCTTATCTTTTGCTTGTCTGTAAAATTTTTAATTTCTCTGTCGTATCTGAATGAGACCCTTCCTGGGTAGAGTAATCTTGGTTGTAGTTTTTTCACTTTCATCACTTTAAATATGTCCTGTCATTCCCTTCTGGCTTGCAGAGTTTCTGCTGAAAGATCAGCTGTTAACCTTATGTGGATTCCCTTCTTTGTTATATGTTGCTTTTCCCTTGCTGCTTTTAATATTTTTTTTCTTTGTATTCAATTTCTGATAGTTTGATTAATATGTGTCTTAGCGGTTTTCTCCTTGGATTTATCCTGTATGGGACTCTCTGTGCTTCCTGTACTTCATTGACCCTTTTCTTTCCCATATTAAGGAAGTTTTCAAATATAATCTCTTGAAATATTTTCTCAGCCCCTTTCTTTTTCTCTTCTTCTTCTGGGACCCCTATAATTCGAAGGTTGGTATGTTTAAAGTTTCCCAAAGGTCTCTGAGACTGTCCTCAATTCTTTTAATTTTTGTTCATTATTCTGCTTTGTGGTATTTATTTCCACTATTTTATCTTCGAGGTCACTTATCCATTCTTCTGCCTCAGTTATTCTGCTATTGATTCCTTCTAGATAATTTTAATTTCATTTATTGTGTTGTTCATCATTGTTTGTTTGCTCTTTAGTTCTTCTAGGTCCTTGGTAAATGTTTCTTGTGTTTTCTCCATACTATGTCCAAAATTTTGGATTATCTTTACTATCATTACTCAATTCTTTTTCAAGTAGACTGTCTATTTACTCTTCATTTGTTTGATCTGGTGGGTTTTTACCTTGCTCCTTCATCTGTTGTGTATTTCTCTGTCTTTTCTTTTTGCTTAACTTACTCTATTTGGGATCTTCTTTTCTCAGTCTGCAGGTTCATAGTTCCTGTTGTTTTTGGTGTCTGCCAACAGTGTATAAGGTTTGTTCAATGGGTTGTGTAGGCTTTCTGGTGGAGGGGACTGGTGCCTGTGTTCTGGTGGATGAGGCTGGATCTTGTCTTTCTGGTATGCAGTACCACCTATGGTGGTGTGTTTTGGGGTGTCTATGAACTTATTATGATTTTAGTCAGCCTCTCTGTTAATGAGTGGGGTTTTATTCCTGTCTTGCTAGTTGTTGGCATGGGGTGTCCAGCACAGGAGATTTCTGGTTGTTCAGTGGAGCTGTATCTTAGCATTGAAACAGAGATCTTAGGGAGAGCTCTTGGTGATTGATAATACGTGGGGCCGGGAGGCCTCTGGTGGTCAATGTCTTGAACTCGGCTCTCCCTCCTGAGGCTCAGGCCTAATACCTGGCCAGAGCACCAAGACTCTGTCAGCCACATGGCTCAGAAGAAAAGCAAGAAAAAAAAAAGAAATAAAATAAAATAAAGTTATTAAAATAAAAAATAAATAAATATTATTAAAATTAAACAAAGTAATAAAAAGAAAGAGCACAACAAAACCAATAAACAAGTCCACCAATTATATCAAGCACTAAAAACTAAACAAAGATAAAGATAAAAATCAGAAACTAGTCCATCGCATACAGCATACCCCAAGTCTACAGTTGCTCCCAAAGTCCACTCCCTCAATTTTGGGATGATTCGTTGTCTATTCAGGGATTCCATAGATGCAGGGTACATCAAGTTGAATGCAGAGATTTAATCCGCTGCTGTTGTGGTTGCATGGGTAAATTTCCCTTTCTCTTCTTTGTTCACACAGCTCTTGGGGTTCAGCTTTGGGTTTGGCCCCGCCTCTGCATGTAGGTCACCCTCTGACGTCTATTCTTCACCCAGACAGGAGGAGGTTAAAGCAGCGGCTGATTAGGGAGCTCTGGCTCATCAGTCCTCGGGGAAGGGAGGGGTATGTAATGCAGGGCGAGCCTGTGGCGGCAGACGCTGACATGATGTTGCAACAGCCTGAGGCGTGCCGTGTGTTCTCCTTAGGAAGTTGTTCCTTCGTCAGAGGATTCTGGCAGTGGCGGGCTGCACAGGCTCCCGGCAGGGGAGGTGTGGGTAGTGACCTGTGGTTGCACACAGGATTCTTGGTGGCTGCAGCAGCAGTGTTAGCATTTCATGCCCGTCTCTGGTGTCTTTGCTTATAGCCACAGCTCATGCCCATTTCTGAAGCGTGTTTAGGCAGTGCTCTGAATCTCCTCTCCTCGAGCACCCTAAAACAATGGTCTCTTGACTCTTAGGCAGTTCCAGACTTTTTCCTGGACTCCTTCCTGGCTGGCTGTGGCGCACTAACCCCCTTCAGGCTGTGTTCATGCAGCCAACCCCAGTCCTCTCCCTGTGATATGAACTCTGAAACTCAGCTCCCAGCCGCCACCTTCCCTGGCAGGTGAGAAGACAAGCCTCTCAGGCTGGTGAGTGCTAGTAGGCACGGAACCTCTGTTCGGGAATCTCTCCACTTGGCCATCTGCACCCCTGTTGCTGTGCTGTCCTCCATGGCTCCAAAGTTCCCCCCCGCTGATCCCCCGTCCCTGCCAGTGAAGGGGCATCCTAGTGTGTGGAAACTTTTCCTCCTTAACAGCTCCCTCCCAGAGGTGCAGATCCCATCCCTATTCTTTTGACTCTGTTTTTTTCTTTTTTCTTTTTCCCTACCCTGGTACGTGGGGAGCTTCTTGCCTTTTGGGAAGTCTGAGGTCTTCTGCCAGCGTTCAGTAGGTGTTCTGTAGGAGTTGTTCCACATGTAGATGTATTTCTGATGTATTTGTGTGAAGGAAGGTGATCTCCACATCTTGCTCCTCCACAATCTTGAAGGTCCCCCCAGTGCTCTTTTTTTAAAATGAATTTTCTTGCCAATTTGGCCAGAATCCAAGGGAAAATTAGTTCTAAGTTACCCATCTGGGGAAAAAAAAAAAAAAAAGACAACAAAAACTACAGTCTAAAATAATCTTAACTCATGTGGGGATATATTTTTTTATTACTCTACTTTGTTAATTATTTACTAAACATAAACTTTCTAGGTTTCGAATTATCTATTTTTTTCAATGCAAGAATCTTTCTTCTTCCATTCTATTTCACATTATGAATGCATAACATGTTGGAAATTAAAACTGAGGAATTATGTGCTACCTTTTTTTCCCTTTAGTTAAATGCTTACTATACGTCCTTAAAGTTTGGCTTTTGTTAGAAGTGTATGTGTGTGTATTTGTATTAAAATACTTTATATATTAAAATAAGCATAATTTATTGATCTCTTTTGAGATATTTATACTCTTAATATTTAAAGCATTATGCCTAGATAATTGCCTTAACTATATAATTGCTGTTTGCAACAATGAATAAATTATCTTACAACAACTTACTAACAAAAGTTGAGAAGGGAGGACATTACTATAGTCTACTTAGGTGTGCTGTTAGATGAGCTGAAGCCAAAAGTGTATATACCAGCACATGTGTATGGTAGTTAATCC
Source organism: Balaenoptera acutorostrata (assembly GCF_949987535.1). Taxonomy (NCBI): domain Eukaryota; kingdom Metazoa; phylum Chordata; class Mammalia; order Artiodactyla; family Balaenopteridae; genus Balaenoptera; species Balaenoptera acutorostrata. Next base: position 35,466,610 of record NC_080081.1, read on the forward strand.
TGAGAGTGATTTCTGAGAACATCCTGCTAACAACCCCTTAAAAATAACTCTTCATACTGCTGTCACAGACCTGGATGAAAACACAGAATACGTATTTACCTAAATCTAGCCTGATGAAGATTGCAGGCTAAATCATAGAAATATACATCCTCATAAGGGTAAAAAACGAAAACATGTAATTGCTACATTAGAAGTTACAAAGTTTGCAAAATCTTGTTTATTCTGCCACAGAATAATATTCACATTCTTGTTCTCACAAAATTAGGAAATAAAAAAACTACCTCTTACAATTCCAAAGTATCATAATTGGCCAATTGTGAGCAAGTAGAACAGATCATAGGTACCCACAAAGAAGCCAAAGGAAGATGAGGCCTGAGACATTGAGGGCTACTGTAATTCCCATTCAGGAGGAGAGAGAGTAAACTTAAGTAAAAATTGATGAACATAGTATGCAAATGAGGCAAAGCAGCAACATTGGACCTAAAGTATAGAGATATTCAGATAATGAAGGTGTGTCCACTGAAGTCAGATCTTAGAATCTTATTTTCCAAATTGTAAACAATAAGCAGCAAATTGCATAGGAGTGGGCACTTGAAGAGTTAAATTGGGAAGATTACAGGGGCCCAACCCCAAAGGTATGTAGAAATGTTTACCTAAAAGTACAGAAAAACCAATCTCATTTCAAGATGGGCACCTAAAAATACTATGATGAAACTTCATGCAAGGATATGTTAAGGAAATACATGTAAATGAACTGAGTCCTAAATCAATAAATACATGAGAGAAAAATATAAATATAAAGCAGATGAGTTCAAAATAAGCTAAAAGAAATTAAGAAAATTATTGAAACTACAAGAGAATTTTGATCAATCAAAAAGACAAAAGCTCAAAAAATAAGATGGATAAACAAAGAAAGGATATGTAAAAGAGAGATTAATAACAAAATGAAAGTAAAATGATTTCACAAGGATTAAACTAGATAGAATACAAAAGTGAATAGACATGGCAAATATAAAGGAAACAAAACAGAGAACAAGAATAAAAAAATCAACAGATTAATAAATGAAGAAATTAAGAGGAACAATTTGAAAGAAAAAGCATAGAATTCATGTAAAGAAGGAAAATGTAAAGCAACTAAGAAGAAAAAAAATTAAAATGTGTGTGTGTGTCTGTGTATGTTAGTATATTTTTCTGGAAGGGGAGGAGGAGAGGGAGGAGAAGGAGAGGGAGGAGGGGGGGGAATAGACCATTCATATTGATAGGGCATACCGTGTACAGGAAAACTGTCCTAGAACAGAACTTAAACTGCTTAGATTTTATATATCAACTAAGGCAAACATCTACATCTCTTATAAAGAAAGAAAATCCTATAGCAACACTTCATTTCAAAACATAATGGAGTAACATATTTAAAGTAGTCAAGAAATGGAAATATGAGCTAAGATTTTTATTTCAGCCAAACTGACTTTAAGTATAAAGGCCAGAGACCAATAGTTAGTAAGTTAAGAACATGTCAAAACTAAGGATTTTTCCCTTGAGTGCTTCTTGAGCAATCCCCTAGGAATGAACTTCAGACAACCAAGAAAAAACCTAGAGCAAACTTCAACAAATTATCTGGCAGGATTGTTGAATTGTATGTAAACTAAATTACAGGGATAAAAGTAGCGGAATTTTGGAATTTTTAAATACACATTTTTTATTTGTCAATTATACTTCAATAAAGCTGAAGAAAGACTGCCGATTGTCTCATAGGAATTAGCTTGGGAGTAAAATATTACTTTAAAATAAATGAGGAAAAAGAGAAAGTGAATGGGGAATAAATTGATAACAGATTTAATTATTGTACATAGTGTGGATATATGAAATATTAAAAGCACTATCTATAACACTAATTAGTAGAATTATAATTTTGAAAAATAAACTATAAATACAAATAGATACAATGACAACCAAAAAGAGGGACAGTTGACTGAAGCCAACAAATTGGTCTTATTAATGAATATAAATGGTCTTTTCTTACCAATAAAGAAAAAATATTTATAGGTTGCTAACAAAGCAAAATCCAACTCCATCTTATACTGCATATTACATAATAAGACATACATAAAATGAAAAAAAAATCACAAAATCCGTAAGAGTAAAGAAATAAAAGGATGTGCAAGGATATTCAGGAAATGAAAATTAAAATAAAATAGGGTAATGATCTTGACATAGGATAAAATGGAACTCTCTCAAAAAATAAATAAAAGAAAGATACTTTATAGTGGTAAAAGCTACAATTCACGATGAAAACATACCAATACATTTCATGTAACAGAAAGTACCGATAGGCAAGGAGAAATACACAAACACAATAATTATATGAGGTGTTAACTCACCTCTCTCAGAACAAAATGGATTGAATTGTCAGCATATTAATAAGGATGTAAAAGACCCAACAGCATAATCAATATGGTAGATATCAATAGTGATACTTATCTAACTCTGAACCCAAGCTCTATTAAACATGTCTTTTCAATTGCACATAGAATATTCACAAAAACTGAAAGTATATTAAGTAAAAGAGAAACTATAATCCCCTAGATATAAATTTTACAACCAGCAGTATTTAATCACAATGTAATAAAAATTAAAATTCATTTCTAAAACTACTGATTAACAACCTTAACAACAAAAAGAAATCTCCTTTGAATTGGAAATTTAAAATATACTAGTAAACAACTATTGTTACAAAAATGAAATTTGAAAATATCTAGAAAAAAATAATAAAAACGCCATATGTGGGAGAATCTATGGGACATTGCTAAATCAATGCTTAGAAATTATTCACAGTAATCTATACTTCTACAATTCAAAAGGAGAAAAAATGGTTAAACAAAAAACAATTTATAAAAGATCAGTAGAGGAAAATAAAAGAAAGAAGAAATTATAAATTAATAAAAAATCAAAACTAATGATTTGAAAACAATGCTAACTAAAACAGTTATAAAACACTTTTGGAAAACTATTGAATAAAGAGTCAAAATCCTAGCCAACTTCATTGAAAACTTCAAGGGAGAATGTGAAAACAGCAAAACAAAAATTTTAAATAACAAAGGAAAAATTGTCATCAAAAGATAAACATTTTAAGAATGACAATATTAAACAACTTTATGCATATAAATTTGAAAACCTTGAAAACGTCCAAGAAAATATATTTTACCATAATATTACCTCAATAATGTTAAATGTCTCAACAGAAAACTTCCAGAGAAGAACTGGAAATACATAAAAGATTACCAGGCAGAAACAAAAACAAAAGCAGAAAAACCATAAGACAGGAAGTTTCCCAGGGTATTTTAATGATCTATAATAGATCAGGTAATTCCATTGCTACTTAAACTATTCCAGAGTATAAAAAAATAAGAAAAATTTACACATTTTATGAAACAACAATAGCAATGATAACAAATCCTGAAAATTATGGCACAGCAAAAGGAAACTTGAGATATATATTCTAAAGGAAAAGCAAATTTAGTGAGAAGAATGATACTGTTTTACTTTTTGTTTCCCTCTCTCCCTTCCTTCCTTCCTTCCTTCTTTCCTTCCTTCCTTCCTTTCTTCTTCCTTTTCTTCCTTTCTCCTCCCTTTTCTTTTATTCTATCTGGTTAACTGTTTACCTATTAATGAACATTGAGATTCTTTTCATTTATTGGATTTTACAGTCAATCTAGCAATGAAGATAATTGCATATGTCTTTGGGCACATGTTCAACTTCTTGTGAGAAATATACACCAAGAAATAATGAATCAATAAATTATGTGCATTTTAGATTCCACATATATGTGTTAGCATACTGTATTTGTTTTTCTCTTTCTGACTTACTTCACTCTGTATGACAGACTCTAACTCCATCCACCTCACTACAAATAACTCAAAAGAAAAAAAAAAAAGTCATGAAGAACCTAGTGGCAAGACGGCAATAAAGACACAGACCTACTAGAGAATGGACTTGAGGATATGGGGAGGGGGAAGGGTAAGATGTGACAAAGTGAGAGAGTGGCATGGACATATATATACTACCAAACGTAAAATAGATAGCTAGTGGGAAGCAACCGCATAGCACAGGGAGATCAGCTCTGTGCTTTGTGACCACCTAGAGGGGTAGGATAGGGAGGGTGGGAGGGAGGGAGATGCAAGAGGGAAGAGATATGGGAACATATGTATATGTATAACTGATTCACTTTGTTATAAAGCAGAAACTAACACACCAAATAAAATAAATAAATAAATAAATAATGTACATTTTAAAACTTGATGGAAACTGAAGATTTGATCTTTAAAGAAACTGCAAAAAATATTTTACAACCACTAAGATGTGTGAATGACAATATGTGTCCATTTTTTCCACACTCTTTTCAATACTGTTATGTCTCCATTTCCTTTCACTTTGTGAATTAGTCAGGTAAAAGATGCATTTTTTTAATACATTGATGCATACATCTCTAATTTCTAGAAATAATGAGCATCATCTCATGTATTTATTGGGTCAAGTCTCAGCATGTTCTACTAAGAAAAGGAAGAATGTTCATGGAGGAGCTACAGAAATCTGGATAATGTGTACTGGCAGGAACTCAGAGAGTATGCTTTCAAATAGATCTTGAGATTGCTAGTCTGGAGGGCCAAAATTTAAACCTGGATAAAGGACAGTTTTTTGATATGAGAGCATGCTCCCATGGCTCAGGATTTAATGCCCTGTTAAGGGCACCTGGAGCTAGTCCTAATATATTCTTGGGTTTCCTCCTGAAAGTTTGGGAAAAATTGTTGGCCCACATTAAATGAAATGGAGATGTCATGTCTCCCTTGGTACAGGGTTGAGGAAGGGACCAAAAAGCAGTGTTAAGTATGCATGCTAGAATGAATCTATTAAGACCCAGGAAAATAACAGATGTCTGTGTCCTTTGGTTGATCACAGGGCTTACTCCCCTCACTAAAGTGTTAAGAAATGTACTAGTGAGAGGACTCTAGCATTATCGTTGAGCTCAGTAGTAGTTGTGCTCTATAGGATGAGGCTGAGAGCAGAGTATACTGTCTTGGAACTGGGTTTCCTACTGTTATCATAGAATTCTGGAATAGCAAAGGCTGGGTGGCAGCACACTATCTTCAGAGTGAATTGGGTATAATTATCATAATGGCCTTAATGAGCAAGGGCAAGGATGGAAAGGAGGGAGGTTGACTTGTAAGAATCTATAATGATGGCTAATAGTAAATGGAGTTCTTAAGGTTAAGATAGATGCCTAGGTTAAGATAGTTAGCTGGAAAGGACTTTATATTTATAATAAAAGATGTGAAGAGTGAGTAGGCAAATGACATGACTTCTGATCTTCAAGTACCAAAACTCAACCTCTCTTGTTTTGGGTCCTAGTATTCCCATTGTTACTAATGAACCCAGTTCTACATCAGCATCTCTTCTTGTCAACCAGAGCCTAGAGTAGGAAGCCTTTACTGAGCTTCCTAGTGATATTATTACCCTTCTCATCAATATGTTGCTTTTGCTTCAGTAAGCAGTATGTCCTCTAAGCACTCTCATGGAACAAAGGCATTTCATGAGTTTCGCAGCCTTACATGAAATCCACTTTAACATAATCACTTCTCTCAGCCTTTTAATACCTTCTTCCACCATATTACAAAGTACAATATCAACCTAGATGTCCTCATCCTATTACTTAGCCCCATTCTTCCTAAGCAGGACCTGATCTTGGCATAACCAATCTGCCTAGATTGAGATTTTAACTTTCTTTGGAGTTCTTCTACATCAATGATTAAGTCTCGGGCTTGGCCCTCAGCTTCCTCTTCCCTTGACTGAAGACAATGAGCATCTTTTTATTTACTACTAATGAGGCTCTCTGGCTATCATACTTGGCTTTTAATTGCCAATTAATCACTTACAGCCTTCCTTAAAGTCTTTTTCCAAAGCATCAATGGCCAACACTATCCTATCCCATTGTCCTTATAATTACAATTCTTCCTTTGTTTAATGAAGACCTGATACATTGCCCTCATTAGCACAGTTCTTTACTCTGCTATACTACTTTACTTCACCATCAGTGAAGGTTCTACAGTACATTTTGAAATTGTTCTAGGGGATATCCATCTCCCTCCTATAATAAAAAATGAAGTCCTCATTAACAGGTGGCTGGGAGCCAATCAGTTGCAATATCCCATCTCAGCATCTTCTCTCTCAGACTACTTTTGTCTCCAAACTTAGAGAATGCCTGTTCTGGAAAGGAGGCCCTGGGTGGACATTGATATGCAGGAAATTTTAAAGAAAGAGTAATATTATCATTCTTTAGATTTTTCCTGACTTGAGGGTAAGGGAATGAGTCTTCAATGTCTGTATTTTCTACTATTGGATACAGTTGCCACAAAGAAGGGATTAACATTGAGAGAAGCACCTATCTTTATCCAAGGACAAATTCTCCAGATGGCTGACAGCTGAGGATTTCCAGCTGACAAATGTCCAAGCAACTGGAGGAATAAGTCGTGTGTTCTTGAAGGGGACTCTTAGCTTAGAATACTGTGCATTATCAAGATGTTTATTATTGTAGCTAGCTAAAAAATAATCATACTGATGGACTCTGGGAGTCACTGTAGAATATATCTTTGAGAGTTATCCCACTTGAGGTGCAAGAAAGCTGTGTATTTATAGAACAAATCCCATTAGTCATTGCATGAGGGCTGTTCTGGGGAAAGCCAGGAAGAGGAGTGGTGCTGATGATTCTCTGGCCATTCACAGAGTGAAATCCAGATGCCAGAGAACACTTACAGGCATGGAAGTCTACTGTGTATTGTATAAATCTATAGATTTGTAGTAATGTATTGAAATTGGCAACTTGTACAAATTATGTATAGGGAATAGAAGAAAAGCCATTAAAATTTATGATGGTTTGTAGATTTTACCTTACATAATATTGCAAAACAAGAAATAACATTTCTCTTTCTCCTTAGGGAATGATATCCTCTTGAGAATGGACGGAAAATGAATTTATATAGTAACATAAACATATCAAAACCACATTCTAACTATACATATATTCCAACTATATAAATATATATATAAGTATATACATATGTATATGCTAATATATTCCAATCTAACATTGGAAAAAATATAAAATTGATTATATACATAGTTATTTACTTATTATTTATTTGATTCTTGGTCATGATTGTCCATGAGAATATAAAGTATTCTAGCTGTGATTTTGTGTCAATAAAGGAGGAGCTGTGAGACCTTCAAGATGGCAGAGGAGTAAGATGTGGAGATCACCTTCCTCCCCACAAATACATCAGAAATACAACTACATGTGGAACAACTCCTACAGAACTCGTACTGAATGCTGGCAGAAGACCTCAGACTTCCCAAAAGGCAAAAAACTCTGCACATACCTGGGTAGGGCAAAAGAAAAAAGAAAAATCAGAGACAAAAGAGTAGGGATTAAAAAAAAAAAAAAAGAGTAGGGATGGGGCCTGCACCTCTGGGAGAGAGCTGTAAAGGAGGAAGTTTCCACACAAGAGGAAGCTCCTTCAATGGTGAAGACTGGGGGTGTCAGGGGGGAAGCTTCGGAGCCACGGAGGAGAGCACAGCAACAGGGGTGCAGAGGGCAAAGCAGAGAGATTCCTGCACAGAGGACTGGTGCTGAGCAGCACTCACCAGCCCGAGAAGCCTGTCTGCTCACCCGCAAGGGCGGCTGGGGACTGGGAGCTGAGGATCAGGCTTCGGAGGTCAGATCCCAAGGACAGGACTGGGGTTGGCTGCATGAACATAGCCTGAAGGGGGCTAGTGCACCACAGCTAGCCAGGAGGAAGTCTGGGAAAAAGTCTGGACCTGCCTAAGAGGCAAGAGACCATTGTTTTGGGGTGTGTGAGGAGAGGGCATTCAGAGCACCATCTAAACGAGATCCAGAGATGGGCCACAGCTTTCAGTGCAGACCCGAGACGGGCATGAAATGTTAAGCCTGCTACAACAGCCGTCAGGAAGCCTGTGTACAAGCACAGGTCATTATCCACACTTCCTCTCTCAGGAGCCTGTGCAGACCACCATTGCCAGGGTCCCAAGATCCAGGGACAACTTCCACAGGAGAACACATGACATGCCTCAGGCTGTTGCAACATCACAAAGGCCTCTGCTGCTGCAGGCTCACCCCTCATTCTGTACCCCTCACTCCCCTCACTGGAGTGAGTCAGAGCCCCCTAATCAGCTGCTACTTTAACCATGTCCTGTCTGGACAGGGAACAGATGCCCTCAGGGGACCTACACGCAGAGGTGGGGCCAAATCCAAAGCTGAACCTCAGGAGCTGTGCGAACAAAGAAGAGAAAAGGAAATCTCTCCCAGCAGACTCAGGCACAGCAGATTAAATATCCACAATAAACTTGATGTATCCTGCGTCTCTGGAATACCTAAATAGACAACGAATCATCCCAAAATTGAGGTGGTGGACTTTGGGAGCAACTGTAGACTTGGGGTTTGCTTTCTGCATCTAATTTGTTTCTGGTTTTATTTTTATCTTAATTTAGTATTTAGAGTTTATTATCATTGGTAGATTTGTTTATTGATTTGGTTGCTCTCTTCCTTTTATATATATATATATATAGATATATGTATATTTTTCCATTTCTCATTTTGTGAGTGTGTATGTGTATGCTTCTTTGTGTGATTTTGTCTGTATAGCTTTGCTTTTATCATTTGTCCCAGGTTTCTCTATGTCCTTTTTTTCTTCTTTTCTTTTTTTCTTTAAATTACATTTAATTTTTTTTTATTTTTGTAAATGTTTTTAATCTTTTATTTTGATAACGTTATTCTATTTTATTATTTTTTTCTTTCTTTCTTTGTTTTTTTTTTTTTTTTTTCTCCCTTTTCATCTGAGCTGTGTGGGTGACAGGGTCTTGGTGCTCCATCTGGGTTTCAGGCCTGTGCCTCTGAGGTGAGATAGCCAAGTTAAGGACATTGGTCCACCAGAGACCTCCTGGCTCTACATAATACCAAACGGCAAAAGCTCTCCCAGATATCTCCTTCTCAATGCTAAGACTCAGCTCCACTCAACGACAAGCAAGCTACAGTGCTGGACACCCTATGCCAAACCTAGCAAGACAGGAGCACAAACCCACCCATTAGCAAAGAGGCTGCTAAAATAATAATAAGGTCACAGACACACCAAAACACACCACTGGACACAGTCCTGCCTACCAGAAACACAAGATCCAGCCTTATCCACCAGAACACAGGCACCAGTCCCCTCCACCAGGAAGTCTACACAACACACTGAACCAACATTAGCCACTGAGGGCAGACACCAAAAACAACGGTAACTATGAACTTGCAGCCTGTGAAAAGGAGACCCCAAAAACAGTAAGTTAAGCAAAATGAAAAGACAGAGAAATGCACAGCAGATGAAGGGGTAAGGTAAAAACCCACCAGACCAAACAAAAGAAGAGGAAATAGGTAGTCTACCTGAAAATGAATTCAGAATAATGATAGTAAAGGTGATCCAAAATCTTGGAAATAGAATGGAGAAAATACAAGAAACATTTAACAAGGAATTAGAAGAACTAAAGAGCAAACAAACAAAGATGAACAACACAATAAATGAAATTTAAAATTCTCTAGAAGGAATCAATAGCAGAATAACTGAGGCAGAAGAACCAATAAGTGACCTGGAAGATAAAATAGTGGAAATAACTACCGCAGAGCAGATTATAGATAAAAGAATAAAAAGAATTGATGACAGTCTCAGAGATTTCTGGGACAACATTAAACACACAACATTCAAATTATAGGGGTCCCAGAAGAAGAAGAGAAAAAGAAAGGGACTGAGAAAATATTTGACGAGATTATAGTTGAAAACTTCCCTAATATGGGTAAGGAAATCGTCAGTCAAGTCCAGGAAGCACAGAGAGTCCCATACAGGATAAATTTAAGGAGAAACATGCCAAGACACATATAAATAAAACTATCAAAAATTAAACACAAAGAAAAAATATTAAAAGCAGCAAGGGAAAAGCAACAAACAACATACAAGGGAATTCCCATAAAGTTAACAGCTGATCTTTCAGCAGAAACTCTACAAGCCAGAAGGGAGTGCAAGACATAAAGTGATGAAAGGGAAAAACCTACAACCAAGATTACTCTACCAAGCAAGGATCTCACTCAGATATGCCAGAGAAATTAATACCTTTACAGACAAGCAAAAGCTAAGATTATTCAGCTCCATCAAACCAGCTTTACGAAAAATGCTAAAGGATCTTCTCCAGGCAGGAAACACAAGAGAAGGAAAACACCTACAATAACAAACCCAAAATAATTAAGAAAATGTTAATAGGAACATAACTATTGATAATTACCTTAAATGTAAATGGATTAAATGCTCCAAACAAAAGACGTAAACTGGCTGAATGGATAAAAAACAAGACCTGTATATATGCTGTCTACAAGAGACCCACTTCTGACCTAGGGACACATACAGACTGAAAGTGAGAGGATGGAAAAAAGATATTCCATGCAAATGGAAATCAAAAGAAAGCTAGAGTAGCAATTCTTATATCAGAAAAAATAGACTTTAAAATAAACACTATTACAAGAGACAAAAAGGACACTACATAATGATAAAGGGATCCATACAAGAACATGATATAACAAAGGTAAAAAATTATGTACCCAACATAGGAGCACCTCAATACATAAGGAAAATACTAACAGCCATAAAAGGGGAAATCAACAGCAAACAATCATAGTAGGGACTTTAATACCCAACTTTTAACAATGGGCACATCATCCAAAATGAAAATAGGTAAGAAAACACAAGTTTTAAATGATAAATTAAATAAAATGGGCTTAATTGATATTTATAGGACAGTTCATCCAAGAAAAACAGAATACAATTTCTTCTCAAGTGCTCATGGAACATTCTCCAGGATAGATCATATCTTGGGTCACAAACCAAGCATTGGTAAATTTATGAAAATTGAAATCGTATCAAGTACCTTTTCCAACCACAACAATATGAGATTAGATATCAACACAGGAAAGAATCTGGAAAAAATACAAACACATGGAGGCTAAACAATACACTACTCAATAACCAAGAGATCACTGAAGAAATCAAAGAGGAAATTAAAAAAAATACCTAGAAACAAATGACAATGGAAACACGATGACCCAAAACCTATGGGATGCAGCAAAAGCAGTTCTAAGAAGGAAGTATATAGCAATACAATCCTACCTCAAGAAATAAGAAACATCTCAAATAAACAAGCTAACTTTACACCTAAAGTAATTAGAGAAAGAAGAACAAAAAACCCCAAAGTTAGCAGAAGGAAAGAAATCATAAAGATTAGATCAGAAATAAATGAAAAAGAAATGAAGGAAATAATAGCAAAGATCAATAAAACTAAAAGCTGTTCTTTGAGAAAATAAAGAAAATTGATAAACCATTAGCCAGACTCATCAAGAAAAAAAAAAGGAAGAAGACTCAAATCAATAGAATTAGAAATGAAAAAGGAGAAGTAACAACTGACACTGCAGAAATACAAACGATCATGAGAGATTACTAAAAGCAGCTATATGCCATAAAATGGGCAACCTGGAAGAAATGGACAAATTCTTAGAAAAGCACAACCTTCTGAGACTGAACCAGCAGGAAATAGAAAATATGAACAGACCAATCACAAGCACTGAAATTGAAACTGTGATTAAAAATCTTCCAACAAACAGAAACCCAGGACCAGATGGCTTCACAGGCGAATTCTATCAATCATTTAGAGAAGAGCCAACAACTATCCTTCTCAAACTCTTCCAAAATATAGCAGAGGGAGGAACACTCCCCAACTCATTCTATGAGGCCACCATCACCCTGTTACCAAAACCAGACAAAGATGTCACAAAGAAAGAAAACTACAGGCCAATATCACTGATGAACATAGATGCAAAAATCCTCAACAAAATACTAGCAAACAGAATCCAACAGCACACTAAAAGGATCATACACCATGATCAAGTAGGGTTTATTCCAGGAATGCAAGGATTCTTCAGTATACGCAAATCAATCAACGTGATACACTATATTAACAAATTGAAGGAGAAAAACCATATGATCATCTCAATAGATGCAGAGAAAGCTTTTAACAAAATTCAACACCCATTTATGATAAAAGCCCTGCAGAATGTAAACATAGAGAGAACCTACCTCAACATAATAAAGGCCATATATGACAACCCCACAACCAACATCATTCTCAATGGTGAAAAACTGAAACCATTTCCACTAAGATCAGGAACAAGATCAGCAATCAGAGTAAAAATGAAATAAAAAGAATCCAAATTGGAAAGAAAAAGTAAAATTGTCACTGAAGATGGCATGATAATATACATAGAGAATACTAAAGATGCTTCCAGGAAACTACTAGAGCTAAACAGTGAATTTGGTAAGGTAGCCGGACACAAAATTAATGCACAGAAATTGATTGCATTCCTATACATTAATGATGAAAAATCTGAAAGAGAAATTAAGGAGACACTCCCATTTACCATTGCAACAACAACAACAAAATACCTAGGAATAAATCTACCTAAGGAGACAAAAGACCTGTATGCAGAAAACAATAAGACACTAATGAGAGAAATTAAAGATGATATAAACAGATGGAGAGATATACCATGTTCTTGGATTGGAAGAATTTCAACATTGTGAAAATTACTATACTACAGATAGCAGTCTACAGATTCAGTGCAATCCCTATCAAACTACCACTGGCATTTTTCACAGAACTAGAACAAAAAATTTCACAATTTGTATGGAACACAAAACACCCCGAACAGCTAAAGCAATCTTGATAAAGAAAAATGGAGCTGGAGGAATCAGGTTCCCAGGCTTCAAACTACATTATAAGCTACAGTAATCAAGACAGTATGGTACTGGCACAAAAAGAGAAATATAGATCAATGGAACAGAATAGAAAGCCCAGAGATAAACCCACGAACATATGGTCACCTTATCTTTGATAATGGGGGCAAGAATTTACAATGGAGAAAAGACAGTCTCTTCAATAAGTGGTGCTGGGAAAACTGGACAGCTCCATGTAAAATAATGAAATTAGAACACTCCCTAACACCACACACAAAAATAAACTCAAAATGGATTAAAGACCTAAATGTAAGATCAGACACTATAAAACTCTTCAAGGAAAACATAGGCAGAACACTCTATGACATAAATCACCACAAGGTCTTTTATTGACCCACCTCCTAGAGAAATGGAAATAAAACAAAATTAAACAAATGGGACCAATGAAACTTAATAGATTTTGCACAGCAAAAGAAACCATAAACAAGATGAAAAGCCAACCCTCCGAATGGGAGAAAATATTTGCAAACAGAGCACCTGACAAGAGATTAATCTCCAAAATACATAAGCAGTTCATGCAGCTGAATATCAAAAAAACAAACAACCGAATCCAAAAATGCATGGAACACCATTGTAAAGCAATTATATTCCAATAAAGATGTTAAAAAAAAAATGGGTGGAAGACCTAAATAGACATTTCTCCAAAGAAGATATATAGATTGCCAAAAAACACATGAAAGGATGCTCAACATCACTAATCATTAGAGAAACGCAAATCAAAACTACAATGAGGTATCACCTTACACCAGTCAGAATGGCCACCATCAAAAAATCTACAAGCAATAAATGATGGAGAGGGTCTGGAGAAAAGGGAACCCTCTTGCACTGTTGGTGGGTATGTAAATTGATACAGCCACTATGGAGCACAGTATGGAGTTTCCTTAGAAAAAGAAAAATAAAACTACAATTTGACCCAACAATCCCACTACTGTGCATATACCCTGAGAAAACCATAATTCAAAAAAGTCATGTACCACAATGTTCATTGCAGCACTATTTACAATAGCTAGGACATGGAAACAACCTAAGTGTCCATCGACAGATGAATGGATAAAGAAGATGTGGCACATTTAGACGATGGAATATTGCTCCGCCATAAAAAGAAACGAAATTGAGTTATTTGTAGTGAGGTGGATGGACCTAGAGTCTGTCATACAGTGTGAAGTATGTCAGAAAGAGAAAAACAAATACCGTATGCTGACACATATATATGGAATCTTAAAAAAAAAAAAAAAAAAAAAAGGTTCTGAAAAACCTAGGGGCAGGACAGGAATAATGACACAGATGTAGAGAATGGACTGAGGACAAGGGCAGTGGGAAGGGTAAGCTGGGATGAAGTGAGAGAGTGGCATGTACATATATACACTACCAAATGTAAAACAGATAGCTAGTGGGAAGCAGCTTCATAGCACAGGGAGATCAGCTCAGTGCTTTGTGACCACCTAGAGCGGTGGGATAGGGAGGCTGGGAGGGAGACGCAAGAGGGAGGGGATATGGGGATATATGTTAATGTATAGCTGATTCACTTTGTTATAAAGCAGAAACTAACACACCATTGTAAAGCAATTATACTCCAATAAAGATGTTAAAAAAAAAAACAGAGGAACTATGCTTGATCCATGAAAATCAAAGGAACACATTTCAAGATATTCCTGAAGAAATTAATTGATATTCAGAAAAAATCAAGGATGATCCAAAATTTTCCCTTTGCAACTTATTTATGACATTTCCTCCGTTGGGAATCCACTGCTTATCTCAAAATAGGTATTTGATAAGCACTGAATTATTATAGCAAACACAGTTCTTTTTCTAGATTACTGTTTTCATTTTTGTAGTCTTAGCATTATTATATTTTATTCTAATTTTAATGTAGTCTAAAATTTCCTTTTAGCAATCTCCATTATCCTCTATATTTTACATCTATTTGGGGAGAAATGATACATTACAATCTGTTGCTGTATGAACTTATGGGCCTAAAAGGAAAGCTGAATTTCCTTTTGAAACAAAACTGTATTTTGTTAGAGGGAGAAAAAAATTGATAGATCACAAAGTTGTAAAAGATAAGTATAACATAAATCAGCGATATTTAGGCATAGATTTAAATTACTACATAATAAAGTGATAAGTATGTGAAATATTGATGGCATTAGCAGGGACATTGTTCTGTTTTGTAGGGCTGGTTTGCTTGTTTTATTTTAGGCTTTGTTTTGTTTTGTGAGATTTGTGTGTGTGTGTTTTTAATGGATTTCATAAGAAGCATCCTGGCAATGACCAGGGATAAAGGGAGCAGAGGCCTGTGGCAGAGCTGGGACATGGTTCTGAGATCAGCAGTCATGGATAAGTGAGCTGCAGAGAGATGTGAGTCAGAAGTAAGCATTAAACCAACCCCACCCGGTATTACAGCTGGCCACTGACACTGGTAGTGGCGGGATTGGTGGGGGAGGATCATGACCCTCTTATGTATAGAATGAGTACTTGAGCAGTTTAATTTGACTAGTAAAGGGAAGGATGATGCCAGAAAGCAGGAGAAAACTTTGTGATATTCAAGTAACATACACTCTGATTCCATATCCATATGTGTAAGTTGTATAAAACATTTTGACACATTTTATTGATTTGGGCTTATTAGAGTTGTCTTTGTCGACAAACAAACAAAACAAGTAAACTCATATTGTTCATCATTGTCTCTTAGAGAATCCATCATCTTTGGAATAAAGCAGATTATTTTTCTCCTGGGGCCGTTGAGTGAGGTGAGGTGCGTGGATATACATACCCACAAACACACATAATCATATATTCTAAGATAATGTATTTTTTCCCCCACTGCTCATGTGAGTGTTCAACATACTCACAATTCAATAGATTCACTTATGCAAGAGGTTCAAAATATTTTGGTTTTCCTTTTTTGTCTCTGACCACCTTTACTGATACCCCTTGTCTCCAGTAGATCAGTCATGTGCTGTACAGCTGGAACAGTTTGCAAGTATCAAAGGAAAACTGTCACTGCTTGTTATGTCAATCATGTGTGACAAATTTTATTGCTCTCCCAAATCTGAAATTCGTCTCTATTTAACAAGGAAACGCTTCTCTGTAAACTGGCTTCCCTTTTCCATTCCTGTTCACGGCCGCAATGATGTCCATCTCTGAGAGACAGGCAGATGTGCCCCTGCAGGGAATAATATCATCAACCTCTCACTTGGTAATATCTTCTTCAACTTCCTTAGCTAATTAATTCTTTCATTTACTATTTGTTTTCTTTTTCAAAATATGCATGACTTGTAAATTTGAGATAATCTTATTTTGTGGAGGAGTTCAAAGTTGGCCATATATCAACACTGAAGAAATTCTAAACAACTGTGGTTTTGTTTAATTCAGCTTCTTATTCAAGGTATTCTATTATTCAGTGATCACCTTTCTCCCTGTCCAATCTATAATATATTCTCTTTTCAATAGAAGAGTCCTTTTCTTTCAAATGAATGGTTGAAATCTCTTACAGATATGATTTTCTCCTGGACTATTTGTATTATCTGAGTCAATTCTGGACTATTTGTATTACATGACTCAATTAAATTTATGTGAATCTCTTCTCTCCTGTGATTCAATTTCCCTATAGAGCTGTAGTATCTGACAATGATTTTTTTTTTGTAACTAAGATATAAGTGCCAAGTCTCACAATTATTATAGAAAAATGCCATTTAACTGATGACTGTCCAGTTGTCTTATTGCTACTTTGCATTCTTAACAAAAGGACTTTGGTTGGGCCCAGAGTCATTATAACTCCAGTGGTGAGTTTTGGTGTCAAAGTGAATAACATGTGGTATCAGGAACAACAAAGAACAATTGGACATGGTTGGATTGGCAGTGCTGCCACTTGACACTTTTTACTTTCAGGTTATAAAAAATAGTCTAAATTTTAAAACTTCTTTCTAATTTCCAATATCCTATAAATTTTTTCTTTGATGTCATTCATGTGATTTTCTTATCTTCCCATTTCAATTATATTCATTATTCTATCAATAAATAAGCTATCATTGTATGCTTCTTCTGTAGAAAGCACTTTAAAAAGCATATCCATTAAGGCAAGAGGCAATATATGAATACTTTATGACTTATTTGTGTTTATTGTATAACATAGGAAAAATAATATTAAGCAAAGAAGTTCAATTATTTAACTAGAAGTAAATTTAGTGTTAGTAGGGGTCAAAGAATGATGAAAAAGCTTGGTTGAAGAGGGAAGGCAGCAATTATGCTGCCAGACAGTACTGATCAAGTTAATTATTTGAATTCTATCTTAACAAAAATTTTATCCAAATAATCATTAAAATTCAAACGTTGAAATGAAAAGTTGAAGTTTACATTTGAATTTTAATTTCTGTTTGAAGATAATCTTGTAGATGGTATCTGCAATGTGGAGAAAATATGTAATGAAGCTATCATGTAGAAGATAACTACTATATGGCATAAACCAATAAAAGAGAAAATAGAAAAAGAATGCAGTAAATCAGTAAAATCAAGTTACTGAAAAAATCAACAAAATTGACAAATTTTAATTTGACTGATGAAGAAATATAGAAGACACAAATTATCAATATATCAAGTTAAAGAAAATACATCACTACCAACCTGATGGAAATTAAAAACAATTAAAAGATTATTATGAACCTACTAATGCAAACAAATTTGATAAATGGCAAAATTCTTAGAAAGATACAAAACTTGACTCAAGAAATTAAAAAATGGGAATAAACCTATAAACAATACAGATATTGAATAAAAACTCCAGGCTCATTGACTTCACTGGTGAATTCTGTCAAATATTTAAGAAAGAAATAATAACAGTGCTTTAAAAATATATTGAGACACTGTTTACCAATTTATTTTATGAGACCAGTATTACCCTGATAGCAAAGCAAGGAAAAAATATCACAATAAAAACTACATCAAAACATAAAAATCAGAGCAATATCCCTTATGAACACAAACACAAAAATACTTAACAAAATATTAGCAGATTTTAATAAAAATTATCAAGTATCTTAGGGATGCCAGTTTGTTTTAACATTCAAAATTAATACAGTAAACCACACTGAGTGAATACAGGGAGAAAAAAACATCTGACCACCCCAATAGACACAAAAAGTTTTAGTAAAATTAAAAATCCATTTATGATAAAAACTCTCAATAAACTAGGAAGGGAAAGGAAATTCGTCATTCTGACAGATGATACTTATGAAAAAATTACACCTAAGTCATACTTGATCATGCAAATGAATGATTTCCTTCTAAGGTTGGGAACAAGGCAGTGACATCTACCTTCTTCAAATGTGTCAAGATACAAGATTAATATACAAAAATCAATTTATCTATCTATCTACCTATGAAAATAAGAAGACAAACAAGCCACAGATTGGAAGGAAACAATAGAAAATCCTGTATATGACAGAGGATTTGCATACAGAATATAGTTCTATCATTATGCTAATATGTCAGTGTTTTGAATACTGTAGTTTTATAATCAGCTTTGAAATAGAATAATGTAAGTTTTATAACTTTATTCATCTTTTAAAAACTAATATTAGCTATTCTTGTTCCTGTGCATTTCCATACCAATTTTGGGATCATATTGAAAAGTTCTACATAAATCCTGCTGGGACTTTGGTAGATACTACATTGAGTCCCATAGACCAATTTGAGAGACAGCTGTCATCTTAGTAATACAGAGTTTTCCATCCCATGAACATGGTATGTCTTTCCATTTCTTTAGATTTTCTTTACCTTCTCTCAACAATGTTTTGTTGTTTCCAGGATACATATCTTACACTTCTTTTGTTACATTTATTCCCAATTATTTTATTTTTTGATGGTATTGTAAAATGAATGCTTCCTTGATTTTATGTTTAAATTATTAGTTGATAATATATAGATATTCTGTCTATACATAAGTGAGTAGCTAATAAGCACATGGGAAATGTTCAACATTATTAGTCACTAGGGAAATTCAAATTACAACCACAGTGAGATACCATTACACACCTAATAAAATGGCTATAATCGAGAGCTGATGGTACCAGATGCTGGCAAAGATGTGGAGAAACAGGTGAGGATGTAAAGTAGTACAACCACCTTGGACAACAGTTTGGCCTTTTCTGAAAAAGTTAAAAATATTGTATAGCAACTTACAATCCAAGAATTCCTCCCTTCAAAAGAAAAGAAAATATTTGGCCACGAAATCTTGAATATGAATGAGTATGGCAGCATTATTTATAATAGTCAAAACCAGAAAACAATCTAAATGTCCATCAACTGGTAAATGGATAAACAAAATGTGGTATATAATCAGAAATGCTAAAACATGGAAGAATCTCAAAGATATTTTAAGTAAAATAGCCAGACACAAAAACTACAAAATGAATAATTCCATTTATACAAAATTTCTAGGGAGGACAAATTTCCAGAAAATGAAAGTAGATTATTTGTCTAGGACAGGGAATGGGCAGGATGATTGACTGTAAAAGACAGAGTGAACTCTCTGGTGTGATGGAAATGATCTATAACTAGATTGTGGTGATGGTTGTATAATTATAAATTCACTAGACATCATCAAAATATCCACTTAAAATGGAAGAATTTTATGGTTTGTAAAAGCTGCTAAAACATATTTCTTTTAACAATTTAAATATGATTTCTAATGTTTCTTTGAAGATAGTCATAATATATGCTTTGAAGTCTTTTCTAACTTCCATCATTCTGCTGGCTAAGCTAACACAGGAGGTGGAGGATCCTATCTAACCAAAGAGATGCAAACTAACAAGTCTCCCTGGGGCAGTTAGATTTTCCAGGTATAGACTCCTCTCTCCCGACTGTGCTGTCCACAAATGCATAGTTTTGGGTTCAGTTAAGGAACTGGGCAGAGTTTATACTTAGGGTTTTGATCCCATTCCCAGGGTTTTTTCAGCAGCTCTGCTAATTCAGAACCCTGTCCTCACCACCTAAATCTAGGAAATTGTGGGTTTCTCTGAAAGATCTGATGGAAGTGAAAACACCTTCAGGTACACAAAGCCACAGACTCACAATTTTTATGTGTCACAGTCTCACTCCTTCAAGAGGAAATACTCCACCACCTGCTTAAACACTTTCCGCTACTTTCAAGTAGTTTTATTTTTTGTTTTGTAAACATTTTGTATTCCTGGGGGATCACTCTTTATTTTCTTCTAAATTGATCAAGCTTGTTCGAGACCTACTACTTTGAAGCAATTAAATTGTTTTCTATTTTATACCATGGAAGCTCAAAGCACCCAAATATGACTACGGACTGGAGTGGAAATGTTTTGCTCATAAATATATGATAAAAACATAGTGAGAAATATGATATTTCTAATACAAGTGCTGGTAGGAACTGGAGAGGGAGACATTTTAAAGTCTTCATTCATTGGTAATAAGAAAGTCTGGAATATTTTAATTTTTCTATCTATCTATTTTCTGTTCTCATTAGAAAAAATGGAAATTTTCTGCTTTAATTACAAAAAGTAAAAAAAAAATTGAGTTAACTTAAGCAAAACTGAATTTATTGGAAAGAAATAAGGAACACACGGGATGGATAGAAAGGCCGGTTAAAGCAGGCCTCAATACGAGAATGATCCAGAGAGCCTCCAGAGAATTCAGATGGAGAGAGTAGGGAACAGCTCAGTCAAGGTGCAGGCATTGGGTGAATGAATCACCGCTGCTTTGTCTTTCCCTTTGTTTTTCACTCAAGGTTTGAGGGCTAAGGACCCAACTGGCCAAGCTCAGGTCACATGCCCACCTTGACTTTACTGGGAGTTGATAGGGCAAACTGTAACTAGATTGTTTTCAATACTCGAAGAAGGACATTTGTATTTAATTTTTCCCAGTCAACACAGAAGTTAGAAGAGAGCCCCCAAAGAAGGTTGTGATTCTATAAGGCAGTAGATACTCAGTCCATAAATTTGTCGTTTTCTCTGTTTACCATTATAAGGAACTTATAAGCTTTATCTTGTTCAACTTCCTGATATGTAGGGCAGTGTCTGACACATTGTAAGTAAATATTTATTAACTGACTAACATGCCATCCTATTTAAAAGAAGTTCCTAAAATTGAATGAGAAAAGTTTTATTCACAAATCCTAAAACTGATAGAATAATTTATGATATTCTTGCTTACAATTTTATTTTGGTATGATTAAACAAGCTAAATAATGAGTAAATTCTGTCATTACAGAGTTTCTTCATTTAATTTTTAATGTTTAAAAAATCGAGAAGAAAAATAACATTAGAAATTGACTGCAAAAGCAGAAGATGAACTCAGGCACGTCTGTAACAGATGGTAAAAACAAACTCATCATTGTTATAATTTTATCATTTCTCATCAAATTCATTATTGATTCTAACACTTGTATCTGTACATGTTTCCCAAGATGGAAGAAAAAAATGCTTTATATATTACTCAAAGGAAGAGAGAAATGCCTTTGATGAACTTTACATGTAAAAGATGGAATTTGATTACTTATAGTTGCAGACAATTGCTATTTACATAATATGTCTGGAGACAAACAGTGAATCAAATCCTGCAACAAGCTCTAGGAAAGACAGGGGAAGCACGGTGAAGGCAATAGGTGGAACTAGACAAATTTACCCTTTCCAGAAAACAAGTAGAAATATCTAGAAAAAGGCTCTACTGTGTTAATGGTATTTTACTTGGCTCAGAGCACCAATAGAAAGTTTGCATCTTGCTTTATTAAAATCTTCTCTTGCTAATAGAAAAAAGGAACCTTGAAACATTCTAAAAGCAAGAGGATTTGTAATATATTGATCTCTTAAGGAAGCTGGTAACCTATTAATTTTTGAAGACCTGTGCCAAGAATTACCATATGAATATCAATGGCATTTAAAATTAGTCAATTTCCTCTCTGAGTTTTGTTATAACCTAATTTATTTTGTGCTTACACATCCTCCATGTTATTCTTTGCTAACATGATTAAGAAATTCACATGTTAGTCATGTGAGCTATAACTCACCTAAAATGAGTTTCCCCATTCTAGACTGCCAGGGTGAAATCCTCAATAACAGCCATCCAACCCCATGTGAATCATGTAAATGACACACTGACACATCATTATGGAATAAACTTTATGACAGTGCTCGGATCCTTTGCAAATAGGTAGTTTCTCTTATGAATTTAAAAGTGTCCCAATTTCTGAGAATGTTGATATTATTCATTAAAGCAGAAGTGGAGAAAGAAAATAAAAGAACAAATATCAAAAAAAATATTAATAATTTTGGTCCTTTTGAGACACTGGGTAAAATAGTTTTTGGGAGGATCCAGGGATGAGAAGAAGAAACTGATGAAGGGCATATAAGGTATAAAAGGATTTAAGGAGAATTTCTTCCTTTTATTTAAAAAAATTTTTTAACCTCTTTAAAAATTTTATAGAAATATTAGAATTAAAAGATTTCCTTTTCTGCTCATCCGGGTTTCATCTCACAAATTTTGTTCCTTTTAGAAAGACAAACCTGTTGGGAAATCTTATAAGCAGACAGGTAGGAAACATGTTTCAATATACCCAATCAAAGCAAGGTGAAAGGAGCTGATTGGTAAAAGATATATACAATTTTATATTAGAAATACTTTAATTATTTTAGAGTTTATTCTTTTATTGTTTGTTTGCTAAAGCCAAGTAGAAAACAGCAATACTAGATGTTTAATATATTTCAAACACAAACATTTGATAAGATATCAAGTGAAAAATGTATATTTATAGAACAGGAAACAGAAAATCTTCTTTACTTTTCCAATATAAATCGCCAGCCAATGCTGACCCCAGTGCTGCCTCAAGGCTTGGGAGCTGCTCTCTGGATGTGGTGTGTGATTTCAGGGACTTGCCTGGCCTCTGGTAGCAGGATCCCTGTTGCAGAAGCTGAGTAATAAAGAGAAGAAGGGCTAGGAGGGCTGTGACAAGTTTGCCAGGGCTGGAGCCTGAAGCAGCAGGGCAGGCCTTGCCCTCCCAGGGTCTACATCCTGGGCAGCATATGTAGAAAGGGCCTGACCTGGCTGGGAGTAGTCTAGATGGTCCCCTTGGCGTGGGGAGGGGGGGCTTGTGGGCTGAGTTGGGGAGGTGGCGGCTTGTAGCCAGGCATAGCGGTACAGTCAAGAAAAGAAAAGTGGTCCACTAGGGGGGTTAGCGATGAGAGGCAAGACCAGCAGGGTCGGACCCATCTGGGGCAGGTAGGGATGTGCAGGGAGGGGGGAACAGCTGGCCAGGCAGGAAGGTGATGTTTGGTTAGCCTTTCAAATGGTGAAGGCCATGGACTATGAAGAGGAGGCCATGCAGGGGAGAGACTGACTCATGGTGCTGCCTCCCCTCCCAAGCAAGCAGCCCAAAGACATCTCTTGGAAGTCCATTGGTGGCCCCATTGTGGTGGAGGCCACAGGGGTGTACCTGTCATTAGAGGAAACTACAGTAAGTGGGGGAGAGGTGCCCAGGGCTGCCCGGGGGGGTGTGACACTCGAAACACCTCATGACACCTGTGCACCTTCCCTAGGCCCACATCCAGGCAGGTGCCCTGCATGTGGTCATATGTGCACCCTCTCCAGACACACCCATGTTTGTCATGGGGGTGAACGAAAAGGACTATAAGCTCAGCTCCATGCAAACTGTCAGATAATGGGCAGCAACATTCAGAAGTGTGTGTCTGGAGGACAAGCCAGCCTGCGGTGAGGAGGCATCCGACTCACCTCCCCACTCCCACTCCCACTCGACCCCTGGTGCTCTTTTCACATCAGTCCACTTCTCCTTCCCAAAGTCTTCACAGTCATCTTGTTAATGTTACCCTAAAACCATCTGTTAGAAATGCACGACTTCTGGAGAACATGCTTTAAAAAATAATTTTTACAGAAACACCCACAACTCACAAATAATAAGCATCCTGAAAATACAAATATATAATAACACTTTCCATTTGTAAAGATATTGGTACATTACTTTCTTTTTCATGACTCATTGTCTCATTTGCTGTCTTACAACAATGTAAGTTAAGCAGAGCAACATTAACCCCAATTGCAGAAGAAGAAACAGTGATTCCAGAAACAGAATTAACTTGATTTATATAACATAATTACATAGGGCAGAATCGGATATAGAACTCCCACTTCCTGATTCCCGGTCCCGGACATTTTATTCAGTATAATATTGCTTGAGTGGAGGTTGTTTAAGTAATAAAGGAGCAAGAAGGCTAAACTCATTTATATTTTATTTCTTACAGTATGGAAAGCACACACAGATAAAAATATAGATCCACATCTGGTGGCCTGCAGCACCCTTGAACTTGGGGATTAATATGAAAATGCACCACTAAATATAACAGAATCTTATGGTAGAAATACTACTTTTTATAGTTGAGGCAAGTAATGGACACTAAAGAAATCCAAGAGTTAATGGTATTAATTAAAATAATTATAGAAATAAAACAGAAACAGGTCCTAATTGGGTTTTAACGCTTTGCCAAATTTTAAATTCATAATGAAAAATAATCTTTGAGTTCCATTTAAGAGCCTTGCAGTTTACCAGGTGTTAAAGAAGGTAAAAAATAAATGATCTCTGCCCTGCAGGATATTTTATTCTTGCCTAATTCCTCAAAATCCATGTAAGAAATTACAAATTATCTATTAGTCTTTTAAGCTATTATTATTATAGTTTGGTAAGATAAATCTTGAGACTAGTATTTCATTTGTTCCATAAATTATGGATAAACAATAAACCAATTTTTCCTGCAGTGCATTCAACAGAACTTTTTCTCCCACACAATGAACAATCTGATAGATGTTATTAAAAAAACTGAAATTAATTGTCAAATAATTTTGTATAAAGCTTAAACAAAATAAATGTGTTAACATAAAGTTAAACAGGTATTATAACTTTAGAACTTATCCAAGCTCTTAACAGTCTAATCCTTATGAATCTCCAAGCAGGCAACATAAAATGCAATATTTTTCTAATCACAAGGAATTCTCATTGTCCAGGAAGTGGAACGTTACCTGAAAGTTTACTTTGGCAAAACTTTTGTAATCTTACACCAGATCCTTAAATCTTTGTAACTTTAGACAAGTTACTTAACTTTTCTGATTTTCATTAGTAGCAGTAGGCAAAATTTTACAATTTTGAGATGACCTTAAAATCTATTACGCTAAAAATAATTGCAGAGGGCTTCCCTGGTGGCACAGTGGTTGAGAATCTGCCTGCTAATGTAGGGGACACGGGTTCGAGCCCTGGTCTGGGAAGATCCCACATGCCGCGGAGCAACTAGGCCCGTGAGCCACAACTACTGAGCCTGCGCGTCTGGAGCCTGTGCTCTGCAACAAGAGAGGCCACGATAGTGAGAGGCCCGCGCACTGCGATGAAGAGTGGCCCCGGCTGGCCGCAGCTAGAGAAAGCCCTCACACAGAAACGAAGACCCAACATAGCAAAAATAAATAAATAAATTAATTAATTAAAAAAAAAAAAACTGATAGCTGTTGCATGTTGGAAAGATCTTTAATATAAATAAACACAGATTTTAAAAAAATAATTGCAGAAATGTTAGCAATGGCTTTGAATCTTTTAAAGATTGTCTTTATTCCTTTGGCTGCCATCTGGGTTATTGGATAACTACAGGATTCCTTAAGGTTTCTTATGATAATTGAATGTAACAAATTAGATACATATGAAAATATATACAAATTTTACTTTGTGACAAGGTGGGTTTATTTTACAGCAAGATTTACTTTTTAATATGAAACTCAGAAGTTGAAGGAAATACCATGATCATTTGTTTTAAGAATAGCTTACACATTTTTCATTAGAGAAATTGATCTCTTGGCAAGTTATGTACTGACTTGGTGACTCTATAAGGGTGACAGAATGTTTCCTCTCCTGGTTACCACAGGCATAGATACAAATATAATTTGGACACAATTTAAAGTGACACATAAATACTTAAAGTTAAAAATAAATGAAATCAAAATCCCCATTCAAAATATTAAATATAAATATTTTAATATATGTTAAATATAAATATAATGAAAATATAATATAATAAAGTATAATACTATACTACATAAACTATATATTAGAATCGATACTATAATAAATATAATAGGTAGAATGACATCAAAAATGATAATGCATGGAAACATTTTTCTGGTAAAAATGTCCTTGACCCTTTCCATCTCTCAGTTACATTGCAGCCAAAGATTTTTTTTTTTAATTCAGATGTACTCAGGTTGCTTCTCTTCCCTTGTTAATAGTCTTCATGTATCTTAATATAAAAATCAAAATATTTTACGTCCTTTACAAGGTTTCATATGATCTGGTTTCTGTCTCTTTCTGCAGAATATTTGTTAGTCAGTCTCTCTTTCTCTCTTGGCTGACCACTCACATTGACCTTATTGCGCCATTCCTATGTCTTGTTTTAAAGATTGCACAAAGTTGTTTATCTCTCCTCACTTTGCCAGATTACCTCTTACTTGCCCAATAAATTTTATCGGAGATATCACTTCCTCAGGGAAACTTTTCTAATTTCCAGACTTAGTCATATGTCCCCTGATTTGTGCTCTCATGATTTTCTTTAAAGTTCTTATCAAAATTACTTAAGTAATTATTCAATCAATATGTGCTTACAGCTGTAATCTCCATGAAAGCAGATGTCAGGACTAATTTGCTCTTCACTTTGTGTCTCACATCTATACCAGGGCTGTTTCTGATATTTTTTTTTTTCTGATATTTTTTGAATGGAAGAATCCTCAATAAATATGTGATATGTCTGCCTTAAACTAAGGAATCCTATATTTACAATTTTACAGAGACATTCTCAATAATGTAATGGAATAATACATTTGTAAAGGAATTACAAAAACACATTTAGCAAATATTAACTAAATATCTAATTTTAACGTTTAATATTATTACTTCCTGAACCTCTTGGCGCAAACATCCATATTTCAAAGACGAGTGCAATAAGAAGATTAAATAACTCACTATCAAATGCACAAACATGAATATTTAAATTTTCTTTTAACTTTTTAATCTTGGTGTCTTCTTTTAATGAACTTTACATGTCTGATAAAGCTGGGTTTAAATAACAACTCTTTCACTTACTAAAAAGTGGCAGGAGTGATGCTGTGTCAATTCCAAATCTAGGATTGAAAAGGCAACATACCTTTAGAGATCCAAGGAGCCTAACAAACCTGAAGCAGAAGGATCATGTAACTAAAGACATACCAAAGCACATGGCAAATTGCTAGCAACACATTGATGAAGAGACAGATTTCAAAAGAGCCAGAACAAAAGGAAATGCCACACACAGAGAAACAAAAAAAAAAAATTACAGCAAATGTTTTATCAGAAATTATACATATATGTCCAAGGACAGTCTTTGCAGTACTGAAAAACAAAACAAAGCATAACCTTGTCATTGTAAAATTAAATACCTCAGAGATATTGTAGGTTCAGTTCTAGACCAACATAATAAAACAAATATCACAATTAAGTTAATCACACAGTTTTTTGGGTTTTCCAGTGCATGTAAAATTTACATTTACACTACACTGTACTCTATAAAGTGTGCAATAGCATTATGTCTAAAAATGTATATACCTTAATTAAAAATTCTTTGTTGCTAAAATATGTTAACCATCATCTGAGCCTTCAGCTAGTCTTAGTAGTAACTTCAAAGATCACTGATCACATATCACCATAACAAATATAATAACAATGAAAAAAGTTTGAAGTACTGTGAGGATTAACAAAATGTGACACAGATACATGAAGTGAGCAAATGTTATTGGAAAAATGGCAGTGATAGACTTGCTTGATGCAGGGTTGGCACAAACATTCAATTTGTGAAAAATGCAGTATCTACAAAGTGCAATAAAGGGAAGTGTAATAAAATGAGGTATGCCTGTATTCACTGGAAATATCTTACAAAAATGAAGATGACATAAAAATCATTCTAAACCAGCAAGAGGTGAGAGCATTAATTACTAGCACACCTGCATTATAAGAAATTAAAAGTAAGTTCTTCGGACAGAAGGAAAATGATGGTAAATAGAAATTTGAATGTATGTAAAATAATAAAGTGTCAAAAATGGTAAATATGTGAGAAACATAAAATACAATTCCTTATTTTTAACTCTCTTTCACAGATAATTGGCTGCTTAAAGTAAAGTTAGTAAAAATGTACTGTAACGTTGATCACATATGTAGAAGGGACATATGTGACAGAAAAGCACAAGGATAGTGAGAAGGGAAAAATGAGAGTGTACTTTTTAATATTTTTAGACAATGCTGATTTATTATTTGAAGGTAGACTGGGATAAATTAAAGATGTGTTTCACAAACCGTATAATAACCACTTAAAAAAATAAAACAAGGTGTATAACTAAAAAGGTGATTTGAAACATAAAACCATAAAAAAAGATCAATTAATCAACAGGAATGCAGAAAAAGAAGACAAAGTAAACAAAAATAGATACAACAACGGCAACAAAAAAGGCAAGTATGTGTACTGAAACCCAACTGTGAGATTGGTTCAAGATGGCAGAGTGGAAGGACGTGCTCTCACTCCCTCTTGCAAGAGCACCAGAATCACAACTAACTGCTGAACAATCATCGACAGGAAGACACTGGAACTCACCAAAAAAGATACCCCACACCCAAAGACAAAGGAGAAGCTGCAATGAGATGGTAGGAGTGGCACAATCACAATAAAATCAAATCCCATAACTGCTGGGTGGGTGACTCACAAACTGGAGAACACTTATACCACAGAAGTCCACCCACTAGAGTGAAGGTTCTGAGTCCCAGGTCAGGCTTCCCAATCTGGGGGTCCAGCAATGGGAGGAGGAATTCCAGGAGAATCAGACTTTGAAGGCTAGGGGCATTTGATTGCAGGACTCTGACAGGGCAGGGGGAAACAGAGACTCCACTCTTGGAGGGAACACACAAAGTAGTATGCGTATAAGGACCCAAGGGGATGGAGCAGTGACCCCATAGGTGACTGAACCAGACCTACCTCCTAGTGTTGTAGGGTCTCCTGCAGAGGCAGGGGATGGCTGTGGCTTACCACGGGGACAAGAACACTGGCAGCAGAAGTTCTGGGAAGTACTCCTTGGTGGGAGCCCTCCCAGAGTCCACCATTAGCCCCACCAAAGAGCTGAGTAGCCTCCAGTGCTGGTTCACCTCAGGCCAAACAACCAACAGGAAGGGAATGCAGCCCAACCCATCAGCAGACAAGCGGATTAAGTTTTAACAAGCTCTGCTCACCAGAAAAACGCCCAGGTCTACCCACCACCAGTCCCTCCTATCAGGAAGCTTGCACAAGCCTCTTAAATAGCCTCATCCACCAGAGGACAGACAGCAGAAGCAAGAAGAACTACAATCCTGCAGCCTGTGGAACAAAAACCACATTCACAGAAAGATAGACAAGATGAAAAGGTAGAGGACTATGTACAGATGAAGGAACAAGATAAAACCCCAGAAAAACAACTAAATGATGTGGAGATAGGCAACCTTCCAGAAAAAGAATTCAGAATAATGATAGTGCAGATGATCCAGGACCTCAGAAAAAGAATGGAGGCAAAGATCGAGAAGATGCAAGAAATGTTTAACAAAGACCTAGAAGAATTAAAGAACAAACAAACAGAGATGAACAATACAATAACTGAAATGAAAAATACACTAGATGGAACCAATAGCAGAATAACTGAGGCAGAAGAACGGATAAGTGACCTGGAAGACAGACTGGTGGAATTCACTGCCATGGAACAGAACCAAGAAAAAAGAATGAAAAGAAATGAAGACAGCCTAAGAGACCTCTGGGACAACATTAAATGCAACAACATGCACATTATAAGGGTTCCAGAAGGAGAAGGGAGAGAGAAAGGACCTGAGAAAATATTTGAAGATACTATAGTTGAAAACTTCCCTAACATGGGATAGAAAATAACCACCCAAGTCCAGGAAATGCAGAGTCCCAGGCAGGATAAACCCAAGGAGAAACACACTGAGACACATAGTAATCAAATTGACAAAAATTAAAGACAAAGAAAAATTATTGAAAGCAACAAGGGAAAAATGACACATAACATACAAGGGAACTCCCCTAAGGTTAACAGCATATTTCTCAGCAGAAACTTTACAGGCCAGAAGGGAGTGGCACAATATATTTAAAGTGATGAAAGGGAAAAACCTACAATCAAGATTACCCGTCAAGGATTTCATTCAGATTCGATGGAGAAATCAAAAGCTTTACAGACCAGCAAAAGCAAAGAGAATTCAGCACCACCAAACCAGCTCTACAACAAATGCTAAAGGAACTTCTCTAAGTGGGAAACACAAGAGAAGAAAAGAACCTACAACCAAACCCACCGATAACAGTTAATAAAGTGGTAATAGCAACATACATATCGATAATTACCTTAAAAGTGAATGGATTAAATGCTCCAACCAAAAGACACAGGCTCACTTAATGGATACAAAAACAAAACCCAGATATATGCTATCTACATGAGACCCACTTCAGACCTTGGGACACATACAGACTGACAGTGAGGGGATGGGAAAAGATATTCCCTACAAATGGAAATCAAAAGAAAGCTGGAGTAGCAATACTCATATCAGGTAAAGTAGACTTTAAAATAAAGAATGTTACAAGAGACAAGGCAAGACAGTACATAATAATCAGGGGATCAATCCAAGAAGAAGATATAATGATTATAAATATATATGCACCCAACGTAGGAGCACCTCAATACATAAGGCAAATGCTAACAGCTATAAAAGAGGAAACTGACAGTAACACAAAAATAGTGGGGGACTTTAACACCTCACTTACACCAATGGACAGGTCATCCACACAGATAACTAATAAGGAAACACAAGTTTGAAATTACACAATAGACCAGATAGATTCAATTGACATTTATAGGACATACCATCCAAAAACAGCATATTACTACATATTACTTTCTTCTCAAGTGCACATGGAACATTCTCCAGGATAGATCACGTCTTGTGTCACAAATCAAGCCTTGGTAAATTTAAGAAATTGAAATCATATCAAGCATCTTTTCTGAACACAACACTATGAGATTAGAAATCAATTACAGGGAAAAAAATGTAAAAAACACAAACACACGGAGGCTAAACAATGCATTGCTAAATAACCA
This sequence comes from Balaenoptera acutorostrata, assembly GCF_949987535.1. Classification (NCBI taxonomy): domain Eukaryota; kingdom Metazoa; phylum Chordata; class Mammalia; order Artiodactyla; family Balaenopteridae; genus Balaenoptera; species Balaenoptera acutorostrata. Next base: position 35,497,765 of record NC_080081.1, read on the forward strand.
AGCGGTCACTGAAGAAGTCAAAGAGGAAATCAAAAAATACCTCAAGACAAATTACAGCTAAAACATGATGATCCAAAACCTATGGGATGCAGCAAAACAGTTCTAAGATGGAAGTTTATTGCAATACAATCCTTCCTCAAGAAACAAGACAAACCTCACATAAACAATCTAAATTTACACATAAAGGAACTAGAGAAAGAAGAACAAACAAAACCAAAGTTAGTAGAAGGAAAGAAATCATAAAGATAAGAGCAGAAGTAAATGCAATAGAAACAAAGAAAACAATAGCAAAGATCAATAAAACTAAAAGCTGGTTCTTTGAGAAGATAAACAAAATTGATAAACGTTTAGCCAGCCTCATCAAGAAAAAGAGGGAGAGGACTCAAATCAAAAAAAATTAGAAATGAAAATGGAGAAGTTACAACAGACACCACAGAAATACAAAGCATCATAAGAGACTACTACAAGCAAATCCATGCCAATAAAATGGACAACCTGGAATAAATGGACAAATTCTTAGTAAGGTATAACCTTCCAAGACTGAACCAGGAAGAAATAGAAAATATGAACAGACCAATCATAAGAAATGAAATTGAAACTGTGATTTAAAACCTTCCAACAAACAAAAGCCCAAGACAGGTGGCTTCACAGGTGAATTCTATCAAACATTTAGAGAAGAGCTAACACCCATCCTTCTCAAACTCTTCCAAAAAATTGCAGAGGAAGGAACACTCCCAAACTCATTCTATGAGGCCACCATCACCCTGATACCAAAACCAGACAAAAATACTACAAAAAAGGAAAATTACAGACCAATATCACTGATGAATATAGATGCAAAAATCCTCAACAAAATACTAGCAAAGAGAATCTAACAACACATTAAAAGGATCATATTCCATGACCAAGTGGGATTTATACCAGGGATGCAAGGATTCTTCAATATATGCAAATCAATCAATGTGATACACCATATTAACAAACTGAAGAATACAAACCATATGATCATCTCAATAGATGCAGAAAAAGCTTTTGACAAATTCAACACCATTTATGATAAAAACTGTCCAGAACGTGGGCATAAAGGGAACCTACCTCAAAATAATAAATGGCATATATGACAAACCCACAGCAAATATCATTCTCAATGGTGAAAAAGTGAAAGCATTTTCTCTAAGATCAGAAACAAGGATGTCCACTTTCGCCACTATTATTCAACAGAGTTTTGGAAATCCTAGCCATGACAATTAGAGAAGAAAAAGAAATAAAAGGAATCCAGATTGGAAAAGAAGAAGTAAAACTGTCACTGTTTGTAGATGACCTGATACTATACATAGAGAATCCTAAAGATGCCACCAGTAAACTACTAGAGCTAATCAATGAATGTGGTAAAGTAGCAGGTTACAAAATTAATACACAGAAATCTCTTGCATTCCTATACAATAACAATGAAAGATCAGAAAGAGAAATTAAGGAAACAATCCTATTCACCATTGCATCAAAAAGAATAAAATACCTAGGAATAAACCTACTTAAGGATGTAAAAGACCTGTATTCAGAAAACTATAAGATGCTGATGAATGAAATCAAAGATTACATAAACAGATGGAGAGATATACCATGTTCTTGGATTGGAATATTGTGAAAATTACTATACTACCCAAAGCAATCTACAGATTCAATGCAATCCCTACCAAATTATCAATGACATTTTTTACAGAACTAGAACAAAAAATGTTAAAATTTGTATGGAGACGCAAAAGACCCCGAATATCCAAAGCAGTCTTGAGGGAAAAAAATGAAGCTAGAGGAATCAGACTCCCTGACTTCAGACTATACTACAAAGCTACAGTAATCAAGACAACATGGCACTGGCACAAAAACAGAAATTTAGATCAATGGAACAGGATAGAAAGCCCAGAGATAAACCCACACATATATGGTCAACTAATCTATGACAAAGGAGGCAAAGATATACAATGGGGAAAAGACATTTTTCAATAAGTGGTGCTGGGACAACTGGCAGGTGCATGTAAAAGAATGAAATTAGAACACTCCCTAACACCATACACAAAAACAAACTCAAAATGGATTAAAGACTAAAATATAAGACCAGACACTATAAAACTCTTAGAGGAAAACATAGGAAGAACACTCTTTGACGTAAATCACAGAAAGATCTTTTTTGACCTACCTCCTAGAGTAATGGAAATAAAACCCAAAATAAACAGGACATAATGAAACTTAAAAGCTTTTGCACAGCAAAGGAAACTACAAGCAAGACGAAAAGACAACCCTCAGAGTGGGAGAAAATATTTGCAAACGAAACAATGGAGGAAGGATTAATCTCCAAAATATACAAATAGCTCATGCAGCTCAAAGTTAAAAAAAAAAAAAAAAAAGCAACCCTTGGGCTTCCCTGGTGGCGCAGTGGTTGAGAATCTGCCTGCTAATGCAGGGGACACGGGTTCGAGCCCTGGTCTGGGAAGATCCCACATGCCGCGGAGCAGCTGGGCCCGTGAGCCACGATTGCTGAGCCTGCGCGTCTGGAGCCTGTGCCCCGCGACGGGAGGGGCCGCGATAGAGAGAGGCCCGCGCACCGCGATGAAGAGCGGTCCCCGCACCGCGATGAAGAGTGGCCCCCGCTTGCCGCAACTGGAGAAAGCCCTCGCGCGAACCGAGGACCCAACACAGCCAAAAATAAATAAATAAATAAATAAATAAATAAGAAAATCCTTTAAAAAAAAAAAAAAAAGCAACCCAATCAAAAAATGGGGGCCTTCCCTGGTGGCGCAGTGGTTGAGAATCTGTCTGCTAATGCAGGGGACACGGGTTCGAGCCCTGGTCTGGGAAGATCCCACATGCCACGGAGCAGCTGGGCCCGTGAGCCACAGCTACTGAGCCTGCGCGTCTGGAGCCTGTGCCCCGCAACGGGAGGGGCCGCGATAGTGAAAGGCCCGCGCACCGCGATGAAGAGCGGTCCCCGCACCGCGATGAAGTGTGGCCCCCACTTGCCGCAACTAGAGAAAGCCCTCGCACGAACCGAAGACCCAACACAGCCAAAAATAAATAAATAAATAAATAAAGTAGCTATAAAATTAAAAAAAAAAAAAAAATGGGCAGAAGACCTAAATAGACATTCCTCCAAAGAAGACATACAGATGGCCAAGAAGCACATGAAAAGCTGCTCAACATCACTAATTATTAGAGAAAAGCAAATCAAAACTGCAGTGAGGTATCACCTCCCACTGGTTAGAATGGGCATCATCAAAAAATCTACAAACAATAAATGCTGGAGAAGGTGTGGAGAAAAGAGAACCCTCTTGCACTGTTGGTGGGAATGTAAATTGATATAGCCACTATGGAGAACAGTAGGGAGGTTCCTTAAAAAACTAAAAATAGAATCACTACATGACCCAGCAATCCCACTACTGGGCATATACCCAGAGAAAACCATAATTCCAAAAGACACATGCATCCCCATGTTCATTGCAGCACTATTTACAATAGCCAGGTCATGGAAGCTACCTAAATGCCCATCGACAGACGAATGGATAAAGAAGATGTGGTACATGTGTGCAATGAAATATTTCTCAGCCATAAAAAGGAACGAAATTGGTAATTTTTAGAGAGTTGGATGGATCTAGAGACTGTCATACAGAGTGAAGTAAGTCAGAAAGAGAAAAACAGGTATCATATATTAATGCATATGTGTGGAATCTAGAAAAATGGTACAGATGACCTGCTTTGCAAGGCCGAAATAGAAACACAGATGTAGAGAACAAACATGTGGACACCTAGGGGGGAAAGTGGCGGGGGGGGGGGAGGGGTTGTGGTGGGAAGAATTGGGAGATTGGGATTGACATATACACTAATATGTATAAAATAGATAACTAATAAGAACTTGCTGTATAAAAATTAAATAATTAAAATTAATTTAAGAGAAACACAACAACCATATCAGCAATTCCAGAAAATGTAAATGGTCTAAATGCTGTAATTATAAGGCAATAAATATAAGATTGGATTGATACATAAGAACTAACTATATGCAGTTTATGAGAAACTCACTTTAAATATAAAGATATACATTAAAAGTAAAAATGATGAAAAACTAACTACCATAAAAATAAAAACTCAAAAAATTTTTGAATGGTGATATTAATATCAGGCAAAGTGGACTTCAGTGAATAAGTATTATCTGGGATAAAGTGGGTTATTTCATAATGATAAGAACACCAATTCATCAAGAGACATGACAGTTCTAAATATGTACTCACCTAATAACAGCATTTCAGTGTAAAGTGATAGAGAATGAGAGAAATTTGTAGATATTAAGTGTTTATATTAAAAGTATTATAATTTAATGGTCATAACATCCCCTTTAAGAAACTAAAACAAAAAGAAAGGTGCATTAAACCCAATATAAACAGAATGAAGTAAATTAAAATATGAATATACATAAAATAGAAAATAAACAATAGAGAAAAATCTATGAAATCAAAGCCAGTTCTTTAAAAGAATCAATAAAACTGATAAACCTATAGATATAAGAAAGGATATACACAAAAAATCAGATAGGGAAGTGGGGGGATACCAGTAAGTATCTTACTGATATTAAAAACAATAATAAGGGAATATTATGATATTATACCAATACACTTGACATGCTTAAATGCCTTGAAAGACATAAACTATCAAAGCTAACTCAGAAATAGATAACCTAAATAGCACTACATTTATATGATATTATGCCTTCAAATTTTTCCACAATATATGTTTCTAATGATATACTCCTATGCACTCACAGTGTATTGGAAATAAACTTCTTTGCAGAAGAAAGTTTTCCACATAAATCCCTACTCCCAGATACATCTATTTAGTTTGTTTGAACTAAAATTTACACTTGAAAAATAAAACTGCGTTTAATATATTCTTTTTACATATCAATTTATTTTCTATCCTAACATTTTCTATAGTGCAGATTTAAAATAGCATTATTAGTATGATAAAATATTTCTCAAATTAGAAAAAGTAATGTGATCTCAAATTTTCAAACTATAAATTTGTTTTTCAAATAATGTCCTTAAGTTTTATATTTTAAATGGTACAGGTCTAATTAGTACATAAGGTACATGGTCATTTGGCAGTACATCAAAGTTATAATTTAAATAAAGACTCTGTTTGAAAATCCTAGTTTGATCCTTTTATGTTTTCTGTGGTGTATGCTTCTTCAGATCAGAAGATCAGAATATGTGGAGAAGTGAATTATAAATAAGGACATATGGTATATATCTGCCCATTTTTAATGAAGTCCAAGAGTTTAATAATTGTCTTTAAATGCTTCAATTAATCCCAAACTTAGCAGTAAGTTTTAGTATTCAATTTTTTGCCCTTTCATAATTATGAATTTATTTTAGTAGATGGTCTTTTCAATTAAGTTCCATTAAAACTGCTTTACACATTCTGGGAGATGATGAAATATATTGTTTAATCTCAAAACAATAAAGTCTGATATCTTGGGTTCATAGACTGCAAGCGAGTTGCTAGCTGTCAGACCCTGTTATTTTTTTAATGCCATTTAATAATAACTCCTGGGATTATGCAGATGATGAAATAAAAAATGTATGTTAAAGATTTAGCAGAGGGCATTTTGAAAATATTGTTTTATTATCATTATTGTTTCTAGCATTATTCCATCAACATAATGATGTGAGTTGTTTTTCAGGTAATTGTTATAAATATATGCTGTGTCATTTATAGAGACAAAATGCTTTCATTCCATTCAATATACTGTAGAATTTTCATCTTGTTACACAGATGTCCTAAGTTGGGGTGAAACCTTTGGCTTGTCAAGAGATCAAGTAGTCCCTAAGCAGAAGTGACTAATGAAGATGCTGGGTGGCTTTCCCAATCTTCCATATATCCAGCCTGTAAGGAAACGACTTGACCAAATGGCCTGAGGTAGTTTATCACTTACACAGAGAGTATAAGCAAGATCAGCATGGTGTCACCGAGGATGACACTGAACCAGAGGGACCAGAGAGTTGGTACCATGAGACAGTGGTTTGCTCTGCCACCAAGAAGCTAATTCTAGACTATAGTGAAGTGGTTTTATAAGGGAAATATAAATTCCCATGCCTTAAGGTGCTTCATGGCAGTATCCTGTAAGAGGGAGTCTCACACGAGATATAGAGGTAGATGTAAAATGGTCCTTGTGATAGCTTCTCACAAGACTGCCTATCTTGACAGGTTCCTGGGAGAATCAGAGGGCATCCACCAAGTCTTGGATAAGATTGCTGTTGAGCTTTGCCTATATGGCCTATACAGAGCCATCCAAGGTCACCACTGTGCCATGGCAAACTACTTACCTACATGTCCATGAAAAAACATTTTACCTTTTTGTATGAAATTGACAAGATACTTAGAATATTATTTTTGGTTGAAATCTTGTCTGTGTTTCAGGTTATTTTTATCTCTACTGCCATTACCACCACCATCACCATCATCATCATTACCATCATCATCATTAGAAAAACCTCCATAGCATTTGCTACCTTCCAGGCACACCCGTCGACTCCATTTAATCATCACCAGAGCCCTAGTGATGAGCAACATAGAGTAAGTTATGAAGTCTGAATGCCAATTGGGGTCTTTCTTTTCAGAAGAATATTTTTATCAGACTCCTCAACTTTTATGAAGTATTAGCCCGATCTCCAGATGAGCTGACTTCAAAGCATATAGCTCTGTTATTAACCAGCCACATACAGTAGCTGATGAGGGCATAGATCATTTTTATTTATCTCTGTGGTTTAGAAAACCACAGTATATAGAGATCAGCCTGATGGACATTCAGTCCAGCCTTTAAATCGATGTGTGCCATACAGTTGTTTTTCTCCACCTTGTTCAAGACCAGCAGAAACCTTGCAACATAGACTTCATTATTTTGCTTCTCTTAATATTGCTTTTGATGACTTGAACTCAGCCTTTATATTATTGACTATTTTGAAAGCTCTTATTAAAAGAGCTCTGTGAAACTCTTTGCTATAATTGCAAATACTGTGAGAATTACAGTATAACATCCCTTATAAAACCACTTCACTGTACTCTAGAATTGGCTTCTTGAGAATTACAGTATAACATCCCTTATAAAACCACTTCACTGTACTCTAGAATTGGCTTCTTGAGACTACCTTTAAGTACAGATCTTCCTTCAGTTAAGGTAGGGTTACAGCCCAATACACCCATAATCAGTTGAAAATATTGTGAGTTGAAAATGCATTTAATACACCTAACCCGCCTAATGTCATAGCTTAGCCTAGCCTACCTTAAACATGCTCAGAACATTAGCCCACAGTGGAAAAAAAAATCATCTAACACAAATCCTATTTTAAAAGAGACTGTTGAGTATCTCATGTAACTTATTGAATAACCTACTGAAAGTGAAAAACAGAAAGGTTGCATGGGTACAGAATGGCTGTAAGTGTATTGGGTATTGGTTGTTTACCCTCATAATCGCGTGGCTGACGGGGGCGCTGTGACCTGTGGCCACTGCCCAGCATCAGGAGAGAGTATCATACTATATATCACCAGTCTGGGAAAAGATCAAAATTCAAAATGCAGAGCATGGTTTCTACTGAACATGTATAGCTTTCCCACTATTTGTAAAGTCAAAAAAAATCATAAGTTGAACCATTGTAAGTCAGGGGCTGTCTGTATGTTATTTTATCATCTTTATAAAAATACACACGAGAAATTTCTGCCTTTCACTGCAGATAATTTGTCCTTTTTTTGAGTAACTAGTTTGTTTCTCCTTCTGGTAATTGTGAATAATTTAATTCAGGCTTTCCAAACACCCTTTGAGGAAAGTCTTTTCTGAATATTGTTAATAGGTGTTTTAGGGTAAAAAAACAAAAAAAAAACAAAAATCCTTTTCACTAAGAAGTCTGTTAACTTAACCAAGAAGTAAAGTTAATATAGGTCAGTTTTTTTCCAGGTTTTTCAAATCTTTACTATGTGAAATTTGAGCCTCCTAGAGAAGAGTATAATGTTTATTGAAAATAAAATTTTACCTGATGAAGGAATTCTCTCTTTTTCTCAGCATATCAACTAATATTGGTGAAACTGATTTCATTGATTATATTTCTCTTTAACCTAACTGCAAGAAAGTAGATAGCCTAAGTTATGGCCCCATATTAAGAAATGACTACATATGAATCCTGGCTTTGTATTTTTGTTGTTTCTTTGTTCAGAATTTCTCAAATATTTTCAACTTAATTTTCCTTATTTTATGTTATGTACTTAAATACTTTTCATATAGTTTTCAAATAAAAATTAAAAAATTGATAATATAATAAATGTATTGTTCTAAACAAGTTTTAATTATAGAACTACTCTTATTTCTCATCAGCTCTAGCCTTTGAGAATTCATGGCCATGTAGTAATAGTATATATAGCTTTTTTTTAAAGTGCAGTTTAATTGTTTATAATACTGTGGAATTTGGTTTAAGTTTTAGATTTTTCATAAAATGTGCCATTGAACCAAGTGGAGAAAAAGTATATCTCTTTAAATTATTTTGTGTATTACAATAAGATTCTGAAACAAGCATGCATTATTAGGCCAATTGAATTCTCTTAAACATTTTCAACTCATACAAGTTCACAAAATCAGCCTCAGGCACTAAAAAAACTTAAAAGCCAGTCTGATAGTGTTTCTTACAAATATTCTTTGAATTTTATGACTTGCCTCCCACATGAGGTGTAGTAGTTTCAATGTTCTAATTAGTACTTGTGTATATTGTTATTACTTTGTCTCTTTAATCACATTATTAAGACTGTTATGGAGATTCCTTATAGAATCACACTTTATAATAGTGTTTCTAATTTGAATATGTCCTTTTTTATGTTGTCTGATTCTGAAACATCATAAACTCTTTTTATGGGTCCTTTGATAGTAGTCACTTTCCTGCTTTATGCTTGATTAGAACATACAGTACTAAGTAATAAAGAAATTTCCTGAAGCTTTAGAGTTTTAGCATCAGGGGAAACAAAATTGAACTTCCTTTCCTTTGTGTTTTTATGCCGGGACAAAAAAAAAAAAAAAAACAGGTATTTTTAAACCAGTACCATTCATTGAATGCTTTATTGGGATGTACACAAGGGATTCTGCTGAGTTGATATTTGACAGTGTTGTTTTTCAAATTTAAACCTAAATTTCTGAGCCCTGATAGCCTTAGGATCTCCTCTGTAAATGTTAATCCTTAGTAAGCCAGCATATATTGTTTTAAAAAGAAATCCTTTATGTGTTGATAGTCAAATAACACAATAGGGAGAGGGAAAGCATGGTACCTTGCTAAAGATGCCTGAATGGGTCTCCAGCATCATGACTAGAGTGGCCTCTGCCTTTGTTTCTATCATTTCCCTTGAAGAGGGTAATAGTTTGAACAACTGAAAATGAAAAAAAAATTTGTAAAAAATGTATTAGCTACTTTGACCCATATGAATTCCTTTCCCGATCAAGAGAGTTTTAGTCTCAGTTTTAAACTTCCAAATACATAACCAATCACTTGGAACAGGCCTCATACACAATGACATAGACCTAATAGATGCAGGAACATCTTTAAAGGCTAAGGTGCATTTCGTCTTAGTTTAATTTTGACTCTCCAGACATAATTATAAAAATCTCTTCTTTGCCAATTGCTTCTTTCTTTTCTCTACTTTAACCTTCCAAATCCCTTATATTAAAATAATTTTAGGCACAGCAATTTGCCTCCCATTAACCAGACACACATCTGAAAATTCCATCATCCATCACCACTATAATCAGAATAGACATGCAGATTGATTTTTCTGACCATAGACCCTTCTAGAATAGAACTTATTTCTGTTTTCTCTCTGCTTCCTTGTATTGCTTTGTAATGGATCTTGACATAGGGTTGCCAGATTTAGCAGATAAAAATATAGGACACAATTAAAATTGCATTTCAGATAAACAACAAAAAATATTTTAGTTATGTTCCATGAAATATTTGGGGCACACTTATATTAAAATATATATTGGTTGTATATCTGAAATGCAAACTTAACTGGGCATCTAGTAAACCTTAGCTTGGCACAGAGAGAGCACAAAATAACTCTTAGCTACTTCTGTTCTCAAGGTGAAAAGGTATGAAAGTGGGTATAAATCTGCTGTAGGGTGCTTTCTAGTTTGCCATGATAGTTGGATTATTCTTGCCTCTTTGTTTCCACTTCCCTAATGTGATTTAGAATATAGTCCAAAGTCGCTTTAGTCTTCAAACTTAAATCTTAATATAGGACTTTTGGCATCTAAGTCAATAACTTTCATTACATCTACTTATAGATCAGAGAATGATAGCCCTGGATCATATCAAAAATATTTCTGAATCTCACCCAGAGACATGCTGAACTATAGGATAGTGAGACTGTGAAGTTATACAAGTGGTTGAAGAATGAGAGGGGCAAGGGCCACCAGAGAGCACACAGCTGGAGAGGAGGGAAGACACAGATAATCACCAGGGAGCAACTTGGAAAAACAAGCCAACTAGTTAACATCAGTGAGAGCACAGAAACCATCTAGAGCTGTGGTTTCTAAGTGTGGTTTTATGTCCATTTACACAGGTGACCAAGTCTGTGAAAAAAGCAGATTGGTGGTACAGTGGAGAAGTTAAGATGACAAATCACACATCCATGGCCCAACCCTAAGAGATTCAGTTTTAGTATATCTAGTAGGACAGGTATAATTTTCAGAAGCTCCAAAAGGAATTCAGTTGTGTAATTGTGGTTGAAATCTCTGGAAATATCTACTTTTGTTTAGTATATTTTAATAGTATATTCTTTTCCCCAGTGTGTCATTTTTATTTAAGAATCCTTATTTAATGATTATATTATATATTCCATAGACATAGAATTTTAATTTATATGTACATACACACTATATATACACACACACTTATATGTACACATATATATAATAAAGTTTTGTTATTTACAACTTTATTTTCCTCAATCTGTAGTTTCACGAAGAATTTATTTGTGCCAGTATCTTTTTCCAAGTATTCTCCTTAGATAAGATGCATAAATGAAATATGCTTTGAGTTCTTGCATATAGCCTGGTAGGTTTAGTCACAATGACAGGTAAATATTATCTTGACTGTTAACTGACTGGTTATACAGTTTTAGATTTCTGACCCTTTCTCTCATTAGTTAGTAGATGCCACTCTATTCTCATTTAGCTCCCAGAGTCAGAGAGAAAGCACAAAATTTTAATGCAAATTTCTTTGTTAGCAAGTTTTTCTTTCTGCCTAAGGGGCTGTGGGAAAATCCCTTTATAGTTAGATTGCAGAATTGTGAAATATTACTTTCTAACAAGGTTTTAAATGTTCTTTGTTGAATCGGGAGTAAGTATCACTGTAGAAGTGGTCTATTAGGTAATATTTATATACCCAAACCATCAAAGAAAATTCTATTTGATCTATAATATACTGTAGAGTTTATAATAAATGTTCAGTGAGAAGACTGACTTTCTTCCTAGAAGGCCAGCTGGCCATTGAGAATAGTCCACACATGGTTACACCTAACTTGGGGAATTTACCATTGTCCATAGTCTGAGTCTTGAGGCTGAGAAAATTGTTTCTGTTACTGACCCAAAGTTAACCATGTCCCAGATACTGCTTCAGTTTGGGAAGTTCATAAAGCATGAAGTATATAAAACAGAATATAAAAGTATTAATTTATAATGAGTGGTAGAATGAATGGGAACACAAGATGCTGAAATGAGTTTAGCTATTATATTCTGCTCCCTGTAGGCAGACCACACTTAAAGCTACGTTATCTAAGAGTGATAGAATGAGCACTCATTCATTTAGGAATTAAAAATATTATTTACTGAAGGTCTCCCACGTGCCAGCTACTGTACCAGGTATTGGAGATACAGCATTAAATGAGATAGACATAATTCTTGACATCAGTAAGCTCATATTCTAGTTGGAAAGACAGATAGTTTATGAACAACAAAGAAATAGATGCATGTCATATGACTGGGACAAAGAGGCTTATGGTTTTCAGAGAGCATAGAATGTGGGGACATAATGTAGTTCAGAGTTGAAAGGAAGTATGTTCTGAGAAGATGATGTACAAGCTAGGATCTGAACATGGTTAATTAGGTGAAGAGTTTAGAGCAAGCACATTCAAGATAGAAGACTGCTTGTGTGCTGACCCCAAGGTAGGGAAGAACTTGATTTCAAATCACTGAATGAAGACCCCTATGCCTGGAAGGTAGAAAACAAGGGAGAAAGTGTTGACAGATGAGATAGAAATGCAGAAAAAGTGTAAATCATGCAGGTACTTCTAGGCAATATAGATGTTATTCTCAGGGCAATAGAAAGTTATCGAGCAGACTTTAGCTAAAGAATAATATAACCTGACTTGCATTTAAAAACAAAAACAAAAACATTTAGTGCTGGATGGCGAGTGAACAGGGCAGGGGCAAAAATGCAGTAAAAGAGAAAGTGAGTTAGGAGATATATAGGCTCCAGGCTGAGCAGCTGCAACTGGTCTCCTGTTGACCAGCAGGGGCACTGGGCCCGGATTAGTTGAAAGCACAAGCAAGATGATTGGCCAGAGACAACCCAGAAAAGCAACTTCCCCCATATAAGCCCACCCTATTGTGTACAACTCACTCCAAGTTCGCCTGTGTGCTCTTTGACATGTATTTTGCCTCTAATAAGTGCTGTCTCTATTTCACAATCTTGGTCTCCCTGCCTAATTCTTTCTTCAAAGAAGACAAGGACCAAGGTCCTTCTTCCAGCCATTCCACCTCCAGAATCAAAGGAAGACTGTATAAGTTGAAGTAGAGTTCTATCAAGAGAGATGAAGAGAAATGAAAACCCTTTAGATATGTTCGGAGATATAGAAATCACAGAATTTGGTAATAGGTTGGATATGAGAACTAAATAGAAAATACAGAAGTTAGTAGTAATTAGTTTGAGCAAGTGGATATACCTTTGGTGAAGGGCAAATGAGAAATATGAATCCTATAGCTATTGGTTTTTCTCACCAGAATGTGAAGGTAAGTAAGAGTTGGGGGTGCAGAATAGGTACTTGGTTTGAAAGTGAAAAAGCAGAGAATGAAATATTTGATGTAGTGAGTGGGGGAGGAAGCTTACAAGAGAATTTCATTACATTTCAGGAAAATATTGAATGCCCATTTGAGGATGGTAATCAAGAACATATAATAATTCCACAATTTACTATTTTCAGACTTTCTTCACCAGGCAAAGAAGAGGATCTTTTAGCTTAATCTGAGATGAGTATTACAAGCAGATAGATGTGTGCTAAGTAGAGAGAAACAAGGGATTTGAAGCTATAGGCAAAGGGAATGATTAAGATAAATATCTGCATTAGTTATAATGGCATTTTAGCTGCTGTAAATAATGGAACGAATCTCAATGACTTAATTAAGATAGAATATGTCACAAAAGAGTCTAACACAGCCAGTCAAGTGTTGATATAACTATTCTGTAGTGGTAGGGACTGATATATTCTGTTTCTTTGCTATGCCAACCTCAATATCAATTTCTGTGTCATGTTCTGGCCTTCTAACCAGAAGTAAGGGGAGAAAATATGGAAAACCTGTCACTTTCAGTCAGAACTTGACCTCAGTGCTCCTGTACATATTGCACTGGACACACCGTATTTATACGGCCGCATCTAGCTGCAAGAGAGCCTAGAATCTATAATCTTTTTTCTGATTGTTTGTATATTTAAGTATTACTATTACTAGAAAGAAGGAGTATTACTATTACTAGCAGTTTCTGCCCCAAGTACTCTGGAGTTTATGTTCTGAAAACGGGAGAAAGAAGAAGAGGTTATGTAGCTAACAGCTCTCTCATGTATTCCTCTCACTTTTCCTTAACGAAAAGTATTCAGCAAAACAATGTGGATTTCAAGTGTAAAGATTGTCAGTAAAGGGTTAGCTCAGTGGGCTTGGGATACTCAACCATGCACATTCCAAAGAAAGGAATTACTATTTAGAAAAAAATGTTTATTTTGAAACCAAAGAGAGTTTGGCAAATTCAAAGTAAATGTCAACATTGATATGTTGTGATGAGTTTTTTAAATCAGAGCTTTGTTTAGTTTTTTCCTGGAATATGTATTTATGTACCTTGCTTGACCTTATTTGTGTTTATACTTTATTTAACAATGAAACCATGGATTAGTCTATAGTAGAACTAAATTGTTACAGAATGATCTAGACTCAAAGGTTAATGAAAATATAATTAGTATTGCTTGTGTTACATGGAGATTAAAGGAATTGTAAATCCTATTAATCCTTCTTTGTTCAGAAATTATTGACCAGATAGACAATAATCTCTTAGCTTTATTTGTCAATTTAGAGGAGGTGTTTGAATACTGTCTTGAGCTAAAAATTCTTCTTTATTATTTTAGAAATTTAAAGAAACAAAAATAATTTTTTAATGAAAAAAAAACAGATACACAGAGAAAACTTTATAAAATTATATGTATAAATCTATATGTAAACATAAATTTATGTACACACATATATATGACATAAAAAGCAAAATATTTGGACATATAATATTTGGATCCAAAACTAAAAAGTTCTGTCAAAAATATGAATTTATGAACATAATAATAAATCAGAATACCTTAGTTTTTCATACACACAATAATAAGAGTTTAGTTATATTATCTGTATTAAGACTATTAAGCTTTGAAGCTTCCTTCAGCCTACTCTAGTCAAGTAAACAGAAAATAATATGGAGGTGACATGTTGTCATGAAATTAATAAAAACTTGGGGTGAAGGTCTTAGGTTTGTATTCTAGGGCTTTTCACTACCAGCTGTATAAATTTGGTTGTGTTTTAAAACTTCAATACATTTTAAATTTCTCATTTGTAAAATTGCATTGATAACAACACCATACATTCTTGTTGTAGGGACTGATTTATCATTGTATCAGACCCTCAATGAATACTAGTTGAATCTGAATCTGTTGAATAGGAACTGTCTTATATTTCCTGAATGCCCACTTCATCTTTAGAGTGAAGCCCTGGTTTTATTACTTTTGATGCTTCTCAGCATGTATCATGATATGCTTCTCAATGCTATGTTAACTTGTTGGATTCTGTGCTTTAAATCTCATTCAGCTATTCATAAATTCATATATGATATAAAATGATTAACTCTGTTCAGATCCATTTCTATCACATTCCCCTGAAAGTAACATTTACTTAACTTCATCTGTCATTAGAAACTTTGTCCTGTTATTTAATTGAGACACAGCATATTTAGTAGTTGAATTTGGAAGTAGAAATGAGCCCACATCTTATACTTTTAAAGACATTGAGCCATGCTGTAGATTATGATAATATTTATTTAACTTATGATGAAGGATGAAACTAAAAACATAGGTGAACACTAATGTAGTCTATAATTTTATTGTGCCATATCATAGACTTTTATTAGCTCTAACTGAGGGATGAATTAATCAGGAATATTTTACATGCAAATAACAGAAATCCAACTTAGTCTTGCTTAAGCTGAAGAAGAAATTATTATGGTCATTAACTGACAAGTTCACAAAAATATCATTACTAATAAGTGACAAATATTAGAGAGAGTTCTAATTGGTCTAATCACTGTGTCTAAAAAAAATGGGTTGCTTGATTGGCCAGACTAGGTTATGTGCTATTCCTTTTGTGGCTCTATTTACTGAACAGAATATATAAAGAATGGGAGAAAAAGTGTACTCCCAATTGAATGCAGGATGAAAAATAAATGGTTTCTTTTTATGAGGAAATCACTTGTCCTGAAATATTTCATTGACATTGAATAAATAACCATGACATCATATTGGAAATATTATTCTTTGGAAATAGAGGAATAAGCTCCCATATTATTACTGTATTATTTTTCTATTGCTGCCTCAACAAATTACAACACATGTAGTGCTTTAAACAACATAAAGGTATTTTCTGACAGTTTTTTAGTACAGAAGTCTGAAATGGTGTGGCTGGTTTCTCAGTGCAGGTCCTCATCAGACTAAAATCAAAATTTTGGCCAGGGTTGTAGTTCTCCCCTGACATTCAGGGTATTCTTCCAAGCTCACAGTTTTATGCCAAATGTGTTTATTTTCTTCTCACACTTACAATGTGTTTCCTTCTATTATACCCTCCTGTCAACCCACCGTTCAGAACGCATTCTAATGCAAATATAATCATATATCTTTGCTTCAAAGTAAAAAATTGATGCCAATGGCCTTTAAGATAAAACTTACACTCCTTGGCTCAGTATACAAGACCATTAATAATCCAACTTTTGGTTATTTCTCCAGCATTGCATCCTGCTAATCTCTCCAATGATACCCTTTGCTCAGGTATCTGCTTTTGTCACTGCTTGCTTGTGCTGAAAGGCTCTCTTACTATTCACTGTTTGTCCATGGATTCTGGGACTGAATATAATTCCTCCCCTTCATATGAGTGATTTCGACATGGTCTTGAAAACTTATGTCAAAACATCATTTCACCAGGACACTTTCTGGATTCCCCAGTTGAATTTATAGACCTATCATCTATGCTCCTATTAAAGAGTTAAAGAATTACTTATTATCATAGATGTATTCACTCAATTACTATTAAAGATACATCTATCAGTCTCTCTTGTTGCCCCCTAGGTTACCATTACATATGATACTTGTTTTCTCTAGTACTTAGTCCATAGTATGTATGTAATAAATATTGATTGAATTAATGTAAAAAAAGTGAATTTATGCATCAGCATGCCCATTCCCTATAGACAAAAGCTTGCAGAGTCAAATTAAATGCTTTTGGTAAGAAAGGTGTGACAGGATGAATAATGTTGTCAATCCCCACCACCACCACCCCAAAAGGTAGCTACATTCTAATCACCAAAATCTTAAATGGCAAAAGGAACTTTGCAGATGTGATTAAGTTATGGATCTTGAGGTGAAGAGATTCTCCTGGATTATCCATTTGGGCTTAATGTACTCAGAAGAGTCTTATAAGAGGGAGGATCAAAGAAGAAAAAATGTGACAATGGAATTAGAGATTGGAGTGATGCACTTTGAAGATGACAGAAGGAACCACGAGGTGAGGAAATGGAGTCAGCCTCTAGAAGGTGGAAAAGGCATGAACTTCTAGGTTCATTCATTAGAAGTGAACTTAGAACTTCTAGGTTCATTCATCAGAAAAATTTCAGTTCATTGAATTCTGAACACTTGGTTGAAGATCACAGTTACATGCAACCAATTTAGTTGTTTTGAGCCAAATCAAATTAAGTTAGAGCCTAAGAATGTAATATCCAAATCATATGCCAAGTCGTATACTCAGTTCTGTACTTGATAATTAAGCCTCTACCTTTACTATCTTAATTTCCACTGTCCTTAAAAGTGAAGCAACACTTTACCTGCCCCCTTTCTCCTCTTTCCTTATGTGCCACACTGGGGCTGCTTCCTATGTTCCAGCCGTTCTCCTGGGTGATTTACATACACTCTACCATGTAATCCTCACGAAACTCTAGTCAGATACATATTGTTCCACACTTTTCTAGATGAGAAAACCGGGCTCTACTGAGGTAAAGTAACTTATTCAAGACCCTGAAGTTAGTTCCTGGTGAAGGTAGGATTCTTATTTCTTTCTATGTAATTCTAGAAGCATGATCTGGACTATACAATACTGTGGCTGAGAGCTCTCAAAATTCTCCCAGTCCTCTGAGCACTCTGTTGGGAAAGGCAGTGTCCTGTACACAGTCTTTTGATTCCCACTCAGTCGCAAAAGAATGGGCCCTGGGCCTGAAACATTTTCTTACCAAGAGGTAAAGAGTCCACACAGCCAGTGCCAGGCTGATCACCTTGTGTGGAAATAATTTTCCTTGTTCAAGCTCAA
Organism: Balaenoptera acutorostrata; assembly: GCF_949987535.1. NCBI lineage: Eukaryota > Metazoa > Chordata > Mammalia > Artiodactyla > Balaenopteridae > Balaenoptera > Balaenoptera acutorostrata. The sequence goes on from NC_080081.1 coordinate 35,515,709, forward strand.
TGTGTCCTCTTTTGTCTTTGGTTAAGGTATGTGCATCATATGTCACCCGACCAACCCCACTGTCATGTCTGTTTTCTGTGGGGAGGGGACAGATTCCTTCCACTGTAGCCCAAGAGAGGTACATGTAGACCAATTGCGCTGTGGTGGCTGCAGGGAGCAACCCACTGGTCATGGGTTGCCAACTACTGAAACTGCTTTTTCTCTGTCTGTTCTCTGCATCAATAAAGTGTTGTTCCACTGAGTGCTTTACTGAAATGTTTTCCTTGGCAACTTTGATACAAAGATGCAGTGGGCAGAAGGGTTTGGAGTCTTCCCCCAGGATTGGTGACCAGTGCACAGTACTCTGCTTGACACACTCTTAGTTTAAGACAGAGGACATCTGAGGAGGCTTAATACAGTGGTTTGGGATTTAATGTTGCTACCGCATTTCAACTGTCTCCTGAAGGACACAGTTCTAAGACTTCCTTGGTTGACTAAGCTCGTGCTCTTTTCCCTGGAGCTTTAATCCCAATCAGAGTAACCTTTAGCAACAGAGCCCCTCTAGGCCCTACCTATTCCCAAATTTTGACCTTTCCTTCTCCCTTTAATCACTGTCATCCTGCTTTCTGGGGACCAAATGCCCATATATGGGCTATCTGAAAGTCGGATTATTCCTTGACTGAAAAGTACAAGTCATTTTTTTCATCTCTTCTCAGACACTTGTTAAGTTACCTTATTGCCTCACAATAGATCTACTGACTCTTGACCTATATTATCTGCCTCTTTGCTCTTTGGATTCAATTTTTTGCCATAAGACTGAGTTTCTTGTAATTTTTAGTTGGCAAGACCCTCTGCAGGAGCCTGACAGACCTTCTTATCTCTCTACTTTATTAGCAAAGGTACAAAATTATCCAGTGTGTTCGGCAAGGCTGGCCATTTGAAAGGTGTGACATACTTGTGAAAAGGTCTATCAGTTTCTGAAATCAAAAGCAGTACTCATTTATGGAATGGGTCAGAAAAAAGGTTTTGTTTGTTTGTTCATCTTAGCAGCAAGTATGAAACTTCTTCACAAGGTGAGGCCTATCTTAGTTGAATCTTCTTTGCAAAGATTAACTGGGGTAGAATATCAGGTCTTAAGAGGGCCTAGAATTTCTGTGCATAAATCAAGGAAAGATTTATTTTGCTGCCTCAGAGAAAAGGGAGAGAGATGGAAAAATAGGACTTGGAGACACAAGATAGTGGAATGCTGCAAATGACATAGACTCCTTCCTCATAACATCAAAATCTTCAATAAATTCCAAAACTTTTAAGATATTTAGTGGGAGAGGACATTTTTTAGACATGACTGAAAGTGTTGATCTCTGAATTTAGGTCAGTGTGGAAAAGAAATGAAATGAGGATATAGAACAAGTAACTAGTTGACTGTGAGGAAACAGCTGTCATGAAATCACTGTGTCTAGACTCTCAAAAATTGTGAATTTGGAGATTGTCAAGTTTTTACAATTTCCACATGGCCAGGGAACCCAAGCTAACTCTGAATTACATGTAGAGGAGTAGGTCATTTTCAAATTGCAGCCACATTTAGGAAGGACCATGATGCCCCTGAAAAACAGTGTCTATAACACATGTTGTTCAACTATTTACAAGTGTATAGATAATAAAATAGATCCTATAGTGCTAAGAAGAGATTTATGCACGCATGCCACCACACAAAAACAGGCAATAAAATGTCTTTTCGTTTATACAAAAGGCAAGTATTTATGTCATCAGGCATGATTTCAGAAAGGATGGCGAAAATTTCAGAAAAACAAAATAACACCTCCTTATAAATAGAACACATGGAATTCTTCACTAACCCTTGTGTAATGTTTACTATGTATCAGTCACTTTTTAAACCACTTCTAAACTATTAACTCATTGAATCTAGCAGTAATTTGAATTAAGTGTAATCTTACAGATAAGGAAAATAAGGCAAAAAGAGATGAAAATCTTGTTCAAGTCTCACAGCTGGTAACTGACAGGATTTAAAGGCAGGATTTAAACCCAGGCCATCTGACTCAGAGTCACAGTTTAAACGCTGTGTATAGGCTTTGGAGAAGTAAATGAAGAGTTATTGGTCATGTATACTGATGGCAGTTTTGAAAGGATGTGGCATAGTAATAAGTATGTGTATGAGTTATTGCTGATTTAAAGGATGGGCTTGCCCTGGAAAATAAAAGCAAAAGGGATGAAAGCAACTTAAAATGTTTACTCTTCTGTGTCTCTCTTTGTATATTTGCCGATCTCTGGCTCTGTTCAGAGAGAAGATCACCGAAGAAACAAGAACATAAATATTTTTATTTCAATGGGCATTGCTAGAAACAACTCCAAACTACACTATACTATTAAAAGATTAGGTAAGAAATGAAGACCTAGGATCACGAAGAACAAACTAGTTGCACAGAAGCACTCTTAGGAGCAGGAGTTATTGATGGCAATCTTACTGAAAAAAAATAGAATCATAATATAATAAGCTTATTTTTAAATAGCCCATGCTGTTTCTTTAAGTGTTCTGAATTTATATACTACATTAAAACGTTTTATCATAATCAGCAATTCTGCTTTCTCTCTGATTCACTTGGGCAGTAAACATTTTCTCCTTTATTTAGAGCATGTTTAAGTTACTCTCTGATAACCTTTCCTAATTGGAGAAGTTATTTTAACAGTTGTTAGTAAAATAAACTCAACTATTCATGTATAGTAACCAGTGAAACTAATTGACAATCTTTCTTTCACAGTTGGTTTCAAACATCCCTGTAACGAATCCTTTGGATAATTAAATGAATAAATCTTTAGTGAAATAAAAGTAACTGCATTTATAAGACAAATATTAGGTAATTCAGTACAGATATACGTAGGAAGAGGCAGGGGGAGAATAACTTAACAAACTGTTGAAAATAAAAAAATCTACAAAAATAATTAAAAACAACAAATATATAAATAGAAATAAATATGAGTGTTCCAGTTTATTCCTTCTTGTAGTATGCTTAAAATTCTAAATTAATGTTTAGCTATAAAGTAAAAATATATTATCAAATGGTCAAAATTCATGAAAACAAAAGATGGAAATATGAAAGAGGAAATATTTAATGAATATGAAATGATAAAATGTTTAAAATTTTAATGTGAGAGCCAGATTTTATACATACACACACACAAATAGTTTTTACTGTATATAAGATAAACTAAGTATTTTTCTTACACTAATTTAATAACATTTGATAATAATAATTCATATATAGTTGTCCTTCAGTATCTGAGGGGGATTAGCTCTAGGACCCCCCATGGATACCATAATCCACAGATGCTCAAGTCTTATATAAAATGGCATAGTACAGTTGGACCTCAGTATTCATAGGTTGCACATCCATGGATTCAAATTCCATCTGTGGTTGGCTGAATCCAAGGATGCAGAGTCCTGTGGCTAGGGAGGGTCAACCATACTTGTTACTAAATAAGAAGATATTTAAACAACAACAACAACAGTGAAAAGCAATTGAACATCATAACTGATACTTTTATCAGGATAGACTATTATAGTTCTACACAATAGCAACACTGATTGCAACTTGTAGAACATAGTACCAGCGATAACCTTACATGGTAAGACTCAACTAGACAAGTAGACCACATGGGTAATTTCCATTCACCAAGGATAAATGCCCATCCAATTGTTTTTTCACTTAAGAAAACTGTAGTCCCTTTATATCCATTCCCTGTTTCTAATCACTCAGATACTATTTTATTAATTACCAAAATGACTCTATTAGAACTATGTCAAGGTCCTAACTTGATGATTCTAATATTTCAAAGTGTGTAAAAATTAGACTTCTTTCTCACTTGACAAAATTGATGATAAAATTTTGAAATTAGGGCTTCCCTGGTGGAGCAGGGGTTGAGAATCCGCTTGCCAATGCAGGGGACATGGGTTCGAGCCCTGGTCTGGGAAGATCCCACATGCCGCGGAGCAACTAGGCCCGTGAGCCACAACTACTGAGCCTGCGCGTCTGGAGCCTGTGCTCTGCAACAAGAGAGGCCGCGATAATGAGAGGCCCGCGCACCGCGATGAAGAGTGGTCCCCGCTTGCCGCGACTAGAGAAAGCCCTCGCACAGAAACAAAGACCCAACACAGCCAAAAATAAATAATAAATAAATAATAATTAAAAAAAAAAAAAATTTTGAAATTAACTTTCTTCCATTTACCTGTACCTTTTTTTTCATTTTACTGACAAATTTGATGTCTTGTTAGATGAATTAATAAATTTCCTCTTTTGTTTGCACTAATTAGATTTGTTTCTGACATTTCAACAATATTCCTTACTACTCTGTAGATCTTTCCTTTTCTTCTATGCTTTGAGTTATCATAGACCCTGCTTAATCTTACCTTCAACTTACTTACAACTTAGATTCATTCAAACACTCGTAAGTTACCCATTATATTGTGTTCTCTATTTGTGCATCTTCTTAGCTCCTAATGCATGATATTAACTGTGGCTTTCTTTAAAATTTAAATTCTTTGGCAGAAGGGGCATTATTTGTCCAATTTAGACATCATCTTCCTGCTTGACCAAATCCCTCATGATAAGTCGACTCATGGACCCATGGATAAATGGTATATAGGCTAGCGTTAGGGCTGATTAGTTCTTTAACAAGGATTCCTGAAATCTGTGCAGTTTATAAGGCAGCTAAGAGCAGAGCAGTTTCTCATGGACAGTGTGGATTCCATGATTGGCTTGTCAAGCACAAGCCATTTATAGGAACTATGCATGAGGTTCTGACTTTTCCACTCACTCTTGAATCTATTGCAATCTGACATTCACTCCCAACACTCAGCTTCTCTTTTGGAGGTCACCAAACATTGCCCATTGACAGATTTTCTCACTCTTGCCCATCTTCTCCTTTCCTTATCTTTATACAACATTGAGCTCATGGTTGAGAATTTCCTTCAAAGATTTTTCTCAGTATTTCTTGGTAAATGTTAAAGAACAGAATTAATATAAGATAATAAAATTTGTATTTTAAGATAACTAAGGCAGGAAATAGTCATAGTTGAACAAAGAACCATGGCAGCTTTCATACTTGTAGGCAGGTGTTGTATAGTCTAGACATGAGCTGAAAAATATAAACCTTGCCATGTGGAAAGTTTCTAGGAAGGAGAAGAATCTAGTCAAGGCTTAGTGATATTTACACTGGTAGGATGAATGTAACAGGGAAATGCCTCAATGAGAAACAATTTGCTTGTCTCACAATTGTCCTCTTCACATCATGCCCCGATTTTGTCAAGAGAGCAGATAGCAAGGAAAGAGTAATCACATAGTCACATATATTCTGACAGTGTTTAGAATATGGGTCCCTGCTGTAGAATATGGGTCCCTGCTGAAATTTCATATAAATGGGAATCAGTAAATTTTAAAAAAATCTAAATTGAAAGCCCAGGTCAAATACTGACGTGATCAAAAAGGTAGTGGCACCAGCAGTACAACAGATTGAGGTTGAAGTAGTCATAGTTGTACTCTAGTTAATTAAAGCCATAGCTCAACTCTAGTTCAACTTGAACTTAAGACCTTAGGAACCTGAATGATCAGTTTCTCATCCTAATGCCAAAAGGAGGAAACTGCTTGGACTCAATGTAGGAAACACAAAACATTCTCTACTGTGTTTCGAATACACTAATACATTCTGAGATATGAAAGAAGAAAAATGTAACTGATTAATAAGAAAATTCAGTCAATAGAAGCAGACACACAGATAAATTATTTATTGAGCAGATATACTAGTCTGCTCAAGCTGCTATAACAAAATACCATGGCCTGGGTGACTTAAACAATTGAGATTAATTTTCTCACAGTTCTGGAGCCTGGAAAACCAAGATCAAGTTCCTAGCCAATTAAGTTTCTGGTGAAGTCTCTCCTCTTGGCTTGCAGACAGCCACCTTCTTGCTATGATCCTCACATTGCTTTTCCTCAGCACATTCATGTGGAGAGAGAAGGAGCTCTCTGGTATCCCTTTTTATAAGGACACTAATCCTATTGGATCAGTCCCCCTTCTTAAGATCTCAGTTAACCTTAATTACTTTCTTAGAGGTTCCATCTCCAAATACAGCCACTCTGGAGATTTAGGGCTTCAACATATGAATTTGAGGGAGGTGACACAAACATCCATTTCATAACAGCAAGCAAGCAAATATTTCAAAACAACTATAATTATGTTAAATAACTACATACTTAAAGGGTGAAGAAGATATGGTCAATAAGAAAGAAATTGAAATAGTAAGAGAAAAAAATTGAATAAAATAAATTTCCTGAAATCATGAATTCTTTGGTGGGAATTAATATCATATTGGGCCTGCAAAGGAAAGGGTCATAGAATTTGAATGTGGCTCAATAGAAGTTATTCAAAACAAAGCAAAGAGAGATGCATAAATGAACTGTGAGATAGTATCAACAGTAATTGAAATCTCAGAGGAGAGGAGAGAAATACAGGAGTAGGAAAAATATTTGAGGAAAAACTGGCAAAATTTTTCTAAATTTGATTTAAAACAGCACCCAATAGTTTCAAGAAATTAAAACAACAAAAACAACTATAAGAGGAACAGCAGCAGCAACAATAACAACATCATAAAAGATGAATACAGAGAAAACACATCCAGCCATATTTCAGTCAACTTTCTGAAAACAAAAGTTAATAAATTTTGAAAGCCAGCAGGCAGAAAAGAGAAATATCAGGGAACAAAAATAATATCGAAGACTGACTTCTCATCAGAAACAATGCAAGTCAGATGACAATGGGAATGATATCTATTAGAATCAATAGAATGATAAAGCAGAATAAAAGTGAATAAGACTATGCCTAAGCAAATCAGAGTTAAATAACTGAAAAATCAAAGATAAAAAATACATTTTTGAAAGTAGAAACAAAAATAACAACACATCATTCATAGATAGATAAAATTCAAATATGGTGGACACCTCATATGAAGCTATATAGATGCTAAAAGAGTATGGAGATTGGAAGAAAATTTATAAATTGCTTAAAGAAAATATAATTCCAGTCTAAAATTCTATATCCAGTTTAAAATATATTCAGATAAAAGAAAACAAATGTAATTCATTGCGAGTAGACTGGTACTATAAGAAAAGCTAAAGCATAGTCTTTATCTTGAAAAGAAATGAAAGCAAATGGAAATCTGGATTTTTAGGAGGAAACAAAAAGCAATTAGGAATGGTAAATATGTAGGTAAATATCAACAGCTATTTTCTTCCTAATTTCATTAAGATACATATGGGAGTTTCAAGGAAAAATATAACTTTTATTTGTGTGGTTTATAATTTAAATAGATATGAGAGTTATAGCATAGAGGATGACTAGGGGAGTATATAAACATGAATTGTCTCTGTATTTATGTAAATTATTATAATATAAAATCTAAATAACTGAAAAGTTAATGAACGGTACATATTTTAATCCTTAGAACAAACACTAAACCAAATAATACAAAGTGTATAATTTAAAACAATATAAAAATTAAAATATTACAGAATATATTTAGTAAACTAAAACATGTTAGGAAAAGACAGATAAAAAATAAAGCAGACAAAAAGAAAATATGTATTATAATGGTGGACCTATATTTTACCGTTACATTAAATGATTATGGACAAAAGAGTCCAATTAAAAGACAGAGACTAACAGAATGCGTTATAAAGAATTGGTATGGTTTAACTATGTGCTTTCTACTAGAGACATATATTAAGTAAAAAGCTACAATAATGAAGATTAAATTGATATTAAAAGATATTCCATGTTTACAGTAGGCAAAATAAGCCTGGATTGCTATGTTAATAAGGGCAACATATATGTCAAGACAAAGATTGCTAACAGAGAAAAAGGACACTTCATCATGATAAGTCAATTAACCAAAAAGACATAGCAATCATAAACATACATGTGACTAATTATAGAACTTCAATATGCCTGCAAAAAATTGACAGAATTAAAGGAAAACATAGACAATGCCATAATGATTGTTAGACATTATAAACCCATCTGTCAGTAATTGATAGAACAAACTGAAAAAGTCACTAAACACATAGATGAACGAAAACCACTGTCAACCACATGGACCTACATTACAGCCAACCATTTAAGAATAATCCTGATTTTTACATGCACATGTTTGACCAAATGCTGGGACGTAAAGCAAATCTGGATATATTTAAAGGATGCATATCATTCAGATTATGGTAAGAGAAGAATATTAATTTAGAAATAAATATCAAAAAGATATCTAGGAAGATCCCAAAAAGCATTTTAAATTTAAAGACCCAGATTAAAAGTAAAAAGGTTGGAACCAAGATATACCATGCAAAATCTAATCATAAGAAAGCTAATGGAGTTACACTTATATCAATCAAAGTTTGAGAAAAAGAACATTACCAGAAATAATGGAACATTTTATAAAAATGAAAGGATTAATTAATTAAGGAGACATAACAATCATAAATGTGTGTGCAACTACTATTTTATGTTCCAAGTGCATGAAGCAAGAATTGATAGAACTTAAACAGAAGTAGATGAAGCCACAGTTCAATTGCAGATTGTAATATTCTTTTGGTATTTAATACAAGTAATCAAAAAAACAGAAAGGATATAGAATATTTGAAGAACACTATCAACGAACTAAAAGTAATTGACATTATAGATCAATATACTCGACAATGACTAAATAAATATATTTTTAAACAATGAAAAATAGACCAAATGCTGTATTATAAATGTCTTAAATTTTTTTGAGAAATCACACAGATAAGGTTTCTTGATCATAATGGGATTAAATTATACATCTATAATAAAAAACATATATGGAAAATCCCCACATTCTTGGATATTAACTGTACACTTCTAAATAATCCTTGAATCAAGAAAGAAACTATAGACAAAAAAGGAAGTATGCTAACTGTATAATAATGAAACCACGACATAAAATTTGTGGGAAGCAGCTATAGCAATTATTAAATCTACATCCTTATATTGTGAAAAGAAAGATTTAAAATCAGTGATCTAAATATGTAACTTAAGAAACTAAAAAAAAGGAGAATAAATTGAACACAATGTAAAGAGAATGAAGGAAATAATAAAAGTAAGATTGAAAATCAGTAACATAGAAAATAGACAAATAATTTAAAAATTAAGTCATATATTGATACTTGAAATCGGTAGTAAAATTGATAAACCACAGAAAGTTTAATTAAAGAAAAATAATGATTCAAATTACAAATATTAATAGTAACTGAGGGTATATTATTGCAGACCATATAGACATTGAAACTGTAATCAAAGAATTCTATCACAACTTGCACCAATAAATTAGCAGTGTAGATGGAGAGAATTAATTACATTGAGAAATATTTTTGAGATATAGTAGACAATATTTATTTACTGTCAGTCCATATGGCCTTCTGGTTTTGGAAAATAAATAAAGCAGATGAAGAAATCAGGTCAAGGATTACAGATTTAATTCCATCTCACAAAATGTCCCTTTAATCTTCCTTTCTTCTTCGCACTTTAGAGATTAATTTGCCTCACAAACAATAACTGGTTCCATTCAGAGAAGTCTTGTTCAGAAAAGCCCTATAGTCTATTGGATAAGCATCTGGTTTCTTTCATTATACTAATATTTATGGTATTCTTGTTGTGATATTTTATTTATCCTTTCATTTAAAAATTATCTAATTGTTTAAAATACTTACTGGAATTGTCAAAGGCAGCCTTTGGTAACCTATTAGGCAATCAGAAAGTTTAATCTTACTGAATATTATTGTCTTATCCAGTGAATTTTGAATTGTGGGGCCCTCTTCAATCTAATTGCTGGTGATAGTAACCAGTAGATTTTTAAAAATTTGTATAGTACCTGAGAGAAGATCTACTCCTTCCAGTGCTTTCTTTTCCTGAGTCAAAAAATGAAAATGAGATTTACAAGTACAGTTCTCCCTCATCTGAACATCCCATTAGGCATATAGAGGACCAACATAGTGAATTACTACTATGGATATATATCAATACAAAGATGTTTCTGAATAGTCAAGAAAATAGAAGGGTTATAATGTGTATAAAGAGGTACACAACAGGGGGACCAAGACTAAAGTTCTAATTACCTTAGATATTATCTTGTATCAATAAAAAGAAAGCATTTTCCCCATGACCATGACCTCCATGCCAGATCTAGTTTCTCCTCTTCAACTCTGAGGCATTTCTTATACACAAATTACCTTCCTAATCTTTAAGTGTGGTACTTCAGACTTTTCCTATGGAAGACATTTTCCTCCCTCCCTCCTTAAGAAATAAACTAGATTTTAACAAGGTGCTCAATATCACAATCTTTACCTACATTTGAACAAAAATTAAGGAGTCTTCCAAGTTGATGTCCCTCTCCACATGCAAAATAGTCTAGTTTCTTCATTTGATCAATAATTCACTGAAGGCTCTTCCTTGCAAAAAAAAAAAAAGAAAGAAAATAAAGAAAAGAAATCAGCTCAGAAAAACTTATGTCAAATAAAACAATGAAAAAGTAAGAAGAGTGCTGGATAATGGTGTAGCTCCCACTACCGAAGCATGCCTAAAACAAAACAGTGCTGGGAAAGATAGGAATAATAGAAATTCTTGGATTTGGGATTTGAAAACTATAGCTTAAGAGCATTTTATCTATATTTCACTCAACAGATGGGTCAAGTCCAACCACAGTTCATCCTTTTGAGACTCACTCAGGAGTTACATTCCCCAAAGAGGGCTGGTTCAATGAATCATATCTTACCTGTTGTTCGGGTGGGACATTTAACCAGAAAAAAAGAATAGAGAAGACAGCCCTTAAAATGGAGTCACAACATCTTGCATCTATGTTTAAACAAAACGAAACAGAATCCAATCTCATACCTGTCAAAGAATATTTATTTCACTGGCACAATTTTGATGTTTCTCTTCAGGAAAATAGACTACCTTCCCCTCTCGACATAAATTGGACTGAGAAGGACTTGGTTTTTCCTTCATGTATTCATATATCCTCTCTCTCATACACACACACACACACACACACACACACACACACATACTCAAAACACAAACTATTTTTATCTTAAAAAAATACTAGCTGATTATAGTTTTACTTTATCTTATGCATGTAGACAGTTATATAGCAAGTATTCCCTGTCCCCTTTATTTATTGTCTTCCTTTACTATTGTGGCAACCATGAAGTGCAGATCTCCTGGTGCAGGGAGCAGAGATGAATGATGGCCACAACTGTGTCCCCTCTGCATCCACCATCATGTTAATTGAGCAACCACACTCTAACCATGAAAACAAGAGTCATACAGTAAAAATGGTAGAGCAGAAAGATAGTCTGGCTTCTTTACCTCACCCTTGCACAGATGTAGCCTGCCTAGTTCCAGACTTCTTGTTACATGGGGAAGAATTCAGGTTAGAAAAAGATTTCTTATAATTTTACTCAACACCAAGTGCTAATACATGGTAGTGAATGGGACCAACTTCTAATGAAATTCTTGTAATCCACATTTTCCTGTGAGATAAGATGGTGTAATTCAATCGGCATATAATTTAACTTTCAAAAACAAATTAAATATAGAATCAACCAACATTGACCCAAAGTGGGGAAGAAATAAACTAAACACTAAATTAAAAATCTAAGTCAACGGACTCTCTGTTCAGAGAAACAACGAGTGATCCTTTAAAAACAGTTGTCAGATCATGTAGTTCCTCTTCTTAAAACCCTCTAATGGCTTCACATCTCACTCTCTGGAAAAGCCAAAATCTTTCTTGTGGCTTAAAGGACCTAAGAGTACATGATGTACTTATTCCATTACCCCTCTGACTTCATAACTCCTTTCCAATTCAGGACTATCCCTTTCACTTGTGGGACCCAGAGCAAGAGTAAAAGTGGAAGCCAAGGTACAAATAAGACTGAATATTTAATAGATGTAAATCAAGCTGAGAATACATTTTAGTTTCCTAACAATAAATATAACTTCATTATAACTTTTGTGTGCATATATGTGTAAAGCTACGTTGTTTGTATATATATATATATATATATATATATATATATATATATATATATATGCAACTGAAATATATCAAGATATCAGAAATGATTGATTATTGTCTATGTGTGAATGTTTACTCATGGGCTGGGTTGGTAATATTTAGATGAGTAATCAAATAAAGAGGCACATAATTCTTACATTCCTATATATTTATTCCATAATTGTTTATTTTCTTCTTTTTCAGCAAAAATACTAAATATGTTATTTTAATCAAGATGTTCACATAATTTTTGTGTTCTATTGACAGAAATGCCAAATTTGATAAACTGATAAGTTCAATTTTTTCTCTGCTGAAGAAGTAGCAATGGAAATTGTCAAGAACATTTCTTAAAGTGATATTTACATTGAGGAATAAGCCATGAGTTTTACAAATTATGATCCAACACTGTACTTAGGTAGATTAAGATTAATTATTACTGATTAAAACTTATAAAATATTTCAGTATTATATGAATGTGGTATCTTTTTATCATGTCTTTAACACTACTTTAAAGCAAAATATAGATCCATAAAGAAAATCTTAAATGTGTACTTATTTCAAAGTTTTAATGCTGGGATATTACAAACAAAACCAAAAATAATAACATATTGCTAAATTTGTTCAAATCTCTCACCAGTGGAGGTGATAACTTGAATTACAATGGCCAGTGCTGGAATCTACAGAAATTACTTTCAAGAATATTAGTACATGTCTCCCTTATAGTCAGGCACGTATTTTTGCTTCTTTATTTATATTTTATTAATTTTTTATTGGAATGATATTTTGGTTACATATTTCATATACTGTTTCTTTGCTTAGAAAAAGCAATTATCTCAAAAAAATGTTAATTCTTTAAAAAGTGCAATAGTAGGCCTAGGTCTGTTGGGTGCTTTATAAAATTTTTTCACATTTTTAATAGGAAACAACTGTTTATAGCCATATAAATACAGATAATGCAGAGTCAATTTTAATTTTATTTATGAAAAAAACACAATTTGCTGTTCATCTCAAGATCTTTCCTTGTTTTGCTTACAATTTCTACTGCATTATACCTCTTGTGTAAATGTAAATCAAACCTAATTGTCTTAACAGTGTTTAGTTAATATTCTTATTGTATATCTGGGAATGGTTTTCAAGTTAAATGTTATGTATGTTACATGTCTTACATTTTATATCACATTTTCTTCCTTTTTTCATTTAAAAGTATAAAATTAACAATATCCCAAGGACCCTAAGAGCTTGAACCACCCATTGGGAACTAGGAATTCCCTCTACAAAGATTGTTCAATATGACCATATCCATGCAAGGGTCTTTTTATATTTTCTTGCATATAAATTATTCTTTTCTGTTCTTTTTCTCAGTTACTTGAAATGTGTTAAGTGTACTGGCAAGGCATGTAATTGCATGTATGACTTTTTCTAAGGCCTAATTCTTTCTTTTTCTTTCTTCTTTCCCTTCTTGCTTTATCCCTCCCTTTCTCCTTCCTTCCCACTCACTTTTTCTTTCCTTCCTTCCTTCCTAATTCCTCCCTCCCTCCATCCTCCCCTTCCTTCTTACCTTCTTCCCTAATTCATTTTCATGGGTACTATATCAATAGGGGGTTCAAATCAGCACCCTGAAATTTTCATCAATCTGGAATAGTATTTTCTACATAAATCTGGTTTTTACTTAATACAACCAGTGAGCTTTTAGGCCCTTTGTTTCACTATATAAATGTGGAAGAGAAAATACATAGCAGTTAAAGTTATTATTTTATTCTCCATTTCTTCCAATAAAAATTATCTACTTCCATATACTTCATGTATATTCACAATGATTGGTATTATGGCTGGAGGCCATTGTTCAATAAATTCTATATTGCCCTTGATTTGTGCACATAAATATATCCTAGATCAGACTATAGGTTTTTACAGAAATATGGATTATAACATGAGAGTCAAGTCAAAGTAAACTATCCACTAATTGAGGCATTCAAAGTAATTGTGTCATTTAGTTTCTCCAAATTAACTAAGCAGAATTCATAAATCAACAGTAATCTAATTCTTCTTTTCCCAAGAATAGCTCCAGTGTTTCTTCCCAACATTGCTCATTAGTGAGTCCCTGATCCAAGATGTGTTTCAAAGAATAGGAAATATTCTCGTGCTCTGAGGTACTTTAACGGAAAGATTAAAATAATGTTTCACTTTTTCCCAGAATAGAGGAGAGGTGTTTAGATTGAGGCTCTTTTTTAACTGAAATTGGTTTAAAAATTAGTTGATGTTTGTTTGACAAACTACCAAAAAGTGTATTGGGATGAAATTTCTCTATCCTCATACTATACTTCAGTGACCCTAATAACCAATCTCAAGGAGAAATAGAAATGGCAGAAACACAAAAGGCATGTACATATGCAATACTCTGGTTGTTGATGAGTTTATTCTTTAGCTGGTTCCACCCTCCATGAATGCATCCAACTTAAGCTGTCAGGTAAGTCTGAATGATCAATATAAATAATCATTTTAATGGTTAATTACATTAAACATTAGAGGTAGATACAAAATTTTAATTGCTGAACATACTTTATATTATTAAGATGATTTAAATCTGTATATTCAACAAATTTTACCTTTTAATTAATGAAGCAAATGAATCTAAATAAAACACATAAGACATGTTTACATATGTATTTAATTCCCTTGGTATCCCTTTATCAAAGATCAAAGTTATATCAGATAATAGTTAACAGTTCCAATTTTTAAACTGAAAGTTGTATTGAGATAACTATAGATTCACATGCAGTTGTAAGAAATAAGACAGAGAGATCCCTGTACACTTTATCCATTTTTTCCCCAGTAGTAACATTTTGTAAAACTATGGTATAACACCACAACAAGGATATTAACAGTGTTACAATACACCCATCTTTTTTAGATTTCCCCAATTTTCCTTGAATTCATTAATGTTTGTATATGTATTAAGTTCTATACAATTGTATAACCTGTGTATGTTCCTGTCTCCACCACCACAGTCAAGAAACTAAGTAGTTCACATTTCCCTTATAACCACCTGAATTATGCCCTCCCTGACTCTCCCTTTTTAACCTCTGAGACCAACTACCTATCCATGATAAAAATTCTCAACACATTAAAAATAAAGGGGAATTATCTCAACTTAATAAAATACATCTAAAATAAACATAGCTAATATCATACTTTATGGTGAAAGGCTGAATCATTTCTCCCTAAGATTAGAGGCAAGTCCAGGATGTCTGCTCTCACTACTCTTATTCAACTTAGTGTAGAAGTGCTAGTCACTGCAGTGTCAAGAAAAAGAAATAAAATACATTCAGATTAAAAGGAATAAATAAAACTATATTTCCTTGTCTACATAGAAAATCCCAAGGAATCTTCAAAAATATTCTACAACCAAGTGAGTTAGCAACATTGCAGCATATAAGATCATCACACACAAAAATAAATCATATTTCTATATACTAACAATGTGGAAAATAAAATTTTAAATGTAATACCATTTAGATTCACTATAAAGAAAATTAAGTGCATAAGTATACATTTAACAAAATATGTACAAGATTTGTGTGTTGAAAATTACAAAATGGTGATAACAGATATTAAAGAATACTTAAATAAATGGAGATACTGTGCTCATGGGTTGGAAATCTAACATAGAAAATACATCAGTTTTCCCCAAATGATCTATAGTTTTAAAGGAGTTCCTATCAAAATGCCAGCAAGATTTTATATACACATAGACAAAGCTTATTTTATATTTATATAGAACAACTCTAATTTTAACAACTGAGGAATCTTATACAGTATTGCAACTGATCTAAGAACTAGCTAAAATATTAAGACCTCAAATGAGATCTACAAATACCAATTTCTCGATGTCTTCTTATAATATAACATAGACACTATTTTGCCTGGTATAGTTATCAAATTCTGCTGTTTACAGTATAAAATGGTCACATTTTACCTCTTACAGTTATCACATTTTACTGTTTATAGCACAACATGGGGATAATTTTATCTGGTATAGTTATCTCAGTAAGTAATCAACAAAAATCACTTGTGTGAGAATTTTATGGGATGTTCAGTTTTATGCTATGAATTTGGGTAGCATGTGGAAAACTTTACTAAGAATTACAAAGACATAAATGGGCCATTGGAAAAAAATTGTTATATATTCACATCATGTTAAAATTTTAAAAAATAAAGTATTCTAAGTACATTTTAAAAAATCATAGTAAAAAGGCTGTTGTACTTTAAAAAAAACTGTATTTTGTATGTGTTTTAGAAAAAAAAAGAAACATGGAATCTATAAAAAATTTTAAATGACCTGGAATGGAGTCCATATTTCATACATGTCATGAAGTTAATGTAATAAAAATTACCAGCACTTGGAATACAACACAGGAATATTACAAAGATTAAATTAGTCAGTATTTAGAAAATATTTAGAATAATGCATTGCACATATAAGTACTAATTTTGTTGATAAAATAAATGTAGTAAATCAGTGAAGTCAGTAGAAATATGTTCACATCTTGACTGAACCACTTATTTAGTTGTGTGAACTTGGAAAAGTTACTTGAACTCTTTCAACCTCATTTTATCATCTATAAAATGAGAATAACAATATCTAACCAATTCTGTAGGGAACAAATGATATAATGTTTTAAATACTTAGTCCAGTGCCAGGTGCATTATAAATGCTTGATAACCTTTAAATATTAAGATAATATACATTGTGGGATGACCACAATATATATGTATTGTGTATGTAATCATTTATGTATTTATTCATTCATTCATTTCTTTATTTAGTGTTAGGTTCTTTAGTCATACCTCTGGATTTAGTTAATGTGTACATGGATGGGATCAAACAGAATCTAAGCAATGACTTTGTATAATTTGTGAGCATCTTGGAGACGCGTGACTACAAAATGGGAGAAGGTAGCTACAAAGCTTTCTCAAGAATGATTTTAGTGGGAAGAGCATTGGACTAAGACTCATGAAACGTGAGTTCTTAATCTCAGCTTAACTGTGTAAGTGTTTTCTCTTTCATAAGTCACTTCTTCAACTCTTAATCTCAGTTTCAGCATCTGAAAAATGTATGGCATTTGATACCAGTTTTATCTCTTCACAGGGTTGTGGAGATGATCAAATGAGATACCTGTGATCAAATGCATACCTGTGAATTTCAGATGTCATAAAGCACAGTACTATGAAGGTGAGTCATGCTGAGTAGTTATATAAACAAACCTGATAGCCAACCTACCAAATGTTTAAACAACCTCTTTGATAGGAATTGCAGTTAGGTGTGCTTCTGGTGACCAGATGAGACATAAACAGCATTAAGAGCATTGAGCACAAAGTATTAAAACATTTTTTTGGTTTTAAAAATCAGAAAGATCAGAAACAGTGTATCTGGTAAAGCATGATGGTAAAGCGGTGTTATGGACCAAGCATAGTAATTTATAAGGGAAAAAAGTCACTAAACTGAAAAGTTGAGGTCCCTCTTGTGGTGATATGTAAAAGGTCATCCGGCTTAACCAATGTAGGCATTCGCAGTACAGATGCCAAAACACTTGTTTTTTTCCAAGTGTGATCAAAAAATCCAGGTGTTGTTTTTGAGGAGTATTTTTTTCTTTCTCTATGCAAATGATTACATACACATTTTTTTTTCTGTAAAATGTTTACTATAAAATAAAAGAATCTGACAATACTTCAACTGATTACAAGGCAGCTATTGAGAGTGTTGATGGAAAAGAATTATATATTTGACAGGTTACTACAACTTCCTAACTCCCAATCCCACTCATATTCAGAAGATGACTTTTAAAAATAAGGACAGAGGGTATGATAAAATTCCCAGTGAGTAATCCAATATTAACCTTCAGCTGTGTTCATTTATGTGGCACTGACTGAATGAAGGTCATTCCACTACCTATCACAACATATTTTTGTTTGTGTGATTAAAACATGTAGATTAATTTCAGTTTTAGAAGAAAAATGCTGCTTAAGCTTTTATTTAATATGCTTAGTTTCAAGAATATAGAAATTTCTGAAATACAGAAATACCTTAACTGTAGCCATATATGTTTTATTGAAAATAATAAAATTTACATTATTCAATTCTATTTTAAATAAACTCTTTGAATTTTCTAACAAGAAATTATTTTAATCTGAAAATGGACTCTAAAGGGCAAAGCCATCATTACATTAAACTGGAATTTACAATAAAATAGACTTCTCAAATTTCAAAGATGTGCCTTAAAAATCTATCGGTAGAAAAAAAAGAATACTAAGAAAATTCAAAGGTTATATGCATTCGAGTGAATTAAAAATTTCTTTCCTGTTCAAAGATCACTTCAAATTGCCCAACCATGAGTGATGTAAATTCTAACTTAGAAAGTTAACTGAGCTACCACACAAAGCATTAAAATCTCATTAAATGTTTAAATGAGATTTTATGTGTATTTTAAAATCATTGCTTCTTAGTTAAATTATATAAAATCCATAATATCTGCTATTAAGATAAAAATAACAATTATAAAATGGAAAAAAAAAGCAAAATCAAAAGTAGGGAGGTAAAAATGCGCTCATACTCCCATTTTCAAGTCATTAGCATGTTAACATCTTTGAGAAATGGTTACTTCCATACACTGATGATAAGAAGGTAAATTCTACCCTTTGGAAATTCAATGTGTATAACCATCCAGCTCTGATTTTTTTTAAAAAAATAACATACAATAATTTATGGATATAATTACATAAAATTATATAATCAACATATTAGATCCCAAACGTTAACATTACTGTTTTGGTTTGAGACAAATGATTTACCTCTTTTGAGTATTTTGAAAGATTTCAACCAACATCTACACAATATTTAGATTTTTGTTTATGTGAGGAGTACAACCCACTATAGCTCAAAATTGACTTACTTCTAACATCGTATTTATTTCTTAGACTTGGGTGACATCATATCCTGCATAAATTAATGAATACTATGATTTCATTAATTGTCACAAAGGGTATGGGCAAGCAAAAATATGACAAACTCAGAATGAGCATGCAAAACAGCAAAACATCCAAATTTGCATACTTAGCCCTCTGCTTAGTTCTCTAAACACTTTGCTTCAGAGAAAATTGCCAGAAATCACTTTGAAAGAGTTTATATATGTCAGTTATGGCTGGTAAGAATCAAAAGCATGGAAAAGGGGCTTACAGTTTATAGGCTATGCTGATTCCCAGTAAACTTTGCATTAAGTGGGGGAGAGGTAGTTTAAGCTGAGCTCCCTTTTACATGTTATTCTCCTAGAAATTCTGAAGCTATCAGCTTTCTTATCTTTTTGTTTTCAATCCGTTCAGTGTGTAGTTTTGATATAAGGGTGAAGATTGGGGCTTCCCTGGTGGTGCAGAAGTTAAGAATCTGCCGCCAATGCAGGGGACACAGGTTTGAGCTCTGGTCCAGGAAGATCCCACATGCCGCGGAACAGCTAAGCCTGTGCACCACAACTCCTGAGCCTGCGCTCTACAGCCCATGAGCCACAACTACTGAAGCCTGCGTGCCTAGACCCCATGCTCCACAACAAAAGAAGCCACCGCAATGAGAAGCTCATGCACCTCAAAGAAGAGTAGCCCCCACTCGCCGTAACTAGAGAAAGCCTGTGCGCAGCAACAAAGACCCAATGCAGCCAAAAATAAATAAATAAATAAATAAATAAATAAATAAATAAATAAATAAATACTTTTAAAATTTAAAAAAAGGGCGAAGATTGATTGAACCTCTAGTCCATATTTATTTTATTTTCTAAGAGACACAGGGGCAACCTTGAAGATTTATATACCACTAACTCCTTAAGCTTAAATTCATTCATTTATACATTCATTCACAGTCAGTTTTGGAAACCTACTATTCTATTGCCACGTTATAAACGGCCTAGTTATTTTGACAAACACTTTGACAAATTTCATTGTTGATTCATTTTAATTGGAAAATAAAAACCTGCCATTTCTAAAGCTTCCAAAAATTACCCCTTTTGATTGTATGAGGTAGCTTGTAACTTTTTTTTTTTTTCTTCCAGATTTATTCCATTTTGCTCAAATCATTAGAGACAACTTTACTTTGGCATTTTTATGAGGCCTCTCCTAAATGTGTTAACATCTTTGTCCCTCACATTTTTTATTGGAATAAAGACTTAGGTTTTGGAAAAGTTTAAATGTCTAACAACATCTAACAGAGATTTCACCCAGCATTTCTGAGCACAGATAAATGAGCATTCTAGAGGCAAATTTACTGATTAAAGTTATCCTTTTCTAGAATAAGAGTTTCACAGCACAAATGAATGAACTCATTTAATCAAATAGTTGAAACTGAGCCTTCTTTTTGTAACTATATTTTCCTTACATGTTAAAATAAAATGTAGAAAAATAAAATATAAAGCAAAATTTACCCAACATATTATTTCATGTTGAGGATATGTCTAATAAAACATGGCCTATATGGCAAGCTCTGCCTACTGCAGCTCTGTTAGGATCATGTCATATCATAGATCATTCCTCCTTATTTCTAGGACTTCCAGAAAACAGCAAAGTCAATTTCCAAATGATTGAATGCGAGGGTTTAATAAGTTACCTCCGTCCATTTGCAGCATTCCCACTAATGGGGCAATAGAGACAAGGGGGTGATATTCTGTCATAAATAGGAAGTCAGTTCATGCTATAAGAATAAATGATAGAAGCAACAACTAAACACTTAAGTGAAATGAATACACTTTGGTCTAATTTCTATTTTTTTACAATTGGCCTAATATATAAAATCTTTTTGATGGATATAAGAGTCTCTTACTTATGTTGATAACTTGGCTGGAGTTCTTAAGCTTCAGATAAAGGTGCCACTCAAGGGCAGGGAGCGAGGAGAGCTGGTTGGTTAGATGTTTCCTCTGCCATGTTCTCCATATCTGTATTGAATCTAAAAGAACCCACGCTTTTAATTATGCTCTCTTTTAGTGGGGAGGATAACACTTTAAGTGGGCATAATAAGACTTTCTTTCACCATTATATTCACTTAGTGACTATTTAAGTCTGTTATTGTTTCAATTTTCCGTGAGTCTCATGCACTTCTGCTCATCTTTGACTGCTCTTTATTACAGACTATCTTTTAAAAAATATTTGTTTAGTAAACATCCTTGGATTATAGAGATATTGCCTCCCTCCAGAGCAAAAGCCAGGCATGCTTACAATCCAGTGTAATAAACATAACTCCTCTCTTTGGCCCAAAGAGCACACATGCCTATGGCCCATTCTAAAGATTCCAGTTTCCTAAACTCAAATTTCTATACTGTGATGCAACCCACTGTGTGTGCAGACATTCATTTGGTCCATATGTGTTGCTGCTGTGGAACTTGGGAGCAAGTGTAATTGACACCAATAAGCTGATCTCATGCTACTTTCTCTGAACCACGAATCTCCTCTAATCCAGAGATTTGTGCCCTATGCCAGTATCTAAGAAACTCTGTCAGGCTAACTTGTAAGTAAGGTAATCTAAGTAGGTAGCTTGAAAGTCAGGTAATATATCAAATCCTTCACAGTTCTTGATGAATATGGCCCAGAAATCCAGGTAGATACCAAAATCAAAAGATAAATGAGATAACATAACTGCCTTTGAGAAGCTTGATCTATAAATTAATACAGTCCAAGTTATACTGTAAGTGAGTTGTGTATGGAAGTTATGAGGTCACAGAAGGAGGTTTTATTTCTGCTGGCTTCCCAGAGGGGATGATATGTAATGGATAGGCTCCATATTTAATATAAGATATTCGTTCTTGTACGAAGATGTATTATCACTCTCCTTTTAAAAAATATTCTTCTCTTGTGAATTTATTTATCAATAATGGATTTTACATTTTTCCAAATACCTAGTCAGGATTTATCGAAATAAAATGTTCTAAGACAATTATGATAATTATATAATTACATAATAACATATAATACAACATAAAATCATTTAATTAGATTTATCCTAATATTGATACATTCTTACTTTTATAAAATAAACACCATTTGTTCATGGTTTACTGTACTTTTACTATGTGTGTTCTCTTTGTGAATATTTTACTAAGAATTTCTACATAAATATTCATAATGGGAATTGGAGGTTGTAGCTTTCTTTTTTTTCATTTAAAATTGCAAGGTTTTAGTATTGATTATTTTTGCTTAATAAGAATTTGGAAAGTTATTACTTTTCCTTTTCATATGATTTGTAGGTAGATAAATGTCATTGAATTTATCTGATTTTTAAATTTTTGATAGAATTCTCCAGCAAAAACATCTGTTCTTAATGTTTTTGGAAGGCAAGTGGCGGGGAGAAAGAAAAGTGTTGATTTTCAAACTTCTCTAATTCTTTTTTGGAAATTTGTTTGATTAAGTTTGCTAACTCCTCTGGAGTCACCTTTGACAATTTATATTTTTCTAAGAATCTACATTTCATACAGATTTGTAATATTTACTTGCATAAAGTTTAACAAAAAACATACCTAATAAGTCTTGAAAAAAAATTTTTATATCTATGGACAGTTTCCCTTAAGCATTTCTCTTTGTGTATTTGTGACAACCCTTTCAAATTTTTCTTTCCTTAATTAGGTTAGCTATTGGCTTACCTGTTTTATTCTTATTTTTTAAAAAGAGTCTTTAGAATTTAATAATTCTGGTATTTTGTCCAATACATTATTTTTTTCCCCTATAAAGTAGCTTATTTTGTGTTCCCTTTGGTTTGTATTTTTCTAAATGGCTGACTTGGATTATTATTAGATTTATTTTAATTAATATTTCATATTAATATAAGCATGAAAACTGAGTTATGGTATGAAAACAGTCAGGAATACAACAGAATATAGCTCTCACTCTCAAAAATGTTACCTAAAATATTAGATTTTAAAAAGACTATGTATGAGAGAGTGAGATTAGAGAAAATATATTTATTTTGTACTATCAAGATATATGAAACAGATTATTTCTATAAATTTAAATTACTCATTAGGTTTAGTCTTAGTCGTGCCATTAAATGTATTCATTTTTTACTGTCAGTCCTTCTGCTGTAGTTTTCACAATCACATTTCCATTTTTGACGTTTGTTCTCTAGTAGATTTCCAATAATGGCTCATAGCAATAATAGTCCCTACAGTCTTGCATGTTTGAACCTGTTTATTGTTATTAAATTTGAATACAAGGAACAAAACTGTGGTTACATTTCCTTTCCTTGAGAATTCTGTATATGTTAATTTGAGCCACAGGATAAAATTTATGCTCATAGAAGAGGCAATATTTTTGTCTTCACAATTGAATTCCAAAAGTTTTACTAAGATCTGAAATAATATTTGTCATTCTTATTTAATTTACTCTAGCATACAGTGTGACCATCCATATTTTAGAATACATTTTTTGTTTATAATTTTTGGTAAATATTTTGAATTATACCCTTAAGTTTTACTTTTGTCCATTTGTTTTAAATTTTCCTTTATTTCAATTGTCTTTCTGCAGTTTCTCTAAGTTGTGGTTTATTTCCTTGTGCTACCATTTTCTATCTCATTTAGTTTTGTTCTTTTTATTTGCACATTTTGTCGTTTATATCTTCTAGATCTCTTACCAAGTTTACCACAATCTATATATTTGTTTATTTTTCATTTTTTTTGATGGATGCTTTTCATGCTTTAGTATGTATTACCATGCATTAGTTTTCTTCCACTACATCACTATTAATTATTTGAGCCTTGTATTTCTGCTTTGTGATATTGATAGGAATAATTTCATTTTTGAGGGATTTTTTGTTTGTTTGTTTTATTTTGGTAATGCATGATTTAAATTTGGTCATAAATTTCATTCACTCTGAGTAATTTTTCTTTCTTTATAATTATTATTTTTTTATCCTGGTTTCTTCCTTCACCCCTCATCCCTCACTTTTTTTATGTAGTATCTTATTATCTTGGGATAGGTACTGTATTACCTCCTTTTTTAAAAATTTTTATTACTCACCATTGAAAGATGTAGATTTCTTCAGCTATTTGCAGTAGTGTGTATTTGGTTTTGATTGCTGGTGGTAGTAAGGTTCTCCTCTAAATTGGCCTCTCCTCTAAATTAGCTGAGACTTTTCTTATGAAAGAAGATTTTGTATGTGTTCCTATAGTATTTGTTCTTCCCTAGCCATTGGAGATAGAGAATATGTTTTCTTCTTATTTAGACATTTTCATTTCCTCCATTGCAACAGACAGAATGCTTCCTGCACATCTAGCTTGTCAGTAATATTCTTTGCTCTGCCCCGAGTGATAATTTTACTTTGGAATCCCCAAGGAACGATCCATCTCATTACTCATGCTCTTCTGTAGTCCCCTCCTCTGGAATCTGGGCTAATCCTGCTTTGACCAGTGGAATGAGGCAGCAATAATGATGTGACAATTCCAGGTTCAAACACTATGAAGCCCTGGCAGGTTTCACCTTTGAGTTCTTGGGATCTAATCCCCATGTCAGAGATTTTGCTACCCTGAGGTCATCATCCTATGAGGGAGGCTAAAGAGCCATGTGAAGAGGCACAGTGGAAGAAAGGCCATGACACCATCAATTGCCAGGCATGAGAATGAGACCATCTTGGACTTCCCAACCATCTCAGCATCCGACACCACCTAATATATAAGAGAAGTTAATTCATCCCACATAATCATGAAAAATAATTAGGTATTATTTATTTGAGCCACTATTATTTTTTATAATTTATTTTATGTTTTTTTGGCTGCATTGGGTCTTCATTGCTGTGTGCAGCCTTTCTCTAGTTGCAGTAAGCAGGGGCTACTCTTCGTTTCAGTGCATGGGCTTCTCATTGCCATGGCTTCTCTTATTGTGGAGCATGGGATCTAGGCACAAGGGCTTCCGTAGTTGCAGTGCGTGGGCTCAGTAGTTGTGGCTCACGGGTTCTAGAGTGCAGGCTCAGTAGTTGTGGTGCATAGGCTTAGTTGTTCCACAGCATATGAGATCTTCCCGGACCAGGGATCTAACCTGTGTCCCCTGTATCAGCAAGTGGATTCTTAGCCACTGCACCACCAGGGAAGTCCTGAGCCACTATATTTTAGAGTGGATGTTTAGAGCACATTGTAATAGAGAACCAGAATGATCAATTAGTTGAAGGGCACTACAATTATTCCTGCTATTATAACCAATAAATATAGCTTTTAGACCTCAATATTGAGATTTACTTTTGAGAATAGTAATTTTTATGTCCCATAGTTGCAACTGTTAGCTTCTTTCATTGCTTATTGCTCTTTTGGTGGTATTTTCATGCCATTTCTCCCTGCATGGCATCTTCCTATTCCTATTGCATCTCTGATGATTTTAGCAGCCATTACATCTACTTTAGAGCCCAGGGGTTTTAAAGAAAAATGGAAGTTATTCATGCTTTTACGTACTGTTTTCTTGTTGCTTTTAGATGTTTTTTCAAGAGAGGGATGAAGTTTTGCTTTTATGATACCATGTTTAAACTGGAAATGAAGGTCTGTCAACAGACAGGGTTCTTAGGATTAAGATTCATTAAGCATTCTAGATTTTATCTTAGTGGACATTGTTGTTTTATGTTGGTGCTGTTCGCCTTGTTTTTATTCTGTGCTCACATTTTAATTTACTTATTTTTTTAAAACATACAGCAATTTATTCCAAACTCATTAGCTTCATTTCAAAACCAATTTGAGATTTTGTATATAATGGTAATTTGAGATTTTGTCCCATTGAGATACTAGAAATATCCCTGAGTCAGTGGGCAACTTTGTTCATATCCTTTCCTCAATAATATAACTTTCTCCTTCATTATCCCTAAAATTATATTTCATTTTATGCAGTAACATAAGGAGGGTCATTACCAAATTTGTATTTTAGTTAACAAATCATTCTGGCATGTTTTTTCCCTCAGACTTGTCTGCTCCAAGTTAAGATTGAATCTCAGAAATGTTCTTTTACTTATTTCTATCTCAATCAAAAAGAAGAGCTGGGAGTCTTGAGAACAAATATTCCAGATGCCATCATAGAAATTTTTAGATGAAGCCATGGAGAGGATATTAACCAGCATTAGGTAACAATGTAAGAAGATGAAGGGAGACATGGCTAGAGCCCAGTGTTAAAGGAGAAATTAGAGGAAAATGCTAAGATACTACTTCATCTCTACCAATTACCAGAACATGGGATAAAATACTTATTAAAATTTTAATTCCTCCCATTATTATTATTACAGCAGGCTAATGAATTATAGCAGATGTATGTCTGACATATGTACCCTTTAGAAATCTTCTTAGTTCCTTTGTCTTGTCATCAATGTTGTGAATAATAATGAATAGTACAATAGAACCATGGTAAACAGTATCTTCAAAGTTCATTCAACACTAAATGTTTGGTAGAGAGTTTTGAGAATCTTTGGGTGAAAAGATAATTAAAATAATGCACTCATCAAAGTGCTTTATTTGGTGTTCATAAAAACTCTGTTGAATGGGCAGGACAGCACCAGCATTCAAAACTAAGGTACCAGAAACTCAGAAAATAAGGTAGAAGAAATCACATGTTTAATAAATTGAGGAGTTCCTTATCCGTACACTGTCTTGTATATAATCCAGCTTTAGCATATATTCATAAAATTTATCAGAGAATAATATACAAATATTCACAGTCTATAATTTTTTGACACAGAGCCTTAGAGGCAGGTACATTTAGAGACAGCAAATATACAAATAAAATAAAGTAAATTACAAAGGTAAAAGATAAATATACATACATGTAACCATTCTGGACCAATAACACCTTTTTTTTTTTTTTTTTTTTTTTTTACTGGATCAAAGGACATTTTTATTTTATTTTATTTTTTATTAATTTTTATTGGAGTATAGTTGATTTATAGTGTACTGTTAATTTCTGCTGCACAAAAAAGTGGATTAGTTATACATATATACATACACAGTCTTTTTTAGATTATTTTCTCATATAGGTCATTACAGATTATTGAGTAGAGTTGCCTGTGCTATACTGCTAACAGTAGGTCCTTATTTGTTATCTTTTTTATATATAGTAGTGTGTATATGTCAATCCCAATCTCCCAATTTATCCCTCTCCTCCTTCCCCCTTGGTAACTGTAAGTTTGTTTTCTACATCTGTGACTCTATTTCTGTTTTGTAAATAAGTTCATTTGTACCATTTTTTTAGATTTCACATATAAGCGATATCATATGATGCTTGTCTTTCTCTGTCTGACTTACTTCACTCAGTATGGCAATCTCTAGTTTCATCCATGTTACTGCAAATGGCATTATTTTGTTCTTTTTTTATGGCTGAGTAATATTCCATTGTATATATGTACCATATCTTCTTTATCCATTCATAAGTCAATGGACATTTAGGTTGCTTCCATGTCCTGGCTATTGTAAATAGTGCTGCAATGAACACTGGAGTGCGTGTACCTTTTTGAATTATGGTTTTCTCTGGATAAATGCCCAAGAGTGGGATTGCTGGATTATATGGTAGCTCTATTTGTAGATTTTTTTTTTTTAATTTTTAATTTATTTATTTATTTATTTATTTATTTTTGGCTGTGCTGGGTCTTCGGTTCGTGCGAGGGCTTTCTCTAGTTGCGGCAAGTGGGGGCCACTCTTCATCGCGGTGCGGGGACTGCTCTTCATCGCAGTGCGCGGGCCTTTCACTATCGCGGCCCCTCCCGTTGCGGGGCACAGGCTCCAGACGCGCAGGCTCAGCAGCTGTGGCTCACGGGCCCAGCTGCTCCGTGGCATGTGGGATCTTCCCAGACCAGGGCTCGAACCCGTGTCTCCTGCATTAGCAGGCAGATTCTCAACCACTGTGCCACCAGGGAAGCCCTGTAGATTTTTAAGGAACCTCCATACTGTTCTCCAAAGTGACTATACCAATTTACATTTCCACCAACAGTGTAGGAGAGTTCCTTTTCTCCACACCCTCTCCAGCATTTATTATTTGTAGATTTTTTGATGATGACATTGTAGTTTTGATTTGCATTTCTCTAATAATTATCGATGTTGAACATCTTTTCATGTGCCTCTTGGCCATCTGTATGTCTTCTTTGGAGGAATGTCTATTTAGATCTTCCACCCATTTTTTGATTGGGTTGTTTGTTTTTTTGATATTGAGCTGCATGAGCTGCTTGTATATTTTGGAGATTAATCCCTTGTCAGTCATTTCATATGCAAATATTTTCTCCTATTCTGTGGTGGTCTTTTCCTTTTGTTTATGGTTTCCTTTGCTGTGCAAAAGCTTTTAAGTTTAATTAGGTCCCATTTGTTTATTTTTGTTTTTATTTTCATTACTCTAGGAGATGGATCATAAAAGATCTTGCTGCAATTTATGTCAGAGAGTGTTCTGCCTATAACACCTGTGTTTTTAACATGTTATTTTGATTCATGCTTACAAGCTGTTCAATTTTATTGAAATATATGGTAAGATGTTCTACAAGTGGAAAACTATGATAGTCAGAAATCTAATACATCATTTTAATTACACAGGCTGTTCCTTATATAGCAAACCTCAGTGTACCCCAATTATATCTTGTTGCATGCCTGACTGAGCACAGACTGCATAGAATTTACCAAAACAATCGCTTGACCTGTTTGGTACCATTCAGCAGACCACAAAAGATGAAATGCTTTCCTGTCTAAAGCCATGGATAAAGACTAGACACATCTGAAAGAATACAGCTGTATTATATAATATTTCTGATTTCCTTCTTCCAGGGCAATAAGTCAAGACTGAGAGAAATATACACGTACAGTAATTATAAGTAATTAAGTAGATAACCATGATATATTTTAAAATCTAGCAGAGGCGCATTAAATACTATGCATAGAATGGAATTAAAGGTATTAAGACAGTAATACCAACAGAACTGAAGGAAATAGAGAAAGGGAGGTATTTCTACCAAACCTGAAGGCATGTTTCCTATAAGACACAATATCTGAAGTTACATAGAGAAAAAAATTGAGATACATACTTCTTTCACCTTAGCTTTACATTTTTAGAGACTGTTTTTAAAGAGTAAATCAAATTATATAGTCATTTTAAAAACAGAGATACATACAAATTCCCAAGGATGCTAAGAGACATAATGGAAGTGATGGAAAGGTTACATGAAATATACACTCATAAGTCAATTCATTTGAGTTTGGAACATTTGAAGACAAAAACAGTTTTAATTTTATTGGTTTAAACATGACAGATTTCTTCATTTCCCTAGAGATATTTATGCTTGATTAAAAAAAGAGTCTTTTTAACAAATCCCAAAACCCTTTACCTCACACCAGCTGTTAGGTGACTAGGGAACCAGCAATGCAGATATCTGTTTGTACACACTAGCATAATTGTATGGTAGCTTTATTTGTATGCATTACTATAATAGTACAGTCCTAATGTATTTTACGTGATAAATTTTTATGCAGATCTTACAGCACATTTTTTTGACCACATGTTGGAACATTTGTGCACAAAAAATTCCCATCTTTATGTTTGAAATTTATGGGAACACAATTAAAATGAGAAGAGTCCAAAGGTATCAAGATAATTACATTTTTCTAATCTTACTAAACAAGATAAATTACCTGCAGGCCCTCTTATAAAAGATGAAATCTTCATAATAAGTGAATTAATCAAGCAGCAGCTTGCTACTGCACTTGCATTTATAACAGAAATGATTCAAAGACTTATTTTATGGGGAAATTAATGGAAACAGGCTTTTCATTCTTCTGCACCAATTGAAAACCTCAGCAACCAGCTGCCCACTTGTCAAGAAAACAGAAAGAAGCTGGAAACAAAGATAAATAAAAACACCTTTTTCCTGGCACTTTTGAAGAGAAAAAGGAGCTCTCATTTACAGCAGCCATCTGTTTGTTATTTAATATGGGTGAATTACATGCTGTAATGAGTTTGTTTCTGCATCACTCAGTGCAATGGAACACAAGTTCACTCTCATAATGTGCAGCAGTTTTTAAAAGCTAATCATTTAATTGGACACAATCGTCAATGACAAATGGAGATGTAAAAACTCAGCCAGCTGTAGAGTGAATATGTAATCATTGTGAAATCATATTATTTTACACGCTTGAAGACTTCTTAATAGTATCTGATGTTGGTCATCACCACAGACTGAAGAATTGAAGAAACATGGTGAAAAACAGCCTTTCAAAATGGCTTTATATAATTGGTCCGTATTAATGCCGGTGTTAGAACCACCATTTGACTTCGGTACCTAAAGTCTCTCTAAACTGTTTATTACTATCCTAATTTCATTTTTGAGTTTTATATATTTTTCAAATATTCCATGCTTTAGTAGGCAAGAGTCATTGTTTAGGAGAAGCTTTTTTTTTTTTTTTTTAATCTGCTTTAGTATAGACATCCACTGATTTTGTGTTTTTGCATGTGACATCACATACAGATAAATATGGAGACCTGGGAGATCGTGTGCTAACAGATTTTTTTTTTTTTTAATCACACGCACATAAAAACTCTACTTCAGGAAACCAAACCTGAGTGCCTACACCTGCATGCATTACAGTCAGAATTTATACAATGCTGCTATAGTCTTTAACAGAAGAATAAAAATCTCCATGACAAAGAATTTTCCCTTTGGATTTTCTACAAAGACACTATGCTTGTTAATAAATTTCCACAATAAGAGCCATCTTCCAATTTCTAGGCATCACAAAGAAATAAAAACAAAATTCAAGTTATTGAATAGGTTATTTTTGTACTTAATTATATAATTTGTGCATGTTTTATATCTTATGTGATTGTTGAGGACACTATAACAATGTATATTTTCATCTTTATTGTCCTTCCAAGAACGTTAGACTTAGTGGAAAGTTCTTATGACCGAAAAAATGTGTTGGGTATATCAGTATTTAATCATTTTGGATTAAAATCTACTGGGTTATCTCTATGCTCCATTTAATCGTAAACTTTTAAAACTTATTTCAGAAGGGGGGGTAAGAGATATCCTTGTTTCAGAAATCCCCTGCTATCTTATCATCTCTTCAACCATTATTATTCAATTCCAACAAAACACAAAAGAGTTCATGTCTCACATAACAACTCCTATCTCAAAACATTACCTTTCATCTGTCATGTAATATTCTTTGCTCTAAATAAGCTTGTAATTATGTGTCCTTGTTTTATATTCAAAATCAAGGTTTGTTTTCTGCCAATGCAAGTCCCTAAAGAACAAATGCAATAATTTGGTTTGGTTTCCCTTTATAGCTCTTAGCAGCCTTTTAACACAGTGATCCCTTAATAAATAGTGTTTAAACAAACTTGTAGTTTGTTAAAGAGCGAGCAAGCAAGCTTTGAACTCTCTTAAAGAATAAACACATGAAAAAGGGGTGTGTTTTAATGTTTTTCTCGTGTCACATTATTGTTTAAATATAGAAATTCTTGACATCAAAAATGAAACACAATACCAAAAGTGTAATCCCACAACCAGAAAAGGACCACATTCACAAAAAGAAACACAGATGTTTAAAGGCAGAACAGAAAAGCAACTTGAACATACTAATCACCCAGAAAATAAGGTAAAGATAGATGCATTGTAAATTAAGCAAACAGCCCAAATATGCAGTGCAAGTATGATCTGAAAGAAACCAACCATCACATTCTTACTAATGAATCATTAACAGATAGGAAAGCTGAATAAATCAAGATGAGAACTATAGTATCTATGAAGAAATCAGAAGTCAGCCCTAAATGTAAGTTCATACAAGTACAATTAGCTAGGTAACTATTCTTGGGATAACCCATCTAGTCACAATATTTAAGTTCCATTCACTTGGACAAACCTATTCTGATATGAAGAAATAATGACACACCAGAGAGAGATTCCGTGGAGCAGAGACCCATGGACTTAGACATTGGTTAGTATGATGATGTGTTAAATGTAAATTACTCACAGAAGACAATGCCTCATTTTTTATTTTGCCTTGATTTGCCCTCAAAACTACTACTAGCAATAGGGATCAAAGAAGAATCCCAAGGGAAATAGTAGTTTAAAAGGAGAAATGCCAGTTGATTGCTGAGTCCCCTTATAAGACAGGGAGAGTGAGTATTCTAGGATTTATGCTCTAGAAAGGTTCATGTAATCACCAGCAACCCACAGCTGAAAAGCTTTCCCTAGCTCCCCATTGCCATGCAAGTTTCTTCAATTTGTAGAGACCTCTCACAATAAAACCTTTTAATATATTGCAAATTGCACGTTGACTTCTCTTTACACAAGTATTTTACTTCAGCTCAGTGGAATAGGAATACATTGTAAACATTTGTGGTTCTAAGGTGTTCGACAAAATTGTCTTCCTTTTTCAAAATATTAGATTCTGTTTTTCCAAAGCCACATTCATATGTAATCTCTTCTGCTGAGATCTTTTCCAATGTCTTAGCTCATGGTAATTTTGCCCTACCCTAAATTTCTAAAGGACTTTCTGTCTGCACCACTTATGTGGACTAACTGAATTATCTATTGACATATTTCATATTGCCTGTGCTTTTTATATGGCAAGTGTTTAGTAAATATTTGATTAGATGGTCACTGCAAGTTTTTGGAGGATGAAGTTAAACACTACTTACCTGATATCTTAAATATGTTTGCCCATTGGTATTAAAAGTGCCAATTAGTGGACAATGGTCATCTCAAATGTCACTTTTTCAAAAGCTTCATGGGCCTTTTCATGGTTAGTTACTCTCCGCATTGTGTCCCCATAGTGTGTTGTAAACACACAGTACTTATCCTATTATAATGTAGTTCTTTATGTCACCATTAGGGTTCTAGGGTTTGTCCTATTGACTTTTGAATTGTTAATGTCTTGCCTAGTCCTTAGCACACAGCAGTGATTAAATAATTATTCATTGAACTGAATCCCCTAAAGGCAGAAATTGGTTACTATCTTTTTATTTCTAGTGTGTATTTTACAGAGTCTAGTATATAGCAGATACTCAATAATATTTGCTGATTAAGTGTTGCATGGCTAGGTGGATGGATGATAAATGATATGTGAATGTTACAAAGATGCAGAAGAAACAAATATGTAGTGTCTTCTTTTTTTACTTTTAAATATAATTTCAAATCTTGAAAACTAAAGAAAACACTCAAAATAGCTAATATTACACCTGAGGAAACTGAGGCCAACTTGCTAAGATCAATTGCTCAAAGTCATCCAACTAGATTGTCCTGATTTCCAGGCAATGTGCAGCCTATATCACATGATCTTGAGATCTTAATTTCATAGATCTCATCAAATGGTATGCATTTAACTGAGTTAAGGAAATTAAAACAAATAAGAAAAAAGGGATGGCCAAAACTCCCTGTCTAGAATAAAAGAGTCAATGTGGACATTGACTTGAAATTCTTAAGTCCAAGGCACCACCCTTACAAAAATTGCAAGATCATAAATATATCACCTCCTTTGTAATAATCAATGTTCTCAAAGTTAAAGTATGCAGATTAAAATTATGCCAAATCTGTAAAATAATCACAATGAGAAGAATTAAGTATAGTGTTATTACCAATTGGTGACATTTCTTTCATATTGAATAGTTGAATTTATAATTGAATTGAATAATGGAAATAATGCAAACAAATTCATATTTTCCAAAAATCTTCTATAGAGTAAGTAAAATTTAAAGCAACTACCTTTTCAAACATTTATCAAATATTTACACTTTATTTTCTGCACTCTGGAAATAATCGAGTCCAATTTAATAATTCATCAATTGATAAGTGTGGATAAAACAGGCAATAAGTAAAGGTAAAAGGAAAAATATTTTAAAAACCACCACCAACAACAATTTTAAAAAAACACGAAACCAAGACACCACCAAATCCATGTATAAAAAGTCTTGAATTTTATTTTATATACCTTTCCAACAAAGTTGATTAGCTGGTTTCTTAACCCCTAACAAATTACTAGTTATAAAATAATGTTACTTTAAATTCATAATCATAATATAACAAACTGGAATAAAAAGATTTCTATGAAACACATTTTGTAAAAAATTTAAAAAGTTATATCAAAGGAGGAATTGGACACTACCATCAAAAAATGATCATGTCATTAGCGTGATTGCACCATGGCACAATTAATAATTTTAAAATATGTAGTCTTTGATTGTGGATTTCATTCTTCTTAGTTTTTTTTTTTTTTATATTTATTTATTTATGGCTGTGTTGGGTCTTCGTTTCTGTGCGAGGGCTTTCTCCAGTTGTGGCAAGCGGGGGCCACTCCCCATCACGGTGCGCAGGCCTCTCACTGTCGCGGCCTCTCTTGTTGCGGAGCACAGGCTCCAGACGCGCAGGTTCAGTAATTGTGGCTCACGGGCCCAGTTGCTCCGCGGCATGTGGGATCCTCCCAGACCAGGGCTCGAACCCATGTCCCCTGCATTGGCAGGCAGATTCTCAACCACTGCGCCACCAGGGAAGCCCCCTCTTAGGTTTTTTTATATGGCGTAATTTTTTTGGTGGCTTTCAGTTTTTCCCAAACTTTTTATATCATGGCTCACAAAATAGGTATCATTTTTACAGAACATTGAAGTTTTACAGAACTTTGAACATAAGGACGCTGAGGTAAGTTGCACTCCAATAGTTCAAAGGTTTAATTATCTTAGAAGCACTGTTACCCATTTGAAACATCATCATATCCTGCATCAGGCAGCTCTGAAGTTATTTAGAAGAAACTATTGATATTCATTAACATCTTTATGAAGACAAAATTGCCATGACTTTCTTCTGCTATTTCTGAAAAAAAAACAGAGCCACACCAATCATATATTTTTCCACCTTATTGCATAAAGAAATATAATGCATTTATTTATACGGAGATTATTATAAACTTGGAAATAAGACTATCACATATTTTTGAATGAATATTGAATTTTTGAATGAATAAACATCTCTTTTAGGTATCAGAGATTGTTTTCATTCCAGTATATTAATATTGAAGAAGACTAATGATTTTGAATCTTGGATATATAAAATAACAAATAAGGACATTAAAGAATTAAGGATTTTCAAAATTGAATTCTATCTCAAGCTATGATCAGAGGGAAGTTCTCTACAGATGGAAGTCTCTCTGCTTCATTTGCCCCCCTATAAGCATACCTTCTGAGAGATCCTAAGAACACGGGCATGTCTAAGGATGTGGTACTCATTATCATTGTAAAGGTGATAAACTTAAAAAAAAATAGCAACAATATTCCAAGGATCTCCTAATGTGTAAATGTGGCTTTATGCGAGAAAGAATGAGGTGGTTAGATAAAGAATATTTTCTTTGCATTCACTCCTCAGGACCCTGAATGGAACAAAAGAAAACATCTGGGGCTTCCCTGGTGGCGCAGTGGTTGAGAGTCTGCCTGCTAATGCAGGGGACGCGGGTTCGAGCCCTGGTCTGGGAAGATCCCACATGCCGCGGAGCGGCTGGGCCCGTGAGCCACAATTGCTGAGCCTGCGCGTCTGGAGCCTGTGCCCCGCGACGGGAGGGGCCGCGATGGAGAAAGGCCCGCGCACCGCGATGAAGAGCAGTCCCCGCACCGCGATGAAGAGTGGCCCCCGCTTGCCGCAACTGGAGAAAGAACTCGCACGAACCGAAGACCCAACACAGCCAAAAATAAATAAATAAATAAATAAATAAATAAGAAAATCCTTTAAAAAAAAAAAAAGAAAACATCTGTGTAAAAGCCCTGCTTCAACTTCTTTATATTTTATTCCATACGTGAGTATAGTAATTATAGTATATAGCTATTATTATATTTTCCTTGAAAAAACAAAAACGGAATATTTTTCCCTATTGTCAAAGTAAAAATGTTCAGTTCATTCTTAATCTATATTTTACATAGCTATAACAAGCACAAATAATATCTCTGATAGATGTACAGTTTCTTTCCACCTGCCCAATCATTGCGATATGAAGTTCCAACAATTGCACACCATTTAGCAGTCTTTTATTGTTTCACGTTTATAAAGAAATTTACATCCGTCAAACAGTGGCTGGAGATCCATGGAAAGTAAGGTAATTGACCATAGTTCCCTCCTAAATTCAAGCCACCCCAGGGTAATAAGGATATTGTTCAGAGGGTAAATTATTTCCTTTAACTGAGGAATTATAAAAGCATTTATCATGATGTCCAGATATTTTTCTTACTGCTCTTGTAACTCATCCACTTAACTGTCATGGTAGCCCCTGCATCTATGCTCCTATTGTAAATGGATAGGAAATAACTGGGTGACTACAATATCTGAGTTAAAACA
This sequence comes from Balaenoptera acutorostrata, assembly GCF_949987535.1. Taxonomy (NCBI): domain Eukaryota; kingdom Metazoa; phylum Chordata; class Mammalia; order Artiodactyla; family Balaenopteridae; genus Balaenoptera; species Balaenoptera acutorostrata. The sequence continues at coordinate 35,552,152 of NC_080081.1, forward strand.
AAAGAAAAAGCAAGATGAGGTGCTTGCTGCAGACAACAAATGTTAAATAATTTTAGAACTATACTGTTTAACTGGCATAACACTTGTTTCTTTAAACGCCATTTGTCAGATTTTTTTTTTCTTTCTCTACATTGTTCTGGACACTGGAAAGGTTTGTACACTCAAGTTGGAGGGTATAAAGAAGGACCATTCAACAAAATTACTCTTTTCTTAGAAAATGACAGAACACATGAGTAAATAACTCTATATGTTTTCCTTTTTATCTAATTTCTTTAGCCATTTCTTGTTTTTTTAATCTTTCTAAGATTCAGGATTGATACTGGCAGTTACTTTATGTTTTCCAAAATTCTGTGTAGACTACAACAATAAACAAGAAAAAATATAAATGTATCTATTTCTGTCTTATGATAAGTTTAATTTTTCTTTTCTATTCTCAACAAATAATTACTGTTTTTTTCAAACTATCCCTTGACGGAGTGACTCATATGTTAAGAAAGAGAGAATTCTGCCTGTTGCCAAATGACGGAGATTTAAAGTCTCCAAAACTGGAAATTATAAATAAGAAGAAATGCTACATACAGAAGGATTATTACAAATAAAATAAACAAAATGTCTACAAATAAAAGCAGAATAAATCCATGGGAGGGTGTGGAGATCCAAACTCTGCCATTTGAAATGCGTGACCTTGGGCAAGTCATTTTCATCTGTAAAATGGTGGCAATACTATACTTCAGGACATAAGTGTGAGGAGTAAACACCATAATATATACAAAGCATTTAGGCACTTAATAATTTGTAACCTAAACCTTTAGGATGAGTAGAGATGAGTCGTTAAGAGCATAAGTTCACACTTGAGGTGATATACTGTAGATGTTATGCCCTACAGGATTTTTGTGAGTACCAAATACATCAACATTTATACAACACACAGCATACATGTTAATTGTTCAGTCCTTCTCTGTATCAAAAGGTGAAGATAATCAAATATATATATATTTTTAATTTTTACATTAAAAATTAAGGTTTTTGGCTTTTTGCAAGTGGCATTTTTCTAACCTTCATTTTAATTTTTTAAAAATTTTCTGCTTAGATTTTAAATCACGAAAAGCAAGATCTACACTGTGAGTTACTTCACTAGATGGTAAACTTACAGACAGAAACTCAGTCTTGTTGCAATAATTTCCTTAGGAACTGCCAGGATATTTTCTGGAACACGGTAGGTACCCAAACTATGATTCTGAGATGAATGAACAAATAAATCTCATTAATTCTGTAACATTTCTAGTTATAATTTATTTATTTGTCAATTCAGTCATTAATGCAAAACTATTAATTGAGATCTACTATGTACTTTGCTTTATGTTGGTAGATGGAGATACATGGATGGATGGCTTAGCCCCTTTCCTTAGAAACACTCTGTCTAGTGATGAGATAGAACGAGAAACATTCACACAATGTGGAAAGTTATTTCAACAGAGGTACAAAGGAAGATCTAGATGGGGAGGAAGATGGGAGATTGCTTGTGGAAACTGTTCTGGGGAGCTGACATTTGATTTGATATTGAAAAGAAAAAAAAAAATAGTTCTCTAGGTAAAGAAGAGTTGCAGGAAGGAGATACTTCCAGGCACAGGGATGATTTTATTTTTTTTAATTAATTAATTAATTTATTTATTTATGGCTGTGTTCGGTCTTCATTTCTGTGCGAGGGCTTTCTCTAGTTGTGGCAAGCAGGGGCCACTCTTCATCGCGGTGCGCAGGCCTCTCACTATCACGGCCTCTCTTGTTGCGGAGCACAGGCTCCAGATGCGCAGGCTCAGTAATTGTGGCTCACGGGCCCAGTTGCTCCGCGGCATGTGGGATCTTCCCAGACCAGGGCTCGAACCCGTGTCCCCTGCATTGGCAGGCAGGTTCTCAACCACTGCCCCACCAGGGAAGCCCCACAGGGATGATTTTTGAGAGAGCATGGCTAAAAGTAGCTCAGTGAAGCTAGTTTATCAGTAATGGTGTAAGTTTGAAGTGCCTTGTAAACTATGTGATAGTCACTAGGTAGTCTGCATAATTCAAGTGAATGATGAATACCTTCCTCTCTATGGACTACTCTAACAAAATACCATAGGTCAGAGGGATTATAAATACTTATTTCTCACAGTTCTGGAGGCTATGAAGTCCAAGATCATGGACCCAGCAGATTCAGTGTCTGGTGAGGGCCTGCTTCCTCGTAGATGGTGCCTTCTGACTGTGTCCTCACATGGTGAAATAGACAGGGATCTCTCCAGGGCCTCTTTTATAAGGGTATTAATCCCACTCGTGAGGGCTTTGCTCTCATGAATCACCCCAAAGTCCCCAATGCCTAATATCATCACCTTGGAGATTAAGATTTCAATATATGAATTTGGGGAAGACAAAAACATCCAGTCCATAGCAGGGAGTTAGTGTCAGCTTTTACATAAAAGAGTGATTTTTTTTAATGTTGCCAATAATTACACCATGCATATGGGGGGAAAAACCTTAATAAATACTCTTACTAGTAATAATGAAAGCCTTGTAGAAATTAATCAAAAAATATATAACAAAAAGCAAGAAACTAGACATGACGTTCTTCTGTTTATTACTAAAATAAACAGAGCCCCTGAACCACCATCTTTTTCAGTGGTTTGTTATCAAAATAAAACAACCAGTGAAAAAAAGACCTTATTTCAAATGTATTGGGCTACATGAAGATTATCTTATTATGTTCTGTGTAATCAAAATTCTCTGTCCTTTTATGTCTGATTTATGGTGTGTCAATATCCTATATTACTATAGTACATTATGTTGCATTGCCGAGAAGAAAAGCACAAAAGGATGGGTCCCATAACTTGCAAAGAGGCAGAGTAGATATTGTTATGAGATCTTACTTTATTTAGCTGCTGTTTTATTGAATACCAGAATTTCAATTAGATAAACTTCTTCATTATCTTTGTAGCAATACATAAACATTTCTAAGAACAGTGGCTGGATGAGTACAAACAATAAGATGAGGCTGGATCTCACCCTGAGAACTGCAATGCAGAGTTTTGCTATTTGATTAAGAATTGTAATGACTTCTCTTATTTTCACCCTTCTATTTCTAAATATTTGTGACACTATCTTGATCCTGGTAAAACTAATGAAACATGACACAAATAACACTTTGTGCTGGATTATTTGACTGAAAATGAGGAAATACTAATTGATAGCCGAAGTACGTAAATTAGTGGAAAGTATGGATTGACGGTAACTGGAGATCTTCAACGTCTGTCAGTTTAGTGTTTCTCAGGATCCACCAAATATGATCACATAGTTTACCATCTGAACTTGGACACTTTGGAAGTAAAAGGGGTGCAGTTAATCACTATGCCAAGGCAAGAGGTTTAAATTGAGACTTCCCCAGGCAAACTGGAGTATACGATCATCCTGCCAATAGTACTTGTTTCTGTACTATTATCCTCCTTTAATATCTAAAGACTGACATAAATAAGAAAGAATCTTACTGAAAAGAAATATATCAGTGGCATTTTAAACAATCACTGAGAGAGAAAAAAGTATCCAATCTTCATCGTAAACAATTATGAATACTTAATGTTTCACAAACACATCTTTGCCGTTTTGTTCATGTTAATAGCTAACCTCTACCTTAGAAATGATTTTTTTCTTAGAAGACCTCTGTTCAACATCAAAGTTTGTAGTCTTCTTTGAAAGTAGAGACCTTGCTTAACTACCACTGAAAACAACTTAGAAGGAAATCCAAGGCCTGTCCTCTTAGAGTGGACTCACCTCCAACTGGAGCACCCAGTGACTGAAAGCTGCCATAGTCGCTAGCCATCCTAAATTCCAATCCTACCTTCTAACCCATTAACCCTCTTCCCTATATCTAATCCTACCACACTAAGGACAAAGTGTAGACAAGTGTGTTTATGGAGCCTAGTTTTGTTCTCTTAGGTAAGGGAGTCTTTTCTGCAGACATGTGCTTTATGGCCTGTGGTCATGGGTGAGGATACTAACCCTCAGTTTTCCTGTCATCCTCTGTTAGAACATGGAAACCCTCCCTCACAAAGAGAGTCACAACCAAAAGTTAGATTCCATAGTTCCTTGAACAGTATAGTGCAACTACTATAGAATGAGTTAGATGGGCTTTTATAAGCCTAACAAGAAAGGAGTTTCCAGGAGAAAGAAAAAAAGTTGTTTTCAGGTGCGAACATCAAGGAGACCACCACATTTTAAGTTTAGGGCTATATTTCCTTTTTTTTTTTTTCATGTTTTCTTTACTTTATTTTACTCAAAGTTTAGCAATTCCTTTAATTCTATTTCAGTTTCTGTTTCCAATTCCTTTTTTTCTTTTAGGTAGACTGGGGGTTTGGGAATGGTTTTTATTTTTTTTTATTATTATTTTTTACACCTTTATTGGAGTATAATTGCTTTACAATGTTGTGTTAGTTTCTGCTGTATAACAAAGTGAATCAGCTCTATATATACATATATCCCCATATCCCCTCCCTCTTGAGCCTCCCTCCCACCCTCCCTATCCCACCCCTCTAGGTGGTCACAAAGCACCAAGCTGATCTCCCTGTGCGATGCAGCTGCTTCCCACTAGCTATCTATTTTACACTTGGTAGTGTATATATGTCAATGCTACTCTCTCATTTCATCCCAGCTTCCCCTCCCCCCCCCCAACCCATGTCCTCAAGTCCATTCTCTACGTTTGCATCTATATTCCTGTCCTTCTAAAGCTATTGCAACATCCCAAAGGACTCCATTCTATTTGCTCTAGATTCACTGAAATGATTTCTTTGTCATATTAAATGTTAATGCCTAAAACATACCCAAATTATGCACTTTTCCAAATGAACAGCTGAGATCACTGAAGCCTTAATTATATCTAAGAAGTAGTGGGGGTAGATGTTGCTTCTGTTTATGAAAGAGTGGAAAGAAAAAAAATTATATATATATATATATGGCATCTTCAACTTTAGTCTTTCCTCATAGCTATGCTTCCTTAGATGTATATTTCTCACAGGTATCAATTGGAATCTACTTCAGCATTTTGGCCCCGAAGTCCTTGGCTGACTTTTAACTATAGTATGTTGGACTCCCTGGTCCATGAGTTGGCTCACAATCTTTAAGCCCTGACAAGCTTCTGACTTTAAGCAGCCGCATTAACACCCTACCCCACCACCATACACAAACACCAGTTAGCCGGTGACAGCATCTGTGCCCAGACTTCTCATGAACTTTGCTCTCCACTAAACCTGTATACTTTCACTACCCATGTTTCAATGTTGTTGAGTACTGTACAAAGACTTGTTGAGAAAGGCAAATATTTGACTTTCATTTAGGGATAAAACTGAATGATGAAAGCTTGAATAATTTGCATTATCTCTTTGAATCATGCATTTATGATCTTTTTCTAATTTAAAAATTTGAATCTCGTCTAGGCTATGTTTATGATTCTCACATTTTGCTATCTTTTGTTAGATTAACAAATTCTGTTAGAATATAATTTGTTAATGTAAACTTTATTGAAACAGAAGTATCACTTATTTTGCCTTCTCCCAAGGTATGCAAATTCACATTGAATTCTATAAATACAGATTTTAAAGACATTCTATGATCATTTTGATTTTTTAAGTCCTGGGTACATGCAAATGTACATACTTCAGAAATGATCAATATAGGGTGCTTTCTTAAATGATTGATTTCTACTATTCCATTTCTTAAGTTTCTTATTTATCAAAAAACCCTCAGCCTTTATATCTTTATTAAAATACACTGCATTATTTTCTCATACTTCTCTTTATTTGTCACCATACATTATGATATGAGTATGGATTTTGAATTTGTCTCCACAGTTCGTCCTTTGGAGTAAAGCCATACATTTTATTTGTTAGAAGAAGAAAGTGGCTAAGATTTGACCGACTAATATAATTACTCTTGAGAGGAGAGCAAAGCAGAAATCTAGTTTATTTAGATGTTTGCCAGCATACCTAAAATGCCAACACAGAAGAAGCTCAGAAGAAAAATGCTGGAATCTTTCAGATGTTAAAGGGAAGTAGGATAACAAAAAGCACAAAAAAGACAGCACAATCAATAGATGTGCTGATCTATTCACTTTTATTACTGAACTTCGGGGTTTTGAGCTGAATTTCAGCTATTTCACATGTCCCTAGATATAATGAAGGGATGATATAGACTCCAATAAGTTATGGGGTTTATCTCATACATGTTAGTGCCTCATAACTTATTAGTGCCTGAAGCTGTAATGAGTTATGTTACAGTTCTCATACAGAGCCTCCAAAACTTGTAACTCACCAAAACCTTGGGCAATTTCATTTATTTAATGCCTTTTTAGTATTGGAGCTCTAATCCAGAATTTGTTAATTTTTTTCATAGTTATTGGGTAGTGTCCGCTGTGGTATGTTAAATTCAAAAGGTCATAAGTCCGTCTATATTTTGCTGAAGTGAACATTCTCTGCCACAGCATCTAAAGAATAATATTTGGGGGTGGCACACTAATACATCATGTCAAGCTGACATTTATATCATGAAGTTTACCATTTTCTGGTGATATTGTTCATATAAGCCTTTGACTTGTTTGCAATCACAGGTTGGTAGGATATAGTGTTCTGTTAGGCATCTCTGGCGGTGGTTTGCAATGAATATGTGACTGCTCTACAAATTTTCAGAGATGTTTTGCCCTTTCATTTTGGTAGGAGTATAGAGAAGATGATAAAAAGCTCTATTCATCAAATGTTGTTTCGGTGGGAGTATCTCTACATTTTCCTGGATTCTCTTTTCAGGTGGCCAGATGTGTATACATGTGGTTCATCATTCTGAACAATAGCCCTGTAGAAAATTGCATTTGTTGGAACTGATTCCAAAAACAAAGTTGTATTAAAAGTGTTTGTTTTTTTTTTTTTGTGCACATAATAAAACAAGATTGCTTTTGGTTGAATTTACCTCTCCACTGTATTACAGCTTTTAGGAAGCTTTGTCATAGAATGCAGCAGACGAAAAATAATGGAGAAATTCACTAAGTGCTAAGATTCATCTCTCTTGAAAAAGAAGTTAAATTATTTTTATGAGAAAATGAAATTATTTAGCTTAATGAATAAAAGTGTTCTTAAAAGAATTCAACATTTATCACTTACAGACCTACAAGATCTAACCTTTTAAGACTTAAAAACAGTGACTCCTCAATTAAATATAGCTATCATTTTCTTATTCTTATCACTAATGGTTACCTGTCTGGAGGAGCCTACACAGGAAATTCTAGCTACAATATACACACTTACACATTTCACCATATGTAGAATGGGTTTCTGCCTACACTTACCCTGTTGTATATTCAACAAATGCAAACCAATTTTACATGCAACTAAAATAAAAGTATAATTAAAAAGAAAATTTTAAAAAATATATATAGATAGATAGATATACAACTCAATCACTTTGTTGTGTATAGTAGAAATTAACACAACATTGTAAATCAACTATACTTTAATAAAATAAATTTTAAAAGGTCTTTCTGCCTGGGAACAATATAACATAGTCTATTTTAAAGTCAGAAGTAATTATTGTTGAATCTTCTCCTTTACTGGAATATCTATACAACTTCTCTCTATTCCTGTGAGTAATTGAGAGATGATGGAATTTATATCTCACTTTTTTAAAGCACTTACATTGCTAATTCCAAAAGCAGAAGTCCATTAAAAAAAAAAACCTAATTAAAACAAAGTAGTTGAAATCCCTAGAGAAAACTAGTTTTTCCCCTAAGAGCTTAGCTGCAATCAAGAAAAGCAGATAAACATCCATGTCAAAGAAATTGACAGAACTAAAATAGATTACTTTAAAAGTTAAAAATTTTTTATAATGAGTAGTATATTTGTAAATAAGCAGAAAAAAACATTATAGGTGCTTTCCCTCTCACCACAATTTTGTTACTTTGAATTTTATGTTTGTTTCTAAATTTTCGTCAATTTATATTGAGGAGTAATTTATTATATTATAAATGCAATATAAAACTAAACAATTTAATGAGATTCTGACAAACCCAAAAGAGAGATAAGGGAAACATTATAAAGGCAAATGAACAAGGACACTCTTCAGTAAATGCAAAGAATCCAACTACAAGAGAAATGAATTGTTTTCACAATAAAGTGGAAAGTTGTTTGATTCTATTATCTCCATTGTCCCCTTACCACTTTAAACCACCCAAGCAAACAAACATATAGAGGCTTGCTGAATACTGACTTGAACCAACGTTTAATTTTGTTTCTTGATTTTAAAAGAAAAATAAAATGAAAAGAAAGTTATTTTTTTTTTTCAAGAAGTGAAGTTAAAGTGGAGTATGCCTTTACCTAGAAGTATATCTGAGTACAAATTATCACTTAAGTCGTCTTCAAAGTCCATGAAAGTTCTGGATCTAGGGAGAGACAGTTTATTTGATTTTTTTAAATTGAAGTAGAGTTGATTCAAAATATTATATTACTTTCAAGTGTACAGAACAGTGATTCAGTATTTTTACAGATTGTACTCCATTAAAAGTTATTACAAGATAATGACTATAAGGAAAGATGGTTTATATGTAGATAAACTAAGAGTACTAGGCACATTTAATCTTTAGGGAGCAAAACAGAGAAGTTAACAATAATCAATTATAAAATATCATTCAGTTCTTAGATTATGTGGGCAATTGTGTAAACCTGCTAACCCCTTGTAACCACTAATTTTTAAAATTATCTCCATAGTTTTGCCTTTTCCAGAATGTCATATAGTTGAAACCATACAATATGTAGCCTTTTCATACTGGCCTCTTTCAGTTAGTAATATTTATTTAAGTTTCCATAATGTCTTTGTGGCTTGATAGCTCATTTGATTTTAGTGCTCAATAATATTCCATTGTCTGGGAGCACCACAGTTTATTTGTCCATTCACCTATAATTTGGTTGCTTCCAAGTGTTAGCAATTATGAATAAAACTGTTATAAATATCCATGTGTAGGTTTTTGTGTGGACATAAGTTTTCAACTCCTTTGGGAGCACAATTGCTGGATCATGTGGTAAGAGTATGTTTAGTTTTGAAAGCAACTGTCAAACTGTCTTCCAAAGTGGCTGTACCATATTGCACTCCCACCAGCAATGAATGAGTGTTCCTGTTACTTCACATCCTCTCCAAAATTTACTGTGGTTGGTGTTCCAAATTTTGGCCATTCAACTAAGAGTATAGTGGTATCTCGTTTTTTTAATTTGCATTTCCCAAATGACATATTAAGTGGAGCATCTTTCCATCTGTACATATGCTTTAGTAAAGTGTCTATTAAGGTCCTTTGTCCATTTTTTTAATCAGGTTTTGTTCTTATTATTGAGTTTCAAGAGTTCTTTGTATATTTTGTATAATAGTCCTTTATCAGATGTGTCTTTTGCAAATATTTTCTCCAAAATTGCCATATTTTTATTCCCTTGACTGTGTATTTCACAGAGCAGAACTTTTTAATTTTAATGAAGTTCAGCATATTTATTTCTCTTATGGATCATGCCTTTGGTGTTGTACTTTACAAAGTCATCACCAAACCCAAAGCCATCTGAATTTTCTCAGACATTATCTTCTAGGAGTTTTAGAGTTTTGTGTTTTATATTTAGAGTTTTAATCTATTTTGAGTTAATTTTTTGGAAGAGGCTGTGTCTAGATTCATTTTGTACACATCTATTTCTAGATCCTCCTTTTCTTTGTTGGATGTACAATTGTTACAGCATTATCTGAAAAGACTATCTTATATCTATCATATTGCTTTTGCTCCTTTGTCAAAAATCGGTTGACTATATTTATGTGGGTCTATTTATGGGCTCTCTATTCTGTTCCATTGATCTATTGACTGATACCATACTGTCTTGAATACTGTAGCTTTACAGGACGTCTTCAAGTTCAGTAGTATTAGTCATCCAAATTTATTTTTCTCCTTCCATAATTGTGTTGACTATTCTGGGTCTTTTTCCTCTCTATATAAACTTTAGAATCAGTTCACTGATATGCACAAAATAATTTGCTGAAATTGTGATGGAAATTTCTTTGAATCAATAGATCAGTTTGGGAAGAACGAACATCTTGATAATATTGAGTCTTCCTATCATGAACATGTAACATTATCTCCATTTATTTCATTCTTTGGTTTCCTTCATCAGAGTTTTATAGTTTTCTTCATACAGATCTTGTACATAGTTTGTTAGATTTATATCTATTTTATTTTTGAAGGTGCTAATGTAAATTATATTGTGTTTTTAATTTCAAATTCTACTTGTTCATTGTTGGTATATAGGAATGCTATGGACTTTTGTATATTAACCTTGTATCTTGTAACCTTGCTATAATTGCTAATTTGTCCCAGAAATATTTTTGTTGTTTATTCTTTCAGATTTTCTGTATAAGCAATCATGTCATCTGTGAACAAAGACAGTTTTATGTCTTCCTTCCTAATCTGCATACCTTTTCTTTTCTTTTTTTATTCCATTCACTAGAACTTCAAGTATGATATTCAAGTGTTAGTGAGAGGGGGCATCCTTGCCTTGCTCCTCATCTTAGTGGGAAAGCTCTGTGTTTATCACCAAGCAATATGTTAGCTATATAATCTATTCCTAAATAATTGAGAGTTTCTAATCATGAATGGGTGTTGACTTTTATCAAATGTTTTTCCTGCATCTATTGATATGATCATGTGATTTTTCTTCTTTAGCTTATTGATGAGATAGATTATATTAATTGATTTTTTAAATGGTGAACCAGCCTTGCACACCTGAGATAAATCTCAATTGGTTGTAATGTTGGTAGATGTTTTCAAAAGCAGATAATAGCTTATGAACATATTGTCCCATTTGTGTGACAAGTAGAGGAAAAAGCTATTGCTGAATGTGTATCAATAACTTGCACGTATGCATGTGGGTGTGCATGCACAGAGAGAGAGACAGTCAGAGACAGAGACACAGGCAAACAGATACAGAGAGTTTGAAAATAGGATTCAAAAATCCTCTTATGCAATAATCCATATTTACCTTGAATGCATTCTTGAGAAGATTGTATGCACAATAGTCAAAAATATGGTCTCCAAAGCCAAGTCATATTGTTTAAAATCCCATTTCAAGCAATCGCAAGCAATCTGACCTTGCTCAAGCTTCTGAGCCTCTTTGTGTCTTTGTTTCTCATCCATAAATAGGAATGATGATAAAAATGATCATTCCTTCTTTCTAAATTTGCTGAAATAAAAGGGTTAATACAGATAAAAGACCTAAGAAAGCATCTGGCACTTCGTCACTCATGTTTAGTATCCATGTTTACAGATAAAGCGATCAGTAAGAAGGCATTCAGTTCTCTCAAGATAGTTATGAGTTATGAATGAAATATGAACCAGAAGTGACAGGTTAAAAGGTAACAAACCTGTGTTCAAGGCCTAAATTTTCTCATTATTTGTAATTTACTAAAATTAAGTTCTCCAAGTCAAAGGCCTTCACAAATATCTTCCAATCTGGTACATTTACTCATATGTGTTTGACTTTTCCAAGGTATTTTCCAATCTTATTTGATTTGGGGTTAATCCAAAAACTCTCACTTTTAGATGGGTCCTTTCAAAAACAAGCATACCTGATTGGCAAATAAATTAATTTCCAAATAATATGTATAATAACCAATGAGTACATGGATGCACACACTGGTCTTTTAAAATAGATTAAGCACAAATACTTAGAAGAAAATCTTTTTTCTTCTATAGATAGTAGCAATAAAAGTGTTTCATTAATATATCCAGCCTAGTAATGAAAAGTTTTTGCAGATGCTTTTCTGTAGAATTCACATGTTTGTTAGGTTATTAATGAAATGGTGTCCTGGTGCAATAGAATTTAAATAAAGTAAATTGATTTATACACGTCCTAATAATCCTCATATAGCAAATGTTAGATTTACCAGTGACTTTCTGTGGGAGATGAGCAGTGTGTGAATAACTTGTTTCATCCTTTCTATAGAGCTGTATGTAAAGTAATTTGTAATCAACGGGTTTTGGTTAAACCATGACTCTTTTGTTGGAGGGAAAACCTGTATTTTGTTTCTTTCTGCACAATATATCTTTTTACTTACCTACTTTTTATGGTAGTTGTATGTAAATTATGCATGGTTCAACATATAAGCGCTTATAAATGAGTTTATGAATATATATCTGGCAAAATAATATTCTTCCATTATTAATGTTAAAGAGTTTTAGACAATTTTAAAAGTACTTTTGGTGCAAGAGGTGGTTATTTTGGTCTTTACTTCCCCCTCCCAATCATAAGATGAAAAAACTGCCCAAGACCCACCAATCAGTACATCAGAACTATTGAGACTATTGTAACATATTTAGCAATACCTTTTGTTCTCCTATTTGACACAAATGGGATGAGATATCTGTGAACTCATCTACTTTAAAAAGGCACTTCGTATAATAATATTTCACTACAGTCATAGCTTAATGCATCAGCAAGTAGTTAGATCTTCATTGTTTCAAATGTTTAAATTCAGCTACCTTTGGGGGGACATTTATTTATTTAGGAAAAATTTTTTCAGAGTCATAAAGATTAAGTGAAGCAGAAATTTGGATGTCTTTCTTTGCTAAAGTCTTTTTTTTTCATTCTTGTGTCTTGTATAGAGTGGTTCTGTGTGTTTTGAAGGTCAGGTGACAATTACACTAACTATAAACATTCATTCTGTTTCACTGCTAAGTGATTTCTACTTTAAATTGCTTCTAAATCTTTTTTCACCCACCTTAAATCCAATATTTATTTTAACCTTGAGCTGCCTAAGACCTTTAATAGGAAGCTTCAAAGCATTTTAAAAATCGTATCCTTTTTAAATCTTTCTCATTTGAATGCAAGTGCCTTGAAAGCTCAAACAGTGTTGGTTGTTCTTATTGAAGTTTATAATGCTTTAGATATTCAAATCAGCTCTATGTCTTCCATTTGTTATGCAAATCTTTAAACTTTATATACTGCATGGTTTATCTACATTAATACAGCTTTCACTAACAGGTCTTACCAGAGCAGACATATACTCTAAAGGTGCACATTTTTAGTGTCTTGAATTAACATAAAATCATAAAAATAGTGTGTATTGCTTCACTCTAATCTGACTCAGTTTTATGTGGTGTTGAAAGCCTTTTACGTTCCATTCTGTGTCTGGAGGTCTGTGTATAAAACTGACTCAGAGAAAGCAAAGTGAAGACACCTGCTGGCTTATAGCACAAATACCGAAATATCGTAGAGCCTGCTGAAAGGAGAATTGGAACAATATGTCATTACTGAAGGCTCACTTGCAAGTTCTAATGTATTATAATGAAAACAGTATGACAAACCTAATGAGACAGTGAAGATTTGGGTAATTGTTCCTACAATGTATGGTAACTTTTCCAGCCGTTATTGGCAAACATAAAACCTAATGAGATTTTATTAATTTAAATGCAGTACATCTGCAAAACATTTCCTTCCTAGCATTCTCCTCTGATAGTCTTCTTTTCCTCATGGACTTGATCCTTTTAAGTTAATTGTTCTGTATCGTACACTCTCCAAACAAAACACTTGACATAAATCTGAATCAAACTTTTTTTCCATTTATTTTCGTATACCTTGTCCTGATGCATAATATCACATGCAAACTTGTGAAGATAATCAGTCCAACATTTAATAGAGATCATAATATTTGCAATTATAATAAAAACTATTTTTGCTAGACATTTTGAGTGTCCTTTTAAAGCTCTAGAAATGTCATTATTTTCCTGCTCATGGAGGGAAGAAATTAATTTCCTGCTATTTTCTGCCGTATGTTTTAAATTGTCAAAAGACAAAAAATGAACAAGCAGGAGCATTCTGCCCATTGACCTCCTCTTATTCAACCAATCACTATTTGTTAATTTTTAAAGTATTAGACATGATGGAGAGGCTCAGTCTACTTCCATGAAGACTAAATTTCAATTTTCTCCATGTCTTTACATATGCAGCACAAATATGTTTCCGTTTAAAACTGAAAATGTTTTCATCAGAAAGTATTTTAAAAATAGCACTGTTTTAGACATGAAAAAACATGAAGAGAATGCTAATTTGCTACTATGAACCTTTAATTCATGTCCATTTTCAGCTTAATTCGCTTTGTTCTGTGTCTTTGTCAAGCTACCCTGTCATAAACATATGACAGGTGAAATCTTGACTTTGCAGTGTTATGTGAAAGAACATTTCTTGATAAAGGCACTGGTAACATTGCCAGCTCGTGGTAGAGAAAGCAATAGAGCTGTCAGGAAGTTCAAAAATTATACTGTGTCTGCTAGAATAACTGGAAAGAGATCATATTCACTTTCCTCCTGAGTTTTACAGGTCATTTTGGATTTACAGTACAGCATTTTATTACAGTTTGAGAACACGATAAAAAACTTAGTTGTCTAGTTCATTGTTATCAAATGTTTTTCCATGCAAGCAGATACAATTGGATCAAACTGCATTTAACTATTTCTGTGTGACTTTTCTAAGTTCTGATTATGACAAAAATTATTTAAACAAAGGGCTATTTGTCCTCTTTTAGATGTTAGATTTTAGGTGAATACATTTTTCATATTTTAAATAGGATAGATTTTATAGAATACCTTGAAGTGGTCAGTAACTTTCCAATAACCTTTTGAAAGTTTGAGTGAAAAATTTTTTTAAAAAGACTAGCTTTACACAAAATAACAGATATTTGGATAATGAGATTAGAGCAACATGTTCTTAAATTTACCATATGTTCTATGAATATTGCTTGTTTTCTATATCTTCCATAATATGTATATTGCTCCGAGGAAGCATTTCCTGGAAGGAATTACAAAACAACTTGTACCATGCGAGAATGTAAACATATTCCTTTTCTCTTGTTGATTTCATGAGAGGCTATTAGGTACTTAACTAGTGTACTGTTTTGGTAAGTACTTGATTTTATTAATGCAACTTAGAGTATTTTGATATACAGTGATCTGTGACTTTATCCTGTTACAGTATTTCAGAGAAGTATATGTTTTATTGTAAATCACAACAAAGAAAAATAAAGTTAAATGACTGAATATCTATGAATTTCTATTGCCAGCTGTATTTTTAATATTGAAATATTGAAATAATTCTCATGAATCATTACTAAAGGATGAGATCTCAGGTTCAGTCCTCTAAACTGTGTTATATTGTTATCTGTTGTGACTATTTCATTTACTCTGCAAACATTTTTTGAACATACCCTGTATATGTCAGACACTGTCACCCATTTAATCTTGGCTGCTCTCCTCCAAGAGTGTAAGATATAGAGGGAATAGGCATGTAAAGTGTGTAAACACAAAAGTATAAAACTTGTAATAAAATATGCGGATTCCTATGGTTTAACTGCTTTATAACAAAAAATAAGTGGGCTTAAATCTGACTTTGTATTACCGATTTATAAAGATTTTTGAAAGATTTTCTCTCCAATTGTTCAATGTTAATCACACACACACACACACATACAAAATGGATGAATCATTTGGTTCTTTGGTGATAAGAGTTAATAGAGATGAGTTGTGGAATAATTCCTGAGTTAACCATTTTCCCTGCCTTACTTAATCAGAGGCTGCAAATCTACCACTATAAATTAAAATATAATGAATATATAGTAAGAATTACCATTTTTTGGTATTGACTGAGTTTTCCCATAAGGATCTTTTTAGGAGCTCAGTCTCAACTCTCATATGTGTATTTCATCTAATCTTTGCATTTTTGGTGTAATTGAAAGATATTTTGTCAGACTGATCTCGATAGAAATCCTTACTAACTTACTAACTTACTAACTATGGAAATTTTCACAAGTTATTTAAATGTTCTGATCTCTAGTTTACCTACCTATAAAATGGGAATAACATGGAAATAAGATGAATACTTTGGAGAGCAACTGAGAACATTATGTGAAATCATGTATGTAACATGTTGACATCAAACCATGGCACAAATAAGAGTCTAAATAAATGCTGTCCCTTTCTCTCATCTTAATCATCTTTTTGCTTAATTATAACTTTAATTTTAGGTTAATACAACTCCATTTCCAGCTTTCCATGAACACTGAAATGGATACAGTGACTATATGCCATTTCCTTGTCAGTTTCAACAACCCATGCTCTCTATAAACTGAATAAAATGTATTTAATAAAATGTTACTTTCGTTTATGAAAAGAACACTCATAACGTCAGTAAAAGTTCCTTTTTTTTCATTCTCATCCTTCTACTCTCATGCAATTCTTGCTTTTGCTTTTCCTCCCGGAGACAAACTGAAATGCTAAATGCAGGGTAGAGACGCATCGTCTTTGGAAAAAAAAATAAAGTGGTAGAGAAGGAGGTTGTCAATGGACAAAGTAAATTTCCTCCTTAGCTGCATTTTTAATGGAAATGATGTAGTTACCACATTTTTTTTTTCAGGAGAGAGTAAGATTTTATGTTTTGGAAACTGATAAAGATATTCATGGTAAGCAGTAGCATACCAAGGGTAGAGTAAGAGAGAGCAATAAGCTGGTTACAGGCAATGAGTGCCTGTATTGTCAGTAAAAAATTTAAAAACAATAATAACACTGACTGAATGTCATCTGTATTTTTATCACAACCATACTTTAGTAATTTAGTAAAAATTTCAGTGATAAACTCTTCAATCTGGGCAGACTGAACACACCATGCCAATTAATTAACGGTGGTTGCAATTCCATAATCTCAGAACATGGATGTGGAAAGTATTTTTCTGATCTGTATTTAGAACAATGAGAGTGGTCGGTGACCTATAGTGTTACTGGGGTACAAACTAGGTGACCTTATCCACAGAACTTACTTAAGGCCATGCAGCATATTTTATAGTGAAAAATAACAAATAATATCTTTTGAAAGAATCATGTGGATCATACTAATACAATATAGGTAGATTAGTTTGCTCTGGGCACATATTTTAGCCTCAATTTTTGCTAACATTTATGTTCTTGATAGCATAGCAGGCACTACAGTTTTATGCTTAATAAAAAAATCTACCTTCTTCAATAACAGAGGATCATGTGCTTCTAGGAAGACTTCAAATAAAAAGGTTGGGAGAGAACTGGATTTTTTTGTCCATTTACCAGGTGACATAATTTCCAATTCATATGCTATTTTATAGTAGTTGAAAAATGTGTAATAAATTCATGGATTAAACACCACTCCAACTAAGAATAATCAATCAAAAATGACAGCTGATTGATTTCTTTTGTAAATGAGAATACACTTATTGTTTAATTGATTTCAATATGCTCAAAAGGTGATTTGAAAGTCATATATTCAAAAGAATATTGCTGCTGTTTTAGGGAGAATTTGAGAAGTTCAAAAATGGGACTCATTGACTGACTTGAGATCTTTTTCCTTGTCAAGACAAGGAAATTTATAACCTAGTCACTCATTTGGAACTCACTGTGAATGCAGATATAAGAAAAAAAAATTAACCTCAAGAAGTATCAGTTTTTAATTTTATCAACAATTTATTCCCAGTTACTTTAGAATTTGAATCAAACTATTTCTTTTTAATGAAATGTAGAATGCCTCTTCTATCATGAAGAAAAATGATGACCTCCCTTGAGTACTATGATTACAGAACCTAGGTACCATAACAGGCAAGAAACAGATGGCTCCGCAATACAGGAACATTTTAAAATAAACATTAATACAAGTTAGAATAAAATTCTTATTAAGAATGCAGTTTTAATCATGTTAACTGCTGTTGATTTTGCTACCTGAAACTATTTCACAGATCCTGGAAAGGGAAAAAAAACAATTAGTAGAGAATATGATGAATGCATGGTATTAACTATATTATTTACAATTAAGTCATCCCCCAGAAAGAAAAAAAAATAGAATTGTATCTTGGTTTCACAAGACATGGTATATAAATATTTTTAACGGCATTCAAGATATTTGAGTAGGCTTATTACATATGTCTACTCATATTCTAGTTCTAAAATATGCTTGTTTGTTTATACGGTAGCCTAAAACATAAGGTCCACACTATGGACTTTTTTTTCTCTGACTTGTTAATCTTAAATGTTTAATTGACCATTTAAAAACATAGGTCATTTCTCTAGTGAACAAAGTTAAAGCATAATGGTTAAAGATATATATATTTTTTTTTTTTTTAAATAAATTACCTTTTTTTTTTTTTTTTTTTTTTTTTTTTTAAAGGATTTTCTTATTTATTTATTTATTTATTTATTTATTTTGGGCTGTGTTGGGTCTTCGGTTCGTGCGAGGGCTTTCTCCAGTTGCGGCAAGCGGGGGCCACTCTTCATCGCGGTGCGGGGACCGCTCTTCATCGCGGTGCGCGGGCCTTTCTCTATCGCGGCCCCTCCCGTCACGGGGCACAGGCTCCAGACGCGCAGGCTCAGCAATTGTGGCTCACGGGCCCAGCTGCTCCGTGGCATGTGGGATCTTCCCAGACCAGGGCTCGAACCCGTGTCCCCTGCATTAGCAGGCAGATTCTCAACCACTGCGCCACCAGGGAAGCCCAAGATATATATTTTTAATAGCCAGCTTTCAATGTCTCCGAAGGCATGTTTCCTTGAGAATAACATACTACACATGTAGACAAAAATTGTGATAAGTATATTACTTACTCTGATAGAGGTTTAACATTGATGATGATGATGATGATGATGATGATGATGATGATGATGATGATTTACATATGGTTTCTTTTTACTGGGTTTGATTTTCACAAATGACTGACTTTAGTTAGGTCTTTTTAGCACAGAATCACATGACAGAAATGCATACTCCTTCAAACCTGATCTTCCATCTTCAGCTCCAGTAGAAATACTAGATCGAATACTAATATATTGAATAGTAGAAGGAAAATGGACTATAGAGTTAGATACAGTTTGAAAACATACCTTCTACATTAACCTCTATATGCACTTTGGTCATTTGTTTCTTATCATCTCTATCCTTGTATCTTTAAGGGGGCTTAATTATACATTTTGCACCCAATTTTGTGAACAGTAAATGAGTTATAATACATGGTTTGTTTGATGTGTATTCAGCATTTCAAGTAATATCCATTCCTTCTTCCTTCCCTTGTTATCTAGCACAAAAATATATTGTGATTTTTTAATTCTGCAAAATAATGTTTTAATTTATAATCTTTTTAAACATCATGAATACTGTGTTTATTTTAACTTTTTAGAATACAGAGTTTCAATAGAGAAGAGACTATATAAATTACATTTTTAGAGGTTATTAATGTTAATTTTTAGGGTGCCATCCAAAGAGATTCAACACTTTGCTAGAGTTGATTTAAATTATGATTAAAATAATGAAATATTGTCTCTGTGAAATTTGAAAGACTTGTATCAATACATACTAGATTCATTGAAATCTTTTTTTTTCAAAATCTGCAATTTTCTTTATTTGGAAATAATGAAGAGAAACAGAACAAACACTTGGATTCTCATTCCTGACATTACTGCAAAAACATAATACTACGAATGAGAATCCCATCTCTCCTTATCCACAGAAAGTCAGGAAATTCTCTGAAAGGACATACTTATATGAATGTGTTTGATTATTGTGTTGTTGTTGCTATTATTACTTTAAAGCTGTAATTGATTATGTACCTTACATATTGAATTTTTAGGCATGTATTATGAAAAACTCCAGGACATTCTAATCTACACTCTCACAGAAATGAACAGTTAGTTTTAGTTGCCTTTACAAGTAATTGTTAGGCATTTGACTTATAGCTATAGCATAAATAAACAGCAAACAAAATGTACCCTATGATGTACAAAACCATTTCTCCAAGTTGATAATTTCTGTCCTTAAGATTATGGCCAGGATTCCTCCTCACATATGCTAACTGATGGCTTGCCAACACTTCTCTCCAGTTGCTTTAACAACATACCGGTAGATTTTCTAACAGAACACAGTAAGAGAGGTTAGTGATTGTATCTTTTAAAATCAAAATAGAATGTAAAATGGCTAGTTTTAGTCTTATATATTGTTAGTCTTATATAGTGAACACTAAATTATTCACTCTGACTCCATACCTGTATTAAACTATCCAAATACATGTACTTTTGTCACTTGGAGGATTATTTTTTGTCTAAACTCATTTTTAGAGATATCTTTCCAAGTAAGCTATTATCAGTGATTACTCAGAAGTATGTAGACTCTCAAATTCATAGAGAAATTGATAGATAAACAACGTCAATGTTTGATCCACCGTCAGCTCTATAATATTGCCATTTGTGTGAAAAATTAGCTACAGTTAGTTAAATGACACCTGAAAAGAATACATTTTGTTTTGCGTCAAATCAAATGATTGTAAAATTCTTTCATATATAGAGCAAAATGCCTGCTTTTTAACCCTTTCTTATTTGCTCAATTTTCTCTTTTAGTTAATACAGATGTAATTGCACTTTATTATTCAGAATCCACCTCCTCAAATCTAAGAAGACAGCTTATTTTGTGAACTAAGTATTTGGTCCAGGCCAAACTTTAGTCTTTGGTTTAAACATCCCCAATTCCTTCAGGAGTTTTGAAATGATAAGATTTTCAGGACTTTTCTTATTCCATCTGGCTTTTTCTGTACTCAGTAAACCTTAATCACGTGGTATATTTTTGGTGACAGTTATTTTACTGAAATAGGGTTAACTAGGGCTCTCTTTCAGAAGTCTTTTGGAAATCATGTACCACCCTCAGAAGTACAGCATGATGGATTTCATAGGCAGGGCATAGGATAGATGTATTTAAAGAGAAGATACAAAGCCTCTTTCCTTTTAAAATATTATTGTTATAGAATTCAGACTCTGCTTAAAATTACAAATTCTTCATTAAAAATATCAGTAAGTCTTAACTAACATTCCCCATATCAGATATGTATAATAATAATAAATATGCAAAAATTACAAGAAAAAAATCAGCTCTCTTAGTCACTTGTGACTATCTATAATTCCAAACAGATTAATCTTAGATTTTCTTACTTTGTCCCAAAGAGCTTGGATGTCTAAAGTTGAAATTCTCTGGCATCAGACTCTTTGTGAAAACCATCTTTGCAACGGCTACATTAAAAACCCAGATTAAAAACATTTAATTCAATCACATAACTAATTAGACAAGGGTTTCAGGATTGCCTTTTGACTTGGCCAAATCTTTGGTAAATTTTCTTTTATCAATGCTTTTTCTATCCAATGTCTATCCTTTCTGTAAAATATTAAAAGAAAATGAATAAAGTACCTTGTAACTCTTATCTATGAGTGTGCTTTTAGCTCATCAGAAAAAACCCTATGTTTTGACAAGACCCCCTACCTCTGTATCATAACTCAATTATCCTATAGCCAAAGGTTTTATGAAAACTTTCCTGCCAATAGTTTTGAAACTGAATTATTCCTCCCATCCCACCAGAAGAGTTACAGGGGAAAAGGGCACTGCAGTGAAGGAAGACACTGGAAGGCTATTTGTGGAAACTGAGTCACAGATAGTGTGTATAATTGCCAAGGTTCAGACACTAAAACTAGTAAGTGGTAGAACTGAAACCCAGTCCCAAAGTCCATATTCTTTCCTTGAGACTTCCTTATGAAGATTTGGAGTCTTACAATAAGAAAAATAAATAAACATTTTTTGTTCAAAAATTAAAATCTGAATATGATGAAAAAAAGTCAGATATCTAATTAGGTCACTATCAATTTAGAGAAAATAATAGGGATAGTGGGAAATTGAAAATGATTCCACATTTGTGCAATGAGCAAAATTGATGACATGCCAATGAACAGGCTACTTTAAAAAATAAGTTGCAAGGAACAGAAAATGGAAGAAGGGGGTAAATGTACACATTAAAAGAGATATAAGGGTGTCAACTGATTTACTGTATGATTTTTTAAAAATTTTTATTGGAGTATAGTTGATTTACAATGTGTTAGTTTCAGGTGTACAGCAAAGTGAATCAGTTATACATATACATATATAGGAACAAGCAATTTAAAAAAGGCAGATAGGGATATCTGGGAAAGAAACTCAGTCACTGATGATTTTATAGAAATCTTTGTTAATTTTGAAAAGTTTGATCATATTGAGTTTATGTTTTAAGAAATGATTCTATATCTTTTAGAGATACATGTAAAATATTTTTTTAAGCAGATGTAATCACTCCATCTCCTGTCCTATAATTTTAACTTGTGAACTTTTCATTTTACCTTATAATTTTTATTGAAGTTCTCTCCCGACTCGTCTGGATTAGTAGAAAAGCATATGTGTTAAAATAAGTACAGAAATTATCATAAAACAATATTAATGGCACTAGAGTCAAACAAAACATTGCAATGATTCAACAAAATTCTACTAGAAGATTATGAGGTACTTGATTTGAAAAGATGCACCAGAGCTCAGAAAAGGAAAGGGATTCAATTTATGGATGTACTATATTATATTTGAAAATGAAAGGATACAACTATTTTAGGTTTCCTATTTGGGAAGGAAGTTTCATATGTATTTTTGTTGCTTCCACAGTCTTTGCTGACAAGGGCTATTCTATTTTAATTTTTTTTAAAATAGTGTTTTGTTTTGTTTTTTTCTCCTCTTAAAAAGTTTTCCTTAAATATGATGATGTTGAGCAGAAAAATCCAGCTGTGGAGCTTTATCCAGTGACATTAATGATAGTGTTTGAGGACCTTTGCTCCCTTACATACAGCTTACAGTGGGTAGAGTAATACACAGTCTCTGCCTTGATGAGGTTCATGTCAAGCCATTCCGTTTCAGTTTGGTCATAGACTCTTTCAGTATTAATTGCATACTCTTTAGCACTTTTGCAGAGCATATAGTTTTGAGATGTTTGATACACATTAAATATTTACTGATAAATTTGGAATTTTCTTTAAAACATTCTGCATGCCTTGACAGGTGGTTAGTTGTGTGGGATCTAGACGAAATAAGATTGACAATAGGTGATGGGTGCATGAAAATCCTTTCTGCCATTCTTTCTATTTTATTGTGTCCTAAAACTTTATTAATAAGTTAATGACTTTTTAAAGTACCTTTACTTATAGAAACACTGAAAAGCTATTTATGTATTTATTTCTAAGAATATATCACTGTCATGATATAAAAGAGGATGCCATCATCTTACTAGGTAACATTTACAGTTTTTTGAACAGTACCAGTATTTCTTAAGTTACATTGTGTTTCTACCACATTCCTTATGTTTTGGTAACATAATCAAAAGTAAAAAAGCAGTTTCAAATCCATTTTTAATCAATGAGAATATTTCCATTAATAAGGATTTTATATGAGAGACATGAAGTCATAGTCTTTTTTGGTTTGGTGGAGGTGTCAGATATTCTGTCTACAGTGTCTATTATTAGAATGAATGTCAACACAGAGGGAAGGCTGTTCATGCTGTCACAGGGAGAATACTTAGACTACATCTGAACATTATTTTTCAGGAAGAATTGTTCAATGATTTGATCACTTGTCAGAAGTGTCTCACTGAAGGATCTTGCAAAGACTTCAGTTTTCTTTTCTTTTCCATCTGGAAAACAAAGAACAAAGACCCCATTCTTCAGTGTGACATGTTGAAACCCATGCATTTTATAGAAATCCTTCTGAATATCAGGAACTATATTGAATTTGCTTTACTTTTTTACCACTTCCATCATTCTCATTACCAATTTTGTTATTGTTACTATCCATTTGTTCAAGTTTTGGGGTGCTTAGAAGGAATTGTTATATAATTGTGTGCTGAGAAACTTTAAAAAGAGCTCTGTAACCAAGTTACCTAGTAGACAATGCTGATGAATATGTTGTGGAGAATATTTTTACATGGATGGTGCCCACAGTGGTATATCTACAATTTCCCCTAAAGTTGCCTTCTGTCATTGAATGAGCCATACTGTAGCTGAAAGTGAAACTTCAGAATATACTACCTCTGAAAAAGATGTCACAGTATGATAACTGCTCCTACCTCACAGGAATGTTGGGTAAACAAATGAGATAATCTATGTGAAAATCCCTTGAGCATTTCAGGAGTAAGGTACAAAAAGAGTCCAACATATTATTATATTGTTATAATTTGGGAGATGCATATGATTTTATATATCAATATATCTATATATATGATTAATTATAGAAAATGAAAGACAATTCATTTTCTATATTCTAAACCACTGCCATTCTATACTTCTCAAATTTTTCATATGAATAATGCACGAATACATTCTTGTGCTGGTTGTTTCATCTTTATACATGTTTTTTTTTTATCTGATGGAGAAGAAGAAGCTATGTACAATTAATTAAACTTGAAAAATATCAGAGTATTTGACAAGTAAGGATTGGAGATTCAGATCCAGCTCCTTCCCTTTTAACTCATCATTACAAGATCTAAGTATGTATGTTTTCTTAATAGGTAAATAATATTTGAATACAATTAGGCATATACTATTAGCCCAAACACTTGAAACTTTACATGCAGATTTAGACTTATTTTGAATAAAAGAAATAAAGAGCTTATCTGAATCATAAGTAATTTTATAAAATATCAGTTTTGGCCAATAGTTATATCTATAGCAAATTACACTACATTTACCAATTCAGAAATATAATGAAGATTTTAAGAAGGCAAATTTTTACCTTAGGTCAAATAGTAAAAGATGAAACATCTTACTTCTTCACAACTCTGTACTCCCTGTAGGCTACCTTTAAAAAATATTTTTTAACTTTTTTGTCTTTTTGTAGAAACGTCTCACTCCAATTTATATTCTTATCATCTCCCTACACAAAATTACTTAAAAAGACATATATGAAACTTTCTCACACTGACATATAAATTATTGATAAAAGCTTTCTTAGGGAGATTTTCAAATTAAAAGGGATCAAAAACTTAAGCTTGTTTCCCTGGATCAGTGGTTAGCATTTCCTACTGTATGATTACAATTTAATCACTACGTGGGGTGAAATAAATTGAAGTAGGGACAAAAATTAGTACTTCTTGAGAGTATCATCTAGTCTCTTGAGAATTAATTCGTATAAAATGTTTCTGCATTTGCAGAATGCAAAGGTTTAGTGAGTTCCCATCAAAATGACTAGGGCACAAAACACAGCAAAACATATCTTGAAATGTCAAAATATATGTTTAGTGATGAGTTTATAAAAGCTTCCAGAGAGGGACAAAAACATTTTAATTTTATTTTATATTTATTTTATAAAGTATTTAGAATGGTGTTGGATTACTCAATAGCATCTAAGAAATTTGGAACAAATAATGCCTTAAAATTCAGAAGGAAAATTATTTCAAATTTCCATCTCCATTTCCAGAAATCTAAGCAATTAAATAGATGGTAGAATTTTCAAACATATAAGGTAAAAAATTTTCTCTATAACTTTTCTCACTAAAATAGAATTTTGAGGGCTGTCAGGTATAGGACTCTAGTATTCTCACCAAGTTTAATAAGCGAAAAATTCAGGTAGGAGTAACTACAGAGCTCCTAGCTTCTTTCTCTGCTAACATTTTGCCTTGACTTTTATTCCCCCATCAGTAAGACTAGCCTATAGTGTTTACACTTGTCTCTGTCTCTGTCCATATGTGGCAGGGGAAAAGCTTCCTACCTGCCTCTGTCCCATTGTTATTTAAAAGACAGGAAAAAAAAAATTCCTTAGAACTAAATTGGAAATAAAATGTCCACCATCCCTAGAGTCTTCGTCATCTGCCTTTCAGATGATTGCCCTGTGTTTAAATCCAGGGACTTCAGACTTTTAATATACATACTTTAGTGGAAAGAGTGACTTTTGCCAGGAGTGGGGAACAGTAGGCAAATTCATAATAAATCTGGATAATTATGAGAAGCAAATTTACAAAGACATGATCTAGACTTCCATAGGAAAAATAATAGGCAGTTCTTTAGATCAGAGCTATCGGGTTTTTAATGAGCCAGTAAAATCAACCCAACCAAACCAAACAAAACAAATAAAATCATGTCAAAACCTGACGCCAGGCCTAAGGCACAGGGAAGAGGACAATTGCCCTATTTACTGTGTCAGAGGAAAGTGTCCTATTTGACCTAACTTGTTCAATTTATGAAGATAAGGAAATATGGAATTTTTTCCTTTCTTTCTTCTTTACAGATTGTATCTTCCATATTTTCTAGCAACAATAGTGCTTTCTTATTGTTGTGTAATCCATTGATATCTGTAGCTATTTTACACTAAGTTGGTTTGAAATACTATCATGTCATTACCTAATGCAATTAGCATTTTTATTTCGGCCATTTACTGATACAACAATTACCATTGCTTCATACCACTTCTGTATAAATACAGGCACCTTCATGATTTTTAAAGTATAAAATCAACATTCAAATAGGATTCTCTTTATTTAAATAGACTTATTAGAAATTTAAAGCAGATGAAGACGGTTTCAATGAAATGAATAAATAATTAAGGCAAATCTGTATACTTGTCAGGAATTCCATATTAAGAATCAGGTGAGGGGAGACAGTCTTCTGACAGAGCTGTCATTTTTTTAGTTAAAGGTAATGTTAATGTTTTTTTTAATCTTGATGTTCTTTTCAAGTTTACTTGATCAAACCAAAAGCCAAAAAAAAAGCTGCCAGATAACTTACACAGGTAATAATCAGAACCTTTAATCACACATAAAAAGAGCCATTCAATTCTATGTATTGCAAAAATCATCAGCTGGTCGAGGAGGCAGGTTTTTGTACTTCAAGGAGTTTTAATCATTGATCAGGTTGTGAAGTAAAATAACAGATTGCATTTTACAAACTGGTCACTAGCAATGCCTCGTCAGCAGACCTAGACAATAATCCCTGAGTGTTGTAGGACCGCAGCCGTTAATAACCTGGCTTGTTAGTTGAAAGCTGGCAAAGTCTCAAGCATTTAAGAGGATTACTGCTATAAACCATATTAATTTTTTTTCTTAACATTCAATTCCATGGTGATGAAGAGCTTTTGTAATAGAAAGAGTGAAGTCAAACACACAACAGAACCCCGTGCAATTTCTTTTTGTTTAGTGACTGATTTTACAAGAGGAAAATAAAAGTCAGGCTTCATTGTACTAATTTGGAATATTAGTTTTTGGTGAAATAATTTTGAATTGCAAATCCTGCAAAATAAAATAAGACATTATTGCAGAGAAGCTTGCTTAAAAGGGTTTATTTCTAATAAGACTTGTTCAAACAGACTTTTTAAAAAATTAGCTTCTCTCTCACTTACTATAGAAAGAGTTAGGCAAAAAGCCCAATAAAATCAAAGCTTCCAACTTTTGACCTCAAAGAAATGTATCAATCTTGTGTCAGAGGCAGCAGAGCATGAGTTAAGAGTATAGACACTGAGCCAGACTGCCTAAGTATGAATTCTGGTTTTATCACCTTAAGCTACTTGCTAGGTCTTAAGTAAATTATATAGTCTCTCTGTGCCTCAGTTTCCTCAGCTGTAAAGGAGATCATAGTAGCACCTAACTCTTAGGATTGTAATAATAATTACATGATTTAATATTTGGATAGTTCATTAAACTGTACCTGGCACATAAAAATGCTACATACAGTTTGTAAAAAATAATGATATAAATGGATGAATGTCAGAGATATAATGAAATCAATAAGTTTTACTACATTTGGCCTTTGGTGGTAGAAGACAAAGTCTAAATTAGAAAATAGTTGTTCAGTCAAAAATACTAGAGCAGCTGGTGTTTATAGATATAGCTTAAGATAAATTTTAATCTGTATACCTCTGAAAATTTTGTACTTGAAATTATTTCCATATAGTCACAGGTATTTTAAGTTCATCAGTCAGAATTTTTGAGGATGTGCTTTCAGCAAATAGGAAAATTCTGAAGGAGAATATTACATATTGTTCTCAGTATTAAGGCTAAGCTGAACAGAACATTATTTTGTGAAGACTCAAGCTCATTAAGGGTCAGAATGCCAGAGGTTCTTTCATTTAAAGATGCTTAAGAAATACCACAGGACCTTGCTGAAAAGGCAACAACCTTGGCGATTCTAACTCAGGTGACATGTCATTGAGTCCGTGAATCTGCATTTTAACAAGAGTCGCAGCATATTCTGGAAGTTCTCTTGAGAATACAGTTTTGAGAAACAATTTACTGTCGAGTACTGCTGCTAGAGAAAGCATTAGTAATTTTGCTAATTTTTAAATCAAGCCTACAAATACCATGTAATTTAAACAAACCCATAGTATCTTTTTGTCTCCTTTTCAAAGAGAAGATTGAACAATGTTAGTTATTAAAGAAAAAAAAGACAGGAAACACTGGTTGTTAAAGTTTTCTGGTGATTTATATTTTAACCACATTATTATTAAACTTCTAGGTGAAAAGAGATCTAAGATATTAAGGGATTACTAACTACATGCCTAGAGAAGGCAATATAGTATTCTACTCAACCTAATGAAAATCTTGGTTCACATAAACCATGCTACCTAGTCATTTGTCATTAATACTGTTGCATTTGAATAAGATGATTATAATTGTGTCCCCAGTAGTTATTGTTTTAATTACTAAATAAAAATAAGATCATTTTTCTTTATTTATTTGGAACTGGTATACTTTTATGCACAGTATTAAAAAGAGTTGAGGAAATGAAACTTGAAGTGCCTGGTTACCCCGCCATTCAATTGAATGAAATGGGTAAGGGGCCAGAAAGTGGACAATGAAACAGATAAAATAGACCGAGTGATATTATACTATGTTTGTTCCTCTTAAAAATTATTCAAGAGTATATATATCTACATACTTGTTATTTATACTTATAGTTCTTTTTTTTTTTTTTAGAAAGTACTTGAACTGCGTTTTTTTTATTTTTTTAATTTATTTTTATTTATTTATTTATTTATTTATGGTTGTGTTGGGTCCTCGTCTCTGTGCGAGGGCTTTCCCTAGTTGCGGCAAGTGGGGGCCACTCCTCACCGCGGTGCGCGGGCCTCTCACTATCGCGGCCTCTCCTGTTGCGGAGCACAGGCTCCAGACGTGCAGGCTCAGCAGTTGTGGCCCACAGGTCCAGCTGCTCTGCGGCATGTGGGATCCTCCCAGACCAGGGCTCGAACCCGTGTTCCCCGCATTAGCAGGCAGATTCTCAACCACTGCGCCACCAGGGAAGCCCTATAGTTCTTTTTAACAAAACATTTGTTTAGAAGAGAATCGAATTATTTATTAACCAATCCAGTTATCATCAATACTTGAAAGACTGAGTTGGTGTATCTCACAGATACCCAAGAGAGGGGACCTGGACTCTACATGTTTTGTACCAACTTACTCAATGACATTACTGAAGTTATATTAGCTCTTTGAAGATATTTCCTCAATGATACAAAAAGAAAGTTAATTTGTAAGGTTGTCATACTTAGTGCCCCAATTATTTGTGGCAGCTACCTTCAGTCAAAGGCATTTTGTCATGATAGAGACAAACAGCTTCTGTGGACATGACCAGCCATGGTTCTTCATAGTTCAAATTCATAACATGCTCAATTTAATTAGTTTGACAGAATTTAAATAATACCTGTTGACACTTTTCAGTGTTTAACCTGTGGAATCTGATGCTATCTCGGGATAGATTGAGTCAGAAATTAGTTGAATTGTAAGACACGCAGCTGGTGCCAGAGAACTGCTTGGTGTGGGGAAACCACCTCCACACACTGTAATTGGTGACGAGAACTTTAATAATAATACAATTTGATATTCAATTTATAATTAAGAGCTTACAATTTTTAAGTAAGTTAACACCCTGAAATTTTCTTGATGTTGGCAGACTCTATAGCACCCACTCATTTTACTTTTGCTTATTTATTTAATTTACTTTTTTCAACTAGTTGACGGATACATATACACTGTTAGGGTCTATAATTGTTATCCAGCCTAATTTTTAGGCAATTCTGATGACAAGTGTCTTACTAAATTTTGAGGCAACTAGTTCAATTATTTGTATATCTCTAACTGTTAAAAATTTCTTCTTTGTGTTGACCAAGCTCTGTCACTTATACCAGTCCTACTTTTATAATGTAAATACATGCATATAGTATTTATAAAAATGCCCATCGACAGATGAATGGATAAAGAAGATGTGGTACATTTATACAATGGCATATTAGCCATAAAAAGGAAAGAAATTGGGTCTTGTGTAGAGATGTGGATGGACTTAGAGACTATCATACAGAGTGAAGTAAGTCAGAAAGAGAAAAACAAATATCATATATTAACACATATATGTGGAATCTAGAAAAATGGTACAGGTGAATCAGTTTGCAAGGCAGAAATAGAGACACAGATTTAGAGAACAAACGTATGGACACCAAGGGGGGAAGGGAGAGGGTGATGGTGGGATGAATAGGGAGATTGGGATTGACATATGTACACTAATATGTATAAAATAGAAAACTAATAAGAACCTGCTGTATAAAAATAAATAAATAAAATTAAATTAATAATTAAAAACAATTTGTTGTTCAAATTATGACGATTTAAAGAGCATAATTCTTACGTTAAAAAAAAAAAAGGTAGTATAGACTGGCTACAAACTTCAGAAAGTGCTTGCCTACAGTATGTTACATGTTTTCCAAAATTGGAATAATTATTAATATATTTCCATATTTTAAAATTATGCTGCCTATTTACATAGTAGTTTAACTTTTTCAGATAATATTGTTTTCCTTCTTTCTCTGTTTTGTCCCCCAATGTGCTGGTATTTTAATAAAGTATTTTTTTCTGTAGAATTATTTCAACTATACCCTGCCAATAGATACTTATTTCTGGCAATGTAAGGTAGTAGTAGAAAGAGTCTGAACTTTGAAATAAGAAAAGTGAGATGAAAACTTTGATTCTGTCACTTACTCTTACACATAAGACTTACACATAGAACTATGTGACTAGAGCAAGTTAATTAATTCTATGAAACCTTATTTTTTCACTTGTAAGTTATGGGTAATATCCAACTCAAAGCAACATTGCTTTGTGTATTTGTTCATAATATATACAGTGTTATATTATATACAGTGATCTCAAACAATCAGTGTTCTTATATAGGTATCATCCATTTATTGCATGGGGAATTGTGAAATCAAAATTCTATTTTTTATTTACATTTCAGAGAGTCTGGGATTTACTGTATCTTATATTAGTTGCACCATTTACAATTTCTTACATTAATTTGTTAAGTATCTTAGAAATTATGACACTTTCCACCTTCCCAGAAGTCCCAGTCACTTTATTTCGATCACTTTGATGGATATTGCTTCAATAATAAGAACCGTATGTATAATTGTTGAGACCAGGTGTGTGTGTGTGTGTGTGCATTTGTACTTATTTATCTGAAATGGAAGAACCTAAACAAAAGTATATTTTCAAATTTCTTAACAATTTAGTGTCCTACACTTTGAGAGTCATTTATAAACATTTGTTGACAGCGATGACCAGGTATCTTTCCAATGTCCTCATTTTCAAGAACTATTTGACATTGCATATATTCAGAAATATGTAATACTTTTAAAATAGTCTCATAATTCTTTTACACTTTTCTTCATTGTTACAAAATGTTTTATAATGTTACATAAAAATAAGCAATCTCACTGCTGTTTCTTTAACTTATTACTAATACTAACAATATTTATATCATGTATATTAATCTTTATTACTATTGATTCAGGAATGTACTTTTTTCTTTCAACATCCAAAATCAAATCTATCACAGTATATTGATAAATATTCCATACATGCACATTACAAATACAGTTGAAATTCTTTTTCTCCAGAATCTAATTTCAGAAATTATTGAAAACTCTATTTAAAACAATATTAAATTCAACTGAAATCATAAGGGATAAGAGTGAGTATTGGTAGATATAGATCTATAATGTAACCTTTCACTTCTTATTTGGACGTCAAATCTGATTCTATCAACTGAATATGATTATTGTACAGGTACATTTTATCTAAAATTATACTTCTTTACTGATTTAAGTGCAGTTATATGTGTTTTCCTTTTTTCCAGAGAATCTGGCACATAAAAAAGATTTAACTCTCTGTCAATAAAAATGTTTCTTTGTAAATCAACCCATAAAAAATATTTCATAAGCTATATGTCATGACAGATTAATATGCAGTAGTTAAGAGTCAGATTACCTTGAACCTACAAGTCTGGAAAATAATTAAGCAATATATAGAAATATTCTGTTGAGGAATTCTAAGATTCAGTTGGGTCTGTGCATTAGTAATGACATCTTTACTACTAGTTTAAGTACAGGGAAACTAAATTCTCAGCCATCTGCTGTTCTGGATCTGTTCTCTAAGAATTGCTGACATGATAGCTAACAGATTTAGAAAATATATTCAGCTTGCAATGACCTAGTATGTGACAGTATTGATATATCCCACTATGAAGTGGCTTTAGGAAAAAATCAGGATGTTGTAATGTACAACAAATTACATATGTGAGAAAAATTACTGAAATAATATCACTTCAGATAGGTTTTCCATTATTTTTAAAATATATTTTCTCCAAACACAGATAAAGTAAATCCAAAGGTACTGTTAAAGAATAGTTTTTGATGGGGCTTTTTTGAAGTGTGAAGAGTTGCAGTTGTTGTTTTATAGTTAATAGAGATCTAAATTTCTATAGTCCTACATTCTATAGGATGTGGTAGGTTTCATTCTACTTATCTCTTCCAGAGTAGATTTCAGTTAAAAGACTTGGGTCAATGTCTTGACCTATCGTCCATGAAAAATATTAAGAGGATGGTTTCTGGGTAAGTTTCACATGATTGATATTATGAAACAAAATCTGTCCTGTTTATTAAGTTAAATTAAGTGTCCAACCATTAGTTATTTGAAGAAGATAATAAAATATGTTAATTCATAAGTGACAGTATTTTTGCTCAGTTAAATTGAATTAGGGAAAAAGATTAATAAGCACTTTGAATTAACCTGGCATCAAAGTAACTGACATATAATTGACATATATATATATATATATATATATATCTCAATATAGACATGTAGATATATAGTTGTATATATCTATCTACATAGACATATATAGTTGTAAATGTATATAAATGTATAAATAGATAGATAGAGATTTAGATAGATTCCTAGTATTCATACTTCTATATTTTCTATTTAACGGTTAGGGGGCCTGACAGAATTGAGCTCAATTAATATTTGGTGAATGAATTAGCAGCATAAGAAAGATTAATATCCATATATTTTGACTGACTCATAACTAGTTCTCTTTTTCCCACTTTATTAAACTCTTATTTCGGTGTAAAATGATAGAATTTGTTTGCTGGTTGAAATGTATGTTTCTTTGCTTAAGCCTCTGAGGGCAGTCTGTTGGTCAAGGGAGACAGAAGACATTCTTCTTACTACTTCTATTTTTTATTTTTTTAAATCGTTATTGGAGTATAATTGCTTTACAATGGTGTGTTAGTTTCTGCTATAACAAAGTGTATCAGCTATACATATACATATATCTCCATATCTCCTCCCTCTTGCATCTCCCTCCCATCCTCCCTATCCCACCCCTCTAGGTGGTCACAAAGCACTAAGCTGATCTCCCTGTACTATGAGGCTGCTTCCCACTAGCTATCTATTTTACATTGATAGTATATATAAGTCCATGCCACTCTCTCACTTCATCCCAGCTTATGCTTCCCCCTCCCCGTGTCCTCAAGTCCATTCTCTACGTCTGTGTCTTTATTCCTGTCCTGCCCCTATGTTCTTCATAACTTTTTTTTTTCTTTTTTTAGATTCCATATATATGTGTTAGCATACGGTATTTGTTTTTCTCTTTCTGACTTACTTCACTCTGTATGACAGACTCTAGGTCCATCCACCTCACTACAAATAACTCAATTTCATTTCTTTTTATGGCTGAGTAATATTCCATTATATATATGTGCCACATCTTCTTTATCCATTCATCTGTCTATGGACACTTATGTTGCTTCCATGTCCTGGCTATTGTAAATAGAGCTGCAATGACCCCAAATAGCAAAGTAATCTTGAGAAAGAAAAACGGAACTGGAAGAATCAGGCTCCCTGCCTTCAGACTATACTACAAAGCTACAGTAATCAAGACAGTATGGTACGGGCACTACTTCTATTTGAAAAGAGTAGTAAGTAGAAATTAGAAGACATAGTCTTGGCTCTGCCACTAAAAACCATTACTTGTTCTTCTTGGAATTAAGATTATTCCTTTGTGCCTCTTTTCCTACACCTGTGAAATAGAGATAATCTTAGCGGCAACTAAGTAGAAATCTTATAAATATCAGATAGCATGTATAATGGGCCTTTAACAAAGTAAACGTTCACTGAATATTTTCTCTTAACAGTATCTGCATTTAGAGATAAGAAAATTGAGACCTACAGACATAGAATACTGTTTTATATTCATTCATTTACTTTGAAGTTTTTATACACTTTTATCATAGTCATCATCTCATTCTGTCATTACAATCCTCTCTCCATCGTCCTCTACATCCTCTAGCTTCAGCTCACGGATCAGTGGTCACAGATTTTTAGACTCAGGAGAGCAGAATGGGAGTTCTCACTCACAGCTGCTGCCTCCATATTTGTCTGTTCCTACCACCTCATAATCAGTAATATGTTTTATAGCTCTACAACATTATAGCTTAAAAAGAAGACATACGTTTTGCTCACGTGTTACTTTTAATAGTTAGTAAATATGTAAGTTTTGACCTAGAAGAAACAAATGTGTATGTTTAATACAACAGTCAATTTTGCCTTTCCTATATGTAAATTTGTAGGCTGATCACTTACTACACACATAAAATTCAAATACCATTGGAGAATAAAAAAATCTGTTAAAATTCTGTGTCAGAGACATATCTATAGTCAAATTAATTATATGGATGACATTTAACAATTAATCTGAATAATGTAACATATTTATTTATGTATAAGAAATATTCTTTCTGAAATACATCGTGTCATCTTCTGAAAAATTCATCAAAATTATGGATCCAATCCAGTTTCCCTAAGAAAGTGTATGCTTATTGTTAATTTTTGAATATCACTGTCTTAAAAATCAAATAAAAAGAGACTCCTGATCAAGACTGAGTAACAGAGACCAAATTTACCCTACTACTTACACAAGTAAAAAAATTTGATAAAATATATAACACTATGCTCTTCAGCCATGGGAAAACTGGTAGTGTGAAATAATGATCTCTGAGAGAAGAGAAGCAAACAATGTGAGGCTACATTGCCTCAACTTATTTCCTGGAGAAATTTCTAAACCACAATTAAGGGATGGAAAGCAAGTGGAGCATAATGATCTCCCTGAGTACAGAAATTAGAGCTGGGAGACCTTAAGGACAAGGACATTACAGTTCATAAGAAAAAATAACAAAGAGGAGAGAGCTGTATAGAGAGAAAGCTCTAGAGAGTCCCTCTTGAGTCTTCAGCTAAATATTTTTATAGCATTGGAGTAAGAAAACAATGTAAGGGGGGAAACAACCACAGGAATGGAACTGAGGAACAATCACTGAAGCTCACATGTGGCCAGGAATGAACTATGTTCCATATCAGCCATATTTTAAAACCTCGATTATTTGGGGATATCAAGTAGAATACTTTTAAGGGCATTGCCTCATTTAGAGGGATGGTGGCTCTATTGATATTTTAGGCCTGATAATTCTTCATTGTGGGGCTGCCTTGTGCTTTGTAGAATGTTTAGCAGCATCCCTGCCCTCTACCCACAAGATTCCAGTAGTAAGCAACCTCCATTAGTTATGACAACCAAAAGTGTTTCTAGAAATTGACTGAGGTACCTGGGGGGCAAAATTACCTGTAGCTGAGAACCATTGCTCTAAATATTAGACTCTTTCCCCAAAACTAAACTGCATCCAAGAACATAGCTCAGGGATATTTATAGCAATATAAAAATGTTTAGCATCTCATCAAGGTAAAATTCATTATGCCTGTGATCCATGTAAAAATTACCACGCATGCAAAGCGCAGGAAAATACAACTCATAATAGGGAGAAAAATCAATTGAAAAAGGCACAAAAAAGAAACAGATTATAGAAATAATAAACTCAGGCATAAAAATGGTTGTTATAAATATGTTCCATACACTCAAGAATACAGATCAAAGATTGAACATGTAAAGAAGAGGACATGGAAGATATAAAAAAAATCTAAATTTAATCTGTACCATGGCTGAAATAAAATATACATTGTGTGATATTAACAGAATATTACCTACTGCAAAATAAAAATTACTGAACTTGAAGAAATAGCAATAGAAACATTCCAAAATTAAACACTGAGATCAAAATACTGAAAAGAATTGAAAGACAATCAGTAAACTGTGGGCCGTATTCAAGGAGTGTAATATACATGTAATTAGAATTCAGGAGGATTGAAGGAGCAGTGAAAATATTTGAAAGATAAGGGCTGAAATGTTTCCATATTTGTTAAGAACAGTAAACCTGTAGATAAAATAAGCTCAATAAACTCCAAGTATAACAAATGTAACAAGAACTACACCAAAGATTAAAATCAAATATAAATAAAATGTTACAAAAATCAGAGAGAAGAAATTATGTACAGATGGGTGAAGATAAAAATGACAGCAGATTTCTTATACTAAAAGTGCAAGGTAGAAGATAATGGAGCAATATCTTTAAAGTGCTCAATGAAAAAAAGACAAAAACAGCAATAAAAAATCTCATGCAACATAGAATTCTATACTCAGAAAAAATGTTTCAAAAACAAAAGTGAACTGAAGACTTTCTTCAGACATAGAAAAGCTGAATGAATTAATCTTTAGCCTGTCTGAATTATAGTGTTAATAATTTATTTCTTGTAGAAGGGAATCATATTTGATAGAAATGTTAACTACACAAAGGAATGAAGAGCATTGGAAGATAAATATAAAAGATTCTTTGTTTATTTTAAGTTAACTGTTTAAAGAAAAATAATAACAATACAGATTGAGATTTATAACATTTGAAATGAAATGTTGACAAATATAGCATAAATGCATGGAAGGTGGAAATGCAACTATTATTGTAAGGCTGTTATTCTCTATGTAAAGTGATATAAACTTATTTGTGATAATTCAAACATGTATGCTATAAATCCTAAAGTAGTAATTAAAAATAGGCAAAGAATTATAGTTAAAAATCCAATAAAGTTGACAAAATGGAATGTATTAAATTATAAAATTAATCCAAAAAAGGCATAAACAGTGGAAATAGAGAACTAAGTTACATGTCAAATAAGAAACATATAGTGATATGGTAGATGTAAAGCCAATTATGTAAATAATAACCCTAGATATAAGCGGTATAAGTACTATAATTAAAAGACACAGATCATCAGATCAGATGAAACAGTAGGAATAAAATATATATTGCTTTTGAGAAACCCTCTTTAGTTGTAAAGATGAATAGTTTAAAAGTAACAGGATAGGGAAAAAATACACCATGCTAACCCACACATGCAAACAGACACATCTGGGGTGATTGAATCAATATCAGATGAAGAGTTGTCAGAGTAGAGCATATTACTATGGGTAGAGTGTCATTTCAATGCATAAAGGTATCAATTCATCAAGAGAACCTAATAATTCTAAAAGACTTTGTTTCTAATATCCGAAATTCAAAAAACAATGTTCTACATAACACAAAACTTTTAGGACTTTAAAGAGAAACACACAAACCACAATTATAGTTAGAGATCTAAACATCACTACTTCAATAACTGATAGAACAAGTAGAGAACAATTCAGTAAGGATAGAAAATTTATCTTCATACATACGGTATGATTCCATTTGTATTCAATTCTAAAGAATGCTAGAAAATGAAAACTTTATAGTAATGAATAGCAGTTGTGTTTTTGTGAAGACTGAGAAAGGTTTGAGGATGGTGGAATCTTTAGATTATGGTAAACATTTTGGTGTGATCTCTGATCTCATAATCTTGATTGTGGTGTTGGTGTCATGAGTATATACAGATGTGCATACATAGATGTTTCATGGGTGTATATATATGTGAAAAATTATCAAAGTGCTCAGTATAAATGTGTGTAATTTACTGTATCCCAATCTGTCTGTAAAAATCATACAGAGTTTCAAAGATGTACATATATTATTAATGCTTCTAATACAACTATTTTAATATAATAATATTATTACTAAGTATTATGAATATTGTTGAAAATATTATATAAATATCAATGTGACTTTTTTGATACAAGTATTTTTCATACTACTTAGGTTATTTTGGAAAATATAATACAAACAAACCCTCTATAACATTTAAAAATTATATTGGCATTTCTGTATACTAACAATGAACTATTGGAAAGGGAAATTAAGGAAATAATTCCATTTATCATCACATCTAAAAGAATAAAATACCTAGGAATAAACCTACCTAAGGAGGTAAAAAACCTGTACTTAAAAAACCATAAGACGCTGATGAAAGAAATTGAAGACAACACAAACAGATGGAAAGATATACTGTGTTCTTGGATTGGGAGAATTAATATTGTTAAAATGAGCATACTACCCAAGGCAATCTATAGATTCAATGCAGTCCCTATCAAAATACCAATGACATTTTTCACAAAACAAGAACAAATCATTTTAAAATTTGTACAGAAACACAAAAGACTCGAAATAGCCAAAATGACCTTGAGAAAGAATGGAGCTGGAGGAATCATGCTCCCTGACTTCAGACTGTATTACAAAGCTATAGGACTCAAAACAGTATGGTACTGGCACAAAAACAAACAAATAGACCAAAGGAAAAGAATAGAGAGCCCAGAAATAAACCCATGCACTTATGGTCAACTAATCTATGACAAAGGAGGCAAGAATATATGAGAAGAGGCAGCGCTGGGAAAACAGAACAGCTACAGTTAAAAGAATGAAATTAGAACATTTTCTAACACCATATAGAAAAATAAACTCAAAATGGATTAAAGACCTAAATGTAAGACCAGATACTATAAAACTCCTAGAGGAAAACATAGGCAGAACACACTTTGACATAAATTGCAGCAACAGTTTTTTGGATCTTTCTCCTAGAGTAATGGAAACAAAAGCAAAACTAAACAAACAGGACCTAATTAAACTTAAATGCTTTTGCACAGCAAAGGAAATCTTCAACAAAACGAAAAGACAACCTACTGAATGGGAGAAAATATTTACAAATCACAAGGCTGATAAGGAGTTAATATCCAAAATATACCTATACAGTTCATACAACTCAACATCCAAAAAACAAACAACCTGATTAAAAAATGGGCAGAAGAACTGAATAGACATTTTTCCAAAGAGAAATTGCAGATGGCCAACAGGCACATGAAAAGATGCTCAACATTACTAATCATCAGGGAAATGCAAATCAAAACCACAATGAGATATCACAATGAAATGTCAAAATGGCTATCATCAAAAAGAACACAGATAACAAATGTTGGAGAGAATGTGGAGAAAAGGAAACCCTCATACACTGTTGGTGGGAATGTAAATTGGTTCAGCCTCTGTGGAAAACAGTATGGAGGTTTCTCAAAAAACTAAAAATAGAACTAACCATGTGAACCAGCCATTCCACCCCTGAGGATATATCTGAAAAACACAAAAACACCAATTTGAAAAGATACATGCACCCCAGTGTTCATGGCAGCATTATTTACAATTGTCAAGACATGGAAACAACCTAAGAGTCCATCAACAAATGAATGGATAAAGAAGTGGTATATGTATGTGTATATATATATATATATATATATATATATGTATGTATATACACACACACACACACACACACACACACAATGGACTACTACTCAGCCATAAAAAAGAACAAAATGTTGCCATTTGCAACAACATAGATGGATTGGAGGACATTATGCTAAGTGAAATAAGTCAAACAGAGAAAGACAAATACTGTATGATATCACTTATATGTGGAATCTAAAGAATACAAAAAACTAGTGAATAAACAAAACAAAAAGCAGACACCCAGATATAGAGAACAAACCATTGGTTACCAGTTGGGAGAGGGAAGGGAGGAGGGGCAATTTAGAGTAAGGGATTAAGTTGTATAAATTATTATTTATAAAATAAACTGTAAAGATATATTGTACAGCACAGGGAATATAACAAATATTTTATAATAACTCTAAATGGAGTATAACCTTTGAAAATTGTGAAGCACTATACTGTACACCTATAATTTATATAATATTATCAATCAACTATATTTCAATAAAAAATTTATTTGTACTGGAATCATAATTATAATTTTGTATATGAAAAAATGCAGATCATTGTCAGTAATATATTACATAATCAAATGAATTTTGCTTTAAAAAAGAAACATAAATTATTCATCCTAATCAGAATAGTTGTAAATGTTCATTAATTATGAAGGTTTTTGTTGTTGTTTAATTTTTTTATAATATCATGTATCAGTGGAATATTGCATGGTTTCTTTCTTGAGTGGCTTTCCTAGAAATAATTTTCCAGACTCTCACCTCATGAAGTAATACTTATTATCAATTATTTTCTTCAGTTTTCACTTTCTGTTCTAGGCCAACTTCTAGCAACACCAAAATCTAGCAGATAGTATCATAACAGTTGCTGGCTGCCATAGGCTGCTTTGACTTTTCTCACATTTTTTACATTGGTTTACTCAAATGTGGATAATAATTATATTACTGTAAAAATAATTTTGCTGAATAAATAAGATGGTAATAATTAAATGATTAATAAAATGCTTAAATATGTTCCTTGAATATAATATGTGTTTGCTATTATTATTTAAAAGTATATTTGTAATGGAGAATTTAAAAAGGAACTGAAAGAAGACATTTGAACAAAGAAAATGTAGATTGAAAAAGAATTGGAGGCCTGGCAAAACCTTTCCGTGGAACTCTGAACTTTCAGAAAATCTTTACCATCTAAGTCATCTAATCAGTCTAGACACATAGACTCAATATGTTCACAAATTTCTTTTATGTTTTTCTAGTTACACTGTTTGAATTTTCATATAATTCACTCAGTAAAATTGGCAAAAAAAGTAGAAATAGCACAAGTCATCCTAAGTACTTTGAAGTAAAACCCATTAGGAGATCAATGCATCTACTTTAAATAACACAAGGTAGCTCAGCGAAATGGCTTGTGAATTTAGAGATTGAAATTCTAACTTTTGGGTTCACTCAACAAGTTATACATTTTTTTCAATCTTTTTTCCAAAGTTAACTTTGGTAGAAAGTGCACATGTGATCATGTATTCAATAGTAAATACATGTTGTTTATTAGTTTTGAGATATTTATTGAATGGACAAGAAGGGAAAAGATGAGCTATTCTCCAAAATTCTTAGCCTGATCTTAGTGAAAATACTGAAAAGTGATATCAAGAATTCTACATTTTTTTCTGGTTTAATATTTCCTTCGGTACTTATGCTTCTTTGACTTCAGGTAGATTTCATTTTAAAGAAAAAGGTTCATAATTTTCAATTTCATCAGTGGCCTAATTTGAAGAGAGAAGATATACCAGTCTTCCATAGTATTTCAGAAAAATATCTTTGTTACCTGAGATTTTGCTGGCAAGTGAGAATAAGTGTGTATTATTCTATGAAGAACACTGATCATTAGCTAACTGTACTTAATAGTCACAATCAGATACAGCAAAGAGATATTGACTTTATGGACTATTAAATCTGTTTCCCTTTGTTTTGAAGTGAGCACAATGTATCTAAGCTGTGTTATGAATGTTTTTTTTTGTGGTAATGGTATTTGTCCTATTCCATGTAAAGAGCTTCAATGCATTTATTTGAAAAGGGGGCAGGTAGGATAGCGTTTATGAGCTTAGATTCTACAAACTACGGCAAAGATATGACTAGAGTCTGGCTTCTAACAGATGTATGAACTTGAATACAATCATTTAACTTCCTTAAGCCTATTTCCACTTCTGTAAAATTAAAATAATATCTACTCCTCAGAGTTATTATAAGCATTGAATAATATGTTGTCTTGGCATAGACTGTAGACTCTACCAGAAGAACAATCTGAAACAAGGGTTCTAACACAGTAAGTTTACTTGGGTATAATTGCAGGAAACTCTGGTACAAACAACAAGGGGATAAATGAAATGAGACAGAGAGGGAAAGGTAGCCAATTAAGTTTACATTATCTAGAAAATAATACTGAGGGTAGGTGGAGCTTAATACCGCTATCCCGAACAGGAATATTCTGAGTTATTCCATCTGAAGAGTGAGGGGCTGGGATGTTATTTGAAGCATGCTATAGTGTGTGGGTAGGTGTGTGGAGGAAGGACGGATGTTAATTCTCAGAAAATTTCTTTCCTAGTGGACTCTGGCCCCAGAAAAGTTTCAAGGCAAAGAGATGCAGATGAAGTCTGTCTGGCGTATCTCAGGCAGGGCAGGGTATCACTGAAATCACCTGCTTTTATTGTATTGTACAATGTTTCACAGGACATAGAGAAGTAACAAATAAATAAATGGTAGCTTTTAGTATGGTTTCACAGATTCCTTGGTATCCTCTGGGAAATGGAGGTAACAATAGGATTTACCTCAAAGA
Source organism: Balaenoptera acutorostrata (assembly GCF_949987535.1). NCBI lineage: Eukaryota > Metazoa > Chordata > Mammalia > Artiodactyla > Balaenopteridae > Balaenoptera > Balaenoptera acutorostrata. The sequence continues at coordinate 35,594,814 of NC_080081.1, forward strand.
TCCTCTGTGAGATTTTAATGACAGAGTACAAGTAGTATCTGACACAGTCATAGGCTAGTAAAGTATGCTATTCATCTATTCATATGTTATCACTTTATCATTATCAAGCTATGAATTTAAAACTTTAGTCCTACACATAGCATGCCTTAAACAATTTAACCTAATTAAGCAGAAAATAATCTAATGTATTAATATATTAACATGAATACCAGAATTTTAAAGATTAAACGGCAGTGTTTTTTTCACTGTAACTCTTGAACAGTATTGTTATGTTAACCAGGACTTTTGGATTTGACACTAACATACAGCAAAGGAAAAAAAAAATCACAAAGCTTTTTCAGCAAGAATTATACTGCCTAAAATTCCCCTGTAGGTGCTACCATTTCCAATACTTTCCAACAACTTTCAACTGCAAAGTTATTGAAGAAAATTCCTGAATATATTGGTACACATTATTTATTTTAATTTAAAAATTCTAATTATCTTCCATACTATGTAATCTTTTATACTAATTTGAACTAAGTTTCTTTTAAACTCTTTGTGGTTTTTAGAAATATAATAATTGAATACATGGTTGGTAATTTTGATCTTTTGGTATTTTATATTAAATATTTTATAGATTTTTCCCCTGAAACAAAATCAAACTGAAATGTTTTTTCTGAGTTTAATGATATCAAATTAAATTCTTAATTTGATATCCATAAAACCATAGACCTAGGAAGAACCTTGAAAACTGTCTAGTACAGACACACCATTGCACAGATGAGGAAATGAAGGTCCAGAGGGGGAGCATGCCTTAGCCAAGGTTGCATGGCTCATTGGCTTACTGTACCTCACTAAGTTGCATTTGCTGAGCCTTTCTTTTTTAAAACCATAATTACATATTCATTTCCTTCACCTTGGAAGAATTACCTAATATTTCAAAACTTAGTTTTCTTACCTATTACGTGATAATAATCTCATTAACATGTTTTGTTACATACACGTACAGTTACTATGTGCCAGGCATTCTTCAAAATGCTTTACATGGAAATGTATTTCAAGAGTAAGTGCTTTGCAAGTATTTACAAGTATTTGATGCTTGTGCCAACACGATGAAGTATTAATTATCATCATCATCATGTAAAGGATGTGATGACAAGGCCCAGAGAGATTTTGTGACTTAGCCCAAAGTCACACAGTAGATCACAGAGCTAGGCTTGAAACCCAGGCATAATGTATATAAAACCAACAGAACCCAATGTGATCTTTAATATTAAAGCATGGGAAAAAAATCAAGATATCTAAGATACAACTTCCTATGCATGAATATTGGTTCCATTTTTATTAGCTGTGAGACCCTAGTAAAGTCACACATTTTTAGATTTTCAGATTTTTAATTTAAATATGGGGAGCAATAGTTATCCACTTAATAAAATTATTCAAGGAAATATAAATACATTAATACACATTATATTGCTATATGTATTATAGCAATACATAATATAACATATTAATGTACCACATTATATTAGGTTGGCCAAAAAGTTCATTTGGATTTTTCTGTAATATCTTACAGAAAAACCCAAACGAACTTTTTGGCCAGCCCAATATTAATATATTACCTTATATTAAATTAACATCTATGAAAGTTCTTTATAAACTCTGAAGACTCAGGTAATGGTTCACTGTGAGGAGAAATTGTACAGTGCATGATATCTGATCAGTACTAAATGAATAGTAAATGAATGAATGGTGGAATACAAACACAACTTGAAGTTTTAACAATTAAAGAAATTTCCTTCATCATAAAATCAAGAGGCTATAGTAAAGGTGAACAAAAATAATGGATAGATAATAGGAAAAAAGTAGACATCTATTGTGGAGGCCATGGAAGTAAGCCTCTCAGATCACTTTCAAGAAAGAGAAATTGCTATGGGAGTAAAGTTGACTGACAGCCCCACTTACAGATCCCTTTTGGATCTTCCACCACATTAATTCAAGTAGGGTCATTCTTCCCCTTGCTGCTCTCAGCCAAGGGCTGAACACAGCCAGAATACTACTACTGGCATTCATGCAGGACGGAGATCTCCTCTAAAGGACAACTTTTACTTGGGGGTTCCCCATCGTCCTAGAAGAGATTTTCCCAGACCTATGCTAAGGTCCGAGGTTTAAGCCTCTTCCTACCCAGTCCTTTCATCCCCCTTTCTCTTCACAGGCATGGTCCTACCACATGGTCTGAGGACTCTCCCCTTACCTTCTCCAGTTCCCTTCCCTTTTTTCCTTCACAGACTTCCCGCTCACTGAGTCTCTTATATTTTAAACTTATCTTCACAACTTCCTCTTAGAGGACCTGAACTCACACACCTATTTTCCCACCATCCAGAAATTATTACACTTACAATTAGTATGTGGTACTCTATAGCCAGCTCATACTGGCTTGCAAAAGTTCAGTGTATGTTCTCTTCCCAGGTCTGGCAGCTTTACAGATTTTACATAGGCAGCTTGAAATCAGCCAAGGTGTAAGTATTTACGATGTGGAAATCTTTTTCCTCCCAGTGAATCAATTGTGAACAACATACCAGCTCACAGCCAGTGTATATCTTTTATACATATGAAACAATATATTATTTGGTAAGCTATTTCTTCCACTTTTCAATAAATGGAAAATAGTTTTCCCAGATCCACATTCTTCTACTACAGCATTTTTAATGGTTTTATATTATTTCAGCTTAGAAGTAAAGCATGCTATATATAGCTAATCCTCTACTGCTGAACGTTTATTTCCAAAATTATTTTAATCAAAATATTACCAGCTTAAGCAATATTATACTTATTTCAAGTTTTTGATTATCAATACAAGTTAATTTTTAACATTTTAATGTCAAATAATGACAAACACGATAAAGACTTTTGTTATAAATCCCCATGTGTATGACAGAAAGTTTGTAACAACATAGTGAATATATTTTAATAGTTCAAGTATGGGCTCTGCTATGAGTCTGCTCTGCTCAAACCTGATCTCACCACTTATCAATTATGTGACTTTGGGGAATTTGTGCTTTCACTATTTCTTCAGTAAAATTGATTTAATAGTAGTATTTAACTCATAAGCTATTTGTGAGTATATAATTAGTATATATAAAGGGTTCAGAAAAAAGCTAACACAAATTGTAAGCACCACAAATCTGTACACGATTCTCATTATCACAATTGTTATTGAAACCTAGCCCAAAGTAGTGATAAATGCAGTTTTCAGGTAATATGGTAGGCCTTACCCAGGAATTTCCTGTATGTTTCTTTTTGTGCTGAAATGAGTAAAGAGAGAATACTTGTAATTTGCTTACAAATGTTTGGCATTTACACTTACACTTACAAGTGTTTGGCATGTAATAGTACATATGCCAAGGATTATTATTATTCCCACTGACAGTATATACATTTCAATGGCCAGAGCTTGGCATGTGGTTGTGCTTAACTTTAGATGGATGGGAAATTGTAAGCTCTCTGATACCCAGAAATGGAGAAGAACCAGATATTCATGAATATTTGTCATGTATAACACACTCTCAAAGACCCAATTTTCTAAATAAAAGCATAATCAATTAAATTTGGAAAAACTTTATTGGAGTATAAAGTAGAATATTATTCTTATTTCATATTATATTAACAGCTAATTAAATATCAATAATAATACTTGGCATTAATTCAAGTTATTTTACATGGAACAAGATCATTCATATAAATATCTATATCAATAATTATATTCTATCAATAAAATACAAGGTCCATGCACTGTGTAAGTGATAGTGTTTTTTAAAAGAGTTGTAAAAATTCTTGTCTCTGCCCTGAAGCTCACAAAAGCTAAAGCAGTTTTCAGCAAACTAAGACTTATAAGCCAAATCCAGTCTGCTGTCTGTTTTTGTAAATAAAGTTTTATTAGACTACATTTACACCATTCTTTTAAGGATCATCTGTGGCTGTTTTTGCCAGACAACAGAAGAGTTAAAAAGTCACATCAGAGACCCTATGGCCTGCAAAGCATGAAATATTTACTGTCAGGCCCCTTTACGTTAAAAGTTTACTGACTCCTCCTGTAAAGACACAGAGACTGAGGTTAAGAAAATTAGCAACTTAACAAACACACAACCAAACAGAACACAATGAAATCAGCTGAAATTTCTATGAACAAGAGTAAATTGTTAAAGTTAGCATATAAAAAGAGATGAACACTAGTTGAGTTTTGACAGGAAGAATTCAGATGGTTTACAACAGCAAACAATGTAACCTAATTACAATACTGCTTCTTTGGTAACTCTAATTCATAAGGACTTTGCATTTAAATCACTGGTAAACTGCACCAGTTTAACAAAACCTGAGATACTACTTAAGATCTAAAACTTCAAGGCCTTTTGTTTTCCCCCAAAGAAAGATGACCTAAAATACTATTATGCTGGGATTTTAGAGAAAAGCCAAATGAAGAATTTGAGTAATTACGTTGAAAATTTGGGCAAAAGCCACACATTTGCCTCAATTACAAGCAATTTTCAAAATCACTTTGCATGGTATAATTTGGTAATTTCTGAGATTAGAAGAGGAAAGGAAATTTCTGGAAACAATGCCATGCTTTAAACTTGAAGGGATCTGTGGCATAATTACTGAGGTAAATCTTGGTCTTTAATGAATATTAGTATTTTTAATGTGCCATAATTAGGGATAAGAAGCCATCAAGTAGTAATGGTATCAAAATTGTAAATTATTTTATCCCTTTTCAATTTTCTCTGTTTTATTTTTATTTGACCTCTGATTGTTAGTTAACTGGATCTTGTCTATCTCCAGCCAGAAACAAAGCAGCAAATGTGAGACAAGAACAAGGCCTCTTCTGCTTCTGTTTTTTACCTTTGCAGTACAGATACAGAAAAAAGAGCTTTGTCTTGAAAAACTCCCTGGAAGCAATCCTAGAAACCATATATCTCTATACAGTTTAGGTTTTCATCATAGTTTTAAGTTAATAAGTTAGATTAACTCAAATGCTTTAATCTAGACTGTAGCATTGAGGAATGCACATTAGACATTTCTGTTTTAATTTCTACAGAGCTTGATATAAAAAAAGGTTCTTTTTTTTTCTTTTACATTTGTTGAAAAGTATTGAGGACCTTAATGCACCATATTGACAGAGTAATAAAAATAGCAAATTGCATTTCAGGCCTTGTGCCAACATCATTAAACTCGCAGTCATACCCAAAACAATAATGAGGGCAAAACAAAAACTGTAACTCTCCTCCAGCTCAACTAGGATCTCAGTTGAACTGTAGTCAGTAGCCCCTGACTTGGGTTCCTTTTACATTGAACCACTGAACAACAATTCTAGGATATTCTGACTTCAGTTTTACAAACAGTCTGCCCTTCTTTCTTCTCATGTTTTTTTTTTTAAAGAAAAATTTCATTGACACCTGTTCTGTGAGTTAGCCACTTAAACGCTTACTGTTACAAAATGATTGAGGGTACCTCTCCCCTACCCAGCTACCCTGCACTTCAGATTTACATGTGAAGAATTTAAATGTGCCAGAATTAATACCCCTTTGCGTTAAATCAGTGACCCCAAAATACCCATTCCACAATTTTAATACTGTACTTGTCCACGGCAAATTGAGCAATAGAAAGGGCTGTTTGACCCACTCTACCAAAATACAACCCTGTAAGTTATCAGACTAAATTATAAAGGAACTCTAATTTAAGTGGTTCACTTCATTTGAAATCAATCAGAAAAGGATAAGATTTTATGCTTACATTTAGAGATTACTAAAACTGTTATTCCAGGTGGCACAAAATAACATTTAAAAGACAAAATTAAAATTTGAATTTTCAAGGAAGTAAGATGATTTAAAAACATTTTAGTATGTAAAAATATGTAGATATACATTACAGTGTTATACCCCTTAATTGAAACCCATTATATATCATCTACTATGTCAGCATTCATTTACAAATAAGAAAAAAAATTAAATGTTTTCTTATTTCTCCTTTTATTTTCATTCCTTTAGAAAGGAAACATTCTACTTCTTAACTCCAGAATCATTTTTTTTAAAACATAAGTACCACTGAAGAAATTGGTAGAAGAACAAACCAGGAGAATCATGCCATATATACTCAGGACAAAATTTTTATCTGTTACTTTTCTGAAAATTCTTTGTAATAGAGAGTGCTTGAGTATAACTGTTCAACATTATACCACATCATCTTCAATTGCTTTATACAATATTTCAGGAAATGGTCCAGCAGGTTTGCAGTAGCTAAAATGAGATTCATCTCCAATATCGATTCACTTATCCCATGATAGCCTTCGCATCTTGAAAGTCCTCAGATGCTTTGAAATCCTTATTTTTGTTCAGTTGACTGTGAACTTAGCTTCTTGATCTTTCAAAATTGCAATATGTGAGCAAGCTTTCACTAAATTTCTTCATGAACCATTTAAACCAACCCACATTTAAGGACTTCTAGAACTACAAACTCAAAATTTTCAGGTATTTTCCCCCTCTTGATTAAATAAAACTAATTGTGAAATAGTTCAAACATAAAGAAAAGTACCCACAAAATGAGCAAATAGTCTTACATCTTAACCTCAGTACGGGCTGGTGTACCTAATACAAAACTAGATTTCTAGTTCAACATGACAGGACCATTGCATGCACCATGGTGTGTGATCAGTCTGGGATGATAAATCAATCTTTATGCACTCTACAAAGAAAGACTGTTTCCATAGACTAGATTGTCCTAGCCTAAGCAATGAGTCAAAAATGGGCCCAAGTTATCTTACTAAAGGGAGAAGATAATTGCAAAAAAACAAAATATGAGTAAGAACAAAAGAAAACCTAGGTATAACTTTACCTAGCAATGGAAAAAAAAATAAAGAGTAACAAGAAAATCTGAAGATTGAGGATTAAATGATAACTTGAAGAATCAGATGAGGTTATCGTGGGTTTAGTTTGAGCAGAGAGTGGGAACTGGGGACTAAATAAGAACTTGGTCTTTCATTGAACTAGAGTGGTTCATCTTGAACCATAGTTAAAGGCTTAGTGAACTTAAGGTTTGAGAATCACCTTTTCAGAAACCTCAGGAAAGGAGAATAAAATAATCCAGAAGAAAGGGGTAGTAGATGAGACGGAAAGCATTGGTTAAGAAGTTTAATTGAATAGCTATAAGGAAACTTTCTTCTAAAAATTCTAGGAACCACCGTGAAAGTACTTTGCTAAACTTACATTTCTCTGAATGAGGTGGTTGGAAAAATCCATAGATGTTGCCTGTGTGGGATGATAGTTTTAAGATCCTGAATAAACCTCCTCCCTCACAGGCAGGTCAAAGAAAAATAGCACAGAGGTAGATTGTATCTGACAGGAGTGTACAGGCCTTGTGTAGTGGACTTCTGTTGATTTTCCTGACATTTATTTCTCTTGTTCTAGTAATAATTCCACTATTTTTCCTGAGTCCAGGTCATGTTGCTTACAAGTATTGTATAGTAATAAAATATTATTGATACACAGTAATTATATAATATTATAAGAAAATATTATATAATTAGAAGAATTAATAATTATTATAGTAAGACTAACACTTATATAGCTCTTATTATATACCAAGAACTGTGTTAAGATTCTAATCCTCAGTATATTGGTGCTATTATTATCTGTTTTTTACTAATGAGACAACTAAGCCACAGAAAATTTTATTATCTTGCACAAGGTCTCTCAGATAGTTAAGTGGTAGAACCAGGATAAATTCAGAAAGTTTAGCTTCAAATCAATATATAAATTCCTTCCATATTTCCTAGCTATCATATCACAATTTCTTTTGCTAACTGCCTGACGATTTTCTGTTTTTAGAAAATTTTCCATAAGAATACATAAAGTTTCCTCACTGTGACAATTGCATAGTATTTGTGTGGATGTAGCATAATTCAATGAATTCATCTCTCACTGGTGATTTTCCAATCTTTTGCTGGTATGAACAATAATGTAATAAAAAATCGTTATTTATAACATTTTACAATTTTAAGAGTGAATCTTTGGAATAAAATGATTATTGAATCAAAGAGAATATTTAAATGTAATCTTGACTGATACTATCAAATCACTTCCCCAAAACTATACATAGGGCTACTTTTTTCCCCACAGTTGGCCAGAAGAGTGTTTTATCAAATGTGGCTTTTAATTTTTCAGACTTACAGATGAAAAATGGAATCTCAGTATGGCTTTACTTATAAATTTTGTCATTATTGAGTAAGGTTGAGCAAGTTTTTATAACTTGAAGAGATTTTATTTCCCTTCCTTCTCATTGTCTCGATGTTAATTTTCCATTTTTCTATTCTGCTGGTCAGTTGTTATTATTGTTGTTTTTTCTAAGAACTATTTACACATAAAGAAAATTAGTCTTTGGTGACACATTTGCCACCTTTTTCCCCTAGATTTGTAATCTGTTTTCATTTGTCTTTTGAGTTTTCTACCTTTTTCAATTTGAGTTTATAAAACAATTTCTCAGTGTTTCATCTAGTACTTTTATGATTTCATTTTACTTCAGAACATTTATTCAGTTTGGAATTTATCATTTAGTCTCTTTTGGAGTTATCAAACATTTTATATTTTACATGTGATATCTTTGGCTAGGGTCAGTAGGGTATTGAATGCTTTCTTTTCATCTATTCAGTCTTTCATTCATTCACAAACTTGGGCTGAATTCTTGCTATATGTGTGTGCTATGGCCTCACAAATATGTTTAAAGCTCAGCCATAAGCATGTCAAAGGCAGTGAAATAGAAGTTTCTGTTTCTTGGTTTCTGCATTTCTATAAATCTTACCTTATACACATGCTCAAAAGTAAATTTTGACAACAGAATGCTAATGTCACCAAAATATCTAATCAAAAGAAAAATTTTTTTAAAAAAATTGAACATTATTTAACTAGAAAGTTATCAAGCACTGAATCAGTATTTCCCTAGACTAGTATCCAAGCATAATTGATGGCAAGATCAAGGGAAAACCTTTTTAATGGCATAATGGAAGTTCCATTACTTGGTGTAGTTTCTCTTCAATGAACTATGGTTCTAATGAACCGTTTTAACCCTCTTCATCATACTGAAATTAGTAATTTAAAATATTTCTACCTTCTATAGGGATGGGCAATTGTGCAAGATTAAAATATCACCTGAGGGACGGGTGAGATTTTGCATTGTAGATTTGATTTTTAAAATCTTAGGCATAAGATCCTTTATTTGTATAAAGGAATCAGTAAATGATCTCTAATTTCACTCTCAGTTCTAGAATGCTCTGATACTTGGCTATTTGAAACTTTCATCTGGAGTCACTGATTACTGGATAGCTGAGTACAAACAAACAGAATTTGACCTCAGCACAAATTTGTTTTGAAGGCTGGTTTTCCAAAAAATTGTAATGTAGTCTCATTTTTCTTTATTTTAACAAAATCTAAAATGAGAATAATTTGAAATTTTACTTCTCAAATTGAGGTATAAGTTATTAACCTATTTTTTTAAAAAGTAAATTGTGTGGAACATTGTATAAGTAACAATGGAGAATCACAGCATTAAAATATTATTGAGCAATTTCTTAGCCACAAAAACCAAATATCAACTTGCCAAGCCTTCTGTCTCAATTTTGAATCATTCAAAAGATTCAAAATATCATATTCTAAGACATAAATTTAGTCTGTTCATAGGAGAGTAACCTTAGTGAACTTTGGCCCATCTATAGCTACTAACCATCTGCTTCCAAAGGAAAATGGTGCTTTCTTCAATGAAAGACATAAAAACACTGAGTATATGCCTAATTGCCCAGTTGGCTGAGTTTAGAATAAAACATTGCAAAGCTGATTGGTGAATTGATTTTGCCATTTGTTGTGGTTTTCTGCAAGCATCTAATCAATTGGACAGTTTGTGCCGATCCATTTTTGGGTTATTTTGTTCTCTCTGTAATATTTGTCTTCAATACCATTTTAACTTTATGTACTTTATACATTTGTAAAATGAAAGCTCTCTCCTTATGCTGATTCTAGAGCTTTTGTATGACAGGTACATAAAATGTACAAGTATACATAAATTTAAAAATCAAGTCAGTGTTCAGCATAATAAAATGTTTCTACATCAAATATATCCAGTAAAGAGTTTTTAATTTAATTAAGCTGTAGGACAAAAATTTTGAGATACAAGAATTTGAATATTACATCAATAACAAATTTTAGACTCATTTCCCTATGTATTTGACACATTAATTCATAGATTCCAGAATTTGGAAGTAACCTTAAATGTCCTCTATTCCAACAAGCCGTCTCATGCTGGAATTCCCTCTACAACATCTCCACCATGTGGTTATTTGGCCTAAATCACCACCAGTGACAGAAAAGACAGTATGTCCAGAGGAAATTAATTTTATTATAGTTCAGCTCTGACTGTTGCATAATCCCTCTTTATGTTAAAATCAAACTGATCTATCTGAAACTCCTAACAATTGATTTTAATTCTACTCATTAGTGCCTAATACACTATTAGTGAGTAATCACCCTCAATAATGCTTCATTCCCATTTAAAGAACTTCCAGTATACAAAGAGGTATCAGTATCACCTGAATCCATGTACATTTCTAAATGATCTCTTTCAAATATTTTATAGCGTGTTTACATTCTTATTAAAAGACAGAGCTTAGAACTGTACATTTTGCACTAGTTGGCAACCAGTTCTCAGAATAAAGGCAAATTATTGTTTTACCTGCCAAAATTCTTGACATCATGATACTTCTGTTAATGTGAACTGAAGGGATAGTTATAAAAACCACACAGTACCGAATGGTTGTTGATAACCCCTAAGTTGCTAACAGATATATCCTTTTTCTGTAAGTATGCAGTTTGCTTTTGGGTTTCTATACAATGGAACACATTTGTTTGCTCAGGTTAACTATGAACTTTCAACATTCAGCCTTTCATTCAAATTCAAAGCTTAATAAATTTGATTTAAAATCTTTAATTTAATACTTAATACCTATAATTCGATTAGTTCAGCTACACATAATGAGAAGAAATAATAATTTTGACTTAAACAAAATAAGAGTTTACTTCTGTTTCATGTGAAACAATGTCAAGAGGTATGTAGTCCGAAGCTGCTCAGTTGCTCCATAGCGCCTCCAGTGGCCCAGGTTTCCACAAGCCCTTGCACTCACAGGCACGTGGTTTCCTTCATCCAGATCATCTCATGTCCCACATGGAGCACTGAAGCTCCACTTATTACCACCACATAGCCTGTCAGAAGAAGAAAAAAAGGCTGAAGAACACTAAACCATTTCAGCTGACTCAGTTGTGGTTTTTTTTTTTAATTATTATGATTTTTCTTCAGTCTGTGCTTATATGTCAATGCAAGGAACACACCAAAAAAATGCACTTTTTTTCTGGTTGGCAATTGTCTCAACAACAAAAACAAAAACAAAAACTGTAGGTCCTCTTACTAAAGAGGAAAGAGAGAATCACATTCTTTTCCAAGTATATATGGAGTATGAACAAGAATTATTCATCTGTTAAGTCATAAATCAAATCACAACAAATTTCAAAAGATTGAGAACCACAGAAAAAGATGATGTTCCACACTCACAAGAATTAAAATGCTTGCAATATCTGGCAAGGATGCATAGCAATGAAAACTCTCACACTCCTGGTGGAAGTGTACATTTGTTTAACAACTCTGAAAACCATTTTGTTGTTATTTGATAACATTGAATATCTAGAGTTTCTAACTCAACGATTCCATTCCTAGTAGAACATCTTGCATATATTCACCAGGAGACACATGACAAAAAGTCTGTGATAGCATAATACTGGGAAAACAGGATTTCAACAATAGTAGAAAATATGAATACATTGTTTTACATAGCAGTCACATGTATAAGGGTAAACCTTACAAACATTATGTATCATAATAATATAAAAATCACTAAAGAATATCAATATTATGAGACCTTTTATATAAAGAAAAACAGCAAGAATAAACAACTTATTATTCAGTGATACAAAAATGTACTGCTTTAAAAAAAGTGAAAGTAAATCATAACAAAAATTCATGAAAATGAGTCTCTTTGGGGGAAGGGAGAAAAATAAAGACCGCAAGGGTAGGAAATGGGGAACACAGGGAAATTACTAAGTGAGATTCCATATGTCAGGTAGAGGGCCCTATATAATGTTAAGATTATGCATACATTATATATACTCCTGTATTTATAGCATGTTTCATTGAAAACATATAAAAGCTAGGAAAAATGTAGATATGTTCTGATTAAAAGAAATCTGTATGAAGCAATGTGATAAAGAAAGGTTCAAAGTAAAAAGGCAAAGACATAAAGATACTGCAAACTAAACCTAAGTAGGTCAAGATCATGAAACTGCCTGACATTTAATATTTAGGGGACCGAAGTCATTAAAAGGACACATTATATAATAACACAAGGCAAAATTTATGAATATGTGACAGTCCTAATTCTGCATGGAACAAATAACACAGGCAATGGAGCAAAGTCTATTAGAAAGGCATGGAGAGGTCTGTTTCAAAATTTTCTGTGCTTATTGATGTCTCCACAATACCTAAAACAGGACTTGTAACACTAGGCATTTAAATTTGCTTTTTTAATGAATAGAATAAATAATTATAATGGAGCATTTACTAAAGCTGTTAAATGCAGAGGAGGTTATTATAAACAAATGATTAACAACATAAAGGAATTGAATAATTCCAGAATATACATATAAATACCTGTATATCCACATACATAAACACATTTGTACATATATTTATTTCTACATCTAATTATCTACAAATAGTGCTAAATTTTCAGAACCCTAAGATTTTAAAAGCCAAATATTCTGATCTTAATCTAATAAAATTAAAAACAAAAAAGGGTGATCAAAAACATGTTAACTGCTGAAAAATAAAAAAATAAAAAATCACTATATAAACCCTGGAATTAAAAAGAAAAAAAATCAAAACTGGTATTACAAATTATCTAGAAATCAATTAACCACATTTCATATGATTAGCAACATGGTATTCAAAGGAGAATGTGAACACTTAATTGTCTTCCTTATTAAATTAAAGAAAAACTAAAGAAACTAAGAAATTGCTTTGATTTTTTTTTAAGGAAAATAGAAATTGAAGGTTTTACAAAGAACTAAAGTTGAATAAATAGGAAAAGAAGAAACATAAACATAACCACTGGTTTGCTAAAGATGAGAATGTCATTTAGAAGCTTTGTGAGACTGAAGAAACAATAAAAAGGAAAAAAATATAAATGTTAAGAGGAATTAAAATAGGTATAACCACAGATAAAGATTAGAAAAAAATACAAAACCCTACACTAAAAAAACTGAAAATTTATAATTGAATAATTTGTTAATGAACTAAGAATACCAATATTTATGCAAGAGTAATTGGAAAATATAAAATCGGAAAAGTTGATTTAAAATCTATCAGTAAGAAATACACTAGAATGATATGATTTCACAGCTGGAGTTCTATATGAAATATTTATAATATATTATTTTGAATATGGAAAATGCTATAAAGCAACCTGATTTGTTTAATGGACCTGTGTAAATTACACCAAAATATAATAATACTGAAAAAAATAATTTACAGAACTGCAAGAATCATTCAAAACTAAAAACTTCTAAATTCATTTAAATTAATATCAAGAACTAGATCAGAACCATTACTATTGCCACTATTGTTTTTATAGCAATAAAAAACCAAATAAAAGATTTGCATAATAAAATATAAATTTATATTAACATGTAAGATTCAAAATATCCAATATTACTAAAGGCATTGTATATTTTTAAATAAAATGAATAAAAACTATAGACAGTCTATTTCTGATGAATAACATTATACTTTAAGGAAGTCTAAAACAATCTGGGGGAATAAGTAACCTAACAAAATTTACTAAAGTGACTGAATATAGAGGAATACTAAAATATTAAGCTGTTATCTTAAGTAGTAAATGCTAAAAATTGAAATGTGGAATGTATTCTATGTATAATAGCAACAACAAAAACAACAAAAGCTCCTTGGCAAAAGCTAACAAGAAAGATATAAAATTTATGTATGTAAAACTGTAGGGATTGAAAGACACACATCAAGATAAGAGCAAATAGAAATATATAACACATTCTGGTTTAAAATCATATCATAAAAATATAAATTTTCCAAAATCCAAGTATATACTTTACTACACTAAAAAAAATAGTATACTAATTTACTTTATTTAGTATCCCACCAGGGTTACTATACTAGATAATATACTTTGGTATATTTGAAAACAAGTTAAAGAAAAATATGACATTTGGTAGTGAGACTAGTTGCTTGGAACACAGAACCATGTGTGCCATGACCTTGACCTATGACACAGTAGCTATTCATCAAAAAGTATTTATAGCTACTTTATTTATTTATTTATTTATTTTTGGCTGTGTTGGGTCTTCGGTTCGTGCGAGGGCTTTCTCTAGTTGCGGCAAGTGGGGGCCACTCTTCATCGCGATGCGGGGACCGCTCTTCATCGCGGTGCGCGGGCCTTTCACTATCGCGGCCCCTCCCGTTGCGGGGCACAGGCTCCAGACGCGCAGGCTCAGTAGTTGTGGCTCACGGGCCCAGCTGCTCCGTGGCATGTGGGATCTTCCCAGACCAGGGCTCGAACCCGTGCCCCCTGCATTAGCAGGCAGATTCTCAACCACTGCACCACCAGGGAAGCCCATCATCAAAAAGTATTTGAATGAATGGTTTTGAAAAATAATACATTAGGAGTATTAGACTATTTTTAATATTTGAGCAGGATTAGAAAGTATAAAATAGCTATTTTCAAAACAATATTATTGTTTCACATGTAATAATTGTCAGGTACTCTGTTCATTATTGTTATCATTCTCTTGGTGTCACTAAACAAGTTAATATCAGGTATGCAAGGTTCTGGGAACCTTTCCAGAATACAGTACTGTTTCTATGGACTTATTTTTGTTCTCATGTAGAGAACAAAATCATTGGAATACAGAATCATTGGAATACAATATAAGTTCATTGGAATACAATATAAGTTGATATGCATGTATTTTGCTTTAAGTCAGCTAATAACATGCCAACTGCTTTGGTTCTTTCTTTAGATCAGTATTCAGTGTTTATAAAAATGATCTGCCAGTATTTGAGTTCCGTAGGCTAAGGCATATCTTCATCACCAACTAATGTGGTATTTGCTCTCAGAAGGCAGGAGCAGAAACTGTGGAAGATGTTTCCACATCTGTCTTATCCAGGTGGCAGTTGGGTTTCCTTCCCCACTGTTTTCTTCATTAATGCTAATTTAGCCTTTTAAAAATTGGCAATTGTTTTGTAAAATGTGAGCATTTTTTCCCTTAGATGAATAGATCTGAGAATTTGCAGGACTGATTAAATTTTTAAAAAACAGTTATGGAGTAATCTTGTGGCCTCACATATATTGCTCTGTTTCTCAACCTGAAAGTACAGTTTACTGGCATGATTATCAACACTGTAAACAAATCTTCATTCCAAGAAGCCTCATTCTGTGAGGAATTTGTATAAGAAGTCTAAAAATGAAATATTTATGTTCTTTTACAAGATGGATGAAATCTGAATCTTATCCTAAGATGAAACTCATTCTCTTCCCCCAAAATCTTCAGAACAGGTGATTGCCTAGCATACATACACAGTGTATATATGCGGTTGGTTGTAAGAGGAGTTAACAACTTCATAATCTTCGTGTTAAGAAATAAAAGTATTTTAAACTTTAAAAAAGAATGGAAAAGGGATTTTCTATGTTTCTCCTTTTTTTTAAAATAGGAAAAAAATCTTTCATTTCTATGTATTCATTCATTCACTCATTCAGTAAACAGTTGCTGAATACCTTCTATGTTCACGGAATGGTGCTAGTTGCTCTGAGGATCAAGTATTGCCTGCAGGAAATTTGGATTTTAGTATGACAGACTGTATGTTTGTAATCATTCTAGTATAAACTGTGTGATAATAAGATCTTTAAAAGGAATGATGATTGGAGAGTCAAGTGCTAAATGAGAAAATTCTCATAAGATGGGGTGACCTGTGGTAAGCAGCTTCTAAGATGTTCCCCTCTTGGAATGATGCAATGTTGTAATTGGGATTCCTTCTTGAAGTGGCCACTGTGTAATTCCTTCCCCTTGAGTGTGGGTTGGATCTAGTGACATGCTTCTAGCAAAAAGCATAGAGCAAAAGTGGTGGGACATCGCTTCCGAGAACTACATATAGAAGACTGACTTCCATGTTGCTGGAATGTCCTGAGGCTCTTCTCCCTTGCTCATACTGCTAAAGCAGATTGCAGTGTTATGAGGTACCATGTGCATATGCCCATGTGGCAAAGAACTGAGGCCAGCTTCTGGCCAACAGCCAGCAACGAGCTTAGCACCTCAGTCATGAGGAACCAAATGTCAACAAATATGTGTATGAACTTGGGAAATGGGTTCAATAAGGATAGTTTCCAACTCCTTATCCAAAATGCTGTTTTAACCCTCATACCCACTTTTTTCACAGCATTAAATTTAATTTCTTGAGGGAAGTCACTACTTACTCCCCAGCCTAGACTGGGCACCCTTATATGACACACTCCCTGCACACTGCACCTTTCCTTTGAAGTTTGAGCAAGGATAATAAGATTTTGAAGTTTGAGCAAGGATAATAACAATCATATTTGACATTTTAGAGGGACTGCTGTTGTTACCTTGTGGAGAAAGCATGGATACTGAGAGGCCAGTTAGGGAGCTGAGAGAAGATGATGATGATATCCTTGCTCAAACTTCAAAATCTTATTGCTTTTAGGAAACAATCCCAAGAACTTAATGTTCTATAGAACAAGGCTCAACATGTCACTTTTTGTCTTTCTAGGCACCAGCCTCAGGGCCTTTGCACATGCTTCCCCTCCACTCAATAAGGATAGTTTTCCGCTCCTTAACCAGCAGCAGTATAACAGAGGGAGATCAGCTTGGTACTTTGTGATGATTTAGAGGGGTGGGATAGGGAGGGTGGGAAGGAGACTCAAGAGGGAGGGGATACAGGGTTATATGTATGCATATGGCTGATTCACTTTATTGTGCAACAGAAACTAACGCAGTGTTGTGAAGCAATTATACTCCAATAAAGATGTATTAAAAAAAAAAAACAAAACTCCAAAATGTTCCAAAAAGAAAAACTTGAATTTGCTATGCACAGGAAACTATTTACATAGCATTTACATTGTATTAGGTATTATAAGTAATATAGAGATGAGTTGAAGTGTATGGGAGGATATGCATAGATTATATGCAAATATTATACCATTTTATAAAAGGGACGTGAGCATCCATGGATTTTAGTATCCATGGGGTGTCCTGGAAACAATCCCCCAAGGATACCAAGGGACAACTGTGTAAGCCCTCCAACTTTGCTCTTTTATTTCAAAACTGTTTTAGCTATTACAGATCTTTTGCTCTTCTATATAAATTTTAGAATCAGCTTGTCAATTTATATATTTTTAAAACCTGCTAGAATTTGTATTAAGAGTGCATTGATTCTATAGATCAATTTGGAAAGAACTGATATGAAAACAATATATTCCAGTGCAGGAACATAGTATTTCTTTCCATTTCTTTAGGTCTCCTTCATTTCTCTCTGAAACATTGTATAGTTTTCACTGTTCAGGTGTTGTGTCTAATTTGCTAAATCTGTCCCTAAGCATTTTGAGGTTTTTGATGTTCCTGTAAATGGTACTGTTTATTGTCATTTCAATTACTGACTTCTCCTTCCTAGTTTAATAAATTGTTTTAACATGAAAATAAAAAGAAAGAAAGTAATCAGGTGTTATGCTGCAACATAAAATTATAAAACCTCCAGATTTTACAGAGACACAAAATATTTACTGATTGTGAATGTATTTTGTTTCATCAATCAGAAGTACTTAATGACAACTTGTAATATATAAAAATATTCTTCGTATGTGAGGAACTAATGCATAAAGGCAAAAAGGCAAAAAGAGATTCATTCTATTTGCTACATATTTCACTAGTATAATATTGTTTTTATTCCTCTACAAAAATTCTCATAATAACTTATTAAAGGACTTCATTTCTGCCAAAGATTAGCTAATGATTTTTATATTTCTATGTTCATCCTTTCAACTGTTTTCTTTTCTAGCACGGCTACAAAGATTGACACAAATTGAGAAAAATATTTTTTTCAGTCCATGTGAGGAAGAGATAAGTACACAGTACATAATAGCAGAATAATTTCTCTTTTATTTTCCAACATTTTTTTCCCAGAAAGATCAAAGTTCAGGTAATCTGTGATGTAAAATGATATAATCCCAGACATCTATCAATGGATACTTGAATGAAAATTACCTTCTACTTTAATATGAGAGATTCCAGGAGGTAATTCAGTCTAATCACTTGAACGAACACTTTCTTTCCAATCTAACTTTGTACAAAGAAAAATATTTCATGTTACTGAATATTCCATATTATTCTATTATACAAAATATTGTATTCAGGTCAAACGATTTCTATACCGCATCTTTGATGATGAGAGCGTATAGCAGCAGGATTCTTTTTTAATCCTACTGTGCAGTCATAAGGGTCACTTATAGGAAAATTAAAAATAGCATATTTTACTCTGATATGGTCCTTTGTTTTTCATCTTATACCCTACCTCAATTAGATAAATAACAATTATGACTTTTCTTTAGTTAGACCATATGTTATAAAGATCCACTTATGAAAAAGAATATACCATGAAATGCAGAGTCAGTACTGTGCTTATAAAGTATTTTAAAAATAATATGCATTCATTCCTCTCCAGAGGACTAGGAAATTATTAGCATTCCTAATGTACATACTTTTTCTGTAGCAAGTTTTATAAAAGTATCATAGTTAACCATTTCCTCTAAAATGCTACAGGGCAGCACCTAGAAATTTGACTTTATTTTGAATTCTGTACTACCTTCAGCTCCAAATTCTGTGATTCTCTTAATAAAAGCACATCTTGTTTTGCCAAAGGCTCATGCTTTCCCAGGAGTCTAGTTCCCTGCCTCCATTTAATGATTATTGGGCATAATTGTTCAGGTTTCACTGATTAACGTCTATCACCTTGACAGCCATTTTAACCTTATTCTGATAAAGGGCAAATACCGTCTCATCATCTTTGGGTTATTACACTTGGTTCATACTCAGTGATTATTGACTCCGTACCTCCAACTCAGATTTAAATAAAAGGCCACTTATACCGTATTAGACAGCCCATGCTTTAATTTTATGAAGGTCATGCTTATGTCAGGAGCTGTTAAGGCATCAGCCTAGACTCCAAACATCTGCTCAGTGTTAGCATTAAATAGATTCCCAGAAAACCACAGTAGAAATACAATGAAGTTGTATATGGAAAAAAATAAAAAAGATTAGAGTACACTTACTATTGTTATCAACATTGAAGAAAAGCTATTTAACAATTATATGTGGGGGATTGTTCTAGCCACTACAACTTAGGGTACATAGAAATTTGGTAAATACACATTTATTGATCATCCACTGAACAATTAAATACAGATTTCTGGAAACAAGAACAAAAGATGATGAATAATTTCATTCTTCTTTCTTCAGTACCTAAGGAGTTTTCTTAAAACAAAAGCAAAACTAAAACACTGTAATAGGAATATTTGTAAACATACTTTTTACAAATGTGTGATGTTGAACGCCAAATTTTACTGGATACCTTAAAGGAAACACTTATGCAATGTTTTTCATATGATAATATCATTCTGTAATACTGCCAAAAACAGTAAGGAAGTCAGTCAAATAATATCTTCTTCCTCAATGCCTAGCAGGAGATCGTGCTCTCTTTTTAAAGAGAAAAGCTGCTATTGAGACGTCTGTCTTTGTCATTTACAGACAGGTCTACTGTGAATTGTTTCACAGTGGAGCTCTTACACAGAGGGTAACTAACAGAGGAAAGATAAAACAGACTGCTTGTCCTAGAACTGAGTTACCCCTGAATCACTGTTGCTAATTTTGACTAATCAATTACACCTTCCACTCATTGTTGTCTTAACCCTCATATCAAAATTGAGCCATGGGCATTTTTATTTCCTTTGCACAGGAAGACAACTGAAGATAATAAAACATCAGAAATTTACCCAGATAGTAAGAGTTGAAGGCAAAATTTGACACGGGTTTATCCAGTCACTGATTATGTAAATTTGGTGAAACTATTGATTTTAAAATTAAACCTCTAATATGTTCTCTTTCTTAAGAAAAAAAAAAAGCATATTATTAACCTAACTTGTAAAAACTGAATGGTGTAAATCATTTTCTACAAGTCCTCCAAGAGACAGACTTCTGACTCAGGTTATTTATCAGAGCATTTAAAAGACATGGGTTAACTCAAACATTTTGACCTCTATAGAAAACATTGGTTGGGATTTTTTGGTCCTAATGGTGCTAGAAGTTTAAATAAATTTTATAGTATTTACACTTTTTTGTATAAAAGTTTAAAAAACTTTTAGTTAATGTATAAGTAATTCCAATTATTATATTATGCAAAATAGTGGACAGTTATACCTTACTAAGATCCATGTATTTATAGAGACATGATATATTATATAGGTGATACCACAAATCAGTGGGGAAAATAAGGACTGCTTTTGGAAAAACTGATTTACTATCTGGAGAGAAAAAATAAAGCTGGATTCCTACCTTATATTTTACAAAGATAAATGACTAAAAGATTAAAGACCAAACTATAAAATGTCAAACTCTGAGGTTAATACAAAGAAATATAAGAGATCGGTGCTGGAAGGAACTGCTTAAACTTGACATAAACAGCACAGTCTATGATGTGAAAATTAGATAGATTTGATTACATTGAAATTAAGGACTTTTACTGAATAAAGAACACTATGAATAAACAAAGGAGTCAGATGGCAGGTTTGTAGATATAGTATACAACAATGAAAACCCACAAGGAATTGATATCCTTTGGCTCTACCTTCAAATTATATCCGGAATCTCACCACTTCTCACCATCTCTTCTGCTAACGTCAAGTTCAAGCCGTATCCTCTCTTGCCTGGGTGCTACATAGCTTCTTGAATGGTCTCCCTGCTTCTACACCTGCCCGCCTACTGTCTCTATTCAACACAGCAACCAGAATGATTTTTTAAAAATCATAAGCCAGAGCATGCCATTCCTTTACTAACAATTGCCACTGCTATCCCATCTCACTCAGAATAAAAGTTGTGTCACTTCTCTTACCAGACCTCCTACTATCATTTGTCTCTTCTCTAGCTTTCATGCTCTTCCTCAAACAGTTGGCATTATGAGTCCATCTTAAGTCTCTGGTTAGCTTCTCCCTGGAATGCTTCCTCCAGATATCTTGCCAGATAATAGCCATGACTTCTTCAAGTCCTTACTTAAATGTCACCTGCTGGAAGAGTTCTATGCTAATCACCCTTCTCCCAATATCTTCATCCTGTTCTACTTTTCTTCTTTTTTCTCTACTTATCACCTTCTAACATACTATTTAGTTCTCTCATCCATTATTGCCTTGTTTATTGTTTTCTACTCACTACCATCCTCCTCTACTGCCAACTAGAACATAAGCTTCAGGTTAGGATATTTTTTTTGTCATCAATCTGTTGCTCACCAGTATATTCTAAGTGTTTAAAATAAATGCCTGCAACATGGTGTCAGTAAAAATCTAATTAGTGAATGAATTAATGAATGAATATATGAAAATAAGGAAATTCTAAAATAGTTCTGAAAATCAACCAGGGAAAGATGAGAAATCCAATAGCAAAATGGACATGGGTGTGAACAAGTTCTTCATGGAGACTGAAGTCAAATGGTTAACAAATGTAAGAAGAGATGTTCAAATTCATTAGAGCAATACAAATTAAAACTATTATGAAATAAGACATTCCATGCAAGAGACTGGCAAAATTAGAAATTTGGATATCGCCATAGTTTGATGATGTGGAAAGGGGGAACCTTCCTCCTGCACTATTAAGGAGTGAAGCTGTTATGGCCATTTGCGGATATATTCTGGCAGTTCTATGTTAGGTTAGTTATGTTTATCATCCAT
This sequence comes from Balaenoptera acutorostrata, assembly GCF_949987535.1. Taxonomy (NCBI): domain Eukaryota; kingdom Metazoa; phylum Chordata; class Mammalia; order Artiodactyla; family Balaenopteridae; genus Balaenoptera; species Balaenoptera acutorostrata. The sequence continues at coordinate 35,616,970 of NC_080081.1, forward strand.
GGCTCAATGAACCCTTGGCTTGTTAGTCATCCCAGAGGAGGTGCCTATGCACATATTTGTTGCAGTATTTTTGGAGCCAGCAGGAGATTGGAAGAGACCTAGTTATATAAGACTAAGGAGGTGGATAAATAAAATATACAAATGCACACCATGGAATCCTATGAATTAGTTACAAATCAGGGACTAACTATATATCAAGCAAACAAGAGGGACTATAGAAATACATGCTGAAACCTATGAAGTAAGAACATAAATGAAATACAACTTTAGTGCATGCAAATTAAAGACGCACAATGCTTATTTTACAAGGACACACATGTATTCAAGAATATAGATCAGCCACATTGTAGTGGTTGTCTATTAGGAAGAAAGGAAAGGTCATGGTGACCAAAACCAACTGTAACAGTATTTCCAACAGCACAAGAGCAGGATCTGGCTCCCAGACTTCCCTCCAGGGGCATTAGCAACTTCTGTTGTTTCTCCAAGCCCTTTTCAACCTTCATTTATCAAAGTCCTCCCAACAAATTTGTAACCAAATCCCTGCATTAAATCCCTCTGTAAAACATCTAGAATGGTTTCTCTTTTCTTGACTTTATGTTAACTGGTACAATACTCGATGACATTAGTCTGTAATGACTGAAACTCATGATTAACTCAATCTCCAAAGCTGAGAGGAAAGAAAGTAAAATGGAAATGATAGGTATAGTAGGTATAGTACCTAAAAGAAAAAAAATGTTCAATTAAATATATTCATAAGCTAGAACTTATTTAAATATTGATATTTCTTCACTTGATATTTGGGTTTTCCAATAATTTATTATTAGATGGTAACATCTGTGTGTGTGTGTGTGTGTGTGTGTGTGCATTTAGAGAAAGAGAGAGAGAGAGGGAGAGAGCATGAGAGTGAAAGAGATATAGAAGATCAAGGAAATAAACATGTAATATTGTACCAGTAGGCAGTTTGCCCCCAAGAAAAGGGCATACTTTGGGGTGAAGCAGTTCTTTTATATGAGGGAAATTTCTGGAAAGAAGGTCAGCTGTCTGATCTCAATGGCCAACACCTCTGGCAGCTGAAGAATAAGTGCCTTGATCCCAAGGGGGAATCTCAGCAACACATGACAGTGGACAATTAAGGTGCCACTTTTCTGTCACACTGTCCATTACAAGGGATCCCAATCCGTATTCCCTCCTTTACCATCAATGCCCCACTGACAATGAGTGTGCAGGTAGAGTGACAGTTGGAAGAGTGACCCTTTATCTTCCTATCTCTCTTCCTCCTTCCCCCCTCCCTTCCTTCCTTAGTCACATTCTGCTAAAAAATTAAGGTGGAAATTGTGTTTCTTATTGACATCAGATAAATTATTTCCCTTCCTACTTAAAAAGATTAGAACAATACTTTAATTCTTAAATTCATTTGTTCATCTATTTATTCAAAGAAATTTTATTGATTAATTGCTGTGTGCTTAGTAGTTAGAAAAATAAACCTAAATTTTACTTTTAATTTTGAAGGCATTCTTATTCAGCTAAATAGTTCTCTGGTTTTCTTTATATAAACATGTATCTTGATATCAGGATGAAATAAGCACAATATGATGACAGCCTAATGACAGAATTCCAAGAGCTGCCAAGAGGAAATGAAATGTTAGATACAAAGCATCCAAATATTCTTTTTTCTTCTCATCTAGTTTGTCTTGTGAGTGAAGAGTAGTTATCTTTCAAAAAGCAATTTGTAGGCAGAGAAGTTAAAACATTCCCGTCTTTTTCCAATAAATATGAATTATGATCTTATTCAGTGGAAATCTTAAACTCATGAAAAAAAGTAAACGCTTCTTATTAGAGAATCATAAAATGACCACTCAAACTTCAATTACACTAATATTGACAACCAACTCTATATATTAAAGTATTTGGAATGCATATTTGTATCTTTTGACTTTTTTAATGTATGCAATAGTATAAGAAATTAATATTTTGGTGTGAGATAGTACTATTTTCCATCATAGTTAACTAATGTTGAGTAAGTTACTTAATCTTTTCAGTTCTGTTTTTTCCTTTGTAAAATGGAGGTAAGCATTCCCATCAGTATATGTAAACAATTAGATTTATCAAGGCAGATTTGTTTGATTTCTTAATCTAAAGGAACAGAATTTAAATGTCTGAAACAGTTATTTATGTACACTTTTTAGATAAATATAGGAAGAATAAACAGTCATTGTTCTAGAATTAGAGAATTATCAAATCTTTTGTATTTAATTAAATACCAAAGGGTATGCTTTCCTTGACATCCTTAAATTGCAAAGCTGGAGGGGATGGGGATCAGAGGGGTCAATGACCTTGACTTTGTCATCCTAGGACAATGATGTGCCAGAGTGTTTCTTACCAATGAGCAGCTGCAAGCACAAACAAGTGAGCATGTGAAATTAATTTCTCTTAAAGTAAATTTGTTCACTTCGATTCAAAAAAGGACCTAAAGACCAATGGGCACGGACATAGACACACACAAGTTCTGTCCAATACTGAAAAATTTCCCAAACCTCTATACCTAAGGTTTAAGCTTTGTGGAGCAATGGACAACCACTACAGTATCAGTTGAAAAAAATCCCAAGTACGGACTCTCCTAATTGAGCTTGGATTTGAGGGTCCTGTGTCCTTCCTCAAAGACCAGTGGCTCATTCAGGAGCTAAGCTTATGTTGCCATCATAGATCACACATCATTGGCTGGTCAGATAAGGAACAGATTTCATTTTGCATTCCTTTCTTTCTTCCTTCCTTCCTTTGTTCCTTCTTTCCTTTCTTCCTTTTCTTTCATAATAATAACCTGTGACAAAAAGAGGCAGTGAAGGTAGTGCAGTTTTTTGGCTATCACTAGAAAAGTAGACACTTGTAATTGTATTTACTCTACAGAATTACGGGATATTCCACGTTGATTACATAGGAAATGATCAGATAGCAGCCAGCACTCTTTTTTGTTTTTAATATATGGTTCAATAATTTCTCAAATGCCCAGTAAATTCATGTTACATCTATATATCATGTGATGACATCATCAACCAAATACTCCAAAATTAATCATTTCCCCAAATTTTACTTGGTTACCACTATGATTTTAAAATTATCTGTATTCAGTAAGATGTAAATTCTGTACTTTTAAGAAAATCTTTCTAGAATATAGTTTGTATTTCAATTGTACCAGAATATGTGGGTGGAGAGAGGGGCATGAGAGACAGAGTAAAGAAAATTAAAAGCGTGGTTCCTGCTACCATGGCAAGGGACACCACACTAAGGCAATTACACCTGACATTGGTTCATTTGTGTTTATGAAGCATTTTATTTTTATTTATTTACTTTTTTAACATCTTTATTGGCATATAATTGCTTTACAATGGTGTGTTAGTTTCTGCTTTATAACAAAGTGAATCAGCTATACATATACATATATCCCCATAATTCCTCCCTTTCCCACCCCTCTACGTGGTCACAAAGCACCGAGCTGATCTACCTGTGCTATGCGGCTGCTACCCACTAGCTATCTATTTTACATTTGATAGTGTATATATGTCCATGCCACTCTCTCACTTTATCCCAGCTTACCCTTCCCCCTCCCCATGTCCTCAAGTCCATTCTCTAGTAGGTCAGCATCTTTATTCCTGTCCTGCCCCTAGGTTCTTCATGACCTTTTTTTTTTTTTTAAGATTCCATATATATGTGTTAGCGTACGGTATTTGTCTTTCTCTTTCTGACTTACTTCACTCTGTATGACAGACTCTAGGTCCATCCACCTCACCCAAATATTCCATTATATATATGTGCCACATCTTCTTTATACATTCATCTGTCGATGGACACTTAGTTTGCTTCCATGTCCTGGCTATTGTAAACAGAGCTGCAATGGACATTGTGGTACATGACTCTTTTTGAATTATGGTTTTCTCAGGGTATATGCCCAGTAGTGGGATTACTGTGTCGTATGGTAGTTCCACTATTAGATTTTAAGGAGCATTCATATTGTTCTCCATAATGGCTGTATCAATTTACATTCCCACCAACAGAGGAAAAGGTTTCCCTTTTCTCCACACCCTCTCCAGCATTTATTGTTTGTAGATATTTTGATGATGGCCATTCTGACCAGTGTGAGATGATATCTCACTGTAGTTTTTTTTTTTTTTTTTTAACATCTTTATTGGAGTATAATTGCTTTACAATGGTGTGTTAGTTTCTGCTTTATAACAAAGTGAATCAGTTATACATATACATATGTTCCCATATCTCTTCCCTCTTCCATCTCCCTCCCTCCCACCCTCCCTATCCCACCCCCCTAGGTGGTCTCAAAGCACAGAGCTGATCTCCCTGTGCTATGCAGCTGCTTCCCACTTGCTATCTATTTTACATTTGGTAGTGTATATATGTCCATGCCACTCTCTCACCCTGTCACATCTTGCCCCTCCCTCTCCCCATATCCTCAAGTCCATTCTCTAGTAGGTCTGTGTCTTTATTCCTGTCTTGCCACTAGTTTCTTCATGACCTTTTTTTTTTTTTCTGAGATTCCGTATATATGTGTTACCATACTGTATATGTTTTTCTCTTTCTGACTTATTTCACTCTGTATGACAGACTCTAACTAAATCCACCTCACTACAAATACCTCCATTTCATTTCTTTTTATGGCTGAGTAATATTCCATTGTATATATGTGCCACATCTTCTTTATCCATTCATCTGTTCATGGACACTTAGGTTGCTTCCATGTCCTGGCTATTGTAAATAGAGCTGCAATGAACATTTTGGTACATGACTCTTTTTGAATTATGGTTTTCTCAGGGTATATGCCCAGTAGTGGGATTGCTGGGTCGTATGGTAGTTCTATTTTTAGTTTTTTTAAGGAACCTCCATACTGTTCTCCAAAGTGGCTGTATCAATTTACATTCCCACCAACAGTGCAAGAGTGTTCCCTTTTCTCCACACCCTCTCCAGCATTTATTGTTTCTAGATTTTTTGGTGATGGCCATTCTGACCGGTGTGAGATGATATCTCATTGCAGTTTTGATTTGCATTTCTCTAATGATTAATGATGTTGAGCATTCTTTCATGTGTCTGTTGGCAATCTGTATATCTTCTTTGAAGAAATGTCTATTTAGGTCTTCTGCCCATTTTTGGATTGGGTTGTTTGTTTTTTTGTTATTGAGCTGCATGAGCTGCTTGTAAATCTGGGAGTTTAATATTTTGTCACTTGCTTCATTTGCAAATATTTTCTCCCATTGTGAGAGTTGTCTTTTGGTCTTGTTTATGGTTTCCTTTGCTGTGCAAAAGCTTTTAAGTTACATTAGGTCCCATTTGTTTATTTGTGTTTTTATTTCCATTTCTCTAGGAGGTGGGTCAAAAAGGATCTTGCTGTGATTTATGTCATAGTCTTCTGCCTATGTTTTCCTCTAAGAGTTTCATAGTGTCTGGCCTTACACTTAGGTCTTTAATCCATTTTGACTTTATTTTTGTGTATGGTGTCAGGGAGTGTTCTAATTTCATACTTTTACATGTTCCTGTCCAATTTTCCCAGCACCACTTATTGAAGAGGCTGTCTTTTCTCCACTGTATATGCTTGCCTCCTTTATCAAAGATAAGGTGACCATATGTTCCTGGGTTTATCTCTGAGCTTTCTATCCTGTTCCATTGATCTATGTTTCTGTTTTTGTGCCAGTACCAAACTGTCTTGATTACTGTAGCTTTGTAATATAGTCTGAAGTCATGGAGCCTGATTCCTCCAGCTCCACTTTTCGTTCTCAAGATTGCTTTGGCTATTCAGGGTCTTTTGTGTTTCCATACAAATTGTGAAATTTTTTGTTCTAGTTCTGTGAAAAATGCCAGTGGTAGTTTGATAAGGATTGCATTGAATCTGTAGATTGCTTTGGGTACTAGAGTCATTTTCACAATGTTGACTCTTCCAATCCAAGAAAATGGTATATCTCTCCATCTATTTGTATCATCTTTAATTTCTTTCATCAGTGTCTTATAATTTTCTGCATACAGATCTTTTGTCTCCTTAGGTAGATTTATTCCTAGATATTGTATTCCTTCTGTTGCAATGGTAAACGGGAGTGTTTTCTTAATTTCACTTTCAGATTTTTCATCATTAGTGTATAGGAATGCAAGAGATTTCTGTGCATTAATTTTGTATCCTGCTACTTTACCAAATTCATTGATTAGCTCTAGGAGTTTTCTGGTAGCATCTTTAGGATTCTCTATGTATAGTATCATGTCATCTGCAAACAGTGACAGCTTTACTTCTTTTCCGATTTGGATTCCTTTTATTTCTTTTTCTTCTCTGATTGCTGTGGCTAACAATTCCAAAACTATGTTGAATAATAGTGGTGAGAGTCGGCAACCTTGTCTTGTTCCTGATCGTAGTGGAAATGGTTTCAGTTTTTCACCATTGAGGACAATGTTGGCTGTGGGTTTGTCATATATGGCCTTTATTAGGTTGAGGAAAGTTCCCTCTATGCCTACTTTCTGCAGGGCTTTTATCATAAATGGGTGTTGAATTTTGTTGAAAACTTTCTCTGCATCTATTGAGATGATCATATGGTTTTTCTCCTTCAATTTGTTAATATGATGTATCACGTTGATTGATTTGCATATGTTGAAGAATCCTTGCATTCTTGGAATAAACCCCACTTGATCATGGTGTATGATCCTTTTTTTTTTAATAAATTTATTTATTTATTTATTTTTGGGTGTGTTGGGTCTTCGTTTCTGTGTGAGGGCTTTCTCCAGTTCCGGCGAGCGGGGGCCACTCTTCATTGCGGTGTGTGGGCCTCTCACTATCATGGCCTCTCTTGCTGTGGAGCACAGGCTCCAGACGCCCAGGCTCAGTAGTTGTGGCACACGGGCCCAGCCGCTCTGTTGCATGTGGGATCTTCCCAGACCAGGGCTTGAACCCGTGTGCCCTGCATTAGCACATGGATGCTTAACCACTGCGCCACCAGGGAAGACCCATATGATCATTTTAATGTGCTGTTGGATTCTATTTGCTAGTATTTTGTTGAGGATTTTTGCATCTATGTTCATCAGTGATATTAGCCTGTAGTTTTCTTTCTTTGTGACATCTTTGTCTGGTTTTGGTATCAGGGTGATTGTGGTCTTGTAGAATGAGTTGGGGAGTGTTCCTCCCTCTGCAATATTTTGGAAGAGTTTGAGAAGGATAGGTGTTAGCTCTTCTCTAAATGTTTGATAGAATTTGCCTGTGAAGCCCTCTGGTCCTGGGCTTTTGTTTGTTGGAAGATTTTTAATCACAGTTTCAATTTCAGTGCTTGTGATTGGTCTGTTCATATTTTCTATTTCTTCCTGGTTCAGTCTTGGCAGGTTGTGCATTTCTAAGAATCTGTCCATTTCTTCCAGGTTGTCCATTTTATTGGCATAGAGTTGCTTGTAGTAATCTCTCATGATCATTTGTATTTCTGCAGTGTCAGTGGTTACTTTTCCTTTTTCATTTCTAATTCTATTGATTTGAGTCTTCTCCCTTTTTCTCTTGATGAGTCTGACTAATGGTTTATCAATCCTGTTTATCTTCTCAAAGAACCAGCTTTTAGTTTTATTGATCTTTGCTATTGTTTCCTTCATTTCTTTTTCATTTCACTGTAGTTTTGATTTGCATTTCTCTAATGATTAATGATGTTGAGCATTCTTTCATGTGTTTGCTGGCAATCTGCATATCTTCTTTGGAAAAATGTCTATTTAGATCTTCTGCCCATTTTTGGACTGGGTTGTTTGTTTTTTGATATTGAGCTGCAAGAGCTGCTTGTAAATTTTGGAGATTAATCCTTTGTCAGTTACTTCATTTGCAAATATTTTCTCCCATTCTGAGGGTTGTCTTTTGGTCTTGTTTATGGTTCCTTTGCTGTGCAAAAGCTTTTATGTCCCATTTGTTTATTTTTGTTTTTATTTCCATTTCTCTAGGAGGTGGGTCAAAAAGGATCTTGCTGTGATTTATGTCATGGAGTGTTCTGCCCCTGTTTTCCTCTAAGAGTTTGACAGTGTCTGGCCTTACATTTAGGTCTTTAATCCATTTTGAGTTTATTTTTGTGTATGGTGTTAGGGAGTGTTCTAAATTCATTCTTTTACATATAGCTGTCCAGTTTTCCAAACATGACTTATTGAAGAGACTCTCTTTTCTCCATTGTATATTCTTCCCTCCTTAATCAAAAATACGGTGACCATATGTGAGTGGGTTTATCTCTGGGCTTACTATCTTGTTCCATTGATCTATATTTCTGGTTTTGTTCCAGTACCATACTCTCTTGATTATTGTAGCTTTGTAGTATAGTCTGAAGTCAGGGAGCCTGATTCCTCCAGCTCTGTTTTTCTTTCTCAAGATTGCTTAGGCTATTCGGGATCTTTTGTGCTTCCATACAAATTGTGAAATATTTTCTTTTGTTTCTGTGAAAAATGCCATTGGTAATTTGATAGGGACTGCATTGAAACTGTAGATTCCTTTGGGTAGCATAGTCATTTCCACAATATTGATTCTTCCAATCCAAGAGTACGGTATATTTCTCCAGCTGTTTGTATCATGTTTAATTTCTTCATCTGTGTCTTATACATTTTTGCATATAGGTCTTTTCTCTCCTTAGGTAGGCTTATTCCTAGGTATTTTATTCTTTTTGTTGCAGTGGTAAATGAGAGTGTTTTCTTAATTACTCTTTCAGATTTTTCATCATTAGTATATAGAAATGCAAGAGATTTCTGTGCATTAATTTTGTATCCAGCTACTTTACCAAGTTCATTGATTAGCTCTAGTAGTTTTCTGGTAGCATCTTTAGGGTTCTCTATGTATAGTATCATGTCATCTGCAGACAGTGACAGCGTTAGTTCTTCTTTTCCGATTTGGATTCCTCTTATTTCCTTTTTGTCTTTGATTGCTGTGGCTAAAACTTCCAAAACTGTTTTGAATAATCGTTGTGAGAGTGGACAACTTTGTCTTGTTCCTGATCTTAGAGGAAATGTTTTCAGTTTTACAGCATTGAGAACTATGTTGGCTGTGGGTTTTTCATATATGGTTTTTATTATGTTGAGGAATGTTCCCTCTATGCCTACTTTCTGGAGGATTTTTCTCATAAATAAATGTTGAATTTTGTCAAAAGCTTTTTCTGCATCTCTTGAGATGATCATATGGTTTTTCTCTTTCAATTTGTTAATATGGTTTATCACATTGATTGATATGCATATATTGGAGAGTCCTTGCATTCCTGGGAGAAACCCCACTTGATCATGGTGTATGATCCTTTTAATGTGCTGTTGGATTCTGTTTGCTAGCATTGTGTTGAGGATTTTTGCATGTATGTTCATCAGTGATATTGGCCTGTTGTTTTCTTTCTTTGTGACATCTTTGTCTGGTTTTGGTATCAGGGTAATGGTGGCCTCATAGAATGAGTTTTGGAGTGGTCCTCCCTCTGTTATCTTTTGGAAGAGTTTGAAAAGGATAGGTGTTAGCTCTTCTCTAAATATTTGATAGAATTTGCTTGTGAAGCCATATGGTCCTGAGCTTTTGTTTGTTGGAAGGTTTTTTATCACAGTGTCAATTTCAGTGCTTGTGATTGGTCAGTTTATATTTTCTATATCTTCCTCATTCAGTCTTGGAAGGTTGTACTTTTCTAAGAATTTGTCCATTTCTTTCAGGTTTTCCATTTTCTTGGCATATGGTTGCTTGTTGTATTGTCTCATGATCCTTTGTATTTCTTCAGTGTCAGTTGTTACTTCTCCTTTTTCACTTCTAATGATACTGATTTGAGTCTTCTCTCTTTTCTTCTTGATGAGTCTGGATAATGGTTTATCAATGTTGTTTATCTTCTCAAAGAGCCAGCTTTTAGTTTTATTGATCTTTGCTATTGTTTCCTTCATTTCTTTTGTATTTATTTCCGGTCTGATCTTTATGATCTCTTTCCTTCTGCTAACTTTGTTTTTTTGTTGTTGTTGTTGTTCTTTCTCTAATTGCTTTAGTTGTAAAGTTAGGTTGTTTATTTGAGATGTTTCTTGTTTATGGAGGTAAAATTGTATTGCTATAAACTTCCCTCTTAGAACAGTTTTTGCTGCATGCTATAGGTTTTGGGCTGCCTGGTTTTCATTGTCCTTTGTTTCTAGTTATTTTTTGATTTCCTCTTTGATTTCTTCAATGTTATCTTGGTTATTTAGCAGTGTATTATTTAGCCTCCATGCATTTGTATTTCTTACAGATTTATTCCTGTAATTGATATCTAATCTCATAGCTTTGTGGTTGGAAAAGATATTTGATACGATTTCAATTTTCTCAAATTTACCAAGGCTTGATGTGTAACCCAAGATATGATCTATCTTGGAGAATGTTCCATGAGCACTTGAGAAGAAAGTGTTTTCTATTGTTTTTGGATGGAGTGTCCTATAAATAAATATAAATTAAGTCCATCTTGTTTAATGTGTCATTTAAAGCTTGGTTTCCTTATTTATTGTCATTTTGTATGATCTGTCCATTGGTGAAAGTGGGGTGTTAAAGTCCTCTCCTATGATTGTGTTACTTTTGATTTCCCCTTTTATGGCTGTTGTCATTTGCCTTATGTTTTGTTGTGCTCGTATGTTGGGTGCATAAACATTTACAATTGTTATATCTTCTTCTTGGATTGATCCCTTGATCATTATGCAGTGTTCTTCTTTGTGTCTTGTAATAGTCTTTATTTTAAAGTCTATTTTCTCTGATATGAGTATTGCTACTCCAGCTTTCTTTTGATTTCCATTTGCATGGAATATTTCTTTCTATCCCCTCAGTTTAAGTCTGTATGTGTCCCTAGGCCTGAATTAGTCCCTTGTAGACAGCATATATACGGGTCTTGTTTTTGTATCCATTCAGCTAGTCTATGCCTTTTGGTCGGAGCATTTAACCCATTTACAATTAAGGTAGTTATAGATATGTATGTTCCTATTACCTTTTTCTTAATTGTTTTGTGTTTGTTATTGTAGGTGGTTTCCTTCTCTTGCTTTTCCTGCCTGGATAAGTTCCTTTAGCATTTGTTGTAAAGCTGGTTTGGTGGTGCTGAATTCTCTTAGCTTTTGCTTACCTGTAAAGTTTTAAATTATTTTGTCAAAGCTGAGTGAGATCCTTGCTGGGTTGAGTAACCTTGGCTGTAAGTTTTTCCCTTTCATCAGTTTAAATATGTAATGCCAGTCCCTTTTGGCTTGCAGAGTTTCTGCTGAAAGATCAGTTGTTAACCTTATGGGGATTGCCTTGTATGTTATTTATGGTTTTGCACTTGCTGCTTTTTGTATTTTTTCTTTGTATTTCATTTTGAATAGTTTGATTAATATGTGTGTTGGCGTGTTTCTCCTTGTATTTATCCTGTATGGGATCTCTGCCCTTCCTGGACTTGACTGACTATTTCCTTCCCCATATTAGGGAAGTTTTAAACTATAATCACTTCAAATATTTTCTCAGTCACTTTCTTTTTCTCTTCTTCTTTTGGGAACTGTATAATTTGAATTTTGGTGCATTTAATATTGTTCAAGAAGTCTCTGAGATTGTCCTCAATTCTTTTCATTCTTTTTTCTTCATTCTGCTCTGCAGTAGTTATTTCCAATATTTTATCTTCCACATCACTTATCCATTCTTCTGCCTCAGTTATTCTGCTATTTGATTCCTTCTAGAGAATTTTTAATTTCATTTATTTTGTTGTTCATCATTGTTTGCTCTTTAGTTCTTCTAGGTCCTTGTTAAACGTTTCTTCTGTTTTCTCCATTCTATTTTCAAGATATTGAATCATCTTTACTATCATTACTCTGAATTCTTTTTCAGGTTGACTGCTATTTATTCTTCATTTCTTTGATCTGGTGGTTTTTTTACCTTGTTTCTTCATCTGCTGTGTGTTTCTCTGTCTTCTTATTTTGCTTAACTTACTGTTTTTGAGGTTTCCTTTCACAGGCTGCCCGTTCGTAGTTCCTGTTGTTTTGCTGTCTGCTCCCAGTGGCTAAGGTTGGTTTAATGGCTTGTGTAGGCTTCTTGGTGGAGGGGACTGGTGTCTGTGTTCTGGTGGATGAGGGTGGATTTTGTCTTTCAGTGGGCAGGAACGCTTCCAGTGGTGGGTTTTGGTGTGTCTGTTACCTTATTATGATTTTAGGCAGCCTCTCTGCTAATGGGTGGGGTTGTGTTACTGTCTTGCTAGTTGTTTGGCATAGGGGTCAAGCACTGGAGCTTGCTGGTCATTGAGTGGAGATGGGTGTTAGTTTTGAAATGGAGTTCTCTGGGAAAGCTTTTGCCTCTTGATATTACGTGAAGCTGGGAGGTCTCTGGTGAACCAATGTCCTGAACTCGGCTGTCTCATCTCAGAGGCATTTGCGTGACACCCAGCCAGAGCACGAAGACCCTGTCAGCCATATGGCTAAGAAGATAAGGGAGAAAAAGAGAAAGAAGAAAGAAAAAATGTAACAAAGTTATTAAAATAAAAAATGAAAAAATTAAAAGTTAAACATTAAAAACTAATAAGAAAAAGGAAAAAGAAAAGAAGAAGAAAGTAGAGAGCAACCAAACCAAAAAACAAATCCACCAATGATAACAAACGCTAAAACTATACTAAAAAAAAAAAAAAAAATGGACAGGCAGAACCCTCAGCCAAGTAGTAAAATCAAAGCTATACAGACAAAAATCACACAAAGAAGCATGGACAGAAACACTCACAAAAAGAGAAAAAGGGAAAAAAAATATCTATATCTATATCTATATATATATATATATAAAGAAAACAGCAACCAAATCAATAAACATATCTACCAGTGATAATAAACTCTAAATGCTAAACTAAGATAAACATAAAGCCTGAAACAAGTTAGATGCAGAAAACCAACTCCAAGTCTACAGTTTCTCCCAAAGTCCATTGCCTCAATTTTGGGATGATTCATTGTCTATTCAGGTATTCCAGAGATACTGGGTACATCAAGTTGATTGTGGAGATTTAATCCGCTGCTCCTGAGGCTGCTGGGAGAAATTTTCCTTTCTCTTCTTTGTTCGCACAGCTCCTGGGGTTCAGCTTTGGTTTTGGCCTCGCCTCTGAATGTAGGTCACCTGAGGGTGTCTATTCCCTGCCCAGACAGGACGGGGTTAAAGTATCAGCTGCTTAGGTGGCTCTGGCTCACTCAGGACGTGGGGAGGGAGGGGTATGGAATGCGGGGTGAGCCTGTGATGGCAGAGGCCAGCGTGATGTTGTAACAGCCTGAGGTGCTCCATGTGTTCTCCTGGGGAAGTTGTCCCTGGATCAAGGGACCCTGGCAGTGGTGGGCCATACAGGCTCCCAGGAGGGGAGGTGTGGATAGTGACCCATGCTTGCACACAGGCTTCTTGGTGGCTGCAGCAGTCTTAGCATCACAGGCTTATCTCTGGTGTCCGCACTGATAGCCGGGGCTTGTGCCAGTATCTGGAGCTCATTTAGGCAGTGCTCTGAATCCCCTCTCCTTGTGCACCCTGAAACAATGGTCTCTTGCCTCTTCAGCAGGTCCAAACTTTTTCCTGGACTCCCTCCCGGCTAGCTGTGCACTAGCCCCCTTCAGGCTGTTTTCATGCAGCCAACCCCAGTCCTCTCCCTTAGATCTGACCTCTGAAGCCCGAGCCTCAGCTCCCAGCCTTCACCTCTCCCTGCTGGCGAGTGAGCAGACGAGCCTTGCAGGCTGGTGAGTGCTGGTTGGCACTGATTCTCTGTGCGGGAATCTCTCCGCTTGGCCCTCTGCAGCCCTGTTGCTGCGCTCTCCTCCATGTCTCCAAAGCTTCCCCCATGCCAACCCCCGTCTCTGCCAGTGAAGGGACATCCTAGTGTGTGGAAACTTTTTCTCCTTCACAGCTCCCTCCCAGTGGTGTAAGTCCTGTCTCTATTCTTTTGTGTCTGTTTTTCTTTTTTCTTTTGCCCTACCCAGGTACGTGTGGAGTTTCTTTCCTTTAGGGAAGTCTGAGGTCTTCTGCCACTGTTCAGTAGGTATTCTGTAGGAGTTATTCCACATGTAGATGTATTTCTGATGTATTTGTGGGGAGGAAGGTGATCTCCACGTCTTACTCCTCCCCCATCTTGCAGGTCTCCCCTTGCCTAGTATAATTGATACAACTGCCTCATGGTAGCCTAGCTTGTACACTAATGAATAAATCTTTATAAAATTTTTATGAGGGAGACCTTCAAGATGGTGGAGGAGTAAGACATGGAGATCACCGTCCTCCCCACAAATACATCAGAAATACATCAACAACTCCTACCAGATACCTACTGAACACTGGCAGAAGACCTCAGACTTCCCAAGAGGCAAGAACTCCCAATGTACCTGGGTAGGGCAAAAGAAAAAAAGAAGAAACAGAGGCAAAAGAATAGGGATGGGACCTGCACCTCTGGGAGGGGGCTGTGAAGGAGGAAAAGTTTCCACACACTAGGAAGCCCCTTCACTGGTAGAGACAAGTGTTGGCAGGGGGGAAGCTTAGGAGCCATGGAGGAGAGCACAGCCACAGGGGTACAGAGGGCAAAGCAGAGAGATTCCCACACAGAGGATCGGTGCCAACCAGCACTCAACAGCCTGAGAGGCTGGTCTGCTCACCTGCTGGGGTGGTGGGGGCTGGGAACTGAGGCTCCGGCTTCAGAGGTCAGATCCCAGGGAGAGGACTGGGGTTGGCTGCGTGGACAAAGCCTGCAAGGTGTAGTGCACCACAGCTAGCTGGGAGAGAGTCCGGGAAAAAGTCTGGAACTGCCTAAAAGGCAAGAGACGATTGTTTGGAGAGCGCGAGGAGAGGGGATTCAGAGTACTGCCTAAACAAGCTCCAGAGACGGGTGCGACCATGGCTATCAGCACAGACACAAGAGAAGGACATGAGATGCTAAGGCTGCTACTGCAGCCACCAAGAATCCTGTGTGAAAGCACGGGTCACTATTTACACCTCTCCTCCCAGGATCCTGTGCAGCCCACCACTGCCAAGGTCCCTTGATCCAGGGACAACTTCCCCAGGAGAACATGCAGTGCACCTCAGGCTGTTGCAATATCATGCTGGCTTCTGCTGCTGCAGGCTGGCCCCACATTCCATACCCGTCGCTTCCCGTGGCCTTAGTAAGCCAGAGCACCTGAAGCAGCTGCTCCTTTAACCCCGTCCTGTCTGAGTGATAAACAGACACCCACTGGTGACCTAAATGCAGAGGCATGTCCAAATCCAAAGATGAACCCCAGGAGCTGTGAGAACAAAGAAGAGAATGGGCAATCTCTCTCAGCAGCTGCAGGAGCAGTGGATTAAATCTCCACAATAAACTTGATGTACCCTGCATCTATGGACTACCTCAATAGACAACGAATCACCCCAAAATTGAAGCGGTGGACTTTGGGAGCAACGATATATATATATATTTTCCATTTTCGTTTTTGTGAGTGTGTATGTGTATGCTTCTTTGTCTAATTTTGTCTGTATAGCTTTGCTTTTACCATTTGTCTTAGGGTTCTGTCTGTATGTTTTTTTTTTTTTTTCTTAGTATAGTTTTTAGCACTTGCTATCATTGGTGGATTTGTTTTTTGGTTTGGTTGCTCTCTTCTTTCTTTCTTTTGTTCTCTTTTGTTTTTCTTTTCTTATTACTTTTTAATTTTTTTTTTATTTTTAATAATTCTTTTTTATGTTTTAATTATTTTATTTTATTTTATTTATTTATTTTCTTTCTATCTTTATATTTTCTCCATTTTATTCTGAGCTGTGTGGCTGGCAGTGTCTTGGTGCTCCAGCCAGGTGTCAGGCCCTGTGCCTGTGAGGTGGGAGAGCCAAGTACAGGACACTGGTCCACCAGAGACCTCCCATCTCCATGTAGTATCAAATGATGAAAGCTCTCCCTGAGATCTCCATTTCAATGTGAACAACCAGCTCCACTCAACGTCCAAAAAGCTACAGTGCTGGACCACTATGCAAAACAACTAGCAAGACAGGAACACAACCTGACCCATTAGCAGAGAGGCTGCCTAAAATCATAATAAGGTCACAGACACACCAAAACACACCACTGGACGCAGTCCTGCCCACCAGAAAGCCAAGATCCAGCATCATCCACCAGAACACAGGCACCAGTCCCTCAAACAGGAAGCCCACACAATCCACTGAACCAACCTTACCCTCTAGGGGCAGACACCAAAAACAACACAAACAACAAACCTGCAGCCTGTGAAAAGGAGACCCCAAACACAGTAAGTTAAGCAAAATGAGAAGACAGAGAAACGCACAGCAGATGAAGGAGCAAGGTAAAAACCCACCAGACCTAACAAATGAAGAGGATATAGGCAGTACCTGAAAAATAATTCTGACTAATGACAGTAAAGATGATCCAAAATCTTGGATATAAAATGGAGAAAATACAAGAAACGTTTAACAAGGAACTATAAGAACTAAAGAGAAAACAAACAATGATGAACAAAATAAATGAAATTAAAAATTATCTAGAAGGAAACAATAGCAGAATAACTGAGGCAAAATAAAGGATAAGTGACCAGTAATATAAAATAGTGGGAATAACTACTGCAGAGCAGAATGAAGAAAAAATAATGAAAAGAATTGAGGACAGTGTCAGAGACTTCTGGGACAACATTAAATGAACCAACATTCAAATTATAGGGGTCCCAGAAGAAGAAGAGAAAAAGAAAGGGACCGAGAAAATATTTGAAGAGATTATAATTGAAAACTTCCCTAATATGGGAAAGGAAATAGTTAATCAAGTCCAGGAAGTGCAGAGAGTCCCATACAGGATAAATCCAAGGAAAAGCACTCCAAGACACCTATTAATCAAAATATCAAAAATTAAATACAAAGAAAAAATATTAAAAGGGAAAAACAACAATAAAAATGAAGGGAATCCCCATAAGGTTAACAGCTGAACTTTCAGCAGAAACTCTGCAAGCCAGAAGGGACTGTCAGGACATATTCAAAGGGATGAAAGGGAAAAACCTACAAAAAAGATTACTCTACCCAGCAAGGATCTCATTCAGATTTGACAAAGAAATTAAAAACTTTACGGAGAAGCAACAGCTAAGAGAATTCAGCACCACCAAACCAGCTTTACAACAAATACTAAAGGAACTTCTCCAGGCAGGAAACACAAGAAAAGGAAAAGACCTACAAAACCAAACCCCCAAAAATTAAGTAAATGGATATAGGAACATACCTATTGATAATTATCTTAAATGTAAATGGTTTCAATGCTCCAAGCACAAGACATAAACTGGCTGAATAGATACAAAAACAAGACATGTATATATGCTGTCTACAAGAAACTAACTCAGGCCTATGGACACATACAGACTGAAAGTGAGGGTATGGAAAAAAATATTCCGTGCAAATGGAAATCAAAGGAAACATGGAATAGCAATTCTCATATCAGACAAACTAGATTTCAAAATAAATACTATTAAAAGAGACAAAGAAGGAAACTACATAATGATCAAGGGATCAATCCAAGAAGAAGTTATAACAATTGTAAATACTTATGCACCCAACATAGGAGAACCTCAATACATAAGACAAACGCTAACAGCCATAAAAGGGAAATCGACAGTAACACAATCATAGGAGGGGATTTTTGCACTCAACTTCCACCAATGGACAGATCATCCATACTGAAAATAAATAAGGAAACACAAGCTTTAAATGATACATTAAACAAGATGGACTTAATTGAAATTTATAGGAAATTCCATCCAAAAACAACAGAATACACTATCTTCTCAAGTGCTCATGGAACATTCTCCAGGATAGATCATATATTGGGTCACAAATCAAGCTTGGTAAATTTAAGAAAACTGAAATCCTATCAAGTATCTTTTCTGACCACATCGCTGTGAGACTAGATATCAATTACAGGAAAAAAATCTGTGAAAAATTAAAGCACATGGAGGTTAAAAAATACACTACCTAATAACCAAGGCATGACTGAAAAAATCAAAGAGGAAATTAAAAAAATACCTAGAAGTAAATGACAATGAAAACTCGACGATCCAAAACCCATGGGATGCAGCAAAACAGTTCTAAAAGGGAAGTTTATAGCAATACAATCCTACCTTAAGAAACAAGAAACATCTCAAATAAACAACCTAACCTTACACCTAAAGCAATTAGAGAAAGAAGAACAAAAAACCCCCAAAGTTAGCAGAAGGAACAAAATCATAAAAATCAGATCAGAAATAAATGAAAAACAAATGAAGGAAACAATAGCAAAGATCAAGAAAACTAGAAGCTGGTTGTTTGAGAGGATAAACAAAGTTGATAAACCATTAGCCAGACTCATCCAAAAAAAAAAAAAGCGAAGACTCAAATCAATAGAATTAGAAATGAAAAAGGAGAAGTAACAAATGACACTGCAGAAATACAAAGGATCATGAGAGATTACTACAAGCAACTATATGCCAAAAAAATGGACAAGCTGGAAGAAATGGACAAATTTTTAAAAAGCACAATCTTCTGTGACTGAACCAGGAAGAAATGGAAAATATAAACAGACCAATTACAAGCACTGAAATTGTGACCGTGATTAAATATCTTCCAATAAACAAAAGCCCAGGACCTGATGGCTTCACAGGCAAATTCCATCAAACATTTAGAGAAGAGCTAACACCTATCTTTCTCAAACTCTTCCAAAATATAGCAGAGGGGGAACACTCCCACACTCATTCTATGAGGCCACCATCACCCTGATACCAAATCCAGACAAACCTATCACAAAGAAAGAATACTACAGACCAATATCACTGATGAATATAGATGCAAAAACCCTCAACAAAATACTAGCAAACAGAATCCAACAGCACATTAAAATGATTTACACCAGGATCAAGTGGAGTTTATCCCAGGAATTCAAGACTCTTCAATATATGCAAATCAAACTATGTGAGAAAACTTATTAACAAATTGAAGGAGAAAAACCATATGATCATCTCAATAGATGCAGAAAAAGCTGTTGACAAAACTCACCACTGATTTATGATAAAAACCCTCCAGAAAATAGGCATACAGGGAACTTATCTCAACATATTAAGGGCCATATATGACAAACCCACAGCCAACATCGTCCACAATGGTGAAAAAGTGAAACCATCTCCTCTAAGATCAGGAACAAGACAAGGATGTCCTCTCTCAACACTATTATTCAACATAGTTTTGGAAGTTTTAGCCACAGAAATCAGAGAAGGAAAAGAAATAAAAGGAATCCTAATCAGAAAAGAAGAAGTAAAACTGTCACTGTTCCAAAGGACATGATACAAAACACAGAGAATCCTAAAGATGCTACCAGAAAATTACTAGAGCTAATCAACAAATGTGATAAAATAGAAGGATACCTAATTAATGCACAGAAATGTCTAGCATTGCTATACACTAATGATGAAAAATCTGAAAGTGAAATTAAAGAAACACTCCCATTTACCACTGCAACAAAAAGAATAAAACACCTAGTCATAAACCTACCAAAGGAGACAAAAGACCTGTATTCAGAAAACAATAAGACACTGATGAAAAAAATTAAAGATGATACAAACAGATGGAGAGATGTACCATGTTCTTGGATTGGAAGAATCAATATTGTGAAAATGACTGTACTACCCAAAGAAATCTACAGATACAATGTAATCCCTATCAAACTACCAATGTCATTTTTCACAGAACTAGAACAAAAAAAATCACAATTTGTATGGAAACACAATAGACCCCGAATAGCCAAAGCAATCTTGAGAAAGAAAAATGGAGCTGGAGGAATCAGGCTCCCTGACTTCAGACTATACTGTAAGGCTACAGAAATCAAGACAGTATGGTACTGGCACAAAAACAGAAGTATAGATCAATGGAACGGGATAGAAAGCCCAGAGGCAAACCCACACACTTATGCTCACCTTATTTTTGATAAAAGAGGGAAGAATATATAATGGAGAAAAGACAGCCTCTTCAATAAGTGGTGCTGGGACAACTGAACAGCTCCATGTAAAAGAATGAAATTAGAACACTCCTTAACACCACACACAAAAATAAACTCAAAATGGATTAAAGACCTAAATGTAAGGCCAGACACTATCAAACTCTTCGAGGAAAACATAGGCAGAACACTCTATGACATAAATCACAGTCAGTTCCTTTTCGACCCACCTCCTAGAGAAATGGAATTAAAACAAAAATAAACAAATGGGGCCTAATGAAACTTAAAAGCTTTTGCACAGCAAAGGAAACCATAAACAAGATGAACAGACAACCCTCAGAATGGGAGAAAATATTTGCAAATGAAGCAACTGAAAGAGGATTAATATCCAAAATTTACAAGCAACTCTTGCAGCTCAATATCAAAAAACAAACAACCCAATCCAAAAATAGGTCAAAGGCCTAAATAGACATTTCTCCAAAGAAGATATACAGATTGCCAACAAACACATTAAAGGATTCTCAACATCATTAATCATTAGAGAAATGTAAATCAAAACTACAGTAATATATCATCTATCACCTGTCAGAAGGGCCATCATCAAAAAATCTACAAACAATAAATGCTGGAGAGGGTGTGGAGAAAAGGGAACCCTCTTGCACTGTTGGTGGGAATGTAAATTGATACAGCCACTATGGAGAACAGTATGGAGGTCCCTTAAAAAACTAAAAATAGAACTACCATATGAGCCAGCAATCCCACTACTGGGCATAACCCTGAGAAAACCATAATTCAAAAAAACCTCGTGTACCACAATGTTCATTGCAGCTCTATTTACAATAGTCAGGACATGGAAGCAACCTAAGTGTCCATCGACAGATGAATGGATAAAGAAGATGTGGCACATATATGCAATGGAATATCACTCAGCCATAAAAAGAAACGAGGGCTTCCCTGGTGGCGCAGTGGTTGAGAATCTGCCTGCCTATGCAGGGGACATGGGTTCAAGCCCTGGTCTGGGAAGATCCCACATGCCGTGGAGCAACTAGGCCCATGAGCCACAACTACTGAGCCTGCGCATCTGGATCCTGTGCTCTGCAACAAGAGAGACCATGATAGTGAGAGGCCCGCCCGCTGCGATGAAGAGTGGCCCCCACTTGCCACGACTAGAGAAAGCCCTCGCACAGAAATGAAGACACAACACAGCCAAAAATAAATAAATAAATAAATTAAAAAAAAAAAAAAAGAAACGAAACTGAATTGTTTGTAGTGAGGTGGATGGACCTAGAGTCTGTCATACAGAGTGAAGTAAGTCAGAAAGGGAAAAACAAATACCGTATGCTAACATATATATACGGAATCTAAAAGAAAATATGGTTATGAAGAACCTAGGTGCAGGACAGGAATAAAGATGCTGACATAGAGAATGGACTTGAGGACATGGGGAGGGGGACCTGGAAGATAGGACGAAGTGAGAGAGTGGCATATGTAATGTAAAATGTAAATGTAAAATAGATAGCTAGTGGGTAGCAGACGCATAGCACAGGGAGATCAGCTCGGTGTTTTTTGAACACCTAGAGGGGTGGCATAGGGAGTGTGCAAGGGAGACTCAAGAGGGAGGAGATATTGGGATATAAGTAAATGTATAGCTGATTCACTATGTTATAAAGCAGAAACTAACACACCACTGTAAAGCAGTTATACTCCAATAAAGATGTTAAAAAAAAAAAATGATGGGTGAAATTAGCAATATCTGCATCTCTTGTTATTTCTTAAATCCAACCCATAAACAATTTGTTATGACAGCTCTAGGCTGGGATTATGGCATGTTGGATGAGGTCTGATTATAGCTAAAAATAGACCCGTGTATTGAAAATCCAAAGAAGAATATTAAACAATTGAAATTGTGTGAAAAAAATAATTTTTACGGTATACAGTATTACAGTCAATAATACAGTATTGAAAACATTGTTATATTTTTAAAAAATGGAAATGTTATATTTTTTTAAAAAACACCTGTGAACATAAGCTCATACACAGTTTCTCCAAATAAAAGCGAGAGAGGCATTCTACAAGGTAATACCCACTTCAATGGAAGTCTTGCGCATAATATTCTATGCATATATTTTTGTATATTTATTGAAAAAAATCCATGTATAAATGGGCCTATGCAGTTCAAATCTATGTTGTTCAAGGGTCAACTGTACATACTGTGTAAGAGTTCTATTGTAGGTTGGTTTCCCCTAGAAACAGTCTCTAAGATAGAGATTAGAGTGCATTCAGGGAATGCCTTTGGAATCACCACCTATGGATAGGCCAGGAAGGAAGCAGGATTTGGCAGAGAAGTAAACTGAGCTTGATGTATTCCCAATGATGACTCAGCCAACCTTATATGTTGACTTCAATGTTATAGGCAGCTTGAACTTGGTATGGCCCTTCAGAGTTTTCCTAAGTTGGGGGAAAGAAGGGAGGCACCTATGTTGATCAGGCACTGGATACCACTGTCCCTAGAAAACAGGTATGACTTCAGGTAAGGAAGGTTTCTTCAGGTGAGGCAGTCCTCAAAGTGGGCTGAATCTGAGAGCCATTTTCTGTTATACTAATAGCAGTTGAGGACTAATAACTTCATTCCTGAAAGGGGATCTGGGCAGCACATCAGAATCTACCATGTTCTCTTAACCAGTATTTCTTTCGTTAATGATAGCATAGACATGATTCAATTAAAGAATATAAGTCCAAAGGAATGAATATATTATCGTTGAGAATTGAATGAAATAATTTGTGTTGGAGATTAATGGGGGATATACTTAACATGTACTATTGGAACTTGGCTTTAGGGTTATAAAATCTGGAAGAGGAAGTTGGATTTGATACAAGTAAGCAATATAGTGGTCCTCGTGCTTTCATGATTGGATTATTACAACAGTGGAATGTTGGTTAAGTTGAAGAACAGAAGACTGGAAGTTAGGAGATCAAATAAATGACTCTAACAGTAACAGGTTTTAGTAAATGTAGGTATGGACTTGTTAATATTGATGATAAAAACAGAAAATACATATATGAGAAATATTTTAACAACAAAAAAGACAACAGTTAGGCATAACAAGAAGAGAGAAACAATGATTTGGATTTTGTTGTTACGTTAATAGGAAGACTTAAAAGATATTTGCACCACTGAAAAGACATTTGTATTTTTATAGACTTTCACATTAAAAAATGAAATTCTAATTTTGAAAATTGCATTATCAGGGGGATGGAAATTTTGGATATTCTAAAGCAAGGGATTTTTAAATAGCATAATATAGATAGACTTCTACAACAATTATGTATGGATAGCATTCCAATAAATTGATTTTACAGTGTGTTTAGGACAGGAAACAACAGGATTGATTGCTTTTAGAGGAAAAGACACCAGTAGATATTAATAACCCATGCCTTAGCTGTGTTGCATCAGAAGTTGATTATGCAAGGCTCAGTAGCTGCCAGGAAAAAGATTATATCCACAGACCCACTGCTTCTTTTCCTGTATTATAAGACAGGTCCACTAGGCTCTGAGTGAGTAAATGATAACAGGCTATGTAAGTAGCTGATGCATTTGGGATTTTTCCAGAATCTTCAGTGAGGATTAGGAGATATTGTTCTCTTAATGACCATGTAGTAAACTATCAAAACAGCACTGTGCTACAGAGTCAGAAGGAAAGCAACTGTCTACATCGAGATATATTTTTTTCACAGAGTGAATTTAAACTGAAATTTCTTCCAAGATTCAATCTATTTTTTGCAGTTATTTTTAAAAATAACACCATTATTGAGATAAAATTCACATACAAGTTACTCTTTTAACCATTCAACTTAATGGTTTTATTATTATTCATACGGTTGTTCAATAATCAGCAGTATTTAACTTTATTTTTTAATTTTATTTTATTTTATTATTATTATTTTCTTTAGGTTTACGGTATTTATTATTTACTTATTTTGGAATTGATATTTGAGTGACATTTTAAAATTTATGTAAACTATCTGGTTTGGATAAGTACATTCATTTCAAGATAATTTACTTTATCAATAAAATTCAGAAGGTAAGTCTTAAAATAAATAATGATCTATAAAAAGAGCAATATTTTCACCTGTTATTCTTCATGTATTAAAAATGTTAGCATAAACAATTCTCCCAAAATTTTTAAATGATTTTTCAAGAACTGAAAACTATTCAGTACTTGAGCACTTATTTTTATAAGATTATATATTTATTTTTATGTATTTATTTATTTATTTTTGGAACTGTTTAGGTATTTATTTTTAAATTTTTTTAACATCTTTATTGGAGTATAATTGCTTTACAAGGGTGTGTTAGTTTCTGCTTTATAACAAAGTGAATCAGCTATACATATATACACATCCTCATATCTCTTCCCTCTTGCATCTCTTTCCTTACCACCCTCCCTATCCCACCACTCTAGGTGGTCACAAAGCATCGAGCTGATCTCCCTGTGCTATGCAGCACCATCCCACTAGCTATCTGTTTTACATTTGGTAGTATATATATGTCCATGCCATTCTCTCATTTGTCCCAGCTTACCCTTTCCCCCTCCCTATATCCTCAAGTCCATTCTCAAGTAGGTCTGTGTCTTTATTCCCTCCTTGCTCCTAGGTTCTTCATGACCTTTTTTTTTTTTTTTTCTTATATTCCATATATATGTGTTAGCATACGGTATTTGTTTTTCTCTTTCTGACTTACTTCACTCTGTATGACAGACTCTAGGTCCATCCACCTCACTACAAATAACTCTATTTCATTACTTCTTATGGCTGAGTAATATTCCATTGCATATATGTGCCACATCTTCTTTATCCATTCATCTGTTCATGGACACTTAGGTTGCTTCCATGTATTGGCTATTGTAAATAGACCTGCAATGAATATTGTGGTACACGACTCTTTTTGAATTATGGTTTTTTCATGGTATATGCCCAATAATGGGATTGCTGGGTCGTATGGTAGTTCTATTTTTAGTTATTTAAGGAAACCCCAAACTGTTCTCCATAGTGGCTGTATCAATTTACATTCCCACCAACAGTGCAAGAGGGTTCCCTTTTCTCCACACCCTCTCCAGCATTTATTGTTTGTAGATTTTTTGATGATGGCCCTTCTGACTGGTGATAGATGATATATTACTGTAGTTTTGATTTGCATTTCTCTAATGATTAATGATGTTGAGCATTCTTTCATGTGTTTGTTGGCAATCTGTATATCTTCTTTGGAGAAATGTCTATTTAGATCTTCTGCCCATTTTTGGATTGGCTTCTTTGTTTCTTTGGAATTGAGCTGCATGTGTTGCTTGTAAATTTTGGAGATCAATCCTTTGTCAGTTGCTTCATTTGCAAATATTTTCTCCCATTCTGAGGGTTGTCTTTTTGTCTTGTTTATGGTTTCCTTTGCTGTGCAAAAGCTTTGAAGTTTCATTAGGCCCCATTTGTTTATTTTTGTTTTTAATTCCATTTCTCTAAGAGGTGGGTCAAAAAGGATCTTGTTGTGATTTATGTCATAGAGTGTTCTGCCTATGTTTTCCTCTAAGAGTTTGATATTGTCTGGTCTTACATTTAAATCTTTAATCTATTTTGAGTTTATTTTTGTGTATGGTGTTAGGAAGTGTTATAATTTCATTCTTTTACATGGAGCTGTCTACTTTTCCCAGCACAACTTATGGAAGAGGCTGTCTTTCCTCCACTGTATAATCTTTCCTCCTTTATCAAAGATAAGGTGACCATATGTGCGTGGGTTTCTCTGGGTTTTCTATCCTGTTCCATTGATCTATATTTCTGTTTTTGTGCCAGTACCATACTGTCTTGATTACTGTAGCTTTGTAGTGTAGTCTGAAGTCATGGAGCCTGATTCCTCCAGCTCCATTTTTCTTTCTCAAGATTCCTTTGGCTATTCAGGGTCTTTTGTTTTCCATACAAATTGTGAATTTTTTTTTCTAGTTCTGTGAAAAATGCCACTGGTACTTTGATAGAGATTGCATTGAATCTGTAGATTGCTTTAGGTAGTAGAGTCATTTTCACAATGTTGATTCTTCCAATCCAAGAACATAGTACATCTCTCCATCTATTTGTATCCTCTTTAATTTATTTCATCAGTGTCTTATAATTTTCTGCATACAGGTCTTTTGTCTCCTTAGGTAGGTTTATTCCTAGATATTTTATTCTTTTTGTTGCAATGGTAAATGGGAGTGTTTTCTTAATTTTACTTTCAGATTTTTCATCATTAGTGTATAGGAATGCAAGAGATTTCTGTGCATTAATTTTGTATCCAGCTACTTTACCAGATTCATTCATTGATTAGCTCTAGTAGTTTTCTGGTAGCATCTTTAGGATTCCTTATGTATAGTATCATGTCATCTGCAAACAGTTACAGCTTTACTTCTTCTTTTCCAATTTGGATTCCTTTTATTTCTTTTTCTTCCCTGATTGCTGTGGCTAAAACTTCCAAAACTATGTTGAAAAATAGAGGTGAAAGTGGCCAACCTTCTCTTGTTTCTGATCTTAGTGGAAATGGTTTCAGTTTTTCACCATTGAGGACGATGTTGGCTGTGGGTTTGTCATATATGGCCTTTATTATGTTGAGGAAAGTTCCCTCTATGCCTACGTTCTGCAGGGCTTTTATCATAAATGGGTGTTGAATTTTGTCAAAAGCTTTCTCTGCATCTATTGAGATGATGATATGGTTTTCCCCCTTCAATTTGTTATCATGGTGTATCACTTGGATTGATTTGCATATATTGAAGAATCCTTGCATTCTTGGGATAAACCCCACTTGATCATGGTGTATTATCCTTTTAATGTGCTGTTGCATTCTGTTTGCTAGTATTTTGTTGAGGATTTTTGAGTCTATGTTCATTAGTGATATTGGCCTGTAGTTTTCTTTCTTTGTGACATCTTTGTCTGGTTTGGTACCAGGGTGATGGTGGCCTCATAGAATGAGTTTGGGAGTGGTCCTCCCTCTGTTATATTTTGGAAGAGTTTGAGAAGGATAGGTGTTAGCTCTTCCCTAATGTTTGATAGAATTCGCCTGTGAAGCCATCTGGTCCTGGGCTTTCGTTTGTTGGAAGAATTTTAACCACAGTTTCAATTTCAGTGCTTGTGATTGGTCTGTTCATATTTTCTATTTCTTCCTGGTTCAGTCTCAGAAGGTATGCATTTCTAAGAATTTGTCCATTTCTTCCAAGTTTTCCATTTTATTGGCATAGAGTTGCTTGTAGTACTCTCTCATGATACTTTGTATTTCTGCAGTGTCAGTTGTTACTTCTCCTTTTTCATTTCTAATTCTATTGATTTGAGTCTTCTCCCTTTTTTTCTTGATGAGTCTGGCTAATGGTTTATCAATTTTGTTTATCTTCTCAAAGAACTAGCTTTTAGTTTTATTGATCTTTGCTATCGTTTCCTTCATTTCTTTTTCATTTATTACTGATATGATCTTTATGATTTCTTTCCTTGTGCTAACTTTGGGGTTTTTTTTGTTCTTCTTTCTCTAATTGCTTTAGGTGTAAGTTTAGGTTGTTTATTTGAGATGTTTCTTGTTTCTTAAGGTAGGAATGTATTGCTATAAACTTCCCTCTTAGAACTGCTTTTGCTGCATTCCATAGGTTTTGGGTCATCGTGTTTTCATTGTCATTTGTTTCTAGGTATTTTTTGATTTCCTCTTTGATTTTTTCAGTGATCTCTTGGTTATTAAGGAGTGTATTGTTTAGCCTCCATGGGTTTGTATTTTTTACAGATTTTTTCCTGTAATTTATATCTAGTCTGATAGCTTTGTGGTTGGAAAATATATGTGATAACAATTTCCATTTTCTTAAATTTACCACGTCTTGATTTGTGATCCAAAATATGATCTATCCTGGAGAATGTTCCATGAACACTTTAGAAGAAAGTGTATTCTGTTGTTTTTGGATGGAATGTCCTATAAATATCAAGTCCATCTTGTTTAATGTATCATTTAAAGCTGTGTTTCCTTTTTTTTTTTCATTTTGAATGATCTGTCCATTGATGAAAGTGTGGTGTTAAAGTCCCCTACTATGATTATTTTGCTGTTGATTTCCCCTTTTATGGCTGTTAGTATTTGCCTTACAGTATTGAGGCAGAGTATTGAGGTGTTCCTATATTGGGTGCATAAATATTTAGAATTGTTATATCTTCTTCTTGGATTGATCCCTTGGTCATTAGGTAGTGTCTTTCTTTTTCTCTTATAATAGTGTTTGTTTTAAAGTCTCTTTTGTCTGATAGGAGAATTGCTACTTCAGCTTTCTTTTGATTTCCATTTGCATGGAATATCTTTTTCCATCCCCTCACTTTCAGTCTGTATGTGTCCCTAGGTTAGAAGTGGATATCTTGTAGACAGCATATATACGGGTCTTGTTTTTGTATCCATTCAGCCAGTCTACGTCTTTTGGTTGGAGCATTTAATCCATTTACATTTAAGGTAATTATTGATATGTATGTTCATTTAACCATTTTCTTAATTGTTTTGGGTTTGTTATTGTAGGTCTTTTCCTTCGCTTGTGTTTCCTGCATAGAGAAGTTACTTTAGCATTTGTGGTAAAGCTGGTTTGGTGATGCTGAATTCTCTTAGCTTTTGCTTGTCTGTAAAGCTTTTGACTTCTCCATCGAATCTGAGTGAGATCCTTGCTGGGTAGAGTAATCTTGGTTGTAGGCTTTTCCCCTTCATCACTTTAAATATGTTCTGCACTGTCTTCTGGCTTGAAGAGTTTCTGCTGAAAGATAAGCTGTTAACCTTATGTGGATTCCCTTATGTGTTGTTTGTTGTTTTTCCCTTGCTGCTTTTAATATTTTTTCATTTTATTTAATTTTTGATAGTTAGGTTAATATGTGTCTTGGTGTGTTTCTCCTTGGATTTATCCTTATGGGACTCTCTTTGCTTCCTGGACTTGATTAACTATTTCGTTCCCCATATTAGGGAAGTTTGAACTATAATCTCTTCAAATATATTCTCAGTCCCTTTCTTTTTCTCTTCTTCTTCTAGGACCCATTTAATTCTAATGTTAGTGTGTTAAATGTTGTCCCAGAGGTCTCTGAGGCTGTCCTCGATTCTTTTCATTCTTTTTCTTTATTCTGCTCTGCAGTAGTTATTTCCACTATTTTATCTTCCAGGTCACTTATCCGTTCTTCTGCCTCAGTTATTCTGCTATTGATCCCTTCTAGAGAATTTTTAATTTCATTTATTGTGTTGTTCATTATTGTTTGTTTGCTCTTTAGTTCTTGTAGGTCCTTGTTAAACATTTCTTGTATTTTCTCCATTCTATTTCTAAGATTCTGGATCATCTTTACTATCATTAATCTGAATTCTTTTTCAGGTAGACTGCCTATTTCCTCTTCATTTGTTAGGTCTGGGGGTTTTTTATTTTGCTCCTTCATCTGTTGTGTGTTTCTCTGTCTTCTCATTTTGCTCAACTTACTGTGTTGGGGGTCTTCTTTTCACAGGCTGTAGGTTCGTACTTCCTGTTGTTTTTCATGTCTGGCCCCAGTGGCTAAGATTGGTTCAGTGGGTTGTGTAGGTTTCCTGGTGGAGGGGACTAGTGCCTGTGTTCTTGTGGATGAGGCTGGATCTTGTCTTTCTGGTGGGCAGGTCATCATCTGGTGGTGTGCTTTGGGGTGTCTGTGGCCTTATTATGATTTTAGGCAGACTCTCTGCTAATGGGTGGGGTTGTGTTCCTGTCTTGCTAGTTGTTTGGCATAGGGTGTCCAGCACTGAGGCTTGCTGGTTGTTGAGTGGAGCTGGGTCTTGGCATTGAGATGGAGATCTCTGGGAGATTTTTGCCATTTGATATTACGTGGAGCTGGGAGGTCTCTTGTGGACCAATGTCCTCAACTTGGCTCTCCCACCTCACAGGCACAGCCCTGATGCCTGGCCTGAGCACCAAGAGCCTGTCATCCACACGGCTCAGAATAAAAGGGAAAATAAAAAGAAAGAAAGAAAGAATAAGATAAAAATTTTAAAAAATTATTAAATTAAAAATAAAAAAATAATTATTAAGAAATTTTTTTAAGTAATAAAAAAAAAAAGAAAGAAAGAAGGAAAGAAGAGACAACCAAACCAAAAAGCAAATCCATGGATGATAACAAACACTAAAAACTATACTAAAACAAAACCCAAGAAACAAAAAACGGACAGACCAAACCCTAGTACAAATGGTAAAAGCAAAGCTATACAGACAAAATCACACAGAAGTATACACATACACACAAAAAAAGAGAAAACGGGCAAAAAATATATATATTGTTGTTCCAAAAGTCCACCTCCTCAATTTGGGATGATTCGTTGTCTATTCAGGTATTCCACAGATGCAGGGTACATCAAGTTGATTTTGGAGGTTTAATCCGCTGCTCCTGAGGCTGCTGGAGAAATTTCCCTTTCTCTTCTTTGTTTGCACAGCTCCTGGGGTCCAGCTTTGGATTTGACCATGCTTCTGCATGTAGGTCGTCTGAGGGCATCTGTTCTTTGTTCAGACAGGACAGGGTTAAAGGAACAGCTGATTTGGGGGTTCTGGCTCACTCAGGCTGGGTGGAGGGATGTGTATGGAGTGTAAGGTGAGCCTGCAACAGCAGAGCCTGGAGTGATGTTGCAACAATCTGAGGTGCCCCATGTGTTCTTCTGGGGAAGTTGTCCGTGGATCATGGGACCCTGGCAGTGGCAGGCTGCACAGGTTCCGGGGACGGGAGGTGTGGATAGTGCTCTGTGCTTGAACACAGGTTTCTTGGTGGCTGCAGCAGCAGCCTTAGCATCTCATGCCGTCTCTGGGGTCTGCGCTGATAGCCGTGGTTTGCACCCATCTCTGGAGCTCCTTTAAGCGGTGCTCTTAATCTCCTCTCCTCGCGCACCAGGAAACAAAGAGGCAAAAAAAAGTCTCTTGCCTCTTCGGCCGTTCCAGACTTTTTCCTGGACTCCCTCCTGGCTAGCTGTGGCTCACTAGCCCCCTTCATGCTGTGTTCATGTAGCCAACCCCAGTCCCTCTCACTGGGATCCAATCTATGAAGCCAGAGCCTCAGCTCCCAGACCCCATCTCCCGGTGGGTGAGCAGACAAGCCTCTCGGGCTGGTGAGTGTTGGTCGGCACCAATCCTCTGTGCAGGAATCTCTCTGCTTTGCCCTCTGCACCCCTGTTGCTGCACTCTGCTCCATGGCTCCAAAGTTTCCCCCCTCCGCCACCCACAATCTCCACTCATGAATGGCCTTCCTAATGTGTGGAAACCTTTCCTCCTTCACAGCTCCCTCCCACTGGTGCAGTTACCATCCTTATTCTTTTGTCTCTGTTTTTTCTTTTTTACTTTTGCCCTATCCAGGTATGTGGGGAGTTTCTTGCCTTTTGGGAGGTCTGAGGTCTTCTGCCAGCATTCAGTAGGTGTTCTGTTGGAGTTGTTCCACATGTAGATGTATTTCTCGGGAGGAAGGTGATCTCCACGTCTTACTCTTCCGCCATCTTGAAGCTCCTCCCTATTTAACTTTAGAAAATCTCATCTCCCCTCAAAGCTCCATAAACATTAGTGGTCACTCCCCTTTCTCTCTTAGCAACCTCTGATGTTCTTTCTGTGTATATGAATTTCCTTATCTGGATTTCTCAGATTTTTCATCCTTTTATACAGAATTTATAAGGTGTAAGGAAAACATTTGAACTCAAATCCATTTCATGCTAAGATGACTTTTTTCCCCCATTATATCATCTTGACACAATTTGGAGCAGTTGACTTAATACAAACAATAAAATAGACTTTGTGGCAGCTGTCCCCTAATGTTCATCTAGGTAAGTGTATAAATGGAGGGCAGTTGACTAAGTGTCTAAATATTTTCAGGTTATAGATCAAGTTACAAAGTTATCTATCAAAGGGGATCTTGACACCCCTCTTTCTCTCTCCTTTATCAATAGTTTCTGGCCACAGTCACTCCCCTTTGCTTCTCCTTATGGTGTGGTACAATCTGCCCTTGGTAGTGTAGACCCATGGGGAAAAGTCTGTACCTGTCCTTGACATGGGCTTGGAGGTGCTTGGAGTGGGGCAGATGGGATTGAGTTGTAGCTGATACCTGCCCTGGACATGGGCTCGGAGACATTTGGTAGGAAATTCTGGAGGCCTAGGGGCTTGGAATGGTGCAGATGGGGTTGGGTTGCTACTGAGTAGACACAACCCTTTGGGTCCTCTAAATTATTGTTTCTATAGTGAATGGCAAAGCCAGAGAAAGGCCAGAGTAAGGTCCTCTAATGCATGGATCCCAGATGCTGTAACCTCTTGCTCAGCTCTGAAGGCAATACAGCAAATAACCCAAGTCTAGGATAGGTGTTTGGGAAAAATATCACCTTTCTAAGGGCCCCTAAAGTCCCTTAACTCAATCCGTTCATAAGAACTTCCTCCATCATTAAAATAACAAAGTGCATTCATATTGTAAGGAACGCATTTTTCTCATGTTCTATTTCTTGAAAGAATGATGAAACACAAATTATGGAAAGCTGTTCCCATAGTTAAGGAGGCTTAAGAAAGCTAAACAATGCATTGAATTCAGGTAACTGTAAGTGATGAATTGGAATTTTATAAAGAACCAGTAAAACTTAGTTTATTTTCTAATTCTCTTTATGGCTAACAAAAAGAATATTAAAGAAAGAAAGGAAGAAAGAAAAGAAAACCAAAACTAAACCAATGCAAACAAACCCCTCCTGATTCCTTGATTTTTAGAGTAAGTAGAAATCAATGAGGAGAAATGAGTGATAAATTCTTAAAATTAGATGCTAATGTTACATTTACCTCCAGTATAGAAGGTGAGAGCAAGACACCTCTAACACATATGCCAACAGTGAAGCAGTTCAGATTTTTCTATTCCTCCAGCAGTCCTGAGACAATGATATATGAAAATGTATTGACTTGAAACAAGAAATTAATTAAAAATAGAAATGTAAAACGTGGAGTTTGAAGAATTCTCTTGGGTCACTGCCTTCCTGCAAAGTAAAGTTTCTTCAGGCTCTCTCTGAGTGAGACTCCCTCTCTGCCACTTAGTGTGACTGAAATGATTGTCCCAGCCAGCATTGTGGCTTGCCTTTTTTTTACTACCTGTTCAGGTAATCAATCAGAGAACAATGTGAATGCTGTTGCCTCTGTCAATTAAATTAGGTCAAAAGTGTAACATCAGTGGAAAAAAAAAAAAAAAGATCCGACAGTAAAGCAAAAGCCCAAGACACTGGAGCACCTTATGGTGTGAGCAAACAATTCACTACACAATTTCTAGAGAGAAGAAGCTCACTAACTGTTAAATACTGTTTTCCTTTGGGTAAAATTTTAATTAAAAAAGCAGCATGGATGCAGATTTCAGATCGTCACTATTCAAATAACTGAGAAAGCTGTTTGAATTTTAAAACCTCATAGTATGTCATTTAAAAAATATTTTTTGCATGTATTTAAATATGATTTGATCAATGCTTATAAGGTCACAGTAGAACCAGAAAAAATCAGAATAAGGTTGATCTTTGTATGTTACACTGTGGGGAGCTGTTAGAGGTTGGTTCATTTAGGTTTTGGTGAGATTGGTTGTTTCCTGAGAAAATTATATTGGTAAGTAAGTATTCTTAAAATTGCTGTAAATAACCTAGTCAAAGGTCTTGTTTCTTTGTAAATCAGTTATTGAATGAAAAGAAATTGATAAGAAATCAAATAACCTCAAGGAGATCTTAGGAATGAACTATGTAAATAACTGATACTGAGGTAGAAGAAACAAAAACAACAAACAAAGCAAAATAAATAGAAATTGTCTAAATGAACTGTTTCTTTATTGCTGAAATTATATGCTGTGGCATTATTTATAAAGCTGGGAGTTTGAAAGTTGCTCTTGTTGAATGATAGGTAAGTTTCCAAGGAATTTTTTTTAAAAAGCACCTTCAATAGTTAGAAT
The DNA here is from genome assembly GCF_949987535.1 of Balaenoptera acutorostrata. Taxonomy (NCBI): domain Eukaryota; kingdom Metazoa; phylum Chordata; class Mammalia; order Artiodactyla; family Balaenopteridae; genus Balaenoptera; species Balaenoptera acutorostrata. The sequence continues at coordinate 35,650,809 of NC_080081.1, forward strand.
TGCATTTACAGAGCTCTACTTTGTTTTATTTTTATATAGTTCTTTTGAAAATACTATATCTAGAAATAAACCATAGGATCAGCCAACAAACATAGGCTTTATTCTTCACTTTCAAAACATTTCACTATTATGCCCTGAGCAATATTTATCATTTCAAAAAATGTACTACATAAGCATTTAATTTACTGTATATATTATAGAGCTTTCCTTGTTATTCCTTTGATATCATTGCTAACAAAAGCATTTTCCACAATGGAAACTGTAGGTAGTCAAAAATTTATTTATATGAATTATACACAAACATAAACTAGGCATACAGATTTATGTTTTGTGTGACCCTTTTAACTCTCTGTGCTTGCTGTTAAGTTGTATATTTTTCCATGGGAGCACGTAACTCATGAGAAAATGACTAACATTGAAAACTCAGTTAAGTCTCAAAAATAGGCATTAGTTCTCAGACATGACTCTCCTTTTGGGAAATCAAAGTTTTTATTGCTGGATAAATTAAAGTTTCAAATGTATGAATACAGATGCTGTTTGCAAATTTGTCACAATCTGTCTTCCAGCAGAAGAATTTATTCTGTATACAGTAATAGAAAACAGAAAACTGCATATTTTACTAAATTGCAGCTGTGTGTGGAAGATTTATGTGATTATTTTTTGTCAGTGAAACATGTCGTGAAACACCCATGTATTTCACTGGAGTATTGTAAATGAACCATATATATTTATTTTAAAACTTATTCTACATTTATTTCACAAAATATATAATGCCCTTACATTAAAAAGAACAAGCGTATTAAATCTGTTCAGAGTAATTTCATTACTTCAAAAGCCAGTTTATATTTTAAACATTGAACAGCATTTTAACTTTCAACCTTAGGAGAGTAACCCATATGTTTTTTCATCCAAACTTTTTCTTAGATCTTGAAAAGGTGTCAACATTCAACAAAATGAATTGTAAATGTATAAAATGTGTCATGAATTTGATTATTATTGGTAAATAAACCTGAGCATTGCAGGTCCAAAGGCAAGCATTATATAAAGAATTATTTAATTGTCCATGTCATTGTGCATGTACATGTAAAACTCACAAAGTCATTTTTGCATAAAATGGTTACATCCTGTGCTATTATTGTGTGGGAAAAGCTTAATATTATAAGGTATGTCTCAAGGTGCTAGGATAACAGAAAAAATTCTGCTTTGGGGTTATATTACAAACTAGAGGAGAAGAGTAGTCTCTTTCCAAAGAGGTTTGGAAATTAGCCCTTCTCCAGTCTCCCATAATATTTACCTATAGATGAAATTGATGACACTAGACCATCAACTCAACAATGGCATAATGTCCAAGAGTCATGGAGCATTCTGACTGGAGAGACAATAACAAAAAGTCTTTTCTAGAGTTAAAAAAAAAAGGTGCTCAGAATTTATACTTTAAATAAATTCAAGTTAAGCTTTCAAAAAATTAATTATTAATTCGAAGTTTGATAGGAAATTTTCTATAAAAGCTAGAAGAATAAAATAGGCCATAAATATTTCTTGCTTCAACATCTAATAGAAATTAAAAATAGCACCAATGGAAAAAGAAAAAGCAGCAGCAGCATCCAAGAGAGGAATGGGGCAACATCATGCCGTAACATTTCAAGGGCAACAGCAAAAGAAAACAGAATATTCTAGTTTCCAGAGACAAGGCTCAGCTTCCAACCCAAACTCCACTCTCCAGAACAGAGAATACAGAGTCAACAAAATCCTGAAAGCTTTCATTAAAGCCCCTAATATGGAAAATGATGAGCCATCAATATTCCTTATTGTTTTCTTTCTGTAACCTTGGGGCAGAAGGGAAGGACCAGATGGGAGAAGAGACTGATAAAACAGGGGATGTGACAGCCTAAATTTACTTTCATAGATGGAAGCATAGGATACAGAGTATCACAATGAAGGGGAAAAATTCATAATTCTATGAAATTGTATCTTTTGTCTTATAAATATGAGATACAGGCCATACTAGAAGAGTACACCAAACAAGACATTTAACATACTATCAGAAAAGAAAGAAGAACCTTAGGCCTCCAAGAAAGTTTCAATTTGGGCTGTAGAAAAGTGACATAGGTAGAGAAATTGGTCTCAGAAAGATTTAAGGGAACCAAATAGATTCTGATTGATGTATCTTCTCACTTTAACCACAAGCAAGATACGGGATATGACATGACAATTATATAAATCAAGCAAAGAAAAAGACCAAGCAAATGTAGCAAGAATAAGATGAATTTGGAAAAAAGGGGGGAGGGAGGAGGAGGAGAAAGAAAGAGAAAGAAGAAAAGGATGGAGGCAAATACGTAACATAAAAAAAAAAAAAAATCACAAAATAACTTACTTTCAAAGAAAATATAACCCAAAGTAAGAAAAAAATTTTTGATGAGTGTTTTGTAATACAATTGGAAACATTAAGATAATTCAATATAACAATAACTTAAAAACCACATTACAAACAAACCAAAAAACTGGAATAAAAGGGAAGATTGTGAAGCAAAATAAACAAAAGGAAATTGATATCAGCATAATAAAATTAACATATACATTTGAAAAATCTAGAGGAACTACAATTCAAATTACTGACATAAAATGTTTGTGGTAATAAAAGGGAATACCCATGAATATTTTTGAGAAATTAATGTAATGAAGAGACAATATAGATATGAGGCATAAATAGAGATAAAAGTTTGGAGAATGAAACAAAAGTTGTTCAAAATTCAAATAGAAGAAAATTTAGCTGCAATGTAAAACAATTGAATAGTGGTGTGAAAGAGCAACAGTAGTCCCAAGCAGGTGAGGGGGAATCACAGAAACTACTGGTTTAGCCACAGTAATTAAGGGTTATTTTGAAACTTTCTTGAAATGTCCTGATAATGAGAAAAAATTTTTTTTAAAAAGCTCAAAAATGGAGAAGCAGTGTTGGTAAATACCAAATCCCGTTGTGAGTGAAATAACTGTGGCAGTTGTGATTTCAGGACACACTGTGAATGTTTAAACCTTGTCAGTAAATAATAAAATCATATGTAACCAAACCTTTGTGGGTCAGTAGGTGGAAGATGTGAAGAATTCTAATATTCTCCTCTTTCCTAACATAAATCAACCAATATTATCTAAAATTGAAATAATTTTTTAAAAACTCCTTCAACTTCTGAACATTTTCTTGCAATTTCTTTTCCTATCTATCCTTGTAAATTTTAGGAAATATTTCTTAGATACAGAAACTTGTTTTAATTTTGGGAATTTATTCAATTTAATTCACCTTTTTTGACTTTGATAAAGTGGAAAAATATTACATGTAAATATTTTATTAAAATATACTATACAAAAATTTACCCTCTTTCTAGTATTATTTCTTTCCTTTCTTTCTTTCCTTCTTTTCTTTCTCTCTTTCTTTTTCTTTCTCTCTTTCTTTCTTTCTTTTTTAAAAAATATGTTAGCATACCTATTTATTACAATGGTTCTCAAACATTTTGTTCTCAGGAACTCTTTCCACTAAAAAATTATTGAGAACACCAAAAATCTTTTGTTTATGTGGCTTTTATGTATAGTTATTTATCATATTGGAAAACAAACCTGAGCATTCAAAAATATATATTTTTAATATATGTAATCTATTTAACCTATGTAAAACTAAAACCTCAAATGTTAACATATTTTTTATGAAAAATAACTATATTTTCCAAAACAAAAATTATTTAGCAAGAGTGGCATTTTCTTATATTTTTATAATTCTCCATAATGTCTGATTAAAAAAAAAAAAAGCTTCTGCGATGAATTTATTGCAATCTTTGTGTGTATCTGAATTAGATTCAGAAACTCCAACCTCATATAGATATGTAGTTGGAAAAATGAGAAAAATAATTACATCTGATACTACACTAAAACTCAACAAGAGGAAGTTTCTCAAAGACTAGTTGTAATGTGAAATCATATCAATGAACTTTTCATAATCTGTCATATTAAAATCCACTTGTCTGTCTTATACTTTGAATAACTCTAAAATGCAAAATTTTGTAATACCATGTGTTGATTATTTTGAAAATATTGATGTTATGTAGTTCTTAATATTAACATTTTCCTACACAAAATAAAAATAAATCACATTAATTTTGCCTTCATCCTCATCGGATTTATCTACAAGGACAAGGACGCTGTAAGTTTCACAGAGGCAGATTTCCACATATTTTGTCTGTCAGTCATTCTTTTAGATTAAAAAAAAAAAAAAAACATTCCATGGAAAATGGGGCTAGCATAGTGCACAACTCATATAAGTACACAAAAGCTTTACTTCACGGTAACGAGGATATTCAATATGCTCCTTTTTCAAGAACATTTTTAAGTGAAGTTGGATATGTTTTTAACTGCTAGTGCATTGTGGTGAAGAATACAATGCCTGTAAATGCTGTTTGGTGACAATGTCTTAATTTGTGAAAAGAAGGCAACAGTTTCATTGATCCCTGTTTTAGCATCATCAGTTCAAGGACCATACAGTAAAAAAGGCACATATTGTCTCAGCGTTATAATAAAAATGGTTTGGCCTTTTTTATTCCCTAAAATGATCCCTGAAGATACCCATGGCATTGCAAAGTAAACTTTAAGAACTACTAATCTATTTTATTTATCCATCCATCAATTTATTAGGCATTAAGACATATCTGTCTTATGCCTTAATTGTAAAATGTTTTAAAGATTTAATAATGGTTTAAAATTTAATAATGGTTATTTCTGTTTGGTGGGATCGGGGATGTTCTTTATTTTCTTCTTTGCACTTTGCTATACTGCTTGAATTATATATAATAAGTAACATTTTTTAAAAAAGATGATATGTTCTTAAAAGCAAGGAGAAATTGTGAGAGATTCATTGTTTACAAATTTATTTAAATGAGGGAAACAATAAAAACAAAGATATAATAAGAAAGGTGAGGTAGGAGGAAATGATTATTCTAGAAAAGACAAGACTAAATGGGACAAAGGCAATATGAATATGCAGAAGAGATACCAAACCAGAGAGAAAGTAGAGGACTGTCCTGCACACACTGGGACTGGTCCCTGCTCTCTTATGGAAGGAACTAGAGTCTGCTACCAGAACCACCTGTGTATCACCTACAATTTGGTACACAGGAACCAGCACACATTTCTCCTTACAGAATATGTGTTCAGTCATTTTAAACAAAGGTTTTTATCCTCCTCACAAAGATTCTAGCAAAAAAAAACCACATTCTAAATGTCAAATATTGGTGCACACAGTGAGCAAAATCAAGGTAAGTCTTTCTTTCACACAAGTACTCACACAGACCGTACAAAATTATGTTTAAATCAGGCTATTTGTTAGGATATGAAACATACAGCACACAGATCAACATTAGATTCCTTATCCTGGGCCTAAAAATGTCTTGTTACTTTATTGACAGAAAATTAAATAGAAAAAGTGCAGCATTCATTTTATTTATACCAAACAAAAAAGTACTGTTGCAAATGGTTTTGAGTTGTCCCTTACACATAGCCAGACACAATTTAAAAACTGAGTAGACTATTTCTACACTTTATTTCAACAACTGTATCTTCTAGAGTACTTACAGCACTCTTGTTTTCTAGTGTCATCTTTTTAGTAACAAAGATTAAAATTGGAAGCCAACATTTTTCAACTCTGAAGTACTGGATCCAATTACTCACAGCAACTAAAAGCAGAGTTTATTTTAATAGGATTTGCAGTAAAACAAGGCATATAAAAATCAGATGCATAGGCGAAGACTTTTTCATCTTTAATCATTAAGCTACCCGTACAAATTGAGCCCTGAAGTTCTTTCATTCCCAAAGGAGATCAGAGATTTAAAGAATTCAGGGGGATTAAACATTTGTGTTTGAGTGAACATGCTAAGTGTTTTTGTGCTTGCTATCATTAAAATAGTATTTTCAATATTGTAGTTGCATATACCATATATTTTCTTCTTTCTTAAATGATGGCTTGTAACTCCTTCTAGGAAGTGGCATTAAGAGCTGGTACAGTGAATATTTTATTATTAACCCTCCCAAATACTGCTTATATATAAAGTTTTGTTTTGTTTTTGTTTTTTTTCAGGACATCCTTCTTCCTTAGACATTTCTATCTAATTGTCCTGTTTAACTTTTTTTTTTTTTTTTTAAAGTTTATTTATTTATTTATTTTTATAGCTACTTTATTTATTTATTTATTTATTTATTTTGGCTGTGTTGGGTCTTCGGTTCGTGCGAGGGCTTTCTCTGGTTACGGCAAGTGGGGGCCACTCTTCATCGCGGTGCGGGGACCGCTCTTCATCGCGATGCGCGGGCCTTTCACTGTCGCGGCCCCTCCCGTTGCGGGGCACAGGCTCCAGACGCGCAGGCTCAGCAGTTGTGGCTCACGGGCCCAGCCGCTCCGCGGCATGTGGGATCCTCCCAGACCAGGGCTCGAACCCGTGTCCCCTGCATTAGCAGGCAGATTCTCAACCACTGCGCCACCAGGGAAGCCCTGTCCTGTTTAACTTTGATCGTAAATTAAAGAAGGAAAGTTACCAATGGTAGAATAACTTCTCATTAAGCTATGGCTTCTGAGGATAAGTTTTAGTGTGTGACTATATCAGAGTTGAAGAACCAACTTGTACAAAGATTCAAAGTTTGCATGATAAAATATTAGCTTGTAAAAGCTTTTGTATCAGTAAATATATGATTAATTATCCATTTCTTTTTTTTTCCTATATAGGATACTATGTATAAATAAAATATTTCCATGGAGGAGGCTTAGTAAGCTAGATGTAGGCAACTAAGACCATTCCTTTTAAAATATATATTGAATGCTTTCTTTGTGTCCAGTACTATTTCAACCACTGAATTACAAAATACAAGCTAACTGCATGTCAATAACAATGTTTATAAAACATAATATGTATAGTGACAGTTAAAACTGAGGAAGAAGGCAAAGGTTATATGAAGAATAGGCTAAGTGATAGAAGCTACTTACCTAAAATGCAGAAGAAATGTGTTGACAAAGGAGGGTTAAAGGCCAACCTGTTCTAGCTAAAAATAGCCATGTGCTGAGCACATTGCTGGGTGCATTCAAAATTTTTTCTCATTTATTTTTTCAGTTCAATATATGAGATAGTGTATCAGTTATTGTGTTCTTCTGTGAGTAACAGAAAACTCTAAGTCAATTGGTTTAAATATTAAAGAAATTTAATATCTCACCATAATTGGAATTTCAGAGATAAGGCAGACTTTTGGTTCAGTTCTATCTGGGGCTTACTTATATCATCAAAAACTCACAATCTTTCTACCCCTCTGCTCTGCTTTCTTAACCCTTCATCTTACTTCAGTCTAGTTTCTTTCATGGTAGAAGGTGATCACCAATGGAAATTGAAGGCAAATGGCTCCAAGTAGGAAGGAAAGGAGGAAGTCAAGTGTATACGGTTGACCCTTGAACAACATGGGTTCAAACTGCACAGGTTCACTTATACATGGATTTTTTCAATAGTAAATACTGCAGTACTACACAGTCCATTGTTGTTTGAACTGCCGATATGGAACAGGGATATGAAGGGACTGCAGTATATGGAGGGCTGATTATAATTTACATGTGGATTTTCCACTGCTTGGAGGATCTGCACCCCTGTTCAAGGGTTAATGAAGTATAATGCTTTCCTTCAGTATGATTTGGTCTGCTTAGGCTATAGGCTCACTATGGATGAATAACAGGGCCTAGAGAAATATCATAGCTTGACTTATAATAACCAGGTTTTCATACCAGGGGCTGGGAGTGGGCTTACTTTTCTCTGATTTGGGGAGTGAGTGGATTCTTGCATAAAACTGGAAACAAAGATTGTGGTCAAAGTCAGGGATGGAGGTTGACCAGGAGCTTACCCAAGGAAGGAAGACACTTTGACCACTGTTACCATTTTACAACAATGTGAGATGGGCCATAAAACTGCTAAGTAACTGGCCAAGGGATACATAGCTAAGAAAAGGAAGGCTTGGGTTTCTAATCCAGGTGGTCTGGTTTCAGAACCTATTACCTGGAGAAGCATGACAATTGCTAGAGGACAGCCATTAAGTCATGATCTTATCCTCAGATGGCTCTGGATACCAAGACTATAGCATCCAGAGCCAAGGGATGTTAATTTCTCAAGAGAGGAACACAATTATCTTTGGGTGCAGAAAAGTCTGGTTTGCTCTGATTACCACATCACGCCACACTAAAAGGATTAAATCTGTTTTATATCTTATGCTGTCAAGTGTGGTGATTTCAAATCTCCACCTACAAATTGATACCTAGATTTTCTTTACAATGAAATATTTCAGTATGCAGCAAAATATATATAGAATACCCAGCTTTTATTTTTACTTGTAAACATGCAACTTTTTTTGGTTTGCTTCTAATCTTTTAAAAATATTAGGAATTTAATGAGAAGCTTTACTTATCCCAAATCAATTTCATTCATCTTTCTCCATCTCTAAATATAACCACTTCCTTAAGTTTGATATTGATCACTTTTTTGGATATTACATATTTTACCATGCATGCAAGCATTTATAAATAATATTTGCTATTACTTTGTATGCTCTAAAGTCTTATATTTTTCCATATGTTTCTATTTCCCTCATCATTATGCTTTTGACATTTGTCCATGTTAGTACATGTAACTTTTATTTATTTTGACTGCTCTATGGTATTAGGCTTTTTGAAAATTTTTAGTATAGCTTTAAATTTTCCTTCTGATAAACATTCCTCCACCTTCTCTTACCATCACTTGATATTTTCACAAATTTTAAAAATTTGCCAAACTTAAAAATATAAAATAGTATTTCATAAAGGTTTACCTTTCAATTCCCTAAATACTATTGATTTTAGGAAACATTGTATATTTATTGGCCATTGTGGTTTCTATTTCTTATTTTTTGTTCATCTTTTTCACTCCTGATTTACATGCATTTATCATATGGTTATATGGCTTCTTATTGATTTTTAGAAGTTCTTTATTTATCATGGTTATTAATCCTTTACAAATATTTTTGTACAGCCTGTGTTTGTCTTTCACTTCGTTTGTCTTGAAAGACAGCTAGTCATCTGGCAATGCCCAAGTTATTCTATCCAACCGGAAAAACAAATGAATAAGCAATCAATCTATCAATAAATACATAAAAGAATCATGAATCCTTTACTGGAAAAATGAAGGCTGTTTGTATCTCATATTCATCTAACACACTCACTTTTTAAATCTAATACTAAAAATCACAATCAAACTGGGGGGTGTTCACCTTGAAGCAGGGGGTAGCAGTCCATTTTGTTCAGGGTGCTCCGATCCACACATTCCTAATTTTCCCAAAACTCCTCCTTAACAGCACAGTCAAACTTGTAGAAATAACTCAGAAATAACATCACTAAATGCAAATAACACAAATCAATTATGTGACTAGGGACAAATTACACAACTCTCATTAACATTTCCTTATCCTTGCTGGAGTTACAATTTTAGCCTATGTATTGGTAGTGCTATTTTAAGTTCAAATAATGTATGCATATTGAAAATCTTCGAAAAAAGAAAGGCACAAACAAATGGCAAACATCTTCACCATCATTAGTATCATTATTATTATTAGCCTTCTCCATATTATTATCCCTCTTCATCTCTATCACCTAAGAGCAGTTAAAATGTGGAATCTCAACCATGAGCACATAACCCAAGGTGAGCTGAACAAAGTACATACCCAGGACTTTTCCTCAAACTATCAAAAAAGAGATGTTTCTTTTTTCTGGGGATACTAGTTGGAACAAAAACATAAATTTAGATCTGCAGGTGGTCATATTAGCCACTGAAACAATACAGCTTGCTTAAGAATAAAGCTATCACAGAAGAAAGCAGAGAAAACAGAGGTAGAGAGAAGGAGAGAGAGAGAGAGAGATAGAGAGAGAGCATCACAGATCCTGGAAGACATACTTGAAGTGCTTTTTGAAGCCAGATCCTTCTTTTGAACATCTAGGTATATTAATAAATCAATAAATTTACTTTAGTTGCTGCCATTTAACTAAAGTTGAATTTTTTAAAAAATTACTTTCCCATGAAAGTTGAGTTAAAGGTCAGATTCCTTTATAAAATCTTCTTAAGAATAAATATCCTCATTCTTAGAAGGAGACATCAAAGCTCCCTAGAAGTTATGATGATTTAGTCAGGTATTTTCACACAGATTTAGAAGCTACCACCTACTCTCCCATCCTCTAAAGTGACACAAAATTAGGGCATGGCTTTGAGAATCTTATTCTTGCATATTATTGAAAAAAGAATGTTAGTAAAAGATTGTACATTTTTGAGAAACATGTACTCTAGTTAGAGGAATAAGCAGTATTCCTCCTGCTTATTATTTATTCTGGAGTAAACACATTGGCAATATCTGGAGACAGAGAAATGGAGGATCATTGTAGACGGAAGGCCCTAGAAAACACTTCTGTGTCCTTGATGTGTTTAATGCTTCAGTGATTGTGTTTGAGTATGTTGACTATCTAGGAAGTATGCATATCAGCTCTTTGGGCATTTAGCAGAAGGCTAAAATAATATGTCTACATCTGGTTTGGTGTTAGAGAATGTCTGGAGAAGACATTCTCTTGTTCAAGGATACTTACATCCAGAAGTTGTAGGTAGGGCCTGCTTAGAACACATGGGAACTGAGTCTACTCTTGGTAGACGTTTGTCCTAATCTCACAATGACTATCTCAGCATCTGAGTTTATCTTAAGAAGGAGAAAAGAGCAAGGGAAGTACAGCAGGGAAGAAACATGGTGATGTCATTGATCAAGACATGGGTGAGTAATGTGGATACAGATCAACACAAGAAGTTCAAAGTTTTGCAAGTAATTTTAGAGGGCTTTGGGAAATTGGCTAGGGACATTTTCTTGTAAACCCTTGGAGAGGAGCATGCTGACCAGTGTGTATCCCACTCTCACACCTCTTTTAACATTTGTTTATTTTTAAAATATAAAGATTTTCTAAAACTTTGCATGTTACCTTGTACAGGGACACTATTAATCTCTGCACCCACTCAAGTTTTAGTTTGTCCTGAAGAACTGATGTCTCTATTCCTCATTTCATAGATAATGAGACTGAAATTTGGTGAAATCTGGTAAATTCTGAAATTTCAAATAGCTAGTAAGGATAATACAAACACACGAGAATACATACCCCAAAATACCTTGCAAAATTGTAAAAACCATGGGTCAACTGCAAGTTTGTCCTTAGAAAAAGCAAGGAAAATATTCCCCAGACACTTGAACTCTTAGTTCAAATTTTCATTCTAGTATTTCTTTTGTATTAGTTCCATATTGCTTAAATATGGTTCGAGTCATGGGTAATATAGGTCCCTGATCTATTATCCTAAGATAGCAAGAATTTTGAGGAGGAAAGTTAGAAAACTCAACAATTTCTACACAGGAATCATAGTGGATCTAGATCTAATATGAAGCAAATGGAGTAATTTGAAATCATCAGTGTTATGTTTAAAAACTGGTTTAGATCAATCTTCTGTATCTGGGGGTAAAAGATCCCAACTCCTATGAATTATATATGTGAACAACCAAACTGAGGCAATAGGAACCATAATAATACAGCACAGTTAACATTCTTCTGGCATTTTGCCCTAATGTATAACAATGTGTTCTTGCCTACAATACTCTAAAAAAATAATCTGTCAGACAAAAGGAAAAGATTAATTAAACCAAAAATCAGTTACAATTGTTATTTAGAATTAAGAGTAAAAATAGTAATTTTAAGGATATCTTCAACGTTCTACATGAAAGATCCAAGACCATTGAGTAAAGGACACATGAAAGATTATTTTAAACACACGTGTTTTCTTTAACATTTAAAACCGTCCAGTAATGACATGAACAAAAAGCACATGAAAAGATGCTCAACATCACCAATTATCAGAAAAATGCAAATCAAAGCTACAGTGTGGTATCACCTCACACAGGTCAGAAGAGCCATCATCAAAAAGTCTACAAACAAAAAATGTTGGAGAGGGTGTGGAGAAAAGGGAACCCTCCTACACTGTTGGTAAGAATGCAAATTGGTGCAACCACTATGGAGAACAGTATGGAGGTTCCTTCAAAAGCTAAAAATAGGACTACCATATAATCCAGCAATCCCACTCCAGAGCATATATCCAGAGAAAACCACTTTCCAAAAGGATACATGCACACCAATATTCAGTGCAGCACTATTTACAAGAGCCAAGACATGGAAGCAACCTAAGTGTCCATCAACAGAGGAATGGATAAAGAAGATGTGGTACATATATACAATGGGATACTACTCAGCCATAAAAAAAAGAATGAAGTAATGCCATTTGCAGCAACATGCATGGACCTAGAGGTTATTTATCATACTAAATGAAGTCAGACAGAGAAAGGCAAAGGTCATATGATATCACTCGTATATGGAATCTAATCTTAAAAAAATAAAGATACAAATGAACTTATTAACAAAACAGAAACAGACTTACAGATATTGAGAAAAAGCTTATGGTTACCAAAGGGGAAACATGGAGGAGGGGAGATAAATCAGGAGCTTGGGACGAATACACACACTATACTATGTAGTATGTATAAGACAGAAAACCAACAAGGACCTACTGTATAGCACAGGGAACTCTACTCAATATTGTGATAACTTATATGAGAAAAGAATCTAAAAAAGAATGAATATATGTATATGTATAAATGAATCACTTTGCTGTACATCTGTAACTAACACACATTGTAAGTCAACTGTGCTCCAATGAAATTAAATTTTTAAAATATTGTCTGGTTATGTAAGAAATTGCTTTGCCATCTCTGAATTTCAGAATGTTGGAAATAAGATTTTTACCTTAAATGGGAGATTGCATAAAATGTCTCCAAGATCTTTAACAATTCAAGATTATTTTGGCATGTTCATTTATTTCTTTTCTCAGAAAGAGTGCAACCTATAGAATTAATTTTTGTAATTTTGTAATCAGGTATAGGTGCACCTGAAACCACCTGTCTATGCTGAAAGCTCATTCCAGAAAATAACAGTTTCCGGAATAAATGGAACTAAATATTCTGGTTGACTGGAAGAGCTGGTGGCCATTCAATGAGTGAAACTTAATCAGTATAAGATTATTAAATTCAATATCTGATTCTAAGTAAAATGAGAAGTACATTAAGAAAACTTTTGTTAGGAATATTGAGCTTTTCAAATTTTCTTTAAACAATTTTTTTGTTTGCTTTTGACTGTGAGAGAATTTTCAGAAACAATGGCAAAGCCAATCACTCACGTTGATAGTTTGCATAATATTATCATTAGGGAAAGATCAAGACTAATTACTAAAATTTATTGGAATAAGGTTTAAATCCTGAATAGTTTTATTCATCATAAGTTATGCACATATTTATTCTTTACAATGTTTCATACATAATTTAACATTTAAAATACTTGCTTTGGGAATTCTTTGGGAATTCAGCTTGACATTTCATTCAGCAGCAATCTTGGCCAATGTTTCTAATTATATTTTTCAAAATTCTTGCTTGCTCTGTTTTCCACTTTTAAAATTATTTCTGAAATTTAATTGACATCTTAATGAATACATTTTTATACCCTTTGAACATAAGCCAATTATAGAAGCTTTCCTTAAAATATTGAGGCACAAGAAATGATTATAATTTTTTTAAATTTGAGGGAATAATAGTAACTTTCTCATAGAATAATACTGTTTAGAATTTAGTCATGTGACTTTCTGTTTAAGAGAGGAAAACTTTGCAAATTATTGCTAAAATGTTGCTTTATGAAAATAAAAAAAAATTGGAAAATTAATTGAAAGATAATACTACAGAGATACATGATCAAATATATTAAAATCTTTAAAAATGTTTATCTACTTTACAGGAAATATATAAGATTAGAGCTAAGAGTCCTAATAGTTGCAATTTATAATTACAACTCTGGTTTCCACATTAGTTTGAGCAGAAAACCACTTGAAATTAGTATTCATCAGTTGATGGTTCATATTTGTATTTTATGCCTGATGGGAATATAGTACAAAAAAATTATTTCTTGTAAGAGATATATCACAAAAACACATGTTATTAGTAGCCAATGTAAACAGTAGTTAAGCTAGAAAATTCTGTTTAGATATTTTCTCATAGCCTAATTCAAATTTCCTAACTAAATAACAACAGGCCGTTTTAATATTTACAATTGCCAGTTCCATTCCTTGTACACCCACACATACACATGTGCAGACACACACACACGTTTTAAGACCATTTGAGTGTAGGTAGCCTGGGGATCTGAAACCTTTTCTTCTGACATAACACATATAGAAATTGGTCGATTTTCTTTTTTTTTTTTGGTTCCATAACTGTCCAGGAAGAGACATTGGTAGTTACATTGTAATAATTGCTTTGTTTTGTAGAACACCTTACAGTTTTCAAAGCCTTATCATGTTATCAAAAAATAGTAAATCCATGAACTCATGGACTTGGGTAACAATTTGTTTACAGGATTCTTTCTTTTTCATCAATCTGCATCTTTAAATTGCATTCATTCTTTTTTATTTGTCTCATGTATGAATGTGAGCAATGAACATTTACTAGCTAACAAGTTTGGGGAGGCAAAAATAAATAAGAAAATATGTGTTTGCTTGAGAAACTTGTAATCTGGTATAGGGTACAGTTAAATAAATAAGTGAAATAAGAGAAAGCAAAAAATTTACATTGGAAGCCCAAAGCCTGGACTCTTCATTTGTCATTGAAAGCCCAGGAAGGGCTTCACAGAACTTATATTTAGGGTGCATCTTAAAAAATGGGTAGTTGTTGTCCAGGCAGATGAGGATGGATTAGAACAGTGATTCACAACAAGCTGCAAATCCAACATTTCAAAAGATATTTGGCATTGTCTGGGGGCATTATTGATTGCCAAGAGTGAATGGTTGTGTGTGCTACTCTCATCTACTACGTAGAGGCCAGGGATGCTGCTAAACATCTTATCACCCTAAAAGCAGATCCACCTATCCCCCCCAACCCAGTAAAAATAATTACCTGTTCCAAAATGTCAATAGTGCCAAGGTTGAGAGTCTATGGGTTAGAGGCATTATAAGCAAAAGGAATAAATACATGGAGGAAAACATTCTACTGACTTATGAAAATATAAACTGCTAGATGTGCATAGAGAGATTAGGCACAGAAAGAGGAAGAGTGCCCACTGAATTATGGAGAGGACAAAAGAGCCTGTATTTTAGGGCAGCATAGACTTTAATAGACACATCTTTGTTTCTGTACAGTACAACACTTTTTGTAAAGTAGTAGAATGTTAAAATAAGAATGGGTCTTTAAGTCCTCTAAAGAAACAAAAATTAACAGACACATAGGTAGTTCAGTAAAATGATACCATGATCTTAAAATATAAAGAAACTAAATGAGGAGTATCACTAATAATATGTAGTCTATTATTTTTGGTCAAAAGTCAATAGAGGTGTGTGTGTGTGTGTGTGTGTGTGTGTGTGTGTGTGCACTTATTCAAATATTCAAATTTTATTTTATTTTATCAGAAATAGATCATGGGCTCCCACATCACATCATAACATCTACTCCTGCTTCACAATATGCAATCTTAGAAAAAGCTGATCAGATAAACTGCTTATTAGGCCCCAGAAAAAGAGGTGGAAGGAAAAGCACTTCTATTTTAGCCTATAAAATTTTTAAAAAGTAGATTCTATATGTGGCACATGTACTTAAAAGACTACTAGATATCTTCAATGGTGCTATATTTTAAGTTAGTGTCTTACACAGTGCCTGGTAAATACTTACTGAATGACTGTATAAATAAATAAATGATCAATTAAAAAAAGAGAAAAGAGAGGAAAGGAAATTTAAGGAAAAGAGGAAGAAAAGAAAGAAGGAAGGAAGGAGGGAAGGAAGGGAGGGAGGAAGGAAATGGAGAAGTTATATCTGTTAAAAGCTCACAATTAAGCTCTATGAGGGCAAGCTTTTCAGTCCTTTGAGCACTGCTGAATTCCCAGTAACTAGAAGTATGTCTGATACATATTAGTGTTCAATAAATGTTCATTAATTGAACGAATAACCCAGCCTCATCCAACTTCCCATACTTTAGTGAGCCTACAAAAAATTTGCCAGGGGTAGGAAAGGGCAACAAAATAATCAGTAATTACATCACTGATGACTGCCTATTTGGGTAACAAATGTATTAACTATACAGTAAGTTATATTATGTAGAAGTGATTCAAAAAGAATATGAAGATAACAATTTAGTCATGCTTGGATCTTCGGGAATAGATTACCTCAGCTAAACTATGACTGTGATTTTCAGGATCATGTGTGTGTGTGTGTGTGTGTGTGTGTGTGTGTGTGCTGGGGGAAGGGAGGGGAAGAGAGAGAGAGAGAGAGACATAAAGACATGATCTGATAAGATAAACAGAGAAAAAAAAGAAGATATAAAAGCAATAGGAAATATCATCTTCTTTCTTTCTGCTAAGTACACTCTATAGGCATATTATTGTATATTGTATTAGGGATTTTCAAAATATATACATTGGGTATACATATTGAAGAGATCTTATCACAGCAATACTATCATACTTTAACTTTCTATTTAATTCTTCAGTCTTGTCTTAAAGAAAAACTTTCTAAGAAAATTTTCCTCTTATAGCACTATTTGTAAACTTATCCTACTTTTTTATTGAAAAGTATGGTACACGTTGATATTTTATATAACAAATTAAATATTTGATTTTTGTGTATTAATTTTGGCTTTTTATCAAAAGAGTGTGTATTTTTGGCCTGTTACCAAAAAAAAAAAAAAAAAAAAAAAAAAAGCTATGTTCCAGGAGCCAGAACAATTAAGGTACTACATTTTGCCTATTTTTTTCTGGCATAAAGACACAAACAACAATCTACTTTGCAGATCAGGTATTTAACAATTCTTATAGAGTGTCCATTTAGAGATTCTAATTCTTAAGGTTTAAGGTGAAACTCTTGGCAGTGTGCCCCCTGAAAGGAGTATTAGAGAGAAGGTCAGAAGTGTGTCAACACAGAACCTTAACGTGACTCTGTGACCTTTCTTTCTTTCTCCCTCAATGTCTTCACCTGCTGAATGGGTATAAAAATCTGTCTCTATTAACACAAAGACTGACTGGATTACTGGATTCAAAAATAACTTTTAAAAATAGATGTTTATATTTTGAATGCTTTACAATAAAGTTTATGAGCATACAGTTATACTGTATATTAAATCCATTTTCTGTGTTAGAGTTAATTTTCACTTTTCTGGGAGACAGCAGTTTATCTGAAAATGCTCTATACAATTTTGTGATTTTTGGATTGTTTAGCACTTTAAATTATTTTTTAATTGGGAAGATTTTTGTCTTTGTCTATAACGGCCCTTTCAGGTAGAATCTTTAATATTATTAAAGGAAGAATTCTGAAAGTTAGAAACTCATTTAGCAAAAAAGGAATATAAACTATTAATATATTTTTTCAAAGCTCTTAAAATCTACCTGAGAGGTCACTCCTGGTAGCATTTAGTGTTTTTCTCATAGTTTGATATATCTGAATTATTCCAAGAGTAAATTATTAACATGAGACCTAATGTGAAATTCCATACTATTTAAAATTACTGGTCTGGGATGATAGTTTGACCTTGGTATTCCTTTTTTTCCAGCATGGAATTTGCCAATGGAGAAATAACAATTTGTTTACTATTTCCTTTTGTTTTAGTTGTCACTACAATATCTATTGTGAATAAGTGTTTAGGAGTAATTTTGCCTTTTAAGTATCAAAAACATTAACAAATGCTGTTTGATTCACTTACAAATTATATGAGAAGAGCCATGAAATTTTCCTAACCTTTTCTGTAGCTCAATAAATCACATACAGACAGGAAAGTTAAGCACTACTTCAGTGGAAAATCAGCAGACAGATGTAGCACATATTCCCCTCAAAATAATTCAGAACCTGTTTCAATTTATCAAATGCCTACTTTATCTGTCAAAACAATGTCCTTTCTCAAATAAAGGGCATTGTTTCTGTTGCAAGAAAAAGGTTCTGATGTATTGTTATCTGCAAATGGATGGCGGAATAATGGAACAACAGGCAGTGTTTCAAACTAAGAGATCAAAGGCCAGAATGCATTACAAATCTTGTTAAAATAAATGAGGGTAAGAGCATAATTCCAATAAAGATATTTATAGTCTTAAACAATCTCTCTCTCTTTTTAAAAGAGATCTTTAAAAATGAACCTAAATCCCCTCATAAACACAAAAAGATTTTTGCTCCTTCTCTCAAAGAAGTTCAGCATTCAAAGAAATATAGATTTGTAGAATTCTCACGCAAGCTGGATATCAGGACCTTTTGTATGTGCTGACATTGTAGAATTTTACTGACACTGCTAATCTTTCTATTTGTTGCCTTTATCCACATACATAGTATTTGAGGAGGAAAACACTTGTTCATAAAATATTCAAATCTAAAACATGTTTTATTATGAAAATGCGTAACTAAATAAATATTTATTTGGCAAAATTAAGCGAAAAAGACAATCTCTCTTATAGTAAGCAATGTTTTTTCTTAAATAATCTCATTACTTGAATATCTAACATCTAATGTAAATCTTTTAACTCCAATTTAAGATGTAATATTTCCTTCTTTAAGAGTATCAAGACAATTCTAATATAATTATGACAATACTGAGCATTAAAGTTGTGCTGTACATGTACACAGTCAGCTGTTATTTCCTAGCCATTGTCATGTGCAAACGTTTGTTTTAACCTAAACATGTCAGATATTTATAATGATTCCTGCAGCCTAGTTGATCTGGAGCTGAAATCTGACAATGCAGCCTGATGGATCTATCTTCTGTGTGATTGCAGGTTGCTCTCCTTTACATTATTCTATCTCTTTGTTTTGTTTAGTTTTGCTTTTAAATGCAACCATGACCTTTGTCAGATGCCAGAGTATCTTTTTAAAACAAATCTATAACTATCTTGTCTTGAAAAGAGGCTCTATATTCAGTAATAAACTTTGGAATTGATGATTATAAAATACATTAATTCATGATCATCAAATGATAAAATAGGCATTTGTGACCATATATCCATACAATTCTATCATTGAATAGTTTTTAAAAACTACTGGAGAGTTATTAAAGTCTATTGAAAAAACTACTGGAGAGTTATTAAACTCTCAGTTATTTGAGAACTATCCCTGGAAATGAAAAGCCTTTTGTTTTACATAATGTAATATGGATTGTGATGTTTACTGCCTGACACTAAGATTTGAAGATACTGTGATTAAACATAGTTTTGTCATCTAAAACTTAGTTTTCTCACTTATACCGATAAATATTGGAATTAAATAATAAATATGTAAAACAAATGTGAATTAAGCAGGCAGGAAAAGACTGGCATTACATAAACGCTATTACTATTCTTACAAAAATGCTTCTGTACTCACCAAATAGAGGATTCCATGAACTCAATTTCTGTTCAGTTTTATATAGCCTATAAAAGGAAAGTATTAATTGGAGTCCCTTTGGAATATTCAATTCAAAATTACTAGTTGGCCTGTAGAATTTGTTCCAAAGTGTTTCAATAGACAGTATAATCACCAGTCTATGGGAGTCCAAATATCCTTTAATTTCCTGTTATATGCCATTAACTATGCTGGACATTAGAGGCAGAAGGAATGCTAAGACTTTATCCTGTGTTCAGGGATGTCACAAGCCTATATTATAAGAACAGCTTAAACACTTCAATTATTTTGTTCACATTCTCTCTACCATCTCATACCCTCTAAATCATAGACTTAAGTAATAATAATTGAAATTAAAAACTGGGCTTCAAATATTTTTAAATATAACTTGTTCAAAAATTATTTATTGTTCATCATATTACTTTATTCTGCAAATATATAAATATGTTATATATCCATAAGCCCATTTATAGATCTATATATTCCAGGAATGTGTATCTGTGGATGTATACAGATATACACAAACCTATAGTCATCTGCTTATCCGTCAGCCTATCCATTTATCCATCCATCCAAATCAGAAATTAAGACTCTTAAAGCCTGAGTCAAACACATTTGAATTCAATTTCTGTCTTACTAGCTATAAGGCTGAAGAAGTCAGTAAATCTCTCTATTCACTTTTGCTCATGACACTCTTCTGTGACATAAGGCACTGAAGGGTTAGAGCAACGGGCCCTGCTTTCTGCTTCAGTAAACCAAATTTGGGTGCAGAGAGATTGTTCATAGGAACATTATAAAATGTACTAATTTATTGCAATATGTGAAATTTGTCATCTTGGAGATCTGTGTACACAGATCATCACATGATGTTTTCAATCTCATTTGTTTCCTATTGTACAGTGAGTGTTAGAAAACTTTACACTTATGAGGGTGATTTTGACCAAGGATATCCAAGATTATGCCTCTAGTTAACAGAATATGTTTGAAAGAAACACTGGGCTTTCTTATTCATTATCATAAACACTGAAGATCCAGGTCTTTTTTAGTGCTTTACACAGCATCTATCTATATTTAATGCACGTTATTTAAAGAAGAAATACATGTGAGAGGAGAGAGCAGTTAATAAGACAGGACGTGGGTGAGTCTTGATCATGGTGAAGTTTCTGTCTGGAGGACCTCCCCTGGTGCATTCTGACTTCTGTCTTAAAACTCTCCCAGACACTAGGGATGCCTAACAGCAGTACCAATATCTCTAAGTACCTGAGTATGGGGTATGGGGTAGAGCAAGGAAGGAGTTTCCAGTCTCCAAATACTTCTCCTTACAGTTTACCTTGATTCTATCCAAGGACTAGGAATAAGTTAGATGCAAATATAAGTTAGAGCAAATATGTTACTGCTTCAAATGATATAGTGATCCATTATAAACATTAACATTTAGAAACACATAGGCAAATTAATCAGATTTAAAAAATAAGTTCAAAATAAAATAAATTCCAGTAGAATTCTCTACCAATTCAAGGTTAGAAAAAAATTAGAGAAAAAATGAAATCCCCCCTACAGAAGACTAGCACTGCAGGAGACCTTAAATAAAGTGAAACATAATGACACTGAAGAGAAAGATGAGGAGAAAAGATCCTTCAGGGGACAACGTTTGTCTAGGGAAATACTTATGCATAATCTGTGTCTACAAACCAAAGAGACAATATTTGGGTTGAATCTGAACCTACGTAGTTTAAATAAACAGTGGTTTTCTTGGTTGATTGGATCATTTGGTTAATACAGAGAACCCAGTGGAGGCAGAAAAATTAATCATAAAACTTTGAAGTATTTTGCAGTGCAAATTATTCATTGCTTCTTCAAATTTCTCATTTTTAATAATAGTTACTGTAGCAGTTTAAAATATTATTTTATTTAAAAGAAGACATTTATTTACATAAAATGAGTTATTTAAAATAATTAGTGTGGAATGTTGTTTAAACTGATACATTTTGTGATATGAACTGAAAATGGATAATAGTATAAAGACTATTAAAGATATTGCTTATTTTTCCCAGTATTATACATCTTTTAAAAAGCCATCATCTTTTTGATCTCTTTATCACTTATCTGTGTTTTTAAATTTCTGCAAAATAATTGAAATATTATCAAATTTTAAAAGTCATAACCTTAGGAAATATTTCCTAATAAACTGTAGAAAAATATTATCTTATTAACTATAAGGGAATTTGATAGTAAACATATTTCATATGCAAGCTTCTGATTAATATAAAGAAAACATTAACAGACTATAGCAACAGTGATAATACAATGATTTAAAATGAAAAAAAATGCCTATATGAAGATTAAGTCAATAACTTTCTTCTGAAATATAAAATGTTCATGACACTGAAAATTAATGATTGCTTGCATGTAAATTACCATATTTTAAAAGAGATATCTTCAAGAACCATTTTAATCTTTGCTATATTTTCCATATAGTACTTTTAAATTCATATTTCAGTGTTGACATATTTCAAATAAAGAAAATGGACTATTGTAATCCTCTGTATGGTGTTTTCATTCAATTAGCTCTATCTTTCTTTTTCTAAGCAAACAAGATGGCAATTTACTCAAAGTCAACCCGTAATAACATATATCAGCCAGAGTCGAACAAACACAGTACTGCTCATGCTACACCTTTTAAAATCAAACAATTTTAAATAAAAGCAAACATGAACATAAATAGCATTTCCCTTTGGGATTTGACTGTTGACAGAAAAATGATAAAAACATAAAAATGGTTTGAATTTGTAAGGAAGTTAAATAATTCAGGAAATGTTTTATTAACTGATAGTAAAGAGAACAGGATTTTGGTCTGTACATTATGCAGTAATGAAAGAATAAAATATATGATATGTGGCTTTTTTTTTTAAACTCTTCCTAACCGTATTAAAATTTCACAAGGTAGTTGAAAACCACATTCTTATCAAGCACTCACAAAAATATAATTATGTTTAAGTATCTTTTTCTCTTAGATGTTAGTTGCCACATTTTCAAAGGTGAAAGAAAGAGCCTTGTGGTTTACATTTTCAACATATTATAACAGAAATTCAAAGGAAGCAGAATCTGAAACCACAAATAGATACTTTTATCCCTTTTAATATTTTTTCTTTGCAATCTTGGACCGTTAGCTGCATAAAACTATTACTCACATAATGAAAATAGAAGGTTATCATCTTTAAAATATTATTGCCAAAGCATTTGTTTTCCCTTAATTTAGACAAAATATAACAAAATATAAAGGAAGATGTCATTTGCAAATGGAAAGTTTATAAAAGTTCATAATTGTATATTCATACTAAATTCATTAATTTAAGAACAAAATTTCTTAATATTTGATGATTATTTGATATAATCATGTCCCAAATCATGTAGACTTAGCAAATGAATTAAAAATTAAAAGTTATATTGGTTTCCCACCTACTTTCAAATAGTTTAAATTACGTATTTGTGTAGAAGTGTGGAATTATATATTCCTGGGCTTGGATTCTAGATCTTCTATTTACTAGTTATGTGACATTTGGCATTTTGCTTATTTTTTATTCCAAGTTTCTTTATTAAAAAAGAACAGACATAATACAATGGCTATGGTGAGAATGAAATAGTGAAATGCATTTAGGAGATTTAGCATAAGAGAGGCTTGATTAGCTGGTCAGCCTTTATTACTCATTTTAGTTTTTCCTGCATACTGCACAGTTCCTATTCATGATGGCACTAAATGCCCAGTCTCTGAAAAAACTAAGTAAAACCAAAAAAAGTTAACTTTACAACAATTTAAGTAAAATGTATATCTTTCCTTCAGTGGCCTAGGTGTTTTCATTGAAAATATGATCTGAATTGTTCATATATTTATAGAACTTTATTTTTGAACTTGCTAAACATTTGGAATAAAAAGTAGTAAAGCAACTCCATTCTGAAGGAGAAGCTGCGAGGCCTCTTCTCGCAGCTCCCTACGAGCAAGTGAAACTAGACTAAGTGCAAAGGAATAAAAGGACATCAGATAATCCAGGAGTCTATGTGACCTGGTGGGACCCCTGGCCCAGGATCTCCCTTGCCTTGCTTATGCCAGACATGCGGGATCTAGTCCCCTGACCAGGTATCTAAGCCAGGCCCCCTGCACTGGGAGTGTGGAGTCTTAACCACTGGACCACCAGGGAAGTCCCGAAGTTGCTACTCTTAAGAAACATACAGTCTACTGAAGGAGTCAGAGTGAAAAAATACACAAAGACATAAATAAATTAAAAATGCAATAACTTGTATGAAGGGAAATAGAGGGCTGAGTTAGACCTACCTTCCATACCGTTCTTCAAAAAGCATCTTTGAGGAGCCCAGCCTCGCTGCCTCAGCCTGCTGCGTTCCGGCACTCAGCCGCCATGCCAGAGGCGAGCGCTGTGCTCAGGGAGCCACAATCCCTAGGACATGGCCTATCCGACACCTCCGGCCCAGGGAAATTGGCAGAATCCATGGCAGGAGCGGCTGTAGCTGCCTTGGCTCCTCACTCGGGTCCTTCCCATCACCTCGCTGACAGCCTGACCCAGCCACAGGGACACCTCTTTCATCCTCCCTTCAAGGCTCGCAGGACATAAGGACAGCAGCGGCGACTGAGGGCTGGACTGCAAGATACTGTCAAGGTGGCAGAAGAGTAAGATGTGGAGATGAACTTCCTCACCACAAATATATCAGAAATACATCTACATGTGGAACAACTGCTGCAGAACACCTACTGAATGCTGGCAGAAAAGCTCAGACTTCCCAAAAGATATGTATATATTTTTCTTTTTCTCTTTCTGTGAGTGTGTAAGTGTATGCTTCTTTGTGTGATTTTGTCTGTATAGCTTTGCTTTTACCATTTGTTCTAGGGTTCTGTCCGTCGGTGGTCTTCTTTTTTCTTTTAGTATAGTTTTTAGCGATTGTTGTCATTGGAGGATTTGTTTTTTGGTTTGGTTGGTCTCTTCTTTCTTTCCTTTTTTTATTACTTTTTAAATGTTTTAATTTCTAATAATTTTTTGTATTTTATTTTAATACTTTTATTTTATTATTATTTTTCTTTCTTTCTTTCTTTTTTTCCCTTTCTGAGCCATGTGGCTGACAGGGTCTTGGTGTTCTGGCCGGGTGTCAGGCCTGTACCTCTGAGGTGGGAGAGCTGAGTTCAGGACATTGGTCCACCAGAGACCTCTGGCTCTACATAATATCAAACAGCAAAAGGGCTACCAGAGATCTGCATCTAAATGCTAAGGCCCAGCTCCACTTAATGACCAGCAAGCTACAGTGCTGGAAACCCTATGCCAAACGATTAGCAAGACAGGAACACAACTCCACCCATTAGCAGAGAGGCTGTCTAAAATCAAAATAAGGTCACAGACACCACTAAGCACACCACTGGAAATGGTCTTGCCCACCAAAAAGACAAGATCTAGCCTCATACACTAGAACACAGGCACCAGTCGCCTCCACCAGGAAACCTACACAACCCACTGAAACAACCTTAGACACTGAGGGCAGACACCAAAAACAATGGGAAATACGAACCTGCAGCCTGCAAAAAGGAGACACCAAACACAGTAAGTTAAGCAAAATGAGAAGACAGAGAAACACACAGCAGATGAAGGAGCAAGATAAAAACCCACCAGACAAAATAAAATGAAGAGGAAATAGGCAGTCTACCTGAAAAAGAATTCAGAGTAATGGTAATAAAGACGGTCCAAAATCTTGGAAATAGAATGGAGAAAATACAAGAAACGTTTAACAAGGACCTAGAAGAACTAAAGAGAATAAAAACAATGATGAACAACACAATAAATGAAATTAAAAATTCTCTAGAAGGAAAGAATAGCAGAATAACTGAGGCAGAAGAATGGATAAGTGACCTGGAAGATAAAATAGTGGAAATAACTACCACAGAGCAGAATAAAAAAAAAAAAAAAAAAAAGAATGAAAAGAACTGAGGACAGTCACAGAGACCTCTGGAACAACAATAAACACTCCAAGATTTGAATTATAAGGGTCCCAGAAGAAGAAGAGAAAAAGAAAGGGACTGAGAAAATATTTCAAAGATTATAGTTGAAAGCTTCCCTAAAATGGGAAAGGAAATAGTCAATCAAGTCCAGGAAGTACAGAGAGTCCCACACAGAAAAATCCAAGGAGAAACATGGCAAGACACATATTAATCAAACTATCAAAAATTAAATACAAAGGTAAAATAGTAAAAGCAGCAAGGGAGAAACAACAAATAACATACAAACGAATCCCCCTAAGGTTAACAGCTGATCTTTCGGCAGAAACTCAGTAAGCAAGAAGAGAGTGGCAGGACATATTTAAAGTGATGAAAAGGAAAAACCTACACCCAAGGTTACTCTACCCAAAAGGATTTCATTCAGATTTGATGGAGAAATTCAAACCTTTACAGACAAGCAAAAGCTAAGAGAATTCAGCACCACCAAACTAGCTTTACAACAAATGTTACAGGAACTTCTCTAGGCAGGAAACACAAGAGAAGG
The DNA here is from genome assembly GCF_949987535.1 of Balaenoptera acutorostrata. NCBI lineage: Eukaryota > Metazoa > Chordata > Mammalia > Artiodactyla > Balaenopteridae > Balaenoptera > Balaenoptera acutorostrata. Next base: position 35,676,884 of record NC_080081.1, read on the forward strand.
AAAAGACCTGCAATAACAAACCCAAATCAATTAAGAAAATGGTAATAGGAACATACATATCGATAACTACCTTAAATGTAAATGGATTAGATGTTCCATCAGAAGACATAGATTGGATGAATGGATACAAAAACAAGACCTGTATATATGCTGTCTACAAGAGACCCAGTTCAGACCTAGGGACACATACAGACTGAAAGTGAGGGGACGGAAAAAGATATTCCATGCAAATGGAAATCAAAAGAAAGCTGGAGTAGCAATTCTCTTATCAGACAAAATAGACTTTAAAATAAAGATTATTACAAGAGACAAAGAAGGACACTACATAATGATCAAGGGATTAATCCAAGAAGAAGATATAACAATTGTAAATATTTATGCACCCAACATAGGAGCACCTCAATACAAGGCAAATGCTAACAGCCATAAGAACGGAAATCAACAGTAACACAATCATAGTAGGGGACTTTAACACCCTACTTTCACCAATGGACAGATCATTCAAAATGAAAATACATAAGGAAACACAAGCTTCAAACGATACATTAAGCAAGATGGACTTAATTGAGATTTATGACACATTCCACCCAGAAACAGCAAATTACATTTTCTTCTCAAGTGCTCATGGAACATTCTCCAGGATAGATCATATCTTGGGAAATAAATCAAGCTCTGGTAAATTTCAGAAAATTGAAATCATATCAAGTATCTTTTGATCACAATGTTCTGAGACTAGATATCAATTACAGGAAAAAATATGTAAAAACTACAAATACATGGAGCCTAAATAATACACTACTAAAGAACCAAGAGATCACTGAAGAAATAAAAGAGGAAATTAAAAAATACCTAGAAACAAATGACAATTAAAACATGACAAACCAAAGCCTATGGGATGCAGCAAAAGCAGTTCTAAGAGGGAAGTTTATAGCAATACAATCCTACATCAATATACAAGAAAAATCTCAAACAACCTAACCTTACACCTAAAGCAATTAGAGAAAAAAGAACAAAAAACCCTCCAAAGTTAGCAGAAAAAAAGAAATCAAAAAGATCAGATCAGAAATAAGTGAAAAATAAATGAAGGGAACAATAACAAAGAGCAATAAAACTAAAAGCTGGTTCATTGAGAAGATAAACAGAATTGATAAACCATTAGCCAGACTCATCAAGAAAGAGAGGGAGAATACTCAAATAAATAGAATTAGAAATGAGAAAGGAGAAGTAACAACTGACACTGCAGAAATACAAAGGATCATGAGACATTACTACAAGCAACTATATGCCAATAAAATGGACAACATGGAAGAAATGAACAAATACTTAGAAAAGAACAACCTTCTGAGACTGTACCAGGAAGAAATAGAAAATATAAACAAACTAGTCACAAGTCCTGAAATTGAAACTGTGATTAATAATCTTCCAACAAACAAAAACCCAGGAAAATATGGCTTCACAGGTGAATTCTATCAAACATTTAAAGAAGAGCTAACACCTATCCTCAGACTCTTCCAAAATATAGCAGAGGGAGGAACACTCTTAAACTCATTCTATTAGGCCACCATCACCCTGATACCAAAACCAGAGAAAGATCCACAAAAAAAGAAAACTACAGGCCAATATCACTGATGAACATAGATGCAAAAATCCTCAACAAAATACTAGCGAACAGAATCCAACAGCACACTAAAAGGATCATACACCATGATCAAATGGGGTTTTTCCCAGGAATGCAAGGATTCTTCAATATACGCAAATCACTCAATGTGATACACCATGATAACAAATTGAAGGAGAAAACCATATGATCATCTCAATAGATGCAGAAAAAGCTTTCAACAATATTCAACACCTATTTACGATAATAACCCTCCAGAATGTAGGCATAGAGGGAACTTACCTTAACATAATAAAGGCCATATATGAACAAACCCACAGCCAAGATCATTCTCAATCGTGAAAAACTGAAACCATTTCCACCAAAATCAGGAACAAGAGAAGGTTGCCCACTCTCAACACCATTATTCAACATAGTTTTGGAAGTTTTAGCCACAGCAATCAGAGAAGTAAAATAAATAAAAGGAATCCAAATCAGAAAAGAAGAAATAAAACTGTCACTGTTTGCAGATGACATGATACTATACATAGAGACTCCTAAAGATGCTACCAGAAAACTACTAGAGCTAGTCAATGAATTCGATAAAGTAGCAATATTCAAAATTAATGCACAGAAATCTCTTGCATTCCTATACACTAATGATGAAAAATCTGAAAGAGAAATCAAGGAAACACTCCCATTTACCTTTGCAAAAAAAGAGTAAAATACCGAGGAATAAACCTATCTAAGGAGACAAAAGACCTGCGTGTAGAAAACTATAAGACACTGATGAAAGAAACTAAAGGTGAAACAAACAGATGGAGAGGTATGCCATGTTCTTAGATTGGAAGAATCAACATTGTGAAAATGATTATACCACCCAAAGCTATGTCCAGATTCCATGCAATCCCTAGCAAACTATCAATGGCATTTTTCACAGAACTAGAACAAAAAAATTCACAATTTGTATGGAAACACAAAAGACCTCGAATAGCCAAAGCAACATTGAGAAAGAAAAATGGAGCTGGATGAATCAGGCTCCCTGACTTCAGGCTATACTACAAAGCTACAGTAATCAAGACAGTATGGTACTGCCACAAGAACAGAAATATAGATCAATGGAACAGGATAGAAAGCCTAGAGATATACCCACGTACATACTATCACCTTATTTTTGATAAAGGTAGCAAGAATATACAATGGAGAAAAGACATACTCTTCAATAAGTGGTGCTGGGAAAACTGAACAGCTACATGTAAAAGAATGAAATTAGAACATTCCCTAACACCATACACAAAAATAAAGTCAAAATGGAATGAAGACCTAAATGTAAGGCCAGACACTATATAACTCTTGGAGGAAAACATAGGCAGAACACACTATGACATAAATCACAGCAAGATCCTTTTTGACCCACCTCCTAGAGAAATGGATATAATAACAAAAATAAATAAATGGGACCTAATGAAACTTAAAAGCTTTTGCACAGCAAAGGAAAACATAAACAAGACGTAAAGACACCCCTCAGAATGGAAGAAAATATTTACAAATGAAGCAACTGACAAAGGATTAAACTCTGAAATTTATAAGCAGCTCATGCAGCTCAATAACAAAAAAACAAACAACCCAATCCAAAAATGGGCAGAATACTTAAATAGACATTTCTCCAAAGAAGATATACAGATTGCCAACAAACACATTAATAAATGCTCAACATCACTAATCATTAGAGAACTGCCAATCAAAACCACAATGAAGTATCACTTCACACTGGTCAGAATGGCCATCATCAAAAATTCTACAAACAATAAATGCTGAAGAGGGTGTGGAGAAAAGGGAACCCTTCTCCTCTGTTGGTGGGAATGTAAATTGATACAACCACTATGGAGAACAGTATGGAGGTTCCTTAAAAACTAAAAATAGAACTAACATATGACCCAGCAAACTCATTACTGGGCATATACCCTGAGAAAACCATAATTCAAAAAGAGTCGTGTACCACAATGTTCATTGCAGCACTATTTAGAGTAGCCAGAAATGGAAGCAACCTAAGTGTCCATCGACAGATGAATGGATAAAGAAGATGTGGCACATATATACAATGGAATATTACTCAGCCATAGAAAGGAATGAAATTGAGTTTTTTGTAGTGAGGTGGATGGACCTAGAGTCTGTCATACAGAGTGAAGTAAGTCAGAAAGAGAAAAAAAAAAATACCGTATGCTAACACATATATATGGCATCTAAAAAAAAATGGTTCTGAAGAGCCTAAGGACAGGAATAAAGACGCAGACATAGAGAATTGACTTGAGGACACAGGGAGTGGGAAGGGTATGTTGGGACAAAGTGAGAGAGTGCCATTGACATATATACACTACCAAATGTAAAATAGATAGCTAGTGGGAAGCAGTCGCATAGCACAGGGAGATCAGCTCGGTGCTCTGTGACCACCTAGAGCGGTGGGATAGGGACGGTGGGAGGGAGACACGAGAGGGAGGGGATATGGGGATATATGTGTACGTATAGCTGATTCACTTTGTTATACAGCACAAACTAACACAACATTGTAAAACAATTATACTCCAATAAAGATGTTAAAATTTTTCTTTAAAAAAAAAATGGAAGAATTAAGAATTGGTTAAATATCCATTATTTTCTAACATTTCAGACAATTTTTATCTGCGAAACCTGCAAAAGACAAATTGAGGCTATGTAAGCACAAAACGCATAGCCATTACGTAAAATAAGAGTTTAAAAAAAAAAAATAAATTTAGAGTCCATATTTTATTTTTGAACCCAGATTTTTACCCTTAAGTTCAGAAAATAGAGTCTATGATCCTTAGAAAAACTTGTACTGGCAGCCATATATCTTTCAAGGTAATACTAACCATGACACTAAGTACTGTAGTATTTGGCAAGATATACAGTCAAAGTGATTGCTTAATGACAACTTTAAAGTGAAAGATTTCTTGCCTAATTAAAAGCGTGATAATTAATGGTATCCATATTGAACTCTTCTGGAGTTCTCATCCACTTTGAGTTACAAATCAAAATCTAAGAACGTGCTATGCTTGTGTGTGTGTCTTCAAGACTAGAGCCAGTTAGTGATATATGATTTATTCAACTATATCTTACCTAAATTTATGAAATTATTTTGGGATTATGTGACACATAGAGTTCTATATGTGATACCTAAAGCTACCTTCAGATATGGTCCTTAGCCCAGGCCCAAGAACTGAATGATGCTATTGCTACCTTGATGATTGAATATTGACTAGTGACTTGGTAAGGCCATCAGTGTTGTTAAGAGAGGTAATTCTGACAATTTATGCTAAAGTGAAATTAACATACAGATAAAAACTCCTGGCCTCATACACATGAATACACATAGCCTACATGTACTATCACGGGATAAGGCATTCCAATTCCACACAGACTTCTGAATATTTATTACCTTAATATGATTGATATTCTTTTTCAAGATTTCCTTTAGTTTTACTTTAACTTAGTTGTATTTGTAAAAAGTCATCATGAAGTATCAGTTCAAGTTATTGGAAGCAAAATGGTAGATAATGTCAGTAGTGACCGGAGGAAGTCATATCACAATAGTGGCATCAGTCTACAGATATGGAAAATTGTGCTAAAACATACAGGATGAGTCCAAGGAAATCAGCTGCAGCAGAGAGGAAAACATGGTCTCCAGATATTTAAAGAGTTTAGAATATTGTCACTCTAAGTATTCACATTGGAACTTGGATAATCCTGCTGCTCAGGGAGAGAGTTTTTCATCCTCTGACTTGCTTTATATTAGCTGCTAGTTGTGGGCGTCTGTGAGCATGAAGGTGTTGCCCATAAGCAGATGAAAAATGTGGGTTAATCTTATCCTAAACAAGGCAGGGATAAGGTGACAAGATTACAATCTAAGGTCAGGGTGGGAGCAGTACCTTACCACTGTAGTTCTCACACATGCCCAGTTAATAGGCTTCCCCAAATTGACAATCGAATGTGCATTTTAAATTGAGGGGCTTATGTCATCACATGATTCCATATCAAAGGAAGAAATTTTGAGTGAAAATGTATCTACATATTAATAATAATTATGGAGATTAAAGCTGAGTCTTCTGAAATATGTAACAGTGAATAACAACACAGAGTATGTACTTATTAGCGCAAATGTACTTAGCAAAAGAAAAGACAGGTTTAATGTTGGTAAGAGCACATATACTTTTTGTTATAAAATGTGTCTAAGACTATGGAAAGAAAACTATTGTTTCTGTGCTGTTAAGAAAACCATATTTAGAGTGGAATAGGGAAAGGAAAAATACCAGATACCTTTATGTGTCCCAAAGAGTTTCTGTTTTCTAGAAACCTCAGAGATCATAATGATCCATAGCACCTCAAATATGTTTCAAAATACTTTCATTTGTTTTTTCACTAGTGTCCATTAATATAAGACACCTCTGCTTTGTGTTTACTCTAGAAGCTTATATAGATGATGAGTTTGGGTCTTAAAGGCCAGAGATATAAGCACTTGAAGCAGGTTTTACTTTGTTTTAAACTCCTTATATATAGCAGGCAGGTAAGAAGTTTTGCAAGATTAATGGACAGTTTCTGTGATTTTTTTACTATCATCAATGACATTGTTATCTCTAAAACTAAGCTAAATCTCCTAATTTTAAGATTTGATAGCAATGTCATTCCAACTTGCCATCGCAAACTTACTTTATTGCCTACTCAAATTAATCTACCTCGTTTCTCTCAAAACATGGTTGCATCTTTCTTGTTAGTGTGATTTTATTTCACCTACATCTCAAAAACCGTATATGAAACACATGCTTGTAATTATTATACACTGTACCTTATCTTCTTTTGTCCAAAATGAGAGTTGTCTCTTTTACCTTTGCATTTCTAGCCTTGCAAGGGAAATTTTTTTAAAAGAATGTAGACTCTCAATTAATATGCTTTTACCTAAATTGCAAAATACATTCCTAAAATTTAATTAGAAAAACAGTATATTTGATTTAAAATTAACTAAATCTAAACTATTTTGTTTAAACTTTGAAAAGTGTACCATATACAATATATGAAGAGTACCCTTTTTTCCCTAAGTATTGGACATAACAGTTGAAATTGTATTGTTGTATTGGTTGGTTTACCAATAAAACAAAAATGATAGCTCATGAGTTTGAATATGAATTTTAAAAAATAGAGTGCAAAAGTGTTCCAGAATTAGTTCCTGACAAAAAAGATTTAAAAATAGATTTATATATTTTAAAGTGTATAATGAAATAAAAAATCTTGACAGTAATCTAAAGAATAATAATAAATGACCATTAAACAGCTTACCATGCTGCATAAACCTGATAGTTATTTACCTATTTAATGCTTAAAATTATATAAGTCCTCTTACATATCATAAGAAGAGGGTATCATGTTACTTGTTTTTCCTCCCACTCTGAGGGATCAGCCAGATTTCAGAAAACAACAGAAGGGGACACTGACAACTGTTTGAACCAGCCATTGCTCGAGAATACTATTCAAACACTTACATTCAAAACTCTGAAATTAAACTTTTGTCCCATCAATTATGGTCAGTGAATGGAGAGAAATAATTATTTTATTTTTTGCAACGTAAGTATTAAGTTTAAATTCCTACTTTCCTTCATCTTGTACTGATAGCGAATATGAGTTTACATATGTGAGGTTGTTTAGGATTATGGAATTTAAGGGTAAAACTGACAGCAGTCCATATACTTAATTATACTATCACCCTATTGTGGACCCGTTTCCATGCATTCCACCCATTATACTTGAGGAACTATTTCCAACTTTCTTACACACTTTAACTGGCTTACAATTGACACTTTGATAGTATATTCTAGTGGTTAAAAGCATAAATTTCTGTCAAACTGATCTTTATTAAGATCTTAGTCCTTCCACTTATTAATACCCCTTGGACAGATACTGTAACCATTCTAAGCTCTGGTTTCCTCAACTGTAAGATGGGGGACAATAATTTCATTTACCTAAGAAGAATTTTGCAAAGATATAAATAGAACTTGGTTGTAAATCAATTTGAAAATTCCAGATATTAACTCATGGATACTTACATTAAATTGCAGAAAAGGGGAATTGGCTTAGAAGTGTAATGCACCAGAAAAGCCTGGAAGCTCTATAAATGTGGAAGCACTTTTTATAGAGGCATATCTGATAAAAGATAGCAAAAGTTGAAATATATAGACAAATGGGAAGAATACCATCATGTCTGATGAAAAAATCTTTTACTGTCATATTCTAAGGAGAGCAATTACTAACACGTTGGTGCCTTTTCCCAAGACATGCAGAAACAATTATTTATCGTTGAAACTGAATAGGAACTCATATTCTTCCTCATCTACCTATTTTTAGGGAGAGACTTGGCTGTTTCCAAAGCAGCCATATGCAGGTGGGTGCAGATGTGTGTTCTGATTATTGATGCTGGTACTTTATCAGTTGTTAGGTGTTTTGAATATCAGTGCTTGGTAGATAGGGGAAACTAAGATGATTATTTCATTTTGTTTTAAGTTTGAAAAGTGGAAATATATATGTCATAAGCATTTTAGGATAAATATCCTAACATAGTCAGATACCCAAATATGAATATATGTGAAGAAAACAAAACAATAGAACAACAGAACATGCCATATATGTTTCAGGATTGAAAAGTGTAAGACATTTTTAAACATGTAAACATTTATCTCTATGCAATTAATGGAGAGACTTAAATTTTTTAAAAAAAGAATAAAATTCAAACTTGGTTATTTTTACCATGTACTTCAGTAATTACCACAAGGAAATTTATTGCAAAAATCTAATCTGGACTTTAAAACCTTAATTCAACCTAGTCTTATTGGAAATTATGCCAATTAATACCTGTTCTATTTACTACTGCTGTATTCAAATTGCCTAAATGTCTAAGCTGGAACTTTTAATTTTAGTAACATTCAGCTAATATGGATTTTCCTTTACTTCCATTTGCTAATATACAGACTCCTATAAATCATAGGATTTTGGAGATGAAATAAATTTTATAGGTGGATCCTCTAGTCCAGTTTACTTACTATATAAATGAATAAACTGGTGGCAAGGATATTTTAGTGACTTGGTCAAAATTACAGTATAGTTGGAAGACAAAATAAAGTTATAGTTTTTATCTTTTCACTAGTAAAGCAGAGAAGGATTAAAAAAATCTAAAGGTGTCTACAAAATTTCTATGTGTTAGTTGTTTCCTTTGTTATTTGTGTTTACTCAGTTGATAGATATGGCTTTACTATGGCAGACATAATAACTGGATGAAAGAAGAAAGACTGATTATCTGTATTCAGATTCATGACTAGAGAAAGGAGAGAACTTAGAGATAAATTACTTATCAACAGTATGCAGATAGACTTTGTGTCCTCTCTACCTTAACACCATTTGCTAGTGCCTTTTAGACAGTACATTCCCATACCCCTGAATATACCTTATGAAGATTTGTCCTTACTGAAGTGCTCCTTTCACCCAAAGTATACAAAATGTAAGATTAAGTAGATCCATTCCACACCTGGAGATTTAGGAAGGCCAGTGTATTAGCAAATATTGTTTGGCTGCTTTCAGCAGAGACTTCAAATAATAGCAAATTAAACAAGGCAGAACTGTATTTCTCTCATGTTTCAGTGAAACAGGAAAGGAGATAAATGTAAAACCAAAATTTCTGTGTAGACAAGAAGGGAAGAGATTCTTCAAACAAATGGGAGGATTGGTCTTTAAAGAAATAGACTCTTGAACCATCATAGCAGGAGAAAAAATAGAACATGTAGGTAAAGAAGCAAATAGACTGGTCATTCTGGCAGTAGGACCATAAGGCAGGGAGTTCACAGATTATTCCTTTATTAACTTGAAAATAAGCTGGGGATGGGGTCATTAGTAGAGCAGAGACTCAGTTATGCATACATAGGGGAGCTTGTGGTTTAGAGCAGATGCTTCATTACAACAGAAAGTGCATAAGGTACAGAAGCCAATAAATAGTGGACACAGTGTAAGATTCTGTTATGTGGGTGCATCTTGGAAGATTGTCAGAATCTGCAGAAGCTAAAGCTGTGTGAATAAAATGGTGGTTGTTGTTATGTGTTCATCCATACCATGACTGTTTATTTCTTTCCCTTATCAGACTGTGAACTCATCAGAAGAGCTTATCTCAATTCTGTATCCTTAGCATTTCATGTAGATGATATTGATAAAAAAAATTTTGAGTGGATGAATAAAGTACATTATTAAAAATGTGAGATAATCATATTTTGTCATGTATATGTGTTGTGTCCAAAAATAACACTGCTAAATACAGCTTTCTGTGTCTTATCTACTAACATGCTTTCCACCCATGGTCCTTGAAACTCATAGAAAAAAAACCCTTTTATATAGAGCCTCTATTTTGGTTAAGATTCAGCACTAAGTCATTGCTCAAAAAGAAGAATCAGTTTTCTGACTGCCCAAAGCCACTGTGATTTCTACATAATAGTGACTTTCTGAGATTTTTAATACATTGCTGGTAATAGGCCACTCTGTTTCATTCTAACCTGAACCCTAAATATAGCAGTTATTTATTTATTTTTTTCTCTCTGCAGGCTGTATCATTCAGGTCTATGGAGTATCCTTGAAAGAAAAGAAGCATCTAAAAACAAGGCCTAGGAACTCTACTATATGGCCATAAAATCCTTCACAAAATGGAAAATAGAATAGTTATATTGATTATTTTAGTGTCAGAGATGTTCCATGGTTGCAGGTCTGGCACCTTTTGAAGTTGCATTTACTCTTTTAGGCTGTTAAAGCACTATTTAATGAATCAATTCAGTCATTTAGTCAATAAGAATATCCTTGTCTCTTAAAAGAGTTAATATACATTTTCAGTGGTGCTTCACTTATAAAAAAGGAATAGTTAAAACACTCGACAAATCAGACTTAATATCACTTAAAATGCACATTTTTCAAAAGAATGGATTTCCTCCTACCTCAATTACATACATGCTATTTGTGAACAAATTCATAGACCCACCTGGAAAGAAGTATTCCCTGTTTAGAAATGCCAGCAGAATGAAACACTGTCATAGAATAATGATCTCTTGTTCCCACATAAATACCTAGGGAAAACTAAGATGTTCATTTTCAAAGCAAGAAACATTGATCCACTGTGTATGTCCTATTAAAATGACTTTATTTTATTTCATCAAATAGCTGATGTAAATTCAGTCATTTAGTCTGATAGATATGGGTTCCAGAGAATGACACTTGTGTGCTACAGTACTACTAAATAGATGAAAATCATTGCATTTTGCTTTGCTTTATTTGTCAGCAAAGCAGAATTAAGTTTGTTCATGAACGCTCTAAGGTTTAATATGGGCAATTTAGAAATGGTATACACTGATTTTATTTTTCTTTGATTTCTTTTAAGCAAAATGTACAGATCTAATGATCATTTCAGTTACATAATTCTGAATTATATGCATTCTATTGAGAATTCTATGTGTTGTTATATATCAGAAAGTAGGCACTATAACACAACATCTGAAGGTTTGTGGCTAATGACTGTTCAAATGAAGGTAAATGTTACCATAATAAAATAAATGATGGTGAATCATGCCTGGTTTTGATAGTATTTTAATCTGAATGGTTAAAAGAAAAGATGCCTAGAGCTCCAGGGGGAAAGACAGAAAAGGACAGAGATTTATATGTTCAAATAATATGCATGTACATACATATAAGTCTGGGCACAGATGATCTGTAGGTGGACACACCTTGCATGATGAATAGTAGCATAATCCCTTAAAGCAAGTTTCATACTTACCCTTATGTTGAACACTGTGTATATGCTGTGTCTTCTGGACAGTTCACCGTACAGATTGTGATACAAATTAATGCGCTCAGGAAAAGTCTTTATATCATTATTGCCTTTCTTCAGGATTTAAATTTCATGTTACCACAGTCTGTATGGCTGGGGGAAAGCAGTGAATTTTTTTTGACATCAAAGCATATGAAATTATGGAAATAAAAGCTAAAGTAAAGAAAAAAGTACTTTCTTAAAAATTTTTATTTTCTATTGGAGCATAGTTAATTAACAATGTTGTGTTAGTTTCAGGTGTACAGCAAAGTGATTCAGTTATACATATGCATGTATCTATTCTTTTTCAAATTCTTTTTCCATTTAGGTTATTTCAGAATATTGAGCAGAATTCCCTGTGCTATACAGTAGGTCCTTGTTGGTTATCTATTTTAAATACAGTAACATGTACAACAGTGTTTTTTATTGAAACAGGTATACTTCCTTTCAAAATGGGGTCATTGCATAACACTTCTGAAATATAGGATAGTGATTATCAATAAGATAAAAGCTGCATAAAATATGAGAGATGTAGATTTAGCTCAGAGTTTAATATATTATTTAAAGGAAATGTTTCCCATTTCTTGCTAATATCTTTTTAAGAAAAGATGGAGTCTTGTCACATGTCTCATGTAGTAATCCTCACTCTAGCCACTCATTCTAAACTTATTTTCTCCATTTTGAAACTATAACAATAAACCCCACTTATGTTCTAATTCTCCTTTATCTTCTCTGCATTGCTTTTGCTTTCTGTTCAGATAGTGTCGTTCATATAGTCATAGTCTCAGAGGAGGCATAATGCTATTTAACCTAAAAACATGCATCCAGGCCCGTCAAGTGAGGAAGGTCTTGTGAGACTGAACCTGAAGGATTACACAGATACAAGACACAGCAAGCAGTAAGTAGAAAGGGAAGAAATGAAGACTTGCCATAGGAAAAGCAAATCAAGAACTTGGTTATTGTAGTTGGGGTCGAATTTTTTTAAGCCTTACTGTGTATTGATTTAGAGTTCAAGTGGCCTCAGACTGAAGGCTCTTCCTGCCTAAGGAAAGAGTTACAATGAGAACAGAGTTCCAGTAAGTATGTTGAGAGGATAATGTGCAAAATAAATTGCCCTTGTTTCACAAAGGAGATCATTGCTGGGGCAGGTAGTCACATGCATCAGAATAGGTTGTTTTCACATGCTCCTATACCGAGCAGGCACTGTTAGTGATGTAACCATCTCCCAACTCCCCCCTTTACAGTACAAACAGTACACACGTACCCAGCATTGGATGAAAGAGTCACTCTAAGACACGACACAAGCACGTGTTGAAAAGAGCTACAAAGGATCAAGACATCTCCCTTGTTTCACCCTGCCTTGACACAGTGACTGCTTATACTTTTGTTTTTTCACCTCTTCTGACTTTTTAGATTTTGACACGCTACACCTTTTCCCCAGTGCATTTTGACTCAAAATAAAATAAGCAAACAACAGAAGCTCTTTTTGTCTCTCTCCATCAGGTCCCACATTCCATCTCCACCTCCATCTTCTATATTTCTACCACCTTGCAGTAGCCTCAAAAATTTGAAATCCAGAGATTTCTTCATCATGAAATACATTATTTTACAGAATTTTCCCAATTATATGAAATAATTGATTAACTGGAGCTTTACTTAGAATTTCTTTTAAAGCCATAAATCAGAAGATGCATTGTATACACAACTCAAGAATTAGTCATGAAAGAGTTTTTATTTCTCTACCCTCCTGTGTTTTTGCACATCTCACTAAGTGCTAATTTTTCCAAATTATTCTACCACCTTAGATACATAAGGGCAGACACATTTCCTTTCAAATATATTTTTAGTGACTCTTTTGCTTCATGGACAAAAATCAATTAGGATCTACTTAAATATTCTAATTTAAAATAAAAGATTACAATCAGTAGAACTAACATTTTCCTGGTTATATTTCTAAATGAAAAGTGAAAGGGAATATATATTGGCACATTTAACTGAAGAAATCAATACAATTCCAAATCATTCTGCTTTATTTTAAAGTGCCTTTGTTAAAAAAAAAAATCTATAGTGACTAATTTATGAGCTCCTAGAACCATTTAATAACCTTGTCTAACCTTTGAAATGTTTCATAACTTTAAAAAGCCCAATGAATGCTATAATCTCAGAATTACTAACTTCCTTTCAAGTAGTGGAATATTCGTGAAAGGGCCTAGATCCTTCTTAATTTCACTGAAAACACTTCCCCAGGTGACCCTCTCCACATGTCCATTATTTCTGCTATCATAAGTCAAATTGCCTATTATGTTTATAAATGTTGAGAATGGAAGTGAATTTTAACAAATTCACTTGTAGCTTGCATACTTGGAGTAGATAAAAAAATGTATTGCCAGGAGATAGGAAAAAAATTAAGATGGTTTATACAGGTAGGACTTTGTTTGTTATGTGTCATTCACCAAATGTGAATTTGTTTCCTACTACACACCAGAAACTATATGATCATAAAATATTGAAAGTACTTTGTAAATTGCCACATCCAAGGTAAATTTGTTTATAGTTCTTAGTTCTTAGATACTTAGTTCTCTCTCCCATTTATGGTGTGTGTGTGTGTGTGTGTGTGTGTGTGTGTGTGTGTTTGTGTGTGTTTAACTCTTAGAAACACCTAACACTTATTAAGTGAGAATTTAAACTTTGTTGATCACACACAGAAAACGCAATATGTAAAGACATATTTCCTGGTCACAAGTATATAGTCTCCGTGGAGAAAAAGTCAACAAACATAAATCAGTAGAAAATAATATAAAGCAATACATCATTTAATGCCTTGTCTTGTGACCTAATAGTTTCCCTAGGAACTAAGAAGAAAATAATTGAACAAAAATCAGAAACTGGGTAAATGGCAGTAGTAGTACTTTACTTTGTACCGGCAGACAAACAGAAAGTTACAGCTAGAGATATAGAAAGGGATTCCCAGATTAAAAACAACAAAATGAGCATGAATTCAGAAGCTCTTTACATTGTCTAAATTGTTTTTACACGGGGCGAGAACAATGAGACATTTAGCTATGTCTGGAGACATTTTTTTTGGAGACATTTTTGGTTGTCACAACTGAGCTGAAGTTGTGGGCTAAAGGAAAACTGGGATGGGGAATAGGGGGTTTGACTTGCATCTAGTAGATAAAGGCCAGGAGTGGACTGAACATTCTACAACGAACAGGCTAGTTTCCTCACTAGAGAAAGAATCATGTTGTCCAAAATGTCATTAGTGTCAGGGTTGAAAACCCCTGGCCTAAATATGAGTCCGGCAAGTGTTTCTCTCAAGTTATATCCCATATCAAGTTGTAGGGGGGCTGAAACAGGGACTTCACTGCATTTTCCCAGCATTTACCATACAAATGGTTATAACAGGATCTTTAGAAACCAATGAAAAGAAATAATAAGAAAAAGTTTATTCTGAGCCCTTTGATTCGCATCACTAAAACATGGGGTGTGCCAATAAGCACTTCAGAGTATCTACTACAGTAAGTACCATTTGAACAAGGAGGTGTCTTTCCATTTATGTAGGTCTTCTTTAATTTCTCTTGACAATGTTTTGTAGTTTTCAGTGTCTGAGGCTTGCACTTAAAATTATTCTTAATTATTTTATTTTCATAATGATATCGTAAATTGAATGGTTTTCTTAGTTTCAATTTTGGATTCTTCATTACTAGTATATATAAATACAACTGATGAATAAAAACACTTTGTTGAGGTATGAGTGGCATACTAAAACTACACATGTTTAATATATACATTTCATGAGTTTGGAGACATGTATATACCCTTGAAGCCATCACCACAATCTATGCCATAAACATATTCATCACTTCCAAAAGTTTCCTCCTGCTTTATTTATTTATTTTTTGTGTTGATAAGAACACTTAGAAAAGGTACCCTCTTAGAAAACTTTTAATTATACGATACAGTATTTACTATAGACTATACAATAGAGTAGATCTTTAGGACTTATTGATCTTGTATAACTGAAACTGTACCTTTTGACCATGGCTTCTATGTTTCTCTGTCCCCCAAGCCCCTGTTAACTATCATTCTATTCTTTGCTTCATGAATTTGAATAGTTTAAATTCCTCATATGGGTAGGATCACATAGTATTTGTTCTTCTGTGACTGGCTTATTTTTACTTAGCATAACGTTCTTTAGCATAATGTTCATCCACTTTGTCACAAATTACAGGATGTTTCTTTTTAAGGCTGAATAATATTCCATTTTATATAACTCCAATATTTTCCCAATTTATCCATCAGTGGACATTTACCTTGTTTCCATATCATGGCTATTGTGAAGGCAGGGATGCAGATATCCCTTGGAGGTCCTATTTTCAATTCCTTTGGATAAATACCCAGAAGGGGGGTTGCTGGATCATATGTTAGTTTTATTTTTAATTATTCAAGGACCGTACTGTTTTCTATACTGGCTGTACCAATTTACATTCTCATCAACAGTGTGTGAGAGTTCTATTTTCTCCATATTCTCTTTAATACTTTATATCTTTTGGTTTTTTGGTTTGTTTGTTTGTTTGATTATAGCCATTCTAACAGGTGTGAGGTGATATTTCATTGCAGTTGGTTTAAGTTTTTATTTCCCTCATGTTGTTGAGTACCTTTTCATTAACCTGTTGGTCATTTGTTTATCTTCTTTGGAGAGACGTCATTTCAGGACTTTTGCCTATTTTTTAATAAGATTACTTGTTTTTATTTTTGCTATAGAGGTGTAGGAATTCCTTATACATTTTGGATATTAACCCTTTCTCAGATATATGGTTTATAAATATTTTCTCCTATTCCACAGGCTGCCTTTTAAACTTGTTGATTATTTCTTTTATTGTGAAGAAATCTTTAGTTTAATATAACCCCAGTTGTCTATTTTTTGCTTTTGTTGTCTGTGCTTTTGGTATCACATCCAAGAAATAATTGCTAAGGCAATGTCAAAGAGCTTTTTCCCTTTGTTTTCTTCTAGAAGTTTTACAGTTTCACATCTGACATTTAAGTCTTTAATCCATTTTAAGTTGATTTTGGGGTATGGTATAAGTGTCCAGTTATATTCTTTGCATATGGATATATAATTTTTTCAACACAATTTGTTGAACAGATAATGTTTTCCCCATTTTGTATTCTTGGTACCCTTCTCAAAGGTTAGTTAATCACATACATATGGAAGGGTTTAATTCTGGCCTCTTTATTCTGTTCCATTGGTCTATATGTCTGTTTTTATGCCAGTATCACATTGTTTTGATTACTGTATGCTTGTAATACATTTTGAAATCTGGAAGCATGATTGCTTGCAGCTTTTTTCTTGCTCAAGATTGTTTTGGTTATTTTAGATATTTTGCAGTTCCATATAATTATTTTTTATTATTTATGTAAAATATGCCATTAGGATTTTGATAGAAATTGCACTGAATCTGTAGAATGCTTTGGGTAGTAAGGATATTTTAGCAATATTATTTCTTCCAGTCCATGAACATGTAATGTCTTTCTACTTATTTGTGTGTTTTAAACTTTCTTTCATAAATGTTTTATAGTTTTCTTAGTGATTTAATTTATTCTCTAAAGCTTACAGTATTCTCAATGTGCCAAAAACTATTTGGAGTTTTAGGTTTATACTAACTTAATTCCAGTAAAGTATAGAAACTTTACTCCTATATAGCTCTTTTGGTTCCACCCTTGTACTGTGATCATTAAACATATTATGTCTATACATATTACAAACCCAAGAATACATTCTTATAATTATGTCTTTATATTATCTCTTTTAAAGAAGCTGAAAGAATAGAGGAAAAGCAAGTATGTGTTAATAGAGTTTGTTATATCAAGCTTCCCAATTACCATTTTTTAGTTTTTTCCACTGGATTCCAGTTACCTTTTGGTACAGGTTTTCTCAAATCCATATATTTTGTGCTCTAATTGTTAAATATATTACATATATATGCTAAAATACCAATAAAACAATCATATATATGTATTATTTTATGAAATTGCTTAAGAGAAAAAAAAGGATAAGTAATACATAATTATTCTGTCTTTTATAATATCATATATATATCAGCATAATTACCTTTATCAGTGTTCTTTATTTTTCTGTGTATTCAAACTACTATCTGGTGTCATTAAGTGTCGGTCTAGAGAACTTCCTTTAGTATTTCAGGTAGGCCAGGCCTGCTGGAAACAAATTACATAACCTTTTTTTTTTGTTTGTTTTGAAATGTCTTTCTTTTCCCTTCATTTTGGAAAATTAGTTTTACTGGATATAGAATTCTTGACTGACAGTGTTTCACTTTTGACACTTTGAATATATTTCATACTAATTCTTCAGGTTTTCATTGCTTCTGATGATAAGTCAGCTTATAATCTTATTGGGCTTTTCTTGTAGGTAATGAGTTGTTTTTCTCTTACCACTTTCAAGATTTTTTTGGTTTGTCTTTTCACATTTTGAATTTGATGTGTTTGGATGTGGATCTCTTCGTGTTTATTCTACTTGGAAGTTTTTAGTTTCTTTGTTATATAGGTAAGTGTTTTTCATTAAATTTGACAAGTTTTCAGCTATTATTTCTTCAAATATTTTCCTTCACTTTTCTCTCTTCCCTGTTTCTATTACTCACATTATAAATATGTGGGTGTGCTTAATGGTGTCACATATTTCATTGAGGCTCTTTCATTTTTTTTTCCTTTTTTTAATCTCTGTTTTTCAGACTATATAATATCTATTGATCTATCTTTGTTGATTCTTCTTTCTGTCAGTTCAAACTATTGTTAAGTTCTTCTAATGAATTTTTCAGTGTAGCTACTGTATTTTTCAACTCCAGAATTTCCATTTCATTCTTTTATAACATTTTTATATTTTAATGATATTCTTTATTTGATAAGATATTTTCATTACATCTTCCTTAATTCTTTGGGCATGATCTCATTTTTTTGAGCATATTTATTAAAGACAATAGTATAATAATTGCTTTGGGGACTATCTTCTCTGAGAAGTCCAACATCTGGACTCCTTCAAAAGAAATTTCTATTGAATTTTTTTCTTTTTCTTTGTTTTGCTTTTTTAAAAATATTATGTGTCATAATTTTTGTTCAAAACTGGACATTTTAGGTAATATATTAGCAACTCTGGATACTGATCTCCTCACCAAGGTGTTGATGTTGTTATTGTTTACTTAGTCATTTACTATATTTAGTGACATAGCTGAAATAATTCTGTGAAGTCTATTTCCCCTGAAATGTGTAGTTCTGCAGTCTCCACTCACATATTTTTGTTTGTTTGTTCTCATCTTTTAGACTGGCTACCTACGCATCACTCCTGGGTCAGTATAAGCCACATAATGGACAAAAGTTGTGCTTAAAACCTGATGGTCAGTTAGATTATTGTGCTTTACCACTGGATGTGTGTGTGCGGTTGTGGGGTGGGTGTTGGTTGTTTCTATCACAGTTTGAATTTACATTTTTGCCACTTGTTTAACCAAATACTAGTAGCTTGAATTTTTTCTCTCTCATCACTCTCAAAAAGGTGCAGCTTTAGGCTTTCTCATAAGCTTACAGACATCCAAGAATTCATGTGATTTTTTTTTTTTAAGCCTGGCTTCTATGGAATCACTCCTGGTCAGTGTCACTTATTTTCAGTCAGTGTTTGATCAGAGGTTGTGCATGAGCCCTTAGTTCTAGTGAGGATTCCACTCTTTATTGATTGATCTGTATGCAGTTTGTGGAATGTTTTCAAGTATTCTGCATGTTCTGCATTGGATGATCCTGAATTCGTGTTACCTAGCATTATATACTATTTTCCTAATCCCAGTGACTGTGACCTCAGGATGATTCTTCTTGGCTGTCTTTTTCCTTGGTTCTCTTTGTTAGACTTCTTATTGTTCTGCCTTTTCACTTGTATCTATAGTATCAAGGAGCTACAACTGCCCTCGTTATTTCTCTCCATTATTTTGAACAATACCTCAAGGCATGGAACTCTTCAGGCTCTGCTCCAAATGAAATCATTACCCTCAATCAGAGCTGTGAAGGTTTGATCCTATGGTCTCTCTCTGGCAGAATCTCTGGACTACTTCACAAGAGCTGAGGGTGAGGATTACATCCCCCTTGCCCTGGAGTGACATACCTGCTCTATGAACCAGGCTGGTTGGATATGCCTTAGACTTCTTGGCTTGCCCCTCCTGCTTGGCACATCCATCATAAGTGCTAGCTGGTTTCTGAGTGTTCAGGGTCAAATGCTCCTGCCTACTACACCTTGAGTAGAACTTATGCCCAATAATTCAGGCCTGTGTTGAAGAAGGTTATTCTAGGCATTTCAGCTTTGTCTGCCCAGAATAGAGCTTCTGCAACAGGGGACTGGGATAGGTGAAAAACACCAGCAACCTGCCCAATCTGTGGTGAAAATGTAGCCCAAGACTGTGACGTGGAGAGAAAGAGATCCCCATCTTCTTGATTGGAGAAGGAGGGCCAGAGATAGTTGCTATAGATGAAAGAATTTATGTAGGGGAACTAGTCGTGGTTCTAATACCACAATCTTGGTTCTCTTACTTAGATTTAGTACATTTTCTTGAATGAATGTTTTCCCATTTGCTGTATACCCCTAGGCAATTTCTAGAAACTTTAAATGCTTGCATTTTAGTATAATTTTCTCCAGAAAAATGTTGGTGGAAAGTCATCTGTGTTCCTCACTCTGCTATTCCAGAGTCAGTCATGTAATATATTTACCTGCGTGTGTGACTGCTGACTGCCTCTCAAACTCTAGTGATAGTAAAGTGTTCTGTGGGTCCAAGGACAACTGATCCTAGAGAATGTGAATAGGTTCTGTAAAAAAAAAAATGCATCACAACTAGCTCCATAACAACTGAAAATCTGTGTGTGGGGCAGAAGGGGGCCAGGAGTGGAAAAGAGGGTGAGGAATATGTTGGGCAAAGCCAAACAATATTACAAAGTCTGTAAGAGACCAAAAAAAAAAAAAAAAGGAAAGTGAAAGAAAGATTTTTCTAATTACTTTTTAAAAATACCTATTTCATTTACAGTATTAAAATTATTTTAAAAAATTATGCATAAATATTTAATATAAACATGCCTGTTAAACAATTACCCATATCTCTTGTGTGCTATTAAACTATTTATTAAATTCACGGGAATCATGGTTTAAGTATCAAATTACCTTGAGATTTTAAAATTTATTTCTCATAGCTTCAGAGAAATGTAAACTTCCTCTGGCCTTTCTTTTTGTGCATATTAAACACTCTTTTAGAATATTCCTCAGTTGATAGTTTGTTCTTCTTCAAATATTGCCTCTAGAGAAATTCCTAATGACAAGCACTCCTCTAAGCACTTTATTACAACAGCTTATCAATTAATTAATGAACAGAGGGATATCTTTAATGAAGCTTCTCACCTTTTTGGGAAGGCTAAATTAAAATCAGAAATCCCTTCTAGTGTAAAATAACAATTTTCCACTTTAAGCTAAATGATGTTATCAAAACCAAACTACCAACTGGTATGTTTCCATTTACTCAACACTTTTTCCAGTGTCCACTATTTCCTAAAATAACAGCACCATGTTTATACCATTAGTCTAAATGCTCTCCATAAAACTCACTAGAGTTAAATCACAAACCATAGACAACATGGTGCCATGTCTGTCATTGGATAGAAATAAAATAAAGTAACTCTCAATATAAAGAAATTCACAGCTGCATAACCGCTTAAAATTTTTGACAGGTAAGGGATAATCAAGATGACATAAAGAGTGGGAAATGATCTTGAGAAGTTTCTGTTCTAATATAAAATAATCTTTCTAATAGAATGTGTCTTCTTCTGGCTTTCCATGAAAAAAGATTACTTGCCTGATTATTATATCTTTATCTACCCAGGATATTAATCAGTCAATGAATTTAATCAATATAAATTTTGGATAATTTAGGGTTTAAAAGCACTCTTCAGTCATGTGCCAGGGGCAAAATACAGAATCAGCTTCCCAGTATCTTACTTGAATAGATAAAGTAATATTATTCTCGTCAGTATGGTTTTTAACATCCATTCCAATGTAATTTATTTTTAGTTAAAGATAAGTTCTGTTTTAAGGGATTTCTCTGTTTCCCTATATTAGGTATAACATGTTTTAAAAATATATTAAGAAGTCACTTATGTAGTGCTTACTATGTGGCAAGCACTGTTCTAAGTAGTTCTTTAAAAAAACAATTAATTTAATAATGCTATGAGATAGGTATAATCATTATTCCTCTTTCATAGAGAAATTCACATGAATTAACTGTGGCTACAGAGGGTAGCTTCCCACCAGGAGTCACAATAAAGATAAATGGTAAAGCTAGAGTTGTGACACTAAATCCAGAGTACACGCTCCTACGCACCATGCTACACTGACTATTTGAAAAAACAAAGCTTTTCATCTGATTTATTTTTTAGCAGCATGTTTTATTATCATTATCATCAAAGCATTAAACTACTTGGTGATGCCATACGGTCTGTTTGGGGCAAAATTAGTCACATAGGAAGTTCCAGCTAAGTATGTCCACATAATGTTATATGTTTTATAACAACCCTAACGGCATTATTTTTGAAAGATGTGTTAGTTTGCTGATAATTTCCTTTCCCACTTTACAGTAAATTTGTGTCATTAAGAATACTCTCTTAGAGACTTTTTGGTGGGGCTAATGATGGACTCCTGGAGGGCTCATGCCAAGGAACACTTCCCAGAAATTCTGCTGCCAGTGTCCTTCTCCCTGGGGTGAGCGAGAGTAGCCCCCCGCCTCTGCAGGAGAACCTCCAACACTAGCAGGAATTATTGACATATAGTAACTCCACAGCATGTGGCCCCAAGAACAGCCCTAAAAACCATGTGGCTGACAGGATATTGGTGCTCCAGCTGGGTGTCAGGCCTGTGCCTCTGAGGTGGGAGAGCTGAGTTCAGGACACTGGTCCACCAGAGACCTCCTGGCTCCACATAATATCAAACAGCAAAAGCTCTACCAGAGATCTCCATCTCAACACTAAGACCCAGCTCCACTCAACGACCAGCAAGCTACAGTGCTGGACACCTTATGCCAAACAACTAATAAGACAGGAACACACCCCACCCATTAGCAGAGAGGCTGCCTAAAATTATAATAAGGTCACAGACACCCCAAAACACACCACTGGACGTGGTCTTGCCCTCCAGAAAACAACATCCAGCCTCATCCACCAGAACACAGGCACCAGTCCCCTCCAACAGGAAGCCTACACAACCCACTGAAACAAACTTAGCTACTTGGGGGCAGACAGTGAAAACAACAGAAACTATGAACCTGCAGCATGTGAAAAAGAGACCTTAAACACAGGAAGTTAAGCAAAATGAGAAGACAGAGAAACACACAACAGATGAAGGAGCAAGGTAAAAACCCACTAGACAAAACAAATGAAGAGGAAATAGGCAGTCTACCTGAACAACAATTCAGAGTAATGATAGTAAAGGTGATCCAAAATCTTGGAAATAGAATGGAGAAAATACAAGAAACGTTTAACAAGGACCTAGAAGAACTAAAGCACAAAAAAAAAACCCAGTGATGAACAAAACAATAAATGAAATTAAAATTTCTCTAAATTGAATCAATACCAAAATAACTGAGGCAGAAGAACAGACAAGTGAACTGAAAGATAAAATAGTGGAAATAACTACGACAAAGCAGAATAAAGAAAAAAATGAAAAGAGGACAGTCTCAGAGACCTCTGGGACAACATTAAACGCACCAACATTTGAATTATAGGGGTCCCAGAAGAAGAGAAAAAGAAAGGGACTGAGAAAATATTTGAAGAGATTATAGTTGAAAGCTTCCCTAATATGGGAAAGGAAATAGTCAACCAAGCCCAGGAAGCACAGAGAGTCCCATAAAGGATAAATCCAAGGAGAAACAGGGCAAGACACATACTAATCAAACTGTCAAAAATTAAAACACAGAAAAAATACTAAAAGCAGCAAGGGAAAAACAACAAATAGCATACAAGGGAATCCCCATAAGGTTAACAACCGATCTTTCAGCAGAAACTCTGCAAGCCAGAAGGGAGTGGCAGGACATATATAAAGTGATGAAAGGGAAAAAGCTACAACCAAGATTACTCTACCCAGCAAGGATCTCATTCAGATTCGACAGAGAAATTAAAACCTTTACAGACAAGAAAAAGCTAAGAGAATTCAGCACCACCAAACCAGCTTGACAATAAATGTTAAAGGAAATTTCTAGGCAGGAAACACAAAAGAAGGAAAAGACCTACAATAACAAACCCAAAACAATTAAGAAAATGGTAATAGGAACATACATATCTATAATTACCTTAAATGTAAATGGATTAAATGCTCCAACCAAAAGAAATAGACTGGCTGAATGGATACAAAAACAACACCAGTATATATGCTGTCTACAAGAGACCCACTTCAGACCTAGGGACACATACAGACTGAAAGTGAGGGGATGGAAAAAGATATTCCATGTAAATGGAAATCAAAAGACAGCTGGAGTAGCAATTGTCATGTCAGACAAAATAGACTTTAAAACAAAGACTATTACAATAGACAAAGAAGGACACTACATAATGATCAAGGGATCAATCCAAGAAGAAGATAACAATTGTAAATATTTATGCACCCAACATAGGAACACCTCAATACAAGGCAAATGCTAACACTCATAAAAGGGGAAATCAACAGTAATACAATCATAGTAGGAGACTTTAACACCCCACTTTCACCAATGGACAGATCATCCAAAATGAAAATAAATAAGGAAACACAAGCTTCAAATGGTACATTAAACATAATGGAGTTAATTGATATTTATAGTACATTCCACAAGCAGCAGAATACACTTTCTTGTCAAGTGCTCATGGAACACTCTCCAGGATAGATCATATCTTGATTCACAAATCAAGCCTTGGTAAATTTAAGAAGATTGAAAACCTATCAAGTAGCTTTTCTGATCACAATGCAATGGAACTGGATATCAATTACAGGAAAAAATCTGTAAAAAATACAAACACATGGAGGCTAAACAATACACTATTAAAGAACCAAGAGATCACTGAAGAAATCAAAGAGGAAATCAAAAAATACCTAGAAACAAATGACAATGAAGACACGATGACCCAAAACCTTTGGGATGCAGCAAAAGCAGTTCTAAGAGAAAGTTTATAGCAATACAATCGTATCTCAAGAAACAAGAAACAACTCAAATAAACAATCTAACCTTACACCTAAAGCAATTAGAGGAAGAAGAACAAAAAATCCCCAATGTTAGCAGAAGGAAAGAAATCATAAACATCAGATCAGAAATAAATGAAAAAGAAATGAAGGAAACAGTAGTAAAGATCAATAAAACTAAAAGTTGTTTCCTTGAGAAGATAAAGAAAATTGATAAACCATTGGCCAGACTTACCAAGAAAAAATGGGAGAAGACTCAAATCAATAGAATTAGAAATGAAAAAGGAGAGGTAACAACTGACACTGCAGAAATACAAAGGATCATGAGAGATTACTACAAGCAATACTATGCAATAAAATAGATAACCTGGAAGAAATGGACAAATTCTTCGAAAAGCACAACCTTCCAATACTGAACCAGGAAGAAACAGAAAATATAAACAGACCAATCAAAAGCACTGAAATTGAGCTTGTGATTAAAAATCTTCCAATAAACAAAAACCCAGGACCAGATGGCTTCAAAGGTGAATTCTATCAAACATTTAGGGAAGAGCTAACACCTATCCTTATCAAACTCTTCCAAAGTATAGCAGAGGGAGGAACACTCCCAAACTCATTCTACGAGGCCACCATCACCCTGATACCAAAACCAAGCAAAGATGTCACAAAGAAAGAAAACTACAGGCCAATATCACTGATGAACATTGATGCAAAAATCCTCAACAAAACACTAGCAAACAGAATCCAACAGCACATTAAAAAGATCATACACCGTGATCAAGTGTAGGTTTATCCCAGGAATGCAAGGATTCTTCAATATACTCAAATCAATCAATGTGATACACCATATTAACAAATTGAAGGAGAAAAACCTTATGATCATCTCAATAGATGTAGAGAAAGTTTTCAACAAAATTCAACACCCAATTATGGTAAAAACCCTCCAGAAGGTAAGCACAGAGGGAACTTACCTCAACACAATAAAGGCCATATATGATAAACCCACAACCAAGATCATTCTCAGTGGTGAAAAACTGAAACCATTCTCTCTATGATCAGCAACAAGACAAGGTTGTCCACTCTCACCAATATTATTCAATGTAGCTTTGGAAGTCTTAGCCACAGGAATCAGTGAAGAAAAAGAAGTAAAAGAAATCTAAATCAGAAAAGAAGTAAAGCTGTCACAGTTTGCAGATGACATGGTGCTATATATAGAGAATCCTAAAGATGCTACCAGAAAACTCCTAGAGCTAATCAATGAATTTGTTAAAGTAGCAGGGTACAAAATTAATGCACAAAAATCTCTTGCATTCCTATACACTTATGATGAAAAATCTGAAAGAGAAATTAAGGAAACACTCCCAGTTTCCATTGAAACAAAAATATAAAATACCTAGGAATAAACCTATCTAAGGAGACAAAAGACCTGTATGCAGAAATCTGTAAGACACTGATGAAGAAATCAAAGATGATAGAAACAAACGGAGAGAAATACCATGTTCTTGGATTGGAAGAATCAACATTGTGAAAATGACTATACTATCCAAAGCAATCTACAGATTCAATGCAATCCCTATCAAACTACCAAAGGCATTTTTCACAGATGTAGAACAAAAAATTTCACAATTTGTATGGAAACACAAAAGACCCTGTATAGCCAAAGCAATGTTGAGATAAAAAACGGAGCTGGAGGAATCAGGCTCCCAGACTTCAGACTCTTCTACAAAGCTACAGTAATCAAGACAGTATGGTACTGGCACAAAAACAGAAATATAGATCAATGGAACAAGATAGAAAGTCCAGAGATAAACCCATGCACATATGGTCACATTATTTTTGATAAAGGAGGCAAGAATATACAATGGAGAAAAGACAGCCTCTTCAATACGTGGTGCTGGGAAAACTGGACTGCTACATGTAGAGAATGAAATTAGAACACTCCCTAACACTATACACAAAAATAAACTCAAAATGGATTAAAGGCCTAAATCTAAGGCCAGACACTATAAAACTCTTAGAGGAAAACATAGGCAGAACACTCTATGACATAAATCACAGCAAGATCCTTTTTGACCCACCTCCTAGAGGAATGGAAAAAATAAATAAATAAATAAACAAATGGGACCGAATGAAACTTAAAATCTTTTGCACAACAAAGGAAACCATAAACAAGATGAAAAGACAACCCTCAGAAAGGGAGAAAATATTTGCAAATGAAGCAAATGACAAAGGATTAATCTCCAAAATTTACAAGCAACTCATGCAGCTCAATATCAAAAAAACAAACAACCCAATCCAAAAATAGGCAGAAGACCTGAATAGTCATTTCTCCACAGAAGATATACAGATTGCCAACAAACACATGAAAGGATGCTCATCATCACTAATCATTAGAGAAATGCAAATTAAAACTACAGTGATGTATATCACCTCACACAGTTCAGAATGGGCATCATCAAAAATCTACAAACAATAAATGCTGGAGAAGATGTGGAGAAAAGGGAACCCTCTTGCACTGTTGGTGGGAATGTAAATTGATACAGCCACTATGGAGAACAGTATGGAGGTTCCTTATAAAAGTAATAATAGAACTACCATATGATCCAGCAATCCCACTATTGGGCATATACCCTGAGAAAACCATAATTCAAAAAGTGTCATGTACCACAATGTTCATTGCAGCTCTATTTACAATAGCCAGGACATGGAAGCCACCTAAGTGTCCATCGACAGATGAATGGATAAAGAAGATGTGGCACGTATATACAATGGAGTATTGCCCAGCCATAAAAAGAGACGAAGTTGAGTTGTTATTTGTAGTGAGGTGGATGGACCTAGAGTTTGTCATACAGAGTGAAGTAAGTCAGAAAGAGAGAAACAAATAGCATATGCTAATACA
This sequence comes from Balaenoptera acutorostrata, assembly GCF_949987535.1. NCBI lineage: Eukaryota > Metazoa > Chordata > Mammalia > Artiodactyla > Balaenopteridae > Balaenoptera > Balaenoptera acutorostrata. The sequence goes on from NC_080081.1 coordinate 35,704,506, forward strand.
TATATATGGAATTTTAAAAAAAAAGATAAAATGGTTCTGAAGAACCTAGTGTCAGGACAGGGATGAAGATGCAGATGTAGAGAATGGACCTGAGGACACGGGGAGCAGGAAGGGTAAACTGGGAGGAAGTGAGAGAGTGGCATGGACATATATATACTACCAAATGTAAAATAGATAGCTAGTGGGAAGCAGCTTCATAGCACAGGGAGATCAACTATGTGCTTTGTGACCACCTAGAGGGGTGGGATAAGGAAGGTGGGAGGGAGAGGCAAGAGGGAGGAGATATGGGGATATATGTATATGTGTAGCTGATTCACTTTGTTATAAAACAGAAACCAACACACCATTGTAAAGCAATTATACTCCAATAAAGATGTTAAAAAAAAAAAAAGAATACTCTCATACAAATGAGCAAACATAACCAAACAGAATCCATCATAGATACAGAGAACAAACAGGTTGTGAGAGGAGGGAGGGGGGTAAAAGGAGGAGAAAAATAAGTGAGGGAGATTAAGAGGTACAAACTTTCAGTTATGACATATATAAGTCACTGGTATCAAAAGTACAGTGTGGGGAATATGGTCAATAATTATATAATATCTTTGTATGCTGACAGATGACAACTAAATGTATCATAGTGATTGTTTTGAAATGTATACAAATATCAAATCACTGTTATGTAACAGGAACTAACATAGTGTTATAGGTCAATTATACTTCAAAAACAAACAAACAAACAGAATCATAGAAAAAGAGAGATTTGTGGTTACCAGAGGTGGGAGGTAGGGGGAGAGGAATTAGATGAAGGTTGTCAAAAGTTACAAACTTCCATTTATAAGGAAAACTAAGTACTAGCAGTGTAATGTACAACATGATAATGATAATTACCACTGCTCTTCATTATAAATGAAAATTGTTGAGAGTAAATACTAATCTCATCACAAGGGAAAACAATTGTTTTTTAATTCTTTAATGTTATATTTATATGAGATGATGAATGCTCACTAAATTTATTTTGGTTATCATTCGTGATGTCTGTAAGTCAAATCATTATGCTGTACACCTTAAAGTTATACAGTGCTGAATGTCAATCATATCTCAGTTAAGCAGGAAAAAATATATTTAAACTTCTAAAATAATGTGGGAAAAAGGTAGTATTAGATGGAAAACAAGAAATTTGGGACTGAGTTTCAAAAAGGCTAAAGTAAATTGAGGATGCAATAAGTGAAAAAAGTTTCTGGTAGAGATCTTTCTTATTCCAGAAAGCTGTAAGTAATTATAATACCATGATTATTTCTGGAAGCAAATGTCTTATATTAGTTCAGTTTATTTTATTTTAAAAAATCTTCATAAATCACTTGAAAGCTATGTTTGTGAATATTGTCTCAGATTAAAAAAAAATGTATGGGCCACACATTAAAAGATATCTTGTTATGTTCAGTTTCTGTTAAAAAAATACTTTCTTATACATAGCTTCCCTGTACTTGTAAAGGAATTTCCATCTTTATTTTCTTTACTCTTTCTTGTTTCTGAATATTCAATGAATTTTTCTGCAGCTAATGAAAATTGAAGGTCTTCAAATGTAATGTTTGAGAGTACAGATAGTATTCAGTGGAAATTGGGAGTCATCAAGCATGTTTTTTCTTATCACAAGAACATAAAACAATCTGTACATATATTTTTTTGTAAATCTTATATATAGGAAAATATAATTAAAAATCACCTACCATAAAATGAATGGTAAAACTATTCTTTTGGGATTTGTTTTTTAAATCAGTGCAAAGCATAGTGAATATGCTAAAGATATTTATAATCTCTGACTTATTTTAATATACTTGAAATTTTGTTTCTGGTAAGAGCTATTGCTTTCTTGTGTGAATTCCTGATTAAGTTTCAGTAAAATGTGCATATAATAACAATAAACTGTATTCTATGTGAAATATTTCCTATGCATGGCATCCTTTTTTACTGGCCAGTGTTTGCTTGTGTATTAATAACATAGAAGTATTACTGAAGTTATATTTATTTGAAATAATTTAAATTATATCAGGAAATCATTAAGAAAGAAGGAGAAATTAGAGAAAAATAGGGATTGGATTTCTTAAATTTTCAGGAAGCTCTCTATCTAAAAAATAACTTTCAAATTCTATCTTTTCTTTCAAGATTCTGACAAGATAATTTTGTTGAACCGTCTCATAATTTCCATGTCTATGTTTGCATTTGTGTGAAGCCAATGGTGGAAGATTAGTAAGTCTTTAGCTAAACTGAATATCACTACTGTATTTTTACTCCTATCATTTAAGTAATACTTTTTATGCTTTTCAATTAGCCACACTCCTTCTGTATTTTTATCTTGTAAATTTGAAATAGTTGAAGCTAGTGCTTAAAATAGGTTTTATTATAAGGCTTTTTTAACTCATTTTATTTAAATATGCATTTTTAGTACTGTATATTTTCCCCAAGTTGTAACCATTTATATTCTCAAATTTATTAAAGGCATTCCTACAGGAGAACTTTGCATGTTAAGTGAGGAAGGCATAGTGTAAGGAATAATCCAGTGTCTTTCTTATCTAGAATATCTGGGTTTTGGCCATAATTTGTTGGCCATAGGATCTTTTATTCATTCTATTTTGGACTCAGTTTACTCATTTTAAAAATCTCAACATTCATTTCAGGGAGTAGTTATGAAAAGTAAATAAAGATTATACATACACATGAATATATGCATAAATATCATATTTATCCCTGTAAGTATATTACTGTTTAATGTTCACTACATTTTTTCTTCCCTGACATCTCATCTTGTAATCATTCAAGTATTAATTTACTTATCTATTTATCTATACATTTACCTATTCAACCAATTCATCAAGTCTTTATTATGTTCTCATGCTGTATAACTTTGGAATACACAGGTATATAAAACAGTCTTGGACCCCCAAAACACACAAACAAATGGGAAAAAAAATAAAGATAAATAAATATAATTAAGTAAATGTGATAAATGCTCCAAAAGAGGTTTGTTCATGGTGGACTGTTATTAGTTTTGATAATCATATGCTTTGTTTTCAAAATTCTATTTTCCACATTTTATTTCCACAAGTTCAAATGTAAGTTATACATTTATTAATAAATTATATTCCTTTTTAATGTATTTAGTTACTTGAGTTTAGTAATATGTAGCAAAAAGCATGCATTACTAAATCAATTTTATATATGCAAATATGCTTTTGACTTTTTCCTAGAAAAGTGGCATCTAAATACATTATTTGGATGGTTCTATTTTTAGTAGCTAAAAATTCTCCATTGAAATTAATAGAGTCTTATTGACATCAAATGCTTCATTGAAATGAATGGGTTTTAGTAGTGAGTCATCCCTACTGGAATGAATGGCATGTGTAATTTATAGATCATATAGTTACAGAAGGAAGGGACCTAATAGATCAGTAAGTCTGAGTTGTCTGCTTGGCTGGAATATAGTCCCCAAATAGAGGACAGAATGTTTGGTCCTAGCCAAAAGGCCATGAACAAAAGCTATTTTAATTTATTGCAATTAAAATGAATGGAATTCAATCTAACACATTTATGAGGATGTGATAACTATCGAATCACATTCATTTCAGTGGGGTGGGTTAGTCATCCAATTCTATTCATTTCCATGGGGATCCATTATTTATCGAATCACATTTATTTAAATGGGGATTCATTAGCTAAAAAATCTAATTAGTTTCCATGTGCATGCATTAGCTATCATGTCATCCTTCCTTTCAAAGACAATTCTCTAGTTATCAAATCCCATGCATTTATGTTTGGATTGGATTCTAGAGTTTGAAAAAGCTGTTACTCTTAATTAAATGGTTGCAATAAACTGTTATCGTTATTATACTGTTGCATATTTAAGACTATTTTCTAAATATCCAAAGACTTAGTCACCTCAATTTTCAATAGCTAAATGAAATGATCTCTCAAATACTAAAACATTTAAGTTAGCAAATCTCCAAAGGTCCAATATGTTTTTTAAAATGTGAGGATTGTATTACCTTTCTAAGTCAGGCTGTATCATTTTTTCCCTGAAACCTAGCCATTTGGTGATGTTTTCATGTTCAACGAGATTTTGAAAATGAGGGGAAATAATGTCAACCTTACAAGGCCATAAGATTAAGTGCTTAGATTTATGAGTTATGTACACTAAGCTAATGTAACAGTATATGTGTCTTAGAATCATAATTGGATGGATTTCATTTTTACTTCTTGGCCACAATTCCAACTTTTCAATTATTAAAAATAATCCATGTTTTGGAGAAATCAGAATTTTCTTGTGCCAGGCTTACATAGTACCAAGTTCAACAGATAGCTAGAAATTATTACTATTGAGGTAGATTAAGCAACAAATATAGTTATTCTAAACCAGTACACACACCTTTCTCAAACTATCTTGGTACATCCTGGATTTATGCAGATAACATAGCTTCTCCTAGCCTTAAATAAATGATCTTTTAAATAATACAGTGATTTAAGTCATTTTAGTTTATAAAAAGTTCAGGGACACAGAATAATGTGAATATATTATATCAGTAATATCTTAAGGCTGTGTTGAACTAAGAGACCTTTTAAATTACTGTGAGCTTAATACTTCGAGGTAGCTATTGAGTTATTTAGCTCTTTTTCAACCTTATAACCACATTTCACAGGTTAGATGGCCATAAACACCTTATTTGATTTACTCTAAATTTAGCAATGCCATGTTTTTGTCTAAATGAATTCATCTGAGAAAAATACACAGAAAAAGTAGAAATTGCATAGACAAATAAACATGAATAGCATGAATAAAATGCTGTGTGCTAGCTAATAATAATTTTAGATTGCTTTTCAAATTCCATCTTTTAAGAATTAAGAATAATATGCTAATCCTATGTTAGCATTTCTGTAATATTTGAATCTTGTATCAACCATTATATTTTAAAAACCCACAAAAAAACAAGCATAAATATACATTTATATTGATGTGTTGCAAAGTCAAAATGCCTAGGATTGAATCCCACTAATATTTGGTATCACTGAGACTTCGGTAAACTTATTTAAATTTCCGGTGCCTCTATTTCTTCATCTATAATATGAAGGATAAAATCAAAGCTACCTAATCGATCGTTGTGAGAATTATATCATATAATCCTTGTAAACTTCCTACTGTGGTACCAGTATGCAGACTCACACTAAGACCCATATAAATCTGTAGTACTTTTATACTATAGTTTCCACTCAGTGTTTTATAAATTAGCTATCTTGTCATTACTAAATTTTTTAAAAGACAAGAGAAACAATTAGTAATAAGCTGTCATCTAAGAATGTTTCCCTTCATGTTTTCCCTCTGAAAATAACTAAGGTCAATTATATTTAAAAATGTAATGCCATTATAACTCAGAAAAAACATTTTTTTCTATACTATCAGTATTTTAAATATATAATTATTTATATAAAATTTGTATTTATGATTAAAAGCAAATAAAGATAGTCCTATAATTTGGTAAGTTGCATTCCCCAATTATTTTAGAACTTAAAATTTGTTTTTCCATAGATATAAAAGTCAACTTGGTAGTTGTAGCCTTCATCTCAGTCAAACATGGCATTGTTATGAGAGTGCTGAGGGGCTATGAGTAGCAAGTAGACACATGGGCATGTGAATGGTGTCCAGGGGATCCTGGGTTTTCTCCTGCCTTGTGAGGGAATGTGGAAGTGCATTAAAAGGGTCAATAAACTAACAAAAGCACTGAGTTGAAATTAAATGACTACTTATTCAGGAAATTCAACAGTGGAGTGAATGGTCAGTGTTATGGTCTAAGGCAGTGGATATAAGCATGTTTCCTGATGGGCTGGTTGTTACACATCCATGGTCAACTAGTGGTTTTAAGGGGCAACCCATGTCACGTCTTACATGCCACACTTATCATCACCGCCCATCAATCTAATGTGTACCCACATATTATGTCAGATTGAAACAGAAAGAAGGGATGGGATTCTAAAAGATCAAGTCTTCCAAGCAACTGAATATCCAAAGGGATGTTTAAATTTTTGGATACAATGGAGATTATCAGCTTCAACTCTCTGATCTCCCCTGCACCCCAACCCCTGCCATGATTGTGAAGTATAAGATCAATCAGTTACAGAAAAATACAGAAGCTTCATTGTCTCTGCATATCTTAGAATTGTATAATTAATTTTGTAACCCTATCACACTTATTTGACCTGTTATCTTCCTTAAACATTATTCTGGTAAACATGCAACCCAGATTTAGCCAGATTTTTATGTCACACACCCTTTAAACCCACATTCCGCTTAAGTGGTAGGAGTTGGATATTTTATTAGATTTCCTTCCCCAGATATTTCTGGAAGTCTCCAATTGGGAGATTTTGGAATTCACAAATTCATCTCAATGTAGCTTATCTCCTCACTGCTCCCCTTTTAAATACTCATCTGTTTTCATATTTCAATCACCTCCCTTAAAAGAAAGACCTTTTATCTCTTTCATACTGTTTTTTCCTATTGATATTATTTCAAATTGGCATATTAAATATTGACATTAGTCTCTTCTATCACTTCCCCACACATTAACTACAACCAGATTATGACTAAATGCCCTAGGATAACAGACAGGAATTTAAAATAGGGGTACTGGAAACAGAAAATTATATATAGCTGTTCTCAGATTTTACAGAACTTGGCCACCCCTTAGGTATCTCCTACTAAATAGTATTCTTAACTTTCTACTTCCCTTCAGGTAGTGGCAGAAAACTTTCTCTCTGTATTAGGAGGACGCTAATACATTTCTCCTTTACCTGGAGGCTATGTGTCAGGTTTTTTTTTTTTTTTTTTGGCTGCGTCGGGTCTTAGTTGTGGCACACGGGGTCTTCCTTGTGGCATGTGAGATCTTTGTTGCGGCGTGCGGGGCTCTTGGTTGTGGCACATGGGCTTCTCTCTAGTTGTGGTGTGCAGGTTTTTCTCTCTCTAGTTGTGACGCATGGGGTCCAGGGCACGTGGGCTCTGTAGTTTGTGGCACGTGGGCTCTCTAGTTGAGGCACATGAGCTCAGTAGTTGTGGCACGCAGGCTTAGTTGTCCTGTGGCGTGTGAGATCTTAGTTCCTCTACCATGGATCAAACCCGCGTCCCCTGCATTGGAAGGTGGATTCTTTACCACTGGACCACAGGGAAGTCCCAAAACGTGTCAGTTTTTAAGACACAAATTAAAAACAACAACAACAACCAGGTTCCCTCCTGCCTTCCTACCTCAGGAGGTGAACTTCTAAAGTCCTCATTTTCTGCTCTGATGTGGGCCACTTGTCAGGCTATTTTCTAAGTATCATTGACAATAGTTATCATTCCATTTCATCTCCAGGAATTGGCTTTGCCATAGAGCTCCTACCACGCATCCATGGGAATTTTAGAGTAAGTAGCAAGATGAATACAGAGAGTATTTGGCATTCCTTTTTGGGCAAATTGAAATGTTATGATTCTAGAACAGACCTTAGTTATTTTCATCTATATCTGCAGGTGTAATATGTCAAAGAACATGTTCATATTTATATGCTAACACATATTTCAGCATATGTCAAAAAGCAGCAAGAATTCATAGCATGATGGAGAAGTTATGGAGTTATAAGATCTGGATTTTAGACCATGTTCCTTCAAAAGTAACTTTAAGACGTTGAGAAAATACATTAGTTTTATGAATCTCTCAATATTCTCAGTTATGAATTGAGAATGTAAAATGGTCTAAAATGCTTGACTATGTGCTAATCCTCCAAGAGGAAGATAAACAAAAGGTCCTACTCTATAGCACAGGGAACTATATTTAATACCCGGTGATAAAATTTAATGGAAAAGAATATGAAAAATTATATATATATATATATATATATATATATATATATATATATATATATCTGAATCACTTTGCTATACAGCAGAAATTAACACAACATTGTAAATCAACTATACTTCAATATAATATTTAAAAATTTAAAAATTAAAATAAAATAAAATATTTGACTATGTGCTACTCCCAGAGGAAGAAAACTGATGGATGGAAAATATTTAATCATATAGCTGGTGACTATGTTTTTGTTTATATATTAGTAATTTTCTTTAATATTAATTATTTGGCCATCTTATCCCTGGGCAATAAGGCTCTTTCAGTTCTAGTTCCAACCTATCTCTCTAGCTTCACTTCTATCAACAGGCTTCTCCTATTCCCTGAGATCCATTCATGCTGAATTTTTCATGAGTGTCTCACATACCAGAGCCTTTCCTATTCCTTACGATGGAATTCTCTGACCATCTTTTTTGCCTGACGAAACATCTCTACTTCTTGACACAACTCAACTACTCTCTCCTCGTTAACCATCCGTGACTGTAATGCTCCAGGTAAATGCCACTGGCTGAGTCTTTTGTCTATTTCCCATGTATCTGGTTCATCTCTCTATAAAAACACTGTATAAAACAAAATGAGTATGTGACAGCATGAAAAGAGCTAAATATTGTAGTCAGAGAAACCCAATTCCCAAATCTCAGCCTTGTCCCTTTGAGTTATATCTCTGAGGGCAATTTATTAATCTCTCTAAATCTTAGTTTTTAAATATTTAAATAAGGATATAAATTCCTGTTTTAGATTGTTGTGATCATTAAATGACAGTATATACAATGGTTCTAACACACAGTAAATGTCCCCAAAATGACTGTTTCCTTCCTCTTATATCTCATATTACCATATTCAAAATGTCTGTCAATAAATGGAAAAATGCTTCTCTTATTCATGACCTATGACCTAGATAAATAAAACTCTCTTGTGTACCTTCTAAGCCACATAAACTACTTTTGTGTGTTCATCCTTTCAGACTAACAAGAGTTTTTAATGTCACACCCCATCTTGTCAGAAATATTGCAATTATAATCTCTCAGGGAGTTTACCATTTAGTTTATGCTGATGTCTATTTTGAGCAAAAATAAAACCTCCTTCTACCTCATGCTCTCCATTCCAAACCTTGGGCTTCAGGTGTCATTTATACCATTTGTTTTTCCAGAAGTGACAGCCTTCACTCTACCCTGGGGTTTTCTTTATCACTAGAATTGGCTCATTAGGCAGAATTAGAATGCATGGTTGTAATAACAAGGAATCTCCAGCAATTACCATGAAAAACCTCCAGTGGTAAGGAACCCATTGTATTAAATGTCTTTTAACTAAAAGAATCACTAGCTAAACAGTTTATGTAAATATTTTACTATGGAACAAAAAATTAGGAACAATGATGAGAAAAAAGTGAAAGACTGAGACCCCAAATTCAAATTATTTGTAGGAAAAAGTCTTGAGACACCAAGTAGTTGCAGAAGTAATTTGTCATTGGCAAGATGAGTATGCCCAACCTATTTTGTAATAGATTGTGAAAAAAATAGAACTACTGACCTGTTGATGCATTTTTGTTATGAACCCAATAGCAGATTTAACTGGCTTGTTATTGTAGAAGGGGATATGGATGTTAGAATTAGGAAGGAAGGGTCTCTCTAATATACCTGTTGACCATATAGTGCTGGCTGGGGAGGCTTTCATTTTTAGGAAGAAATTATACAATTCACTTATTGATAAATGTTTATGAATTACCCATTAAATTTAATATAAAAAATAACTATGGCGTGGGCAAGAAACAATGAAAGTATTTGTAATACAGGATTATTTCTTGTAGACAATGTTAAAGTATATATTATTACTATAAAAATCAACAGAAATGATGTTATAACTTTATTATATACACATTTTATGTAAGAATATTTTTCATGATAGAATTGTAACACTAATGCATACAGCAACAAATGAGAATGCAAAAATAGATCTTAATTTCAGGGTCAGAATATTCCTAGCTTCTATTGGTAACTCTTAGGAATTTTCTATAGAACTATAGTCTACATCTAAATTCTCAAAGGCAGAACCATATGAACTATAATTTTATATGTTTTTTAATTAGCAATTTTTAATACCTCATACTGCTGTGATGACTTTTTAACGCTAGAATTCCCCCTCCTTTTTTCCCTCCTGTGAAGGTGGACCACATATCACATGGCTGATTCTTGGCACTTTAATTTCAACCACCCTGGCTTCCAAAAAGCACCTTGTACACTTCACTGTTTCTGTTTTGCAATCACTGTAACAGCTTTCTGAGATATGCAGCAGTATACACTATGCATTTTAGATTAGAATCTGCCCTCCCCTCCCCCCCAACTTTTAATCATTTAGCTTTCTGGGGGCTTCATCATTTCTGTTAATGGAAAGAAGACATTTAAACATTTGTGCAATCATTTTATTTGCAGTCTGATGAATACACTAGCTCTAGTATAAGGACGTTTGGTCATATATACTGTGCCACTTTCACTTCAATATCCCTTCCTATTTGTTAAAGGAGAGAGATTATTTTTTCATCTAATAGGTTGATAAAATAAAACACATATTTGGGGAGTGAATTACCTGGACACAGTCATCTCAGAAATAATTTCCATTAGATAGTTGTGCTGTTGAGTGTCTAGTGATTAACAGTGCACCCAGAAAGTACATTTTGTCATTTGATTTTATTTGTACCAGAAGTTAACACTAGAAGTTTATGGAACTGGGTGTAAGAATTGTCTCGAAGAATTTTATATTTTCCTAATTAGGAGTAGATTTTCACCTTTCTAATTATTTTTAAAGTGACAAAGAGTAATCAAAAAATTCCACTAGTATTTTTATATCAGTGATTTCAGTAAGAAGTTTGATCATGTTTCTAGCTCAAAATAACAACAGGACTCAAAATTGCAATAAATGCCCGTAATAAAATTCTTTTCTAAAAATATTTTTAGAATTTTCTCCCCAAGAAATATTTCAATGTAGATATAACATCTATCAGTTATTTTTCCCCTTAGGTAGTTTAGGGAGACACTGTTTAAAGATACATGTTACACAATATTCAATTTGAATCTTATTTTTTATTCAACTGAGTAATCAATTTCAAAGAACAACATTTTTTTAAGGTTTTGCTTTTCAGAATATTATTTATCAAAAATAAAATCGTTTCCAAAAAGACTCACTGCTATCATCTCCTCTTCATGCAGTAGCAATTAAGATATTTTTGGTACATTTTAACCTGCAGATTTACTTAAAGAAATATAAATTAAAAAACTCAGATTTATGACTAATAGATAATTTGAAATTTGTGCCAAAGCTCAGAAGTTTTCAAACGCTCTGTATGCTTCCCTGTATCTGTTATTTTTACCTCTTATTTTAGGATAATGCTAAAACCTGATTTTTTTGTTGTTGATTTAGTTTTCTATGAGTTAACAGAATTATAAACAGGTGGGACCAATAGCATGAAATTCATATTTTGTTGTACTAGAAAAGACATTTACTATATGGGGAAAAACAACAACAACAACAAGAAAAAGGGGCAGTTCCTGTCTGTACTGCTGGCTTTGTGAAAATGCATTCATTTAGGAAAATACATGATTGTGGTTGGTTGTGAAATGATGAGATGGAAAATTAAGGTCCAAATTAAGAACTATAGTAAAAGGAAAGCAACATTTTTTAATTTATTTCCAACAGAGCAGAACCTAGTCTTCAAAGACTCCAAAGTCCAGCCATTAAGTAATAAGGTAGTTTTTATTGAGGAGACATGCAGGATATCCAATATAATTAGATAGTAGGCCTTAGAGGATTTACAGGACTTAGGATTTTTTAGAGTCAAAGAGCTAAGTAAGCCAGTATTAAAAGACCTACCCCTGATATGGATAAATCCCACATCTGTAAGTTGTTTTGGAGTTTTGCTTTGAACCTTAACTCAACAGTCCTTTCTCTTAGACAGGCTGCATCCATGTTTAGCCATACATTGGGCAGCTTGGGGTGTCTCCGTTGTCTCTCTCTGCCTGTCTTAAAAGTTCTTTCTCCCTATTTTCTTCTTTTTTTTTTTTTCTTTAGGTGCATGCTTCTCTCCAAATCATTTAAATTAAGTGCTAAAATATTTTCACTACCAGAAGATTATTTTCAGATTTTAAATGTTGCATAATAGAGTAATTTCACACTGCTCTTTTAATTCTCGTGATTTAACATGGAAATATATTTCTTCCACACAACTGGATTCTCAACACTGGTGTAATTTTCCGAAGTATTCATAATGAACTGTTAATTTAGAAAGGGAAAAAAATGAGCTGATGTGATTCAACATGTGACAGAGAATTTTATAGACAGAAAATTCAATAGCTGACCAAAATATGTTTTGTGCTCTGATAGGCAGTCTGAGGCATTGTTTAGATTTATTATATTTCTCTCCAGTTCAATCTTGTCTTGTAGCTTTTCTTGTCTCCCATGGGCCCATTTCTCTTCGTTTGCTTTGTCCTCAGTGTCTAAATCTGGAAATCTCCTTTCTTTACTTTCCCCCATTCTTTCCTTATAAAAGGTTTCTGGATGTAAGCACTTTCCAGTCATTTTAATTTTTTAAACAAATAAAAGAGAGCTGCATGCATGTATTAATCCATTTTTAATAGCCACTACTGAAAGACAGGGCATTTTCCTGGTATTGTTTTGAATTGCTATTATCTTAAAAGAGTTTTATTTTTATCAATATCTATTGTGACATTCAGTTAAAATGACAAAGACTCCCATGCTGGGCAAACTGAAGAAACGCTTTAGTTCACTGAATAAAGGACTGAGGCTGGCTGTGGAGGATTTTTAAAATATTTTTGTTCATATTCTATTGATGCTATAGTTCTTCTTAAATAATTTTCATGTACTATTAAGAGAACATGGTATTTAGCATACAGATAACTTTTTCACCAGGTCGACTATCGTTACGTGAGATTTGGTACATTGCTGCCATCTATCGACAGAAAATGAATACATCTTTTAACACTAAATGTATGACAGTTAAAACTCTAGTGGATAAGCATATATTCATTTATACTTATAAAGACAGTGTCCTTATTAACATCTATTAAAACTGAAAAGAATGAATCTAAGAGACATGGGTATAGCGAGCACATGTGCCAATATCATAGCACTGGACAGCACAGTCTCTTATATAGGTTGAAAAATAAATTTCACATACTTAACCTACAAGGTTATGGGTAGAAAAAATGCATTTATAATGTCAACCCCATTCTACAAATGAGGAAACTGAGGCTGAGAGAGTATTACTGATTTGCCCAAGTCATGGAGCTGATCAGGGGAAGAGTTTGCTTGAATGGAATTCTACTGGTCCTACTCTCTGGAATCTCTTTCCAATACTTTGCAGGGCTTGAACTTTCAGAACACTTGTTCCTTAACCCTTGCTCAAAATAACTATTATGTACACACAACTACTACCTAATCAGAACCCTGTCCCTTCATTCTTTCAACAAATATTTATGGGCCTGTTCTTGGCCAAGAACTCTTCTAAGAATTGAGAAACTGCTGGGATCAAGAAAGACAAGATCCCTGCACTGTCTGAGCTCACATTCTAGTGTGGATAGAGACAACAAAAGCATTTACACACATGGATGGACAAGATGAGTTCAGAGAGTGGTAAGACCCACAGAAAAAAAGTCAGTAGTATGAAAGTGAGAATCAAGGCACTGCTAATACTTATGGAAATGTAAAAGAAGTAAAAGTGGGCTTCCCTGGTGGCGCAGTGGTTGAGAATCTGCCTGCCAATGCAGGCGACACGGGTTCGACCCCTGGTCTGGGAAGATCCCACATGCCGCGGAGCAACTAGGCCCGTGAGCCACAACTACTGAGCCTGCGCGACTGGAGCCTGTGCTCCGCAACAAGAGAGGCCGCGACAGTGAGAGGCCCGCACACCGCGATGAAGAGTGGCCCCCACTTGCCGCAACTAGAGAAAGCCCTCGCACAGAAACGAAGACCCAACACAGCCAAAAATAAATTTAATGAATTAATTAATTTTAAAAAAAGAAGTAAAAGTTACAATCAAAGCTTTTGGGAAAATAAAGTTTAGTTGAGAAGACAGAACAAATGAGCCTATCAATAATTATATAAAATAATGGCAGAAATATCAGGAAATAGTAATTTAAAAAAATACCATGTAGCTCACACTCCACTCCCTGGGCCTCAGGGGTACAGAATTAGTAACGTTTGATACTAACCAGAATAATAAAGGATCACCTCACAAGGGAATCTCAGCCAAGTATCAAAGCGAGGATTCCGTTTTTACAGAGACAGTACTGAGGCAGAGGGAACATTTTTGCAAAGGAGTGAATGTAGGGATAATGAAGGGATGCAGTTTGTAACACCAAGGTATAGGAAAAACATTCTTTTTTTTCTAACACAGGCACTTAGCACCACCTCAGGTTTTGGTAGATATTGCATTTCTAATACCTCTTTTTTTTTTTTTTTTTTTTGTCCTTGGCTCTGTGTCCAGAACAACATTCTTAAAATAATGCTTTTATCGCATAGGGTTTCCTTTCAAAAAATTGCTATAATATTTACTATTCTTAAGCATTTGTTCTGATTTACATTCTAAAATATTTCAGAAGTATATATTGAAAAAAACTTAGCAAATAAAATAGCAAGCAAACGTAGGAAAATATTGCAAGTAAAATTTGCTAATAAATGGTATTCTCTCCATAAAGTGAGAATTTCTTATCGGAATATTTTTATTCTCAACAAGTCTTCTAATTAAATCTAACTTTCTATTACATATGATGAAATACCCATTTTCATCAATGAATTCAACTTAAATTCTAACAAGAATAATTAGAAAAAATGTGCAATGGCTCTGTGTTCTCACTTAGTACAAAAATACAGTGGCTATGTGCTCTAGGAAGCAATAAAGCGTTATGAGAAATCAGATATGTTTTGCAAATAAAAGCTACATCTCCCTTTCCTTGTTGTAAAGGACTCCTCATTTCAGTTCTAAAGGGCATCCTCTAGGTATCTAGCACCTATCTAAATTTCAATATCTTAAATAAAGTACCCATAAGCAAAAACATACGGTTACTGTCTTTCTTTTTGTTTTGTTAGTTGTGAAGTTTGGAACATAGAAGTTTGAGCCAGCAACAATTTTTAAATGATTCGTAGGTATATATTCATTTCCAAGTTATGTCCACAGAGTTGGAGATTTATCTCTGAACCAGTTAATTCAATCAGTGTAAATAATCTGCCCTGAATCTAAAACACAAAGTGTTTCTTTGGGTGTGTAATTGAGCCAATGAATTGATGAATTGTCAGTTCACCTCTCTATGCAATTTGGCCGCACTTGACTCTCTATATAAAAGCAGTGATACTAATTGAAAACACAAGTACATTTTAGCCGTTATTCAGACAAGACACACAGTAATAAAGCAAATTCTTTAGCTTTATTCATCTATCATGAATAATGTTATTACTATGAAATGCATTATGCAAGCTATATTTTATTTTCTTCACAGATTACATGAAATCTGAGCTGCACATTTTTACAGCACATGTTATAATAAGAATTTTGGGCTCAAGTCTTTTCAATGTATTTTGTTCTGCTCTTGAAACTTCACTTCTTTTTTTTTTTTTTTACACCATTACTAGTTTCAAATGATTCACATTGTTAAGAAAAGGACTGTAGTATACTGCATCTGACCTTTTTCATTTAAGTGTTCTGGTAAATAACCTTGGGCATGCCAGTGAAGCATGGATAACACCTCCCTCAATTCTGTTTCTCATTTTAAGAGCAAGGATCAGGAGATGCTCTGCATTTGTTCCTCCATGTATTTATGATTTCCAATATTTGTAGATTGTGAATCTTCTTGCCTTTCTGAGTGTGCCTAATTTCCTGTAACACTTGTTTGATTAGAGCTTTTAAAGAGATAGAGAGATGATTGATAGACAGATAGACAGACAGACAGACAGACAGCTGGAAATCTATAGTGTCCACTTAAATCAGTTTAAGAGTAGGGTGTAGTCAGAGAAACTTTTCCCACTGAAGGTGCATTTCTACTTGAAGGATTATTTTGTGTAATATACTGAGGACAAGGGTGTGGGGGGAGGTAAAGGAGAGGGAGATCATTCCAGGAAAAGAAATTAAAAAAAGAAATGTGCAAAAGTACCAAAGCATGGGCAAGCTTGCAGTCTCACAGAAGTATTGAGACTGCAAGCTCATTTCTGGAGCATAACATGCGTGAAGGAATGTGAAGAGTCTAGAGAGGGAGGTGGGATCTGGATCCTGAAGATCATTGTATACCATGCTAAGGACTCTAGAGTTTATATTTGGTAATGGGGGTAGAGGGAATAGAGGGTAGGAAGTGCTTCGGAATTGTGGCATGATTAGATTCTATTTTTTAAAATAATTATTTGATTGGAATGTGGACAAAGGATTGGGCAAGTCAGAGAGGTTAATACAAGGTTATTGATGACCTAAAGGAATGACTTTAGGTATGAAAAAGAGGAGATTGAAATGCCACTTTAGTGGCACAATCATTAGGGCCTGCCCACCAAATAAATATAGGGGCTTTTCGACTTAAAGAAAAATGCACAACATGAGAATTGTGAGTTTAAGTTTTATTCAGGGACCTTACTGAGAACTATAGCCTGGGAGATGATAGCCTCTCAGTAACTCAGTAGTTTGTAGAAAAGCTAGTTTATATGTGAATTTTCTGGCTAAGAAATACATACAGTCAAGCATACATCTTGTTAAGCATGACTGCTAATCACAGCATCTCAAGTTATTGATTTTAGTGCTTTTCTATGTATGGGAAATTGCAAAAATTTAGTGTTATTGAAATTTTCCTGAAATATGTATCTAACTATCTATCTGCTTGTTTATCCAAAGCACAGACTGACTGTTTTTCACCCTGAATTCCTCTCAGGGTGCAGGTAGGTGGACAATTGCAGTGGGTTATGACTTAAACCTTGTAGAACTGGGTGGTGAACAACGTTGTTTGTTTTTCTTTGTTCACAAGCTGAAAAAGAAAGAAGGGCTTAGGATGACTTCATTTTGTCTGTTTTGAGTAATGACATGAATATTGCTATCCTTAACTACAATAAAGAATAAGGAAAAGGAACAGGTTTGGAGGGAACAAAAAGTATTAATTAAATTTTAAGTCTGTTGAATATGCTGAATGGCATGAACATTACACTATTTTTTCACTTGGAAAAAATAACAACTACGTGTGTGCACAAATTTTGTTCTGAGGTGCAAAATATGTGAGTATTAGGAGAGAAATCCAAAGAAAAAAAAAAAAAGCAAGTGACATGAAAAAGAGGGTTTATAGAGTTTCTGACATATTTGAATTGCCTAATAGAGATTTGCCAAATGAATAAACAAATTATGTGCCAGGTTCTAGTCTAATGCAAAGAACACAAGGTGGCAGACACAGTACTTACTTTCAAAGAGCTTGCAGCCCACTGTGTGAGATAGAACAATAAAAATGCCATTAGTAGAAGATGCCTTCAAAGTTTTCCAAGAAGAGGTAGAATGGATTCAGGAAAACTTCTAATGGCTGTTTCACCAAAGAATTAAATAAATTTTTACAGTGTGAGGAATGGATTGGAAGTGACCAAGACAGCCTGAACATTCCCCTCAGCAGAGCTAACTTTTAGATGTGTTTTTTCCTGATATAGGCCCCTGACCTCCCTCTTCTTAAGAGCATTTCTTTGTAAATTGTAAATTCTCTGCCTCTTTGAGATGTAAATCTTCTACAACCCAGGGATTGTAGGACCTGGGATCCATCCCTTTGAAATGTAATCATTAAAGTAGTGACCTATATCCAGGTCTCTGTAGGAGAGTAGAAGCCTAACTTCAATGAGCACCAATTAGCAAACACAGATGGCCTCGTCATCATGATCAACCTCCCCACTAACTTCCAGTAGCGCTTTCCCACTAGCATGCCCCAGAGCTTAAAATCTCTCCTGCCCTTTGTTTCAATCTCTCTCCTCTATTTCAGTAGTCTCTCCCTTCACTTCAACATTGTTCAAATTTTCCCAGATCTACTTGTACTTGTGTGTGTGTGATTAGTTCTATGCAATTTTATCACATGTGTAGATTCATTCACCCATCACACAATGAAGATAAAGAATAGTTCCATGACCACAAGGATCCCTTGTATTGCCTTTTTCTAATCTGATTTCTTCTTTTCTTTTCTTCCTGCCAGGTCTTTAACCTTTGGTAACCACTGACCTGTTCTCTAGTTCTATAATTTTGTCATTTCAATGATGTTATTGAAATGGATTCATAAAGTCTACAACATTTTGGGATTGACACGAATCGGCATGATTCTCTGGAGACTAACCCAGGTTATTACATGTATTAGTAGTTTGTTGCATTTTTTTGTCAAACAGTATTCCATGGTATGGCTGTATCACAGTTTGTTTAAGCATATACCTGTTTAAAGACATCCAGGTCATCTTTAGATTTTAGCTATTACGATTAAAGCTGCTATAAACATTCATGTATGTACAGGTCTGTGTGTGAACATAAGTCTTGCCTGTTGCATGTTTAGTTTTATAATAAAGCTGCCAAAGTGTTTTCAAAGTAGTTGCATCACTTTACATACCTACCAGCAAAACATGAGGGACCCTGTGTCTCTGCATCCTCCTTAGCATTTGATGTTTTCACAGTTTTTTTATTTTAGTCATTTTGATAGATATTTAGTGAAATCCCATGGTGGTTTTTACATTTCCCTGATGATGAATGATGTTGAACAACGTTACATGTGCTTATTTGCCATCTGGTTATCCTCTTCAGTAAAATGTCGGTTCATGTCTGGAAGTTTTCAAGACTGTGGACAAGTTAGGCTACTACAGTAAACCACAAGAAAGAAAATGGGAACCCACACTAGAAAAGTGTTAGGGGTACGAAGAAAAGAAATCAATATGAAGTGATCTTTAAGGGATGGTGATTTGGAAGTAACGATGTGGAAAATAGTAAATTCAT
The DNA here is from genome assembly GCF_949987535.1 of Balaenoptera acutorostrata. Classification (NCBI taxonomy): domain Eukaryota; kingdom Metazoa; phylum Chordata; class Mammalia; order Artiodactyla; family Balaenopteridae; genus Balaenoptera; species Balaenoptera acutorostrata. The sequence continues at coordinate 35,723,412 of NC_080081.1, forward strand.
GGATGACACACAGGTTTCTGACCAACTCATTGTAAATAGAATGGCCAGTTCAGCTGGTTGAAGATAAAGAAAGAAAAGTATAAACTCAGTAAGAGATATTTGTGAAGTCTGAGGTAGTTGTAGATATATGTGAGTTTCTTTCATCTTATTCAAGAGATCTAAACAGCATTTGAGTATGTGATAAAATTTGTTCATTGTGTTTGCTCATTTCAGCTTGTCAGGAAACTGTTACAGCCTAAGAATTGGTTGATATTTTCTGGAAAGGTGATTTAAAATAGAAAAATAAATGACCAGAAATAAAGCACAAAACCAAACAATTCATATAGAAACATTTGAAAATATATCACACAAAAAAAACCTCTTCCACCCCTTATGGTCAAGAAGTAGTGCTTTCTAACTATTCTGCTGATCAATACAGACTTTCCTTGTTTATTACATGGGCTAACACATAATTCTATAACCCTTCCTCAAACACACACACACATGCGCACATACAAAACATGAATTGTTCCCACAGGTAAAATAATAAAGAAAATGAAGAGGATTTCTTTAGAATCTTACCTGCATAATTCAAATAAGTATAGACTTTGGAACTACATTGCCCAGGAATTTGAAACAATTCTATGCAACTACTGGGGAAATTAGTGTCTTCTGTAAAAGAAAAGTGGAACATCAAAAAATTTTGTTCAGCTTTACTGTATAAGAAGACGTAGTTTTGAGTTCTTGAACCATAGGAAAATAAGCCACAGGTGAAGAGACCATAGACTGTAAATGCCAAATAATACTTTCATAGGTCTGTAAGATGATAACAGCTCAGTTGATGTTAACTTGATATCCCCAAGTAAATGAGTGTGCTCAGGAGGAGCCGGATACGGCTTAAAGGTTAATGGCTACTTGCATAATTGTAAACACTGTATTCACGTAGGCATCAACTCCTTTTATAAAACACTGTTCCAATGAGACCAGCAATTTTTAGTTTCCAAGAACTAAGCCTTGTCTTAGGATCAAAAGGAAGGCAGAGTATCATAAAAAACCTTCACACTGTATTGTCTGTGTTGATGTTGGTGACTTTTTACTTTAAGTCATAAAGTTATCTCAGAATGAAAACAAATTTGATGGAGCTCTCAAAAATTTGGAAATTTTAAATCCCCAAAGGATTGGCTGTAACCTGGGGTGGGACAGGAGGTGGAGAGTTGAAAAAAGACGGTACAATGAAAAATAGCTAGGCTTTAAGGATGAGTGTGTTTCCTATAGTTGAAGATAAATTAAATATGTTAATTACTTTGAGAATAGTGCTTACTATTTTTTGTGAAAATAATGAACATGATTATTGAAATATGCTAAGGAAAGCTAAATGACAAAAATTAGAAAAAAAAAGAAAAAGAATGAAATCCAAGTACTATCATCTGTTAATAATAACCACCATTTATATTTTCTGAACATTTAACTTTTAAAAGTTTTCAGGTAGATATCATTCTTATTATGATGCACTACTCTTGTGCATATGTTATAAAATAAAAAGGTTTGAAAGATTTTATGTTTCATAAAACAATTCATGAGTGAAATAATTCAAACATTTTTATTGATAGTTGTTTTACATTTACTTTATATTGTTTTATATTTACTTTATATTGTTTTACATTTACTTTATATTGTTTTCACATATAGTTTCTCTGATCTGTGGATTTTTGTGGACATGTCAAGCACTTCGGCACTCCTGATTTTAGTTATTCAGGCCCACCCCCAACCAAAAGTTCAGCTAATGATTTTACATGGCTGTCCTTATTTTCATGAAGGTAATGATATGCCAGGTATTACTCAGATACTGATCTGTCAGTCAAACCCTTTATCGTGAATATAATATCTAACTTCCACTGTATAGAAAGCTGTCCATTTATCTAAGACAGTCCCAGGCAGACAGGAATATGCTGTCTGGAACTACATTCTTCCCTTAATATATAACCCATGTCTCTTAAATTGTCAGGTAATTTGAAAGGAAAAGTATCACTATACATCTTTCTCATTCAAATTACATTGTCCATCTTCCTTCTCCTACCCCTTACCTTGCCTGTATCTCTGGGAACTCTCTCAGCATATAAAATTAACTAGGCAAAAAATAGGAAAGTTACCTATACCAGTTATTAAAATATGAACATAAATTCTAAGCCCAATTTCTTTTCAAAGCCTGGTGTTTTATAAAAGTACATAAGCAATTTAGCAATCCATTATTTTACATCCAAGGAATTAGAGATTTATAAGAGAAATGCTTAGATTTATACCTCAGTGAAGCAGAGGGTAGAGCAGAAGGAAAGTTTTTACTTTGATCACTAAAGAAGAGTCTCAATTAGTTGAGGGTGGAGGTAGGTGGGCTTGAAACATAAGGCTTGCATCTGAATTGAGGTGGGGCAAACCCTTGCAAAAACCAGATTAAAGTACTCTGTTCTTCAGGTTTGTGGTTACCAAGGGGAAGGGGGAACGGGGGAAGGATGAACTGGGAGGTTGGAGTTAGCAGATACAAACTATTATATGTAGAATGGATAAACAGCAAGGTCCTATAGCACAGGGAACTATATTCAATATCCCATGATAAAGCATAATGGGAAGGAATATGAAAAAGTATGTATATATATGTATAACTGAACCACTTTGCTGTACAGCAGAAATTAACACAACTTTGTAAATCAACTATACTTCAATAAAATAAATTTAAAAAGAGTACTCTGTTCTTTTATGAAGTATGCTTTCATAAATGCATGTGGGCAAACTTGAGAGGGGTGTGTGTGTGTCTGTGTGTGTATGTAACATGCACACACACATTTTAAAATTATGTTTTTCATCGAAGGTTTATTGAGAAAAAATGAAAGAGGGCATGAGTTGGAAATCCATCTCCCAGCTAGTTAGGGAAGTTTTAGATTGGGATTTTGACTTGCTTTGGGCTATTGTGTTTCCTGGAAATTTCCAAGTGGGAGTTTTCCTAGGGAAAGAGTATCTATAGTTTAATAGGTATATGTGACCATGATAACTTTACAATCACTAAATTAGTATAAATACCGATAATTTTATTGTTTGGATATTTTCTTTGGCCTTCTGTTATCTAACAGTACCTGGGAAAGTCTTACACACATTCAATGAGTTTTGGTCAACGGTAAAGAAGATCATTTTCTGTTTGACTTAATTTGGAGTTCGACGTAGACAGTTTCAAGGTTATTAGGAGAGCAGAAGAGCATGTGCTAATTTGACATGTATGAGAGAGCAAGGATAAAGCAGAAAGTGGAAGGAACCTATGTTTATCTCTGTATATATTCTCCTCATATAGTTCTAAATATTTTTGTTTTCAGATAAAACAAAGACTTGAAGATGACAAATTCTCAATTTGAAATGGGAGAGGAAACCCAGGTTTCTTTTGATGTAAAATGAGGAATTCAAAAGTTCTTTAAGAGCTATTGGTCTAGGTAATGGTTCTTAGAAATAAGACATTTAAACTATATTGGAATATAATTGAAAGGGTTAGGTTTTAAGAAGTTGCAATAGAAATGATTTTTAAGTAGTCCAAGTTATATATGGTAGAATTCTCTATAATATGTTATTAAATTGATCAAGTTTGGAGAATACTTGCAGAGGAGCAATTTAACATGTTTTATAAACATGGTGTAATATGTTTCCTTAAAAGACATTTGTTTACCAGGCTGATATTTGTACAAATTATTCTGTAAGGTATTATATTATCAGAAACCCTAGGACTTCCCTGATAGTCCAGTGGTTAAGACTCCGTGCTTCCACTGCAGGGGGCATGGGTTTAATCCCTGGTGGGGGGTGAACTAATATGCCACATGCCGTGCAGTGTGGCCAAAAAATAAAAATTAAAAAAAATATTAAAAAAACGAAATGCTCATAATTTGGATATCTTGTCATACTTTTAGAAGGAGATTCTGGATCTTGGGATGTTTTCCTGCTTAAATATCAATATATATTTAGAATGCAACATTTTTCAGAGGTACTATACGAGCTTGCAGAATGATTTAAGGAAAAAGAAAAGAAAGAAAGATGGAAGGCAGGCAGAAAGGCAGGCAGGCTGGAAGGAAGAAGGGAAGGAAGGAAGAAAAGAAAAAAAAGAAAGGAAGGAAGAAATAAAAGAAAGAAAAGAAAGAAAGAAAGAGAAAGAAAGAAAGAAAGAAAGAAAGAAAGAAAGAAAGAAAGAAAGAAAGAAAGAGGAAGGAAGGAAGAAAGGGAAAGGAAAATTGAACCCTGGAATCTATAGAAAGAGCAACAATGAGCTCTAGTGGCAAAATGTTATAATGTCAAGCATGGGTGAAATTCAGCAAAGATACAGTCTTCCTTTTATATATTCAGTAAAGATTTCTCAGTCCTCAAGATGAAGATTAATTTGTGGAAATAGCATTCCTCTAAATCAGAATCTCATTAACTTCCACATACTATTAACTACCTGGGTGGTATATCTATAATTTATATATTTCATTTAAATTATCTACCATAGTTTAAAAAAAAAAAAAAAAAACACCAAAAAGATTATTCTAGTAACTGCATATTTTATGTTGGAGATGACATAACTTTTATACTGCATCTGATCAAGTCATTCTTAAGTTAAACTTGGGTTTTAAGAGTATTGATTTATGTGCTGTGTAGTTGATAATATATGTGAGCCATCTCGTCCCTCTGCTCCACCATCTGCTTCCTTCACACACACGGGCACAATTGTAAAACAGGAAGAATGCTTCTTTTCTCTAAAAATGACAAAACTATATTTTAATTCTTCAGTTCAGGGCAGTGACAATGTATAAATATAATTTAATAAACATATACCAGACATCAGTTCAAAGAAAGCTTTAATTTTTATCTGTTCTCACAACTCTCGACAGAAATCGGTTTGATTTTTTTTAATTGCTGTACAATTTTATGAGATTATTTTAATTCCAGGTACTTAATCAGAAGAGCAATAATAGCAATTATTTTAATTCCATGTCTTGAATAATTACAATTACAAATGTAATCTCCCGTAGAATTTTTCAAAACTCCTTATTTGTTGAATGTTTATTGAATAATGAAATGTGCCACAAACTGCGCTAGGTTTTAGATGACTTTTATTGAATTTTTTCCAAACAGCAATGATCTTTGAATTCTGCACATTTTGCTGAATAGAGTGCTAAAGTTTAGAAAGTTTAGTAAAACACAAAGCTAAGACGTTCAGATCCAGGATTTAAACTTAAATAAACTTCCAAGAAATCCTAAGCTTTTTCTACCACACCTCACTGCTGCTGCCTTGGTCCCTTCATAAGGGAATTCATCACAAAAGATATAAAAATACAACTACTAAAAAAAAAAAACTAAAAATAATCAAGGCTCTTGCTACATATTAAAGAATTGCTTCTAAAAAAATATGACTTCTACAAATAATACAAAGTATGCTTCATTTATATCAAACTTTAATATTTATAAACTGTTCTCACATATTTAGTATAGTTAGTCCTCTTAGAATACACCTGGATGTTAAGTAGGAATTTTTATTCCACTCAGAATGTTTTCATTGTGAAATGTCCCCTACTCTTAAAGGAAGTTTTTTAAAATAATGTTTTATCTGATTTCAACTAATCCATGAAGGAAAATGATCATGACCTTAATCCTCAAATAAAACATGGTTACATAGGCTTTATCTAAGCTATTGAAAGGTAGAGGGGAAAACCTTAATTTTGGAATGGTATTTTGTTCATATTTCTTTACAACACTTTCAATTGCAAGTCTAAATTAGTCAGGGATTTTGATCGGATCCAAATGGAAGGAATTTTCAATGTGGGCATTTCTGCCATATGGGATAACAGCATGGGGCACATGACAAACACCTCTCACTGGACATGAGTGTAGAGAGCTGTTTAATACCTGCTAAATACATCAATTAAAAATCCTTACTACTTGTAAAAAAAATGCCATTTAAGAATCACGTTATTTAGCAGCTGTTACATTGCTTTCCCTGTAGAATTATAGAACTACAAATCCCATTTCAGTCAATTCTAGACAGAGTTACCTGTCATGTTTTAACTAACAGGCATATTGTATCTCAAAAACCTTCTGGGCCAAATTTGTACCTTAGCCTCAAATTAACTTCTAAATCAACATATTTATACAATTTTGAATAATCAAATTTTGTATAAAGTAAAATAAACACATAAAGGGTTATAATAGTTTCACCTAGGGATCTGTTTGGTGGCGTTTGATCATTTTAATTCTCACACAACCCTCTGAATTATTATTTTTTCATTTGATATATGTATATATTGTGAAAGATTACCACGACAAAATTAACTAACACATCCATCACCTCACATAGTTACCTCTGTGTGTGTGTGTGTGTGTGTGTGTGTGTGTGTGTGTTGAGAACATTAAGATCCACTCTCTAAGCAAATTTCAAGTATACGATATAGTACTGTTAACTATAGTCACTATGGTGAATATTAGATTTCCAGAATTTATTCATCTTATAACTAAAAGTTTGTACCCCTTGACCAATATCTTATTTCTCCCACTCCCTAGACCTTGAAAATCACAATTTTACTCTACTTACAGGAGTCTGACTCTTTTAGATTCCACATATAATAGAGATCATACAGTATTTGTTTTTCTCCATCTGCTTTATTTCACTTAGCAAAATGCCCTCAAGGTTTATCCATGTTGTCATAATTGACAGAGTTTCCTTCCTATTTATGGATGAATAATATTCCATTACATAGATACATGTGTTCACATTTTGTTTATCTTTTCATCCATTGATGGACACTTAGGTTTTATCTAGGTCTTGGCTATTGTGAATAATGCTGCAAAAACATGGGAGCGCAAATATCTCTTCGATTCTGCTTTTATTTCCTTTGGGTATATATCCAGAAGTAAGATTTCTATCAATTACTATCATACACCACATTAACAGAGTGAAGTGTAAAAATCATATGATGATCTCATTAGATGCAGAAAACACATCTGACAAAATTCAAAATTCTTTCATGATAAAGATTCTCAAAAAACTGAATATAGAAGGAATTACCTCAACATAATAAAGGAATATATGATGAGCCCACAGCTAACATAATACTCAGTGCTGGAAAGTTGAAAGCATTTCCTTTAAGATCTGGAGCAAGACAAGAGTGCCCACTCTCAACACTTCTATTCAACATAGTCTTGGAAGGCTTAAACAGAGCAATTAGGGAAGAAAAAGAAACAAAAGTCATCCAAATTGTAAAGGAAGAAGTAAACCTATCTCTCTTTTTAGATGACATATAAAAAACCTGAAAGACTTTACCCAAAAAATGTAAGAATTGTAAAAATTTAAAAATCAGTAATGTTACAGGTTATAAAATCAACAAAAATTTTACATGTTTTTATATATTAAAATGAACCATCTGAGAAAGAAATAAATAATCTCATTCACAATATCATCAAAAATAATGAAATACTATAGAATAAATTTAACAAAATTGGTCAAAGATCTGTAAACTGAAAACTATCAATACAAGACTTTGAGGAAAGAAATTGAAGATACACACAAAGGGAAAGAAATATATCCTGGGTTTATGGATCCCAAGAATTGATATTGTTAAAATGTCCATGCCACCCAAAGCTATCTACAGATTCAATGCAATCTATCAAATGTAGATATATCAAAATATCAATGTATTCTTCACAGAAATAGGAAATACAATCCTAAAATTTGTGTGGAACCGCAAAAGACTCCAAACAGTCAAAGAATCTTCAGTACACTCTGAATTCTTCTTAATGCTTTTATTTAAAAGTAAGTGTGACACTGCACTAATAAAATACGGCAGTGACATCTTGAGCTAGCAAGGAAACATTCTTTATATAGAATTTATTCCTAATCACCAGCTTTCTTTTCCTTGATCACCATTAAACACTTTTAAACAACCACTATGTGCAAAGAACTGTGCTGAATGAAAAAGATATCCCAATTCTCTTTCCCTCACTGGGAAAGAAAGAATTCAGTTGGGAGAATGGCCAAGCTGAAATATTGAAGACATGTTTGCATGGGAAAGTTTTAATTTTTCCCCGTTAAATATTCTAAATAAACTTAGGTGAATTATTCATCCCTTTGCAATTCTGTAAATCCAAGATTTGTTTAGAGGTAATTTACATTAATTTATTTGTGCATTTTCAATGTGAAAACACCTTAGTCATAATTGCTGTTTAATATCAACATTATTTCTTTTTTTATGTGTGGTAAATTTGTTTTATGATTTTCAAATACAAAATTTTTTTGAAATGTAGTTTTTCAACATAACACAAATTAGTCAGAATAGTATAAAACATTATTCAAGAGAATCCATTAGTTTTTTAAATTTTTTACTTCATATTGGAGTATAGTTGACTTACAATGTTGTGGTAGTTTCAGGTGTACAGCAAAGGGATTCAATAATACATACACATATATCTATTCTTTTTTGGATTCTTTTCTCATATAGGTTTTTACAGAGTATTGAGTAGAATTCCCTGTGCTATACAGTAGGTCCTTGTTGGTTTTCTACTTTATATACAATAGTGTGTCTATGTTAATCCCAACCTCCTAACTTATCCCTCTCCCCTACCTTTCCCTTTTGGTAACCATAAGTTTGTTTTCGAAGTCTGTGAGTTTGTTTCTGTTTTGTAAATAAGTTCATTTGTATCATTTATTAGATTCCACATATAAGTGATATGATATTTTCTTTCTCTGTGTGACTTACTTCTCTTAGTATGATTATCTCTAGCCATGTTCCTTCAGATGGCATTATTTCATTCTTTTTTATGGCTGAGTAATATTCCATTGTATATATGTACCACATCTTCTTTATCCATTCATCTGTCAAGGGACATTTAGGTCACTTCCATGTCTTAGCTATTGTAAATAGTGCTGCAATGAACATTAACATGCATGTGTCTTTTCGAATTATGCCCAGAAGTGGGATTGTGGATCACACAGTAGCTCTACTTTTAGTTTTTTAAGGAAGTTCCACACTGTTCTCCATAGTGGCTCTACCCATTTACATTCCCACCAACAGTGTAGGAGGGTTCCCTTTTCTCCACACCCTCCCAGCATTTATTGTTGTAGACTTTTTGATAATGGCCATTCTGACAAGTGTGATGTGATACCTCATTGTAGTTTTGATTTGCAGTTCTCTAATAATTAGTGATGTTGAACATCTTTTCATGTGCTTTTTGGCCATATGTATGTCTTCTTTGGAGAAATGTCTACTTAGATCTTCTGCCCATTTTTGATTGGGTTGCTTGTTTTGGTTTTTTTTTTTTTTTTTTTTTTGATATTGAGCTGCATGACCTGTTTGTATATTCTGGAGATTAATCCCTTGTCGGTCACATACTTTGCAAATATTTTCTCCCATTATGTGTGTCGTATTTTTGTTTTGTTTATGATATCCTTTGTTATGCAAAATATTTCAAGTTTAATTAGGTCCCATTTGTTTATTTTTGGTTTTGTTTTCATTACTCTAGGAGGTTGATTCAAAAAGATATTGCTTCAATTTATGTCAAAGTGTATTCTGTCTATGTTTTCCTCTAAGAGTTTTACAGTATCCTGTCTTAGCTTTAGGTCTTTAATACATTCTGAGTTTATTTTTGTAGTTGGTGTAGAGAATGTTCTAACACTAAATCAATAAAATTAGAAATAAAAAAGGAGAAGTTACAATAGGCACCACAGAAATACAAAGGATCATAAAAGATTTCTACAGGCAACTATATGCTAATAAAATGGAAAACTTAGGAGAAATGGACAAATTCTTAGAAAGGTACAATCTCCCAAGACTGAACCAGTAAGAAATAGAAAATATGAACAGACAAATCACAAATATTGGAATTGAAACTATGGTTACAGAACTCCCAACAAACAAAAGTCTAGGAACGGACGGCTTCACAGGAAAATTCTATCAAATATTTAGAGAAGAGGTAACACCTATTCTTCTGAAACTATTCCAAAAAATTACAGAGGAAGGAATACGCCCAAACTCATTCTATGAGGCCACCATCACCATGACACTAAAACTAGACAAAGAAACAACACGAAAGAAGAAAATTATAGGCAAATATCACTGATGAACATAGAAGCAAAAAATCTCAACAAAATGCTAGAAAACCAATCCAAAAATATATTAAAAGGATCATACAACATAATCAGGTGGGATTTATCCCAGGGATGCAAGGATTCTTCAATATCCACAAATCCATCAGTGTGATATATCACATTAACAAATTGAAGAGTAAAAACCATATGATCATCTCAATAGATGCAGAAAAAAGCTTTTGACAAAATTCAACACCCATTATGATAAAAACTCTCCAGAAAGTGGGCATAGAGTGACCATATCTCAACATAATCAAGAGCATATATGAAAAACCCACAGCAAACATCATACTCTATGGTAAAAAGACGAAAGCATTTCCTCTAAGATAAGGAAAAGGACAAGGTTGTCCACTGTTGTTACTTTTAGTCAACAGAGTTTTGGAAGTCCTAACCATGGCAATCAGAGAAGAAAAAGAAATAAAAGTAATCCAAATTGGAAAAGAAGAAGTAAAGCAGCCACTGTTTGCCGATAACATCATACTATACACAGGACATCCTAAAGATGCTATCAGAAAATTACTAGACTTCATGAATGAATTTGGTAAAGTTTCAGGGTATAAAATTAATACACGGAAGTCTGTTGCATTTCTATACACTAACAATGAAAAATCAGAAAGAGAAATTAAGGAAGCAATCATATTTATCATTGCAACAAAAAGAATTAAATACCTAAGAATAAACTTACCTAAGGAGGCAAAAGACTTGTACTCCGAAAACTATAAGACACTGATAAAAGTAATCTAAGATGACACAAACAGATGGAAAGATATACCATGTTCTTGGATTGGGAGAATCAACAGTGCCAAAATGATATACTATCCAAGGCAATCTATAGATTCAATGCAATCCCTATCAAATTACCAATGGCATTTTCTGCAGATTTAGAGCAAAAAATCTTAAAATTTTATGGAAACACAAAAGATTCCGAATAGCCAAGAGAATCTTCTTTTTTTTTTTTTTAACATCTTGATTGGAGTATAATTGCTTTACAATGGTGTGTTAGTTTCTGCTGTATAACAAAGCAAATCAGCTATATATATACATACATCCCCATATTGCCTCCCTCTTGTGTCTCCCTCCCACCCTCCTTATCCCACCCCTCTGGGTGGAGATAAAGCACCAAGCACCGAGGTGATCTCCTAGTGCTATGCAGCTGCTTCCCACTAGCTATCTATTTTACATTTGGTAGTGTATATATGTCTATCCCACTCTCACTTCATCCCAGCTTAATCTTCCCCCTCCCCGTATCCTCAAGTCCATTCTCTACGTCTGTGTCTTTATTCCTGTCCTGCCATTAGGTTCTTCAGAAGCTTTTTTTTTTTTTTTTAGATTCCGTATATATGTGTTAGTGTATGGTATTTGTTTTTCTCTTTCTGACTTATTCCACTCTGTATGACAGTCTCTAGGTGCATCCACCTCACTACAAATAACTCAATTTCATTTCCTTTTATGCCTGAGCAATATTCCCTTGTATATACGTGCCACATCTTCTTTATCCATTCATCTGTCCATGGACACTTAGGTTGCTTCCACGTCCTGGCTATTGTAAATAGAGCTGCAAAGAACATTGTGGTACCGACTCTTTTTGAATTATGGTGTTTTCAGTGTATATGTCCAGTAGTGTGATTGCAGGGTCGTATGGTCATTCTAGTTTTAGTTTTTTGAGGAACCTCTATACTGTTCTCCATAGTGGCCATATCAATTTATTTTCACACCAACAGTGCAAGAGGGTTCCCTTTTCTCCACACCCTCTCCAGCATTTATTGTTTGTAGATTTTCTGATGATGGCCATTCTGACTGGTGTGAGGAGATACCTCACTGTAGTTTTGATTTGCATTTCTCTAATGATTAGTGATATTGAGAATCCTTTCATGTGTTTGTTGGCAATCTGTATATCCTCTTTGGAGAAATGTCTATTTAGGTCTTCTGCCCTTTTTTGGGGGTGGGTTATTTGTTTTTTTCATATTGAGCTGCATTTGGTGCTTGTATATTTTGGAGATTAATCTTTTGTCAGATGCTTCATTTACAAATGTTTTCTCCCATTCTGTGGGGTATCTTTTCGTCTTGATTATGTTTTCCATTGCTGTGCAAAAGCTTTTAGATTTCATTAGGTCCCATTTGTTTATTTTTGTTTTTATTTCCATTTCTCTAGGAGGTGGGTCAAAAAGACCTTGCTGTGATTTATATCATGGAGTGTTCTGCCTATGTTTTCCTCTAAGAGTTTTATAGTGTCTGGCCTTATATTTAGGCCTTTAAACCACTTTGAGTTTATTTTTGTGCATGTGGTTAAAAGTGTTCATTTTCTTTCTTTTATATGAAGCTGTCCAGTTTTCCCAGGACCAAGTATTGAAGGAGCTGTCTTTTCTCCATTGTATATTATTGCTTCCTTTATCAAAGATAATGTGACCATATCTGTGTGGGTTTATCTCTGGGCTTTCTATCCTTTTCCATCTATATTTCTGGTTTTGTGCCAGTACCATACTGTCTTGGTTACTGTAGCTTTGTAGTATAGTCTGAAAACAGGAAGCTTGCTTCCTCCAGCTCCGTTTTTCTTTCTCAAGATTGCTTTGGCTATTTGGGGTCTTTTGTGTTTCCATACAAATTGTGAAATTGTCTGTTCTAGTTCTGTGAAATATCCCATTGGTAGTTTGATAGCGATTGCATTGAATCTGTAGATTGCTTTGGGTAGTATAGTCATTTTCACAATGCTGAATATTCTAATCCAAGAATATGGTATATCTCTCCATCTGTTTGTATCATCTTTCATCTTTCATCGGTGTCTTATAGTTTTCTGCATATAAAATGCATACTATTTTGTCTCCTTAGGTAGGTTTATTCCTATGTATTTTATTCTTTGTGTTGCAATGGTAAATGGGGGTGTTTCCTTAATTTCTCTCTCAGATTAATCATCATTAGTGTATAAGAATGCAAGAGATTTCTGTACATTAATTTTGTATCCTGCTACTTTACCAAATTCATTGATTAGCTCTAGTAGTTTTCTGGTAGCATGTTTAGGATTCTCTATGTATAGTATCATGTCATCTGCAAACAGTGACAGTTTTATTTCTTCTTTTCAGATTTGGATTCCTTTTATTTCTTTTTCTTCTCTGATTGCTGTGGCTAAAACTTCCAAAACTATGTTGAATGATAGTGGTGAGAGTGGAAAACCTTGTCTTTTTCCAGATCTTAGTGGAAATGCTTTCAGTTTTTCACCATTGAGAATGATGTTGGCTGTGGGTTTGTCATATATGACTTTTATTATGTTAAGGTAAGTTCCATCTCTGCCTACTTTCTGGAGGGTTTTTATCATAAATGGGTGTTGAATTTTGTCAAAAGCCTTTTCTGCATCTATGGAGATGATCATATGGTTTTTCGCCTTCAATTTGTTAATATGGTGTATCACATTGAATGATTTACTTATAGTGAAGAATCCTTGCATTCCTGGGATAAACCCCATTTGATCATGGTGTACGATCCTTTTAATGTGCTGTTGGATTCTGTTCGCTAGTATTTTGTTGAGGATTTTTTGCATCTATGTTCATTAGCAGTATTTGCCTGTAGTTTTCCTTTTTTGTGGCTCTTTCTCTGGTTTTGGTATCAGGGCGATGGTGGCCTCATAGAATGAGTTTGGAAATGTTCCTCCCTCTGCTATATTTTGGAAGATTTTGATAAGGAAAAGTATTAGCTCTTCTCTAAATGTTTGATAGAATTAGCCTGTAAAGCCATATGGTCCTGGGCTTTTGTTTGTTGGAAGATTTTTAATCACAGTTTCAATTTCAGGGCTTGTGATTGGTCTGTTTATATTTTCTACTTCTTCCTGGTTCAGTCTCGGAAGTTTGTGCTTTTCTAAGAATTTGTCCATTTCTTCAAGGTTGTCCATTTCATTGGCATAGAGTTGCTTGTAGTAATGTCTCATGATCCTTTGTATTTCTACAGTGTCAGTTGTTACTTTTCTTTTTTCATTTCTAATTCTGTTGATTTGAGTCTTCTCCCTTTTTTTTCTTGATAACTCTGGCTAATGGTTTATCAGTTTTGTTTATCTTCTCAAAGAACCAGCTTTTACTTTTATTGATCTTTGTTATCATTTCCTTCATTTGTTTCTCATTTATTTCTGATCTGATCTTTTTGATTTCTTTCCTTCTGCTAACATTGGGGTTTCTTTTGTTTTTCTTTCTCTAATTGCTTTAGGTGTAAGGTTAGGTTGTTTATTTGAGATGTTTCTAGTTTCTTGAGATAGAATTGTATTGTTATAAACTTCCCTCTTAGAACTTCTTTTGCTACATCATATAAGTTTTGTGTCATCGTGTTTTCATTGTCATTTGTTTTTGGTATTTTTTGATTTCCTCTTTGATTTCTTCAGTGATCTCTTGGTTCTTTAGTAGTGTACTGTTTATCATACATGTGTTTGTATTTTTTACAAGTTTTTTCCTGTGATTGATATGTAGTCTCATAGCGTTGTGGTCGAAAGATACATGATATGATTTCAATTTTCTTAAATTTACCAAGGCTTGATTTGTGATCCAAGATATGCTCTATCCTGGAGAATGTTCCATGAGCACTGGAGAAGAAAGTGTAATCTGCTGTTTTTGGATGGAATGTACTATAAATATCAATTAAGTCCATCTTGTTTAATGTATCATTTGAAGCTTGTGTTTCCCTATTTTTTTCATTTTGAATGATTTGTCCATTGGTGAAAGTGGAGTATTAAAGTCCCCCATTGTGATTGTGCTACTGTCAATTTTCCTTTTAATGGCTGTTAGCATTTGCTTTATGTATTGAGGTGTTCCTATGTTGGTTGCATAAATATTTACACTTGTTATATCTTCTTCTTGGATCGATCCCTTGATCATTATGTAGTGTCCTTCTTTGTCTCTTGTAATAATTTTTATCTTAAAGTCTATTTTGTCTGATTTAAATATTGCTACTCCAGCTTTCTTTTGATTTCCATTTGCATGGAATAACTTTTTCCATCCCCTCACTTTCAGTCTGTATGTGTCCGTAGGTCTGAAGTGGGTCTCTTGTAGACAGCATATGTATGGGTCTTGTTTTTGTATCCATTCAGCCAGTCTGTGTCTTTTGGTTGGAGTATTTAATCCATTTACATTTAAGGTAGTTATCAATATGTATGTTTGTATTACCATTTTCTTAATTGTTTGGGTTTTTTTATTGTAAGTCCTTTCCTTCTCTTGTGTTTCCTGCCTAAAGAGTTTCCTTTAGCATATTTGTAGAGCTGGTTTGGTGGTGCTGAATTCTCTTAGCTTCTGCTTGTCTGTGAAGATTTTAATTTCTCTGTTGAATCTGAATGAGATCCTTGCTGGGTAGAGTAACCTTGGTTGTAGGTTTTCCCCTTTCATTACTTTAAATATATCCTGCCAGTCCCTTCTTGCTTGCAGAGTTTCTGCTGAAAGATAAGCTGTTAACCTTATGGGGGTTCCCTTGTATGTTAGTTGTTGCTTTTCCCTTGCTGCTTTTAATATTTTATCTTTGTATTTAATTTCTGATATTTTGATTAATATGTGTCTTGGCGTGTTTCCCCTTCGATTTATCCTGTATGGGACTCTCTGCACTTCCTGGACTTAATTGACTATTTCCTATCCCATATTAGGGAAGTTTTCAACTATAATCTCCTCAAATATTTTCTCAGTCCCTTTCTTTTTCTCTTCTCCTTCTGGGACCCCTATAATTCGAATGTTGGTGTGTTTAATGTTGTCCCAGAGGTCTCTGAGATTCTCCTCAATTCTTTTTTGTTTATTCTGCTCTGCGGTAGTTATTTCCACTATTTTATCTTGCAGGTCACTTATCCGTTCTTCTGCCTCAGTTATTCTGCTATTGATCCCTTCTAGAGAATTTTTAATTTCATTCATTGTGTTCTTCATCATTGTTTGTTTGCTCTTTAGTTCTTCCAGGTCTTCGTTAAACATTTCTTGTATTTTCTCCATTCTATTTCCAAGATTTTGGATCACCTTTACTATCATTACTCTGAATTCTTTTTCAGGTAGACTGCCTATTTCCTCGTCATTTGTTTTGTCTGGAGGATTTTTACATTGCTCCTTCATCTGTTACATATTTCTCTGTCTTCTCATTTTGCTTAACTTACTGTGTTTGGTGTCTCCGTTTCGCAGGCTGCAGGTTCGTAGTTCCCATTGTTTTTGGGGTCTGCTCCCAGTGACTAAGGTTGGTTCAGTGTGTTGTGTAGGCTTCCGGGTGGAGGGGACTGGTTCCTGTGTTCTGGTGGGTGAGGCTGGATCTTGTCTTTCTGGTGGGCAGGACCATGTCTGGTGGTGTTTTTTTTTTGGTGTCTGTCAACTTATTATGATTTTAGGTAGCCTCTCTGTTAATGGGTGTTCCTGTGTTGCTAATTGTTTGGCATAGGGTGTCTAGCACTTAGCCTGTTGGTCGTTGAGTGGAGCTGGGTCTTGCATTGAGATGGAGATCTCTCAGATAGCTTTTTCTTTTGATATTACGTGGGACTGGGAGGTCTCTGGTGAACCAATGTCCTGAACTCGGCTCTCCCACCTCAGAGGCTCAGGCCTGACACCCAGCCAGAGCACCAAGACCCTGTCAGCCACACGGCTCAGAAGAAAATGGAGAAAGAGAAAGAAAGAAGGAAAGAAAGAAAGAAAGAAGGAAAGAAAGAAAGAAAGAAAGAAAGAAAGAAGGAAGAAGAAAGAAATAATTAAATATAATAAAGTTTTTTTTTTTTTTTTTTTTTGGAAACAACAGGAATTTATTCACTTATAAAACTGGAAAGTCTTAGGCATGACTTCATCCAGGGCTACAGTCGAGAATCTCAGTTCTCCCCCAAACCAGTCAATGTGGCTGAGTCATATGCTGGGCACAGAGTTCCTAAGATTCGGTTATGAGGTGCAACACTTTGAAGCACCGTGAGTGGGGTGGTGAACGCTCCCCTCAGTGACCAGCTGAACCTCGGAGGCGTTTTGCAGAGAGTATGCTTTTTTGTAACTTCTCTTTTCTGCTTTGTCTTAGCTGTGGCCATTCCAGGCCCACCCGGCCCTCCAGGACAGCCAGGGCTTCCCGGATCCAGGAACCTGGTCAGTATTATCATCAGTGTGTCTTCACCCTTCTGCTTTGGATGGGTTTCCTTAGAACTTTGGCTGCAGTGTTTAGGGGCTGGCACACCTTCTCTGTTGGAGTTAGGCCTCCATGACAATAGAAATGGTATAATTTCACTAACAGGGTATTTATTATCTCTTTGGATGACTTATTAAGTAAAAAGATACAGACTACAAAATCATTTATGATTTAAGTTCCACCTTTCCAATCCTTAATTGACTAAACTAACAAGAGCCAATCATATTACATCAAAAAACACAGGCACAAGACTAAACAACATCACAGGAGGCCCTGTGCTGGTTACATTTCCCCTGGGTAATGCAGCCTTCTCCATTCTACCAAAGGATGTCTCTTGTACCTTGTTACCCTGCAGATCACTGGAGCAGGATATGGCACACAGAGACTATTGTGATGCACAGAAAGAGGGACAAATACCTCATTAGGATGTCAGGAGTCCTAGGAATGCTCTTTGGTCTTTGATAGATTTTATTTGGAAATTTGGGCTGCCAGATGAAGAACTGTCCAACAGTAGATGGAATTTCGATATTTGGTACCTTTGGGGGATGCCTAAGTCATTTTAATCACAAAGTCATCTTCAAAGCTAGGTGAAAATTACGTTTTTATAATCTTTCTCAGTTGAAAAGAAAAATAACAGCTTCCTTGGTTGATATTTCTTTGAGGCTTGATACTTCTCAATAGATTTTTCCAGCTTTTATGCCTGTGCCTGGATAGGCCAAGATGGCTGTCTGATCTTTGGCAATTTTCTAGACAGAGAAATTACAGACCCCCATTTTCTGCTGTGTATTTAATACTGGAACTACCCAGCCAGGCAAAAAAGATTCAAGACGTAGGTAGAGTAACTCACTTGCTTACATTTCTTTCTCCAAATGAAAAGAAATTTGAAACCCTGTAAGGATCAGCATGAACTAACAAAACACGTGTAACAATGTTGGTGCCATTGTGCAGCTCACACAAATGGAAGTGGCAAAACTTACCAATGATTTTGCCAATACCAACATCCAACAGAGCCAACTCTGTTAACAGTTTTTTGTTTTTTGTTTTTTTACAAGAGATAAATAGACTGACACCAAGCATTGTACATGGATGACCACAACAAAAGCAACAATAATTGCAGTTACCAAACATGAAACACACTCATACTATGTCATAATATTGACATTCAGTCCAGTAATCCTCCACTGTAACAGCTCCTTTACTTTGCAGTGAAAATTGATTTGTATATTCTTTGCCTCTGAGTCCTTGTGGGATTTTTTTTTTAATTAATTCAGACAGAAAGTCACAAAAATTATACTCATCCTCATCAGTTCACTCAGTCCCATGTAATTAATTTTTTTTTCATCTTGATCTTTTGTTAGCACTTTTATGAGTTCATCAGTTTTTCATTAGAGTTCTGAAAATGCTTATTCATTCAGTTCAGCAGTACAGTCAGTTACCAGAAACCTGTACTTGTCAGAGTCTTTTCCATGAATTTCTTGAAGATGAAATAATAATAATAATAATAAAGTTTTAAAATAGAAAATAAATTATTAAAAATAAAAAAGTAATAAAAAAAAAGAAAAAGAGAGATAAAGCAAAGAGCAACAAAACCAAAAAACAAATCCACCAATGATAGGAAGCAATAAAATCTATACACACACACACAAAAAAAGAAAGGACGGTCAAAACTCTAGGACAAATGGCAAAAGGAAAGCTATACAGAAAATGTCACACAAAGTATTATACACATGCACACTCACAAAAATAGAAAAAGGAAAAAAATATATACATATTATATATATATACATAAATTTAAAAAGGAAGAGAGCAACCAAATCAATAAACAAATCTACCAATGATAATAAACTCTAAATGCTAAACTAAGATAAGCATAAAACCTGTAACAAATTAGATGCAGAAAACAAACCCCTAGTCTACAGTTGCTCCCAAAGTCCATTGCCTCAATTTTGGGATGATTCATTGTCTATTCAGGTATTCCAGAGATACTGGGTACATCAAGTTGATTGTGGAGTTTTAATCCACTGCTCCTGAGGCTGCTGGGAGAGATTTCCCTTTCTCTTCTTTGTTGGCACAGCTCCCGGGTTTCACCTTTGGATTTGGCCCCACCTCAGCGTGTAGGTCCCCTGAGGGCGTCTGTTCCCTCCCCAGACAGGATGGAGTTAAAGGAGCGGCTGATTAGGGGGTGTGGCTCACACAGGACAGGGGGAGGGAGGGGTATGCAATGTGAGGCAAACCCACAGTGGCAGAGGCCAGCATGACGTTGCAATAGCCTGAGGTGCACAGTGTGTTCTCCTGGGGAAGTTGTTCCTGGATCATGGGACCCTGGCAGTGGCTGGCTGCATGGGCTCCTGGAAGGGGAGGTGTGGATAGTGACCTGTGCTTGTACACAGGCTTCTTGGTGGCTATAGCAGCAGCCTTATCATTTCATGACCGTCTCTGGTGCCCACACTGATAGCTGTGGCTTGCGCCCATCTCTGGTGCTCCTTTAGGTGGTGCTCTGAATCCCCTCTCCTCACGTACCCTGAAACAATGGTCTTTTGCCTCTTCAGCACATCCAGACTTTTTCCTAGACTCCCTCTCAGCTAGCTATGGCACACTAGCCCCCTTCAGGCTGTGTTCACACAGCCAACCCCAGTCCTCTCCCTGGGATCTGACCTCCGAAATTCGAGCTTCAGCTCCCAGCCCCCACCTGCCCCAGTGGGTGAGCAGATAATTTGCTTAGGCTGGTGAGTGCTGGTCGACACTGATTCTCTGTGTGGGAATCTCTCTGCTTTGCCCTCTCCATCTCTGTTGTTATACTTTTCTCTGTGGCTCCGAAGATTCCCCCCGGCCCACTCCCCGTCTCCACCAGTGAAGGGGCTTCTTAGCGTCTGGAAACTTTTCCTCCTTCACAGCTCCCTCCCAGCAGTGCAGGTCCCGTCCCTATTCTTTTGTCTCTTTTTTTCCTTTTTTTCTTTTGCCCTACCAGGGTATGTGGGGAGTTTCTTGCCTCTTGGGAAGTCTGAGTTCTTCTGGCAGTGTTCAGTAGGTGTTCTGTAGGAGTTGGTCCACATGTAGATGTAGTTTTGACGTATTTGTGTTGAGGAAGGTGATCTCCACGTCTTACTCCTCTGTCATCTTGAAGGCACAGCTCCAAGGCAATCTTGAGAAAGAAAAACTGAGCTAGAGAAATCAGGCTCCCTTACTTCAGACTATACTATAAAGCTACAGTAATCAAAATAGTATGGTGCTAGCACAAAGACAGACTTACCGATCAATGGAACAGTATAGAAAGCCCAGAAATAAACTGACACAGCTATGATCAATTAATCTATGACAAAGGAGGCAAGAATATACAATGGAGAAAAGACAGTCTCTTAAATAAGTGGTGCTGGGAAAACTGGACAGCCACATGTAAAAGAATGAAATTAGAACACTCTCAATATTATTTCTTAACATGCAGTCCTTTTAAGCTCTGAAGGATCACTTAATTGCCAATATGTTTACATTTCAGAACAAAAAATAGTTAGGGTATTTTTGGTTGTTTGTGACTGGACCACAAATGAATGGTATTTCATTATGTAAGTTTCTCTCTTTCACTTCTCTTGCTCTCACTCTTTCTTTCATTTCTATCACATTCTAACTCTCTCATATTAGGACTTTGGGGATTATCTGTAACTCCATATACTGTTTTACAGCTAGTTATTTTGTTTAACCAGATCTTAATTTAAATGGTTTTACATTCTAGTTATTTCAGAAATAATTAATATTAGAGATGATCAAGTATGACGTCTTCTAACATGTGACTGTACTGGCTTCCAAATTAGGTTCTACAGTGGTATTTAATCCTTTAAAAATATCTACTCCTGTTGAGAGAGACAGGGTATAAGTTTTTAAGGCTTGTCAAAATCTTTTTTCCTAAATTTTTAAGCACAAAACTGCTGAGCTTATCATGAGTATCTCTCAGAAATGCCTTTGCCTGTCAAATGCTGAAACATATTGACATTTCAAAGACCTAAATTTTATATAGTGAAAATGAATTATTTTTTTATGATACATTGAAAATGTGTTACTGAGAATATTTTAAAAATAGACATTAGAGTCCTACTGTTTTACTACATAATCATTAAAATTGTATAAAACACACAGCAATAAATCATCACAAAGAGACAATACACATAGTTCTATTTAGACAGTATATAGGTGAGGTCATTAAATATTCAACAAGTTATCCTTCCCTTGCACTCAACCTACCATAAATCAATTTATTCTCACAAAATCAATGTTAACAAACCAGTTACTATGCACTGACCTCAGTGCTCCTATCTCCTTGGCACAATTTTTTAATCAGAAAAGTGGTGAATCTGATCACCCTGGAACATCGATTGATTTTGGAATACTAAGATGCATCTCTTTCCATAGCAAGGAATGAAGTGCTCTTTCTTTTTTTTTTTTTTTTTTTTTTCTTCTGGAACTCTAATAAGTCCTTCAAGTAGGTAAATCCATAGGCAAGTCTATTTTAGAGGAGATATTTCTGAAAATTTTATTCTGAATTATCTATTCTGAGAGAGAAGTTATTGCAGTTGAGTACAAAATACAATTACAGTAGCTCATGGACCCATGATCTCTAATATCAAATAAAGAACTTAGGTATCACCTTATAATTTCTAGCTAAAAATAGGATCTTGAAACAGATGTGACAAAAATTCTAGCTGTCCTGGCATATGTTCTCATACGTCTTAAAACTTTTCTTTAAGTCTGGGTGGAAATCATTGAGGCAAGTCCCAGAATGTTGTACTATTAATAATTCAATAGTACTGATTGTGCAAGGAGTGACATATTGAGCAATAGAAATCTGGCCATTTGTATTAATTGATATCCTCTAACATGCTGCTCTGGGGCATCTTTAATAGTTTGTACCAACTTTCAATCAGACAACTTGCTTGAGGGCGTTCGGATTTAATAGGGAAAGTCTGAATATGTTTTTCCTTTTGATCTCAAACGAGTCCAATGAAGATCCATTCTCAGGAAGAATAGATACTATTAATTCATTTAATGCTAATCACAGGTACAGAGCTGTAATTAGAGAAGTTGAATTTTAGATCAAACTGGGAGCACAAATTTTTAAAGAGCTTGTTTCCTAAGATCAAAAAGGTATTTCTTTGAAAGTGTTCCACTAACTTAGTGAATTTCAAAGACAAATAGGGTGCCTACTGTCAGGTTACCCCAAGTGTCTCTACTCCTTTTTAAATCTCTTGGAATTTACACAGTTAATTTAAGATAAGGAGACAAAGTTTCCTTCCAAAGAGCAAAGGTGAAGAGTTCCTGGACTTGATGCATTGAGTGTATCAAGATAACATGAGATGGTCATCTGAAGGAAAAATGTGCTTTCACGAAAGCACAGAAACTCTACAGCAAGTTTTTTTTTTTTTTTATATTAAAATTGTAAAATTGTTTTGTTTCCTCAAGTCCCTTATACATCAGTCACCAGGTTCATGCAATTTGACATTTCCATTTTGAGAAGTGGTCCACCCTGAAATCACGTGCAGTCACCAATGTGATCTGATAGGCTTGAAGGTGTGGGTCACAGAAGACTTCTAACATCAATCTGAGGAAATTAGACCCAGCACAGTCTGAGAAGGTCAGCGGCAGATGCCTCATGGAATCGGCCTGAGCTATTGCTCCCTAGGGCTTTAAGACAGGTGTCTGGTCATAAGCACTGAACAACAAAAATATCCACACTGCCTATGCAGTACCACAATTAAGGATTTGGGCTTAGAAGAGAATCCTCAGACAGCATTGTGATCAGTTTATGCTAGAGGTCACTGTAAATATTTGCTGCCTTTTAAAGAAAGAGACAAAGATAAGTAGTCCTAAATTTTGTGACTCTTGCTAATATCAATATTTTCATCCTTAAAAAGTAAACACATCTCTTGTAATTGTCCTTAGTTTTTAGTGGAATGCATGATGTCTCAGTGATGGCTCTAGGGAATATCTGAAAAAAAAAAACAAAAAAAAAAACCCTGAATTTCGAGGCATAAGTGAAGGACTTAATGAGTCCATTTTATCACTCACAAATTTCTTCTCTTAAGGTCATTTACTTAATCTGTATGTTTTTCTTGGTTTTCTTATCTTTAAATTAGACAAACAATATGTCTCTCTGAGAGATGATATTAGAATTTTAAAAAAAAGTTAATGGAAACATTTAGAAGAACACATTACATAAAAGGTAACCAATAAATATTAGTTGGGTTAGCTTCAAAACTATTGTTGTTGTTTCATATTTCCAAAAATTTTGAAACGGTCATTCAGTGTTAGGATAGAAAGTTTTATTCACTTTTTTATTCCACATAATATTTAAGGTCATTATAATATTATAAATATGTAAGATGTATTTATAAAATTATTGTGAAAGTTGGATAAGTGGAATTCAAAGGAAAAAAAATTAAGACAGATAAATATGGTATGTAGATATTTACATCCCATGACCTTGCATGTCACTGGAGTAGTGTCATAAGTTTGATTTGAAATCCTTAGTAACTAAAGGAAAGAGAACAATACTTTCACAAGAATGATAAAGTGCATAAGAAACAGAACAAACAAATGTTTAAAACAAATAGTAGTTTTCTTAATGCTGATAGACTTTTCATTAAGACCACAAAGTAATTAGTGAAAAACCCTTGAAAACATTTCTACAATAAATACAGTAAAAGGATGCTTGTGACTTTTCTTGTAGCATCTCTAGTGCAGGCAGGTATGATAGTAAAGCCAACTCTTTCAGGATCTAAAAATTGCAATTTTTTATTGTCTGTGTCTTCCAAATCATTATTCATGGACAATATGTCATGTGCCAAGCACTACTGTGGTTTCTTATGGTAACAGTGGTGAATAGAAAAAGCATTATTTCTATCCATACAGCATTTAAAATTTCTGCAGAGTGAGATGGAAGTTAAAGTACAAAGTGAGTGATATAATTCCAGATTGAATTATCTATTAAACTGGGGGCATATCAGTAATATGAATGAAATTTGAAAAGAGCCATGAGATAGAGTAGAACTAGAATGATCTGTGTGGAAGGTGTTTGGTGGTTGCTTTCACTCAGGTGGTTAAAAAAGTTCTTACAATTAGGTGAAATTTAACATGAGAACCATGTAATTAGTATAAGCAGTAATGGTAAATCCAGTGAGAGTAGCTTTCAGGGACAAAGAGATGAATGGTCCCAGGCACAGAGACAGAAATGAGATTGATGTGTTCAAGGGAGAGAGGAGACCAGTGTAAGTAGAGTACAGCAGTTGGAGGAAGAAAGGCAGAATGAAATGAGTTTGGAGAAGTAAATGGAAATCAGGCTATGCACAGTCTTTCAGGCCAGTTAACATATTTAAATTCTATTCTAATTTGCACTGAGGACTTACTGGAGGGCTTTAAGAAGAATAGTGATAGAACATGAGTTTAGTTTGATAAAAAGTTTTAAATTAATAATATAAAATTTAAGGGAATTACATTCACTATTTAACGTATTTCTTCTGTACATGTTATTTTTTTTCAACTCGATTCTAGGTAAGGATTAGAATGTACATTCTTAAATTTATTATATGGTAAATATTTGGAGAGTAGGAATATTTTTATCCCTGTCTAAAATGTATTTTCAATTCACAAATTGCAATTTGTTGCAAAGTACAAGTTGTAAATCATGGAGTCTATCGCAATACGAATAATACCCTGTTGGTGCTGTACTATAGGGATTACATAATCTTCAAAGCAAGAGAGTGTTTGGGAAAGAAATATTTACATTGCATAGTAGTAGCAGGATAATGATGTCAATAAGCCCCAAATATTATAGGAAGTATACTTACATTAGCTAAGTCCAATGTGTTATCTTGTCTACTTCTAGTAAGCAATAAAGAAGCTAAGAAATCACCACTTTTATTCAGATATGATAGATATTAGATGTGTCATTAAGTCTTATAGAGCATACCAAATTGTTTTCTGAATTAGGCTACCTGTGCTTTCATGTATATGTATTCTCTTCTGGAATGTGGTAACAATAATATTAATAGAGGAGGCCAATAAAAATTATGTTGAAAATATATCTGCAAGCATTTCTTTTTCTCTTATTTTTTTAACATACTGGTTGCATCAAGATGACATAAGTTTATTCATGGATATGTGTATCATCAGAATATCATCAAAGAAATATCACTCTTATACAATTGCCAGATGTCTATTTAGGGAACTATTCTTATGGTATTCTAACATTGTTGCACAGTTATCCATATTTTGAACAGCATTCATATTTAAACCTTACCTCTAATTTCTGTGACATTCTGTGACACAGTCTAACTGAATGTTTTCCCCCATGGCTATCTCGTACAATGACAGTACTTTGAGTAGGATACATTTTAAATTCTGCATAAGAGAAAATCCTGCTAACGCTTCATCAGCTGAAGTCCTTAACCAAGAAAAGATATCCAACTACTTAGTTGTGATAATTAGAAACTTCATCCAATTTATGTAGAGACGTATGCCCTCTTGATGAGCAAGCCCCAATCTGTGATATCTCCAGATTTTCAGTGTTAAGATCTGTGGCACCACTCAAAGAGGTATGTCCTAATGAAGCTGATGCATGTGTGCAAGTGTTTATGTATTTGTGCGTAAAATGTAAACCTCTTGAGAGCATCTGCCCCCTGCCTAAATACCCTCGGAATTTATCTCAATTCACTCTTTTACATTTTCCATACAATTCAGAAATATAGGACTTTTTTCTGTTTCATTGTTGTCATTTGTTTGTTGTTAAAAGCCAAATTCCACCTTTTTTGCAACTGTCTGTCCCTTCTGTCCTTAGTTTAGTGTTACCTGCTCATAAAGACACTCCTCCAGCCCTATTATTCTACATTGCAGCTCCCACTTTGTTTTTATTATATAATGTCACTTAATTATTTTTTTCATATACATTTTTCTCATCTATTGTCTGTCTCCTTCTTCATTCCCCACCTGCAAATGTAAGCACATGAGACCACAGAGAAAACTATATTGCAGGTTCCAGAACAGTGCCTAGACCTTTATATTGCTCAGTAAATATTGCACAATGAAAGGTGTTATAGATGGAAAAGGAGTTCTAATAATCCAAGTTCATAATTCTTTAAATTTTCTTCTCTTAGGTAAAGAAAAGGCCATGAGTGACCTTACTAGGATATATTTAGTTCCTATAAACTAATGAGTCCTTATTGCCTTGATACAGAATGAAAATTACTTATCCTACTAACCCAGGAAGAAAATTGACTAATGTCCTAAACTGTAACAGATCCCAATGTAACCATTTTAAGCACTGAGTCTATTCAAATACTAGATTAGAGCTCATAAGCCTTGCTCACCATTGATAGATGGTGATATATATAATTATACGGCATCATTCTCTTTTATAAATGCCTCATCCGTTTTGACAGCAGATTATGTTTTGGGAAATAGTGAAAGAATACAGGATGAACAGACCTTCATTAAACAGCTCTTGCTGACCTAAAATATAATCTAAATGATACCTAATATAAACATAGCATAAGGATACTTAGCTATACATTACAGTTCATTGTGATTGTTACAATCAACTTCATTCACAAGTCAAATTCCAAATAAATTCAGAGGAAATCATTCACAGTAGAAGAGGCCCTGGGTTTGAATCCCAGTTTTGTCACTTACTAGTGTGTAACCTTAGAAAAGTTATTTAGACTCCCAGAGACCCTTTTCTCATCTGTGAATTGAATGTATTGTGGTTTTTGTCTAGAGGTCACTGTGAGGATTAACAAAAATCATGCATGTACAGTGTCTGGTGTGTTGTTTGATTCATAATAAATGTTCAATAAGCTGTAGTTTTGTTTTGTTTTTCTTTTTTTTTTTGGTCATCATCAACTCATAATTATCATGAGTTAGAGAAATTTTAACAATTTCAACTTTTCAGTGGAATCATTACAAGAGAAGATTTAAAAAAGAGATGGAAACATTCACTGTAATAAGTAAAAGTATTATATAAACATTAATAAGTAAAAGTACTATTAAAATTATTGTAAAAACTCTTATTCCCATCAGAATAGAGTTTTCAGACTCTAAATTAAAAAGCTGTGCTAGGTAATATTACTCAGAATAATTCCACTCTAGCACATACATTGTCAGTATCACAGATTTTTCCACTTAGAGAAAATGTTACCCTAAAAAAAAAATCTTCTCTAAATCACATGCCACCAAATGACACCTTCTTATATTGCTTACAGGAAATACAGTTTGAATGCTTGAATATCAATATCAATTTATTTAATAATACATCATATGATAATCACTTCCTACACAATTTTTTGAGATATAAGCATCACCACAAAAGAAAGATGGAATTTAAGATTTTTAAGAAAGCATATTTTAAAATTAATATTCAGTAGAATGTCTAAAAACTTAGTCCTTCATTATTTTGTTGTCAAAAGAAAATTTAGAAATAAACTTCAGTCCTTACTCTTCAAATGTTACCTCCTAATCTGTTCTATTTTCATCTTTTTTAAGCCTTTTTTAAACTTAAGAAAAATACAGCACAAAAATATAAAGATTAAGAATCCAAAATTTAACAAATAAAACTTAATCTATGTATCACTCTCCATAAGTACTTAATAATATAACTGATAGAGGTAAATATCATTCAAAGAATTATAGTTCAATGAAGTCAGTATTTTCTCTTGAATTATGTAATTTTGTTTACTTCATACTTGATCCAATCTTTTCTACAGAGATCTGAAAAGGCTGTTAGAAATATTATAGTTCAACTATTGATATTCAGGAGTATCTACAATTTAACCTCTAGTTTGAACCCCTTATACTGGAATGAGCAGATGGGCACCCAAAAATATTGTTCAGTTGAAATGTTTCATGAATGGTAACAAGATTGAAACTGCATTTTCAATACCTTTCCTTGTGATATCAAAACAATTCATAGTAATTTTCACAGTTACCTTAATTGACAATATCCTTGGAAGGAAATAGAGTAGCACTGTTTTATTTTGCTGTGTAAATATAATCGTAAATTGGGCAGTAGCTTATTCGTGCATCCTTTTGACTCATATAAATAGCAAATTGGCCTTTTCCTTTGCTCAGTTTATTAATTTTAGACCAAGTGAGTCTTCAGGGTTTTCATCTCTATACAACTGAAATAAGCATTAAACAATTGGCTACCCTGGTGACTCCATTAAAACTGAGAACAACATGCTCTAGTTTCAGGAACTACTTTTAAACTCGGGCTACAAACACTTTGTCATTTTTATACTGATCATCTTTTAGCAGAAAAATAAAATATAGCTTTCTAGGCAGAAATCCTCTTATAAAGTGCATAGACCTTGTGTACCCAGTGACAACATAGATGATAAATATGGAACAGCCCAGGAGAAAAATCCTCCAACTTCACTGCACCTGTGTATCCATTATGCTGGCATATAAAAAAGGCCATGTGCTCTGGAAAATGAAATCTAAATGATCCATTCTTCATCTTACTCTCCATCCTTCATAGGTCATATGAACATTATTCTACCAGGAAAATGGGGAATTCTGAATGTACATTTAAAAATTCATTTTGACCAGCATTTATTGTGTGCACTATATGGAAAGCACTACGTTTGGCACAGAGGGCTATGAGACAAAGACTATGCGGTCTTTAGAAACATGTTCCAAAAATTATCAGACTATAAGATAAAATATTATATTTTTGATTAATCAGAAAAGATACAAACCTCAGGCTTAGTTTGACCAAAATCCTTGAAATTTGAAAACCACATTTGTGCTCTCCAGGTTCCCTAATGTAAAGAAATTATATATATATATATATATATATATATATATATATATATATATAATATATACACATACATACATATACCGGCTTTCCTAAGGACATATTTTCATTCTTATAACTTTTAAAATCCTTAAGCATTTGATTAATTTTATCGAAGCATACATAGGAAAATAGGAAAAACTCTTTGGAAATAACCATGTTAATACTTTACTTTTTAATTAGTGTGTTTGCAACAGTACTGTACAACACAAAATTGCAGTCCTTTCATAATTAATTTATCATATTGCCAAAAAAAGCAAAACTTTTTTCTTATATTTTTAGCTGGTCTAAATTGAAAAAGGCATTGGATTTTCACAGATAGCCATAAATGATTGATAACATATAACACTAGGAAAAAAATAAAATTTATTCTTTCAGTGTGTACTATTCTGCTATGCCAAAAACATGTAGCTTAGAAATTCATTTTACATATGATGTGATTTTTTATTGAGAAGTAATTAATGTAGTTTCACCTTTTAATTGCATCATATTTTCTTCACCTTGCTGTCTCAAATTTGTTATGAATTTGTGATTTCTTATAATTTCAAGACTGTAACTCCTAAATCTTAAAGATTTCTGTCAAATATTTGTTTGTCAGAAGTCGGAAATAGTTTAGAAAGAATCAATGTCTTGACAAAGTTTATTTTACAAGGTTAAATTAAGAGGAAGTAGTACAGGAGAGAAAACGCTAAGACTGACCTAAATACATGAATTTTTGTTTTATCATTAGTGTTTTTGTGACTTTATGCAAACTATTTAATTTTGATAGTTTCTTTATTTTAGTTTGAATGTTCTCTAGGAACATTTTACAAGTTGTCAATAGAAATTCTGAAATAATTATAGTTTTCAAAATAAAATATTTTAGGGAAGATCCAATCTGCTCAAATTCTGCTCTAAGAAAACAATTCGTTAAAAGTGCTCCATAAAATCCCAGAGGTCCCCATAGGGATCCCATAGGGATTTGGCAGATATTGCTTAAAAATGAATGTCACCTTAGAGAAAAGAAGAGACAATGTTTTTGCCAATGATAAAATTCAAACTTTCAGGTGAATATTAGAATTCTGGAAAAATAGTATCCTACCATGTAAGCTTGAAATCTTTCCAACACTAAAGATTTTTCTCTTGAGACTGGTGGTGATATAAACAAATTTTTTTTTTAAATTGTATTTTGAAATGTGTCAACATTGATAAGTATGTATAACTCAATGAACCAGTTTTATGCAAAATTGAATAATATTTTGAAACCCATGTATAAAGAAAAGATGCATTCAAAGGACAAGTTAGAATATTGGATTAATATAGCAGAATACAAAAAGACCTTTAATATAATTCTAGATTCTACATTGCAATTCATATTTTAGGAGCTAGTACCTGTCTGTTTAGTGGAGTTTCAAAGAATAATATTCATAATTATCCCAAAAGGCTTTTAAAGTTTTCATCCATTTCCAAAAACACACTTGTATTATGATTTACAGATTTACTTCATATATTTTAACTGATACATATATTACTGCAGATATAATGCAGAACAAATATGAAAATTCAGTTGCCTTCTAATAAGACAAATATTAAAGAAATTTGCAAAAATGATGCCATTCTCAACATTTTTTGCTACAAAATGTGGTTATTTGTCATAAAATACTTTACTTTTGTTAACATGTAATTAATATATTAATGTCCTTGGTAAATGAACTAAACCAAATATTTTCTAAAATTTCTCAGTTTTAATTTCTAATTCAGTAAATAGTAATAGGTAACACCCAAATAAACAAAAGTTGTTTGGGGTCCTCAGTGATTTTGAAGAGTGTAAAAAACCAAAATGTTTAAGATACACTGCTTGCAAGGAATAAAATTTTCCCTTTAAGCTTGCTTACTTTCACATGTGACCTCTACATGATGCAAGGATTACTAAATAATCTCTGTAGCAGGACGATTAAAGAGAAAGAGAAATGGACAAGGATGGTCAGAAGCTTTGCTGTACACCAGAAACTAGCACAGCATTGTAAGTCAACTATACTTCAATAAAATTTTTTTTTTTTTAATTTCAAAAAATGTGTTAAACATGGTTGTCTTGAGTCTATGAGTTACCATTGTTTGGAGCATGCTACTACTACTAATACTAGTACTACTAATATAAAATATGAATAATTACTCTGTCCTAGGTACTGCTTATTTTGCATATATTATTTCATTCAGTCCTTCCTCCAATATATTGGGCTAGGAACCATAATTTCCCCTATTTTACAAAAAGTAAATTGAAGCACACATATCTAGATTAAGTAGCTTTCCCTGGGTCACACAACAAATAAGTGATGGAGTCAGAATTTGTCATCTGTTTGACTCCAGAAACCATGCTATTATTCATCACATCCTGCACACAAAAGTGATACATTCTGTCTCAGACAGGAAGATTTCATCAGGCTTGAGAGTGACCCAGTTAAAACTTGCCTCAATAATAAATCTCTTTGCTTGGATTCAATAACCATCTTATAATCAATCACTTGATTTTTTTTTTAAATTGCTTATCATAATTCAGTTCATGAAACAATCATCTATATGTAGTTGATTAGACCTGGTCTTCAGTGAACTTGCCTGCGGGCTATTCTGTGGAGATCTTGAGTGGCAGGATGACTTCCCTGTTCCCTTGATGCAGAATCTCTGCTCTGCCACCCAACGGCCATGTGTTGCATAGCAGGACATTTAAAACTTCAATTGTATATAGCTCTTTGCATTTTACAGAAATCTTATAAGAAATACACTGGTATCTCAAAAGAAATGTGAAATAATATTAATATCTCATATGAAGGAACTAGAATATACAGAAGTGGCCGCAAGGTGAGAATGAAATTCTGCTCTTCTAATTATTAAAGACCGTGCTTTCTGCCTTCCTGTGATGCCGCTGTTAGCTGCTCCAAGCTTGTTAGTTTTCTACCTAACACAGGATGGACAAGTTAGATATTAGATATTAGATGAGTTCATAGAAGCTTGAATTTTTTTTTAAATTTTATTTATTTATTTATTTATTTTTGGCTTTGTTGGGTCTTCGTTTCTGTGCGAGGGCTTTCTCCAGTTGTGGCAAGCGGGGGCCACTCTTCATCGCGGTGCACGGGCCTCTCACTATCGTGGCCTCTCTTGTTGCGGAGCACAGGCTCCAGACGCGCAGGCTCAGCAGTTGTGGCTCACGGGCCTAGTTGCTCCGTGGCATGTGGGATCCTCCCAGACCAGGGCTCAAACCCATGTCCCCTGCATTAGCAGGCAGACTCTCAACCACTGCGCCACCAGGGAAGCCCTAGAAGCTTGAATTTTAAAGAATATTCAGGGGGCTTCCCTGGTGGCGCAGTGGTTGAGAATCTGCCTGCCAATGCAGGGGACACGGGTTCGAGCCCTGGTCTGGGAAGATCCCACATGCCACGGAGCAACTGGGCCCGTGAGCCACAATTACTGAGCCTGCGCGTCTGGAGCCTGTGCTCCGCAACAAGAGAGGCCGCGATGGTGAGAGGCCCGCGCACCGCGATGAAGAGTGGTCCCCACTTGCCACAACTAGAGAAAGCCCTCGCACAGAAACGAAGACCCAACACAGCCATAAATAAATAAATAAATAAAATTAAAAAAAAAAAAAAGAATATTCAGAAAAATACATTTTCTGTGAGAATTCTAACTGAATTAAGGAGAAGAAGATTGTTTGATTTCTATACGAATTTCCTCTCATCCAAATGATTTCCCTAGCAAGTATTAGCTATTTCTGTACAGGACCATATATAGACTCTCATGTGCTTTCTAAATTCTCATTATTCCAAGACTCATTCTCAAAATAGTCTTTGTTCGTATTACAATGTCTTTGATATACTTCTTGACCTGCAAAAAGCACCATCATGTCCCTTTCACTGTATTGTAATGAGATATATTACAGTGTGGCTTAACGAGAGTAGAATTTCTTGGAGTAGTCTATGAACCACTGGCTTGAAGACATAAAAAGTGTATTTTAAATTGATTTTGCCGTGTCATGCTGACCAAGTTATATAATATTTCTGACATTCATCTGTAAAAATAAAATTGAAAAAACATGAGGAAAAAATTGATCATAAGGCAATCAGCACAGTGTCTGGCAAATAGCAAGGTTGAATTCATGTTAACCATAATAATAGTAACATTAAACCTATTAAGGAACAGTTTCCGCTACTTATTCAGCCATTAGTGTTTTTATGCCCCATGAAATGTGCAACTTCAGGCGGTCAAAATAAATTCAAGGATCTTGCTTTTGGAAGATGTCTCTAACCTCTAAGGTGGAGGTTAGAATGCTGAAATGGAAAGGGAAAATTCAGATTTCTTGAATTTTTGTATTGTGATATTCTGAGAAAATGTTCATATATTCCAAACTAGTAGGAAGTTATCTTCCTAATATTGATGTTTCAGGATTTTTCTAGCGTAGTACTCCTAAAAAATATACAACTATTTTTAGGAAACTTGGAAATGAGCTATTTATAGCTTCATCAATTAAGAGCAATATTTAGAAAAAAAATAAATTGGATATTATTCTATAGAATGCAGAAATAGGTGACATTACTGGTGGACTTAGTTTTGAAAAGTAAAACATATTATTAATATCAAATATATTAAAGACCTTAAATTTTAGGCTAGAAAGTTCCCCCCTAATATTTTCACATAATAGAGATTAGAAAAACATGAAATTAGGATAATCACAGTCAATTAATATATGTGTTTGTATATACATATAGAGATATTGTCTGACTGTGAGAGATATATATATATCTCCTATATATATATATATATATATATATATATATATATATATATATTCAAAAAGGAATTATCTCTGGAAAATAATATAATTTTCAATGGATAAATATACATCTCTAATTTTGAAAATGATAAATTAAGAGTAGTAAAACATGTTATCACTAAAATTTACATACATACGTTATGTAATGCTTTTGTAGGGCAGAATTGTAATTTATACTTCATGAACTTTATAGAAATTAGAATTTATGTTGGTATCAATATTCACTCAGAAGAATGCCATTAATTTTGATTTGTTTCTTTTCAAGACTTTACCTATGGGTTTCTGCACTTTCACCAAGAATAATACTAATTTATCATGTTTATTTTCTCTATACATCCATTTTCACATTTTTAAACACTGCAATATTGTGAGATGGATATAAATAGTATTATAGGCTCAATTAATTAACTCTGATATCCCCATACCTCTTCTGACAGGTTTCTATCCCTTCTTTGCTGAATATTTAGATTTGTCCTATCAAGAAGGATTTAATTTCCTCAAAGAAAAGATCTACGTGTTACCCAATGATTTTTCTATTGCCACATATTATACACCTACATTGTCATCATAAATAGATTGTGAACTTTTCTCAGGCATCAACCACAATTTATAGTTCTCATGTATTCCACCCAGGCCCTGGCACAGAGCTTGTTTATTCAGGTAGGTCATGCTCTGTGGGGTCCTCTGGTAGGCTGTATATTAAGTACGGAGTAAACAGAGATTAAAGACAAAAATCCCTGTCCTTAGAAATTCATAGCCTAGTGTGTAGTGAAAATTAACGTACAATTAAAATGAAGCATGAACAATGCTCTGATAAAAGTACAATACAGTGATTTGAAAGGAACAGGCAATCCCTTCACAATACAATTTTTTTTTCTTTCAAATCGTTAAAAAATATTTACAAGTAGGGAAAATACTGAAAAAGAGCTTTGCTCTAAGTTTCTGATAAAGGCCAGTGACAGAAATAGGTGAATCTGGACCATGAAAGAGATGTAGAGTTATTAGTTGGGATGGTAGATAGTACATTTGAAACTGAGAGGATCATATCATTAGCAAGTTCAAAAAATCAACATTGATTTATTCAGGGCTGAGATTTCTAGGGGATATCTGAAGTCCTGATAAGGCCAAATAATCAAGTAAGTTAAGAGGAAGATTTAGTAGCTCTTTTAGGCAAGATAAGATTCAAGTTTGGGTCAGCGCACTTTTACTGAACTTTTACTATACCCTCCATGTATATGTGGCACTAGAAGGCCCTTGGGGTAGGGGTAATGCAGAAGGAGAGGAGTCATCAAAATGGCCCCTGACTTCTCGTATGGAACCAAGACAAATGCATTGATAAGGACCAAATAGATCAAAATAAATACTGCAAAATTAGTATATGCAAGCTATAGGTATTTAAAGAAAAGCTACTTTATTTTTGTCTCGATGATTAGAGAAAGCTTGCCGGATAGAGTGCTATTAGATGTGCAACTTGTGGGACAGGCAGGTTTTAGTAGCCTGGAATAAGTGCAAAAATAATGGAATTAACATCACAGTAAAAAACAGGATTTTAGAACTTGGGCATCTTTAGAGGTTTTTGAGTCCAAGCTTCTTGATTATGACAGATGAGGAAACTGAGATCCAAAAGAAAAACATAGTGACTAACCTGAGGAAACCCAGTGAATACATAGGAGTCGTAGGACCATAACTCACATTCCCAATTGCCAATCTTGAGCTTTTTCTGTTATTTTCTCTTTTTACTTTACTCTGTTGATGAATTCACCAATATGCAATTTTTTTTATGAACAACTATTTAATATTATGTATCTCTAAGGTCTTTTCATAGGTTATGAAAACTCATTACTTACAACTTATAAAATAAAATATTCATAAAATATTAAGACTGCAGACTCAGTCTTTAAAAATATACTGTACTCTAGAGTCATATAGCATGGTCCTAACGATTTTGAACTACACTACATGGTGACCACTATTAGCTCCAATTTATAAAAAGGATTTGATTCTTCCCAAGGCAATGAGAGTAAATCCCCACACAATTTCTTAATCTATCTCATTCCAAGAAATTTAAAGTTGTGGATTAGTAAATAAATTACAGCATTCTTTTTTTGACATCATGCAATGTAAATTGAAACCAATTGAAAGAAATAGACTTAATTTGCCATGGAACACAAGTCATTCAGTGAGACTTGTTTTACCTTTTACCACAGAAAAGATAGGTAAAGAAAATAAGCACTTAGGACAAATAATTCAAGCATCATGATGTATTTTTGTCTTCCTGAACCCTCTTAGGTATAATAGTTTTCAGTTGATTTACTTGTGCTTCCAGATAGATTGTCAATATCATTTATGGATATTGATCACAGTGATACAGGTGAACATTAAAATATAAGTGATTAATTTCTAATATACTGTTTCTAATATACAGATGTTTTTGGTTAGACTGACACATCTGTGGACAAAGAATGTTGTCTGACATTTCAGTAAACAAAAAATATTTCTGCCCTCAAGCCCTCAGCCACTGCAGCTGCCCCCAACGTTGCACCCTGAGGGGAATTCAGGATGAAGAAAAACAGGATACTAGCCCTAGATAGTTAACGTGCCTATCAAAGGAATAATTTCAAGGAGCCTTGAAGGACTGTTGCATTTTCCCCTACATAGAAAAGCACTAAAATCATTAACTAGAGATATCTTTTGTGTGTGTGATTAGCAGTAATCCTTTGATGTCTGACTACCTGATTTTTTTTTTTTTTTTTTGGTTTTTG
Organism: Balaenoptera acutorostrata; assembly: GCF_949987535.1. Taxonomy (NCBI): domain Eukaryota; kingdom Metazoa; phylum Chordata; class Mammalia; order Artiodactyla; family Balaenopteridae; genus Balaenoptera; species Balaenoptera acutorostrata. The sequence continues at coordinate 35,760,026 of NC_080081.1, forward strand.
GTTTTGTTTTGTTTTTCCAGTGAAAACTCCTATATACCCTGACTCTTCCTTACCTCTTTGGAACAGTTCCTCAGAGCTATCTGAGAGGCTGTCTCCGAGGCTATAGTCCTCAGTAAGGTCCTGGAATAAAGCATAACTCACAGCTTTTAGGTTGTGTGTTTTTTTTGTCAACACATCTTAATCACAAAATGGCAACAATAGTCCTTGTGGACCCCTGGATTTATCTAAATTTATCTAAACTATTTAAATAACTGCATACAAAGATGTTTTCAGTAACAGTTCAAAATTAAAAGTCTATTTTTAAATAGTAAGGGTATAGTCAATGAAGTTACTTTAAAAATTGTGTATGAATTTGCCAGCACATGAAAAGGACATTTTGTGACACAGTAGTGTGCTATTTTAATCATAAGAGACTAAAGAAAAAAGAAGTAAGGTAGATGTACTACATCAATAATGATTTTAAACTATTTTTGGTATATAAAAGGTGCAGAATAATAATGAATTATTCAGACTTCCCTGGTGGCACAGTGGTTAAGAATCCGCCTGCCAATGCAGGGGACACAGGTTCGAGCCCTGTTCCGGGAAGATCCCACATGCTGTGGAGCAACTAAGCCAGTGCACTATAACTACTGAGCCTGCTCTCTAGAGCCGGGGTGCCACAACTACGGAACCCTTTGCACCTAGAGCCCATGTTCCACAACAAGAGAAGCCTTCATAATGAGAAGCCCACGCACCACAATGAAGAGTAGCCCCTGCTCGCTGCAACTAGAGGAAGCCCGCACGCAGCAACGAAGACACAACACAGCCAAAAATAAATAAATAAAATAATTAATTAATTTAAAAAATAATGAATTATTCAGATGATTTTGGCATGTGTTTGTAGGAAATGTTGAATTTTTAGGAACCTTTGCCAATAGTGACTACTGTCATAGCTGTGTTGAAAGAAGACATTTTGTTTCATCAAATAATATTGTCTTTCACATAAAATTGATGGCAGTATTTTACATTTAATTAATTTGTATTTGATTTACTTGGATTTTGCATTTCTAAAAAAGTCGGAAGAATAGGTAGTTTACAAGTATTTGTAAATTTTCTACATGTTTAAGTAATATTATAATGAGAATAATTTATTTAAAATATACATGAGAATATTTTATTAGTTTTATACAGTCCTCACATTTTAAGATGCAAATATATGTTTATCTTAAATATATTGAATATATGTTAATTATGTTGTAAATTGTGATACATTTTCAGATTCTAATAGAAATGCATTTAATGGTATGAATGATGTGTCAATTAGATACTAGTTATAATAATAAACAGTATTTTTTATTTCTTATTTATAAAATATTTTGGGGGGAATAAAAGTTGAATTGTACTGACATATTTCAATTGCTATCAAAATTAATTTTATTAATTATTAATTGTTTAATTAATTATTTTTATTGAATTATTATTATAGTTAATTATACCAACTGGTTTTGTAACTATCCTACAGTAAACTTTATTTGATTTTGGTAAACTATTATTTAGTACACTGCTGGATTAAATTACTAGTGGTTTTTTTTTTCTAAAGTTATTTGCCTCTAGTGCTCACATGTGACTTAAATCTCTAATATTACTTAATGTGTTACATTATCAGTTATAATATTACATATTATATTATATTACATTACATTACTTATCAAGTACTTTGATTTCTAGGATATATAATCATAAAGTTAATTGCAAAGTATTTCACCTTATTTATGTTGGACTAGATTATTTGATGTGGAAATGATCAGCACTTTGAAAATATGAGAGAATTTGCATTATGCCATTTTGGATGTGGTTATTTAACAGAATTTATTTAATAATGCAGTATTTATTGCATTCATACACTTTGATTACTTTATTTCTTCTTGAATTAATTAGCTAATATTTCAAAAAATCTGTTATCAAGTTTTCAAAAAAACCCACTAAGTTTTAAATAAGAATATGTTGCTATTTCTGCTTTATATTTTATAATTATTTTGTTTATTGATTGAACTTGATTAAACTGCTTTCTGTTGTATTGCTTATTGTTTTTATCAATCCATGCTTTTTTAATGCTAAAATTATATTGAATTATTACTTATTTTTTCTAGCTTTTATTAAAATTGTTCTATTGGATTTTCTCATTAAATTCCTCAATTAACTATATTGAATCTTTTGTTTAAAATGTATATGATATCAATATGTTTCAAAGACGTGCAAACAAAAAAAACCCCATAGATTTACAAGTTTTTTTTAAAAACATCTTTATTAAAGTATAATTGCTCTACAATGCTGTGTTAGTTTCTGCTTTATAACAAAGTGAATCAGTTATGCATATACATATGTTCCCATATCTCTTCCCTCTTGCATCTCCCTCCCTCCCACCCTCCCTATCCCACCCCTCTAGGTGGTCACAAAGCACCGAGCTGATCTCCCTGTGCTATGCGGCTGCTTCCCACTAGCTATCTATTTTACATTTGGTAGTGTATATATGTCCATGACACTCTCTCACCCTGTCACATCTCACCCCTCCCCCTCCCCATATCCTCAAGTCCATTTTCTAGTAGGTCTGTGTCTTTATTCCCATCTTGCCAATAGGTTCTTCATGACCTTTTTTTTCCCCTTAGATTCCATATACATGTGTTAGCATACTGTATTTGTTTTTCTCTTTCTGACTTACTTCACCCTGTATGACAGACTCTAACTCCATCCACCTCATTACAAATACTTCCATTTCATTTCTTTTTATGGCTGAGTAATATTCCATTGTATATATGTGCCACATCTTCTTTATCCATTCATCCGATGATGGACACTTTGGTTGCTTCCATGTCCTGGCTATTGTAAATAGAGCTGCAATGAACATTTTGGTACATGACTCTTTTTGAATTATGGTTTTCTCAGGGTATATGCCCAGTAGTGGGACTGCTGGGTCGTATGGTAGTTCCATTTGTAGTTTTTTAAGGAACCTCCATACTGTTCTCCATAGTGGCTGTATCAATTTACATTCCCACCAACAGTGCAAGAGTGTTCCCTTTTCTCCACACCCTCTCCAGCATTTATTGTTTCTAGATTTTTTGATGATGGCCATTCTGACCAGTGTGAGATGATACCTCATTGTAGTTTTGATTTGCATTTCTCTAATGATTAATGATGTTGAGCATTCTTTCATGTGTCTGTTGGCAATCTGTATATCTTCTTTGGAGAAATGTCTATTTAGATCTTCTGCCCATTTGTGGATTGGGTTGTTCGTTTTTTTGTTATTGAGCTGCATGAGCTGCTTGTAAATCTTGGAGATTAATCCTTTGTCAGTTGCTTCATTTGCAAATATTTTCTCCCACTCTGAGGGTTGTCTTTTGGTCTTGTTTATGGTTTCCTTTGCTGTGCAAAAGCTTTTAAGTTTCATTAGGTCCCATTTGTTTATTTGTGTTTTTATTTCCATTTCTCTAGGAGCTGGGTCAAAAAGGATCTTGCTGTGATTTATGTCATAGAGTGTTCTGCTTATGTTTTCCTCTAAGAGTTTGTTAGTGTCTGGCCTTACACTTAGGTCTTTAAACTATTTTGAGTTTATTTTTGTGTATGGTGTCAGGGAGTGTTCTAATTTCATACTTTTACATGTATCTGTCCAATTTTCCCAGCACCACTTATTGAAGAGGCTGTCTTTTCTCCACTGTATATGCTTGCCTCCTTTATCAAAGATAAGGTGACAATATGTGCGTGGGTTTATCTCTGGGCTTTCTATCCTGTTCCATAGATCTATATTTCTGTTTTTGTGCCAGTACCAAACTGTCTTGATTACTGTAGCTTTGTAATATAGTCTGAAGTCAGGGATCCTGATTCATCCAGCTCCATTTTTTGTTCTCAAGATTGCTTTGGCTATTCGGGGTCTTTTGTGTTTCCATACAAATTGTGAAATTTTTTGTTCTAGTTCTGTGAAAAATGCCAGTGGTAGTTTCATAGGGACTGCAGTGAATCTGTAGATTCCTTTGGGTAGTATAGTCATTTTCACAATATTGATTCTTCCAATCCAAGAACTTGGTATATCTCTTCATCTATTTGTATCATCTTTAATTGATTTCATCAGTGTCCTATAATTTTCTGCATACAGGTCTTTTGTCTCCTTAGGTAGGTTGATTCCTAGATATTTTATTCTTTTTGTTGCAATTGTAAACGGGAGTGTTTTCTTAATTTCACTCTCAGAATTTTCATCATTAGTGTATAGGAATGAACGAGATTTCTGTGCATTAATTTTGTATCCTGCTACTTTACCAAATTCATTGATTAACTCTAGTAGTTTTCTGGTAGCATCTTTAGGATTCTCTATGTATAGTATCATGTCATCTGCAAACAGTGAAAGCTTTACTTATTCTTTTCTGATTTGGATTCCTTTTATTTCTTTTTCTTCTCTGATTGCTGTGGCTAACACTTCCAAAATTATGTTGAATAATAGTGGTGAGAGTGGGCAACCTTGTCTTGTTCCTGATCTTAGTGGAAATGGTTTCAGTTTTTCACCATTGAGGACAATGCTGGCTGTGGGTTTGTCATATATGGCCTTTATTATGTTGAGGAAACTTCCCTCTATGCCTACTTTCTGCAGGGCTTTTATCATAGATCGGGGCTGAATTTTGTCGAAAGCTTTCTCTGCATCTATTGAGAGGATCATATGGTTTTTCTCCTTCAATTTGTTAATATGATGTATCACGTTGGTTGATTTGCGTATATTGAAGAATCCTTGCATTCCTGGAATAAACCCCACTTGATCATGGTGTATGATCCTTTTAATGTGCTGTTGGATTCTGTTTGCTAGTATTTTGTTGAGGATTTTTGCATCTATGTTCATCAGTGATATTGGCCTGTAGTTTTCTTTCTTTGTGACATCTTTGTCTGGTTTTGGTATCAGGGTGAGGGTGGCCTCGTAGAATGTGTTGGGGAGTATTCCTCCCTCTGCAATATTTTGGAAGACTTTGAGAAGGATAGGTGTTAGCTCTTCTCTAAATGTTTGATAGAATTCGCCTGTGAAGCCATCTGGTCCTTGGCTTTTGTTTGTTGGAAGGTTTTTAATCACAGTTTCAATTTCAGTGTTTGTGATTGGTCTGTTCATATTTTCTATTTCTTCCTGGTTCAGTCTCGGCAGGTTGTGCATTTCTAAGAATCTGTCCATTTCTTCCAGGTTGTCCATTTTATTGGCATAGAGTTGCTTGTAGTAATCGCTCATGATCGTTTGTATTTCTGCAGTGTCAGTGGTTACTTCTCCTTTTTCATTTCTAATTCTACTGATTTGAGTCTCCTCCCTTTTTCTCTTGATGACTCTGGCTAATGGTTTATCAATTTTGTTTATCTTTTCAAAGAACCAGCTTTTAGTTTCATTGATTTTTGCTATTGTTTCCTTCATTTCTTTTTCATTTATTTCTGATCTGATCTTTATGATTTCTTTCATTCTGCTAGCTTTGGGGCTTTTTTGTTCTTCTTCCTCTAATTGCTTTAGGTGCAAGGTTAGGTTGTTTATTCGAGATGTTTCCTGTTTCTTGAGGTAGGCTTGTATTGCTATAAACTTCCCTCTTAGAACTGCTTTTGCTGCATCCCATAGGTTTTGGGTCGTTGTGTCTCTATTGTCATTTGTTTCTGGGTATTTTTTTGATTTCCCCTTTGATTTCTTCAGTGATCACTTCGTTATTAAGTAGTGTATTGTGTAGCCTCCATGTGTTTGTATTTTTTACAGATCTTTTCCTGTAATTGATATCTAGTCTCATAGTGTTGTGGTCGGAAAAGATACTTGATACGATTTCAATTTTCTTAAATTTACCAAGGCTTGATTAGTGATCCAAGATATGATCTATCCTGGAGAATGTTCCATGAGCACTTGAGAAAAATGTGTATTCTGTTGTTTTTGGGTGGAATGTCCTATAAATATCAATTAGGTCCATCTTGTTTAATGTATCACTTAAAGCTTGTGTTTCCTTATTTATTTTCATTTTGGATGATCTGTCCATTGGTGAAAGTGGGGTGTTAAAGTCCCCTACTATGATTGTGTTGCTGTCAATTTCCTCTTTTATGGCTGTTAGTATTTGCCTTATGTACTGAGGTGCTTCTATGTTGGGTGCATAGATATTTACAATTGTTATACCTTCCTCTTGGATCGATCCCTTGATCATTATATAGTGTCCTTCTTTGTCTCTTGTAATAGTCTTTATTTTGAAGTCTATTTTGTCTGATATGAGAATTGCTACTCCAGCTTTCTTTTGGTTTCCATTTGCATGGAATATCTTTTTCCATCCCCTCACTTTCAGTCTGTATGTGTCTCTAGGTCTGAAGTGGGTCTCTTGTAGACAGCATATATATGGGTCTTGTTTTTGTATCCATTCAGCCAGTCTGTGTCTTTTGGTGGGATAATTTAATCTATTTACATTTAAGGTAATTATCGATATGTATGTTCCTATTCCCATTTTCTTAAATATTTTGGGTTTGTTATTGTAGGTGTTTTCCTTCTCTTGTGTTTCTTGCCTAGAGAAGTTCCTTTAACATTTGTTGTAAAGCTGGTTTGGTGGTGCTGAACTCTCTCAGCTTTTGCTTGTCTGTAAAGGTTTTAATTTCTCCCTCAAATCTGAATGAGGTCCTTGCTGGGTAGAGTAACCTTGGTTGTAGGTTTTTCTCCTTCATCACTTTAAGTATATCCTGCCACTCCCTTCTGGCTCATAGAGTTTCTGCTGAAAGATTAGAAGTTAACCTTATGGGGATTCCCTTGTGTGTTATTTGTTGTTTTTCCCTTGCTGCTTTTAATATGTTTTCTTTATGTTTAATTTTTGACAGTTTGATTAATATGTGTCTTGGCGTGTTTCTCCTTGGATTTATCATGTATGGGACTCTCTATGCTTCCAGGACTTGATTAACTATTTCCTTTCCCATACTAGGGAAGTTTTCAACTATAATCTCTTCAAATATTTTCTCAGTCCCTTTCTTTTTCTCTTCTTCCTCTGGGACCCCTATAATTTGAATGTTGGTGCGTTTAATGTTGTCCCAGAGGTCTCTGAGACTGTCCTCAGTTCTTTTCATTCTTTTTTCTTTATTCTGCTCTGCAGTAGTTATTTCCACCATTTTATCTTCCAGGTCACTTATCCATTCTTCTGCCTCATTTATTCTGCTATTGATCCCATCTAGAGTATTTTTAATTTCATTTATTGTGTTTTTCATCATTGCTTGGTTCCTCTTTAGTTCTTCTACATCCTTGTTAAATGTTTCTTGCATTTTGTCTATTCTATTTCCAAGATTTTGGATCATCCTTACTATCATTATTCTGAATTCTTTTTCAGGTAGACTACCTATTTCCTCTTCATTTGTTAGGTCTGGGGGGTTTTGACCCTGCTCCTTCATCTGCTGTGTGTTTTTCTGTCTTCTCATTTTGCTTATCTTACTGTGTTTGGGGTCTCCTTTTCACAGGCTGCAGGTTCGTAGTTCCCGTTGTTTTTGGTATCTGTCCCCAGTGGCTAAGGTTGGTTCAGTGGGTTGTGTAGGTTTCCTGGTGGAGGGGACTAGTGCCTGTGTTCTGGTGTATGAGGTTGGATCTTGTCTTTCTGCTGGGCACGTCCACGTCTGGTGGTGTGTTTGGGGTATCTGTGGCCTTATTATGATTTTAGGCAGCCTCTTTGCTAATGTAAATGGCTGTGTTCCTGTCTTGCTAGTTGTTTGGCATAGGGTGTCCAGCACTGTAACTTGCTGGTCGTTGAGTGAAGCTGGGTCTTGATGTTGAGATGGAGACCTCTGAGAGATTTTCCCCGTTTGGTATTACGTGGAGCCGAGAGGTCTCTTGTGGACCAGTGTCCTGAAGTTGGCTCTCCCACCTCAGAGGCACAGCCCTGATGCCTGGCTGGAGCACCAAGAGCCTTTCATCCACACAGCTCAGGATAAAAGGGAGAAAAAAAATAGAAAGAAAGAAAGAAAGAGGATAAAATAAAATAAAATAAAGCTATTATAATAAAAAATAAGGAAAACAATTATTAAGAATAAATTTATTATGAATTTTTTTTTAATTTTTGAAAATAGATTTATTAATTTTTTATAATAAAAAATAAGAAAAAATTATTAAGAAAAAAATTTAAGAAAAAAATTTAATTTTTTAAAATAAAAAATATGGAAAAACTTATTAAAAAAATTTTTTTTAGTTTTTAAAAATAGAAAATAAGGAAAAAATTATTAAGAAAACATTTATTAGGGAAAAAAAAAAAAAAGCACGGACTAATGGTGAAAGCAAAGCTATATAGACAAAATCTTGCCCAGAAGCATACACATAAACACTCACAAAAAAAGAATAAGGGGAAAAATTAATATATCCTGCTCCCAAAGTCCACCTCCTGAATTGGGGATTATTCGTTATTTATTCAGGTATTCAACAGATGCAGGCACATCAAGTTATTTGTGGAGCTTTAATCCGCTGCTTCTGAGGCTGCTGGGAGAGATTTCCCTTTCTCTTCTTTGTTCATAAAGCTCCTGGGGTTCAGCTTTGGATTTGGACCCACCTCTGCATGTAGGTCGCCTAAGAGCGTCTGTTCCCCGCCCAGACAGAACGGGGTTAAAGAAGCAGCTGCTTCGGGGGCTCTGGCTCACTCAGGCTGGGGGGAGGGAGGGTACGGAGGAGGCGGGGCAAACCTGCAGGGGCAGAGGCCTGTGTGACATTGCAGCAGCCTAAGGCATGCCAAGCGTTCTCCCTGGGAAGTTGTCCCTGGATCACAGGACCCTGGCAGTGGCAGGCTGCACTGGCTCCTGGGAGGGGCGGTGTGGAGAGTGACCTGTGCTCACACACAGGCTTCTTGGTGGCGGCAGCAGCAGCCTTAGCATCTCATGCCTGTCTGTGGGGTCCGCGCTGATAACCGTGGCTCGCGCCCGTCTCTGGGGTCTGCGCTGATAGCCGTGGCTCGCGCCCGTCTCTGGGGTCCGTGCTGATAGCCACGGCTCACGCCCATCTCTAGAGTTCGTTTAGGTGGTGCTGTGAATCCCCTCTCCTTGCGCGCTGTGAAACAAAGAGGCAAGAAAAAGTCTCTTGCCTCTTTGGCAGCTGCAGACTTTTTCCCGGGCTCCCTCACAGCTAGCTGTGGTGCGCTAACCCCTTCAGGCTGTGTTCAAGCAGCCAACACCAATCCTCTCCCTGCGATCCAACCGAAGCCCGAGCCTCAGCTCCCAGCCCCCGCCCGCCCCAGCGGGTGAGCAGACAAGCCTCTCGGGCTGGTGAGTGCTGCTCGGTGCCGATCCTCCGTGCGGGAATCTCTCCGCTTCTCCCTCTGCGCCCCTGTTGCTGTGGGATCTGCGCTGATAGCCGCGGCTCGCGCCCGTCTCTGGAGCTCGTTTAGGCAGCGCTCTGAATCCCCTCTCCTTGCGTGCTGCGAAACAAAGAGGCAAGAAAAAGTCTCCTGTCTCTTCGGCAGCTGCAGACGTTTTCCCGGACTCCTGCCCGGCTAGCTATGGCGCACTAGCCCCTTCAGGCTGTGTTCACGCAGCCAACCCCAGTCCTCTCCCTGGGATCCGACCGAAGCCCGAGCCTCAGCTCCCAGCCCCGCCCGCCCTGGCGGGTGAGCAGACAAGCCTCTCGGGCTGGTGAGTGCTGGTCGGCACCGAGCATCTGTGTGGGAAGCTCTCCGCTTTGCCCTCCACACCCTTCTTACTGTGCTCTCCTCTGTGGCTCCGAAGCTTCCCCCCTCTGCCACCGCAGTCTCCGCCCACGAAGGGGCTTCCTAGTGTGTGGAAACCTTTCCTCCTCCACAGCTCCCTCCCACTGGTGCAGGTCCCGTCCCTATTCTTTTGTCTCTGTTATTTCTTTTTTCTTTTGCCCTACCCAAGTACGTGGGGATTTTCTTGCCTTTTTGGGAGGTCTGATGTCTTCTGCCAGTGTTCAGTGGGTGTTCTGTAGGAGCAGTTCCATGTGTAGATGTATTTCTACTGTATCTGTGGGAAGGAAGGTGATCTCCGTGTCTTACTCTTCCGCCATCTTGCCCAGACCTACAAGTTTTTTTAATTCAGTTTTTATTTTCTATTTCATTAACAGTTGGTTTGAGACAATGTACTATTTTCATATGGAGTCATTATTTCTTTATTAATATATTTTTACTTCTATTACTATTATCTAAATTTACTGTGATATTTACAGAAAGTATAGACTGATTAATTTCCAATTTGGGAAATTTATTGAAGTTTTCTTTATGATTATCACATGTGTATGTGTGTATACATGTAATTTTTAAGCCATTTTAGTAGTTAAAGAAAGCCAGTAAAGAAAGCATATTATCTGCTTATAACACAGATTGGAAGAGCTCTAGCTATTAAAATATATGTCTATGATTTTATTTTTAAAATCATCTGTGCTCTTGCTTTTTGTCTATCTTTTCCTCCAAATCTAAGAGTTGTTAATGTTCCATTATCACTTGAATTTATTTATTTGGTGCTATAATGCTATTTATGGTGTTACCTTATCAAGTATTGATGTTTGAAAGAAGTAATTTCCCAAAAATGAATTGAAAACATTGACAATATTGTATTCATTTTGGAATATTTTATATAACATGAATATTTAATGTGTGCTTATGTATTTATTGCAAAAGTTGTCTTCTAAACATATAAGAGGTTCATTTCTGCTTAAACTTTGCTTTGAATTCTAAGATATATAGTTTGTTTCTTATACTTACACCAAAGGAGAATGAATTTCAAGATACCCTAATTGAAGTGGGGGGTTATGGAGAGAAAAAACACTGTGTGATTGAATGAGAAATATTCTCATCATCTTTATAGTGAATTTTATAGGACTGTGTTTTTAGATGCCTTCAGTATAACCTGATGGCTTCATATCAAATTGCAACTCAGTAAAAGCAGTTTTATGGGAAGCCAATACAATATAATCAAATGTGGGTATGAGGGTCCAACAAAGCGTTCTGGTCAGAAAAGCTGCCTGAGATTTCCAAAAAAAATCTCATCTGTGCTTTTGCAGAAGGGAGAACTGTCAGAATCATTAGCAGTGTTTCCTTAGTCTTATAAAGATTCATGATGGTCAGCTGTGTGGGGTTCAGATTTACTTGAACATGGTTATTGGACTGGAGTGGTCCAAAGGGACGTCAGATATTAAGCAAGGACTTTTTACAAAGCCCACAGTTGGGTTAGCATCTGGCACAGGGATTTTGTGGTTTATTGGATTTACTTTATATTCCATACTCCATCGTTTACAACTATTTGATAATCCTTCAAATAATTTAAGAATGCTAAGTTTTCACTTCATCGGAGAACTTTAATTTTTCCTTATAAGCTTGTTTTATATTCTACTATATGTTCATTTGGGTGTTTTTTTCTGTAATTTTCTACATTCTCTAAATCTTTGAAATTCATAGATTTAATTGTTGAATACTAGAAATCATTCACTCTTATTTTTGCTTTGACTGCTTTTATTATGTACATAACCTTGCACATTTCTCTTAGTGCACATTTATACCAATTTCTGTGTGACTGTTTCTAAGAGTGGAATTTCAGGCTCAAATATTATTATCTTACCTTTAATGTATGATACATAAATAATGTCAAAAAGATGTACCAAATTATATTCCCACCAGCAGGATATGAAAGTTTCTATTGTTTTATATCCTCAGCAAAACTTGATATTGTCACGTTTTAGTTATAGCAATTCTGGTGGGTGTGTAGTATTATCTCAGTATATATATATGTGTGTGTGTGTTTTCCAGAAATATAATCGAACATGCTTTATTGTGTAAGAATACTATATAAAATACTATTGAAAATACCATTATTGAATTCTTCAAAACTTTATAATTTTATTCAATTTTTGAACACAGAAATCTTATAGTTTTTTCTTATGAACAAAGATATCAATCAGTATTTGTGTTTATTGTTTAATAATATGCATTACAAAACTCATTTACTTCTTTAACTGGGGAAAAATGTATATTAAGACTTCTAAACACGGAATGGTTTGCATAATTTTTAATATATTATGATAACCACTTTCTATATGTTATAGAATTCTGGCATTTCAACATTATCATATTTAGCTTCCTACTATAGCACTTTTTAAATCAATTCCATATATATCTCTTAATTAATATAATATTAATGGAGAAAGCATGTTTAACACTATTAAATCATTTTTATAAGGTTTTAAATGAGAGGAGTTTGTATTTCACTCTGAAACTCTAAATTTATCAGAATGTAGTTCAGCTCATCAGTTTTATTTTCAGAAGCTAATTTCAATGTAGGATATTAGTCTAAAGTGTTTCCAAAGATACAATTTTCCTGGGACTGAACAAATCAAGTCAAACCTTTCTATGACTACTTGTGGAAGCCCTTTCAGAGAAAGGTTGTAAAGTCAACCAAAAAAGAGATTTTTACCTTGGAGTTTCTTTCAATAGTTCAAAACACCAACTTAGTATCATGCCACATACCATGATACCCAGTCCTCCTGTAGTACAGCCAACTCTCATGTTGAGACAGGCTGAGACCTGAAACCCTTAGCTGCAATGCTGCAATGCTTGCACCTGGACAAATGTCTCCTCAAGCTACAAATTACAAAGAAACTCTATGGGACTAAAAATAACTGTGTGCATGCACAGTTCAGGCAAATTATGGACAAAAGACAAAAAAAAAAAAAACCAAAAAAACAAAAGAACCCAACTGCTGCTTCTGAAGAGCTGGGAGCAAAAACCGGGTGTCGGGAGCAAAAGGCACTTCCACTGGGGAGTGAGCAAGGGAACATGTTATTTGTTCTTGCTCCCCTCTGCTGCAGCAGGGGCCCCAATACAGCATTGTCTGAATTTCTTGACCAGCCTCTTATCAATTTCTATTGATTGGGGAAAGCCAAGGACCCTGGGCGGTAGCAATGTCATGCATACATTTGGTAAAAGACAGCATTAAACTTCCAGTGGTTCAATACTTTAAGTGAAAGATACCTGCCCAGCCATTTCCACCTATAATAATAATGTGGTGTGCTTCCCAGATGTCTCCCTTCAGGAAGGAAGAACTGACTGCTGGGAATGTTGATGGCTGAAGGCTGTCTGCTTAGTTCTAAGTTCTCTCCCTGCAGTTGACCTTATCTGAAGAGAGCTGCCTTGCCCATACTTATGCTCACACCCTGGAGTGACCTGAATCCAATGACTGTCCAGTGTGGAGTAAAAATATCCATGTCCCTTGCCCTAACTACAAGGAACTCTGTATGACCACCCCAGCTCCAGAACTCCCTGTGGGACTGACTGAGACTTTTAATATGACTTCATTCGAATTCAACTTCTCTCTTTTCCAAATCTTGTTTTCTTCATTTTTATAGGTATTCTCCGGTAACTTCCTACATGAATCTCCGTCTGAATCTCCTTCTCACGGTTAGACCTAACCACTAAGTTAGCTGTGGGAGAGGTCCAAGAAAGGCTCTAAACTAGGATTTTGAAGTTAGATCTTTGTCAGTCAGCTGACAATGAGGGCCCCATCACACTAGTCCTAGGTGTCATGTTCAGACTCCCTGGTATGCGGGAGCAGAACAATTATTCAAATGGTCACTGAACTAAGCTGCCATAATGATAGAAGGAAATGTGCTGGTTGAGACAACATATTGGGCATGTGAGTTGTATTAGGGGCATCAGAAATCTTAGTTAAAAGGACAGTGGAATTAGATAGCTGTCGCATGAAAGTTTTGGAGAAAGACAACTGGAGGGTGAAAGCCAGAAGGCTTCCTTGAAATCTACAAGGAGACTCATTTCCTGCACCCACAGGACAGAAAAAAGTGAAGACTGGGCCTGGGCCTCGATCATAGGAGTCAGCAGGAATCCACAGAAGCTTGATCCTCTGTCCTGACAGGTCAGGGACCTGACTAAGACATGTGATAGGAATATTTTCATTGGTTTGAATTTCCAGATTTTCCTGAGAATCATATTTCTCTACAGGTATGACCCACATCTCACTGTTAAAGTCTCCCCCTTTTTGGAAGGCAAGGCCAAGACCTCTTCCTTGTGAGATAAGAACTATTCCCTATTCTCAGAAACTACTCTCAATATTTAAACCAATAAATAGGATTATGTAAAAAATAACCTTCCTAGCATAGTGAAAGACCTCCCAAGGAAGGAATGAATCTGTATTCCAAAAAAGGTTCAGGAACTAGCCAAGATGCACTCATAGGAGTCAGAAAAAATACATATGGAACTGGACTGTGCAGGTGCTGAATCAAGAAAAGACGTGCAGAAAACAAAGTTAAGGGAGATTATCAATACGGAATTGAATATCCCAGCAAAGACACTTAGAGACGATGCTCTTAGTATGGCTACTAGAAGCATGAAGAAATAGATGGCACATTAAATAAAGTGAAAATACCAGAATTGCTATGAGAGACGGTGGAAGAAGGAATCTAAAGGCCCAGATAATTGGGTATGTTAGTGTGGATATACGATGTAAGGTTAGAAAACTCACATTATGACTATGTCCTGTGAAAGGGTCTGGAGAACATTGGATTTGTAAAATCAATAAGAGATTGTTTATTAAGAGAGGCACCAACATCAATAAGAAAATCAGAGGTGGCAGTTCTCTCTAGGTCAGGGCTGATGGTAAGAACTGCAGTAACTGGGTTCCCTGACTAGTCATGAGGATGATAGGAATTGGAAGTAATAGAGGCATTTTATTTTTTTAATTTTTACTTATTTATTTTTTTTAACATCTTTATTGGAGTATAATTGCTTTACAATGGTGTGTTAGTTTCTGCTTTATAACAAAGTGAATCAGCTATATGTATACATATATCTGATATCTCTTCCCCCTTGTGTCTCCCTCCCTCCCACGATCCCTATCCCACCTCTCTAGGTGGTCACAAAGCACGGAGCTGATCTCCCTGTGCTATGTGACTGCTTCCCACTAGCTATCTATTTTACATTTGGGAGTGTATATATGTCCATGCCACTCGCTCACTTCTTTCCAGCTTACCCTTTCCCCGCCCCGTGTCCTCAAGTCCATTCTCTAGTAGGTCTGCATCTTTATTCCCATTCTGCCCCTAGGTTCTTCATGACCATTTTTTTTTTTTTTTAGATTCCATATATATGTGTTAGCATACAGTATTTGTTTTACTCTTTCTCACGTACTTCACTCTGTATGACAGACACTAAGTCCATCCACCTCCACCTCACTGTGAATAACTCAATTTCATTTCTTTTTATGGCTGAGTAATATTCCATTGTATATATGTGTCACATCTTCTTTATCCATTCATCTGTTGATGGACACTTAGTTGCTTCCATGTCCTGGCTATTGTAAATAGAGCTGCAATGAACATCTTGGTACATGACTCTTTTTGAATTATGGTTTTCTCAGGATATATGCCCAGCAGTGGGATTGCTGGGTCGTATGGTAGTTCTAGCTTTAGTTTTTTAAGGAACCTCCATACTGTTCTCCATAGTGGCTGTATCAATTTACATTCTCACCAACAGTGCAAGAGGATTCCCTTTTCTCCACATCCTCTCCAGCATTTATTGTTTGTAGATTTTTTATGATGGCTATTCTGACTGGTGTGAGATGATATCTCATTGTAGTTTTGATTTGCATTTCCTTAATGATTAATGATGTTGAGCATCCTTTCATGTGTTTGTTGGCAATCTGTATATCTTCTCTGGAGAAATGTCTATTTAGGACTTCTGCCCATTGTTGGATTGGGTTTTTTGTTTTTTTGATATTGAGCTACATGAGCTGCTTATACATTTTGAAGATTAATCCTTTGTCAGTTACTTCATTTGCAAATATTTTCTCCCATTCTGAGGGGTGTCTTATCGTCTTGTTTGTGGTTTCCTTTGCTGTGCCAAAGCTTTTAAGTTTCATTAGGTCCCATTTGTTTATTTGTGTTTTTATTTCCATTTCTCTAGGAGGTGGGTCAAAAAGGATCTTGCTGTGATTTATGTCATAGAGTGTTCTGCCTATGTTTTCCTCAAAGAGTTTGATAGTGTCTGGCCTTACATTTAGGTCTTTAATCCATTTTGAGTTTATTTTTCTATATGGTGTTAAGGAGTGTCGTAATTTCATTCTTTTACATGAAGCTGTCCAGTTTTTCGAGCACAACTTACTGAAGAGGCTGTCTCTTCTCCATTGTATATTCTTGCCTCCTTTATCAAAGATAAGGTGACCATATATGCGTGGGTTTACCTCTGTGCTTTCTATCTTGTTCCATTTATCTATATTTCTGTTTTTGTGCCAGTTCCATACTGTCTTGAATACTGCAGCTTTGTAGTATGGTCTGAAGTCAGGGACCCTGATTCCTCCAGCTCCGTTTTTCATTCTCAAGATTGCTTTGGCTATACAGGGTCTTCTGTGTTTGCATACAAATTGTGAAATTTTTTTTTCTAGTTCTGTGAAAAATGCAATTGGTAGTTTGATAGGGACTGCAGTGAATCTGTAGATTCCTTTGGGTAGTATAGTCATTTTCACAATATTGATTCTTCCAATCCAAGAGCATGGTATATTGCTCCATCTGTTTGTATCATCTTTCATTTCTTTCATCAGTGTCTTACACAATTTTGCATACAGGTCTTTTGTTTCCTTAGGTAGGTTTATTCCTAGGTATTTTATTATTTTGGTTGCAATGGTAAACGGGCAGGTTTCCTTAATTACTCTTTCAGATTTTTCATCACTAGTATATAGGAATACAAGAGATTTCTGTGCATTAATTTTGTATCCTGCTACTATACCAAATTCATTGATTAGCTCTTGTAGATTTCTGGTAACATATTTAGGATTATCTATGTATAGTGTCATGTCATCTACAAGCAGTGACAGTTTTACTTCTTCCTTTCTGATTTGGATTCCTTTTATTTCTTTATCTTCTCTGATTGCTGTGGCTAAAGCTTCCAAAACAATGTTGAATAATAGTGCTAAGAGTGAGCAACCTTGTCTTGTTCCTGATCTTAGTGGAAATGGTTTCAGTTTTTCAACATTGAGGACGATGATGGCTGTGGGTTTGTCATATATGGCCTTTATTAAGTTGAGTTAAGTTCCCTCTACGCCTACTTTCCAGAGGGTTTTTATCATAAATGAATGTTGAATTTTGTTAAAAGTTTTTCTGCATCTATCGAGATGATCATATGGTTTTTATTCTTCAATTTGTTACTTTGGTGTATCACATTGATTGATTTGTGTATATTGAAGAATCCTTGCATTCCTGGGATAAACCCCATTTGATCATGCTGTATGATCCTTTTAGTGTGCTGTTGGATTCTGTTTGCTAGTATTTTGTTGAGGATTTTTGCATCTATGTTCATCAGTGATATTGGCCTGTAGTTTTCTTTCTTTATGACATCTTTGTCTGGTTTTGGTATCAGGCTGACGGTAGCCTCATAGAATGAGTTTGGGAGTCTTCCTCCCTCTGCTATATTTTGGAAGAGTTTGAGAAGGATAGGTGCTAGCTCTTCTCTAAATGTTTGATAGAATTCGCCTGTGAAGCCATCTGGTCCTGGGCTTTTGATTGTTGGAAGATTTTTAATCACAGTTTCAATTTCAGTGCTTGTGAGTGGTCTATTTTCTATTTCTTCCTGGTTCAGTCTTGAAAGCTGTGCTTTCTAAGAATTTGTCTATTTCTTCCAGGTTGTCCATTTTATTGGCATATAGGTGCTTGTGGTAATCTCTCATGATCCTTTGCATTTCTGCAGTGTCAGTTGTTACTTCTCCTTTTTCATTTCTAATTCTATTGATTTGAGTCTTCTCCCTTTTTTTCTTGATGAGTCTGGCTAATGGTTTATCAATTTTGTTTATCTTCTCAAAGAACCAGCTATTATTTTTATTGATCTTTGCTATCATTTCCTTCATTTCTTTTTCATTTATTTGTGATCTGATCTTTATGATTTTTTTCCTTGTGCTAACTTTGTTTTTTTGTTGTTGTTCTTCTTCTTTCTCTAATTGCTTTAGGTGTAAGTTTAGGTTGTTTATTTGACATGTTTCTTGTTTCTTAAGGCAGGATTGTATTGCTATAAACTTCCCTCTTAGAACTGCTTTTGCTGCATCCCATAGGTTTTGGGTTGTTGTGTTTTCACCATCATTTGTTTCTAGGTATTTTTTGATTTCGTCTGATTTCTTCAGTGATCTCTTGGTTATTTAGTAGTGTATTGTTTAGCCTCCATGTGTTTTTATTTTTTACAGATTTTTCCTGTAATTGATATCTAGTCTTATAGTATTGTGGTCAGAAAAGATACTTGCTATGATTTCAATTTTCTTATATTTACCAAGGCTTGATTTGTGACCCAAGATATGATCTATCCTGGAGAATGTTCCATGAGCACTTGAGAAGAAAGTGTATTCTGTTGTTTTTGGATGGAGTGTCTTATAAATATCAGTTAAGTCCATCTTGTTTAATGTATCATTTAAAGCCAGTGTTTCCTTATTTATTTTCATATTGGATGATCTGTCCATTGGTGAAAGTGGGGTGTTAAATTCCCCCACTATGGTTGTGTTTCTCTCAATTTCCTCTCTTATGGCTGTTAGTATTTGTCTTATTTATTGAGGTGCTCCTATGTTGGTTGCATAAATATTTACAATTGTTATATCTTCTTCTTGGATTGATCCCTTGATCATTATGTAGTGTCGTTCTTTGTCTCTTGTAATAGTCGTTGTTTTAAAGTCTATTTTGTCTGATATGAGAATTGCTACTCCAGCTTTCTTTTGATTTCCATTTGCATGGAATATCTTTTTCCATCCCCTCACTTTCAGTCTGTATGTGTCCCTAGGTCTGAAGTGGGTCTCTTGTAGACAGCATATATATGGGTCTTGTTTCTGTATCCATTCAGCCAGTCTATTTCTTTTGGTTGGAGCATTTAATCCATTTACATTTAAGGTAATTATTGATATGTATGTTTCTACTACCTTTTTTTAAACTGATTTAGGTTTGTTATTGTAGGTCTTTTCCTTCTCTTGTGTTTCCTGCCTAGAGAAGTTCCTTCAGCATTTGTTATAAAGCTGATTTGGTGGTGCTGAATTCTCTTGGCTTTTGCTTGTCGGTTAAGGTTTTAATTTCTTCATCAAATCTGAATGAGATCCTTGCTGGGTAGAGTAATCTTGGTTGTAGGTTTTTCCCTTTCATCACTTTAAATATGTCCTGCCACTCCCTTCTGGCTTGCAGAGTTTCTGCTGAAAGATAAGCTGGTAACCTTATGGGGATTCCCTTGTATGTTATTTGTTGTTTTCCCTTGCTGCTTTTAATATTTTTTCTTTGTATTTAATTTTTGATTGTTTGATTAATATGTGTCTTGAAGTGTTTCTCCTTGTATTTATCTAGTATGGGACTCTCTGTGCTTCCTGGACTGGATTAACTATTTCCTTTCCCATATTAGGGAAGTTTTCAACTATAATCTCTTCAAATATTTTCTCAGTCCCTTTCTTTTTCTCTTCTTCTTCTGGGACCTCTATAATTCGAATGTTGATGCATTTAATGTTGTCCCAGAGGTCTCTGACACTGTCCTCAATTCTTTTCATTCATTTTTCTTTATTCTGCTGTACAGTAGTTATTTCCACTATTTTATCTTCTTGGTCACTTATCCGTCCTTCTGCCTCAGTTATTTTGCTATTGATGCATTCTAGAGAGTTTTAAATTTCATGTATTGTGTTGTTCATCATTGTTTGTTTGCTCTTTAGTTTTTCTAGGTCCCTGTTAAACATTTATTTTACTTTCTCCACTCTATTTCCAAGATTTTGGATCATCTTTACTATCAGTATTCTGTATTCTTTTTCAGGTAGACTTCCTATTTCCTCTTCATTTGTTAGGTCTGGTGGGTTTTTACCTTGCTCCTTCATTGGCTGTTTGTTTCTCTGTTCTCTCATTTTGCTTAACTTACTGTGTTTGGGGTGTCCTTTTCACAGGCTGCAGGTCAGTACTTCCCGTTGTTTTTGGTGTCTGCCCCCAGTGGCTAAGATTGGTTCAGTGGGTTGTGTAGGCTTCCTGTTAGAGGGGACTGGTGCCTGTGTTCTGGTGGATGAGGCTAGATCTTATCTTTCTGGTGGGCAGGTCTGCATCTGGTGGTGTGTTTTGGGGTGTCTCTGACCTTATTATGATTTTAGACAGCCTCTCTGCTAATGGGTGGGAGTGTGTTCCTGTGTTGCTAGTTGTTTGGCAAAGGGTGTCCAGCACTGTAGCTTGCTTGTCTTTGAGTGGAGCTGGGTCTTGGCGTTGAGATGGAGATCTCTGGGAGCTTTTTGCCATTTGATATTACGGGTAGCTGGGAGGTCTCTGGTGATCAATGTCCTGAACTTGGCTCTCCTACCTCAGAGGCACAGCCCTGATGCCCGGATGAGAACCAAGATGCTTTCATCCACATGGCTCAGAATAAAAGGGAGAAAAAAAGAAAAAAAAAAAAAGTAAAATTAAAAGTTATTAAAATAAAAAATAATTATTAGAAATTTTAAAAAATTTAAAAAGTAATTTAAAAAAAAGAAAGAACGAAGAGAGCAACCATACCAAAAAACAAATTCACCAATGATAACAAGCGCTAAAAAGTATACTAAAAAAAGAAAAGAAAAAAAGACCAGAAAGATGGAAACCTAGGACAAATGGTAAAAGCAAAGCTATACAGATAAAGTCACACACAGAAGCATAGAATTACACACTCACAAAAAGAGAAAAAGGGAAAAATATATATATATCATTGCTCCCAAAGTCCACTACCTCAATTTGGGATGATTCATTGTCTATTCAGGTATTCCACAGATGCAGGGTACATCAAGTTGATTGTGGAGATTTAATCCACTGCTCCTTAGGCTGCTGGGAGAGATTTCCCTTTCTCGTCTTTGTTTGCACAACTCCTGGGTTTGGCTTTGGATTTGGCCCCGTCTCTGTTTGTAGGTCGTCTGAGGGTGTCTGTTCCTGCTCAGACAGGACGGGGTTAAAGGAGCAACTGATTCGGGGGCTCTGGCTCACTCAGGCCCGGGGGAGGGAGGGGTATGGATGTGGGGCGAGCCTGCAGTGGCAGAGACCAGCATGACATTGCAACAGCCTTAGGTGCCGTGTGTTCTCCCGGGGAATTTGTCCCTGGATCACAGGACGCTGGCAGTGGCAGACTGCACAGGCAGCCTGTAGGGCAGGTGTGGATAGTGACCTGTACTTGCACACAGGCTTCTTGGTGACTGCAGCAGCAGCCTTAGCGTCTCATGCCCATCTCTGGTGTCCGCACTGATAGCCGCGGCTCAAGCCCGTCTCTGGAGCTCATTTAGGCGGTGCTCTGAATCCCCTCTCCTCGTGCACCAGGAAACAAAGAGTCAAGCATAAGTTTCTTGCCTCTTCGGCAGCTCAGACCTTTTCCCGGACTCCCTCCTGGCTAGCTGTGGTGCAATAGCCCCCTTCAGGCTGTGTTCACGCCACCAAACTCAGTCCTCTCCCTGGGATCTGACCTCTGAAGCCCGAGCCTCAGCTCTCAGCCCTCACCCGCCCCGGTGGGTGAGTAGACAAGCCTCTTGGGCTGGTGAGTGCTGGTCGGATCCGACCCTCTGTGCGGGAATCTCTCCGCTTTGCCCTCCGCACCCCTGTTACTTCACTCTCCTCCGTGGCTCTGAAGCTTCCCCCCTCTGCCACCCCCTTCTCCGCCCATGAAGGGGCTTCCTAGTGTGTGGAAACCTTTCCTCCTTCACAGCTCCTTCCCACTGGTGCAGGTCCCGTCCCTATTCTTTTGTCTCTGTTTTTTCTTTTGCCCTACCCATGTACGTGGGGAGTTTCTTGCCTTTTGGGAGGTCTGAGGTCTTCTGCCAGAGTTCAGTAGGTGTTCTGTAGGAGCTGTTCCACATGTAGGTGTATTTCTGATGTATTTGTGGGGAGGAAGGTGATCTCCACGTCTTACTCTTCTGCCATCTTGAAGCTCCTCCCAGAGGCCTTTTAAAATCAGCTCTATGTTATTTAGATGAGGTTCCACCTTTCTTTGAACATTTCTTTATTTTCTGGTGCATATTTTCCAGGTCCATCTTATACTTTTTTGCCCTAACCTAGGAATCAGTCATTTCTCTCAGAAGCGCTGTTTACTTTTAGTATGCCAAATCAAATTTAGAAACCAATATCTGGATGCTAGGTGTGGGACCATCACCGCTCCTCTGTCCTCTTAGTGGGCAGAGCAAGGGAATATATATATTCACACACAAGTGAATATATATATATATATATATATATATATATATATAAACATCTACATTAACATCTGTGCTTATTTCTATATTGATTGATATATATTGAATTACATGAGCTCTAACTGATTTCTCTAATTCTAATGCAACATGACAGAGATTGTTCTTGTTTTTTTCTTTTCTATATATGCAACTCCAGTAGTAAAATACCTGGTTCCCATTATCCTTAATATATTTACTTATTCATCAATCCAGCTCTATTTATTCCATTTCCCCTTGCTGAAGTTGTTCCTTCTCCTTACCACCCAGAGTTACTTTTTTCAGCCCATTTAGGCTCTGACAACCCACAATAGACCACCACCTCAACCTTTCCACATGACCCATGCATGTTCAGTTGGATGTTCAGTTACTCTGCACTATGATGCAATAGTTACCTATTACAGTCTTGAAGGGATGATGTTTCATCAGTGCATCATTATACAGACTTTGTGTGGTGTAACTAATGTGTTTGGTGGGAGAGCTAGATTTGACTTTGACGTGGATGAAGTCATGTCCTTCCTGAGGGTGTACCGGCAGCTACCACCTTCATAGAAGGTGGGACTGGAGATGCAGGGCCTGGAGATGGATCCCAGTGTGAAGTAGGACTTCCTTCTCCTTAGTGGCCATCACTGCCCTATCAGGAGTGGGGTCTGATACCAGGTTGTTGCAGCAGAAACTATGAAGTTTGGGCCTGAGCTGGCTCTGTTCCCTTTAAGTGTGTGTTTTTCCCTTTCCCTTCACTGAGACCTTTGCCCCAGAGAGGTGGGAATGCTGAAGCAAGTGGGGTCTGTGTAACCTCTCGGCTCATGGCGGCAACAGACAGAAGTCCAATGCAGTGCCTGTGCTCAAACACAGCCTCAGGTCCAAGTCCCCTTTGCTCCTCACAACCAATTACTGTCCCTAGCCTCTGCTGCCCTGTTGTGGAATCACTCAGCAGGTCAGACAGGAGGGCCTGTGTGGTCTCTCATCATGTATGGAGGGATGGTGAGCTATGGTGGAGGAGCCACCCACAGTCAGAGATCTGGGCTGCTTCTGAGGCACTGCTTGAGTAAGGGCCAACAATGGCTGCTGAAGTCCCACCCAGATTCAGCCTTGGTAGATTCTTTTCCCAAGAAGAAGAAACTTAGCTGCCCCAGATCCAGTGCTTAGCTGCCCCAGATCCAGTGCTGCTCTGTGCTGCTCTGTGGTGTGGAGTGAGTGGGGGCCTGAGTGTTCACGTGGCTCAGACTGGGGTTTGCAGTGAGGCTGGCCTGGAAAACCTGGCAGCATGTAGAGCAGGTCTTTCTCCACCCTACTTTGGGGCCAAGCCAGCATACACATGCTCCTCACAGGTGGAGTCCAGGCTCCCCACAGCCCTCCTATTAGTCCCAGCTGTCCTCCAACCAGCCAAGGGGCTTTGTCTCCCCCACTTAGGACCCCAGGACTGGGGTGTCCAAACTGTGGTTCAAACCACTCACTCCCCAGGGAAGGTATCCCCACCACAACCTCCCTTTTCCTCTGAGTCCCGTCCCAGGGCACATGTGCCGACCTGATCCCTTTTCTTCCCATCCAACCAGATTACGTGCATATATTTCTTACAGCCTTGGTCGTACAAGAATCCTTCTGTCACTTTCTAGTTAGTTTTTAGTGAGAATTTTTCCACATGTAGATGTAATTTTGATGTGTTCTTGGTGGGTGGGGAGGCGAGGTCCATGTCCTTTTACTCTGCCATCTTGATCTGAACTCCCCTATTCTCTGGATTTAGAAATCTAAGTTGAAAGTCATTCTCTTTTATCATTTATATGCATATATATATATATAAATGTATATCATATATATATATATATATATATATATATATATGCAGATATTCAGTCCTGATTTTGTCATTGGTAGCTTTCTTGCTTATTACCAATTCAACATGTATTAAAAACTTCAGAATGTACCTTTCCCATAACCTAGTGTTTGTGAAATATACCTAATACTAAGGAAGATGTTTACTCTTTTATTGGGCTACTGATTAAAATGTTAAATACAGGGTCTAGGATCATCCTTGCTGGATTTTTAGGTTTTTCTATCTTTCTTCATTTGACCCTGATTAAGAGCTACGTAAAAAGAGACAAAATCTTATGGTGTGAGGGAAAGGGTGAAAAATTATGGTATTGATTTTGTTCTAATCACAAATATTTTTTTATGGAATGAGAGGTTTACTTACTATAACCACCAAAAGTAGTGTATTCAAATAAAGTGATTTATTTACATTAGCATTGCTTCTTCACAGTGTAATTACTCAAAGTGTAATCCATATATAAATCAAATTAATTAATACCTTAAAACAATAGCCTAACAATTCCAATTTTTCTAGCAGTCTCAATCAATAATATGAAAATGAGAAAACAAATGAAAGTACAAAACCAGCATCTGTCAAAAGAAAGTAAGCACAAAAATACAGAAAAATCAATTACCATATAAACTTGATTTATTCAGTAGGTGACATTTCACTATTATATTTGCTTAACTACATAAAATTAATAATTGTAAGCAGAGTAACTTAAAATAGTAATGAAAGTATATAAATAAAATGTTACATTATTGTCCAAGCTCTTAACTGTTTTTAGAAAGAGAAAGAAAGAAAGAAACAAGAGTTAGAGACACTGAGAGAAACAGAGACAGAGGGGAGGGAGGAAGAAAAGAAGGAAAGGAGGAAGGAAAGAAAGAAGGAAGGAAGGAAGGGAGGGAGGAAGGAAGGGAAGAAATTCACCTAAGACTTTAAATTCTGAACATTTCAAGTTTAAATATTGTATAGCTAATATTTTTTGACCTTTCTTTAGAATTCTCAAAAAACCTGCATTATTAAATAATATTAACTATTTATCAGTGTGGACCATTTTATATAAAACCTTGTGTATTACATAAAGAAATACCAATAATTCCCCAAATTAAGAACCTATATGAAATCTCATTAAGTAGATCTGTCTAGCTTTTGATCATACACTTATTTGCTAGGTATGCAAGGGTGAATCTTTATGGAGTTGCTTTGATTTTAAATTT
The DNA here is from genome assembly GCF_949987535.1 of Balaenoptera acutorostrata. Lineage (NCBI taxonomy): Eukaryota > Metazoa > Chordata > Mammalia > Artiodactyla > Balaenopteridae > Balaenoptera > Balaenoptera acutorostrata. The sequence continues at coordinate 35,785,202 of NC_080081.1, forward strand.
AGTTCCTAACAAGTTCTTTCCTGAATCATAAACATTTCATTACTCTAAGCTGTTGCTAACAAGTAATTATCAATTATCCTCTTTCTCATAAATGTTAACTTTCTTTGTCCAACTGAGTAGTTCCTATTCAAATCCAATTTGAGGCACTTTTAACGGCCTAAGTGTGGTCTTACCCTAATAAAATTGCTTAATATGTATAAGTTAACTCTCTTACTGTATCATTTATTTGGTTTTATCTATATTATTGTCTTTATTTTTATATATGTAAAATGTCCCTGAAATGAAAAGGCCCTAACTTTGAATAATTGTTTTATTAAAGATGAAAAAACTGAAACTATATTACTGGTGTTAAGAGATAAAGTTCTATATTTGAAACTGTGTTTTACATCTCAGTAAGTGTTCAGAATGGGTTGGATTTGTCAAAAAATATGCTAGAGGAAATACAAGCATATGATTGGTGGTGTTTGTGAGGATCTGATCTAAGATGGATTTAAGTTCTCTCTGATAACTATTTGTAAATAATCAAATATTTGCTCTGATGCCTATGAAAAGTACTATGAAAGATAAAATGAAATGTAAGATTTGATCTCAAGTATCATATAGTTCAGAGGTTACATGGAAAGATAAGATATATGTTTGTTTATAAATTTATATAAATAAAATCCTGATTTCAAACAGGTTAAAGATGTATCCAATGAAAGCTATAAAATGTGTTATAGATTTTTGAATGAAAGAGACCTTCTTTCCAAGTGGGCTATTCAGTATAAGCTTCTTGGAGGGGGAGAAACCTGAGTTTCTTAGGGAGTACTTGGCTCAGGTCTGTCTTAGTTTTCAGATGTTTGGTATTAGAACTGAATCCCAGGAATCAGATCTTGGTTAGGATGTGTAATGGTAAAATGGTAGCATGAACTTTGTCACATAGCTGAAGTGTTTCTGTAGAAAGCAATGATGGCATAAGTAAAGATATTAAAATTTTCTTGCACACCAAAATGTTCACAGGAAGAAATGATGACAGAAACAAAGGGACTAGAAAGGGTAATAATACAAGAAGTCTCACCCCTTATGTAAAAATTAGCTCAAAATGAATCATGATCACAGGTACAAACAGTAAAACTATAAAATGTAAATGTAAATTTTAAAACTATATGTTTTTTATAAAAAGCATAGAAAAAAATCTTTGGAATTTAGGTCTAGGCAAAAAGTTCTTAGACTTAACACTAAAGCATAATTCATTAAAAAAGAAAAAAGTAAAAGTTGATGATTTTGACTTAATCAAAATTAGAAACTTTTACTCTCCAAAAGACTCTGTAAAGAGCCTGGAAGAAAATATACACAATCACATATTTAACAAAAGGATAGTATCTGGAATATATAAACAACTCTCAAAATTCACCAATAAAACACCAAAAGATCCAATTACAAAGTGGGCAAAATACATGAAGAGACATTTCACTAAAAAATTATACATATGGCAAATAAGCACATGAGTAAATCCTCAATATCATTGGCTGTTAGGGAAATGCAAATTAAAGCCACACACTTATGAGAAGAGATAGAATACAAAATAGTGATGCCACTAAATACTGGTGAAAATGTAGAGCAAGTGGAGTTTTGCTAACGGGAATATAAAATTGTATAGTTATTCCTGAAAACTGAACATGCAACTACCATGTGATCCAGTAATTGCACTCTTGGATGTTTATCCTGAGACATCAAAATTTATGTTTACATAAAATCTGCTCATGAACGTGTTTAGCAATTTTATTCATAATAGTAAAAAAAAATTAGAAGAAACGAACAGGATGCCCTTATATGTGTGAATGCTTAAACAAACTGTGGTACATCCATATTAAGGATTACCATTCAGTAATATAAAGCAATCTGGAACAGATACATAATGTATGATTTTAATTATATAATATTATTAAAGGACAAACTTACAGATATGGATAAAAGCTTAGTGGTTGTTGTGGTTAAGGAAGGAATAGGGGTAGGAAGGAAATTGATAAGGCTTATAAGGGCAACATGAGGGACCCTTGTCCTGATGGACATGTTCTCTAGCTTACTGTATCACTGTCAATGTCCTAGTTGTGGTGTTGTCTTATAGTTTTACCACATGTTACCACTGGGGGAAACTGAATAATGGGGGCTACAGGAGTTCATGTTACCAAGGGAATTTAAATTGCTTACTTGATAATTCAACATTCACACTAATACTCACATACTGTTCTAGATGTATTTCAGCCTATGTCTGCCATAGACATTTGCTGTGGATTTGATTTTCTCAGATACATGACAAAGTTTTAGGCAAAACTTGGCATCCATTTAAATAGAATGGTTGGACCTAGAGATTATCACACTAAGTGAAATAATGCAGACAGAGAAAGACAAATATCATATGATATCACTTATATGTGGAATTTTAAAAAGTGATACAACTGAACTTATTTAGAAAACAGAAATAGACTCACAGACATAGAAAACAAACACGGTTATCAATGGGGAAAGCAGGGGCAGGGATAAATTGGGAATTTGGGATTAACAGATACACACCACTAGAAAAATAGATAAGCAACAAGGACTTACTGTATAGCACAGGGAACTATATTCAATATCTTGTAATAACCTATAAGGGAAAAATTCTGAAAAAATTATTATATATATATATATATATATATATATATATATATATATATATATCACTTTGCTGTACACCTGAAACATTGTAAATCAATATAATTTTTTTTAATTTAAAAAAATGTTTTAAATTTCAATAAATTTTTTTTCAATACTTCAATAAATTTTTTTTAAAAAAAGAACAATAGTGCATGTGTCAAAAAATGAAAATTAAAAAAAAAATAGAATGGTTCCTTTGCCTTTCTATGTCAAACTTAGAATAATCTTTTCTATACTTACAACAATCTTTGCTGGGATTTTGACATGAATTGCATTAAACTGTATGTCAACTTGGAGAAATTGACATCCATTTTTATGTTGACTCTTCTAATTCATGCACACTGTATGTCTCTCTATTTGTTTAGATCATCTTTGGTTTCTTTCACTGGTGTTGTACAGTTCTCAGCAGACAAGTCTTGTAAATGTTTTGCTAGATTTGCCTCTATATATTTGATTTATTGAATGATTGCATGTTCACATCTACATGTTCACTGGTAGAATATAGAAATACAAGTTGTTTTTAATGGTTCATATATATTATAATTATTTTATTATATATTATAAAATTTGCCATTTTACTCTTTTAAACAATACAATTCAGTGGCATTAATTCAATTTGCTGCTTTCTAAATAAGCTATAAGTGAAGAAATTTCCAAAGGAAATTATAAAATATTTTTAACTAACTTAAAAGAAAGACATTAAATATCAAAATTTGTGAGACACACATAAAGCAGTGCTCCAAGAAAATTTATAGGAATAAGTGCTTTTGTTAGAAAAAGCAATGGTCTAATATCAATAACCTAAAATTGCAACTTAAGAACCTGGGAAGAGTAAAATAAATCAACATCAAACTTAACAACACAAATCATTAAGATAATAAATTAATGAAGTTGAAAACAGAAAATCAGTTTAGAAAATCAATGAAACCAAAAGTGGATTCTTTAAAAAATTCAGTAAAATTGATAAGACCTCTAGCAAGACTGATAGAAGAAAAGACATAAATTCCCAATACCAAGACTGAGAAAATTCTCTACAGACCCAGAGACATGAAACGAATGATAAAGGAATACTGTGAAAAACTCTACACACATAAATTCAACAACTTGGATAAAATAGAGAGCAATAATTTAAAAAGTACAAATATAGATAATCTGAATAACCCTAAACTGTTAAAGAAATTTAATTTATAGGTAAAGATCTGAGAAAAAAATCTCTGAGTATAGAGGATTTCATTGGTAAATTTTACCAAATCTTTAGGGAAAAAATAATATGTTATATCCAATTTATTCCAGAAACTAGAAGAGGAAAGAACATTTCCAAAAACATTTTATGAAGCTAGCTTTACCCTGAAATCAAAATTTTAAAATAGTACAAAAAATAAAAGTATAGGCCAATATCTTTGAATAATATAGATACCAATATCTTCTACAAAGTACTAGCAAATAAAAATCCAGAAATATATAAAAAGAATGCACCTCAGCAAACTGAAATCCTTGCAGTTATGTACAACTGGTTCAGTTTTCACAAATCAATCAATATGATACACAATGTTAACAAATTAAAGAAGAAAAAGCATATATCATATCATCAGATGCAGAAAAACATTTGACAAAGATTCAACATCAATTCATGATAAAAACTCTTAGCATCCATATTTAGAAAGAAACTTCTTTAACCCAATAAAGGGTATTGACAACATTCTTACAGAAAATATCATACTTAATGGTGAAAGACTAAATAAATACTTTCCCCCTGAAATTGGGAGTAAGACAAGAATATTCATTCTCACCACTCCTATCTAACACAGCAATGTATGTCTTAACCAGGCTAATAGACAAGGAAAAGGATTTAAAAGCATAGAGAATGGAAAGGTAAAAATAAAACTGCTCCTATTCACAAATGACATGATTTTCCATGTAGAAATTTCAGGAATTACAAAAACCCTCCTAGAAATAATGAGTGAGTTCAATAAGGGTATGAAATACAATGTGAACACTCAAAAATTAATATTTCTAATAGTCATATTTCTATGACAAGCAATCAACAATTGGAAATCAGAATTTAAAAATATATATTCCCTTCACAATAACTAAACAATACAAGACAAAATATTTCAGAAATCACAGAGCCTATATAAATGGAGAAGGATTCCATGAGAGACTCAACGTAGCAAAGATGTCAGCTCTTCCCCAAGTGATAGACTTAATGCAGTACATATCCAAATCTCAGGATGATTTTTTTAATAGATATATGAAATAGAATCTAAAATTTATATGGAAAACAAAGGAACTTGACTAGCAGCAATAATTTTGAAATAGAACAACCTTTGAAGAAACACACTACCCAATTTTAAGAATATTTAAGAATAAAGGTACTGTACTAAAAAAAAATAGTGTGGTATTAACACATGGATAGGCATATAGGTGAATGGAACAGAAAAGAGTCCAGAAATAGACCAACACAATTATGGCTATTCGGTCTTCAACAAAAGTGCAAATTTAGGGAAATTTTAGAAGACGTGGCAAAGCACTCCACTTGCTCACCTGTCACTGGGATATGAGGCATGTCTCCAGGGTTGTCCAAATTATCACCGGGCAGGACATCATCATTGGAGTGTTCTAGAGGATGTCTCTAGAGAGTGCCCTGAGCAGTAATTCTTTATTCTTGCTTTTTTTTTTTTTTTGGCCACACTCTGCGGCATGCGTGATCGTAGTTCCCCGACCATGGTTTGAACCCGTGCCGCCTGTATTGAGAGAACAGAGTCTTAACCACTGGATCACCTGGGAAGTTCCAGTAATTCTATATTCTTAACAGTCTAAGATCAACAATGCAACTGATCCAGAAGTTCCTATGTGCCATGCAGAGGGAACTCAGAAGAGCAGAGAAAATCTTCATTGGAATAGGCCTGGAATTGAGATAAGAAGGATCAAATTTGGGAAACTTCTTGAATAAAGACTCCACAGGGCTTTCAGATTTCAGTAACAGCTGCCATCACAATGCCCCCATATTAGGCAGGATCTGCCACACTGTTGTAATCCAGCACCAGAAACACTGATAGAGTGGCCTGAGGCATATTTTAGCAGAGGCTAGTGAAGACCCAGAATAAAGCAATACAATAAGTGGATGATCCATGCCTCTCCCTTGTCCCTCTGTGAACCTACATAAATTTTCTTCTGAATCTATATGTTACTTTGGGAAGCTGGGCAAGGGAAAGAAGAGGGGAGACCTTTCCAATGGAAAAAATAACAGTAATAGGTTTGAAATTTGTATCAATATCCTGGCAACATCTGTTTGAATCTGTTTCCTTAGAGTTTGGAGGAATCAAATAGTAAGATGATAATATTATAATTTGTGCACTAAATAATATGTGTCATCCAGTTATTATTAAAAATCACCCACCAGAGCAGGTTAGTAAGGTAAAAACAATATTTTCTTAGGGTTAAATTTGATTGTAATCATATACATTTAGCTAAGAGTCTATTTTATTAATTTCCACAGCTATTACAATGAAAACAAATGAAAGCAAAAAACTTTCTTTTAAGCTTAAGCTTTTGTTTTGATAGACAACTTATCAAAGTATGCAACATTTTAAAACTTAAACATGCATTAAGTCACTTAAAGGAACAGTTTTTGGACAATGTGAATGCCAATTTATCCAAATTATATTTCAAATAAGTTAAAAGAAAGGAATTTTTAAGCATATTTTTGTTTCAGTTACTGGAACTTGAAAAAAATGAAAAAATATTTGAGGGGGAAACTTTACCTTTTCAAAGATAATCAAATTAAATCATCCATTTAAAATGTGCGTATATATTGAAATATTAGTAACGATATCAGGAGTCTCAATTGTGTAATACCACATATTACCACCAGATGGCGGTAGACAATCAACTAATATTAAATATCATTCATATAGTTGTGTTCCTGGCAATGTTTTAGGTTTTTGCTCTTTTCAGAGTCTTTTTCATATCCAAATATTATGAATAATTTCCAACTTCTGTATAAATATCAACTTCTAAATATAGGACTGAAGTTACTGGGACCTTAAGTTTCCTAGACTTATAAAACAGTAAATAATAGAAGGAATAATTCTCAGCTTTTAAATTTTTAAAAAGCATGAACAAGAACACTTAGGAAAGAGGATTAAACAGTTAAGCAATCATTTGCTATGTTTTCTCTTGTTAAAAATATTCGGGAAAATATACTATGTACCGTATTTACATGTGCTATATATTATTCTTTGTATTATGTATAATGTTCATAAAGAGAATGAAAGGATTTATTATGTGGAAGTGACTTATGAATGTACAAAAAGTTCGAAATGATTTTAATGTTATATCAATAATTTGATATGAAGCATCGCATAAATAATTGTTTTCAAAGCATAGAAAGGCTATGTAGCATTTTCATACTGGGTACAATATGCACCAGTGACCCTGTTGGGAAGAAATGTGAGTGAAACGGAGAAAGTGTCAGACTACACTTCCAGGGCAGACCTTTGTCTCAAGTAAATATGAATTTCATATTTTCTGACTCTTCCACTCTTTTTAAATTATTCCTCATTTTGACACATATCTATAATTCATGTAACCTACTCCATTTAAAATTTTAATTGTCTTCACAGATCTGTTCATATAAAATTTTAGATGTTTAAAATTTTTACAATGTAAAATCTGAGGTTCTTGAGAGGATTTTTTTTTTCATTTGCCAATTAAATTTCTTCAATATGTTCATTGATATTATCCTCAAGAATAAAAGAAAAATTATTGCAAGAGGTTTCTTCTTTTTTTTTTTTTTTTTTTTTTTTGAGAACTATCCAATGCATTCTAGAGTAAGTTTTTTTTTAGTTCTTTTTTTTTTATTGTATACTCTCATAAAACAGGATATTTTAAATTTTCAAGAAGTTTCTTTTTTATATTTTTATTTTCTCTATGGACAAGCATATTCATAAATTGATCAGCTTTGGTCAATGTTCTAACAAAGAAGTTTTGGCAAAAATAGGTGGTAAAAAATAGGGTATATTTCAGAGTTTACACTCTATGATATAACAGATGAGAATCATTTACATATTTATGATACTTTCCTGATAAGTTTACATTTAATTTCAATAAGAATGTGTTTAATTTTATTTTAGTTCAATTGGGCATGTGAAAATGGTATTTGCATCATTAATGTACTGATAGACGTATGGCTATTGCCCTATATTTCTGATAAAACCTTCAAGTAAACAATAAGTATTAAAATATAATATTCCATTTCAAATAGTTATATTTAATTAGCCAACTCACTAGGGCTTGACGGAAGTATTACAAACAACGGCCTATTAAAAATGAGGGGGGGGGGCTTCCCTGGTGGCACAGTGGTTGAGAATCTGCCTGCCAATGCAGGGGACACGGGTTCGAGCCCTGGTCTGGGAGGATCCCACATGCCGCGGAGCAGCTGGGCCCGTGAGCCACAACTACTGAGGCTGCGCGTCTGGAGCCTGTGCTCCGCAACAGGAGAGGCCACGATAGTGAGAGGCCCACGCACCGCGATTAAGAGTGGTCCCCGCTTGCCACAACTAGAGAAAGCCCTCGCACAGAAACGAAGACCCAACACAGCCAAAAATAAATATATATATAAAAAAAAGCACAATACAACGGATACAGTCAGCCCTTTGTATCCACGTGTTTCGTAAAAAAAAAAAAAAAAAAATGAGGTGGGTCTAGATTTAAACTAGTTTTTATCCCATAAATGTAGAATAAAAAGCACTGAAATTTATTTGTCTTTAGCAATACCCGCCTTTATACCTAACTCTCCTCTTACCTTTTTATCTTTATTTTATTTTGTCTTTCTCCCATCACTATTTCCAGATACTTCCAAGCCAGCACAATATTTTCACCCCATATTTCTGTTCTGCAGCAATGTCCTATCCTGTTGACAATTTCAAACTTTGAATCAGTGGCTCATAATGCAGACCATTAACCACTGGGCATATTTCAGTCCATCTTGTAAATGCTGCAGATAAAAATAATGTAATAATCCTCGTTTATCTTTTTTAATATAAAACTTATCTATAAAAATGCCGAGTCTCATTTCTGCATGGCAGCTATCAGCTTAGAGCTGAGTAGTTGCTGCCCTATTTAGATTATGTCTGACTAGTTCCTCAAACTTCTTATAACTGCTTTTTGGATTTCTAAAAATGGTCCTATATGTCAGTTATCATTTATTATCACATTAGTGGTGTTACTTTTTCCTAGAGTAGTGAATTCTTTCTCTGTCCTGTGTCTCTCTCAAAAATGAAAAAAATGAAAGATCAAGAAAACACAGTAGCAGAAAAATGAGAAACAGCTTATGAATTTGTGTCAGTGAACAATATTTCTGTGCACTTAATATCAAGGTAACTTCTAGGCCCCCTTAGGAACAGAAATCTGTGACTCCTATTTAAAATCTATCCAACATGATATGCTTCTTCAAAATGTTCTTGTTCCAGGAAAAGTAATGTGCCTACATTTTCACTTTAAAAGGTATAATTTGACAAATAGTTCCTAAATTGTTACTTGAAAACTCAGAGGTTACAAAAATATTTCTGTGTACCTCTAGGAATTCTTGGATTCTCAGTAAACGAATATCTTTTCTCCTTCATATAACAAGTAACATACATGCATTTAAACAATTGCTTTCTGAGTAGATTTTGGTTCCCGTTCTAAAAGCATAACTATAATAGAAGATTTCAGGTACAGTGTCAGGCCCATGAGATGTTTTGTAAAAAAAAATAATCATGGCTTTTCATTGCATATAAGACACTCCAATCAACTTGGAATAATATATAGGATTCTTTATTCCTTAGTGCTAGTCTAACTCTTTGAATTTTCAAGAGCTCCTGCCCTTTAAAATGCATTCTGAGCTCTAACCAAACTACTAAATAATCCCCAGTCATGACATATACAATCATATCTTCAAGAATTGTCTTCTAGTTCTTGAAATCAGAAACCCTCCTGAATTTCTACTAACCCTTCAAGATCTAGTTCAAACATTGTTTTCTCAAAAGTTGTTCATGTTTCACTTCCAAAAATTAGTTGTTCTCTATATATTCATAAACGTTTTATCTAATTCTAATTATTATAACCTTTTGCTGTATATTTACTTATTTAAATGTCCAGCTCACATTTCACACTATAATTTCCCAGCACTGAACATAATTTTGGGTACATGATAGTGTTTAATAAACTTCTGATATAGGACAAGGATATAACAGTACAGTAATTTATGCATCAAAATAGATTTGAGGCAGAGAGGAGAAGAGGCTGTATAATGTAAAATCTGCAGCCTCAGGCTTTCTGCTTGTGTAGGAGGTACAGGCTCCAGGGCCTGATGGCCTAGGTGAAAATATTGACCACTCATCTCTAGGTGGTCAATTTTCCTAACATTTCTGTGTTGTTTCTTGTTGATAAAAAGATAATAATGATAGTCTTTATCGTTTAGAATTGTAATCAGAGTTAAAATATTAATTTATGTAAAGAGCTTAGACAATACGGAGCAGTAATACATGCTATACAAGTATTTCCTATTATCATTAACATGGAAAAAAGCTGCTCTATAAAGCAGTAAGTATTTTTCTCCCCAATTTAAAATATTAATATAAAAATAAAATATTCTGAGAATCCTCGTGCCCCTCAAAAAGTGTTATTTTAAAATTAACGAAGATACCACGGATTACAACTCAGGGATAAAAAAGAAAAATCTATTGATGCATGGAACAACTTGGATGAATTACCAGAGAATGATGTTAAGTGAAAAAAGCCAATCTCAAAAGGTTAACTACAGTATGATTCCATTTATATAACACTCATAAAATTATAAAATTATACACATGGAGAACAGATCAGTGACTTCTAGGTTTAAGGATGGGGCTAGAATGAGGTGTGTTTCATGGTGATGGGACAGTTCTCTATCTTAACTGTGGTGGTGGATATACATACATGGACCAAACATGTGACAAATATGCATAGAATTAAGTATACACACACACACACATACATACACCACATACCATGAGTACAGGTAAGGCTGGGAAATCTAAACAAGATTGGTATCTGTCAACTGTATCAATGTCAATATCCTGGTTATGAAATTGTACTGGTTTTCAAGATGTCATCATCAATGGAAACTGGGTAAAGGGTACACAAGATCTCTATTAACTTTACAAGTATATGTGAATCCACAGTGATCTCAAAATGAAAGCTGAAATTAAATTATTTAAGGTTGGACTTAGGTTTGGATCCAAAAGTAGTTATGGCTAAATATCTATTTCCATCTAGCGATTAACTTTCAGGAAGTTCTATATATAAACAGGTAGGATCAAAACGCTCATCTCATTACCATCTCTCTTATTTTGGTTGCATTTTCATGAACAATAAAGACTAGAAAAGATAAATTTAATCGCATTTATATACTTCATTAAATTATGTTATTTTAAAATAACAACTCATATTTATTAGACTTAATTTAAATACAAAGTAATCTCCTTTCCTGCACTTGTCTAGCTGATTAATTCCTTTCACATTGTACTTTTATATGAGACATCTTCATCTTTGCAGTGTGATATTTTCTCTTCTACATTTGAAGTGGGAAATGACTGAATGAAAGCTAATCCCAGACAGTGGCTGGGTAGCACACAGCAGGCAATTGTTTAGAACTTAGACCAACCAAAGATTATTCTGGAGGACGAGTATTTTATTACTGACATTGTTTTAAACTACCAGGTCAAGGTGAAAAGCAGACCAGCTTTTCCCTGATTTTGTGGTTGTTGTTCAATTATGCACAGATAACAAATGGTGCCTCCACACCTCACGGCCGGCCCACATCCTCTCCCAGACCTAGACTACTGAGTCTTGCTCCCACTCCCTTCCCTGACCTCAGTGTGCAAATGGTCCTAGATCAAAACAGGAATCCTATCTGTCCTAGAGTCAGTGCCATCGTATTGTGGAAGACAGAAAAGGAGTTGCAGATGCCTGGGCAAGAGTAGCAGATGCCTGGGCTAAGTGAGTAAAGAATGTGACAATAAAAAGAAAAGAGAAGAATTTAAGTAATTAATTAAAAAGATTTAAAATATTACCTGAAAAGGTTATAAGATCATGGGGCATTTTAAGCTCTACCAATCAGAAAGTTATAGGCATTATGCTTTCGAGTGTTGCCTCATCCTTTGAGTCACAGACTGGGGAGATTAATGACAAATTCAGAGTTAACAAATGCAAACCCCAAACTTGGACTCAGGTCTCTTACTGTCATTGGTTCGTACCCTCTCTTTGTGCTTAGAACATGGACCTCATAAATAAATGCCATCCTATGTTTTCATATTGTTTATTCATGACACAACAGAATCAGAAAAAAAAATATCCTTATTAATTAACTTACTTTACTGTTGTTTTGATTACATTTGCAAACAAATACTATCACTAACTGGAGAAAGAAAAGCCCACCCCTACCCCTTCTGTCCTTCATCACCTGTTTATTTATTGTACAGCCCCCAAGGGAAGTCTCCTTTCGCTCCTCAGTGTTCAAAACACTGACTTGCTTCAGAGCCACTTACACTTAGTTTCTTTTATCATTTGACCCCCTGTATCTCGTTGATCTAAGTTCTGAACTAAAGTCTCCCCGATAAAACAAGTTAAAGGGTTTTAAGATCCAGAAAGACATAAATTAAATGAGTGTTGCCTCCATGGGGCAATAAAACAAGAGCCATTTGACTCTATACATTTGCTGACCTTTTGATCTGCATTTGCAAAGCAAGTGCCTCTTAGTTAGGGTTTGGTCTTAGAATTTGCCTTTGAAATGGGCCCACTGAACCCTTTAATATTTCATTAGAACTTTCAGCTACTTATTGTACGTATACATCTCTCAAGGGGTTAGAATAATTCTATGTGTGAATTTTATTTAAGTGCTCATAAAAATGTTTTTTTGCCTTTAGTTTTCTTCAAAGTGTTCTTATTTTTTTCTTAGCGTTGATGATACCTGCAAGACAAAAGGGGTTTATATGCTTGAATGGAGACGATATTTCTGCGATAAAATAGAAGTTCAAGAAAGAGCTAACCTTAATTTATTGATATAAAATATTTAAGGTCTTATTTTTAAGCATTAAAATTGAAACAGGTTCACTGCAGGATTCCAGGTAAGTTCATTTGAGGTTGATTTGTTTTAGAGAAAAATGTGGTAAAGAAATGCATCCTGAGATGACCTACCTCCATTATCAGTTTTTTAATCATTAAAAACCAGTGTTTTCAGAAGCTTCTCTTGACATTTTTATAATGTGGCCATAGTTGACAAACAGAATAAAGGCTAAAAGTAAAATTCCCCGTGGATTAATTTTTTTAGAAAAAGTGGGTATTACCAATGTATTAAAAGAATTTTTAACATTAAATTGCCAACACCATGGAAGCAACTTAAACTTTTCTAAGGTCATTTGGTGTCATTCTCTATCATGATTGAATGGTCATACCCTCAGTGCAGACCAACAAGCTGAAAATAAAACTGGACAAAAGGTCTATGTTTCTGCAAGACAGTTCCAGAGATTTTACTGTTTTTTTATCCTAGATATATTATAAATTATACATATATTAAAATTATACATATTACACAATACGTAATGATACTATTGATTTTCAAATGAACAATGCAAATTAGAGTAGATATACAGCTCTCTGTCCTAAAATAAATTATTAACATAGTTAAATTCAAGAAGGCTTGTGTGATTCATAGATGGATCCGGGAGAAAGTATTGCAAAAGCTTTTCTTTTTTCTCTTATAAATTGGCTATGTGCAAAGAACTGTGCTGAATGAAAAAGATATCCCAATTCTCTTTCCCTCACTGGGAAAGAAAGAATTCAGTTGGGAGAATGGCCAAGCTGAAATATTGAAGACATGTTTGCATGGGAAAGTTTTAATTTTTCCCCGTTAAATATTCTAAATAAACTTAGGTGAATTATTCATCCCTTTGCAATTCTGTAAATCCAAGATTTGTTTAGAGGTAATTTACATTAATTTATTTGTGCATTTTCAATGTGAAAACACCTTAGTCATAATTGCTGTTTAATATCAACATTATTTCTTTTTTTATGTGTGGTAAATTTGTTTTATGATTTTCAAATACAAAATTTTTTTGAAATGTAGTTTTTCAACATAACACAAATTAGTCAGAATAGTATAAAACATTATTCAAGAGAATCCATTAGTTTTTTAAATTTTTTACTTCATATTGGAGTATAGTTGACTTACAATGTTGTGGTAGTTTCAGGTGTACAGCAAAGGGATTCAATAATACATACACATATATCTATTCTTTTTTGGATTCTTTTCTCATATAGGTTTTTACAGAGTATTGAGTAGAATTCCCTGTGCTATACAGTAGGTCCTTGTTGGTTTTCTACTTTATATACAATAGTGTGTCTATGTTAATCCCAACCTCCTAACTTATCCCTCTCCCCTACCTTTCCCTTTTGGTAACCATAAGTTTGTTTTCGAAGTCTGTGAGTTTGTTTCTGTTTTGTAAATAAGTTCATTTGTATCATTTATTAGATTCCACATATAAGTGATATGATATTTTCTTTCTCTGTGTGACTTACTTCTCTTAGTATGATTATCTCTAGCCATGTTCCTTCAGATGGCATTATTTCATTCTTTTTTATGGCTGAGTAATATTCCATTGTATATATGTACCACATCTTCTTTATCCATTCATCTGTCAAGGGACATTTAGGTCACTTCCATGTCTTAGCTATTGTAAATAGTGCTGCAATGAACATTAACATGCATGTGTCTTTTCGAATTATGCCCAGAAGTGGGATTGTGGATCACACAGTAGCTCTACTTTTAGTTTTTTAAGGAAGTTCCACACTGTTCTCCATAGTGGCTCTACCCATTTACATTCCCACCAACAGTGTAGGAGGGTTCCCTTTTCTCCACACCCTCCCAGCATTTATTGTTGTAGACTTTTTGATAATGGCCATTCTGACAAGTGTGATGTGATACCTCATTGTAGTTTTGATTTGCAGTTCTCTAATAATTAGTGATGTTGAACATCTTTTCATGTGCTTTTTGGCCATATGTATGTCTTCTTTGGAGAAATGTCTACTTAGATCTTCTGCCCATTTTTGATTGGGTTGCTTGTTTTGGTTTTTTTTTTTTTTTTTTTTTTGATATTGAGCTGCATGACCTGTTTGTATATTCTGGAGATTAATCCCTTGTCGGTCACATACTTTGCAAATATTTTCTCCCATTATGTGTGTCGTATTTTTGTTTTGTTTATGATATCCTTTGTTATGCAAAATATTTCAAGTTTAATTAGGTCCCATTTGTTTATTTTTGGTTTTGTTTTCATTACTCTAGGAGGTTGATTCAAAAAGATATTGCTTCAATTTATGTCAAAGTGTATTCTGTCTATGTTTTCCTCTAAGAGTTTTACAGTATCCTGTCTTAGCTTTAGGTCTTTAATACATTCTGAGTTTATTTTTGTAGTTGGTGTAGAGAATGTTCTAACACTAAATCAATAAAATTAGAAATAAAAAAGGAGAAGTTACAATAGGCACCACAGAAATACAAAGGATCATAAAAGATTTCTACAGGCAACTATATGCTAATAAAATGGAAAACTTAGGAGAAATGGACAAATTCTTAGAAAGGTACAATCTCCCAAGACTGAACCAGTAAGAAATAGAAAATATGAACAGACAAATCACAAATATTGGAATTGAAACTATGGTTACAGAACTCCCAACAAACAAAAGTCTAGGAACGGACGGCTTCACAGGAAAATTCTATCAAATATTTAGAGAAGAGGTAACACCTATTCTTCTGAAACTATTCCAAAAAATTACAGAGGAAGGAATACGCCCAAACTCATTCTATGAGGCCACCATCACCATGACACTAAAACTAGACAAAGAAACAACACGAAAGAAGAAAATTATAGGCAAATATCACTGATGAACATAGAAGCAAAAAATCTCAACAAAATGCTAGAAAACCAATCCAAAAATATATTAAAAGGATCATACAACATAATCAGGTGGGATTTATCCCAGGGATGCAAGGATTCTTCAATATCCACAAATCCATCAGTGTGATATATCACATTAACAAATTGAAGAGTAAAAACCATATGATCATCTCAATAGATGCAGAAAAAAGCTTTTGACAAAATTCAACACCCATTATGATAAAAACTCTCCAGAAAGTGGGCATAGAGTGACCATATCTCAACATAATCAAGAGCATATATGAAAAACCCACAGCAAACATCATACTCTATGGTAAAAAGACGAAAGCATTTCCTCTAAGATAAGGAAAAGGACAAGGTTGTCCACTGTTGTTACTTTTAGTCAACAGAGTTTTGGAAGTCCTAACCATGGCAATCAGAGAAGAAAAAGAAATAAAAGTAATCCAAATTGGAAAAGAAGAAGTAAAGCAGCCACTGTTTGCCGATAACATCATACTATACACAGGACATCCTAAAGATGCTATCAGAAAATTACTAGACTTCATGAATGAATTTGGTAAAGTTTCAGGGTATAAAATTAATACACGGAAGTCTGTTGCATTTCTATACACTAACAATGAAAAATCAGAAAGAGAAATTAAGGAAGCAATCATATTTATCATTGCAACAAAAAGAATTAAATACCTAAGAATAAACTTACCTAAGGAGGCAAAAGACTTGTACTCCGAAAACTATAAGACACTGATAAAAGTAATCTAAGATGACACAAACAGATGGAAAGATATACCATGTTCTTGGATTGGGAGAATCAACAGTGCCAAAATGATATACTATCCAAGGCAATCTATAGATTCAATGCAATCCCTATCAAATTACCAATGGCATTTTCTGCAGATTTAGAGCAAAAAATCTTAAAATTTTATGGAAACACAAAAGATTCCGAATAGCCAAGAGAATCTTCTTTTTTTTTTTTTTAACATCTTGATTGGAGTATAATTGCTTTACAATGGTGTGTTAGTTTCTGCTGTATAACAAAGCAAATCAGCTATATATATACATACATCCCCATATTGCCTCCCTCTTGTGTCTCCCTCCCACCCTCCTTATCCCACCCCTCTGGGTGGAGATAAAGCACCAAGCACCGAGGTGATCTCCTAGTGCTATGCAGCTGCTTCCCACTAGCTATCTATTTTACATTTGGTAGTGTATATATGTCTATCCCACTCTCACTTCATCCCAGCTTAATCTTCCCCCTCCCCGTATCCTCAAGTCCATTCTCTACGTCTGTGTCTTTATTCCTGTCCTGCCATTAGGTTCTTCAGAAGCTTTTTTTTTTTTTTTTAGATTCCGTATATATGTGTTAGTGTATGGTATTTGTTTTTCTCTTTCTGACTTATTCCACTCTGTATGACAGTCTCTAGGTGCATCCACCTCACTACAAATAACTCAATTTCATTTCCTTTTATGCCTGAGCAATATTCCCTTGTATATACGTGCCACATCTTCTTTATCCATTCATCTGTCCATGGACACTTAGGTTGCTTCCACGTCCTGGCTATTGTAAATAGAGCTGCAAAGAACATTGTGGTACCGACTCTTTTTGAATTATGGTGTTTTCAGTGTATATGTCCAGTAGTGTGATTGCAGGGTCGTATGGTCATTCTAGTTTTAGTTTTTTGAGGAACCTCTATACTGTTCTCCATAGTGGCCATATCAATTTATTTTCACACCAACAGTGCAAGAGGGTTCCCTTTTCTCCACACCCTCTCCAGCATTTATTGTTTGTAGATTTTCTGATGATGGCCATTCTGACTGGTGTGAGGAGATACCTCACTGTAGTTTTGATTTGCATTTCTCTAATGATTAGTGATATTGAGAATCCTTTCATGTGTTTGTTGGCAATCTGTATATCCTCTTTGGAGAAATGTCTATTTAGGTCTTCTGCCCTTTTTTGGGGGTGGGTTATTTGTTTTTTTCATATTGAGCTGCATTTGGTGCTTGTATATTTTGGAGATTAATCTTTTGTCAGATGCTTCATTTACAAATGTTTTCTCCCATTCTGTGGGGTATCTTTTCGTCTTGATTATGTTTTCCATTGCTGTGCAAAAGCTTTTAGATTTCATTAGGTCCCATTTGTTTATTTTTGTTTTTATTTCCATTTCTCTAGGAGGTGGGTCAAAAAGACCTTGCTGTGATTTATATCATGGAGTGTTCTGCCTATGTTTTCCTCTAAGAGTTTTATAGTGTCTGGCCTTATATTTAGGCCTTTAAACCACTTTGAGTTTATTTTTGTGCATGTGGTTAAAAGTGTTCATTTTCTTTCTTTTATATGAAGCTGTCCAGTTTTCCCAGGACCAAGTATTGAAGGAGCTGTCTTTTCTCCATTGTATATTATTGCTTCCTTTATCAAAGATAATGTGACCATATCTGTGTGGGTTTATCTCTGGGCTTTCTATCCTTTTCCATCTATATTTCTGGTTTTGTGCCAGTACCATACTGTCTTGGTTACTGTAGCTTTGTAGTATAGTCTGAAAACAGGAAGCTTGCTTCCTCCAGCTCCGTTTTTCTTTCTCAAGATTGCTTTGGCTATTTGGGGTCTTTTGTGTTTCCATACAAATTGTGAAATTGTCTGTTCTAGTTCTGTGAAATATCCCATTGGTAGTTTGATAGCGATTGCATTGAATCTGTAGATTGCTTTGGGTAGTATAGTCATTTTCACAATGCTGAATATTCTAATCCAAGAATATGGTATATCTCTCCATCTGTTTGTATCATCTTTCATCTTTCATCGGTGTCTTATAGTTTTCTGCATATAAAATGCATACTATTTTGTCTCCTTAGGTAGGTTTATTCCTATGTATTTTATTCTTTGTGTTGCAATGGTAAATGGGGGTGTTTCCTTAATTTCTCTCTCAGATTAATCATCATTAGTGTATAAGAATGCAAGAGATTTCTGTACATTAATTTTGTATCCTGCTACTTTACCAAATTCATTGATTAGCTCTAGTAGTTTTCTGGTAGCATGTTTAGGATTCTCTATGTATAGTATCATGTCATCTGCAAACAGTGACAGTTTTATTTCTTCTTTTCAGATTTGGATTCCTTTTATTTCTTTTTCTTCTCTGATTGCTGTGGCTAAAACTTCCAAAACTATGTTGAATGATAGTGGTGAGAGTGGAAAACCTTGTCTTTTTCCAGATCTTAGTGGAAATGCTTTCAGTTTTTCACCATTGAGAATGATGTTGGCTGTGGGTTTGTCATATATGACTTTTATTATGTTAAGGTAAGTTCCATCTCTGCCTACTTTCTGGAGGGTTTTTATCATAAATGGGTGTTGAATTTTGTCAAAAGCCTTTTCTGCATCTATGGAGATGATCATATGGTTTTTCGCCTTCAATTTGTTAATATGGTGTATCACATTGAATGATTTACTTATAGTGAAGAATCCTTGCATTCCTGGGATAAACCCCATTTGATCATGGTGTACGATCCTTTTAATGTGCTGTTGGATTCTGTTCGCTAGTATTTTGTTGAGGATTTTTTGCATCTATGTTCA
Organism: Balaenoptera acutorostrata; assembly: GCF_949987535.1. Taxonomy (NCBI): domain Eukaryota; kingdom Metazoa; phylum Chordata; class Mammalia; order Artiodactyla; family Balaenopteridae; genus Balaenoptera; species Balaenoptera acutorostrata. The sequence continues at coordinate 35,804,408 of NC_080081.1, forward strand.
TTAGCAGTATTTGCCTGTAGTTTTCCTTTTTTGTGGCTCTTTCTCTGGTTTTGGTATCAGGGCGATGGTGGCCTCATAGAATGAGTTTGGAAATGTTCCTCCCTCTGCTATATTTTGGAAGATTTTGATAAGGAAAAGTATTAGCTCTTCTCTAAATGTTTGATAGAATTAGCCTGTAAAGCCATATGGTCCTGGGCTTTTGTTTGTTGGAAGATTTTTAATCACAGTTTCAATTTCAGGGCTTGTGATTGGTCTGTTTATATTTTCTACTTCTTCCTGGTTCAGTCTCGGAAGTTTGTGCTTTTCTAAGAATTTGTCCATTTCTTCAAGGTTGTCCATTTCATTGGCATAGAGTTGCTTGTAGTAATGTCTCATGATCCTTTGTATTTCTACAGTGTCAGTTGTTACTTTTCTTTTTTCATTTCTAATTCTGTTGATTTGAGTCTTCTCCCTTTTTTTTCTTGATAACTCTGGCTAATGGTTTATCAGTTTTGTTTATCTTCTCAAAGAACCAGCTTTTACTTTTATTGATCTTTGTTATCATTTCCTTCATTTGTTTCTCATTTATTTCTGATCTGATCTTTTTGATTTCTTTCCTTCTGCTAACATTGGGGTTTCTTTTGTTTTTCTTTCTCTAATTGCTTTAGGTGTAAGGTTAGGTTGTTTATTTGAGATGTTTCTAGTTTCTTGAGATAGAATTGTATTGTTATAAACTTCCCTCTTAGAACTTCTTTTGCTACATCATATAAGTTTTGTGTCATCGTGTTTTCATTGTCATTTGTTTTTGGTATTTTTTGATTTCCTCTTTGATTTCTTCAGTGATCTCTTGGTTCTTTAGTAGTGTACTGTTTATCATACATGTGTTTGTATTTTTTACAAGTTTTTTCCTGTGATTGATATGTAGTCTCATAGCGTTGTGGTCGAAAGATACATGATATGATTTCAATTTTCTTAAATTTACCAAGGCTTGATTTGTGATCCAAGATATGCTCTATCCTGGAGAATGTTCCATGAGCACTGGAGAAGAAAGTGTAATCTGCTGTTTTTGGATGGAATGTACTATAAATATCAATTAAGTCCATCTTGTTTAATGTATCATTTGAAGCTTGTGTTTCCCTATTTTTTTCATTTTGAATGATTTGTCCATTGGTGAAAGTGGAGTATTAAAGTCCCCCATTGTGATTGTGCTACTGTCAATTTTCCTTTTAATGGCTGTTAGCATTTGCTTTATGTATTGAGGTGTTCCTATGTTGGTTGCATAAATATTTACACTTGTTATATCTTCTTCTTGGATCGATCCCTTGATCATTATGTAGTGTCCTTCTTTGTCTCTTGTAATAATTTTTATCTTAAAGTCTATTTTGTCTGATTTAAATATTGCTACTCCAGCTTTCTTTTGATTTCCATTTGCATGGAATAACTTTTTCCATCCCCTCACTTTCAGTCTGTATGTGTCCGTAGGTCTGAAGTGGGTCTCTTGTAGACAGCATATGTATGGGTCTTGTTTTTGTATCCATTCAGCCAGTCTGTGTCTTTTGGTTGGAGTATTTAATCCATTTACATTTAAGGTAGTTATCAATATGTATGTTTGTATTACCATTTTCTTAATTGTTTGGGTTTTTTTATTGTAAGTCCTTTCCTTCTCTTGTGTTTCCTGCCTAAAGAGTTTCCTTTAGCATATTTGTAGAGCTGGTTTGGTGGTGCTGAATTCTCTTAGCTTCTGCTTGTCTGTGAAGATTTTAATTTCTCTGTTGAATCTGAATGAGATCCTTGCTGGGTAGAGTAACCTTGGTTGTAGGTTTTCCCCTTTCATTACTTTAAATATATCCTGCCAGTCCCTTCTTGCTTGCAGAGTTTCTGCTGAAAGATAAGCTGTTAACCTTATGGGGGTTCCCTTGTATGTTAGTTGTTGCTTTTCCCTTGCTGCTTTTAATATTTTATCTTTGTATTTAATTTCTGATATTTTGATTAATATGTGTCTTGGCGTGTTTCCCCTTCGATTTATCCTGTATGGGACTCTCTGCACTTCCTGGACTTAATTGACTATTTCCTATCCCATATTAGGGAAGTTTTCAACTATAATCTCCTCAAATATTTTCTCAGTCCCTTTCTTTTTCTCTTCTCCTTCTGGGACCCCTATAATTCGAATGTTGGTGTGTTTAATGTTGTCCCAGAGGTCTCTGAGATTCTCCTCAATTCTTTTTTGTTTATTCTGCTCTGCGGTAGTTATTTCCACTATTTTATCTTGCAGGTCACTTATCCGTTCTTCTGCCTCAGTTATTCTGCTATTGATCCCTTCTAGAGAATTTTTAATTTCATTCATTGTGTTCTTCATCATTGTTTGTTTGCTCTTTAGTTCTTCCAGGTCTTCGTTAAACATTTCTTGTATTTTCTCCATTCTATTTCCAAGATTTTGGATCACCTTTACTATCATTACTCTGAATTCTTTTTCAGGTAGACTGCCTATTTCCTCGTCATTTGTTTTGTCTGGAGGATTTTTACATTGCTCCTTCATCTGTTACATATTTCTCTGTCTTCTCATTTTGCTTAACTTACTGTGTTTGGTGTCTCCGTTTCGCAGGCTGCAGGTTCGTAGTTCCCATTGTTTTTGGGGTCTGCTCCCAGTGACTAAGGTTGGTTCAGTGTGTTGTGTAGGCTTCCGGGTGGAGGGGACTGGTTCCTGTGTTCTGGTGGGTGAGGCTGGATCTTGTCTTTCTGGTGGGCAGGACCATGTCTGGTGGTGTTTTTTTTTTGGTGTCTGTCAACTTATTATGATTTTAGGTAGCCTCTCTGTTAATGGGTGTTCCTGTGTTGCTAATTGTTTGGCATAGGGTGTCTAGCACTTAGCCTGTTGGTCGTTGAGTGGAGCTGGGTCTTGCATTGAGATGGAGATCTCTCAGATAGCTTTTTCTTTTGATATTACGTGGGACTGGGAGGTCTCTGGTGAACCAATGTCCTGAACTCGGCTCTCCCACCTCAGAGGCTCAGGCCTGACACCCAGCCAGAGCACCAAGACCCTGTCAGCCACACGGCTCAGAAGAAAATGGAGAAAGAGAAAGAAAGAAGGAAAGAAAGAAAGAAAGAAGGAAAGAAAGAAAGAAAGAAAGAAAGAAAGAAGGAAGAAGAAAGAAATAATTAAATATAATAAAGTTTTTTTTTTTTTTTTTTTTTGGAAACAACAGGAATTTATTCACTTATAAAACTGGAAAGTCTTAGGCATGACTTCATCCAGGGCTACAGTCGAGAATCTCAGTTCTCCCCCAAACCAGTCAATGTGGCTGAGTCATATGCTGGGCACAGAGTTCCTAAGATTCGGTTATGAGGTGCAACACTTTGAAGCACCGTGAGTGGGGTGGTGAACGCTCCCCTCAGTGACCAGCTGAACCTCGGAGGCGTTTTGCAGAGAGTATGCTTTTTTGTAACTTCTCTTTTCTGCTTTGTCTTAGCTGTGGCCATTCCAGGCCCACCCGGCCCTCCAGGACAGCCAGGGCTTCCCGGATCCAGGAACCTGGTCAGTATTATCATCAGTGTGTCTTCACCCTTCTGCTTTGGATGGGTTTCCTTAGAACTTTGGCTGCAGTGTTTAGGGGCTGGCACACCTTCTCTGTTGGAGTTAGGCCTCCATGACAATAGAAATGGTATAATTTCACTAACAGGGTATTTATTATCTCTTTGGATGACTTATTAAGTAAAAAGATACAGACTACAAAATCATTTATGATTTAAGTTCCACCTTTCCAATCCTTAATTGACTAAACTAACAAGAGCCAATCATATTACATCAAAAAACACAGGCACAAGACTAAACAACATCACAGGAGGCCCTGTGCTGGTTACATTTCCCCTGGGTAATGCAGCCTTCTCCATTCTACCAAAGGATGTCTCTTGTACCTTGTTACCCTGCAGATCACTGGAGCAGGATATGGCACACAGAGACTATTGTGATGCACAGAAAGAGGGACAAATACCTCATTAGGATGTCAGGAGTCCTAGGAATGCTCTTTGGTCTTTGATAGATTTTATTTGGAAATTTGGGCTGCCAGATGAAGAACTGTCCAACAGTAGATGGAATTTCGATATTTGGTACCTTTGGGGGATGCCTAAGTCATTTTAATCACAAAGTCATCTTCAAAGCTAGGTGAAAATTACGTTTTTATAATCTTTCTCAGTTGAAAAGAAAAATAACAGCTTCCTTGGTTGATATTTCTTTGAGGCTTGATACTTCTCAATAGATTTTTCCAGCTTTTATGCCTGTGCCTGGATAGGCCAAGATGGCTGTCTGATCTTTGGCAATTTTCTAGACAGAGAAATTACAGACCCCCATTTTCTGCTGTGTATTTAATACTGGAACTACCCAGCCAGGCAAAAAAGATTCAAGACGTAGGTAGAGTAACTCACTTGCTTACATTTCTTTCTCCAAATGAAAAGAAATTTGAAACCCTGTAAGGATCAGCATGAACTAACAAAACACGTGTAACAATGTTGGTGCCATTGTGCAGCTCACACAAATGGAAGTGGCAAAACTTACCAATGATTTTGCCAATACCAACATCCAACAGAGCCAACTCTGTTAACAGTTTTTTGTTTTTTGTTTTTTTACAAGAGATAAATAGACTGACACCAAGCATTGTACATGGATGACCACAACAAAAGCAACAATAATTGCAGTTACCAAACATGAAACACACTCATACTATGTCATAATATTGACATTCAGTCCAGTAATCCTCCACTGTAACAGCTCCTTTACTTTGCAGTGAAAATTGATTTGTATATTCTTTGCCTCTGAGTCCTTGTGGGATTTTTTTTTTAATTAATTCAGACAGAAAGTCACAAAAATTATACTCATCCTCATCAGTTCACTCAGTCCCATGTAATTAATTTTTTTTTCATCTTGATCTTTTGTTAGCACTTTTATGAGTTCATCAGTTTTTCATTAGAGTTCTGAAAATGCTTATTCATTCAGTTCAGCAGTACAGTCAGTTACCAGAAACCTGTACTTGTCAGAGTCTTTTCCATGAATTTCTTGAAGATGAAATAATAATAATAATAATAAAGTTTTAAAATAGAAAATAAATTATTAAAAATAAAAAAGTAATAAAAAAAAAGAAAAAGAGAGATAAAGCAAAGAGCAACAAAACCAAAAAACAAATCCACCAATGATAGGAAGCAATAAAATCTATACACACACACACAAAAAAAGAAAGGACGGTCAAAACTCTAGGACAAATGGCAAAAGGAAAGCTATACAGAAAATGTCACACAAAGTATTATACACATGCACACTCACAAAAATAGAAAAAGGAAAAAAATATATACATATTATATATATATACATAAATTTAAAAAGGAAGAGAGCAACCAAATCAATAAACAAATCTACCAATGATAATAAACTCTAAATGCTAAACTAAGATAAGCATAAAACCTGTAACAAATTAGATGCAGAAAACAAACCCCTAGTCTACAGTTGCTCCCAAAGTCCATTGCCTCAATTTTGGGATGATTCATTGTCTATTCAGGTATTCCAGAGATACTGGGTACATCAAGTTGATTGTGGAGTTTTAATCCACTGCTCCTGAGGCTGCTGGGAGAGATTTCCCTTTCTCTTCTTTGTTGGCACAGCTCCCGGGTTTCACCTTTGGATTTGGCCCCACCTCAGCGTGTAGGTCCCCTGAGGGCGTCTGTTCCCTCCCCAGACAGGATGGAGTTAAAGGAGCGGCTGATTAGGGGGTGTGGCTCACACAGGACAGGGGGAGGGAGGGGTATGCAATGTGAGGCAAACCCACAGTGGCAGAGGCCAGCATGACGTTGCAATAGCCTGAGGTGCACAGTGTGTTCTCCTGGGGAAGTTGTTCCTGGATCATGGGACCCTGGCAGTGGCTGGCTGCATGGGCTCCTGGAAGGGGAGGTGTGGATAGTGACCTGTGCTTGTACACAGGCTTCTTGGTGGCTATAGCAGCAGCCTTATCATTTCATGACCGTCTCTGGTGCCCACACTGATAGCTGTGGCTTGCGCCCATCTCTGGTGCTCCTTTAGGTGGTGCTCTGAATCCCCTCTCCTCACGTACCCTGAAACAATGGTCTTTTGCCTCTTCAGCACATCCAGACTTTTTCCTAGACTCCCTCTCAGCTAGCTATGGCACACTAGCCCCCTTCAGGCTGTGTTCACACAGCCAACCCCAGTCCTCTCCCTGGGATCTGACCTCCGAAATTCGAGCTTCAGCTCCCAGCCCCCACCTGCCCCAGTGGGTGAGCAGATAATTTGCTTAGGCTGGTGAGTGCTGGTCGACACTGATTCTCTGTGTGGGAATCTCTCTGCTTTGCCCTCTCCATCTCTGTTGTTATACTTTTCTCTGTGGCTCCGAAGATTCCCCCCGGCCCACTCCCCGTCTCCACCAGTGAAGGGGCTTCTTAGCGTCTGGAAACTTTTCCTCCTTCACAGCTCCCTCCCAGCAGTGCAGGTCCCGTCCCTATTCTTTTGTCTCTTTTTTTCCTTTTTTTCTTTTGCCCTACCAGGGTATGTGGGGAGTTTCTTGCCTCTTGGGAAGTCTGAGTTCTTCTGGCAGTGTTCAGTAGGTGTTCTGTAGGAGTTGGTCCACATGTAGATGTAGTTTTGACGTATTTGTGTTGAGGAAGGTGATCTCCACGTCTTACTCCTCTGTCATCTTGAAGGCACAGCTCCAAGGCAATCTTGAGAAAGAAAAACTGAGCTAGAGAAATCAGGCTCCCTTACTTCAGACTATACTATAAAGCTACAGTAATCAAAATAGTATGGTGCTAGCACAAAGACAGACTTACCGATCAATGGAACAGTATAGAAAGCCCAGAAATAAACTGACACAGCTATGATCAATTAATCTATGACAAAGGAGGCAAGAATATACAATGGAGAAAAGACAGTCTCTTAAATAAGTGGTGCTGGGAAAACTGGACAGCCACATGTAAAAGAATGAAATTAGAACACTCTCAATATTATTTCTTAACATGCAGTCCTTTTAAGCTCTGAAGGATCACTTAATTGCCAATATGTTTACATTTCAGAACAAAAAATAGTTAGGGTATTTTTGGTTGTTTGTGACTGGACCACAAATGAATGGTATTTCATTATGTAAGTTTCTCTCTTTCACTTCTCTTGCTCTCACTCTTTCTTTCATTTCTATCACATTCTAACTCTCTCATATTAGGACTTTGGGGATTATCTGTAACTCCATATACTGTTTTACAGCTAGTTATTTTGTTTAACCAGATCTTAATTTAAATGGTTTTACATTCTAGTTATTTCAGAAATAATTAATATTAGAGATGATCAAGTATGACGTCTTCTAACATGTGACTGTACTGGCTTCCAAATTAGGTTCTACAGTGGTATTTAATCCTTTAAAAATATCTACTCCTGTTGAGAGAGACAGGGTATAAGTTTTTAAGGCTTGTCAAAATCTTTTTTCCTAAATTTTTAAGCACAAAACTGCTGAGCTTATCATGAGTATCTCTCAGAAATGCCTTTGCCTGTCAAATGCTGAAACATATTGACATTTCAAAGACCTAAATTTTATATAGTGAAAATGAATTATTTTTTTATGATACATTGAAAATGTGTTACTGAGAATATTTTAAAAATAGACATTAGAGTCCTACTGTTTTACTACATAATCATTAAAATTGTATAAAACACACAGCAATAAATCATCACAAAGAGACAATACACATAGTTCTATTTAGACAGTATATAGGTGAGGTCATTAAATATTCAACAAGTTATCCTTCCCTTGCACTCAACCTACCATAAATCAATTTATTCTCACAAAATCAATGTTAACAAACCAGTTACTATGCACTGACCTCAGTGCTCCTATCTCCTTGGCACAATTTTTTAATCAGAAAAGTGGTGAATCTGATCACCCTGGAACATCGATTGATTTTGGAATACTAAGATGCATCTCTTTCCATAGCAAGGAATGAAGTGCTCTTTCTTTTTTTTTTTTTTTTTTTTTTCTTCTGGAACTCTAATAAGTCCTTCAAGTAGGTAAATCCATAGGCAAGTCTATTTTAGAGGAGATATTTCTGAAAATTTTATTCTGAATTATCTATTCTGAGAGAGAAGTTATTGCAGTTGAGTACAAAATACAATTACAGTAGCTCATGGACCCATGATCTCTAATATCAAATAAAGAACTTAGGTATCACCTTATAATTTCTAGCTAAAAATAGGATCTTGAAACAGATGTGACAAAAATTCTAGCTGTCCTGGCATATGTTCTCATACGTCTTAAAACTTTTCTTTAAGTCTGGGTGGAAATCATTGAGGCAAGTCCCAGAATGTTGTACTATTAATAATTCAATAGTACTGATTGTGCAAGGAGTGACATATTGAGCAATAGAAATCTGGCCATTTGTATTAATTGATATCCTCTAACATGCTGCTCTGGGGCATCTTTAATAGTTTGTACCAACTTTCAATCAGACAACTTGCTTGAGGGCGTTCGGATTTAATAGGGAAAGTCTGAATATGTTTTTCCTTTTGATCTCAAACGAGTCCAATGAAGATCCATTCTCAGGAAGAATAGATACTATTAATTCATTTAATGCTAATCACAGGTACAGAGCTGTAATTAGAGAAGTTGAATTTTAGATCAAACTGGGAGCACAAATTTTTAAAGAGCTTGTTTCCTAAGATCAAAAAGGTATTTCTTTGAAAGTGTTCCACTAACTTAGTGAATTTCAAAGACAAATAGGGTGCCTACTGTCAGGTTACCCCAAGTGTCTCTACTCCTTTTTAAATCTCTTGGAATTTACACAGTTAATTTAAGATAAGGAGACAAAGTTTCCTTCCAAAGAGCAAAGGTGAAGAGTTCCTGGACTTGATGCATTGAGTGTATCAAGATAACATGAGATGGTCATCTGAAGGAAAAATGTGCTTTCACGAAAGCACAGAAACTCTACAGCAAGTTTTTTTTTTTTTTTATATTAAAATTGTAAAATTGTTTTGTTTCCTCAAGTCCCTTATACATCAGTCACCAGGTTCATGCAATTTGACATTTCCATTTTGAGAAGTGGTCCACCCTGAAATCACGTGCAGTCACCAATGTGATCTGATAGGCTTGAAGGTGTGGGTCACAGAAGACTTCTAACATCAATCTGAGGAAATTAGACCCAGCACAGTCTGAGAAGGTCAGCGGCAGATGCCTCATGGAATCGGCCTGAGCTATTGCTCCCTAGGGCTTTAAGACAGGTGTCTGGTCATAAGCACTGAACAACAAAAATATCCACACTGCCTATGCAGTACCACAATTAAGGATTTGGGCTTAGAAGAGAATCCTCAGACAGCATTGTGATCAGTTTATGCTAGAGGTCACTGTAAATATTTGCTGCCTTTTAAAGAAAGAGACAAAGATAAGTAGTCCTAAATTTTGTGACTCTTGCTAATATCAATATTTTCATCCTTAAAAAGTAAACACATCTCTTGTAATTGTCCTTAGTTTTTAGTGGAATGCATGATGTCTCAGTGATGGCTCTAGGGAATATCTGAAAAAAAAAAACAAAAAAAAAAACCCTGAATTTCGAGGCATAAGTGAAGGACTTAATGAGTCCATTTTATCACTCACAAATTTCTTCTCTTAAGGTCATTTACTTAATCTGTATGTTTTTCTTGGTTTTCTTATCTTTAAATTAGACAAACAATATGTCTCTCTGAGAGATGATATTAGAATTTTAAAAAAAAGTTAATGGAAACATTTAGAAGAACACATTACATAAAAGGTAACCAATAAATATTAGTTGGGTTAGCTTCAAAACTATTGTTGTTGTTTCATATTTCCAAAAATTTTGAAACGGTCATTCAGTGTTAGGATAGAAAGTTTTATTCACTTTTTTATTCCACATAATATTTAAGGTCATTATAATATTATAAATATGTAAGATGTATTTATAAAATTATTGTGAAAGTTGGATAAGTGGAATTCAAAGGAAAAAAAATTAAGACAGATAAATATGGTATGTAGATATTTACATCCCATGACCTTGCATGTCACTGGAGTAGTGTCATAAGTTTGATTTGAAATCCTTAGTAACTAAAGGAAAGAGAACAATACTTTCACAAGAATGATAAAGTGCATAAGAAACAGAACAAACAAATGTTTAAAACAAATAGTAGTTTTCTTAATGCTGATAGACTTTTCATTAAGACCACAAAGTAATTAGTGAAAAACCCTTGAAAACATTTCTACAATAAATACAGTAAAAGGATGCTTGTGACTTTTCTTGTAGCATCTCTAGTGCAGGCAGGTATGATAGTAAAGCCAACTCTTTCAGGATCTAAAAATTGCAATTTTTTATTGTCTGTGTCTTCCAAATCATTATTCATGGACAATATGTCATGTGCCAAGCACTACTGTGGTTTCTTATGGTAACAGTGGTGAATAGAAAAAGCATTATTTCTATCCATACAGCATTTAAAATTTCTGCAGAGTGAGATGGAAGTTAAAGTACAAAGTGAGTGATATAATTCCAGATTGAATTATCTATTAAACTGGGGGCATATCAGTAATATGAATGAAATTTGAAAAGAGCCATGAGATAGAGTAGAACTAGAATGATCTGTGTGGAAGGTGTTTGGTGGTTGCTTTCACTCAGGTGGTTAAAAAAGTTCTTACAATTAGGTGAAATTTAACATGAGAACCATGTAATTAGTATAAGCAGTAATGGTAAATCCAGTGAGAGTAGCTTTCAGGGACAAAGAGATGAATGGTCCCAGGCACAGAGACAGAAATGAGATTGATGTGTTCAAGGGAGAGAGGAGACCAGTGTAAGTAGAGTACAGCAGTTGGAGGAAGAAAGGCAGAATGAAATGAGTTTGGAGAAGTAAATGGAAATCAGGCTATGCACAGTCTTTCAGGCCAGTTAACATATTTAAATTCTATTCTAATTTGCACTGAGGACTTACTGGAGGGCTTTAAGAAGAATAGTGATAGAACATGAGTTTAGTTTGATAAAAAGTTTTAAATTAATAATATAAAATTTAAGGGAATTACATTCACTATTTAACGTATTTCTTCTGTACATGTTATTTTTTTTCAACTCGATTCTAGGTAAGGATTAGAATGTACATTCTTAAATTTATAATATGGTAAATATTTGGAGAGTAGGAATATTTTTATCCCTGTCTAAAATGTATTTTCAATTCACAAATTGCAATTTGTTGCAAAGTACAAGTTGTAAATCATGGAGTCTATCGCAATACGAATAATACCCTGTTGGTGCTGTACTATAGGGATTACATAATCTTCAAAGCAAGAGAGTGTTTGGGAAAGAAATATTTACATTGCATAGTAGTAGCAGGATAATGATGTCAATAAGCCCCAAATATTATAGGAAGTATACTTACATTAGCTAAGTCCAATGTGTTATCTTGTCTACTTCTAGTAAGCAATAAAGAAGCTAAGAAATCACCACTTTTATTCAGATATGATAGATATTAGATGTGTCATTAAGTCTTATAGAGCATACCAAATTGTTTTCTGAATTAGGCTACCTGTGCTCTCATGTATATGTATTCTCTTCTGGAATGTGGTAACAATAATATTAATAGAGGAGGCCAATAAAAATTATGTTGAAAATATATCTGCAAGCATTTATCTTTCTCTTATTTTTTTAACATACTGGTTGCATCAAGATGACATAAGTTTATTCATGGATATGTGTATCATCAGAATATCATCAAAGAAATATCACTTTTATACAATTGCCAGATGTCTATTTAGGGAACTATTCTTATGGTATTCTAACATTGTTGCACAGTTATCCATATTTTGAACAGCATTCATATTTAAACCTTACCTCTAATTTCTGTGACATTCTGTGACACAGTCTAACTGAATGTTTTCCCCCATGGCTATCTCGTACAATGACAGTACTTTGAGTAGGATACATTTTAAATTCTGCATAAGAGAAAATCCTGCTAACGCTTCATCAGCTGAAGTCCTTAACCAAGAAAAGATATCCAACTACTTAGTTGTGATAATTAGAAACTTCATCCAATTTATGTAGAGACGTATGCCCTCTTGATGAGCAAGCCCCAATCTGTGATATCTCCAGATTTTCTGTGTTAAGATCTGTGGCACCACTCAAAGAGGTATGTCCTAATGAAGCTGATGCATGTGTGCAAGTGTTTATGTATTTGTGCGTAAAATGTAAACCTCTTGAGAGCATCTGCCCCCTGCCTAAATACCCTCGGAATTTATCTCAATTCACTCTTTTACATTTTCCATACAATTCAGAAATATAGGACTTTTTTCTGTTTCATTGTTGTCATTTGTTTGTTGTTAAAAGCCAAATTCCACCTTTTTTGCAACTGTCTGTCCCTTCTGTCCTTAGTTTAGTGTTACCTGCTCATAAAGACACTCCTCCAGCCCTATTATTCTACATTGCAGCTCCCACTTTGTTTTTATTATATAATGTCACTTAATTATTTTTTTCATATACATTTTTCTCATCTATTGTCTGTCTCCTTCTTCATTCCCCACCTGCAAATGTAAGCACATGAGACCACAGAGAAAACTATATTGCAGGTTCCAGAACAGTGCCTAGACCTTTATATTGCTCAGTAAATATTGCACAATGAAAGGTGTTATAGATGGAAAAGGAGTTCTAATAATCCAAGTTCATAATTCTTTAAATTTTCTTCTCTTAGGTAAAGAAAAGGCCATGAGTGACCTTACTAGGATATATTTAGTTCCTATAAACTAATGAGTCCTTATTGCCTTGATACAGAATGAAAATTACTTAGCCTACTAACCCAGGAAGAAAATTGACTAATGTCCTAAACTGTAACAGATCCCAATGTAACCATTTTAAGCACTGAGTCTATTCAAATACTAGATTAGAGCTCATAAGCCTTGCTCACCATTGATAGATGGTGATATATATAATTATACGGCATCATTCTCTTTTATAAATGCCTCATCCGTTTTGACAGCAGATTATGTTTTGGGAAATAGTGAAAGAATACAGGATGAACAGACCTTCATTAAACAGCTCTTGCTGACCTAAAATATAATCTAAATGATACCTAATATAAACATAGCATAAGGATACTTAGCTATACATTACAGTTCATTGTGATTGTTACAATCAACTTCATTCACAAGTCAAATTCCAAATAAATTCAGAGGAAATCATTCACACTAGAAGAGGCCCTGGATTTGAATCCCAGTTTTGTCACTTACTAGTGTGTAACCTTAGAAAAGTTATTTAGACTCCCAGAGACCCTTTTCTCATCTGTGAATTGAATGTATTGTGGTTTTTGTCTAGAGGTCACTGTGAGGATTAACAAAAATCATGCATGTACAGTGTCTGGTGTGTTGTTTGATTCATAATAAATGTTCAATAAGCTGTAGTTTTGTTTTGTTTTTCTTTTTTTTTTTGGTCATCATCAACTCATAATTATCATGAGTTAGAGAAATTTTAACAATTTCAACTTTTCAGTGGAATCATTACAAGAGAAGATTTAAAAAAGAGATGGAAACATTCACTGTAATAAGTAAAAGTATTATATAAACATTAATAAGTAAAAGTACTATTAAAATTATTGTAAAAACTCTTATTCCCATCAGAATAGAGTTTTCAGACTATAAATTAAAAAGCTGTGCTAGGTAATATTACTCAGAATAATTCCACTCTAGCACATACATTGTCAGTATCACAGATTTTTCCACTTAGAGAAAATGTTACCCTAAAAAAAAAATCTTCTCTAAATCACATGCCACCAAATGACACCTTCTTATATTGCTTACAGGAAATACAGTTTGAATGCTTGAATATCAATATCAATTTATTTAATAATACATCATATGATAATCACTTCCTACACAATTTTTTGAGATATAAGTATCACCACAAAAGAAAGATGGAATTTAAGATTTTTAAGAAAGCATATTTTAAAATTAATATTCAGTAGAATGTCTAAAAACTTAGTCCTTCATTATTTTGTTGTCAAAAGAAAATTTAGAAATAAACTTCAGTCCTTACTCTTCAAATGTTACCTCCTAATCTGTTCTATTTTCATCTTTTTTAAGCCTTTTTTAAACTTAAGAAAAATACAGCACAAAAATATAAAGATTAAGAATCCAAAATTTAACAAATAAAACTTAATCTATGTATCACTCTCCATAAGTACTTAATAATATAACTGATAGAGGTAAATATCATTCAAAGAATTATAGTTCAATGAAGTCAGTATTTTCTCTTGAATTATGTAATTTTGTTTACTTCATACTTGATCCAATCTTTTCTACAGAGATCTGAAAAGGCTGTTAGAAATATTATAGTTCAACTATTGATATTCAGGAGTATCTACAATTTAACCTCTAGTTTGAACCCCTTATACTGGAATGAGCAGATGGGCACCCAAAAATATTGTTCAGTTGAAATGTTTCATGAATGGTAACAAGATTGATACTGCATTTTCAATACCTTTCCTTGTGATATCAAAACAATTCATAGTAATTTTCACAGTTACCTTAATTGACAATATCCTTGGAAGGAAATAGAGTAGCACTGTTTTATTTTGCTGTGTAAATATAATCGTAAATTGGGCAGTAGCTTATTCGTGCATCCTTTTGACTCATATAAATAGCAAATTGGCCTTTTCCTTTGCTCAGTTTATTAATTTTAGACCAAGTGAGTCTTCAGGGTTTTCATCTCTATACAACTGAAATAAGCATTAAACAATTGGCTACCCTGGTGACTCCATTAAAACTGAGAACAACATGCTCTAGTTTCAGGAACTACTTTTAAAATCGGGCTACAAACACTTTGTCATTTTTATACTGATCATCTTTTAGCAGAAAAATAAAATATAGCTTTCTAGGCAGAAATCCTCTTATAAAGTGCATAGACCTTGTGTACCCAGTGACAACATAGATGATAAATATGGAACAGCCCAGGAGAAAAATCCTCCAACTTCACTGCACCTGTGTATCCATTATGCTGGCATATAAAAAAGGCCATGTGCTCTGGAAAATGAAATCTAAATGATCCATTCTTCATCTTACTCTCCATCCTTCATAGGTCATATGAACATTATTCTACCAGGAAAATGGGGAATTCTGAATGTACATTTAAAAATTCATTTTGACCAGCATTTATTGTGTGCACTATATGGAAAGCACTACGTTTGGCACAGAGGGCTATGAGACAAAGACTATGCGGTCTTTAGAAACATGTTCTAAAAATTATCAGACTATAAGATAAAATATTATATTTTTGATTAATCAGAAAAGATACAAACCTCAGGCTTAGTTTGACCAAAATCCTTGAAATTTGAAAACCACATTTGTGCTCTCCAGGTTCCCTAATGTAAAGAAATTATATATATATATATATATATATATATATATATATATATATATATATATATATAATATATACACATACATACATATACCGGCTTTCCTAAGGACATATTTTCATTCTTATAACTTTTAAAATCCTTAAGCATTTGATTAATTTTATCGAAGCATACATAGGAAAATAGGAAAAACTCTTTGGAAATAACCATGTTAATACTTTACTTTTTAATTAGTGTGTTTGCAACAGTACTGTACAACACAAAATTGCAGTCCTTTCATAATTAATTTATCATATTGCCAAAAAAAGCAAAACTTTTTTCTTATATTTTTAGCTGGTCTAAATTGAAAAAGGCATTGGATTTTCACAGATAGCCATAAATGATTGATAACATATAACACTAGGAAAAAAATAAAATTTATTCTTTCAGTGTGTACTATTCTGCTATGCCAAAAACATGTAGCTTAGAAATTCATTTTACATATGATGTGATTTTTTATTGAGAAGTAATTAATGTAGTTTCACCTTTTAATTGCATCATATTTTCTTCACCTTGCTGTCTCAAATTTGTTATGAATTTGTGATTTCTTATAATTTCAAGACTGTAACTCCTAAATCTTAAAGATTTCTGTCAAATATTTGTTTGTCAGAAGTCGGAAATAGTTTAGAAAGAATCAATGTCTTGACAAAGTTTATTTTACAAGGTTAAATTAAGAGGAAGTAGTACAGGAGAGAAAACGCTAAGACTGACCTAAATACATGAATTTTTGTTTTATCATTAGTGTTTTTGTGACTTTATGCAAACTATTTAATTTTGATAGTTTCTTTATTTTAGTTTGAATGTTCTCTAGGAACATTTTACAAGTTGTCAATAGAAATTCTGAAATAATTATAGTTTTCAAAATAAAATATTTTAGGGAAGATCCAATCTGCTCAAATTCTGCTCTAAGAAAACAATTCGTTAAAAGTGCTCCATAAAATCCCAGAGGTTCCCAAAACACTTTCAGAGGGTCCTTGTGGTCAAAACTTTTCTCATAATATGCCAAAACGCTATTTTCCATCTCCACTAAATTGATATTTTCACTCAGTGTGCAAAAGCAACCATGGGCAAAACTGCTAGTGCCTTAGCATGAGTTAAGGTGGTGAAACCAAGCCTCACTAGCTTTCATTGTATTCTTTACCAGTGCATAATGATAATAATAATAACGTTAAAAAAGAAAAAAATAATTCATTTAAGAATGCTTTGATGAATCAGTAAAGGACATTCACTTTTAGAAATCTTAGCTTTTGAATACAAGTCTTTTTAGTGTTCTGCATGAAGAAATGAGATGAGCTAACAAAGCACTTGTGCTGCATACCCAACTTTAAGCAACTTCCTTCAGCAAAAAGTAGTTGTGTGTTTAAGTTTAGAGTTGAACTATTTTTTTTTTTCATAAGAAGTCATTTTTACTTTAAAAACAATGATAAACTATAGTTATTTAGACATAGGGATTTGGCAGATATTGCTTAAAAATGAATGTCACCTTAGAGAAAAGAAGAGACAATGTTTTTGCCAATGATAAAATTCAAACTTTCAGGTGAATATTAGAATTCTGGAAAAATAGTATCCTACCATGTAAGCTTGAAATCTTTCCAACACTAAAGATTTTTCTCTTGAGACTGGTGGTGATATAAACAAATTTTTTTTTTAAATTGTATTTTGAAATGTGTCAACATTGATAAGTATGTATAACTCAATGAACCAGTTTTATGCAAAATTGAATAATATTTTGAAACCCATGTATAAAGAAAAGATGCATTCAAAGGACAAGTTAGAATATTGGATTAATATAGCAGAATACAAAAAGACCTTTAATATAATTCTAGATTCTACATTGCAATTCATATTTTAGGAGCTAGTACCTGTCTGTTTAGTGGAGTTTCAAAGAATAATATTCATAATTATCCCAAAAGGCTTTTAAAGTTTTCATCCATTTCCAAAAACACACTTGTATTATGATTTACAGATTTACTTCATATATTTTAACTGATACATATATTACTGCAGATATAATGCAGAACAAATATGAAAATCCAGTTGCCTTCTAATAAGACAAATATTAAAGAAATTTGCAAAAATGATGCCATTCTCAACATTTTTTGCTACAAAATGTGGTTATTTGTCATAAAATACTTTACTTTTGTTAACATGTAATTAATATATTAATGTCCTTGGTAAATGAACTAAACCAAATATTTTCTAAAATTTCTCAGTTTTAATTTCTAATTCAGTAAATAGTAATAGGTAACACCCAAATAAACAAAAGTTGTTTGGGGTCCTCAGTGATTTTGAAGAGTGTAAAAAACCAAAATGTTTAAGATACACTGCTTGCAAGGAATAAAATTTTCCCTTTAAGCTTGCTTACTTTCACATGTGACCTCTACATGATGCAAGGATTACTAAATAATCTCTGTAGCAGGACGATTAAAGAGAAAGAGAAATGGACAAGGATGGTCAGAAGCTTTGCTGTACACCAGAAACTAGCACAGCATTGTAAGTCAACTATACTTCAATAAAATTTTTTTTTTTTTAATTTCAAAAAATGTGTTAAACATGGTTGTCTTGAGTCTATGAGTTACCATTGTTTTGAGCATGCTACTACTACTAATACTAGTACTACTAATATAAAATATGAATAATTACTCTGTCCTAGGTACTGCTTATTTTGCATATATTATTTCATTCAGTCCTTCCTCCAATATATTGGGCTAGGAACCATAATTTCCCCTATTTTACAAAGAGTAAATTGAAGCACACGTATCTAGATTAAGTAGCTTTCCCTGGGTCACACAACAAATAAGTGATGGAGTCAGAATTTGTCATCTGTTTGACTCCAGAAACCATGCTATTATTCATCACATCCTGCACACAAAAGTGATACATTCTGTCTCAGACAGGAAGATTTCATCAGGCTTGAGAGTGACCCAGTTAAAACTTGCCTCAATAATAAATCTCTTTGCTTGGATTCAATAACCATCTTATAATCAATCACTTGATTTTTTTTTTTTTAATTGCTTATCATAATTCAGTTCATGAAACAATCATCTATATGTAGTTGATTAGACCTGGTCTTCAGTGAACTTGCCTGCGGGCTATTCTGTGGAGATCTTGAGTGGCAGGATGACTTCCCTGTTCCCTTGATGCAGAATCTCTGCTCTGCCACCCAACGGCCATGTGTTGCATAGCAGGACATTTAAAACTTCAATTGTATATAGCTCTTTGCATTTTACAGAAATCTTATAAGAAATACACTGGTATCTCAAAAGAAATGTGAAATAATATTAATATCTCATATGAAGGAACTAGAATATACAGAAGTGGCCGCAAGGTGAGAATTAAATTCTGCTCTTCTAATTATTAAAGACCGTGCTTTCTGCCTTCCTGTGATGCCGCTGTTAGCTGCTCCAAGCTTGTTAGTTTTCTACCTAACACAGGATGGACAAGTTAGATATTAGATATTAGATGAGTTCATAGAAGCTTGAATTTTTTTTTTAATTTTATTTATTTATTTATTTATTTTTGGCTTTGTTGGGTCTTCGTTTCTGTGCGAGGGCTTTCTCCAGTTGTGGCAAGCGGGGGCCACTCTTCATCGCGGTGCACGGGCCTCTCACTATCGTGGCCTCTCTTGTTGCGGAGCACAGGCTCCAGACGCGCAGGCTCAGCAGTTGTGGCTCACGGGCCTAGTTGCTCCGTGGCATGTGGGATCCTCCCAGACCAGGGCTCAAACCCATGTCCCCTGCATTAGCAGGCAGACTCTCAACCACTGCGCCACCAGGGAAGCCCTAGAAGCTTGAATTTTAAAGAATATTCAGGGGGCTTCCCTGGTGGCGCAGTGGTTGAGAATCTGCCTGCCAATGCAGGGGACACGGGTTCGAGCCCTGGTCTGGGAAGATCCCACATGCCACGGAGCAACTGGGCCCGTGAGCCACAATTACTGAGCCTGCGCGTCTGGAGCCTGTGCTCCGCAACAAGAGAGGCCGCGATGGTGAGAGGCCCGCGCACCGCGATGAAGAGTGGTCCCCACTTGCCACAACTAGAGAAAGCCCTCGCACAGAAACGAAGACCCAACACAGCCATAAATAAATAAATAAATTAAATTAAAAAAAAAAAAAAAAGAATATTCAGAAAAATACATTTTCTGTGAGAATTCTAACTGAATTAAGGAGAAGAAGATTGTTTGATTTCTATACGAATTTCCTCTCATCCAAATGATTTCCCTAGCAAGTATTAGCTATTTCTGTACAGGACCATATATAGACTCTCATGTGCTTTCTAAATTCTCATTATTCCAAGACTCATTCTCAAAATAGTCTTTGTTCGTATTACAATGTCTTTGATATACTTCTTGACCTGCAAAAAGCACCATCATGTCCCTTTCACTGTATTGTAATGAGATATATTACAGTGTGGCTTAACGAGAGTAGAATTTCTTGGAGTAGTCTATGAACCACTGGCTTGAAGACATAAAAAGTGTATTTTAAATTGATTTTGCCGTGTCATGCTGACCAAGTTATATAATATTTCTGACATTCATCTGTAAAAATAAAATTGAAAAAACATGAGGAAAAAATTGATCATAAGGCAATCAGCACAGTGTCTGGCAAATAGCAAGGTTGAATTCATGTTAACCATAATAATAGTAACATTAAACCTATTAAGGAACAGTTTCCGCTACTTATTCAGCCATTAGTGTTTTTATGCCCCATGAAATGTGCAACTTCAGGCGGTCAAAATAAATTCAAGGATCTTGCTTTTGGAAGATGTCTCTAACCTCTAAGGTGGAGGTTAGAATGCTGAAATGGAAAGGGAAAATTCAGATTTCTTGAATTTTTGTATTGTGATATTCTGAGAAAATGTTCATATATTCCAAACTAGTAGGAAGTTATCTTCCTAATATTGATGTTTCAGGATTTTTCTAGCGTAGTACTCCTAAAAAATATACAACTATTTTTAGGAAACTTGGAAATGAGCTATTTATAGCTTCATCAATTAAGAGCAATATTTAGAAAAAAAATAAATTGGATATTATTCTATAGAATGCAGAAATAGGTGACATTACTGGTGGACTTAGTTTTGAAAAGTAAAACATATTATTAATATCAAATATATTAAAGACCTTAAATTTTAGGCTAGAAAGTTCCCCCCTAATATTTTCACATAATAGAGATTAGAAAAACATGAAATTAGGATAATCACAGTCAATTAATATATGTGTTTGTATATACATATAGAGATATTGTCTGACTGTGAGAGATATATATATATCTCATATATATATATATATATATATATATATATTCAAAAAGGAATTATCTCTGGAAAAGAATATAATTTTCAATGGATAAATATACATCTCTAATTTTGAAAATGATAAATTAAGAGTAGTAAAACATGTTATCACTAAAATTTACATACATACGTTATGTAATGCTGTGTAGGGCAGAATTGTAATTTATACTTCATGAACTTTATAGAAATTATAATTTATGTTGGTATCAATATTCACTCAGAAGAATGCCATTAATTTTGATTTGTTTCTTTTCAAGACTTTACCTATGGGTTTCTGCACTTTCACCAAGAATAATACTAATTTATCATGTTTATTTTCTCTATACATCCATTTTCACATTTTTAAACACTGCAATATTGTGAGATGGATATAAATAGTATTATAGGCTCAATTAATTAACTCTGATATCCCCATACCTCTTCTGACAGGTTTCTATCCCTTCTTTGCTGAATATTTAGATTTGTCCTATCAAGAAGGATTTAATTTCCTCAAAGAAAAGATCTACGTGTTACCCAATGATTTTTCTATTGCCACATATTATACACCTACATTGTCATCATAAATAGATTGTGAACTTTTCTCAGGCATCAACCACAATTTATAGTTCTCATGTATTCCACCCAGGCCCTGGCACAGAGCTTGTTTATTCAGGTAGGTCATGCTCTGTGGGGTCCTCTGGTAGGCTGTATATTAAGTACGGAGTAAACAGAGATTAAAGACAAAAATCCCTGTCCTTAGAAATTCATAGCCTAGTGTGTAGTGAAAATTAACGTACAATTAAAATGAAGCATGAACAATGCTCTGATAAAAGTACAATACAGTGATTTGAAAGGAACAGGCAATCCCTTCACAATACAATTTTTTTTTTCTTTCAAATCGTTAAAAAATATTTACAAGTAGGGAAAATACTGAAAAAGAGCTTTGCTCTAAGTTTCTGATAAAGGCCAGTGACAGAAATAGGTGAATCTGGACCATGAAAGAGATGTAGAGTTATTAGTTGGGATGGTAGATAGTACATTTGAAACTGAGAGGATCATATCATTAGCAAGTTCAAAAAATCAACATTGATTTATTCAGGGCTGAGATTTCTAGGGGATATCTGAAGTCCTGATAAGGCCAAATAATCAAGTAAGTTAAGAGGAAGATTTAGTAGCTCTTTTAGGCAAGATAAGATTCAAGTTTGGGTCAGCGCACTTTTACTGAACTTTTACTATACCCTCCATGTATATGTGGCACTAGAAGGCCCTTGGGGTAGGGGTAATGCAGAAGGAGAGGAGTCATCAAAATGGCCCCTGACTTCTCGTATGGAACCAAGACAAATGCATTGATAAGGACCAAATAGATCAAAATAAATACTGCAAAATTAGTATATGCAAGCTATAGGTATTTAAAGAAAAGCTACTTTATTTTTGTCTCGATGATTAGAGAAAGCTTGCCGGATAGAGTGCTATTAGATGTGCAACTTGTGGGACAGGCAGGTTTTAGTAGCCTGGAATAAGTGCAAAAATAATGGAATTAACATCACAGTAAAAAACAGGATTTTAGAACTTGGGCATCTTTAGAGGTTTTTGAGTCCAAGCTTCTTGATTATGACAGATGAGGAAACTGAGATCCAAAAGAAAAACATAGTGACTAACCTGAGGAAACCCAGTGAATACATAGGAGTCGTAGGACCATAACTCACATTCCCAATTGCCAATCTTGAGCTTTTTCTGTTATTTTCTCTTTTTACTTTACTCTGTTGATGAATTCACCAATATGCAATTTTTTTTATGAACAACTATTTAATATTATGTATCTCTAAGGTCTTTTCATAGGTTATGAAAACTCATTACTTACAACTTATAAAATAAAATATTCATAAAATATTAAGACTGCAGACTCAGTCTTTAAAAATATACTGTACTCTAGAGTCATATAGCATGGTCCTAACGATTTTGAACTACACTACATGGTGACCACTATTAGCTCCAATTTATAAAAAGGATTTGATTCTTCCCAAGGCAATGAGAGTAAATCCCCACACAATTTCTTAATCTATCTCATTCCAAGAAATTTAAAGTTGTGGATTAGTAAATAAATTACAGCATTCTTTTTTTGACATCATGCAATGTAAATTGAAACCAATTGAAAGAAATAGACTTAATTTGCCATGGAACACAAGTCATTCAGTGAGACTTGTTTTACCTTTTACCACAGAAAAGATAGGTAAAGAAAATAAGCACTTAGGACAAATAATTCAAGCATCATGATGTATTTTTGTCTTCCTGAACCCTCTTAGGTATAATAGTTTTCAGTTGATTTACTTGTGCTTCCAGATAGATTGTCAATATCATTTATGGATATTGATCACAGTGATACAGGTGAACATTAAAATATAAGTGATTAATTTCTAATATACTGTTTCTAATATACAGATGTTTTTGGTTAGACTGACACATCTGTGGACAAAGAATGTTGTCTGACATTTCAGTAAACAAAAAATATTTCTGCCCTCAAGCCCTCAGCCACTGCAGCTGCCCCCAACGTTGCACCCTGAGGGGAATTCAGGATGAAGAAAAACAGGATACTAGCCCTAGATAGTTAATGTGCCTATCAAAGGAATAATTTCAAGGAGCCTTGAAGGACTGTTGCATTTTCCCCTACATAGAAAAGCACTAAAATCATTAACTAGAGATATCTTTTGTGTGTGTGATTAGCAGTAATCCTTTGATGTCTGACTACCTGATTTTTTTTTTTTTTTTTTTGGTTTTTGGTTTTGTTTTGTTTTTCCGGTGAAAACTCCTATATACCCTGACTCTTCCTTACCTCTTTGGAACAGTTCCTCAGAGCTATCTGAGAGGCTGTCTCCGAGGCTATAGTCCTCAGTAAGATCCTGGAATAAAGCATAACTCACAGCTTTTAGGTTGTGTGTTTTTTTTGTCAACACATCTTAATCACAAAATGGCAACAATAGTCCTTGTGGACCCCTGGATTTATCTAAATTTATCTAAACTATTTAAATAACTGCATACAAAGATGTTTTCAGTAACAGTTCAAAATTAAAAGTCTATTTTTAAATAGTAAGGGTATAGTCAATGAAGTTACTTTAAAAATTGTGTATGAATTTGCCAGCACATGAAAAGGACATTTTGTGACACAGTAGTGTGCTATTTTAATCATAAGAGACTAAAGAAAAAA
Source organism: Balaenoptera acutorostrata (assembly GCF_949987535.1). Lineage (NCBI taxonomy): Eukaryota > Metazoa > Chordata > Mammalia > Artiodactyla > Balaenopteridae > Balaenoptera > Balaenoptera acutorostrata. The sequence goes on from NC_080081.1 coordinate 35,828,263, forward strand.
GAAGCAAGGTAGATGTACTACATCAATAATGATTTTAAACTATTTTTGGTCTATAAAAGGTGCAGAATAATAATGAATTATTCAGACTTCCCTGGTGGCACAGTGGTTAAGAATCCGCCTGCCAATGCAGGGGACACAGGTTCGAGCCCTGTTCCGGGAAGATCCCACATGCTGTGGAGCAACTAAGCCAGTGCACTATAACTACTGAGCCTGCTCTCTAGAGCCGGGGTGCCACAACTACGGAACCCTTTGCACCTAGAGCCCATGTTCCACAACAAGAGAAGCCTTCATAATGAGAAGCCCACGCACCACAATGAAGAGTAGCCCCTGCTCGCTGCAACTAGAGGAAGCCCGCACGCAGCAACGAAGACCCAACACAGCCAAAAATAAATAAATAAAATAATTAATTAATTTAAAAAATAATGAATTATTCAGATGATTTTGGCATGTGTTTGTAGGAAATGTTGAATTTTTAGGAACCTTTGCCAATAGTGACTACTGTCATAGCTGTGTTGAAAGAAGACATTTTGTTTCATCAAATAATATTGTCTTTCACATAAAATTGATGGCAGTATTTTACATTTAATTAATTTGTATTTGATTTACTTGGATTTTGCATTTCTAAAAAAGTCGGAAGAATAGGTAGTTTACAAGTATTTGTAAATTTTCTACATGTTTAAGTAATATTATAATGAGAATAATTTATTTAAAATATACATGAGAATATTTTATTAGTTTTATACAGTCCTCACATTTTAAGATGCAAATATATGTTTATCTTAAATATATTGAATATATGTTAATTATGTTGTAAATTGTGATACATTTTCAGATTCTAATAGAAATGCATTTAATGGTATGAATGATGTGTCAATTAGATACTAGTTATAATAATAAACAGTATTTTTTATTTCTTATTTATAAAATATTTTGGGGGGAATAAAAGTTGAATTGTACTGACATATTTCAATTGCTATCAAAATTAATTTTATTAATTATTAATTGTTTAATTATTTTTATTGAATTATTATTATAGTTAATTATACCAACTGGTTTTGTAACTATCCTACAATAAACTTTATTTGATTTTGGTAAACTATTATTTAGTACACTGCTGGATTAAATTACTAGTGGTTTTTTTTTTCTAAAGTTATTTGCCTCTAGTGCTCACATGTGACTTAAATCTCTAATATTACTTAATGTGTTACATTATCAGTTATAATATTACATATTATATTATATTACATTACATTACTTATCAAGTACTTTGATTTCTAGGATATATAATCATAAAGTTAATTGCAAAGTATTTCACCTTATTTATGTTGGACTAGATTATTTGATGTGGAAATGATCAGCACTTTGAAAATATGAGAGAATTTGCATTATGCCATTTTGGATGTGGTTATTTAACAGAATTTATTTAATAATGCAGTATTTATTGCATTCATACACTTTGATTACTTTATTTCTTCTTGAATTAATTAGCTAATATTTCAAAAAATCTGTTATCAAGTTTTCAAAAAAACCCACTAAGTTTTAAATAAGAATATGTTGCTATTTCTGCTTTATATTTTATAATTATTTTGTTTATTGATTGAACTTGATTAAACTGCTTTCTGTTGTATTGCTTATTGTTTTTATCAATCCATGCTTTTTTAATGCTAAAATTATATTGAATTATTACTTATTTTTTCTAGCTTTTATTAAAATTGTTCTATTGGATTTTCTCATTAAATTCCTCAATTAACTATATTGAATCTTTTGTTTAAAATGTATATGATATCAATATGTTTCAAAGACGTGCAAACAAAAAAAACCCCATAGATTTACAAGTTTTTTTTTTAAAACATCTTTATTAAAGTATAATTGCTCTACAATGGTGTGTTAGTTTCTGCTTTATAACAAAGTGAATCAGTTATGCATATACATATGTTCCCATATCTCTTCCCTCTTGCATCTCCCTCCCTCCCACCCTCCCTATCCCACCCCTCTAGGTGGTCACAAAGCACCGAGCTGATCTCCGTGTGCTATGCGGCTGCTTCCCACTAGCTATCTATTTTACATTTGGTAGTGTATATATGTCCATGACACTCTCTCACCCTGTCACATCTCACTCCTCCCCCTCCCCATATCCTCAAGTCCATTTTCTAGTAGGTCTGTGTCTTTATTCCCATCTTGCCAATAGGTTCTTCATGACCTTTTTTTTCCCCTTAGATTCCATATACATGTGTTAGCATACTGTATTTGTTTTTCTCTTTCTGACTTACTTCACCCTGTATGACAGACTCTAACTCCATCCACCTCATTACAAATACTTCCATTTCATTTCTTTTTATGGCTGAGTAATATTCCATTGTATATATGTGCCACATCTTCTTTATCCATTCATCCGATGATGGACACTTTGGTTGCTTCCATGTCCTGGCTATTGTAAATAGAGCTGCAATGAACATTTTGGTACATGACTCTTTTTGAATTATGGTTTTCTCAGGGTATATGCCCAGTAGTGGGACTGCTGGGTCGTATGGTAGTTCCATTTGTAGTTTTTTAAGGAACCTCCATACTGTTCTCCATAGTGGCTGTAACAATTTACATTCCCACCAACAGTGCAAGAGTGTTCCCTTTTCTCCACACCCTCTCCAGCATTTATTGTTTCTAGATTTTTTGATGATGGCCATTCTGACCAGTGTGAGATGATACCTCATTGTAGTTTTGATTTGCATTTCTCTAATGATTAATGATGTTGAGCATTCTTTCATGTGTCTGTTGGCAATCTGTATATCTTCTTTGGAGAAATGTCTATTTAGATCTTCTGCCCATTTGTGGATTGGGTTGTTCGTTTTTTTGTTATTGAGCTGCATGAGCTGCTTGTAAATCTTGGAGATTGATCCTTTGTCAGTTGCTTCATTTGCAAATATTTTCTCCCACTCTGAGGGTTGTCTTTTGGTCTTGTTTATGGTTTCCTTTGCTGTGCAAAAGCTTTTAAGTTTCATTAGGTCCCATTTGTTTATTTGTGTTTTTATTTCCATTTCTCTAGGAGCTGGGTCAAAAAGGATCTTGCTGTGATTTATGTCATAGAGTGTTCTGCTTATGTTTTCCTCTAAGAGTTTGTTAGTGTCTGGCCTTACACTTAGGTCTTTAAACTATTTTGAGTTTATTTTTGTGTATGGTGTCAGGGAGTGTTCTAATTTCATACTTTTACATGTAGCTGTCCAATTTTCCCAGCACCACTTATTGAAGAGGCTGTCTTTTCTCCACTGTATATGCTTGCCTCCTTTATCAAAGATAAGGTGACAATATGTGCGTGGGTTTATCTCTGGGCTTTCTATCCTGTTCCATAGATCTATATTTCTGTTTTTGTGCCAGTACCAAACTGTCTTGATTACTGTAGCTTTGTAATATAGTCTGAAGTCAGGGATCCTGATTCATCCAGCTCCATTTTTTGTTCTCAAGATTGCTTTGGCTATTCGGGGTCTTTTGTGTTTCCATACAAATTGTGAATTTTTTTGTTCTAGTTCTGTGAAAAATGCCAGTGGTAGTTTCATAGGGACTGCAGTGAATCTGTAGATTCCTTTGGGTAGTATAGTCATTTTCACAATATTGATTCTTCCAATCCAAGAACTTGGTATATCTCTTCATCTATTTGTATCATCTTTAATTAATTTCATCAGTGTCCTATAATTTTCTGCATACAGGTCTTTTGTCTCCTTAGGTAGGTTGATTCCTAGATATTTTATTCTTTTTGTTGCAATGGTAAACGGGAGTGTTTTCTTAATTTCACTCTCAGAATTTTCATCATTAGTGTATAGGAATGAACGAGATTTCTGTGCATTAATTTTGTATCCTGCTACTTTACCAAATTCATTGATTAACTCTAGTAGTTTTCTGGTAGCATCTTTAGGATTCTCTATGTATAGTATCATGTCATCTGCAAATAGTGAAAGCTTTACTTATTCTTTTCTGATTTGGATTCCTTTTATTTCTTTTTCTTCTCTGATTGCTGTGGCTAACACTTCCAAAATTATGTTGAATAATAGTGGTGAGAGTGGGCAACCTTGTCTTGTTCCTGATCTTAGTGGAAATGGTTTCAGTTTTTCACCATTGAGGACAATGCTGGCTGTGGGTTTGTCATATATGGCCTTTATTATGTTGAGGAAACTTCCCTCTATGCCTACTTTCTGCAGGGCTTTTATCATAGATCGGTGTTGAATTTTGTCGAAAGCTTTCTCTGCATCTATTGAGAGGATCATATGGTTTTTCTCCTTCAATTTGTTAATATGATGTATCACGTTGGTTGATTTGCGTATATTGAAGAATCCTTGCATTCCTGGAATAAACCCCACTTGATCATGGTGTATGATCCTTTTAATGTGCTGTTGGATTCTGTTTGCTAGTATTTTGTTGAGGATTTTTGCATCTATGTTCATCAGTGATATTGGCCTGTAGTTTTCTTTCTTTGTGACATCTTTGTCTGGTTTTGGTATCAGGGTGATGGTGGCCTCGTAGAATGTGTTGGGGAGTATTCCTCCCTCTGCAATATTTTGGAAGAGTTTGAGAAGGATAGGTGTTAGCTCTTCTCTAAATGTTTGATAGAATTCGCCTGTGAAGCCATCTGGTCCTTGGCTTTTGTTTGTTGGAAGGTTTTTAATCACAGTTTCAATTTCAGTGTTTGTGATTGGTCTGTTCATATTTTCTATTTCTTCCTGGTTCAGTCTTGACAGGTTGTGCATTTCTAAGAATCTGTCCATTTCTTCCAGGTTGTCCATTTTATTGGCATAGAGTTGCTTGTAGTAATCGCTCATGATCGTTTGTATTTCTGCAGTGTCAGTGGTTACTTCTCCTTTTTCATTTCTAATTCTACTGATTTGAGTCTCCTCCCTTTTTCTCTTGATGACTCTGGCTAATGGTTTATCAATTTTGTTTATCTTTTCAAAGAACCAGCTTTTAGTTTCATTGATTTTTGCTATTGTTTCCTTCATTTCTTTTTCATTTATTTCTGATCTGATCTTTATGATTTCTTTCATTCTGCTAGCTTTGGGGCTTTTTTGTTCTTCTTCCTCTAATTGCTTTAGGTGCAAGGTTAGGTTGTTTATTCGAGATGTTTCCTGTTTCTTGAGGTAGGCTTGTATTGCTATAAACTTCCCACTTAGAACTGCTTTTGCTGCATCCCATAGGTTTTGGGTCGTTGTGTCTCTATTGTCATTTGTTTCTGGGTATTTTTTTGATTTCCCCTTTGATTTCTTCAGTGATCACTTCTTTATTAAGTAGTGTATTGTGTAGTCTCCATGTGTTTGTATTTTTTACAGATCTTTTCCTGTAATTGATATCTAGTCTCATAGTGTTGTGGTCGGAAAAGATACTTGATACGATTTCAATTTTCTTAAATTTACCAAGGCTTGATTAGTGATACAAGATATGATCTATCCTGGAGAATGTTCCATGAGCACTTGAGAAAAATGTGTATTCTGTTGTTTTTGGGTGGAATGTCCTATAAATATCAATTAGGTCCATCTTGTTTAATGTATCACTTAAAGCTTGTGTTTCCTTATTTATTTTCATTTTGGATGATCTGTCCATTGGTGAAAGTGGGGTGTTAAAGTCCCCTACTATGATTGTGTTGCTGTCAATTTCCCCTTTTATGGCTGTTAGTATTTGCCTTATGTACTGAGGTGCTTCTATGTTGGGTGCATAGATATTTACAATTGTTATACCTTCCTCTTGGATCGATCCCTTGATCATTATATAGTGTCCTTCTTTGTCTCTTGTAATAGTCTTTATTTTGAAGTCTATTTTGTCTGATATGAGAATTGCTACTCCAGCTTTCTTTTGATTTCCATTTGCATGGAATATCTTTTTCCATCCCCTCACTTTCAGTCTGTATGTGTCTCTAGGTCTGAAGTGGGTCTCTTGTAGACAGCATATATATGGGTCTTGTTTTTGTATCCATTCAGCCAGTCTGTGTCTTTTGGTGGGATAATTTAATCTATTTACATTTAAGGTAATTATCGATATGTATGTTCCTATTCCCATTTTCTTAAATATTTTGGGTTTGTTATTGTAGGTGTTTTCCTTCTCTTGTGTTTCTTGCCTAGAGAAGTTCCTTTAACATTTGTTGTAAAGCTGGTTTGGTGGTGCTGAACTCTCTCAGATTTTGCTTGTCTGTAAAGGTTTTAATTTCTCCCTCAAATCTGAATGAGGTCCTTGCTGGGTAGAGTAACCTTGGTTGTAGGTTTTTCTCCTTCATCACTTTAAGTATATCCTGCCACTCCCTTCTGGCTCATAGAGTTTCTGCTGAAAGATTAGAAGTTAACCTTATGGGGATTCCCTTGTGTGTTATTTGTTGTTTTTCCCTTGCTGCTTTTAATATGTTTTCTTTATATTTAATTTTTGACAGTTTGATTAATATGTGTCTTGGCGTGTTTCTCCTTGGATTTATCATGTATGGGACTCTCTATGCTTCCAGGACTTGATTAACTATTTCCTTTCCCATACTAGGGAAGTTTTCAACTATAATCTCTTCAAATATTTTCTCAGTCCCTTTCTTTTTCTCTTCTTCCTCTGGGACCCCTATAATTTGAATGTTGGTGCGTTTAATGTTGTCCCAGAGGTCTCTGAGACTGTCCTCAGTTCTTTTCATTCTTTTTTCTTTATTCTGCTCTGCAGTAGTTATTTCCACCGTTTTATCTTCCAGGTCACTTATCCATTCTTCTGCCTCATTTATTCTGCTATTGATCCCGTCTAGAGTATTTTTAATTTCATTTATTGTGTTTTTCATCATTGCTTGGTTCCTCTTTAGTTCTTCTACATCCTTGTTAAATGTTTCTTGCATTTTGTCTATTCTATTTCCAAGATTTTGGATCATCCTTACTATCATTATTCTGAATTCTTTTTCAGGTAGACTACCTATTTCCTCTTCATTTGTTAGGTCTGGGGGGTTTTGACCCTGCTCCTTCATCTGCTGTGTGTTTTTCTGTCTTCTCATTTTGCTTATCTTACTGTGTTTGGGGTCTCCTTTTCACAGGCTGCAGGTTCGTAGTTCCCGTTGTTTTTGGTATCTGTCCCCAGTGGCTAAGGTTGGTTCAGTGGGTTGTGTAGGTTTCCTGGTGGAGGGGACTAGTGCCTGTGTTCTGGTGTATGAGGTTGGATCTTGTCTTTCTGCTGGGCACGTCCACGTCTGGTGGTGTGTTTGGGGTATCTGTGGCCTTATTATGATTTTAGGCAGCCTCTTTGCTAATGGAAATGGCTGTGTTCCTGTCTTGCTAGTTGTTTGGCATAGGGTGTCCAGCACTGTAACTTGCTGGTCGTTGAGTGAAGCTGGGTCTTGATGTTGAGATGGAGACCTCTGAGAGATTTTCCCCGTTTGGTATTACGTGGAGCCGAGAGGTCTCTTGTGGACCAGTGTCCTGAAGTTGGCTCTCCCACCTCAGAGGCACAGCCCTGATGCCTGGCTGGAGCACCAAGAGCCTTTCATCCACACAGCTCAGGATAAAAGGGAGAAAAAAATAGAAAGAAAGAAAGAAAGAGGATAAAATAAAATAAATAAAGCTATTATAATAAAAAATAAGGAAAACAATTATTAAGAATAAATTTATTATGAAATTTTTTTTTAATTTTTGAAAATAGATTTGTTAATTTTTTATAATAAAAAATAAGAAAAAATTATTAAGAAAAAAATTTAAGAAAAAAAATTAATTTTTTAAAATAAAAAATATGGAAAAACTTATTAAAAAAATTTTTTTTAGTTTTTAAAAATAGAAAATAAGGAAAAAATTATTAAGAAAACATTTATTAGGGAAAAAAAAAAAAGCATGGACTAATGGTGAAAGCAAAGCTATATAGACAAAATCTTGCCCAGAAGCATACACATATACACTCACAAAAAAAGAATAAGGGGAAAAATTAATATATCCTGCTCCCAAAGTCCACCTCCTGAATTGGGGATTATTTGTTATTTATTCAGGTATTCAACAGATGCAGGCACATCAAGTTATTTGTGGAGCTTTAATCCGCTGCTTCTGAGGCTGCTGGGAGAGATTTCCCTTTCTCTTCTTTGTTCATAAAGCTCCTGGGGTTCAGCTTTGGATTTGGACCCACCTCTGCATGTAGGTCGCCTAAGAGCGTCTGTTCCCCGCCCAGACAGAACGGGGTTAAAGAAGCAGCTGCTTCGGGGGCTCTGGCTCACTCAGGCTGGGGGGAGGGAGGGTACGGAGGAGGCGGGGCAAACCTGCAGGGGCAGAGGCCTGTGTGACATTGCAGCAGCCTAAGGCATGCCAAGCGTTCTCCCTGGGAAGTTGTCCCTGGATCACAGGAACCTGGCAGTGGCAGGCTGCACCAGCTCCTGGGAGGGGCGGTGTGGAGAGTGACCTGTGCTCACACACAGGCTTCTTGGTGGCGGCAGCAGCAGCCTTAGCATCTCATGCCTGTCTGTGGGGTCCGCGCTGATAACCGTGGCTCGCGCCCGTCTCTGGGGTCCGCGCTGATAGCCGTGGCTCGCGCCCGTCTCTGGGGTCCGTGCTGATAGCCACGGCTCGCGCCCATCTCTAGAGTTCGTTTAGGTGGTGCTGTGAATCCCCTCTCCTTGCGCGCTGTGAAACAAAGAGGCAAGAAAAAGTCTCTTGCCTCTTTGGCAGCTGCAGACTTTTTCCCGGGCTCCCTCACAGCTAGCTGTGGTGCGCTAACCCCTTCAGGCTGTGTTCAAGCAGCCAACACCAATCCTCTCCCTGCGATCCAACCGAAGCCCGAGCCTCAGCTCCCAGCCCCCGCCCGCCCCAGCGGGTGAGCAGACAAGCCTCTCGGGCTGGTGAGTGCTGCTCGGTGCCGATCCTCCGTGCGGGAATCTCTCCGCTTCTTCCTCTGCGCCCCTGTTGCTGTGGGATCTGCGCTGATAGCCGCGGCTCGCGCCCGTCTCTGGAGCTCGTTTAGGCAGCACTCTGAATCCCCTCTCCTTGCGTGCTGCGAAACAAAGAGGCAAGAAAAAGTCTCCTGTCTCTTCGGCAGCTGCAGACGTTTTCCCGGACTCCTGCCCGGCTAGCTATGGCGCACTAGCCCCTTCAGGCTGTGTTCACGCAGCCAACCCCAGTCCTCTCCCTGGGATCCGACTGAAGCCCGAGCCTCAGCTCCCAGCCCCGCCCGCCCTGGCGGGTGAGCAGACAAGCCTCTCGGGCTGGTGAGTGCTGGTCGGCACCGAGCATCTGTGCGGGAAGCTCTCCGCTTTGCCCTCCACACCCTTCTTACTGTGCTCTCCTCTGTGGCTCCGAAGCTTCCCCCCTCTGCCACCCGCAGTCTCCGCCCACGAAGGGGCTTCCTAGTGTGTGGAAACCTTTCCTCCTCCACAGCTCCCTCCCACTGGTGCAGGTCCCGTCCCTATTCTTTTGTCTCTGTTATTTCTTTTTTCTTTTGCCCTACCCAAGTACGTGGGGATTTTCTTGCCTTTTTGGGAGGTCTGATGTCTTCTGCCAGTGTTCAGTGCGTGTTCTGTAGGAGCAGTTCCATGTGTAGATGTATTTCTACTGTATCTGTGGGAAGGAAGGTGATCTCCGCGTCTTACTCTTCCGCCATCTTGCCCAGACCTACAAGTTTTTTTAATTCAGTTTTTATTTTCTATTTCATTAACAGTTGGTTTGAGACAATGTACTATTTTCATATGGAGTCATTATTTCTTTATTAATATATTTTTACTTCTATTACTATTATCTAAATTTACTGTGATATTTACAGAAAGTATAGACTGATTAATTTCCAATTTGGGAAATTTATTGAAGTTTTCTTTATGATTATCACATGTGTATGTGTGTATACATGTAATTTTTAAGCCATTTTAGTAGTTAAGGAAAGCCAGTAAAGAAAGCATATTATCTGCTTATAACACAGATTGGAAGAGCTCTAGCTATTAAAATATATGTCTATGATTTTATTTTTAAAATCATCTGTGCTCTTGCTTTTTGTCTATCTTTTCCTCCAAATCTAAGAGTTGTTAATGTTCCATTATCACTTGAATTTATTTATTTGGTGCTATAATGCTATTTATGGTGTTACCTTATCAAGTATTGATGTTTGAAAGAAGTAATTTCCCAAAAATGAATTGAAAACATTGACAATATTGTATTCATTTTGGAATATTTTATATAACATGAATATTTAATGTGTGCTTATGTATTTATTGCAAAAGTTGTCTTCTAAACATATAAGAGGTTCATTTCTGCTTAAACTTTGCTTTGAATTCTAAGATATATAGTTTGTTTCTTATACTTACACCAAAGGAGAATGAATTTCAAGATACCCTAATTGAAGTGGGGGGTTATGGAGAGAAAAAACACTGTGTGATTGAATGAGAAATATTCTCATCATCTTTATAGTGAATTTTATAGGACTGTGTTTTTAGATGCCTTCAGTATAACCTGATGGCTTCATATCAAATTGCAACTCAGTAAAAGCAGTTTTATGGGAAGCCAATACAATATAATCAAATGTGGGTATGAGGGTCCAACAAAGCGTTCTGGTCAGAAAAGCTGCCTGAGATTTCCAAAAAAAATCTCATCTGTGCTTTTGCAGAAGGGAGAACTGTCAGAATCATTAGCAGTGTTTCCTTAGTCTTATAAAGATTCATGATGGTCAGCTGTGTGGGGTTCAGATTTACTTGAACATGGTTATTGGACTGGAGTGGTCCAAAGGGACGTCAGATATTAAGCAAGGACTTTTTACAAAGCCCACAGTTGGGTTAGCATCTGGCACAGGGATTTTGTGGTTTATTGGATTTACTTTATATTCCATACTCCATCGTTTACAACTATTTGATAATCCTTCAAATAATTTAAGAATGCTAAGTTTTCACTTCATCGGAGAACTTTAATTTTTCCTTATAAGCTTGTTTTATATTCTACTATATGTTCATTTGGGTGTTTTTTTCTGTAATTTTCTACATTCTCTAAATCTTTGAAATTCATAGATTTAATTGTTGAATACTAGAAATCATTCACTCTTATTTTTGCTTTGACTGCTTTTATTATGTACATAACCTTGCACATTTCTCTTAGTGCACATTTATACCAATTTCTGTGTGACTGTTTCTAAGAGTGGAATTTCAGGCTCAAATATTATTATCTTACCTTTAATGTATGATACATAAATAATGTCAAAAAGATGTACCAAATTATATTCCCACCAGCAGGATATGAAAGTTTCTATTGTTTTATATCCTCAGCAAAACTTGATATTGTCACGTTTTAGTTATAGCAATTCTGGTGGGTGTGTAGTATTATCTCAGTATATATATATGTGTGTGTGTGTTTTCCAGAAATATAATCGAACATGCTTTATTGTGTAAGAATACTATATAAAATACTATTGAAAATACCATTATTGAATTCTTCAAAACTTTATAATTTTATTCAATTTTTGAACACAGAAATCTTATAGTTTTTTCTTATGAACAAAGATATCAATCAGTATTTGTGTTTATTGTTTAATAATATGCATTACAAAACTCATTTACTTCTTTAACTGGGGAAAAATGTATATTAAGACTTCTAAACACGGAATGGTTTGCATAATTTTTAATATATTATGATAACCACTTTCTATATGTTATAGAATTCTGGCATTTCAACATTATCATATTTAGCTTCCTACTATAGCACTTTTTAAATCAATTCCATATATATCTCTTAATTAATATAATATTAATGGAGAAAGCATGTTTAACACTATTAAATCATTTTTATAAGGTTTTAAATGAGAGGAGTTTGTATTTCACTCTGAAACTCTAAATTTATCAGAATGTAGTTCAGCTCATCAGTTTTATTTTCAGAAGCTAATTTCAATGTAGGATATTAGTCTAAAGTGTTTCCAAAGATACAATTTTCCTGGGACTGAACAAATCAAGTCAAACCTTTCTATGACTACTTGTGGAAGCCCTTTCAGAGAAAGGTTGTAAAGTCAACCAAAAAAGAGATTTTTACCTTGGAGTTTCTTTCAATAGTTCAAAACACCAACTTAGTATCATGCCACATACCATGATACCCAGTCCTCCTGTAGTACAGCCAACTCTCATGTTGAGACAGGCTGAGACCTGAAACCCTTAGCTGCAATGCTGCAATGCTTGCACCTGGACAAATGTCTCCTCAAGCTACAAATTACAAAGAAACTCTATGGGACTAAAAATAACTGTGTGCATGCACAGTTCAGGCAAATTATGGACAAAAGACAAAAAAAAAAAAAAAAAAAAAAAACCAAAAAAACAAAAGAACCCAACTGCTGCTTCTGAAGAGCTGGGAGCAAAAACCGGGTGTCGGGAGCAAAAGGCACTTCCCCTGGGGAGTGAGCAAGGGAACATGTTATTTGTTCTTGCTCCCCTCTGCTGCAGCAGGGGCCCCAATAAAGCATTGTCTGAATTTCTTGACCAGCCTCTTATCAATTTCTATTGATTGGGGAAAGCCAAGGACCCTGGGCGGTAGCAATGTCATGCATACATTTGGTAAAAGACAGCATTAAACTTCCAGTGGTTCAATACTTTAAGTGAAAGATACCTGCCCAGCCATTTCCACCTATAATAATAATGTGGTGTGCTTCCCAGATGTCTCCCTTCAGGAAGGAAGAACTGACTGCTGGGAATGTTGATGGCTGAAGGCTGTCTGCTTAGTTCTAAGTTCTCTCCCTGCAGTTGACCTTATCTGAAGAGAGCTGCCTTGCCCATACTTATGCTCACACCCTGGAGTGACCTGAATCCAATGACTGTCCAGTGTGGAGTAAAAATATCCATGTCCCTTGCCCTAACTACAAGGAACTCTGTATGACCATCCCAGCTCCAGAACTCCCTGTGGGACTGACTGAGACTTTTAATATGACTTCATTCGAATTCAACTTCTCTCTTTTCCAAATCTTGTTTTCTTCATTTTTATAGGTATTCTCTGGTAACTTCCTACATGAATCTCCGTCTGAATCTCCTTCTCACGGTTAGACCTAACCACTAAGTTAGCTGTGGGAGAGGTCCAAGAAAGGCTCTAAACTAGGATTTTGAAGTTAGATCTTTGTCAGTCAGCTGACAATGAGGGCCCCATCACACTAGTCCTAGGTGTCATGTTCAGACTCCCTGGTATGCGGGAGCAGAACAATTATTCAAATGGTCACTGAACTAAGCTGCCATAATGATAGAAGGAAATGTGCTGGTTGAGACAACATATTGGGCATGTGAGTTGTATTAGGGGCATCAGAAATCTTAGTTAAAAGGACAGTGGGGGCTTCCCTGGTGGCGCAGTGGTTGGGAGTCTGCCTGCTAATGCAGGGGACACGGGTTCGAGCCCTGGTCTGGGAGGATCCCACATGCCGCGGAGCAGCTGGGCCCGTGAGCCACAATTGCTGAGCCTGCGCGTCTGGAGCCTGTGCCCCGCGACGGGAGGGGCCGCGATAGAGAAAGGCCCGCGCACCGCGATGAAGAGTGGCCCCCGCTTGCCGCAACTGGAGAAAGCCCTCGCACGAACCGAAGACCCAACACAGCCAAAAATAAATAAATAAATAAAAAAAAAAAAAAAAAAAAAAGGACAGTGGAATTAGATAGTTGTCGCATGAAAGTTTTGGAGAAAGACAACTGGAGGGTGAAAGCCAGAAGGCTTCCTTGAAATCTACAAGGAGACTCATTTCCTGCACCCACAGGACAGAAAAAAGTGAAGACTGGGCCTGGGCCTCGATCATAGGAGTCAGCAGGAATCCACAGAAGCTTGATCCTCTGTCCTGACAGGTCAGGGACCTGACTAAGACATGTGATAGGAATATTTTCATTGGTTTGAATTTCCAGATTTTCCTGAGAATCATATTTCTCTACAGGTATGACCCACATCTCACTGTTAAAGTCTCCCCCTTTTTGGAAGGCAAGGCCAAGACCTCTTCCTTGTGAGATAAGAACTATTCCCTATTCTCAGAAACTACTCTCAATATTTAAACCAATAAATAGGATTATGTAAAAAATAACCTTCCTAGCATAGTGAAAGACCTCCCAAGGAAGGAATGAATCTGTATTCCAAAAAAGGTTCAGGAACTAGCCAAGATGCACTCATAGGAGTCAGAAAAAATACATATGGAACTGGACTGTGCAGGTGCTGAATCAAGAAAAGACGTGCAGAAAACAAAGTTAAGGGAGATTATCAATACGGAATTGAATATCCCAGCAAAGACACTTAGAGACGATGCTCTTAGTATGGCTACTAGAAGCATGAAGAAATAGACGGCACATTACATAAAGTGAAAATACCAGAATTGCTATGAGAGACGGTGGAAGAAGGAATCTAAAGGCCCAGATAATTGGGTATGTTAGTGTGGATATACGATGTAAGGTTAGAAAACTCACATTATGACTATGTCCTGTGAAAGGGTCTGGAGAACATTGGATTTGTAAAATCAATAAGAGATTGTTTATTAAGAGAGGCACCAACATCAATAAGAAAATCAGAGGTGGCAGTTCTCTCTAGGTCAGGGCTGATGGTAAGAACTGCAGTAACTGGGTTCCCTGACTAGTCATGAGGATGATAGGAATTGGAAGTAATAGAGGCATTTTATTTTTTTAATTTTTACTTATTTATTTTTTTAACATCTTTATTGGAGTATAATTGCTTTACAATGGTGTGTTAGTTTCTGCTTTATAACAAAGTGAATCAGCTATATGTATACATATATCTGATATCTCTTCCCCCTTGTGTCTCCCTCCCTCCCACGATCCCTATCCCACCTCTCTAGGTGGTCACAAAGCACGGAGCTGATCTCCCTGTGCTATGTGACTGCTTCCCACTAGCTATCTATTTTACATTTGGGAGTGTATATATGTCCATGCCACTCGCTCACTTCTTTCCAGCTTACCCTTTCCCCGCCCCGTGTCCTCAAGTCCATTCTCTAGTAGGTCTGCATCTTTATTCCCATTCTGCCCCTAGGTTCTTCATGACCATTTTTTTTTTTTTTTTAGATTCCATATATATGTGTTAGCATACAGTATTTGTTTTACTCTTTCTCACGTACTTCACTCTGTATGACAGACACTAAGTCCATCCACCTCCACCTCACTGTGAATAACTCAATTTCATTTCTTTTTATGGCTGAGTAATATTCCATTGTATATATGTGTCACATCTTCTTTATCCATTCATCTGTTGATGGACACTTAGTTGCTTCCATGTCCTGGCTATTGTAAATAGAGCTGCAATGAACATCTTGGTACATGACTCTTTTTGAATTATGGTTTTCTCAGGATATATGCCCAGCAGTGGGATTGCTGGGTCGTATGGTAGTTCTAGCTTTAGTTTTTTAAGGAACCTCCATACTGTTCTCCATAGTGGCTGTATCAATTTACATTCTCACCAACAGTGCAAGAGGATTCCCTTTTCTCCACATCCTCTCCAGCATTTATTGTTTGTAGATTTTTTATGATGGCTATTCTGACTGGTGTGAGATGATATCTCATTGTAGTTTTGATTTGCATTTCCTTAATGATTAATGATGTTGAGCATCCTTTCATGTGTTTGTTGGCAATCTGTATATCTTCTCTGGAGAAATGTCTATTTAGGACTTCTGCCCATTGTTGGATTGGGTTTTTTGTTTTTTTGATATTGAGCTACATGAGCTGCTTATACATTTTGAAGATTAATCCTTTGTCAGTTACTTCATTTGCAAATATTTTCTCCCATTCTGAGGGGTGTCTTATCGTCTTGTTTGTGGTTTCCTTTGCTGTGCCAAAGCTTTTAAGTTTCATTAGGTCCCATTTGTTTATTTGTGTTTTTATTTCCATTTCTCTAGGAGGTGGGTCAAAAAGGATCTTGCTGTGATTTATGTCATAGAGTGTTCTGCCTATGTTTTCCTCAAAGAGTTTGATAGTGTCTGGCCTTACATTTAGGTCTTTAATCCATTTTGAGTTTATTTTTCTATATGGTGTTAAGGAGTGTCGTAATTTCATTCTTTTACATGAAGCTGTCCAGTTTTTCGAGCACAACTTACTGAAGAGGCTGTCTCTTCTCCATTGTATATTCTTGCCTCCTTTATCAAAGATAAGGTGACCATATATGCGTGGGTTTACCTCTGTGCTTTCTATCTTGTTCCATTGATCTATATTTCTGTTTTTGTGCCAGTTCCATACTGTCTTGAATACTGCAGCTTTGTAGTATGGTCTGAAGTCAGGGACCCTGATTCCTCCAGCTCCGTTTTTCATTCTCAAGATTGCTTTGGCTATACAGGGTCTTCTGTGTTTGCATACAAATTGTGAAATTTTTTTTTCTAGTTCTGTGAAAAATGCAATTGGTAGTTTGATAGGGACTGCAGTGAATCTGTAGATTCCTTTGGGTAGTATAGTCATTTTCACAATATTGATTCTTCCAATCCAAGAGCATGGTATATTGCTCCATCTGTTTGTATCATCTTTCATTTCTTTCATCAGTGTCTTACACAATTTTGCATACAGGTCTTTTGTTTCCTTAGGTAGGTTTATTCCTAGGTATTTTATTATTTTGGTTGCAATGGTAAACGGGCAGGTTTCCTTAATTACTCTTTCAGATTTTTCATCACTAGTATATAGGAATACAAGAGATTTCTGTGCATTAATTTTGTATCCTGCTACTATACCAAATTCATTGATTAGCTCTTGTAGATTTCTGGTAACATATTTAGGATTATCTATGTATAGTGTCATGTCATCTACAAGCAGTGACAGTTTTACTTCTTCCTTTCTGATTTGGATTCCTTTTATTTCTTTATCTTCTCTGATTGCTGTGGCTAAAGCTTCCAAAACAATGTTGAATAATAGTGCTAAGAGTGAGCAACCTTGTCTTGTTCCTGATCTTAGTGGAAATGGTTTCAGTTTTTCAACATTGAGGACGATGATGGCTGTGGGTTTGTCATATATGGCCTTTATTAAGTTGAGTTAAGTTCCCTCTACGCCTACTTTCCAGAGGGTTTTTATCATAAATGAATGTTGAATTTTGTTAAAAGTTTTTCTGCATCTATCGAGATGATCATATGGTTTTTATTCTTCAATTTGTTACTTTGGTGTATCACATTGATTGATTTGTGTATATTGAAGAATCCTTGCATTCCTGGGATAAACCCCATTTGATCATGCTGTATGATCCTTTTAGTGTGCTGTTGGATTCTGTTTGCTAGTATTTTGTTGAGGATTTTTGCATCTATGTTCATCAGTGATATTGGCCTGTATTTTTCTTTCTTTATGACATCTTTGTCTGGTTTTGGTATCAGGCTGACGGTAGCCTCATAGAATGAGTTTGGGAGTCTTCCTCCCTCTGCTATATTTTGGAAGAGTTTGAGAAGGATAGGTGCTAGCTCTTCTCTAAATGTTTGATAGAATTCGCCTGTGAAGCCATCTGGTCCTGGGCTTTTGATTGTTGGAAGATTTTTAATCACAGTTTCAATTTCAGTGCTTGTGAGTGGTCTATTTTCTATTTCTTCCTGGTTCAGTCTTGAAAGCTGTGCTTTCTAAGAATTTGTCTATTTCTTCCAGGTTGTCCATTTTATTGGCATATAGGTGCTTGTGGTAATCTCTCATGATCCTTTGCATTTCTGCAGTGTCAGTTGTTACTTCTCCTTTTTCATTTCTAATTCTATTGATTTGAGTCTTCTCCCTTTTTTTCTTGATGAGTCTGGCTAATGGTTTATCAATTTTGTTTATCTTCTCAAAGAACCAGCTATTATTTTTATTGATCTTTGCTATCATTTCCTTCATTTCTTTTTCATTTATTTGTGATCTGATCTTTATGATTTTTTTCCTTGTGCTAACTTTGTTTTTTTGTTGTTGTTCTTCTTCTTTCTCTAATTGCTTTAGGTGTAAGTTTAGGTTGTTTATTTGACATGTTTCTTGTTTCTTAAGGCAGGATTGTATTGCTATAAACTTCCCTCTTAGAACTGCTTTTGCTGCATCCCATAGGTTTTGGGTTGTTGTGTTTTCACCGTCATTTGTTTCTAGGTATTTTTTGATTTCGTCTGATTTCTTCAGTGATCTCTTGGTTATTTAGTAGTGTATTGTTTAGCCTCCATGTGTTTTTATTTTTTACAGATTTTTCCTGTAATTGATATCTAGTCTTATAGTATTGTGGTCGGAAAAGATACTTGCTATGATTTCAATTTTCTTATATTTACCAAGGCTTGATTTGTGACCCAAGATATGATCTAACCTGGAGAATGTTCCATGAGCACTTGAGAAGAAAGTGTATTCTGTTGTTTTTGGATGGAGTGTCTTATAAATATCAGTTAAGTCCATCTTGTTTAATGTATCATTTAAAGCCAGTGTTTCCTTATTTATTTTCATATTGGATGATCTGTCCATTGGTGAAAGTGGGGTGTTAAATTCCCCCACTATGGTTGTGTTTCTCTCAATTTCCTCTCTTATGGCTGTTAGTATTTGTCTTATTTATTGAGGTGCTCCTATGTTGGTTGCATAAATATTTACAATTGTTATATCTTCTTCTTGGATTGATCCCTTGATCATTATGTAGTGTCGTTCTTTGTCTCTTGTAATAGTCGTTGTTTTAAAGTCTATTTTGTCTGATATGAGAATTGCTACTCCAGCTTTCTTTTGATTTCCATTTGCATGGAATATCTTTTTCCATCCCCTCACTTTCAGTCTGTATGTGTCCCTAGGTCTGAAGTGGGTCTCTTGTAGACAGCATATATATGGGTCTTGTTTCTGTATCCATTCAGCCAGTCTATTTCTTTTGGTTGGAGCATTTAATCCATTTACATTTAAGGTAATTATTGATATGTATGTTTCTACTACCTTTTTTTAAACTGATTTAGGTTTGTTATTGTAGGTCTTTTCCTTCTCTTGTGTTTCCTGCCTAGAGAAGTTCCTTCAGCATTTGTTATAAAGCTGATTTGGTGGTGCTGAATTCTCTTGGCTTTTGCTTGTCGGTTAAGGTTTTAATTTCTTCATCAAATCTGAATGAGATCCTTGCTGGGTAGAGTAATCTTGGTTGTAGGTTTTTCCCTTTCATCACTTTAAATATGTCCTGCCACTCCCTTCTGGCTTGCAGAGTTTCTGCTGAAAGATAAGCTGGTAACCTTATGGGGATTCCCTTGTATGTTATTTGTTGTTTTCCCTTGCTGCTTTTAATATTTTTTCTTTGTATTTAATTTTTGATTGTTTGATTAATATGTGTCTTGAAGTGTTTCTCCTTGTATTTATCTAGTATGGGACTCTCTGTGCTTCCTGGACTGGATTAACTATTTCCTTTCCCATATTAGGGAAGTTTTCAACTATAATCTCTTCAAATATTTTCTCAGTCCCTTTCTTTTTCTCTTCTTCTTCTGGGACCTCTATAATTCGAATGTTGATGCATTTAATGTTGTCCCAGAGGTCTCTGACACTGTCCTCAATTCTTTTCATTCATTTTTCTTTATTCTGCTGTACAGTAGTTATTTCCACTATTTTATCTTCTTGGTCACTTATCCCTCCTTCTGCCTCAGTTATTTTGCTATTGATGCATTCTAGAGAGTTTTAAATTTCATGTATTGTGTTGTTCATCATTGTTTGTTTGCTCTTTAGTTTTTCTAGGTCCCTGTTAAACATTTATTTTACTTTCTCCACTCTATTTCCAAGATTTTGGATCATCTTTACTATCAGTATTCTGTATTCTTTTTCAGGTAGACTTCCTATTTCCTCTTCATTTGTTAGGTCTGGTGGGTTTTTACCTTGCTCCTTCATCGGCTGTTTGTTTCTCTGTTCTCTCATTTTGCTTAACTTACTGTGTTTGGGGTGTCCTTTTCACAGGCTGCAGGTCAGTACTTCCCGTTGTTTTTGGTGTCTGCCCCCAGTGGCTAAGATTGGTTCAGTGGGTTGTGTAGGCTTCCTGTTAGAGGGGACTGGTGCCTGTGTTCTGGTGGATGAGGCTAGATCTTATCTTTCTGGTGGGCAGGTCTGCATCTGGTGGTGTGTTTTGGGGTGTCTCTGACCTTATTATGATTTTAGACAGCCTCTCTGCTAATGGGTGGGAGTGTGTTCCTGTGTTGCTAGTTGTTTGGCAAAGGGTGTCCAGCACTGTAGCTTGCTTGTCTTTGAGTGGAGCTGGGTCTTGGCGTTGAGATGGAGATCTCTGGGAGCTTTTTGCCATTTGATATTACGGGTAGCTGGGAGGTCTCTGGTGATCAATGTCCTGAACTTGGCTCTCCTACCTCAGAGGCACAGCCCTGATGCCCGGATGAGAACCAAGATGCTTTCATCCACATGGCTCAGAATAAAAGGGAGAAAAAAAGAAAAAAAAAAAAAAAGTAAAATTAAAAGTTATTAAAATAAAAAATAATTATTAGAAATTTTTAAAAATTTAAAAAGTAATTTAAAAAAAAGAAAGAACGAAGAGAGCAACCATACCAAAAAACAAATTCACCAATGATAACAAGCGCTAAAAAGTATACTAAAAAAAGAAAAGAAAAAAAGACCAGAGAGATGGAAACCTAGGACAAATGGTAAAAGCAAAGCTATACAGACAAAGTCACACACAGAAGCATAGAATTACACACTCACAAAAAGAGAAAAAGGGAAAAATATATATATATCATTGCTCCCAAAGTCCACTACCTCAATTTGGGATGATTCATTGTCTATTCAGGTATTCCACAGATGCAGGGTACATCAAGTTGATTGTGGAGATTTAATCCACTGCTCCTTAGGCTGCTGGGAGAGATTTCCCTTTCTCTTCTTTGTTTGCACAACTCCTGGGTTTGGCTTTGGATTTGGCCCCGTCTCTGTTTGTAGGTCGTCTGAGGGTGTCTGTTCCTGCTCAGACAGGACGGGGTTAAAGGAGCAACTGATTCGGGGGCTCTGGCTCACTCAGGCCCGGGGGAGGGAGGGGTATGGATGTGGGGCGAGCCTGCAGTGGCAGAGACCAGCATGACATTGCAACAGCCTTAGGTGCCGTGTGTTCTCCCGGGGAATTTGTCCCTGGATCACAGGACGCTGGCAGTGGCAGACTGCACAGGCAGCCTGTAGGGCAGGTGTGGATAGTGACCTGTACTTGCACACAGGCTTCTTGGTGACTGCAGCAGCAGCCTTAGCGTCTCATGCCCATCTCTGGTGTCCGCACTGATAGCCGCGGCTCAAGCCCGTCTCTGGAGCTCATTTAGGCGGTGCTCTGAATCCCCTCTCCTCGTGCACCAGGAAACAAAGAGTCAAGCATAAGTTTCTTGCCTCTTCGGCAGCTCAGACCTTTTCCCGGACTCCCTCCTGGCTAGCTGTGGTGCAATAGCCCCCTTCAGGCTGTGTTCACGCCGCCAAACTCAGTCCTCTCCCTGGGATCTGACCTCTGAAGCCCGAGCCTCAGCTCTCAGCCCTCACCCGCCCCGGTGGGTGAGTAGACAAGCCTCTTGGGCTGGTGAGTGCTGGTCGGATCCGACCCTCTGTGCGGGAATCTCTCCGCTTTGCCCTCCGCACCCCTGTTACTTCACTCTCCTCCGTGGCTCTGAAGCTTCCCCCCTCTGCCACCCCCTTCTCCGCCCATGAAGGGGCTTCCTAGTGTGTGGAAACCTTTCCTCCTTCACAGCTCCTTCCCACTGGTGCAGGTCCCGTCCCTATTCTTTTGTCTCTGTTTTTTCTTTTGCCCTACCCATGTACGTGGGGAGTTTCTTGCCTTTTGGGAGGTCTGAGGTCTTCTGCCAGAGTTCAGTAGGTGTTCTGTAGGAGCTGTTCCACATGTAGGTGTATTTCTGATGTATTTGTGGGGAGGAAGGTGATCTCCACGTCTTACTCTTCTGCCATCTTGAAGCTCCTCCCAGAGGCCTTTTAAAATCAGCTCTATGTTATTTAGATGAGGTTCCACCTTTCTTTGAACATTTCTTTATTTTCTGGTGCATATTTTCCAGGTCCATCTTATACTTTTTTGCCCTAACCTAGGAATCAGTCATTTCTCTCAGAAGCGCTGTTTACTTTTAGTATGCCAAATCAAATTTAGAAACCAATATCTGGATGCTAGGTGTGGGACCATCACCGCTCCTCTGTCCTCTTAGTGGGCAGAACAAGGGAATATATATATTCACACACAAGTGAATATATATATATATATATATATATATATAAACATCTACATTAACATCTGTGCTTATTTCTATATTGATTGATATATATTGAATTACATGAGCTCTAACTGATTTCTCTAATTCTAATGCAACATGACAGAGATTGTTCTTGTTTTTTTCTTTTCTATATATGCAACTCCAGTAGTAAAATACCTGGTTCCCATTAACCTTAATATATTTACTTATTCATCAATCCAGCTCTATTTATTCCATTTCCCCTTGCTGAAGTTGTTCCTTCTCCTTACCACCCAGAGTTACTTTTTTCAGCCCATTTAGGCTCTGACAACCCACAATAGACCACCACCTCAACCTTTCCACATGACCCATGCATGTTCAGTTGGATGTTCAGTTACTCTGCACTATGATGCAATAGTTACCTATTACAGTCTTGAAGGGGTGATGTTTCATCAGTGCATCATTATACAGACTTTGTGTGGTGTAACTAATGTGTTTGGTGGGAGAGCTAGATTTGACTTTGACGTGGATGAAGTCATGTCCTTCCTGAGGGTGTACCGGCAGCTACCACCTTCATAGAAGGTGGGACTGGAGATGCAGGGCCTGGAGATGGATCCCAGTGTGAAGTAGGACTTCCTTCTCCTTAGTGGCCATCACTGCCCTATCAGGAGTGGGGTCTGATACCAGGTTGTTGCAGCAGAAACTATGAAGTTTGGGCCTGAGCTGGCTCTGTTCCCTTTAAGTGTGTGTTTTTCCCTTTCCCTTCACTGAGACCTTTGCCCCAGAGAGGTGGGAATGCTGAAGCAAGTGGGGTCTGTGTAACCTCTCGGCTCATGGCGGCAACAGACAGAAGTCCAATGCAGTGCCTGTGCTCAAACACAGCCTCAGGTCCAAGTCCCCTTTGCTCCTCACAACCAATTACTGTCCCTAGCCTCTGCTGCCCTGTTGTGGAATCACTCAGCAGGTCAGACAGGAGGGCCTGTGTGGTCTCTCATCATGTATGGAGGGATGGTGAGCTATGGTGGAGGAGCCACCCACAGTCAGAGATCTGGGCTGCTTCTGAGGCACTGCTTGAGTAAGGGCCAACAATGGCTGCTGAAGTCCCACCCAGATTCAGCCTTGGTAGATTCTTTTCCCAAGAAGAAGAAACTTAGCTGCCCCAGATCCAGTGCTTAGCTGCCCCAGATCCAGTGCTGCTCTGTGCTGCTCTGTGGTGTGGAGTGAGTGGGGGCCTGAGTGTTCACGTGGCTCAGACTGGGGTTTGCAGTGAGGCTGGCCTGGAAAACCTGGCAGCATGTAGAGCAGGTCTTTCTCCACCCTACTTTGGGGCCAAGCCAGCATACACATGCTCCTCACAGGTGGAGTCCAGGCTCCCCACAGCCCTCCTATTAGTCCCAGCTGTCCTCCAACCAGCCAAGGGGCTTTGTCTCCCCCACTTAGGACCCCAGGACTGGGGTGTCCAAACTGTGGTTCAAACCACTCACTCCCCAGGGAAGGTATCCCCACCACAACCTCCCTTTTCCTCTGAGTCCCGTCCCAGGGCACATGTGCCGACCTGATCCCTTTTCTTCCCATCCAACCAGATTACGTGCATATATTTCTTACAGCCTTGGTCGTACAAGAATCCTTCTGTCACTTTCTAGTTAGTTTTTAGTGAGAATTTTTCCACATGTAGATGTAATTTTGATGTGTTCTTGGTGGGTGGGGAGGCGAGGTCCATGTCCTTTTACTCTGCCATCTTGATCTGAACTCCCCTATTCTCTGGATTTAGAAATCTAAGTTGAAAGTCATTCTCTTTTATCATTTATATGCATATATATATATAAATGTATATCATATATATATATATATATATATATATATGCAGATATTCAGTCCTGATTTTGTCATTGGTAGCTTTCTTGCTTATTACCAATTCAACATGTATTAAAAACTTCAGAATGTACCTTTCCCATAACCTAGTGTTTGTGAAATATACCTAATACTAAGGAAGATGTTTACTCTTTTATTGGGCTACTGATTAAAATGTTAAATACAGGGTCTAGGATCATCCTTGCTGGATTTTTAGGTTTTTCTATCTTTCTTCATTTGACCCTGATTAAGAGCTACGTAAAAAGAGACAAAATCTTGTGGTGTAAGGGAAAGGGTGAAAAATTATGGTATTGATTTTGTTCTAATCACAAATATTTTTTTATGGAATGAGAGGTTTACTTACTATAACCACCAAAAGTAGTGTATTCAAATAAAGTGATTTATTTACATTAACATTGCTTCTTCACAGTGTAATTACTCAAAGTGTAATCCATATATAAATCAAATTAATACCTTAAAACAATAGCCTAACAATTCCAATTTTTCTAGCAGTCTCAATCAATAATATGAAAATGAGAAAACAAATGAAAGTACAAAACCAGCATCTGTCAAAAGAAAGTAAGCACAAAAATACAGAAAAATCAATTACCATATAAACTTGATTTATTCAGTAGGTGACATTTCACTATTATATTTGCTTAACTACATAAAATTAATAATTGTAAGCAGAGTAACTTAAAATAGTAATGAAAGTATATAAATAAAATGTTACATTATTGTCCAAGCTCTTAACTGTTTTTAGAAAGAGAAAGAAAGAAAGAAACAAGAGTTAGAGACACTGAGAGAAACAGAGACAGAGGGGAGGGAGGAAGAAAAGAAGGAAAGGAGGAAGGAAAGAAAGAAGGAAGGAAGGAAGGGAGGGAGGAAGGAAGGGAAGAAATTCACCTAAGACTTTAAATTCTGAACATTTCAAGTTTAAATATTGTATAGCTAATATTTTTTGACCTTTCTTTAGAATTCTCAAAAAACCTGCATTATTAAATAATATTAACTATTTATCAGTGTGGACCATTTTATATAAAACCTTGTGTATTACATAAAGAAATACCAATAATTCCCCAAATTAAGAACCTATATGAAATCTCATTAAGTAGATCTGTCTAGCTTTTGATCATACACTTATTTGCTAGGTATGCAAGGGTGAATCTTTATGGATTTGCTTTGATTTTAAATTTAGTTCCTAACAAGTTCTTTCCTGAATCATAAACATTTCATTACTCTAAGCTGTTGCTAACAAGTAATTATCAATTATCCTCTTTCTCATAAATGTTAACTTTCTTTGTCCAACTGAGTAGTTCCTATTCAAATCCAATTTGAGGCACTTTTAACGGCCTAAGTGTGGTCTTACCCTAATAAAATTGCTTAATATGTATAAGTTAACTCTCTTACTGTATCATTTATTTGGTTTTATCTATATTATTGTCTTTATTTTTATATATGTAAAATGTCCCTGAAATGAAAAGGCCCTAACTTTGAATAATTGTTTTATTAAAGATGAAAAAACTGAAACTATATTACTGGTGTTAAGAGATAAAGTTCTATATTTGAAACTGTGTTTTACATCTCAGTAAGTGTTCAGAATGGGTTGGATTTGTCAAAAAATATGCTAGAGGAAATACAAGCATATGATTGGTGGTGTTTGTGAGGATCTGATCTAAGATGGATTTAAGTTCTCTCTGATAACTATTTGTAAATAATCAAATATTTGCTCTGATGCCTATGAAAAGTACTATGAAAGATAAAATGAAATGTAAGATTTGATCTCAAGTATCATATAGTTCAGAGGTTACATGGAAAGATAAGATATATGTTTGTTTATAAATTTATATAAATAAAATCCTGATTTCAAACAGGTTAAAGATGTATCCAATGAAAGCTATAAAATGTGTTATAGATTTTTGAATGAAAGAGACCTTCTTTCCAAGTGGGCTATTCAGTATAAGCTTCTTGGAGGGGGAGAAACCTGAGTTTCTTAGGGAGTACTTGGCTCAGGTCTGTCTTAGTTTTCAGATGTTTGGTATTAGAACTGAATCCCAGGAATCAGATCTTGGTTAGGATGTGTAATGGTAAAATGGTAGCATGAACTTTGTCACATAGCTGAAGTGTTTCTGTAGAAAGCAATGATGGCATAAGTAAAGATATTAAAATTTTCTTGCACACCAAAATGTTCACAGGAAGAAATGATGACAGAAACAAAGGGACTAGAAAGGGTAATAATACAAGAAGTCTCACCCCTTATGTAAAAATTAGCTCAAAATGAATCATGATCACAGGTACGAACAGTAAAACTATAAAATGTAAATGTAAATTTTAAAACTATATGTTTTTTATAAAAAGCATAGAAAAAAATCTTTGGAATTTAGGTCTAGGCAAAAAGTTCTTAGACTTAACACTAAAGCATAATTCATTAAAAAAGAAAAAAGTAAAAGTTGATGATTTTGACTTAATCAAAATTAGAAACTTTTACTCTCCAAAAGACTCTGTAAAGAGCCTGGAAGAAAATATACACAATCACATATTTAACAAAAGGATAGTATCTGGAATATATAAACAACTCTCAAAATTCACCAATAAAACACCAAAAGATCCAATTACAAAGTGGGCAAAATACATGAAGAGACATTTCACTAAAAAATTATACATATGGCAAATAAGCACATGAGTAAATCCTCAATATCATTGGCTGTTAGGGAAATGCAAATTAAAGCCACACACTTATGAGAAGAGATAGAATACAAAATAGTGATGCCACTAAATACTGGTGAAAATGTAGAGCAAGTGGATTTTTGCTAACGGGAATATAAAATTGTATAGTTATTCCTGAAAACTGAACATGCAACTACCATGTGATCCAGTAATTGCACTCTTGGATGTTTATCCTGAGACATCAAAATTTATGTTTACATAAAATCTGCTCATGAATGTGTTTAGCAATTTTATTCATAATAGTAAAAAAAAATTAGAAGAAACGAACAGGATGCCCTTATATGTGTGAATGCTTAAACAAACTGTGGTACATCCATATTAAGGATTACCATTCAGTAATATAAAGCAATCTGGAACAGATACATAATGTATGATTTTAATTATATAATATTATTAAAGGACAAACTTACAGATATGGATAAAAGCTTAGTGGTTGTTGTGGTTAAGGAAGGAATAGGGGTAGGAAGGAAATTGATAAGGCTTATAAGGGCAACATGAGGGACCCTTGTCCTGATGGACATGTTCTCTAGCTTACTGTATCACTGTCAATGTCCTAGTTGTGGTGTTGTCTTATAGTTTTACCACATGTTACCACTGGGGGAAACTGAATAATGGGGGCTACAGGAGTTCATGTTACCAAGGGAATTTAAATTGCTTACTTGATAATTCAACATTCACACTAATACTCACATACTGTTCTAGATGTATTTCAGCCTATGTCTGCCATAGACATTTGCTGTGGATTTGATTTTCTCAGATACATGACAAAGTTTTAGGCAAAACTTGGCATCCATTTAAATAGAATGGTTGGACCTAGAGATTATCACACTAAGTGAAATAATGCAGACAGAGAAAGACAAATATCATATGATATCACTTATATGTGGAATTTTAAAAAGTGATACAACTGAACTTATTTAGAAAACAGAAATAGACTCACAGACATAGAAAACAAACACGGTTATCAATGGGGAAAGCAGGGGCAGGGATAAATTGGGAATTTGGGATTAACAGATACACACCACTAGAAAAATAGATAAGCAACAAGGACTTACTGTATAGCACAGGGAACTATATTCAATATCTTGTAATAACCTATAAGGGAAAAATTCTGAAAAAATTATTATATATATATATATATATATATATATATATATCACTTTGCTGTACACCTGAAACATTGTAAATCAATATAATTTTTTTTAATTTAAAAAAATGTTTTAAATTTCAATAAATTTTTTTTCAATACTTCAATAATTTTTTTTTAAAAAAAGAACAATAGTGCATGTGTCAAAAAATGAAAATTAAAAAAAAATAGAATGGTTCCTTTGCCTTTCTATGTCAAACTTAGAATAATCTTTTCTATACTTACAACAATCTTTGCTGGGATTTTGACATGAATTGCATTAAACTGTATGTCAACTTGGAGAAATTGACATCCATTTTTATGTTGACTCTTCTAATTCATGCACACTGTATGTCTCTCTATTTGTTTAGATCATCTTTGGTTTCTTTCACTGGTGTTGTACAGTTCTCAGCAGACAAGTCTTGTAAATGTTTTGCTAGATTTGCCTCTATATATTTGATTTATTGAATGATTGCATGTTCACATCTACATGTTCACTGGTAGAATATAGAAATACAAGTTGTTTTTAATGGTTCATATATATTATAATTATTTTATTATATATTATAAAATTTGCCATTTTACTCTTTTAAACAATACAATTCAGTGGCATTAATTCAATTTGCTGCTTTCTAAATAAGCTATAAGTGAAGGAATTTCCAAAGGAAATTATAAAATATTTTTAACTAACTTAAAAGAAAGACATTAAATATCAAAATTTGTGAGACACACATAAAGCAGTGCTCCAAGAAAATTTATAGGAATAAGTGCTTTTGTTAGAAAAAGCAATGGTCTAATATCAATAACCTAAAATTGCAACTTAAGAACCTGGGAAGAGTAAAATAAATCAACATCAAACTTAACAACACAAATCATTAAGATAATAAATTAATGAAGTTGAAAACAGAAAATCAGTTTAGAAAATCAATGAAACCAAAAGTGGATTCTTTAAAAAATTCAGTAAAATTGATAAGACCTCTAGCAAGACTGATAGAAGAAAAGACATAAATTCCCAATACCAAGACTGAGAAAATTCTCTACAGACCCAGAGACATGAAACGAATGATAAAGGAATACTGTGAAAAACTCTACACACATAAATTCAACAACTTGGATAAAATAGAGAGCAATAATTTAAAAAGTACAAATATAGATAATCTGAATAACCCTAAACTGTTAAAGAAATTTAATTCATAGGTAAAGATCTGAGAAAAAAATCTCTGAGTATAGAGGATTTCATTGGTAAATTTTACCAAATCTTTAGGGAAAAAATAATATGTTATATCCAATTTATTCCAGAAACTAGAAGAGGAAAGAACATTTCCAAAAACATTTTATGAAGCTAGCTTTACCCTGAAATCAAAATTTTAAAATAGTACAAAAAATAAAAGTATAGGCCAATATCTTTGAATGATATAGATACCAATATCTTCTACAAAGTACTAGCAAATAAAAATCCAGAAATATATAAAAAGAATGCACCTCAGCAAACTGAAATCCTTGCAGTTATGTACAACTGGTTCAGTTTTCACAAATCAATCAATATGATACACAATGTTAACAAATTAAAGAAGAAAAAGCATATATCATATCATCAGATGCAGAAAAACATTTGACAAAGATTCAACATCAATTCATGATAAAAACTCTTAGCATCCATATTTAGAAAGAAACTTCTTTAACCCAATAAAGGGTATTGACAACATTCTTACAGAAAATATCATACTTAATGGTGAAAGACTAAATAAATACTTTCCCCCTGAAATTGGGAGTAAGACAAGAATATTCATTCTTACCACTCCTATCTAACACAGCAATGTATGTCTTAACCAGGCTAATAGACAAGGAAAAGGATTTAAAAGCATAGAGAATGGAAAGGTAAAAATAAAACTGCTCCTATTCACAAATGACATGATTTTCCATGCAGAAATTTCAGGAATTACAAAAACCCTCCTAGAAATAATGAGTGAGTTCAATAAGGGTATGAAATACAATGTGAACACTCAAAAATTAATATTTCTAATAGTCATATTTCTATGACAAGCAATCAACAATTGGAAATCAGAATTTAAAAATATATATTCCCTTCACAATAACTAAACAATACAAGACAAAATATTTCAGAAATCACAGAGCCTATATAAATGGAGAAGGATTCCATGAGAGACTCAACGTAGCAAAGATGTCAGCTCTTCCCTAAGTGATAGACTTAATGCAGTACATATCCAAATCTCAGGATGATTTTTTTAATAGATATATGAAATAGAATCTAAAATTTATATGGAAAACAAAGGAACTTGACTAGCAGCAATAATTTTGAAATAGAACAACCTTTGAAGAAACACACTACCCAATTTTAAGAATATTTAAGAATAAAGGTACTGTACTAAAAAAAAATAGTGTGGTATTAACACATGGATAGGCATATAGGTGAATGGAACAGAAAAGAGTCCAGAAATAGACCAACACAATTATGGCTATTCGGTCTTCAACAAAAGTGCAAATTTAGGGAAATTTTAGAAGACGTGGCAAAGCACTCCACTTGCTCACCTGTCACTGGGATATGAGGCATGTCTCCAGGGTTGTCCAAATTATCACCGGGCAGGACATCATCATTGGAGTGTTCTAGAGGATGTCTCTAGAGAGTGCCCTGAGCAGTAATTCTTTATTCTTGCTTTTTTTTTTTTTTGGCCACACTCTGCGGCATGCGTGATCGTAGTTCCCCGACCATGGTTTGAACCCGTGCCGCCTGTATTGAGAGAACAGAGTCTTAACCACTGGATCACCTGGGAAGTTCCAGTAATTCTATATTCTTAACAGTCTAAGATCAACAATGCAACTGATCCAGAAGTTCCTATGTGCCATGCAGAGGGAACTCAGAAGAGCAGAGAAAATCTTCATTGGAATAGGCCTGGAATTGAGATAAGAAGGATCAAATTTGGGAAACTTCTTGAATAAAGACTCCACAGGGCTTTCAGATTTCAGTAACAGCTGCCATCACAATGCCCCCATATTAGGCAGGATCTGCCACACTGTTGTAATCCAGCACCAGAAACACTGATAGAGTGGCCTGAGGCATATTTTAGCAGAGGCTAGTGAAGACCCAGAAAAAAGCAATACAATAAGTGGATGATCCATGCCTCTCCCTTGTCCCTCTGTGAACCTACATAAATTTTCTTCTGAATCTATATGTTACTTTGGGAAGCTGGGCAAGGGAAAGAAGAGGGGAGACCTTTCCAATGGAAAAAATAACAGTAATAGGTTTGAAATTTGTATCAATATCCTGGCAACATCTGTTTGAATCTGTTTCCTTAGAGTTTGGAGGAATCAAATAGTAAGATGATAATATTATAATTTGTGCACTAAATAATATGTGTCATCCAGTTATTATTAAAAATCACCCACCAGAGCAGGTTAGTAAGGTAAAAACAATATTTTCTTAGGGTTAAATTTGATTGTAATCATATACATTTAGCTAAGAGTCTATTTTATTAATTTCCACAGCTATTACAATGAAAACAAATGAAAGCAAAAAACTTTCTTTTAAGCTTAAGCTTTTGTTTTGATAGACAACTTATCAAAGTATGCAACATTTTAAAACTTAAACATGCATTAAGTCACTTAAAGGAACAGTTTTTGGACAATGTGAATGCCAATTTATCCAAATTATATTTCAAATAAGTTAAAAGAAAGGAATTTTTAAGCATATTTTTGTTTCAGTTACTGGAACTTGAAAAAAATGAAAAAATATTTGAGGGGGAAACTTTACCTTTTCAAAGATAATCAAATTAAATCATCCATTTAAAATGTGCGTATATATTGAAATATTAGTAACGATATCAGGAGTCTCAATTGTGTAATACCACATATTACCACCAGATGGCGGTAGACAATCAACTAATATTAAATATCATTCATATAGTTGTGTTCCTGGCAATGTTTTAGGTTTTTGCTCTTTTCAGAGTCTTTTTCATATCCAAATATTATGAATAATTTCCAACTTCTGTATAAATATCAACTTCTAAATATAGGACTGAAGTTACTGGGACCTTAAGTTTCCTAGACTTATAAAACAGTAAATAATAGAAGGAATAATTCTCAGCTTTTAAATTTTTAAAAAGCATGAACAAGAACACTTAGGAAAGAGGATTAAACAGTTAAGCAATCATTTGCTATGTTTTCTCTTGTTAAAAATATTCGGGAAAATATACTATGTACCGTATTTACATGTGCTATATATTATTCTTTGTATTATGTATAATGTTCATAAAGAGAATGAAAGGATTTATTATGTGGAAGTGACTTATGAATGTACAAAAAGTTCGAAATGATTTTAATGTTATATCAATAATTTGATATGAAGCATCGCATAAATAATTGTTTTCAAAGCATAGAAAGGCTATGTAGCATTTTCATACTGGGTACAATATGCACCAGTGACCCTGTTGGGAAGAAATGTGAGTGAAACGGAGAAAGTGTCAGGCTACACTTCCAGGGCAGACCTTTGTCTCAAGTAAATATGAATTTCATATTTTCTGACTCTTCCACTGTTTTTAAATTATTCCTCATTTTGACACATATCTATAATTCATGTAACCTACTCCATTTAAAATTTTAATTGTCTTCACAGATCTGTTCATATAAAATTTTAGATGTTTAAAATTTTTACAATGTAAAATCTGAGGTTCTTGAGAGGATTTTTTTTTTCATTTGCCAATTAAATTTCTTCAATATGTTCATTGATATTATCCTCAAGAATAAAAGAAAAATTATTGCAAGAGGTTTCTTCTTTTTTTTTTTTTTTTTTTTTTGAGAACTATCCAATGCATTCTAGAGTAAGTTTTTTTTTAGTTCTTTTTTTTTATTGTATACTCTCATAAAACAGGATATTTTAAATTTTCAAGAAGTTTCTTTTTTATATTTTTATTTTCTCTATGGACAAGCATATTCATAAATTGATCAGCTTTGGTCAATGTTCTAACAAAGAAGTTTTGGCAAAAATAGGTGGTAAAAAATAGGGTATATTTCAGAGTTTACACTCTATGATATAACAGATGAGAATCATTTACATATTTATGATACTTTCCTGATAAGTTTACATTTAATTTCAATAAGAATGTGTTTAATTTTATTTTAGTTCAATTGGGCATGTGAAAATGGTATTTGCATCATTAATGTACTGATAGACGTATGGCTATTGCCCTATATTTCTGATAAAACCTTCAAGTAAACAATAAGTATTAAAATATAATATTCCATTTCAAATAGTTATATTTAATTAGCCAACTCACTAGGGCTTGACGGAAGTATTACAAACAACGGCCTATTAAAAATGAGGGGGGGGGGCTTCCCTGGTGGCACAGTGGTTGAGAATCTGCCTGCCAATGCAGGGGACACGGGTTCGAGCCCTGGTCTGGGAGGATCCCACATGCCGCGGAGCAGCTGGGCCCGTGAGCCACAACTACTGAGGCTGCGCGTCTGGAGCCTGTGCTCCGCAACAGGAGAGGCCGCGATAGTGAGAGGCCCACGCACCGCGATTAAGAGTGGTCCCCGCTTGCCACAACTAGAGAAAGCCCTCGCACAGAAACGAAGACCCAACACAGCCAAAAATAAATATATATATAAAAAAAGCACAATACAACGGATACAGTCAGCCCTTTGTATCCACGTGTTTCGTAAAAAAAAAAAAAAAAATGAGGTGGGTCTAGATTTAAACTAGTTTTTATCCCATAAATGTAGAATAAAAAGCACTGAAATTTATTTGTCTTTAGCAATACCCGCCTTTATACCTAACTCTCCTCTTACCTTTTTATCTTTATTTTATTTTGTCTTTCTCCCATCACTATTTCCAGATACTTCCAAGCCAGCACAATATTTTCACCCCATATTTCTGTTCTGCAGCAATGTCCTATCCTGTTGACAATTTCAAACTTTGAATCAGTGGCTCATAATGCAGACCATTAACCACTGGGCATATTTCAGTCCATCTTGTAAATGCTGCAGATAAAAATAATGTAATAATCCTCGTTTATCTTTTTTAATATAAAACTTATCTATAAAAATGCCGAGTCTCATTTCTGCATGGCAGCTATCAGCTTAGAGCTGAGTAGTTGCTGCCCTATTTAGATTATGTCTGACTAGTTCCTCAAACTTCTTATAACTGCTTTTTGGATTTCTAAAAATGGTCCTATATGTCAGTTATCATTTATTATCACATTAGTGGTGTTACTTTTTCCTAGAGTAGTGAATTCTTTCTCTGTCCTGTGTCTCTCTCAAAAATGAAAAAAATGAAAGATCAAGAAAACACAGTAGCAGAAAAATGAGAAACAGCTTATGAATTTGTGTCAGTGAACAATATTTCTGTGCACTTAATATCAAGGTAACTTCTAGGCCCCCTTAGGAACAGAAATCTGTGACTCCTATTTAAAATCTATCCAACATGATATGCTTCTTCAAAATGTTCTTGTTCCAGGAAAAGTAATGTGCCTACATTTTCACTTTAAAAGGTATAATTTGACAAATAGTTCCTAAATTGTTACTTGAAAACTCAGAGGTTACAAAAATATTTCTGTGTACCTCTAGGAATTCTTGGATTCTCAGTAAACGAATATCTTTTCTCCTTCATATAACAAGTAACATACATGCATTTAAACAATTGCTTTCTGAGTAGATTTTGGTTCCCGTTCTAAAAGCATAACTATAATAGAAGATTTCAGGTACAGTGTCAGGCCCATGAGATGTTTTGTAAAAAAAAATAATCATGGCTTTTCATTGCATATAAGACACTCCAATCAACTTGGAATAATATATAGGATTCTTTATTCCTTAGTGCTAGTCTAACTCTTTGAATTTTCAAGAGCTCCTGCCCTTTAAAATGCATTCTGAGCTCTAACCAAACTACTAAATAATCCCCAGTCATGACATATACAATCATATCTTCAAGAATTGTCTTCTAGTTCTTGAAATCAGAAACCCTCCTGAATTTCTACTAACCCTTCAAGATCTAGTTCAAACATTGTTTTCTCAAAAGTTGTTCATGTTTCACTTCCAAAAATTAGTTG
This sequence comes from Balaenoptera acutorostrata, assembly GCF_949987535.1. NCBI lineage: Eukaryota > Metazoa > Chordata > Mammalia > Artiodactyla > Balaenopteridae > Balaenoptera > Balaenoptera acutorostrata. Next base: position 35,863,033 of record NC_080081.1, read on the forward strand.
TTCTCTATATATTCATAAACGTTTTATCTAATTCTAATTATTATAACCTTTTGCTGTATATTTACTTATTTAAATGTCCAGCTCACATTTCACACTATAATTTCCCAGCACTGAACATAATTTTGGGTACATGATAGTGTTTAATAAACTTCTGATATAGGACAAGGATATAACAGTACAGTAATTTATGCATCAAAATAGATTTGAGGCAGAGAGGAGAAGAGGCTGTATAATGTAAAATCTGCAGCCTCAGGCTTTCTGCTTGTGTAGGAGGTACAGGCTCCAGGGCCTGACGGCCTAGGTGAAAATATTGACCACTCATCTCTAGGTGGTCAATTTTCCTAACATTTCTGTGTTGTTTCTTGTTGATAAAAAGATAATAATGATAGTCTTTATCGTTTAGAATTGTAATCAGAGTTAAAATATTAATTTATGTAAAGAGCTAAGACAATACGGAGCAGTAATACATGCTATACAAGTATTTCCTATTATCATTAACATGAAAAAAGCTGCTCTATAAAGCAGTAAGTATTTTTCTCCCCAATTTAAAATATTAATATAAAAATAAAATATTCTGAGAATCCTCGTGCCCCTCAAAAAGTGTTATTTTAAAATTAACGAAGATACCACGGATTACAACTCAGGGATAAAAAAGAAAAATCTATTGATGCATGGAACAACTTGGATGAATTACCAGAGAATGATGTTAAGTGAAAAAAGCCAATCTCAAAAGGTTAACTACAGTATGATTCCATTTATATAACACTCATAAAATTATAAAATTATACACATGGAGAACAGATCAGTGACTTCTAGGTTTAAGGATGGGGCTAGAATGAGGTGTGTTTCATGGTGATGGGACAGTTCTCTATCTTAACTGTGGTGGTGGATATACATACATGGACCAAACATGTGACAAATATGCATAGAATTAAGTATACACACACACACACATACATACACCACATACCATGAGTACAGGTAAGGCTGGGAAATCTAAACAAGATTGGTATCTGTCAACTGTATCAATGTCAATATCCTGGTTATGAAATTGTACTGGTTTTCAAGATGTCATCATCAATGGAAACTGGGTAAAGGGTACACAAGATCTCTATTAACTTTACAAGTATATGTGAATCCACAGTGATCTCAAAATGAAAGCTGAAATTAAATTATTTAAGGTTGGACTTAGGTTTGGATCCAAAAGTAGTTATGGCTAAATATCTATTTCCATCTAGCGATTAACTTTCAGGAAGTTCTATATATAAACAGGTAGGATCAAAACGCTCATCTCATTACCATCTCTCTTATTTTGGTTGCATTTTCATGAACAATAAAGACTAGAAAAGATAAATTTAATCGCATTTATATACTTCATTAAATTATGTTATTTTAAAATAACAACTCATATTTATTAGACTTAATTTAAATACAAAGTAATCTCCTTTCCTGCACTTGTCTAGCTGATTAATTCCTTTCACATTGTACTTTTATATGAGACATCTTCATCTTTGCAGTGTGATATTTTCTCTTCTACATTTGAAGTGGGAAATGACTGAATGAAAGCTAATCCCAGACAGTGGCTGGGTAGCACACAGCAGGCAATTGTTTAGAACTTAGACCAACCAAAGATTATTCTGGAGGACGAGTATTTTATTACTGACATTGTTTTAAACTACCAGGTCAAGGTGAAAAGCAGACCAGCTTTTCCCTGATTTTGTGGTTGTTGTTCAATTATGCACAGATAACAAATGGTGCCTCCACACCTCACGGCCGGCCCACATCCTCTCCCAGACCTAGACCACTGAGTCTTGCTCCCACTCCCTTCCCTGACCTCAGTGTGCAAATGGTCCTAGATCAAAACAGGAATCCTATCTGTCCTAGAGTCAGTGCCATCGTATTGTGGAAGACAGAAAAGGAGTTGCAGATGCCTGGGCAAGAGTAGCAGATGCCTGGGCTAAGTGAGTAAAGAATGTGACAATAAAAAGAAAAGAGAAGAATTTAAGTAATTAATTAAAAAGATTTAAAATATTACCTGAAAAGGTTATAAGATCATGGGGCATTTTAAGCTCTACCAATCAGAATGTTATAGGCATTATGCTTTCGAGTGTTGCCTCATCCTTTGAGTCACAGACTGGGGAGATTAATGACAAATTCAGAGTTAACAAATGCAAACCCCAAACTTGGACTCAGGTCTCTTACTGTCATTGGTTCGTACCCTCTCTTTGTGCTTAGAACATGGACCTCATAAATAAATGCCATCCTATGTTTTCATATTGTTTATTCATGACACAACAGAATCAGAAAAAAAAATATCCTTATTAATTAACTTACTTTACTGTTGTTTTGATTACATTTGCAAACAAATACTATCACTAACTGGAGAAAGAAAAGCCCACCCCTACCCCTTCTGTCCTTCATCACCTGTTTATTTATTGTACAGCCCCCAAGGGAAGTCTCCTTTCGCTCCTCAGTGTTCAAAACACTGACTTGCTTCAGAGCCACTTACACTTAGTTTCTTTTATCATTTGACCCCCTGTATCTCGTTGATCTAAGTTCTGAACTAAAGTCTCCCCGATAAAACAAGTTAAAGGGTTTTAAGATCCAGAAAGACATAAATTAAATGAGTGTTGCCTCCATGGGGCAATAAAACAAGAGCCATTTGACTCTATACATTTGCTGACCTTTTGATCTGCATTTGCAAAGCAAGTGCCTCTTAGTTAGGGTTTGGTCTTAGAATTTGCCTTTGAAATGGGCCCACTGAACCCTTTAATATTTCATTAGAACTTTCAGCTACTTATTGTATGTATACATCTCTCAAGGGGTTAGAATAATTCTATGTGTGAATTTTATTTAAGTGCTCATAAAAATGTTTTTTTGCCTTTAGTTTTCTTCAAAGTGTTCTTATTTTTTTCTTAGCGTTGATGATACCTGCAAGACAAAAGGGGTTTATATGCTTGAATGGAGACGATATTTCTGCGATAAAATAGAAGTTCAAGAAAGAGCTAACCTTAATTTATTGATATAAAATATTTAAGGTCTTATTTTTAAGCATTAAAATTGAAACAGGTTCACTGCAGGATTCCAGGTAAGTTCATTTGAGGTTGATTTGTTTTAGAGAAAAATGTGGTAAAGAAATGCATCCTGAGATGACCTACCTCCATTATCAGTTTTTTAATCATTAAAAACCAGTGTTTTCAGAAGCTTCTCTTGACATTTTTATAATGTGGCCATAGTTGACAAACAGAATAAAGGCTAAAAGTAAAATTCCCCATGGATTAAATTTTTTAGAAAAAGTGGGTATTACCAATGTATTAAAAGAATTTTTAACATTAAATTGCCAACACCATGGAAGCAACTTAAACTTTTCTAAGGTCATTTGGTGTCATTCTCTATCATGATTGAATGGTCATACCCTCAGTGCAGACCAACAAGCTGAAAATAAAACTGGACAAAAGGTCTATGTTTCTGCAAGACAGTTCCAGAGATTTTACTGTTTTTTTATCCTAGATATATTATAAATTATACATATATTAAAATTATACATATTACACAATACGTAATGATACTATTGATTTTCAAATGAACAATGCAAATTAGAGTAGATATACAGCTCTCTGTCCTAAAATAAATTATTAACATAGTTAAATTCAAGAAGGCTTGTGTGATTCATAGATGGATCCGGGAGAAAGTATTGCAAAAGCTTTTCTTTTTTCTCTTATAAATTGGCTTCTCTGCTATTCTTCAAACATCTAATATAGTCCAATATTAAAGAATGCAGATATTTTTAAAAACCACTTTAGAAGGTTTTCCTGATTTTTCTTATTGTGTCATGCCTTTTTTGAGTCATTGAATTGAAATCAAATGTTTATTTTTGATATAATTCAATGCAATGAGCATACATAGCATAAACACTATCATTTCTGACCGTGGTATTCATTCATTCTTCCACTTAGTCTTCCATTAATTTATTCAGCACCTATATCTTGGGTGGCCACTCTGTGTCAGGAATTGTGCCAAACACGAAGGAAACAAAAAAATTAGGCTGTCAAGTTCTCTTTTTTTTCATGCAGCTTCTAATATAAAAGTGTAAGCAAACCCAACAAGCAGGTAGTTTGCAGTATATGTAATAATGAAATTCAAGGGTGCTATAGAAGCAAATATGCAAAATGACTGTTGGGAATCACAAAAGGCTGACCAAAGAAAGAGGAGTCTAGGTTGGCAACTGAAGGATTACTAGGATTCTAGATAGTCAATGCTTGGGAAGTGTGTTTCAGGTAGAAAAAAAAAAAAAAAAACCCAAAACAATAAGTGGGAAGACACAAAGAAAGATAACTATGGCTTAAATCTGGATTTTTATGGAGGAAATGGTGAAGGCAAAGAGCAAGAGCCAGATCACAATTGTTCTGTATGGACTTTAAGGCAGGAAAGATTAATCAAATACACAGGAACTTAGGAGAGTATGACCTCTCATTCAGCTAACAGGTACACACATCAGGCCACTTGTGTCTGTGATACACGTACTACAGATGATATTTAAATATCACATTGGCATTGAGAAAACGCACATCTATCCATCATTCTACATTGCCAGGTGGGAAAAAAATATCCCTTCAGGAGCTTAGCTTTAGGTCAGCCTTTGAAAGCTGAAAGTTATATTTAAAGATGCCAAAGGAGAAAGATGCAAACAATAGAAGAAAATTCTTAGAAAAAAGCTAGGCATGCTAGTACCCAGATCAACACATCTTTCTTTCACATTTTTTTAATATTATTTTTTTCTTCTGCAAATAAAAAGGCAATTAGAAAAAAGATATTTTTTATCTCCTGGATTCTATTCATTTCCTCCATGAACCCCCCACTATTCTTGTTTTTATAGTTATATGCATAATTCATTTATATATAATTATATAATGTATATTGTATATATAAAATCATATAGATATATAGAGAGATGTATGCAACATTTCGTAGATATATGCGGACTTCAGGAAGGGAAAACTGTCATTTGAATTAGCTGATAAGAAATAAAAATTATCTATTCACTATGTTTTGGGGAATAAAATATTACAATTTTAAACTTTTATTAATTTAGGAGTTGTAAAGTACAGTTTTTGAAACTGATTTACAGTGACATGTCCAGCATTAGTGACAATTTAGTGTGTAAATTCAGAAAGCTGTCTTTATAAATTTTCTAGAGATTTTTCACTTTGTAACTTAAAGCTATCTATTAGGGCTATTGTCAGGCCTTTTTGGTTTTACCTAAGGCTGCTTCTAACCTCTATTTTCAAGACTCCTGGAATTAGACAATTAACAGCATGAGTATAGTTGATGGTCTTGTCTGCAGGAATGGTAATAGGCTTCAGAAGATTAATAGCATAAGTAAGGTTTTATAATGGAACATCTGCAGAATAACCATTAAGCATATTTGTCATGGTAATTTTATTTGTGGCTCCTATAGCGGAGTTATCAGTAACCAGCTAATACTTTGTACTGACCAAATATGTATTTGAAAACCTGGTTTTCCCATGGATATGTGCTACAGAATGAGGCATTTGTATTTGGGTTATGAATAATTCAAGCAGAACATAATTGAGCATTACAGTAGTAACATAACAATTTCAGTTCACTTGTATTGTGCCTTGAATTGAATATTTAACAGAACCCAATAAACTTAACTAGCTAATTAATACTAATCAGTAAGAAAATTATATTAGCACATTAATTCATTATAAATATGAACTGAACCAATATTTTAATGTTTTCTGATCATTTTAACAAGGGAAATATACTTTCAAGGTGAATTACATTTTCATTTCAAGTTAGGAATATAGATAGTAGCCACATTAATTATAAAGATACATGCACCTTATATGATCCTTTCAAGCTCAATAGGGTATAGTGATCCGTGGTACCAGACAACACAAAGTAGCAAAGCCTCCATTTCTGAGCATCCCAAGTAATCACTGATGAATCCATTTCACGTGTCCACCCGCAGGTGAAAGGTCTGCCTTCACTTGAGTCCATTTTTTCCATTTCAGTTCAATAGTAGAAGCTGATTTTAAATCAGCAGAGAAAATGACTGTGGTAGTACAGAAAGCCTCATACACGAACACAAATTCTAATCCTTGACTCTCATCTTGTCTTGGGTCCATATTTGTGGCTTCCCGAAAAGAGATATGTACCATTTTCCAACACCTTCTTAGTGTTCCTTGTGAAGTCACAAAATGTATTATCTGGGAGGAGATATTTGAGCTGGGTCAGGCTTTGCAGTGGTAAATCCAGATTCATGAAGTACTGGGTAGGTTTGTGAGGGTGATGAGAAGTTCAGTAGGGTGGGGTGATTCTGTGAGTGGCAAGTTGAAGAGAGGATGATGGCATGGTAAAGAGTTTATGATAAAGAGGTGGGCTGAGTGTAGAATATGAATATTGTTCTTTGCTACGTTAATGGGATTTGATATTAACTTGGAGGTAATGAGCATGATTATAAGGTAGGGTATTAACCATTCTGGTGGCTATATGAAAAATGACCTGAGAAAAGATTAGTAACCAAGAAAAATTTTAGGAAACTGCTGACCTCAACAAGATTGTAAATTGGAGAGATTGAGGGCCTAGGAAGGCAATAAATAGGGATTAAGAGATTCTAAGGCTCTTAGTAAGGTAGACTAGATAGGATTTAATGATGTAGGAAGTAGAAGTGAGGAATGGAGAATCTAAGATGCGGCCAGTTTTTCCAGCGTAGGAGAGAGTGGAATGATCATTTTACCAGTATAACTGAAATTATAAACTGAAGAAAATGCTTAAGTGAGAGAAAAATACATTTGTTTTTTGATTTCAGTTTGAGGTCCCTATATAGAACATTTAAGTAATAGGGACAGTTAATCCCACGTGACAATGAAATTTGGGATAAAGATTGGATACTGAGATATAATCACAGCCATGGAATGGATGACATCTTCCAAGAAGAACCAAGAGTAAAAACAGAGCAGTGGGAGATTTCACCTTAAATTTCACCTTAAAAGGGTGGGCAGAGGTAGAGGAACAGAAGGGGAGACCACAGTAGAATAGTCAGAGGTACTGAAGTAAAGGAGAAAAAAACTACTTTGAAAACAAAGAGTAGAAAAAAGACTTTTAGGAATAGCGTGAGTCAATACTGTTAGAGACTCTTAAGCCCTTTAGGATAATTAAATAAAACACAATTTTAGCTTTTGGCTATAGTAATTAGCAGAAAATAACATTAATAAAAACATTTTCAGTAAAGTGGTGATGGCAGTCCGTCAGTTTTTATCTGACTTATGGCTTCTAACTTCTTTTGTCAAAAAAAATTGAGAAATTTCTTTTTCAAATTAGACACATTGTTTTCAAAGCAGACCCATGGCTCAAATAAACTGAATTATTTGGAATAGTTTAGATAGACATGTGAATAATTCTTATGCTTACCAAGGACTTTTTTTGTTTAAATTTACCTGTTTGACAGTCTAGGACAATACAAATGATTTAAATAATAATTCAACCTTTTGTGTATTAGAGCTGACTTGATATTTATAGAACAAGAATGCCAGAAAGTATAAATAGGCCATTCCCTATGTCCCTATAATATGGCACTGCTAAGCAATTTGTATGCACATTACATTGACTTTTAACCTTGCAAAACCTATGTATTTATTTAGCACATTTATCAAACTAGTAGATGAATATACTACCTGAACTACAAGCAAGACTTTAGAATTAAAAACACAGAATGTTAAGAAATAAAAAGAAACTGAAAAAATCAACTTCCCAAAATATCAGATGTAGAAGGTTTAATTTACTAGATCAAGGGAACATATTTATTTATGGGAGAGTCAGACCTGGAACCCACATTGCTACCCTTCGTATGTTCTTATTTCTTCTAAAGAAAAGATGCAAATCTTGGTGTCCCAATCAGGTTATTTAATTTAATACAAATGATTTTCTTCCACTCATTTGCACAAATGTGTATCATTTGTCTTAAAAATGCTTAAAACTTAACATTCACTTTCTCAATGTACTTCTATTTTTTTAAAAGGTGCTCTAATAGCAAAGTGCTGTGATTTTAAAGCAAATTTAGATCAAAGTATTGACCAGTAATGAAAGATTATCTTTGCATAAAATCTACCAAAACTAGCAATAGAGGTATAGTGTTAACTCTGTTGTGCTAAGCCTTCAAACATACAGAGCTGGAGAATATATCCAAAAAGTTTAAGGTGCAAATAACAGAGTATGAGATTTCCCTAGAGTGCAATGCTTGAGTCACCTGCTTCCAAAAATATCAAGAAGACCCACTGTCTCTATTTACCCACTGTCTCTATTTACCCCTTTCCTATTATGAACTCAGGGTTCCCATAGTACTTATAAATGTCTTGAAGGGGAAATTAATTCAGCTCAATTCTATCTTAATACATGTTCTAGTGAAATAGAATTGGCTACTAAAGAAAGAGGCAGGCCATGGTCAATCATGTCTAAAATCACAAATTTCCTTATGCCGTCCCTGTTCCAGTAGAACCATGGATTGTCTTCTTGTGGTCATGAATCTTAGAGGGTGGAATTCCTACTCACCAGTGTTGTATTTGCTGGATGAGATCTGAGTCTGACCAGCCACAGTACCATAAACAAAAGAGGAAAGGAGGCCAGCATCATTTAAATTCCAGCTCTGTCAGTTCCCTTTATTACAGGAATGAGAGAGCAGGGATTGGGTTTTGGCAAGCCTGTTGCACTGTGTCAACACGGTAGATGAAATCCAAAGTGGCTCAGGAATGTGAGTTTGACTGTTACTAGCAGAATTCCAGCTGCTTGAGCAGTAAGGGCATCAATGAATGTAGAGCAAGTGGCTGAGGCCCAATGCTTCAAAGCTACCAGGAGGCAGGGGGAATGTTGTTGACCAGGATTCCTGGCCTCCTTAATGAATAGAAATTGATAAGAGGCCAGGCAAAAAATTCAGGCAAGGCTTTATTGGGACTCCTGCGGCAGCAGGAGGGAAGGAGAACAAGCAACATGTTAACATGTTCCCTTGCTCGCTTGCTCCCTGAGGTGGGTTGAGCTGCCTCCTTATATGGGGTGATGGTAGGGGTGGGTCCAGGGGTCGAGCTGGAGGTCTACTTAGGTAGTTTGCCCACCCCATCAGTGATACTGTGTGCAGGGTGCATGTACAGTACCCTGCTTTTGCTCCCGGCTCCTCAGAAGTGGTAGTTGAGTTTTTGATCTTTTTGTATCTTGTTGTTCATAATTTGCCCCAACTGGGCATGCACACAGTTATTTTTAATCCCTTATAGTTTCTTTGTAGTTTGTTGCTCAAGGAAATGTTTGCCCCGGTGCCAGCACTGCAGCAAATGGTCCCAGGTCCCAGCCTGCCTCAGGAACACTCTTCAGAGCCCTGTTCATGTTGAAGCTCCTATGTCCTCATGAACATGAGCCTAAAGTGTTTCTAACAGTTTTAGTAATCACCTCCTTCAGTTTACATAGAGAAACATTGGTGCAAGATTGTCCCTGGTCTTGGGCCAGAACAGATTCTATGTTACCAGTCTACAGATTCTGAAGGATGATTTTTATCTTCCTCTCAAAAGACTACACAACACATGCAAGAGGTATAGTGGGTTTTGAAATAGCTTGAATCACAAAAGGACTTTTTACACACCCATCTCCCAGAGGCATGTTCTGCAAATACGTAAGCATAGATCAAGAAAAAGCAAAAGCAGCTTCTGCCTCACAGTGATTCTTCAATCCTAAAAATAAGGGAAAACATATCAAAATAAATTATCAGTAGGCATTAGACGCAGAGTCTTTCTCATCCAAGATCTGGAAAGACATACAAGTCCATATGCAAAAAGGCCACAATGGCAGACAGCTAACATCAGCATAGCTCTTGAACAGACCCTACTCAGTGTCTGTGCCAGTATCGGTGTCTCCCTCATAAGGGTATGAACCTCATTGTGTCCTATTGTCTATATTTTTAAATCATTTTCTCTGATTCACAGCTTTGTTTCTTAATTGCCTTTTTCTCCTCTGATTTGCATAATACAAATTGCCAATACAGCAATTGACTTTTGTCTCCCAACTCCCACCCCAATCTGAATGCTTATTGCTTATGATTAAACAAAATACTTTGAAATCATCTAAAATACACTGATTGAAAACTTGCACTGAATAATTAAGGTTATATTAACAGAATGATTCAAAACTTACAATAAAATGCCTCCCTAACTCTGCTTATTTGGAATAATGGTGTAGAACTCTGCAGATGAAAGGAAAATAGTTATTATAAATGTTTTCTATTTTTTAACATCTTTATTGGAATATAATTGCTTTACAATGTTGTGTGAGTTTCTGTTATATAACAAAGTGAATCAGCTATATGTATACATATATCCCCATATCCCCTCCCTCCTGAGCCTCCCTCACCCTCCCTATCCCACCTTTCTAGGTCTTGCAAAGCACTGAGCTTATCTCTCTGTGCTGTCCTGCTGCTTTCCACTAGCTATCTATTTCACATTTAGTAGTGTATATAACTCCATGCTACTCTCACTTCGCCCCAGCTTCCCCCTCCCCCCATCTCCTCAAATCCACTCTCTATGTCTATTTCTTTATTCCTGCCCTGCCACTAGATTCATCAGTACCATTTTTTTTTTTAGATTCCATATATATGCATTAGCATACAGTATTTATTTCTCTCCTTCTGACTTATTTCACTCTGTATGACAGACTGTAGGTCCATCCACATCTCTACAAATAACTCAATTTCGTTTCCTTCTATGGCTGAGTAATATTCCATTGTATATACGTGCCACATCTTCTTTATCCATTCATCTGTCGATGGACACATAGGTTGCTTCCTTGTCCTGGCTGTTGTAAATAGTGCTGCAATGAACATTGAGGTACATGTCTCTTTCTGAATTATGGTTTTCTCAGGGTATAGGCCCAGTAGTGGGACTGCTGGGTCATATGGCAGTTCTATTTTTAGAATTTTAAGGACCTCCATACTGTTCTACAAAGTGGCTGTATCAATTTACATTCCCACCAACAGTGAAAGAGGGTTCCCTTTTCTCTACACCCACTCCAGCATTTATTGTTAATAGATATTTTGATGATGGCCATTCTGACCAGTGTGATGTGCAACATCATTGTGGTTTTGATTTGCATTTCTCTAATGATTAGTGATGTGGAACATCCTTTCATGTGTTTGCTGGCAATCTGTATATCTTCTTTGGAGAAATGTCTATTTAGGTCTTCCACCCATTTTTGGATTGGGTGGTTTGTTTTATTGATATTGACCTACATGAGCTGCTTTCATATTTTGGAGATTGATCCTTTGTTAGTTGCTTTGTTTGCAAATATTTTCTCCCATTCTGAGAGGTGTCTTTTTGTCTTGTTTATGGTTTCCTTTGCTGTGCAAAAGCTTTTAAGTTTCATTAAGTCCCATTTGTTTATTTTTGTTTTTATTTCCATTTCTCTAGGAGGTGGGTCAAAAAGGATCTTGCTGTGATTTATGTCATAGAGTGTTCTGCCTATGTTTTCCTCTAAGAGTTTTATAGTGCCTGGCCTTACATTTAGGTCTTTAATCGATTTTGAGTATGGTGTTAGGAAGTGTTCTAATTTCATTCTTTTACATGTAGCTGTCCAGTTTTCCCAGCACCACTTATTGAAGAGGCTGTCTTTTCTCCATTGTATATTCTTGCTTCCTTTGTCAAAGATAAATTGACCATATATGTGTGGGTTTTTCTCTGGGATTTCTATCCTGTTCCATTGATCCATATTTTTGTTTTGTTGCCAGTACCGTACTGTCTTGATTACTGTAGCTTTGTAGTATAGTCTGAAGTCAGGGAGCCTGATTCCTCCAGCTCCATTTTTCTTTCTCAAGACTGCTTTAGTTATTTGGGGTCTTTTGTGTTTCTATACAAACTGTAAAATGTTCTGTTCTGGTGCTGTGAAAAATGCCATTGGTAGTTTGATAGGGATTGCCTTGAATCTGTACATTGCTTTGGGTAGTGCAGTCATTTTCACAATGTTGATTCTTCCAATCCAAGAACATGGTATATCTCTCCATTTGTTTTTATTGTCTTTGATTTCTTTCATCAGTGACATAGTTTTCTGCATAGAGGTCTTTTCCCCCTTTGGTAGGTTTATTCCTAGGTATTTTATTCTTTTTGTTGCAACGGTAAATGAGAGTGTTTCCTTAATTTCTCTTTCAGACTTTTTGTTGTTAGTTATAGGAATGCAAGCAATTTCTGCATTAATATGTATCCTGCTGCTTTACCAAATTCATTGATTAGCTCTAGTAGTTTTCTGGTAGCATCTTTAGAATTCTCTGTGTACCGTATCATGTCATTTGCAAAAAGTGACAGTTTTACTTTGTTTTTTTAATTAATTTATTTATTTATTTTTGGCTGCATTGGGTTTTCGTTGCTGTGTGTAGGCTTTCTCTAGTTGTGGCGAACGGGGGCTACTCTTGTTGCAGCACACAGGCTTCTCACTGTGGTGGCCCCTCTTGTTGCAGAGCACAGGCTCTAGGCATGTGGGCTTCAGTAGTTGTGGCACGTGGGCTCAGTAGTTGTGGCACGTGTGCTCACTAGTTGTGGCTCAAGAGCTCTTGAGCGCAGGCTCAGTATTTGTGGCACATGGGTCTAGCTGATCTGCAGCATGTGGGATCTTCCCAGACCAGGGCTTGAACCCATGTCCAGTGCATTGGCAGGAGGATTCTTAACCACTGCACCACCAGGGAAGCCCTACTTCTTCTTTTCTGATATGGATTTCTTTTTCTTCTCTGATCGCTGTGGCTAAAATTTCCAAAATTATGTCAGATAATAGTGGTGAGAGTGGGCACCCTTGTTTTGTTCCTCATCTTAGAGGAAATGGTTTCAGTTTTTCACCATTGAGAAAGATTTTGGCTGTGGGTTTGTCATATATAGCCTTTATTATGTTGAGGTAGGTTCTTTCTATGCCACTTTCTGGAGAGTTTTTATCATAAATGGGTGTGAATTTTGTTGAAATATTTTTCTGCATCTTTTGTGATTAGCATATGGTTTTTCTCCTTCAATTTGTTCATAAGGTGTATCACATTGATTGATTTGCATATATTGAAGAATCCTTGCATTCCATGGATAAACTCACCTTGATCATGGTGTATGATCCTTTTAATGTGCTGTTGGATTCTGTTTGCTAGTATTTTGTTGAGGATTTTTGCATCTATGTTCATCAGTGACATTGGCCTGTACTTTTCTTTCTTTGTGACATCTTTGTCTGGTTTTGGTATCAGGGTGATGGTGGCCTTGTAGAGAGAGTTTGGGAGTGTTCCTCCCTCTGCTATATTTTGGAAGAGTTTGAGAAGCATAGGTGTTAGCTCTTCTCTAAGGGTTTGATAGAATTCGCCTGTGAATCCATCTGGTCCTGGGCTTTTCTTTGTTGGAAGATTTTTAATCACAATTTCAATTTCAGTGCTTATGATTTGTCTGTTTATATTTTCTATTGCTTCCTGGTTCAGTCTTGGAAGGTTGTACTTTTCTAAGAATTTGTCCATTTCTTCCAGGTTGTCCATTTTATTGGCAGAGAGTTGCTCGTAGTAGTCTCTCATGATCCTTTGTATTTCTGCAGTGTCAGTTGTTACTTATCCTTTTCCATTTTTATTTCTGTTGATTTGAGCCTTCCCTCTTCTTTTGTTGATGAGTCTGGCTAATGGTTTATCAATATCGTTTACCTTCTCAAAGAACCAGCTTTTATTTTTATTGATCTTTGCTGTTATTTCCTTCATTTCTTTTTCATTTATTTCTGATCTGATCTTCATGATTTCTTTCCTTCTGTTAACTTTGGGGTTTTTTGTTCTTCTTTCTCTAATTGCTTTAGGTGTAAGGTTAGGGGGTTTATTTGAGATTTTTCTTGTTTCATGAGGTAGGATTTCATTGCTGTAAACTTCCCTCTTAGAACTGCTTTTGCTGCATCCCATAGGTTTTCGGTCATTGTGTTTTCATTGTCATTTTTCCCCTAGGTATTTTTTGATTACCTCTTTGACTTCTTCAGTGATTTATTGGTTATTTAGTAGCATATGGTTTAGTCTCCATGTGTTTGTATTTTTTACAGTTTTTTTTTCCTGTAATTGATATCTAGTCTCATAGTGTTGTGGTCAAAAAAGATACTTGATATGATTTCAATTTTCTTAAATATACCAAGGGTTGATTTGTGACCCAATACATGATCTATCCTGGGGAATGTTCCATGTGCACTTGAGAAGAAAGTGCATTCTGTTGTCTTGGTTGGAATGCCCTATAAATATCACTTAAGTCCATCTTGTTTAATGTGTCATTTAAAGCTTGTGTTTCCTTATTTATTTTCATTTTGGATGATCTGTCCATTGGTGAAAGTGAGGTGTTAAAGTCCCCTACTATTATTGTGTTTACTGTTGATTTTCCCTTTTATGGCTGTTACATTTGCCTTAAGTATCAAAGTGTTCCTATGTTGGTTGCATAAATATTTACAATTGTTATATCTTCTTCTTGGATTGATCCCTTGATCAGTATGTAGTGTCCTTCTTTGTCTCTTTATTTTAAAGTCTATTTTGTCTGAGAATTGCTACTCCAGCTTTCTTTTGATTTGAATTTGCATGGAATAAATTTTTCCATCCCCACTTTCAGTCTGTGTGTGTCCCTAGGTCTGAAGTGGGTCTCTTGTAGACAGCATATATATGGGTCTTTTTTGTGTACCCATCCAGCCAGTCTGTGTCTTTTGGTTGGAAAATTTAATCCATTTACATTTAAGGTAATTATCGATATGTATGATCTTATTATCATTTTCTTAATTGTTTTGGGTTTATTATTGTAGGTCTTTTCCTTCTTTTGTGTTTCCCTCCTAGAGAAATTCCTTTAGTATTTGTTGTGAATCTGGTTTGGTGGTGCTGAATTCTCTTCACTCTTGTTTGTCTGTAAAGGTTTTAATTTCTCCATTGAATCTGAATGAGATCCTTGCTGGGTAGAGTAATCTTGGTTGTAGGATGTAGGTTCCCTTTCATCACTTTAAATACGTCCTGCCACTCCCTTCTGGCTTGCAGAGTTTCTGCTGAGAGATCAGCTGCTAAGCTTATGGGGATTCCCTTGTATGTTTATTTGTTGCTTTTCCCTTGCTGCTTTTAATATTTTATCTTTGTATTTAATTTTTGATAGTTTGATTAATATGTGTCTTGGCATGTTTCTCCTTGGGTTTATCCTGTATGGGACTCTCTGCACTTCCTGGACTTGATTGAGTATTTCCTTTCCCATATTAGGGAAGTTTTTGACTATAATCTCATATTTTCTCAGACCCTTTCTTTTCCTCTTCTTCTTCTTGGACACTTGTCCTCCGAATGTTGGTGCATTTAATGTTGTCTCATAGGTCTCTGAGACTGTCTTCATTTCTTTTCATTCTTTTTTCATTATTCTTCTCTTCTGCATTTACTTCCACTATTCTATCCTCTATGTCCACTATTCTATCTTCCAGCTCACTTATCCATTCTTCTGCCTCATTTTTTCTGCTATTGATTCCTTCTACAGTGTTTTTAATTTCATTTATTGTGTTGTTCATCATTGTTTGTTTGCTCTTTTTTTCTTCTAGGTCCTTGTTAAATGTTTCTTGTATTTTCTCTTCTATTTCCGAGATTTTGGATCATCTTTACTATCATTACTTTGAATTCTTTTTCAGGTAGACTGCCTATTTCCTCTTCATTTGTTTGATCTGTTGGGTTTTTACCTTGCTCCTTCATCTGTTGTATATTTCTCTGTCTTCTCATTTTGTTTAACTTACTGTGATTGGGGTCTCCTTTTTGCAAGGATGCACATTCATCATTCCTTTTATTTCTGGTGTCTGCCTTCAGTGGGTGAGGTTGGTTCAGTGGCTTGTGTAGGCTTCCTGGTGAGGGGAATGGTGCCTGTGTTCTGGTGGGTTGGGCTGGATCTTGTCCCTCTGGTTGGCAGGGCCACGTCTGGTGGTGTGTTTTGGGGTGTCTGTGAACTTAGTATGACTTTAGGCAGCCTCTCTGCTAATGGGTGGTGTTGTGTTCCTGTCTTGCTAGTTGTTTGGCATGGGGCATGCAGCACTGGAGCTTGCTGTCCATTGGGTGGAGCTGCATATTAGTGTTGAGATGGAGATCTCTGGGGACCCCTCACCGATTAATATTACATGGATCACCAGAGACCTCTTGGTGAGGTCTCTGGTGATCCATGACTCTGTCTGGTGTCCTGGACTCGGCTCTCTCACTTCACAGGCTCAGGTCCAACACCCGGCAGGAGCACCAAGACCCTGCCAGCTGCAAGGCATGGAAGAAAAGGAAAAAATAAATAAATAAAACCAAACAGAGAGAACTCCAAAACAAATGGTAAAAACAAAACTAAACAGAGAAAATCACACAAAGAAACATACATACACACACTCACAAAAAAAAAAAAAGACTGAACTCCAAGAGAAATGGTAAAAGCAAAACTAAACAGACAAAATCACACAAAGAAACATACACACACATGCTCACAAAAAGAAAAAAAAAGCGAACAAACAGAACCCCAAGACAAACGGTAAAAGCAAAATTACATGACAAAATCACAGAAAGAAACACACACACACACACTCAGAAAAAGAGAAAAAAAAAAAAAAAAGAAGAGAGTAACCAAACCAATAAATAAACCCACATATGAAAACAGACACTAAAAACTAAACTAAAATAAACATAAAACCGAAAACAAATCAAATGTAGAAAGCAAACCCCAAGTCCACAGTTTCCCCCAAAGTGCACTGCCTCAATTTTGGGAACACTGATTGTCTATTCAGGTATTACACACATGCAGTGTTTACCAAGCCGATTGCAGGGATTTAACCCACTGTTCCGGAGGCTGCACAGAGAGATTTCCCTTTCTCTTCTTTGTTCGCACAGCTCCTGGGGTTCAGCATTGGTTTTGTCCCCACCTCTGCATGTAGATCACCCTCAGGCATCTGTTCCCGACCAGACAGGAGGGGGTTAAAGCAGTGCCTGATTAGGGCTCCCTTGCTCACTCAGGCCAGGGAGAAGGAGGGGTATGGTAGTCACAATTGGAATGCGGGCATGCCTGTGGTGGCAGAGGCCAGCATGACATTGCAATGTTCAACTCCCAGGGAAGTTGACCCTGGACGACAGGACCCTGGCAGTGGTGTGCTGCACAGGCTCACACAAGGTGTGGGTAGTGACCTGCGTTTGCACACAGTACATTTGGGGGCAGCATTGGCAGCAGTAGCGGTCTGTGCCTGCCTCTGGGGTCCGAGATGAGAGCCTCTGCTTGCGCCCATCTCTGGAGCTTGCTTAGGTGGTGCTCTGCCGTCTGTGGGCACACAGAGCAGGAAGCCCCTCTCCTCATGTACCCCGCAACAATGGTCTCTTGTCTCTCCTGCAGGTCCAGACTTTTTCCGGACTCTCTCCCAGCTAGCTGTGCATTAGCCCCCTTCAGGCTGTCTTCATGAAGCCAACCTCAGTCCTCTCCTTGGGGTCTGCCCTATGAAGTCCGAGCCTCAGCTTCCAGCCTCCACCTGCCCCAGCAGGTGAGCAGAAAAGTGTCTCAGGCTGGTGAGTGCTCATTGGCACCATTCCTCTAGGCAGGAATCTCTCAGCTTTGCCCTCCGCACCCCTGTAGCAGCACTCTCCTCTGTGGCTCCGAAGATTCCCCCACCACACTCCCTGCCAGTGTGTGGAAACTTTTCCCCCTTCACAGCTCCCTCCCAGAGGTGCAGGTCTCATCCCTATTCTTTTGTTTCTTTTTCTTTTGCCTTACCCACATATGTGGGGATTTTCTTGTCTTTTTGGAAGTCTGAGGTCTTCTGCCAATGTTCAGTAGGTGTTCTGTAGGAGTTGTTCCACATGTAGATGTATTTTTGATGTATTTGTGGGGAGGGAGTTGATCTTCACGTCTTACTCCTCTGTCATCTTGAAGGTCTATATAAATGTTTTCTTAAGCCCAGTTTATCACCGATACAGTCAGCTTCCTTCCTTCTGTCTCCCTCTACCTCTTTTCTCTTTTATCTTTCCTTATTTCTTCTTTTTCTCTTTTTCCTTTCATTTTGACATTGGTTTCATTTTTCCATTTAGGGATTTTAATACAAAGTTCAATTTTAGATTTAAGAAGAGAATGCAGTGATAAGTTAGTATTGTTAGTAGTAGTAGTAACTGTAACAAGTGGCAGTAACAGCAGCAGAATCAACATTATTGTCATCTTCATTATCACCATGATAATTTTCACCTTAATCATGCAAATATTGCCTGATTTTAAATACCAGCATTGTGTTTACCTAAGTGTGTAGTGAAATTCTCTTCCTTAATTTATGAAAATGTCATCATAGAATAAAAAGACACAATGGCAGAATTTGGAATAGATATGTATCCTTATAGAAGAGTAGGAAATTAAATACAGTAAAAATTGGTATATTTTTAAAGCATTGGTGAGAGACCAAAATAACTTAATATTGTATGTTAGATTTTTGGAATATTAGGGGATTTAATATAACTTAATTTTGCTGGTACTTCATTTGAAATAGTTCTGCTTCTTCAGCATAGTAGAAATTGATTAACTAGAAATATAGCTTGTCCTGATTCTTTACTAAATTCCGCATCATATAAGTTTAAAGTTATACAGACTTAAAGTCATACATTAAGTTGATGGGTAATTTAAAATTAGAAACAAGGCATGTTCAAAATATTGACTTATTTGTAACTATTTTTCTCTGCTTCTCATGTTCACTTTAAATATATCAAAGGAAGGACTTCCCTGGTGGCCGCAGTGGTTAAGAATCCTCCTGTCAATGCAGGGGACACGAGTTCAAGCCCTGGTCTGGGAAGATCCCACATGCCACGGAGCAACAGGGCTCTTGAGCCACAATTACTGAGCCTGCACTCTAGAGCCCACGAGCCACAACTACTGAGTCCATGTGCCTAGAGCCCTTGCTCCGCAACAAGAAAAGCCACCAGAATGAGAAGACTGCACACCACAGTGAAGAGTGGTCCCTGCTCGCTGCAACTAGAGAAAGCCCACGTGCAGTGGCAAAGACCCAATGCAGCCAAACATAAATAAATAAAATAAATACATTAAAATATATATATATATATATATATATATATATCAAAGGAATTGCTCACATAGTAATAGAGACAGTCAGGGTCTAAATGAATAAGTAAAAAATTCAGAATAAATACGAGAATTAATATCTCAAGCCCCCACCAAAAGTTCTTGCTTGAAAATATATTATGACAGATAGGATATATTCAAGATGTAGGAAATACTTATGATGCATTTGTGGAAATATATTCAAGGGAAATTAATAAATATGAAATAAACAGGAAATATATTTTATAGGGTATCTCTGCTTGAAGACTGAACTCTACTCTCCCCTAGAAAATTCTAGATATCAACTAACAGGTTAGTGGGAGATTTAAATTGTCATTTAAAAATTAATGATATATAACAAAGATTTCATTTTAGGGTTTATAATTATAATGTTAAAATATTATTTGAGGATGTGTAGATACATACAAAACTTAAAATAATTTTAATAATTTAATTTCAATAATTATCAAGCATTCTTCCCTAATTAATGCTATTTTCTGAAAATGGAGGTTATAATTTTGCCTTCTTTCTTACTGAAAAAATAGCACAGTTTTCCCCAACTATCTGAAAGAAGAGGGTTCCAATGAAAATTTTCATTAGTAGAAATGATGTAAAGAAAAGAAGCAATTAACTTTTTTTCATAAAAGCTAAAATCCTCTTTCGATTCCTTTCCATTAGTGAAAAGAGATACCAATGTAGTTCTTTTGTAAAAGTAAAGTGGCATAAATTGAACTTTTGAAGAGTGGGGCATACCTGTATTCCATACTCCTTTTCTCCCATTCACATGGATATTTTTCTGTGAAATGAGTCTCTTGATCCAAAGAACTATGAACCAAAGAGACAATCTGTCCCACCCACACATAATGTATTTTAATGGAACAGAGAGAAGAACATTCTAATCATTGCTTGTCTCTTTAGTTTCCTTTAATTGAGGTGAGTACCAAGCCATTTTCATTTTCTTCCATGGTATTGAATTTTAAAGAGTCCAAGCCAGTTGTTTGTCAAAATGCTCTCCATATTGTTTGTTTGTTTTCTCACAATTAGATTCAAGTTAAACATTGTTGGAAAGGATGAAACATAGGTGATTATTGGCTAAAGTTTTATTACCAGGTGATAGATGAAAAGTCTTAAGATGCTGACCACTATATTCATGTGCTGCTCTTTTTTGTCAGGTGTCAATGCTTGGGGCAATGATCTCTGACCAGAACTGGAATAGGGTCATTTGAAATATTTGGTAGGCAGATTGATAATGACTCTCCTTCCCCCACCTCCCCACCGAGGTTTCCATCCTCCGGTTATTCCATCAAACACTAATGTAGGTAATTCTGTGAAGGTACTTTGCAGATGGAGTTAAGGTTACTAAGTAACTTTAAGAAGAAGTTGACTATTCTGAATTATTTGGGAGGGCCCAATCTCACGAGCCTTTAAAAGGAGTGTAATGAACAAGTGAAAAAAAGTATTTCACCATGTTAAGTGTTAGCAAATGTATGTCGCCTAGATTCAGAGCAACATTCCCAAGTTAGCATAATCAGCCAGTTTTCTTAAGGTTAATATGTGTTAAAAGGGTGCATCCCATATTGTTATAGGTTTCCTCCTACTTAGATACCACCCTTTGCTCTCAGATATGAGAAATCCATTTAATACCCCATGGTTTCCCAAGACTATTATAAATAGACATCAACCTTGCCTGCTCCTATATCTTCTGCTGCTATAAACTCACTAATTTCTCTGTGTCATTCTCTAGGATTCATGTGTACCCATGTATAAACATGGGTTACTATATATATATATATATATATATATATATATAGTTATATATAATATATGTTAATAATATCTTAATTTAACTATATATTAGAATCCATATATTTTCTAGCCCTGTCTACTGAGAAAGGGTAGAAGCAATGACACTGTAGTAGCAATGAACACACCCGGCATTCAAATTTTGCTTTCTATTAAAAAGAGCCAGCTCTTTGCAGAAATGGTTGATTCTAGGGCTGGGATAGAAAATATACAGCAGGATCCACTTATATACTTTGTCTTATACTTTTAGCGAAAGGAAAAGCAGTTGAAGGAATTTGCACAGATAAACAAAATCTGATTTATGCTTGAATAAAATTACTCTGGTTCTTCTGTCAGGGACATAGAATAGGAGGCTATTATATGAATGAAGATGACAGAAGATGGTGGAGTAGGGAGAAGCAGTCAGTTTCTAGATATGTATTGAAAATGAAGTTGGAGTATCCTGATTCATTTGAAGGAGAAATAGAATGTATATCTAAGGGTGGTGTGTGTATGTGTGTATGAGAAAGAGAGAAAGAAAATTAAATTTAACCCTTACCCAACCTCCAGGGTTTTTTTTGGTGTGAGCTACTGAGTATAAGTTTTCAAACGGTGAGATAGAGAAACACTGTGAGAGAAGGAAATTGGTGGTGGTGGTGGGGGGGAAAGATCAGAAAATCAGTTGTGTGCATGTTTATTTAGAGCCACCCGTTGCCTTCTATGTAGAATTACACATTGGCTATGAATCTGTATTTAAGGGTAGAAATCTGGACTAAAGATATAAATCTGGGGATCATCTGCTTATTTCTCATATTTAACTTTGAGACTGGATCAAATCACCAGGTAAGTGAGTGAATGTACCTAGGAAAAAGAATCCCCAGACTTAAACTTAGGGCACTACTAAGCTCACTGTATTTTAGATCCATAGTCCTAAATACAATTCCATCTAAAATATTGTTTTTGTTAAATTGAATTTTAATTATGACCATCACTGCCTTAAAAAAGTGACTTAGAATGGAGATTTTAGGCCCTATGAGGATACAAGTGAGGTTAGATTTTAGTTGGCGCTCATTGAGGACATGGGTTCCATCCAGTACTCTTGAGTAGGGCCCTGATAGATGGCCAGAATTAAACCTCCCTCTTTTTCTAGCTGACCATTCTTCAACTTTTAGGTCCAGTTGCAGGCTAAATTCGTGTTGGGTTTTTTTCCTCTCACTTTTCCTTTTTTTTTTTTTTTAAAATTGAAGTATAGTTGATTTACAACATTGTCGTGTTTTAACTCTGGTCTACCTACTGCTCAATCACCATAATCTTGCTCTAGAACTGGGGTGTTGCCACCATTTTCCTGAAGAGAAACATCAAACCCATCAGAGAACACTAGTATCTTGGGTAAGCCAGACCACAGCCTGGGATATTGGAACTTAGCTCTCTGCTCACTTCTATAGTCATGCCAGTTCTCTAATTTGTCACTTTGCTTCTTGGCCCTAGTTGTATCCTTTGACAATGTAGATGGGATTTATAGCCTGGATACACTTGTGGCAAGCACTGTTGGCTCACTATCCCATAGCAATCATGCCTTCTTCCTTGCTACCATGATTTTGTTTCTGTTTGTATAACAGTATGCCCAATCTTGGATGTGAATTGTTCCACTTCAGCTAATCATATTCCCTTTTACTGGTTATTGTTTTAGAAAAACCCAGTTTTCACCAATAAGATGTAAGAGGAAGACAACTGACAGACGTTTAGAAAGATTATTTTCCTGATGAAAAAGAGAGCTATATAGGGAGAAAACTCTTTGTTTTGCCACCACCTTTTACTGTTTTGAATATTATCATGTGAGAGGATCCAAAACTTGAAGCTAATGCAGTGATCTTTTAAACACTAGGTGACAAACCTGGGGATGGAATTCAAGGCAGTGATGAACAGAGCAGGCAAGAACCCAGGTCTCTGAAGCCATCACAGATGTGTCAAAGAACCCTGAGACTACCCAGTTCTGGGGTTTCTGTTAGTATCATTTTACCAACCTTCATTTGGCTTTCAGTTATATTTAGCCAGAATATCCTAATTCAAACAATATGTATAGTAATAACTGAGAGTTCATTTAAAAGATTGTATTAGCATTTAAGTGATCTAAACCTTCTTTGCCAAAGGATCCACTAAATCAGAAATTTCCTACTTTTTCATGAACAATTAACTAAGCAAAAAAAGAAAGTCAGCTTGGGACTTTATTTCACTTTATTTTAATTTACTTGCTTCTTTTCTTTTTGTAGGGAAAAACATGTATTTATTCCAACAGTCACTTATGTCCTCAATATAATGAAGAAGTGCCTGTAAGGAGCAAATAATTGACAAAGAAAGATGGAATTTGCTCATAAATAACTACAATACAGAGCAAATATGATGAATAAGCAATAAAAAAGTAAGATGTGGTTTATTGAAAGTAGAAAGATTACTTCCATTAAGCTCTTTCTAAACCACATATCCTAAAGAAAGGAAATGGGATTCTTGGAGTAATGCAGAGAATGAAAGTTTTGAAGTGGGAAAAATCTGAGTTTGGTTTACTGCAGCTTACCAGAGGAATGACCCTGCATAAGTTAATTAAACTCTCTGTCTTGAAACTTGCATATTTGTAAAATGATGATAATAACACTTTCTTCAAGTAGATTAAATGATGCATATAAAATCCCTGGAGCATAGTTGTCACTCCACACATTTTAATTTTCTCATTCATTTTGGATGTATAAACCAATGTTTTGATATAAGGAGAGTAATTATCTTATATTTGAATATTGCATCAAAATGCATTTTTATTCATTCATTCAATATTTGTCCTTAAAACAACTCTAACTCAGTAGAGTTATCATCTAATGTCAGAAAAGGGAATTTAGGTGCTGTTTTGTTTTGTGACAAGCAAACTAAATAAGAACATATATGGCCTAAATTCCAATCTCATTTTTGCAATAACCTGGCCCGTGGCCCTGTGCAAGTAACCTCTCCTACCCACACTTAACACTTTATAAACTAGAAATATTCAACTGGATAACCTGTAATTCCCTCAGTAACTCTTTGGCTGCTCAAGTGATGTAGTTTTCAAGAGAACAGAATCTGGGACTCGAAGTTACATACTTTAATTTTGAGTCCAATATTTTTTTGATGGGGAGAACCTCAAACTAACTATAAGTGGAGTAATAATTAAATGAATTGGACCATTGTACAAAATAGTTTAAATTCACTTTCCACTTTCAATGTCTCTAAATACATATTAATTATACTCTGCCATTTACAGTTTCAGATTAAAACAATAATTTACTGTCATAGATCAACTACCTTAATTAAAAAAATGATGAGGATAAGAAAAAAGGACTGGACATCCCAGCAGTCATGAGTACAACCAATGTCCAGAACTTAGTTTCAAACAACATTCTCTAACAAAATGAGCCAAAGCTTCTTGGAATACTGGTTGGATTTAGGGCTTTACCAGGGAAAATACAAGATAAGATCAAAGTATCTTATAGTGACAAAAAATAAGGACATGATATTTAAAGAAAAATGGAAGGACGTGTGAAAGGGACACAAGAGTAAAACTGAAAGAGCTTCCAATGGCCAAGAGTGAAACAATTTGAGCAACAAAATTAATAACATTTGTTTTTAATAACATTTATAGTGAAGTGAATTATAATACAAAGTATAAAATAAATATCCATGAATCTACACTGATATTAATAACTGAATAAATAAATAAATATGAGAGAAGAGATCAATCTTCCACAGAGAAGTATTCCAAAAAATTGATGTTGGCAATCCCCCTACAGGCAGTGGTGCTAAATTCTCCCCCACTCTGCTAGTGCGGGCTGTACTCAGTGACTCGATTTCAAAGACTAAAATATGCAAAAGTTTGTAGAGTGTGAGGGTAGAGTAGTGGCTTCTAGTAACTTCATAGTCGAAAAACCTGCCAAACACCACCTGTAATGCAGTGTGGTATCCTGGAAGGGATATAGAAAAGGGACATTAATGGACAAACTAGCAAATGAAGTTCAGAATTTAGTTAAGAATAATGTGCCAACATTGGTTAGTTTTAACAACTTCTCCTTAGTAATAAAAGCTTCTAACAAAAGAGTAAACTAGGTGAGGAGTATACAGAAACACTGTAAATCTGTCTGTAAATCTACAACTTTGTTAAAATTCAAAGTTTACTAAAACAAAAGGAGAATTGTAATCATCAAATTTATGTCTCATATTTTAATTTTTAGGTATATAGATACTGAAAAAGAATGATATTACATAACATATAAAGAAACAGACCTTTTTTATTCAGTTGTTTTATATCTGTTATTTTATCTGTTGTAACTCTAACTGCATAATTACATTTGAAAGGTAACAGTTTTCACACATGCAAAACAGCTTATCACTCCACCAAAATGGCAGTTAAGCTACAACTGGCCTTTGACATACCTTCTGCTTTTAATAAATAACTGCTTTAGGGACAATTTTGCTCTTTTCAGCTCAAAATGTTTTATGTGTGTGAGGCAGGGGGATTGTAAGTGTTTATATGTGTGTGTGTGCATGCATTGCAATTATCCAAGCATTTTAATTGTCACCTTGGATTTCCTGGTCACTTGTGATGTACCTTAACAATCTTTTAGCTATGATACATTAACAATTAAAATACTACTGCTGACAGAATTTATGGCATTAATTCTTATTAATTATGTATTTTTCCCTTACCAATATAATTAGTTGAAAGAAAAAATAACACGTCAAAAGTAATCCTCTACAAAATGAAAATTTTTCTAAAGGAAATCTAAATAATTCGTGTAGAGCAAAGGGCTTAGGGAAATGCCCTTAGTCTCTCTCGATTTCTTGTTGTGGTTGGGAGCCCACATGTATCTTGTCCTGGCGTAATCTCATTTTTGTTTCATCCCATGCAGGGACTTCTCCTGGATTGTGTTGTAGGAAGAGGATGCTGTACACTTGCTGTGTCCCTCTTTTTTCCAAGGCATGGATAACAGTGACCTTTCAGGAAGAGGAAGGAGGTAGCCTAAGCATGGGCATCAGCTGCTTGGGGGATTACACATCAGTCTTGAGGATGCCAGCTGACCAGCTGTGCTTGCTCACACAGAGTTCATGGGAAATGCAAACTGTGTACCATCATCCAGTTGAAGGAGGGACAGCTGCTGCCCTCAGGCAGTGGACAAGTCTCCACAGTTAACTTGACTTTTTAAAATTCATAAATTATTTTAAGTATTTGTGCTGCCATAGATTTAATGAAACATATGGAGTGTTTTGTTGTAGAGTCGTGGTTGAAATCTCCCTCCAAGATTACTACTTGTATAAACCATTTAGAATCCCTGAGATTTGGTTACAGTATATGCCACATGGGACCATTCATATGTACCTCACATGGCTACCTTGAAAGTAAAGTGAGATTATACACATATGCATACATGCACACACTCCCGTGCACACATTTACAATTGCAACTCAAATTTAAGTTGAAATCAGACGGAGTCAAGATCCTGTTAATGACTTTGCCAAGTTTGCTTAAGACACCTAAGATATTTACTCTATGAATCATGGAGATGAAGCAGCTTAAGAAAAAGAGGTCATATTTTCAAGGAAGTAAGCATATGGCATAAATGAATTTCCTCCAAAGACTAAAATAAAGATAATTTCTTCATTGTCTATGATTAGGCATAATTCCTGCCTCCATTCTATCTACTTTAAAGATAATGTAAATCCTATTTTGGGGGGATACTCCTTGGTCTGGATCATGTCAAGTTTGGGGAAATGGAGTGAAGTGAAGTGGAATAGGGGATGAGTATGTATGTCTATCAGATCATATGTTATTGTTAGTGTATGTGTTGACTCAATCTTTAGGAATATTAACAGCTAACATTTTCTGTTGCTGTACAGTAATTTTGCAAAGATTCTTTTGCAAGCCAACCTAGCTTCCTCTTTAGTTTCTACTCTCTCTCCAGTGCTGCTGCCCCATCTCATCACCCAGACATAATGCTGAAGTATCTAAAAACTTTTTTATCCTTGTGTATCTAATATGAGGAACTTCTTTATGGCTTATCACCAATAGAATGAAAATATAGGAGTACTTTTCTTGCTTCTTCAGAGATATTTTCTATGTCCATAAATGCTTTGTCTTATCCTTTATTTCTTAAAATCTTCCTAATTAAAGTTAAGAACTTGGTTCTTTCAAAGACAGCACCTAGAAAGAATGCAGCCTAATTCTTTAGTCTGCCATAAGCCTTTAAGGTAACACCCTGAAACATTTACCAGCTTGAGAGCTTACAGTGGAACAGAAAAAAATGTTTCTAGGGAATGAAAAAGACACAAAAACATAGGTTAATATCTTAGATGTGCATTTCACCTATTTACACATGTAAAACCTTGAAGCAATCATGGAACTAGGAGCCTTAAGATGGCTTGCAGACACAGAGAGAGTTAAAGGATGCATTAAGGTAATGGACAACACATTCAAAGAGTGTAGATAAACATTGGAATTTCTCAGAGATGCTATGACTCCACAGTACAGATAACTCAAACACGTTTATCCTATATAATAATGTCCTGATTTTTAGCAGCAGTTTCTACACAAATGTGTCATTTTGGAATAAAAATGAAAACTTCCACCACTTATACTTAATGAAAAATATCAAATTGAACAAACTAAATTTGGAGAAATAACCAACTTTTCATTTTGTAATTTAGGAGAAGTACAATAAAATCTACTAACATGAAAGAAGAAGGCTGAAGTTCCTGACAGGGACTATAATTAAGCAATAGCATATTATTTTGGTGAAGAGGGAAAAGGAAGAAAACAAACACACAAAGCCTCTGTATATCAAGAAGAATATATATCTATGAGACAAAATAAAATTGACATTGTAAATTACTGGCAGAGGAAGAAGAATGATATGGCAATTAAATTTAAGGAGTTAAAATGTGTAAAAAACAGAAT
This sequence comes from Balaenoptera acutorostrata, assembly GCF_949987535.1. Classification (NCBI taxonomy): domain Eukaryota; kingdom Metazoa; phylum Chordata; class Mammalia; order Artiodactyla; family Balaenopteridae; genus Balaenoptera; species Balaenoptera acutorostrata. The sequence continues at coordinate 35,890,873 of NC_080081.1, forward strand.
TAAGTGAATGGTGACTAGCAACGGGAAGCAAACAATGTTGGCAATTAGTACCCTCTTTGGAAAATATTAGGAGGTTATTTCCTTGAAATGGAAATGTGAGAATTAGAAATTTACTTGCTTGACCCAAATTGTCAAGCTTCCCCAGGTAGGATATAGGCAGTGAAAGAGGCATTGCATTTGACATTTCAGAGTATGTTAGTGTCCTTAGAGAGAGTGATTGTGGTGTACATTTTTAAAAAGATAAAGTATTAATTAGAGTGTTGTGAGAAGGAAGGATTCTCATATAGAGATGCATGGGAAGAGGCAGGGAGGTGAGGCAGAGTGCTTAGGCTTCTTTTCATGAGGTTTGTTCATGAGGTGAAGGAGAACGGGACATCCACTTGAGAGCAATAAAAGGTTAAAAGTACATCCATTTAGACACGTTTGAACATGGCCGTCAGAGGGGTGAAGAGACTGTTCCAAGATAAAGAATGAAAATTAAAAATCATTGAACAGTGATGTGAATAAAATCCTAGCAGAGGTGAAATAAGAGGGGGAACAGAAAGTGCCTTTGAAAAGGTCAATATGATGATGAAGATAACTTAGAATGTTAAATGTGACTAGAAAAGGAGCACAGAGAATTTTAGTCTTTGTAACCTATATTTTCTCTTGGTATTGCCCTTTTGGGTATATGTACTCGCAACAGAGAATCTGACAATGTTTCTTGGGGAAAACAATATGTAAATGTTGGCAAATATTTGAGACTGATTACTTGTAAGGTTTCTCAGGGTCCTGATACTCAGCAATCTTAGTTTCTATTGGACGAATATTGAAATCATTCCAAAATATTTTTGCCTAAGAAGTTAAAGTATGATAAATAAAAATAGAATTTTCTTGTTGTGATTAATATACCTCTGAGGTAATACAAACTTATATTTCAACAAAATGTTTACTATAGAGAGGGAAAATAGGGGGAAATGTAATATGAAATCTGAAAGTTACTACAGCGAGATTTATTTTGCCAGGAAACACTGAATGAAAATATTGCCAATGGAAAGGAATTGCAATAAGCAACATTGCAAATAAGCTCCAGATTATCAAAAGCCAGTGATTTCATTGTAGAAAATGTCATAGTCTATAAAATGTTAAAGTAGTTAAAAACATGGAAAGATAATAACCAAGGTTATGACATTTGCTTTTTTTAATTCAAAAGACATAATGTTTCAATTTATTAGTTTAATGTTTACTTTCAAATCAAAGACGCTAAAGAGGTATACATTTTGAAATACTATAATCAAAATGGGATGGTTACCCCCAGCATCTAGCTAAGAGTTTAGAAAGTCAGATTAATTTTGTGTTAGAATTTAAAAGTATATGCATGTTATGTGCTATGTTTTCCATTGAACTTCTATTAAAAAATAAAATAAAATAATTAAGTCCAAGCAAGCAAGCTTTAATATGAAATTGAATAGTAGACATCATTGCAGCTCACCACTTCCAGGAACATGCAGGGACTGAATTAACTCATATCATCAAATTTAGGTGTGGCCAAGTGATTTACTTGACCTATGGAATGTAAGTGGAATAACCACCTTTTACTTCTTCCTGGAGATCTGTTTCTCCACTCATTCCTTCTTGAAGTGCTCCTGGTTTGGCTACATGGAGGACGGCTGCTTTGAGAGTCAGGAGACCTCCAGTGAGATTTATGTGAGGAAGAAATAAACATTTGATATGATAAACTGATGAGATTTAGGGATTGTTTGTTACTATAGCATATACTAGTATAACTAATCGAAGGCCATATTTAATATCTTATTAAACATTTTTATGTCAAATTCATATCATTGAAGTATAATTAAGAAAATTACATGAATCTGGACTATAGTAAATTCTAAATAATTTTCATTGGTTTCTTTCTATATGTATTTGATAAGGGTTTCATTTTAGGTCATTTTAAAATTTGTAATATCTCTCTATGAACTTACAATATAATTGTCATCAATATTGTTCAATGTCATCATAGAATGTGTTAGGAGAACATTAGATTATGATATTTCTTTTCAGGAAGCATATATTAATTTATAACAATGAGTATATTGATTTTATAATTTATAATAATATATAATATATATTAATAGGGCTTCCCTGGTGGCGCAGTGGTTGAGAATCTGCCTGCTAATGCAGGGGACACGGGTTCGAGCCCTGGTCTGGGAAGATCCCACATGCCACGGAGCGGCTGGGCCCGTGAGCCACAACTACTGAGCCTGTGCATCTGGGGCCTGTGCCCCGCAACGGGAGGGGCCGCGATAGTGAAAGGCCCGCGCACCGCGATGAAGAGCGGTCCCCACACCGCGATGAAGAGTGACCCCCACTTGCCGCAACTAGAGAAAGCCCTCGCACGAACCAAAGACTCAACACAGCCAAAAATAAATAAATAAATAAATAAAGTAGCTATAAAAAAAAAATTTAAAAAAAAAAATATATTAATACTATATACATAATTAATATATATAATTTATAATTTATTTTATATTTTTATAATTTATGTAGTATTAGAAATAATTGATCATTATAGTTGAAACTTGTGTTTCAGTGGTGTAATCAGCAAAGGATATTCTATATTTATCATTGTATTAAGAAGCTGTGTTTGAAAGATTGATAGTACAGATACAATGCAAATATCATCACTGTAAAAGAAAAATTTTTCCAGGCAAATTAGACAGGCAAGGAAGATTTATTTAAGACTATTGCAATAGGGGAGAATGATTAAACTCAATCTCACTGACACAAAAGGCAGGGGGATTTTTAAATGCTGTGGTGAGCTAACAGAAAAAGGAGGGTTGGTCAATGTGAGTAGGCCATCTGTGTTTGCTAATTGGTGCTTGGTGCTTATCAAAGTGAGGTTTCTATTGCCCCCCCCCCCCCCGCAGATACTGGAAGACAGAGACCCTATCTTTCTCAATAATTACATTTCAAAGGGTGACTCCAAGGTCCTGGATGAATACATTCCCGGGTTGTAAAACCCTGGCAGGAGGCTGAAAGAAGATTTACATCTCACAGAGGCAAAGAAAGACTTGTAAGTTTTCTAAGGTAAATTCTCTAAGGAAAGGGAGGTTGGGACCTATAGTCAGGAAGAAACCTGTCTAATGTTTAGTTAGGCTGTGGGGAATGTGACAATCATTCTGGTCATCACCTGTCTCATTTCTATTTATTATTCGTTCATGGTCTGGCTTCACAGACCCACTTCACATACCTTACAGTAAGGACAATATGTTTTCACTACCTAAAACCCAATCTCAACAATTTAATCTTCACATATAGTAAGATTTACTTAGCCTTGATTAGTGGGAAGGGAGCATGATCTTGAAGGTTAAGAACAAAATTCATCATCTGAATCATTTATTCAGTTCATTGAATCATACTCTGCAAGCATTTTTAAACGCCTAAACTGTAGCAAGAATTTACTAATGTTCCCCCGATTCGCAGAGACAATATAGTGAACTTAGTTTACTAAACTAAGTTTATCAGACAAATGGGAAAGCAAAACTAAACTCTGATTGCAACTTTAGATTGCATTGCAACCAAATTCTTTTTGCTCCAACCACAAACCAAATAGTACTAAATTCAATAGTGAAAGAAGCTGGCTTAAGGATAAACATATGACCTTGTTTTTTTATATATCACATATCATTCCCCCCCTAGTTTTTCCCTGTTATTTGCATCCATTTAAACTTCCTTTAAATTTTATTGTAAAGAATTGTTCCACATTTTCATGGTCATTGTATCTTTACCATAAACAGGCAACTTTTTTTTAACTAATGAAATGGGAAATATTCTATTCTAGTTCTATTCTTTGTCATTAACTTTGGTGAATCTTTTGGTGCTTGGGCTGAACTTTTTCATACAGCCTTGCAAATCTCTCTCTCCCACTTAAGAACTTCACATAGAAAATATGAGTCCCCAAAATACTGAATAAAGAAATGTGTTAAATACCGTGTACAGCCACTGCTTTCAAGGATAGAAGAGTCTACCTGGGGTAACAAGTTACAATGTGACATACAAAGTCCTTCTATGAAGACATGTATATGGTGATGATTGAGCATGGAAGAAAAACACTTAACTCAGTCTGGACAGTGAATAAAAGTTTCCCAGATGAGTCCTGAAAATCAAACAGGTATGAATCAGATAAAAGATGGAGGAAAGGCATGCTCTTTAGAGAGTAGTATTATGTAAAAGTCTTCAACATGAAAGAAGACAGATTATTTAGGGGCTCTAAAGAGGAATACAGCAAGATAAATGAAAATGAGGTCATTAGAAGGAGAGTAAACTGGAGAGGTGGGTAAACTTTACATCATGACTGATATTGTGTGTCATGGAAAGGTCCTTGGATTATTACCCCATATAATATGTAAAATGTTTGCATAAGTAATTGCTATAAAACTATAAGTTCTAATAATTATTTGTTGAATTAAACTGATATATATCTATATATGTGAATTGAATTCAATTTAATAGCCACTTCTTGTAAGATATTTTCTAGTGGGTATCTGTTCAATTTTTTCCTGAAAAGAAAAAATAGCCTATTTCAATGTGTTTGAGTAGTTGAGAACTTTCCGATTTCATTTTTCCCATGGAAAATCCATTATATAATGTAAAGTTGGCAGTATCTTAAACATTTACCTTACTTGCCATAGGTGAAAGTGAAAATCAGTGTGTTAATAGAGCAACATGGCAGTTTTCCTGTCAACCATGAAATATGATTATTAGGAAAGTCAGGGAGATAAATACAAAGTATGAGTTCCTTAAAAGAAATAGCTGAGCAAATTTTAAATTCATGAGCTCCCATGGATATTACGTTGCTTGGAAATATTTATGTGAATATTATGGTGTCCAAGTTTCATGATAAGTGGCTACTGAAAAGCTGAGGGGCACCTCTAGCCAGTTTTTGGCATGTGACTACATTAATTTTGAATGCAGGACTATATTAATCCTTCTTACACTCTTCTTAACCAAAATAAGAAATGTGTCATCCTCAAAACAAGCCTCTAAGCAGGTCGGCATGAATTTGAAAACATATCAACATAAATGAAGAAGAGCAAGGGATAAAGGAGTCCCTGCAGAACACAAAGATTTATTGTGGCAGGAGGACAAGTTAAGGCAGCTGGAGAAATGAGTTCCTTGTTGCCTGTTTGTGCAAGTAAAACATTGTTCTACAGAATTCATTTTGTAGAGTTGATAAAGGCTTAGAAATTAGTACCTCATGTCAAAGCCAACTATATAAGGGACTATCTTTACAATAAATTTTATATACTCTTTTCTCAGTTAAAAAGCTGGATAAACTTTAATGAAGTCATAAATCTTAAGAGCATAGAGTTTCAATATTAAAAATAAAAAACTAATCTTAGAAAGTGAGGAAACACACATTGAACAATCTTGATAAGAGTCATCAGTTAGTCAAGCTAATGTTTAGATATTACATTAGTGAACTTCAGAGTATTTCTGGACAGTCTGTATATGGTATTGTGAGATATTATTGTAAAATACTTGTCTGCCTAGGCCATTGAACATGGATAACTTTTGTTTTCATTTCTTTTACTTTCAAAAATTCAACTTTCAAGATATTAAAGAAGATGCCATTGAAATTTAGACCTGTTGTTGCTGTATTGCACTAAAATTCATATAGCAAAGCTTAAATTATAGGCTTGTCTTCTGAGTTACTGAATGATTTCCTTAAAACCACAAGTATTTATTGAGTACCTCCTATACGGCAAACACTCTTCTATTCAAGGGATGTACAGTTTTAGAAAACAGGAAGAGTCACTATTCTTATCGTATATCTATTATATTAGAGGATGACCAGTTAATTATAAATAAATTTTGATCGGTCAGATGGCATAAGTTTTATGCAAAGAAATAAAACATTTGCAGTGTTAGGGGATATTTCTCCAATCAGGTAATGTTTCAATAGAGACAGTAAATCCTTTCAAAGTATCTTGACAAAAATGATAAAAACATGACTCATAAATTATATAACATGTCCATTATTTTTATCCAACACAATTAGAGGGGGAATCAGGAAGATGCTAAAGTTGGTTCCAAAAAATATTTTTGAAAATGATAAGAAATGTTAGAAAAAGCTCTTAGGCTAGATAGCATTGAATAATATCCCATATGGCAGTAAAACACCACTAGTGAGATTATTTTTTTCTGAAGAGAACCTCTACAAGTTAATGTGGAACGTAACTGAGTTTGGGCTCTAATCAAATAGGAAGTAACAAAGTCAAACAGAAAAATTCTCCTATGAAATCAAATAATTCCTAGGTGGGCTTGTTAAACAACAATACTCAAATATAACATTGGAGGACATGGAGTACTCTTTTGATTGCCAAGCTTTAAATTTTATTATTAATGTTTTGCAAATATTTTATTCACCACCTTATGTTTCCCTTACATGGGAGGATGTATGACTATCTTTGGCTAATAAGATATGAGTAGAAATCGTAATAACTCACTTCTATGCTGAGGTGGTATAAAGCTTACTCATAATTCTTTGGTATCTGTCTCCCTCTGCTATGCCATTTGAGGAAGATACATATTCTTTTCCTGTGGTGGTTCCTTCATGAGACTGTGTGCATTAGATACACTACCTCTCCTTTCAGTCTCCAGTCCCCAAGTAACAACATGTAAAATAAATGAGATACAGATTTTATGGTGTTAACTTATTGAGATTTGAGTGCCAGTTTGTTACCATTATATAACTACTCTACACAGACCAATACAGGAATTGTTACCCAAAGCATGGTGGCATCTTAGGGGTCACCGATGTTATTGAGGAACCCAATATAAGAGGCTGGAAAGATGGCAATCTATTTTTTAAAATGCAAAATATTTAGTGAAACTCTCCTGAAATTCCTTGGGAGGTAGATCATGTACTCAAGAAAATTATATTTTTAGACAAAGAGATTGAAAAACAGAATGTTAGTAGTATATGTTGGTTGCCATTATAGACTGAATTGTGTCCCCCTAAAATTCCTATGTTGAAGTTCTAATCACCAAAGTGACTCGCATTTGGAGATAGGGACTTTAAAGAGATAATTGAAGTTAAGTGAGGTCATAAGGGTGGTGTCTTAATTCAATAGGACTGGTGTCCTTATAAGAAGAGAAAGAGACAACAGGGATGCTGGAGCACAGAGAAAAGGCTATATGAGGACCCAGTGGGAAGGCAGCCATCTCCAAGACAAGAAGAGAGGCCTCAGGATAAATCAAACCTGATGACACCTTAATCTTGGACTTCTAGCCTCCAGAATGGTGAGAACATAAATTTCCGTTCTTTAAGCGACCCAATCTGTGGATTTTGTTATGGTAACACTATAAGCTGAAACAGTTGCTATTGACAGCTATGGTAAAAAAAATTACAAGAAAGATTATTAACAAAGAAGAAAAAATGACCCTAGAGATCTCAAATTTTCTAAAGCAGGGAAAGGACTGGGAAAACTGTGTGGCTCCCAAGGAAAGTATATTCCTCAAACACAAATCAGACATGACCACAGCTAATAAATGGAAAAGGGAGAAAGTACAAGAGGCCACATTAACAGTGGAAGGGGTAATTATTCCAGGGAGCAAACTTAATGCTTAATCAAGAAACAGTTCACATTTCCAGGGTAAGGGGCTCTCATAATTGTTAGAGTAATTGCTAGGTATCTCCCATTCTTCTCTCTCTCTCTCTCTCTCACTCTCTCTCTCTCTCTCTCTCTCTCTCTCTCTCTCTCTCTCATGCACACATACATACCACATCCCACCTTCTTTTAAGATTTATTTTATTTTATTATTTTTTGGTATATAGGAAATTCAAGTGGACTGGATGTAGAGATTACCACACATAACACTTAGATCCTGAGTTTCAATATGGATTTGATGCCTGACTGGACTTTTGGCTTATCTCCATTGGAAATAAATTGAGTGTTCTAAACTTGGAAGAAAGGAAATCATGGGATATTTGGTCAGCAAACAAGAAAATTGCAATTGTAATGCTAATCAACTAATCCATTACTCTCCTATTATAGTCAGATGGGATTAAGTGATGAATACTAGAAATAGAAAATGATTGCACATATCAAGTATCATTACTAGATTGAGGCAGTAAAAGTTGTGGGTTCATTTTTACCACTGAATAACTTAGTTTATCCTGATAAAGAGAACCAGAGGCACAATGATGTTATAGATTAAGTCATATGGATATCCGAGCCAAGAACGTTCCACACATAGAGAACTCAGTTTGCACAGGTTGTGACTTAATGAGTATATTCAGTCGTTTGAGGAAATTTCCATCCCTTCATAACTGCCATGTTATTGCATGTAATACTATCAATATTATATCCTCACTTTACCAGCTTACCCTAAGCATATTGAGATATTATGTCACGATTTTGGGGAGTGTATTTTTTATTTAATTTTCATTTTATGTTGGAGTATAGTTGATTTACAATATTGTGTTACTTTCAGGTGTACGGCAAAGTGATTCATATTGAACACATTATTCAGATAAATAAATATTTAGGTAGAATAATTTGAAACTTTTGGAATTATTGTTAACTATTCTGTATCCAACCACATTGACCATTAAGTCATCAACATAGCCATCTGAAGGTTTATTCTAAACTCCAGTCTGGTTTTCATATTATAGCTTGTAACAAGCTATTTTTTAAAACATTTTGTGTAATTCCCTCCCCCATTTCCAGTCATAGTCTGTTAACTCTGCCTAGATTCTTTTGCACAAAAAAGAACTTAGTTTAATCTTCTGATCCTACCTATCTTGCCATTTAAAGCGCTATTCTTCTTTTATCTATATGTCAAATAAGAAAAATACAATTGAATTAAGATATTTAAATGCTTTAAAAGGAACATAAATACATTGCATATTTTACTACCACTATTTCTATAAAGTGAAAAAAAGCACTAATAAAATATATTTTTGTTGTTACTATTTTTAAAAATGGTTTTTTTCTTACCAATCAGAACAAGTTATTTTCTTACCTTGGTTATATTTAATCTTATGCTTCCCACTGGCTGTTTAATTCCTTAGTCAGATAGTTGATTTGTTTGAAATTCTTGTTTATGTCTCTAATGCCCTCATGTTATTAGGAATGAACAAATTGAAATAATAAACAAATTAGGAAGCTTTCTGACGGGTTCTTTAACCCTGACAAAAATAAAACAGTTAAAAATATTAAGACAATTTATAAATTATGGATATTAAGATGATTCTGAAAATTTAATTTCTTACGAAAACAAGTTGCATTCAACTTTTCCTTCTTTAAGTATTAAAAAATGAACAAACTGAAAAAAGTCATTACTTACCACACATAACTCTGCTCACCAGTCTGGAAATGCCTCAAATTCCAAAGTTAATTACAGTAGGCTGTCAGTGTGGATAGGTTTATATTACCACTTCATTCATTATCACACCACTGAGGAAACTGGTCTTTTCAATGGGATGTTTAATATGATAGCAACAAAATTATCACAGTTATAGTCGGCATATATAACAGATTTTTTTAAAACTCCCAAACTTTTATTTCCCTCTCCCCATATGTGCATGTACAATATTATGAATCTTATTTAAGGAATACAATAACCTTATGATATAGGTATTATTATCCACCTACATATTACAGTAGAGGAAACATGTACCAAGAGGTTAAGTAAACATCTTGTTCTCATTTTCTATTTCTGTGTAGATATCTGTCCCCAAACCTAGTGGCTTAAAACAAAACTTTTATTCTCCTTGTGAATTTGTGGTTGAGGAGCTTGGAAAGGTCTTTGTTGGGCAGTTCTTTTCTTGTCAACAGGGAGTGAACAGGCAACTGGGACTGGAGGATTCACCTCCAACTCAAGGAGGCTTTTTCACTGACACACCCATTGCCTTGCTGCTTCTTTGTCTCTTTCTCTCTCTATGGCATCTCTGCATCTCTTCCTCCAGAGCTGCTCTATGTAGCTTGTACTTCTCAGAGCATGGTGATTCCATTAATAAAAATAGAGAATGGGAAGTCAACAAAGCTGCAATTACCATCAATCAAGGAAGCCAAAGATAAAAGCCTAGGGAAAGTTTCAGGTAATATAAGAGCACATAAACTTTTATAACTTATCTAAGCCCATTTTTTACCCCATCTGTTTTTCTATAGTGACTAGCAAAGTAAATTCAAATCGAATATTGTTAAGGCTATAAAATAGGGATGCGCTAAGAGGGACTATGCGTCACTCTTCAAAATTTTAAAGGTGGAAGCTATAAAAAGCAATAGATTTAAGGGGAAAAAATATATATGTATATATTCATAGGCTCTGTGGTGAGGTAGGAAAGGTTTCAAAACGACAATTCCCAGCAGCAGTCTTTCTGGGAACTTGGCATTTAGGAGTTTTACGTAGGTTTCCCACATATACAAAGGAAAATTTGAATCATTCTTAATCTTAGGAAAGCTTTACAAGACCTTTCCTTAGAGCATCCCATATCTTTTACTATTTTGTAAGGAAGAAGAAAGATCCTATAACACACATGGAATGCTTTGTCATAACTTTCTTTGATTATTTAACTTAGTACATCACTCATCACCCTTCTGACAATAATTATTACCTTAAAAGCTTAGAAGATATATTTCTATAGGGAGACATTGGCTTTGCTGATATAATACTTTGATAGTGGTGCCAGGTCTCTTATAGAAAAATACACTCTGCATAATAAAGAAAGAGGAAGAGAAAACCTAAGATGGGGATTGAGTAACAAAGTCTTCAATGAGCAGTTCTATCTGGACATTTTTTAGGAAACACTGAGTCCCTTGCCATATCATCCTTTTCTAGATACCACTGGCTCTTCTCCCATCCCATCAACTGTATAACAGAATTATACAGTTATACTATGCCTGCTTTAATTGGATTTATTGTGGAAGCCCAGCCATCTATGTGTTTGTCTCAACCTTGGTACTGATCTCAAAGACTGTCAACCTGAGAAAATTATTGTACATCTGGGTTACATCTGCCTGAACATGCAACAAGGAGGATATGAAGAGATTCAATCAATAAATTACCAAAACATGATGTCAAATATTTCTCAACTTTGATTTTTAAAGGGTCTTTCTTAGTTGAAAAAATTTTTAAATACATTATAAGAATTTGAAAATATGAGACATATAAGAATTAATAAAATTTATATATTATAATTTATATTTCCTTATTAACAAAGAATATTTTCTAAATTAATGTGGATAGAAAGACTTTTGAAATAAACATCAGTGAAGTATCTATGTTTAAGATTATGTTCTGCTGCACTTCACAGAACCCCTTCCATAATGGCTTTTAGAGTTTCTCTTTCCTAAGAGAGCTGTGGCAATCCAGGGCTAGAAATGTGGTTCCCTAATCATAATGCTACCAAGTTTCCTTTCTTTTTGCTATCTACTATCCTTAATGTGTTACCTTGGGGTCTAAAACCCATGCTTGGGTTCAGCCCATCTTTCTGCATTTTGGACACAAGAAATTTTAGGAGCCGGTATAATGAGAAGGGAGTAGCCCTCCCCACCAAAGACACTTCCTGGAAATTTCATAAGAAACTACTGCTTATATCTCAGTGCTAATTTTGTCATATCTCATAATTATTCTGGAAGGCAACATTCTGTTATTTGGGAAGAAGGGGAGAATGAATTTGAGGACAGGCAATGAGCATCCTCTGTCACACACACTGTGAGCATTAAGGCATGCTGATAAGGGAACTATCCAGAGTGCTGGAACAGTCATACAGGCTACTGAGTGAAGCTTGGGCTGGGAGGAGTCTTGATGCACGTGAGGAGCTAACATCCCCTTGAGCCAGAGATAGTAGAAAAACCAGGATAGAGTGGAGAGGACACGCCCATAAGCCTGCTGAAGGGTCTTTTGGGTGCTGCTTCTGCAGAATATACCAGCATCTGAGGCAATGTCACTGACCCAGATATTTTAATGCAGTTGAAGAAATCTTCATTTCCAGCGATTAAGCAGGGACAGGTCAGGGCTGGGCACACCAGTACTCACGGTGAGGATTCCCGGGTCCACCTCCCTGCCGGTTCTGCCAGACCGGCCTCCCCCTGTCCACACCGAAACACAAACACTGAAGAATGAATTTTCACGGAGGAGAAATAAAACCCAGCAGCTAGTTTTTACCTTCCTGGAGCTCCAATCCTGCAGTCACCCAACACCCTGACATCCGGGATGGGGCTGGGGAGGAGGCCCTGACGCTGCGGGCTGTACACCTGGGGTTCTCGTCCCCAGCTGCGTCCACGTGCAGGGGCAAAGACAAGCACACCAAATGCAACGTTAATCAACCACAGCGACCTCCTGTGCCGCATGCTCCCCCCTGGTGGGGCTGGGATGGGGGGACCTCCAAGGTGATCCAGTCCCTTTTCTCCTTCTGGAAAAGACACTGATAGAACGTAGCTCCATCATGTGTTTTTTTTGTTTTTTTTTTTGTTTTTTTTTGGTAGTATACGCGTATTGTTAATAGTTAAATTTAGGAACAAAGGTGCAGACATCTCCTAAGTACTGAGTGGCTCGTCTCTTGGTACAGGGCCTGAACGAGCCAGGATCGTGCTCACAGGACAACCCGCGATCCTGAAATTAGTCGTCTGGTAAACAAAGGAGAGGGAAGGGTCCGGTTTTCTTAACTGGTTTTACTTGGGAAAAAATGATCAACAGATGGTAAGGCACTCTGGAAGGCCCCTCCGAGCCCTAGTGGGCCCCTCGGTGCTTTCAGGGAGTGGAGGGGAGCTCAGGGCAGAGACGATGGTCAGCCCCGCAGGTGGGCAAATGCTCAGGCTCAGGGCCACCGTGGGCATCTTCATGCAAAGTGCTCAGCCGGGCCCACAGGACACAGGGAAAGCTCAAAGTCCATTCACCTTTCATTATAGTTATTTAAGTTCCAACTCTATCTCCTTCCTCTTCCAGAAAAACAAAAGAGACTGCAATTATAAACAATTAAGGGGACAGATGTCATGGGATAGTTTGGTAGCCTGAGCAATGGTCCAGACTTCTCCATGGGGCCATCTTCTCCTTTGCAGGGCCAGTTGCACCCTCCCTGCCCTGGCCACCAGGGGGTGGGGACGTGCTCACTTCAGAGTGGAGGAGGCCAGGTGTGTGTGTTTGGAGTGGGGGGAGAGATTCTTTGTCAATAGCCAGGACAGGTCCCCAACAGACCCAAAGTTTCCCCCAAAGGAAAGGGATCGTTAAAGTGCAAATTGGGGGGTGGGGGAAGCTGATGAAAGGAAACTCCAGAGGGAAGAGAAGATGGGTCTATCTCAGTCTCATCTGCCATCACTTCCACTGTCCCATGGCTCAAGTGGGAGGATACTAGCAGCTCAAGTAAGACTATTTTGGGGTTTATTTGTTTGTTTTATTTGTGACCAAAATAGAGCATGGTGGTATTTTCATATCCTCTACATAATATATAAATATTACCCTTTGTGAGAATTTATAAAATGCTTTCATGTCCCCACACCCCTGGATTATGACCCCTTTTATTTTTTCAAGATTAATATTATTATCTTTTCCAAGAAGCATTTTTTGAACAATCAGGAAGTATTAACTTCTTATTTCTTTGTTTCCATAGGATCTTTAGGATACTATATTACAGTACTTTTCTGGCTGTCTTACAATACTGAGAACATCAAAATTCACATTCATACTATATGGTACTCAAAATATATTATATATGGTACTATTTTATTGAAATGACATACTTTATTTGAATTTTCAAAAAGGAAAAGTGAAATAGAACTAATTTCTAAATATTTTAAATAAGAGAAATATAATCATAAAATTATAGTTATAAAATACAAAGGTTTGAAATTATACTTTTTCAGCTATATTTTTTAAAGGTGGCCTATGTTAGTAAGTTTCTACTAAAACTGGAAAAAAATAGTATTATTATACTTAATTCAGCATTCCTTCTCTACATCCAAATTTTAAAATATTTAATATATGTGTATGTAATCAAGATATATTGTTTGAATTGCATATTTATTATTTATAAGTATTTATGACATTTATATTTTATAATTTCACAAAGTGTCTAGTTTTAGCTTTACAATTAAATAAGTGCATTATTCCCAATCAGTTACTTTTATAAAACCTTCTCCATTGCTAAGTTCTTTGAGTCATCTTTTGGTTGGCTGAATTTCCTTATTTAGTAATCATTAAAGTTTACTTTCAATTTCAACAAGAACTAACATATATGCTAGTCCTTAAATTCTTGATTGTGTGAAAATAGCTGCTTTCTGTCCTCAGAATTATGGGACAACAATTATTAGTCAGACATTAATTCCCCAGAAATTAGTGGTCATTTTGGCAATATTTTCTGCCACACTGTATCACTGTGGAAAAGTCTGATGCCAAGCTGTATTTTTTTCCCCATTCATGACTTTTCTGTCTTGATTTTCAACTATTTTCTGCTTTTCTATGTTACCAGATTACATTGTTTTGAAACTTTGAATAATTTTCTTTAGAACACAATATTGTCTTTCAATATCCAAATAAAATTATGATTGTATGTCAAAATTTTCTATAGCTTTGATTTTTAAAAATATATTCCATGTGATATATACATTTCATTAGGAATGTTCAGTATTCATATATCAGTCTCATAGTGTTTTATATAACTTTGGTCTGTTCTTACTTTATGCTTGTTTTTTGTTTTATTTTTTCTTACCTGTATTCAATCATATTTATTAAGTTTTACTGCTGTTTCTAATATGGCTTTCCAAGTTTTATGTAAATTCTGAGCCTGCGCTCTCATTCTCCACAGCAGAGCCCATGACACTTCATCATGTCTCCTCCTCCAGTTGACATTCCCTGAAATTTAATGGAGTAGAACTGAGTCTAGCAAGGTGATCTCCTCCTCTTCATAACCTGTTCACACTCTTGTACCTTGCCACTCTGATTAAAATAAGATATTTTAATAGATCTTAGAGGTGTGTGGGACTTAATATAGAGAAAACTGTTTTCTGATCAAGGTCTGTAGAGATATATGTTGGCTTTTAAATGTGCTTTTTTGTTTTCATTTTGATCTAGATTTCACCATACAGCAATAGAAAAGTGTGCACCAGAGTTTTGTGCTGTTGCTTGGGATTTGGGACTATTTCTTTGTTTTATTGAAGATAAATAATTTTTCCCTTTTCTTGTTGTTTTGGGAATTGAGGTTATGTCATTGCTTCTTTACAGATGTAGTTGGTCCTCTTAATTGTTTTTTGCTGGAGAGAAATGAAGTAAAACATATTAACTTACCATCTTTAACTGGACTTCTCTCAGTTATGTATTATTTAAATGAACCAAGCAGTAACATGCTACTAAAGGAAAAAAAATTGAGATGTCTTACCAGTTAGATGAAAATCTCATTATATATATTTCCCCCACCTCTAGATTATTGTCCTAAACAAAATATATTGATATACTCTCAAAAGAGTACAATCTTACAATTATCTTGTCCTACTTCATCATTTTACAGATGAGAAAATTGAATTTAAAACTGCATCTCTTTTTAAAGTTAGATTTCCAACAGCCCTGGAGGCATTGGGCTTTAATCTTTAACACTTATTTTGGGGACAGCAGTTCCTGGAAGTCAGCTGGAGAAATTTCTATGGCAGAAATTTATCTCTGTGCTGATGGTAACTGACCAAGGCTATGAATGTCCATAACAAAGTTTTATCTTTATCTTTATTAGCTTTTACTCTCAGCAAGTTTGCTTTTTTTCTTCTTTAGTTAAAAAAAAAAAAAAGAAGTAAATAGGAATTACCTTTACACATAGTATTATGAATCTTTTCTTATCAACAGAAAACAAGCTATCTTTGCTGGGTATTTCTAATGCTTTCTCTAAATTTACACTTTGCTCCTTGAGTCCAGTTATTTAGTATAATTAAAATACAAAGAAAGGATGCATCATGAGAAAGTGCAAAGTTAATCACTGACCATGGCATTCTTGAAAAGGAAAGCCTGAAATATCTTTGCAAATTAGTTCTTTGAGATAAACATATAACCAGTTTTTAGACACATAGTCAATGCTGATTTGTCAACAGTGACAGAAAGCAAACCAGAGTTAATTACAAATCTGGATTTCTTAGCTTTGAATAAATGTTCTTATTCTTGAGTCTGAAATTAGTTCAAAATAGATGTGAGTTGGTTCCCAGCCTATTTCTTTCTCATATTCTTTTACTGTTCAATTTTAAAATGGAGAGCAAGAAATTTAGACAGCATCTTATAATGTGAAATACTACCATTTTTATGTGTGTCTTTTTTTATGTTGAAAACATAAATTGGGTTAAGTGTAAGCAACTAAACTGATTATGTTTTGGTATATTCATTATGGAATAGCTTGTGATGTGAAATACTTCAGATATAATCAGATTATGTTTACCAATATTAGGTTTAGGAAGAGAAATAACTAGGATGAATGGGGGAAAACAGGAATTTTCTCTCCTGTGATTGATTCAGATTCTCTACATTTGCTGTAGCATTGATACATGTGTATATACATGTATATGGAAAGAAGACAACATCAGTCCTTTGTCAGGACTGAGATATGGGGTATGCATGTTCTCATCTATTTCCTTGAACTGAACTTTGTGTTTATCTACATAAACACATTGTGTATATGGGCTGAATAGTAGCTATAAGTGCCTTTGAGTTCTGCAATAGGAAATAAGACTTTAAGTGGCCAGCAGGTTCTCTGGATGCCCTTGGATGTCATTTAAAAATGGCACAATTTCTTACAAAGTTGTTGCGTTTGAATATTTATAACTATCAGTGACTAAAATCCAGAGGAGCAGTGTCCTATATAAGATAGAATTTTATTTCACTTTCAAGTAAGTAAAACATGTCAAAAGGTAAGTTACCCAGGTCTAATGTGTTGAAACATGGTATCAGAGATTTAGTTTCTATCTTATCCTCCACCATTCTCAGGTATGGTATTTCATATAAAATTAATGATCCAGCTCTAGCCCTCATGAACTTGTCCCAGGCCAGCAGGAAAGAGTGGGGAGAAAGGAAGGGAAGAAAGATCAGTTCCACTATTACATCACATTGGGTTTTTGGACTCAATAATGTATTTTGACATGTCAACTAGAATATAAGCAGAGTGCCTGTCCCATCATAGGTACATAATAAAAACTTGTTGACTGAATACATGTCCTGCTGAAGTGGAACAAGCTCAGAAACATGGAGGCTTGGATTTGAGTTTAGTTCTTAGAGATGTTCTCTACCTGAATCTTTCCTCTTTTACAGTGGGGTTTGGTCAAATTATCTGTAGAACATTTCATAGTAATACTCTTGACCCAGACTGTGCAGTTGAATAAAGTGAGCCTGGAGTTTTATACTTTAAAAAAACTGTGAAGAATTTATTTTGAAATAAATGTTTTACTGAAATGTATCATGGTTACAGAGCAGTACACATGTTATGAGTGCCTGGCTCAAAATTTCACAAATTAAACAAACCTCTTTAACCAGGAGCCAGATCAATATATAGAGTATTTCCAACACCCTCAAAGACCTCCTATTGTCCATCCATCACTACACCACAAAGCTAAATACTGTGACAACTTTTATCAGCATAAATCTATTTTTAAAAATTTCATATGTCTGGCTATTTCCTAAGGCATATTTTCAGAAGTGCAATTATTTGGTTAAAAAGTAAGAACACTTTAATATGTGTGATGTATTTCGCTATCTGTTATCAAATGGTTTCTACTCGCAGCACCAATGGCAGGATGCAAAAGACAATAGTCATTTCTGTGTTCTCACCACCTGTATGTAACACCATTTAAAATTGTAACATTTAATAGACATAATACATCCTTGATGATGCCTTACTTTGCTTGTGTTTATACTGAACATTTAAAACTATGTTTGTTTATTAGATATATTTCTTCTCTTGTAAACCAACCAAGAATCAGAAACATTGACTAAATTTGTGCTTTTTGGCAATCTCATTGCTATTGCTTCAGGAACAATAACCATTGGCTGAACAATAAAGTTTTACATGTAGCATTGTGCATGGGTGGCCGCTGAAGTGCGGTGAATGAAATAAGTCTACTTGAGATATTTGAGTTGGGGAATCAGTTTCCAGGCTGCCACTATAGTTAAAAAAAAATTAAAGAAGTTACACCAGGAATTCCCTCAACTCTTACACCTCTCTCTAGAGCTTGGATCCAATCATTTTTCCATAGAAATGAGGAATCTGGGACCAAACATCTGGAGGATAGAGGTGAACTCTGGTAAACCTGAGTTGAGTAGTATTTACTGTGGTAAACTTTCCCTGATACTAAATCCAGAGTTCCGTTTTTCTCGGTATGGTTGGTGCCATCAATGCCCATTTGTCACCATAGGGTAGCACAGAGACTTCCTTCATTTTCCTGAATCACATCAAGAAACCCTTAATCCAGGAAAATCCTTTACTAAGTATAATGCATTTTGGTTCTAAATGTCTTCTCAAGAGAGGCCATTGCTAATGACCCATATATGCACTCTCTACTGCATGAACTCTTCACATTGTATTTTATATTCTTTTCCCTAATGAGCACCTCGTCTGTTATCTCTTCACATAAGTATGTAACCCACAAGCAGTTGCTCTCAGGTATACTCTCCCTGTATTAGAAGTTCTCCTTTCACTTGTTAATTTTATGCATTTCCTCCAATTGTATATTCTCCCTTGAGTCTAGACCCAGGGTTAGGAAGACTCATGACTGCCCTATAATCTTGGAACACAAAACTTCCCTCTAACAAAGACAAACTGAAATGCTAGCTGCTCATTTCTTTGCTTGGAAAAAATAAGTCATTTTTTCCTAAGAGAAATAATTAAGTTTTTGTTTTTATTTTCTAATTCCAACATCTATCTATCTATCTATCTATCTATCTATCTATCTATCTATCTATCTATCATCTATCTATCCTATCTATCTCCAAGCCATAATGTTCTAATATAAATCTGAGCAATGTATATAGTGCCCGTAACTTGGCCATAAATGGAATCCCACAAGCCTGGGTCTGGCTGTGGCACCAGGGAAAAGTACCAGCATAAATCAACAAGCCATAGCATCAGTCTGTACTCCTGATGGGACAGCCCTGGAGAAGTGGCAGCTTCTCATGGTCCTGGAAGTGCTTATTTCCCCTTATAAGTCAGTATTCCTATAAATATGTCCAACTTGTTAATAGGAGGCTCCCACTTCACTTGTCCTGGAGAAAAATGAAAGGCTCTGTAGTCTTGGTCTTTTCCTAAGAGGATGGACAAACACAGAAAAGAAAACTCCTCTGTTAAAATTCATGCACATCTTCTTTTCTATCCTTTTCAGCTGCTTTACATTTTTTTACAGCTCCCTACAGAAAGGCAGACAAAGCTTTCTGGGCATCAAAGGACAGTAATTCTTCATGTCACATGGATCACCCAGAGAGAAAAATCCCATATCACTCATCACCATCATCTTTTCCTATCCTATCACCAGAAGTACTGCCAGATCACATGAGCTCTGAATCTGAAGTGACCTAAAAATTGTCTAACTTAAAGAAAACCTACTATTTTGTTTCAAAATGGAAATAAATTGACTCTTTCCTGATTACTGAAGTAAGATATACCATTTCTAAAAATGTATACAATACTAAAAGTTTAAAGAAGAAAGTTAAAAATCACCCATTTATCTGGAGATAAGTGCTATTAATCTTTTAGAGTACATCCTTCCAAGTTTTTTTTCATATATATGTACATGATTTTTCTTTATGTTATATGTATATATTTGTTTGCATTATGTATAAGATACATAGTCTTTTGCATTTTTCACACAGTAATATACTGTGAATATTTCTCCATATCAATAAATATCAACTTGCATATCTATTTTTAGTAAATTGTTGTACAGAATTCATTGTATGGATGTAGCATACTTTACTTAACCATTCCCTTGCTGATGAAGATTTGGGTGGGCTAACTTACATCTTACTGCCTAAACATAAATGAGCAAACACAGCCGGTCCAAGTTATCTTCCATGTGCTTGGAGACTGAGATGGTCTCTTTCACTTTAGGGCTGATTTTACTAGAGGAAAAGACACCAGAGTAAGGGACACATACACAACAGTAGCACAGGTCCGGTTTCTCATATGTCTTCTTGGGGCTTTAGAACATAGGTATTGCTAGCAGAGCTTATGTCTATATAACTTTGAACCTTAACAGTCACTCCCACTGTTTCCATCTCTCATGGACAGTGTTCATGTGGGGCAGCTCTGTAAGAAAGCTGAGTGTCAACCCACTCACTCCCCCTCCTCTTTCCCTTTTGTTTTCTACAATGCACCAAATATCACTTTAACTACCCCATGAGATCTTGCCGGTCTTGTGCTTTATAGAAACTGAACTCAGGTCACAAAAGGGCCTGGAGGTGGCACCTGCTCCCTATTGCTTTCTCATCAAAATTTTTTAAGAAGGTTTTTAGCTCTTTTCCTATTCTATTTTTAAAAAATGTCTACCTTCTGCTCTTTACCTTTATACAAGTGTACATTTTATTTTTAAATAAACTTTTTTTGGGAAAAAATTTAGATTTACAGAAAATTTGCAAAGATAGTACAAAGAGTCCCTATATACCTTTAATACAGTTGCATGTTTTCCTCTAACATTATCATCTTATATTACTAAGGTACAGTTGTCAAAGTTAAGAATCTAACAATGGTACATTACAAAGTAAACTCCAACCTATTTGGATTTCAGCAGTTTTCCGTTAACGTCCTTTTCCTGTTCTAATTTCTTCAAACATGTTTTCCAGTATTTTATTTAGACGTTCTTATTGTTTCTGGTGAAGATATTTATGTGCACAGTCTACTCCAGCGGACACACCTACGTGTGCACGTGCACGCGCGCACACACACACACACACACACAGAGTTTTGACTCAGTGGGTCCATATAGCTATCTTTAACCAACTTCACATATCAGTGCTCCTCATGCAAGTGTTTTGAAATGCTATTCCTATCTTTTGTCATAGCTCAGTTTTCTCAGCTGCATTAAGCTGCAAAAAATGGGGATACCAAAAAAAATGGGGGATACCTTTTGAATACCTATTGTATTTCAAAATGTATTCTAGTTTCTCTTCCTGATCCTTGATGAAATTCTGTATATGCACACCATCTCTGCCCTTTCCAGCATGTCTAATTCTTTCTATTTATTAGTGCTTTCTGTCTTCAAACAAAAGGGCTTTCTCAGAGTTGCCTCAATGAGTGTCTGTTGGATGCCAGAGGGATAACAGATATGCCTCAGTGAGGCTGAGGGATGTGAAGGAGTAAATAATACTCCCAAATTGTACTCTACTATAATTTAAGTTTTAATAGTGGTTAAATTGTAATTCATAATCAAGTTAACATAATAGATTACAATAAAATATCATTATGATACTAGAACAAATTTTAGTCTTAAAGATTAGCATACCAACTTGTTAAGAATTGAGTTATGCTAATGTTTAATCAGGAACCAGGTCAGAATATGGATTGGCAAAAAGTAAGCATGTTTGTAAGTAAGTTTATGAAGCTGTGCGAACATATAAAACAAAGATGATTTCAAACGCCTAAAAAATGCGAACATGGCTAAGAGAAAAACAACAATTTTCAAGTTAATGGAGGCGTCCCCTCCAAAAAAAGTGTGAAAGGTATGAAAGTGTTCCATGACCTTCAGCAAGAATGCCATGTTTTCCTAAACTAAATAAATTCAACCCCAGATTTAGTAATTGTCAGGGAGAGTAGCAGATAATCCAATTGTAGACATTTGGAAAACAGATGGGGTACTAGTGACAATTTTTCTTTTACTGGGATTACACCAGTTCCAGAAAGGCTAAGCAGTCTCTAACATTTGGGAAGAACTCTCCAGTTTCAATTTATAACAGTCATTATTTAGATGTTTAAAGGTGATTTGAGGGAAATGGACCATTTACTTCCTGCCAAGCTAGGGTACAGGGAAATTTATTCAAGGCTTCTAGTCATGTTATCTAGGGTTTTATTTTACTTCAGAATATCAGGTAGGAATCACGCCTCCCCCCATATTCCTCCCCTCACACACAAACAAGTGTAGCAGAGCTATCTGCAAATAGACTTGACATCTCCATCACTCTTGCAAACACTGTATTCTGCAAGCCAGCATTATGTTCTAATCTCAGAGAAGCTCACTTTTTCCTGAAGTGTTTGTTCATTTGGGCCTTCTGTTGTTGCCTATCACTTGGATGAGCTACCCTTTCCCACCAAAACCAGAGGAAGATCAGAGGTTGTCTCATTGGTATGGGACAATGTTTGTTTCCAGTGTTGCAAAACAAAAGCTGCGAATACCATCCTAAGGCAAGAGGACTGAGATTTAAGATTCAAAACGATACATTTCATTTTTGGAGAGAGGACATGAAAAATACTGCTTCCTTGAAGGAGATTATCCAACACTGGGAGAAAAACCAAACCAAACCAAATGCCAATTAACCACTGAGTGAATTGTCCTGACAAACAAAGCCAAGACAGAGAAGCATTTGCAGATGGACGTGTTGAGAGCACTGTGCTAAGATACAAAAGAGTTTTCTGAAGAGGTGGGAGATTATGCTAAAAAAAAGTAAAATTGTGACCCAGTTCAGTAGCAAAACACCAGAAAGCCAGGGATTCACAGTTCTTAACTCTTCTATAGCAGCCAAAACATGTGGAAATGAATTTTGACAGTAAGTCAGAGGAAAACACTCTAATAAAAAGACTTTTGAGGAGTCGGGGCAGATCTTTAAAACATTCCTTAATTGATGAGTTTTTGTCTTCCAGCTAAAGCTGGGTGATATGCAAAACCTCTCTCCTGAAGAAGACCCAAGGGAAGGCATTCTGCAGTGCTTTGGTAAAGCTTGTTCTCACTTGAATATTACCGAAGAAAGTTGCTGAATTTTCATCAGTATGTACATTGGTAAAAAGGAAGAGAAGTACATCAAGAGAAGTATGGGTTTATGACATGCTATTTTAAATACTTCCTATTGAATCATTTGAGAGTAATGAGAATTCTTGATAATTATTTTATCAACACTGATGCACAGAATGGGTCAATCTAAACCAAATGATCAACCATAAACAGAGGTAAGATATAAATTATTTAATAAATATTTATTGGTACAGTATTTATTGAGAAGCTAGCATTGGTAGGGCAATATTCTGCAAGCTGGGGGTATATTATAGAAGTGTCTAAAATATGCAAGACCTCTGTATTTAGGAAATATACATCCTATTAAGGAGCAGTATTAAGTGATGATTCCATGAGATTCAACAGTGTAGCAGTGGTTAGTGAGAAGCAAGTTTGTTGGGAAGGGAAAAAAGAGTTATTCTCATTTAAGGATTTGACTATAGTGAGAGAGATTGTCAGATAATGTTATTGCTACAAACACATAAGATATAATTTGTGTACCTATATACAGTTTAATAAAACTAAATATATTTTAACCCATACTGGGTAGTTAATTTTCAAATCGTCTCTAATTTTTTTCTCTTTTGGCCACCACTTGGGATGCGGGATCTTAGTTCCCCAACCAGGGATCAAACCCGTGACCCCTGCAGTGGAAGTGCGAGTCGTAAGCACTGGACCACCAGGGAAGTCCCGCAAGTCATCTCTAATAAGCTTTTTTAACATCTTCAGCTAGTAAAATTTCAGGTAATATGATGATGTAGTAAGCCAGACATGCCCACCTATATCTGATGTTGAGATTTTAAAGCCAGGGAAGACTGAATCACTATTACCTCCTATAATATAATGTCTGAATAAATCTTGGTCATTTTTGGGTGATGCTCCTCTTCCATAATAAATCGAAACTTGTTAATAAATATTGAACCATAAAAATAATATTATTATAAATCTAAAATTTAAATTTCAATTGCCCCAAAGCCTTTGTATCATAAGCAGTTTGTGCATACATATATGCACAAGATATAAACTTTCCCCAGATATCTTATTACTCGAGTTGTCAATTCTGAATATATTTTTGACTATGACCTATCTGTGTGAGAAGAGATATGGTTTAATAGATGATTTGAATAAATTAGCTTCTACAAATGAAATTTAATGATCTGTGGATAATTGGGATTCATTGGTTAATGGTTATATGTTCCAAATTGACATTTCCTTAGTTATCCAACCTTTACTGTTTATCCAGCCACCTGATGATTTAAGAAAGTTTTACATTTCTCTGGAAAACACAGATAGTCAAAATCTCCTTCTCCCAGAGTGACAATTACTAAGGCAAAGGGGATACCCACTACTGTCTGTTTCATACCTTGCTCTTCAGTATTATTTATTCAACAAAAACTCAGTGAGTACCTGATTTGATTCAAACTCTGTCATCTTTATTTATGGTGGAATGATCAAGGAAGCATGTTCCTCAGTCAGTTCTTGAAAAATTCACAGTAATAGGATATTTAGGAAAGTCAATAAATAATAATGTTAAAATTGGACTGTGAACTGTGTCCTAGGAAATAGTAGAGGTGGTAAAGGCTAATATTATATGAGGGAACAACACAGCTGTCACAGAAAAGCTGATATTTGACTTGTATCTCAAAGGATGAGTAGGGGCTCACTGGGAGGATATGGATGAGGGTAGGAAACTGCAAAAATCCTGGCAGAGAAAACAACATAAAAAACACAAAATGTGTCTACAATTGAAAATGTAAGAGGGACAGGAGAAGGAAAGAGTACATGTAAGATAGAAGATTTCCAAGGACCTTAATTATACAAAATCACAGGATTGAAAATTGTATTCCTTACTGTATCTGGTATTGAGTTGTGCACAAATCAATTTCTAAATTTAGCACCTGCCTTTCTTTATTAAAACTGAATCATTTCTCTTGAAATTTCAAATCTCATATTGAATTGAGCTTTATTATTTTTCTTCATTCTTTATTGGGATGTTCTAAGCCTTATTCATTAATTTGTACTACTAATCATTCCCTTATTTCTCCTTTAGTATTCATGATGATTCTATACCAGTCAACTCATTTTACTCCAAATCTGCTAATATGTAAGCATTATTTTTCTATGTATTTTTTACTTTATTTTGACTTCTTATAGATACGTTTTTGTTTTGTTTTGTTTTTTTTGCACATGATCTCCCATAGCAGACTCATTCATTCCAAAGGCTTCAAATATTGACAGACTCCTTTCTTTCTTTCTTTCTTTCTTTCTTTCTTTCTTTCTTTCTTTCTTTTTCTTTCTTTCTTTCTTTCTTTCTTTCTTTCTTTCTTTCTTTCTTTCTTTCTTTCTTTCTTCCTTCCTTCCTTCCTTCCTTCCTTCCTTCCTTCCTTCCTTTCTTTCTTTCTTTCTTTCTTTCTTTCTTTCTTTCTTTCTTTCTTTTTTTCTTTTTTTTAAGACTCCATTCTTGACCAAACTTTGTTATATCCTTTTGAGCTTTCTTGGCTGGGCCTCAGCCTTGACCTGCTTCTCTGCCCCTGGCCTTCTAAGGCTAGTGTTAGCGAAGAATACTGGTAAGTAATTTTAAGAATCCCCTGCTCTTGATATCCAATCAAGTTCCTCATCCCCTACCATTTTCTTTTCTTAAGACTTTTTTTGATGTGGACCATTTTTAAAGTCTTTATTGAATTTGTTACAATACTGCTTCTGTTTTATGTTGTGTTTTTTTGGCTGCGAGACATGTGGGATCTTAGTTCCCCGACCAGGGATTGAATCTGCACCCCCTGCATTGGAAGGCAAAGTCCCAACCACTGTATCGCCAGGGAAGTCCCCCTCATTCCTTACCCTTGATATCTAAGTCAAGACTTGCCTTTAGCAAGAATTCTTCTATCCTTGACACTTATTTAAGTTCCTCTTAGTAATTTTCTATCCACTGACTCACTCACTCTACTCATTAGCTATAAATTCCCATCTGCCTTTGCTGTATTCAGAGGCAAGTTCAATCTTTCTCCCCTATTGTAATAGCCTTGAATAAATCTGTCTTACCTTTTTTAACAAGTGTCAGAATAATTTTTGGAGTACAGTCCCACCTCCAAGTGAATAGCTACCAAGTCACTATCCCAGGTTTGCTTTGTTACCTGCTTTCTTTCCTATTTATACCATCTTAGCCAGTCATCAAATATTTCATCATTTACACTTGGATCTCTCAAAGGGACTCTGTATTTGTTACAGATATCATCCTTTTCTTATTCTAGGCTTGGAATTTCAATATCATTCTGGGCACCATAATTTCACTGCCCTCTCCATCATATTCCAGTCCAAAGTTATGTGCATCGTTTATCAGTGATGCCTTGTGTATTCATTTAGCCTTTCCATTATGCCTGTTGCCTCACTAATTCAAGGTTTTGTCAATCAAAGTTGGAATCCTTCATTACCCTATTTATTGGTTCAGTCTTTTTCTGCTCTCTTCCCCTTTTAATTCTCTTGGTAAACACCATCAACTTATTTTTTCACATAACAAAACTTTATTCCTTTCACATCTTACTCAAATACTTCTATTGCTTCCCAATGCCTAAAAATGTCTTTCCCAGTGGTGGTATGCAAACTTCTGGTAATATATAAGATAACAACATAATTACTGAGCACATATTTTTAGATATATTATTATGTTAACTATTATTTATATGTTATAATATAATATACATTATATATATTATTTCTATATTTTCTATAGTTATTTCTATAATTATGCAGAACTAGGAATCCATGTTCCCACATACCCTACTATAATTCCTGCCTGTATACTAAAGAGCTGTCAGCTACTAGAAGTAGTAAATTGGTGAATTACTAAGGAAAAAAGGAGTGATATTCATGGAAAATAACATTCTTAGTTTATTATATTGGTATATTATATCTCTATAACATGGATTCCTTGTTCTGAACCCAAGTTCTGCCTCTTTCATCTATTTACACTTTGCCAAATTATTTAATACCTTATACTTCAAATTTCCAATTTGTAAGGTGAAATGATTGTAGAACCTACCTGACATGGTTTTTATGAGGTATGATTGAGAGAATTTGTGTATGTTAGAACACTACCTAGCAATTTAATGTTTGGTTAAAATTAATGTCAGTTATTAGTATTATTATTAACAAGAATCCATAATTTTGATTAAGAATTTACATTGTGTTCTTTCTCTCTTCATCCCCTCCTTTTTCTTTTGTTGAACCATCATGCACCAGTGCTGAAAAACTAGAATTTTAAATTTCAAATGTTAAAACAAAGTGATGGAAAATAACCCATATCAGTATATAGAGAAAGCCCTTGCCACAGGATCACACGTGAATTTAAGAGAAGTAATTAATAATCCTGCTATAATTTTCAATCATATTAAGACATAGAAAATCAATTTGCTTTCCTTCAGCTTAGTGAAGAGACAAATAGTTCTTACACACAACTTGTCTTTCATCATGAAACTTATTGGTTTTCACACAGAAATACTCTCACTTGTCTATTAAGTTGTAGAAAGCAATTCATATTTCAAGATGAAATATTCAAGCTATGATATAGTGCACAAAATTAGGGCTGGCTTTGCAAATTAGCACAAGTCATTTGAACCAACAAGATTACTTTTCACAAAACAAACTCATGTCAAGAATGTACACAGGAGGAGGAGTGAATGTGATCATAGCAAAACTCAAATTATGTAGTTAATGCTCTGACTAGAGTGAGATGCATGCATTATGTTATCTGAAATATATGCTTATGAATTTGTCTGAAAAATCATAGAAAATATTTTTGTCTGAAAATCATAGAAAATATTTTAAACTTTAAGAAAACCCCTCAAATTGCCTTTATAATTTTTGTACCATAATTCATGGCAGGTGTAAGTGGAAAAATAATCCTTTTCCAATATTTTGTGGATATTTCTAAAATACATTTATGGAAGTGTGGATAGCTGTATCAAAACAAATGCTTGTTGAAAAATCATTTATATAATTTTGTTTTAGAAAGATTTTCTGGAATCAAACTCTATCAGAAAAGTTGATTATTTTTAATGTTTTATTTTGAAATAATTTTACTTACAGAAGAGATATAAAGATAGTACACAGAGTTCCAATATGCTTCCCTACTACTAACATATTTTATAACCATGGTGCAAATGTTAAAAGTAAGGAATTAACATCAATACACTACTAATGACTAAACTAGAGACTTTACTTGGATTTTCCCAGTTTTTCTTATAATTTTATCCAAATCAAGGCAACAACTTGCATTTGGTTTTCATTCTCCTTAGTTTTTTCCACTCTGTGAAATCCAACAGTCACATTCTATATTCCACCTTGGGTAACCCAAAACTCCTGGCTGATTTTTGGAGACTTTTTATTTTTTGCAAGCAGGAAAATTTACTCTTTAAAATATAAAGTTCTAAGGATTATGTTGAATTCATATAACCATCTCTTCACCACTACAGTACAATACAGAACTGTTCTACAAATCCCTTCATATTATCCTTCTATTAGTATCTCCTCTCCCAATTTACAATATCTAGCAACAACTGACCTTCTTTCTGTTCCTATAAGTTTGCCTTTTCTAGATTCCGTTCATATGTATGGAATCATACACTAGGTAGCATTTTTTTTTATTGAAGTATAGTTGCCTTACAACATTATAATAGTTTCAGATATACATAGTGATTAGATATTTTTACAGATTATGCACCATACAAGGTTATTACAGTATTATTGAGTATATTCCCTGTGCTGTACATTACATCCCTGTGACTTATTTATTTTATAATTGGTAGTTAGTATCCCTTAATCTCCTTCACCTATTTCAGCCATTCCCACACCCCCATCCGCTCTGGGATATTTGTATCTGTGAGTCGGTTTCTGTTTTGTTATAGTTGTTCATTTTATTTGTTTTTTAGATTCCACATATAAATGAAAACTTACAGTATTTGTCTTTCTCTGTCAGACTTATTTCACTTAGTATGATACCCTCTAAGTCCATACATGTTGTCACAAATGGCAACAATTCATTCTTCTTTATAGCTGTCTAGTTTTGGTATCAGGGCAATGCTGCCTCATACAATGAGTTTGAACGTATCTTTTCCTCTTCAATTTTTTGGAATAGCTTCAGAAAGATAGATATTAATTCTTTTTTTTTTTTTTTTAAGAAATTCACGTTCTTTTATTTATTTATTTATTTATTTATGACTGTGTTGAGTCTTCGTTTCTGTGTGAGGGCTTTCTCTAGTTGCGGCAAGTGGGGACCACTCTTCATCGCGGTGCGCGGGCCTCTCACCATCGCGGCCTCTCTTGTTGCGGAGCACAGTCTCCAGACGCGCAGGCTCAGTAACTGTGGCTCACGGGCCCAGTTGCTCCGTGGCATGTGGGATCTTCCCAGACCAGGGCTCGAACCCGTGTCCCCTGCATTGGCAGGCAGATTCTCAACCACTGCGCCACCAGGGAAGCCCCTAATTCTTTTTTAAATGTTTCGTGGAATTCACCTGTGAAGACCTGGTCCTGGGACTTTTTTAGTGGGGAGCTTTTTTTTTTTTTAATACTGATTTGATTTCATTACTAGTAATTGGTTTGTTCAGATTTTCTATTTCTTCCTGATTCAGGCTTGGAAGATTTTATGTTTCTAGGAATTTATCCATTTCTTCTAGGTTGTACAATTTGCTTAGCATACAATTGTTTGCAGTATTCTGTTATGATTGTTTATATTTCTGTGATATCATTGTAACTTCTCTTCTATTTTTAATTTTATTAATTTCAGTCCTCTCTCCTTTTTCCTTCATGAGTCTGGATAAAGATTTATCAATTTTGTCTATCTTTTTAAAAAACATGCTCTTGGTTTCATTGATCTTACTTTTAAATCTATAGTTCATTTATTTTTGCTATGATCATTATTATTTGCTTTTTCTACTAACTTTGGGCTTTGTTCTTCTTTTTCTAATTCCTTTAGGTGTAAAGTCAGACTGTTTATTTGAAATTTTTCTTGTTTCTTGAGATAGTTCTGTATCACTATGAAGTTCCCTCTTTGAACTGCTTTTTCTCTATCCCATAGATTTTAGCAAGTTGTCTTTTTATTTTCATTCACTTCGAGGTATTTTTAAATTTCTTATTTGATTTATTTATTGATCCATTATATTTTTAGTAGCATCTGGTTTAGTCTCCACATGTTTGTGGGTTTTTTTCCAATTTTCTTCCTATAATTGATTTCTAGTTTCATACTATTTTGGTGGGAAAAGATGCTTGATATGATTTCATCCTTCTTAAATTTACAGAAACTTCTTTTGTGGCCTACCATGTGATCTGTCCTGGGGAATGTTCCATGTGCACCTGGAAAGAATGTGTATTCTTATTCTGCTGTTTGTGGATGGAACATCCTGTGGATATCTATGAAATCTATCTAGGCTAGCACATCATTTATGGCCAATGTTTCCTTATTGATTTTCTGTCTGGATGACCTATCTTTTGATGTAAGTGGCATATTACAGTCCCCTACTATTATTGTATTACTGTCAATTTTCCTCTTTATCCATGTTAATATTTACTTTATATATTTAGGTGCTCCTATGTTAGGTATATATATGTCAATGAATGCTCTTCTTAGATTGACCCACTTGTCATTATGTAATGCCCTTCTTGTCTTCTTTTATAGTCTGCTTTAAAGTATACTTGTCTTATATGAGTATTGCTATTCAGCTTTTTGTTTCTTTGTTTCCATTAATGTAGAATCTTTTTCCTTCCCTTTACTTTCAGTCTTCCTGTGTTTTTAGTTCTGAAGTGAGTCAGTTGTAGGTAGCGGATGGGCATTTTTTTTTCTTTTAATCCATTCAGCGCTTTATGTCTTTTCATAGGGCATTTAGTCCATTGACATTTAAAATGATTATTGATAGGTATGTACATACTACCATTTTATTACTTGTTTTCTTATTGTTTTTGTAGTTCTTCTCTGTTCTTTTCTTCTTCTTTTAGCCACTACCCTTGTGGTTTGAGAATTTTCTTTTGTGTTATGTTTAGGTTCCTTTTTCTTTGTTTTTTTTTTTGTGTTCTATTGTAGGTTTCTTGTTTTTGGTTATCATAGAGCATATATATCAACCTAATATATGTATATATTAGGTATGTATATATTTGTGTGTATATATAATATATATATATATTTGTTTTAAACTGACAGCCTTTATGTTTGAACAAATTCTAAAAGCTCTACATTTTTACTAACCCCACCACATTTTATGTTTTGACATCATATTTTATATCCTTTGTGTATCCCTTAACTGCTTATTACAGAGTTGGTTTTATGACTTTTGTCTTTTAACCTTGATATTAGCTTTTTAAGTGGTTGATCCACTGAGTTTACTATATGTTTGCCTTTACCAGTGAGATTTTTTTCCTTCATATATTTTCTTATTTCTTATTAAAACCTTTTGTTTTTCACTGAAAAGTGACCCTTTAACATTTCATGTAAGGTTGGTTTGATGGTGATGAACTGTTTTAGATTTTGCTTGTCTGGGAAACTCTTTACCTCTCCTCTAATTCTGAATGATAACCTTACCAAGTAGAGTATTTTTGGTTGTAGGTTTTTTTTGTTTTGTTTTGTTTTTTTTCTTTCAGCACTTTATATATATTGTGCACATCCCTTCTGGCTTACAAAATTTCTGCTGAAAAATCAGCTGACAACCTTATGAGGGTTCCGTTGTATGTAACTCTTTGCTTTTCTCTTGCTGCCTATAAATTTTTCTCTATTTTTTTTTTTTTTTTTCATTTTAATTTTGATATGTCTTGGTGTGGACCTCTTTGGGTTCATCTTGTTTGGAATTCTCTGTGCTTCTTTTTCCTGGATATCTGTTTCCTTCCCTAGGTTGGGGAAATTTTCAGCCATTATTTCATCAAATATGCTTTCTTCCCCTTTCCCACTGTCTTCTTCTTCTGGGACTCCTGTAATGTGAATGTTAGTATGTGTGATGGTGTCTCAGAAAGCCCTTACTCTATCCTCATTTTCTTAAAATTCTTTTTCCTGTTTGCTGTTCTGATTGGGTGATTTCCAATACTTTGTCTTTTAGGACACTTATGCATTCTTCTATACCACTTAATCTGATGTTGATTCTCTCTGGTGTATTTTTTATTTCAGTTCTTTTATTCTTCAGCTCTGATTCATTCTTTTCTATATTTTTTAATTTAGTGTTGAAGTTCTCACTGTGTTTCTGTATTCTTTTCCTGAGTTTGGAAAGCATTTTTTGGACCATTGTTTAGAACTCTTTATTTTATGTCCAATTCATTAGGTTTTTTTTTTTTCCCCCCCTGTGGTATTATTTGGAACATATTCCTCTGTCTTACCATTTTGTTTGATTTTCTGTGTTGTGTCTATGAATTAAGCAAAACCATTACTTCTCTTTGTCTTGAAGGCATGTTCTTCTGTAGGAGCATCCTTATGCAGACTACCTGTACCCAGTGGCTTTGTCAGGAGGGCAGGAGATCATGTGGGCATGGACTGGGGCTTTTTCTGGGGTTCCCCAGTGGCCACTGCCTTGGCAAATGGGATTGAGCTGGAGCTTGGTGTGGGCTGAGGCTTTTTCTTTTGTGCACTGAGGGCCACTGCCTTGGCAGTTGGGGCTGTAACAGTTTGTCTACCTTGGTTTTTGGTGCTCAGAAGTTTGTCCCTTTTTATTCCTGAGTAATATTCTACTGTATAAGTATACCTGGTTTAATTATCCCTTTCTCTTTGACAGACTGCTAGCTTGTTTCCAGGTTGAGGTTACTCATGGACAGTATTTTGTCTGTAAACTTTATAATGAGAAAACAAGCATTTTATCTAAAAATATCCCAATAATCTGAATAGACAATTCATCAGAGAAGTTACGCTAAAGGCAACAGCATATAAAAAAATCTCAACATCATCATTAATTAGGGAAATGTGAATTAAAACCATAGTGAGATACCACCAAATATCTTTTAGAATACATTTTTTAAAAGCTGACTATCCTAAGGGCATAAAAATGATTGACTTCTGTGTATTGATCACAAATACTGCAACTTTGCTAAACACTCCTAAACAAATAGTTTTCTTTCATGGAAAGACTGAGCATTTCAGTCTGCTGCCTTTGTGCTGAGCCCCAGGGGGCTAGCCACAGTGAGTCCAAGCAAGCCCATTCAGAATTGATTTTCAGTTCACTATAGCCTTTTGGATCTCATGTTGGCTTCCAGAGCTAGATATTTTGGGGTCCCATCTCTCAGATGGAATTCCTAAAAGTTGGGGAGCCAGATGTGGGGTCCAAACCCTTTGCACATCAGAGAGAAGCTAAGAGGTGTGTTCCCTCCTAATTATATAGCTCTGTGCTTAGGGTGGAGTTCATTATGATGAGAGAGTGTCTCCAGCTTTTCTACCTGTTTTGATGTGGGTATTTTCTCCTTTGCCTTATATGTAGGAGTCACTCAGCTAGTTTCTGGATTTCTTTCAGACAGAATTGCTCTATGTGTAGTTGTTCATTCAGTGTGTTTGTGGGAGGAGATGAGTTCAGGAAACTCCTATGTTGCCATCTTGAACTGGAACCTCAAAAACACTTCTTATATGAGTTAGGAGAGTTGACCTTTGTTCTTGGTTCAATCATTAACTAGTGGTGTAGTGGTGTGGGTTGAAGCATATAATTAAATCTTTCAGTCTATTTTCTCATCTATAAAATAAAATTTGTAGAATGATACATATCCAGTGCTAAAAATTATGTGATTTTGCATGATAGAGTTTGAACCTAAGAAAATTTTCTTGGTGGAGTGAATATATCTACCACTGGGAATAGGAGCTAACTGAAAGAATAAAATTGGAAAAACAAAATGTAACCTTATAGAAAAACCCAAACATAGGTTTTTAAAAAGTTAAAGTAGCCTTTGGAAACTGTTGATAGGATGTCTATAGAATGATTTTTGAATTAGTTAAATAAGAAAGTTCAATAACAAGAAAACTTCTGTTAAAGATAATGTGATTTTCAATCCAAATTAGATTATTTTGAATACAATCAACTCACTAGAAGTAGTAAAAGTTGTGTAGGAAGTTACTACAAAAATTATAAAAAGAGACTGTTACAAAAATTTACATTAAAATGTAATCAACATCAAAGTAAAATTGAGAACAAAACTTAAGTATGCCCAAAGAGCACATGATACACTAGATTTCAAAAAAATGCAACTGCGGAATAGAGGATGCTAGATGTGAAACATGGGGTACATTTGTCCCAATGATATAGATGGCAAAGTGTATCCCTTATAGAGCTATGCCAGTAATTACTGATTATGGTCAAATCATCTTACAAGTCACACTTAGAACCATATCCTTGTTACAAATCTCTGATAATATTGAAATCTCAAAAAAGCGCTCATAAATTTTCTCACCTTTGTTGAATAAGTAAATGTCAAAATTTGAAATAAAGAATTTAATTAAATCTGAATTTAAATTGTGCTAGCTTTAGAGAGATTATTTTAATTATTATGGTGCTCATTTGTGTTACTTAAAATTTTTGAACATTTAGGGGAATGGCATTTTAGGCTTATGTTTTTAATTTGAAATACTGAAGAGAATTTGATTAATTACAAGTTTGAAAATGTTACTTTGGTGTTTAAAACATTTGATTTGTTGGATTATGCATCTAATCAATTGTGCATTAATTATAGAACAAGTAGCAATAATTATTTTCATTCTTGAATAGTTATAGCTACTAAAATAGCATAATAATTAAAAACCATAATAATTGCCAAAGCAACCAGCATAGAAACAATACTACACACAAACTGGATGACTTCAGAAGAATTGCAGTGACTATGAAAAATAAATAAAAATTACAATAATTATAAGAAAGGAAGACATATTTAAGATTGCTCCATAAATAAATGTGAAGAGGATAAATGTCATTTTTAACTACTTATTTGAATCATCTGTACAATTTTATTTCTAAGAACAAGTAAAAGATTATTTGATCATTGTCAATGCATAGAAACATTTAAATGATAATAATTATTGTTGATATAGCCTTGTGAATTTGTGACAATGTTGGGTGAGAAGGTCATTTTTACAATGTCTAAGAAGAGATTTGGTGGAAAGACGTTAATTGAATATTTCCTGATATTTTTAGGTTTTATCTTTCAGTAATGTCCAAAGGCAGATTTCGCTAATATGTAGTTTCTCAATTGACATAATTTAAAAACAAATAAAAACTATTGATGATGATGATGACAATGATGATTGTACTACTTTTAGATCTTGGATGTCTCTGACTTGGTGTTTAAATGTACCTTTCTTCTAAGATATATAGCCATATTTGCACAATTATCTTTTTTTTAATTTTTTAATTTTAGAATTTTATTTATTTATTTCTACAGCAGGTTCTTATTAGTTATCAATTTTATACATATTATTGTATATATGTCAATCCCAATCTCCCAATTTATCACAGCACCACCCTGCCAACATTTTCCCCCTTGGTATCCATATGTTTGTTCTCTACATCTGTGTCTCTATTTCTGCCCTGCAAACCAGTTCAACTGTACCATTTTTCTAGGTCCCACATATACGTGTTAATATACGATATTTGTTTTTCTCTTTCTGAATTACTTCACTCTGTATGACAGTCTCTAGATCCATCCACGTCTCTACAAATCACCCAATTTCATTCCTTTTTATGGCTGAGTAATATTCCATTGTATATATGTACCACATCTTCTTTATCCATTCTTCTGTCAATGGGCATTTAGGTTGCTTCCATGACCTGGCTATTGTAAATAGTGCTGCAATGAACATTCGGGTGCATTTGTCTTTTTGAATTATGGTTTTCTCTGGGTATATACCCAGTTGTGGGATTGCTGGGTCATATGGTAATTCTATTTTTAGTTTTGTAAGGAACCTCCATACTGTTTTGCATAGTGGCTGTATCAATTTACATTCCTATCAATAGTGCAAGAGGGTTCCCTTTTCTCCACACCCTCTCCAGCATTTGTTGTTTGTAGATTTACTGATGATGCCCATTCTAACTGGTGTGAGGTGATACTTCATTGTAGTTTTGATTTGCATTTCTCTAATAATTAGTGATGTTGAGCAGCTTTTCATGTACTTCTTAGCCATCTGTATGTCTTATTTGGAGAAATGTCTATTTAGGTCTTTGACCCATTTTTTGATTGAGTTGTTTGTTTTTTTAATATTGAGCTGCATGAGCTGTTTATATATTTTGGAGATTAATCCTTTGTGAGTTGATTCATTTGCAAATATTTTCTCTCATTCTGAGGGCTGTCTTTTCCCCTTGTTTGTAGTTTCCTTTGCTTTGCAAAAGACTTTAAGTTTCATTAGGTCCCATTTGTTTGTTTATGTGTTTATTTCCATTACTCTCGGAGGTGGATCAAAAAAGATCTTGCTGTGATTTATATCAAAGAGTTTTCTTCCAATGTTTTCCTCTAAGTGTTTTATAGTGCCTGGCCTTGCATTTAGGTCTCTAATCCATTTTGAGATTATTTTTGTGTATGGTGTTAGGGAGTGTTCTAATTTCATTCTTTTACATATAGCTGTCCAGTTTTCCCAGCACCACTTATTGAAGAGGCGGTCTTTCACCATTGTATATCATTGCCTCCTTTGTCATAGATTAGTTGACCATAGATTCGTGGGTTTATCTCTGGGCTTTCTATCCTGTTCCATTGATCTCTGTTTCTGTTTTTGTGCCTGTACCATATTGTCTGCTTACTGTAGCTTTGTAGTATAGTCTCAAGTCAGGGAGTCTGATTCCTCCAGCTCTGTTAGTTTCCCTCAAGACTGCTTTGGCTATTCAGGGTCTTCTGTGTTTCCATACAAATTTTAAGATTTTTTTTGTTCCAGTTCTGTAAAAAATCCCATTGGTAGTTTGATAGGGATTGCATTGAATCTGTAGATTCCTTTGGGTAGTATAATCATTTTCACAATATTGATTCTTCCAATCCAAGAGTATGGTGTATCTCTCCATCTGTTTGTATCATCTTTAATTTCTTTCATCAATGTCTTATAGTTTTCTTTGTAAAGGTCCTTTGTCTCCTTAGGTAGGTTTATTCCTAGGTATTTTATTCCTTTTGTTGCAGTGGTAAATGGGAGTGTTTCCTTAATTGCTCTTTCAGATTTTTCATTATTAATGTATAGGAATGCAAGAGATTTCTGTGCATTAACTTTATATACTGCTACTTTACCAAATTCATTGATTAGCTCTAGTAGTTTTCTGGTGGCATCTTTAGGATTCTCTATGTATAGTATCATGTCATCTGCAAACAGTGACAGTTTTACTTCTTCTTTTCCAATTTGTATTCCTTTCACTTCTTTTTCTTCTCTGATTGCCATGGCTAGGACTTCCAAAATTATGTTGAATAATAGTGGCAAGAGTGGACATCCTTGTCTTGTTCCTGATCTTCGAGGAAGTGCTTTCAGTTTTTCACCATTGAGAATGATATTTGCTGTGTGTTTGCCTTTATTATATTGAGGTAGGTTCCCTCTATGCCCACTTTCTAGAGAGTTTTTTATCATAAATTGCTGTTGAATTTTGTCAAAAGCTTTTTCTGCATCTATTGAGATGATTATATGGTTTATATTCTTCACTTTGTTAATATGGTGTATCACATTGATTGATTTGTGTATATTGAAGAATCCTTGCATCCCTGGGATAAATCCCACTTGATCATGGTGTATGATCCTTTTAATGTGTTGTTGGATTCTGTTTGCTAGTAATTAGTTGAGGATTTTTGCATCTATATTCATCAGTGATATTGGTCTGTAATTTTCTTTTTTTGTAGTATCTTTGTCTGGTTTTGGTATCAGGGTGATGGTGGCCTCATAGAATGAGTTTGGGAGTGTTCCTTCCTCTGCAATTTTTTGGAAGAGCTTGAGAGGAATGGGTGTTAGCTCTTCTCTAAATGTTTGACAGAATTCACCTGTGAAGCAATCTGGTCCTGGACTTTTGTTTGTCAGAATATTTTTAATCACAGTTTCAATTTCATTACTTGTGATTTGTCTGTTTGTATTTTCTATTTCTTCCTGGTTCAGTCTTGAAGGTTATACCTTTCTAAGAATTTGTCCATTTCTTCTAGGTTGTCTATTTTATTGGCATAGAGTTTGCTTGTAGTAGTCACTTAGGATGCTTTGTATTTCTGCGGTATCTGTTGTAACTTCTCCTTTTTCATTTCTAATTTTATTGATTTCAGTCCTCTCCCTCTTTTTCCTGATGAGTCTGGCTAATGGTTTATCAATTTTGTTTATCTTCTCAAAGAACCAGATTTTAGTTTTATTGGTCTTTGCTATTGTTCTCTTTGTTTCTATTTCATGTATTTCTGCTCTGATCTTTATGATTTCTTTCTTTCTACTAAATTTGGATTTTGTTTGTTCTTCTTTCTCTAGTTCCTTTAGAAGTAAGGTTAGATTGTTTATTTGAGATGTTTCTTGTTTCTTGAAGTAGGCTTGTATTGTTATAAACTTCCCTCAGAGAACTGCTTTGCTGCATCCCACAGATTTTGGATTGTCGTGTTTTCATTGTCATTTTCTCTAGGTATTTTTTGATTTCTTCTTTGATTTCTTCAGTGATCTCTTGGTTATTTAGTAACGTATTGTTTAGCCTCCATGTGTTTGTGTTTTTTACGTTTTTTTCCCTCTAACTGATTTCTAATTTCCTAGTGGTGTGGTAAGAAAAGATGCTTGATATGATTTCAATTTTCTTAAATTTACTGAGGTTTGATTTTTGACTCATGATGTGATCTATCCTGGAGAATGTTCCATGCACACTTGAGAAGAAAGTGTAATCTGCTGTTCTTGGATGGAATGTCCTATAAATATCAATTAAATCTATCTGGTCTATTGTGTCTTTTAAAGCTTGTGTTTCCTTATTAATATTCTGTTTGGATGATCTGTCCATTGGTGTAAGTGAGGTGTTAACCTCCCCCACTATTATTGTGTTACTGTCGATTTCCTATTTTATAGCTGTTAGCAGTTGCCTTATGTATTGAGATGCTCCTATGTTGGGTGCATATATATTTATAATTGTTTTTATCTTCTTCTTGGATTGATCCCTTGATCATTATGTACTGTCCTTCCTTGTCTCTTGTAACATTCTGTATTTTAAAGTCTATTTTATGTCATTAGAGTATTGCTACTCCAGCTTTCTTTTGATTTCCATTTGCATTTTATATCTTTTTTCACCCCTCACTTTCAGTCTGTATGTGTCCTTAGGTCTGAAATGGGTCTCTTGTAGACAGCATATAGATGGGTCTTGTTTTTGTATCCATTCAGCGAGCCTGTGTCTTTTGCTTGGAGCATTTAATCCATTCACGTTTAAGGTAATTATCAATATGTATGTTCCTGTTACCATTTTCTTAATTGTTATGGGTTTGTTTTTGTGGGTCCTTTTCTTCTCTTGTGTTTCCCACTTAGAGAAGTTCCTTTAGCATTTGTTGTAGAGCTGGTTTGGTGGTGCTGAATTCTCTTGCCTTTGCTTATCTGTAAAGCTATTGATTTCTGCATTGAATCTGAATGAGATCCTTGCCAGGTAAAGTAATCTTGGTTGTAGGTTCTTCCCTTTCGTCACTTTAAATATATCATGCCACGTCCTTCTGGTTTGTAGTGTTTCTGCTGAGAAATCAGCTGTTAACCTTATGGGAGTTCCCTTGTATGTTATTTGCCAAATTTCCCTTGTTGCTTTCGATAATTATTCTTTGTCTTTAATTTTTGTCAATTTGATTATTATGTTTCTTGGCGTGTTTCTCTTTGGGTTTATCCAGTGGGACTCTCTGTGCTTCCTGGACTTGGGTGGCTATTTCCTTTCCCATGTTAGGGAACTTTTCGATAATAATTTCTTCAAATATTTTCTTGGGTCCTTTCTCTCTTCTCTTTCTGGGACTCCTATAATGAAAATACTGTTGCGTATAATGTCCCAGAGGTCACTTAGGCTGTCTTCATTTCTCTTCATTCTTTTTTCTTTATTCTGTTCTGCGACAGTGAATTCGACCATTCTTTCTTCCAGGTCACTTATCCGTTCTTCTGCTTCAGTTATTCTGCTATTGATTCCTTCTAGTGTATTTTTCATTTCAGTTATTGTATTGTTCATCTCTGTTTGTTTGTTCTTTAATTCTTCTAGGTGTTTGTTCTTTAATTCTTCTAGGTCTTTGTTAAACATTTCTTGCATCTTCTCGATCTTTGCCTCCATTCTTTTTCTGAGGTCCTGGATCATCTTCACTATCAGTATTCTGAATTCTTTTTCTGGAAGGTTGCGTATCTCCACTTCATTTAATTGTTTTTCTGGGATTTTATCTTGTTCCTTCATCTGGTACATAGTCCTCTGCCCTTTCATCTTGTCTATCTTTCTGTGAATGTGGTTTTTGTTCCATAGGTTGCAGGATTTTAGTTCTTCTTGCTTTTGCTCTCTGCCCTCTGGTGGATCACACAATTATCTTTTGTTTAGCTGAAGGCAAGTAACCAATCCTAAACACAAGTGACATGAAATTTCTAGGGACTGACCGATTTGTAATGGAACCAGATGCATAGTTGGTATTCAACAAATATTGAATTCAATTAAGAAACTGTTTCTTGGTACTATCAGTCATCTTTTGTTAATTTGTCATTGACTGATCATTTTTTCCCACTGGTAATTTCCTTCCCTACCTTATTTCAATGACCTAGTGCTTTCTTTCCTCTTTTCTATAGCAGGTTAAATAAGTTATTTTGTTAATAGTCAATAAAAGTTTCTTGACATTATATAAAACGTCGTGTGTATGTGTGTGTGTTTGTGTGTGTGTGTGTGCGCTTGTGGGTTTGTGTGTGAGAAATTTGTTTGTCTGTATTGGGCTCACTTGGGAGCAGAGAAATCTGCTCAGTTGTCAGAGGTATCTTTCAGACACAGCCCTGGAAGTGGAGTTTAGCCTGCTCAAGCAAATTGTTCTTTTTTTTCATCTTGGGGTTCACAAACTTCTATTCACGCATTCTCCTTCCATCTCCCCCCTCATTCTTATCCTTTCCTTGCTTCAGCATAAATGATTCTGTCTCCTGCCTTGATTTTATAGTCCATGTGTATCAAAAATCTCAAGGTCAAACTATGTCCAACACATTGCAACTGCCTTGGACCAGTCCTTTGTTTTATAAAGCATATGAGTGTTCATGAATGCTCATAAATACTTGTGTTGATAAGAAGTAAAAATGAAATGATACAAGGTCTTGTGAATACTGTGAAAATCCACATTATTTTCAGAAACAGAATAAAGGAAAAATAGGGAGATGACATGTGTGACTAAGAAAAATTATTTTAATTTTATTACAATTTTAAACCCATTTCAGAGTTTTCAGTTTAGGGCTTTACTAATCTCAATGATTTGCACTTGTAGAGCAATTGTAATGGCAAGGAGGGAGATGAGTGGGAAGTAGATTGAGAGTGGGGACAAAATACAAAGGTTTCCATAATCACTATGAGATTTCTAATGATTCATTTAAAAATTAATGTGTACTTTACATTGAACTCTATTCTTTGCATAACGATGTTTGTTTTGATGATATTCCCTTAAAATTGCTCACCATTTAGTAAAATTGCCATTCCAGGAAGATTCTGTGAAATTATTCTTCTATAGTGATGTACTCACCAATTACTCCTCCTATCCTGGGGAAGATTCATGTCCCAGTTTGAGAAACATGCCCTTATTCCTATTAAGACTTTAAGCCACATGCCTAAAGAAGGTAATTTACATCTTAACCTAAATATATGAACACTCAATGAGTGAAATGACAGACATCTTGGCAGGAAGAGCCTACCAATGCACCCATTTATAAAGAAAGTCCTAATTATTTTATTCACTTTTTTTTTCTAAATAACTGAATGCCTTGAATCCATCATTAGGTAGCCAAATAGTGCTAAATACTCAACTATGCACAGTTCTCCAAGGGTGGTTAAAAATCACATTGTCAAGAAAAATATGTAAGTAATAAGACATTTCAGAAAGCAGCTCTGAGACCAGAAAGAAGTAAACAAATTATTCAGTAATAATGTTCTAATTTTCTGTATGAAAATATGAATCCATCAAAGAAAATTAGAGTTAAGTTCTAATATACAGTCTTAAATGAATGGTATATGAAAACAAATTTTTTTAAAGCCTGAATTAAAAATATATACCTTTATTTCTTTTAGGTAAGTAATTTAAATAGAAATAGTATTACAAAACAAATACAGTTTTGGTCATAGGCCGATGTTTGAAGAAGAGTCCTTTAAAATACAAACCAGGAGGCAATATGAACGTGTTTTTAGTTGATTGGCGTAAAGTTTAAATGAAACATAGATTCTATTGAAAATGCAAATCTGAAGCCCCATTGTTTGACATTTTAAAGATGCATAATCCAACCAGACAGGTGTAAAAGAAATGGAAAAACTGAGCTTGTTACCCTTACCATTCATCCTACCTGTGTATAGAAATTTACTGTTACTTTGTGTCTATTAAATATATGCCTCTCAAGTACACTCTTTGAAGCTAAGGATACATAACATTAAGTTTAATATTAATAGAAGAAAAATTGCTTTTCCCAAACTCATTATAGACAATGGAAAATCAATCCCAAAATGAATTATATTTTGCAGTTGAGCCTGCTGTGATAGTTACAGCATTGCTATTGATGTACAAACACACTGATTATACCTGGTCATCATCTCTCTCTATGACACCTGCTCTATCCACTGTTTTTTTCACCTGCAAATGTCCTAATGATTTATATAGGGCTAAGGAATTAATTTGCACCTATATTTTCGCCCTTGAGTTATGGAATTAGTTACGAGAACATTCACTTAACCAGGAGAGGAAAGAAACTCACTGAGCTAGATCTGCAAGCTTAATAACCTGGTTATTTAGTAGAGGAGTCAAATCAGAGGGAAGAATGCAAGAGTTTCCCATGCCACCTCTAGGATATGGAAAGACCTGTTAGCAATATCTGGAAAGTTTTGCATGTGGATTTTTCTTGGCTTATGCTCCAGTCTCAGTTCAGCTTATTAATATGCAATTGAGGTTACTCTGGGTTAAGTTCCCAGGCCTCATACCCAAGTAAAAACAGAACATAGCATGCTTCTTTGATTCACAGGAGAAACAAAGGACCAGGTGTTTGTCCATTTGCCTTATGAAATTTGAGGTGCCTGCCTGGGAATCAAAATAGACTGGTCTAGTTCTGGTGGAAATACTTAAAAATATTTACAGACAAACTAATAGTTTGCTACAGTTTTGCTTCCATAGGTTACTAGTGATGATGAGGAAAGGAAAAGCAATACATTATAAAGTATATACATACTTTTAAAGACAATGAACCATTATTTTACTGGCTTTCCCTTCCTAAAATACTTTAAGAATATAACTTTAAAACTTCCCAAGGAAGTCACACCCAATAACCATTGAGATAAGATCTATTTGCTACATCTTTACTTTTTAAATTAATAAATATAAAACTGAATCCTTAGTGTTTCTCTAATTATCAAGTTTTATATTGCCAAATCTTACCCACTCTTCCATATTTTGTCAAAAGTGTGTGCCAGTTGGCATGGAGATGCAACTTTGCTGCGTGGCAGTTTGGCCAGAGGAACGTATCTCACCATCTTTGCAAATCATAGGTTAGGACCTTTTAGTTTTGATGCACAAAAGTAAAAATAATTGTAAAATATATTATATTTCATCAAGAATAATAGTTATTATTTAAGTAATAATAATTTTTCAAAGGGGAATAATCAATTTAAGAAATACAGAATTGGATTTTCCTGAGGAAGGAAATGTTTTCTCCCAATGGATCCTGATGGTCAGATTATATGATAACTGCAATATATTTTTTATACTTGCTAAGATGGACAGTGAAAATCAGATCCTTTGAGTATCCTAAGGATAAGAACTCAAAGTGCATTTGGCAATTACTTGTTGCTGGGTAATTGTACCTTTGCACAGTAAGCATATTCTTCAAATATCCTTGGTATT
The DNA here is from genome assembly GCF_949987535.1 of Balaenoptera acutorostrata. Classification (NCBI taxonomy): domain Eukaryota; kingdom Metazoa; phylum Chordata; class Mammalia; order Artiodactyla; family Balaenopteridae; genus Balaenoptera; species Balaenoptera acutorostrata. The sequence goes on from NC_080081.1 coordinate 35,934,765, forward strand.
CCTAATTGATTTCATTTAAATCTTTGTGCTTTTCAATAAAAGGAAGAACAAACAATTCTTTATATGCTTTAAAAAAAAACCCTACAAATCTGTTAAAAGATTATTTGCCAGATTACCTGGCAAAAATTGTAATACAGAAATTTTGTATCTAGAGTACATATATTTGATAAAATTTATTGCTCCTGGAGGTGTCTTACAAAAAGTCAGCGGCCGCCTGGAAGCATTGCCCTCACATCTGTTTGGAATTCATCTCAATCCTTTTTGTAAGAAATTAAAAGTGTCATTGAAGTGGATTCTGCCTTGAAGATATCAAACTAATTTTCCAATATCCCTCTAAAACTTATATTCTTATTACAAACTGTTTAATATTTGATAATCACACAACTGTTTACTTTCCCAAAACTTTACATGCAAAAATAATACAAGATAGACATTTTATTGAATGTCTAATATTTCAAAACAAAATATAATTAGATATAATTTATTAGTTCTGATTAACATTTTTGAAATTTCTGACATTCACAATGAACAATGTCAAGTGCTAGGGCTACAAAAAAAATACACATTCCTATATTTAAAAGACATCATTTACTTGGAATAGATTTATAAACATAATTTCAGTAGAATATGTAGGGAGTGATATAGAGGACTCCAAACAGTGTAGATCCAAATATTCTGATTAATTACTTTACATACACACCCCCACTCATTCATTCATCCAGTCAATAATACAGTAATATTGTACACTAATGAAAGGTTTGAGCAATATTTTGTATTTTCAGTTTAACCTTATAAATAACATTATAATTTCTATGTCTTAAGTTGCAGTGAAAGAATACACAAGTCTCTGTGAAGATTTCCATTTCAGATTTAAAGGCAGGAAATAAAGCTGCAGTGCCTTACCTGAGAGTAAGTTATTTTTTCTAGGAATTCTTCCTTTACTGGTTTCACATAGATGTTGGCATAAACTTCTGTTAGACATCTGTGACAATCTCTCCTACCTCTTGGGTAGGTTGCAAATGTCTTTTAAAACACTAATGGTAAAAGGGGGGTATAGTTCACATGTGACTGCATATGCCTTTGAATCCCTAGAAGTGACTATTCATGCTTTCTTATAGTCAATTGGGCCTTAGTCAGTGACTGTATCTGTCAGGGTTCTCCTGACCCAATAACTTCTTACATATTGCTCTTATAATTGAAAATCCAGATTCAAAATCCCATAGAAAAAATAGGTGATCTCTTCAGCACAGTAATGTTGAAAGTGTCTGCAGGAGTTGAGCTGAGGTCATTTTCCTGGGGTCACTGGTCCATCTGAGTCACAGCTAGCCTCAAGTGTAGATTTAGTTCATGGCAAGCTTTACTTGATAGGGATTGCTATAACTTGTATCCTTTACAATCTATTTAACTGTTACATAACCTAAATATGAGGATGGTAGAAAACAGTTTAAAGCATTTTCCCTCTAGCAAAACCACAGAGGACAAAGAACTTCCTTTAGTCACTTTGACTTTATTAAGAAATCTCCAAGTGTGCTTGTAATGGTAGAAACAGCACTTACCTTCGCATTTATTTTATTGAACTATATGAGATGAATATAAATTGTATAAATTGGAATGAAATCTCTCAAAAGCACACTTTCTTTGTAAGTATACATTGTAATTTTTTCCACTTATGCTGAGGATGTACAGTTTTCAACCAAAAAAGAACAATGTAGAAGATTGCAATGGACTAGAAGAGATTTATAGGATGAGCTCACTTTAAAAGGAGTCAGATTTATGAGTTTTCTTGAGAGATGGAGTGCTTCCCTTATTTACTCAGAGGGGCAAAAACAATCAAATGCTCCATAATACCAGACCAAGATCACCAATGGGAAAACAGTAGCTGTAATAAATATGCACTTTCCTGCATCAAATAAAATATCCATATATGATGAAAAAATTATGTCTCAGGAAATGAAATTAGAAGCCCTAAGGGACTCAGAAATAAATACACTAGAAACTGAATATCACATTACATACACCTTTAATTAGCCTTTGTTCATAGAAAGGTATCTTGCAATAACAGTTTCATTAAAACATATTAAAATAAAATTATGTTCTAAACATGAAATAGAATAATAAATGCTATATGTAAATATATATCAACATGATACAGCTTACTGACCAAGGACTAATTTATGACCTTTTTTTACTTTTATAGAAAATAAAATATATGCATTACTGAGTAGCATAAAATAGTGACCCACATAAGTAAAGTTATCCTTTCATATATGTTTTCAGAGCCTTATGAAAGTTGATTCTGGCCCAAAGGGAAGGTACGTACTGTTAATATTACTGTATATGTGAGTTCATGGAAAAAATACAGTGGCTTTTAAAACTGAATTCTATTTCCAGGATCTATCACTCACTGGCTGTCTGAGACCATTGTTTGTTGATTTAGCCTCTAGGGGAATTATTTTCCTTATCCATTAAAAAGTAGTCTAGTAACAACTGCCTTACCTGAAAGTATATTGATGTGAGTTCCTGAAAAATCAAAAATTCCATAAAAATTCAGCTGCTACCTATGTTGATCAGAAGTGTTTTATATTTGTTTATATACATTTATAATTAAAATTTGTTTTAACTATTTTCTTGCATAATCTTTCCACAACACAATGGCACAATATAATTGCATTTATTGCTGTAAATTTATTTTATAAAGTAAATTGAAAGCACACCAACATGTGCTATAGACACAGAAAATGAAGTAGAGATTAGTGACAATCATCCAGGTGATTCATATTAAAAAAAAAAAATTCTTGCATTCCTTAATGAACTATGAAATAAATGGATTTTTTTACTGGGAATTATCTATTCATCACTTTCTGTTGCCTGAATCTGTTTTTACATATTAATATAGATGTAAAAATGTGTAGATGTATAATTATGGCTTTTCAAAGTTATGATGGGAGACATTTTCATTTTGTGTAAACAATCTGCCACCATTTCCTTCCAATCTTGTAAATTTCTGTTGATTCTAGTACCTGACATACTGCCTTCTCCAAAGTTACTGCAAGTTTCTGATATCTGGCCTGAGGTTCTCTTACTTGAACTGCTGCAACAAATTTCTAACTTGACTTCCCGACTCTGGCCTGGCTCACCTCTTATTCACCCTCAGAGTTTGGTTAAACATAAACAATTTAAAAAGTGTTCTTCTCCTACACACAAAAAGCATATGTACCTTAAATTTCACTAGGTGACTTCAAAAAAATTCCAAAGTGGATATTTACCTAAGCAAGACCAGTACTTACATATTTCTGTCCTCCACAAACTCACCAATATTAGGTATTGTGGACTGTCTAATATTCGGCAATTTGGTGAATGTAAAATGATGTCTTTTTATGATTTTAACATAAGGTGCCTGATAACTAGAAGTAAAAATAAATTCCAGTTTAGATACAAAATAAATAAATTTTAAACATGTAATTTATCCAAAAAAAAAAATACCTGTTTAACAAAAAATTTCAGTAGGGGCATGGAGGAAAATGTATAATGGTCCTAATTCTGGTCCTTTAAAAATGTGAGTACTTTTCCAGCCTCATGTACAAAATCCTTGGTTTGTATCCTGTGCTCCAGTTTCATGAATTGTTCCTTCAACACACGTGCTGGCCTTTATTCCTGTTCTTTAAGGGAATGACCTTTCCATTCCCCTACCTAGTGAAAACCAACACATTATTCAAGTCCAACTTCATTGCAACATTCCATTCTGAGTTCTCACTAACAGTCTTCTCCTCTGGAGGCAAATTTTACAGTTCTGTATCTGATATTGAATAGAACCTTATTCACAACTGGTGGGAATATCATTCTATCATGCTGAAATATGAGAGATGCACATCATTTCTAGTTTCAGTTTGTGAGCTTTTTTAAAATCAGGTACTATATGTTATATATTCATCTGCATGTTCTTAACCCTTAGCACACTGCCAAGTATAATGAATGCTCAATACATTTTGAACTGGATTCCTTTTTGTATCAGTATTTCTTATTGATATTGATTCTTATTGGTACTGATTTCTTATTGATCATTTCTTAATGAATCATTACATGATTCAGCAAAATAGGCTCTGGATAAACCTATAAGACATGCTGAGTTTTCTGTAACTGCTGGTCTACATAAACGTTAAAATATTTCTTGTGTAGTATTACTTTCATTTTTTTATTGACTATAGTGTTTGTAATGTAATAAAAAAAGGGGAATTTTAAAAACACATGTCTAAAGTTACCAAATAATTTAAGGAAGACTGTCAAGCATACTTTATAAAAAGCATACTATTTATATATAGATAAATAGTTGGCATGAATGTACACAGAGACATGCTTATATAGATCTAGCTCTACCTTATATAGAGACACATATTTTATATTTCATCAAATCTAAGACAACAAAGTCTAGGGAGCTCCATTTCTGATATGCCACTAAGAAAGGAAAATAAATAAAATGCTTTTAGATTATTTATAATTTTATTTTATACTTATCAAATAAGCTATGCTATACTTACTTAAATGTAAACTGTATCTTACATCATTCAAATCCAAACAAGAAGCAGGAGAATACAAGCATGATAAATTGGTAAAGTATTTCCAAAATCTTTTCCCATTTATTGTCAAATTCTTCTGAAATATGTCAGTACTCAGAGTTATTGACATCAGGTTTTTTTCCACTTAAGACTGTACCATCAGGAACATTGGTGTTGCAATAGTTTAAGGAATCCATAAAGAACTAGTTGCCATCGATTTCAAGTTCTTAAGCTCATTTGTACTTGTGTAGAACAAAAGAAATTTTGATTCCTGCTTTAGGAATATTTCTAAACAAATTTCTAATTCACCACTTCCATTCTTTCCTCTATATACTATTTTTCTCCTTAGAGTTAGTGCTCTGCTATTGTCTTTTAAGATTTTGCTCAACACCACTGACATTTATTTTGTAAGTCTTGATGCTAGCACTTTAGAGAATTTTTGCAATCATTGATTGCTACTTCATGACTGCTGCCTTAGACAAAAATCATTGGAAGATGCCATTGACTGTAAGATATATCTCACTTTGTGATCTTAAAATATGAAAACATATGTAACATGGAAGAATATAGCATAGTATTTACTGACATCAATCTGTAAGATTTACTTTCACAGCATATACATATATCAAATCATCATGTTGTGTATCTTCCCTAAGATAATTAATATAGAGCCTATTAGCTTCTTGAACAGTAGGTGAAAAAATAAGAAATTTTGAGAAAAATGAGCTCTGGTTGATTTCATCTAAATATTAGCCTGCCACATCTGCCGTGGTATTATATAATCCAGAACTAGAGCCTGAATAAGAGGACTTGGGAACAATTCATAAAATAATGAAATTTACTCAGAGACAAAGCTAATAACTTCACTTTTGTTCTTTATGCTTAGAAAAGATTTTCCATGGACCTAGAAAGGTTGTGTTTGGAAATTTAAAAATGTGAAATACAAAAGGAGGAAAAAAATAGAAATATATGGGCAGGTAAAGAATACTGAGTAAGAGAGGATTTGAAAGATTGTTCAAAAGAATATGGGTGTTATGTGGCTGAGGAATGTGTTAAACTTGCAGCACATCAGTCATACTTTTTTCCAGGCTCCAGACCTAAAGGTGAGCCTAACCTATAAATCCCTGTCTTTACCTCCCCAAGTATATTCTCCAAGTAGACTGACCTCTCTAAGTAGTAAATGTGTTCTATGTGTTTTGTTATGTGGACGGTGAAATTTGAAAAGTTCATTCTTCCTTTAAATCTCTGGAGAATATGCCATGTAAATGTCATTCCGGACACTTTTAATAAATTAATGGTAGTTAATTTCATCAGAAAGAGGAAGCCAAAAATATAGGCAATGGGGAATTTACGGGAATAAAATCAAAATATTACGGTGAAATATATACATTTAGTTTATTTCTTCATTAAAACCCACTGTGTGACCAGTATGTTTTCAGGTGGTGCTAAAACTTGGAAGGTTGGTCCCAGAAGTAAAAAGGATCTGGGTCAAAATCATAGAAGTTATGTATATGCATATAACTGATCCCTCAGCTATAAAATAACAATAATATCTCCCACCTTCTAGAGTTACTCTGAAGATTAAAGAAGATAATGCATTTAATGCTTAGCAGAGTGCCTGGTTTGTAAGGGATGCTTTACTATTATTAGGATCAGTTTGACATATACCATCTCAGACAGAAAAAATTCATTGTTCAGCGGTAGGTGAATAACCCAAGAGATCAGAAAAGGATCCATGAAATAAATTATATTTAAGCTGAGTCTCTGTTTTTATTCAGATTTTTCAATCAATTTCACTTTATTTTTATAAAATAGCTTTTTCAATTATTAGAAAATGATATATGCCCCGTGTAAAAGTCTAGTGTTCATGCAAAATAATAATATCAGTGAGCGTTGATATTGATTGAGGGTAAATTAAGTGCTAGGTTGCATGTCTTAATCTTTGCTACAGCACTATATTTTGAAATTGATTCTGTTATTGAATTTTCAAAACAATCCTATGAGGTAGGTTTTATTATTATGCTAACTTGAGAGATGAGAAACCTGAAGTAAAAAATGGTTTATCAATAGTCCTGGGACACAGAGTCGTGATGCCAAGAGTTGACAGGAAAAATCAGGCAAAATTTTACTACAAAGAAATAAACACTGATAATATGTGGGCTAATTCTATGCTTAGATTAAAATATAGTGGTATGTATATATGAAATAGTATGTAAATAGACTATTATTGTAATGAAATACTATCTTCTGTCTTTTCCTTCAATAGTATTTTTTTAACTTAACATCTTTATTGTAGTATAATTGTTTACAATGTTGTGTTAGTTTCTGCTGTATAACAAAGTGAATCAGCTATATGTATACATATATCCCCATATCCCCTCCCTCTGCATCTCCCTCCCACCCTCCCTAATCTACCCCTCTAGGTGGGCACAAAGCACTGAGATGATCTCCCTGTGCTATGCAGCTGCTTTCCACTAGCTATTTATTTTACATATGGTAGTGTGTATATGTCAGTGCTACTCTCTTACTTCATCCCAGCTTACACTTCACCCTTCCTGTTTCCTCAAGTCGATTCTCTACGCCTGCATCTTTATTCTTGTCCTGCCCCTAGGTTCATCCGAACCTTTATTTTTTTTTAGATTCCATATATATATATATGTTAGCATATGGTATTTGTTTTTCTCTTTCTGACTTACTTCACTCTGTATGACAGACTCTAGGTCCATCCACCTCACTACAAATAACTCAATTTCGTTTCTTTTTATGGCTGAGAAATATCCCATTGTATATATATGCCACATCTTCTTTATCCATTCATCTGTTGATGGACACTTAGGTTGCTTCCATGTCCTGGCTATTGTAAATACAGTTTCAATGAACACGGTGGTACAAGACTCTTTTTGAATTATGGTTTTCTCAGGGTATATGCCCAGTAGTGGGATTGCGGGGTCATATGGTAGTTCTATTTTTAGTATTTTAAGGAACCTCCATACTGTTCTCCATAGTGTCTGTATCAATTTACATTCCCACCAACAGTGCAAGAGGGCTCGCTTTTCTCCACACCCTCTCCAGAATTTATTGCTTGTAGATTTTTTGATGATGGCCATTCTGACCGTTGTGAGGTGACACCTCATTGTAGTTTTGATCTGCATTTCTCTAATGATTACTGATGTTGAGCATCCTTTCATGTGTTTGTTGGCAAACTGTATATCTTTTTTAGAGAAATGTCTATTTAGGTTTTCTGCCCATTTTTGGATTGGGTTGTTTGTTTGTTTGTTTGTTTGTTTAAACATCTTTATTGGAATATAATTGCTTTACAATGGTGTGTTAGTTTCTGCTTTAAAACAAAGTGAATCAGTTATACACATACATATGTTCCCATATCTCTTCCCTCTTGCATCTCCCTCCCTCCCACCCTCCGTATCCCACCCCTCTAGGTGGTCACAAAGCACCGAGCTGATCTCCCTGTGCTATGCGGCTGCTTCCCACTAGCTATCCGTTTTACATTTGGTAGTGTATATATGTCCATGCCACTCTCTCACCCTTTCACATTTTACCTCTCCCCCTCCCCATATCCTCAAGTCCATTCTCTAGTAGGTCTGTGTCTTTATTCCCATCTTGCCACTAGGTTCTTCATGACCTTTTTTTTTTTCTACCTTAGATTCCATACATATGTGTTAGCATACTGTATTTGTTTTTCTCCTTCTGACTTACTTCACTCTAAATGACAGACTCTAACTCCATCCACCTCACTACAAATACCTCCATTTCATTTCTTTTTATGGCTGAGTAATATTCCATTGTATATATGTGCCACATCTTTATCCATTCATCCGATGATGGGCACTTAGTTTGCTTCCATGTCCTGGCTATTGTAAATAGAGCTGCAATGAACATTTTGGTACATGACTCTTTTTCAATTATGGTTTTCTCAGGGTATATGCCCAGAAGTGGGATTGCTGGGTCGTATGGTAGTTCTATTTGTAGTTTTTTAAGGAACCTCCATACTGTTCTCCATAGTGGCTGTAACAATTTACATTCCCACCAACAGTGCAAGAGTGTTCCCTTTTCTCCACACCCTCTCCAGCATTTATTGTTTCTAGATTTTTTGTTGATGGCCATTCTAACCGGTGTGAGATGATATCTCATTATAGTTTTGATTTGCATTTCTCTAATGATTAATGATGTTAAGCATTCTTTCATGTGTCTGTTGGCAATCTGTATATCTTCTTTGGAGAAATGTCTATTTAGGCCTTCTGTCAATTTTTGGATTGGGTAGTTTGTTTTTTTGTTATCGAGTTGCATAAGTTACTTGTAAATCTTGGAGATTAATCCTTTGTCAGTTGCTTCATTTGCAAATATTTTCTCCCATTCTGAGGGTTGTCTTTTCATCTTGTTTATGGTTTCCTTTGCTGTGCAAAAGCTTTTCAGTTTCATTAGGTCCCATTTGTTTATTTGTGTTTTTATTTCCATTTCTCTAGGAGCTGGGTCAAAAAGGATATTGCTGTGATTTATGTCACAGAGTGTTCTGCCTATCTTTTCCTCTAAGAGTTTGATACTGTCTGGCCTTACATTTAGGCCTTTAATCCATTTTGAGTTTATTTTTGTGTATGGTGTTAGGAAGTGTTTTAATTTCATTCATTTAAATGTAGCTGTCCATTTTTCCCAGCACCACTTATTGAAGAGGCTCTCTTTTCTCTATTGTATACTCTTGCTTCCTTTATCAAAGATAAAGTGACCATATGTGCATGGGTTTATCTCTGGGTGCTCGACCCTGTTACATTGATCTATATTTCTGTTTTTGTGCCAGTACCCTACTGCCTTGATTACTGTAGCTTTGTAGTATAGTCTGAAGTCAGGGAGCCTGATTCCTCCAGTTCCGTTTTTCTTTCTCAACATTGCTTTCGCTATTCGTGGTCTTTGGTGTTTCCATACAAATTGTGAAACATTTTACTCTAGTTCTGTGGAAAATGTCATTGGTAGTTTGATAGGGATTGCATTGAATCTGTAGATTGCTTTGGGTAGTATATTAGTTTTCACAATGTTGTTTCTTCCAATCCAAGAACATGGTATATCTCTCCATCTCTTTGTATCATCTTTAATTTCTGTCACCAGTGTCTTATAGTTTTCTACATACAGGTCTTTTGTCTCCTTAGGTAGGTTTATTCCTAGATATTTTATTCTTTTGGTTGCAATGGTAAATGGGAGTGTTTCCTTAATTTCTCTTTCAGATATTTCATCATTAGTTTATAGGAATGCAAGAGATTTCTGTGCATTAATTTTGTATCCTGCTACTTTGTCTCATTCATTTATTAGCTGTAGTAGTTTTCTGGTAGCATCTTTAGGATTCTCTATGTAGAGTATAATGTCATATGCAAACAGTGACAGCTTTTCTTCTTCTTTTCTTATTTGTATTCCTTTTATTTCTTTTTCTTCTCTGATTTCTGTGGCTTAAACTTCCAGAACTATGTTGAATAATAGTAGTGAGAGAGGGCAACCTTGCCTTGTTCCTGATCTTAGAGGTAATGGTTTCTGTTTTTCACCATTGAGAACAAGGTTGGCTGTGGGTATGTCATATATGGCCTTTATTATGTTGAGGTAGGTTCCTTCTGTGCCTACTTTCTGGAGAGTTTTTATCATAAATGGGTGTTGAATTTTGTCAAAAACTTTTTCTGCATCTGTTGAGATTATTATATGGTTTTTATCCTTCAATTTGTTAATATGGTGTATCACATGGATTGATTTGCATATATTGAGGAAACCTTGCATTCCTGAGATACACCCAACTTGGTCATGGTGTATAATCTTTTTAATGTGCTGTTGGATTCTGTTTGCCAGTATTTTGTTGAGCATTTTTGCATCTATATTCATAAGTGATATTGGCCTGTAGTTTTCTTTCTTTGTGACATCTTTGTCTGGTTTTGGTATCTGGGTAATGGTGGCCTCATAGAATGAATTTGGGAGTTTTCCTCCCTCTGCTGTATTTTGAAGAGTTTGAGAAGGATAGGTGTTAGCTGTTCTCTAAATGTTTGATAGAATTTGCCTGTGAAGCCATCTGGCCCTGGGCTTTTGTTTGTTGGAAGATTTTAATCACAGTTTCAATTTCAATGCTTGTGATTCATCTGTTCATATCGTCTATCTCTTCCTGGTTAAGTCTCAGAAGGTTGTGCTTTTCTAATAATTTGTCCATTTCTTCCAGGTTGTCCATTTTATTGGCATATAGCTGCTTGTAGTAATCTCTCATAATCTTTTTATTTCTGCAGTTCCAGTTGTTACTTCACTTTTTCATTTCTAATTCTGTTGATTGGAGTCTTCTCCCTTTTTTTTTTTTTTTTTTTTGATGAGTCTGGCTAATGGTTTATCAATTTTGCTTATCCTCTCAAAGAGCCAGCTTTTAATTTTATTGATGTTTGCCATTGTTTCCTTCATTTGTTTTTCATTTATTTCTGATCTGATCATTATGATTTCTTTCCTTCTGCTAACTTAGGTTTGTTTGTTTTTTTTTTCTTCTTTCTCTAATTGCTTTAGGTGTAACTTTAGGTTGTTTATTTGAGATGTTTCTTTTTTCTTAAGGTAAGATTGTATTGCTATAAACTTCCCTTTTAGAACTGCTTTTGCTTCATTGCATAGGTTTTGGGTCATCATGTTTCCATTGTCATTTGTTTCTAGGTATTTTTAAATTTCCTCTTTGATTTCTTCAGTGATCTCTTGGTTATTTAGTAGTGTATTGTTTAACCTCCATGTGTTTGTATTTTTTACATATTTTTTCCTGTAATTGATATCTAGTCTCATAGCATTGTGGTCGGAAAAGGTAGTTGATACAATTTCAATTTTCTTAAATTTACCAAGGCTTGATTTGTGACCCAAGATATGATCTATCCTGGAAAATGTTCCATGAGCACTTGAGAAGAAAGTGTATTCTGTTGTTTTTGGATGGAATGTCCTATAAATATCAATTAAGTTCATATTGTTTTATGTATCATTTAAAGCTTGTGTTTCCTTATTTATTTTCATTTTGCATGATCTGTCCATTGTTGAAAGTGGGGTGTTAAAGTGCCCTACTATAATTGTGTTACTGTTGATTTCCACTTTTATGGGTGTTGGCATTTGCCTTATGTATCCTATGCTGGGTGCATAAATATTTACAATTGTTATATCTTCTTCTTGGATTTATCCCTTGATCATTATGTAGTGCCCTTCTTTGTCTCTCGCTTTTTTTTTTTTAATTTAATATTTTTTTTGGCCGTGTTGGGTCTTCATTGCTACACACGGGCTTTCACTAGTTGTGGCCAGTGGGGGCTACTCTTCATTGTGGTGCATTGGCTTCTCATTGCAGTGGCTTCTTTTGTTGCTGAGCATGGGCTCTAGGTGCATGGGCTTCAGTAGTTGCAGCACAGAGGCTCAGAAGTTGTGGCTCACGGGCTCTAGAGTTCAGGTTCAGTCATTGCGGCGCACGGGCTTAGTTTCTCCACGGCATGTGGGATCTTCCCGGAACAGGGATTGAACCCGTGTCCCCTGCATCGGCAAGCAGATTCTTAACCACTGCGCTATCAGGGAAGTCCCCTTCTTTGTCTCTTATAATAATCTTTATTTTAAAGTCTATTTTGTATGATATGAGAATTACTACTCCAGTTTTCTTTTCATTTCCATTTACATGGAATATCTCTGTCCATCCCCTCACTTTCAGTCTTTATGGGTCCCTAGTTCTGAAGTGGGTCTCTTGTAGACAGCATATATATAGGTCATGTTTTTGTATCCATTTAGCCAGTCTATGTCTTTTGGTTGGAGCATTTAATCCATTTACATTTAAGGTAATTATTGATATATATGTTCCCATTACCATTTTCTTAATTGTTCTGGTTTTGGTTTTGTAGATCTTTTCCTTCTCTTGTGTTTCCTGCTTACAGAAGTTCCTTTCGCATTTGCTGTAAAGCTGGTTTGGTGGTGGTGAACTCTCTCAGCTTTTGCTTGTCTGTAAAGGTTTTAGTTTCTCCATCAAATCTGAATGAGATCCTTGCTGGGTAGAGTAATCTTGATTGTAAGTTTGTCCCTTTCATCACTTTAAATATTTCCTGCCACTCCCTTCTGGCTTGCAGAGTTTCTGCTGAAAGGTCAGCTGTTATCCTTATGGGGATTCCCTTCTTTGTTATTTGTTGCTTTTCCCTCGCTGTTTTTAATATTTTTTCTTTGCATTTAGTTTTTGATAGTTTGATTAGTATGTATCTTGTCATGTTTCTCTTTGTGTTTATCCTGTATGGTCCTCTCTGCCCTTCCTGGACTTGATTGATTATTTCCTTTCCCATGTTAAGGAAGTTTTCAACCATAGTCTCTTCAAATATTTTTTCAGACCCTTTCTTTTTCTTTTCTTCTTCTGGGACACCTGTAATTCGAATTTTGGTGACGTTAGTGTTGTCCCAGAGGTCACTGAGACTGTCCTCAATTCTTCTCATTTTTTTTTCTTTATTCTGCTCTCTGGCATGTTTTTCCAACATTTTATCTTCCAGGTCACTTATCCGTTCTTCTCCTTTAGTTATTCTGCTATTGATTCCTTCTAGAGTATATTTAATTTCAGTAATTGTTTTGTTTATCATTGTTTTTTTGGTCTTTAGTTCTTCTAGATCCTTGTTAAATGTTTCTTGTATTTTCTCCATTCTATTTCCGAGATTTTATATCATCTTTACTGTCATTACTCTGAGTTCTTTTTCAGGTATTTTACCTATTCCATCTTCATTTATTTGGTCTTGTATGTTTTTACTTTTCTCCTTCATCTGTAACATAGTTTTTGTCATTTATTTATTTATTTATTTTTGATAAGTGTTGCTGTATTCCTGTCTTAGTGTTTTTTTTGCCTGAGACGTCCATCACTGGATTTTGCAGGCAGTTGGATAGAGCCGTTTCTTGGTGCCTAGGACCTCTGGGAGGCCTCAATCTGATTAATATTCTCTGGGGTGTGAAATTCTCTGTTAGTCCAGTGTTTTGGACTCAGAGCTCCCACCACAGGAACTTGGGCCTGACCTCCGGCCTGGGAACCAAGATCCCACAAGCTTCATTGTGTGGTATAAATTTTTTTTTTTTTTAATTTTTAAAAAATATAAAGGAAAGAAAGAAAAAAAGGAGCAGTACAATATCAAAGAATAAAAAACAAAATAAAATTAGAAAGAAAAAAATATTCGGAAAAATAAAATTATAATTGTAACAACTGCAACAAGGTACAATAAAACCACAAGAGAAAATAAATATATAAATAAAAGGGGGGCAGGGAACAAGCCAAAAGGAGAGAACAATAACAAAGTATAAAGAATAAAATAAAATTAGAAAAATAAAAGATTTATTAGGAAAAATAAAAATATAAGAGAATCAGCAACAACGAATCAACAAGGTAAAACAGAACCCCAATCTAAAAGAGGAAAACGGAAGAAAGAAAAAAAGCCTTGGCTTTGGGGGTGGATTTTAGGCAGTGGTGGAACTTAGGCAGGGACGGGGTTTAGGGTGTGGGGGGGACTTAGGCAGGTGGGGGAGTTATGTTTGATCTTGAGGTGTGGCCTAGACTCAGGAAGTAGCAGGAAAAGGCCCTGGGGGCAGGGCCTAGGGGGGGCGATGTTGACGAATGGGGCAGAGCCTTTGCTTAGGACCTGCATGGAAGGGAAGAGGCAGCATGTCCAAAGGAGGGCCTCTGGAGTGTGGAGTTCTGAAGTTTGGAGGTAAGGCCTTGAGTGAGAGTGTGTGGGTGGGATGTAAGCCCAGTGCTTTGGAGGGGGTATCTGATTGTAGAGGTAGGGCCCTGGGTGGGGTTGTAGGGGCGGGACTTGGGTTCTGCTCAGCACGAGGGAGGCTCCACAGGCAGAGGATTAGGCCCAGGAGACCAACAGACTCCCCAGTGTCTAAGTGGACAAGGAAAGCACTGGCCCCCTTCCCTTCCGTTCCTTTGTGCACCTCCCCCACCATTTCCCCCAGGGTCTCCCCTGTTGCTGCTGGACTCCTAACCATGGGTGGGTCCCACTGGGTGTAGGAATTCCTCCCCTCCTCCAGCCACCCCTCAGGGGTGCCATCCCCAGCGGTCCAGCCTTTCTTTTTCTCCCCACTCCCACCCTCGCCCATGGGTCCTGAGGGGGCCTAGGTGGGCAGAGGATCAGGCCCAGGATCTCAGTAGGTTTCTGGTGGCCCAAGTGGGCAGGGGAAACCTAGTCATGCTCCTTTTTGATCCTCTACCCTCCCACTCGTTCCCCAATTTCCCCCTTCAGGTGTGGGATCCCTTCCCTTCCCCCACCCACCCCTCAAGGGTGCCAGTCCCGTCCTGCCACCACTTCTCCTCCCCCTTCACTCCCCCCACGCCCCACGTCCTACCCAGTTGCTGGGGGTTCCTCCCATCCCCTTAGTTGTCCATGGTCCCCCACCGGTGCCTGATAAGTGTCATAGTTATGTGTAGATGCGAATTCCGTGTCCTCCTAGTAAGCCATCTTGACTCCGCCCCCTGTGTGTGTATTTTTGTTTGTTAATTTTGTTCATCAGAGCAATCTGATTGCTCAGGAAATTATAGACTACTGTATTAAACAGGCTGATTCCATTTTTGATACTTGAACATTGACAGTTTTTCAATCCCCATCTCTCCCTCTTCCCAGACTGCCCCAAAACAACCCTCATGCCCTTTGCCTCTGCAAGAGGGTAAGAATATCAAGTAGAACAGCCTCACCCCTCCCCCACCACCAGTCCCCATGTAGGATATCCCACTCTAGCTCCATCCAATATTGGGGCACACTAAAAGCCCCAATCTACCCCACCCATTGCTCCCTTCTCAGCACATCCATGCTTGAGCCCTTGCCTTTCTGGGACACCCTGCTGGTGTGAGTACTAAATACACTTTATCTATAGTCCTTGAGGAGAGTGTTGTGACCTCTGTCTCAACATCCACCTACATTCCTGGTGGGACAATCATTTCTACCTCCAGGTGGATTGATCAAACAGTTCCTTGTAGCACAGAATGAACAGGTGTTTAAGTCCCCCCTTTACATGTGACAGAGTTGTGGCAATGGAGTGTGAGGCAAAATGGTGCATTACACTTCCAGATCTGGCCCACTCTGAAACCCAATCTGAGAAGCATTTTCTTCCCATGTCTACTGGCTGGATGACAGCACAGGGTTTAAAGATGTGTTGATGATGAAAGAGCTTCTGTTAACCTGGGTCCCCCAAATATTTTATTGAGTGCAACCCATTTCCTGTCTCTGCCACCAATTGTTGGACTTTATAAACTTAAGCCTCTGAGATTTTGGAGTTTAGCTGTTATAGCAGCCAGCATTGTGTTAACTGTCCATGTTGTGTAGTTAAATAAGTTATAACAAATGCTATTTAGAACAGTTATTTTACCTGTACAGTTTACTGGGAACGTTTTTGGTTTTCTGTTTAAAGACATATTTTGGTAAATTCGTTTGGCGCTAAGCTCAAGTCGGTGAGAGGTATACTTTCACTTTTGTTTACTGTTGTATGACTTTGGGATTATTTCTTGAAGTGGGAGTGAATAACTTGTAGAGTATATATCAAAAATTTGCTTATTCTCATATCACTAATTGTGACAGAACTTCATTTTAGAAAAAGGAAATTTCAAAAAAGTTCAAGGCAGGGGAGAAATGTAGTAGTTAGGTTTAAAGGGACCACACAGTGTCAAATAGTTTGTGTTTGACTTGCCAAAGACGTGCTCTTTCATCTTACAAATTGTACTCCTAATCCCAGTGGTCCTCCTCTTTATAAAGAGCCTCTTCCAGTTCTAAAGTTCTATGATACCTCAAATAATCTTTATTAACAAAAATCAGTGAATAGATCTATTAAAAATCTACTGGTTTTCTAGAGTTAGCTTTCAGCTCTTTCTCTCTTTAAACTTTCCCAAGGGTTGTAATGTGAAGAATATTTTTAAATGAATATTGCAAAGATGATAGTATATACAATGAAGCTGAAATTTTAAGGAATTATTTAAAAGGAAACCAGATGCCAGGCTTTTAAAGACAAGCACTTACAATTTTTTAAACTGCAAGTAACATTGTGTGTGACTATGCATAAAATCTGAGCATTATTTTAGCACATATTTTGTGCTAAAAGACTTCAATGCACAATGACAGCTCTTGGTAATAAATTCTGGGATAAATATAATTCTGGATACTTACATTTTTAAAATTTTACTTATAGCAAGGTATTTTCTAATTGTTTTCCAAAAATCCCACATGAAAAAATAAAACACTGTCAAAGGAGTGTTAAAATAAAAAGGCTTTTCAAAATTTAAAATATAAAAATACACCTAAATCAAGAAAAAATATGATAAACACAACTATTCTTACCCAATCTCAGTCCAAACCTATTTCTAATCCAAATGATTTTGCTTATTTTTTCAAGGTGAGCATAAATATGCATGAAAAATGCAAAAGACCTTGATATTTCACAAATTTTGACCTTTTTGAGTATGCCTCATGAATTTATTCCCATATCTTGCCATTTGAGTTCACTTTCTCATATCTTGAGTCCACATATTTACTGATCATTTAAATTAGTTAGCAATACCTCTCTATAAGAGGGTATTTCTGTCTTTGCCTTTGTCTATAACTGACTCTGTAATTTTTTTTCACTCTAGAATAAATTATTAACACTTCTCTTTACTCTCTGGATCATATTGAGTACAAGTTACTAAGGCTTATGTGCCCTAGACTGTAGAGCAGCCTTTCATATCCTCCAATGTTATCCTAGTTTTGGGGTCTTTTTGCTTTGTTTTATTTTGTTTTGGCTTTTTGTTTGTTGATTTGTTTTACCAAGCACTTTAATATCAGAAATATTTGCTTAATTTTGGCCCTGTCATTTATCATTGCATGAAATCAGGGAGTTATAGGATTTGAGAATTTTACAAAAGCTTTCCTTATATGTCAGCATAGCAGCAAATGAAATAAAGACAGTAGGTAAGTTACAGTAGAATTCTACAACAAAATATAACTACTATGATTATTAATAGTCACATTACTATCCAACAATGTTCTCATTAGAATTATTCTTCAGTCAATGAACAAGTTACATCATTAGGATCTATAGCAACAAAACTACAGTAACATTGTAGTTTTAGGATGGACTTAGAGCAGAAAACTGTAAAATACACATTGAGTATCCATGAACCCAAGCAAGGGAGACTATTAGAAATAACTGGGGACTCTGAAGGCAAATTTCCATAATCCCACAGAATTAATATAAATGTGATTTTATTGTTTTGGACACTGGCTGGTAAAATTGAGTATTGTGTTTATGTGATAATACTATTAATTTCATCCTTTTCCAAATAATATTTGCTGCCATCCTTATAATTGGACAAGGTGAACACCAGTTTTAAGATACATCTTTACTAAAGCAGCAAAAAGATTACTATCTTATTAAGAAGCAGTAAATATAAATTTGTTATTCAAAGGAAGAAAGTACAGAAAGAAAAAGAGAGGAAAGGAAATTAACATGTAGAAATATTTCATCTGTTCTGCTAGGCACTTTCACTTATATTCATCATCCGCTCAGCAATCCTATTCCCCATGGGAATAATGTGTATTCACTTCACAATAAAGCTGCAAAGCTTCATAATAACATTCCAGATAGTGAAATCACAAGGGTGTGTTGTCTCATAAAGCTGGTTTTGATAGAGCCAAGTTCCTCTAACTGTAAAGCCACCTGCTGTTTCCACCACACCATGTTGATAAGTGTGACTTGCCCCATCAGTCTTGTCTATTTCTGGAAATAAGTCTGTAAAAAAATAATTAACAGA
The DNA here is from genome assembly GCF_949987535.1 of Balaenoptera acutorostrata. Lineage (NCBI taxonomy): Eukaryota > Metazoa > Chordata > Mammalia > Artiodactyla > Balaenopteridae > Balaenoptera > Balaenoptera acutorostrata. The sequence continues at coordinate 35,953,092 of NC_080081.1, forward strand.
AACCTCAATTAAAAAACCCAATTAAGTTGGGAGACCAGAAGGCAACATTCTCACTCCCTCTGAGGAGAGCAGAGTCCAACAGGAAGAAGAACAACTTCCTTTTTTTTTCCTGGCAAAAGCTCAGCCAATGAGAGACTGTCACAACTCAGCCAATGAAAAGCCATGTACTCTTTGTTTACTATAGCCCTCCCAACTTCCCTTTCCCTCTATAAAAGAATTCTCTCCATTTTAGCTGGGGACTTGCATGTGGCTCGCAATGGTTGCAGACACCAAATTTCAATTCTTTGCTGATCCAAAATAAACCCATTTTTGCTAGAGAAATGTCTGACAGTCTTTTTGTTTTAGGCCAACATGTCTAAGATAAATGTCAGTTATTGTAAGAGGTAATTATTTCAATAAAAATAATATGGTTAAAATTATCTTCATAATGTAATATATTTATTCCTGTGTAGACAGTATTTCTTCCCAAGTTATGGTATATAACTTTAAAAAATTATAAATTCAGTAAATATTTTAAAAAACTTATGGCAGACCAAAATATATGATTTGAAAAATTATAATAAAGCTTTTCACTGATGTTTTAAGATTACTTCATTTGCATACTATAATTTAGAAGTTATTTAATTAATAGAGTTTCTTGAAATAACCTAGGACTTTTCATCTTTTCAGACTAAGATGGTAAAATTTACACTAATATTTTTGCCTTACATTACTCTCTTTCCAGTATTTAAAAATCCTAGAAAATATAAATTATTCATAATCTATCTTCCCCCCCTTATTATTTTTTTTTTTTTTAAATTTATTTATTTATTTGTTTATGGCTGTGTTGGGTCTTCGTTTTTTCTGTGCGAGGGCCTTCTCCAGCTGCGGCAAGTGGGGGCCACCCTCCATCGCGATGCGCGGGCCTCTCACCATCGCGGCCTCTCTTGTTGCAGAGCACAGGCTCCAGACGCGCAGGCTCAGTAATTGTGGCCCACGGGCCCAGTCGCTCCGCGGCATGTGGGATCTTCCCAGACCAGGGCTCGAACCCGTGTCCCCTGCATTGGCAGGCAGACTCTCAACCACTGCGCCACCAGGGAAGCCCCCCTCCTTATTTTAAAATATCACAGAAATTGTTTTTCTTCAGTAGAGAATTAAATGAGATAGCTCTTGCTTTATTCTAACACCTTTTTCTTTCAAATTTTGTATTATTCATCAATAATATATTTCTGCATGCTATTTTTCTGTTTTCTCAGGTACAGTATCCTTTTACTCATCAATCATTAAGCATGTAATTAGAGAATAAAAGTGTATGTGTGTGTGTTTGAGTCTATGTGTGTACATCAAAGAATGCACATACATATGTTATGATCAGATTAATAATTCAGGAGATAATAATGTATTGATACTGAATTACTTGATTCATAAAACAAATTTTTAATTTAGTGATAAATATATGTCAGTTACTAGATCTGTTGCAGAGGTTATAACAGTGAATGAGAGTCAGAGTCCCTGCTACTGGAAGCTTAAAATCTAGCCTGGGAGGTGGTGGTGAAAGGAAAATTGTACCAATACAAATAAAATTACAAATTTTGATACATGATGGGTACTATGAAGAAAAAGTGCCAAACAGTTTGCTCAAAATAGATCTGGTTTATTCCTCTTGTGCTGATATGTATATATACATATATATATTTCTCCTTATTCCATATTTTGTATATTTGTAATTTATCTTTTTCTTAATTAGGTTAGCTAATGATTTTCATAGATACAGTAGGTTTTTTATTATTCCTGAGGGATTTGTTTTCTACTCATAAAAGAGAGATTTTATATTTATATACTATGATATGACATATATGATATATCATATATAATATATATATATATTTTTCTGAGCAGTGCTTTTGCTTTTAAATATGTAAAAATTGTAAAAATTCAAAGATGTCATAAGGCAAGTCATTGACTTCCTCTCCACAAAGCAGCAACTGCTTACTTCTCTCTTTAGTTCTCTTTTCCAGGTGACATTAGTACTGTAACAAGACTTCACTTTGATAAATTTAGGTACCAAGAAAATCCATAATGTAATTCAGCAGCAGTGCTCAATATATAGGAAACAGTATTTCCAAACAAGACACTAGAAGTAAAACCTGCTTTGGAAAATTTAAGTCACATTTAAGTCCAAAAATATCAGCTAAAATAATGTACACTATATCATGATTTCCTATTTTAATTTTAGTTATGTTTATTCTTCCACAACCTTTCATAATCTATGGAATTAACAAGGACAATAATATAAAAGTCAATTTTGATGATTCATTCTTCTTAGTCATCAATGTTTATTCTATTATTACAAACTTCCATTTCTATCTTCTCATTAAATTTAGGGTAAATACACATAACTTTGCCTCCAATGTCCTCATCCTAATGTAAGTCACCATCATTTCTGGCCTGGGTAGTTGCAATTGGTCCTTAGCTTGTAACTTTAAATTCACATTTGTACATCTCAAAACATTCTTGCATAGTAGCCAGTATGATCATTTAAACATAAATTGATAATGTCACCCCAAATTAAAACACCTCTATGGTAAAATTCCTAGAAGATAACATAGGAGAAAACCTAGGTGAACTTGGGTATGACCATGGCTTTTTACATACAATACAAAAGGCATGATCCATGAAAGGCATAACTGATATAGCTGCACTTCATTAAAATTAAAACCTTCTGCTCTGCAAGAGACAATGTCAAGAGGATGAGAAGAAAAGCCACAGACTGGGAAAAATATTTGCAAAAGATGTATTGATAAAGAACTGTTATACAAAATATACAAAGAACTCTTAAAACTCCACAGTAAGAAAACAGCCCAATTAAAAAATGGACCTTGACAGACACCTCACCAAAGAAGATATACAGATGGCAGATAAGCAAATGAAAATATCCATGTCATATGTCATCATGGAGATGCAAATTAAAACAAGATACCATTACACACCTATTAGAATGGCCAAAATTCGGAAAACTGACAAAACCAAATTCTTGTGAGGATGTGGAGCAATAAAAACTCTCATTTGTTGCTGGTGGGAATGTAAATGGTTCAGCCATTTTAGAAGATCATTTGAAATTTTCTTATAAAACTAAACATACTCTTACCATATGATTTAGTAATCATGCTCCTTGATAATTACCCAAAGGAGTTGAAACTTATATCCACATAAAAACTTGCACACAGATGTTAATAGCAGCTTTATTCATGATTGCCAAAACTTGGAAGCAAACAAGATGTCTTTCAGTTAGTGAATGGATAAGTAAACTGTGGTACATCTAGGTAATGGAATATTACTCAGTACTAAAAAGTAGTGAGCTATCAAGCCATGAAAATACATGGAACAAACTCAAATGCATGTTAATAACTGAAAGAAGCCAATCTAAAAATGTTACATATAGTATGATTCTAACTATATGACATGCTGGAAAAGGCAAAATTATGGAGACAGCAAAAAATCAGTGGTTGCTAGGTTTTGAGGGTGTGGCAAGCTGAAAAGGCAGAGAAAAGAGGATTTTAAGGCAGTGAAAATACTCTGTATGAGTCTATAATGATAGATACATATTATTATAAATTTGTCCAAACCTTAGAAGGTACAACACCAAGAATGAACAGTGATGTAAACTGTAGCTCTGGGAGACTATGACGTGTTAATGTAGGTTCATCAAGGCACAACTCTGGTGGGGAATGTTGATAATGTGTGAGGCTATGCATGTGTTGGGGAGGGTGTCTATTGGAAATCTCTGTATCTTCCTTTCATTCTTGCTATGAATCTAAAAGGGCTCTTAAAAAATAAGGTCAACAGCAAACAATCTCAATGACTTTACATTCTCTTAAAGGTAAATTTGAAATCAGTAATATGAACTGTGAGACCTTACGATGAATAGAATTCCACCTTTGTATCTAGTTTCATCTTATTTCACCTTTCACCTCTCTTAATTTGGTCATTTTATTAAGATCTCAAACACGCCAAGCTCTTTTTCCATTTGGGAATCTTGCACATGTTGTTCATTTTGCCTAGAACATTAATATCTTTATCTCTTTCTCCTTTACTAGGTATCAATCTTTGTGTCATTTTTCTCAGAGAGGCATATTATAACCATCAATCTGTAGCACCTTCTTTTTCTTTCATATGATTTATTACCAGTTGTACTTATATATTTAGTGATATATGTAGGTCTCCATCACTATACTGTTAGTCCTAGTTGGCAAGAACTGGGTCTGTTTGTCCACCAATGTATATCCAGCATAGCCTAGCATAATGGCTAGCCCATAGACACTCAAAAATGTTGCTCTTGACTGACTGATTGAATATTACTTTATTGTAATGAATTTCTTTTACATACCTTATCTTGTCCTTATAGCCATCATGGTTAGCAGGTTAGCATTATTTAGATGTTGCAGATAAAAAAGTTAAGTATTAAAAAGCATTCTAAATCCCAATGTAATATAAATTCAGAAGGTGAAACATTTAAATTTCCATTTCTCGTTAACTTCATTGGTATTTGTTCATTTGTATTCTTGGGGAGAGCTATTAAACAGGACAAGTCAAGAAATCTATGGCATTCAATGGTTAAGCTGTCCATAAAAATTCTTATATTTTAAAAATAACCAGGCATAATGTTTATTATGAGTAGCATAAAGACTAACTTTTGAAAACTCTTCACATTTTTAATTGCTATTATTAACTATAATATCTACTCCATCATTTCTTTTTTTTTTTTTTTAATTTATTTATTTATTTTCGGCTGTGTTGGGTCTTCGTTTCTGTGTGAGGGCTTTCTCTAGTTGCAGCAAGCGGGGGCCACTCTTCATCGCGGTGCGCGGGCCTCTCACTGTCGCGGCCTCTCCCGTTGCGGAGCACAGGCTCCAGACGCACAGGCTCAGTAGTTGTGGCTCACGGGCTTAGTTGCTCCGCGGCATGTGGGATCTTCCCAGACCAGAGCTCGAACCCGTGTCCCCTGCATTGGCAGGCAGATTCTTAACCACTGCGCCACCAGGGAAGCCCAATCATTTCTTGATATACATTTTTGAAAGTATACAAAAGCTTTACGTGTGTATGGTGTGCAAAAAAATAAGAATATGGAAAATAGGATAACAAAAGGATATTTATGGGATAAATACCAAGTTAATATACAAAATGCATACTAGAAGTGACCTGAGGGTTAAATAGGAATTCAGAAAAAAGTCGGCACTGGACTATGAGAGATATTGCTCTGGTGGGTCACCACAGAGAGGACGCTATTAACTGCCAATTAATGATCGACACCCTCGGGATTTCCCTGGTGGTCCAATGGTTAAGAATCTGTGCTTCCACTACAGAGGGCATGGGTTCAATCCCTGGTCAGGGAAGTTCCACATGCCGTGAGGTGCGGCCAAAAAAAAGAAATGTTAAAAGAAAAAAAATTGACTGGCCCTCTCAATGACAGTTCTACAGTCAATACAATAAGGAATTTCACGGGGATGTGTATGCAGTATCCCTCAATATATAGGCTGATAGAATGAAAGCAAAAATTAGTTCTATGTGGAACAAAAATGATGTAGCCCCAATAATCCCAGATACAGAGCCACCACTGGGGTTTTAGTTAAATTGTCAAATTTGAACAAATGTACGATGACAAATTAAATACAAACTTACGTTGATCTTTCCAACTATATTATCCCAAGCAACAGGTCACTTCTTAGAGGAAGTCTGAAGTATCAAATGAAGTAGTTATTTCTGCTTTCAATTTAGTGTTTTTTATTTCCTGTTTATACTACAGTGAGTGACAAGAACAGCTAGCAATTAAGACCAGAATTACTCTTAGGATGTTCCTAGAGCAAATAGAAGATTATCTCCGTACCAATCATACCCTAGCTCTGACTTCAGTTTTAAGATGTTGAAAAGATTCCTTCATTGGTGGTTTTCACCCTTAGATATAGCCTACTATGGTTAACTTATTTCTGATGAACTATAATTCTAAAAGCCCATTACAAACACTAGTACGTTCATTTAATGTTAACCTTGCCTTGAGATGACCATTTGGCTTTCAGGTAAGAAAGTTCTTTTTGCATGAAAAGAACTGTGATATCTAACCTGAAGCAATGTAGTCTCATTTTTTCCCCTGAATTCACAAATTTTGTTAAGAGAGCCCAACAATATATAATAATGGCTATATTCACAGACTCAATTTCAAGTCAGATACAGTATATTAAGTGACTAACTAGAGAAACCCTGATTACAGTAGTGAATTTAATAGATAAGATTAGGTGATAGTATGCACTATTTGAAAAAGCTATAAATTAAATGATTCAGCAGCTTCATTATTCTCTGTATCAAGGTCTCAGAGGCTAATGACCTCACTCGTATCTAGAAGGAGACAGGAAGAGAAAGGAAGAACAGTTCTTTACAATGCTGTCACCCTGAAGCAATGCATGTTAGCATTAAATAGTTATTTATTGATGAGAAATGTTAAAAACTCTAGTCTAATTTATGTATACACTCCTGAAGTCAGATTGATAAAGACTTGACTCTAGTTTTATGTATTACCTCCTTAAGTTAGATTGCTGAAACCTGAGATATTTTGGTTTGCATTGTATCAAAATATCCTGCAACTATTATAATACAGAATGAAAGCTGTCTCGGATAAAAGATAAGCTATATGTTTTGGAACATTTGGCTAGAACCTGTCACAGTGGATTGAATGTGGTTTACATTAAATGTTATACAAGCCTTTAATAAAGATGTGAATGAAAATCATTTGGGAACAAGAAAACTAAGCTTAAGTTAATTCTAGCTTCCCTCCATCATTTTAAATGATTGTTTCCTAGAATGAGAGCTATCAAACTAGTAAGGCTTTTCTGATGTCTTGTGCAAATGACAAATAGCAGTGTTTCCAAATGTGTTTGCAAACAATGACAAACGATAAAGACCACTTCTGCAATCCTAAAGCCAACAAATAAGACATATTTCAGTGGCATATGGTAGAAATAGAATTTTTCTGTTGCAGAGGAAAAAATAAATGATTGGCAATAGATTCAATTTATGAACATATGTATGGAAAATGTGTGATAACTCAGTAATTAAATTGTAGCCAATAGCACATTCCCAAGTGTTAAGGTGGCACATAATGTTATCAACAGTTTGGTGAAATCATCCAGCTTGACACGTCATCCAGAATATGATAAAACAGGTAAGGTAAATTAATTTTTTCAAGCTGCAGAAATGGAGGATAAAGAGCAAAATAAGAGAATTGTATTATTCAATAATTATGAATATCTTTTATTTTTAATTAAAGGATTTAGTTAACTTATTCTTCTTCTAAGAATATTAAATAAATGAAGAACACAATATCAAAATAATATGTTTTCTGGTTATCTATATCAGCAGAATGCTTCCATGGCTAGAAAATTAATTTGTTTAATTAGCCAAGATTACACAAAGGAAGCTTCCCAGTGGAGCTAAACTGGCTTTATTGATTCTACCATTTGTTATCAGAGAAAAAATAGAAGCAAGCTACTTAAATCTCTCTGAATTTCATCTATATTTTTCTCATCTCAATATGGAGATAGCATCAAAAAGACATAGGGTTATTGTGAGGACTATAATTTCACATATATAACATTTGTTGTATACTAGTTGCTCATTAATTGTTAAATCCATCTCCTTCCATTTCTACATACATATATATAATCTAATGAAAACATTATGCAATAAGATTTTAAAAAAATAAGACTCATTGGTTTAGTCTATCCACTCCAGGCTAGTTTCTGTGTATAATTACATTAGTAGGTCTCTGATAAAATCAAATAAAGTAAAAGAAACAGACAAACCAAAACCTAAATTAGAGGTATTCATATTGGGACGTCATTCATACAAGTGTTATCTGAAGAGTGGAAGATCCAACCAGATATAGTTCCCCTCATTTTTTTTTTTCTATCAGAGCGGTAATTTTTGGTCCTTTGTAGCCATTCTAGTTGAATTTTTTCTTAATGGGCATCTTTAACTTTGAATCTTGGAAAACGTAGAATTAGTTCATAAAAATGTGGACCATGATGAATGGGTGAATTATATGCAGAGTTATCAGCTCATTTTGAAACACAAATTTATTCTATTTATACTAAAAACACCCCACTATTAACACCATCATCACTGTCTTACAACAGCCTCCCAACTTCATCTTTGCTACCCCCTGGAGACTTCTATCCTCTACCTTCTACACAATGGCCCCAGTGATCTTTCTAAAATGTAACTCACATTATGTCATTTTTCTGTTTAAAATACTTCAATGGCTTCTCATTTTTTTCTGAATAAAATTCAAATTCTTTACCAGCTGCTGAAGTAAATGGCTCCAACTTATATTAATTTATATATTTATTTTTAATTTTTTTGGCTGTGTTGGGTCTTCGAGTGGGCTTTCTCCAGTTGTGGCGAGGGGGGGCTACTCTTTGCTGTGGTATACGGGGGCTTTCTCATTACGGTAGCTCCCCTTGTTGCAGAGCACAGGCTCTAGGCGCACAGCCTTCAGCAGTTGGCAGCACGCAGGCTCAGCAGTTGTGGCTCACGGGCTCTAGAGCGCAGGCTCAGTAGCTGTGGCGCAGGGGCTCAGTTGCTCTGCGGCATGTGGGATACACCTGGACCAGGGATTGAACCCATGTTTTCTGCATTGGCAGGCAGATTCTTAACCACTGCGCCACCAGGGAAGTTCCATCTCCAACTTTTAGATAAATTCTTTTGATTCAAGTTCTCTGATTGGTGAAATAAGGTAATTTATGCAGTTATATTTTTTGGTTTTGCTTTTAATAAAACCAGAAAAAAAGAAAATCCAACAATATTGATGGGAGTTAATAAAGAAGTAAATAAAACTATTAATTAACTCTATAGTATATACTTAATTCATCATCATAAAACATAATACCAAATATAGGTCATATCATGTCATTCTTCTTACTGTGAATTAAAGTTATATCTTTTAAATTTCAATGAATATTACTGGGCTTCATTTTCCTTTTACTTAAGACACGATAATTTCTGGATTATTTCTAAATTTCGTTTATAGGCCACTGTTCTACAACTCTATGTATATGGAATATTTCAGATTAAGTCTTATATTTACTAGAAATAAAAATAAAGCAATTTTATGTTCTTAGTAATACTAGAAGCCGAAAGAAAAAATAAAAAAAAATAATTTTCAAATTACATTTTATTCTTCATTTTACAGAAAACAAAGAGGGAGATTTAAAAAAATGACTCCTACATATGAAAATAAATATAAACTTATAAATATAATCACAGTGTGCTTCCAAAAAACAAGCCCCAAGTTTAGCATTTATGTGGAAAGCTACTGTGTTTTTCTGTGTTATGGATGAAAGTTTTATCATGTCAAACATAGTGAGGGCTAAACAAAAATAAATACTGATGTTATTGTAGGTGAGGAAATCTTTGAATGTAAATATATCTTGGATGATAATGCATAGCAGAAAAATAGAACATTAAAGAAAATATGAACATAAGAAAATATTTTTTAAATTTGCGTTAATTGCAAAGTGCTAAAGAGCAGTATTTTCTAAGTATTCCAAGTTTGTCCACTTCTGGCTAGAATCATTTTTGCAATTGAAGCCCCTTTGTCAGTCTCTACTCATCATGTCAAATTATTTTCCTTTAAAAGGAGCTCATTAAATATTCATATTCTTGCACCACAGGGAAGTTTTGTTTTTCTGTTTGCATTTAATTAAATCACATATCCAAGTAAAACTCCCTATACCCATAATCTGAATATTTTCACCTTTATTTTTTCTATAATATATATGAGGAGATATAAGATTTACAAAAGCAATGCTGTTGCTTACAGAAAATATATCTCCTTCTTGATTCTCTCACTGGCTTTAAATTCTTTCTGACATGCAAATCCCTGAGGTTAAAATCCTCTTTAAAGTTCACATTTGAGTTTATAATGGTTCTGCTTCTGTGAAGATTTAGATTTAATCAGAATGTGAAATAAAAAGACCACATAACCTTTTACATCTAAAACAGATTATATAATATTTGTAATTAATAAGCATCACTCCATGGGTAAATGGCATTCTGCATGGCAATTTTATAGCATCATTAATATCAATGGTAAATGTCAAAGTACCCAAATGTCAAAGTATTTTCTTTACCTTACAAATACTCTTCTTATAACAAATGTTGTAGTATAGTGCTTGTGAATTGATAAGAAAGCCACCCTGGGATTTGGGAAAGAATTCACAGGCACAGGATGAAGGAGTCAAATTGTCACCCTAACTTATATGGGTCATCCCCCAATATTTTGTTTGCAAAAGTTGAATTTTTACCTGAGCCAGTAATGTCAATTTAAGGTCAATTAGCATATTGTAATGTTTAAATATTTGTTTTCCTGATCAAAATTAAGACTGACCTAATCATTTTCTGACCCTGGATTCAAATCAAACTGCCAGGCTATGACAATTATAGCTGATAGTTTTGCTGAAATGAGTGCTCAATTGGAAAAGAGACAGTTTCCAACCACTCTACGTTTCAAACGTCATCATTCTACATTATTTCACTTCATTTCAATAACTAAAACTTTATTATTCTAATGTCTGAATCTTTGTACAATCTTCAGTGTAGGCCATTTCTGTCATCCTTTTTAAGTATTCCTGTCAAGAGGAAACATTAGTGTTTTCCATGCCACCCTTTTCTCCATCTCAAAAATTGTTCTGCTATGACCACCTAACAAGTCTCTTTCGAAGTTCTTTCATGACATACCAACACTTAACATCACAAGGAACTTTCTAGTCCCCTTCCTTCCTCCCTCCCTTCCTCCCTCCCTCCCTTCCTTCCTTTCCGCCTTCCTTCTTTCCATCTGTCCTTCCAGAGTTTTTGAATTATTACTGTATTAGACACAGTGCCAGATACTAATAACAAGGATTGAATGAGATACAATTTCTATTTTCAAGATTTTTGGCTTCACCCTTTTCCTTGTTACTATTTTTGGAAGATTCATCATTCACATTAAAGGGGCTTCTACAAACGTGGTTTCCAGCTTCCCTGACATTTCAAACCTAATCACTTCTCTTGCCACTTTATTCTACTTTTTTTTTTCATGCCCTTTATCCACATCCTGGTTTAGAATCTCATCTTTTGCCTAATTATCCAAATTTTACCTCAGATACTCCTATTCCTCAAAAAGTTGTTGAATTTCAACTATTAAATTCTGTAGCATTTTCTATTTTATCAAAACATACATGCCTGAATTAAACAAATAATCATTAAGTGTCTACTTTGCACCAGGAAAATATTTACGTTTACTATTGTTTTATATACTCTCCAAGAGCATCTCATATGCAGATTGGCCTTTGAATGTGCAGGTCTGTCCAGCAGGATCTGGTTAGCTATTCAATTAATAATTTTCAAATAAATCTATCTTGTTTAAAACAATGCTAATGGTGTTATTGATAGTATAGAACATTAAATTTGTTAATATGCCTAGAATGGTCCAAAATATGCTAAGCCAAGATTTTATCACTTGCATCAAGCAAAAGAGATAACTAAAGTCCCACGAATAAAAAAAATCAACATTGATTACCTTTGTCATATGTACCTCGTACCCCTCTAAAGAAATGAATATGAAATCCAATAGTACATCTATCATAGTTATTTATAGTCACAAAGAGAGGCAGCATGACAATGTTGGGAAGAACAATATTTGATTTTTAAATTTCTGCTGTCAAATGTTCCAGATCAACGAACATTGGCTGTGACAGAGTGCTGATGCCCTGAATAACCTTTGTCCCTGCAGAACTTCCAAGTCTGAGATAAAAGTCTAGCAGGTCTTAATCTGGTTCTCTCTTCTCAAAGCCCTCCTTGGTGATGACTGTCTTATCACCCCTGAAAATCACGTTTCCTTTCCTTTGTTCCTTATGGTAGAAATAACAAACTACTCACAAAGAAAATAAATAGAGCATTTAAAAAGTGTATTCCTAAGAAAGAAAACAGCTACCATCAAAGTTCAGGAAATGGAAAATAGATACTTTAAAATTGCTACTTCAACTGGACAGATTCTTAAAAATTTGACAATTCAAAGAACTGTAAAGTACTTTCCTTACAAAAGTCGTAGGAAATACGTTACTGCAAATGAAAAAAAAAAAAATCATTTCTAAGGTAAAAAAGAAGCATAAAGAAAACAATAGACCTGAAACTAAGTCTTTTGCTATGGATTTGTTTTTAAATTATATTTATATGCCAGCTTATTTTTCCATACTTAAAATCACTGTGCACCTGTTACAAATTAATGTGGGCTCTTTTTCTGCTCTATACATTTCCATTTCATTTTCTTATACAGTGAATCATTAAATTATTTGTCCATGGTCATGCAACAAAAACATTGTACATTTGACATGTATTTTAAAGCACCTACATCCAGGTTTCTCCCAGTTCACCTGTTACCTTGAGCATGGACTGTCATAAGCAAAATTAAGACTTCTCAAGCAGTCACTAGTGGGCATAGGAGCAAGACGCTGCCCTGTGTTCTGTCTGATCCCTTTGGATGGGCTCCCAGATACTGCCTTTTTTCATTGTGAAAACAATGAGGCTTCAAGAAAACTCTGCAATGAAGTTGAAGATGTAGAAGGGAAAAAGATAAATCTCCATCATGTGAGGTAGTCAACTAACTAGATGGGAAAATAACTCTAAATTAATATGCTTTTGTTGATTTGATTTCATAATATCGCATTGTTCATATGAGAAAATGTAGCCTGGGTTCAAAGCAACTATTACTGACTACTAGTAAATAATAAAGAAATGTGAAGTGTTATAAGTTAGATAATGTTTAGGTTTGATGATAGGTTTTAAAAGCTCCTAAAAATATAATAGTAACTGGAAATGATTAACATGTAGCACTTTTAAAAAAGTTAAACCTTAATGGTAGATTTTTATTTTCAGTGTTCTTTAAAGACACTTTGTCAGTGGGATAGAGAATATGTAGATTCAACCAAATGCTGTCAAAACAATCTGAACTAAGTGGATTTGAAGTTTCTACTCATTGATGAAGACAGCTGGAAAGAGGATGTTTCCTCCCTTATAATAACAACAAAACAGCCATTTTTAATATTGAAGTACAGTTGATTTACAGTATTATATTAGTTTGAGGTGCACAGCATATTGGTGCAGTATTTTTATAGATTATGCTCCATTAAAAGTCATTATGAGATAATGGCTATAATTCCCTGTGCTTGTTGTTCGTCTATTTTATACATAGTGGTTTGCATCTCTTACTCCTATATCCCTAACTTGCCCCTCCCCCCTATCCTGTCCCCACTGGTAACTACTAGTTTGTTTTCTATACCTGTGAGTCCATTTCTGTTTTTCTGTATACATTTGTTTGTATTATCTTTCAAATTCCACATATAAGTGATATCATACAGTATTTGTCTTTCTCTGCCTGACTTACTTCACTAAGCTTATTATTCTCTAGGTCTTTCCATATTGCTGCAAATGCAGACTTTCATTCTTCTTTTGGCGATATATATATCACATATGCTTTATTTCATTCTTTTTTATGGCGATATATGTGTGTGTGTGTGTGTATATATATATATATATATATATATATATATATATCACATAAGATTTATCCATTCATCTGTTGATAGATGCCTGGGCTGCTTCCATATCTTAAATTGTAAACAGTGATTCTATGAACGCTGGGGTGCACGTATCTTTTTGAATTAGCATTTTCATTTTTTGTGGATATATACCCAGGAGTGGAATTGCTGCGTCATATGGTAGTTCCATTTTTAGTTTTTGGAGGAAACTCCATACTCTTCTTCCCAACATTATAATGTTGACTCTCTTGGTGGCTGTAAATAGCTATGAGAGATACACTATTAGATTTCATATTCATTTCATTTCATGGGAATGAGATACATATGACAAAGATAATAAAACTGATTTTTTTTTCCCATGGGACTTTAGTTATCTATTTTGCTTGATGCAAGTGATAAAGTCTTGAGGTAGCATAATTTGGACAAAACAGCCATAAAATTCGCAAGTTCACAAATTTTCTTGATCTCATCAAAAAACTAAGGTTGCAGGGTAATCAACTAGCATGAAATCTAGAAAGAGACAGCCACCTGAAAGGAGATACAGGATGCGAACATTTGCTTACTTTGGGTTGAAAAGATCAGACACAGACCAGTAAGGAAAATTCAGCAAAAATAGCTAACAAGTTTATGGAAACTTATTGTAGGCTAGTGAAGGAGTGCGGAGACCCTGGGGACTGCAAATATAAAGAATGCGTGTAGGGGCTTCCCTGGTGGCGCAGTGGTTGAGAATCTGCCTGCCGATGCAGGGGACACGGGTTCGAGCCCTGGTCTGGGAAGATCCCACATGCCGCGGAGCAACTGGGCCCGTGAGCCACAACTACTGAGCCTGCGCGTCTGGAGCCTGTGCTCCGCAACAAGAGAGTCCGCGATAGTGAGAGGCCCGCGCACCGCGATGAAGAGTGGCCCCCACTTGCCGCAACTAGAGAAAAGCCCTCACACAGAAACGAAGACGTAACACAGTCAAAAATAAAAAAAAAAAATTAATTAATTTAAAAAAAATGTTAAAAAAAAAAAAAATGCGTGTACCTTTCTGCAGGCTTTCTTTGACACAAATTCCCTTGGCAAGATTTCTGAGGAAGCTCCCTTCATGGTCCCTAGGGTAAGGGAACAGCAGCTGCCAGGCAAGAGAAAGCAAATTACACCCAAACCATTCTCTTTCATCTCCCTATTGCTGGGAATCCATTTTCCATGAGCCTCTCTGCTTTCACACATCTTGCAAGTAGAGGAACAGAAAGCATTTTGTTCTGGACTATTTTTTCAATAATAACTGTATAGTCAACAGACATGGAAGATAGAGATAGTGTCTCCCTCAAGAGCAGAGGCAAATATGTTTGCTGTCTATGTAACAAGAAGAAGTTTCTACTGGGGCAAAGTTTAGGAAGGTTTGCTTGCTGTTCCTCATAAATAACTATAGCTTCCTAGGTTTTGGGTTTCTTGCCTGTGACACCTACTGTGCCACCCCATGAAACTTGGGGGAAGGGGAACAAAGGAAATTAATGTGAATATGAAGTTCCTGCTGCTTGCTCTGTTGTGATCAAAACGGTCTTTTGTCTTTGACCCAGGATTCTCACATTTTCTGCCAGCATCCAGGAGAGTGAAGCAATGCAACTTGTTAGCTTTGAGTAGGATACAGTTTCAGATTTTTCAGTTTTGACACATCCCTGGGAACAAAATCCTTAATCTATGGAGTAAAGAAAACATACCTTGTTGCCGTTAGGAATCTGGTGAAAACACATTGCAGCTAAGATCAAAAAAATGAAAGAAACTTTTAGCCCTGAGGGAGGATCAGGAATATATACTGGGCCCAGAAGTCTACCTGAGGAAGGTTTGAGGCCACTAAGAAGGATCTTAATGGCTGTCTAAGTCTGAGGCTTAATCATAACATCAGGGACTCACTCATCCTTTCAAGCTAACAGGCACCAAAGCACAGGTAAGAGTACAATACTGCCATTAGAGTTGAAAGAGCAAGGACAAACCTCCATGATGCACAGAACAAAACAAAGACTTAAAGCTGAAAATGGAAATGATTGAGAAAAACTCTCTGGCAAATGTACACATAACCTAAATTCATGGTAAACAGAGGAAAATAAAACCTCTGTTGCTCTGAGGATAACCAAGGCAGCAACAAAACCCAGCCACGTATCTTACTAGACGAACTCCAACCCTCACATTAAAAGCCCTGATGGAGGAATGATGTGCACCTTTTTAAGCGTAAAATTTATTGACCTTAGTCACCTCTTTCCTACACCAGAAGTCCAGTTTTAAACATAAATGACAAAACATATTATTAAAAGGCAAGAAAATCCACTTCTAAGAGATGAAGGAATCAGCACGACTGCTCATATACAAAGCAGATTTTGGAACTAACAGAGAATTGTAAATAACTATTATTAATATGTTAAAGACAAATAGAAAAAATGAGCATCATGAAAGATCAGATGGATAAATTGGCAGAGACATGAAAACCATAAGAATGAATCTAGCAGAAATGCAAAAACCCAAACCATAATAACAGAGGTGAAGAATGCCTTCAATAGCTCCTTAGTTGGCTTGTCACAACCTAAGAAAGAATCAGTCAAGTTTTAAAAAGTCAGTAGATATATATCAAATTGAAACAGAATGAAGAAAAAAGAATTTAAATTAAAAAACCAAAAGAATAACAACCTAATTGGTGTGTAACAATATCAAACAGCCTAAATCCATGTAATTGAAATCCCAGAAGGATGAGAGAGAGGGAATGAGGCAGAAATATTTGAAATATAATAGTTCAGAATTTTTAAAAAGGACAGAGAATTCTCACAAATCAGATAAGCTCAAGAATACTTAAAAGGGTCATAATCATCAACAACAAAACACACAAAGGTATATAATATTCAATTTGCCTTTAACACAAGACTAACAGAAAATCTTGAAAGCGCACATGTGAAAAAAATACACATTACAAGTAGGCAAACAAAGAAAATAATGACAAGTAGACTTCTTTTCAAAAAGCATGGAAGCCATGAAACCATGGCATGATGTCTTTAAACTGATGAAAGGAAATACAAAATCAAACAAGCAAAAAGAACACTGTCAATTAAGAATATCCAGAAAAAAAAAATCTTTCAAAAATGAAGGAGAAATTAAGACTTTTCTGGACCAATAAAATCTGAGAAAATTAAGTGCTAGCAGGTGTCTACTACAAGAATGTTTATAGAAAGTTTTTCACGAAAGGAATTATAAAACCAAGACAGAATCTTGGATAAACATGAAGAAATAAAGAGCATGGGAAATGAAATAAATAAGATGCAAATGTTTAGTTTAAACCACTCTTAAAGGTAAATGCCTGTCTAAAGCAAAATCATTAGCAATCTATTGAAAGTTCATAGCATTCATGAAAGTAAAAATATAGGACAAAACTAGCACAACACACAGGAGGTAGGAATTGAGAATACAGTGTTGTTAGGTGTTTATACTATGTATCAAGGGGTATAATATTATTTTAATATAGACACTGATTAAATAAAAATATATTCTAAACTCTAGGGCAATGATTAAAAACATGTTTCCAAAGAGTATATATAGTAAGTCTATAGTGGAGATAAAACTGAACCATAAAAATTGTTCAAATTACTAAAAGGCATTAAAAAAGTATAAAGACACATGGACCAAATAAAAAACAACTAGCAAGGTGGTAGATTTCAGTAATCATATCTAGATGCATATTAAGTTAGAGTAGTATAAACACACCAGTTAAAAGACAAGGATTGTCAGATTTGATTAAAAAAAGAAAAAAAGCAAGACCCAATTATATGCTATCTAAAAGAAATCTCACTTAAATATAAAGATAAGTCAAACTAAAAGGATGGTATGAAGTATTTCCAGTAGTTAAGATCATAGAGGTAGAAAAGAGAATGCTGGTTGCCAGGTCCTGGGAGAGGGGAGAATGTGAAGTCATTATATAATGGATACAGAGTTTCAGCTTTACAAGATGAAAAGAATTATGGAGATGGATGATGGTGATAGTTTTGTAACATTGTGAATGTATTTAATATCACTGAGCTTTTCACTTAAAAATGGTGAAGATGGTAAATTTAATGTTATATACATTTAACACAATTAAAAAATTGAAAAAGAAAAAAAGAATGGAGAAATATATACCATACCAATATTAACCAAAAGAAAGCTGGAGTATCTACATTAATATCAGGATAAATAGACTTCAGAACCATGAAAATTATCAAGGATGAAAAGAAGGATTGAATAACAACATAGGCATAAAGTCTCTAAGAAGACACAGCAATCCTAATCAGGCATTTGCCTAACAATAGAAATACATGAAACAAAAACTGTTAGAACTGGAAGGTAAAATAGCCAAATCCACAGTTTTAGCTAGAGACTTCAACACTCTTCTTATAGTAGCTGATTGAACAAGAAGACAGAAAATTAATATATACATAGAAGACCTACAAAACATTATCAAACAGTTTAATCTAATTAATATGTATAGAGGACTTCAATCAACATTTTTTTCAAGAACACATTAAACACTCCTTTTTAAAGACACATAAAACATACACCAAGATAGATCATATCTAAAAATGTATGTACTTAAAAATGTTAAATAATAAAAATCATACAAAAAAATTTTATGAAAATAATAGAATTAAACTAGGAATCTATAACAGAAATCTTGAAAATCATAAAATATTTGGAAATTTAACAACACACTTCTAGTTATCCTTTGAGTCAAAAAGGAAGTGTCAAGGAAAATCTTAAGAAAAAATATTTTGAGCTAAATGAAAATAAAAATACACAACATCATAATTGATAAGATGTAGCAATATCAGTGCTTAGGCATAAATTTATAGCATAAATGCTAAATGCTAAAATCAAAAAGCTAAAGATCTCAAATTAGTAATCTGAACTTTTAAGAAACTAGGAAAAAAGAAGAACTGAAAATTTAACTGAAAGCAAAGGTTGTTCAAGATTTGAAAATCAATTATTGTAATCACATTAGGAGACTAAAGAAAAATATGATCATCTCAAAAGATATAAAAAAATAATTTGATGAAACTGAACATTCACACATGATAAAAACCTAAGTAAATTGGGGATAGAAGGGAATCTACATTTATTATAATAACGATAAAGATAGAATGCTTTGTCAATAACATAAGAAACAAAATAATAATGTCCTTCCTCATTGCATAGATTCAACATCACACTGGAATTCCTAGTCAATGCATTAAGGCAAGATAAACTAAAGGCTAACAGATTCAACACAGAAAAAATAAATCTGTCTCTATTCACAGGAAGCATGAATATCAGAATAGCCCAATGTTTAGGTTAACATAATCAATGCCCAGAGATTTCCCTAAATTAAGATGTCATTAAAAAAGGAGTATGTTTAGTTATTTTTGTTATTTATCTCATGGCTTGAACTGTGAGAGGTTTTGCATTCAGAATCAAAAGAATCCACTGAGCACACAGAAGAATCTGAAGGTATTGTTATTTTCCACTAGACTCTTTTATTAGAACCTACTAGAAATTAGATTTGGGTGCTATTCCTGTAATGCAAGGTCCTCAGAATTTTATTGAAATTTCTTCCTAGAATCCTTGATTCTAGGAGAGTGCTCTCTGCTTGAAGATATAAATAGGTAGTTGGGTAGATAGATAAATAGGTAGATAGATGACAGATAAATAGATAGACAGATAGATAGATCCCCTTATGCAGACCCTGGTGAACATGGAGATTTGAACTATTATTGCTTACCAAGATTCATCGGAGTAGCAATATCTCATCCCTATGTGGGAACATGAATAGCAACAAGAATCTGCTTTCTGTTTCTGAAAAACAGATCTTATATACGAACTGCAAAAGGCATAATTTGCATAATCTGAGGTGAGGAGTGGAGTAAAACAAGAAGATTCTTGAGAAATCAATAAGAAGGAAAGATTTCTTCTTTCTTCTTCTTTAAAGGAAGGGACTTTGGTTATCTCTTCACTCCTGAACAATCCCAGCTGCAGTCTCAGCAACACCTTGAAACTGTCTTCATAGTCCAGTCCAGGCTCTCACAAATGCAATATTTTCGGTGATTAGGAACTTGCCTGACACTTTTTCTATGCTTTGAGTTGTCTTGCAGAGCTTTGACTTAAGCTATAATGAGCAAAAGGGCTGTAAGGTGTCAGCAATTGAAAGGTTTTACATAAGGGATGACTTTTCTTACACATCCATTTTAAAGGTGTATTTGCTAGAGGACTTTAAAAATGGATCCAGGTCACTTTTGTCTGCCTAGATTTGATTCTGTTGCAATCAGGAGAAGCAGATGTACTGTTTAGAAAGCATATCATAAAATGTGACCAAATCTTTAGATTTAAGATATTACAAGTAATAACAATACATACATAAAACAGCTTAATGGATTAGTTTTTATTCATGGTAAAATATACCTAATTCAGAAGCACATGCACACAACCAAGAATATATATAAGCCTTCATTTAGTTATTGCCTTTTAGGTAAGCCTACTTTTGTCCATAAAGTTTGTGTAAAGACAGATTAGAGGAGTCCACGTGAAAGTATTTATTTGGTCTTTCATGCTGGGTTTTTGTATCTAGAACACATGAATGATCATCATAATTATAATTTATCATTTTACTATGGTATACAATTAGCCAGCTAGTGGATAATAAAGGAAAGAAAAAAATGGTAAGTTTTAAATAAGGAATGTACATAGGTTAATTTTTAAAGGGACTGTTAAAAGTTGCTTTTAAACAATTAGAGATTCATTGGCTTAGAGAATACAGAGTTGCAGCTGCAATTGCATCTGCAACTCAACACACATGCTCATACACACATTTTATCTTAAATGTACCCGTACAAAACCAGGTGTAATGAGTTTTTCTGATTTATTCTACTGAAAGTGCAGTTCAGCCTCGTACTCCATGCTTGTCATTCTCTAGTCACGCACTTTGCTGCCTCCCAGCCTTAGCTCCTAAACTTTCTTCCATCTTTACCTGGTGAGGGCTGAGATAAAAGATGATTCCTTCAAAGAGGCATCCTCTGACTTTCTGATTTAAATTATGTAACTCCCCTCCTCCAATTATTCCTTCTTATCTTTATTGGTCATTACCTATTCATCTGTCTATTGTTAAATACTAGTATGCCTCTTATATTGTAAATTCCATCCTGATAACATTATTGTGTGCTTAGTTAATCATTTTGTGTTCAGGGTCTAGCAGAATTGCTGGCACTTAGACAATATTATCCTTAACCCCTGCTCCTTGCCTAATCTTCCTCATTTTAGGGAAGAGAATCAGGACAAATTATGTGCCTCCCGTTTTTTCTCACTTCTTAGCCAAACCATTGACAATTCCTGCAAACTCTACTTTCCACTACACACTACCTTAAAATAGTCACTATAAATTGTACATCTGAGTACTTTTCACTCCCTTTACCACTAAAATGCTAATCCAACTCTTTACCGTCTACTGCTTAGGTTACTGCAATAGCCCCCTAAATAGATTATCTGCTTCCCTCTCACTTCCAATCTCTAGAAACTTTTTCCAGGAACCTGAGTGGTCCTCTAAAAATATAGATATGATCATGTTACTCCTCTACCCAGATCTCTCCAGTGTCTTCCCATCACACTTAAAACAAAGGAAACATTCTTCCAAAGGTTAACAGAGCTCTCAAAGATCTGCTTCCTAATTGGGTTCAGATCTTATAGCTCTTGCTTTTGCCCTCCCAATCCAACACACTCTTCAAACTGACCAACAGACACCCATGCCAGGGCCTTTGCATTAATTTTCCATGTGCTGTGAACCATGACTCCTCTGCTCATTAGGTCTTTGCTTCAGACCTAATGAGCAGAGGAGATCAGAGAAGTCTTGCTTGTCAATCTTCTCTAAAAGACTTCCTTCCACAAGCATTTTTTCCATCTTATTGGGTTCTTATTGATATATAACACATGCAAATTTAAGGTGCAAAATATGATTTGATTTTCCACCATCATTTTCTATCTGCACTCTGCTTCTTGTCTTTTTACTTCATGCAACTTCATATTTCGTGTCATTTAAATATTTTTGTTTTTGTCTCTTTTCACTACAATATAAGCTTTGAAAAGTATGGACTTATTTTTTTGTTGTTGTTTTAATTCACATCTAATTTCCAAGCAACAACTAGGTTCTCTTTGAATACTGTTGAATGAATAAATAAACGTTAAACAAATGGATCTTTAAAATATGAATGAATAAATGAATGAAAAAGTGAGTGAATGAATAAGTTAAAACTGACAAATTGGGTTGTACAAGCAGTCATTCTCTTTGGCAGGCAATAAGCCTCACCCAAGGAATAACAAACTTCCATGTTGAATGTTCTGGTGTAATAAATATGCATCTATGTATCTAGACTTATACATATATCCATAATATTTATTTTTTCTATTAGTCATTATGCTTTTCTATGATATCACTTATCTGCTTCATTAAAAAATATCCTGAATTTTTATAGACCATTATATCCTGTCCAATATCATTTGCCAAGCATTCAAGAGCCTTCATAATCTGGCTATAATCTGCTCTCTTTATCTTATTATCAGTACAGTCAATATTAAAATCTCATATCTCTTTTGAATCATGAGAAACATTAAAATAATGCTGAAACCAAGCACCCATATCTTGGTTTCTAACACCATTCTCCAGTAAAAGAAACTGGAGCTCTTTTGAAATGACTCGTTCTAGGACTGGGGCAGGGACTATATAAAATGATCCTGAGCATCTTGTAAGATCAGAAAGCAAGAAAGTGTTCAAATACAAAAGTTACCACAATAATAAGAATATGTCAAAGGGGCACAAGAACCAACCAAAAGACTGCTAATGTCCAAAACTGGAACAATCTTGCAACAAAACAAATTAAGTAGAATTGGGTTATAACCTAAAATAGAAAATAAATATCCTTGAGTCTGTACTGATACAAATAAATAATTGAATAAATACATAAGGAAGAAGAGACAAACCTCTCATGCAGAAGAATTACAAAACAGTTGTGTATCTACTCTGCTCTCAAGGAGGTAGAGCATAACTCTCTATTCCTTAAGCTTAGGCTGTATATAGGCATATCTTTCCAAAGAGCATAAGATGAGAAAAGGGAAGAAGAATGAATTTACAGTGGAGAAACCTGACAAACACTACCTCAGCCAGGTGATCAAGGTCAACATCAACTGAAGTAAGTCACGTTACGAGTGTATCCTTAATATGATGTGATGAGAATGATACTTTACTTCTCTGGCCTTCTTGCCCCCCAGACTCATAACCCCAGTCTAAGCATGAAACATAAGACAGAGAGGAATTATCTACAAAACATTTGACCAGTATTCCTTAAAAACAGTCACGGTTGTCAAAAACAAGGAAAGTCTGAGAAAGGGCAACGTTCCAAAGGATGCTTAGAAGACAAGATGACTAAATGTAATGCAATATTCTAGATGAGACCCTGAAACAACAACAAAAAAGGACATTAGGCAAAACTAAAGAAACCTCTATATACCGCATCTTTATCCATTCATCTGTCGATGAGCACTTAGGTTGCTTCCATGTCTTGGCTACTGTAAATAGTGCTGCTATGAACATTGGGGTGCATATATCTTTTGAATTAGAGTTTCCCCTAGATATATGCCCAGGAGTGGGATTACTGGATCATATGGTAACTTTAGTTTTAGTTTTTTAAGGAACTTCCATGCTGTTTTCCATAGTGGCTTCACTAGTTTACATTCCCGATATTCATATGCTGAATATTTCTAAATCAAGTAATATTTCTTCTCCTGCCATATTTTCATTCACACAATAATTTTTGAAAGATCCGCTAGTTTTCTTATTTCATTGAAGTAGAAAGATATATTATCGTAGTTCATTTGGAGGAGCTTGATTATCACCCAGACTCTGCATGCAGCAAAACCTTATTTTGTTTGTAAAGTCCAATACTATCTTTTACTGTTGAACTCCCTGTCATTTGTGTCACTGGCATGAGCTATTACAAAATCTTTTCTGTCCTTCAGAATTTTGTATCAACGGTCTGTTTTACTTTGACCATGGAGACCTGACGACAACACAGCATTTGAGCAAGGAAATAACTTATTCGTATTTATTCCTTCCTTAGAGAGGAGAATGCTGACAAGATGATATTGAATCAGACTCAAAGCCAGCTAGCTTGGGTCATTAGCTTATATGCCAAACAACAGCTTTGCATTTGGCCTGAAAAAGAAATTTTTTAACCTCCTAGTGCCATATTTCTTTAATAATTTATCCTCCTCCTCCTCCTCATCATTTTACTACTACAGAGATGACACTTTAATAAGGCTTCCATTCCATGATATCTTTTAAAAAGTTTGGCTTTAAATAGGAATAATTAATCTTAATAAATATGAATAAATTCAAGAGATGTTATCCCTAAAAGCTTTTGCAGTTAACAACAACTTTTAATAAGGTTTACATCATCTAGAGCTTAGAATTTGTTTTTTTATTTTTTTAAATTTAGATGTAATTCACATGCAGTGCAATATACAAATCTTTTTTTTTTTTTTTTTTTTGGCCACGCCATGAGGCATGTGGGATCTTAGTTCCACGACCAGGGATCAAACCCATGCCCCCTGCATTGGGAGCACAGAGTCCTAACCGCTGGACTGCCAGGGAAGTCCCTAGAATTTGTTTTTAATGCACACTTTTTGCTATTTAATATATATTTTTAAAATTACTGAAGACAGCAAGAAACAAATTTTAAGTGATATTCACAAGACTCAATGAACATTTATATTTTCTTGAAGATTTTCCTGAATTGAGTTTATTTTTCTTTCCTGTGTCAAGAACTTCTTTACATTAGAAGTGTCACAATTGGCATAATAATGTACAAAACTTGGCAAACAATACATTCATCTGTTTGGTAATGTACCAAATTACATGTAAACCTCCATGCCAGAATGGTAATGCTCTTATGTTTGTAATGATCGCCTTTAATTTGTCATAATGGCAGAAACAAACCTGTTAACATGGTTCTTGACTATGTAACAAACAGCAATGTTCTAACTTTGTTCTGTTTGTCTGCCAAACCATTGACAGTGACTCATTCATATTGACCAGCTTCATTGTTTTTGCAATGTTACATTATAATGTTTTGGGACACATACATCACAGGATCACTTTTAATGAATTTTTAACTGAAATTTTCAATATTAATTTCATAATAGTTGTTAATAGCTAGTGCCCTGGATTATAACTGACTTGGTCAGAGGTTCAAAGACATTTATTGTTCTAAAGAACTCTCCATTGATTAAATGTCATTCAATGGCTTTCCTTCTGCTATTAGAAACTCTACTATTAGCTGATTGGTCATAATTGAAGACATAGTACACTTATACTTATTTGTTGATTTATTTTATACATGAGCAACAGTTAAAGCATATGGCATATGTTTTTCAAAAATATCAAATTATTTAGCTATCCTTTCAATCATTCATCACCAGCATCACCTGTGTTTCTAGAGTGCTTTAGAGTTGACAGTTTTCAATAGTATCTTAGTCATTTGGTCCTCACAAAACTTTGATAGCCTGGTGGCAGGATGGATAGATAGATAGATAGATATAGATAGATAGATAGATAGATAGATAGATGATAGATAGATAGATAGAAGTACTCAAATGATTCCGACACATGGCAAGTGTTGAAGACTACTGTTCTAAGGCAATTTTATCAGATGGTTTTCTGAAAATAGATTTAGATTCTTCTGTGGACATGAATGATGAACAGCCTGAGGTGAGGGCAGGAACATTAGAAAAAGGAAAACTAGTTTAAAAAAAAGTAAAATTGACTCTTTCTTAAATATGGAGTAACTTCATGGGAACTGGAAATGTTACTTTGCCACCATCTAACATCTCCTTACTCAATTTTCTGAGGCCTGAAATTCCACAGAGTATTTTTTTTATGGGTTTTTTTTTTTTTTTTTTCCTTCCTGGTGAAATCCAAATACCCCTTCAGGGAAATAGCAATATCAGGTCCTATCAGTCATTTATTTCCACCATTAAGTGAACTGATTAGATCATTTCTTGAGAAGAGGATTTGGCATGGTAAATATGTGGCTAGAATAAAGTTTACTTCTTAGGCAAGGCAGAGCACATTGGGATGGAGAGTGGAGGCTATGAGATTCCAAAGACAGATTTTATTTCTTGCACATATTTTCCTAGCATTGCGTTGGATGATTCTGCAAGTTTTGGTTTCACCTCATAGCAGTTGGTACTAGGATATCCCAGAGATGAAGGTTTTGCATCCTAAACCGTTTAATCATAGCAACTATGAAAGAACCACTTTATCCAAGTACAAAACCACCATTTGCTCTTTACAGTTCCCATAGCTTGGTTCATTGGTTATGGGGTTCATCCAGTTCTTTCACTCATCCATCTATCTGGTACCTACTTGGTGTTAAGGACAAAATGACAAACAAGGTAGAGTCCCTACTTTTCAGGATCCCTAGGAAAACATACTTATAAATGCATAATTATTGACACAGTGTCATGACACTATATTAAATTACAGGCAAGGAGCCCCATGAAAGAAGATTTATTTTTCATTTAAGAATTGGCTTTACCAAAAATTCAAACTGGGTAGACCTTCACTTAGAAGTAAAGGGGTATGGAGTATTGTAATCAGAAGAAATGAAATGGGCAGAACAAGTCCAGAAAAAATATGTCTTTAAACAATTCATCTTGGTAGAATGTTTGTCTTGAAGCATTTTTACTACAATATAGTTAAACCTTCTCCCCTAGTGTGTTCGTTTTCAATTAGAAATTTAGATAGGATTTGCAGAAATAAAATATAGAACCACCAAACTATAGGACAGGCTTTGCATTTATATAGTCTTGGTTAGGTTACTGGCTCTCTCACTTTTAGACAGATGCCATAAGGTAAATTACTTAATCTGAGTGTCAGTTTTCTTCTGTAAAATGGGACTATTATAATTCTTGTGTCACATGATTGTGAGAATTAAATACATAACATATGTGAAGGACTTACTGTGGTGATTGGTTACTGTTGGAGCCCAGTAAAAGTTGGATGCTGTACTTACTGTCATTGAATAACTTGATATTCTACAGGCTGGATGTGGGTTACCTGGAACAAGCCATGACAAATTCTTACTAAGTCATAGTTTTGTCTAAGGCTGGTCTACCTGTAAGAAAGTCACTTCAGTTTATGTGTGGAAAAAAATGGTTATTTTTAAAACTTTATTTAAAACTGTTTTCTTCAAAATATGAGGGTCTCACTATTAGAAGATGATTTTGTGTCAGTAAATGGTCATCAATTTAAATATGTTTAAATTCTATATAATCGAGTGCCTATTTTATAAAGAAAACAAATAATATAGAGGCCCAGGAAAAAGAATTCTAGGCAGCTATTAAAAATAAATGATTATATTTTACTATAAACATTTAGAATAAGTTTATTCTGAGCAATATTTACTAAAACTTTCAAGTACTTATTGTCACAAAATATTAAGTTTCACATTGTTTAGATACTTCCATTTCACACACTGTGAGACTGCAGTCTTAAGTCCTATGGAATTTGATAAACTTACCATTTACTTGTAAATTAATTCAACATTGGGATCCTAATGTAATGGAATAGTTAAAATGTCTCCCAAATTGAACAATTTACTACTAAGTGACCCACTGGATCTGAATTACACTAGACATGAAAATATGTCCAATGAGGTGACTGCATTTGTGTATCATTAATATTTTAATGGTTCAGTCACTATCAGAGGTTTTTATGGCAATATAAATCTGCTTTTCTAAAGCTATAGGGGCTTTCAAAAAGTACCTTTATGTTTATTTATTGCCCCAGCAGAAGAAAATATAGTTACATATACAGAAACAGGTAAACAGATTTCTAGAAATACAAAACTGTATAACAAAAATTATCTGATCATTTAAAAAGCAAGTGCAGTACAAATAAATTAAACCAGTAAGGCCTTTTTTATGAAAAATTCAAAAGTAGACAAATACATTTTCATTTCATGATGTTGTAAATATAAAGATAAATTAATAACTGCTCTTTATATAAAAATGTGATGATCCAGGCTCCAGAGTATAGGTCTTTCAAATTATTTCAATACATAAATGTGTTGTTTCCTGTTACTGCTCATAAAAATGAGATGGGGAAGGAAGAAGCTTGTCTTTCCTTGAAACACTGAATCTCTGATGTCTCCTACTTGGTTACTTCATTCAATAGAGTGCCTCTTAGGACATTAAATTGTACAGTATTTGTGAATGGCTAAGGGATGATTTTATATGTAAGGGTTCAAGATAAATCACAATTAGAAAATCTAGTTTTCAAGAAGTGACTTATTATTTCTTTACTTATTGGAGGACTTCATTTAGTCATTTTTTAGGATAGATTTTTTAAAAATTTTATTTATTTATTTATTTATTTTTGGCTGCACTGGGTCTTCACTGCTGCGGGTGGGCTTTCTCTAGTTGCAGCGAGTGGGGGCTACTCTTCATTGCAGTGCATGGGCTTCTCATTGTGGTGACTCCTCTTGTTGCAGATCATGGGCTCTAGGCATGTGGGCTTCAGTAGTTGTGGCACATGGGCTCAGTAGTTGTGGCTCATGAGCTCTAGAGCACAGGTTCAGTAGTTGTGGTGCATGGGTTTAGTTGCTCCACGGTGTGTAAGATCTTCCCAGACCAGGGATTGAACCCATTTCCCCTGCATTGGCAGATTCTTAACCACTGTGCCATCAGGGGAGTCCTTTAGGATAGATTTGCAATTGAAAAATTCGATTAGCTTTCCTTCATTTGAGAAAGTCTTGATTTCCCCTGTCTAACTGAAGAATATTTTTACTGTCTATAAAAGTCTAGGTTGAAAGGTGTTTTTTTTAGTGTTATTGTTTTAACCAGAACTTGAAATGCATTGTGTTATTTCCTCTATCCCCTGTGGTTTCTGATGAGAAATTGACTATCATTTTAATTGTATTTCCCCTTATAGATAAGATGATGATTTTCCCCGGTAGCTTTCAAGATTTTGTTGTTTTTTTCATTTTTGGAAGTTTAAATATATGTCTTAGTATGTATTTCTTTCAGATTATCCTGTTTTGATTTAGCTCAGCTTCTTGAATCTGCAGGTTTATTTATTTAGCCAAATTTGGGGAGGTTTTAACCATTATTTCTTCAAGTACTTCTTCAGCCCTCCCTCTTCCTCTTCTCCTAGAACGTCAATCACACAAATGTTGGGTATGTTGTTATAGCCTCACAGACCCATGAGTCTCTGTCATTTTTTAGTTTATTTTCACTCTGTTATTTTGATTGTGTAACGTCTATTGTTCCATCTTGTAATATACTGATTCTTTTTTCTGTCTCCTCAGTTCTGCTTGAGCCTATCCATTGATTTTTTTAAAATTTCAGTTATTGTATTTTTCATTTCTAAATTTTTCGTTTGGTTCTTCTTTATGTCTTCTCTTTCTTTGTTGAGACTTTCTATTGCTACATTTGTTTCAAGTGTGTTCTTAATTGCTCATTGAAGCAGTTTTAACATTACTACCTTAAAATCTTTATCAGATAAATCTAATATTTCAATCATTTAGTGATAGCATCAATTGTCACCATAGATGACATAGATAGATGTCATAGATTATCCTTTTTTATTCAGTTTGAATCTTCCCAGTTCTTGGTATGATGAGTGATTTCTATTGAAATCTAGATATTGTGGGTATTTTGTTGCGAGACTGGATCTTATTTAAACTTCTATTTTGGGACTTCCCTGAGGGTGTGGTGGTTAAGAATCCACCTGCCAATGCAGGATACTTGGGTTCGAGCCCTGGTCTGGGGAGATCCCACATGCCGCAGAACAGCTAAGCCCGTGCACCACAACTACTGAGCCTGCATGCCACAGCTACTGAAACCCGTGTGCCTAGAGCCCGTGCTCCACAAGAGAAGCCACCGCAATGAGAAGCCCGTGCACTGCAACAAAGAGTAGCCCCCGCTTGCTGAAACTAGAGAAAACCTGTGCGCAGCAATGAAGACACAATGCAGCCATAAATAAATAAATAATTTTTTTAAAAAACTTCTATTTTAAGTAGATTCCTCTGACACCACTCTGGAAGGGAAAAGGAATGTTGCTTCCAGTTGGAGAGACTAGTTCAAGTTCTCTACTAGGCCTCCATTGTCATCGAAGGTAAGAAGGCTCTTACTGCTGGCAGGAGTGAGATTTCTGGTCCCTATGTGTCCCTATGGTGGAGGCAACTTTGTTAATGTCAGGTGATGATGAGAGTCTTGACTTTCCACTAGTCTTCCTCTGACAACCCAAGTAAAGAGGGGGAGAAGTGTCTCATTACTGACAAAAGGATAGGAAGTCTGGCTTCCCATGTGGACCACTGATATCACAGAGGTGAGGCTCATCACCAGTCAGAAGGAATGAAATTCCTCACTCCCTACTTGACCTTATCTCATACCACCCTTGCAGGAGTTTAGAGAATTTTTTTATAGCCTCATTAGTGTGGAAGTCTAGGTTCCATACTCACCCTTTGCTGATGTGGATGAGGGTAGAACACAGGTATTTTTCTGTGCTGTTTGACTGAATTAGAACAGTTATTACTTAAGTTTTATGTCTTGCTAGGCTGTCTCTTTCCTGGTCTTTCAGCTAGAACAAAGAGCTTTTGTTGGGGAATTTTTATCTGGGCCTGTTGGCATTTCCAGGTTGCCAGCTTTTCAGTTCTAAGTATAAGGTATATGAGCCCCTCCAAAAAAACAAAACAAAACAAAAAAAACACTTTCATGTTGTTTCTGGCATCCCCAAATCCCTAGACAGCATTCTTTCTCTCTACGTTTCAGTCTTACATTTTGCCTTTGATTTTAAACAATATTTGGTTTACATTTTGAAATCTTTTCAATTCTTGACCATTATTGAAGTATTTGAACATTACATACTATTACCTCCAAACTACTTTTCTAATGTCTTATTTTTATTACATGCATCAGTTGCCTAATGATATTTTAGACTGTCATATATTCATTAGCTATTACTCCTGAAGGCATAGAGAAGTGAAAACTAATCAGTTAGCTATCATAAACACTTTTTGAAGAGTTTTTGTGCATAATAAATAATATATATATAAATAGAAGGTAAAACTCAAGATGGAAAAATATTTGTATGTAAATGATAGCTATGACCCCAAAAAAAGCAATAAATAAATAAATAAATAATACCAGCAAGGTAATTTTTTTTAAATTTAAGTATAGTTGATTTACAATGTTGTGATAGTATCAGTTGTATAGCAAAGAGATTCAGATATACATATGTATTTGTCTATCTTTTTCAGATTATTTTCCCTTATAGGTTATTACAAAATATTGAGTATGGTGCCCAGTGCTATACAGTAGGTCCTTGTTGGTTATCTATTTTATATTTAGTAGTGTGTATATGTTAATCCCAAACTCCTAATCTTTCCCCTTTGATAACCATGTTTGTTTTTTATGTCTGTGGGTCTATTTCTGTTTTGTATATAAGTTCATTTGTATCTTTTTTTTTTTTTTTGGATTCCACATATAAGTGATATTATATGATATTTGTCTTTCTCTGTCTGGTTTTCTTCACTTAGTATGATAATCTCTAGGTCCACCCATGTTGCTGCAAATGGCATTATTTCATTTTTTTATGGCTGAGTAATATTTCATTGTATAAATATACCACATCTTAACATCATACTCACTGGTGAAAAGCTGAAAGCGTTTCCTCTAAGATCAGGAACAAGACAAGTATGTCTACTCTTGCCACTTTTATTCAACATAGTTTTGGAAGGCTTAACCACAGCGATCAGAGGAGAAAAGAAGTAAAAGAAATTCAGATTGGAAAAGAAGAAGTAAAACTGTCATTGTTTACAGATGTCATGATACCATACATAGAAAATCCTAGGGAGGCTACCAGAAAACTACTAGAGCTCATCAATGAATTTGTTAATTTTTTTAAAGAGATAATTGAAGGAGTAAAGGCAAATGGCTAGTAAACATACAAGCAGATATTTCAATCATATTAGCAAACAAAAGTCAACAATAATGCTATTTATTCACTAATTATTTTGAAAGAAGATTGTAGATGATGCTGATGAGAATATTCTCCGAGTGACATACTCACTTATATTGCTAATTCAAATGAAAACCTGCTACAATGTTTTTTAAAAGTATTTTGTCACTATGAACTAATACCCTTAAAAATGTTTATAAACTGGCTCATATAGCTACTGATAACAAGTACAATGTAAGGATATAATATCAAGCTAAAATTACATAAATGTAGCATTTTCTGGAATCCATCAAATGGAATCAGACTACAGTTTAACAAAATGAGAATACTTAAGTAAATTATGTGATTTGTATGAAATAAATTATTGAAAACAATATTTATCAAAAGATTTAATAACAAGACTATGTAAAGGGAAAATTAGTGCATAGAATGCCATAGATGGAATGATCTCAGCAATACAAGATATAATATATGCACATATCCATTACTTAACACCATTAATTAATTCCCTAGTGACAGAATTTTAGAAAGAATAAGTAAAAATGCCATTACTGTCATATTAAACTATTATGGTTATATATGCTTTATTATCTGTCCCATTAAATTTCTGAGTGCTTTATGTTGCCCTATCTTTATAGATCTCTTACTTTTTGTTCCCCCTGATGTTTTTCTAAAGCATTTTAAAATCAATTTATTTTAAGATGTTAGCCACAGTTTTATGGGTTTTGTTAATTCCATTATTTTGTGAGAAAGTTAAATAAATGTCTTCCAATATACCAATTCTCACAAAGAAAATTCCTTGAGGACATTTGTAATTTTAAATACAAAGTAAGGCAGAAACTTTGGGCAGAAAAAACAAAGAAGTGAATACACCCAGGTTGAATGAAAAATTATCTTGGTATTAGTTCAAAATTAAGATTAACCTTCCACTTTAATATTTGAAAACTAGTGCTCATTAATCATGAAATTGAATATATATGTTTTCTAAGTTACTGTTCTAAAAAAAAAAAGGGAACATGAATTTTAACTAGGAAGGAATATGTAGTGAAAGAAAAAAGAGGTTAGAAAGAAATTCTGCAAAATATCAAGATTTAATTGATACTTGCTTGACTCCCAAGACTATCTTCCTAACCACTAGGCTACAATGACACCTCCCAGTATAGGCTGTCAGTTTTTGTATTCCCAGGAGATATATATATATATACATATATATGTATATATATGTATATATATATATATATATATATATGTATATATATATTTTTTAATGGCTGCGTTGGATCTTCGTTGCTGAGTGCAGGCTTTCTCTAGTTGTGGCAAGCAGAGGCTACTCTTTGTTGCAGTGCGCGGGCTTCTCATTGCGATGGCTTCTCTTGTTATGGAGCATGGGCTCTAGGTGCGTGGGCTTCAGTAGCTTTGGCTTGCGGGCTCTAGAGCACAGGCTCTGTAGTTGTGGCGCATGGGCTTAGTTGCTTTGCAGCATGTGGGATCTTCCTGGACCAGGGCTCAAACCTGTGTACCCTGCACTGGCAGGTGGATTCTTAACCACTGCACCACGAGGGAAGCCCCTCCCATGATATTTTGATTACCCTTTTTACAAGAAGAAAACTGAGGCCCAAATAATTTAATGTTGAAAATAAAAACATAAAGTTCCCCTTGTGTTTGTATATGTATTTTAAAATTTTTATGCTTATAATTTTTTTAAAATTATGAAACAATGTGATTAGGGTAGTCAGAAAAAGGATCATAATTTTCAAATTATATTTGTATTTTTAACTTGTGAACACGTTCACATTAACATGACACTGGTATTAGACTTAAGAAATTTATGTGTTTTATTGTAGACCTTTTCAGAAACATTTTAATGACCATCATTTCCAAGTGGAACATATCAGATTATTTTGAGCTAGATGTAAAGGAAGGAAAGAGACAGAAGTAGCATGAAGAAACTGGAAAATGTAAGGTAATCTGAATTCAGTGACAGATATTATGTCTGAGATCAATATATTTCTAAAAAAGTTTAAGCCTCAAATGTGTTTCTAGGTCCTGCGTAGTCTGTGCACATTTAGAGAATGGATGGTAGCTTGAAAAAGTAGTGCATAATTTTAAAAAAATATAACAAATCACTTGAAGTTATATTTTTAAATTTTATTTTTAAAAATTATATAAGAAGTTTATAATATTTTAGAATCTTTTATTTAGGACTATAGTTGTTTGATTTACCTTCTGACTTCTACTCTCAAGCACAACAGTTTTCTTTAAGTTATAGAAAAAAAAAATTTATTGAAAAGTAAGACTGTTTTTCCAGGTGTTGTTTATTAACAGTAGGTTTCTAATGCAT
Source organism: Balaenoptera acutorostrata (assembly GCF_949987535.1). Lineage (NCBI taxonomy): Eukaryota > Metazoa > Chordata > Mammalia > Artiodactyla > Balaenopteridae > Balaenoptera > Balaenoptera acutorostrata. The sequence goes on from NC_080081.1 coordinate 35,987,074, forward strand.
ATCTTTCAAAACAGGTCATTAACTGAGAGATTTTGATTATAAAGAGAGAATATTGAAAAAAAAATAAGATCTTAATTTGTAACTTTTTACTATTAGTATTTCTGTGACTATGCATATGAATTTTTTAAGGTAGTTGAAATCTTGCATAAATTAAAACAATTCTAAAATTCAAGGTATTTTAAAGTTTCCTCTGTAATTTCATGGGTTATTTATATATATTTAGAAGTAAAATGATAGAATAAATAAGTGATAACCTAAGATTTGACTCAAGGAGATATAGGAGTACAAGATTAGAATGAGGAAAAGTTGATCTCTATATTGTTAAATCTCATTTAAAAATTTAAAGTGTGCTTAACTATCTTTTCACATGGAGAGATGGAGTCCTCTAGAAGTAAGATATTTCCTGAAATAAGTAATAAGTGAGAGAAATTTTTGGAAAAAGGGGAAATAAAATTTGTACATACAATCATGAGTCAATTGTAAAATTCTGATGAATTTCTTAAAATATTTACCATTATTATGTGTCAGGAAAGTGAATGCATATAACATTTCTTTAAATATTGTGATAATTATTTTGTAAAATTTAAACATGTAATTAAATAACTCAGATAAGCTCCCCTTCTTAAGCTTTTTTTTTTTTTTTTTTTGTATAATAGACTAGACTGTGAGCTTTGCAAGTATATCCCTAACACAACGATTGAGCTATAGCAGACTCTCAATGAATGGTTTCTGGATAAAAGCCATGTTGGATTCTGTAAATTAACTCACTTAGTACCTACTCCAATCCCCTTCTCCTTAGTGTTCCTTTACCATTGTGGCCGAACTCTCAAAACAAAATTATCCGTATTCTTTCACATGAAAGACTTACCATGTGATGTCAGTTAAGCCAAGCAGATGTATCCACATGAGACTTGGAGCGCAGAAGTGAGTAATGTAGTGTGGCGGCTGTACATGTGAAGATGTGGTACAAGCGTTTGTTTCTCTTAGGGCAGCTCTAACAAATAATTTGTTTTTCTGTCTCTGATACTTTAGGCCTCAAGTAATAGGCATTAACGTAGTAAGGGTTCCATTAGAACAATCCCAATTACAACTGGATATTTTCTTGTTTAGGTCATTCCAGGGTTGCTGCACTGTTGTGTAAGTTTCAGGCTATGTATGACTCAGGCTGTATGCCCTTGCCAAGCTACTTGTTCACAGAGTTGTTTCTGCTCAGAGGGAAATATTTTTCTAATTCATACAAATTTGCCCTAAAGACTTGTTGGGCCACCCTCATTACTAATGATATAGCATCAAACCTTACTTATCTGTCTTTCTAGAAATTTTGTAAGCAAAATAATACGCTGTAAGAAATCCTGTTGTTTATAGTGATTACACTGGGCTGTTGTTTGCAACTACGGAGACTAACAGGAATGAAATTCTTGCTCCTTTACTTTATGCCAGGTACTGATATTGAAACTCAATGTGATTCTCTTTGTGTGTTTGTGTTTCTTGTTTACCTACTTGCAATATGTATTGAAAGAAACATTTAAGTTAACAGTCTACAAAATTGGAAGTGATTTTCTTGATAGTCCTTCTTTTTTCTATAACTCAAGGAGAAAAACATTCAGTATAAAATATTGTGTAAATGTTGACATCTTATATTCTCACATACTTTTTTCTAAATTATCTTTTTTTCTTTGAACTGAAATCAAGCATATAATCCTGCAATATATGAGACCAAGCAAAAAATAACTATTTTTCTTCAGGAAACACTTGTTCCAGTAAGATAACTTATAAAACATTCAAACTTGCTTCCTTATCAAGACCACAGCTTCTTCATTAGAACTAAACTAATAAAGTTCCAGCTCATCAAGACTGGCTTCAAAATTCCTGCCTTACAACTTTCCTCCTCATCCAAAGCTATTATGTGATAAATCTTGCCCAATTCCAGTAAAATTCCCAACTTTTTAAAGTCTGTCTTCAAATCATCCAGCCCACGAGTTCTAACTTTATTAACTTTAAAAACTCTGGGAAAAAAAATTAGGAATTAATGTAATTGTAAAACAATGTTTTCTAATTCTATACCTCTCATATGTTCATCACAACTTGGAAGATAAATTTTACATTAGCAAATGTTTAGCAATAAGGTTCATAATTTGACATATTTTCTTTTTTGTAACTAATTATGGACTATGGACTTATGAAGTTCTAGCCATTTCTTCACACACTAACATTTTTTATTAATGTTGTGTATTTATGAATTGGTTGCCTGGATTCCAGTCCATAAAGTAAAATAAAACAAAGCTAATAGTCTTCTATCAGAATTAAATCTTTAAATTTTCTCACATTAACACATGTTCTAACCTGACTATATATAAATTGGTTAATTGGCTATTCAATTTTGAATATAAATTATGCTTACCATAATAGTCCTCTTTGTTTTGTTCTTTATCAAGAATTAGACAGTTTGTGTGTTTATGTTGAAATGTAACTAACCCAGCTTTAAAATACTTTCCTACCATAACTCTATAAAATTAAGCTCAGAGAATTTATAAAACCAAAGGATTGACAGAAAACAATGAATACTGGTAAATATATTGTTAATTATCAGCTTCAAGTGTCTTCTTTGGATTTACAAGAAACCTAAAAGTCCATTTTCATATATTTTCTTTAATCCAACACCTGAATTTCCCTGAACCCTATACAACAGTTATGCTTTTGTTTGAGCCAGCTAACAACTTCTCACAAACATAAAAGCTATCACCCTGAGGTAAGATTTTTTTGGCCAGACATACAAATGACTGACGTTTCCCTTAAAGAAGACACAAATAAATGGAAAGATATCCTGTGTTCATGGACTGGAATAATTAATATAGTGAAAATATCCATAGCATCCAAAGTGATTGACAGATTCAGTGGACTCCTATCACAATTCCAATGTCACTTTTCACAGAAGTTAAAAGAAATAAATTCCTAAAATTCATATGGAAACACAAAAGAACCTGAATAGCCAAAGCAATCTTGAGCATAAAAAATAAATCTAGAGACATCAACTTCCTGATTTTAAATTATATTACAAAGCTATATTAATCAATACAGTATTGTACTGGTATAAAAACAGACCCTAAGAACAAAGAAAGAAAATAGAGACCCCAGAAATAAACCCAGGCATATATGGCCAACTAATCTTCCACAAGTGTGCCAAGAATACAAAATGGGACAAGGATATACTCTTCAATAAATAGTGCTGGGAAAACTGTATAACCACATGAAAAAAAATAAAACTAGACCCTTATCTTACACCAAAAATCAAGTCAAAACTGGTTAAGGACTTAAAGGTAAAACATGAAATCATAAAACTTCTAGAAGAAATCATAGGGGGAAATCTCCTTGACATTAGTCTTGGCCATGAATTTTTGGATATGAAACCAAAAACACAGGTAACAAAAGCAAAAATAAACAAGTAAGGTTATATCCAACTAAGAGCTTCTGCACAGCAAAGGGAACTATCAACAAAATGAAAAGACAACTGCAGAATGGGAAAAAAAAACATTTGCAAACCATATATCAGATAAAAGATTAATATCCAAAATATAAAAAAAAAATTACAATTCAATACTAAGAAAAAAATACAAATAACCCCCACCAAAATGAACAAAGGATCTGAATAGACATTTTTCTAAAGGAAACATACAAGCAGCCAACAAGTAAATGAAAATGTGCTAAACATCAATAATCATCAGGAAAATGCAAATCAAAATAACAGTGAGATATCGTATACAAACACCTGTGAAGATGGCTATTGTTTTTAAAAAAGCAAATGGAAAGGATATGGAGAAAAGGCAACTTCGGTATGCTATTGCTGGAAATGTAAATTGGTATAGACACTATGGAAAACAGTATGGAGGTTCCTAAAAAAAAAAAAAAAAAGCAGAACTACCATATGATCCAGAAATTCCACATCTGAGTATTTATCCAAATGATTTGACATCAAGATCTCGAAGAGCTATCTGTACACCCATGTTCACTGCAGTTATTCACAATAGCCAAAACGTAGAAAACCTTAAAAGTCCATCAATGGATGAAGAATAAAGAAAATATGATATATACATACCATGGAACATTACTGAGTTTTAAAAATAAGGAAATTCTGCCCTTTGTGACAACATGGATGGACCTGACATATTACGATGTGAACTCTCATACATAGAAAAACATATATCCTATGATCTCATTTTTACCACTAATCTAAAATAGTCAAACTCATAGAAGCAGAGTTCATGGTTGCCAGGAGCTGCAGGAAGGGGAAAATGGTGAGGTGATGGTCAAAGTGTACAAAGTTTCAGTTATATAAGATGAACACATTCTGAAGATCCACTCTACAGCATAATGCCTATAGCCTACAATACTGTATTGTGTACTTAAAATGTGCTAAAAGAGTAGGTACTATGTTAAGTATTCCTACTGTTACCGAGTCCAACCTCGCTCTGCTCGCTGCACGGCAGGCCAGTGAATCGGAGACGAGGTGTTGAGGCAAGGAAGACGACTTTATTTGGAAAGCTGGCAGACAGAGAAGATGGCTAACTAGTGTCTCCGAAAAACCATTATCTTGGGGTTTGGATGCCAGTTTCTTTTATAGCACAGAGAGGGGGAGGAGATGAGGAAGTAAAGTAAAAAAGGCCATACGTTTTGCAAATATCCCCTGGAATGGCCAGCCTCGGTGAGGGGATGTGTTAATTTTTCTTTCTTGCAGTCATCCACAGGTGGACAGGGTCAGAGTGTCTCCCTGTGAGTTGAACAGAGGCACTTTAGTTTAACCTTCAGGCAGAGGGACAGAGTTCCCTGAGGCAGGCCATTATGTATGATTATAATAACAAAAGCAACAAAAAGCAAAGATTAAAGTCAAAGAAACAGATCGAACATGGAGTCCAATTTAGCTCTTCCCTGTTACATTACCACACACACACACCCCAATAATAATAAAGGGTGTGTGAAGAAACTATAGGAGGTGATGAACATGTTTATGGACTTAATGGTGGGTATGTTTATGCCCAAACTCATTTTGTTGTGTACATTAAATATGTACAGGTTTTTACATGTCAGTCATGCCTCAATTAAAAACAAAAACAAAAACATCTACATGAAACAGTAATAGAGAAGCTTCCCTAAATCTAATATAGGGTTAAAGGCACAAACAAAACATCTCACTCTGCTTAAAAGTAAAAGAACAATATTATGAACATATATATATATGTGTGTGCATATATATATATATATATATATATATATATATATATATATATATATATACTTTAGAAAAAGATACTTTAACATTTTCAGGAAAAAAATAGCCCTAAGCTCATTATAAAGATCATTTAAGGTGAGGTATAAAATTTCATTTTAAGAGGAAAAATTCCAATTCTTAAGCAAAAAAGTGAATAAATATATCCCCAGGAAAGCAGTTCATGAGTTTGTGGGGAAATAGTATTAAAAACAAAGTCTTCTTGTCTGGAAAATCTCTCCACAAAGGTGGTAGAGAAAGAAAACAGTTTGTTGTTGAATCAGCATTAAACCTGAATGTGATGCACATCATGGACAATCTGCTAAAAGGGTGCAAAAACAGAAGGAATCCTCACCCTTTTAGATAGCCAAGCAGATACAACCCATTACATACATGTTTTCAAGATAAATTATAACTAGTCCTCAAGTAAGAGGACTCTGACAGCATCATTTATCACACATGGTTTATCCTAACTTTACCTGGTAATTAGGGTGACGATCTATGCTGGCTAATTGACTTTATCTGGAGGAACCAAAAACCACTTCTCATCTCTTAATGAGGTTTCTTTCCACATATGGACACTGGGAGATCCCCGTGCTCTCTCCCTTGATCTCTCCATTTCAAAGAGAGTACTCTCAGGTTCTTGAGAAATTCCTGGTTTAGAAAGCTAACAAAAGGCCAGCTGAGGGAAAACCAATCTAGTTTTGAAAGTATTTGTATACATTTCAAAGAGATGAGAAAACACGATTACTTATATGTTTTCTAAGATAAATACTCTGAGAAAAAGAAAATCTCTTCTCCCATTTTCAACAGGGAGAAGTAAAGCCTCTTATTTTTAATTGTATTTGTCCTTAGATTTTAGACACCCACAAATGACAGCATAGAGAACCAAGGATCAGAATAGAAGCTGACTTTTATTAATAAGAAACGTTAGAAAGACAGAAAATAATAGAATAACAAGAGGCTTTTAAAAAATATTAAGATAACAAAAAGGTTTACCTTAACTATGTTTGAAATAAAGCAGAAGAAAGGAATTTTTTTCTTGAGAAAGACAATGATTATTAAAATATTTCATAGGAAAAGACAAGTATGAAACCATAATTTTAAGTTTTGTGTTTTTTTTTTTCTCTATGAAGGAATATAATCCTCAAAATAATAAGGCAACATCCAAGAGATTAAAATACTTGTCTGGCTATCCTCAAAGCCTGGCAGATTTCCTGGTCCCTAAACGATGTTGAAATAATGTTTATTTCTTAAACAAATGAGGAATGTTACATTACAGTGCTTGGACTATATCCCATTGGAAAAGGGAATCATTTTATGCGTGTGATTGACATCAGACTTGTATTTTAAAAGAGATCTTTTAAAAAGTTCTGTGGAAGTAGGATTTTAAACAAGCAAGGCAAAGGCAGGAGAAAAGTTTAAAGAACTTTTGCAGGGAGGAATATAACTCATATTTCTGTCTGGGTACTTAGCCTGCTAATATCTAGGCAAAACTGTCTTACAACCCTAAAAACACCCTGTGGATTTCTGTGGACTAAACTTTCTCCTAGGTGCTGTGGGCTCTGATTTTTCGCATCTACTAAATTCTCATTAACTTTTCTATATCCTATGGCTTGTTTTTCATCTCTGTCATGATATTGACCAAAAATATTAGTCATTGCATCAGTCAACATTCAACCAGAGAAGCAGACCCTTATATCTGTGTGTGTGTGTGTGTAGATAGATGGATATATAGGTACATAGAAAGATAGATAGATGGATGATAGATAGGTAGATAGATAGATTTGTTATAGGGAAGTGACCATATACAATCATGGAATCATGGGAGCTGGGTAACCAGTCTCTGTAAGTCTGTTGTTTCGACATCTGATGTTGGAGCTTGAAGTCCACAGGGCATGCAGTCATTTAGGGAAGATAAAGGTAAAGTGGAGAAGATCAAGGTTGGTTGAAACATTCAAGGGCAAGCTGGATTCCCATAGGATGAACTGACACCTTTACTGTTCTTGTTGCCCCTGATTTGGTGATGAGGGTGTTTGGCAGAACCCAGGATCCTTCATCACAAAACTGAACACTCATATGTGGCCCAGGAGTCAGAGGAGCCAAAGGAGGATCCTGCGGAAGGTAAAGCAGGTACAGACAGAGCTGTTGCCTCATAGCAGCAATGTGAGTCAGCAGATCAGTGACATCGTATATGAGCTGAAAAATAGCTGCTGCTTTCTTTGTGCCCTCCAATTCCCTCAAGAATCTCCCTTGTGGCCCTCCCTAACTGGAAACATACAAGAAAATAAAATTTGGGAAATGTAATTCAGCCTAGTCAATATTACACTTTACAAAGCCATCAGACTTAGAGATATCTTTTTTCTTGTTTCTTTTTTTTTTTTTAAACACCTTTATTGGAGTATAATTGCTTTACAATGGTGTGTTAGTTTCTGCTTTATAACAAAGTGAATCAGTTATACATATACATATGTTCCCATATCTCTTCCCTCTTGCATCTCCCTCCCTCCCACCCTCCCTATCCCACCCCTCTAGGTGGTCACAAAGCACAGAGCTGATATCCCTGGGCTATGAGGTTGCTTCCCACTAGCTATCTATTTTATGTTTGGTAGTGTATATATGTCCATGTCACTCTCTCTCTTTGTCACATCTTACCCTTTCCCCTCCCCATATCCTAAAGTCCATTCTCTAGTAGGTCTGTGTCTTTATTCCCATCTTGCCACTAGGTTCTTCATGACATTTTTTTTTTTCCCCTTAGAGTCCATATATATGTGTTAGCATACTGAATTTGTTTTTCTCTTTCTGACTTACTTCACTCTGTATGACAGACTCTAACTCCATCCACCTCACTACAAATAACTCCATTTCGTTTCTTTTATGGCTGAGTAATATTCCATCGTATATATGTGCCACATCTTCTTTATCCATTCATCTGATGATGGACACTTATGTTGCTTCCATGTCCTGGCTATTGTAAATAGAGCTGCTATGAACATTTTGGTACATGACTCTTTTTGAATTCTGGTTTTCTCAGGGTATATGCCCAGTAGTGGGATTGCTGGGTCATATGGTAGTTCTATTTGTAGATTTTTAAGGAACCTCCATACTGTTCTCCATAGTGGCTGTATTCAATTACATTCCCACCAACAGTGCAAGAGTGTTCCCTTTTCTCCACACCCTCTCCAGCATTTATTATTTCTAGATTTTTTGATGATGGCCATTCTGACCGGTGTGACATGATATCTCATTGCAGTTTTGATTTGCATTTCTCTAATGATTAATGATGTTGAGCATCCTTTCATGTGTTTGTTGGAAATCTGTATATCTTCTTTGGAGAAATGTCTATTTAGGTATTCTGCCCATTTGTGGATTGGGTTGTTTGTTTTTTTGTTATTGAGCTGCATGAGCTGCTTGTAAATCTTGGAGATTAATCCTCTGTCAGTTGCTTCATTTGCAAATATTTTCTCCCATTCTGAGGGTTGTCTTTTGGTCTTGTTTATGGTTTCCTTTGCTGTGCAAAAGCTTTTAAGTTTCATTAGGTCCCATTTGTTTATTTTTGTTTTTATTTCCATTTTTCTAGGAGCTGGGTCAGAAAGGATCTTGCTGTGATTTATGTAATAGAGTGTTCTGCCTATGATTTCCTCTAAGAGTTTGATAGTGTCTGGCCTTACATTTAGGTCTTTAATCCATTTTGAGTTTAGCTTTGTGTATGGTGTTAGGGAGTGTTCTAATTTCATACTTTTACATGTACCTGTCCAATTTTCCCAGCACCACTTATTGAAGGGGCTGTTTTTTTCCACTGTATATGCTTGCCTCCTTTATCAAAGATAAGGTGACCATATGTGCATGGGTTTATCTCTGGGCTTTCTATCCTGTTCCATTGATCTATATTTCTGTGTTTGTGTCAGTACCATACTGTCTTGCTCACTGTAGCTTTGCAGTATAGTCTGAAGTCAGGGAGCCTGATTCCCCCAGCTCCATTTTTCGTTCTCAAGATGGCTTTGGCTATTCGGGGTCTTTTGTGTTTCCAAACAAATTGTGAATTTTTGTTTCTAGTTCTGTGAAAAATGCCATTGGCAGTTTGATAGGGATTGCATTGAATCTGTAGATTGCTTTGGGTAGTACAGTCATTTTCACAATGTTGATTCTTCCAATCCAAGAACATGGTATATCTCTCCATCTATTTGTATCATCTTTACTTTCTTTCATCAGTGTCTTATAATTTTCTGCATACAGGTCTTTTGTCTCCTTAGGTAGGTTTATTCCTAGATATTTTATTCTTTTTGTTGCAATGGTAAACGGGAGTGTTTTCTGAATTTTACTTTCAGATTTTTCACCATTAGTGTATAGAAATTCAAGAGATTTCTGTGCATTAATTTTGTATCCTGCTACTTTACCAGATTCATTGATTAGCTCTAGTAGTTTTCTGGTAGCATCTTTAGGATTCTCTATGTATAGTATCATGTCATCTGCAAACAGTGACAGATTTACTTCTTCTTTTCCAATTTGGATTCCTTTTATTTCTTTTTCTTCTCTGATTGCTGTGGCTAACACTTCCAAAACTATGTGGAATAATAGTAGTGAGAGTGGGCAACTTTGTCTTGTTCCTGATCTTAGTGGAAATGGTTTCAGTTTTTCACCATTGAGGACAATGTTGGCTGTGGGTTTGTCACATATGGCCTTTATTATGTTGAGGAAAGTTCCCTCTATGCCTACTTTCTGCAGGGCTTTTATCATAAATGAGTGTTGAATTTTGTCAAAAGCCTTCTCTGCATCTCTGGAGATGATCATATGGTTTTTCTCCTTCAGTTTGTTAATATGGTGTATCACGTTGATTGATTTGCATATATTGAAGAATCCTTGCATTCCTGGAATAAACCCCACTTGATCATGGTGTATGATCCTTTTAATGTGCTGTTGGATTCTGTTTGCTAGTATTTGGTTGAGGATTTTTGCATCTATGTTCATCAGTGATATTGGCCTGTAGTTTTCTTTCTTTGTGACACCTTTGTCTGGTTTTGGTATCAGGGTGATGGTGGCCTTGTAGAATGAGTTGGGAATTGATCCTTCCTCTGCAATATTTTGGAAGACTTTGAGAAGGATAAGGGTTAGCTCCTCTGTAAATGTTTGATAGAATTCAACTGTGAAGCCATCTGGTCCTGGGCTTTTGTTTGTTGGAAGATTTTTAATCACAGTTTCAATTTCAGTGCTTGTGATTGGTCTGTTCATATACTATTTCTTCCTGGTTCAGTCTCGGCAGGTTGTGCATTTCTAAGAATTTGTCCATTTCTTCCAGGTTGTCCATTTTATTGGCATAGAGTTGCTTGTAGTAATCTCTCACGATCGTTTGTATTTCTGCAGTGTCAGTGGTTACTTCTCCTTTTTCATTTCTAATTCTATTGATTTGAGTCTTCTCCCTTTTTTTCTTGATGAGTCTGGCTAATGGTTTATCATTTTCTTTTTATCTTCTCAAAGAACCAGCTTTTAATTTTGTTGATCTTTGCTATTGTTTCCTTCATTTATTTTCATTTATTTCTGATCTGATCTTTATGATTCCTTTCCTTCTGCTATCTTTGGGGTTTTGTGTTCTTCTTTCTCTAATTGCCTTAGGTGCAAGGTTAGGTTGTTTATTCGAGATGTTTCCTGTTTCTTGAGGTAGGCTTGTATTGCTATAAACTTCCCTCTTAGAACTGCTTTTGCTGCATCCCATGGGTTTTGGGTCGTCGTGTCTCCATTGTCATTTGTTTCTAGGTATTTTTTGATTTCCCCTTTGATTTCCTCCGTGATCACTTCGCTATTAAGTAGTGTATTGTGTAGCCTCCATGTGTTTGTATTTTTTACAGATCTTTTCCTGTAATTGATATCTAGTCTCATAGCGTGTGGTCGGAAAAGATACTTGATACAATTTCAATTTTCTTAAATTTACCAAGGCTTGATTTGTGACCCAAGATATGATCTATCCTGGAGAGTGTTCCATGAGCACTTGAGAAAAGTGTGTATTCTGTTGTTTTTGGGTGGAATGTCCTATAAATATCAATTAAGTCCATCTTGTTTAATGTATCATTTAAAGCTTGTGTTTCCTTATTTATTTTCATTTTGGATGATCTGTCCATTGGTGAAAGTGGGGTGTTAAAGTCTCCTACTATGATTGTGTTGCTGTCGATTTCCCCTTTTTTGGCTTTTAGCATTTGCCTTATGTATTGAGGTGCTCCTATGTTGGGTGCATAAATATTTACAATTGTTATACCTTCTTCTTGGATCGATCCCTTGATCATTGTATAGTGTCCTTCTTTGTCTCTTGTAATAGTCTTTATTTTAAAGTCTATTTTTTCTGATATGAGAATTGCTACTCCAGTTTTCTTTTGATTTCCATTTGCATGGAATATCTTTTTCCATCACCTCACTTTCAGTCTGTATGTGTCCCTAGGTCTGAAGTGGCTCTCTTGTAGACAGCATATATACGGGTTTTGTTTTTGTATCCATTAAGCCAGTCTGTGTCTTTTGGTGGGAGCCTTTAATCCATTCACATTTAAGGTAATTATCGATATGTATGTTCCTATTCCCATTTTCTTAAATGTTTTGGGTTTGTTATTGTAGGTGATTTCCTTCTCTCGTGTTTCTTGCCTAGAGAAGTTCCTTTAGCATTTGTCGTAAAGCTGGTTTGGTGGTGCTGAACTCTCTCAGCTTTTGCTTGTCTGTAAAGGTTTTAATTTCTCCATCAAATCTGAATGAGATCCTTGCTGGGTAGCGTAATCTTGGTTGTAGGTTTTCTCCTTCATCACTTTAAGTATATCCTGCAACTCCCTTCTGGCTTGCAGAGTTTCTGCTGAAAGATCAGCTGTTAACCTTATGGGGATTCCCTTGTGTGTTATTTGTTGTTTTTCCCTTGCTGCTTTTAATATGTTTTCTTTATATTTAATTTTGGATAGTTTGATTATTATGTATCTTGGCGTGTTTCTACTTGGATTTATCCTGTATGGGACTCTCTGTGCTTCCAAGACTTGATTAACTATTTCCTTTCCCATATTAGGGAAGTTTTCAACTATAATCTCTTCAAATATTTTCTCAGTCCCTTTATTTTTCTCTTCTTCTTCTGGGACCCCTATAATTCGAATGTTGGTGCGTTTAATGTTGTCCCAGAGGTCTCTGAGACTGTCCTCAGTTCTTTTCATTCTTTTTTCTTTATTCTGCTCTGTGGTAGTTATTTCCACTATTTTATCTTCCAGGTCACTTATCTGTCCTTATGCCTCAGTTATTCTGCTATTGATCCTATCTAGAGTATTTTAAATTTCATTTATTGTGTTTTTCATCATTGCTTGGTTGCTCTTTATTTCTTCCATGCCCTTGTTAAATGTTTCTTGCATTTTGTCTATTCTATTTCCAAGACTTTGGATCATCTTTACTATCATTATTTTGAATTCTTTTTCAGGTAGACTGCCTATTTCCTCTTCATTTGTTAGATCGGTGTGTTTTTACCTTGCTCCTTCATCTGCTGTGTGTTTTTCTGTCTTCTCATTTTGCTTATCTTACTGTGTTTGGGGTCTCCTTTTCACAGGCTGCAGGTTCATAGTTCTCATTGTTTTTGGTATCTGTCCCCATTGGCTAAGGTTGGTTCAGTAGGTTGTGTAGGCTTCCTGGTGGAGGGGACTAGTTCCTGTGTTCTGGTGAATGAGGCTGGATCTTGTCTTTCTGGTGGGCACGTTCACGTCTGGTGGTGTGTTTTGGGGTGTCTGTGGCCTTATTATGATTTTAGGCAGCCTCTCTGCTAATGGATGGGGCTGTGCTCCTGTCTTGCTAGTTGTTTGGCATAGGGTGTCCAGCACTGTAGCTTGTTGGTCATTGATTGAAGCTGGGTCTTGGTGTTGAGATGGAGATCTCTGAGAGATTTTTGCCATTTGATATTACGTGGAGCTGGGAGGTCTCTTGTGGACCAGTGTCCTGAAGTTGGCTCTCCCACATCAGAGGCACAGCGCTGATGCCTGGCTGGAGCACCAAGAGCCTTTCATCCACACGGCTCAGAATAAAAGGGAAAAAAAGTAGAAAGAAAGAAAGAAAGAGGGTAAAATAAAATAAAATAAAGTAAGATAAAATAAAATAAAGCTATTATAATAAAAAAATAAGAAAAAAATTAAGAAAAAATTTATTAAGAAAAAATTTTAATTTTTTAAAATAAAAAATAAGAAGAAAATCATTAAGAAAAAAATTAAGAAATTTTTTTATTTTTTAAAATAAAAAATAAGAAAAATTATTAAGAAAAAAATTTATTAAGAAATTTTTTTTTTTATTTTTTCAAATAAAAAATAAGAAAAAATTTATTACGGAAAAAAATTTTTAATTTAAAAGAAAAAACAAAACAAAAAACTGGACAGACTTAAACCTAGGCGAAATGGTGAAAGCAAAGCTATACAGACAAAATCTCACCCAGAAGCATACTCATATACACTCACAAAAAGAGGAAAAGGGGAAAAAATAATATATCCTGCTCCCAAAGTCCACCTCCTGAATTTGGGATGATTCATTGTCTATCCAGGTAGTCAACAGATGCAGGCACATCAAGTTGTTTGTGGAGCTTTAATCTGCTGCTTCTGAGGCTGCTGGGAGAAATTTCCCTTTCTCTTCTTTGTTCGCACAGCTCCTGGAGTTCAGCTTTGGATTTGGACCCGCCTCTGCGTGTAGGTCGCCTGAGGGCGTCTGTTCTTCGCTCACACAGGACGGGGTTAAAGGAGCAGCTGCTTCGGGGGCTCTGCCTCACTCAGGCCGGGGGGGAGGGAGGGGCACGGATGCGGGGCGAGCCTGCGGTGGCAGAGGCCAGCGTGACGTTGCAGCAGCCTGAGGCGCGCCGTGCGTTCTCCCGGGGAAGTTGTCCCTGGATCACAGGAGCCTGGCCATGGCGGGCTGCAGCGGCTCCCAGGAGGGGAGGTGTGGAGAGTGACCTGTGTTCGCACACAGGCTTCTTGGTGGTGGCAGCAGTAGCCTTAGCATCTCATGCCCGTCTTTGGGGTCCGTGCTGATAGCTGTGGCTCGTGCCCATCTCTGGAGTTCGTTTAGGCGGTGCTCTGAATCCCCTCTCCTCACGCACCAGGAAACAAAGAGGCAAGAAAATATCTCTTCCCTGTTTGGCAGCTGCAGACTTTTTCCCGGACTCCCTCCCGGCTAGCTGTGGTGCGCTAACCCCTTCAGGCTGTGTTCTCGCAGCCAGCCCCAGTCCTCTTCCTGGGATCCGACTGAAGCCCAAGCCTCAGGTCCCAGCCCCCGCCCACCCTGGTGGGTGAGCAGACAAGCCTCTCAGGCTGGTGAGTGCTGCTCGGCACCACTCCTCTGTGCGGGAATCTCTCTGCCTTGCCCTCCGCACCCCTGTGGCTGCGCTCTCCTCCGCAGCTCTGAAGCTTCCCCCTCTGCCACCTGCAGTCTCCGCCCTCAAAGGGGCTTCCTAGTGTGTGGAAACCTTTCCTCCTTCACAGCTCCCTCCCGCTGGTGCAGGTCCTGTCCCTATTCTTTTGTCTCTGTTATTTCTTTTTTCTTTTGCCCTACCCAGGTACGTGGGGAGTTTCTTGCCTTTTGGGAGGTCTGACGTCTTCTGCCAGCGTTCAGTAGGTGTTCTATAGGAGCAGTTCCACGTGTAGATGTATTTCTGATGTATCTGTGGGGAGGAAGGTGATCTCCGCATCTTACTCTTCCATCATCTTGCCGAGACCCCCCCAAGATATCTTTACTTCTTGATTCCCTCACCCCTCTTCCCACCAAATATACTCATATGGGGCTGCTGTCCATAGTAAATTTTATTAGAAATTTTTGGAAAATGACAATTCACATCAAAAAGTCCTTCAGCTTCTTTTGCCTAATCAGATTCTTGATTTCTCTCTTATATTTCTCATTCACACTCTGAACAAATATATGTACATTCACACTCATCCATAAACAATGCCCCTCCCTGATCAAATAACACCATTTATTAATCTCTTTTTTTGCATACAGGTTATAAATAGTTATATCAATACTACAAAATTTAGCATTAAATTTTTTGCAGTCATAAGTTAAGCAGCAAATTAAAAAAATGAAGCCTATTCTTTATCACTGTAAAAAGGAATGGTGTTCTTTTGAAGACACTAAATACATCTAAAAGGTTATTAGTCAGAGTTGTCTCAGGAAAGCCTTTTTAAGATAACCCACAACTTAATTATTAGGTGGCATAATAAAAAATGAAATACAGGAACAAAAATGCATTTGGCAGACTAAGCAGCCTTTATTCTTTGCCTTGAAATATTTACTTCTACTTATAACTTTCCTAAGGGAAAATGTGTCCTTGTTGCTTATTCTTATTTAGATGTCCTGGAAAATAACTATGATATTTGCTATAGATAGTGTTGACTAGTTTATGCTTGTAGAGATAGAACTTTAATGTTAATCTAAGATCTGCCAAATGTTCTTACATACTAGTCTGCAACTTCCCATCATCCTCTATTATTTTTCTTTAAGTATTTAATGCTCTTGAGAGAAATCCAACAGTGCTTGCATTGTTTGATTATGTTTAGGGTTTTCAAGATCATTTGCAGTGGTTGACAGATCACGATCCCCATAAATACACATTTTGCAGCTTTTTATTTATTGGCCTGTTACTGTGTAAAATTAGAATTTGTTTTCAATATAATCCTGCTATTAGAGCTGATATTTCCTATAGACAATGGGTACTATTCAGGCATTTATTTCCTTTTTGGAATTTACTGTGAAACAGTAACTTCTGAAATTGTAAAGGTCAAATTTAGTAGTTATAAGCCAGAGTATTTCAAAAACTTAGAACGATATTTGAAATAAATAAAGTAGTAAGTATTTGATCTCCTACTCCTATTTGATGCTTTTACAACTAGTTAAAAGATGATTACACATAAAGGAATTTAAATCATAGGACATTAAAACTCAGTTTGACATGGGTAGAAACTAATAATTTCTATTGTAAAACTAATATCCAATATCATTCTGCAATTTATTTCTTTCAAAAATCCTTGGTACATTTTTGTATGGATATGTCCCTGTTTTGTGGAGTCTGTCTGTGAGACTCTATAAAAACATAAAACAAAGAGAAACCAAAATATCTCTAAAGACCAACCTCAGAGTCAGAAACAACCCTGGCGCTTATTGGTGTCAATATTGCCATATGTCTGACAACTAAAACATACTTTTCATGGTACTTGTTAAAAATGTACAGCAACTGTTGATTTTTGGTTTTTTAAAACTTTAACCTCACTCTTCTGACCATCCTACTTTCCCAAATCTAAAGTGAAAGAAGACAAAACAAAACAAAAAAACCTTTCTTTTAAAAAGAGTTCAACATTCTCATACACCAACCCCATAACATTTTCTCTGGATTACTGTGGTTCCTTGAAATCTCAAATATCTCACTTTAGTTAAAAGGTACAGAAATGAAATGCCCCTAAGTACAGCTTTCATAGGAAGCAAGTATTCTGGACTTGGGCCTGGGTGATTCAGTAGCATTCTGCCCTTGGGTGGCCTGTTGTTTGTAAACTCCTGCCTATGTATGGAAGGGATTGACATTTAGAAAAAAACAGTGCATATTAAAATAGATTAAAAAGTCTGTCCCAAAGAAAGAGAAAGAGAGAGTAAGGATATGAACCAAAAGTTCAGTTGAACTGGTTCCAGATAATATGAGAAACTAATACACATGGTTATGGACCCTTATACATATTAAGGTGGTTTAAAAGACCCAGGGAATGCTTAATTCATATATTCCTCCCCAAAGAGATGTACACTCTGTTAACATGGTAAGACTTATTTTTACATTAAAAATGTGAAGTTTAGATGTCTCAAAGGGCAGCACACTTACACATTTGTAAATGTTTATTGTTCCAACCAAAGGATGACAATGGGCTCTTCACCCTCATCTATGTGGGACTGAGAGATAAAATGTATGATCAGCAGTTCTTATCATAGACTCAGACTATTATTTGTCTTGCTGTTAGACTTCCTGATGGTCTAATTTGCAGCTATTTGCAATTGTTACTTTGTTTCATAGGCTGCAAAATACCTTTATTCCATCTGAGAAACGTACTGCATACCAAATTAGATTCTAGCTTCTGTCTTGATGAACAATGAGAGAAATATGCTCTGCACTGTGTGCACCTTGAGACAGTCTTGACTAAGTGACAAATCATTCTCACTTGGAATATCTTTATTTTGTGTAAATAGCATCCATACACATCCTCAAGCCTCAGTGAGTGTTTAAGTGGTTATAAATAGATCCCTGTAGTTCAGTTATAAACCAACACTCCATTCATTACCAATGAAAAAGGTATTTCAAATTCTTGGTGCAAATTCTATTAGAATACATTATTAGAAGTAAATTACAATGATATTATTGGCTTGCAAAAGACTTCCTTCATTAGAAGACTATACCTGGCAGTACCTAGCCCAGCTGGTAAAGTTTAATAGTTTATAAATTAGCAATTGTCACCACTTGAACTCTATCTTTTTTTTTTTTTGAACTCTATCATTTATTTTTATTTCATTTAAAAATCTTTGCTTGTTGGTTTAAGTTATTAAACATTTATACACTTAACCGTCTTAGCACTAAAATCCATGATTTTTAAGCAGTCCCTCAACAGACTGTACAGTGCTTAATATTTTTGTCTGCATAAATTGGAATATAATTCAGTAGTATAAATTACTTATCTAAAATTGATCTGACTCTGGAAGCTAACAAATTAGGCATCTCATTTAAATGAGTTACTGCCTAATATGTCAGAAGATTTCATTCATTTTCATGGTCTAATTACATCAGTCATATGCATCTCATAATTTTTAAAGTCAGCTTTCTATAAATCATAAATATATAGAGAACAAAATTATCACAATCATATTACGAAGAGACCCAATTTCATGAACTGGTATGCCAGAATTACATCATAGCTATTTTACTTAATATGTAATTAATAATCTATTTTAAGGTTGCTAATTTAAATTTATTTTAAAGGTTTTATAGGTTCATCAACAAACAGGAATGACTTTAATAGTAGTATCTGGACATCACTTTGCACCGTGCACTATATTGTTAAATTTGATCTTCACAACAGACCAATAATTTAGATCAGAAAATATCTTGATTTGGGGACAAATGAAAGAAAGTGAAAAAAATTAAAAACAGAAGAAATAACAATGGTCCTTGAAAGTTTTAAATGCCTTTTTCAGTCTCCATTTGAAAACTCTCTACTTCTCTTGAATGTTCTTCCTGCACGGATGTATGTAGTTTTCCTTTTTATCATAATCAGAACTACACTTGTCTAATTTTCATTGTTGCAAGAGGACATGTAGAAGCAGGGCTGCTGGAGAGGATACTGACAACTTAGCAGGGGCCCTCATACGCACACTTATGGAAGAATCAATCTACATTTTACCAGAACCTTCTTCCCTCCTTGTGATTCCCATCAAATTTTACTATTATTTTATATCTTTCTCCTTTCCTGATTTGGCCCCTCATTAATTATTCATGAATTATATCCTTTTCATTTCTCAGCAGCTAGATCCTGAGCTGCTTGATGGCAAGGGTAACTTTTTATATCTAAGTGTGCCTCACAGTCAGGGTTAGGGTTAGATAATAAGTAATCAAAACATACCTGCTGCATTAAAGAAAATACTTCCCGTACATACATATTTTCATTCATTGTTTTCTTTCAATTCTAGGCTATGGATGCCATATAAAATATCTGAATTTTTAACCAATATTATCCCAACTTTTTTTCAATCATCTATGGCCTCAACTTCATTATGAGGATATTCTGTGGATTAAGAATGTTCTATAACCTCAGGGACTTCCCTGGTGGTGCAGCGGTTAAGAATCCACCTGCCAATGCAGGGGACGTGGGTTCGATCTCTGGTCCAGGAAGATCCCACATGCCGTGGAGCAACTAAGCCCATGTGCCACAACTACTGAGCCCACGTGCCACAACTACTGAAGCCCGCCCACCTAGAGCCCATGCTTCGCAAGAAGAGAGGCCACTGCAATGAGGCCACCGCAATGAGGAGCACCTCAACGAGGAGTAGCCCCTGCTCTCCGCAACTAGAGAAGGCCGTGCGCAGCAGCGAAGACCCAATGCAGCCAAAAGTAAATAAATAAAATAAAATAAAAATTTAAAGAATAAAAGAATTATTTGGAAAAAAACCCAAAGAATGTTCTATAACTCTAGCTTTTCTAGCCTCACTGTGAAATGAAGTAGAGTAGAATTGCTACTGCTGCTTATAACATCAGGATATGAGGTTGTCTGTGTCTAAACAGCAATGATTATTTGGATAGGTAGAGGGAATAGTCATACAGTGAATATCAAGATAAAGTTGAATTTTGGGACAAAGCAATAAGTGAACCCAGGCGCACAATAGAGGATTAAACGAAAATCTTACTGTTTCTTAAGAAGAGTTTGTTGTGGCAAATTTGGGGTATATTATTTGTTTTGTTATTTGTTTGGAATTACATTTTAGCAAAATTAAAATGCAAAACAGAAAATTTGGATGAGAGGAATGCACTGCAGGACAATCTGTTGGTTAGAAACAAGGCAGGAGCCACCAACAATGGTGAGGCTATCATTGCTGTGGACAGAGTACCCTGGCTACTCTCTTCTAGTGAGAAAATGATATTTCCTCTATGTTGAACTTTCTGAGAATATGGATATTTTTATATCTCTAAGACCTAATTTGTATCCCCAGTGCCATCGTAGCACTATAATTTAAATTATATTCCCTTCCATATACAATCTACCTGATTAAACAGGAACACTTACTGCCCTTCTGCAGTGAGACTTAGGGAAGAATTTGGGAATATAAAGCATAACATATGTAGCTTTATGGTATTCAAGGTGGTCCGATGTGAGAAACACAGTGTTTTTATTGAAAATAATTTTTTATGTTTTTTTGGCCAGACTTCAATCATGGAGATATGTTTACAGCAACTCTCTTTGCCTAATGAGGAATAGTGCACAACTCATTGAGAAAGGGTACACTACCTCACCATGCACTGTATTGGAGAGGAAACCAAAGCTCTGTCTTTGAATACCCTATCCTGAAAGAGTGAATCCTAGGTTCACACTGGACACAGAAAGCATTTCTTCTTATTGGAAGAAGCCACCCTCCTTAGCATTTCAGTGCTAAGTATTACTTAGAGAGACCTTATGAATAAATGTTCACTTAGATACTGAGAGTGAGGTACCTGAAACATGAAATTGACTGCCTAGCACTAGACATGGAATATGGAATATAAGATGTACAGCAAAAGTTATATAAACCTTAAAGAAGAAAATTCCAGTTGTGATAGGTAGAATTCTAAGGATGACTTCCCTAAGATTCCCTGGTTATTCAATAAAACATAAATCTAGGTACTGCTGAGAACAGACTTTGCTCATGGAAATAAGTTGCTAATTAGATCAACCGACCTTAAAATGGAGAGATTATCCCAGGTTTTAGGAAATTTATCCCAGACATACTATCTGGAAAGTCCAAACCCGCCTGATGCTTAAGTTTATATTCAATAATAATCTCTTTTATTTAGTTCCTCTTGATCTCTTTGAAATTCTTGAAACAGTTGATAAATACTGCAATTCTCCTCTTCCTTTGTTTCATTG
Source organism: Balaenoptera acutorostrata (assembly GCF_949987535.1). Classification (NCBI taxonomy): domain Eukaryota; kingdom Metazoa; phylum Chordata; class Mammalia; order Artiodactyla; family Balaenopteridae; genus Balaenoptera; species Balaenoptera acutorostrata. The sequence goes on from NC_080081.1 coordinate 36,007,954, forward strand.
CATTTGTCCTCTTATTCTGGAACACTTTTTTTGTTCTATTTCCTTCACTATATTCTATTCTTTACACCTCTCTCTCCTTAAAACTATGCTCTCTAATTTACTCCTTGGTCTTTTCATATCTTTTTCAAATATGTTTCGAGGTCCTCATGCAATTCTACATCTTTACCTATTATCTTCTAACTATGTACATACTATCCATACTAGAAATTAATGGAAACTAAATTAAATTGATAGATCTTTTTTTTAAATTAATTAATTAATTTATTTATATATATTTTTAAACATCTTTATTGGAGTATAATTCCTTTACAATGGTGTGTTAGTTTCCGCTTTATAACAAAGTGAATCACTTATACATATACATATGTTCCCATATCTCTTCCCTCTTGCATCTCCCTCCCTCCCACCCTCCCTACCCCACCCCTCTAGGTGGTCACAAAGCACAGAGCTGATCTCCCTCTGCTATGCGGCTGCTTCCCAATAGCTATCTATTTTACATTTGGTAGTGTATATATGTCCATGACACTCTCTCACCCTGTCATATCTTATCCCTCCCCCTCCCCTTATCCTGAAGTCCATTCTCTAATAGGTCTGTGTGTTTATTCCCCTCTTGCCACTAGGTTCTTCATGACCTTTATTTTCCCTTACATTCCATATATATGTGTTAGCATACTGTATTTGTTTTTCTCTTTCTGACTTACTTCACTCTGTATGACAGACTCTAACTCCATCCACCTCACTACAAATACCTCCATTTCATTTCTTTTTATGGCTGAGCAATATTCCATTGTATATATGTGCCACATCTTCTTTATCCATTCATCCGATGATGGACATTTAGGTTGCTTCCATGTCCTGGCTATTGTAAATAGAGCTGCAATGAACATTTTGGTACATGACTCTTTTTGAATTCTGGTTTTCTCAGGGTATATGCCCAGTAGTGGGATTGCTGGGTCGTATGGTAGTTCTATTTTTAGTTTTTTAAGGAACCTCCATACTGTTCTCCATAGTGGCTGTAACAATTTACATTCCCACCAACAGTGCAAGAGTGTTCCGTTTTCTCCACAACTTCTCCAGCATTTATTCTTTCTAGATTTTTTGATGATGGCCATTCTGACCGGTGTGAGATGATGTCTTATTGTAGTTTTGATTTGCATTTCTCTAATGATTAATGATGTTGAGCATTCTTTCATGTGTCTGTTGGCAATCTGTATATCTTCTTTGGAGAAATGTCTATTTAGGTCTTCTGCCCATTTGTGGATTGGGTTGTTTGTTTTTTTTGTTATTGAGCTGCATGAGCTGCTTGTAAATCTTGGAGATTAATCCTTTGTCAGTTGCTTCATTTGCAAATATTTTCTCCCATTCTTAGGGTTGTCTTTTCAACTTGATTATGGTTTCCTTTGCTGTGCAAAAGCTTTTAAGTTTCATGAGGTCCCATTTGTTTATTTGTGTTTTTATTTCCATTTCTCTAGGAGCTGGGTCAAAAAGGATCTTGCTGTGATTTATGTCATAGAATGTTCTGCCTATGTTTTCCTCTAAGAGTTTGATAGTGTCTGACCTTACCTTTAGGACTTTAATCCATTTTGAGTTTATTTTTTTGTATGGTGTTAGGGAGTGTTCTAATTTCATACTTTCACATGTACCTGTCCAGTTTTCCCAGCACCACTTTTTGAAGAGGCTGTCTATTCTCCACTGTATATGCTTGCCTCCTTTATCAAAGACAAGGTGACCATATGTGCATGGGTTTATCTCTGGGCTTTCTATCCTGTTCCATTGATCTATATTTCTGTGTTTGTGCCAGTACCAAACTGTCTTGATTACTGTAGCTTTGTAATATAGTCTGAAGTCAGGGAGCCTGATTCCTCCAGCTCCATTTTTCATTCTCAAGATTGCTTTGGCTATTCAAGGTCTTTTGTGTTTCCATACAAATTGTGAAATTTTTTGTTCTAGTTCTGTGAAAAATGCCAGTGGTAATTTGATAGGGATTGCATTGAATCTGTAGATTGCTTTGGGTAGTAGAGTCATTTTCACAATGTTGATTCTTCCAATCCAAGAACATGGTATATCTCTCCATCTATTTGTATCATCTTTACTTTCTTTCATCAGTGTCTTATAATTTTCTGCATACAGGTCTTTTGTCTCCTTAGGTAGGTTTATTCCTAGATATTTTATTCTTTTTGTTGCAATGGTAAATGGGAGTGTTTTCTTAATTTCACTTTCAGATTTTTCATCATTAGTGTATAGAAATGCAAGAGATTTCTGTGCGTTAATTTTGTATCCTGCTACTTTACCAAATTCATTAATTAACTCTAGTAGTTTTCTGGTAGCATCTTTAGGATTCTCTATGTATACTATCATGTCATCTGCAAACAGTGACAGCTTTACTTCTTCTTTTCCAATTTGGATTCCTTTTATTTCTTTTTCTTCTCTGATTGCTGTGGCTAACACTTCCAAAACTATGTTGAATAATAGTGATGAGAGTGGGCAACCTTGTCTTGTTCCTGATCTTAGTGGAAATGGTTTCAGTTTTTCACCATTGAGGACAATGTTGGCTGTGGGTTTGTCACATATGGCCTTTATTATGTTGAGGAAAGTTCCCTGTATTCCTACTTCCTGCAGGGCTTTTATCATAAATCGATGTTGAATTTTGTCAAAAGCTTTCTCTGCATCTATTGAGATGATCATATGGTTTTTCTCCTTCAATTTGTTAATATTATGTATCACGTTGATTAATTTGCGTATATTGAAGAATCCTTGCATTCCTGGAATAAACCCCACTTGATCATGGTGTATGATCCTTTTAAAGTGCTGTTGGTTTCTGTTTGCTAGTATTTGGTTGAGGATTTTTGCATCTATGTTCATCAGTGATATTGGCCTGTAGTTTTCTTTCTTTGTGACACCTTTGTCTGGTTTTGGTATCAGGGTGATGGTGGCCTCATAGAATGAGTTGGGGAGTGTTCCTCCCTCTGCAATATTTTGGAAGAGTTTGAGAAGGATAGGTGTTAGCTCTTCTCTAAATGTTTGATAGAATTCCCCTGTGAAGCCATCTGGTTCTGGGCTTTTGTTTGTTGGAAGATTTTTAATCACAGTTTCAATTTCATTGCTTGTGATTGGTCTGTTCATATTTTCTATTTCTTCCTGGTTCAGTCTCAGCAGGTTGTGCATTTTTAAGAATCTGTCCATTTCTTCCAGGTTGTCCATTTTATTGGCATAGAGTTGCTTGTAGTAATCTCTCATGATCATTTGTATTTCTGCAGTGTCAGTGGTTACTTTTCCTTTTTCATTTCTAATTCTACTGATTTGAGTCTTCTCCCTTTTTCTCTTGATGAGTCTCACTAATGGTTATCAATTTTGTTTATCTTCTCAAAGAACCAGCTTTTAGTTTTATTGATCTTTGCTATTGTCTCCTTCATTTCTTGTTCATTTTTTTCTGATTCTGATCTTTATGATACTTTCCTTCTGCTAGCTTTGAGGTTATTTTGTTCTTCTTTCTCTAATATCTTTAGGTGCAAGGTTAGGTTGTTTATTCGAGATGTTTCCTGTTTCTTGTGGTAGGCTTGTATTGCTATAAACTTCCCTCTTAGCACTGCTTTTGCTGCATCCCATATGTTTTGAGTCATCGTGTCTCCATTGTCATTTGTTTCTAGGTATTTTTAATTTCCCCTTTGATTTCTTCAGTGATCACTTCGTTATTACGTAGTGGATTGTGTAGCCTCCATGTGTTTGTATTTTTTTCAGATCTTTTCCTGTAATTGATATCTAGTTTCATAGCGTTGTGGTTGGAAAAGTTACATAATACGATTTCAATTTTCTTAAATTTACCAAGGCTTGATTTGTGACCCAAGATATGATCTATCCTGGAAAATGTTCCATGAGCACTTGAGAAAAATGTGTATTCTGTTGTTTTTGGGTGGAATGCCCTATAAATATCAATTAGGTCCATTTTGTTTAATGTATCACTTAAAGCTTGTATTTCCTTATTTATTTTCATTTTGGATGATCTGTCCATTGGTGAAAGTGGGGTGTTAAAGTCTCCTACTATGATTGTGTTGCTGTCCATTTCCCCTTTTATGGCTGTTACTATTTCCCTTATGTATTGAGGTGCTCCTATGTTGGGTGCATAAATATTTACAATTGTTATACCTTCTTCTTGGATCAATCCCTTGATCATTATATAGTGTCCTTCTTTGTCTCTTGTAATAGTCTTTATTTTAAAGTCTATTTTTTCTGATATGAGAATTGCTACTCCAGTTTTCTTTTGATTTCCATTTGCATGGAATATCTTTTTCCATCCCCTCACTTTCAGTCTGTATGTGTCCCTAGGTCTGAAGTGGGTCTCTTGTAGACAGCATATATATGGGTCTTGTTTTTGTATCCATTCAGCCAGTCTGTGTCTTTTGGTTGGAACATTTAATCCATTTACATTTAAGGTAATTATTGATATGTATGTTCCTATTCCCATTTTCTTAAATGTTTTGGGTTTGTTATTGTAGGTGATTTCCTTCTCTCGTGTTTCTTGCCTAGAGAAGTTCCTTTAGCATTTGTTGTAAAGCTGGTTTGGTGGTGCTGAACTCTCTCAGCTTTTGCTTGTCTGTAAAGGTTTTAATTTCTCCATTAAATCTGAATGAGATCCTTGCTGGGTAGAGTAATCTTGGTTGTAGGTTTTTCTCCTTCATCACTTTAAGTATATCCTGCCACTCCCTTCTGGCTTGCAGAGTTTCTGCTGAAAGATCAGCTGTTAACCTTATGGGGATTCCCTTGTGTGTTATTTTTTGTTTTTCCGTTGTCACTTTTAATATGTTTTCTTTATATTTAATTTTTGATAGTTTGATTAATATGTGCCTTGGCGTGTTCCTCCTTGGGTTTATCCTGTATGGGACTCTCTGTGCTTCCTGGACTTGATTAACTATTTCCTTTCCCATATTAGGGAAGTTTTCAACTATAATCTCTTCAAATATTTTCTCAGACCCTTTCTTTTTCTCTTCTTCTTCTGGGACCCCTATAATTCGAATGTTGGTGCATTTAATGTTGTCCCAGAGGTCTCTGAGACTGTTCTCAGTTCTTTTCATTCTTTTTTCTTTATTCTGCTCTGCAGTAGTTATTTCCACCATTTTATCTTCCAAGTCACTTATCCGTTCTTCTGCCTCAGTTATTCTGCTATTGATCCCATCTAGAGTATTTTTAATTTCATTTTTTGTGTTTTTCATCGTCGCTTGGTTCCTCTTTAGTTCTTCTACGTCCTTGTTAAATGTTTCTTGCATTTTGTCTATTCTATTTCCAAGATTTTGGATCATCCTTACTCTCATTATTCTGAATTCTTTTTCAGGTAGACTACCTATTTCCTCTCATTTGTTAGGTCTGGAGTGTTTTGACCCTGCTCCTTCATCTGCTGTGTGTTTTTCTGTCTTCTCATTTTGCTTATCTTACTGTGTTTGGGGTCTCCTTTTCACAGGCTGCAGGTTCGTAATTCCCGTTGTTTTTGGTATCTGTCCCCAGTGGCCAAAGTTGGTTCAGTGTGTTGTGTAGGCTTCCTGGTGGAGTGGACTAGTGCCTGTGTTCTGGTGAATGAGGCTGGATCTTGTCTTTCTGGTGGGCACATCCACGCCTGGTGGTGTGTTTTGGGGTGTCTTTGGCCTTATTATGATTTTAGGCAGCCTCTCTGCTAATGGATGGGGCTGTGTTCCTGTCTTGCTAGTTGTTTGGCCTAGGGTGTCCAGCACTGTAGCTTGCTGGTCGTTGAGTGAAGCTGGGTCTTAATGTTGAGATGGAGATCTCTGAGAGATTTTCACCGTTTGGTGTTACGTGGAGCTGAGAGGTCTCTTGTGGACCAGTGTCCTGAAGTTGGCTCTCCCACCTCAGAGGCACAGCCCTGATGCCTGGCTGGAGCACCAAGAGCCTTTCATCCACACGGCTCAGAGTAAAAGGGAGAAAAAATAGAAAGAAAGAAAGAAAGAGGATAAAATAAAATAAAATAAAATAAAATAAAGCTATTATAAAGCAAAGCTATACAGACAAAATCTCACCCAGAAGCATACACATATACACTCAAAAAAAAAAGGAAAAGGGGAAAAATTAATATATCCTGCTCCTAAAGTCCACCTCCTGAATTTGGGATGATTTGTTGTCTGTTCAGATATTCAACAGATGCAGGCACATCAAGTTGTTTGTGGAGCTTTAATCCACTGCTTCTGAGGCTGCTGGGAGAGATTTCCCTTTCTCTTCTTTGTTCACACAGCTCCTGGTGTTCAGCTTTGGATTTGGACCCACCTCTGCGTGTAGGTCGCCTGAGGGCGTCTGTTCTTTGCTCACACATGACGGGGTTAAAGGAGCAGCTGCTTCGGGGGCTCTGGCTCACTCCGGTGGGAGGGAGGGAAGAATACGGATGTGGGGCAAGCCTGCGGTGGCAGAGGCCGGCGTGACGTTGCACCAGCCCGAGGTGTGCCACGCGTTCTCCCGGGGAAGTTGTCCCTGTATCATGGGAGCCTGGCCGTGGCGGGCTGCACAGGCTCCCGGGAGGGGTGGTGTGGAGAGTGACCTGTGCTCGCACACAGGCTTCTTGGTGGCGGCAGCAGCAGCCTTTGCATCTCATGCCCGTTTCTGGGGTCCATGCTGATAGCCAAGGCTTGCACCCATCTCTGGAGCTCGTTTAGGCGGCACTCTGAATCCCCTCTCCTTCCACACCGTGAAACAAAGAGGCAAGAAAAAGTCTCTTCCCTGTTTGGCAGCTGCAGACTTTTTCCCGGACTCCCTCCCGGCTACCTGTGGTGCGCTAACCCCTTCAGGCTGTGTTCACACCGCCAACCCCAGTCCTCTCCCTGCTATCCGACCAAAGCCCGAGCCTCAGCTCCCAGCCCCCGCCCACCCTGGCAGGTGAGCAGACAAGCCTCTCAGGCTGGTGAGTGCTGCTCGGCTCCGATCCTCTGTGCGGGAGTCTCTCTGCTTTGCCTTCCGCACCCCTGTTGCTGCACTCTCCTCTGTGGCTCCGAAGCTCCCCCCTCTGCCACCCGCAGTCTTCGCCCACGAAGGGGCTTCCTAGTGTGTGGAAACCTTTCCTCCTTCACGGCTCCCTCCCACTGGTGCAGGTCCTGCCCCTATTCTTTTGTCTCTGTTATTTCTTTTTTCTTTTGCCCTGCCCACGTACATGGGGAGTTTCTTGCCTTTTGGGAGGTCTGACATCTTCTGCCAGCGTTCAGTGGGTGTTCTGTAGGAGCAGTTCCACGTGTAGATGTATTTCTAATGTATCTGTGGGAAGGAAGGTGATCTCCACGTCTTACTCTTCCGACATCTTGCCCCGAGTCGATAGGTCTTTATTTTTACTGCTAACTCTAGACATGCATTTTATCTGCTTGGTGTACATTTCTCCCTATATTTTTCACTAGCATCATAAATTTAGCTTGGCCCAAATCCCTTTCTTAATACAATCGGTTCTTTCTCTTTACTTTACAATATCTGCAAATGGGACTATCTCTTAATAAATTGGCTAGATTCCTTTGGGTGATCTTTGATTCTTCAGGAATTTCTCTCTATCCAATTATTGTCAAATTGGTGTAGCATCTACCTCCACTACATCATCTATGTATAATGCCTCCTTTCCTTTCTGATTTTTCTCTTACCAAGATTATTGCAGACCTTGTAAATAACTCCACATTTCTCCAACTCATCTGTGTAATGCTGTAGCTTATTAAACAGATCACTGCTTTTGTCACTCACTTAGTCAAAAAATTTCTAGCTGCATTGCATATAAATTCTCCCTTTCCCTATTTGGTCCCACTCAGGATATCATTTTAAACATTTTTTCCCTCAAGTTTCCTATATAATCAGCCAGGTAAACCACTTCTGTTGTTTCCTGCCATCAGACTTTTCCCAATGTGATACTATGCACCAGGAATTCCAACCTGGTATCATTAACAACTGACTACATTTTATCTTTTCTCAATGAATTTCCTTTTGATTTCAAAGCTAAATAATGTTATCTCCCTCTCTGTCCCTCTCTCTCTCCTTTTTATATCCACTTGTATTCTTTAATGACACATTATTTTCCATTGATTTTTCTGCTGTTTATACCTCATGTGCCCCTACCATATTGTTAGCTCTTTGATAAAGACATCTTATCTATCTTTCTATGCAGCCCCCAGCACATTACCTTTCTCTCAGATGATATTTATAACAAGTTTACTTAGTTTGTTGAGTTGAAGGAAGTATTAAGCAGAAAAAAAATACTGCTAAATTTACCTTAACAATAAATAATATATTTACATTCATCTTTCAAAAGCATTTTACCTTTCTCTAAATAAACATGATAATCCACCTATTCATTTATAGCATTCCATACAGATTTCAGAAGGACTGAAGGAGAAGTGACATAACTATTGATGTCTTGACTTTCTTGCAAAATAATGAAAGTTTTATTATTCTGTCAATTATTTCCAAAGAATGACCATTCTTTCCTTGAACTGGTGTATGTGTACTCTAACAATTCTAACACAACATAACACTAAATGGAACTAAATGACAGAATAAACTAATGTTAGAAAAAGACTGCATGTTGCTGTTGACCTGTACACTGGAGCTGGCTCACACACACACACACACACACACACACACACACACACACACACAAATGCAAGAGCTGCAATTCACTTTCCACAATGTGATATTTACTTTGAGTATCACTTCACCAGTTGAGGGGGAAATTTTCTATAAGATAATATAAAAATATATAATATAAGAGCAGTTGCATATACATGATCAGCACAACTAAAAACAAAATAACTCACCCTTTAGACAGTCTTTTAAGAGTCTTATTAGTTTTCTTGATTCCTCCTATCAGCTTTATTTGGTTTTCATTAGTTTTGTAGCATGTATATTATTTAGGATTTCTCAGAACATAGGGTACTCAGGTATCTCCTGAGGATCTTGCGAATCTTCAGACTTCAACTCAGCAGATCTGGGAAAGAGGATGAACTTCTAGATTTTTAATGTGCTCTCAGTTAATGTCAATACTGCTGATGTGAGGACTGAACCTTCAAGAAGCCAGAAACTAAATAGATAAAAGAAATAAAAGGTTAGCTTAAGAAAATTTAAAAATACCCTAAATCTATCTTTTGAGGTAAGATGAAACTGGATAGAAGTTGAAGGGATAGACAGAAAATTATTGTGTATCATATTTTAGGATAATTTAAGGTTTCTCTACTTTGAAAGAAAATACATTCTACTTTATAGAGTGATTTTTAACCCTGGCTATATATTATAATTATGTGGTGAACTCTGAGAAAACAATGTTGATTTCTGTTTTAGCGGTGATGAAGTAAACCATGTTATTAGGTGTAATTTTCATTCTAAGAAAATAGAATTTGGATAAAATATGAAGCAATAGTTTTTAGTCATTGCACAATAGAAGCACAGTAGCATGATCCCCGAGGAAAGGAAAACAAATGAAAAGAGCCCTATAAATGCTCTAACTTCTGTCAGGGAGCACATTCGGATCCCAAGAGATCATAGAGTGATTTGCAGAGTTGAGGTCACAGAGATTAGCATTCAAACATCTAGGTGGTTGGAATTTCCCTGGAAGAGTTCTTAATATGACAAAAGCATATACAGAAAAGAACTCCAAAAATTTGCATTAAGAGGACAACTAATTTATTGCTATTGAATGGAGGAAATTGTAGAAAGGAGAAAGCTAAGCCTTACACACATTATTCAAAGGTAAACAGTAGAAGATTTAATAATAGTATTAAATGTTTGAAGGCAAGAGAGGGGAAAAGTCTAGGCAGTATTTTAACTAAACCCTCGCCTTTTGTACAGATTCAATAGATCACCATTAAAGTTAAAGAAATAGAAATAAAATTGCTGTGGAATCTTTGTTTATTTAATAGTCTCATGAGAGCATATGTTAGTCCGTTCTACAGAAAACAATCAAAAAGGATAAGAAAGGAAAGTGCAATAAGTAACATCTCACTTGCAGATATATTTGATTCCAGTTGGACTTTATTTACCATACAATAGGTAGAATACCCAAGGAATTTTTATTTAAAATAATTTACCGTATTTTAAGAGACATTATTGTTAATACATTAAATATATTAAGCAAATTTTATTATCTAGATGCTGTAAGATATTCTTTTAAAAATAAGCATAATTTGCTCTATAAAATCAAAGTGCAATATTGGAAGTGCCTAACCCTGAAGGGCATCATATATAAAATGAGGATAATACACCTTTTTTTTATATAAGGGGATATAGGAATGATAGAGAAGTATGGTTGAAATTTTATTCTTCTAAAGTAAATGAAAGTGTTCCTATTTCTTTCTGATGTTATCACCCTTGGGTCTGTAGAGTAGATTACGTCACACTCTTTTTCATGTGCCTTTCACTTTTTAAAAAATTCCAGCACCTTATCACATGTTATACTGTCAGCAACCAAAACAAAACATATATTAAAAATCAACTGTGATCCGACACCTAAAACATAAACACATAAAAATTCTTGAATGGATCGGTTGCATTTTATATCACTTTAGATTTACATCCTACTTAAAGTGATGGTATATAATGGAGAAACATTCTCTGATCTTTTTCCCCTGAAGAAAAATATGTTGTCAATCAGCAGTTTGTCAAATTAGCTCTCATCTCACAAATGTTTGATAAACCAAGTGTTAGTGTTTCTTATGTTCAAGTAAGGAGGCGAAAAAGGCAAGTAAGAAAAACCATAGTTAAGTGAAAGAGAAAAACTTTTTGTGTATATCCTTCCTACAAAACTTCTTATTTTTAACTTTTGGTTACACAGTGAAAAAAATCATTCAGTTTCATTCTTTTAAATCAGATTATACAAAGTTTATTTTATTTTCACAATTTTGTAGTTTTCTGGTGATGAATATAAAATTTAAAAACAACCTAACTCATTTTCAGAAATTTAATTCAAGTACTGTTTCTAGTGAAGGATGTGAGTTTTCTAGTGAAGGATGTGAGTTTTCCCAGTACTCTGCTCTGTCCTTCCATATGTCATATTTGATTTCATTTCTGTTTTCTATTTCCCTGACTGCTTTTATCAGTCCAATGCTTGATACAGGAGAACAGCCCTGACATTTAAAGCAGAAGAGCTTGAATACCATGAACTTGACATTCAGAATTATATTTTCCAGCCAGAAATCCCCAACCCTAACATCTTTCTAAGGCTGAAACCATTTATTTAGAAAATCACAACATTTAGAAGCAACATTTATGTCTTTGATTCCATCCTGTTTTCAAACAGTGTGAGCTATCTAATACAATAGAAATACTGTATTTAGAGAATTATTTAAACACAAACTTATTGTGGTTCAGTGCAACATAATGTTCCTTTTCATTTATGTGTACTCAATACTTGCAAAGATATTCCTATTTTTCCAGTCAATATAAAATAACTATATGCATATTTTAGATTCAATCATTTCTTTAGGGTTAGTGTTTAAGAATATGCACAGTTTGAATATTCATTCAGTATTCTCAAAATTAAAAAAAAATTTGTTTGACAGCATTTGATCATATTAGATTACATAACTTGATTTTATGTGAAACAGTAAATGCTGTTATATTTTCTTTCACCCAATTATATTTGTCCGTGTGTACAACTCGGCCTGGTCTATTTGTCTTTCTATGAAGGTAGCAAGAACTTGAAAATAGAAAGCATCATTAGCTTTTGTCCTTAATACTACATTGCCTAGTGGAATGTTTTGCAGATAGTATGTGCTCATTTACAGCAGACCACATAGCCTCATCTGTACAAATCTATTCATCTTCGAAGAAAAAAAGATTATTTAGGCATTTTAATAATTAACTTTCATTTCGTTCTGCATTAATACAATCTACGAATGCTAGTAAATTTCACTTTTTGAATTTTAAATATTAACCCTTTTTGTTTTGCTATCACAAATATCTAACTTATTTTTTTTTTTACATTGATTTAAATTCTAGTAACTCAGGTAATTTATTTACCATGCACAATTTTATTTTCCAATATTCTACTAAATCCAAAATGTTGCCACTAAAACTTATTACTTGTCACATGTACTTGAAGACATTCCACTATTTTACAGTTTTCATAAATTATAATTTATTTTATCATATATTCAATAGCTGTGTAATCTAAATTTTATTTTTTTCTTTAGTTTCAACTCTTTACATTATACACCATTGAACTTAACACTAAAACAGTTTTTTATTTCATAGTTTCCAGTAATGTCTATTTTGTTTCCTTCAGGACCACTACACTCACTATTTCAGCCATCTCCTGTATATATTAAAGCAGAAATATATTGAATAAGTATGGAGGATACTAGAGAGAGTATGACATTGTTTTTGTGAATTTTATGGGGAAGAACGTAATATAATGTCTAAAATTTTAATTAAAATATTCCTATAAAAGGAATTCATGTACTGCATTAATTCTGTTAGTAAATACTTATTCTTTCACGAAAGTATTCTCTGTATGTGTATCGAGAACAGCTGCATTTAAATCCTGACCCTATAACTTGCAAAGTATATGACTTAGGGTAATTTATTCAAGCTCTCTGCCAATTGAAATTAAAATGTGCAACATGAGAGCTGTGAATTTCAGTTTTATTTAGGAACTTATTAGGACTATAGCCCTGGGTATAGCCTCTCAGCTCTGTGGAATTGCTCTGAAGAGGTTTGGGGTGGGGGGAGGTCAGTATATATGTGATTTTGGAGAAGGGGTATATGCAGGCAAGCATATATCTTGATAGAAGGTTACTGTGAGTCAAGAGGAATCCATTAATGATTTTAGTGCTTCTCTAAGTATGGGAAGATGCAGTAATTGAGGTTCATAAAAAATTTCTTCTGAAAATATCTAACTATTAGAAGGCCTGTTCTGACAGTTTCCACCGAGCACAGAATCCATCATTCCTGATCTCCATCCTGAATTCCTTTCAGGGTGTGTTGAAGTTTAGCGACTGCAGGGGCTCAATCCTTGTAGCACCAGATGGCGGGTAACATTCTTTACTTGGCAGCATTCCCTCATGGTCATAAATTCAACCGAAGTTTAGGAGGCATTTCGTGACCATTTTGTCCCATGGTACTAGGAATCCTCACTCCTGTATCAGGCCCAGATTTTGTTAAGTCAATCAATGTGCTATTAGTAGACTAGACCCTGTTAATTGTAGCCAAATATCACTGGACTACCTGTTTTACTAGTCTATTATGGTCCAGGAAAAGTTTCCTTTTTGTTGCTTCTTCCCATATCTAGAGTTACACTATTACAGTCATTGATCTCATATAGAACTATATATTTGGCCAATCATTTTAAGTTGCCTAGTCATCACTATTTTTATTAGAGGCTCAGTCACGCATCTGGTAAGGTATGAAATCACAATCTTGTAAAATAAGCAGAATACAAGTAATATAAATAATAGGATTAATTGGGTCCTTACTAAGAACTTAAGCCAAGAACTTCCATTAGGTGTGACCCAGTATATTCCCAGGTCATCTGATTCAGTCTGTCCCACATGAATCACTATCTTAAAGGTAATGATATATTGACCTTTTTCATAAGACACCCAGCCCAATTTCCTAGTGTTATTAAGCTGATTATCCTTAGTATGGTTTAAATGTTCCCAACATAAGGGAACTTTTAAACTTAAGTGAGTGTAGCCTGATGTTAACTTTATATATCCATCCATAATTACATGAAGGTTCCTTCTAATAATGGGAGATTATGGCATTTGACAGAGATTTAGCTCACTGTTCTGACTGAGATTGAATAACCTTTAAAGAAAATTTTTATTTATCACCATGGTCAGAACAAGTATAATTGTTTGGCCAAGTGAGGGGGACCCCATCTAGTAATAGTAATAGTGGCCCAAAGAGAACTATAATTTCTTTCTTCAGGAGTAAATTTCCTACAGGGTATCCAGTTAGAGCCTTGGAGAGGAGAAATACACCAAGGTAAACCAGAAGTACTAGATGTAGATAATTGATCATAAACCCAATAATTAGATTAATTTAAAAACTGCATAGGAGTGTGCTCATGATAGAAAAAAAAGATTCATATGCAAAAGGCTAAGAAATTAAGAAAACATGTATAATTATGCAGGTGAGTTTTGGCATCTTGTCTACTTCTGCTGTTGTATTCTCATCCTGGTGTGGACGTTGTTTCGTCTCTGTTTGAGCATTGTTTTAAGGTGAATTTGAGGTCAGCAGTCCTCTTTATAGACCAATGTAGTGCAGGGGCCCTTTCTCAGTGGGAAATATAGATGCAAGTGTTCTGTTCACGTACAGAACCTTTTTCTGAGTTTCTTTTCCACAACCTTCTATAACTTCCTATTTTACCTTCAGAGTTTTCCTTGCACACAAAAATGTTTTCCTAAGTAGTTTTAATTTCATTTTTTATTAGAATTGTTAGCACTTAAAAACTTTAATTTCTAGTAAAAACTAAGAAGTAACCAATTGTACACTAGCAATCTATATATTGGCAAAATTATAAATACTATTTATAATTACTGAAAACATGTGCTTTCTTACAGATAATGTCTCAGTGTTACACCAAACATATTTATTAACAGTTACAAATATCTTTAGTTTCCCTGTAAAAGGAAGCCTATATTCAGTAATTAATATTCCAGTATCTTATTTTATTTGGAAATGATCTAGTTTTATTCAATAACCATCCATCATTTAACTTCATTTAGAACCCCAAAGTTTCAAGTTACCAAATACCTGGTATTTTTTAAGTGGATATTCCTAAGACATAATTATTCCTACAGAGTTTAACTAAAAACTCTTACTACATTTAATTTACCTACAAAAATTTCATGATACCGAGGTTTTTTTTTTTTTCTGACAAATTTTTGTAACAGAAATAATAAGATCTTAATTGACTTCTAGTAAACCTAGGTTTAATAAAAGTATTTACTAAATGTTGATGACTCTAAAGACATGTCTGTATTAATTAAATCAACAAACTAATTTTAATATCAAATATTAATTTAATACTGAATATTACCCAGATCATATGAACCTGAAATTCATTTGGGTTAATTTTTTTATACTTCTAAGAATTTATATAAGTGCTTAATTTCCTTTAAGCCAATTAGAGTTTATTTACAAATTAATTTGGTAATACTGTCTGGAGGTAGAGGCATATCTATAACTTACACACAGACATACAGACAGACACAAACAGAGATCTCATAATTTCATTTTCAATACTCAGTCATGAATCAGGTATTACAGTGTAAAATTCGCTAGTTTATAAATAACAGTTGGAATAAGTTGAGTTTACTTGCTTGAGTTTCAAAAGGCCTCTTTTCTCCCTTTTTATTTTTAATCTCGGGAATGGGAGATGGTCTAGATAAGAGTAAGAAAGATTTCCTGAGAGCCCTGGTAGAAAACTTGTATCTCAAACCACAGGAAGAGACGTGCAAGCTCCTCTTAGAAGGACTTGTTCCCTTAGGGTCAGAAATCTAGAAAGATGTTTTATCAAGCTGGCTTTCTCTAACTGTGTGCACAAAAGCCAGCTTGGAATGTCAAAAGTGCCCCATCATGGACATTTTCAGAGTAAGATTTGCTTTAATTTCCAATTAAGTAAGTACTTGTAAGTATAAGTTCCATATGTACATCAACTTGGCTGGGATGTTAATGGAGGTTGGCTTTCTGATACCCTTCCTTTAGCCTAATTGTGGAAAAACATTAGCCCAGCCTCCTACCTAATTACACAGTCCAGACTGCTTAGTATCTTTCAACTGAGAAAAGCCCAGTATCTTTCAACTGGTGGTGGGGGGTGGATTTCCCCCAGTGTCTTTCACCCAGCTTTCCCTAGGTACCTGTTATTCACTGCCAAATAAAACTCAGGATCATCAATCAATATTCAGGCAATCTGAGAACCAGGAGAGACTCACCTAAATTCACCTGGCCTCAGTGAGGAAGTAGATGGGAACAAGGGCCCCTTGATGGTACCAAGGGCCCCTTGATGGTACCAAGGCTCTGAATCCTCACAGAGTTCAGGTGAAGGAGAGAAGTCTGTTCTGGGTCCTTTCGTGGTCACCGAAATTGTTGACAAATAAAAACGCACAACATGAGAGCTGTAAGTTTCAGTTTTATCTGGGGATTCACTGATGACCATAGCCTGGGAGACAGCCTCTCAGATAGCTCTGAGGAACTGCTTCAAAGAGGTGGGGGAAGGTCAGTATATATGTGATTTGGGAGAAAAGGCATGTGCAGTCAAGCACACATCTTGGTAGAAGGTTACTGTTAGCCAAGAGGAACAGATATCTCTGTTAATAAATTTAGTGCTTTTCTAAGTATGGGAAGATGCAAGAATTGGTGTTCATAAAATTTTTTCCTGACTGTCAGAAGACCTATTCTGCTAGTTTTCCCAGAGCACAGAGTGCATCATTCTGGATCTCCACACTGAATTCTTTTCAGGATGTGTTGAAGGTCAGAGACTGAAGTGGCTCAAGCCTTGTAGAACCAGATGGCCAGTGACATTCTTTAATTGACATCTCAAACCCTCTTTTTCATCATCTATAAAATGTGGGCAATAATAACAGCAACTACTCTCCAAGAATGTTTTGAAAATTAAATGTATCCATAAATATAGAGTCCATAGAAGACAATTGTTAGTAGTTATATAGTTACTGTTGTGTTAATTAATAAGCATTTAAAAATAATATTTGGCTTCATATAAAGAATGAAAGAAGTGCAAATACATAATTCTAGAATTTACAGTCTTATTTGGAAAATATGCCACATACCTGAAGAAATCAAGAATTTAGGTGCCCTATGCTAATTTACCCATAGTTAGGATATATGATAGATATTACAATTACCATGTAATTGTAATGCAAGTATATATTTAAGTCTTAGTGGGGAAAAACCCCAAATCTATAGTTAATAGTCTTGTGTTAACATTCTGACTTTTCCAATTATCAGATGACTAACATCTAACAAATTCCATAAACTACCCAAGATTTAGCTTTATAATTGTAAGTAGAAAGAGTAACTATTATCTTTTGTGGTGGTTTTGAGATTTAGACATAATCTATATAAAGTATATATATAAAGTACTTAGCATGCCAAGTCAGGGGAACACTCTTGGTAGACAATTTTATGTTTTCTAAGAAAACATTTATTATGAGAGTATCTAACAATAATGATGACTTTATTTTTTTGCTTTGACAGTTGAAGTCCTGACACTATATCCAGATTCAGATATGTCTGGAACTAGTTGATTCATGTATATATTCTTTAGTTCTCTATGTGCCTCAAGATCATTGTGAAGAACTCCGATTTTTATTCTATGAATTCAAATCCTGGCTTTGCATTCTTTATAGATATCTGAATTATAACAAATAAAATTATCTACCAAGAGTATTCCCCTGACTTGACATGCTAAGTACTTTATATAGATTATATCTAATCTCAAAACAACCACTAAATATAATAGTTACTCTTTCTACTACAATTATAAAGCTAAATCTTGGGTAGTTTATGGAATTTGTTAGATGTTAGTCATCTGATAATTGGAAAAGTCAGAATGTTAACACAAGACTATTAACTATAGATTTGGGGTTTTTTCCCCACTAAGACTTAAATATATACTTGCATTACAATTACATGGTAATTGTTACATATCCTAACTATGTGTAAATTAGCATAGGGCACTTAAATTCTTGATTTCTTCAGGTATGTGGCATATTTTCCAAATAAGACTGTAAATTCTAGAATTGTGTATTTGCACCTCTTTCATTCTTTATATGAAGCCAAATATTATTTTTAAATGCTTATTAATTAACACAACAGTAACTATAAATATGTTTTCTTAATAAAAACTAAGTTTTAGAATCAACAGGTAATTCACCCTAAGTTTTAAACTGAAATATGTTTCAAATTCTAAAGTTACATTTATAGGTAACTATATTATTTTCAAATACCATGGAAAGTCTATGTTCTCATATATAACTTATTACTAACTATAGTTAAGTATATATAGGAAAAAATAATCAGTACATCACTTGTTATAATGGCATACTGATTTGTTGAACATATTTGTGAACTGTCATGGTTAAATTTTTTCTTCATTTATTACTTATCTCTAATTTATCAGAAAACACTATTAAAATTCTTTAAAAATTTTTCCAAGATTCCGTTTGTTTAACTGATGATTCCTTGATATTTCTGCTTCTTTTTATAGAAAAATTGCTGTGAACAGATAATGCTAGAGATTTTCTGCATGTGCCAAATAAGGAAAGGGATGCATTTATAGGGTATGGATCATCTAATTTCTTTAGAGGAGGACTTAAAATTCAGTTTACCTTAATTTTCCCTGCTTATTTACTTCAGACATTCATAGTCAATTGCTCTCTCAAATCAGTTTAATTATATGTTTTACATTCTTTTAGTATATTCTTGAATAAACTTACAACATTAACAGTCAAATTTTAGGTTTTCTTTCTTTCATCGTATTAGCTAAAATATTTAACATACTCAACCAAAGTTGCTCAATAAATTTTAATTTCCCATTCCACTAACTTTCCAATCTATTCTCTTTTATGTTATCTATCTCTCTTCTTGACTATTGCAATTATTATACAGAATAGAAGTAATGGACCCTCAGATACATAATAATTGTATAAATGATTAATAATTATATAAGTGTAGAGACATTTATCAATAGTCATTAAAAACCAATATTGTTTAATGATCAAAAATAGTTTCAAAGATTTTAAAGAAGCTCTTTTGGAAATGTCTCAGCCAGAGTTGCTTTAATAATATAGGTTTGAAAAAAATGCCTTCTCTGAATGCATTCCCTTTAGTCAGAAAAATCAGGAAAAAGGCTCTAATATGGATGTACACCTCAAACCCAATGCAAAGTGCCTTGTGAGGGGAAGACAGCTTGATTTCACTCTCATGGGATCCATGAATGAGGTGGTTCTATGTAAGGCAAAACCCACATAATTATGGAAGCCTTGGACTCAGCCAAAGTGAAACTCCCTGTGAGCTTTTGACTAGAGATTTATCATTAACTAAACACTGCAGGAGAAAGTTTCCTGATTATAACTGAGGCAAAAACAGGGTGAAAGGAGGGAAAACACTTTGTAATAAGAGACTTCCCACGTTCTAAAAAGCGTAACACATTATTCAGATAGAATTTTAAAACAATGAAGGTATAGAAGAGTTTTAATTATTAAATTGTATTTAATTGTATTATTTTAGATCTAAAAAAAAAGTCAGTAGTAAAATTTATTAAATGGGGAAGATAAAATGAAGAAAACTTAAAACAGAAACATTTTGAGAAATAGTCTAGCTGTCATGTTTACATTTTAAAATGTTTAGGTTTAATTTATTATAAATTATATACATATATTTAATTATAAAGAAATTATATGTATGTACTTTTCATTTCCAACCTGTTTTTTATTTTTTGGGGGGGGGGTGGGAAACAAGGTTTGTCCTCCCTATGTTTTCGTGATTAAATTGCTAAGCTAAACTTTTATTTTTTAGCAAAAAGTACAATTTTGCTTTCTTTAGCAGGCTTATGACCATTTAAACATGTAATTAAAAAGTAGTTCAAAAAAAAAAAAAAAAAAAGTAGTTCACATTGCAAGAAACAAACCAAAACATCTGACAGCAGAGTAAATATTTTTTCTCTATTGTTAATTTGACATGAACCCATTAAATCACTTGGTTCTGTCACTAAGAGTTTCTGATGCTTTATCCTCTACTCCTTTATCCCATGTTGATAAATAAAAACACCCTGGAGAAAAACAAATATTGTGTGATATCACTGATATGTGGAATCTAAAAAATATAACAAACTAGTGAATATAACAAAAAGAAACAGACTTAGATATAGAGAACAAAATAGAGGTTACCAGTGTGTGTGTGTGGGGGGGGGGGAATAGAGGGGTAGGGGAGTGGAAGGTACAAGCTATTGGGTGTAAGATAGGCTCAAGGATGCTTTGTACAGCACGGGGAATATAGCCAATACTGAGTTGTGATATGGAACTGGGATTTCACTATCAACAGTATAGAATTTCATTTGATTCCTCTATTTTAGTTCAACACTTTAGCCAACAAATATGCCTGATGTACACAAATTTAGTTAACTAGTTCAATATTTTCAGAGAAGAGTGGTCATTTTTCTGTTTGGATTTCAGCTGCACACATACTTGTTTTTATTGATAAATGTTGTCTTTGTTGTCATAGCTGCTTTGTGGGTCTGGGCATACAATTTCCACCCATAATTAGCTTTCTGTTTACATCATTTTGTTAAGGCAGTTATTACTCATTTATCAATTTCCTTTTCTGTTCCTTTTTTTTTCTGATCTCCTTTCTTCTTACCCATTTGTTTTATTATTGTATATTCATGCCTAACTTTGTCTTCTTTATGCTTGAATTATTTGAAGGAACACAGATAGTTATTTGTATTTGAGCCACTCTGTCTCATTGATAGTGCTAAAATATTTAAGGTACTTTTAAAATTGTTTTCTTATTTTATGAACTCTTCCTTTACCCTAAGGGCAAATTGTAATTGCTTCTCTGACTAGAAACACTTTACTTTATCCTGAGTTATCTAACATTTATGAATGGATAGAAATTATCTAAGAAGTGTATCTTTAGATTAAGTTTGCCTAATGCCATGTCTGCTAACTTGGCATTTATTGCATAGTACATAGCAACAAACATTTCTTTAAGAAACATTAAATTATTGAGTGAATTGTAGCTATTTCTGTACTTGCATTTCATTCATTGGCTCATTTAGCAGAATGATCAAATCTAGGAGTGATGAAAGGGAAGCATTTCCTAAATTTTATGTTGCTGTGTTGACAACAGGGACTGTGTAGCATTCATGTTTATATCTCCAAATTTACTTTATTCAATTAATAATATTTGAAGTCCTGTTATGGATAAGACCCTGTTAGTGACAAACCTATGATCCATTGAAGCTTACATTCTAGGTGAGAAAAGTCAAATGGTAAGCAAAGGCATATATATGTTGCATTAGTGGTTAGTGCTTTAAATTTGGACAAGGATAATGAGGCTGATAATAAAGGTATTGCTCCCTTATATAGAGTACTCAATGCACACTTTTGCAATAATGTGACATTTGAGTAGATTCTGAAAGAAATGTGGGATTGAGCGTGTGAATATCTAGCCAGAGCACATTCTAGGTGAGGGAAGAGCAATTGAAAATACCCAACAAGATGAAGCAGGCTTTTTGAATTTGTGGGATTACAAAGAAGCCAGTGCCTGAAATGCAGTAAGCGAAGGTCGCTAGATGGATAGCAAGTTCTAGCTCATAAAATTCCTTAAAGACATAACAAGGGCTTCAGAATTTACTTTGAGTGAGATTAAAACTTATTAGAAGGTGTTTAGTAGAGCTGTAACACGATCCAACATATATTTTAATAAGATCTTTCTATTATATGGATAACAGATGTAAGGGCAATCCACAAGGAAAAGTACAAGTTATTAAAACTAAATTAAGAATCAGATAAAAAATTAGCATGGCAGGACATGACGGAAGTGATGTAAGTTATGAGTAGTGACTGGTTTTGGAATATATTAAAAAGTCAACAGTATTATTTTGTGGAATGAATGTAGTGTAGGAAATTCAAGAATAACTACAAGTAACCACTTGCTCCAAGCACAGAAAGATAGACTTGTCATTTATAAAGAAGAGTGGAGGAAGGGAGCTGTTGAACAAATATGGGGGTTGGACAGAAAGTAATAGTTCAAATTATTTACATATTCTGTGTTGAGATGCCTATTTTACATCCAAACACAGATGTTGAGGTTTCAGTTGGC
Organism: Balaenoptera acutorostrata; assembly: GCF_949987535.1. Lineage (NCBI taxonomy): Eukaryota > Metazoa > Chordata > Mammalia > Artiodactyla > Balaenopteridae > Balaenoptera > Balaenoptera acutorostrata. The sequence continues at coordinate 36,029,758 of NC_080081.1, forward strand.
TAAATAAGTCTGGAATCTTGAAGTTGAAGCTAATTCTTAGGCTATGTTATGTACTATAGTTACACAGAATTGTTATTCCTCTATTATTTAATGGGGTTACCAGTTTAGAATAAATTTTTTGAGGGATGAGGATTCCTCAAGTTCAAACATGGAAATCCTTCCTGTATATTAAGGCATCATAGGAGTTCTCTGACAAATGCCAAATGAATGGGATAGGAACCAAATTATTCCCTGAATGGGAGAAATAGGAAAAGATGTGTCTTTCCTAATGTAGCTGACAGGCTTTTAAAAAATAAAACAACTCATTATACCAAGTTTTGTGTTTTTTCCCCATTTCTGTATAAGCTCTGAAAGAAAAAAAAAAAAATGTGTGCTAATGAGTTAGAAAGAAGTTAACAGGGGAAAATCTGTTTATGCTACACCTGTGAATGTCTATTATTATAAATAAAACATGGTAATTTATATATTTAGCTGAATGATTATTTATGTCTGGAAGCTAACACATTTCACTGTTGCTAATAGTAACAGACAGAGAAGAAACACAACTCCATTTCTCTCTCAAATGCCTCCTTTCTAGATAATTAAATTTCTTTTAAAAGTATGTCTCTATTTTTCCCTTTTAGGAACTCTTCCATGTTTGTATGTCAATTTGTAGTAGATATGTGTAAACTACTTTCTAAATAGATCTATAAATTCTGTGGATAAGTGTAATTTTCTAAAATATACTTACAACATTTATCTTATGACCGTTACACTTAATAAATCTGAAAATATAATGTGGAGCTATCCTATACCAATAATTCCTTTGTTACCTTATTAATATCCACAAATTCTCTAAGATCTATATTACTCCCACTGTCTACAATTAATGTTATTTCTATAATCTGATGTAGTCAGATTCTACTTCCTCATTTTATGAAATATAATGGCAACCTCTAGATGGTGCTTATTAAATTTTCCAGATACACAAAATAGGGTGAAGTACACTTAATGAAAATTCTGTTTAGCTCCTTTAAAAGTGGCATAGAATTTTTATTCCTATATAAATTTTAATTTTATTTAGATAAATAGAAATTTTATTTATCTCTGTTATATATTTTGAGTAGTTTTCAAAAGTTAGAATTTTGTTTTGGATTAATTGGAACATATCTAGATAAGAATATATATATATGTATTTGTATATATAAAGCAGACAATAGTTTAATGCTGATATAAATTTTATTTTTCATTTACCAATTGCACTCCTAAGTGCTGTATCTATGACCGAACTCTTAACTATTACCTTAGAAGATATATGGTAGATCAATTTTTAGACTTTATGCATTATATGTACATAGCCACAATTCAAACCTGTACAATGTTTATAACTTATGTTATTTTTAGCTCAAGTTTAATTCATGGGTAATAAAAGAGTACTTATGAAATAATTAAATAAAACTCAATTCTATGCAGCCATTTAATTCTATCATGGTTGTTCAATCAGAATTTGCTTTCCTACTTAATCAAATTTAGGTATATACATAGTGAAAAGCATATCCAGTGTACTTAAGTCAGATTTATGAGTCATATTATTCTATAGAAAGGTCAGGCTTATCTTTCAAAAGGGAAACTGATTAAGCAAAAACTTTCACTTAAGAAAAAGAAAAATGATGGAAGGATGTCTTCAATAATATTTAAATATCCTAGCCACCTCCTTTCTGGGTCATGATTGAAGCCCAAGTAAATAGAATTAGCATTTTCAAACAGAAAATTACCTGTTAATATCTGAACAACTTTACTCATTATATGCAAATTAATCAATTGAGTAAACATATGAGATGACAGCAAAATGTGTACCTAATTTTTTTAGAAACAGTAGAGCTATTAAAGGTTCATGATATAGGCAACATTTTCTAATTCATATTATCCTTGTCCATTAGTTTTACACTTATTAGATATGAAGGCCTCAATTTTAAAATGATAAATTTATTTACATCTCCCCCAACTACTTTACATTGAATATTTACGATATAACTTTCTTATAAGTCTCTGTGTGCTAATGTTTATATGTGTATATACGTTCAAATATATTATAGAATGTGTGTATACATTTATATATACACATATAAATATATAAATGTATATATAACAGAAGGCATACCCACTGTTTTTTTTTTTTTGTATTTCAAAGTTCTTTAAAATGTTCCAAATTTATTGACAAAAAGTCATTCATAATATTCCATTATTAGACTTTTAATATCTTTAGTGTTTTTCATTCCTGACAAGAGTAGGGTTTTCTTTCTCCCAGTTTTGCAGTACAAATAAGAACTATAGTAGACTGTCTTTCGATTTCAGTCCTAGAGATGCCACGATAAATTCCCTACTGCCAAATATCCTGAAGGTAACATCAATCTGGGTATACTTTATGCATGCACTCGTTATAATCACTACTTTGTCTCTGGCAGTTGAGTGCTACACCAGAATTCTGCTCTCTGGTAGCTATTACTAATATATAAATCGGATTTAATGGTAGGATCTTTCATTGTCGTCTATTACTGATATTTTTAAAGATTCATGTACACTCTTATAAATGTATTTTTTTTATGCTTTGGTAGAGTATTTCCATGCCCTTTCAGTATTGAAAGGGTGGGAACATGAGTCATACTTAACACATTTACTTCAATATTTCCATTTTTTGAAGTCAATGGATTCATGTTTTTGCACTAGGCAAAGTTCTGGCATCTTTTTTAAAATTTATATATATTTTTTAAACTTATATATCACATGCCTTTATTTTTTAATACCAGTTTATTTTTAAAATTTATTTATTACTTTTCTGTTAAGTATAATTGGCATAAAAGGGTAGATTATTTTCAGGTGTACAACATAATGATTCACCATTTATATACATTACAAGGTGATCACCATTATAAGTCTAGTTACCATCTGTTGCCAAAGTTATTACAATATTATTGAGTATATCCCTTATTCTGTATATTACATCCCCACGACTTTATTTTATAACTAGAAATTTGTGCCTCTTAATCCCCTTCACCTATTTCACCCATCCTCTATACCCCTACCCTCTATGTTTCTGTTTTGTTTATTCATTTGTTTGGTTTTTTAAATTGCACATATAAGTGAAATCATACAGAACTTGCCTTTATCTGACTGACTTATTTCACTTAGCATTATGCCTTCTAGGTCCATCCATGTTGTCACAAATGACAAGATTTTATCCTTTTTTTATGGCTGAGTAATATTCTGTTATCCTGACACATACATAATACATGTTCTATGTCCATTCATCTATCCATGGCCACTTTGGTTGATTCCACATCTTGGCTATTGTAAATAATGCTGCAATGAATATAGAGGTGCACATATCTTTTCAAATTAGTGTTTTTATTTTCTTCAAAAAAATACCCAGAAATGGAATTGCTGAATTGTATGATAGTTCTGTTTTTAATTTTTTGAGGAACCTCCATAATGTTATCCATAGTGGCTGCAACAATTTATATCCCCACCAATGATGCATGAGGGTTCCCTTTTCTCCACATCTTCCCCAATGCTTGGTAGTTGTTGTCTTTTTCATAATAGCCATTTTGACAGGTGTGAGGTGTTATTTCATTGTGGTTTCGTTTTGCATTTGCCTGATTATTAGTAATGTTCAACATTTTTTCATGTACCTATTTGCTATCTGTATGTCTTCTCTGGAAAAAAATGCCTATTCAAGTCCTCTGCCCATTTGTTAATCAGATTGTTTGTTTATTTGTTTGATATTGAGTTGTATGAGTTCTTTACATATTCTGAATATTAATCTCTTATCAGGTATATTACTTGCAAATATCTTCTCCCGTTCAGTAGGTTGCTTTTTTTCATTTTGTTTATAATTTCCTCTGCTATGCAAAAGCTGTGCAAAAGCTTTTTAGTTTGATTTGGTCCCATCTGTTTATTTTTGCTTTTATTGCATTTTCTTCTAAGACTTTTATGGTTTCCGTTCTTACATTTAAGTCTTTAATCAATTTTGACTTTATTTTTGTATAGGCTGTAAGATGGTGGTCCATATTTAATCTTTTACTGGACCAGCCCATTTTTCCCAACATCTTTTATTGAAGAGAATTTTTCCTATTGTAAGTTTTGCCTCCTTTGTCATAGATTAATTGACCTTATGTGCATGGGTTTGTTTCTGGGCTCTCTATTCAGTTCCATTGATCTATGCGTCCGTTTTTGTACCGGTACAATACTGTTTTGATTACTATAGCTTTATAGTGTAGTTTGATGCCATGGAATGTGACACCTCCAGTTTTGTTCTTCTTTCTCAAGATTGCTTTGGCTATTCAGGGTCTTTTGTGGTTTCACACAAATTTTAGGATTATTTGTTCCTGTTCTGTGAAAAATACTTTTGGTGTTTTGGCAGGGATTGAATTGAATAGATATATTGTTTAGGTGTTATGTATATTTTTAACAATATTGATGATTCCAATCATGAGCACCATATATCTTTCCATTTATTTGTGTTTATATCAGGTGGGAGCCACTTTGGAGGGGCACCTGGCTGGGACATGGTGAGTGGTGCTAGCAAGGTAGATGACCAGTGTCAAAAATGACACTCACCAGTGCCTGGCTAGTTAAGTAGAGGGAGAATTAAGACAAAAAAAAAAAAAAAAAAAAAATAGTGCCCAACAGTGCTTCCAACAGATTCTTTCCCCTTAGGCGCTGGCCCTAAAATTAGTCAATGAATCTCCTTCACGTGTGGCCCAGGTGTTTTCAAATTGCTGCCTTTGTACTAAGACTCAGAGAGAGCAAGTTTTTGCATTAGCCCTTTAAGAGTAAACTCTCAGTTTCCTATAGCCTGCTAGCTCTCCAAGAAGTAAACCCTGCTGGTTTTCAAAGCCAGTTGTTATGGCTTGTATTCCCAGTGCAGGTCCTCAGGGCTGGAATGCCCTATGTGGGGTTTGAACTCATGGCTCCTTAGGGAGGATCTCTTGTTTGTGATATTCCTTCTTTTTTTTGAGGGGGGGGTCCCTTCACTGGGGGTGTGGGTCCTGCCTAGATTGGGTCTCTACTCCTCCTACTCATCTCGATGTGTTTTGTAACTTATATCCTTAGTTGTAGAAAAGCTGATTCTGCTACTCTTCAGGTTATTCCCAGAGTTGTTCTATATGTAGTTGTAGATTTGGTGTACCCCTGGGAGGAGGTGATCCCAGGATCTCCCTAGTCTGCCATTTTGATCCCACCTCCCAAAGTTCTGGCATTTTAATTTTGCTTAATATAGGCCACAGTCGATTTCAATTCCCAGTGAATCAATCAATCACACTATTAAAAGCCCTCAGAGGCATTTAAGACAGAACACAGAACTCTGATACTCTGGTAAGTACATATGAACTAACATTATGGAGACATTTTTTAACTTGGATCCCAAAGAATTTTCCAATGAGTTTTAGATACCATTACAATGAATGGCTAAATGCTTATTAGTAGTAGTATTGGCACTATGTCCTCAATTATGTATTCTATATTTGAACTTGCTCCCTTTGAATCAAAATCACTATAAGGTTTTTGAAGAGATTAGTGACATCATAAAGCTGAATGAGTAGGTGACAATAGATAAATCCAGTTCTCTAGCTATTAATACTGAGGTGCAGATACACTTTGATGTTGGCATGATCTTTTCTCTGTGCCACTCATGGCTGTCTCTACATTGTCAAAATTCCTAATTTCTTGACTTCAAATCTGCCTTCATAACATGGTTCTTCATTTTGATCCAGACCCTGCATTTGGTGCTTCAGGTTTTTAACTCTTTTCAAAAATACCTTTTCTATTCTCCTGGATACGACCTTTTTTTGCCCAGTAGTTCACAGGTACCCCATCTTGTTGTTCTTCCTCCCTGATTGACAGCAGAAGAGTATCAGATTAAAGTTTGTGTGGGCACTTTTGAGTCTTATCTGGCAAGTGCCAGACATAGTTTTCCCTCAGCTGGTTGAGTTTGCCAGAAGTCCCTCTATTAACTTCTCAATGTCAAACCATATTTTGGCTGAGGTGGATTTGTTTCTGATTCCAAAATAGCATCTTGAGTAGTCTCCCTGTACCAATCAGCTAAAAAATAATTTGTACATTGGGTTTTTCACTCAGGAAGCCACAGTTATTCTCTTAATACAGTAAAACCCTAATTTCCAAATAGTTCTGATCAATATGTTCAACCAATAGGTACAAACTGATTAACACACAATTTTTTAAAATACATTTATTTATTTTTTTTGCTATGTTCCAAGAGCCTGTAATCTCACTTCATACACTCACAAAAGCTGGACTTATTGCTGAGGCTTGTACTTCCTTTAGGAGGCTGCACTCTTCCATCCTTACTCCCCACAGTCATATATTCTCTTGACTCCTTCCTTAATACGTTTGAAACCTTCTTTTTTACCTTTTGACTCCCTTTACACATCTTCCACCCCACAACTCTGGCCACCACCAATATGTTTTCTATATCTATGAGCTTGTTTTGCTTTTGTTTTTGTTTTAGTTTCCGCATATGAGATATCAAACAGTATTTGTCTTTCTCTGTCTGATTTATTTCATTCAGCATAATTACCTTCTAAGTCCATCCATATAGTTGCAAATGACAAAATTTCATTTTCTTTATGGACAAATTATATATATACATATGTATCTCATAACTTCTTTATTCATTCATCCATGGAGGGACACTTAGGTTATTTCTGTATCTTGCCTATTGTGAATAGTGCCACAATGAACATGTGAGTGCAGATATCTTTTCAAGTTAGTGTTTTGTTTCCTTCAGATAATACCCAGAATTGGAATTGCTAGGTCATATAAAAATATTTTTAATACATTTTGGAAGAGGATTAAAAGCTTACTTAGTCCCAACATTTCAGGAATGTACCTATTAAACAGACCAAATACATTGAAATTTTATCTTTAAAAAATAGAAATAAGTTAATGCCTTTGAATAGTAACAAAGGCACAATTCACAGTAATCATAATTCTGACTACACATGGAATACACTTTGGAGTACAGTTCCCTTTAGCTGATGCAGTTAACTTCTGAGCATGTTTAATAGAGTCTGAGTTATTTCTTCCTATGCATAGAGAAGACAAGATGTATTCAGATTATTCTAATAAGAGAATCATATTGATGTTCATTAATGCCTTAAATTTGAATGATGGATCTGGAAGTGGCTGAGACTCTTTGGATGTGGATCCTCTTCCTCCACAGACTTATAAACTGAAAAAGACAAGTTATGTGTCCCCCACACCCAAATACAATGCTAAAACAGTAATAGCATAATTTGTATATGCAAGTTTGCAGCAATTACATCAGACAAAATTGCAATGACAGCTGAAATTCCACAGGGTATACTCATATGAGGCTCTAACAGAGGTGAAAAATATAGTTCCTCAGGAGAAAGGAAGCTCAGGCAAACACAGAGAGGTCTCAGTGACCCAGTGCAACTTTTAGAACTATTTGTCAATTGTAGAAAATGTGCTTTGTCTATGGACAGTGAACTGCCAGAATCCATCTGAGATACATTAGTTATGAGAGCCAAGGCTCAAGTGTATTGAGGAATCTTTTATAGCCTACTGGTAAGATAGCTAAAACTCTGTGCAATAAACAGTTAAACCAGGTGTTAATGATATATTTTCAATAGTAAAGTTGACTACCCATGGCTCCAAGACAAAGAATTTTTAGACTTCAAACAGCAGGTTATAATAAGTCATTTTCTAGTAGATTTCATCTCTGTCTTGGCCAAAGTAAGACCCAGAGTCCCAGGTATTTCTGGATATCACTATAGAGCTACCATAGACCAGATTCATGCTAACCCTACCCATTCAATTCAAAAATAGAAAAGAACAGTAGGCACACAGCAGCCACTGGTCCCGAAGAGCAAATGTTTCCAGGTCCTCCCTGAGAAAGGAAATGTGTCTTCAGTAGGGTCTGATTCTTCTTTCTAAGAGCTCTTCTCCATTACTCTGTTCTCTCTTAGTTTTGTCTCATTTCTCCCAATCTTGATTTTCCCTATCAACCCTTTCTTTTCTATAACAAATGGCTCATAATTGAGGCAAAGTAGCTTTCTTAGCCTGTAGAAAGTTGGGAACCCAGAGGCCTTTTGGAAATTTGAGTGATCACAATTTCTCTTAGCTCAAGCTAGTGGCTTTTTTTGCTGATACCACTTTTATGCAACCTTTGTGGAATTTATGTGTATCAGAAATTTTATCACTTCACATAGCAAAAGTCACACCGACAACTCTTTTCCAGACAGACTTTTCTCACTTTCAAGTGGCTTGTCAGGCTGCTAAAGAACAATCCTCATAAGATTCTTTGAGCCTCTTTTGTCTAGGTTTTGTTTTTTGTTTTGTTTTGTTTTTGCGTAGGACCTGGTCTACTAGATCCTGCCTTACATCTTTCAGAGTTCTTAAGAATCTTACAGCCACACTCTTGATTTGAATTTTGACCCCAAGCCTCATATTACTTTGAGATTATTTTACTAGCTGAGAAGACTGGGGATGAGAGACAGCTTTATTCTTCCAACCTAGCAAGTCCTATATCCTCTATATTACCCCTCAATTCCACTTGCAAACTGAAAGTTTCTTTCTTTATCTCTTTCCTCTCTTGTATTTATTTATCTTTCACAGATAATAAAACCAAACAGCCACTTGCAACATTAGGCCTGATGGTCCCCTTATGCAGATCCAAACATTCATGGGATGCATTTCTTATTATCCAAGATATCACACATGAGAGTTTGGCCATTCATATTTTCACTACTATGTAGCATGGGCAGGCAGAAACTGGAAAAGCATAGAGGAAACTATTAGCAAAGGCTGAGAGTAAGCCAATGGTTATCAGAGGCTGAAAGAACAGTGAAGTAGGTAATTGTGTAAGTAAGCTAGAAAATGAGGTGCTGCCACTTTCTCCCAAAGGCAATGCTACATGTTCCATGCTTTTTTTTTTTTTTTTTCTTTCTTTTTTAACAGCAGTATCCCACTTCCAGGAACCAATTTCTATATGAGTTTACTACTCCTGGCATCAACCATCCTACATCTGAGTGGCTCAAAACAGTGGCCATTTATTTAGATCACAGTCCTGCTATTACTGTGTTAGTCTGGTCTAGGCTAAGTTCAAATGATTTGAGCTGGTTTGCTCCTGTGTCTGCTGATGGTTGAGAGATTGGCTGGTGGTGAATTCTCCCATGTGGTCTCACTCCCTAGTGTGGAAGTTAGCTGGGATGACAGTGTCAATTACACTTGTGCTGCTTACTACTCAGCAGACCAGTTTAAGCATCTTTACAGGGTAAATGGGTTCCCAAAGCAACAAGAGAGAAATTTGCAAGCTTTTGGAGGCCTGGGTGAAGAACTTGCTTAAAGTTACTTCCACCTCATTCTAATGGTCAGAACAAGTTACAAGACCAGGCAAGTGATTTAAACTCCACATCCTTATCTTTTTGGAGGAACTGAAACATCATGTGGCCATTTTTTTCAATCACATCATTGACCAGTCTAAAGAAACCTTACCCCTTGTTTTAAACTGATATTTCTGAAATGGTCTTGGAACCTAAAACGTACTTATTGTTCTACTGATTCAAGTCTTTTCCTTGATCAGGAAAATCTCAACGTTTGTGTTAGAAATGATAATCTGCATTCTCATTTGCAAAAAAATTAAAAAAATAAATTACCGAAACACACTGTAAAGAACCGTATCAGACTGACTGCAAATAAAACACACAATTTATTGTTTATTGATATTTTAATCTATATGCTGTAAGTTGTTCTCAGTGTGCTAAATATATTAGGTTAATTATACATTAAGTAACTATACTTAATAAAGAACCCTGCTGTAAGAAACATTTAGTTAATGAATAAATGTGAATGTGTGTTGAATGGTCATTCTTTTTTATAATATATCCTGTACTGATTTGTACTTGCTGTAATCTTTGAGTTAAGAAATAATATGACAGGTCAATCTAGGTAGTAGTTTCACATAATAATGTTATACCTGAGAACAGTCTAATAACTGTCTAATAGTTATGAGCTAACAATATGATTAGCAATATAAGTTCATATCAACATTTAAATTTAACTGTATAAAACATAAGGCAGTGAAAACACCCAGAAACATGGCTATGGTTCTAATACAAATGTGAATAAAAGATTGTTTCTTTTCTATATTTTTTCTGTCTCACTATATAAACATACCTTCTGAGCATGACACCCTGTGTCTTATGGCTTTCATTAAACTGCTTTTAATCATAAATTTGGGAACCATGCAGGTAAATGTGATTGCAATATTTTCTTTTTTAGGTTTATGAGAAACGTCAAGATTACCTGTCGCAATTAGAATGTAACATATTCATTTTAGATTATTGTCATTATAGTGATGTTTTCCATTTGTACATTGCTACATGTTTCAAAACACTTTCATACATAGAAGAAACATTTTTCTATTTAGAATGAGAAAAATAAGGTTCAGTAATTAGACGAGTATATTAGTTTGTGAGGGCTGCTAAACAGAGTACCATAAACTGGGAGGTTTAGAATAATAGAAATTATTTTCACAGTTCTGGAGGCCAAAAGTTTGTATCAAGGTGTTGGTAGGGCCATGCTCCCTCTGAAGGAGCTGGGGAAGCAACTGATCTAGGCTTCTCACCAACTTTTGGGTAGTTCCTTGGCTTATTTTTGCCAACCTTCCCATGGAATTCTCCCCGTGTGTGTGTCTACTGCCTCTCTAAGATTAAGCAATTTTATCTTAATCCCATAAGCCATTTTTGTTTTATAATAGCATGTATAAGAATTTATTTCTATTTAAGTTTATAAGTATATGTAATCTACCTAAATATAAATTTTTAATTTGTATATAGCAGAATGTAGCGACCACATGGGCCATTTTTTTTTGTGCCCAGGGTTAAAGAATATTTCTCTTATTTTTAAATAATTGTATATAGAAATTTGTATAAATATATACAATATATATTAAATATATAATCACCATTTGGTACAGAATAAAATAAAGTTACATAAAATCTGATTGTAGTGAAAATCTAGAATTTGTAACAACTACATTTAAGGTCCCTAAGGCTTTAAAGGCTACCAAAAACATTAGTTGAATATAAGAAATGATTTATGAAATCTTAACGATTGGCAGTGATTAACATGATAGCAGTTTATCTCGATGATCAATAGTAGGTGTCTTGACTTGACATAGGTATGCCTCCTCTACATGAAGAAACTCTCCTAATGAAGGAAAAAGGACACATTTGAGGGAGATGTGAGAAAGTTTCCAGATTTTGCTCAAATGCTTCCTACTCTTATGGTGTTCCTATTGTTGCTGCTAGTATTAACTAGTATAAAAATGTCACACTGTGAATGAATACTTTTCTAAGAATTATTGGCTGCTGCTCATATTATCTTCTGTGACACTGGAAGGATGGAAAAACTAGCAACAATTCCTCATGAGAAATTTCCATGAATAGTTCCTTTGGATGTCGTTCAAATCAAGAATATAGTAATTTCTTTAATTTGAATGCATTGCTAATCTAGAATAAAAATAGAAGAGTAAAATATGTTATGTACCTAAAACAAAAACTCAGATAGTTACAGATATTCAGGTTTAGAAGCAACCTTATAGATTTCATTGTTCTTTCCTTTTATAGGTCATAAACCTCTCCAAAAATCTTAGAAAGCTATGACATCTTGTTCTAGAAAAATCCACATGTGCACTTTGCAACACAGTTCTAAAAATAATTTCCAGGAATTTCATGGACTTTCTCAAGCCGATCTGTAGACCTTCACAAATTATGGACTTCATATAAAAAAAAAAAATCTGAATCAATTAAATGCTTTAACTTTTAAAGAAGTTGTAATCCAAGAAATACAGTAAATGTTTTGCAAAAGTATAATGGTTTTTAAAACAATTTGTGAAAAATATTATGTTGATTTTTGTATCTGTGATTTTATATAAAGTTGTTTTTAATGTTAAATTTTTGTTCTTTAATCAATTCCTTGAGGAGAAAGTTACTTTTTAAAAAAGATCTAAGAACTGTACTTGGACACTCATTTACTTGCTGAAAATCTATACTCTGTAGTTAAATATAAAAATCTTAAACACAAAATGGATGCTCTTCTATTATCATTATTTCCATTAATCCTAGAGCAATGACTAGCCTAGCACAAAATAGTGTCCTTCACAAAGAAATATTAGAGAAAACTAATAAGGCTGTGTTGATTTTAATTAGCAAATGAATTCCACTATGACAGGATTTAAAAAACAAAATAGGAAAGAGCAAAAGCACATTAAAACCTTGTTAAAGGAAATATAGTTGCCCCAGAGAAAGCCATTAAATTGTTAGATTAAGATATTTTGATATCATTGGCTCACACTCAATTATATCTGATTTGTGTTGGATTAATCACCAAACAAAAATGTACTACTTAATAAAGCCAATTATACACAAGTAGCTTTGAATAATTTTCTGAAAGGTGCAACATTTCAGAAAGTGTTGACTATAAAGGTAGTTAAGATAGTTTTTTTAACTTTGCTTATCTGTCTTCAGGGTCAGTAAATTAGTCATACCTATAATTTAATGACTATAAAGTATATTTTGTCCACTTAAATAATATATAATGAATAAGTAAATAAATATTGCAGTGTTACTGAAAACATTCTTTGAACTATGTATTAAAAATTAACTTATGTAGGCTCTGCAGCTACTCTGAGCTAATTACCAGTGTCATTTCCATAATTATGCACAATATTCATTTCACAGAGCAATCCTTAGGATGAAAATAACATAATTTAGCATACCCACTTCAGCAAACTGCAGAGTTGAAAATATGCATGAATAAATTTTAAGGTATATGAGTTCTTGGAACAGCAGTGTCACAAAAAGTCGGGGAAGTAAACAATATCATCAATTCATTATTTTAAACAACCTTGAGCTCATGACTTTGCATAAGATTTTATTTAAATTCAAAACAGTTAAATATGATTAATGCAAATTCCACTACTCTGAAATCTGTGATTAGATAAATAAAACTAGGTTTAATTTTACCCTAGGAGATATTGATTTAAATATAAGCATTATGATCTGTATTTCAAGAAACATGCTTACTTTTTTGATTAAAAAAAGAAAACTTTTTAAAACATGTTTCTTTTTAAGCTTAAGAACTGACTTCATGTGACAGAAGAAGAAATGATATAGTGGATTTAGCATATTCATCAGTAATTAACATGATTCTTTAGAAACGAACATTCCTTGAGCTGGCATACATCGTATTATTTAATCCCAAAATAATCCTTTGACAAAAGAATGAATGTCATTATTTCACAAATGAAAAAAAATCAAACATTAGAAAGGTTATTTGATTTCTGAAGATAACACAGATAGTAGGTGCTAAACAAGGAGGCTATCCTGAGCCTTCTGGACCTAACCTGGTCCAAATCTGGTATGCTCTCCACGTACCACATTGACATAATCCTGACATTTCACTGAGCACTTTGAAGATGTTTTCTGAAAAAATGCACATTGATGCTTTAAATTAACACAAATTATGTGTTTGGCAGAAACTCAGAGGAAAGTCAAAGAAACTATAAACACATTGGGAAAAAAGTTTTGTATTTACCAATTCCCTTTCCTGCTCCCAGCTCCCCACACTCTGCCCTTCACACTTTTGCTTCAGTCTTCTTAGTTCATCCATAACTGAACTGACTCCACATAGCATTTTCTAATTTCCTGTGTTCTGGGCAAGTTATGTAGGACCATCCACCATGTTGATTTTACAATGTTTACAACTGATTGGCACGCCACTACTTTATGGCTGAGTGAGCAGTCTCATAATGTACTGTTAGATTTCAAGGGTTTTGCAAAAACACACAATACAGATTTTTTTTCCATCCTCTTTTCAGAATCTTAAGATATATTTCAATGTAACTCAAGACAAGACTGAGAAGAAGACTCTCATACAAAGCTTAATTTTTTTAGTAACTAATAGCACAGATTTTCCTAACTAGTATATAGTGTTTTCTCATTTGAATAATTTCAGTTCTTTTGTATCGCTCATTCACTCATTTTATAGCTTATTGCTATGAAAATTGGAAATTGTGAAAAGTGTTTTCTTTTCAAAATTAGTATACATAAAGTTAACATTTTAAAATGCATAATATATTGGGATATTTGCTTTAAAGATCTTTAATACAATCAATCTATATTCTAAAACCATATCAACTAGCATAAACCACCAGCAAAACATTTTTAGTCTTCTTCTAGTCTGTTCCCATTGCCATATATATGCCTAATCTACAATATTTTGCTAATCACCTCGTTCTATCATCATTTATTTCATTTTATTAACTCAACATGTTTAATATGTGGAATTATTCAGGTTAATATCTGTCCTGCAGTATGGGCTCTAAAAATTCATCTTCCTTTTGTATATTCCCAGAGTAAAAGTATGTTGCACTTTCTTTAAAGATAAAAAAACAATATTTTAATATTTTTGAATATTGAACAACTGTTTTTGAATCCTTCCCATGTGTCAAGTAATCTGCTAATCACTTTATGTAACATATTTAATTCTTACAACAAACTGGTGACAAAGTACTATGAAATATATAATAATACATTTCTGTATTTACATTATCAATTAGTTTATTCATTTAGTTGACAACTTCTGCAACTTCCATATGCCACACCAACTACTAGATTATTTATTTATGATTTCTTTCTTGGGATTTTATTTTCTAGCAATAGGGAGTTGTACATAAACAGAAAATAAAGAAACAAATGTAATAAATCCTCTGATAAAGTATGTAGAGGAATTGTGCAAGCACTGATAATGGAAGAGTCCATTAGAGGGGAAAGGAGATCATAACTAGTAACCATGTATCCATATGAATAGCTATTAGAATCAACTCACAACATAGTCAATGGTTAATAATAATAAAAAATAAATTAGTACTCCAATTATTTTTATTCCTACCAACATTTCATTTTTAGTTAGTATAGAAGAATAAGTTGACCTGATTTCTCAAGTGATGCTGTAGTTTTCATATTTCTAACAATAACCATAAAATATCATTAATACAAGGTCCACAGAAACATGAGGATTTTTTTATTCTTAATGCACTACTAAAATAATATCTTAGTCTGTGAGACTCAAACAGATTTGTACCTGGCCTAGCTGTAATTACTTTTAAAATTGAATGGGGCTTCCCTGGTGGCGCAGTGGTTGAGAATCTGCCTGCTAATGCAGGAGACACGGGTTCGAGCCCTGGTCTGGGAAGATCCCACATGCCGCGGAGCGGCTGGGCCCGTGAGCCACAGCTGCTGAGCCTGCGCGTCTGGAGCCTGTGCCCCGCAGCAGGAGGGGCCGCGATAGTGAAAGGCCCGTGCACCGCGATGAAGAGCGGTCCCCGCACCGCGATGAAGAGTGGCGCCCACTTGCCGCAACTAGAGAAAGCCCTCGCACGAACCGAAGACCCAGCACAGTCAAAAATAAAATAAATAAATAAATAAAATAAATAAATCAGGCAATGTCATTAAAAAAAAAAAAATTGAATGGAAATAATTGACAATAAATAGAGTTTCATACAAGAATCCCTCATTTTTTACTTCTCTGTTAGAATCATGTTATTTTGAGTTGAAAGAATAAAGATTACTGGTTGAAGTATGCAATTTTGATGTGATCTTTGAAATTTATCTGGGTAAATATAAAATTTGAGAGATTAAATGATAAGTCTTCATGGTGGAACAATAAGGTATGAAGAACTGAATTCAGAGAAGAAGCAGTCCTCCTTCTCCCTTTCTCCCTAGTGCTATCACCTAGACCATATATTTTAAATTTATAGTGTAAGAATTAAAGGCAGACATACTTGCTTCAACAACTAGATACTATGAACGGAGCACAACCAAAAGTCTAAGGCCTTGAACTTCTATGATCTCATTTGTATCAAGCAGTCATTAGCAAAGGCATTTTCTCTGAGTAGTCAATATTGTTTGAAGTCAGATAAATTATATAGTTAGGAAACGTAGATTGTAAGGGTGCAGATGAAGAATGGTGCAGTGAGTTGTCCGTTATCAAAATGTCTAAGGTTAAGTGGAAAGTTACACTGAACAAGGTCTGAAATCTAATTTCCTAGCCAGACAGAGCGTCAGCTAACTGTCTTTAACAGAAAGTTCCTTTATCTATGATTACCTACCATTTTTAAGTCTTCTAATATCTGCCAGAATGTGCCTTCTAATTATATAAATGACTGCACTACTAGACAGATTTCAATGTTTTTTCACTTTTGCCAGTGAATTATTTGGAAGAAAGGAAAGTCCTTTCTTTCTTTTTGTTTTGCTTTGTTTTTCCAAACTCCCACTGCTTCACAAACTGTAATCAATGTGATAATGTGAAAAAGTGACAGATTTTGATAATATCTGCTCACTCCCAAATTTTACATCAACATTCTAATACCTTATCAGTGTTGTCAGTGGGAAAAGCTATGCTGGTTAGCAAAATGGTTTCCTTAAGAATTGCAATCTTGAGCTTCCTAAATTAGGGAAAAAAAAAAAAAAAAAGAAACTAAGAAACAGAGTGGCATTGCATATGTATATCCAAATTATCAATTGCCTTAGGTGAATTTACAGAATTATTATCTATATACAAAAACAAAAATAATTTGCCCTCTAAGCAAAATTTATATTCTTCAAAGATATGTAAAACATATATATGAATTAGAAATATTTAGCGTGTAATGTTGGTTTAACATTACATTGTATTACAAAATTCACAGATTTAACATATGTATCCATCTATTTAACCTGCTATTATTATTGGTTATAAATCTATATGTAATATAGTTATAATCCAATTTAATTATGAAGTGGACTCCAAGGACAAAATGTACAGGAAAATGTAAATAATAAACAAATTTGGAATTTGACCTGGGAAAGTATGAATAAAGATACTATATGAAGAAAAAGTAAAGAAAAATACAAATAACTAAGGGAATGTTGCTAATAATTAGGGCAAAGACTCAAGACTGATGGCCTGGGATTGAATTCCAACTTTAAAACTGGTTACCTATGTGACTTGGGCAAGTTTGGCAGCTGTTTCCTTATTTATAAAGTCCCATAGCTTATATTGAGAATTAAATAAGTTAATATATACAAAGAGCTAAGAACAATGCCTATCATATAATAAAAGCAATGTGTTTATTACTATGAAATATGCAGGTAATAAATCATCAATGGCTGCCATAGTTGAGTTTAAATATAGCACAGCTCTTTCTAATAATAAAGGTGGAAAGAAGTACGTAGAAAGAAGTTCAGTTTTTTAAAACAGTTTCTTCATCTGAAATTCTGTTTCTTCATGTGAGAATTCCTAGCCCACAGAATTGTTGTAAAAATTATGAAGTATGTAAATTACTATCTGGCATATACTTAGTATTATTAACTGTTTTTACTATTATTCTTATTATATAATTCTCATTATTATAAATAAACACAGTAGAAATTTGAGGTTACCAAAGATTGTTTTATGTTTCTGTTTGGGTTAACTTATGGCATTAATTTTTTATATGGTGATTAGGAAAATAATATTAATAATAATGTTAATAGTATTAAAAATAATATTAGAAATTTAGAACATTTCTTCTAAAAACACATAACATTGGAAATTTATTAAGAGTCTTTACAAAAAGTTGAAGTAGCAATGTTTAGATGCAACACAATAGGTATAATTTCTGAGAGGATTTAAATTAATACATGACGATATAGTCCAAGACCATAGCTGCCTTGCTTCTGAATGGCTCACATATCTTTTTCTAAGCCATTTTAAACATCACTTCTCACAGGAGTTTTTAGACAACAACAGTTTAGCCGACAATTTAAGACTGACTCTCTAATAAGCGTTTCAAGTCCTGGGATTCTGTTACTCATTGATTGTAGATAACTATACTTTAGAAGCCTCACAATGCAAAGTTGTATGCATGTGAATATGTATGAGTGTTGTTCCCTAAATATAAGTTACCTAACAAAGAATCTTGACTAGGTTATGAACTTCCTTATCTCCATATAAATGTGACCTCCAGAAATAACTCCTTATCTCCATATAAATGTAAATAAAGTCAGTGTTTTTCTTCAAGAAAAAAGTCATTATTCACATCAATAAAAATGCAAAGACTCATACAGTCTAAAATCTTACATGATAGTCTGGAGCCAAAATAATTTTAGTTTGGACTTTTTTCATGCTAGTTGTCGTTAGCGCTCTACCTTTACTACAGTAGATTTTCAGTATTGCAACACTTAAATGTGAAATTTTGAGAAAGAATTTCTTAGTCAATTCTACTGACCCTAAAATGTATGGATTGAAAATGAGTTCCGTAGTAACTAAAAAATGAACAAACAAAATCTTACTATATGAGGTGATCAGATTTGAACTACATTTTGAGGTCTATTTTTAAGGATAATTTATTGTGTTTATAATTCCTTCTTCAGTGCTGTAGCTAGTCACTCATCTTTAGTTGAGAGGACTTGCAGTTAGTTCATGAATGTAAGAATTTACATTACTTATGGGATCAAAAGTGATTGAAAATAATATGGACAGAAGGGAAATAGATTGGTGGGAGTCTGGCATCGCTCTCTTTTCCCCATTAAGAGTTTTCATTTGATTTTTCAGGATCAGTTTTGAAGATCAGTTGTTCTCTAATCCCTGAATCTCGAAGTGTTATTAAAATTCAGGACTGAAGCACACATTACTAGCTAGCATTTTATATTGAGTTAGTATAGATTAGGTAGTAAACAGTTTCTGCCCACAGAGTCAAAAGCCAAAGAAAAATCAATAAAAGGTTCAACCACTCTTATTTTATTCTTGATGAAATTCTCCAGAAATTGAGTGCATCGCATAAATAAATAGTTGAGTTGTGGATCTGAAGTCCATTAGATTTTACTATAAAGTGATGGCCAAAAATATTCAAGTTTTAAAAAGGAAACGGCACCACACTTAACGCGCTTGTGTGAAAACTAAAATATAACTGCATCTTGAGTGGTTGGACAATTTCCCTTTTGAAACAAAAATCAACATGGGCTATGCTTTAAGTGTTTCTCTTTGAGAATATAGCTACAGAACGGTAAAAAAAAAAAAAAAGAAAAAAAGAAACCTCTAACAGTCTTGATATCTAAACTTAGGAGTCTTGGTATTCATTCCTTAAAGTAAAAGGATTAGTGGGAAAGATGATTACTTGGAAAATATATTTTAAAAATGATTTTCAGAAAACTCTGAAAAAATACTCTATACCCTACCTCACTTTTAAAACATTGTCCTAGAGGAGGGAACTGTAAAGAAACCCTCATAGCAAGGTGATCAGGGAAAGAAAAGTTAACATAGAAGTAGACAACACGTAATAACGTCACAGAAAACAAAAGTTGGGCACTTTAAAACAAAGTTTAAGTCAAAAGAGACCAGGCTATCTAAAGGGATAAGATGGAAACTATTATCTGAAAGCAGGAGTGAAAAGCCTCTATTTATTTAGCATAAGAAATCATTTAAGGACAAAGGCCAGAGCTTCCTGTCATTAGCTGTGCTCTGTCATGGGATTTGCTTGTGTGGTCGAGATTCTGTTATTTACAAATATATTATTGTGCTTATCTATTTGGGTTTACTTTTATGCAATCTCTTCCCAGTCTGACAGAGACGACTATTTGCTTTAGGGAGGTTCAGATTCTTATGAAAGGAATTAAAAGGAAAAGGGAAGATGAATGTTCAGCTTGGGACATCAAAAAAAAAATTTCCAAGCATACAGAATATGATGGTTGTTAAAGTAAGGCTTTGTCTAGAGAAAAAAATGTTTTATAACTCCAAATAATTTAACTTTACATGTCAAGAGGGAAAACTGGCCAATTCAGGAATTATACAATTTTAAATTAATTCATAAATTAGATGGAAAGGAGAAAATGTCATAAAGGGAGCTCCAAAAGAAAGGGAAGGAGGTTGGTAAAACCTTTCCTCTCTGATTCGGAGGGGAAGTGAGGAGCTTGTATTATGTATGGTGGGAACCAGCTCTAGGCTGTGTGTTAGGAGCCGTGAGTGAGTTCTAACCTTGAATTTGATAAATATGGGTTGTGGGCCATTGATTTTCAAAGTATTTTCAAGGTGTCTTCAAAGTTTAAGAAAAATACAAAGAAGTTATTTGCCTTTATAAATTATATTGACATTTTCGCTTCTGGTACAAAAGCAGTGGTGTGTAACACTACCTGTCTTAGCAAGATTCAAAATGTCGCACTAAAATCATACTCAGAGTCATATTGAATTCTTCACTACTGCACATTCAAGGTAACAAACAAATAAACCAAAAGCAAAACCAAAACTCTCATCTAAGACTGTTATTGATTAAGCAGCAGTAAAAATCATTAATTTTATTAAACATTAAGTAACTCCTGAGTGCCATCTTTTTAATATTCTGTGTGCCACAATTAGAAGTCTCCGTAATTCAATTCTGCCACATACATACCAGTACCATGATTTTCTCTAGAAAACACATTGGGACAATAGTTTGAATTGCAATCTCAACCGTTTTTTGCATGAAATACCATTTTTGTTTGAAAAACAATGTCAGACAAACTATGATTATTCAAACCTGGACATCTGGCAGACAGTTTTTCAAAAAAGAATGAAGTGAACTGTCACTTCAAGGGAAAAATATAACTAACAGCATTCATTGTCAATGACAATCATTTTTTATCTTAATATTCATAGTTAATTTGTATATCCAGATACTATCAGTCCATTGTCTACTGAAATTTCTAAAAGTAGAACTTTAAAAAGCTTATATTCACCATTGTGACTTTTACAGCTTCTCAATACTCTGACTTATCTGAAGAGATTGATGGAGATATTAACATTTATGATATTTTAAAATATGTTATATATATATATTTTTAAAAAATTTATTGGAGTATAGTTGATTTACAATGTTGTGTTAGTTTCAGGTGTACAGAAAAGTGAATCAATTATACATATACATCTATCCACTCTTTTTTAGATTCTTTTTCCATAAAGGCCATTACAGAGTATTGAATTGGGCTCCCTGGGCTGTTTAGTTATGTATTATACATATAGTAGTGTGTATATGTCCATCCCAATCTTCCAATTTTATCCCTCCCCGCCCTTACACTCTGGTAACCATAAGTTTGTTTCCTATATCTGTAACTCTATTTCTGTTTGGTAGATAAGTTCATTTGTACCCTTTTTTTAGATTCCACATATAAGTGATATCATACGATATTTGTCTTTCTCTGTCTGACTTACTTCACTTAGCATTGCAATATCTAGGTCCAACCATGCTTCTGCAAATGGCATTATTTTGTTCTTTTTTATGGCTGAGTAATATTCCATTGTATATATATACCAATCTTCTTTATCCATTCCTCTGTTGATGGACATTTAGGTTACTTCCATGTTCTGGCTATTGTATATAGTGCTGCAATGAACATTGGATGCATGTATCTTTTCAAATTATGGTTTTCTCCAGATATATGCCCTGGACTGGGATTACTGGGTCATATGGCAGCTCTATTTTTAGTTTCTTAAGGAACCTCCGTACTCTTCTCCATAGTGGCTGTACCAATTTACATTCACACCAACACTGGAGAGTTCCCTTTTCTCCACACCTTCTCCCACATTTATTGTTTATGGATTTTTTGATGATGGCCACTCTGACTGGTGTGAGGTGATACTTCATTGTAGTTTTGATTTGCATTTCTCTAATAATTAGTGATATTGAGCATCTTTTCATGTGCTTTTTAGACATCTGTATTTCTTCTTTGGAGAAATGTCTATTTAGATCTTTGACCCATTGTTTGATTGGGTTGTTTGTTTTTTTTGATATTGAGCTGCGTGAGCTGTTTGTATATTTTGGAGAATTATCCCTTGTCAGTTGCTTTGTTTGCAAATATTTTCTCCCATTCTGAGGGTTGTCTTTTTGTTTTGTTTATGGTTTCCTTTGCTGTGTAAAAACTTTTATGTTTAATTAGCCCCCATTTGTTTATTTTTGTTTTTATTTTTGTTACTCTAGGAGGTGGATTGAAAAAGATCTTGCTGTGATTTATGTCAAAGAGTGTTCTGCCTATGTTTTCCTCTAAGAGTTTTATAGTATCTGGCCTTACATTTCGGTCTTTAATCCATTTTGAGTTTATTTTTGAGTATGGTGTTAGAGAGTGTTCTAATTTCATTTGTTTACATGTAGCTGTCCAGTTTTCCCAGCACCACTTACTGAAGAGACTGTCTTTTCTCCATTGTATATTGTTGCTTTCTTGTCGAAGACAAGGTGACCATATGTCCGTGGGTTTATCTCTGTACTTTCTATCCTGTTCCATTGGTCTATATTTCTGTTTTTGTGCCAGTATCATGCTGTTTTGATTACTGTAGTTTTGTAGTATAGACTGATGTCATGGAGCCTGAGTCCTCCAGCTCCATTTTTCTTTCTCAAGATTGCTTTGGCTATTCGTGGTCTTTTGTGTTTCCATACAAATTGTGAATTTTTTGTTCTAATTCTGTTGAAAAATGCCATTGGTAATTTGATAGGAATTGCACTAAATCTGTAGATTGCTTTGGGTAGTATATTCATTTTCATGATATTGATTATTCTAATCTAAGAACATGGTATATCTCTCCATCTGTTTGTGTCATCTATATGTTATAATAAAATATGTCCACACATAATTCAGTTAATCAATATTTTCCAAATGACCAATAAATGATGTTACAAAATCATGTGTGAATAAAATTTCTATTCAAACTGCAAGATAGACCAATAGACTTTAATGTAGCAGAGTATCAAACAAATTAATAGGGTTTCAGATAATACCTCACAACTAAACTTTAAGAAATTTCCACTTGTTGAGTTTGAACACAGTATCAAAGAATATCTCCAGTCATCAGAAAAGGATAATGGCACAGTTATAGCGGTACATCATTTCAATCTATCTTCAAGAAAAGAAGAACAGTGGGAAGTGTAGAGGAGCCTTCAGATGCTACATCTCTGAGATTCACTGCAACAAGTAGGCTTAAGCATTGCTCTGTGCCAGCTGCTTCCCATCAATGACTGAGCAGTGTGCAGTGTGAGTACCAAAGCTGGACCATTTCTGTCTGTGGTGGAACTCCACTAGTTGTCAGTCTTTATTCTGCTGCTCCTCATTTGTTTAGCCAAGATTCTTAAAAGTTACACTGACATCTGAGATCTTCCTCCCAGATCCTTCTTCCTTCCCTTTCTCCTTTCTTGGCTGTCAGATCAGCATCATGGTCTGCAAGTTCTCCCTGGCTAATCTTGCTCTCTTTCTTTTTTATCTTTCACAGACATCTCCTTTAATATATATCTTGCATTTCTATATTTGCATCTCCTGCCTGAGGATATTTTCAGGTACACAATTGAAATGCATGTCCATTTCCAACTAAATATGTATGTAGGGTGGATTTTCTTCATGGATGCCAACCAAACTTACATAACACAATAGACTGAACGTAAGCAAATATGAAAATCCAGCTCTCTTTATTAAGCCAGATATTGAAAGATTTGCAAAAGCATAAGATAATACCACTCTTGTAACAAATTTATGGAAATAGAGATAATTTTCATAAAAATATGTTATATTAATGCATAATGAATTTTTGCTGTTTTAAGATTGATTAATGTATATTTTAAAATATTTAAATCAAGTGTATATTTGTTCTCTATTGATGCTATAACAAATTACCACAAGTTTAGTTGTTCAAAACAACATAAATTTATTATTTTATAGTTCTGGATGTCGGAAGTCTGAAATGGCTCTTAGTGGATTAAAATCAAGGGTTCCCCATAGCTGTGTCCCTTCTGGAGACTCTAGGTGAGAATTCACTTCTTTGCCTTTTCTAGATTTTAGAGGCTGACCATATTCCTTGGCTCTTGTTCCCTTTTTAGCAATTACATCACTCCTACCTCTGCTTCAGTCATCACATCTTCTTCTCAGACTCATACTTTGGTTTTTTTTCCTCCCTCTTCCATCTTTTAAGGACCCTTGTGCTTATGTTGAGCCTACCCAGATGATATGGGACAATCTCACTTTCTCAAAATCCTAAATTTAATCACATTTCGAAGTCCTTTTTGCCATGTAATGAAACAAATTTACACTTTCCAGAAATTAAGGCATGAACATCTTTGGAGAGGGTGTACTATTCTGCCTAACACAGTGCAGGAAGAAAAGGGTTTGAGGTAAGAAGTTACGACATGGGCTGGAAAACCATATTATTCATGGAGTAAGTATGGAGAAGAGTGCCAAATGTCAACATTGCAATTGTTTTTAGGGCTAAACACATTTTTTGGTAGCCAGTTGTAAATGCTCAAGCAAAGAAATAATATCAAATTATCATTCTTTTAGAGCTGGAAGACAGGATTCTTAATCTATTCATTGCATTTTAAAAAGTCATTTCTCACACTAACCATTTATCTCCTGAAAAATTATGTCATATTAATGCATTGAGTCACTTAGGAAAATATTCTTATTTTTCCCCTTTAGAATTAAAGTAAAAATTCTCCTCTAACTGTAAATGCTGTGGAAACTGAAAAAATCCATTTTTTTAACTACAAAGGAATTTAATAGATTTTTCTCACTTTTGACTCTTGAAGAAAAAAATATTTGCCCTGGGGACTGGGGGAGACAGGACTGACATAGGGAGATAAGAATGATGATGAGGAAGGCTTGTCATTTGCCAATGGTCATTTATCAGTATCCAAAATATCTTGAGCTGAAGTTAGGCTATTGCTTGACTTATTTCTTCAAGTATGTGTCCAACCATGAATCACTTTTAGTTTGACCTGAAAGTCACTAAAAATATTATTGTATGTGCCCACATGCCATGTCAGAAATAACACTGTCATATGAAGGAGTTTTACTTGAGGATACGAAATTATGTAGCTCTGTAGCCATCGACAAATCACTCAGCTTCTTTAAGTCTTAAGTTTCTCCATGTATGATAACAGTTGTTTCCCTCTGTCCTTTCAGGATTGTTTGATTGACCTATGTCATCATTTATGTGAAAGTGTTTTTACCTTTTTTTAAAACCATTAATGACATTGCTATTAATCAGGAAGCTTCTATGCATTAACTTTTCCTACCCTCTCTATGAATATTATTGTACTAATATCTCAAAAACCAATTATGTTATTTACTATGAAAGGCAATGGGCGATATTATTTCAGTAGGTACTGGGCCAGAATTGTAAATGAATCATTTTTATAAATCAGATTTTAGTCACATTCCATAGGCTTTCAATTACTTTAAAAGACAAAATTATTTTCTTTTAAAAAATTATTTTCAAATTATTTCCAGGTGTTTTTCCAAAGACTAAAGTAAAATTTCAAAGTTAACTGTGTTGAGAAGATATTGTGTTATTAAGTAGCATGTATAATATATTCAATTTAAGTGCAACTCATGTAAAGATTTTGTTTAAATATTTTAGTTATAAAAATAAGTTCAGTTCATAGCTTTAGAATTGTAAACATCCAGATTAGCAGATTGGAATTCTTCTTTAATAGTGATGAACTAACTTTATAGAGTATTTTCTTTAAGTATGCATTTAATAAATAAATAAAATCACCCAAAATAGATTATTGTAAAAAAAAAAGTCTTAAATATAAATATATATGTGTAAGATATACATGAAGCTGATCTTCTGAATATGTAGAGTCACTTGTCTTGTATCTCATAGGAAATAAAAAGTAACCTATAAGAAGGGGTTATTAGATTCTGTACATGTGAGTTATATCAAGTACTATATATTATCTCCAAAAGTATATTTAGAGGGGAAACTAGAAATTCACTTCTGATTAATACCTTCCATAATATATTCATTTTTTCAAATAAGACATGATTTGTTTATGATTATATGGCAGAATATTTCAAGAAGCAAATATTGACAACATGCTAGGTTTATGAATTTTGACAACAAATTTACAAATATTGACAACATGCTAGGTTTATGAATTTTGAATCTTTATTTTGAGGATCATGAAAAACCTAATTAATTTAAATTGCTGAATGAAATGTATGAAATACACACATATAAACATATGCATACTTTCTTATATTTAATTATAAAATTCAAAACATGTTAATTCCAATTTTTGGACTCAACCAAGTGATCGTTATCTATACTATCCCATACAACCTACCATCTTTTCCATACCAGTCATTTCCCAGGGCACGGCCAAGCAGAGATGATCTCTTTGTGAGGAAAGCCACACTTATTAACCAAACTGCCTTTCTAAGGTATAGCACAGGAGGGGGTGAGAGAAGCATAATCAGAAACCTTTCAAGTTGATTTTTTATTGTGGTAAAATATACAGAACATATTTACCATTTTAATACGTTTTAAGTGTACAATTCAGTTTAGTGGCATAAGTGCATTCACTAGTGCTATCAATTCATTGCTGTGCAGCTGTCACCACTATCCATATTCAGAACTTTTCATCATCTCAGACTGAAACTCTGTACCCATTAAACAATAATGCCCTGTTAAACCATTGCTCCCATCCCCTGGCAACTTCTATTTTATTTTCCAGCTCTGTAAATTTGATTTAATTTTTTTAAAGGTCATTTCAAATGAAAAATACCAGGTGCCTAAGGATGGGCGGAAGCATGGAGTATCCATCAAATATCTTGATTACCAGTCCAAAGCTCTCTAGTGTTTGCAATAAAATAATCTCTTTGCCAGACTGTAGACGGTATAGAAAGGTGAATACATAACACAGATTAGTTTCAGGTGCCATAATGATGCTTTAAGATAAACTGATTAGACTGGGCTACTAACAGCTGTGTTAGGCAGAAATCTAAAATGACGTTCAAGATTTACTACACTGTCCCTCTTCTGCATAATTCCTAGTACTGAAAATAGTGTTTTGTTTCAAGGTTATGTTATGTCGTCTACAATTCAACTTAAAATAGGAATATTTTCTAGTTGAGACTGACCTAATCACATGATCCCTTGAAAAGCAGAGTCTTCTCTGACTGGTGGCAAAAGAGGAAGTCAGAGATTCAAAGTATGAGAACTGAGTCTACATGCCATTGCTGGCTTGAAGTTGGAAGGGACCATGAATCAAGGAATGTAGGTGGCTTCTAGGAGCTGAGAGTGGCCTCCCACTGACAGATAGCAAGGAAACAGGGACCTCAGTCTTCCAACCTCAAGGAAGGGATATACCAAGAATGCAATTGGAAGTGAATTTTCTTCCAGAATTCATCTTGTCCAACACCTTGATTTTGGCCTTGGAAAAATACCCTGAGTAAAGAATCCTGCCAATTAAGCCAGACTTATAACCTATAGAACTTTGAACAAATCAGTGAGTACACTTTTTTATTTGTGATAATTTATTAGACAGCAACAAGAAAGAAATACAATAGCATAGCCTGAAAAAGTGTCACAAGTGGTGAGGCGCTATTAGAAGCCCCAGGAGGGGGTCAAAAGTCTGATGTAGTCAGTTTGCCAGGGAAGGGAAGGGGCTACATCTAATTTAATGTGGTTTCCTTCATAGTGAGGCAAACAGGCCAACCTTTTCAGGAGTCACAATTTTGCATGCAGTGGTGGCTTCTGTATCACAGCATGTAGTCCTTTACTGGGTGTCTTGCATTGCCATGTTTAGATCAGTAAGCATCCAAGTGTCAATGGTCATGACCGAATCACTCTAGATTTGAAAAGCTCATGATTTCAGTTAGTCTCCTCAAAGGATGGGCCTTTGCCATGGGCATCTATATGAGTGATCCAGACTGTGCAATCAATAGCCTCAATATCATTTAACAGTTTGTGGCCTCAAAGAGGCTATCTTTAATCTTCCAATCCATAGTATCTAAAGTGGCAGACCAGTCAGCTAGACCATCGGTAATTGTCCAAGAGTCAGTGAAAATATAACATAATTTATCAATGGTAGCATTGGCCAGAGCTATGAGAATTCCCTTTATTTCTGACTGGTGACCAGAATAACGATGCCTGATTTTAGTTTTACATGGTTGACACCCAGGTTGAACAATAGTAGAATCACAATAGCCACTACTGAGTTTTAACTTTGCCAAACCAGCAGTGAATCAGGGCCAGGTATTTAGGAAAACCCATCAGTCAAGACCTATCAAGAGCCCAGTGCCTTTGCTTCAGGTGGTGGAATGCGACATAAGATTTTCCTCAAAAGGATAGCTGCCACTCCATCATGCAAAATTGAGATGGCACTAGGACTAGGCCATTTGCACTCTTGAATTTTCATTTGACAGGTGAGCTTGGTTGGGCCCTTCTCATCTTATTAGCCTTTAGTCAGAGTCAACCCATCTCAAAATACTGATATCAGACCAGAGAGTCACAAGGATCTTCATGGGTCAAACTTTCAGTTTTATTGAGAGATCAGAGGCAGGCCAGTAACTGCTTTACAAAAGGGATTTGCCTGATGGCTCTGCGAGAGAAGCAATGTGTACGAAACCCCAAGGGATGCCTCTGGGAGGAGGTGGCCTACTGTTGCCAGAGGCTCCAATCAGCAGCATAGATCGCAGGGGGCACTAGGGTTACCTTTGGGGTGGGGCCCCAAAAGTAAAGAGAGAGCCACAGCTGAAGTCAGCTTCCACCACAGCTGGTTGATTCAGGCCCTAAGCAAAAAACTCTGATTTCTGGGTAATCCGTATGAAGGTCCAAGTAAAATGCCTAAGTGAAGTACACACTGTCTCTAATACTCAAAGGATTCATATGGTGCTTATCCTCCTTTTGGTGGTAGATGGCCAGTGATGTAACAGAGGAATTTTCACATATTCAAACACCTGTGCTTGGTGAGCAGGAACTTGATTTGTGTCAGGGTTTATCAAGCACCTCTTTTGTTGAAGATATGGTAATACTACATTCAGAACTGAGACTGAGGCTTCCGACTTGGCCGCCAACTGGACCTAGTCTATGTAGTAAAAGCTTTGGACTCAGAGAGTATGGGCTTTTGTGTCATACTGTGACCCCTCAGTAGGGGCAAATGCCAGGGAAGTTTAAGCATCCCTAGGGGAACATGGCAGATGTACACCGGAGGCCTTTTCAAATGAATGTGAAATAGTGTTGTTTCTTAAGTGTCAGTGGAATAGAATAAAAGGGTATTGGCAATGTCTACAGCAGCATATCATGAGTCATCAATCCTGGCAATAGATTCCACTGTAGTCACTTTGCCTGGAAGAGCTGGGGCTACAGGAGCCAACACTGATGATGTTCCACTCTGGAAATCTCCAGCTCTTGTTACCCTTTCCCTTGGCCATGCAGGGCTGCTATATTGAGATAGTGCATCTTTCAATACTCCTGCTGTCTTTAATTCCTTAATCAAGATTGTGATTTTCCTTTCAACTCCTGGGATTATACATTGTTTTTGTTGGACCACATGGGAACGGACAAGAATCACTCTCCAAAAACCATAATTTAAAAGGAGTCATGTGCCACAATGTTCATTGCAGTTCTATTTACAATAGCCAGGACATGGAAGCAACCTAAGTGTCCATCGACAGATGAACAGATAAAGAAGGTGTGGCACATATATACAATGGAATATTACTCAGCCATAAAAAGAAACGAAATGGAGTTATTTGTAGTGAGGTGGATGGACTTAGAGTCTGTCATACAGAGTGAAGTAAGTCAGAAAGAGAAAAACAAATACCATATGCTAACACATATATATGGAATCTAAAAAAAAAAAAAAAAAGGTTCTGAAGAACCTAGGGGCAGGACAGGAATAAAGACACAGACATAGAGAATGGAATTGAGGACACGGGGAGTGGGAAGGGTAAGCTGGGATGAAGTGAGAGAGTGGCATGGACATATATACACTACCAAATGTAGAATAGATAGCTAGTGGGAAGCAGCTGCATGGCACAGGGAGAGCAGCTTGGTGCTTTGTGACCACCTAGAGAGGTGAGATAGGGAGGGTGGGAGGGAGAGGCAAGAG
Organism: Balaenoptera acutorostrata; assembly: GCF_949987535.1. Lineage (NCBI taxonomy): Eukaryota > Metazoa > Chordata > Mammalia > Artiodactyla > Balaenopteridae > Balaenoptera > Balaenoptera acutorostrata. The sequence continues at coordinate 36,059,714 of NC_080081.1, forward strand.
GGAAGAGATATGGGGATGTATGTATATGTATAGTTGATTCACTTTGTTATAAAGCAGAAACTAACACACCATTGTAAAGCAATTACACTCCAATAAAGATGTTTAAAAAAAAATCACTCTCAGCAGTCCTTAAATGGGAGAATCTCCTTTGACACTTTACGAGCACTTAAAGGGCAAGTAGGTAAAAAACATGAATGTCAGTTATACATTTCACATCAACAGTACATTGATTTGGCACTGGCAGAGTCCCTTTTGGTTCATAAACCATATAAGTTGAATTTGTGTGTGTGCATGTGTGTGTGTTCAGGCACATGTGTGTTTCCTTCTACAGGAACACAAAGCAGTCTAACCCTCCTCCCAAGGGGAGTGCAGAGCAATCAGGAATGCAGGGGAATCTAGCCTGTGAGGGATGATCAAGGAAGTTTTTATCTTTTGGTTTTTTGCTTCAGAGACAGCCTTGCCTCCTCTGCTGTGTACCAGTTGGTTTCTGCCAGTAATCAGAAACTCAGAGTTCATTTGCTCTCACCTCTGTTGCTTCCCGCTTTCAACTACTTCTGCACATGGCTCCTCATTAGCCACAGATACATTGCCTGCCAGCTGGGGAGTGGGGATTGCTGTCCCACTATCACAATAACTTCTCTTTAACTTCCCATCTAAGGAGAGTGTGCAAGATTCAGTGCACCAGTTTGGTGGCTTAATTTAATCTTAACTCTTACTGCTTATCCTCTAAATATACACTTATTGGTACATCTAGGACAGTGGGAGCCCCTTACTTCCTCTGAGTCCTGTGGGATAAAAAAGGGTTTGGTTTGGTGTCTATTCTCGCTCCAGGTAAACGTCATGAGGAAACTCATATTGTAGCAGACATTTACTAAGACTTAGAATTGCAGATATTTAGAGCAATTTTTAGTGCCTCTGTATATATTTCAAAATCCACAGGTTTTGCTGATGGATTTGGATGTGAAATATGAAAGTGTAAAGTGAAAAATTACTCCAACTTTTGTTTTTGTCAGTTCTACTGTATGGATGGAGTTGATTTTTAAAAATTACAAAATATTATGAGATTTAATTTGTAAGCAGTTCATTCAAAATTAGAGTTTTAATAGACCTGGTTGATGAACAGAGAATGGTTTAAGGAATTTGAGGGAAATGTGTGATTATGAATATTAGCCATGGAACAAAAATGGACAAAGAGAGAAGTGAGAATTTGAAGATGTTTAGCAATAGTGAAGAGGGAATAGAAACAATGGTTTGTATGTTCTAATAGAATTAAAGAATTGTAGGTGATGGCATACAAGAAGGAATTGTCTTGACCTACAAGAGGTAAATTTATCAAAGTGGAATTGTTGAAGTTGTGACTACAGAGTGATTTCAGTAATAAAAATTACTAAGCCAAGTGTATTTAATTTTTGCTCTTACATAACACATTACCACAAATTTAATGACTTAAAACAACTTACATTTATCAATTGAGTTTCCACAGGTCAGGAGTCCGAGCATGGTCTAGCTGAGTCCTCTGCTCAGGGTCCCACAGTACTGCCATCAAGGTGGTGACTGGAGTCTAATCTCACCTAGAGGGTAAACTAGAGAATAATCCACTTCCAAGCTTATTCAAATTGTTTTGCAGAATCCATTTCCCTGTGGTTGTAAATCTAGGGGTCCTGTATTCTTACTGATTGTAGGCTGAAGACTTCCCTCATGTCATATGGTCCCTGTCATGTGGCCCTCACCAAGGGCAGTTCACAACATGGATGTTTGTTTCTTCAAGACTAGAAGGAAAATCTCTCATCATAATCTGCTAAGATAGAGTGTAATAGAATGGAATGGAATCAATCATCTCATCCCCTTTGTTGTATTCTCTTGGGGAGAAGCAAGTCCAGGTTCCAACCTTAGTCAAGGGTAGAGGATGACACACCATGGGTCCCCTTAGGATATGTTTGACACACAACATGTTCAGGATTGAGTTATTTATAACTGACTAATGGTAGGCGAATGGGTGATAAAATATTTTTAGACATTAACTTTGTGATTTTTTCCTTTGAACGCTATGAATAATATATTTTAATTTTGTTGTTCTTAAAGAAGCTCTCTATTCCACTTTCACTAACACAGTTGTGTGACATTCAATTATACCTTACCAAAACATGAAATTCTCAATCTATTAAATGGGTTTGATAGATATAACATTATTTTTTATTGTCCTATGAAAATATTTGGTGCAATGCCCACAAAACAATGAAAAATTCTTATCCAAAGAATTACAAGTAGAATGCTATAAAAATACATAAAATTATGAATAAAAAAGTCATGTCCAAAGAAGACATGTAAATGGCCAACAGGCACATGAAAAGGTGATCACATAATTACTTATCAGGAATATACAAATCAAAACCACAATGAGATATCACCTCACACCTGTTACAGTGGTTGTCATCAAAAGGACCAAGAGAAAACACATGTTAGTGAGGATGTGGAGAAAAGATAAACCTTGTGCACTGTTGGTGGGGATGTAATGGTACAGTCAATATGGAAAACAGTATGAAGGTTCTTCAGAAAATTAAATATAGAACTACCATACGATTCAGCAACTCCACTATCGACCAACTAAACAAAATCAAACATTGACATACATCATACAGTGCTGAAAAATCATTGGTAACTGATTATTTAGCTGTCAAAATTGTTAGCTTATGCTATTTTAGAGATAAATAACTATTAATAATAAATAATTATTAATAATTAATAAATTACTATTAACTATTTAGTGATAAATAATTATTGATAAATATAACAATTATTAATATAGCTATATTAATATCTTAATAAATAATTGAAAATTATATATTATATATTTTATACATATATAAAAAGCTAAAATGGTACTGTGTTATTTTCCGAAAATAAAAAGCAATTGAATACATAGGTACACTCAAATTTAGAAAGGAAGAAAAAAAGGTATGTGTGCATATAAATATATGTGCATACTAAATTAAAGATATGTAGATATATATGTAATAAGCCAAAATCTTCCATATAGCCTATCAACTGAAAATTGTTTTCCTCATAAAATAATCCAGAATTTATGACAACCCCAAATTTCTTATAAACTGAAAATTTCTGTACTTTCTTTATATGTATTCAACAACAGTCTAGAGTTCAATAGATTCGTATGACCCAAGAAAGAATTGAACCTATTAAAATTGTAAACTCATTGAGTTTTGAAAAGTGATGACCATGGAAATAGAAGTGCAACCTTTCAAACTGACAGGGTAGTGTAAATACATGCTACAAGCTCTAGGTATATACCTGTCACAGATAAAACTGAATGTAGAAAGAGAGAATCACTAACTGGCAGGAACCTTATCAAACAAAGAAAAAAAAAAGAATTGTGTGAAAAGAAAAATCCTTTTCAATTAAAGTAAGGGTTCTTGCTTTTGTTCTAAAATCATTAAAGGAAAGGCAATCACTTGATTTTATTATTAATTCCTTCTCTAATTAACTACCTAATACAATTATTTATTTGACACTTAATATATTAGTTTGAGTGTAAGTTAATTTTATGTGGTGTGAGTTTCAGGGAGAAAGAGTTATCCATGTGTGTATTTTGAGAATCTGAAAATATATTTATTCTAAAAAATTTTTGTATACCAAATTTTAAAAATCCTTTCTCATCTCTCTGCAGGCAACAGCTGACATAAAGAAAGACTATTTTTGTCTTCATGGATTAATTTAAATTATTAAATTTTATAAAAAAATCTGACACTGATTACCTGCATTTTTGTCTAAGCAAGAAAAAAAAACAACAACTGACTTTTGCACTTTACACTGGCAAAAATGTAGCATGAACTAAGTAAAGTTTCATATTGTAAAAATCAACATTTTTAGGAAGTGTTGTTCAAGCTAACTTCTAAGTATTTGATTTTAATTTATGTGAAATAGTGTGTATTACTTTCCTGTTGCCACTGTAGCAAATTAGCACAAACACAGTGGAAAATACAGTTCTGGAGGTCAGAAGTCCAAAGTGGATTTTCCCAAGCCAAAATCAAGGTGTTAGCTGGGCCACACTCCCTACAGAGAGGACAGAAAAAGATTTATTTCCTTGCCTTTTCTAGCTTCTAGAGCTGCATTGCTTTTAGTCCTTGACTCATGCCTGCCTTCTCCATCTTAAAAGCCAATGGCATTGCATCTTCAAATCCTTTTGAGTCTGTCTTCACATAGCCTTCTATCTTTTAAGAATTTTTGGGACTACATCTGGACCACCTGCTATCATCCAGGATAATTCCTTGTCTCAAGAACCCTAACTCAATCACATCTTCAAAGTCCCTTTTGTCATATAAGGTAACATATTCACAACTGCTAGATATTAGTACATAGACATATAGGGGTCCATTATTAAGCCTACCATACAGTATAAGGCATAATTTAGAAAAATGTTTCCAATCTTACTAGTTTCTGATCTACTAGATTTAAATATCTCTAAGGATCATAATAAAGAATTAGAAAAACCAAAAGCTATTTGAATAGGAAAAATGAGTTACTACTGGTATTTAGTCTGTAAGTTTTCTTTTTCATTTTAAAGGAGATTTTTGTTTCACTTCTCTAAATATTTATATAAAATACTTTACTAATACAGACTTTTCAATAAACTCAAATTAACACAGTAATTAGAATTTATGAAAGAGAATAAGCATAAAATGCACGTTTATACTTTGATTGTCTTTATGCGTAATAAGCAAAAAGATGACCACATGAAAAAAGTCAGTCATAGTTTAGAGTCTTTAAATATACTGTTAGAAAGTCATTATCAGACAGTTATATAATGAGAAACTGAATTAATTATAGAAATTCTATTCAATAATATGCCAATCTGGTATATATCCTTGAGTGAGGGAAATATAACTATTAGAAATATTAAAAAAATAAGCACAATAAAATTCAAGCTTCAGAAGTAATAGAAGTACATAGTCTCCAAAAAGAAGCACATAGTTATTTAATCATTTAAAGATTGAGAATATCTGTGTGTACATAAACGTTTAATTCCTTTGTCAAAAAGTCTTATCCAAGTCATTGATTAGTCTGCATTCCGACATTTAAATTGGTGATGTACTAGTGTAATAAAGAAACTATACCACAAACACCAATCTCGTCTGGAAAATGTATATTCTAAGTTATAATATTAGCATAATTGGAGGGTAAAAATCTCAAGTTGAGAGTCAAGACAAAGAAGAAAATTTATAATCGTTCATCATATGTGACATCTTAAGCAGATTCATAGCATTTTATTTCCTTCACAGAGTATTTTTTGTGAACAGTATTACAAAAAATTCTAATTATACAATATATGAGATTAATTATTGTTAATTTATCACAAAATGTGTCTGGTAACTACTCAACATATTCCTTATATCTGAGTCACATATTCTCTCAATGTAGCAATAAACTGTGAGGTCCCTGAGGACATAAACCTCTAGCTTGCATGACATTTTGACCAAGGCGACACTGAGTTTGATGAATGGAGGAAGTGATTTTAAATGATCAAATTAACTTAGATCTCTTCATAAAAATCAATTTTGTTGAAAATTTCAGGGCTCCTTTACTGACTAATTTTACTTTTGGATCCCACAGTTGACAAATATCCACAGAATACAAAGGGAGAGCATGTCTTCAATGGAGTAAAACGTTGTTCAATAATTCCTAAGTCTGAGGAAAAGCATGCGAATGCATTCTATTTTAAAATCCTATTATACTAGCAATTCAATTTCAATAATATTTTCTTTTTTTTAAATTTTTTTTTAATAATATTTTCTTAAGAACACAAGATTTTGTGATTTTTTTCTGGTCATATAAAATAAATGCTGAACTATATATCAATATGTTTCAACAGAGACACCATGTATCATTTATGCCTATTCAAATTCAAATTGATAATGTCTTTTGATACATCATTTTCCTACTTATTGCTTTAATCAACATCCCTATACAGCACTCATTTAAAGAAAAATAGAATATCTTACAAGACATGATTGAAACAAGACTGTAAATGGCTCTATGTATGTCTTCAGTAATAAAAGAATAAGAGAGATAAAAATAAGCTCTAGGTTATATCAAAATCAAACCAATCATTAATTTATTCTACAAATATGTATTAAGATCTAATTTTGTAGTTTAAGGAACTGAATGCCCAGATCATAAGGGAAAAAATGCAAAATTTGTTTATGGCAATAAATTATTCAAGGCAAGAAACAAGTATACATATATTTCTTAAAACTGTATTATATACTAATACATAAATTTTTCATGTGTATCGTGCATAGGGATGTGCACTTATATGTAGAACCATATACATGTAGTGAGGTGTGTATACATGGGTGTGTGAGTGTAGGTGTGTGCCATTGTGCGTGTGGTTCTGTGGATGTGAACGTGGAAGACGTAGATTTGTGTGTATGTGGGTGTCTGGGGGTGTATGGAAGTGAGTGGGAGTGTTACACAAGCACGTATGTTATCTGTGGGTATGTATAGGAGGAGTATATTTGCATCAGTGGTTCACAACCAAGGGTGATTTTACCCATCAGGGACTGTCTGGCAATATATAGATTTATTTTTGGTTGTCACAACTGGAGGGGACGTGTGCTACTGATTTCTAGCAGGTAGAGGTTAAATAGTTTTCCACTAGATGCTGTTTAAACAACAACAATGCATAATGCAACCACACATAACAAAGAATTATGCAGTGCAAAGCAAAACGCCAATAGTGCTAAGTTTGAGAAACACCGGTATAGTGTGGCGTGTGTGTGTGTGGGGGGGGGAGATTTTTACATGTATATTATAAAACTTGCACAGAGTAAGCAGTCAATAATCTTTTATGCGATTCTATGCTTTACGTCATAAACAAAACCAGAGGCCATCTCCTCACGTTCCTTTGCATCATTGATATCCAACACCCCCAGAAGGTTCTTGCTGTTGTTGCCTGACAAACCATTTACTGAGAAATATTTAGCACCTATTCAATATGAGTGTGAGACATAAAAATTTCCCCAAACCATAAACAAATGTATCCAAAGAAAGATTCCTTTTTGCAGGCTCTCAGAGAAGAAAATTTTTAAGCTACTGAAATAAACCCATTACCTTTAAGAAGAGAATAAGTAATGCCTATTTAAAATTGGGTCTCTATGGAAATGGTTGATTTATTATTATTTGCTTTATTAATGCATATATAATTGAATCCATTTTATGTTTGGAATCTACATATATTGGATGTAGCATATTAAACAGATTGAAGTGTAAAATGATATTTTATTCCTTTTCTCATCCACAGTCCTTGAAAGGCTTTCTAGTATTAAAAGTCCTGCCATTCGCTAATTCTATCTGCTGTTTCCAGGAAAGTTCTCCTTCTCAGCTACATCATAAGTTATGCACTAGGTAGATGATTTAATGCCACCCCTTTCATTATGATTTCTATTTTCTCACTTTCCAGCTTTTTCAGGATCATCTTGGTAGAAGAAAAGGCTGAAAATGATATCACCAATTTATTACTGCATTTGTCTGGGGGCACTTTTCTTATTGAAATGACACTAAATCCACTGGGAGGCAGAAACTGTGGACTTGATGAGGATGCAACCCACACAGCTGTGATCAAAACTTTGACTCTGTTACTACAGCTGTCAAAATAAACTGACATGAAATATGAAAAAAAAGAGAGTTCTTATTTTTAACTGCCAGGTACACTCCTATAACCCTCTCAAAATATTTTGTCGGTTATATAAAAAATGCATACTTTTTCTGTCAAAAAGTTATAAAATGCACAATATATACAGACTGTATACATGTCAAAGGCAAGTTTGTTTATTAGCACAAAAACATGCATGCTACAATCTCACAGATAAGATTATTTCTGACAATCTGAATACAGTTTATTTTTAAAGCATGTATTTATAGTAGCTACATGCTGTCAATTTTTTTTTCCCTGAAATAGTAATGCAGAATGTCACAGTTGATATTTAGCTATTACTATTAAACATTTTTCCATATATAAAATGCTCTTTTCCCCCAGCAAAAGAATACTAACTGCATGCCTTTTGGGGATTCAGAGGAAAGATACACCTATTTATTTTTTTTTGCACTTTCTCTCACATCTATAATGGGATCTAAGTGGAAATATAAATAAATGAGTAGCTTTTCATCTATTTCTTAAAAAGTTTATGTTGTCTACAATAAGTAACTGATATAAATAAATTATTTGATATATTGAGTTTGTGTAGTTGTCTTTTGGTCTGCCTAAAATGCTACAGTTTTCCTCTCCTCTTTAAGAATATTTTACAAGTACTTTAAAAAGATATCAGAGAGAATGGACAATCAGACTGATCTCTGCCTGTGGGCTCATCTTTAATACATTATTATCTGTCTAATTTTCATTTTGATAAGCAGGGCAATCCAGATGATACCAAAGTCATTTATCTCCCGAGGTGACAACCGGTCCTTGATGAGCAAACATATTCACTGCAGTGAAAGACACACTGACATTTTATTTCATATTAAATAGGATTAGACAAAATAGTTATAAATTATCAATCATAAACCATTGGAAATAAAATTGTTCTGCTTTTTTCTATGGAAATTTCTGGAGCTGTGATTGTTTCACGATCATGAAATTTGACATCCAAGTAGATAGCAGTCATCCCCTTGAATTGGGAAGTTTCTGGAATATGCAAATGAATGTCAGATGATGTAAGAAAAGTGGCTTTCAAGTAACAATTAGCATATGAAGAATTAGAAAACATTTTGAATTCCTATCTTATTAACAACGGCTTTTTAACCAGTACAATAGAGTATTAATGGATGATAAAAAGCCAGTAGTCCATACTCTACAAGAAGGAGTCTGGCGTTTTCTTTTAATTTTCCTATTTCTTTTACATTTCCCAGGTTCTTGAGCCAAATTTTATAGTGAGAGGATAAATAGATCCCTAATTACCTAAAACGGACCAAACACAGAGTGACACTGTACTAGTCAATATAGAGAACTATGCGTTTCACCAAGAATCTCTTTAAGAGATTTAATTTTAAAGTGAGACTACAAATATGAAAAGCACATATTTCCTTCCCTATTAATAATGTATCTAGACTAATATTTGAAGAAAAACTTTATTAAAAGAGGTTTAATTTCATTTAGGACACATTTAAATATTTAATGAGAACGACATAAAGAAAAGAATGAGGGTACAAAGTGGTGAGGTCATTTTCATATATTTGGGGGAAGCAAAACAAATTTAAAGTGGTCAAAATTTGTTAACTGCGATACATAATTACTACCATGAAATCATTAATAGTTACTTCAGTAAAAAATATTGTATATTATGTTAAGCAATTAATTATTGAATAAATGTTTATTTTAAAAATTTCTTCAAAATCTATCTTTGGTACAAATAGTCATAACTAATGGTTGAGCTGTGCACTGATTTTAGATCTGGAAACACATCTAGAATATGTATTCTCTCAACTATGTATAACAGATGGGGTAGAAACATGTCAAGTGATTTACATGGAGTGATCTTGGACATGTCACTTTGTGTATGTCTCCAGTTATTCATCTCTAAAACATGGGAAGTAATAGTGACTGGCCTTGATTATTGTAATGACAAAATGAGACAATTTGTATTAAAATATTATGAGACTGAAAAGTGTCAAAATTTTAACAAACATTTGTGAAATGCAAGTATGTACCAGAAACTGTACAACATACTGGGAGACACGGAGTTAAACTAAAATAGTTCTTTCTTTCAAGTAACCTTACATACCAGTGAGAGACAGGCAGTCACACTTTTAATGTAATATGTTAAAGTCTAAACAAAGAGAAGCTGAATGACTCATCACCTACTAAGTTTCCTTTGCATTTACAAATTACTACAAAAATGTAGTCCTTCAAAATCGTTTAGTATCAAAATTTTATATCTTCCCCGTTATTTATCATTTCCTGTTTATTTTATACCTTCAGCCTGGCAAACTGAGGTATTTTCTCTAGCAAAAATCTAATATCACAGAATTCTCTTTACCTTATTTTTTAGTTGAAATGTTTTTATTTCATATTAATTCTTAAAGAATATTTTTCCTGAAAAAAGTTCTGGATTGACAGGTTTAAATTCCTTTCAGCACTTAAAGTTATTTCACTGTCTTGTGTCCTCCACATTTCTGAGCACAAGTCAACATTATTTAAGTATTTATAGTATTGTTCTCTTGCATGAAATGAACCTTTGTCTCGTTAATTTCTCTTAACATTTTATTTTCAGTAGTTTAACCATGACATGCCCAAGTATGGTTTTCTTTGTGTTTATCCTGCTTAAGACTCACTGAGCTTCAAGAATTTGCAAATTTATGTCTCCAACATATTGCAAAATTCTCTTCTATATTTTAAAAGATATTTCCCCCCAATATCTTTCCCTCAGCTAACCATCTGTGAATATATATATACATATATCCTTGATAGTTTCCATAAGTTACTGAGGTTCTTTACATTTTCCATATTCTTTATTAATATATCTATATTTTATTGATTCTTTCTTCCACTGTAATCTCCACTCTTCTGTCTAGCCTATTTAGTGAATGATTCTATAACAGAAATTGGAGGTTACCCTCTAGAATTTCCATTTTTCAGTTTCCATTTCTCTGTATTTCTTTATCTTTTCATTTATATACTATTATTATATTTTCCTTTTTCCTTGAGTATATGATAATAGTTACTAATCTACTAATTCCAATATCTGACTCATCACAAGTTGTCTCCATAGATTACCATTTTTCTTGAAAATTTGTCACTTTTCTTCTTTCTTTGGATATTGAGTAATATGTACGCTATCCTGGATATTTGTGAGGTTATATTTGGTCACCCTGGATTCCGTTGATAATCCTTCCTTCATCCCTTCCTCTTCCTTCGTTTCTCCCTCTCTCTCTCTCTCTCTCTCTCCTACTTTCTTGGTCCTTCTCTCTTGTTTTAATAGGCAATCAGATTGGTAGGATTGAAACTACTAACAGACTTTTGAGTAGTAGATCAAATTTCAGTTCAGTTCTCTGATCATTACGTGGGCTGCTTGAAGCCAAGCATTCATTGTTCAGAGGTCACTCAGGTTTTTTGGATTTGAACAGAAATTATATGTAGACTTTTAGACCCACTTTCTATTGCTCTCTCCTTTCCAGAACCCACTGCTCATCTAATTTTCAGTGGTTGTGGTTGACCTGGATCTTTTCCTCTTGTTCTTCAGGGCACAAACACTATGGGTTTTCTTTAATTGAAAATATTAGCCATGTGGTATGGTGCAGACTGTAGACTGTGACCTGCAATTGAGCTAGAGGCTATGAAAATAGGAAATTCACTCAGTACTATCCCCTAATTAAATGTTAAATACCTCTGGGATCTATCTACATTCGGTTGCTCCCTAGTAATGACAAGTAGTTGCCTTTTGCGTTTTGTTCATAGTTAATAGTTGTTCTTGGCAAGATGGTTTGCCACATAGTATTTTACTCAAACAAAATCGAATTGGAAGTTATTCAGCATCAAAATTATAAATATTACTTTTTCTTTCTGGAAAAGAGAAAATAACCAAAATGTTACCCTAAAAACATAAAATGAATTTTTATTTATTTAGTTTTCAAAGGATTCTCTATGTCTCTCTTTCTCAAGCTAAATTGTGAAAACAAGATGTATTATAGAGTAATTTTTAACTCACAATTTTCCAGCAATGTACTTAAAGTACATTATTTTCCAATAATGTACTTTGTACCACCACAAAAAGGACTCTCCTATCATCAAGGGAAAACATAATGAAACATATCTCTCTTACAGTGAAATATGGATTAAAGTGAAGAAGATCCCAGGAGTTTGCTCACATCTCTTTAAACCTTAAGCTAGTTAAAGGTTTCTTACTGCTTTTGTTGATTATTCCTGCCTGAAGTAGCACTACATTCTAGAAATTTGGCATTTCTGAACAGATGTCTTCACATACAGCCAGAACTTATACCCAAGTCATATACAACAGTAGGGCTGTATTTGGATGTTAAAATATTAAACTACTTCAGAAACACATGATAAGAATCTGTTTCTTGTGAATCACATGCTGCTTTGACCATGGTACACTACCCCATGGGAATTTTCTTACGTTTTATTTTTAAAATAAACTTTTTGTTGAAGTCGAAAATACATAGGGAAAGAACAAATCATAAATACAGAAATACACAAATGGTCTTAAAGTAAACACACCTGTACAAGTTTACCAGGATCCAGGAAAGTAGCATGGGCATTCTAGAAGCTTCCTCATGCAAACCCAGTAAATGTTTCCACAATCTTCCCCAGTTGTGACCACTTTCCTTATTTCTAGTACCAGATTAGTTTTTCTTGTTTGGAGACTTTATATAAGTGGAATCATAATGTATGCATTAGTGTGTATCCAGCTTATTTCACCCAGTGTCTTTATTTGTAAGATTAGTCCTTGTTTCATTGCCGTAATGATTTCTATTGTATGAACAGTGCTCAAATTATTTATTCACTCTACTGTTGATGAATATTTGTGTTGCTTCAATGTTCTGGCTTTTAAGTATAGCACAGTTTATGAATATCTTGTAATGCTACTTAGTGCTAAGATCTACCAAATTCTCCTTAGAGTGAAAATGGAGGATCACAGACTGTGGATGTCTTCAGCTTTAATAGATGGTGACAAACAATTTTAAAAAGAGTTTTTTTTTCAATTTACCCTCTCACAAGCAGTGTGCAAGAATTTCAGTTTCTCCAAATCTTTGATAATATTTGATATAGCCAGTTTTAAAATTTTAATCATTTTTTTTTTTGCTGTGTAGTGATAACTTATTGAGGTTTTCATCTGTATTTCTATGATGACAAATGTTTACATAATTGTTTTATGTATTTGTTGACCATGTGGATAGCCTCTTTGCGAAGTGCCTTGTTAGGTCACTTGCTTATTTTTTATTGTGTTGTCTGTCTTTTCTTGTACCTATCTATGGATTTGAATATATTACAAGTACATTGCAAACATAACGCCAATATATTACAAATATCTTCTGCCACTATTTGGATTGCTTTTTTACTCTCTTAAGAGTGTCTTTTGATAAATTCTCAGTTTTAGTAATCTAACATCTCAACCACTTCTGCAATGGTGAGTAATCTTTTTTTTTTTTTTTGTAATCTTTTAAAGAAATATTTACTTAACATAAAATGTGAAAGTACACACCTATGTTGTAATCTAGAATCTTTATTGTTTTGTATTTAATTTGGGGGTATCCAAAAATTGGGCTGATTTGCTTTAAAATAAGAGTGAGATTATTTTACAATATCCTACTTCAATGGCATGAGGTCATTTGGGATGGTAATTACAGATTGGACTATTCCTTAAATATAATTCCTCTTGATTCTTATAATTAGTTTTTTTACATTGATATTATTTATCAATATTTTAAATGTTCTCTGTCTTTTATGTTTAATCAAGAGAAATATCATATGAGGGAATTTTAGTTCTGTCAGCTTTTACTCTATATACTTTAGACAGCATTAGGCCCACTATTTTTTGGGAGGTGATGAAAATGTTCTAAAATTAGATTTTGTTAAAGGCTGTACAATTCTGTAGCTATAAGGAAAAAAACACATTGAATTATACACTTTAAACAGGTGACATTTATAATATCTGAATTATATATGTATAAAGCTATTAATTTTTTTTTAAATTAAGTGCAAATATGTTCCAAGATTAATATATTTTAAAAGAAACTCAACCAGTCTTTTTACTAGTATAGAAAATTCACTTTGTTTACCCATGGTGATTATTCCCAAATTATATTTTGACTGATATTACAATTGCAAGCCAGGATTTTTACTTGTTAATATTAGAAGTATATCTTTTCCTAAATTTTGACATTTCTTTTTTTAAAGTACTTCTCATAACCTAAAACAACTATGGTTTTTTCATCTGAGTTTTGAACATGTTTTATTAAGAATTAACTGAGTAATTTGTATTATATTTTTTAATAATAGTGTTTCTTTGCTTCCTCCTACTCCCTTTCACTAAATTCTGTTAGATAGATCTAATTTTCTTCTCCAGGTTTCAAAGTTTTGTGGTCTTTAGTTTTTAAGTGTAATTTTCCTACTTTGTCCATACCTATATTAGAGCTTATTATTTTGTGTCAATATTTAATGGAACCTCAGTATCATACTGTTTAAAAAAATAAAGTTTAGATAATTTGAGTAAATTGCTCAAAAACACACAAGAAAAATGCTAAAATCAGGACTAGAAATCTGTTCTCTCTATTAAACACCATCTCTATTACACATTTTTCTTCCAGTTGATATAAAAGCAAATGCTTTGAGGTAATATGGCACAATTTAAAACAAAGTAACATTGGCTTAGGTAACATATTAGAAAATGTTGAAAGTGATAATTGGAGAAAAATATATGAAAGTAAATTAATAGTTGTTTGGCACTCTTTGCAAGATATTTTAAAATGTATAGCCCCATATAATTCCAGGGAAAACCTTAAAAGTAATCACCTCCATTTCTAGAGATATAAAATCAATGTTTACAACAGTTACATAAATGGTTTTCACATTGGCAGTAAGTGATGATTTGAACTCAGAATTTGTGACTCCAAGCCCAGGAGATAAATTTTTTTTAATTTTAATTTTATGTTCCTTTTGAAGTTCATAATGCTTCTCATTATAGATGGATGGGAGCTTACCTAATTTCCTCTCCCTTTTATTCTTGTTTTCTCAAAACGATCTTTTCTAAATTGTGTTATTTTCTCTTTAGCTTAAACTAAGAATTTTCATCATCCACCTACTCACATTAAAAGAACTGCAGACTTCAAGCTGTTCTCTTCCTGACTGATCCTTCCTAGGAAATATTATCTCAAGAGACAACAGATCGTCCTGTATGAAAAATGAAATGGATGTGTCATACGGGAGGGTACTCTCAAGCAGAAAATGTGCAGAGAAGTCCCTTTTCTCTATTCCTTGTCGGTTATTTTTTACTCCCTACATAGCAGGGTTTGTTTTAAGGTCTTAGGCAAGCATACTAAAAACATTTAAGAATTAAAAAAACAATTATTTTATTAAAAATGAAAACTGCCTTTCATGTACAATTTACCTAAATTCTTGTTACAGCAAAATTTTGGACTCACAGTCAAATGTTTATTTACTCATCCTAATTAGATATTTTTATATAACTTTTGATGCAATCTGCTTCAAGCAATAAACACATAATTCTAGGTCAATCCTAGAAGAAAGGGACTTTATATTCATGGAAATATCGCAGCAACTGGCAAAGTCTCTCCTTGATTAAATTTTAGTCAGACTCCTCTGAATCGTCTTCCCAACCAGGCCTCGACTTTTAGATTTCTTTGTCAGTCTTTGCACTGCCTAGCTTTAGCAAAAATCCCCTTAATTTGGTTCAGCCAGAATTTCCCGCCTTCAGTACCTCATCACCCTTAATATATGACCAAATTGATCATCCCTCACCACTCCCACAGAAGATATCTGATCACCCTGACCGGTCTATAGCAAGAATCCTTTTAGGTCAGTTTAGCAAAAAGAGTTATTCTACCAATTCTTTACCAAAATTACCAAGTAATTTTCCTTCTGTTAATCTCCCCACACTTTTCTTTGACTGTAAATCCCCACTTTCCTTGTATTTGAAATTGAGCCCAGTTCTATACTGACATCTCTTTTCCCCTGTTGCAATAGTTCTTAATGATTTTTTACCCACTTTAACTACTGTCTAACTCTGGTTTTGTTTGACACAGCTTAACCACAAGTCGGAGTTTTCAGGAGTGAAGGAAGATTTTAAAAAGGCACATTTTCAGCTTCAATAGTTTTGTCCTACATAAAAGCAACTTCAAGATCTCAAGGCATTCAAACAACAAATATTATAGTTATTTCCTGGGCATGTAACCCGAGGTTTGTGGACAACTGCAGATCTGCTGGGCTCAACTGGGCTTGGTTTGTCCTCACATGTCTCCCTATGTCTATGTCCTAATCCAGAATGGAGGAGTAGATGTACAAATGAAGAAAAAAAATTCTCGTTCTGCTCAGCTAATCCTTACGGAGCTCATAATTGAGTTCTAGTAAAAGAAAAGTCATGGAACTTAAAAAATGACTGAATAAATAGTGAGAAAGTTTCTTCCCTCCACATGTGAGTTTATATTTCAAAGGGGAGGGAGAGTGAAACCCAGAGCCCTGGAGCCAGTGGTTTATATTCCAAAGGAGTGTAAATGACTAGGATCTGGGGTTTCTCTCCCTTTGTCAGAGGGGGAGAGGGACTGCTGTCCCACTACCATGTAAACTGCAAGATTCATAATTTCAGGGTTCCATTCCTGTGGTGCAAGAAACCCTTCTGCACATGCTAGCCTAACCATCTGGCTTCCATCACAGTGCCCCAGAAAGAAGAGGAACTGGGGTGTGGTGAACCATTTCAGTTATTGCTGCAAGTATAAATAATCTATCCTTGATCCAGAAACCTTGTGTTTCTGGATAATATTTATAGAAATATTTCAGGATAATATTTATATAAATAGAGACACTAAAAACTTATTGGTAGCCACTGCTCTTGCAGTGAAGGGAAGGAGCAGGTGGTGACTTCATAATATATGCAAAGTCTCCCAGCTTCTGCTTAGAACTCTCACATTCATGTATACTTATATTCTATTGGCCTAAGCAGGTCACGTGCCCCAGCACAGATTTCCATGGGTTAAGGGAAGCGTGGCAAAAACAGGGAGGAAATGAAAATTGTGAGCAAATATTACAACCCACCACAGTCCACTGAGCTCAAATAGTTCTATCCTTCCTGCCCATTAAATATACTTATCCCTTTTCAAAACATCTAAGTTCTTATCCAGTCATAGCCACAAACTTAAAACTAAGGTTAAAGTCAAATCTGGATCTAATTCATTTCTAGAACTGGTGTCTCGAGTCAGAAAACCAAGAACTAAGACAAAAACAGATCATCGGCTTCACACACATGCACACAATAACCCACTGTGGAAAAGAGGGCTAAGATGACTACAGTAGATTATAGGAGAGAAATGGAAAGTACATAGGCAGTCTCTGGTTCCTGAGAATTTTGAAATCCAGCCAGGGAAACTGATGTTTCAAGGTCATCCTATTCTTCAGTTAAGATATGGCTTTTGATTGGACCTTGCTTCTGACCCCTGCAGTTATGTATTCTGTCTTTTATTCTTCATTGGTTTTGGCTCCGCACATTAAGTCCTCCTGTTTCATTATCCTCCCTGGGCAGATTTGAAGAGGGAGTTGGGGAATATACCTTATTCAGCAGCTGTGCTGCTTCTTCTGCCTGCTTCCTGCAAAAGACATTTGAGGTCTTTAGAGTCATTTTACATCTCATTGAGTCAAGGTCTCTTTTAACCCAAACTGAAGGCATTTTTCATAATAGAGCCTTTGAAAAACATTGGTGCTTATTTTAGTCCACTCAGCATCATCTGCAAATAGCCACACCCATAATTTTTTGGAAGGCCTTTCTCTCGCTCTGTCAGCTTAATTACTGATGCTTTGAGTTTATCAAGTTTTCCTGGGATGGCACTTTATGATTCTTATACTTGACCCATTGTTATTTAACTGAGAAAATGTACTAGAGTCACTTTATTCAAATCAAAGCTCTTTTTAAAAAGACCTAAGGGTCATGTTCTTATTTTGACCTTTGATCCTATGTTGTGCCGTAATTTAGAATGCTGGGAAAATAATCTTTTAGGAGACAGATATTGTAATAATCTTTGTACTTACACATGAATATGAGTTTGCATGAAAAGTATGTAAATTGTTGAACGAGATATATATTAGCATATTACACTATACTAATCATTTACCCAGAAAGATAAATTCTTTTGTTTTTTTCAGGTGTTCTTTATGCCAAGTTTGGTAGGCAAATGCTTTCAAAACAGTTTTGCATTTCGTTTTAATATGAATAATTTGGGGACAAATATAATTATTCCTATTGTCCTTCCTTTTAATATAGTGATGAAGCAAATCTTTGTGTTACCTAATGACCATTTTAGGAAACCCAAAGACAAATCTAACATAAAAGATCTTAACAGTTTTATTATTCAGAATTTGGGAAACACAAAATCAATTACAGGTGTTAGAGAAAATAAAATAAAACTCAGAAATATCTAAAATCAGGAATAATTACAGGTAACTTGATAAAAAATATAAAAATAATAGTTATTAGGAATTTAACCGATTTTAATGCAAGCATTTTTTAGTGTTTCAAAAGTATATTAAAAAGCATCTAAAGTTAATAATTTGGTGACAAAAGAAAGCTTTAGTAATCTGAACACAAAATAATTTAGTAGTTTTACAGTAAAAAAGATCACAGATGCTGATCTTACACTATTCATGTAATAATTTTCTGTGAAGGATTCACAATTATTACTTTATATGCATGTTTAGGCAGATATAAATACATAAGTATACCAATTGTAATAAAGTTTTAAAATATAGCTTTTAAAATATAACTGTGTATTAAAACCATGTATATTTTGTATTAAAATTTCCATCTGAATAAATTATAATGACAATTTTAATAAAAAGACAGGAAACATTAACTTTTTAATTTCTAAATTCATATTTTTCTGAAATTATTATACCTAATATAAAAATTTATATTAATTATCACATTTAAACACAGTAATCAACGTTTCTTTTATCCAGACACAAGCGATAACTACAGGACAGAAAATTTTAAATAGCTATTTTATTCTACATGAACACTTACTTTATATCATTATCAAAATTTGGTGAGGCAAAAATAAAATTTTAGCCAGACAAGGGGTGGTTTCTACTATAGCAAACACTTTTTGGCATACCTACATACTAGCAACTAGAATAGTTCATGAGTAGGCTAAAAAACAAACAAACAAACAAACAAACTTTACTTTCTAAAACAGACTTTGTTGAATTCTAGGCCATGTTTTTATTGTCTGGGCTTTACTATCTAGGGCGCTGCCTTCAATATTTGTTACAAATACTAATAAGCATTTCCTTGCTTCTGGTAACTGTGCATGTTGCAGTTGGCCAATGTATCATGTTCAGAGTCTTAAATGCTGCTGTGTAGCCATTGTCATCTCTGAGGAATCAACAAGTCACCTAGAACAAAAGTAACAGGAAAGGTTAATCCCAGTCCAGCTCCAGACAACCTTCTCTAAACAAACTGATCAGCAAATTTTGACAATGGTGAAAATCAGGATATCATGAACTAATGTTATGGTGCCTAACTTCATCTTCCCTTGACCTAAAAGTGAGATGGGGGAAGGAAAAAGAAGAGGGAGAGTAGGAGGGACTGAGAAAGATAAACACGGTCCCTGACGTCTAGGAGCTGGCCTGACATCTTCTCTTGATCAGATGAGGAGCGGAAGGGACTAAGGTAAAGTGAAACAAAAAAATACAAGAAACGAGGAAAAACAAGGTCACTGTGCCACGATGAAGAGTGACCCCCCGCACCACGATGAAGAGTGGCCCCCGCTTGCCACAAATAGAGAAAGCCCTCACACGAAAACGAAGACCCAACACAGCCAAAAATAAATAAATAATAAAATAAAGTAGCTATAAATCTGTATGGGAGAAACAATTACAGACATAATGACAGGGGGAAAAAAATACCCAAGGTCACGCAAATCACAAAAATATTAATACCCCTGAATCTCAGGTTATATGAGCAATTAGTTATCAATTAAAGCTTTAAACTACATCTATTCTTCAAACCTTGTAGATAGATTAATTAAGATGCTCAGTCATAGAATTACCCTTCTTCTTGACAGCATCCAATCAAAAGCAAAACCCCATTTCGTTGGACCCTCCCCTGAGTCACCTAACAAACACACAAGTCCTGTAATAAAATTTTTCCAATGCCCTCTTACAGAGACATCCAATATTTCTCTCTTAGAGTGTTTATTATTGCAGCATGCTATAAAAGTAACTTAGTTCAGCCACAGCTATAATGAGAGTTGAAAATGACCCAGTTTGGAAAGTATCTATTGGGAAAAAAATATAGGTAAAGCTTTATACTTACTTGAAGCTTCTGCCTTCTCTCTTTAGTGGCATCAAACTTTGCCTGAAAATGAACTAAAACTAAAAATGAACTGATAGATGATTAAATGAATAAAAAGAGACAAATAAAGGAATAAAACTATAAAAATAGCTTATAATGATTTATCATTAAGACAGTCAAAATCTGTTAAGAGTAAGGCTACTGGGTAGTACAAGCCTTTGCGACTCAAACCCCTACTTCTAAAAGCAAAGTATTTGGGAATAAAGAAACTTCTGTAAATTGTTTAAACTCTAGTCATAAAATTTAACTTGCCCAACTCTTACTGCCTAAAAATTTTAGTAAAGTTGTGATATTGGCAAAATACAGGCACAGTCTACAATTAACACTTTGCTATATTCATCCCATACTATAAATGTCCAAGAGGAAGACATCTACAACATGAAACTATTATATTTGAGACTAAAGTGCAAGAATTGTAGGAACAATGTTTGATTTCACTACCAATTTGTTTCTCCGCTTATCTTATTTGATAGGTATCTTAACTGTCTGGGAAAAACGGATGCTAAACTTGATCCTTTAATATAGGTCTAGTGAGGATAGAAACAGACAAGTTTTGCCCCATACTTGTTCCTTTGAATAATGTAGGGGATATCAAAAACAAAATAATGTCTTTGTAATTAGAAAGGTTATAGTACCTGGCGTTAGGATATGTGTGAGTCTATGACATGTACTTTAGAAATATGCCCTTTTAACCACAAACATGTATATACTCCTTCTCCTGAGGGCCTGTATTCTGATCATTTTTGTTCTCAGATTTATCTAACATTTTTATATTTGAATCTCTCATATGTAAATCCTCACTACAAGCAGAAGGGATTGTGAGACCATAAAACACTATAGCTAGTTTTACCGCTTAGCAAGATGTGCTGTCTTTATTTCAAAATATTTTCTTTAGTGCAACATGATGAGTTAAGGGATAACAACATCCAGGCTCCTTACAATTTCAGTATCGACCACTAGAGGTTTTCTTTCCGGTTAGGAGACTCAAACATTCTTTATTGTTACCACTTACTTACATAATTCTTCTCACAGTATTACCAAGAGAAAACTCTCATATTTTTATATTTTGTTTAAATTTGCACCTTTAAGAAGTCTCTTGCACTGTTGGTGAGAATGTAAATTGATACAGCCACTATGGAGAACAGTACGGAGGTTCCTTAAAAAGCTAAAAATAGAACTACCATACGACTCAGCGATCCCACTACTGGGCATATACCCTGAGAAAACCATAATTCAAAAAGAGTCATGTACCACAATGTTCATTGCAGCTCTATTTACAATAGCCAGGACATGGAAGCAACCTAAGTGTCCATCGACAGATGAATGGATAAAGAAGATGTGGCACATATATGCAATGGAATATTACTCAGCCATAAAAAGGAATGAAATTGAGTTATATGTAGTGAGGTGGATGGACCTAGAGTCTGTCATACAAAGTGAAGTCAGAAAGAGAAAAACAAATACCGTAAGCTAACACATATATATGGAATCTAAAAAAAAAAAAAAAAAAAAAAAATGGTTCTGAAGAACTAGGGGCAGGACAGGAATAAAGGTGCAGACGTAGAGAATGGACCTGAGGATGTGGGAAGGGAGAAGGGTAAGCTGGGACAAAGTGAGAGAGTGGCATGGACATATGTACACTACCAAATGTAAAATCAATAGCTAGCGGGGGCAGCCGCATAGCACAGAGAGATCAGCTCAGTGCTTTGTGACCACCTAGAAAGGTGGGATAGGGAGGGTGGGAGGGAGATGCAAGAGGGAGGAGATATGGGCATATATGTATATGTATAGCTGATTCACTTTGTTATACAGCAGAAACTAACACAACATTGTAAAGTAATTATATTCCAATAAAGGTGTTAAAAAAAAAATCTGAAGAAAGGCCAGTAAAGATGTTAAAAAAAAAAAAAAAAGAAATCTGAAGAAAGGCCTTCAGAGACCTATGCTTGTTAATAATTGGCACCAAACTCCTTTTATCTCAGGGATTTCTAAAACTTTTTATTTTCTGAGATCTCACATAGCAAACCATTTTGCTAGAGCAACTAAAACACTTTCCACACTTGTAGTTTCTTAAGAGGCTCTTGTGACCATGGTTTATGGATCCACATGATATATGGTTCCACAGTGAGGGAGCAAAAAGATAGTTATTTTATGTTCTATGCAAAGCTCAAACTTACTTTAACCAGAAGAGAGTGTAATAACTTCTTCAAAGTCTTGAGGAAAAATAACTGTCAACCTTTTTTGTGTACCAGAAAATCTTTCACTTAAGAAAGAAGGTAGAGATTTTTAGTTTGACAAAAACTAGCAGATATTCTAGTACCAGGCCCTCTGTAAAAAGACTTTCAAATGGAAACTAATCCCAGAAAGAAACTAACAAAAATTGTCTCAAAAGAAAGTAAGTGAACATATAGGTAAATCTTTTTTTAAAAAGACTGTAAGAGTAACAACATCATATTTGAGAGTTTAAAGCAGTATTTGGAACTAATATCACGTACATCAAGAGAGACTAAATGAGAATTTATTACTGACCTTACTCATATCCTTGTTATTCTCAATACCAGATGTTGGCAAATCCTGCCTACTGCCTGGTTTTGTATGGCCCAGGAGCTAAGAATGGCTCTTACATTTTTATATGTTTAAACAAAATAAAAACATAATAATATTTCATGACACATAAAAATTATATATAATTCAAGTGTTCATAAATAAAATTTTATTGGAACATAGAACATTCATCCATTTAGGTTTTGTCTGTGATTGTTTTTGTGTTACAACACCAGAGTTGATACAGGAAAGATAGTGCAGCTGCAAAATTAAAATATTTACCATATGAATTTTTACAGAATTTATTGTCAATCCTGCTCTATAATCCCAAACTCATTCACTGGTATTTGTGACAGAGATCTGAATTCTCACTAATTCAGACTCATTTACCATCAGCATAGAATGTTTTTAACATATGTGGATCACAGCAAAAGCAGTGTTTAGAGAGAAATTTATCATAATAATGCATATGATAGGAAAAAAGATATCTCTAAAATCAGTATCCTAAGCTTTCACCTTAGGAAATTATAAAAAGAAGAGAAGTTAAGCCTAAAGTAAATAGATAAAAATTAAATAATAACAATTGGAGCAGAAATCAGTGAAATGGAAAACAATGTAACACAATGAAGAGAATTAATAAAAGCAAAAGTTGGTTATTTTATAAGATCAATAAACCTCTAGTAAGGCTAATCAAGAAAACAGAGAGGAGACATAAATTACCAATCCCAGAAATAAAGGAGTCATTATTGTTTATCTACGAACATTAAAATAGTAATAAAGAATACTACAAGCAGCTCTATGCCTGCAAACTGATACCTTGGATGAAATGGACCAATTTCTTGAAACAAACAACTAAAACTCATACAGGGACAAATAGATAACCTGAACAAGCCTATGTCTATTAAGGAAATTGGAACAGTATTTAATAATCTTCTATAAATAAAGCTTCATGTTGGAGATGATTTAACTGGTAAATTGTATCACACATCTAAGGAAGAAATGTTACCAATTCTTCTAAATTTCTTCCTGAAAATAGAAACAGAAATACCACTTCCTAACGCATTCTATGTGGTTAACATTACCTTAATACCAAAACCATATAAAGATATTCCAAGAGAGGCAAACTACAGGCAAATATCTCTCATGAATATAAAAGCAATAAACCTCAAAAAATATTAGTGAATTGAATCTACTAATGTATAAAAAGAATTATTCCCCCAAACCAAGTGGGATTGATTTTAGGTGTGAAAGGCTGGTTCAATATTCAAAAATCAATCAATGTAGTTCACCATATCAACAGGCTAAAGGAGACAGTCATATAAGCAGTTGACTGATGATCAAATTGACAAATGATCAATTGCAAAAAAAAAAAAATTGACAAAATCCAACATATTCATATTCATGGTTAAAAGAGTAAAAACAATGATTAGCAAACTAGGAGTAGAATATAACTTCCTCAACTTGAAACTTGATGAAAAATATCTACAATATCCTACAGATAATATCATATATAATGGTGAGAAACTAGACACATTACCCTTAAGATAAGGAAAAGTAAAGGATTTCCTCTCTCATCACTACGATTCAACATTGTGCAGGAAGTCATAGTTAGTTGAATAAGATCATAAATAGAAATAAAGATGTATACAAATTGAACCAAAAGAAATCAAACTGCCTTTATTTGCAGATTACATGATTATCTATGTAGAAAATCTCAAGGAATCAATAACAACAAAAAACTTTAAGAACTAGTAAACTAGTATAGTAAGGTAGTAGGATACAAGGTTAAAATAAAAAAGTCAATTGTTTTTCTATATACAAGTAATGTATAATTAGAACTTGAAAATTAAAAAAAAATTACCATTTACAGTAACACCAAAAATGAAATAGTTAAGTACAAAGCTAGTAAAATATATAAAAGATCTATATGTGGAAGACTACTAAATGCTGATGAATGAAATCAAACATCTGTATAAATAAATATTCATGTTCATTAATTGCAAGAAACAGTATTGTTAAGATACCAATAGTGTCAACTTTATCTATAGATTCAACAAAATGCCAATCAAAACCACAGAAAGCTGTTTTGTGGACAGTAACATGACTCTTAAATTTATATGGAATGACAAAAGACAGAATAGCCAACACGATACTAAACAAGAGAAATAAATGTAGAGCACTTATACATTCTAATTTCAAGATGACAATAATCAAGACAGTGTGGTGTCGTTGAAAGAAGAGACCTGTAGATTAATAAACCAGAATCCACTAATGGACCATACTAGAGAGTTTAGAAACATAGTGAGTAGATCTTTGACAAAGGAGCAAAGGCAATTTCATGGATAAAGGAGTGTCTTTGTAACAAATGGTGCTGGAACAATTGGATGCCCATTTGCAAAATAAATGACCTAGACACTGACCTTACACATGTCACAACAATTTACTCAAAATGAATCATAGAATTAAATGCAAAATGCAAGACTATAAAACTTGTGGAAGAAAATTTATGTGTGTTTGGATTTGATGATGTGTATAAGATACAATACCAAAAGTGTAATCCACAAAAGAAACAAAAAAAAGGTAAGTTGGAATTTATTAAAATGAAATACTTCTGCTTTGCCAAATACACTGTTAAAAGAATAAAATGCAATGAACAGTCTGGGTGATATCATTTGCAAAACACATCTGATAAAGGACCATATCCAGAAAATAAAAATAACCTTTAAATCTCAAAATTAAAATAAAAAGTAATAAAATGTACCATACTAATATAAGAAGTTAATAGGGAAGTTGGGTATGGAATATATGGGAATTCCCTATCATCACCATTTTTCTGTAAATCAAAAGCTTCAAGAAAAAAAAAAGTTGATTTAAGAAAACCTAAGTAACTATCTACAGCATGGATACTTTTCATACTTAAGCTGCAAAATGTATACGTTTCATATTATTACTAACTGTTTATTTAATGAATGTATTCTTCATCATTGAAATAATGAGAGCTCAACACAAATATATTTTTGACTAATATGAGATAATGCTGGTGACTGCAATTTGTTTTTTGCCTCATATTAATAATTCATTTTTATGGAAATGTAATATTAAACTGACAATTAAATGTGTATGATAGATGTCTATCTGAAATTACTTTTGAGCTTTGAATTATGGATTTCACACCTGATGTGTTCCAGTGTGTGTTGATAACAAATGGAAAACACCACTGTATCATGGCTAGCTAAATGATCTCGATTAACTTGATGGTAAATATTCCTTCATGCTGTGTTTGCACAAAACACAGCATACATTACAGATCAGGTATATGAGAAATATATTTAATTAGATGTTAGTGAGACTGACAAGCACATGAAAAACATCATTAACTTAGAAGATAATTTGATGGTTACCTCATCTTTTTGTGTACAAGGAGCTTGTATGAATTAATAACACCCTTTTGTATTTATATAATGCTCAGGAGTTTCATGATTAAATTTAACACAACACGGCATAAACCAAAGATTACCTGTTACTCAAGTCACATGTAAAACTTTGTATTAATATACCTACTTTATTGCAATCATTACCTTTAAACATATGAATTGTTTATTATTATTAGCAACTTAAGGATAATTATATGATTATTCTATATATAATTAATCATGCTAATATGCAAATTCAAAAGTGAATAGTTAAATGAATCCATATCACAAATGTAGGGGCTCATAGGGAAGTACAGGTAGAGTATGTTTCCTTTATGATAGGGACAGTTAATAATCGATAAAAATAAATAACCCAAAGATAAAAGTACATTGCAAAATTGCAAACAAAAAAAGGTGTTTATGTTGTTGATCTCATTAGTTAGAAAGGTCCATCATTTCAAGGGTTTGGAAAGGCTGGCCTTTTAAAATTATGATCAGATTAGATTTGAACAAATACATCTTAAGGTCTGGGATTTGTTCATCTTCCCAATATTTTCTAATAATTAGACAATAGCATATTTTTGCTAAGATCTGACCCTCATAGATCCTCAGAGTGTAAGGAAAGATTATAAATAAATAAATAAATAAATAAATAAAAATCTTATGATTTTTTTATAAATAGCACAGTCAGTGTGGGAAGGAGCAGTAGTAGAATCTGCTCAGCTTCCTCTGAACTCCTAATTCTTTCAGTTTTTGCTTAAAAATTATTTGGGATTATATCTACTCTTTTCTCCCATTATCCTGGCTGAAAACAGAAAAAAAAAAAAAATTAAAACTGATAAGTAAACCCTATTAAGAGATTTGGCAATATCAGAAAATTGCTTGAAATCTATGTCAGCATTACCTAAATTTACCAAATTAAATAACTCACTTGGGATAATTGTTAAGGTCAGACTCCAAATTATGGCCCCAGACCTCCTTAACAAGAAAGTATAGGGGAAGGGTCTGGGAACACAGGGGGTTCTTATCAACAGAAATGAGAACCCTTGACCTAAATGTTCACATTAAATTAAATATTATGTGCCAGACTTTAACGTTATCTTTCTATAAATCTGGTAGAATTAAAATTATTTTAAAAGATGTAAATATTAATACGGTGAACACAGTACATTCTATCCCTGTAATGGGAAAGAACAAATTTGACTCCATATTTGATCTCTTTTACTTTAACCTTTGTATTCTATTGTTTTTGCTACAAGTTAATCACTAGTTGCCTATAACTTAAAGTATACATAATGGTTCATTTCCTGGAACCCTGCCTCCCACGCCTGACCATTAAGCTAAAATACCTTTGTTTAAGCTCACAGGAAACATCCTGACCAGGCCCACCTGTGAATGACTGCAGGAAGAATAACTTAACACATTCCCTCCAGAGTCTGGCTGGAACCAGGAAATATTTGCAACAACGTATCGCTTTTCTTACTGTACCACCTCACCTCCCCATCTTTGTTCTATAGAAGAAACTAGCATCCAAAGCTGTCAAGATGGTTCTTTGGGACACTAGTCCACCATCTTCTTGGTCTGCTGGCTTTCTGAATAAAGTTGCTATTCTTTTCCCCAACAAATTGTCACTCCATTTATTGGCCTGTCATGTGGCAAGCCATATGAGCTTGGACTTGGTAACATCCTAAGTTTACTTTTCTAGATGAGGTGTTTCCAGCATCAGCTGGTTAACATACCAAAAGTTTGTTCTTAAGGTATTCTTTGCCCAACTTAAAGACTTGCATTAAACTATTTGAGTCCAGGCATCAAAACCTTATAAATATGCTTTTCTAACCAACCCCTTCCACAGAACTACCAAGCCTTTGTCATAGTGGTGTCCATCCTTACACCAAGAGGTTTGTCTAATTAACTTAGCTGTGCTTGATTAAATGCTTTTTTTTCTTGGAATTTTCTTTTAGAGTCAGCACTTCAGAATTAAGTTTTCTCAGGCACTGAAGTATAACTAACTTACAGTGATGCAGCTTTTGTGCTGGAGCCCTGGATGCCCTATGAAGAACGGGCCTTGACTCCAGAATTGTCCTGAAGACCCCCTGCTTCTATGTAAATATGTGGGTGAAAATATATGAATGAATGAAAGCATTACATCTGCTCCTCATTTATGTCTGTGTGTGTGTGTGTGTGTGTTTTGCTGGTGGATTGGAGAACTAGATAATTCAGCTTCCTTTGCTTGAATGTAATAAAATGTGTAGTGGGTGAAATGACCATTAATCATCAAACTATGATTAATGATTTAGGAAATAGAAAAACAAACAATAGAAAGGCCAAAAAAGGAAAATGTACTTTTTTCTCAGGTAGCTTTTTACTTTTCTGTGAGGCTATTGAAATTGAGGTTTGGAAGGTGAAGAAGTCTGAAATAACCATAAGGGAAATGGATGTTTGTTTCAGAAACAGACATGAGCTTGGGGAATAATATTTTCCTTGCTCAGGAAATGTTGGTTAATCATGGCCCTTTCTGTTGCAACTTTTACGTCTAGGGAACACGTGAGTGCTGTTTGGCTTCTTATTACAAGATGATGGTGATGCTTTTTGGAAGCAGAGCGCAGCCATACACTTTAACCCTCATTAGTTATGGATAGTCATAAAAGTCTGAATTTTCATATCATCACTACATCATTGTTTTATTTCTCCTCATCAGTGCTGGCATATTTCCTGTTTTCCATGTGGCCCTCATCCTTATCACTCATACCTCTCCTCTAATCTACTAGCTATTTAATTTTGACATTTTTTTTTAGGTAACCTTTAAGTTTCTCTAATTGTGTCACATTCAGAGATTCTCATTTTTTGTTACTATTTCTACTATTTATTTTTCCTACTAACATCATCAGTATAACCTAATAAAGCAAAGATTTTAAAAAGTCAAGACAAAAACTTGAATTTTTTTGAAACCTGGCTGCAGGTTTAGGGGACAATGAATGAAACACAGTGACAGTGTAAACCATTTCATTTTACTCATACACAGCTTCTGCCTCAATTCTTGGGGATGCTCCAGGGGGTCATTTGAATAATACATATAAGCAAAACATGCTTCTAAACTTATTTAATTCTCCCCTGAAGGTGTCATAAACTAATATTGTTGATTCTGTGCAGATCCAATTATTTTTCCCTTGGTAGAAATAATGTTTACTCATGATTTGACGAAGGCAGAATGAGTGAAAAATAATAATAATTAAATTCCTGGGGACTAGTAACCTCATTTACTCCTCACAGTATTATGTGGTTGTGATAAAGAAATGGAATGTAACACAGATAAAGTGGCTGTTTTCATTTTAATATCTGGTACTGTGTAAATTGAGATAACCCAGGCTGAACTGCAGGGATAATGAGCCAAAAATCTCAGGGACTTCATACTATGCATGTTTATATTTTGTTCACAATTTGTGTCTATTTCAGGTCAATGTTTATGGCGAGGGGGTGGGGAACACAAGGGCTGTGACTGACATCATTGTTATTCTGTGAGCCAGGCTGACCCAGCCTCTGTAAGGAACATTTCTTGGCACTGTGAGTTCAAAGGGAGAGAGGTCTCTGCAAATCACACGCTGGAACTTAAAAACTGCCACCTGAAGTGACTAGCCCTGTCCGTTTCATTTACAAAAGCCAATCAACTGGCTAGGCTTAACTTCATAGGACCAAGGAAGTACCACCCTACACTCACATGCCAAAAAAGAGGAGAGTAGAATATATTTGTCTATAGACCTAATGAGGTACACAGGCACTGTGCACATTTTATTGTGCAAACAAGAAAACGGATTTTAAAATACTGAAGTCATTTTCACTTAAACTTGTATAATTAAATATTTTATGCTCCCCATGGATCTTCAGCTATACAATTTCTACATTCCTAAGTATGTGATATAATCAATAGTAACATATTGAATGATTCTTAGAAATCAACAAATTAGGAATATGGATTAGAGATTTACAAACTGGAGAGCCCTAAGTATCTCAAGAATCAATCAGGTGGCCAGGGCTTCTTGATTTCTAGGAAGGCAGTGATGAAAGAATACGAAAAAGTCCAGCAGGGGGAACCCCATACTCAGTCACTGGTTCTGATCATCAATTATGCTTGTGTGTAAACCAAGATCCTATTGCAGTGATAGCATAACTAGTAATTAGACTGGGCTAAGAGAGATATCTCTTCCTCTACCTCTAGATATGCCACACTACAATTTCATGGTATCCAATGATGCTATATTCTACTGTGCCAAATACTATCTCTCACAAGGGCATGCTTGCTCTGCCTTATAAAATATCCCTTTATTTCCCCACATACAATAATTCAGGAAGAAAAACTTAATTTGATCATTTTCATTTAACTAATACGTGTGATATGCCAGGCACTGGGTTAAAGAAGGAAAGAATGAAAGATAATGTTTTTGTGATCTCTGCACTGGAGAAGTTTTCTGTGAAGGGTGGAGGAGAAAGGCAAATAAATTAGAATACCATAAGGTTAGTACTCTAACATCTCAATCTATTACTAAAGGGACAAAAAAAAGAGAATGAACTCTGCTAGAGAGAGTCCAAAGACTTTTCCATGAAACGGATTCTATAGTTGGAGTAAAAGTTTTCCAAGTGGAGAAGGTCATTATAAGGAAACAGATCAAGACAAAGGGTATCTATAAAGATACATTGTAACATAGTTCTGGTGTTACAGACCAGAGAGTAGGGACAATTGCCCTGAGGAATTAATAGACATTTTATTATTGTGGCTGTTAGTATTATAGTTTTAATTAAAGGACCTAGATGATTAGATTTGTTTCAAAGGAAAATAATTCCCTAGAAAAACAATCTCCTTAACATTTAGCTTTTCCTTTTATTTAACTATACCCATGACTAAATGTCTTATCCAATCTGCATGAAGATCTCTATAATACCTCCATTTCATGCTACATGATATACAGAGTATTACACGGTGCACAGATATATCTTTTCTTCTTTGATCACCCTCTCTAGCAAGTTTTACAGACAACCTTCCTCTCCTTTCCCTAGACCTACACGGACTCTCTTGTTTCAGTATCTGACACCTCATCTCGTTTCCATTTCCTTTCCCTCTTTTTGTTTGACTGACAGCTTTTAGACCTCATGTGTTTTGCTCTTCCTTGATTAAAGTTACGCTTATAGATTAATTTATGGAGATTTTTAACTCAGTAAAATTATTGTGTTGGAGTTAAGGTGTTCCCAGTTTTGAAACATCACACCTAATTTGGAGGGTTGCCTCTCAAATAATTTACAGCTTTTTTTTCTGATTTAGTGAAAAGCAAAAAGATGGAAGCACATTTGCCCTATCCATCCACTCCACCTCTACCAGCACATTGTGTGTCAAATAAGATTAACATAGTGAAAATATAACAGAAAGTGAGTCACAAGAAGTGGTCAGACAATTCTCAGAGAATCCTGTCACATAGAGGTCATCATATTTTCTATACCCCTGGACAGTTTCATTTTTTCACATGAATGAAACCAAACACAGTAAGTTTTGCTAATTGATTACTTAATACTACAAAACTATCAATGAAGTATTAATGATTTTTCCCTCTCAAACATGACGATTTTTTAATATTGGAGTTTACTTTATCTAACACTACATAGAGTATTCAGTATTCATTTGTCTTACTTGGAAGTCAGAGTTTCATCCATAAATGATCAGAGATGTAACAGTATTTGTCCTTGAATTTCCACACTCATGTTAAATGTCTTCTTCAAAATTAATAAATATTCGTTTTAACTGTACATGAGGTATATTGTTATATTTGGTTTGAAAGACAGGGTTACCACACCTTATTGTCTGATTCACAACCAGATGGAGCACTAAATTACTTACCCAGAAAATACTATTAGATGTAAATTTCTATTTTATATGCTAACACGGATTATATCCATGACCCATTCCTCAATGAACTCCTCTGTCAATGACCTATTTCCTGAAGACTTGGAAGTTATGAAATCTTCTAACATTCTCCCCTGGGGCATTCTGACCCTTTACACTAGTAGTATTTTCAAATGGAATCAGCCACTGACTTACAAATGACCGTTGTATTAACTTTATGCCTCCCTTATAAAATAATCTCCACAGAGGCCATCTCTGCCATCGCTATTGAAGTCATCAAAAACACACATACACACACACACTGAATGTAGCTGTTCTGAGTAAGGGAACATCTACTCATGGCTACTTCCTGGGTCATGATCAGTTATGAAATCGATAGAGAGCTACATAAATCTATTTTGAAAACTTGGAATTTGACCCTGACCATTATTAAGCACGATGCTTCTTTCTTGATCTGAACGACAACACTATGCCAGCTCAGTTAGTGCATCGTCCAGATGGCAGTCTTCCAAAAAAGGGACCCAGAGGATTTAAATATAAATCTACTTCAACAACCTGGATTCTCTTATTGAATTGATGTAGTCTTAGATCATAAGTATGACAACCACTTGGCTGAGTTACTGTCTGCCTATATTAGCCAACAGTAAGGTCAAAGTAGAGACATAATGATTCTATGTAATTCTATGTAATTCTATGTAATTCTATGTAAATTTATAAAAGTACCTTTGTCCCTCTTGCACCTATCCGTTTCAGACTAAAAGTTTGGGTATGAGTAAGATATGATTGGAATATAGGAGAAGTTATAGCTCTTGGGACGGAATGTACTGATTTTGTTTTGGTGGAGTGTGAACAAAAATATCAGCACCTGTGTAGGAAATATCTTAGATCCTTGGAGGTATAAGAAATGAAAGAGCATTAATATTATTTCTCTTTGAAAGTCATCACTGGAGCCCTTCTCATGAAGATAATGTCTTGGTGAGGTTCTCGCAAATGGTTGCAATCACTTTATTTTTTCTTAATTTTTATAAAAACTGAAGTATACTTGACATACAATGTTATGTTTGTTACAGGTGTGCAACATGGGGATTCAACACTGAAATACATTACAAAATGAGCAACATAAGTCTAGTAACCCTCTATACTCATACAAAGTTATTGCAGTATTATTGACCATATTTCTTATGTTGTATGTTATATGCCAGTGACATTTATTATATAACTGGAAGTTTGTATCCCTTAATCCCCCTCATTTATCTTGCCCAATCTTCCACCCACTCATCCTCTGGCAACCGCCAGTTTGTTCTCTGAGTCTGTTTTACTTTTATATGTTCATTTGTATTGTTTTTTAGATACCACATATAAGTAAAATCATAGAGTATTTGTCTTTCTCTTTCTCACATATTTGACTTAGCACAATGCTCTTTAGATTCATCCATGTTGTCGCAAATGGCCACATTTCACTCTTTCTTATGGCTGAGTGCTATTACAATGTATATATATATACCACTTCTATTTTATCCATTTATCTATTGATGGACACTTAGGTTGCTTCCACATTTTGGCTATTGTAAATAATGCTGCAGAGAACATAGAGGAGCATATATCTTTTCACAGTAATGTTTTAATTTTCTCTCGATAAACACCCAGAAATGGAATTGCTGGATCATATAGTAGTTCCATTTTTAATTTTTTGAAAAACCTCCATAATTTTTTCCATAATGGTTGCTCCAATTTACATTCCCGTCAACAGTACATGACAGTTCCCTTTGCTCTACCTCCTCCTCACCAACCCTTGTTATTTTTTGTTTTATTGATGATAGACATCTGACAGACGTGAGGTGATATCTCACTGTGGTTTGATTTGCAATTCCCTGATGATCAGTGATGTTCAACATCTTTTCATATGTCTGTTGGCCATCTCTGTCTTTTTAAAAATAATATATGTTTAACTCCTCTGTCCATTTTTTAACTGGACTGTTTTGGTGTTTTTGGATACTGAGTTGTGTGAGTTTTTTATATATTTTAGATATTAACTCATTACTGGCTATATCATTTACAAACTCTTCTCCCATTCAGTAAGTTGCTTTTTCATTTTGTTGATGGTGCCCTTCCCTGTGCAAAAGCTTTTTAATTTTATGTGGTCCCAGTTGTTTATTTTTGTTTTTGTTGCCCTTGTCTGAGGAGACAGAGCCAAAAATATGTTGCTAATACGAATGTTAAATTGTTGACTTTCTATGTTTTAATCTAGAATTTTTTGACTTATATTTAATACTTTAGTACATTTTGAGTTGATTTTTGTATACAGAGCAAGAAAGTGTCCAAGTTTCATTCAGTATTCAAGTTGCATGTAAATGTACAGCTTTTCCAACATCATTTATTAAGGAAGATTTTCCTATTGTATACTTTTTCCTCCTTTGTCATAAATTAAATTACCATACAAAGATGGATTTATTTCTGGACTCTCTATTTTGTTACATTGATTCTTGTATCTGTTTTTGTGCCAGTACCCTATTGTTTTGCTCTGTGGTATAGTTTGAAGTTTGGGAGTGTGATTCCTCCAGCTTTGTTCTTCTTTCTCAAGATTGCTTTGCCTATTCTGGGTCTTGGGTGGGTCCATATATAGCTTTTGATTATTTGTTCTAGTTCTATGAAAAATGTCACTGGTGTTTTCATAGAGATTGCATTGAATCTGTAGATTGCCTTGGGCCATATGAACATTTTAAAATATTAATTCTTCAAATCCATCAGGTCAGTATATCTTTCCATCTATTTGTGTCATCTTCAATTTCTTTCATAATGTCTTATAGCTTTCAGAATACAGATCTTTCAACTTCCTGGTTGAATTTATTCCTGGATATTTTATTCTTTTTGATGCAATTGTAAATGAGAATGTTTTCTTAATTTCCCTTTCTGCTAAATTATTATCAGTGGATAAAAATGCACTAGACTTCTGTATATTAATTTTGTATCCTAAAACTTTACTGTATTTATTTATTAGTTTTAGTAGTTTTTTGATGGGGTCTTTAGGGTTTTGTATATATAAAATGATGTCATTTGCAAACAGTGACAGTTGTACTTCTTTTCCAGTTTGGATTTCTTTATTTCTTATTCTTGTCTGATTGCTATGGCTAGGACTTCTAATACTATATTGAATAAAAGTGGTGAGAGTGGACATTCTTGTCTTGTTACTGATCTTAGATATCTTAGAGGAAATGTTTTTAGCTCTTTACTGTTGAGTGTGATGTTGGCTGTGGGTTTGTTATATATGGCCTTTATTATGTTGAGTTATGTTCCCTTTATACCCACTTGGTGAGAGTTTTTATCATAAATGAATGTTAAATTTTGTCAAAAGCTTTATCTACATATATTGAAATAATCATATGAGTTTTATTCTTCAATTTGTTAATGTGATATATCACATTGATTTGCAGATATTGAACAATCCTTATATCCCTTGGTTAAATCCTGCTTGATCATGGTGTATGATCCTTTTATTGTATTGTTGAATTTGGTTTGTTAATATGTTGTTGAGGATTTTTGCATCCATATTCATCAGGGATATTGACCTGTAATTTTCTTTTCTTTCCTTTCTTTTTTTGTAGTGCTTTGTCTCATTTTGATATCAGTGTAACACTGGCCTAGTAGAATGAGTTCAGAAGTGTTCTTTCCTCTTCAATATTTTGGAATAGTTTGAGAAGGATAGGTACTAACTCTTTTGTAAATGTTTTCTGTAATTTACCTGTGAAGCTGTCTGGTGACTTTTGTCTTTTATGAGTTTCTAAATTACTGATTCAATGTCATTACTAGTAATAGGTATATTCAGATTTTCTATTTCGTCTTGTTTCAGTCTTGGAAGATTACATATTTCTAGGAATCTACCCATTTCTATCCATTTCTTCTAGGTTGTTCAATTAATTGGCATATAATTTTTCCCTAGTAATCTCTTATGATACTTTTTAGTTCTGTAATTTTGGTTATAACCTCCTCTTTCTCATGTGATTTTACTTATTAGGGCCTCTCTATTTTTTTCTTCACGAGTCTGGCTAAAGGATTATTAATTTGATTTTTCATTTCAAAGAACCACCTCTTAGTTTCATTGATCTTTTCTATTGTTTTTCTTAGTCTCTACATATTTCCTCTCTGATCTTCATTATTTGCTTCCTTCTACTAACTTTGGATTTTACTGTTCTTTTTCTAGTTCCTTTAGGTGTAAGATTAGATTGTTTATTTGATACTTTTCTTGTTTCCTGAGGTAGACCCGTATTACTATAAATTTCCCTCTTAAAATTGCTTTTGCTGTATCGCACAGAGTTTGGATCACTGTGATTCCATTTTCATTTATTTCAAGGTATTTTAAAAAATTTTATCTTTGATTTCTTCATGTACCCATTGGTTGTTTAATAACATTTTATTTAGACTGCACATATTTGTAGGGTTTCTTCAGTTTTTTTTCTCTTAGCTTATTTCTAGTCTCATATTTTGTGGTCAGAAAAGATCCTTGATGTGATTTAAATCTTCTAAATTTATTGAGACTCACTTTGTGGTCTAATGTGTGATTTATCCTGAAGGATGTTCCAGTGCACTTGAAAAGAATATGTATTCTTCTGTTTTTGGATACAATGTTCTATATATATTTACCAAGTTCATCTGATCTAATATGCCATTTAAGTCCAGTGTTTCCTTGTCTGGATGATCTGTCTGGATGATCTATCCATTGATGTCAGTGGGGGTGTTAAAGTTCCCTACTATTATTTTGTTACTCTGAATTGCTCCCTTAGTGTTTGTTAATATTTGCTGTGTGTATTTAGGTGTTATTATGTTGGGTACATATATATTTACAAATGTTATATCTTCTTGATGGATTAATCCCTTTATCATTATACAGTGTTCGTGTTTGTCACTTTCACAGTGTTTTTTTAAAGTCTAATTTGTCTGATACAAGTATTGTTACCTCAGATTCTTTTTATTTCTATTGGCATGGAATATCTTTTTCTATCCCTTCATTTAATTAATGTATGTCTTTATATTTGAAGTGAATCTCTTGTAGGCAGCATACATATGGGTCTTGATATTTGTAACCATTCAGTCTCCCTATGTCTTTTGCTTGAAGCATTTAGTCCCTTTACATTTAAAGTAATTATTTGTAGGTATGTACTTATTGCCACTTTGTTAGTTGTTTTCTGGTTGTTTTTGCAGTTCGTATCTATTACTTTCTTCTCTTGCTCTCTTCCCTTGTGATATGATGACTATCTTTAGTGTTATGTTTGGATTCCTTTCTCTTTGTGTATGTATCTATTTATATTTTTGGTTTGTGGTTATCATGAGATTCATATATAACAACCTATGTGTTTAGGTATCTATTTTAAATTGATGATACCTTAAGTTTGAATGCATTCTTAAAGCATGATCTTTTTACTCCCCTCACTCCATTTTATGTTTTAATGTCATGTTTTACATTTTTTTATTTTGTGTATCTCTTAACTACCTATTGTAGATATAAATGATTTTACTTCTTTTGTCTTTTAAACTTCCTACTAGCTTTAAAAGTGGTTGATCCAGTACCTTTAGTATATATTTGCCTTTACCAGTGAGATTATTTCCTTTCCTAATTTTTATTTCTAGTTGTGACTTTTTTGTTTTCCCTTAGAGAAGCCCCTTTGACATTTCTTGTAAGGCTTGTTTAGTGGTGATAAACTCCTTTAGCTTTACTTGTCTGTGAAACTTTTTATCTCTCCTTCAGTTTTGAATAATAACTTTGCCAGGTAGAATATTCTTTGTTGTAGGTTTTTTCCTTTAATCTCTTTGAATATATCTTGCCATTCTCTTCTGGCCTGTAGAGTTTCTGCTGGAAAGTCAGCTGATGGTCTTTTGGGAGCTCCCTTGTACATAACTAGTTGCTTTTCTTGCTGCTTTAAAGATTCTCTCTTTATCTTTATTTTTTGAATTTTAATTATAATGTGTTTTGGTGTGTCCCTCTTTGAGTTCATCTTATTTGGAACTGTCTGTGCTTCCTGGGCCTGGATGTCTGTTTCCTTCCTCAGGTTAGGGAAGTTTTCAGATATATTATTTCTTAAATAAGTTCTCTGCCTCTTTCTCCTATCTTCTCCTTTTGTGACCCCCTATAATGTGAATGTTAGTACATTTGATATTGTCCCAGATATCCCTTAAATACCTTCATTTTTTAAAGTATTTTTTCTTTTTTCTGTTCAGCTTGCATGATTTCAACTACTCTTGATTTCCAGATCATTAATCCATTAATTTCATTATCTAATCTACCTTGATTGTCAATTCCCTCTGGCATATTTTTTTTATTTCAGGTATTGTATTCTTCAGGTCTAATTGGTTCTTTTTTATATTTTCTAACTCTATGTTGAAGTTCTCACTGTCTTCATCCATTCTTCTCCCAAGTTTAGTAAACATCATTATGATTATTACCTTGAACTCTTTATCAGGTAAATTACCTGTCTCCATTTTGCTTAGTTATTTTTCTGGCATTTTGTCTTGTTTCTTCATTTGGAACATATTCTCTGTCTCCTCACTTTAGCCAATTTTCTGTCTTTATTTCTGTGTGATAGATAAGTTCATTATGTCTCTCGATCTTGGAGAAGTGGCCTCATGCAGATGTCTTGTGTGGCCCAGCAACATGCTCCTCACTGACCACCAGAGCTAGATGCTCCAGTGGTGTTCTCTATGTGGGCTGTGTACACTCTTCTGTTGTATCATGACTGACTACAGCTGGTGCAATGGTAGGTGAGGCAGAGCCCTGGTCCAACAGGCTGTGAGGCCCTGCTTTATGTGGTTGCAGCCGGTGCACTGGTGGGCAGGACAGGCCATTGGCACAGTTGGCTGTGAGGCCTGGCTGTAAGTGACTCCTAAGGGTGTTTTGATGGGTGAAGTAGGTCCCTGGCTACAAGGTCTGGCAGTGTGTGACAGTTGTGTATGTGTTGATGGCCCCCAGCACTAATTGGTTAGAAGGAGGATTCCAACATGGCACCTGCCAGTGCAGAATGAAATCACAAAAATGAGAGCTGCCAGCATCCCAGTCTCTAAGGAGAGCCCCAGCTGCCTTCTGCCTCTTCGGAAGACTCTCCAAGATCAGCAAATGGGTCTGACCCAGGCACATTTCAAATGGCTGCCTCTGTATAGGACTCAGAACATGTGAATTTTGTGCATGTCCTTTAAGAGCTGAGGCTTGATGGCCCCCAGCCCTCTGATTTTCACACACATAAGCCTCAGTGGTTTTCATAAACAGACATTTTGGGGGCTTGTGTTCCCAGGGAAGGACCCGGGAACCCCCAGTCTGGGGAGATCAGTGAGGGG
Source organism: Balaenoptera acutorostrata (assembly GCF_949987535.1). Classification (NCBI taxonomy): domain Eukaryota; kingdom Metazoa; phylum Chordata; class Mammalia; order Artiodactyla; family Balaenopteridae; genus Balaenoptera; species Balaenoptera acutorostrata. Next base: position 36,098,983 of record NC_080081.1, read on the forward strand.
CTTGGCCTTTTCACTCCTCTGGGTGTTGCATTGTGTCTCTTTCTTTATATCTTTAGTTGTGGAAAATCTTTTCTGCTCATCTTCAGGTCATTTTCAGAGATAGTTGTTCAGTCAGTATTTGCAATTTTGGCATGCCCATGGGAGGAATTGAGCTCAGGATCTTCCTACTCTGTCATCTTGATCCTGATCCAGTTATGATTGTTTTAAATTTAAGTAATTGTTTGGTTGGCCATTACCTCTCAAAAGGTTCTCACCACGATCTCATTGTCATTTTCTTTAATTTTACCAATAATTTTATAAGAAATAGCAGGGCATGCCCCCAGCTCCAATACATCTCTCAAAAAACACCTGCCACCACGTCTTGATTTATCTACTTCGATTCTCCTACTTATCTCTCGATCAGTTAATGGGTTGGTGGCATGGACAAAGAGGATATTTTTGACTTATTTTTCTCAACAGTCTCTCCAGGAACAAAGACTAAGCTCAATTATTTTAAATAAATTTGGAATCCTTAGACATATCTGTCAGTCTGGAGGCCATATCATAGGTTCTGATAGATCTAGATTTTAAACATGGTAGAGGGCTACCATGCACATTTTCTTGACTCTACTCCTTATATGGAAATTCAGGCATTAACTTGTCTCTTTCCTGAAACGCAGTGGCTTACACATTAGAGGAAGTCACTAGACCTTCAAGTGTTTAAAAAAATAGCACCAAAGGATCATTTAACTCTTAGAAAACTGTAGAGATCTTTCCAAACAGTCACCACCATGGTTACTCTGGGGAGCCTCCTAGAGAGATACCTTACTCATTTATGACACCCTGAAGGCTGCCTTACAATGGAAGTGATCCCATTGGAAAAGGTGGTACAAATGTTGTTTGTACTTTACTTTAGCTGGAGTGATCAAATATACCACTTCAGCTCAAAGAAGGCATTCAGGTCAGTCCCAACTCACTAGCAACCATTGTTATGGATGACAGGCATATTATAGATAATTCCTTGCAAGTCATGGTAAAGTCTACAAAACTGATAATAGATCTTGCTCTACTTTGATTAATGCCTCAGGCAAGGAAAAGTGTCACTACAGAACTTTAAGTAGAAAGCAACTTGGTTTTCTAAGGATAAACCTAAGAATTAAAAACATTTTTTTTCAAATTTTTGTGTCTGGGATCCTGGGGGGTATGGTTGAAGTGAGTACTGCATTTTGGTCTTGTATTGCTGATTGGAGACTTACTGATAGTAGTCCTAGTTAAATGCCCTATAACAAAAATTGAACAGATTTATTACCAGCCTGCCAGATTGACCAGAGTGGCTAATGAAACAGTGTACTCATGGGATAATTTTCCAGAAACCAAGATAGAGTAGAAAGGTTATATATTGTTGGGAAACAATTCTCCTTATGTGTCTCATGTTTCTGCACATTTTATGAGTGGTGGCACTGATAGGTCTATTTCCTCAGCTAGTTTTTCAAGGATGTTTATATTATACACAGCCTTAAGAAACAGAGGTAATGTCTCCAACAGACCAAAGAATAGATTTTCTTACAGTTTTCAACAATATACATAGTGTTTCCCTCCAGAGTCAAAGGCAAGTTTGCTTACTGCTCATTGTAAAATTATTGAGTTCCCCAATCTCAGTGATTCTCTCATATAACAATCCTCATTACCTAAGTGTCACCCGGCCTTCTGAAGAAGGCCTGGTGACTCTGTAGGAATTGGGTATCAGTGAACTGAAACAAGAAAATGCTGGTACTCTGGTTACTGGTTATTCTGGGAGTAATAATGCCCATTGTCTCTAACCTAGGATTCTTATGTCTTCTGCTAGCTTCCATTAACTGAAGCAAGCTAATTTCTTAAGTTGGATCTAAGAGCTTCATGTCTTCTGCAGACATCAATGAAACTGTGACAGGCTAGCATTTTAGCTTGTACTAGAAAGAAATCTCAGATCCCTCACAGTTTTTAACATGGATTGATGCCAAACTGCAACACCACTTTTCTTCTTCCAAATTATGTTTTAATTCTATTCATTCTTTTCCTTGCTGCTTCTACTTCTTATTTCAAACTACCATGTCATCTCTGAATTACTGAAAAATCATTTGTTTATTTCTTCTGTTATAGCACCCCACTCATACTCAATAGAGGAATATAAATTTTAAAGAACATAAATCAGATATGTTATTTTTCTTGTTACAATACTTCAATTATTTTTTTTTCAAATGTAGATTATAACCTTTCCACTTGCTATGGTCTACAATATTCTGTGCCATTTGGCATCTGCTAGTCTTTACAAACTTGTATCATAGTTCTATTCCCCTGTTCACTATATTCCAGCAACACAGCCTATGATAATGTCTTTGAATACACACAGGTTTCTTATCACATGAACTATTACACCTGAGAAGAAAGGTTTCTCATTTACACTGAAGGGCTCATTCTATTGCATCATCTCGAGGGATATCACCTCCTTGGAAAGGCATTAACTAATCACATTACTGAAGCATATAGCATTCTGTTCTTGTATATTTATAAAATAGTTTTTATCACAGTAATTTTTTAATATATCGACCTGCATATTAAAACCCTGCCCCCATAAAATACAAGCACTATGGTACCTGGGATCACTGATTATTGGAGAAATGAACACCAAAACCACAATGAGGTATCACCTCACACCTGTCAGAATGGCTATCATCAAAAAGTCTAAAAGTAATAGATGCTGGAAAGGGTGTGGAGAAAAGGGAAGTTTCCTATGCCATTGGTGGGAGTGTAAATTGGTGCAGCCACTATGGAAAGTAGTATGGAGTTTCCTTAAAAATCTAAACATAGAGCTTCCATATGATCCAGCAATCCCACCCCAGGGCTTATAGATCTGGAAAAAACAAAAACTCTAATTTGAAAAGATACATGCATCTCAATGTTCATAACAGCACTCTTTACAATAGCCAAGACATGGAAGCAGCCTAAGTGTCTGTTGACAGATGAATGGATAAAGAAGATGTGGTGTATATATATATATACACAGTGGAAAACTACTCAGCCATAAAAAATGAAATAATGTCATTTGCAGCACCATGGATGGACATAGAGATTGTCATACTAAGTGAAGTAAGTCAGACAAAGACAAATATCATATGATATCACTTATATGTGAAATCTAAAAAAAATGATGCAAATGAACTTTTTTACCAAACAGAAATAGACTCACAGACATAGAAAACAAACTTAAAATTACCCAAGGGGAAAGAGGGGGGGAGGGATAAATTAGAAGCTTGGGATTAATAGATACACACTACTATACATAAAATAGATAAACAACAGGATTTACTGTATAGCACAGAAAACTATATTCAATATCTTGTAATCACCTATAATGGAAAATAATCTGAAAATATATATATATGCACATATATATATAATTGAATCACTTGCTGTACTAACACAATATTATAAAACAACTATACTTCAATTAAAAATAAATAAATAAATAAATAGAAGCTGTTAGAGTGGACCCTAATTGCATATGACTGAGGAAATTTGGACACAAATAGAGACACCAGGGAAGCATATGCACAGAAAAAAAAACATGAGTGGACACAGCAAGAAAGCAGTCATCTTCAATCCAAGGAGATACCTCTGAGGAGAAACCAACCCCACTGATACCTTGACCTTGGACTTCTAGCCTCCAAAACTATGAGAAAATACATTTATGTTGTTGAAGCCACCCAGTCTGTAGTGTTTTGTCATGGCAGCCCTAGTAAAGTAATATAAGCTCTATGTTACAACATAATTAGTTATCAAAATATATTTAATAAATGAGTTAATGAAAAATGAAACAGAATCCAATAGCATAGCATCCATTTCACAGTGCTCATGTCTTAGCTACCAAGAAATGTTCTTTTACTCTTCATCACATCTAAATAAGAAAGTAATTCTTTTCATTTAAAAATGTTACAGAACCAGCTTTACAAAAAAAAAAAAAAAAAGGGAAGATTGATGATGTATTCTGTGGTGCTGACAATGCTAAAGATGAAGTCTATGAGATAGCACAGCTCTTGATGAATCATGATACTTTTTTGTCCATAAGATTTTTGAATGATGGTGTCTACAGTCAGTAATATCAGAATATTTCTTTTTTTCTTGAAGAATTTTATAGACATAAATCTAGATGTTATTACAGCAAACAACATCTAGCTCAGTGAAAAGAATGCTAAAGGGTTATAAACATCTTTCTGAGAGATATTTTACTAAATGTAATATTTATAGAATTCTATCCTCTTTGTTTTAGGATAAAAGTTTGTGCTGAGTGAGAGTGTGAGTGTGTTCTTGTAGTTCTTGTCTTTCAAGGCTCTTTCCATTTCCTTATACTTACAATTATCCAGTACTCTTTTTATCACTCTTTTCCTTGGTTAAATCTGCCTTCGGGAAATAATTAAATATCAGATAGTTATTCTTAATATGAGTTACTATTTAACTACTCCTGGGGAGGTTTATATGTTAGGCCATATCTTTAGTTACAGAATGGAAAAGTCTTGTTAAAATGAACTGACACATCGTATTTTGGAGTTGGGAAGTCTTTCTTAAGGATCCTGAAGATGTATAAGTCCACCTTTGACACTCTAGATGCAAGGCTTAAATACAATGATCTCTACTGACAAGCAAAGGTCCTGCCAGGTTACACAGCATGTCTTTCAAGCAGACTCAGTATTTCTGTCACAGCAACAGTTTACCCTTGAGATTTTGGGTCACTCTTCTCCCATGGTCCATAACTGATTAGATCAGGCATGGACAACTTATTAAAAGATAACTTGCATTGCCTGATATGGTTACAAATGTCAATATTCCTAATAGGTAAACCATTTACTGGGTTACAATTGGCAAAACCAAGAATTTTCTCTCTCAGAAACTTTGTATAGAAGATACAGATGAAGGGTAGATAGGCAGACAATGAGGAAGAGAGTGACATATACTGCAGAGTAGTTAAGAAGAGACATTAATTGATTTCACATTCAACAGATACTTCTTGAGACTATGTAGGGAACAGTGCTAGTGAGTAGACACCAAGAAGAAAAGTCAATTAACACAAATGTTAGGTAGGAGAAGCCATGAGGCAATAAAAAGCAGAAATAATCAGAATGTAAGAGTTATATTTTGCTTAGAAATGAAAATATTTGACATTATACAAAAGTAAGGAGAGTTCTGTATTAAAATGCCAAGTATACCTCAGCTAGCTTCAATATTTAGAAACCCACCAACAATCTTATTTCATGTAGGTGCTATCTCCTGCACAGCTCAACACTCCCCAGATAAATTTTAATGAATTCCAGACATCAAATTATTTCATGTGAATATTTTAATCTCCATCTTTAAATAATTGGGCTCAAAACTCAATAATATTTTTTTCTCAATAACATTATTTTGCTTAAAATATTTAACAATAACTTCTCAATAATGCTTAAATATCCAGTCAAATTTTACATATCTCTGATTGTCTACTGTGCTGGTTCTCATATTATTTGGTATCAGGAAATCTGTACACTTTTAATTATTATTGAAGTTTCCAAACACCTTTTGCCTCATCAGCTTATTACTATTGATATTTATTTTATCATAAATTAAAACTAAGAAATTAATTTTGTTATTTATTCATTAATTTAAAAACAACACTAAAAATCAAGTCCCTTTTAATACAAATTCCACATCTTTAATGAAAAAATAACTATATTTCCCCCTTAAAAGTGAGAAGAGTAGCATTCCTTTACATTTGCATATCTCTTCAATATTTTCCATCATAAAATACTGCTAGTTTCTTATATCTTATGTTGCATTCAATATGTCACTATCTGTTGTTTAATGAAAGTATGTGAAGAAATACCTTCCCCCCCCACACACAAATATAGTTGGAAAAGAAATACTTGGAATAGCATTCTTAGATAATCTTGAATATTCATCTTTGACAGTATATCAAAATGCGACAAGTGAAAATTTATTTTTTCCCCAACTTTATTGAGAAATAATTGACAGATAGTATATATTTAAAGTGTACAATGTGATGATTTGATGATATATACTTACATTAAGGAATGATTAACAAGATCCAAATTATTACCACATCTATCATTTCACATAGTTAACTCTTTTATTTTGTGTGTGTGGTGAGATCACTTAAGATCCATCCTCAGCAATTTTCAAGTAGTCAATGTCACGTTGTTAACTATTGCCACCATGCTGTATATTAGATCCTCAGAACTTATTCTTCTTACAACTGAAAGTTTGTACATTTCCACCTACATCTCCCCATTCCCCCCTCCCTCCAAGCCCTGACAACCATCATTCTATTTTCTGTGTTTTTGTGAAATTGGCTTTTTTTTTTTTTTTTAAGATTTTACATATCAGCAATACCATGTAGTATTTGTCTTGCTCATATGTTGAAATCCTAACTTACAATAACTCAGAATGTCACTTATTTGGAGATGGGGCTTTAAAGAGGTAGTTAAAGTGAAATAAAGTCATTGGCCTGGGCACTAATTCAGTATGGCCACCTCTAGAACTGTGATGAAATATATTTCTGTTGTTTAAGTCACCAGAATATGATACTTTGTTAGGGCAGTCCTAGAAAACTAATATACTCTTCGTCTCTCTTTTCCTCTCTCTTTTAGTTCTTCCTTGTCATGTTTACTAAAAGTTTAATTATTAGTACTGTAGTGGATTGTGATGATTGCTTCCCTGTGATATCATATAACTTACGTCTCTGGTTCTCTGTACTTATGTAAATTAATGGTTCCTTCTCTAGGAAATTTCATGCTCATTTTTTTCAATATTAATTCATAAATTATGTTATGTGTTTTCAGGAGGATTCACATAATATCTGTGACCATCTGTCTTTTCATGATCTTAGCAGTCATTAAGATTATCATGTTTAGACATTAATTTATTAAAAAAAAATTGTAAACCATCCAAATGCAGACATGCCTGAGTTGTGGGAGGAGCTTAATATAAGGCATATTAAAGTGTGTGGCATTTAACCTTCAATATAATCCTTCAAAGTAGTTATTAGAATCCACATTTTATAAAGAAAATTGAATTTAAAGGAGGTTAAGTGGTTTATCTAAAATTACAAGTCTAATAAGAATTAGAACTGAGACTTGAACCCGTGTGTTTGTGTTCTTTCCACTCCAGCACTGACTTCTTGGAAGTCAGAAAAATAAAAACAGTCTGTTAGATGATGAAAGTATATCACAAAATTGAAATATCACTAATAAAATGATGTATTGTTATGAAGAAGGATTATGAGGGAAAATGAAAGCAGGCTGATTTTATTGTGATTAGTGTGATTATGAGTAAAATTCTCCTAAAATTCCTAGTAATAATATTATACTGCTTAAAAAATAATAGAAATAATAGAAAAATCTTGTTCTTTAAAAATACATCAAAGTTCTTTTGGATATAGAATATTATGGAACGTTGGTAAAGTGGACAAATCATTCAGAGATAAAGTAGCCCTTTCTGAAGAAAGATGGATCCTACAGGATTTCACCATTTGGTTATCTTGTTCATAATGTAAAACTGTAGTTTGGCTGATAAGCTCCTTCACGTATAACTGATCATAGTAAAAATATATGAGGCCAATTGCTAGTACAAACTATCAGTTATTTTTTAAAAGGCAACTCTATGTTTTAGACACCATATACAAGCAAATTCATATATATGTATATAATTTCATATGAAGCTCCCAACAATATAGACATATAAGTACTATCATGTTTATTTTACAAAGAAAGAAAATAAAGTGAGAAACACTTAAGGTCACTCAGCTAGTAAGTGATAGAACCAAGAATGGCAGAAATTAAACAGTCTTTCATTCAATTAAAAAATATGAGAGCTATAACACAAATGGTGTAGTGCGTGTTTTGAAATCTGACATTTTTGCATGCCATTCTGCATGCATTCTGTTGTCTCATTGTGGTTTTGATTTGCATTTCCCTGATGATTAGCAATGCTGAGCATCTTTTCATGTGCCTGTTGGCCATCTGCATTTCTCTCATACGATTTTAAAAGGTTATATTTAGAGCTGTCAGTTGCTTGAAAAAAAATTGATGTATTAAATTATTTGGATTATTGTTCCAGCTTAGTTATATGAACAGTGCACACACCATATATTATGTTTTATGGAAAAAATTTGATTAAAAACTTTATCATATTTGGAGAGAGGAATTAATTCCATTAAGCATTAGCTTTATAGAGATAATTTTCTCTTTTATATATCTACCAATAATTACATTTCATATTGTGATCCATTCATTTTAATCAACCTAACAAATTTATACCTTTATTGAGAATTTCCCTAAGCTGGAGTTTAACTGTCAGTAGGGGATCTATAAAAGCATAACGCAATGTGCTGTGGAGATCTTTTGTCCTATAACTGTTTCTTTCTATAAAATCCTTTTAGATTTAGTACTTACAATGAATGTGGAACTGAAACAGATGAACAAAGAAAGATGAGAACTTGCAGACTATTTGAATGAAATAATCAAAATTGTTCTTACAAAGAGGAAAATCGGTAAAGGACATAAGAGTTTATGTAACCCCAAGCCACATATTTAAGGATATTTTGGTGTGCTTTAGTAACATACGAAGAACATAAACATGAAGACTATTTTGAAAAGTAAATGACCCATAACCACCATCTAATTCATGTCTTTTCTCTTAAATATATAATATATGAAATAGTTATAGATTTAGATTATCAATCTATCTATCCATCTATCTATCTATCATCATCATCATCATCTATCTACCTATCACCTATCTACTATCTATCTGTCAAATAGTATCTATCTGCATTTGGTTAAGAAACAGAATTTACTAGACTGTTTTGAAAAGAAAGACATTTACCAGTTTATCACACAGATAGTTACAGACTTCAACAACATTTAGAAGGGCCGAGGGAAAGAAAGTCAGACTGTTTTCAGGAAACATGAAAGTGTGGGGACCCAGGGATTGAGCGAAGCAGCCGCCAATGATCCCAGCTGCCTTTGGGAACTAAAACAAATCATTTTCAAGAGCATACCTAGAGCTTCTGGCAGTACCGTTGCCAGGTAAAGCACAGTATGCCTCTTTAAACTTGAATTTCAGATTTACAACATTTTTCTTCGAATAATTATGTCCCAAGCACTGCATAGAACATATCTATGCTAGAAATTATTTGTTTCTATGCTATTCAGGTTTAACTGAATGCCCTGTGTTTTAATTTGCTAAATCTTGCAATTCTAGCTGGAAGCTACCATGGTGATCCTTGCAGGCTGCAGCTCTGCAGTGTGTAATCCACTAAAGGACATCTGGGAACCAGAGGAAGTCACCTCTAGTGATCTCAGCTGGCTGCCCACAGCAACTAAGAGAGAACAATAGCTTCTCCTATTCTTTTTTGGGAAAAGAGTTTTAGGTTTCTCTCCAGGGAAGAATGTGAATGTAGATGATGTGGCATTGACAATAATCAATCTGCTATGCGAGTTTACTTACAGTAGTCATCGCTCAAACACAAATATTCATTATGATATTCTACTGCATAGATAGTTTGTATTTGGTACTTAAATATCATCATTTTCATGAGTGCATATTATTCCATTAACCTAAGTTTTAATATATATATTTTCTACCTCTTCTCCTATTATTGGTTATTTAGGTTTCTTTAAAAAGTATGCCAAGTAAAATGAATGGAATTAAACATTAAGGAAGTAGACGGAAAAATATTATTAAAGATGATTTTCCAAGTAAAATGAAATGTAAGATAGCCATAGCAAATAGAAAAAAGTGCAAAAAAGATGGGAGTATGAAAAAAATTGGAATTTAAAATTATGAAATAATGATAAAGTGTATAATGGACACATGAATGATAAAGTGTATAAAGGAAGTGGTAAGCTGGGAAAGAGAGTTAGAAAAGCCACAGAGAATTCATGGCAAGCAGTGACATGCCATAACAAAGATTTTTTAAAAATATTAATTCAGATGAGCTATAGAATTAATGGTTTCTTAAATTTTAAATGCCAATAATAATGCAACAGAGTTAATGTTTGATATTATATTAAATCATTAGGAAAATTTGCGGAGTTAAAATATAGGACCAACTTACAAGAAGACAAGGATTTCACTTATTATCATAAAAACACTTTGCCAAGCATTTAAAGTCTCTGTTTCGGTACTACTATGTCTCCTCCAGCTACACTTCCCCAAAGAGAAATTTAATGTGTACAACTCTGAAAGTCCTTAAGAACATTTACTTCAAGTTACTTCTTTGGATACAAAGTTCTTTTCTGATGTAGCCTGAGTGGGAGCATCATAGCAATCATGTCACTTCACCAAAAACTTATTCCTTAATAAGTTCTTCACTCTCTGCTTCCTTGTAACTCCTAAACTTTGGTCTCAGTTTCATAGCTAAGCTCTCTTTAAAAGTGCAATAGCCCTTATGATATCTGAAAAAAGCACAATCTCCCCTTCATTTTGAAATCTTTAGAAGCTCTCTATTATGTGGTTTCCAAACTCATCTTCCTGGACAACTTCCTTTATATGGTGTATATGAGGCATGGAAGACACTGATGTTAATACATTCCTTGATTTGATGGTATAGCTGATGAAGTTAGAATTATCTTTTTTTTTTTTTAATAGAAATGCCATCTTTCAGTGCAAAATTGAATTGTAAAAACAAGAAACTCAACATGGATCACCTTTTAATCTAGAGTAGAATTTAATGCAATTGTAGGATTTAAAGGCTAATTTATACTTATATCTAATAGCTAATATTATGTGACAATGACAAACTATTTTAATTTTTAAATTGTTTTCCTTAAATAGTATGTGATTTTACTCAACTATGTGATGTTTTTGAGGCAGGATTTTGAACCAGAAACACTACTTTGTTGTTATATTCTAATTACTGTGATCAAGTCAGTGTTTTTCAAACAAGACCAATTAGTGGGTATCCAGTGGTTACTTTTATCACAATACTACTTAAAATTACACAGAAAAGTGTATCTTAACTATAAACATAACTTTGAATTTATAGCGTTTGCCTTTATATTGTTAATTAAATATAGTGGATACTGCTGTTTTACTGAAATACAATTTGCATTTGTAGTATGGTATTTACCAAACTAACATTTTAAAACATTTGATGTACCTAAAACTACTACATTCCATGATGCCTCAATTCTCCCACCAGTGTTCTCTATTATTTTTCTTATCACCCTACCTTGTAAATTATTTATTTTCTAACCCTCCTATTTATTATATCTTACTTCTAAAATCTGATTATTATCTCTCCCTTTCAATAAATTGTTCATACATTGTACATATTTTTGCACTGATATTCTGAATATTATTATTTTCTATATGGACCTTAATTCTTAATCCTTCCACTGTTTTCCTATACTTACACAGAGAAAATTATCTTCTCATTCTTAATCTTATGGCTTAATTTCTATTTCTATCCATAACTCAGTTCCTATTCCAAAAGTTGACTGACAGTTCATATTTACTGAAATTAAAGTTCTCACTGTCTAAGAAAATATAAACACATTTGCATATGTCCTAATTTCCTTTAAGGGAAGAGATGGATGGGGATATTGTAAAGTAACTTTCATTTAACTAACAATCAATGTCATTCACATGAAGCTCTGTACAGAATAAACATAGCACTTCTCATATGATTCTAGTGCACTTTTTTGTACATACCATTTATCCATGAAGATTGAGTATGGCCTTTTACAATCACATTTGGGAAATGAGTAGTTGAGAAATCAAGCCTACTCTATAAAAAATATTGTTGCAGGACCCATTTGTCAACCACAATATATGATTCTTTTGTATTGATCTGTCACCATAACTTTCTTAGTGGACTTGCAACTTCACTCATCTATCTTTATCTGCTATGAAATTTTCATGTTTTATTAGTTCTATAGCACAATAAAACAAATGGATACTTTATGGTTTCCAACTGAAAATGAACATTTCATGGAGAGCATTTTTCTTTTCATTGAACCAGCTGAACTACAAGTATATGATTACTTTTCTTTGTGTCTACAAATTTTTAATAGGAAAAAAACCCCACCAAAGTCAGTTTGGTTACTATTCAAAAAAAACTGCACTATGTTGCTAAGGTATATTCTTCTTAGAGTCATATTACTCCAATGAACACTTGGAATGAGCATTGAAATCTCTAGGAAATCTATATTGTTAACCATGTGGTTGGAGATGAAAGGTAGCAGTAAGTTTGTGTAGGATCAGGTATCATAAGACTTCCTGAGAATTGAAGTCAGTCCAATTCCTTTTCTTAGTTTAAACCCTTTTCCTTTCCTTTTCCAAATAACTGATTTTCATTTACTAATTTGGGATTTAAAATTCCATTTAGTGTTTAATAACTCATTTTTGAATGAATAAATGATAAAACATTTTAAGACAATAAAACACCTAAATGAGAGTATTTTGATTAATGTAAATTCATATATAAATTTGTATTATTTATTGTAATAAATATTTATAAAAGATACATTTTATTATACTTTTCCCTCATAAATAATAATTATGCAGATTTGATTATCAATTTCTTATAAGCTCAATAGTCATTTGTTCACTAATTATTGTTTTGATATTGCAGTCTCTTTACATTAATTGATTTACACTTCTGGTAAATGTTTATCTTAACTTTATGGTTCTTTAGTTTAATAAAATGTCCATTGTTCCAGAGAGTAACATTTTTGGTGATTTTTTTTCTTTATCCTCCACATCCTTGTTTACATGAGTCAGCAATTTCCTTATTTTGTTTACAACTTACACATACATCATTGTCTCTCAAACCTTAATGATCTGGGTCATGGTTTTGGTCATAACACTAAATATTGAGTAAAATGGATAATAATTTTAGAATATTAACATTACATTTTTGTTCAAATTTTATAGTTTAATTCCCATGTTAAGAAACAAGACTTGATAACTCAAAGCAATTTTTTTCTAGAGAAAGTACATGTTTCAATTATAATAATTAGGCAATCATGCTATATTCTCTAGGTAGGAGAAAACATGTAAAAATTATTCAGGCACAGAGATGGGAAAGTTTACTTCGTCTCACCTAGGGAGAATATGATTTTAAAAAAAGTAGGAAAATAAGAAAAAAATTATGGTCACCATTAAGAATTTTAGTGGATCGAAAGCGGTTGGATGAAACAACTAAGCAGAATCACCTAATACTACAAGTAAGAGATTCAGGAGAATAAAACTGGCAACTTGGTGTTATAGAAAAAGAGCCCTAGATAACACTCTTAACCCTCTCACACCTCCTTTGTATCATAGAAGTTATTCAGGAATTTGACAATTAACGAGACAATCAGCTATCCTGGTACAGTGGCTAAAGAGACTTTCAAAGAGGCAGAATAATGTTATTAGAGTTGCTGGAAAATTGGATCCATGAGCTAGGAAAACAATTTGACATGTAGGGTTATCTACAGGACCTGTGTGGGTCAGGGTCAGATGAATCCAGCAACAGATGTCTCTGTCAATTCTTCTTTTTTTTTTCTTTTTTAAACTAATTTTTATTGTAGTATAGTTGCTTTACAATGTTGTGTTAGTTTCTACTGTACAGCAAAGTGAATCAGCTATATGTATACATATATCCCCTATTTTTTGGATTTCCCTCCCATTTAGGTCATCACACTGAATTAAGTAGAGTTTCCTGTGCTATACAGTATGTTCTCATTAGTTATCTATGTTATACATGGTACTGATATCAATAGTGTATATGTGTCAATCCCAATCTCCCAATTCCTCCCACCCTCACCTTTTCCCCTTGGAATCCATACATTTGTTCTTTACTTCTGTGTCTCTATTTCTGCTTTGCAAATAAGGTCATCTATACTATTTTTCTAGATTCCACATATATGCATTAATATGAGATATCTGTTTTTCTCTTTCTGACTTACTTCACTCTGTATGACACTCTCTAGGTCCATGCTCGTCTCTAAAAATGGCCCAATTTCGTTACTTTTTATGGCTGAGTAATATTCCATTGTATATATATACCAAATCTTCTTTATCCATTCCTCTGTTGATGGACAGTTAGGTTGCTTCCACGTCCTGGCTATTGTAAATAGTACCGCAGTGAACACTGTCGTACATGTGTCTTTTTGCATTATGGTGTTCTCTGGGTATATGCCCAGTAGTGGGATTGCTGGGTCATATGGTAGTTCTATTTTTAGTTTCTTAAGGCACCTCCATACTGTTTCCAGAGTGGATGTATCAATTTGAATTCCCACCAACAGTGTAAAAGAGTCTCATTTTCTCCACATCCTGTCCATTATTTATTGTTGTAGATTTTTGGATGATGGCCATTCTGACCAATGGGAGGTGATACTTCATTGTAGTTTGACTTGCATTTCTCTAATAATTAGTGATGTTGAGCATCTTTTCATGTGTTTGTGGGCCATCTGTATGTCTTCTTTGGAGAAATGGCTATTTAAGTCTTCTGTCCATTTTTGGATTAGGTTATTTGTTTTTTTGATAGTGAAGTGCATGAGCTGCTTGTATATTTTGTTGATTAATCCTTTCTCAATTGCTTTGTTTGCAACAATTTTTTCCCATTCTGAGAGTTGTCTTTTTGTCTTGTTTATGGTTTCCTTTGCTGTGCAAAAGATTTTAAGTTTCATTAGGTCCCATTTGTTTATTTTTGTTTTTATTTTCATTACTCTAGGAGGTGGGTCAAAAAAGATCTTGCTGTTATTTATGTCAAAGAGTGTTCAGCCTATGTTTTCCTCTAAGAGTTTTATAGTCTCTGGTCTTACATTTAGGTCTTTAATCCATTTTGAGTTTATTTTTGTGTATGGTGTTAGGGAGTGTTCTAATTTCACTCATTTACATGTAGCTGTCCAGTTTTCCTAGCACCACTTATTGAAGCGGTTGTCTTTTGTTCATTTTATACTTTTGCCTCCTTTGTCACAGATTAGGTGGCCATAGGTGCATAGGTTTATCTCTGGGCTTTCTATCCTGTTCCACTGATCTATATTTCTGTTTTTGTGTCAGTGCCATACTGTCTTGATTACTCTTGCTTTGTAGTATAGTCTGAAATCAGGAAGCCTAATTTCTCTGGCTCCGTTTTTCTTTCTCAAGATTGCTTTTGTGTTTCCATACAAATTGTGAAATTTTCTGTTCTAGTTCTGTGAAAAATGTCATTGTTAATTTGATAGGGATTGCATTGAATCTGTAGATTGCTTTGGGTAGTATAGTCATTTTCACAATATTGATTCTTCCAATCCAAGAACATAGTATATCTCTCCAACTGTTTGTGTCATCTTTGATTTATTTTATCAGTATCTTATAATTTTCTGCATACAGATCTTTTGCCTCCTTAGGTAGGTTTATTCCTAGGAATCTTATTCTTTTTGTTGCAGTGGTAAATGGAATTGTTTCCTTAATTTCTCTTTCTGATCTTTTGTTGTTAATGTATAGGAATGCAAGAGATTTCTGTGTATTAATTTTGTATCCTGAGACTATAACAAATTTATTGATTAACTCTAGTAGTTTTCTGGTGGCATCTTTAGGATTTTCTATGTATAGTATCACGTCATCTGCAAAGACTGACAGTTTTATTTCTTCTTTTCCAATTTGGATTCACTTTATTTGTTTTTTTTTTCTCTGATTGCCATGGCTAGGACTTCCTAAACTATATTGAATAATAGTGGTGAGAGTGGACCCCTTTGCCTTT
Source organism: Balaenoptera acutorostrata (assembly GCF_949987535.1). Classification (NCBI taxonomy): domain Eukaryota; kingdom Metazoa; phylum Chordata; class Mammalia; order Artiodactyla; family Balaenopteridae; genus Balaenoptera; species Balaenoptera acutorostrata. The sequence goes on from NC_080081.1 coordinate 36,114,725, forward strand.
TTCCTGATCTTAGAGACAATGTTTTCAGTTTTTCATCATTGAGAATAATGTTTGCTGTCAGTTTGTCATATATGGTCTTTATTATGTTGAATTAAGTTCCCTCTATGCCCACTTTCTGGAGAGTTTTTATCATAAATGAGTATTGAATTTTGTCAAAAGTTTTTCTGCATCTATTGAGATGATCATATGGTTTTTATTCTTCAATTTGTTAATATGGTGTATTGCATTGATTGATTTGCATATATTGAAGAATCTTGCATCCCTGGGATAAATCCAACTTGGTCATGGTGTATGATCCTTTTAATGTGTTGTTGGATTCAGTTTGTTAGTATTTTGTTGAGGATTTTTGTATCTATATTCATCAGTGATATTGGCCTGTAATTTTCTTTTTTTGTGATATCTTTGTCTGGTTTTGGTATCAGAGTGACAACGGCCTCATAGAATGAGCTTGCGAGTGTTCCTCTCTGCAACTTCTGGAAGAGTTTGAGAAGTATAGGTGTTAGCTCTTCTCTAAACGTTTGATAGGATTCCCTGTGAAGTCAACTGGTCCTGGACTGTTGTTTTTTAGAAGATTTTTCATCACAGTTTCAATTTCATTACTTGTGATTGGTCTGTTCCTTTTTTTCTATTTCTTTCTGGTTCAGTCTTGGAAAGTTGTACTTTTCAAAGAATTTGTCCGTTTCTCACAGGTTGTCCATTTTATTGGCATATAGTTCCTTGTACTAGTCTTTTATTATCCTTTGTATTTCTGTGGTGTCAGTTGTAACTTCTCCTTTTTCATTTCTAATTTTATTAATTTGAGTCCTCTCCCTTTTTTTCTTGATGAGTCTGGCTAAAGGTTTATCAATTTTGTTTATCTTCTCAAAGAACCAGCTTTTTGTTTTATTGATCTTTGCTATTGTTTCCTTCATTTCTATTTCATTAATTTCTGTTATGATCTTTAGGATTTCTTTCCTTATAAGTTTTTAACTATGCTGTCTCTTGTAGACAGCATATATACAGGTCTTATTTTTGTATCCATTCAGCTAGTCTGTGTCTTTTGGTTAGAGCACTTGATCCATTTACATTTAAGGTAATTACTGATATGTATGTTCCTATTACCATTTTGTTAATTCTTTTGGGTTTGTTCTTGCACGTCTTTTTCTTCTCCTGTGTTTCCTGCCTAGAGAAGTTCCTTCAGCATTTGTTATAAAGCTGGTTTGGTGGTGCAGAATTCTCTTAGCTTTTGCTTGTCTGTAAAGCTTTTGATTTCTCTGTTAAATCTGAATGAGGTCCTTGCTGGGTAGAGTAATCTTGGTTGTAGTTTTTTCCCTTCCATCACTTTAAATATGTCCTGCTACTCCCTTCTGGCTTGCAAAGTTTCTGCTGTAAAATCAGCTGATAATCGTATGGGGATTCCTTGTATGTTATTTGTTTAATTTCCCTTGCTGCTTTTATTATTTTTTTTGTGTTTAATTTTTGTTAGCTTCATTAATATGTTTCTCAGCTTGGTCTCCTTGGGTTTATCCTGTATGGGGCTCTCTGCACTTCCTAGACTTGATTGACCATTTCCTTTCCCGTGTTAGGGAAGTATTCAACTATAATCTCTTCAAATATTTTCTCAGGTCTTATCCCTTTCTCTTCTTCTGGGACTGCTATATTTCGAAAGTTGGTGCATTTAATGTTGCCCCAGAAGTCTCTGAGACTGTCCTCAGTTCTTTACAGTCTTTTTTTCCTTATTCTGCTTCTTGGCAGTTATTTCCACCATTCTATCTTCCAGCTCACTTATCCATTCTTATGCCTCAGTTATTCTGCTATTGATTCCTTCTAGTGTATTTTTCATTTCACTTATTGTGTTGTTCATCACTGATTGTACGTTAGTCTACGTCCTTGTTAAACATTTCTTGTATCTTCTCGATCCATGCCTCCATTCTATTTCCAAGATCTTGGATCATCTTTATTATCATTACTCTGAATTATTTTTCAGGTAGCTTGCCTATTTCCTATTTATTTATTTGGTCTCATGGAATTTTACCTTGCTTCTTTGTCTGCAACATATTTCTCTGTCATCTCATTTTGTCTAACCTATTGTGTTTATGATCTCCTTTCCTCAGGCTGCAGGGTCGTAATTCCTCTTCCTTCTGTTGTCTGCTCCCTGGTGAGTGAGTTTGGTCCAGGGGCTTGTGTAAGCTTCCTGGTGGGAGAGACTGGTGCCTGCACTTTGGTGGGTGGAGCTGAGTCTTTTCCCTCTGAAGGACAGGGCCGCATCAAGTGTGGTTTGGGGTGTCTGTGAGCTTAGTATGATTTTAGATAGCCTGTCTGCTGATGTGTGGGGCTGTTTTTCTGTCTTGCTTGTTGTTTGGCATGAGGTTTCCAGCACAGGAGCCCAAAGGTAGCTGTGTTGGGCCAGGTCTTGGTGTTGAAATAGATACCTCTGGGAGAGTGCACAGCAATTAATATTCCCTGGGTCTGGGAATTCTCTGGCTGTCCAGCATCCTGGAGTCTGTGCTCCCACGCTGGAGGCCCCGACCAGATTCCTGGCTGGGAAACCTAGAGCCTGCAAGACACACAGTGCGACCAGAGAAAAAAGAAAGAAAAGGAGAAATAGAGAAAAAAGAAAATAGACAGACAAATAGCAAATAAAGACAAATAGCAAATAGCAAAGCAAATAGCAAAAAGCAAATAAAGACAAATAGCAAATAGCAATAGTAAGACAAATAGCAAAAAAACAAACAAAAAAAACCAAGCAAACAGCAGCAACAGAAACACAACACACACACACACACACACAGAAAAGAAAAACAGAAAAAAATAAAATTAAAAAATTTAAAAGAGTAAAAAAACAAGAGAACAAAGAAAAGAATTCAAAAATGAGAACAGTTAATAAGGACTAAACTAACAAAAACAAAAACCGAAAAATAAAACAAAAACAGAAAGCAAACAAAAAATGAAGAAAAGAAAATATACACATAAAAACAATAGAAAATAAAATAAAAAAATAAAATAAAAAATGAAAAACAAGAAAAATCACAAAACTACAAAAAAAGTAAAGTAAAAATAGGAAAAAAAATTAAAATATTAAAAAAAATAAAAGATAAAAAATAATAAAAGCAACAACACTGGCAACTGAACAAAACAGAACAAACAAAAAAAGAACAATAGTAATAAGGATATTTTCCTGGGGCCTCCTCTGTCGGTGTCCTTGCTCCCACAGTGAGCCAGAGCCAATCTTTGCCTCCCAAGGAGGCCTTTCAATACCTCTAGGTAGGTCTCTGGACCTGCCGTTGGCACTGTGAGGTCAGCTCAGACTCTGACCTGGCCCTACCCCTGTGTGTACTTGCCCCCAAAGTCCACTGCTGCGAAGGCTAGACCAGTCTCAATTGTGGGAACCCTCGTTGTTTATTCAGGTATTCCACAGATGCAGGATTTACCAAGTGGATCTTGGGAATTTAATCCACAGCTTGTGCAGATGCACAGAAAGATTTCTGTTCCTCTTCCTCAGTTGCACCACCCCTTTCACTCAGTTTTGGTTTTGACCCCATCTCTGCACGTCCGCCACCCTCAGGCATCTGTTCATTGATCAGGTGAGAGAGAGCAAAAGCAGCAGCTGCTTGGGGCACAGTAATTAACTCAGGCTTGGGAGGGGTACGGTAGCCACAATTGGGGTGTGCTTGAGTTGCCTGCAGCGACAGGGACTGGCAGGCAGTTGCAACAGACTGTGGCATGCTTCCTCTGAATGGAGCCCCTCCCAGTGCCCGTGGAAGCTTAAGAAACCTGCACGTAGGGAAAGGGGTTGTAATGGTGGCACTGCCCTTTGCATGTCACTCAACAATGACGCCTCACTTTCCAGGCAGACCACGCTTCCTCTAGGGCCATTCCCGGCTGCACATCCCCTCACTCCCATCCCCTCTGCTGTATCCACAAAGCCAACAGCACTCCTCTTCTTGGATCCATTCTCCCAACCCCACGCTTTAGCACTCAGCCTCTGCCAGAATCTGCAGACTCTCGTCCCAGGCAGGGGGGCCCGCAGCTGATTCCCAAAGAGGCTTGGGGATGGGTGGTGCTCAGGGCCCTGGAGCCCACGCAGGTGGAGGAGACCCCTCCTGAGGGGCAGGCAGGTCCACTCAGATGGGATCCCCTCCCAGTGCCCACGGAAGCTGAAGAAGCCAGCGGGTGGGGAAAAGTGTTGTAATGGCGACTCTGCCCCTTGCACACCACTCAACAATGATGCCTTGCTTCTATGGTGTGCTGGACCTTTTCTGCAGACTTTCCCAGTTGTAGAGCTCCTTACTCCTGTCCCTTCAGGCTGTCTTTTCACAGTCAACAGCTGTCCCCTCCCTGGGTTCATGCTCCAAACCCCACTTTCCAGCATCCAGTCCCCTTTCAGAACATGAGACTCACGACCCAGGCTGGAATGCACAGAGCTGCAGTGTACACCATGCGTGCAGTTCTTACTTTGTCCTGTCTTCCACAGACCATTCGCTGCATTCTCCTTTGATCCCCAAAAGTCCTTTTCTGTCCCAGCTGTGTTCCCCACTGTGAGGGAGTTTTTCTGAGTGCAGGGACCTCCCTTCACCTTCAGCTTCCCACCAGCATTGCTCATCCCTTTTTTGATTCCTCTTTTCTTTTTTTCTTCTTTCTTTCATCCTACCTGGTTGTGAGGGGATTTTTCTTGTCCTTTTAAGTGTCCAAAATCTTCTGCTAATGTTCAGCAGGTGCTCTGTAAGAATTGTTCCATTTGTAGATGTATTATTGATGTACTTGTGAGAAGCAACAAATTCTACGTCCTCCTATTCTGCTATCTTGACTCCTCCACCTCTATGACTTTTTTAAGGGAAGAGAACAAGACAGAAATTTACTGGTCACAAATTTCCACAATAGGTGATATCAAGGCAACTGGTGATTAAAAGTCAAAGTGATACTGCTATCAAAATCAGAGGACCCCTATTCCAATGATTTAATTTTAAGCCCCTCACAACTCCAATATACAAAGAACTCAATGCACATAAAAGTAGCTTAAAATATAGAAAATCTAAAAGTCTGAGCATTTATCCAGCCAAGAACAATCATCCAAGGAGATGATTTGAACTGATAAATATATATTTCTTTAAAATGTGTTTTATATTTTCTTGCAGTTTTATTGAGACATAATTGGCATGGCACTATTTAAACTGTACAACGTAATGATGTGACTCACATACATCATGAAATGATTATCACAGAAAGTTTAGTGAACATGCATCATCTCATACAAAGTTAAAGAAATAAAATATTTTTCCTTGTGATGAGAACTCTTAGGATTTACTCTTTTAGCATCTTCCATATATAACATAGCAGTTTTAATTATATTGATCATGTTGTACTTTGTATCCCTAGTGCTTATTATCTTATAACTGGGAATTTGTACCTTTTGACTGCTTTCATCTAATTCTCTGTCTCACCCCTACTGCTTCTGATAACCACAAACCTGATCTCTTTTCTATGTGTTTGTTTGTTTGTTTTTGAAGTATAATTGACCTACTATACTATGTTAGGTCCTGTTACACAACATGGTGATTCCGTATTTTTATACATTTCAAAAAGTTAACCACAGTAAGTCTAGTTATGATATGTCACCATACAATATATTACATAGTTATTGACTATATTCCCCACACTGTACACTATACATTTCATACCCATGACTCATTTATTTTGCAACTGGAAGCGTGTATCTCTTAATCTCTCTCACTTATTTCTTTCCTTCTCACAACCCCCTCCCTTCTGGCAATCACCTGTTTGTTCTCTGTATCTATAACTCTTTTTCTGTTTTGTTATGTTTATTCATCTATTTTGTTTTTTAGATTTCACATACACTTGACAGCATGCAGTATTTTTATTTCTGTGTCTGCCTTATTTCACTTAGCATAATATGATCTATGTCCATCCATGTTGTCACAAATGGCAATATATCATTCTTTTTATGGCTGAGTAATATTCCATTATCTATATCTATATCTAATCTTACATCTTCTTTGTCCATTCATCTATTGATGGGTACTTAGGCTGCTTCCATATCTTGGTTATTGTAAATAATGCTGCAATGAGCATAGCAGTGAACATATCTTTTCTAATTAATGTTTTTGTTTTCTTCAGATATATACCTAGGAGTAGGACTGCTGGATCATATGGAGTTTTATTTTTAATTTTTGAGGAATCTCCAAGTTGTCTGAGTTCTTTGCATAATTTGAATATCAACCCATTATCATGTATATTGTTAACAAATATCTCCTCCCATTCAGGAGGTGGATTTTTCATCTCATTGATAGTTTCCTTCACTGTGCAAAATCTTTTTAGTCTGATGTAGCCCCATTTGTTTATTTTTGCTTTGATTTCCCTTGCCTGAGGAGATCTATCCAAAAAAATATTGCTAAGATTGATGTCAAAGAGCTTACTGCCTATGTTTTCTTCTAGAAGCTTTGTGGTTTCAGGTCTCACATTTAAATCTTTAATCTATTTTGAACTTATTTTTGTGTATGGTGTGAGAGAGTAGTCCAGTATGATTCTTTTTCATGGAACCCAGTTTTCCCAACACCATTTATTGAAGAGGCTGTTTTTCCCCATTGTATATTCTTATATACGTTGTCATAGATTAACTGCCTGTATAAGTGGGAGTTCATTTCTGGGCTCTCTATTCTGTTCCATTGAAATATATGTCTGTTTTTGTGCTAGTACCATACTGTTTTGATGACTGTAGCTTTGTAGTAAACTGTAAAATTAGGAATCATGATACCTCCTGCTTTTTTTTTTGTTTCTCAAGATTGTTCTGGCTATTTGGGGTCTTTTGTGTTTCCATTCAAATTTTAGAATACTCATTCTAGTTCTGTGAAAAACGCCATTGGGATTTTTATAGGGATTGCATTGAATCCATAGATTGCCTTGGGTAGTATGGTCATTTTAACAATATTAATTCTTCCAACCCATGAACACACTTTATCTTTCCAACGATTTGTATCATCTTCAATTTCTTTCTTCAGTGACTTGAAGTTTTTGGAGTAATGGCCTTCTACGTCCTTAGGTAAGTTTATTCCTAGGTATTCTCTTTTCGATGTGATTCTAAATAGGATTGTTATCTTAATTTCTTTTTCTGATAATTTGTTGTTAGTGTATAGAAATGAAACAGATTTCTGTATATTAATTTTGTATCCTGCAACTTTACCAAACTCATTGTGAATTCTGGTAGTTTTTTGGTGGTATCTTTAGGATTTTCTATGTATACTATCATATCATATCGTATTTAAACAGTGACATTTTTACTTCTTTCTCTCCAATTTGTATTCCTTTATTTCTTTTTCTTGTCTGATTGGCTAGGACTTCCAATACAATGTCGAATAAAAGTGGCAAAAGTGGGCATCCTTAAAAGAAATGCTTTCAGCTTTTCACCATTGAGTATGATGTTGGCTGTGGGCTCCTCACAAATGGCCTTTATTATGTTTAGGCATGTTCCCGCTATACTCACTTTGCTGAAAGTTTAATTGATAAATGGACATTGAATTTTACCAAAATAGTTTTTTCTTCATCTATTGAGATGATCATATAATTTTTATTTTTCAATTTGTTAATGTGGTCTATCACACTGATTGATTTGTGAATATTGACTCATCCTTGCATCCCTGCAATAAATCTCACTTGACCATGGTGTATGATACTTTCAATGTATTGTTGAATTCCATTTGCTGATATTTTGTTCAGGAGTTTTGCATTTATGTTCATCAATGATATTGGCTGTAATTTTCTTTTTTTGTAGTCTGGTTTTCATATAAGAGTGATGCCAGCCTTGTAGATTGAGTTTGGAAGTTCCTTTCTCTGCAATTTTTTGGAATAGTTTGAGAAGAATAGATTTTAACTCGACTCTTAATGTTTGGTAGAATTCACCTGTGAAGCCATCTGGTCCTGGAATTTTGTTTTTTGGGAGGTGTTTTATTACTAATTCAACTTAATTACTTGTACTTGGTTCATTCATATTTTCTATTTCTTCCTTGTTCAGTCTTGGGATATTGTATATTTCTAGGAATTTGTCCATTTCTTCCAGGTTGTTCATTTTATTGGCATATAATTGTTTGTAATAATGTTTATAATCCTTTGTATTTCTGTAGTGTCAGTTGTAACTTCTCCTCTTTCTTTTCTGATTTTATTGATTTTGGCTCCCTCTCTTTTTTCCTGATGAGTCTGGCTAAAATTTTATCAATTTTGTTTATCTTTTTAAATAACTGGCATTAACTTCATTGATCTTTTCTATTGCTTTTTTTTTCAGTCTCTATTTCAATTATGTATCATTTGATCTTTATGATTTCTTTCCTTCTAATTTTGGATTTTGTTTGTTCTTTGTCTAGCTATTTTAGGTGTAAGGTTAAGTTCTTCATTTGAGTTTTTTCTTGTTTCCTGAGGTAAGTTTATATCATTATAAACTTCCCTCTTAGAACTCTTTTTGCTGCATCCCAATAGGTGGCAGGTTTGGTTTGCTGATCAGATTAATAAAAATAAACATTTCCTCTGGGATGAAGGTTGTACAGGCTTAATTTGCAACCCATTATAAAATACTTGGGTCTCCTAAATTTGGGGTTCTCTAGCTTTATGCACTTCTACTCTGTGCACAATCCATATCCAGACTGCTATGCATTGTCCCTGTGGGACTTGAGTTACAAGAAAGACCAATGACAAGAAGTAGTCCATGCTACCTGCTGTGTTGTGACCAAAGGTTGTTCTGTTCTTTGCAGTATCCATGAGAAGGTGGTTAACTAATTTGTTAGCTTAGCAATAGGGTAAAATCTCAGACCTTTCACAGTTCTTCAGGCAAAGTAGAAAGTTCATGAGGAACATTGGAATGAATCATATATAGTAAATATATTGATACTTTTGTTGAATATTTGTGGCAAAAGATTTTAAAAATTTGGCCACACTAAAACTACTATTTTTTCTTCTTCTTGTGACCTTTTGAAATGGGACTAGTATAACTTTTTTTTTTTTATTTCAACAATTTGGATTGTCTCTAACTCACAACTTGATATTTAACAAATTCCTAATGTTGTTTCTGTCTTATTTGTATTTTTCTATATATGATTGAACTTTTTTGAATTTTTCATGATTACAGAAGTAGTAACTATCCTAGAAAATTAGAGAATGTAAAGACAATTGTAAGAAGAACATAGTATTTTAATATTAACACCAGAAGAAATCAATATTAATTTATTTGTATATTTATTTATAGTGTTTATCTTTTTTTATTATCATTGTGATCATTACTCACATACAATTCTGTATTGTTCTATAGCCCTGGATTTAATATTAGTTTTCTCCACAGGTGATATTGAGAAACGTCTAGGTCCTCTGGGAGTCTATTTGTAGAATAAGTAGGTGGGAAGCAATTTGTTCCAGTGAAAGAAGGCTGTAAAATAAGCTTTGCTGAATAACAAAATCCCAAGATTTGGAAGAAATGGCCATTCTCAATTTAGTATATTTCCTGTTACTCTGATTTTTTCCTACTCTCATCCTTCACGGTTTCATCCCCCTAATGCACACAACAAGGAAATTGTTAATATTCTAAAGATGTCAAACAAATATATGAAAATATTCCTCGATATTCTCCTAATTGATATTAATACAAGTGGAGACAGAAAGATTCTCTCTGATTTCAGCATATACCACAGCAAAATTTTGTAATTTAGAAGGTTTAAACATATTAGCATATGTTTAAACATATTAGCATATTAACCCATCCATAACAGTTGCCCAATTGGCAACATGCTCTGTAGTAAAAGCAACATTGCATTCTCGTGTAAACAGAAACACCACAGTCACATGATTGGTTGAGATGATGTTGCCCACTGTCATAATGGCAATATCCAACAGAACTGTGAATATGAGGTCCTGCTTCAAATAAGGAGGGGAAAGTGGAATTGGACCAACTTTCCTGAAAAAAAAAACTCCTGACAACTATTTTAGAAAAACAATAATCTGAAGACACTGGAGAGTGAGCAAAACATACAGATGAAGGAAAGGAACTGATATTTGGAAGAAAAAAAAGGGCCAAAAAATATAAAAGCAAACTTTGTTTGAAAATAAGCCATTTGCAAAGCAATTTAACTGTAAAGAAGATAGTCTTCTCAAGAAATATATCCAGCTGCAAAAGATAAATTCACACCACTATCTCATACCATACACAAAATTAACTCCAAATCGATCATACACCTCAATCTAAGAGCTTAAAGTAGAAATACTTTAGAATAAATGATAGAAGAAAATCTTTGTGGCAAAAAAGAAAAGTTGACCACCTGTACCTCATCATATTATTTTTTTTTTCCTTGAAAAAAACACCATGAAGAAAGTGAAAAGATAAGCCACGGATGGCTTCTTCTTCTCCTTCCCACTCTGATTCTTGTTCCCCCGTTCATATGCCTAGGAACTCAATGATTTTCTTGTCTAAGAAAATATTCTGAATGTTAACATTCCAGTCAACATCCCAGACTACACTTGTGTGAAAGACGTCAACTTGAGGCATCTGCTTGAGGCAAGTCAATTTGTAAATTATTATAAATGTAATAACTGTGAGAGTCATTATTCAATTGTTGATTTAAGCTTCTTAGTTTTGGATTTTAAAGTATATATCTTAAAATAAGTGGCAATAGTTTAGAATATAATATTAAAAACAGCTTGCATACTGATATTTAGTTATATCTGTTTTATCTATTATTAAAATTAATGTTTGAAGTTAATATATACACATAAATACTCATGTTTCTGTACATAGTATTCAAATTCCATAGAAGATATAGAATTATAAATTAATATATAATCAATTAGTTTATTTTAAATTATGAGATATTCATGTGGGGGAGAAATAAGACATTATTCTTTTTTTTATTGGGGTATAGTTGCTTTACAATGTTGTGTTAGTTTTTGCTGTACAGAGAAGTGAATCAGCTATATGTATACATACATCCCCTCTTTTTTGGATTTCCTTCCCATTTAGGTCACCACAGAGCATTAAGTAGCATTGAGTAGAGTTCCCTGTGCTATACAGCAGATTCTCATTAGTTATCTATTTTATACATATTAGTGTAAAAATGTCAATCCCAATCTCCCAATTCATCTCACCCCCCCCCCACTTCCCCCCTTGGTATCCATATGTTTGTTCTCTACATCTGTGTCTTTATTTCTGCCTTGCAAACAGGTTCATCTGTACCATTTTTCTAGATTCCACATATATGCATTAATATACAATATTTGCCTGGTTATTTTAAATCAAATCAAATCAAATCTTGAAACTTTATATATTAAGGCAATATTATAAATTCCATGAGACAAACTATAATGTAAAAATACTGTCCATATGTAGCTTTATCTTCCTTAAGCTTAATACACTAGCAATAATACAGCAAAATTGAAAAGGTTATATTCCCTAAAATTGCAATAAAAAATAATGACTATAAATATATTGATAGCTACTTAGAGATAGATAAATAGGTAAATGCTCACTTTAAAAGAATGGCAAGGCTGGCTCTATTGGTGAATTAAAATAAATATTACCAAGTAGGAAAAAAGGGGCAAATATATGTATTAATTTATGTAACTACATATTTTAAAAACACATAAAATATATTTTCTGAGGGACTAGTATGGGACATGTTAAGACAGTGTTTTTATTTAAACTTCTCACTGCCTTAAAATAAGATTAAAATAAAATTATTGGGACTTCCCTGGCGGTCCAGTGGTTGGGACTTCGCCTTCCAATGTGGGGGGTGAGGGTTCAATCCCTGGTCGGGGAGCTGGGATCCTGCATGCCTCCGGGCCGGGGAGCCAAGGCATAAAACAGAAGCGATGTTATAGCTAATTCAATAAGGACTTCAAGGAGGGTCCACATTAAAAGCAATCTTTAAAAAAAAAAGAATGTATAAAATAAAATTATTCCCAGGGTTTTAAAAATAAGACGTTTTTATCTAAATGGCACAGAAAACCTTCTGGTCGATATTAGGTAAATTTGTGAAGAGAAATGCATATTACTAAGATTAATTTAACCTATTCAGTTACATATTTGTTATTTCATTAGTTAGATAAAAAACATATGGTTTGATAGCAATTTCATCTTTCTGAGATAGTATCTAAAAAATAAAGTAACAGGATTAGCAATGCTTGCTCTTTATTGAAATGACTCTTCTATCATTAATATTTAATCAATTAATTAATATGGCTTAGTAATATCATCAAAAATCATAACAGTGAAACAATAGAGCATTATATTTTGGCTAACTACAATAAAGTTATTAATAAACATTTGTGTATGTAATCTAAAAAATGAAGAAACAGTGTAGTGTTTTAAGCACATCACTAAATAAACCATGAAGGTAAATCAAAGTTTGCAGTTTACATTCAGCAATAACAAATTCAGTCTAAACACAAATTCCCTTACCGGAAGGGACAAACTGATTTAACTTTGGTTTATATTATGATGTCATGTAAATATCTGAAAAAGTAATATTATAATAAAATATGGTATGTCAAAATAAAAATAGATTCAACATAAGGTTGAATTTATGTATGGAAATGAATAGATAAATCAAGAAATTTATCATCACTATTAAGACTTGTTTGTTTCTTATAAAGCTCTTGTTACAGTGGCACTCTAGTCACAATAATAGAGTTTATGCTGTGACAGTATAAGTAACAAATTATTTTCAGTTATATAATAATTTTGTTGATTTTTCATTTTTTAGATTGCATACACAAATGTTTATTAATAACTTTATTGTAGTCAGCCAAAATATAATGCTGTATTGTTTCACTGTTATGATTCATGATTTTAGTACTAAGCCATATTAATTAATTGATTAAATATTAATGATAGAAGAGTGATTTCAGTAAAGAGCAAGCATTGCTAATCCTTTAGTTAGGGCATAAAATTAGATTACAGTCAGCATAAATTCAGCACTATATTATAATAAAATTCACTCTGATATTTAATTATGTATTATTTGAAGACTTCCTTCACATTTAAAACAAGGTACATATTTAAAACAAGGTTTAATCTTAACTAAAGATCTTAAGTTTTAAGTGTCATAATATTGGTGTAAAGGTTTACATTTAATGAGCTGGACACATAAATAGATGTAATACCACAATCCATTATGATGTGTGTATGCATGCACAGACACACAGACACACAGACGCACACACATACACACACTACATTTGGCTGAACAGAAGTAAAATGTTGGCAACAGAAATTGGATATTTTCAAAATAACATAAATCGTGCAAATTCACACAACTATTAGTAATGGTACATTATTTCTTATACTGTTTTTTTTTGGATATAGTTTAATATCCAAGTAACAGGAAGTCCAACTAAATGTGGCTTAACAACAAAAATGGAATGTTTTTATATGTACTTAACCAGATTTCCAGAAGGACAATAGTTCAGAATTGGTATAGCAGCTCAAAAATATCAAGACTTAGGCTCTTGATTCTTCCACTTATCCATCTCTTCTGTATTTGCATTTGTCCTCAGGCTTGTATCCTCATCACCGCAAGAAAGCTGCAGAAGCCTGAGGCATCATGTGTTCTTAGAAGTTCACTGAAAGACATGAAGAAATAAAATTTTTCCTCTTCTGTCTTCCTATTTGTAATATGGAAAGTTATATTTCCTACTAACTTCTCCAGTGACTTTTCCTTATATCTGATTAATGAGAACTTAGTCATGCATTCACCCTTAATCCAATTCAAGTCCAAGAGGAATGGTATTATTACAACTGGTTAGTATTGTTTAAGGTTCATCCTCCAAGGCCAGGCACACAGCAATTCTCTTTCTGAACATATTACAGTCTGATGTCTGAGGAAACTCAGCAAAAAGGAAGGTGAATGGCAGATGGTGGGTATTGGGTAATATGCCAGGATGAGCTAGTAAGCAAATCCTTAAGTGTGCTGCAAAATACAAGATTTATTAGAATTATGTGATGTTACAAAGTTCAGTGAAAACCTAGGGAAGAAATTTCAGAAGGGCATGATAGTAAATAAAGCAATTTCTGAATCCAACTCTGACAGATTTGGCCAAAACATCATAGTCATATAAGGCAAATTCAAACTGAGAGTGTTTATTTTAGTGGGAAGAAAACACCTCCCTTCAGTAATAGAAGTGGTTCTACTATATAGATCCACTATCAAAAACTGTAAAAAGTATGACACTTTAACTGCCTTAAAAGTGGCCACTGAGGCTAGCACACTTTCATGGATGGTGAAGACATGAGACTTACGTCTTACTACTACTAACATTAGTAGTAACCAATGGGTATTTTTTCCTAAACTTCAGTTCTCACTGGGGAATGCAAAAAGGACCAGATGACATTTGCACACACATTGGATTGGTGTTAAAGTAGAAGAAACCTGGATTTAGGAAACCTAACTCTTTTATAATAGAAAATAAGCAAAACTGCCCTTTGCTCCAATACCTAACTTCCAAGGCTATAAGTAAACCTGTCCTTTGCTTTATTATGATATAATTTTTCCAGCATTGTTGGCTGTAAAAGCATTCATGAAAAGATAGTCTTGACAAAAGTGCAGTTGATTCCTTAGTCACAAGACAGAAGAGTGAAAAACCTATGTAGAATCATCTCCCAACAATGTTCAATGCCTCATTTCTCAATATGTCCTGGTAAATTTTTACAATAGTATGCCACTCTGTTGGCCACTCTGGTTAATTGAATGACAAAATCTGGGACACAGCCACTATATTTCTCTCATACAGTGTTTAATTAAAACTACTAGCAGCAGGACAACAAAGAGTAGGATTAGACTAACAAGAAGTATTGACTTCAACCATGCTTTCCAGGGTCTCAGAATCAACCAGCTGTTTAATTCCAATACACTGTCAGGGTTCAGGTGGCTTTCTCCTTAAGTTTATGTATTGACCTTTATACTTGTTCCAAGGAATAAGTCCACTTAGAGTAGGAATTATTAGCAATTTTACACACTGCATCTTGACTCACAAGGAGAAGGACTAGGACAATTCCATCATTTATAACATCCCTGGCCAGTGAGTAAAAGTAAACATGAATGGTCTGAGGTAGTATCAGTAATTCTTTCAGATAGAGTCAGGGACACATTTTATAATGACCTTTCTATTTGTATAGCCTCCATTCGAGAAATAACAGCCCAAAATATGTGCAAAAATAATGAGTCAGTTATACCTCCAGTAAGTTCCTCTGAGTAACCAAGGGTAGTCTCATTTTAAAGAAATATCTGTAGTCAACTGAGGTTTACATGATTTACTGGTGATGTTCACTTAGATACTTGACGGTCTCTTATAAACTCCTCTAAAGTATAAATTATTGTGTTTTCCAGACTAAGTTAATGACCGGCTTCCACACAGAAAGTGTAAGTCCCAAGGTTACCCTTGTTAGCCTTGAAAACAAAGTGTTGTTAAAATTGTTGAGGGCTTTCAAGTGTGACTTACATTAATCAAAGTGCATAGATTGACATTGCCTTAAATTTTAAGGTTTCCTATTGTTTGAATAATTGATTGTAGTCTTTGTTTTTGAGGAGACTGAGTTAAGGCAGACAGTACAATCTGTTCTGTTAGTGTATACTACCAACTGGATGGAATTCTTCTGCCTCGAAGAAAGTCTGACCCATGCTTTCAGAAATGGAGACTTGTAAATGTTGAAAGGTATTTATGTATTTTGTGTTGGAGGTGCAGTATCTGGGGTCCTCAGTAGCTGTTTCTTATAGATTTCTACTTAGGAATGAGGAGAATGGCAATCAAATCATGGCGAGAACTGTCTGGTCAGTGATGGCCAACACAGCAGTCCATTGAACTCAAGGTTTCTGTAACATTTTAGGAAATCTACAGTAGGGCATTTTTTGTTCACTAAGAAGATTCCAGGGCTGTTATAAAAAAGATATAAATTATTACTGAAAACCAACCTTCCCACTGCTTTCAATTTCTGTGATATTCCCTTTCCAGGTGCCAAAGTTGTTTTCCTATACTACCACAAAATTTGTCCCATTACAGGAAAAATAACATTACCTTAAAAAATTAATCTCAGACCCACATCTTTAATTTGGGTCAGGTGCAAGAGGGATGAAAGCATATTTTACAAAATATACAGAAACACTTTATATCCCACAATTTTACCTACATTGGACACTGGAGCAGGCCTTGTCAACAGTATACTCAACTCAGTGGTCAGTATCCTTGACTGGGGCCCTGTCAATTCAAGAAGGTAATCTAGACTGTTGATCCAGAATTAAGGTTGAATCTCTTAGGCTCACATTTTATTTTGCTGAAATTTGGAGGTTACAGCAATCAGGCTGCCCGGGGGTTGGTCTTAAGGGAAAGAGAGAAGCGTGGTCCAGAAATGCTCAGGGCAGAATCCTAAATTTTCTAAAATTATTTATAACCTTCTATCCCTTTTGTCCTCATCGCTAACCACATATTGACCAAGAGGAGAAGATCTCTTTCTTGGGACAGTCACATTTGATGACCAATCTGCCTTCCTAGAATGTTTATGTCAAGAGGAGCTGCTGGAAAGAGAAACAGAAATGCTTTTGAGTCCATTTTGAGGAGGCTTTTCAACAATGCTGGGGTGTCTATGGAATGTGTTTTGGGAATAATCAATTAAATATCTTGATTAACAGCCCATTGTTGAATGACTCATGATAAAAGGCACTTCATTACATGAAAATGATCAGGAAAGCTGAGAATATGGCACAAATTCATTCATAGGGTTGAAATGATGTGTCAAGAGTCAACTGATTAGAATGAAAGAACATTCCTGATCTATGAGTAATACAAATATGACTTTATGAGATGAGCTACTTTTAAATTGATCTGACTTTTACCTTAGTGTTCTTTCTTCATCTCTCTCTCCACAAACACATAAATATTCCAATGATAAAACTGAAAAGAAAAAAATGCATGTTTTGACCATTGAGGTAGATATGTGCATGTAGATTCTTTTTGCAGAGGAGAAATAATTGATAAAAATATTTCCTTTGAAGCCGTACAACTATTGATAATATAAAAGAGACTTGGCTAGAAGTTAGATTCAAATAGATATTCAAAACTTTATTGAGAGATTGTATACTTACCCAACAATATTTTATTGGTCAAGAATACAAATATTTAATCTTTTACATTTAACCATTTTATATCATATATTTTGGGATTACATTAAACATATTTTACAACCAGTACTGCAAAGCAGAGAGACCAATAAGAAAGAACACACCGATCATTCAAAATAGATATCAGCTATGAGAAACAAGCCAGCTGTACTGGTGAGTACTAGCTCATATGTATTCAGGATGGCCAGAAAATACTCATTTATGTAGACACAATCTTCTGGTAATTTGGAGTGATGATTTGCTTCACTGATGAATCTTAACTATCAATCTGATGGAAACTATTTTTAGCATCCCAGAAATATTCATGGCAAAATATCATTGGTATGATGCACTTGATGGCACTGAAATTTAGAAGCTTGATGTTACAGGGAAATAACACTTCAGGTGATATTTTAATTCTTATTAATGATATAATATGACTGCAGCATGATTCGTTTTTAGATTGATTTTACTTTATCTTGGATTCTTGTTTACTTGCAAAGGGGTGTCTCATTGAAAATTGTGTCTGTGTGAACTTACAGCAAACAACTGGATGCATTCTAATCAAAGCTTTCATACTGCTGTAATATCTGCATAATAAAAATGTCATTTAGACAGAATAAAACACCCAAAAAGTAAAATTGTATTTTCAATTTAGACAAATGGGCATGAAAATCATTCACAGTATGTAGAGATGGGAAAAGGTTTTGTTACAGACCTTTAGAAAGCCTTAAAATCTTTTGCACATTTGTGTCCAAATGATAATGAATGTGGTAGTATGCAAACAACATATTTTATTCTCATTTGTTCTGAAAAAATGCATTTTAATAAATAGCACAATAAGAATATTGGAATCTCATATAAAATCAATTATGTATTAAGATATTTACAATCAGACCCAGAAAAAAAGAAGTTAGTTTCTGCTACTCTGGCTCTGGCAGTCATTAAATAGCAAGTCATATATAAATGTGCAAATTATCTATCAGTTTCTTTTACACAGCTCTTTTACATGCAGTGCCAGTAAATTCAGAGGACCATCAAAAGGATTCAGGGAATATGTTTATAAAAGTGCAAAAAGTACTTTGAATATTTTTACATGAATAATATGTCTTTTGCCATTTTGAAACGTATTTTATAGAGAAAATATGATCTTTCTATTCTATAGATATACATATATGAATATCTTTATAATCAGAAATGTATACTTAGATGTTTGATTGGAGGTATTTTACTGGATAAAATTATGTTAAGACACCATTACTATGCTAAATGTTATTTCATTATTAAATTCAGAATTATAAGAAACTTCCTCTTGTTTTATTTAATCTGTTACAATTTGTGTCCTTAGACAAATTAAAATATTTTAATAGTTTCATAATTTTTACCTAATTTTCCTTGTTTGAAGAAAAATTTCCACAAATACATTATGGATGAATTTTCTGAAATTAATCCTGAGAATCAGGTCCTAGGAAAGCTATTAATAAGATTTAGTGTCATGAAATAGTAACCCTGAATTGAGTTCAAATGTCTGTCCTTGACCGATGAGGTAGCTGTGTGACCTTGGACAAAAATCACTTAATAGGTACTTTTCTAATATTTGTCACTTTTTATATGAGGGAATGTATCATAATATATTTAAACTTCTATTCTTTTTAGTTCTAAATCATGAATGGGTGTCAAATGCTTAACAACTTCTTTAGAGTTATGGCTTAAATATATCAATATTTCAGTAATAGTTCAATTCCCTGTCTTGGCCTAAAATACATTTGCATTATGTAAAAGTAGTAAAGCAATAAAGAAAGAAGATAATTCCACCTTCCATCTATGTGGCAAATGCTTTTTATTCTTTGAGGATATAGAAATCACCAGTGGAGCTCCATGTCATGAAAACCAGGCATGATCTTTCCACATGATTGAAGCCTCTCAGCTATTTGACTAGTTATAAGAATGATCCCATAATTCCTAAGGAATGTATATATTGTACTATTTAACACCATTGAATTCCATTAGGCAGATATGCCTTTGATATTTTGGAAAAACTGGTCTTCTGGGTTTCTACCAAAATACTTCTGCCTTGAGGCTTCCCTGGATATGTGGAACAAATTCCCATGGATTTGTCCTGCAATTACTCCTTTAGACGTTCTGACTTTTATCACCCATGGAAACAGTCACCTGTGCTGATCTGTGAGTTTCCACACAGATTCACAACTAACATGTTTATAAATAACCACTCCAATCAACTAATATTCTTGACCTCATGTTGCTGCTATGATGACTATCAATCTTAAAATATATTTATACTGAGTTTTGATTGGGAAGCAGTTTCCTTTCCTAAAGTTCTAAAATTAGCTATCAGTGAAGGCCTAGAACCTTCATGCTGTGATTGTTTATTCAATGTCAGTCTTCTTAACTGGCCTGTAAACTGAGAATGAAAGATTCTCTGTCTTGTTCATACTGTTCCACCTGAAGCTATAACAGTGCAAGTGTTAGATAAACATTTGTTGAATGAATGAATCAACCTAGAGGAAGAAGTTCCAAAAACAATCTATTCTTTAGATAGGTTCCACATTTTCCTTGAGTGATTCATATTCATAATGTTTTGTTGTTTTTGTTGCTGTCATTTCTGTGTGCTTCATTACTGATGTTGTAAAATAGAAAACAGTGTAGACCCAAGTTTTTGGATAACCCTTTATTTTTCAGATGCCACTAGATAGTAATACAGAGAATTAATAAGGTAATTCAATAAGAAATGATCAGCCATATCAAATTATCAAATTGTGATTTAACTTGGTGAAACACACATTACATACATTAGCTCATTTTTCTCACAGTAACTTGTGTAGTGTAGATATTATTATCCTCTTGATTTACTAAGCAATATTCAAATCTTTGAATATTTAGTTGTGATAACCCATAACCTATGAAAATATTATTTCTATTTTTTCCATATAAATATTATATTTGTAATAATTATCCACAAATATATTTATATTTGATGATTGCTTGCATATAGAGTTTATATTTATATAGTTGAAGTTGATAAGAAATTAATACATAATTTGGATGAAGGTAAAATCATGGGAAATTGTCGAGGAATATTAACGATTTTGTAGTTCAACACTGCTACTTTAGGAAACAATTAAAGTCCACCGATTGTGTAGCCAGGTGGTCACAGAATTGGGAATAAGGCACAGACTCTAAACAATTTATTCTTTCCAGTATTCCACAATCGCAATTTTTCTAACATGTCATATGTTGCAAGTTTCTATGTTCATCTGCGGCAGCAGTGGTGATAACACTTCCAATTTTTAGAGCGTTAAGAAGGAATAATCCAAATCATTTTCTATCGAATCTGTGAAAGAAACAGACTTGTGCTGCCTTTTTGGGGGAAGACAGTAAGTACAGCTCACCGCTGGCATGCCCTGAGTTCAAGCATCTGAGGGAATCTTTGTTCTTTGTGTATGTGCTACTGTGGCCAAGATCATAAGCTTGATCCTCATGTGGCCCAATTAACTGCATATTGTTCTTCAGCTGCTGGTGGTGCAGTTTATTTAATTCTTTTCAGGATGATATCTTTATACAGGCATTTAAAAAAAATCTCTCTTAAAGTAAGCTTTTGTTCCAGAAGCACATTGAATTTAGAATGAATTGCTTTTATATTAAGGGAATACCATGGAAATGTTATCAAGCAGGGACTGAAGGAGAATTGAAATATTTTGAATGTTGAACCATTGTAATACGTGAAGTTAGATATGTAGATTTGAGAGGTTCTTTTCTCATTTTTAAGTTGGTACCATCACATCTCTGGAATATGTGCTGGCCAATGCAGCATGAAAAGAGACATTAAAATGTACATTTTTCAAATAGGAACATCAGAATGGGAATTTTTAATTTATGTAGATAAAAAATGTTACTCATAAGGGACAGCATGTTTTGCTTTTATGTAGAATAAAAAGAATAAGATTTTATATATAAATTAGCTTGAAAACTTAACAGAAAGAACTAAAAATGTAAATTTGCTATTTAAGAGAAAAAACATTGGGGAAAATGGAAAGCATATTAAAAATACTCTTTTAAAAATGTTATATGGGAAAGAATGACCATGGGTTTCCCCATAATGGAAATCCATATTCTGAACAAATTATAGACATCTTAGAAGTCTTCAATTTTTTTTTTTTTTTTTTTAAAGATTGATTGATTGCTATGTTGGGTCTTTGTTTCTGTGCTAGGGCTTTCTCTAGTTGCGGCAAGCGGAGGCCACTCTTCATCGCAGTGCGCGGGCCTCTCACTATTGTGGCCTCTCTTGTTGCAGAGCACAGGCTCCAGATGCGCAGGCTCAGTAGTTGTGGCTCACGGGCCTAGTTGCTCCGTGGCATGTGGGATCTTCCCAGACCAGGGCTCGAACCCACGTCCCCTGCGTTAGCAAGCAGACTCCCAACCACTGCGCCACCAGGGAAGCCCCTTCAAATTGTTTTAAAAAAAAACCTTATGTATTTGATTTTTTCCTAAAATTCCAACAAATTGATTAGCACCAGACTAGTAAGTAAGTACGTGGATATTATGGTGGCAGTGTGAGGATCCTATACATACATTTTGGGTGAAAAATGCAATATCTTTCAGTTGAGAGATTATGTAATATCCATTATCTTCACATTATAAAACAGCAAGAGAGTAAGCATTAAACATGATGACATACATGTAATTTGTAGAGGCACAAAACTCACATTTTATCAAAAATCTGATAATGACAATCTTCATTAATACAGATATTATTTTTAAAAGTTTAAAATTCAGTAATCATAGTATCAGTACATCTGTGGGAAACATACCTTTAAATTTTGCAATTCAATCACATTGATTTGTTTTCACAGAATAAGGGATGATCATAAAAACTAATAGCAGTGTTAGACTATCTGTTCTACTGTTCTTAAAATACCAAGCAGGATATTTTTAAATGTAGTGAAAATATACATTTAAATTCAGATAGTTTTTCCATAGCACTTCTATTAGATAATATATCATGTTGTAAAGTAAAAGCATCTAATTGCCATGTTATCTTATAAAGTTAAGAGGTGTGTTAGAAGTTACATATAATCAATATGAATGCAACTGTAAAAATCACTACACATGGCACCCTGCAATTTAATTATTTCTTCATAATTACTACGGGTGTTGGTTTTATATTTAGAGTGTACATAAGGAATAAATGCTTTGGTACCAAAAAAAAATCCATTTTCTTATGATTTTAAACAAACAGATAATTTCTCAGATCATTGTTTCAATAAGAAAGTATCTTTTTGAGAAAAAGTATATTAGTACTTAATTTTAATATAGGGTTTGACTTAAAAAATAGACATTTTCTCTTTTATAAAGAGAAACCTTCAATTTTTCCAGGAGAAACACCATGGAAATCATCCATAAACATTTAAAAATTCAAATTAATGAAATGTACAATTACAAAATATTTGGGGGGGAATAGCCTGATTCTCATGAAAGGTAATTAGAACATGTGAATATCATTCATTTATGCAATGTGACTAACCTGAGTTTTACAATGGTTGAATCCATTTCAAATCAATCACTTCACCTGAATACAATACTTTTTCAGAGAGGATGAAAATATTTTTAAAATTAAGCAGCATTTATTGTGCTCCTACTGTGTGTTTAGAGCAATATTTTCTAGAGTTCAACTTAATAATCTTGGTTGTAATTGAAGCTTTAAAAATGTAGTTATCGATACTATTGCTGATCATCAATATTTCATAAAATAGAGGCATCTCAATATTTTCTTATCATTAAAAATCTAAGCCTATCTTTAAGACATAAGAAGTTCTTAGGTTATTTTTATTTATTCTTATATTTTATTCATCCAAATTGAAAAAAAAAATCACTTCTCTTTTGAGAGGGTCCCCTCTTCCCATCTTTAATCTTTTATCTTATGGTTGCATTCTGGTCATTGTTCCAGGATGTCTACTGTACATTTAAATATTTAAAAAAAGGAAAAAATTATATAACCCCAATGGGGCTAGCACATTTATTATTTCCTAACCAAATACTCTTAGAGTCTTTGACTTTTATGTAATAGATTCATCATCTGTAGTCTTTTAAAACGTCTAGTTCTTTCAAAAGCATTTTTTTTTTGCTACCGGGGACTTAACAACCAAATGTTCCTCTCTATCCCCCATTTTTCAGTGCAGAGTTCTGGAAACTTAGTTGGCATTTTGCACTTCACAATATTCCTTATTAAAATCGTTCATATCTGGGTCATCTGCAATGTTCTGCAAGCCTCTGGCAACTGCTTAGTATTAAAATTCTTCAGTGAGTTACCTCCAATCCCTTCCATCCCAAATATTGCAACTTACAACTCAACTCAGTATACACCATTTCTCAGCTATGTGGTCATGAGTCTAATGCCTAAAGGAAATGAGGGGGAACCTAAGAGAAATTAAGCTGAATGTCTGGAAGCTTTTAAGTACACTTGAATTCTTCCAATTCATTTTTCAAAATGGCAATCTGCTATTTGAGCCCCGATTGAACAGAATTGGAGAGTGCTTTTGAATCTTGTTTCAGCAAAATTTACTCATTAAATTTTGCCCCTCTTGATGTTCATGTTAAACTCTTTCTACCTGCTGCTATTTATATTTTATTGTTATAGCTTGAAAAGGAGGTGGGCTACTGGGGAATTCCTTTCTGATCTTCCCTTCTGTAGCTGAAATAACCAGAATTCTGAGAAGAAAGTAATGACTATAGAAGCAGCACTAAAATAGGGGAATCATTTTGTTTCCTCCAAAACCCTAAATATAGAGAACAACAAGAAGCCTAGACCTCTAGTAGAAGGTTTCTTGGTGGAAATTTACCATGGGCAACAAATAAAAAATCCAACCTGTCTGGATATTTCTATTTTTTTAAAGCCTTTCATAACACAAACAAAATATTCAGACACACAATACATTCTAAGATTGACTGTGTCTCCAGTACTTTCTGATTTACCCATAATTCACTTGGTATGCCAATTACTGTTTTGAGTATTCATTTTACAGTTTTAATTGCATTCTCATTTGTTATTTGATTTGAGTCATACATTATTATCATATAAAAATTATGAAATATACAGTTAAGTGGTTTGTTTGATTGGTTAATGACTAAATAATTGAGTATAACCAGCTTTAGGCTATAAAATTTGTATGTGATTGAGCCACAGTATATTGGTTTTACAAATTCTTTTGATAATAAGTAATTTTGGATATAGCCCACATGCATTTTTCAACTTTACATGATATAATTAATACCATGACAAGTTATTGATTATTTTCAACAGGAAGTGCAACAATCTAATGTGCAAAGAATTCAGATGACTTATATTGATGTGTTTTGCAATTCCACAAAAGTTAATTTGATGTCTAAAGATTACATTTTAAGAGAAACAATGATTCAAAACAGGAAAAAACATGTCCTATTTTACACCTACCTATCCTTCACATCTTCACATCACACTTTATGTTGGAAATAAGTAAGTCTGTCTTAAAGCCAGCATGGACTACTCTCTACCTGTCCCCACTGTGTATGGCTTTAAAGAACATGAAATTATGCAGAGTTCAGAAGGTCCTTCTGTAATTGGAAATTTTTATTTTACTATCTAAGAAAGTTGAATCTGCCAACAGCAATGGCTAACAATGCAATGGCCCGTGAATGATGATGATCCTAATTTTTAAAAGTTTTATTTATTTTCTCACAATTGTTGAATTAAGAAACCTCTGTCATTAATAATGGTATGATTGCTTTCATATATTTTTGTTGGATATACTTTGGGAAAACCTTTCTTTCTTCTTTCCTTACTCCCTTCATTTCTTTTTCTTTGTTTCCTTCTTTTCTTTCTTTCTTTCTTTCTTTCTTTCTTTCTTTCTTCTTTCTTTCTTTCTTTCTTTCCTTCTTTCTTTCCTTCCTTCCTCCTTCCCTCCCTCCCTCCTTCTCTCTTTCTCCCTCTCTTTCTTTCTGTCTCTTTTTCTTTTCTTTCCTTTCCTTTCCTTTCTTTCTTTCTTTCTTTCTTTCTTTCTTTCTTCTTTCTTTCTTTCTTTCTTTCCTTCTTTCTTTCCTTCCTTCCTCCTTCCCTCCCTCCCTCCTTCTCTCTTTCTCCCTCTCTTTCTTTCTGTCTCTTTTTCTTTTCTTTCCTTTCCTTTCTTTCTTTCTTGTTGTGGTGAAAAGGAAAAAAACATGTAACACTAGAACTACGCTCTTAACAAATTTTGAAGTGTTCAGTACAATACTGCTTACTCTAAGCCCAAAAATGTAGAGCAGATCCCTAGAACATTTTCATCTTGTATAACTGAAACTTAACCCATTAATCAGCAACTCCTTATTTCCCCTCCCCTCAGTCCCTGGCTACCACCATTCTACTTTCTGTTTCTATGAGTTTGACAACTTTAGATAGCTCATATAAATTGAATCATGAAGAATTTGTCCTTCCACAACTGGCTTAGTATGTTGTTTTCTTCTCCTTGTCGAATGGTCAGAGAGTGGAGAGAGGATTTAAAAGACTCCTAAATATTTAAATGTTCAATTTAAAATATTGACCAATACAAATATCTATTGCAACATAGAGTTAGTGATATGGCTTAAACATTGTGGAAGTTCTTAAAGCAAGTTTCTTAAACCTAGTTTTTATGTTGAATATTTTGCAAACAGTAAGTAACATGGCCCTAATTACATGGGCAAAGGATATTTGCATTATGCCTCTTGGCTCTTCATTTTCCTTTTTCAGACTGTGATAAATAATTGGGTCTAAGGTCAGTTACTTTATTGCTTTGTAAAAACTGCACTCTCTCACTTCCATTTTTATTTTGAATTTTTATTATGGCAGTGTCAAAAGGTACTAACTGATATATGTTTTGCATGTGAGTTCTTAGATCATTGTGAGGTAAAGAACCCACTTGAACAGTCTGTGATAGCATTTCCATGTGGAGTTTAAGAACCCTGTAATAATAGAAGTGGAACTGATTAATATATGATACATGGATGATTCTTGACAAATCTTATTGAGTATTCTTTATTTGTGTGAAATAAATTTGGCCCAAACAATGTGCAATTAAAATTAAGTTTCTCAACTCTCATTATATAATTAGTGAAAATGCCTAAATTTGAATACTTATTCCTAAGTTGTCTAATAATACAATGATAAATCTACCTCTGTAAACATTTTCTGAAAACTGAAAAGTTTTGTTCAAAAAGAGCCCAAACTACTTACTCATTATTTTCTCAAAGGAAATTTATTCTACCTGAATGAAACAGAGCAAGAAACTATAAAATTTAAATGTCATCTTACAAAATAGATTGGTAACAAAAATTAAACTGCTGATATATTTGAACGACTTATTGGAGAAACAAACATTCTACTGATAAATTAATTCAGTCATTTTATTAAGGTACCTTTTTTCATAGCATTATCCATAAAAGATCATAGTCCAGCAGACAATAAAGTCAATTGTTTTATTTTGTTATTTATTTAAATGGTAAAGTTAATTATTATAATAAGCTAATTAAGCTTATAAGCTAATAATAATTATATTATTATTATAAGCTTAACTAATTAAGCTAATTATAAGCTTAACTTCACCAAAATAATTTAAAGTTACAACAATTCATTGGATACCATTTATCATCACTGTATATTTTAGCATGCAGTTGTCTATTATTATAAATAAATATAATAGCTTTAACTAGCTATGCTATAGAGCAGTGATAATTTTCTTTAAATATTTTATAATTTGAATGCCACAAAATGAAATCTTAAATGATAAAACTGATCAGAAGGGGGAAATGGAGAGTGAAAGAAGTCTCTGGAGCATATTATGTACTTCCTAAACAGATGGCAAATACATGAAGAGAAGGGTGCTATTGACCGTGCTGCCTTACAGTACCAGTAACCCGTGAGAGCTTCTCTTCCCTCCCTTTGGAATTTAATGCCATAAGCAAATGCTCATAGTTTAGGGGAAGAATCAAATACATGATACATACAGATATAAAGATTAAATTATTGTTCACCAACTAGGTAACACATTTCCCCCCTCCCCAACACACACACACACATACCATCTCCATGGCACATGCCTGTGATGTTGGGTTTGGCCATGCGACTTGTTTGCCCAGTGGGACTGTGAGTGGAAATGGCAGTGTGCCATCACATTTTTGTTTCTGACCTTCTCCATGAGCCCTAGAAACTACAAGTATGGAAAGGAACTGAACAAAACTTAGCTCAAAGAAGAACCACCCCATCCTTGCCACAGAATTATGAGTAAGAAATATATTGTTTTCCACTCAGATTTTGTAGTGATTTCTTATTGAAGAAAAGCTGACTGACGCAATAGATTTTATAATAATGCTTACTTCTTGGGATAGAGGTGGCAGAGGAATGACATAAAAGGAAAGCATGTGGGTGGGTGCAAAATATTCTTGGTGTTCTAGTTCTTAAGTTGGGTGATGGATCCATAGGAGTTCATTATGCCTATAACTCATGTAAAGCAGATATGTTGCTTGTGTAAACCATAACCCAAAAAATTACAAAAGAAAAGAAGAAAGAAGCAAAGGGAGTCTCTTAATTTTAAAAGGAACAAAATGAATCAGCATTATGCCTATGCATAAGTCATTTTTCCTTACATTTCTGTGCAATCATATGTGTCCATATCACACCTGTTATATATACATATACCTAAGTTAAAATATATTGTGTATTTTTAAAAGCTATTCAGAACAGTTCAATATAATTCTCAACTATAGTTCTCAGCAGAACAAAACTAAATTAACTTCACTTAATCAGTTTAGAAACCAATTGATTTTATTTCTTACTGTTCAAAATCATAAAAACAAAGTTTTTAGTATATGAATGGCTTTCTGAAATATACTGATTATTTTGGTTCTTCATATTTACATGACATTGCATATTATATATTTGTAATAGCTTTGCCTCTGCACATATTTCTCAACAACTGTTATTCATGTGTTTGTACTGAATGATTTTGCACACTTGGCTGAGTTAAGTATACTCAAAACTGCCCACGATAAACTTTTTACGTTGGATAATTTTTCATTGGGGGAAACATAGAACTTTAGAAATATTATTTAGTGAAGTGTATTGTTTAATAAAAATTCCTTTAAGCTACTAGAGAATCATGAATATCTATTGAAATACGTAAAAATGCCAATTATTTTAAAATAAGTTTTTATGATATTTTATATTGATTACATATTTAAAATTTAGTTAAAATGATTTTTAATTAATAAACTACACTACAACATATTTGGTGTATGAAAACATTGTATGTTATAATCACTACCCTTGAAATCATCCAATTAATGAAATGCTAGAGGCCAAACAAAACAAAAATATCTGCATATAGCTTATGAATTTAAACATTGTTGGTCTCATATTGATACTCCATAACTTACTATAGTGGAATGACATTACCTAATTTGTATTTATAGATTGTACTTAGAAACTGAAAATACAATCTAGAATTATGTATACAAATTTCACTCATAAAAGAAAGCAAATTCATCAAGTTTCTTTTTGATTCCAACATATGAAAAAAAAATTAAAAAGAAAACAAAATTCACAAGTACATGTTTCCTATATTGTCAGTATTTCCTGTTATTATTCAAAGCCAGGTACTTTACTTTACATTCCCTGACACACTCAAGATTTGATTTTGTTTTTCCTATTTCAGTGTCTTGAAACAACAAAAAGAGGGAGAGGTGAACTCTTATTAAAGAAAAAACAAATCTCATTTATATTTGTGTCAACTGAAATAATTTTAGAGTATATAATATGAGGATATTTGTTAAATAATGGAACTCAGTAATTTCTTTACAATTTGAAGTAACTTCCACATGAATGAACTTGGAGCATTTGAAGTAGGCTCATTTTTAAATGAGCATGTAAATGTACTTTGATCTTTACCTCATAAATAATATTCTTTTTCCTTAAAGGTTTCTATAGATTTCAAATTTTATGATCACACAAACATATCCATTATATATCTTATTTTAACTTATCAATATAGATTTCCTTCAATAAAATTGTAAGAGACAAAATGAGAAAAGGCTCTATATTGTGATTATAACCAATCATTTTGCTCAATCTACTTAAATTTATATGAATACTCGACAAGTATCTAATTGGTTTACATTAATGTAATTTACTATCCATTTCCACAAGATGAAAGTGAGAGGTGATCACATACAACTTTAAAAACTCTCTTTTCATAGTCTATTTGATCAATATATTCCTTATTTTTCCCAGTGTAGAACTTGTTATATATTAGTACATTTCTTCTGCATCCTGCACTCCTGACCTCTTTAGTGCACATCTGTGATGAATGTCTATTTCATTTTCGGTTGTTACAGTGGAAGCCAAGAATCACTCTATCTAATATTGCATACATCCCTAACGTTTTGTAATTTTAAAAACTTGTTAAGAAATAAAGTAAATGTGATTCAGAATATTATACTTGCTTATAATTATTATGAAATCAAATAAAAGCAAAGCATTAACACTGATGGACAATATAAGCAGTTAGGTAATTTTTTTTTCAAGATAGGCTTTAACTGTTTTATGACACCAGAACATCTTGCAATTAAGCCTGGCAAGACCATTTTATCCATGGTGTAGTATTCTAGCCCCAAAACATCTGACACAGAGGTTAAGCATAACTGTTAAACTTTAAAATTATCATAAATCCTAGGGTATATATAAAACTCCAAGGACATGGTTATTAACAAGGGAAATAGCAATCTTGGTGTTTAACAATTTTGGTTAAGTCTGAATTGTTTCATGTATTTATTGAGAAAACATATACACCAATGACATCATTGACATAGAAAATAACCTTGCTTGTGATTACCAGATATTTTACAAAGTAGAGATTGTTTCATGTTTATGAGGGCACTTGTGTAATACTGAATGTCTTCCCTATCTAATCCAATACAAGAAACCTAGCAAAATGTATCATCAGCTATGCAGGACGTTGCTTGTTGTCTTGTTTTAGATTGCTATTATTTTGCTGGAGTACTAGATCAACTGAAGTTATCTTTGAAATTAGAGCCTGACTGTTCTCTGCAGGTATACACCTGTATTCCAAAATGCAAAGATCTAGAAATAACACATGGAGTACATGTCTACAACCCTGCTCCTAGGAAAGTTTGCACACAAGAATAAACTCAGCTTATTGCCCACCTGATTCACTAGTCGTGTCTTTTCCATTGCCCTTAGTGAGGTGACTAATGAAGACTTTATGCTTCTCGGTGATTTCTCTATTTTCTTAGACCTATTTCTGGTGGTGTAGTTTTGGTGACAAAGAATTTTTTTAAGGATGTAACCACCACAGGCTTTTTTGCAGGGTAATATATTCCCCCAGATATATAATAGACTTCATTTGATGTATGGATAAATTAAATGTATACCTATATGTGAACTATCATTTAGCCATAAAAAATAATGAAGTACTGATGTATGTTAAAACATGTATGGACTTCGAAAACATTATACTCTACGAAATAATTCAAACAGAAGATTATATGATTCCATTTACTTGTAATGTCCAGAATAGGCAAATTCAGAGAGACAAAAGTAGAATAGTGGCTGCATAGGCGTGGGGGTGAGGAGTGGAGAATAAAATTTTATCTTTAGAGCTCTATTATATAGAGAAAATTCTTGTGTCTCTATTTTAATTATTTTATTTAAAAATAAATTTGTAAACTTACTTTCCTGAAGCAGCAACCAAAAATTTTCTTAACTTGATGTGTTTATAAGCAAACCACAGGTCTAAGTTACCATGTATGCTGCTTTTCCAGATATTAACATTTACTTTAGTGCTAGAACATAGTGCTTCTACCAGCCTGTTTTCTCACAGAACCTGCAACATTTGCTTGATTCACAGTTTTGGTATCATAGGTATTTGAGGTATTATCATTGAGGTATGATTATTACTTATAATGATAATTAACTTTGATTCTTAAAGGTAAACTGCGAAGAGTCCATAGTCTGAATATTGTTTCAAATAGGTAGAATAATTTCTATTATTCAATGTTCATATTCTCAAGATTGCAAGTCATTCTAAACAACTCTATGTAATGCTCTTCTGATCAATTGTATTTCTAAATGAAAATTTATCACAAATACTGTTTAAAGAATGATTTTCCGGTGATATTCCAGATGAATTTACTATATATGTGTTTTTTAATAATAAACTCTTAACATCCTGAAGGTTATACTGCAATAATATATATAAATGCACATGTACTTATTTACTATCATATACTTGAATGATCAAAATTTAGGTTCTGCATATATTAATCTATTTCACATTCTCTTTGCTGTTTCAGAATTAAGCACTTGGTAAGTTAAATTATGTTTCCTACACTGTGTTAAAATCAAGTAAATGCTTTCTAGGAATTCCATAAAGACCACATAAACACCTTTTGCCTGGCATTCATTCATGTGGGAAAAAGGCACATTCAAGGGCCTGCATATTAGAAATACTGTTAGATCCCAATAGCTAGCCAAATTCAGTACAATGATTTATAAATGAATAAAATTTTTGTCTCTATTATACTTTCAAGCTTACAAAGAGTGTCAATACTGTCCCCCCACCCCCAGTGCCATTTGGACAAACATATAAAGTAGTCCAGGCAGAGAAAGCTGAATAAGGAAACACATTTTTTTTCTTTTTTTTTTTTAATCAGTCATCAATTTTATACACATCACTGTATACATGTCAATCCCAATCACCCAATTCGAAAATGAGAGAAAGCATGCTAATTTCAGGGAAACATAAATAGTTGAGAGTTCCTGGAGCACAGTTCCAGAGATACAGATTGGAGATTCAATTTAACTAATATACAAGGGTGTATCAGGAATATCATGCCCTGAGATGCAGATTTTCATCCTGATGTAATGGGAGGCCACCAAATGATTGTGAGCAGGAATATCATACTGTCAAGTTTGCCCTTCAGAATAATTAGTGTGAAAGGAGATTTGAGAATATCAAAAGAGAAGTAAGGTTAAAGACTGAAATACTGACAAGGATGATATAGCAATAACCCAAGAGATGATATGGGTGTAAACTACTGAGTGGTAATAAGATGGATAGGAGGAAAAGTTTTGATAGATATTTCAGAGGTGAAATTAATATGATTTATGAATCATGGAAATTTCATTAAATCTAAATTTTCTGCCAAACTCAAAAGGAGACTTAAAGAAAAATAATCTAGGTGGGAGTAAAGGAAGACTTTATTGAGTAGAATATGTTGAGTTTCAGTGGAAATATCCAACAGAATTTGGAAAAGTGGTCTGAATTTGATTAAAGCAATCTGGGTTGGAAGCATCTAGTTATCAAATATAGGTACCAGAAAAAAAGACAAGGCATGTGGATGTCATCAAGCAGTAGATAATAATGGGATGGTGTAAGCAAAATGAAGGATTCTAAGTTCACACTATCAATAACCTCCATATTGCAAACTCTCATTCCTCATTTTGTCAACACGTCAGTTGATATAGTTGACGTCCCCTTCCTTGAAATTTTGTCTTCAAATGCCTTTTGTGACATATTCTTTTTTTTTTTCCTCCTCTCACATTTCCAGTCTGTTTTGCCAGATATCTCTCTTCTTGTGACTGAAAAGCCCAACCTTGGCGTTCCGACCTCTTTTCTGGTAAAGCTATTGATTTCTCTATTTCTACCATGACCCATGCTCTTTCAGTCCGTTTACCATTAGAGCCGTCATTAGTGATGTATTAGATGAAAAGCCAGATGATATCATTCCTCTGTTTAAAATTTCTAATGGCTTCCAAACTCATTCATGGTGAAATACACGTTCTTACAATGTTCTATTAAGCTCTGCATGGTCTGCCCATAGCTAATGTTCTGGTCTCATCTCCTTTATCTCTCCCTCACCCACTGTCTTCAGCCATATGGAATCCTTGTTTTTTTCAAATCCTTGCATTCCTGGGATAAACCCCACTTGATCATGGTGTATGATCCTTTTAATGTGCTGTTGGATTCTGTTTGCTAGTACTTTGTTGAGGATTTCTGCATCTATGATCATCAGTGATATTGGCCTGTAGTTTTCTTTCTTTGTGACATCTTTGTCTGGTTTTGGTATCAGGGTTATGGTGGCCTCATAGAATGAGTTGGGGAGTGTTCCTCCCTCTGCAATATTTTGGAAGAGTTTGAGAAGGATAGGTGTTAGCTCTTCTCTAAATGTTTGATAGAATTCTCCTGTGAAGCCATCTGGTCCTGGGCTTTTGTTTGTTGGAAGATTTTTAATCACAGTTTCAATTTCAGTGCTTGTGATTGGTCTGTTCATATTTTCTATTTCTTCCTGGTTCAGTCTCGGCAGGTTGTGCATTTCTAAGAATCTGTCCATTTCTTCCAGGTTGTCCATTTTATTGGCATAGAGTTGCTTGTAGTAATCTCTCATGGTCCTTTGTATTTCTGCAGTGTCAGTTGTTACTTCTCCTTTTTCATTTCTAATTCTATTGATTTGAGTCTTCTCTCTTTTTTTCTTGATGAGTCTGGCTAATGGTTTATCAATTTTGTTTATCTTCTCAAAGAACCAGCTTTTAGTTTTATTGATCTTTGTTATCATTTCCTTCATTTCTTTTTCATTTATTTCTGATCTGATCTTTATGATTTCTTTCCTTCTGCTAACTTTGGGGTTTTTTTTTATTCTTCTTTCTCTAATTGCTTTAGGTATAAAGTTAGGTTGTTTATTTGAGATATTTCTTGTTTCTTAAGGTAGGATTGTATTGCTCTAAATTTCCCTCTTAGAACTGCTTTTGCTGCATCCCGTAAGTTTTAGGTTGTTGTGTTTTCATTGTTATTTGCTTCTAAGTATTTTTTAACGTCCTCTTTGATTTCTTCAGTGATCTGTTGGTTATTAAGTAGTGTATTGTTTAGCCTCCATTAGTTTGTACTTTTTACAGATTTTTTTCCTGTAATTGATATCTAGTCTCAAAGCGTTGTGGTCGGAAAAGATACTTGATACGATTTCAATTTTCTTAAATTTACCAAGGCTTGATTTGTGACCCAAGATATTATCTATCCTGGAGGATGTTCCATGAGCACTTGAGAAGAATGTGTATTCTGTTGTTTTTGGAGGGAAAGTCCTATAAATATCAATTAAGTCCATCATGTTTAATGTATCGTTTAAAGCTTGTGTTTCCTTTTTTATTTTCATTTTGGATGATCTGTCCATTGATGAAAGTGGGGTGTTAACGTCCCCTACTATGATTGTGTTTCTGTCAATTTCCCCTTTTATGGCTGTTAGTATTTGCCTTATGTATTGAGGTGCACCTATGTTGGTTGCATAAATACTTAAAGTTGTTATATCTTCTTCTTGGATCGGTCCCTTCATCATTATGTAGTGTCCTTCTTTGTCTCTTGTAATAGTCCTCATTTTAAAGTCATTTTCTCTGATATGAGAATTGCTACTCCAGCTCTCTTTTGATTTCCATTTCCATGGACTAACTTTTCCCATCCACCCACTTTCAGTCTGTATGTGTCCCTATGTCTGAAGTAGGTGTCTTGTAGACAGCATATATATGGGTCTTGTTTTTGTATCCATTCAGCCAGTCTATGTCTTTTGGTTGGAGCATTTAATCCATTTACATTTAAGGTAATTATCGATATGTATGTTCCTATTCCCATTTTCTTAATTGTTTTGGGTTTGTTTTTGTAGGTCTTTTACTTCTCTTGTGTTTCCTACCTGGAGAAGTTCCTTTAGCATTTGTTGTCAAGATGGTTTGGTGGTGCTGAATTCTCTTAGCTTTTGTTTGTCTGTAAATGTTTTAATTTCTCCATCAAATTTGAATGAGATCCTTGTTGGGTAGAGTAATCTTGGTTTTAGATTTTTCTCCTTCATCACTTTAAATATGTCCTGTCACTCCCTTCTGGCTTGCAGAGTTTCTGCTGAAAGATCAGCTGTTAACCTTGTATGTTATTTGTTGTTTTTCCCTTGCTGCTTTTAATATTTTTTCTTTGTATTTAATTTTTGATAGTTTGATTAATATGTGTCTTGGTGTGTTTCTCCTTGGGTTTATCCTGTATGGGACTCTCTGTGCTTCCTGGACTTGTTTAACTATTTCCTTTTCCATATTAAGGAAGTTTTCAACTATAATCTCTTCAAATATTTTCTCAGCCCCTTTCTTTTTCTCTTCTTCTGGGACCCCTATAATTCGAATGTTGATGCGTTTAATGTTGTCCCAGAGGTCTCTGAGACTGTCCTCAATTCTTTTCATTTTTTTTTCTTTATTCTGCTCTGCAGTAGTTATTTCCACTATTTTATCTTCCAGGTCACTTATCCATTCTTCTGCATCAGTTATTTTGCTATTGATCCCTTCTAGAGAATTTTTAATTTCATTCATTGTGTTGTTCATCACTGCTTGTTTGCTCTTTAGTTCTTCTACGTCCTTGTTAAATGTTTCTTGTATTTTTTCTATTCTATTTCCAAGATTTTGGATCATCTTTACTATCATTATTCTGTATTCTTTTTCAAGTAAACTGCCTATTTCCTCTTCATTTGTTAGGTCTGGTGGGTTTTTGCCTTGCTCCTTCATCTGCTCTGTGTTTTTCTGTCTTCTCATTTTGGTTAACTTACTGTGTTTGGGGTCTCCTTTTCACAGGTAGCAGTTTCATAGTTCCCGTAGTTTTTGGTGTCTGTCCCCAGTGGCTAAGGTTGGTTCAGTGGATTGTGTAGGCTTCCTGGTGGAGGGGGCTAGTGTTTTTTTCTGGTGGATGAGGCTGGATCTTGTCTTTCTGGTGGGCAGGTCCATGTCTGTTGGTGTGCTTTGGGGTGTCTGTTGCCTTATTATGTTTTTAGCAGCCTCTCTGCTAATGCATGGGGTTGTGTTCCTGTCTTGCTATTTGTTTGGCATAGGGTATCCAGCACTGTAGCTTTCTGGTCGTTGAGTGAAGCTGGGTCTTGGCGTTGAGATGGAGATCTCAGGGAGATTTTCCCCATTTGATATTACGTGGAGCTGGGAGGTCTCTTGTGGACCAGTGTCCCGAACTTGGCTCTCCCACCTCAGAGGCACAGCCCTGATGCCTGGCTGGAGCACCAAGAGACTTTCATCTACATGGCTCAGAATAAAGGGGAGAAAAAATAGAAAGAAAGAAGATAAAATAAAATAAAATAAAGTTATTAAAATAAAAATTAAAAAAATACTTATTACAAAAAAATTTGTAAAAGTAAGAAACAAAATAAAAGGACAGACAGTACCCTAGGACAAATGGTAAAAGCAAAGCTATACAGACAAAATCACACACAGAAGCATACGCAAACACACTCACAAAAGCGAAAAAGGGAAAAAAATATATATGTTTGCTCCCAAAATCAACCTCCTCAATTTGTGATGATTCATTGTCTATTCAGGTATCCCACAGATGCGGGGTATATCAAGTTGATTGTGGAGATTTAATCCTCTGCTCCTGAGGCTGTTGGGAGAAATTTCCCTTTCTCTTCTTTTTTTACACCACTCCTGGGGTTCAGTTTTAGATTTGGACCCGCCTCTGCGTGTAGGTCACCTGAGGGCGTCTGTTCTTCTCTCAAACAGGACGGGGTTAAAGGAGCAGCTGCTTTGGGGGCTCTGGCTCACTCAGACCCGGGGCAGGGAGGGGTCCGAATGCGGTGCGAGCCTGCAGCAGCAGAGGCCAGCATGACATTGCAACAGCCTGAGGCGCGCCGTTTATTCTCCCAGGAAAGTTGTCCCTGCATCACAGGACTCTGACAGTGGCAGGCTGCACAGCCTCCTGGGAGGGGAGGATAGTGACCTGTGCTTGCACACAGGCTTCGTGGTGGTGGCAGCAGCAGCCTTAGTGTCTCATGCCTTTCTCTGGGGTCCGTGCTGATAGCCACAGCTTGTGCCCGTCTCTGGAGCTCCTTTAAGCGGCACTCTTAATCCCCTCTCCTTGTGCACCAGGAAGCAAAGAGGCACGAAAAAGTGTCTTGGCTCTTCAGCAGCTCCAGACTTTTTCCCGGACACCCTCCCGGCTAGCTGTGGTTTACTAGCCCCCTGCAGGCTGTGTTCAGGCAGCCAACCCCAATCCTCTTCCTGAGATCCTACTGAAGCTGGAGCCTCAGCTCCCAGCCCCCACCTGTCCTGGTGGGTGAGCAGACAAGCCTCTCGGGCTGTTGAGTGCTGGTTGGCACGATCCTCAAGCCTCTTGGGCTGGTGAGTGCTGGTTGGCAGCGATCCTCTGTGTGGGAATCTCTCCACTTTGCCCTTCGCACCCCTGTTGCTGTGCTCCCCTCTGTGGCCCCGAAGCTCCCCCCTACTGCCCCCCCACAACCCCGCAACCTGCAGTCTCCTCCTGCGAAGGGGCTTCCTAGTGTGTGGAAACCTTTGCTCCTTCACAGCTCCCTCCCACTGGTGCAGGTCCCGCCCCTATTCTTTTGTCTCTGTTTTTTCTTTTTTCTTTTGCCTTACCCATGCACGTGGGGAGTTTCTTGCCTTTTGGGATGTCTGAGGTCTTCTGCCAGCATTCAGTAGGTGTTCTGCAGGAGTTGTTCCACATGTAGATGTATTTCTGATGTATTTCTGGAGAGGAAGGGGATCTCCACGTCTTACTCTTCTGCCATCTTGAAGAAGCTTAAGTATCATTTTATATGAAATAACTAATTATGTGTGTGGGAGAATAATAAGAAATGTGTCAAAGGGCTAAGTTTCATTAATGCCTCTTAACTGTGATTGTAAAAGTCATGTGTAGCTCTTTATTATGCATAGCAGGTTGCCTCAGGGACTTCTGTTGTCTTTATTTCTGTTGTTTTTATTTTTTTCACTTGATTAATAACATAATGAAATAATAAATTATAATATATGAAGTATTTATTAATATCATAACATTTTAAAACCTTTTCCAAACTACAAAGATTTCCTATGACTTACACAATAAAGAAATTATTCTCTCAAGATTGTCTGCAAGCAAAATTGCATATCTTTCTCAATTTATGATGTGGTTACTTCCCAATAAACCCATCATAAATTGAAAATATTCTAAGTAGAAAATGCATTTAATACACCTAACCTACTGAACATCATAACTTAGCCTAGCTTACCTTAAAGATGCTCAGAAAACTTACATTAGCCTATAGTTGGGCAAAATTATCTAACATAAAGCCTATTTTATAATTAAGGTTGAATATCTCCTGTAAATTTTTGAATATTGGACTAAAACTGAGAAACAGAATGGTTGTAAATGTGTCAGTTGTTTACTTTCATGACTGGGGGCCTTGGCTCACAGCCTCTGCCCAGCATCATGAGAGAGTATCATACTGCATATCACTCTCCTGGGAAAAGATCAAAGGTCAAATTCAAAATTCAAAGTATGGCTTCTACTTGTTGTGTATTAATTTTGCATCACTGTAATGTCAAAAAATTATGTCAAACCATTATAAGCTGAGGACTATCTGTACAGTAATATTAATTTTTAATAAAAATTATTTTAGTTAAACAACTCATAAGACACTTATAAATTTAATTAATGTGTACAACAAATTTTCTTTAGGCACAGATTTTATCAGTTTGTGATTTTCCAGATTAATAAATTCAGTCTTTTTATCAGTACTTTGTCCTTGGAGAATGTGTTAATTTACTGTTCCTATTGTCCTCTTAACTGATTGACAGTTTCTTAGTTTACTATCTACTTAGCTTTAAACATACAGAGGCAAATAGTAGTAATATATATTTCAAAAAATATGTAGTACGTTGAAAATGAATATATGTATATATTTTTATTTAGTATTATATCATGACATTGAAATCCAATGTAGTACTAATATATAAATAATTACAATACAAATTTACATGAATACATGTTGCAGGCCTTGACATTCATTGCAATGAAAAGAATACACATGCAAGTATTGTCATTGATAAAAATCACCTTGGATACTCTGAATGCATTAAAGCCATAGAGGGGAATGAGATATAGCTGCACATTATATTAAAGGAAACCTTTCTATAAAAGATTATAATTAAAATATTTTAATAAAATTTCTATGTTTGAAGATGGAGCTCTCTATAATCAAGACAGGTGACATCAAGCTTTGAAACTGTTTTACATAGATGTTTAAACAGGTTCAGTGTTTAGAATAAAAATATAAACAAAGTTAACGTGTACTATGTAGCCATGTCAGGAAAGGGAAAATAATTCACAATATCTTCTCTCTCACATATGTGTGGGTGAGTGTATGTATGTACTAGTATGCTACAAAAAGAACTGATTCAGCTATCTTGGAAATATTACTCACTTATTTTACCAGCAGTAGACTTTAAACTATTGAATTTGTTCTGAAAAGCTTATAAGTTTTGTCTCAGACATTGCTTTGCTCCTTATGCTTCCCAATGATTGCCTGTAACTAACAAGATCTTTCTAGCAGTCCTCACTTTTCAATTTTAAAGAACAGAAGGTCCTTGCCATTAGACCTCTATTTGTCATCAAAGCTCTGCTTTTATGATTTGAATGGGATTGTTGATTATTCTTAGCATTCATTTTGGCTGTATGTGGTAAGCAACTATTCAACAGATGATGAAGACAATAACAAAAGATTGTGTGTGTCTGGCTTCAGGAAACATTGTTTTTGTATCAATGCTGGTGACATTTTAGGGCCTTTCCATGGTGCTCCCCCAGTACTTGAGTTACCCAAAGGAAAAGGAGTAGAAAACAAGGGCACTCTGCAGCAACTGCCTCTCCTTAATAGACAATTCTATTGAAATATAAATAGAAGGAGCTTTTT
Organism: Balaenoptera acutorostrata; assembly: GCF_949987535.1. NCBI lineage: Eukaryota > Metazoa > Chordata > Mammalia > Artiodactyla > Balaenopteridae > Balaenoptera > Balaenoptera acutorostrata. The sequence goes on from NC_080081.1 coordinate 36,154,621, forward strand.
TGGGGAATTTTTTTTTTCCCATTAATTTCGACCTTTATCTAGGTCTGAATTCCATATATTTCATCACTTTCCTCCTCCATACTTAACCCTTGCCCAATAATGGTAGCTGAGGTAAAGCACTTTTCTCTCCTTCACTAATGTTTCCATATGTTACTACCATTTAGAGAATTTATCATATCACTGAGTATAAAGGAGAACATTATTCCAATGTGACATACTGGGAAAATAAAGCTCAAAATATTATATATTGGCTTCAGTCTGTAGGTAGAATAGGAGCTAAAAACTCAGGTGTTCATTCTCAATCTGTAAAATTCAGTAGGTCACTGAAATAGTTTTTTGTTCATTTTTGTTTTTGTTTTTGTTTTTACAAGTTGCTATTTTAAGCAATCTCAAAGTTCATATCTGGCAAGCCAGGATAGAGTTTTTCTGAAGTTTTTGTTTCACTGCATGAACCTCCAGCTATTGCCTTTGAATGGAATACAATATAAATCTTGAGGGAGGAAAGAGCTTCTGAATCATAATAACTCATGGAGTCAAAGAATTTTTATCACCACCCACTGGTGTTAACTCTACTTTATATCACATGCTCTCCTGGTGAGAAAATTCTAAAAAGAAAAAAAGAAAACAAAGCAACACAAAACAAAAAATCTAAAGACTACGATCTGCCATTCTTCTTTATGAAACATCCAGCAGAGGTGGCCGTGGAGCTCTAGGAAAGAAAACCCTGAGTCATTTCTAAATGTGCAACAGAGTTTAATACTACTGTTCTAAAACATTCTCCTTCTAGTCTATTCAGTAAAATGGCATGTAAGGGCGTTATTAAGAATTTGTCATAGCAAAAATCTAACCAAAAAAAAAAAAAAGAAGATAAATTTCCAATAAATATTGATCATTGAAATTGACATCAGTTTGTACATTGAGAAATTTCCTATTATACTATTGTCTTAATATTCTGTGCTCTTTTGGGGGGTAAGTTGTCTAGTCATAATGTTCTAAATTTAATCATTTTAATCTTTCTTTTTAACCCTTTGGTTGCAGGTGAATAAATGTAGAACATACAGAAATGATGAGAAGTCCAGTCTAGTGGGTGTGTGTGACTATACAAGGAGAAAAAAAATTACATGTCATTATATTAAGTGATTTTAGTAGAAATATATCTGAAAAATTGCACTCAGATTTTGCCAGCGAAACTAATTATGATGGTTCTCCAGGAACTGAAGTAGTTATTAAAAAGCATGCTGTTATCTGCTAAATGAGTAATTTAAGAATCTCTGGGACTCTGAGAAGGGAGGGGACCCAAATGGGCAATAAACACTGAAGGGCTTTAACAAAAACACCCTGTAGATACATCTTCTCTGCTCCCTGATTGAGAAAACCAAGAAATCAAAAGAAAATAACCTAGTTGGAAAGTTATACATTTCTAAGTCTAAGAGAGAGTAGGTACTGAGACAGGCAAAGAAAATCAAGCAAACTCACGAATTATATGTTACAGATAAGCCTGTGTTAAAATGTGTGAGCTAACTGAAAGATCTATCTTCTGGGTTTCTATAGTCTCTGGTACAAGTATTGAAATTTACATTACACTCCAACTCCAAAGTCTTTTATAAAGAGAGATAGATAAGTTATATATATATTATTTATATTTAAAAATATGAGTTTTTTAAATGTAAATTTTGAGTGAAAAGATCAGTAATTGTGTTGTTTATGAATGTGAGTACCCCCTTTTTCTTTCATCTAAGACAAATAGTTTATTTTGTTTATGATTTAGGTTTCATTTGTTGATATTAATATACCAAATGGACTATATATGTTGATGACTTTTGTTTGTGTTTATGCTTTAAATATTACTTTGATATCAAACTTTTAGTGTCAATTATCCTTTACTTCATTTCCTAGTTATTTTGAAGGTAAAAAATGGCAATATACCAGTCTAAGATATGCATGGATTTCATATTTGTTGAAGAAAGCAAAAAATATATTTTTAAAAATCAATGTAGAAAATTATATACATTAATAAAAGGATTTGTTTTTTTAATTTTTTTAATTACACAGTAGTTACAATTTTAATCCATTGTTTATATTTAATACTTAAATTCTTATGTCAAGTTTTCTGATCCTGGAAGATCAGACAATAATGCCTTCTCTATGCTATAAATTTGTTTCCCATGTTAGAGATTGAGGTCTGCATTGAAGAAATCCTCTCTTCCCCTTAGACAATATTTATAACACTAGCCATTAAATTAAAACATATACTCCTCTTATCACAGAGAGGGAAGAACAAGGTATTATGCCTACTTCAAAATAAATTCATTACTACTTGTTGAATACGTGCTGAAAGTAAGAAGAGCATAGTTGTCAATTACTTTGTAAAATTCAGAAAATAAATCTCATATAAGATCCATAAAATTGAGATTTCCAATGTATGAACAAGTTTTAGGCTACATATATATTTCTAAAGAAATGAATCAGAATGAAATACATTTTGTTACCAGAAAGCATAATAAAGGCTAGGTCCCAGCATGCCTGTGAAAAGTGTTTCAAGCATTTATATAATTTAAGTATATACATTCATTTAAAATTTAAGGAGCCTGTACAAATGATTATAGCTAACATTTAACATTTTCAAAGTGTTTTACCTACATTGTCTCAGGAAATGTTTGCCAAAATCCTGTTAAGTAGTTATTTTTAATTACATTTTAAAAATGGGGAAACTAAGTTGTATATAGTTAAAGTATCATTTCAAGAAAAGAGGTAGAAAGATGTGGACATGGTATAGACTAAGATGTTTATTTTATCAAAGATATTTTTTGATCATTGGGGTGAATGTAAAGGTGAGGTTGAATCGCACAAAGAGATCAGCACCAAACCATTCTTAACAGACCAGAAGGAGCTTCTCTTTGGTGTCTTATGTATCTGAGTCAAGGGTAGCTGGGTGGAGTCCAATATCACTCATGATTGTATTTAAAGTGACTAGAAAACCAGACATACAGCAATAATGTTTACATTAAATATAAATATTCCTCTTTTCTCAAGTCATTCCTACTTTTTTGGGTTTCAGAGACTTCATCTTAGATGCACAAGCTATGTTGATAAAATTTTAGCATTATCATATTTATAAGAGATAAAATTAGAAGTTTATTACTTTTTCTCAAAATTTCTGTGATGGTAATATTTTCATAGCCAAAAATCAGTGATGAGATTCTCATCATATTTATCTTTTAAATAAATATTTTATCTTATGAGAATATAGATTTTCTAGTTATAAACCTATAAAAATGAATTTCAATTTAAATAAAAAATAACTGCTATCTCTGAGAAAAAGAGTTCAGGTTCTGTGTGGTTTCAATAACATGATACAGGAAAAAAAAATTATAAACAGGGAAAGTCAGTATAAGTAACATGTTGATATATTCCACAGAAGAACCAGAGAGTAGCACCAACAGTGAGAACAAGAGTTGAGAATTGATCGGAAAATAGAAATTTATTAATTGTAAAGAGATTTCAATGGCAGGAAAAAGTGGAAGTTACCATTGTTTCAGAGAGTCATTCAAAGCCATGAATAAGTTAATTGTTACCTATATATGCTATGATAATAATAAAAGATGAACTAGTTTTACTATTTACAACAGCCAGGTCATGGAAGCAACCTAAATGCCCATCAACAGACAAAAGGATAAAGAAGATGTGGTACATATACACATTGGAATATTACTCAGCCATAAAAAGGAATGAAATAAGGTCATTTGTAGAGATGTGGATGGATCTAGAGACTGTCATACAGAGTGAAGTAAGTCAGAAAGAGAAAAACAGATATTGTATATTAACGCATATATGTGGGACCTAGAAAAATGGTACAGATGAACCGGTTTGCAGGGCAGAAATAGAGACACAGATGTAGAGAACAAATGTATGGACACCAGGGGGGGAAAGTGGTGGGGGGTGATGGTGGGATGAATTGGGAGATTGGGACTGACATATATATACTAATATGTATAAAATAGATAACTAATAAGAAACTGCTGTATAAAAAAATAAATAAAATAAAATTTAAATGATAAAAACAATAATAATAATAAAATGGTAGCTCTAATTTAAACCCCCCCCCAAAAAAAGATGAGATAACTTTTAAGCAGTTTGACTTGAGTCAGCACCCAAACTTGTTTTTAATGCAAGAAATATCAAAACAAAGCAAGGCAAAAGCAATATGTTAAGAGGAACTTATTACAGTTACTACTGGCATTAGTGAGGGCTTTCTAGAGAAACAGACTCAATAGAATATATATATATATATATATATATTTTATATACATATGTACAAATATATATAATATTATGTTGTTATTAATATTATTTAAATGTTAACATTATTAATTAGTATATACATGTATGTATGCATGCATTATAAAAGATTTATTATAAGGAATTGAATCACATGATTATGGTTCCAAGATCTGTTGTTAAGCAGGAGATCTGGGAGAGCTGATGGTGTAGCTCTAGACCAAAGGCCAATAGGCTTGAAACCCGGGAAGATCTGATGTTTTAATTCAAGTTCAAAAGCAGGAAGAAACCAATGCCCTGGTTAGAAGACAATTCGATAGGAAGAATTTCCTCTTATTCATAGGTAGATCAGCCTTTTCGTTTTATTCAGGTCTTCAACTGATTGGATGGGTCTCACCCACATTAAGGAGGGCAATCTGTTTTTCTCAAACTACTGATTTTAAATGTTAGCCTCATTCAAAACCACCTTCCCAGACACACCCAGAATAATGTTTGGCCAAATGTCTGGACACCCAATGGGTCAGTTAAGCTCACGTATAAAGTTAGCCATCACACTGCTATGTTACTATCAAACACTCATCCTAGAAAATTTGGATTCTCCTTCAAATTTCACACACTCTCTAATCAACACCCAATGTATCTAATCTACCTCTACAACAATTTGTGAATAGATCTACTTATTTGTACTCCGCTTCCTCTTCCATATTTATATTGATAGAGCCTGTAATCTGCTTCAAATTTTGCAAAATGCCTGTGTGTAAAGGATTTCTTCATACAAGCCACCATTGTTACTACAGCACTTTTGAGAAAATATTATAGGAAAACATTTGAAACATGGGCAGACATGTTAATTGTGGCATTATTTGCAATATAAATATTGTAAAACATTTAAGTTCCCATTGGTGGTGGTGGAGGAGTTGTGTACATTCTTATAGATCTATAAAGTGAAATAAATTTATTCATTAGGAGAAAAACTGGAAGACTTACAGAAATAACAGCTAAATAAAACAAAGCAAAACACAATAACAATCACAAGAGCTCACTGCAAAATAGAATCAGAGAATCATCTCATTTTGTTATAAAATGAAACACACTGTTTTGTTATATATACATAGGTTACACATGTATACACAGTCTTGGCATATCATCCAATGTCTCTCAACTCAATTTTCCAACCTTCTCTCTCCTATACCTGTATGTACATTACATTCCAGCTATTAACTAAATATTCATTATTCATTCCTTGAATATGAACTTTAATTTACAAATAATGGATTTTGCCCATATTGACCATTCAGTTTCATTATATTTCCACCCTAATTATGCCTTTTAAAATTCTACTGGGCTTCCCTGGTGGTGCAGTGGTTGAGAATCTGCCTGCCAATGCAGGGGACACGGGTTCGAGCCCTGGTCTGGGAAGATCCCACATGCCACGGAGCAACTGGGCCCGTGAGCCACAACTACTGAGCCTGCGCGTCTGGAGCCTGTGCCCCGCAACGGGAGGGGCCGCGATAGTGAAAGGCCCGCGCACCGCGATGAAGAGCGGCCCCCGCACCGCGATGAAGAGTGGCCCCCACTTGCCACAACTAGAGAAAGCCCTCACACGAAAGAAAAAAAAAAAAAAAAAAAAAATTCTACTTATTTTTTTCAGTGGTAAACCCATATGTGGTCTCTTTGAGGAAATTTTTCACATTGCAACAGGGTTTCTCAAGCTTGGGTGTATTTATATTTTGAGCCAGGTAATTATTTGTTGTGTGGGCTTCCTTATGCATTGTAGCATGCTTACAACATCCCTGGCTTCTACTCTCTATATGCCATAAACATCCCCCCCCCCCCAGTTCTGAAAACCAAAAATATATCCAGATATTGACAAATGTTTATTATGTAGGGGAGAGTGTTGGTGTGCAAAACTGACCCTGGCTGAGAAACATTCCCCTGACATGGGAATATATCTCTCACTCTTTACATTCCTACGGTACTTTATTTGTGCTTCTATTTTGGCATATACCACATTCATCTCATATTTTAATTAGTTGAGCATTTAGAGTCTCTCCTATTTTGTGTGAGGATCTACACTTAATGTACATTTGTTACACAGTGTTGTATAAGCAATATTATTCACGTTGCAGGTGCATTGTTTATTATATGTAATTGAATCTCAATACCTATTCACTATGTTTAAAGATAAATTCAAATTCATTGATAATAGTGATACAATTTGTTGTTGTTACAATTAGGTTATCTATTAGTAGATGTAGGTTTGTAATGTCAGAGCTCTAGAGGCTGTTTGATGTTCTCTCATGCTTCTATCTTTAATAAACAGCCACCAGATGGATAGTGGTGTTGTACTTTGGTGTTAAAGATGGCTCAATTTGGGGCTTCCCTGGTGGCGCAGTGGTTGAGAATCTGCCTGCCAATGCAGGGGACATGGGTTCGAGCCCTGGTCTGGGAAGATCCCACATGCCGCGGAGCAACTAGGCCCGTGAGCCACAACTACTGAGCCTGCGCGTCTGGAGCCTGTGCTCCGCAACAAGAGAGGCCGCGATAGTGAGAGGCCCGCGCACCGCGATGAAGAGTGGCCCCCACTTGCCGCAACTAGAGAAAGCCCTCGCACAGAAATGAAGACCCAACACAGCCAAAATTAAATAAATAAATTAAAAAAAAAAAAGATGGCTCAATTTGTTATAGCATATCTGATTAAAACAAAGATTAGCATGTCTTTTGACTTGATTAATAATTCTTTACAACAAACACACTCCTTTTTTAAAATAACTATGATGTATATTAGGTTAAAGATAAATTCAGATTAATTCACAGGTTCTAAGTGTAATTCAAAGTAAGCTCTTTTTTTCTACATCTATCTCTATATTTACAAATATGTAATGAACACTAGATGAAAGATTAAGAACATATAAACAAAAAAACATGGATTTCTTTACTTCATGCTAAATATTTAATGCTACTTAATCTAATTATTTTTTCCTCCAGTGTTGAAAAATACATCAATTTTAACTGAATCTCTCTTGTTAGCAGAAAACTTTTCATTACATGTATAAGGTTTTACTTCTTTGAACATAAAAGCAACAACAAAATATACACTAGAATACGTTTTTGCAGCTTACTCCTAACTCCCTCATACTGCTAAATATTAAAAATAATTTAATGTATGTTTTATCACTATTGTCTGCCTATTTTCCTATTGAATAAATGAATAATAAATTACAATGTGGTGGGTATTTCAGAGCCAGACACACTGACAGCAGGGAAAGTAACAGTTTATAGTTGACAGGGTGACATAGATAAAGGAAGTAGAAGTTACATCTCTATATATTTATTAGTACAACAATATGTTGATCACATTGAATCAACAATAAAAATTTTATATATGGTCACTATTTTCTGCATAAGGAAGCAGAAAAATCCATTATATGCTGTGGGAAGCATTCTATCTTATATAGGTTTGATATTTTTAAAAAGTATTTGAAAAAGTATTTTCAGATAATTTAAAGTATTTGAATAATCCATCCATATGTATGCACTCACATCTCAGTATTCTTGACTCATATATAATAGCTAATCGTAAGATACTAAAAGTAATGCAGAAGTACCTAGCTAAACTCTCTGGCTCTCTGAGACTTCAGCCTTATCTTGTGAAAACTAAATCACAGAGATGGATGGAATTACAATTTGAGGGTGAGTGAAGATGCTGGCAATGGCATTGTCCTCTGTGCTACAGCAGATGGTCCATCTCTTGCAGACCAAGTTTCTAAGTGTCCTCAAAGACACCTCACATCTGAAATTCTGCTATGACACATATTCAATGAGCTTTATTCCTTTCATTCTGTTCCCCCCCCCCCCTTTTCTCATAGTATCTCATCATACAGCTGCTGCTTTTAACTTTCTAAAGTTAGGTTTATAATGGTCTGTTAGAATTTTTTAAAAAGTGGTCTTCTATGTCTGGATTCATCCCAAATATGTGCTAATATGCCTTATAGAAAATAATTGTGGCCACCTGCTGCTCTCATGCAAACATCCAAAAATATGAATAGATATCTATAAAACATTTCCTCTTCTTGACAGATCTATTTCTGTTAATGTCATAATTCTCAATGGCATACAAGTTTTATATCACATTTGATCCTTTCTTTCCATCAAATTCTTTCCCAATAATGAATTATACCCAATATTCTAACAACTATCTTTTTTATTTCCTTCCTCCCAGCCACTCCTATCTAAGGCTTGCTTTTGACTTTTATAATCCATATTCCAGATGTCTCTCCGAATACATGCACACAAACAATGGATTTTAACTTCCCACAGAATAAAATCAAAATGACAAAATCTGGTGATCAAATCTCTTTCTAACCTGAACTTTATCGGGTTTTCTATCAATGGAAATCAATGGACTGAGGACTTGAGCCTGAGTCTCCCCTAAAATTTTTGTAAATTGTATACCTTTGCCCAATTTATTCCAAGTCATCTTGTGTTATTTTTTCCTAAAGTAAATATTTTAAACCACTTTCTTACATATTTTTAGAAGTCTTGAATAAAATTATATTCACAAAATCTTGCTGTATATTTCAAAGCATTAACACACAAATCGAATTGAAAACAATAGTAGTAATAGGCAGAGAAGGAGAAATAGCTTTTTTCAGCATCATTTTCCACTTTTACCTTATATAAATAATGTTTCATATTCAGAGAAATATATTTGTTATATCTAGTCACTTTCTACATTCTGTTACTTTGCACAGAATATCCTTCCCACTCAATAATTTTCTCTCCTCTCCTGCGTGAAGTGGCCCATCTCAATCCCCCTCACTCTAAAATCCCAAGCCTAAAATGATCTCCTATCCTCTGAATGCCTGGAAATTACTTTCTGGAACTACAAGGTGTCCTAGGCTTATCTTGTATTTTTCTTGCTCAAGGCCTACAATCAGCCATTTCACTAATAGACTTTGTTCCTTTTATCAAAAAGTTACATTTAGAAACCAAGTCTAGCCACTGAGTGTGCTCAGTGCTCTTGGGGTGTCACTGCTTCTCGACTTCCCAGAGAACAGAGATAGGTAATGCTGTACATATCCAAAAACATTTATATTTATATACATATAATTACAGTTATTTCTTTATCTATCAAACTGTATGTATATTAATCTCTACTTGAATTATTTTTATATTTTAAAAAAGTGCATCTGATAGAATGCACTTACTATGAGCCAGACTGTGTTTTTAAATACATACTTTTTTCATGTATGCCTCAAAACAACCCTGTCAGATGGCTGTCATTCTTATCCTCATCTTGTACATAAAGAAAACTAAGGTTAAAAAGATTAAATTACATTAATGCAATAGTGGTATATGCCAGTTAAACGTAGTATGCCTACATGTTGGAGCCAAATTGCAGAGGGGCACAAATATATGCCTGAAAGGCAAAGGGAAAAACTGAACACCCTTTCTTCTTTCTTTCTTTCTTTCTTTCTTTCTTTCTTTCTTTCTTTCTTTCTTTCTTTCTTCTTTCTTCCTTCCTTCCTTCCTTCCTTCCTTCCTTCCTTCCTTCCTTCCTTTCTTTCTTTCTTTCTTTCTTTCTTTCCTTCTTTCTTTCCTTCCTTCTTTCAGAAAAATGTATTATTTCTAGACTTTGGGTGAAAATATTTTGCCAGAGTGTGAAGAGCATGACTTGCTGGTAAGCTCCTTTTGATTCACAAATACTATATGAATTACTGTGTTGAACATCACAAGGTTATGCCTCGGATTTTAGCAGAATGCTATGATCAATTAACAATGTCTGCCAAAGATACCTGAGGGGCAAATGGCAGTATGCTATATTTAGTAACTCTATTATAGCAGCCTATTTTCAGTATTCCCTGCTTTCAATTAATCATGTAATTCCCACAACATAGAATTTAGTAAATTCAATTAATTTTTTAAACTCACCTATGTTCTCTACAAAACTGTAAATGTTATTACAAAAAAATATTTATATCCATCTTGTTCATTTTTGCATCCAGTGTCTAATATAGTGCATAGTATATACATGAATTATAAATTGTGAAAACAAAGGTTAAAATGTATAGCTCACTTTGAAACCACATGTGAACAAACAGAACCTTATTAGGTGAAAAATATATATAAACAAGTTTAAATAGTTGAGACCTAATAAAATGTTCTCAAAGGTCATCTGGGAATTGCTAGTATCCTAACAGGTATTTATATTGAGATGCAAAATGACAGAAGAAATTTTCCAATATCAAATTTTTTAACATCAGCTATAGCAATAGTCCTATATAACCTCATTATTGCTGCAACAGTTATAAAGTCAATAGCTTGTAAAGTATTTGATGTAATGAGTATTCATGTTGCACAGATAGTAATGGAAATGCTTCGAGAGGTCCACCTCCTTTCTAATACATTTTGACGATATAGTGCTCTCTCTGTGGCGTAAGTATTTCACCTTATATTAGTTTATTCTTAAATGCACTCAAGCATGGAGATGAATGCTATAACCTTAACAGATATGAAGTATGGTTATGAATTATTAGAACAGAATCTTTGGTATTTATTGAGGAATCTTACCTTGTTTTAGGAGTATGCATCCTCTTTAGGAGAGATAACAGAAACAACTCCCATCACACTCAAAAACAGCCATCTATTATACAGAGTAAAAAGTGGCAGAGAAAAATAGATTGCATTTCCGTCCTGAAATCTACACAGAAAACTACAGCCAGTGACATTTTGATTATTTCTATACGTTAATCAAAAGCATTAAGATTTGAATGGATAAATTTATTCCTTTATCCAGAAACCTGAGATAACATAACGCTTTTTGTTCTATCTGCAATATGACCAGGAGAAATTGTTATGAATGTGTTTACTTTTTCTGATAAAATGCAAAAGGACAAAATTATTCACCTTTATTTATAATGAACAAAATAATTTTGTACATTAGAATATATTTTCTATCAGTACTTTTATAACTTATATTCTATTAAGACATATAGAATGATGGGAATTATGGATAATTTCTAATAACCAAAAAAAAAAAAAAAAGATCAAAGTGTGAGTTCAATCAGAGAATTTCAGAGACAAAATATTTACAATTTATTTTTCTTACTGGGATGATACAGTCTAGTAGTATAGATTTCATTGGGAATTAAAAATGCATAGTTGATCTGTTCATGCCTTGCTCTATGGAAGCAATTAAAAAGAGATATTAAACATAAAACGTGTTCCCTGAAATGACATTGTTATTAGTTGATTATATTGGAACTTAAAACAAAAATATCAGTTATAATGGATATTTGGAATTTAATAAGAAGTTTGTAGAATTTTTAAAGTGCTTCAGATTTTAGTGGATCTTGCTCTTAAAACCAAGTATGTAGGGTTTTCTCTTTTCTTTTCTTTTTTTTTTTTAATATGTGCAAAAAATTCATTGTGGTGATTTACTACTGAGAATCTCTTTGGATTCATTTTTGTGAGCCTGGAGGTCAACATTTGGGTGCAGAGAGTTCCTAGTCACTCTTATTATTATCATTTTTATAACCGGGAGCAGCACGGAAGGCAGATCCTTTCTCAGCTTGTAAATGTCAAGTGGGTTGCTTTTGGAATGCGTATTTTCAGTCATAAATTAAAGTGTAAGAATAGCTATAAAGTGTTTCAATTAGAAGATATTTATTGTGTTTCCACCTGGAAACAGCAGGGCATTCCTGTGAAGAATTTTTTTACAGTGTCTATTTGAGTTGTGTCGCAGATACAGTTCTTAAATAATTTGTTGTTTTTTAAGATTTTTATCCTGAGTTTTATGATGTAACTGTGTCAACATTAAACCAGAAGGTTATGACACCATCCTTTCTCCCTGCTGAAGTGATGACCCAGGTAATTTCAGAATAGCATTTTTTTCCCGACAGAAAAATTGCTACTAAAATGAAACAAAAGCAAGCTTGGAATTACTTTCAAAAACACTTACAGCCATCTACAAAATTTCACTCAAATAACAATACTCTATTTTTTTGCATTCAAATAGCATATTTAAACAAGCAACCCCAGGCACGTAGTACAAAATTCTAACATAACATTGTACTTTTTAGTTATTAGTTTTCTTCTACAAATATTTCTCCAGAATATCACAATAGTTTTATGAGGTAGGATGACTAATATTATTATTTCTATTTTTCTCAGGTTAAACTTGAGGTTAAAAGGTTTGACCAAAGGTTAATTACATAAACAAAACTGAAAATTAAACCTCCATATTTGTATTCTAGTATGATTTCCTGGAAAGATAACTCCATTTTTGTTGTTTGACTGGGGATGGCTTTCAAGCCCTCTACTCCCTCCCCATCTGCCCCACATCTAGGCAAAGGATTAAGAAATCCCTGGTGCTCTTTCCTTTGGTGTGGTGAAGTGTTGCTCAAGTCATGGCTTCTCCAAACCCCACCCCCTTATCACAATAAAACCCAAGCCATTCTTCTAGCCTTCTCTCCCTCAAGCTATTTGTGGACCAGCTTTAGAGACTGTTTTGCTTTCTCCCATAAGCCTCATTATGTCAGTTACCTTCTTGGACATCATCAGTCTTTATGTTTGACCACATTTGGGGTATGGGGGGGGCTACATATCTAACCTTTGCAATATGGCCACAAAATAGACCATAGACATAAATTTGAAATCTTCCTTCCACATCTCTACAAATAAAATATTTCTCCTGCTTGCTTTCCCCGTAAAATCCTTGCATATATTTGCACTGGATGGTCATTTCTCTTCAAGATTCCTCTTGTTGCAATTGTCTCTTGCCAGTAGCCCCTCTCCCCCTCCATGTTCCTTTCATACCTGTGGTCTTTCCATGCCCTGTTTTAGAAAACACGTGACAATATACATTTATTGTTCTACTTACAGCAAGAAAAAAGTTACACAGGAACGTGGAAATTTGCATTTTTAAATTAAATATCATTAGAGCAGGGGTTCGAAAACTTTTTGAGGAACCAATTAGTCACTCTTCTAGGCTCATGGACCAGATTGTTTCTGTCACATCTATTCAACTCTACAATTGTAACACAAAAGTTGCCATAGACAACACATAAAGAGGGAGGTATGGCTTTATTTCAAGATAAATTAAAAATTGAACTAACATATGATCCAGCAGTCGTACTCTTAGATCTATATCTGAAAGATTTGGAATCAGTATCTTAAAGAGATATCTGCACCCAGATGTTCATTGCAGCATTATTTACAAAAGCCAATATATGGAAATAACCTGAGTGTCCATCAATAGATGAATGGATAAAGAAAATGTGATTTGTGATTTATAGACAGATAGATAGATAGATTATACAAACACACACAATAGAACATTATTCCACCATGAGAAAGGGCATCTGCCATTTTCAACAAGTATGAAATTTGAGGCCATTATGCTAAGAGAGATAAATGAAGACAAAGAAAGACAAATATTGTATGAAATCACTTATATGTAGAATCCAAAAATAAATTGAACTTGTTAAAACAGAGAGTAGAATAGTGATTACCAGTATCTGGGTGTAGGGGAATTGGTGAGATGTTGTTTAAGGGTACAAACCTGCAACTAACAGATAAATAACGTCTGGAGATATAATGCAGAACATAGGTATTATAGTCAACAATGCTGTATTATATACTTCAAAGTTTCTAAGAGACTAGATCTTAACTGTTCTCAACATAAAAAAAGAAATAATAATTATGAGACACAATAAAGGGTTTAGCTAAAACCTCTGGAGTAATTGTATTGCAATATATAAATGTATCAAACCAAAACATTGCACATCTCAAATTACACAATGGTATATGTTAATTATATCTCAATTTTTAAAATGATTTAAAAAAATGTATTAAAAAAAGCAAGTGCCAACTATACTTGACCTATAAGCTGCACTATGCCTACCCCTATGCTATTCCTATGCAATTTACTGCAAAGAGGTAGCAAACAAAGAAAACAAATTCTCACACAGTATCACTTAATTAGTTTAGCCTTTAACACTTAAGAAAACAAATGATAGAAAGGCTAGATAATAACAGTATAGATGTTTCAAGCAAGTGCAGTAATTATTTTTGCCCTGAGCTCCATAGACTAGGCATATAATAACTATTTATTAAATAAATGAAGTACAATTTGTCACACAGCACTGAAGACATTATATCAGTCTTCAGAATATATATTTAGTATTTAAAATTGGAAATGAATAAGTAAAGTTTTTTTCCTAAAATTTTTTTATAGATTTTATTTCTATTTATTTATTTATTTATTCATTTATTTATTTTTGGCTGCGTTGGGTCTTCATTGCTGTGTGCAGGCTTTCTCCAGTAGCAACGAGTGGCGGCTACTCTTCATTGTGGTGAGCAGGCTTCTCATTGGGGTGGCGTCTCATTGTGGAGCACAGGCTTTAGGCACATGGGCTTCAGTAGTTGTGGCATGCAGGCTCAGTAGTTGTGTCTTGTGGGCTCTAGAGCACAGGCTCAGTATTTGTGGCTCACAGGCTTAGTTGATCCGCAGCATGTGGGATCTTCCCGGACCAGAGCTTGCTGTGCCACCAAGGAAGTCCCTGAATCAGTAAAGTTTTAACATAAATAATGCAGAATATTATCCACCAAAAATATAAATCAAAGAGTATAGCTGTCAAGTGTATTATAGCCATGAACTGATCCATGAAACGTTAAAATATAAAAACCTGTGAACTAATGTTCTGAATAGCTAGATCTAGCAAACTAACTTTCTTATTCAAATAAATATTGCACTTTATAATTCCAAACACATATATGGCTTCTAAGAAAAAATGCACTCACTTTAGCAGATTTAAAACATCATTTTATAACTGTAATAACACATTCCATTGAACAATTCTGAAATAAATGCAAAGTTGTGCTAGTTAAACATGTTTGGCTTTGGTTCCTGCCCAATAACACATCCAAAAGATTAAATCTGCAATAAAACTAGCCAAAGGCCTCCGAAGGATATTAAGATAGCTGCTTACTCTGCTTTTGATTGCTAGTTTCCTAAAAATTCTCATTTGTATCTAGATCTGAACTCTGAATAATGTTTTTTTTTTAATGTAACTCCAACGGATTTGATAATCTTTATGAAGAGTTTTGAATAAGAGCAATGCCCTGATTTGAATTCTATTATCTTTGATCTGAATTCCATTCTTTATTTGGCCATAGGGATAAGCAATTTTGCCACATCATTTATGGGAATTCTGTCTGCATATGAAGAAGACAGATAAGCATTTCTTATAACAAGTATTCATTAATATTATCCATAAATACATATTTTCATCCTGAATATCTCTGACTTTGACATCGATAAGGATATACAGGCAAAAGAGTCATGTATGTTTCCTGCTTTCACTGAATTTTGAATTAGTAAGAAATGCAGACAACACACAGGAAATTAAAATATATGGCATGGTGAGATAATATTTGACATGTTTGTTGAAGTTTTTTTTTAATATTACTCACTTAATTTTTCAATTGTTCCTATTTAATCATCATCAGCTTTTTTTTTTTTTTTTTTTTAAAGATTTATTTATTGATTCATTCATTGATTGATTGCTATGTTAGGTCTTCGTTTCTGTGCGAGGGCTTTCTCTAGTTGCGGCAAGTGGGGGCCACTCTTCATCGCGGTGCGCGGGCCTCTCATTATCGCGGCCTCTCTTGTTGCGGAGCACAGGCTCCAGATGCGCTGGCTCAGTAATTGTGGCTCACGGGCCTAGTTGCTCCGCGGCATGTGGGATCTTCCTAGACCATGGCTCGAACCCGTGTCCCCTGCATTAGCAGGCAGATTCTCAACCACTGCGCCACCAGGGAAGCCCCATCATCAGCTTTATTTGCCTTTAAAAGGAAAGATTGAAAGTATATAAAACAGAAATAGCCTTAATATCTTTCTGGCCTTTCATTTTAAACATCTAAACCCTTAGAGAAGTTTAATGTTCTTGTGGAATAGGTTAAAGAAAGATGATTCAGGGTATATGACAAACGTCTTTGGCAGAAGCAGTGTGTGGATGTGACACCACTCACTTCATTACCAGAAAGTACCTATCCTGAGTTGGAGGGTAGAAGAGAAAAGTGAAAGAAATGGGGCTTTTTTAGACTACTTGCCAGGACTACCTGAGAAATGTCAAGCACCTGGAAAGAAAATGAATGTGTAGATGTATCTGGGCAGATCGATGCATGGACAATCCTTACAGAGAGTTTCTGCTCTCAAGTGAAGCATAGAAGAAGCAAAGATTTCCAGAAGCCATGACAGCATTCAATGGGATGTTGGACAACACAATTATTTCTGTGAAGACCTGATGTATCCTGCAAAATCCATGGCAGTAGAGAAGTCTGCTTTCCCCCACAAAATAATCTTAATTTCAGTGGGAGCAGGGAGGCAAACACAAGAATATTTTCCACCATCCTGTTTGAAGGGAACTGATTATAAATTAAATCAAACTGTGTAATATTTTAGAGTCAAATATGGGACTTTGACACCTCTTTTTGAAATCTGTGACTCATATTTTCTAAAACTATAATTACTCCAAAATATGATGTATACAACATATAATGAAGACACAATTAGTAATTAGGAAGCTTGCTAGAGCTTAGGAACCTTAAGTTTTAGACTCAACGATTGTATATATATTAGTGCTATTCACTTTGATAAGAAAAATGTGAGTGGATTAAAAGTGTATTTTTTGGAGGATATGCATTTTAGGCAACACTGAGGCATATGAGTGGAAGTGAAATTTAGATTTGTAAAAGTCTGTGGTTCAGAAGTATCAACTAAACCTGAGGCAGGAGGTAGGCCCCAGGTTAAACATTTACAACTAGCCTCTTGTTTAAACTTTGAAAATAAAGATAATAACAGGAACAGGGTAAGCAGCTGGACTTTGTCTCCTGTGGACCTACAAGATAATGGGAACAGCAGGAACAAGGAGGGCTAAGCCCTGCTTAGGTAAAAGATAAGGAGACCACATATTTCTCATTCTTGGGGTCAAGGAACCCCCCTTCCCAAGCTATGCATAGGCAGAAAGGATTCTCAGGGTAGGGGGTGCTAGACCATACTATGTTTTGCTAACTTCCCAGAGACCCTTGCTCTGGAATCCATCTTGGCTAAAAGATGCATGCACACACAGGGGAGGCCCCTGGGCCAGACCAAGTATGGACTCAAAGACAGACAAAGTAAGATGATTGACCAGAGGAAACCTGAAGAACTGCCCCCATATAAGTAATTCTTTTTCTCAGCCCAGCTGTGCTTTCTCCACATGTATCTCCTCTCCTAATAAACACCTTACTTTCCTCACTACTTTTCATCTCTTTGCTGAATTCTTTCTTCAAAACAGACAAGAGCCAGGGTTCTGCTCCTAGCCACTAGCTCCTGGTGTTGTAATGGTTAAGATTTGGTGTTTTCACCGCCATGGCCCTGGTTCAATCCCTGCTTGGGGAACTGAGATCCCACTTCAAGCTGCCACATGCTGCAGCCACCCCACAGCTACCCGAGATCAAACCTATGGGATGAAATATTCCAGAAATATTCCAGGGAAATTGTGTGACTGAGAAGAGTAAGGGTCACAGTACAGAAAGCCAAAGAATTTCAGTTTTAAAGGGATGAGCACAAGAACAGGACTCTACAAAGGAGATTGTTAGTGAACAGTCAGAGGCTTTTGGAGGTAATCCAGAATGGTGTTTCATCTCAGAAGCTAAAATCAAAATGCATCATAGGAGGAACATCAGGGCTAGCAGTGCCAGATGATGCCAAAAGATCAAGTAAGATAAAGAAACACATGTGCTAGATTTAGCTAGAAAGTTCATGGTAACTTAGATGACAACAGTTTCCGAGAAGTTACTCTGCCATGGTTAAAGAGATGATTGGAAAAAGGAAATAGAAAAATAAAGTGTAGATTATTTTCTCAAGAAATTTAGGACTTCCAAATTATTATAATTTCTATTTTCAAAATTTCCTACAAATAATTAGAATACAATATTTGTGTATTATATAAGTTTTAAAAAATGTTGCAATGTGTATGATGAGGCCACCCAAGATGGCTGCTTGCTTGCTCTCTGTACATCCTCTGCTCAACAAGTCCCTGCTTCACCTACGCTCTACTCACATGACTGACCTTCTGACCTTCCCCTTTAATTAGGCTTTATGGAACCTAATCAGTAATCACCTACACACTTGCCCCCCACCCCTTCTCCAGCTAGTGATTATATTAAGTTTTAAATCAGAATGGCTACCCTTTGATAGTTTAACAAAGGGAAGACTTCTGTCCCATGAAGGTACTTAGCTCAAGGGGCTAAAAGGGCCATGCACTTCTGCTGGTTTCCCTGGTAACTGATGAGTCAATCTGATGTCAATTCTCCCTACATCTGGTAGTCTACCTGACCCCCACACCCACCCACCCAGCAAAGGCTGCTGCTGCCATGTCCTGCCTGCCATCCATCAGGCAGTGAGATGTCGCTCCAGGACCCTTTCATTTCAGCTGTGTAATATCTTCCATCTATTAAACTTTTGATGTCTCTGTCACTGACTCTGGGCTTTTTCTTTGGTCTTGAGGCTGGGCAAGTACAGGGCTTGCAGGCCTGCACGGTACAGCCCAATGCTGTGTGTGTGAGATATTGGGCAGAAAAAGAGGAAAACCTTTCTTCTACAATTAAGGACACATGGGAACTTACTACATCCTGTATGAAGGAACTTTGTCCTGTATCTAGAAATTACAACACGTTTGGCACATGATTATTTATGCTGTGATTTATTTAATTATATATTATGAATGCTATATATTTTTTCAGTACAGAACTCATATTATGCCATTTATCTGCTGAAAACACTCCAGTGGTTTCCTTTTCACCTACTGTAAAAATCAAAGTTCTTAGCAGAGCTCATAAGGTCCTGAAAGGTGTGGTCTACCTAAACTTCTGTAACTCTCCACTTGTCTCTCCTCCAACAAGAGTGGCCTCCTGGCTGTTTTTCAAATATGTGAAAAACACTCCCACTTTAAGGCTTTTGAACTTTCTGTTCCCTCTACCTTAATTGCTCTTCCCAAATATTTGGCCAAAAAGTTCGTTTGGGTTTTTCCATAACATCTTACAGAAAAACCCAAATGAACTTTTTGACCAACCTAATATATCAGAATAACTCTCTTATATGCTCCAAGTGTTTTCTCAAATTTCACCCTATCTATTCTCTTTAAAATAGCACACACACTCCAATTCCTGAGTGTATCATCTAACATATTTATTTGTTTATGTACTTGTTTCCTGATTGATTCTACTAGAATTGGGGCTACCTGCAAGCTAGAATCTTGTCTCTTTGTTCACTATTGAAATCTCACTGCCAAAATCTGCACTCTCCAATATGATAGCCAGTAGCCACACATAGCTATTAAAATTAACGTTTAAATTATTAAAAATCAATACAATTAAAATTCAATTTCTTTGTCCTATTAATCTCATTTCAAGTGCCCAATAGCCATCCATGGATTACCTAACAATTGGACAGAACATGAAGAATGTTCTATTAGACTGTGTTGGCCTAGAGTAATGCCTAGTATAGAGTTTGTGTGTAGTAAATATTTTCTGAACAAATCACATTCATTTTGGTGTGTGATATCCAGAGTGATAACGACCTGATGAAATTAGAGGTTATTTTCAAAAGAAAAGTATCTCCCTGTGTCTTGGTGGAGGACTGAATGATAAGAAATAAAATGCTATCAAAATATACCTAGGTTCTTTGTGCCACAATAGATTGCAACACTTTAGTTATAAAAATTTCCAAAATGTTTTTTCCTAAACATTCATAGGAATAAATAATTTAGGGAATTGGAAAAAAAAATGTTTCTTTTACTCTCTTCCTGTTAGTTCACACATGCACACACACACATACACACACACACACACAATTTCTTGTTTTAGGGGGGCATAAAAATTATGTTAGTAGTGAGAGGTAAAGCTTACAAATAAGGCTAGAAAGAAATTGTAAATAATTTTCTAGCTGACTAAAGAATACTATTGTTTGGTTCAGTGCATTTCCAGTATAATATTGAATATCACTTTATAAACGAGTAAAACAGCTTTTGCCTGTTTTGAAAGTGCCTACATTCTTAGCTATGTCAAACAAACTCATACAAAGATATTTTTCCCAATGTTTACATTAACTACAATCTCTATGTAGTCTTTCTCAAAAAAAATTTATTCAATTTATTAAAATAGAAAAAAAGCAGTTCAGTCATTTCTCCCACCCTTACCCCCTGCTTCTCACAACTATCAATTTACTCTCTGTATCCATGAGCTTGATTTTTTTTTTTTTTTTAGATTCCACATATAAGAGAGATAATCTGGTATTTTTCTCTTTCTGACTTACTTCACTTAGCATAATGCCCTTGAGGGTCACCCATGTTGTCAAGAATGGCAAATTTTATTCTTTTTTATGTATAAATAATCTTCCATTGTGTGTGTGTATATATATATATATACATATATATATATATGCACATACATACATCTCTCTATCTATCTATCTATCTATCTATCTATCATCTATCTATCTATATACCACATCTTCCTTATACATCCAACTATCAGTGGACACATGTTGTTTCCATATCTTGGTTATTGTAAATAGTGCTGCAGTGAACATGGGAGTATATATCTCTTTTTGAATTAGTGTTTTCATTTTCTTTGGATAAATACCCAGAAATGGAATTGCTGGATTATACGATAGCTCTATTTTTAACTTTTTGAGGAACCTCAAAACTGTTTTTCCTAATGGTTTCATCAATTTAATTTCTTGACTTTTTGATAATCACCATTCTAACAGGTTTGAGGCGATATCTCATTATGATTTTTATCCGTCTTTCCCTGATGATTAATGAGGTTGAGCATCTTTTCATGTACTAGTTGGCTATCTATATGTCTTTGGAAAAATGTCTATTCAGATTTTCTGACCAGTTTTTAATTGAATTGTTTGGGTTTTTTGTTACTGAGTTACATGGCTTCTTTGTATATATTGGATATTAACCCCTTAACAGATATATGATTTACAATTAATTTCCCCATTCAGTAGGTTACCTGTTTATTTTGTTGATGGTTTCTTTTGTTGTGCAGAAGCTTTTTAGTTTAATATAGTTCCATTTGTTTATTTTTGCTTTTGTTACTTTTACTTTTGGGGTCAGATTCAAAAAATGATTGCCAAGGCAATCTTGAGGAAAAAGAACAAAGCTGGAAGTATTACCCTCCTGGACTTCAGACTACACTAAAATGCTATAGTAATCAAATCAGCATGGTATTGGCACAAAAACAGACACATGTATCAATGGAACAGAACAGAGACCCCAGAAATAAACCCTCTCACCTATGGTCAGTTAATCTATGACAATGGAGGCAAGAATATACGATGGAGAAAAGACAGTCTCTTTAATAAGTTGAGCTAGGAAAACTGGACAGTTACATGTAAAACAATGAGGTTTGACTATTTTCTCACACCATATAAAAAATAAACTCAAAATGGATTAAAAATCTAAATGTAAGACCTGAAACCATAAAACTCCTAGAAGAAAACACAAGCAGAACACTCTTACACATTAATTGTAGCAATATTTTTTTGGATCTGTCCCCCAAAGCAAAATAACTAAAAGCAAAAATAAACAAATGGGATCCAATTAAACCTAAAAATTTGCACAGTAAAGGCAATCATCAACAAAACGACAAGACAACCTATGGAATGGAAGAAAATATTTGCAAATGATAAGACTGACAACTGGTTAATATCCAAAAATATATAAACAGCTCATACAACTCAATATCAAAAAAACAAACAACCCAGTCAAAAAATGGGCAGAAGACCTGAACAGATATATTTCCAAAGAAGGCATAGAGATGGCTAACAGGCACATGAAAAAGATGCTCAGCATAGCTAATTATTTACATTATTAGAGAAATGCAAATCAAAACAATAATGAGATATCACCTTATGCCTGTCAGAATGGCTGTCATCAAAAAGCCTACAAATAACAAGTGTTGGAGAGGATGTGAAGAAAAGGGAACCCTTGTACACTGTTTGTGTGTATGTAAATCGGTGCAGCCACTGTGGAAAACAGTATGGATGTTCCTCAAAAAAGCCAAAATAGAACTACCTTTTGATCCACCAATACCACTCCTGGGCATATATCCAGAAAAAAAGGAAACATTAATTTGAAAAGATACATGCACCCCAATGTTTATAGCAGCACTATTCATAATAACCAAAACATGGAAGCAACCCAAATGTCCACAAGTGCCCTTAAACAGATAAATTGATAAAGAAGTTGTGGTGTATATATATATATATATATATATATATATATATATATATATATATATATACACACACACACACACATAATGGAATTGCATATATATATATACACACACAGTGGACTATTACTCAGCCATAAAAAATGAATGAAATTCTGCCTTTTGCAGCAATATGGATAGACCTAGAGAACATTATGCTTAGTGAAGTGTCAGACAGAGAAAGACAAATACTGTATGATATCACTTATACGTGGAATCAAAAACATAGTACAAACAAATGTATATAGCAAAACAGAAACAGACTCACAGATATAGAAAACAAATTAATGGTTACCAGTCGGGAAAGGGATGGGGGGAAAGGGCAAGTTAGGGGTATGGTTTTAAGAGATACAAACTACTACATGTAAATTATATAAGCAACAGAGATATATTGAATAGCACAGGGAATTATAGCCATTATCTTAAAATAACATTTAATTAAATACAATCTGTAAAACTACTGAATCTTTGTGCTGTACACCTGAATCTAATATAATACTGTAAATCAATTACACTTCAATTAAAAAAAAATCATCACCAAGACGTACGCCAAATAATTATTGCCTATGTTTTCTTCTAGACGTTTTATAGGTTCAAGTTTTATCTTCAAGTCTATAATCCATATGAGTTAATTTTTTACATATTGTGTAAGACAGTGATCCAGTTTCATTCTTTTGCATGTGGCTGTTCAATTTTCTCAACACCTTTTTTGGAAGAGACTGTCTTTCTCTATTGTATATTCTTGGCTCCTTTGTCATAAATTAATTGACTATATATGAGAAGATTTATATCTGAGCTTTCTATTCTGTCCATTAATCTATGTGTTTGTCTTTATGCCAATACCATACTGTTTTAATTTCTATAGCTTTGTAATACAGTTTGAAATTAGGGTGTTTCTTGCCTCCAGCTTTATCATCTCAAGATTTCTTTGGCAATTCAGAGTGTTTTGTGGGCCCATACAAATTTTCAGATTCTTTATTCTATTTCTGTGAAAAATATATTTGGAATTTTGATAAGGGTGGCATTGAATCTCTGTGTTGCTTTGGGTAATTAATATGGACATTTTAACAACATTAATTCTTCCAATCCATGAGCATGGAGTATCTTTCCATTTATCTGAGTCTTCTTCAATTTCTTTCCTTAATGTCTTGTAGTTTTCAATATACAGCACGTTCACCTCCTTGGTTAAATTTATTCCAATACATTTTCATTTTGATGCAATTGTTAATGGGATTGTTTTCTTAAATTCTTTTCTGATAGTTCATTATTCGTATAAAAAATGTAACAGAATTTTGTGTATTGGTTTTGCATCCTGCAACTTTGCTGAATTTGTTTATTAGTTCTAACAGTTTTTTGATAGAGTCTTTAGGGTTTTCTATTTATAGTCATATGTCATCTGCAAGTAGTGACAGTTTTACTTCCTTATTTCCAATGTGAATTTTTAAATTTCTTTTTATTGCCTAATTGCTCTAAGACTTCCAGTACTATATTTAATCAAAGTGGTGAGGGTAGACATCCTTGTCTTATTCCTGACCTTAAAGGAAACGTTTTCAGCTTTTCACCATTGTGTATGATATTAGCTGTAGGCTTGCCATATATATATATATTATTATATCTTAGACTCACTTTGTTGAGAGTTTTTATAATAAATTAATGTGGAATTTTGTTTTTCTGCATCTACTGAGATGATCATATGATTTTTATTCTTAAATTTGTTAGTGTGTTGTATCACATTGATTGATTTGCAGATACTGGACCATCCTTGAATCCTTGGGATAAATCCCGCTTGATTAAGGTGTATGATCCATTTAATGTATTGTTGAATTCAGCTTGCTGATATTTTGTTGAAGATTTTTGCATCTATGTTCATCAAGGATATTGGCCTATAATTATCTTTTTTGGCACCCTTGTCTGCTTTCAGTATCAGAGTAATGCTGGCTTCATAAAATGTGTTTGGAATTGTTTCCCCTTCTTTTACTTCTTGGAAGAGTTTGAGAAGGATTGATATTAACTCTTCTTTGAATGTTTAGTAGAATTCACTGTGAAGCCCTCTAGTCCTAGACTTTTGCTCCAGATTTTGTTTTTTGGGAGGTTTTTGATTACAGATTCAATCTCTTTGCTGCGGAGGTTTTTGATTACAGATTCAATCTCTTTGCTGCGGAGGTTTTTGATTACAGATTCAATCTCTTTGCTGGTAATCCATCTGTTCATATTTTCTATTTACTCATGACACAGTTTTGGTAGGTTGCATGTTTCTATAAATTTATCCACTTATTCTAGGATGTCCAATTTGTTGGTGTACAATTGTTCATAGAAGTCTCTTATGATCCTTGTATTCTTGTGTTATCAGTTGTAATATCTCCTCTTCTGATTTTACTTATTTGAATCCCCTCTTTTTTTCTTGATGAGTCTAACCAAAATCTTGTCAATTTTGTTTATCTTTTCAAAGAACCAGCTCTTAATTTCATTGACCTTTTCTATTGTATTTTTAGTCTCATTTATTTCTGCTCTAATCTTTGTTATTTCTTTTCATCCACTAATTTTGGGCTTCATTTGTTCTTCTTTTTCTAGTTACTTGAGATTTAAAATTAGGTTGTTTATCTGAGACTTTTCTTGTTTCTTGAGATAGGCATTTATCACAATAAACTTCCCTCTTAGAACTTCTTTTGCTGCGTCCCGTAAATTTTGGTATGTTACATTTTTATCTTTCTCAAGGCATTTTTAAATTTGTCTTTTGATTTCTTCTTTGATCTATTGGTTATTCAGTAGCATGTTATTTTATCTCAATATAGTTGTGAATTTTCCAGTTTTCTTCTGTAGTTAATTTCTAGTTTTATTCTATTGTGGTTGGAAAAGATGCTTAATATGATTTCAATCCTATCAATGTATATATTTATTCAAATCCTGTCTTATCTGACAGATCATATAATTTCTTCCTGTTGAGGTTCAGATAGTTTTGCTGTCTTTGCGATAAGCAGTGTCTGCACTTATTTTCACACAGCAGGTATGTACTGTACATGTTTGAATTTACAAATATTTCCCAAGATATTATGAAAA
The DNA here is from genome assembly GCF_949987535.1 of Balaenoptera acutorostrata. Classification (NCBI taxonomy): domain Eukaryota; kingdom Metazoa; phylum Chordata; class Mammalia; order Artiodactyla; family Balaenopteridae; genus Balaenoptera; species Balaenoptera acutorostrata. The sequence goes on from NC_080081.1 coordinate 36,180,289, forward strand.
GGTTTTTTTTGCTATTAGCTGATTTGTAATAATTTTTCATGGATATAAGGAAAGAGGTGCAGTAAACACAGGTAGGAAAAATAGGTAATGAACCTTTATATCTCCCTTTTATTGTTAACAATTTTCTGTACAGGAATAAGCCAGGAATTATACCTGATGTGGGCAGGAAATTCTCAATCTATGCAATAACTATTCTAAGGTGTAGGATAATATAGTCAAGGCAACATAAATCAAATGCTAGTAAAATTAAAAATGCTTAGAACATTACGCAGCATATACTGGGTGCTTAATATGCATTATATTTATTTGTTTCCTTACTTATTACCTAAAATAAGTAAGTATACTTAACTTTATTAAATAATGGGTGTATAATTTATTTCTAATTTTTAAGAATTTTAAATTAATATGCTTGCTTCTAATAATACTAGGAATCAATACAGTTTATTTTAAAAATAGCCAATTAAATCTAACATTTGAAACAACATGTAAAAATAATCCCTAGGTTATAAAGTAAGCAAGTTATGCTTTCCTTTTATAAAAATATGTCTGTGAGATTTCAAGTGCAAGTCTTAGTGAAATTATATTTCAAAGCACATACTCTTTTTTTCTGGGTAAGATTAAATTTATCTGGGGATTTTAAAATTAATATTCCTGCTACCACTAGTTTGACTTGGTATAGTTTTATTCCCAATTTTAAAACTTTTGCATGGACTTTTAAACAAATGAAACTCCTTCCCTAACATGGTATGCTTCATGCTGGGTCTTTATTAATTTTTTAACATAAAATAATGGGGAAATATAAGAAAAAACATACAGAAGGTGGTAGGTATGGTATGAAAATTTAATATAATTTAAGATCTTGGAAGTTTTGACTCATATATTCTGATGTTTTATATGTTATTTACTAATATTCTGATATGGCTTTTTCCCTGGGAAACTTTATTTTGTCCTATGTAAGCTGATAAAATAAGATTTGAGTTATTACATAGTGGTCCACTCACTCCAGGAATATAGACATCTTTGTCTATTAAGAGTTTTCATATCCAATTAATGAAATATTTTGCCCTTGTAATCTCATTAAAATAAGTGAAAATGTAGCAGATAATACATTATTACTATTACAAATGTTGAACACTTGTTTTCAAATCCCATGTTTTTTGGATATAAATGGTTCCAATTTTGTGTTCAAATTAAATGAAAAAGATAAGCTTGAAATCGAGAGCAGTGTTTAAAAATGCAGACTTGTTGCTTATCAAATTTTGGCAATGCTTTAGATCAACCCTATTTCTGGATGACATTAATAACAACAACAATTGTTAGAAGGCAGTAAGGACTTGTATGCCAAGATCTCAGAGCGAAAAGAAACTAAGAAAAATGAGCTTGACGTTAACCTGCTTTTCCATTGATTCATTTGACAATTTGAAAGCTGTGAAGAAGCTGAGTAGAACATTTCATGGTCTCACGAGTTCAGAGATCTAAAAGTTGTAGCCCAGGGCCTACCAAGGTGAAGGGAAATTTGGGAACATATCTCAGGTGTTCAGATGACACTTTGGAATGCTGCCAAATAGTAATAAGGTCAAAAGAATGACTCTTACAAGGAATAAAAAAACCCCTTCAAATCAGCCCCAGTATATTCTCTGATCAGAGTGGAACTAAGATAAAAATGTTGAAAATTAATCAATCCTCTAAAAATGCATCATACAAATAAATAACCACAATGGAAATTAGAAAATATTTTAGATTCTGTGATAGTCTAATATGGTATATCAAAATTCATGGATGCTGATAAAGCAGTGCTTGTAGGAAAATGTATAGTCCTTAAAACATTAGAAATAAGAAAGGTTGAAAAGGTAGTAATCTAAGTATACATCTCAATTTATCACAAAAATGAAGAGTTAAATCCAAAGAAAGAAAAATAAGAACAATAATAATGATAATAGCAGCATAAATTAAATAATTGATTGGGAACACAAAAACAGAATCCAGAAAACAAAGGTTGGTTCTTAGAAAGAAACTAATAAAATTGATAAAATCCTCAAAAAAGACTATCAGGAAAAAAAAAGAGGAAGTAAAAATAATCAACATCAGGAATGAAAAAGGAACATTACTGAAAAATTTAACCATTAATAAAAAAATAACAGAATAGTATAAAACTTTGTACTAATAAGCCTAATAACTTTATGAAATTTATAAATTATTTAAAATATACAAACCCAACATACATATAAAAGTTTTTAGAATTGACCATGTGCATATTAAAAATTGAACCTGTAATATATGTAAGTTAAATAACTATGGTTTACACCTTAAATTTATGAAGTGCTGTAGTATATCCCAATGAAACTGGATAAAAAAAAATTGAACCATGATTATAAACTTCCCACAAATAAAATTCACTTTCCAGTTGTCTTGACTTTTGAATTAGTCTAAAAATTTAAGGAAGAAATAACACCTTTCTGCACACATTTTTTAAAGAGAATAAAGAAAGATATTTTCTTAAATTGCTTTATGAGGTTAGCATAAATGGATCTCAAAACCTGACAAGACATTATTTTTTAAAAAAGGAAATTTCGAGCTAGTCATTCTCATGAATATAAATGTAAATATTTAAACAAGATATTAGCAAATTAAATCCAGCAATACATAAGTATAATCCCTCACAATCAACTTGTATTTATTTCTGCAATGTACATTTTGATTAATATATGAAATTCCATGTAGTTCACTACTTCAACATAATTTGGAGAAAAGTAAAACATACATTTTTTTATGAAATACAAAAGTAAACTAATAAAGTCTGCACAAATATGGTTTAACAAAAAATAATTTTACAAAGTAGAAGCAGAAAGAAGCAGATAAAGGATATCTACTTGAAACCTAGAGTAAACATCATATATAATTGTGAAATATTGAAAAATATGCCCCTCTCCACAAGAACTACTGAGGTTAGCTATGATCTTTTCTATTTAATATTGTTCTGGAGACTTTAGTTCATGCAATAAGATAAGAAAAAAAAATCAAATGTACAATTGTGCCAGTTATTAAACTATTTTCTCTCAACCCTAAACCTCTATCTATATTTTGTTTTGTGATTCTGGATTTGAGAGTTGGGCAAACCTCATTTCTCATGTCACATATTTTAGGATAAGAAATTAGAAGAGCCCTTTTGGACATTGTTTAAAGATAAGTAGGGATAATACTTTAAATTTTCCAAATTAGTATTAAAACCAAGTATTGATAATAACTAACATAACTGAAAAATATTTTCTAAAGACCTGTTACAAGCTAGGGGCTTAAATAAACTTCTATATACAATTTTCTGGCAAAACGTAAGTATTTGAAATATGATATTCTACCTACAATATTTTATAATCATGCTATTATTTGAAATATGCCTGTGTAATAAAATTAAATATCAGTTATTATGGAATTCCTTTCTTCCTCTCCCTGGCTGGTTACAATTCTTCCCAGATGGGAATAAATCAAGCTCAGAATAATAATGGTGTTAGTACATATTACCTTAAAACAATTAAACAGAACAAAACCTGTTGTGATCACCACATCCCTTTCCAGCTATTGCTCTGTCTGCTCTAGTTTGCTCCTCATCTTTATGTGCCAAAAAACAAAAACAAAAGCAAAATCAAAAACAAAAAAACCTTGAAGAGTTGTGTATAGTCAATTTCTTTCTACATTTCATTATCTTTCATTAACTTCTCAACACCCTGGAATATAAAAACTGAAAGTACTGCCTTGAAAGTGGCACTTTCATTGCCATCATAGCCTTTGGACATTTCAATTTTTGCACTTCCTTACTTATGCAACATGTGTCACTTTTGACAACTTGGTCCCTCATAAAACTTTTCTTTTAGTTTCCATAACACCACATTCTCTTGGTTTCCTATTACCTTATTTAGTCTCTCTTCTGTTTTTTTTTTTTTTTTTTAAACCTAAAAACACTATTTTATCCATGTCTCTATGTTCATGTTTATTCAGACAATAAACAAATACTTTTTAACCATTTACTGTATTCCAAGAACTGGGTGTACTGGGTAAATAAAGCTGTCATGTGTTCTGATCTCCCTGAACTTGTACCCTACTGAAGTAGAAAAACAAATCAAATAAGGAAATAAATAAATGTATGAAAACACATTGTGATACAATGATGAAATGATATTGCTATAATGATGGAATAACATAGAACTATTTAGTGTGATCAGAGAAAGCTTTTTTTAATGGTCTAGTGGAAGTGACCTGAAAGATCCAGGTATGGGTTAGTGGTGGTAGAGGACAGAGAACACGATATGGAAAGGAATAGCCTTTGCAAAGGTTCTGAACTGTACTCTTAAAGACATCCAGAATGGGGTGGGCAAATGTAAGAGTGATGAGACAGGGCTGGTAGAGATAAACAGAGGTCTGACGCTGCAAACGTAGTTCACTCTTCCACTATCATCACATCTTCCTTTCCATCTTTTTGTTGCTGGTCATCAAATCTATAGAGAATCAGCCCAGATTTTAAGAAAGACCTGATCTGGGAATAATATTGAGAGCTTATATATGTTATTAAAGCCACAAGTCTGGAAGAGATCACAAAATAACGAAAGAATGAGTGTAAAATGAGAAGAGCCTTGGGGTTCACTAACATTTATTGATCTGAAAGATGAGGAGGAGGACCTAGCAAAAGACACTGAGAAGAAGCAAACAGATGCACAGGAGGCAAGCCAGTAGAGGGTAGTGTCCCAGAAGCCAAGTGAAAAATGTGCATCAAGGATAAGGATGTGAACAAACACGTAAAATGCTGATGAGAGTTTAGTTAAGAAAAGAAACTTGTCCATTATTTTTAAAGATAAAATGAAGAGCATTTGAGCAAAAAGAGAAAAAGGGAGACTTGTGGTCTATCTATCTATCTATCTCTCTATCTATCATCTATCATCTATCTATATCTTGTTAAGGCATTTTGTTGTCAAGGGTAGGAGAGAAATGTGCCCATAGATATAGAGGTTAATGGGTTCAAGAAAACAACACTTTTGAAGAGAAAGCTAACATATTCATATTCTCATGTGAGGATGTATTAGAGAAAGAAATATTGATGATATCAATGTAGAAACAGAAGGGACTCTTACTTGAGAGATATTCTAAATGATGAGACCTAGTATACAAGTAGAGGGATAGAAACATGGCTAGTTAATTTAACACATACAAGGCATTTTGAAAATGGCAAATACAAAAAAAACATGTCAGCTACTATTCTTATATTATATTTATTTTTTTTCAAGATTAAGATTTGATAGGGCAAAGCTCCCCATTTTGAGAAAGAGAGTGACAAAGAAAATAACAGACCATACAGTGCTACCCAACATCAGTAGGACTCTATGATGCAGTCCCCTGATGACCACGTATGTCCAGATGCATATATAGGCAGGGATTTTCTAAAAAATCCATTTATAAGTAATTTCAGAGCTGTTGTGCTCATGAGATTGGTAAACTATACTAATCATAGTGTCACCAAAAACACTCATGATAAAGGCAGTTTCAGCTTAGCTGTTCATGCTGAATTTGTGCCTCTAATTATGCCAGGCTAGCTGGTATAAGAAAAGAGTGGAGAGAGGTTGAAGTGTAATATTTTTCCTTAGATTTAGATAAAATCCTTATTTTTAGTGACTGCAAACTAAATAGAAAATTGAAACACACCTCCAAAGTCCATATGTATTTAATTTTAAGTCTAAGAATCTCTTTTTTTCTTCCTAGTATTTTGAAACTGGGGCATGCTGTGAACTTCTAGTTTTTCCAGTATCTTTATGCTAACCACACTTGATTTAAAAACCCTAAAACTACTTCCTGAATATTTAGTAGTTATTTTGTCTAAATGCAAGAAAAAAAAAAAAAAGGACATTTTCTAGATGTAGTTATAACACCAGCACCAGTTTTGTATTTAATTAGAATGTATGCTTCTAAAGGATGATTCTTTCCTGGTTAAGTCATAAAATAAAAACTATTTTGTCATATTATGTGTTCCAAACTAGGGAGATCTAAAGGAAGTAAAAGAAATAATTCCTGATTTTAATGATTTTACTATCTAATTAAGAAGATAAAATACTTTACATACAATTATAAAAACCCACAAGTCAGTTTATAATTAGATTCTAACAGAGGTAGAATCTATATCAGAGGTTTAAGTGCTATGGGGATTAAGACACAAGAGAGCCAGAGCAACTACAGAAGGGCAGCTAGGGGCATGGGAAAAGACCCCGGCCTCTTCTGTACAACCAGAGTAGATTTATACAAGAATAAGTATTAAATCAGATTGTATTTGTCTTATCTAGATAAGATAAAACCATGAACAAAGCCAAATATATATTTACTTTCCCAATTGTTACCGAACTGCTTTGCCAAGTTACTATTACAGCCAATATTTGAAGATAATCTATATTTATGAAGATTATAAATATAAAAAAATCAATAAAATCATTCAATAAAAATTATAGGTATAAAACTGCTAACTACCACGAGCAAAGGATAAACTATAAATATATAATTCATTTTAAACTATTCATACCATGAATTTTTGAAATTAAGGTCCAAATTTATTTTTTAAACTGCCTTATTTAAATGTGTAGAAGACACTTTATAATATATATTCAAAACATATCAGTTAATGTAACTTTTTAAAAGAGTTTTTAAAATGTCCCAAGTACATGGTCACTGGGCCAAGAATTGGAAAATCTAAATTTTCAGGTAGATAATCTGCTTGACAATGGCTAAATCACTCAGCCTTTCTGTATTTTTTTCTTATGAAATGATATTAATGACACATACATTTGAGGTGGCAAACCTGTCGTAAAAATCCTAGAGAGGACATTTGTAAATCTTTGTAGCACACATGTACTATTCACTGAGTTTGTTTTAGTTATCCATTTTTTAAATTCCCACTGCAGATTTTTTCCTTCTTAATTATAATAATTAACCTATATTTGGAATTTAATGTATGTCAGGCTGTTTGAGAGCTTCATGTGTGTTATTTTCAGAAATTTAGTTATCTATTATTATCCTCATTTTTCCTACTATTATTTGCACTTTGTAGACAAGGGAACTGGTGCATGACCTTTAGGTAATTTTCCCATATTAGACGGGAAGTATGTGCCAAGGCAGGATTTGACCCCAACCTCTTTAACTATAATACTTGAATATGGAATCATTGTGCCCTAGGGCTTCCCAGGATTCTGCACCTGTAATATCCATATTTTTATTGAATTAAATAGAATTAAGTATAAACTCATTTTTTGCAATGGAATTTGATAACATTTAGGTTAAAGCTCTTCAAATGATTTGTTGAGTAATTTTAATTATTTTATATAAGGTTTTTCAAATTATAAAAGGGATAAATTGTTATTTCAATACTTGACAACCTAATAACAAGTCGAATAATGACAGAGCTAACCACTCATCTCTGGTCCAACTTATCTTACCTGGCAGTACCTCATGATTTTAGCCTGAGTGTATCCTTGCTAATGCAAATATATACAATCATGATATTCATCAGTTGGGTATTTGTTATTTTTTATTTCTCATTTTATTGAGATAAAACCACTATTTATACAATCTGCTTTGTTAAATACCCTTTAGAGGCAATAGATTTATATCTAAATTTATTTTCCTCAGATTCCTTCATTTAGACACATAGTTGTATAAATGTTAACTATTATTTATATTATTTACATAATATTTCTGGATTTATACACACATATACAATTATACATTGAAAGTATCATATCATGCATATTTTCTTTCAAAAGGCACTTTTTCCCTCTGTAATTGCCATTTATTCAAACTTTTTTGTTCTCAAAATGCATTACAACCCACATTAGCACTAAGTGTACCCTCCTTCCACTTTTTAGTCATTTTTCTTATATGGGTATTTTGTATGTATACATTTTTGTAATACCTTTAAACATATATTGACATAAACAGAGTCACATACATATATATTAAAGCAGAATGTTATTGGTCATTAATTACATTCTAGATATAAAATATACATGGCACAAAATTATTATCTTATTTTTTTCCAGCTTAATAATATATCATAAAAAATCCTTTGAAGTTAATTGGTATATTTCTACTAATTCTTTTTAATGGTTGCATAATATCCCATTGGGTAGATGTACTGTACTTTTTCAATCTTTCTTCTATAGATGGATTTACCGGGATCCCAAAGAAATAGTGTTGCAATAAATACATTTTATTTACATCCTTAGATATTTGTATTTTTTAAATTCTTTGTGATAAATCCCCAAGTGCAAGACTGCTGGGAAAGAAGATAGGTATGTGTGTCTTATTTTTAAGTGACCTTGACAGATTGCCTTGCAGAAATGCCACAAGTTACCTAGCCATCAGCAATGCGTAAGGCACTTTATCTTGACTCTCCAACAACAGTAAGACATTTTATACTTTAAAATTTTTCCAGGTCGGAATTTTACTAAGATCTGCCAAGATTTGTGTCTTTTTCTCATCAATTTCTTCTAGCATGAGATGAACACTTTCAACCTGCAGACTCGTCTTTCTTCAGCTCCAGGGTACCTCATTTTCTTCTACTATTTGCAGAGTATTTGTCTCTTTGTAATCTATTTCCTTGTCTACTGATGGAATTGCTTATATATATATGTGTGTGTGTGTGTGTGTGTGTGTGTGTGTGTGTGTGTGTGTGTTAAGCCTTTCGGTTTATCACTTACCTTTTCAAATGTCACGGTTTTCATTTTTTCTGTGACTGTAAATATTTTTACCACTTTTTTCTCCTGCCCACTAATTTAAGTCTTGCTAGTGAACCATTTTAGTGCACTGATCTTAAATATTATGAGTGCTTTTTTCTTCATTTGTTCAAGTTCTCCCCTGGAGAAGGCACCGGGGACTCCATTTTCTTAGAGATCTCTTCTAATTCTTATTCTTCTTGAACTCTCTAGCTACAGGATCCTATTGCAATGTTATGATTTACTTTATGAAAGTGTTAAAGTATATTGAAAATTATAAAGTCAAATACAATGACTAACTGCACCAAAATTACACAGTTTCAAGTATTTGTCATGTTTATTTCAGATCTTGGTTTTCTTTTTAAAAATAGAATACATATTCTACCATGTGTACTTGTTCCCAGTCTAAGCATCATCTTTTGTCCTAAAGCACCAGTAAAAACATTTCTAAATTTGATGTTTATCATTTATATATGTTGTGGAATAATTTTATTAAACAACTACTGATCATAAACAGTATACTGTCTTGTTTGGCTTATTTTTTTATCGTGTGTGTGTATTTGCAAATGTGAGTGTATTATCACACGGTACACATCATAGCCAAACATTTTTTGGAAGGTGAGATTTATATATGTTAATGCATGTCATTCCACTTTCAGTAATTTCAACCTTTTCACCATAATACTGTACAAATTTAGATTGCTTCCAACATATGCTAATATAAATGTATTTGTAATGAACGTTTTCTAAATGTTTCCTTAGGTGCATCTATGAGAGATTCACCAGGAGATTATTCCTAAAAGGGCAATTGTTGGATTATAGAATATGGACAATTTCAACTTTATTAGATATCGCTGGCCAAATTGCACTATAAAGTAGTTATACCAAAATATACTCTGACCAGCAGTGTGTGAGAATGCCTACTGTTCCATCTCACTGACAGCAATTCTTGTTTCCAGACAAATTGTTGCAAGTCTGATATTTGTAAAATGTTATTACATATGAATTTCAATTGGGATTTTTCTGATTACTAGTGAGCTTGAGCATGTCTTCCTATGACTTATGACTATTTGGGTAGTTTTATCCTTTGTAAATCCCTCATGCAATTCAATTTACATATATGTGTGTGTTGAAGTATCTATATTTCAATTTGTGAAAATATATATCTCTGTTACCATAACTTTATTCGCTTTTGACAGATTTTTTTTATCTTTCTACAATGTTTTTCTCTCATATTTTAGATGTGTACATTATAAACAATTGTTTATACAATAGGACAATCAATATTTTAACATGTTGCTTGTGAATAATTTGTTGTTGCTTGTGAATATGGTACTCCTTAGTTATTCATACTTACAACTTCAGGTCCTCTAAATAAAGTCAGAGCCAATCTGGTTTCAGATAAGTTGCTTATGACTACGTTTTTCAGTCCCATGTTTACTACCAGCCCATGATAGTTACTTTTTTTTAAACTTCACTTATTTATTTAAAATAATATTTATGATAACTTATCTTCCATTGTACACATTTTTAGTGGGGATTTTTTTTCCTTTTTAAAATTCTCTATATTACCAGGATCAGGAGTGTATTACTTGTTGATGTGAGTCCGTAGGAGTTCAGGATCACCTGCTAGGGGACCCAGAAAACACTTCAGATATAGTCTAAGCCCACTGGTCATTTATTTCAGCGGGAAAGCTGTCAGTTCTTTATGAAGATACAGGAGAAGGTGTACTTACTCACCAATCTCTTAAATTTCTCATCTGTTTGGGGTATTTGTTTTGGTCTTTGAGGTTCAAAGGGACTTGGTCCACGCATATATGTTTCCATTTATCTTTCTTGGATCGGGGATCAGAATAAGCCAAAATCTTTCTAAGATATGTTGTTAAAATACCTGCCCCAGGAATTCCCCAAGCAGGATACCAGATTCCTGTTTTATGTGGAAGAAAGACAGACAACAACATTCTAGTTATCTCTTTCCATCCCTTATTTATTCCCTGGAAATCATGCCTACTTGACTTAAAGGAACCGGATGGATTAAACTGCCGTCATCATAGAAATCTCTATAAGCCTTCATTTTAATGTGGCATAGTAGACATGTGAGAATTGTTTTACAAATTATATGAATTGTGACATGAGATATTAATTGAATTGTTGTTTTCTCAACTATTATAAAACATATGTAAAAGGTACTATGGTACGCATGACAATTGAAATTTAAAATTCCCTAAGTAACTGTACAGAATACAATAACATGGTAAAAATAAGTTTTGATCCTTTGATGTGAGTGAGAATTAAGTGATCAGGACTCAAACAAATACCTAAAGAGTCAGAATTGGGATTTGATTAAAATGAAAGTTCGAGTAATTTACAACGTGGTTGGGAAAATTCAGCTTTACCCAAGTTTGCACAAGCACAAGCTACAATGCAGCATGACTTTTGAACCCCTTGAGTTTAAATCTTGGCTTGTGACATTGAGAACCCAAGAAAATAACATTCCCAACCCTAGTATACTGTATGTAAAGTGAGTATAATAGTACGTACTTGCCCTGTCAAAGGCACTATTTATCTAACACCACATAGAGCATAGTGTCTGACCTCTGCTAAGAATTCAATAAATGATAGCTAACTCAACCCTGAATCATCAATAAAAATTTAATCTTAAAAATTATTTTTCAAATGTAAAAGTTATTTTTATACACTTTTGATTTGAAAAAAATATAAAACTGTGATTTAATGCAGTACACTTTTAGCAACTTAAAATAAGTTTATCTTATTCTTCCTCTCATTTGTGGTACTATATGCAAGGGAATAAGATGTAAACAATATATATCCCATATATACAATTATTCCCATGAAATTAAACATAACAAACATGTGAGCAAATGATGATAAATAGATTTAACTCTTACTAAAAAATATTGGCAGATTATCACAAATGAAGACATTTTAAGGAAAGTGTAACAGTTAAAATAATCAAATAATACTTCTATTTCATATCATCCTTAGTACATTGTACATGAAAAAGAAAGATCCTAGGGAAGTCCCTGTTGTAGTATAAAAAAGAATAAGAGAAATAAAATTGTTTACTGTGAATACTAAAGTCTCACAAATATTGGCTTCAACTCCATTCACTGCATGCACTAATTAGTTTTTATGTCTGTGTTACAGAAAGAAAGAATTTTTCCTGTTAAATTAACATAAAACTTTTATTTCATGTGTTCATAAAAACTATTGAAAAACCTCTTTTTCCTGTATTATCCACCTTATTAGGTTTATTTTATACAATACGATATACTCCTGAATAGAACTTAATAATTTACGGATCGTTTACCAAATCACCTGGGCTTCAAAAAGTTAAAACATTTTTGCCTAAGTTTTAATGGGAAATAATATGAACTTTTGAAAATGTATCTAGAGAATCCAACCAGAAATAAAAGAGTAAGTAAATAACTGCATACAGAAAATTGTGCTAACAAAGGGAGCATTAACTCTAACCTCCAAATGTAGGCATCTACTTTTCTTCACTTCTTCTTAAAATTCAGGTAAACTTTAAACATTTACTTAAATAAAAATGATTATTATTCTAATATTAACAACTCATTCTAACTATTTTGACAAATATCCATTCAGAAATGATTATTTGTCATAGTTACAAATAAAGTTTTCATTTATTTAAGTTTTTGAAATCAACATTGAATATATTTTATAGGCATTGAAAATGCTCTGATTTGCACTTGAATAAGATTCCCCTAATGGAAAACTCATGCTTTATTTTTATCATACTTCATGCTATCTAACAGTGGTGGGGACATGGAAGACATACAGAATGACACATGGAGAAATGATACAAGTACTTTAAAAAACTTTCAAACACGTAACTGAAATATTTAAATAAATGATGCAAGATGAGAGAGGATGATGCTTGGCAGCTAGAAATGTATGAAATAATGAAGAAAATCATTACCACAAAGAGAAGTTTAAAAATCAAGATAAATAGCATGCCTGAGTAATGTGTTGTCTTGTTATTGTGTATTTTCTTATCTGGTAAGCACTAATTTGGCAAATGGGCTCTCATTGTTGATGATTCATTTTGTGACAGAACCATAAATTGAACCACAGACCTTAGCAGCATAAATAAGGACTAAGTTCTCTTCAACAGAGTCATAAATATTTAACATATATTTACTGCTGGCTTCACAAATGAACACTGATTGGTAATTAAATAAGAATACAAGAAGAAAAGAATAAAAGGTAACACTGATACAGTTTTTGAGCCAAATGGAATAAAATGTATATTGTAAAAATGTTGTTACACTCCAAAACATTAAACTAAACCAATTATATCTTAAAGTAACCCCTGATAATTTCTCTCTTATTTATTTATTTATTTTTACTATAGAAGCTCCATGAAACCTTTTCATTTAAAAAAGGATTTGAAATTTCTAGAACAGACTGACATTTTAAAAAGATCCAGAAAACTACAGAATGAGGAAAAGAAAAAGAAATGAAAAGAGAACATTGACTGGAACTGTAATGACACCTATGGTATAGTAACACACCTACATTTATTTTTCATAGAATAAAATGGTTCATTAGCAAAAAAAAAAAAAAAAAGAAAAGAAAAGAGAACAAACGTAAGCAGGAGGAAGAAAGTACATTTAAGGATAAGGCAAAACATTGAAGGAATGCAATTGTTGCAGGATTAATGTATAATACTTGTATAAAGGATACAAATTTCTTTGATAATGTTAGAAAAAGCAAAATTGAGCTTGTTCATAATGATTTACCTAAAGAAAGTGAAACAATTAGGAAAAATAGTCAGTAGGTTCCAAATTGGTTAATAAAGTACCTCAGTTAAGAAAGCAGTTGTACATCATCCTATCTTAACACTATGAAATATGGTTACACCAAAGTTAAAATAACTAGATATGTAAATTAATAATATGTTATATATAAAGTTTTTAAGATTCTAGCATACATCAGGTAATGGACGTTTAAGATAAAATGTATCTTTCTTTTCTTTATTTATTTGGCTGTACCGTGTGGCTTGTGGGATCTTAATTCCCCGACCAGGGATCAGACCTGGGCCCTGGCAGCAAAAGCACCGAGTCCTAACCACTGTACCACCAGGAAATTCCCATATTTTTTTTCAAATTTTAAATTCACAAAATCTATCTATATACGTTTTTTGTTAATTTTGAAAGTTTTATTACTATCCATTAATAATAAAAGGGGGCTTTGATTGCGATTTCAGAACATTTGTATTCCAAGGGAGTCTATTTTAAAAACCACTGATATAAATTATAATCCTGCAAATCTAAAAGTTCTTAAATAACAAATTGCCAACATTTTCTTATAAATCTGGGAAAGAATACAAATTACTCATATAAAATTATTAATATCATTCTTTCTCATACTTTTAAAAATTATACTTTATCAGATTTTATCCAAAATAGTTAGAATTTGATTGTATGTTTACTGGGCCTACAGTAAAACTAAGAAACACCTGGTCAGGCAAGACTTAAAAGGACATTAATTACCTCCTTGTAGAAGGAACTTAAATTTTAAAATATTATTTTCTTATATGCAGTCATTATTCTTTCACTCTTTCATTTCCTTGCTTTCATATTCTAGCCCTCACTTCCCTTTGCAACACATATGTACATATACACACAAATCCATACTTTTACTTTCACTAAAACATAGTTCTCTTTTGAAAGCCATGGAGGATCACACAACTATTAGAGTTAAACTGAATCTTACCAGGGCTGCATTCCACCCTTGACCCAGCTCAATTCCTGTTTTATTAAGGTGAGTAGGCGTTACATTCTCTGAAAGCAGGGGGATAATTGGATCCTCACTGGAGAAAGATAATAACATGAAGAGCCTCCTAAAATCAGAGATAATGGGAAAAACTCTTAAAGTAGTCAGAGAAAAGTAACCTATTACTTTAAAAGAGCTACAAAAGAGATTGCCAGCTCACTTTTCCATAATGCCCTGTAAAATCCGTTTTTTGTATTATATTTGAATTTTGTACCAGCTTTATTGAAATGCAAAAAGCATGTGAATGTTGTTGACAATGCATTTTTTTTTTTTTTTTGCTATTAAACTGATTATAAAACAAGAGAAGATTTACTTTAGGTAAAATAAAAATGTATTATAAATCTTTGCCATTTGCCTCTCCTGATTAACCACCTACATCTGTTCAACTCATCTTTTTGATTTATTAAGAATCTACCATTGCTCAAAAGATAAACTCTTCAGGTTAACACTCCATGTTTTCTGTCTTCACAGAAATCATGGCTTTATAACTGAATATATGTTTCTAGGTACCTGAGTTTTCCTAATCATTTAAGTGAATATAATTTATAACTATCCTTGGGAAATTTGTATTTTTAGTGTGTATCATACTACATAGAAACCATATATATTCAGTCGTATTGAATTATTTTGTTTAAAAATCCAACCAAAACACATGCATATGTGTGTATGAGCACATGCACACAGACACACATGAAAGGCAGAAGAAGCACTGAATCAAGAGTCAGAAGAACAAAGTTCTATTTCTCACTCTGCCTCTAAATCTCTTCATGACATAGTAGATGGAGAAGCATCTGATTTGCTTTCCCTGGAATTTGTTTCTTTCAAATATTACAGAGGAAGGAGGAGTTGACCGTTAATGTTTATTTGGTTTCGTTTAGTTTTGTTTTCCAGCTCATGTGGGCTATTTTTAGCAGACTACAAATTCAAAAGCTAAGATATAATAGGAGTGTTTTGTGTTGAAATAGGTAATATCAGTAATCAATGCATTTTTAGAAAAGTTCAGTTTACTTCCTCCTATGTATTTAACTGGAAGAACAAAGGGCAATACATTGCCTCCTTAAAAATGCACAAGGATGTAGAAAGATTTATTAAAGACTATTTCTAATGAAAATTGCAGTGGATCAAATTCCATTAGAGTTTTAGTTTGATTTTTATCTAAGGTGACAATGAGCTGATCTTATGATCTCATCGCTGGAGAAGCTAGGCTGGAGAAAACCTCAAGGTCATTCCTTTCAAGTAAGATATGTGATAACACTGTTTCCTGATGAAGAAGAATGAGCAACTGTGAACTTTTTTGGTGTATACTTCCTTGCACCACAGTAAGACATAATGTGAAAGTAGTCATATAGATATAATTTATGCATGTGTTAATAATGATTAGCCTTTTTCATGCTTTAACCTTGAGCTATAACTAAGATATTTCAAACATAATTTTGCTGGGAAATAGGCATATAAATTACAATTTTAAAGTGAGTTCCTAAACTCTTGTATTATTTATGCCACTTCTGAAATAATGTTTTCTTACGCAATTTATAACACAGATAAAAATATATTTTTTAATTTATGTTTCTTTAGAATTTACATTTTATTAAAGCTTGTGTCATAAGTTGGCAGAATTGACTGTGCTTGTGTGACATTTGGATGACTCCAGAAAATATGTCCTGCACCCAAATACGCCCCTTTTATCTGCTTATTGAATATCTTTCACTCTGCAATTAGGGAGAAATGTTAAAATATGTTAGTGGAAGAGATGGCACCCTGCCTAAAAGTCAGGTTTTCTAATACATAATTATCAATATTAAAATTGGGGAAGCAAAGGTTTGTAAAGTCTATAATCAACAGTATTATATTGTTTGCTCTCTTACTCCCTCTCAGTTCTGTCTCTAACCCCTCTTCTTCTATATGTCTTCTTTCCTTTTTCCTTTTTCTTTATTTTTTATATTTCTCTGTAACCACTCTATTCCTCTTCACTAGTTAGTATCAAATATCCTAATTTTGAATGCCCAAATAACAATTTAAAGTTACTATCAACTCCTCCAGACAAAGACCAACAGGCATGCACTTGTAGTTGGACATGTTGGGTCTGATGATTGTTACAAGAGTAAGTAGACACACCATGAGGAATCTCAGTATGAAGGTGTTAGAAAAAACCTATCAGAGAACTTGAGCTTATGTTAGGTCAATTTAAGGTGAGTTTAAAGAAGTGGGATTGTGCTTTAATTGCATGCTTTCAGAGAGCAGAAGTAATTGATTCTTACTAGTCTCATCTAGATGGAAAGAAGACTGGACAGAAGCAAAACAGTAATTAGTAAAGAAGCATCAGTTACTTCATTAGCTAGGATAGGGGTATGTCTGGTCATTTTGTGGTTTAGACATTATTCATATTTTGTTGGTTTACTCAAGATTACCAAGTGGTCTTGTTTTCTTTGACTCTGTCATGGTCACATAATGATATCATCTGATGTCGATATTCTGTGAAATTGCTTATTTTTGACTGAAGAACACCATAGTCCAGCTGAGAGTACCAGACCAGCTCCTAGCTTTCAAGGGATGTTTTTCTCTTTATCTTTACCAAGTTGTGAATCTCAAGCAGTCCTTCCCTCCTGACAGTCAACTGATTAAACTCCTGTACTCTTGAACCAGACTGCTGGGTTTGGTGGACTATTGAATCTGTCATTTACAAATCATATTGTAGAATACTTAATTAATTATCTGTACTTTATCTCCTTCCACTGAAAACTGGACATAATAGTCTCTCCCTCATAGTAAGGGTTAAATTGGTTAATACATGTGAAAAAGTGTTTAGAATAGTGCTTCACATAGAGTCATGCTATGAAAATGATAGCTAGTATTATTTCATCAGTTTTCCTCTCCACAGGCAAGTACTGACACTCCCAAAGTAATGTTCATATCATAGTTAAATCCTTTGTGCTAACACTATTATCTCTACCAGCTGTTTGTGCACCCTGTCCCAGATGCTTCAAAGCCCTCAAGTAATAGTTTAGATCTATCTGTGTCCTGGATCCTGCAGGCGGCTCTCTTTCCTCACAGATTCACCACTTCCCTGAACTCTGTCATCTCCTTAACAGTGGTCACTATCTTGACCCACAATGGCTGGCAGGCATCTACAACTGAGGACAAGTGTCAATAACTCCCACCAATCACACATGGGTCCCATCGTTCCTCCATAATCGCTAACATTTTCCTTTTACTGATTGGAATGTTAGTACACTATGTGAAATTTACATTATAGAGTTAGAACAGTTCAGGACTGCTCTAAAAGTAAGAAGTAGATATTTATCTTACATTTATGGCAGGATAATTTTGGAGGATATTCATTTTGCAACAGCTTATGTATTTTTTTCTTGGTTTTCTTTTGCTAGGTTGAGAAGCTTTGTAATTTCCTACTTTGGTGGCATTAGTAAAGTGAGAAGCAGCTGCAACATTTGGTTAAAAACTCTTCCCCTCTATGGTTAAAACCTAAACTGACTGATTTGATTATGCAGGTGCTGGTGTGGAGGAAAAGAAGATGAAGAGTACCCCTGATGCACTTCATAATGCAGAGGAATGGTCTCATGAAGTGAGAGACAGATAAATATCTGTTGATTCTTTGACCAATGGGAACACATAACAATATTCTAGGAAAGTGTGCCAAGGAGGTGGTATGTACCATCTTTAACAAAGATTCTTGGGTACCACACACAACATGGAAGAAGAAGCAGAATTTTTAGACCTAAAAGGACTGAGACAAAGGGCATTTCAGTCATAAGCACTAGAATTTAAGCCACTAAAGTGTAAGCCCCATTTGGGTAGGCCCTTCACTTTCTTGTTGAGTGAGCATTATATGCTCAAAAGGAAAACAGTTCCCAGAACTTCTTCTAGTAAATATTAGATAAATGTTTAAGTCAATAAATTAATGAATGATTGATCAGATCTCCAGAACTTTTGTACAGATTGACCGGAGGTAGGCGAGAGCACTTGTAGAATGGCAGGATGACTATCCAATTAGGAATCTGGTTCATTAAAACACACACACACACACACACACACACACACACACACACACAAACAAGAAATTCATTATTTCATGGCTGCCTTGGAATCAGGGTTAGAAACCAATCCACCAGAGAATTGTGTGTGTGTATGTGTGTGTATGTGTTCTCCCCAGAACAATAACAACAAAATGATGCACGTATTAAAATCCTCCCTGATTTTAAATTATATATCCCCAAACAAAACGACAATAACAGCTACAGCACTGGTACTATTACAATTTCAACTCTCAGTGCATTTTACTACAGTTGTATTCTTTGCTGTAAGTTATAATGTACAGTCATTAACTCTGTCATAAAGATAAGGTCTATTTCTTCTTTATAATTTTAGGTTGTGACAGGCTGACTAATGGCATTTTCCTGATTAGGTAATGCTTTCTTACACCTCTGTGCCTTTGCACATGCTGCTCCCTAAGCTTAAATGCCTTCTTGCCATCTGTACCTGGCTAACTTCCAATTCACAGTTCATGATTTTGCTTAGGCATTCTATACTCCAAGAAGCTTTTCTTAAAAAATAATTTTCAGTAGAAGATAGAGGCTGGGAACACATTGGTGAGTGCTGAAGCTAGATGTGATGAAGAAAAAGGAACAGAAAAGAGGGATTAAACATAATTATTAAAATGTTTTATTCTTAATTTTGCCCAGACTGATCTACATTCAATGTAAACATTTTAAAATTGTATAGTATATTTTAATTCATATTTAACAACATAATTTAAATATGTTCACTGATATTATATCTAGATGTTAATGTCCAGATCTCATTTCTTGACAAATTGTAAAAGATATACATTTTTAAAGTAATTGTTAAAAATGTCCTGAGAATGTGAGAGTTACAGAGGAAATTGTTTATCTCTCTCTCTCTATATATATATAGTCAGATTATTACATTAAAAAATCAAATCAAAAATTATAATTGAGGAAAAGCACCAAAGAGATCACAGAATTTTAGCATCCTTTGCCACCACTTTATATTTAGTGTTATCTTCTATGAACTCCTTTATTTTGTTTTTCAAAATAATTAAACTATCAGTAAAATTTAACATTTGATAAACTTCCTATGATTTGTTAGTATTAACTCTTTCCAGCTAGTTGAAAACACTTTACTATAGAAATGGTGTTTATAATGTGCTATCACTGTAGATTAACATACATGTATACACCAATAATTATCTATTTATTCAAATGAGTGATGATATTTTTATTGGGGTAGATATTGTTAAAAAGTATTACAACAGTATTTCACAGCATAATTATTGACTTTCTCTTTGAATGCATTTTCAATCCTTACTTCATTATGCAGACTATCATTAACCACAGGGTAAATTTATTTAAAAAGAGAAATCAGGATTCTCCCAATCTGAACATTAAAAGGAAGTGTGAAGTCATTCAAATCTGAGATCCACAATGACCAATCAAGATCAAGTAGTAAAGTGAAGTTAAGTCAGACAGAGAAAGACAAATACCATATGATATCACTTATATGTAGAATCTAAAATGAGACACAAATGAACTTATCTACAAAACAGAAAGACTCACAGACATAGAGAATAGACTAGCGGTTGCCAAGAGGGGGTGTCAGGGAGGGATGGATTGGGAGTTTGGGGTTATCAGATGCAACTAGTACATATAGAATGGGTAAACAACAAAGTCCTATTGTATAACACAGGGAACTATATTCAATATCCTGTGATACACCATAATGGAAAATAATATAAAAAAGAATGTATGCATATATACACTACTATGTATAAAATAGATAACTAATGAGAACCTACTGTATAGCACAGGAAATTCTACTCGGTGCTCTGTGGTGACTTAAGTGGGAAGGAAATCCAGAAGAGAGGGGATATATGTATACACATGGCTGATTCACTTCGCTATACAGCAGAAACTGACACAGCAGTGTAAAGCAGCTATACTCCAATTTTTTAAAAACCAGTTGTATAAAAAAAAGAGAATATATGCACATGTATAACTGAATCACTTTGGTGTACAGCAGAAATTAACACAACATTGTAAATCAACTGTACTTCAATTAAAAAAATTAAAAAAAGATCAAGTAGAAGATTCTTTGGTTACTGTCTATAGGTAGTCCCGTATCATAAGGGTCACCAAATTCAGGTTTTAAGTAGTGGCCAGTATTAATGTTTAATATCATGAATCAACTCGTATGGACTATGGTAAACATTCTGGATATTTCTGTGAAGGTGATTTTTGGAAGGCATAAGTTACCCTTTATGGTAATGTGGGTGGACTCATCCAATCAGTTGAAGGCCTTCATAGAAAATTACTGATCTCCTCCAAACAAGAAAGAATTCTGCCAGCAGACGGGGTTTGGACTTGAACTGCAGCTCTTCCCTAAGCTCTCAGCCTGCTGGTCTACCCCATGTAATTGGTTGATTGATTGATTTGGACATGTCAAGCTTCTGCATTTGTGTGAGCTAATTACCTAAAATAAATATATTTATCTTACTCCTTGTCTCTCTTTCTGTATCTGTGTATTTGTGTTTTCAGATGGATGGCTAAGAGTTGGAGCAATGGGGCACAGAATATTAGGCAGAGGAGAAAAGAAAATACAGGGAGTTGAATATTTTCAAAATCTCAATACCCAAATTGAACTACAGTTATCAAATAATAGAGTGTTACCTCTGGCTACAAAAGCCTACTAACTTATGTGATATAGTTTAAACTGTAGCCTGAGAAACCAACCAGTATAATTATTACTGCATTTCTATGGAAACACTAATTTTCTCTTCCCAGAAAAAAACATTAAAAGAAATCTTTAGGAATTCAGTCTGTTTGTCAATTGGGAATTCATGAATAATTTTAGATTTGTGTAAGGATAATATGCATTCATTACCTCAAGTTGAGAATTGTGCATATTTTATTTAAACTTTTCTGCATTTGAACTAAAGTTGTAAATTTCTTCACATTCATTCTTGATTATGTACTCTCTATCAAAGTTTATTAAATATACAACATACTCCATGTTCATTGCATTGCTCTTTGCACAAACAAAAACAAAAGGTGAAAACATACAAAACACTAACTCAAAGTTAAACAGTAGCTGAACTTGCAAAAAGTAAACCAGCATGGAAACGTTTATAGAAAATAGAGTTTAGCCCTATATTGTAATTTAGAGAAGCTAAGGCTTTTTGCCATCAGTCTATACTATTGACAGAAAAATATTCAGGAATTAGAAATTTTAGAAGCTGTTTCATTTTAAAATCAGCTTCTTAAATTCAGAATGATTATCCAAGCAAAAGATTTATATGCACCAATAGGATAATGGACAGCGTCAGAAATTCTGACTTCATGGTAAGCTCATTCATGGTTGACTGGAAGTTATTATTTTTATTGTGACGTGACATGGTACTACCTAGATTTTTTTTTCAAATTAATTATCTTGGAAAAAACATATTTGAATTAATGTGAAATGTTGGAAAATATATCAGGGTGCAACTGGAGGCAGAGAAATAAATTAGAATGAAATTGCCTATTGACTCTCTCTGGGAGATAGCATAGGCTAAAAATGGCACAAAGGACTATGCCTATGTCAACTTCTAACTCATTTTACTCCAAGAATTATAATTTTAAAATAAATAAATAAATTAGAGGATTAGCTAGACTTACACAATATCATGTATCTTAGCATAACTATTTTCAGTAAAGTCCAGGTATTCTAGGAAAGGTGTCTGAGAAGGAAATAGAGTGGAGAGCTGTGAGATATATATGATGGGATTATGATTTTTTTTCTTTTGCTACACTTATCATATGGATATTTATTCAAGTGGAACACAGGAGTCTTTCTAAATAGTTCTTTATACTTACGGGTAATTGCCTCTGACTGGTGGAGAAAATAACTGGCAAAGCTCTATGTAAAGGAGGTTTGAATGTCTACAGTATAAGTTGATCATTGTTTTTATTTGGAACTTCTGAACTATGACAATCTTCCACAACTCAACAAAATCTAGTTAAAATTAATGAGGTACCAAAGAAGTGCATGCTCAGCAGCTTAACTAACTTAAAGTGGAAGAATCAAACCCCAGATAAAGAGCAGATGCTCCACCGTGCCTAGGGATGAATATATTATAGATTCTGAAAAATCATCACACCTTCACATTTCTAAATGTCTGAGGACCTGTACATGAAGGTAGTTGGAGTATGACAACAGTTTTTATTTTAGGTTAATCTTTAGGATATTTTTGTTAGATATGTATTTTTCAAAACATACTTAAAATTCTCTACTAGTTTGAGTAACATTATATTTTCCAGGGCATAGTATGGATTTCATAGTACCACTTGCATATTTATATTTATTTTATTACAGATATTCTGCTGTCTATGTGATGATTAATAAAATGTCTATTATATTATAAAATCAAATAATATAACATTCATATTATTTTAAGGTATGATTTCTAGATTTAGTGGAATTTGGACTATGTTATTTGAAGCCTCACCTGCCTTCATGTCATAGACTCTGGAATCGAATTTTTTTTCACTTTCATGTAAATGTCAGTAAACTGAATTTACAGTTCTTTATGAGTTTACCTTGAATACTACGTGTCATATGTTCTAACTGTAAAATGTGGATAATAACAATAATAATACTTATGATATTAAGTATCAGTCGTAGAGTTGTTTTGAGGCTAAATTGCACAATCCATGTAAAGTAATTTACAGAATTATTTTTAAAGTTTGTGTAGTCTCAGTATTGAACAAAGTGGTTATTACATAGTAACTAGTCAATAAATATCACTGATATTAGTAAAAGTTCTAGTATTATTAGCAAATGACAAACAATATACTGAGTTTTTTAAATAGAGAGATGGATATGGTAAATAGAATCTTGATGTTGAAAATAATTTTTAAAAAGCAGAAATAAATGCAGAGCAAAAAGAACCCTTATCCATTGTTGATGGGAATTCCTATTAGAAGAGCTGCTTTGGAAGACAGTATGGAAAAGTGTACACAGTTCATCATAGACTCAGCAATCCCTGTGCATAGGTATTGATTCAAATAAATTGAAAACTCATATTTACACAAACACCTGCACATGAATATTTGTAGCATCTTTATTCAGAAACTGGAAGCAACCAAGATGCCCATCAACAGGGGAATGGATGGACAGACTGATACCTCTGTGCAATGGAATATTTATTCAACAATGAAAAGGAGAATATATTAATTCATACAAAATCATGGCTGAATCTAAATGCCTTTTGCCAAGTGAAAGAAACCAGAACCCAAAATGATATTTATTGTAAGATTCCATTCATATAACATATCAGAAATGCAAGTCTATAGGAACAGAAAATGATCAGTGGTTACCAGAGTTTGGAGGAATGAAATGTGATTTGATGACAAAAAAGATATACAGAGAATATTTTAGGGTGATGTTCTATATGATACTGGGGTGCTGGATACCTCGTTCTATGTCCAAACCTAGAGAAATATATTTCACAAAGTGTAAACTTTAATGTATGAAAACCTAAAAAAAAAAAAAAATCAACCAGGATGTCATGATGAAATAAAAACTGTGAAGAATGAATCTAACCGTATTAAAAATGTATCAAATAACCTTACTGAAGAGGGTGGAGTGAATAAGGAGCTGACTTGAGCTGACTTCAGTAACATTGGCAAACAGTGTTTTTACTGGAAACATTAACGTTAACAACAAAAAGGACTGTCCAGAAACATGGTAGTCTATTTGTTTTTGTTTTTGTTTTTTTCCTCAGAGAAATATAGTTTAACAATTCCAAAACTCTTTACATGTATTTAAGAGATTAAAAATAAGTAATAAATGATAGATAGTGAGAGCCTGGATTCTTACTGTCAGAAATTTTCCAGATAATATCAATAGATACTGCACCTTCCAGGGGTGGAACTTAATTTTCTCTTCCTCTTAAGTGGGGATGGATTAAGGGACTCACTTTCAAAAATGAAGTATGGGAGAGACCTTCAAGATGGCGGAGGAGTAAGACATGGAAATCACCTTCCTCCCCACAAATACATCAGAAATACATCTACATGTGGAAAAACTCCTACAGAACACGTACTGAATGCTGGCAGAAGACTTCAGATTTCCCAAAAGGCAAGAAACTCCCCATGTACCTGGGTAGGCAAAAGAAAAAAGAAAAAACAGAGACAAAAGAAGAGGGACAGGACCTGCCCCTCTGGGAGAGAGCTGTGAAGGAAGAAAGTTTACACACACTAGGAAGCCCCTTCACTGGTGGAGTTGGGGAGTGGCGGAGGGGGGAAGCTTCAGAGCCATGGAGGAGAGCGCAGCCACAGGGGTGCGGAGGGCAAAGTGGAGAGATTCCTGCACAGAGGATCGGTGCTGACCAGCACTCACCAGCCCGAGAGGCTTGTCGGCTCACCCGCCAGGGCGGGCGGGGGCTGGGAGCTGAGGCTCGGGCTTCGGACGTCGGATCGCAGGGAGAGGACTGCGGTTGGCTGCGTGAACACAGCCTGAAGGGGGCTAGTGCGCCACAGCTAGCTGGGACAGAGTCCAGGAAAGTCTGGAGCTGCCTAAGAGGCAAGAGACTTTTTTGGCCTCTTTGTTTCCTGGTGCACGAGGAGAGGGGATTAAGGGAGCCGCTTAAAGGAGCTCCAGAGACAGGCGTGAGCCGCAGCTATCAGCGCAGACCCCAGAGACGGGCATGAGATGCTAAGACTGCTGCTGCAGCCACCAAGAAGCCTGTGTGCAAGCACACGTCACCATCCATACCTCCCCTCCCGGGAGCCTGTGCAGTCCCACACTGCTAGGGTCCCGTGATCCAGGGACAAGTTCCACAGGAGAACATGCGTCATGCCTCAGGTTGTTGCAACGTCATGCCAGTCTCCGTCGCTGAAACCTCGACCTGCATTCCGTCCCCCTCTCTCCCCCTGGCCTGAGTGAACCAGAGACCCTGAATCAGCTGCTCCTTTAACCCCGTCCTGCCTAAGCAAAGAACAGATGCCCTCAGGAGACCTACACACAGAAGCAGGGCCAAATCCAAAGCTGAACCCCAGGAGCTGTGAGAACAAAGAAGAGAAAGGGAATTTCTCCAAGCAGGCTCAGGTGCAGCAGATTAAATCGCCACAATCAACTTGATGTACACTGTATCTCTGGATACGTGAAGAGACAACAAATCATCCCAAAAATGAGGCAGTGGACTTTGGGAGCAACTATACACTTGGGGTTTGCTTTCTGCTTCTAATTTTTTTTCTGGTTTTATGTTTATCTTAGTTTAGTATTTAGAGTTTATTATCTTTGGTAGATTTCTTTATTGATTTGGTTGTTCTCTTCCTTTTTTTTTTCTTATATATATATATATTTTTTTTTCCCCTTTTGTGAGTGTGTATGTGTATGATTCTTTGTGTGATTTTGTCTGTATAGCTTTGCTTTTACCATTTGTCCCAGGGTTCTGTCTATCCTTTTCCTTTGTTTCTTTTTTTTTATTACTTTTAATTTTTTTAAATTTTTAATATTTTTTCTTATATTTTCTTTTCTTTCTTTCTTTCTTTCTTTCTTTCTTTTGGCTTTTCTTTCTCTCTTTCTTTCTTTCTTCCTTCCTTCCTTTCATTCTTTCTTTCTTTCTTTCTTTCTTTCTTTCTTTCTTTCTTTCTTTCTTTCTTTTATTCTCCATTTTCTTCAGAGCTGTGAGGCTGACAGGGTCTTGGGGCTCCAGCTGGGAGTCAGGCCTGTGCCTCTAAGGTGGGAGAGCTGAGTTCAGGTAATTGGTCCACCAGAGACCTCCTGACTCCACATAATATCAAATGGCAAAAGCTATACCACAGATCTCCATCTCAATGCTAAGACCCAGCTTCACTCAATGACCAGTAAGCTAAAGTGCTGGACACCTTATGCCGAACAAATAGCAAGACAGGAACACAACCCCACCCATTAGCAGAGAGGCTACATAAAATCATAATAAGGCCACAGACACCCCAAAACACACCACAGAATGCGGTCCTGCCCACCAGAAAGACAAATACAGCCTCATTCACCAGAACACAGGCACCAGTTCCCTCAACCAGGAAGCCTACACAACCCACTGAACCAACCTTAGCCACTGGGGACAGACACCAAAAACATTGGGAACTACGAACCTGCATCCTGCAAAAAGGATACCACAAACACAGTAAGTTAAGCAAAATGAGAAGAGAGAGAAACACACAGCAGATGAAGGAGCAAGGTAAAAACCCAACAGACTAAACAAATAAAAAGGAAATAGGCAATCTACCTGAAAAAGAATTCAGAATAATGATAGTAAAGATGATCCAAAATCTTGGAAATAGAATGGAAAAAATACAAGAAATGTTTAACAAGGACCTAGAAGAACTAAAGAGCAAACAAACAATGATGAACAACACAATAAATGAAATTAAACATTTTCCAGAAGGAATCAATAGCAGAATAACAGAGGCAGAAGAAGGTATAAGTGACTTGCAAGATAAAATAGTGGAAATAACTACCACAGAGCAGAGTAAAGAAAAAACAATGAAAAGAACTGAGGACAGTCTCAGAGACCTCTGGGACAACATTAAACACACCAACATTTGAATTATAGGGGTCCCAGAAGAAGAAGAGAAAAAGAAAGGGACTGAGAAAATACTTGAAGAGATTATAGTTGAAAACTTCCCTAACATGGGAAAGGAAATAGTCAATCAAGTCCAGGAAGCACAGAGAGTCCCATACAGGATACATCCAAGGAGAAACATGCCAAGACACATATTAATCACTATCAAAAATTAAATACAAACAAAAAATATTAAAAGCAGCAAGGGGAAAACAACAAATAATATACAAGGGAATCCCCATAAGGTTAACAGCTGATCTTTCAGCAGAAACTCTGCAAGCCAGAAGGGAGTGACAGGACATATTTGAATTGATGAAAGGAAAAATACCTACAACCAAGATTACACTATTCAGCAAGGATCTCATTCAGATTCAATGGAGAAATTACACCTTTACAGACAAGCAAAAGCTAAGAGAATTCAACACCACCAAACCAACGTTACAACAAATGCTAAAGAAACTTCTCTAGGCAGGAAACACAAGAGAAGGAAAAGACCTACAACACCAAACCCAAAACAATTAAGAAAATGGTAAAAGGAACATACATATCAATAATTACCATAAATGTGAATGGATTAAATGCTCCAACCAAAAGACATAGTCTGGCTGAATAGATACAAACACAAGACCCGTGTATATGCTGTCTGCAGGAGACCCACTTCAGACCTAGGGACACATACAGACTGAAAGTGAGGAGATGGAAGAAGATATTCCATGCAAATGGAAATCAAAAGAAAGGTGGACAGGCAATTCTCATATCAGACAAAATAGATTTTAAAACAAAGACTATTACAAGAGACAAAGAAGGACACTGCATAATGATCAAGTGATTAATCCAAGAAGAAAATAGAACAATTGTAAATATTTATGCACCCAACATAGGAGCACCCCAATACATTGGGCAACTGCTAACAACCATAAAAGTGGAAATTGACAGCCACACAATTATAGTAGGGGACTTTATCACCCCATTTTCACCAATGGACAGATCATCCAAAATGAAAATAAATAAGGAAACACAAGCTTTAAATGATACAGTAAACAAGATGGAATTAATTGATATTTATAGGACATTCCATCCAAGAACAACAGAATACAGTTTCTTCTCAAGTGCTCAGGGAACATTCTCCAGGATAGATCATATGTTGTGTCACAAATCAAGCCTTGGTAAATTTAAGAAAATTGAAATCCTATCAAGTTTCTTTTCTGATCACAGCAATATGGAACTGAATATCAATTACAGGAAAAAATCTGTAAAAAACACAGACGCATGGAGGCTAACCAATACACTACTAAGTAACCAAGAGATCACCAAAGAAATGAAAGAGGAAATAAAAAAAATACCTATAAAAAATGACAATGAAAACACGACACCCCAAAACTTATGTGATGCAGCATTACAGTTCTAAGAGGGAAATTTATAACAGTACAATCCTACCTCAAGAAACAAGAAACATCTCAAATAAACAACCTAACCTTACACCTAAAACAATTAGAGAAAAATGAGCAAAAAAACCCCAAAGTTACCAGAAGGAAAGAAATGATAAAGAACAGATTAGAAATAAATGAAAAAGAAATGAATGAAACAATAACAAAGATCAATAAAACTAACAGCTGGTTTTGGAGAAGATAAAAAAAATTGATAAACTATTAGCCAGACTACTCAAGAAAGAAAAAAGATGAAGACTCAAATCAACAGTATTAGAAATGAAAAAGGAGAAGTAACAACTGACAATGCAGAAATACAAAGGATCATGAGAGATTACTACAAGAAACTCTATGCCAATAAAATGGACAACCTGGAAGAAATGGACAAATTCTTAGAAAAGCACAACGTTCCGAGACTGAACCAGGAAGAAATAGAAAATATAAACAGACCAATCACAAGCACTGAAATTGAAACTGTGATTAAAAATCTTCCAACAAACTAAAGCCCAGGACCAGACGGCTTCACAGGTAAATTCTATTAAAAATTTAGAGAAGAGCTAACACCTGTCCTTCTCAAACTCTTCAAAAATATAGCAGAGGGAGGAACACTCCCAAACTCATTCAACAAGGCCACCATGACCCTGATAGCAAAACCAGACAAAGATTTCACAAAGAAAGAAAACTACAGGCCTATATCACTGATGAACATAGATGCAAAAATCCTCAACAAAATACTAGCAAACAGAATCCAACAGCACATTAAAAGGATCTACAGTGTGAGTAAGTGGGGTTTATCCCAGGAATGCAAGGATTCTTCAATATATGCAAATCAATGAATGTGATGCACCATATTAACAGATTGAAGGAGAAAAACCATATGATCATCTCAATAGATGCAGAGAAAGCTTTCGACAAAATTCAACACCCATTTATGATAAAAACTCTCCAAAAAGTAGCCATAGAGGGAACTTTCCTCAACATAATAAAGGCCATATATGACAAACCCACAGCCAACATCGTCCTCAATGGTGAAAAACTGAAACCATTTCCACTAAAATCAGGAACAAGACAATGTTGTCTACTCTCACCACTATTATTCAACATAGTTTTGGAATTTTTAGCCCCAGCAATCAGAGAAGAAAAAGAAATAAAAGGAATCCAAATTGGAAAAGAAGAAGTAAAGCTGTCACTGTTTACAGATGACATGCTACTATACATAGAGAATCCTAAAGATGCTACCAGAAGACTACTAGAGGTAATCCATGAATTTGATAATGTAGCAGGATACAAAATTAATGCACAGAAATCTCTAGCATTCCTATACACTAATGATGAAAAATATGAAAGAGAAATTAAGAAAACATTCCCATTTACCACTGCAACAAAAAGAATAAAATACCTGGGAATATACCTACCTAAGGAGACAAAAGACCTCTATGCAGAAAATTGTAAGACACGGATGAAGGAAATTAAAGAGTATACAAACAAATGGAGAGATATACCATGTTCTTGGATTAGAAGAAACAACATTGTGAAAATTAATATACTACCCAAAGCAATCTACAGATTCAGTGCAATCCCTATAAAGCTACCAATGGAATTTTTCACAGAACTAGAACAAAAAATTTCACAATTTGTATGGAAACACATAAGACCCTGAATAGCCAAAGCAATCTTGAGAAAGAAAAACAGAGCTGGAAGAATCAGACTCCTGGACTTCAGACTATACTACAAAGCTACAGTAATCAAGACAGTATGGTACTGGCACAAAAACAGAAATATAGATCAATGGAACAGGATAGAAAGCCCAGAGATAAACCCATGAACATATGGTCACCTTATTTTTGCCTTTAAAGGAGGCAAGCATATAGAATGGAGAAAAGACAGCCTCTTCAATAAGTGATGCTGGGAAAACTGGACAGCTGCATGTAAAACAATGAAATTAGAACACTACCTAACACTGTATACAAAAATAAACTCAAAATGGATCAAAGACCTAAATGTAAGGCCAGACACTATAAAACTCTTAGAGGACAACATGGGCAGAACACTCTATGACATAAATCACAGCAAGATCCTTTTTGACCCACCTCCTAGAGAAATGGAAATAAAAACAAAAATAAACAAATGAGACCTAATGAAACGTAAAAGCTTTCGCACAGCAAAGGAAAACCTAAACAAGATGAAAAGACAAGCCTCAGAATGGGAGAAAATATTTGCAAATGAAGCAACTGACTGTGGATTAATCTCCAAAATATATAAGTAGCTCATGCAGCTCAATATCAAAAAAACAAACGACCCAATCCAAAAATGGGTTGAAGACCTAAATAGAAATTTCTCCAAAGAGGACATACTGATTGCCAATAAACACATGAAACGATGCTCAACATCACTAATCATTAGAGAAATGCAAATCAAAACTACAATGAGGTTTCACCTCACACTGTTCAGAATGGCCATCATCAAAAAATCTACAAACAATAAACACTGGAAAGGGTGTGGAGAAAAGGGAATTCTCTTGCACTGCTGGTGGGAGTGTAATTGGATAGAGCCACTATGGCAAACAGTATGGAGGTTCCTTAAAAAACTAAAAATGAACTACCATACGATCCAGCAATCCCACTCCTGGGCATATACCCTGAGAAAACCATTCAAAAAGTGACATGTACCACAATGTTCATTGCAGCACTATTTACAATAGCCAGGACATAGAAGCAACCTAAGCGTCCATTGACAGATGAATGGATAAAGAAGATGTAGCAAATATATACAATGGAATATTACTCAGCCATAAATAGAAATGAAATTGAGCTATTTGTAGTGAGGTGGATGGACCTAGAGTCTGTCGTACAGAGTGAAGTAAGTCAGAAAGAGAAAAACAAATACTGTATGCTAACATATATATATGGAATCTCAGAAAGGTTCTGAAGATCCTAGGGGCAGGACAGGAATAAAGACACAGATGTAGAGAATGTACTTGAGGACATGGGGAGAGGGAAGGGTAAGCTGGGACGGAGTAAGAGAGTGGCATGTACATATATTCACTACCAAATGTAAAATAGATAGCTAGTGGGAAGCAACCACATAGCACAGGGAGATCAGCTCAGTGCTTTGTGACCACCTAGAGCGGTGGGAAAGGGAGGGTGGGAGGGAGATGCAAAACGGAACGCATATGGGGATATATGTATACGTATAGCTGATTCACTTTGTTTTACAGCAGAAACTAACACAACATTGTAAAGCAATTATACTCCAATAAAGATGTTAAAAAAATAAAGTATGAAAAGGAACAATAAAATAATAACTTTAAAAGGGAGAAAACTGGAACACACTACCTTAACTAAGTGATCAAAGTTAAAATTATCAATAATGTTATGTGGCTATTACTTACCTCTGCCATGATATGGTAAGAAGGGTATTTGACCTCTGTGACATTCTTCCCCAAAAACCATCACTCCAGTACAATTATGAGAAAAACACCGGGAAAACCCAAAATATGAGACATTTTAGAAAATACTATACCAGCACTCTTCAAAACTGTCAAGATCATGAAAATCAAATACTGAGAAACTCACAGAAGAGGAGAATAAGGAGACTGATACAATCAATACCTAACACGGTGTCTGGATGGAACCTGGAAACAGGAAACAGACATTGATAGAAAAACAAATGAAATCTAAATACAGTCTGTAGTTTACTTAATAGTAATGTGTCAGTGATAATTTCTTGGTTTGCCAAATATATCATAGTTATGGTCATATTACTAGATAAAGTGCATATGGAAACTCCTTGTACTATCTTTGCAACTTTTATGTAAATCGAACTTTATTCCAAACTAAAAAAAAAGTCTATTAAAAAAGTAATAGCAGTGAATATGAAGATATATAATAAGTTTTTGGATATATTAAAGACAGATCAAATAATGTTTACACATGAGATATTGAATCTCCATATGATATGCTTATTTATTTCAGGACAGTGCAAAAACTATGTCTGTACTACAGTAATTTAATCAACATACAGCAAACTATGACTTTGAATTTATGACTACTAACTTGCTAAATTAACATCACACAATGTCACCTATCAGGCAATAATATCTATACTAACTGCATAATTTTTAAAATGTCCTAGTGAAGTCCTCATTTCTATTTATCAAATGATTTTTCATTTTTTTTCACAGTTTTTCAGCACTTTTATTGAGGTGTAATTTACATACCATAAAATGAACTTGTTTTAAGCATCTGGGCAACGATTTTTAGTAGATTTACAAATTATTTCTCATTTTCGTTTAAAAGCACTTTTTGCATTTTCAATATATTATTACACATTTCATACATCATCATACTGGTAGCCTTTGGAATATGTAACAACTTAGATATAATGTGTGTTTAATAAATGCTGGCTGAATCAATTAATAAAAGAAGTTCAGTCTTTGTCTCTCTTTACTTAATCACAAGAAGTAAAGAATTTCAGAGTATGTGAAATTCCCACATAGAAGTCAAGCATTTTAGGATTTCTTGAATCTCATTTTATAAAATTTAGTATTATTTTAAAATTCCATTTTGTAACATCTTTAAATTCCATATGTGTGATGAAATATACCATTTAAATTCAATGAAAGAAAGGTACCAAAATAGTTTCCCAATTCACTTTAATCTCTATAAGCCTGGGTTTTTTTCTTTTGCTAACTCTCCAAATCATTTTCTTCTTTTATTTTTTTCCCACTACATTATTTCTGGTGGATTTAAAATATTGTTAACCTATTTAGTTTTATTTCTTTTTACACAATGTTGTTTAGACAAAGAAGTTAGAAAGAGTAGTTATATTTCAGGCTGAAATATATGTTTTAATTCTTGAAGCATTCATTAACTACTAAAATATTTATTGCTAGAATTTAGACATCACACCCTAAATTAAAAAAAAAAAAAAAACTGTCAAGTGTTCTTTGTATAACTAATGTTCAAATAGATACATTGGAAGACTAGTTACTATGAAAATCTATTAACTCATGAATGTAGATCATATAAAACCATGCCTACTAAGCTTATCTTGCTTATAACATCTCTCTCTGACTGCCTAGTACAGAATACAGAGGATTCACAAATTAGGACATTTGTATATCATCTGTCCCCAATATCAAATTGCATGTAAAATTAAGAAGTCACTACTTAAGAATGATTCTTTGGGAAAAGTTAGCTTGGTTGTAAAAATAAACATCTCTCAGTTGAAAGTTTAACTTACCTATCATATGACTTTGGATAGAATCTGTATGTCATAGATCACTGAGTTAAGATACTTGATAAAAGGGAAAAAATTTACATATAGTGAGTTTAATATTCCTGGAAAAGAAATTTGTCTTTTATTAGGAATCAGCTTCTTTTTTAGGTTTGAGACTGCTGGTGGGAAGGTCAGCAAAAGGTTTTCATTCTTCAGTAAAACAACAACAAAACAAAACAAAACAAGGAAACAAACAAAAAAACACCTTGAACTTAACCACCTTAGTTAAGAGGGAAATATTTCACATAGAGCCTAAGGAAACATGATAACATCTTTCTACTAAAGCAAATCACTGACTAGGTGGATCCAAAATACCTTTGGATCTAGAGAGCTAGAAGTTGAAGCACATAAAATATAACAAAGAAAACTGAAATAATCAAAAACCTCACAACAGACAGAAAATCATTCAGAATAATTTTATATTTTACACTCTTACTTCCTATGCAATATTTCCATATACAGCTTTAAATAAAATTGACTCCTACCATACATTTTTGTATCCTGCTTTTATTATCAAATATACCTATTTCTCATTATATAATCCTAAATCTACATGTTTAATGGAAAGTGAAAAATATTAATCATTTACCTATCACTGAATGTTCAAGGATGGATACAGTTTCAGGTAAATTCAAGTAAATTTGTGTATTTGTAGTTTTTGTATCAAAAATTAGGGAACATTTCTCTCCCATTGTTTCTACTTTCCTTGTGTAGGAGGCAAGGTCATCTGCTGAGAGTTTATTTGGATATAGAAAGCAGACTGAGGAACATAATAAGATTTCTATTCCACTTGTCTAGGTAAATATGAATGTATATTGGTGGCTGTCTACTCATTTTTCTTATGATACACGGCAGCATGGGGCTACATCTGTAACAGACATGAAAAGGGCAGATGGTTGGGTTCATCTAGGATTCCAGTTTTGCTAGAATGGATAAAAGAACAAGAGATTTTAAGGGATTTGTAAGATAATTTTTGAGACAAGGCCCTTGGAAACCAGATTATATAGGCAGGCAGGGAAATCTAAATGGGAGTTAAATTTCCATCAAAGAAATTTAAGCATGCAGCTCTCTGTCCACACCCTTATTTATATCAGAAACTGAGGGAGTCCACCCTCCACCGAGATAGTATCCTCCTTTCTCCACCATGGTGGTGTCAAAGTATAATTTACAAATATAGAATGTGTTGATGGTAAAGATTTATTTAATGAGGAAATCAACAGGAGAGTAAGCCTGATAGAAAGAGGTTTTGAAGAAGGGAGGTTTACTTAATCAGTTACGGAAGGCATACTACAGAAGTTCGCTAAGTTAGCAACAACACTGTTTACTATCCTATTATGTGCAAAACAGAAATCTTTGAATTTATCTTATCTACCAAACAGAAATAATTTTCATTCTTATTGGGAAAAACTATACAAGTAAACATGTAACAACACAGAGTCTAGGCTCTTACGGATGGTAAATAGCAAGTCAAAAACCGAAAAAAAAGTGTTTTCCTTAGATAATTAAATAGTCCCTAAGCAGTACTGTTAAACAATGCTCTAATATGATATTGAATAGACATTTAGTCCATCCTTTGCCTTTTATCTAAATTTGGATATTTTTCTTAACGAAAGAAATATGTATTATCTCTTAAAAACCACACTTACCACCCAGGCTAAATTCCTACCAGACTGTTTGTTTTTGACCTGATTAGATATTTGGAGACTATAGCAAATACACTTTCCCCTGTTATAACCATTTTTACCCATCTATTTTTGTCTAGAATTTTCAGTTTCTCCCTGGATGTGGAAAATATGATAGCAAGGAATGGAGGGTCATGGGTTTGTCTATCTTCTCAGACTGTCATGAGGTAAAGGCTATGTAGGCAAGCACTGAACCCTCAGCCCCAATCCAGTTCCGTCTGCTTTCTAGTTAAAAACCAATTAAATTTTGGCATTGGCTGTCATTCAGTTAAATTCTTCAATGTTATAAAATTCCACCTTGCTTGTGTCTTCATGGGGATTTGCTCGTATTATCTCATCACTCAGGGAGTGGAGACCTCCTTCCATTATAGCGTGCTTGGTGTCGCTATTTGCTCATAGGAGAAGGAAAAGTGAGACAAACCATTTCAGAGGCTATTTTGAGTTGTACTGTATTTGAACCAGGTTTTTGATCAATGTTACAGATCTTTCCATCAAGTGAAATGATTAAGAAAGTTAGTATTTATAGTTCCCTATCTTATGCAAAACGTTTACTTATGAAGTAGATTTTGTGTATGTTATTTTGTCACGTGAAACAGACTTCAGATTTAATATGATAATGTTTAAATTTATTTGTAAGCATCTTGCCCATAACCTTATTTTTTTCTTTTTTTCTGTTATACTAACGAGATATTTTTAGAAGAGTTCAGTGAACTAACATCTGAAAAAAACAAAAACAAAAAAGAGCTGTTGAGCCTGGATATTTGCTGCTTTTTGTAACACTCTGACATAGTCGTGCATTTTTAATGAATATTTGTGAATCCGTATTTCTAATTATTCATTAAAATTCATTGTTAGATGCTATGAATATGCTACAGCATTAATTTCCATGAATATAAAATGAAAATCAAAACACATGATGTTAAATCTGCAGAAACATTTCTCCAATACGATACTAGAGTTCATAATTATAAATACTTTATAAGTTTCATAATTTTACCGATAGTTTTAATTCAAAATTAATTAAATATTTTTACACATTAATTGACCAAAATGCTAAACTTAATTACTAAGTAAAAAAATTGAGCATGTGTTCTTTTATTTCAAAAAATATTAACTGATAAAGAATTTCTGAGGTGAACCACCACTAGTTTCACCTGTGAAACCTTACAAAATAAAATCACACACAAAAAAATACCTACCCAGGAAATTCCCTGGCGGTCCAGTGGCTAGGACTCTGTGGCTTTACTGTCAAGGGTGCAGGTCAGGGAGGTTCTGTCAGCCTCTTGGTGCAGCAAAAAACAAAACAAAACAAAACAAACAATGACAACAACAACAAAAAACAACAAACACCTACCCAACTTAGATTTCATGGATCAAAGTCTTCAGGGATAAGGTGGATGGATGCATGAGTGAATTTTTTTAAGCTCCACCAGTAACTTGCTTGTAGATAATTTTTTTTTGACATTTACAGAAATTTCTCTTGTAATTCTCTTAGCATTGTTAGCAAGTATTTACAGTATATACTAAAAAGGGACTAGTTCTTATCCAGGGAATTCTATAAAGACACATTCATTGGTTCAGCAAATATTTACTGGAAAGCCTGCTCGTTTAGGATTGATAATTCAGCAGTAAACGAGACAAACACGGTCACCCTCTCATACAGTTCCCATGATAATAGGGGAATAATAACATATACAAATACACATAAATTTACTCAGATATAATATCTCAGTTGCTGAAGTCTACACAGGCAAATGACACAGAGTGGAAGAAATTAACATTTAATATCAGATGGTCAGGTAGGTCATCTCTGAGGAAGTAATATACTATTCTGAGATCTAAGTAACTTGAGGGAGCAATTCCTAAAAGATGTAGAGAAGAAGATTTCAGGAAGAAAAAACAACAGCAAAAGGACTTGGATGGGGATGGACTTGGAATAGTTACAGACCAGCAAAGTGATAGATATCCCTGGAAGAGACTCAACAAGGGGGAGGGTCAGATGGGGTTAAGGGTCAAATTATGAATGGAATAATAATGCAAGATAAGCTGTTAGATTTTGTACTAAGAGGTAACATAACCTGAATTACAATTTCAAAATAACACCCTGGCTGCTGTATGCAGAATAAGTTCTGAAGGTGAAGAGTAATGGAAAGAGGCAGACTAGTTTGGCAGTGAGGGCAAACAACCAGCCAGATATGCTGGTGGTTTAGACTAGGCTGATAGAAGTGGAGGTCATGAAAATGGTTACTTTGCACATGTATGTTTAGAGGAGACCCTTTATTACATCATCTACTCTCTGTAGACATGAATAACTGTTATGATTTCCTGGAGCGTTTCTGCATTTGACATACAGAAACACAAAATATTGAACACCAAAATTATCTTTCTCCTATTATTCCTCCAAAATAGAACCTTCCACTAAATTTCCTACTTTGATTGATGGCACCCTTTTATTCAAACCAGAGAACTGTGGTGCCTTCCAGGCACTTCTCTTTCACTCCACTTTGACAGTCATTTCCTTGGGTCACTGGTAGATACCTCTCCAAATTTCCCTCACCTCACCTCCATGTTGATTCTTCCTTAACCTTTGTTTCATCTCTCACCTGGACTCTTGATCTAATTGTAAAATTTTCTGCCTCTGTCTTTTACCTTTCCACAAAGACAATATTGTGATTATTTTACTCCTACACTTTTATCCTTCAGTGATTTCTATTCATTTTTAACATACTTTTAAAATTCTCAGATTATCTACCTTCCACCTAGACCCAACTCTTCCCTTCCTGAGGCATTACATCCTACAGTAATGCCAAATTAGTTTGCAGTTTGCATGCATGGTATACTGTTTAAAACTTTCTCCTCCCAGTATACTCTTTTCTCTTCATCTACTTGACAAACTTCTTTTGAAATTCATTGAAGCTCCCAGGATCAAAATAAAGAGACTGAATTTATCTATATCCATTTATTCTGTTTGGGACTTCACCTCTTATGTGACAAGCCCCTTTTCCCCAACCAGACAAAATTAATCACCAACTTCTCTGTAATTGATCATATCTCTTTTTAGAAGCTTTCTGAGGTAAAGAATCATACATTGCTTTTGAAAATATGGTGGCTTGCACACATTCAGTTCTCTTTCAGTATTCTTTGTAATTCAACTACAACAATAGAGGAAAGATAACTATTAAATAATATAGACTATTTAAAGATACATCCTTAAAGTATTGAATAATCCCTTACACAGACTCTTGTTTGATCTTGGTCTAGAGCATCTACTTTTGTCATTTGGTTTTGTGTCAACAATTGACTTCAAAACCTCAGGTCAGTTTTTTTCTCATGTAATTTGATGAATAACCTCCTTGTGTGGGATATGAGACTTCCCAATATCTGCAGGTGCTCAGGGCTCACATATTAAGATGCAGAAATGTCATAACCACATTTCTCTAGTTCTGGCTATTTTTTTTCTAATTCACTACTGCACATATATAGTATGAATTTAAGAATTCAGATATGCTTCTTATATAAAGATACGTGCTTCAGAAAATCACCTGTGCAATGGCTTTCCCTGCTAAGATGCATTGAGAAGACTGATTTCTGGGCAGAAAAACACTTTAAAATATTTTCTCTAGTACAAAAGATAAGTAAATCCTCAGCCATTTCTTTGGTTGCATAATTAACTGACTTACTATATCCTAACCTCCATCTTTTCTAAAGCCTGCTAGCTCCACTAAATAATATATAGGTAATCCATATCAGTTGGGATCCAGACAGGAAAACAGAAACCATACTAATTATTTTAACTGGAAAAATTAATATAAGAAATTAAACAGTAATTAGAGGACAGAAAGGCAGAGGGGGAAACCAGAAGCATAACAGGAATCATATAACAGAAGCAGCTACTGTCTCTAATGTTTTGTGAGGAAAGGGCAGAGGTTGCAGTCTATTAGATAGAGCAGGAGAACCTTGCAGGAGAACTCCTACGAAGGAGTTCCAACCTTTGAAGATGAGACAGAATCCACCTGGAGCTGGCATCTCAGGAACTCAGAGCAGGGCTTCTTCACAACTGAGACTCAGACATTTGAGTAGGAATGCTGCCCAGCTTGTCTCTGAAGGCTACCATGGGCTGCTTTGGGGACAGTTGAAAAAACATTGCAAACTAGACAAACTGCTTGGGAGAGAATGACAAATTTCTGTTAAGATGGCACTGACAGGACCAACTGAACAGAAGCAGTAAGTCCTTTCTTTGTCCTCTTTCTTTCCCATCTCCCTCTAGTGATCGGCCAAAGGAGAATTGTGGTTTGTAAAATCCCAGTCCGAGTTCCAAAAGCAAGTTGGAAGTGGAGACATAGCGGAACAACAACAGCTGAATAACCAACACACAATCATTACAGGAACTATTGCCATTAATTTGAACGTCTGATGTACATATCAATTCACAGAATAAAGGGATCCATGAGTTGTGTCCTTTGAACACAGGCTTCATGCTATGTTGAGTGATATCCGAACTACTGTCAACCTACAGGTAACGAGTAAGACAAATTCATGTTCCTGGTTAATTATTTGTTATTTACAGATGCAAAGCCAAATTCTTTGCAATGTTTTCATTAGTAAGCAATCACCTGAATTTCCTCCTGTGGCCAAAGAGATAAAGTCAACCTAAGTTTTCACAGAATGCTTTAACAGTCTGAACCAATTATGAATTAAGTTATTTCTATGCTAATAGTCATTAGCATATTCCTCTATATGTAGAACAATGTCTAATCAATTTGAATTGCATTATCCAGATGATTATATTGTTGCACTAGAATGAACTGTCATGAGTGCAATGCTACGGCTGCACTTTTTGCAATTGGTGTGTCCCCAATATCCAGCATGGTGTCAGACATGAAGGGAACCCTCAATATATTATTGGTATACAAAACAAAAGTCATTTATTCTTTCAAATCATGCCTTGAGACATTTTACATTTTCACTAACTAGAATACCAGGATAATATCCAAAAAGCCAGTGACTTGAAAGTATTAATATTACACTTATTTCCAAAGTTTCTAGCTCTCATCCAAAGATACATTCAACGAAGGAACTATTCAATATGTATGATTTAATGTTGATTATAAAGCCTTAGTATTTTTAGGTTCCTATATTTCATTAAGAGAAATGAAAGAATATGCTGCAGACTGATATGGCTTTTTCAATCATTCACTGTTTCTTTAATTAAAATACATTTAAAAATGTGCTATAAATCACAATGCTCACTGAGGTCAGATGGAGTACAATGCATTAAAGATCTAAAATGCTCTTGAGGGACTTCCCTGTGGTGCAGTGGTTAAGAATCCGCCTGCCAATGCAGTGGACACGGGTTCGAGTCCTGGTCCGGGAAGATCCCACATGCCGCAGAGAAACTAAGCCTGTGCACCACAACTACTGAGCCTGCGAGCCACAACTACTGAGCCCTCATGCCACAACTACCGAAGCCTGCATGCCTAGAGCCCGTGCTCTTCAACAAGAGAAGCCACCCCAATAAGAAGCCTGTGCACCACAACGAAGAGTAGCCCCTGCTCCCCACAACTAGAGAAAACCTGCGTGCAGCAACGAAGACCCAATGCAGCCAAAAATAAATAAATTGATTTAAAAAAATGCTTTTGAAAGCATCTATGTTAAATGTAGCAGTGCAAACAAAAACATATATATGTTACATATATGTGCATAGTACATATATTCAAATTAGCTTTAAAAACAATGTATTAAAATAAAACATTTTATAATTGTTTATATTTATAAAATCTTCAAAATGAAATTCATGTTTTACACTAGATATATTATTATATTGTATATTAATAGTTCATGTTTTTATGTTTTATATTATGTCAAATACATAATATATCTCTATCTATCTATCTATCTGATTTGTTAGTATTATAACTGTGATAGTTAATTTTATATGTCAACTTGATTGAGCCATGGATGCCCAGATTAAACAGTGTTTCTGGGTATGTCTGTGAAAATGTTTCTGGATGAGATTATCATTTAAATTGGTGGACTCTGTAAAGTAAATTGCCCTCCCAGGTGTAGTTGGGGATCCTCAATCCATTGAGACCCTGAATAGAACAACAGGCAGTGGAAAGAGGAATTCATTCTTATTTTCCTGCCTCACTGGTGGAACTGGAACATCTCAACTTTTCTTCTCTTGCTCTCTACCAGTTCCCCTGGTTCTCAGGCCTTTTGACTCAGACTGAATGACATCACTGGCTTTCCTGGGTCTCCAGTTTGCAGACAGCAGATTATGGGTCTTCTCAGCCTCCATAGTCTCATGAGCCAATTCCTCCTAATAAAGCTCCATATATATTTTATTGGTTTATTTCTCTGAAGAGCCCTAACATAACAACCAGTCAAGGACCAATATATTCTATCCATGGTATAATACATAGAGAACATAAAGAGAAATAAGACCACCTTTATCCTCAAGGAAGTTGCAGTTTTATCTTTAAGTAATTGACTTCTCAATCTTATCAGTAGGTCACAAGTATTTTGGAATAGTGATGGTGTCAATAATAATAATAAATATTTAAAGAAATAACAATAATAATATTTTGAATTTTCATAACATTTCTCAAAATGATTCTGGATACATTCCCTGATTTCTTATTTTGATCTATGAATTAATGCTAAGATGTAGAAAATTTGCATGCTATCTTCCTTTTACATATAACAAAAATGAAGTCAGTGGTAGTTCATAAATAATAAGATTTGTATACTTTAATTTTTATGTATAATTGAACTTAAAATTTAAGTTTAAAGATATTATTCCACAATTAAATTATATGATTATTCCCCATATTATAAAAAAACTATAGTTTTCTAGAATTTGAAGTAAAAATGTGGTTTGCCATTTGCCCATGAGATGGTAAACAGTCTGAAGTTTCTAAGCATAAATGCCAATGTGAAACATTGTTTCTTCTTCTACATTCCTTCAGGATCTAATTTATGTATTTTCTTTTGCGATTCACTCTTCCCAAAGCAGAAAGTATTGTTTTCTTTTCTATGCTCCAGTGGCAAAATTCTTAATTCTACCTTAGAAAATGTATCCTACATAAACACTTTCCAGATCTTCTCAGACGTGTAATTTTATTTGGACCTGAAAGGAATAGAGGCTCTGAAATGTTTAAGAACGTGAAGACACCTCGGTTACACTTGTCTCTACAAACTCACTCATATACGTTCAAAATTCAGGATGGGATTTGGGATCCTGAAACTTCCTATATGGGTCTCCCAAATGCCAAAAGAGGAAAAACAAATGCCTTTACTGATCTAGATGAGCAGGGTACAACCTCTGAATGAAGGAAACTTCTGGTAGACTTGGATGATGCTAAGGCAGAAACACCTGGAAAGAACACCTGTAAGTAAAGCTGCTGCTTCCTCTATTTACATCCATGGCTTCAATCGAAGTACAAGGAAATGCCAATCTCAAGTACACCTAAGAGAGCAGAGAAAAAGACATGAAAGAAAGGTAGGGAAAGCTAACTCACAATGTGTTTGTAAGTAAGGGCATGGCTAATCCTACAAGGTTCTTTGGAGTTGGCACGACCCTTCATGATTGTCTCAAATTGTGGCATGAGGACAAGGCCTTCATAGCCGCATATCAGCTGGTTGATGGGCTTCAGGACATGCTATCCTAAAACATAGCACCTTGGCATGTTGAATATCTTAAGCTGAAGGAGTTTGAGCATAGTCAGAAGCAGGAACTTCACTCGGATTTCCCCCAAATCTTGCCCATCTTCCCTGAAAGCAGGAGACAGTCTTCCATGCAAGAGATAGCCTCTCTGTACCAGAAGGAAGACATTCTTATCACCAGAGTTAGGAAATTTGGGGCCAAGGTATCTGTAAAAACAACCCTTGTTAAACTAACCTTTATCCTTCTAGTTACTTCTTCACCATTTACTACCCTTTGCCCAAATCCCTCTGTCTTGTCAATTTTTCTCAAATCTATTGTTTCTTTGTCTAAAAGGTGTAAAAGCTTCCTGCTCTGATCACTTCTTCAGGTTTTCATTCTCTTGGGAATACTGCCATGTACATGTAAAAATTCAATAAAATAGGTATGATTTTCTCCTATTTATCTGTCTTTGTAACTTTAATTTTTAGAATTAGCCAGGGCCTGAAGAGTATCAAGGAAAACTTTTTTTCTCTCCTCTACAGTCATTGACTGTAGGCAGACAGCTGGAAGGAGGAATAACCTTGGGGAGACATTTCCCTGGGGCAAGTCCCAGTGAGAGGCACCTGTGAACATTCAACTGCTGATACTTTTTAGCAACACATAAATTGATGCGTTGGCCCTGAAGTGGGCATCCGGGCAGATCATCACATTATTCATGACAATAATCTCTCAAAGATTAAATGTTTCCCATCTGTATGTCTTCTTTGGAGAAATGTCTCTTTAGAGGCACATGAAAAGATGCTCAACATTGCTAATTATTAGAGAAATGCAAATCACAACTACAGTAAGATACTGCCTCACACTAGTCAGAATGACCGTCATCAAAAAATCTGCAAACAATTAATGCTCGAGAGGGAGTGGAGAAAAGGGAACCCTCTTACACTGTTGGTGCTAATGTAAACTGGTACCACCACTATAGAGAACAGTATGGAGGTACATTAAAAAATTAAAAATAGAGCTATGATATGATCCAGCAATCACACTCCTGAGCATATATCTGGAGAAAAACATGGTTTGAAAGGACACATGCACCCCAATGTTCATTCCTGGACTATTTACAATAGCCAAGACATGGAAACAACCTAAATATCCATTGACAGATGAATGGATAAAGAAGCTGTGGTACATA
Source organism: Balaenoptera acutorostrata (assembly GCF_949987535.1). Lineage (NCBI taxonomy): Eukaryota > Metazoa > Chordata > Mammalia > Artiodactyla > Balaenopteridae > Balaenoptera > Balaenoptera acutorostrata. Next base: position 36,224,698 of record NC_080081.1, read on the forward strand.
TATACAAAGGAATATTACTCAGCCATTAAAAAGAATGAAATAATGTCATTTGTAGCAACATGGATGGACCTGAAAATTATCATACTAAGTGAAGTAAGTGAGACAGAGAAAGACAAATATCATAAGATATCACATATGCAGAATCTAAAAAAATGATACAAATGAACTTATTTACAAAACAGAAACAGACACACAGACTTAGAGAAGGAACTTATGGTTACCACGGGGAAGGGTGGGAGGGGGAAGATTGGGAGTTTGGGATTGATATGTACACACTGCTATATTTAAAATAAAATGCCTTTCCATGAAAAGAAAATTAAATTTTTTCCATTAATATTAAATTTATTTACATGCATGTTTCTTTTGTCACTAATATTAATGCAAATATTTCTTCCATTATATTTCCTAAAAGATTTTTTACTGAAGAAAAACTTGATTTTTGTCTAATAATTATATAACTAACCGTTTTACTGAATTACTTTTTAATTTTATTACCTTAGGTTCCACAGATATATGATTATTCCCATAGGCATATCTAGTCTACTCTAAGTTAAAATAGCAATTTGTTCCTGGAAAAACAAAATCAGATAAATTATCATCATTAGAGCATTAGGTATAAACAACCTTATTGGTCAACCATTTCTTCAGTAGTCAACAAATGAAGCAAACATGTGATAGTCAATGTAAGGAAGCAGCTGCACAGCACAGGAAAATCAGCTCGGTGCTTTGCTACCACCTAGAGGGGTGGGATAAGGAGGGTGGGAGGGAGATGCAAGAGGGAGGGGATATGGGGATATACGTATGCATATAGCTGACTCACTTTGTTATACAGCAGAGACTAACACAACACTGTAAAGCAATTACACTCCAATAAAGATGTTAAAAAAAAGATACAAAAGAACAGTACAGACGAAATCAATATTAACAAAGCAAACGATGCATGAAATTGCAACTACTCTGCACTGACAAAGCTAGAGTGGTCTGAAAGAAGACCTTAACCGTACGGTGCCAAATACTCACCTAAAAAGATAACTGCCTGGCTGCTTTCCTTTCTGTGTTCAGCTGTTCTCAAGCCATGGGAAATCCAAATCAGCTCAATTATGCCAAAAAATGCCTCTCACCAGGGAGAAGGATGTGGAAAGTAACTCCTAAAATGTCAAATTCTTGTAAGTCAAATGAGCATCTTTCAGGTTTTAACTGTTGCCATAATACTTTTCATCCTTCTCAGTTTTTATAAAATTAGACAATCAGAGAACTGGTTGACACGTTAAAAATGTTAAATAATCATAATAGTCATCACCTTTTCCTGTTCCTCTTGTTAATGAGAGGCTCATGTGTTTCACCATTAGTTATGATGACAGAAATTTTTCTCTCTCACTTTATTGTTTCTCTTCTTACACATGAATATAAAGATGAAATGGAGAACTATATATACATATATATACAGTTATAGAAAAATTATGTTAAGAGAGTATCTAATTTCTCATTATGTTCCAAACTAATCGATATGCTTAGAATTTATTTCTTTCTCTGCTGGTTGCTAAAGACATCATTACTTATTGTATCATTTCTTTTTTGTTGTCTAATTGTTTTTTCCTGGTAATTTTTCTCAAAAACCCATGGAGTGGGTCTAACTCATTCAGGTTTGCATATTTAAACATCTCTTCTGTTACTTTTTACTTTGAATGGGATTTTAACTAGAAATAAAATCTGAAACTTTTTGTTTTCTGAGATTTAAAACATTTTTTCTACTATGTTCTATCATTGATTGCCACCCTGGAGAAATCTAAATCTACCCTGATCTTTCTCTTCTAAGGTTTTTCCCTGTGTCTGTGTATTTTCTTGTCTGGATGCTCAGAGAATTTTTTATTGATGATTTCTAGTGAATTTTAAAAAACTCTATGTTTGTATGAATCTATTTGAATATTGTTTCCCAGGAGCCAAGTTGTCTTCTTTCTTTTTTATTTTTTTGCTTATTTTTATTTTTATTTCTTTTAACATCCTTACTGGACTATAATTGCTTTACAATGGTGTGTTAGTTTCTGCTTTATAACAAAGTGAATCAGTTATACATAAACAAATGTTCCCATATCACTTCCATCTTGCATCTCCCTCCCTCCCACCTTCCCTATCCAACCCCTCTAGGTGGTCTCAAAGCATGGAGCTGATCTCCCTGTACTATGCGGCTGCTTCCCACTAGCTATCGATTTTACATTTGGTAGTGTATATATGTCCATGCCACTCTCTCACTTTGTCCCAGCTTACCTTTCCCCCTCCCCATATCCTCAAGTCCATTCTCTAGTAGGTTTGTGTCTTTATTCCAGTCTTGCCCCTATGTTCTTCATGACTTTTTTTTTTTTTCCTAGATTCCATATATATGTGTTAGCATACTGTATTTGTTTTTCTCTTTCTGACTTACTTCACTCTGTGTGACAGACTCTAGGTCCATCCACCTCACTACAAATAGCTCAATTTTGTTTCTTTTCATGGCTGAGTAATAGTCCATTGTATATATGTGCCACATCTTCTTTATCCATTCATCTGTTGTTGGACACTTAGGTTGCTTCCATATCCTGGCTATTGTAAATAGAGCTGCAATGAACATTTTGGTACATGACTCTTTTTGAATTATGGTTTTCTCAGAGTATATGCTCAGTAATGGGATTTCCGGGTCGTATGGTAGTTCTATTTTTAGTTTTTTAAGGAACCTCCATACAGTTCTCCATAGTGGCTGTATCAATTTACATTCTCACCAACAGTGAAAGAGGGTCCCCTTTTCTCCACACCCTCTCCAGTATTTATTGTTTGTAGATTTTTTGATAATGACCATTCTGACTGGTGTGAGATGATATCTCATTGTAGTTTTGATTTGCATTTCTCTAATGATTAATGATGTTGAGCATCCTTTCATGTGTTTGTTTGTAATCTGTATATGTTCTTTGAAGAAATGTCTATTTAGGTCTTCTGTCCATTTTTGGATTGGGCTGTTTGTTTTTTTGATACTGAGCTACATGAGCTGCTTGTAAATTTTGGAGATTAATCCTTTGTCAGTTGCTTCATTGGCAAATATTTTCTCCCATTCTGAGGTTTGTCTTTTCATCTTGTTCATGGTTTCCTTTGCTGTGCAAAAGCTTTTAAGTTTCATTAGGTCCTATTTGTTTATTTTTGTTTTTATTTCCATTTCTCTAGGAGGTAGGTCAAAATGGATCTTGCTGTGATTTATGTTATAGACTGTTCTGCTTATGTTTTCCTCTAAGAGTTTGATAGTGTTTGGCCTTACATTTAGGTCTTTAATCCATTTTGAGTTTATTTTTGTGTACGGTGTTAGGGAGTGTTCTCATTTCATACTTTTACATGTAGCTATCCAGTTTTCCCAGCACCACTTATTGAAGAGGCTTTCTTTTTCCACTGTATATTCTTGCCTCCTTTATCAAAGATAAGGTGACCATATGTGCGTGGGTTTTTCTCTGGGCTTTCTATCCTGTTCCATTGATCCATATTTCTGTTTTTGTGCCAGTACCATACTGTCTTGTTTACTGCAGCTTTGTAGTATTGCCTGAAGTCAGGGAGCCTGATTCCTCCAGCTCCGTTTTTCTTTCTCAAGATAGCTTTGACTATTTGGGGTCTTTTGTGTTTCCAAACAAATTGTAAAATTTTTTGTTCTACTTCTGTGAAAAATGCCAGTGGTAGTTTGATAGGTATTGCATTGAATCTGTAGATTGCTTTGGGTAGTAGAGTCATTTTCACAATGTTGATTCATCCAATCCAAGAATATGGTTTATCTCTCCATCTATTTGTATCATCTTTAATTTCTTTCAGCAGTGTCTTATAATTTTCTGCATACAGGTCTTTTGTCACCTTAGGTAGGTTTATTCCTAGGTATTTTATTCTTTTTGTTGCAATGGTAAATGGGAGTGTTTCCTTAATTTCACTTTCAGAATTTTCATCATTAGTGTATAGGAAAGCTAGAGATTTCTGTGCATCAATTTTGTATCCTGCTACTTTACAAAATTCATTGATTAGCTCTAGTAGTTTTCTGGAAGCATGTTTAGGATTCTCCATGTATAGTATCATATCACCTGCAAACGGTGACAACTTTACTTCTTCTTTTCCAGTTTGGATTCCTTTTATTTCTTTTTCTTCTCTGATTGCTGTGGCTAACACTTCCAACACTATGTTGAATAATAGTGGTGAGAGTGGCCAACCTTGTCTTGTTCCTGATGTTAGTGGAAATGGTTTCAATTTTTCACCATTGAGGATGATGTTGGCTGTGGGTTTGTCATATATGGCCTTTATTATGTTGAGGAAAGTTACCTCTATGCCCACTCTCTGGAGGGTTTTTGTCATAAATGGGTGTTGAATTTTGTCAAAAGCTTTTTCTGCATCTATTGAGATGATCATATGGTTTTTCTCCTTCAGTTTGTTAATATGGTGTATCACATTGATTGATTCGCATATATTGAAGAATCCTTGCATTCCTGGGATAAACCCCACTTGATCACGGTGTATGATCCTTTTAAGGTGCTGTTGGATTCTGTTTGCTAGATGTTGTTGAGGATTTTTGAATCTATGTTCATCAGTGATATTGGCCTGTAGTATTCTTTCTTTGTGACATCTTTGTCTGGTTTTGGTATCAGGGTGATGGTGGCCTCGTAGAATGAGTTTGGGAGTGTTCCTCGCTCTGCTATATTTTGGAAAAGTTTGAGAAGGATAAGTGTTAGCTCTTCTCTAAATGTTTGATAGAATTCGCCTGTGAAGCCATCTGGTCTTGGGCTTTTGTTTGTTAGAAGATTTTCAATCACAGTTTCAATTTCAGTGCTTGTGATTGGACTGTTCATATTTTCTACTTCTTCCTGGTTTAGTCTCGGAAGGTTGTGCATTTCTAAGAATTTGTCCATTTCTTCTAGGTTGTCCATTGTGTTGGCATAGAGTTGCTTGTAGAAATCTCTCATGATCCTGTGTATTTCTGCAGTGTCAGTTGTTACTTCTCCTTTTTCATTTCTAATTCTATTGCTTTGAGTCTTCTCCCTTTTTTCTTGATGAGTCTGGCTAATGGTTTATCAATTTTCCTTATCTTCTCAAAGAACCAGCTTTTAGTTTTATTGATCTTTGCTACTGTTTCCTTCATTTCTTTTTCATTTATTTCTGATCTGGTCTTTATGATTTCTTTGCTTCTGCTAACTTTGGGTTTTTTTTGTTCTTCTTTCTCTAATTGCTTTAGGTGTAAGGTTAGGTTGTTTATTTGAGATTTTTCTTGTTTTTTAGGTAGGATTGTATTGCTATAAAGTTCCCACTTAGAAATGCTTTTGCTGCATCCCAAAGGTTTTGGGTCGTCATGTTTTCATTGTCATTTGTTTCTAGGATTTTATTGATTTCCTCTTTGATTTCTTCAGTGACCTGTTGGTTATTAAATAGTTTATTGTTTAGCCTCCATGTGTTTGTATTTTTTACAGATCTTTTCCTGTAATTGATATCTAGTCTCATAGCATTGTGGTCAGAAAAGATACTTGATATGATTTCAATTTTCTTAAGTTTGCCAAGGCTTGATTTGTGACCCAAGATATGATCTATCCTAAAGAATGTTCCATGAGCACTTGAGAAGAATGTGTATTCTGTTGTTTTTGGATGGAATGTTCTATAAATATCAGTTAACTCCATCTTGTTTAATGTGTCATTTAAAGTTTGTGTTTCCTTATTTATTTTCATTTTGGATGATCTGTCCATTGGTGAGAATGGGGTGTTAAAGTCCCCCCCAATGATTGTGTTACTGTCTATTTCCCCTTTTATGGCTGTTAGTATTTGCCTTATGCATTGAGGTGCTCTATGTTGGGTGCATAAATATTTACAATTGTTATATGTTCTTTTTGGATCGATTCCTTGATCATTATGTAGTGTCCTTCTTTCTCTCTTGTAATAGTCTTTATTTTAAAGTCTTTTTTGTCTGAATTGAGAATTGCTACTCCAGCTTTCTTTTGATTTCCATTTGCATGGAATATCTTCTTCCATCCCACACTTCCAGTCTGTATGTGTCCCTAGGTCTGACGTGGGTCTATTGTAGACAGCCTATATATCGGTCTTGTTTTTGTATCCATTCAGCTAGTCTATGTCTTTTGGTTGGAGCATTTAATCCATTTATATTTAAGGTAATTATTGATATGTATGTTCCTATTACCATTTTCTTAATTGTTTTGGGTTTATTATTGTAGTTCTTTCCCTTCTCTTATGTTTCCTCCCTAGAGATGTTCCTTTAGCATTTGTTGTAAAGCTGGTTTGGTGGTGCTGAATTCTCTTAGCTTTTGCGTGTCTGTAAAGGTTTTAATTTCTCCATGAAATCTGAATGAGATCCTTGCTGGGTAGAGTAATCTTGTTTGTAGGTTTTTCTCCTTCATCACTTTAAATATGTCCTGCCACTCTCTTCTGGCTTACAGATTTTCTGCTGAAACGTTAGCTGTTAACCTTATGGGGATTCCCTTGTGTGTTATTTGTTGTTTTTCCCTTGCTGCTTTTAATATGTTTTCTTTATATTTAATTTTTGATAGTTTGATTAATATGTGCCTTGGCGTGTTTCTCCTTGGATTTATCCTGTATGGGACTCTCTGTGCTTCCTGGACTTGATTAACTATTTTGTTTCCTATATTAGGGAAATTTTCAACTATAATCTCTTCAAATATTTTCTCAGTCCTTTTCTTTTTCTCTTTTTCTTCTGGGACCCCTATAATTCGAATGTTGGTTCATTTAATGTTGTCCCAGAGGTCTCTGAGACTGTCCTCAGTTCTTTTCATTCTTTTTTGTTTTTTCTGCTCTGCAGTAGTTATTTCCTCTATTTTATCTTCCTGGTCACTTATCCGTTCTTCTGCCTCAGTTATTCTGCTACTGATCCATTCTAGAGAATTTTTAATTTCATTTTTTGTGTTGTTCATCATTGTTTGTTTGCTCTTTAGTTCTTCTAGGTCCTTGCTAAACGTTTCTTGTGTTTTCTCCATTCTATTTCCAAGATTTTGGATCATCCTTACTATCATTATTCTGAATTCTTTTTCAGGTAGACTGCCTATTTCCTCTTCATTTGTTAGGTCTGGTGTGTTTTTGCCTTGCTCCTTCATCTGCTGTGTGTTTTTTTGTCTTCTCATGTTGCTTAACTTACTGTGTTTGGGGGTCTCCTTTTCACAGGCTGCAAATTCATAGTTCCCGTAGTTTTTTGTGTCTGTCCCCAGTGGCTCAGGTTGGTTCAGTGAGTTTTGTAGGCTTCCTGGTGGAGGGGAATAGTGCCTGTGTTCTGATGGATGAGGCTGGATCTTGTCTTTCACGTGGGCAGGTCCACGTCTGGTGGTGTGTTTTGGGGTGTCTGTGGCCTTATTATGATATTAGGCAGCCTCTGTGCTAATGGGTGGGGTTGTGTTCCTGTCTTGCTAGTTGTTTGGCATTGGTTGTCCAGCACTGTAGCTCGCTGGTAATTGAGTGAAGCTGGTTCTTGGTATTGAGATGGAGATCTCTGGGAGATTTTCACCATTTGCTATTACGTGGAGCTGGGAGGTCTCTTGTGGACCAGCGTCCTGAACTTGGCTCTCCCACCTCAAGACACAGCCCTGACGCCTGGCTGGAGCACCAAGAGCTTTTCATCCACACGGCATTGGTTGATTTTCCTTTAACTCAGAGCTGCCTCTGATGTAGCTGTGTTGAAGATGATGGAAAAGCCAAGTCTGCAATGAGTGAGCGTCACCCACTGGCTTCATGGAAGTCAGTGTTATTGGTTCCCCTAAAAATGTCAGGATCAGCTCCAAACTCTGGAACTCCACACTCCAGAGGCCCTCCTTTTCACGTTGTCTTCTTTCGTTCAATATATTCAAGTTTTCCTTCATTCAAATTATGTTTTCTTCAATGATAATTTTTCTTCTGTATATATTTTTAAATTTTATTGATTCTTTTCTCTTCTTCAAAGTAACAATTACGTAAATGCATGATCATTTTTCTGTTTCATATTTATTGCCTGCTTTTTAATTTTCACTTCTTTTTCTTTCTTACCTCATTTTTTGTTCATTCTTTCTCTGCCACTGAAACACATTCTTGACTGGATTATCCTTGGAGTTCTTTTTTTTCTTCTTCTTCTTCTTTTCTTTTTCTTTTCTTTCTTTTTTTTCATTAACAATATTACCATTTCCCAGATATTTCTTTTTCTTGCATTTATTTACTAAGCTCTCGAAGCTCAAAATTGATCTCTTATTGGTTTTGTAACATTTCTCCCTTGAGCCATTGAAGATCTGCTCTGAGGCCTTTAAATACCATATTGCTTTTAGGCTCTTAGATTTTTATGTGCAATTGTTTTTCATCAAAGTTTTCATCTTTCTCAGTGTTGTCTTCTTGGGTTGGGGTTATTTCTGTGAAAAAAATCATTATCATGCTCCTCTTTTCCCTTTAGCTGTAAGGCACTTTTATGTAGTTTTCACAATAGTTCTTTTTTTTTTTTTTTTTCAATCAGTACACATAATTGAAGGGGAGAGCTCATCCTGGACCAATCACTACCCAGAAAAACAGTGATAGAGTAAAGCCAGAAGATAACAAAAGGGTTCCAGGCACGTACAGCAGAGAAAATTGGTGTTCCATTCTACTGTCTATTACACACTTCTCATGGCAATCTTACTTTTAGGTATCACTTTGTACAGGCTAACAGGTATTAATCCTGGCTCACCAGAAACAGTGCACAGAACATTTATTGGAAAATTTGAGTATCTTTAGCATTATTATCTTTCATTCATCCTTTGATGACAAAGACAGGCACATGCAGATGTCTTTTCACTTATATTTTTCTTCTGTCCTGCCACATAGTACACTTGTTTGTGCAAAGATGACATATCTGAGATTTTTTTCTTTTTTATATTCAATTTCTTCATTCCTTCTTCTCTGGGATATCAAACTAAGACCAGGAGGTAGATTTAATTTTACGTACAGACCATACTTACCAATTTGATTGATTCAAACATGGCATTATTTCTTTTTCCTTTCATGGAGTCCCATCTGGTTGGGGTAACTCTGTGTTTTCCCTGCCAAAGCAAAAAGTGAAGGAGAAAAATAGAGAAAGAGAGCCTTATTTAAAATTGTATAGATAGAATATCAATATCAGAATGAATATCCAGAGGAGAAATTAATCTTGAGAAGACTATAAATTCGACTGGAGTTAGAAGGGAAAAAAGGATAATAGCAATTGAGAACTAGGTAGTGGAACAGTGTTTTGGTTATTTTTTTAAAAAAATTATTATCCTGCTCCCAGATTTGAAACCAGAAATCTTCCAGCTTACAGTTTTAGTAAATAAACTGAGTTAAGTACAGCCACATCCATATTGAGCACTTTCTTACTGGATGTATTCAAAATAAGACTTAATGGGTGGAAAATCTGCATAATATTTATTCTAACAGGCAAACCGTGTAAAAGAGGGGTCACAATATCTTTTGATTGCTGAAGTGCTTGATAACAAGAATAGTGGGCAGGAGGGAAAAGACATATGTTAAAGTTTTCAAAGAGGCTTTATTTACAAAGGAAAATATTTTAAAATGCATGTTTTAAATGTTACCTAATAAGTTCATGTATTACACATGTGTTTGACCGTATTCATATTATCATTATTACAACTATTAATAATAGTAAAATTATACTTTAAGAAGAAAAATAACAAAGAACAACAAATGAAGGGGAAACAAGGGACAGAATGACAGGAGGTTTGGAAGAATGTTGTGTCAGAGTATATAAAAACCCAATTAGGCATGTGGTCCACATCAACTTGCCATGACTGGAAACAATGGGCTCAGAACTACAAGGTAGGGATGCGAGATCAGAGATCAGAAAAATGGAGTATTCTGGAGGCTAAAAATTCAGGGAATTAGTATTAAGAAACAATTATTTGAAACTCAGTTAATCAAAAAATTAATGAAGTCAGAGGAAAATTACAAAAAACTAATTATTGGGGGAAAACATCATAAGAAACTCACAGAAAATCTTACTTGAGGTTGTGAGGTCCAACATTTTGCCTAAGGCTTCTAAAATGTCTTATATCAAGTTGGATATAAGGGGCAGAACTTGCAAAGGAAGTTCCTTAAGTATGAACTACTCTGTCTGACCCAGCCATCTCCCTTTCTCCAGTATTCACCAGGAGCCTAGCCTGCAGGACACTTCCTTGGTGCTCTTGCTTCTGGTTGAATTTCACAAACATGAACCATCAAAAGAATGCTGGAGGAAAAGACCAAATGTGGTTAAGTTTTTATTCCTCTGGATCTCTTCCTGTGACAATGGCTTGAGCTACCTTCTTCCCTTCAGATGATTTGGTCAGTTTCCTCTAGAGGTCCTTCAGTCCTAGGTTTGGTGAGAGAATCACACTGCTACTGGCCTTGGGTTGCTGCACTATGCCTCCCAGTTTTCCAAAGCACTCCTCATCCTTTTGTAATTGGTCTCTTAATGTAACTTTCCTCAGTTTCAATCTCAGTGTTCCATCTGCTTCCTGACAAGACCCTGAGAGATTCAAAGACTGCTTCAACTGTCAACCTCCTATGTACTTATCAGACATCAGAGTCCTAAGTAAACAAAAAATGAAGCTCATTAACTTTCTTTCCTTTCTCCCCTTTTCCCCTCTGCCTTCCCTCTCGTCTCCTTTCCTTCTTTTTTTTTTTTTTTTGCTTTCTTTCTACACCATTTCTCTTCTTTCTCCTCCCTCTCCTGCCTTCCTTCCTCCTCCCTTTCACATTTTTTTTTTCACTCAAAAACATCTATAGAGCAGCTACTGGGTATTGTTCAAAGGGATAGCAAGATTGGATCTCATGTTCTAGTGGAAGAAGACAGAAAATAAACAATTACTTAGTACATTAGGCAACTATATCCATTTTGGACAAAAATAAAGCAGGGAAAAAGGCTACACTGGAGATGTCTGGTGGGTTGTGTTATTTCAGAAGTAGTCAGAAAAATACACTCTAAAATGTGAAAAAGTCACATTTAAGTACAGAATGAATGGCATAGAGATAAGTGAGGAGCTTAGAAGTCATGCAGAAGCCTGGGAGAAGAATATGCCAGACAAAGCAAAAGGCAAGAGAGAAATCCCTGACCCTAGGTCAAAACAATGTGTTTCTCTCTGTTGACTTTACAGCTAAAAATAAATGAACTTTGTGCTAATCTGATGCAATGCAGATATCAGAATATTCCCAGTAAATAAAATAATAAGATAAAACTATTCAGTAAATTTTTTGCTGTTTTGTTCTCTAACAATATTGATCCACATAAAACTACATGGACAAGACTTATATGAGGATTTATATTCTACTTTAACCTTATTTAGTCTTTATTTTTTTCTGTTTAACCTTATTTAAAAATTTCAACTTTGAAATATTTAGTTTCTCTGCTGGCTTACTTTTAAAAAATCGATTTTAACATCATTAAAAGTCAAGACAAGTAAGTTTAAAAAGAATTTTCTAGTTTAATAATTTATATTTAGAAATTTCAGCTATGTAGTTATCTTTATAATTACCAATAATATTTTAAAGCAATCCTTTATTGCTTTAAATTATATCAGTCCGCTGAAAACTTGAGTATTCAAATGTGTTGTAATTATTCCAGGTTTAATTCATTTAGATTGATATATTTTATACAAAAAATATATGAACATACAAGAGTCTGATTCAGTATTCTAAAATTCACGTAAGTCAGTTGCCTGGGGCACCTGTACCAAAAATATTTTCTATACATTCTTTGATAAAATTTCTGACTTTAGTTTTATTATGATACCTGTCAACTAAGAATATAAACATGTAAAATTTTATTTTTATATTGAAATGTGATTATGACCATTTATTAACATTAGAATAACAATTTTCAACAGTAAGAACTTTTATTCAAATTCATTACCCTCACAAGAGATGTGCTAAATTAATGCCAAATTAACTTCAAATCTACCTGAAGTCAATTTGATAAACAAAATCCCACTGTGAATTCTGATATTTGCAACAGCATGGATGGACCTGAAGGGTATTATGCTTAGTGAAATAAGTCAGAGAAAGATAAATACTATATGCTATCACTTATACGTGTAATCTAAAAAATAAAACAAATGAGTATAACAAAACAGAAACAGACGCACAGATATAGAGAACAAACTAGTGGCTACCAGTGGGGGGAGGAGCAAGATAGGAGTAGGGGATTAAGAGGTACAAACTACTATATATAAAATAGATAAGCTATAAAGATATATTATAGCCAATATTTTATAATAACTTAAAATGGAATATAATCTATAAAAATATTGAATCACTATGTTGTACACCTGAAACTAATGTAATATTGTAAATCAACTATACTTCAATAAAATATTTTTATATATTAAAAAAAAAATCCTACTGTGAACTCCTCTAAGAACATCTTTAATAGTGCAGTTGACAGCCGCCATATAGTTTGCTCATGCTGTACTTAGAAAATATTCCCTTTAAAGTAGCCAATTATATTCTACAACTTTAAGTACCTTTGCTGAAAATCATTCATTTCCAAGTCCTATAAAATGTCTTCAATATTTTTAATGAAAGCAGATTTTTATTTAGAATAATCACTGTAAATAATATTATTCTGCTTTAGTTGTAATTCTTCTATTAAATTAAAATGTTATTTTATTAGTTTAAGAGAAATAAATGATTCACAAAGTAAGTGTAAAAAGAATATCAAAGGGATTCTTGATCATTCTATTTCTAATTGTAGAGTGTTTTTAAAATGCTATTTATTAAAGATAAGGAATTAATTTTTTATATTATAGCAAATTTTACAAAATACCTAATAAAGAAAGCCTACATTGGATATGGTCTCTATGGTATTTTTCATAAGGCACCTAGAATAGTACTACTCAATTCTAATAAAGAATAAATTTGAACTGTAGAATCTTAACTAACAAGAAACTCATAGGAAAATAGTAACATCTATTATTTTTGTATCTTTTCTTTTTTCGGGACAAAGTATGAAATAAGTGAATATGGGGCCGTGTATCCTCCAAAATGGACAATTCACTGCCTCTGTCAGTCTCGGACTGCACACACCTCACAGACCACAACCTCATCCATGTTTACCTAGCACTGCATAATAATTCAAAAGTAACCCTCACTGATAAAGTGAATAGATTTCTAAGTTTATAATGTATAAATTAATGCAAAATTACAAAAACAAGTTTATACTCTTTCAGACTAGTTATGAAAATATCGCATTTTTATTTACAAATATTTTACTTTCTAATTTTTTTATTAGGTACTTACTTTAAGGGATATGGATTATTGGGGTATTGTGACACTTTTAGCCTAAATGATGTTTTCTTAATATTGACTTTGGTGTCCTAACTTCTTTCACTAAGGAAATGTCAACTACTTTGGAATTGTAAAAGTAATTTTTTGTTGTTGTTGTTTTGGTGGTGGTAGTTGTCATTGTTATTATGTGTGTATACTCATAATTTTGTATTTATCACATAAGATTTCATACATTTATGTGATATAATGGAAAATAATCCAATTATTTCAAATAATTTAAAAAAACTTTCTATCTTTATTGAGGTATACTTAATACGCAAAAATTGCACATATTAAATGTATACATTTTGATGAGTTTGGACTTTTTACACTTTGTCACTTTTATTACTGTTCCCCAGAGACAACTGCTTTTAATTTCTTCTGTTTTAACAGTTTCTGGAAGCTATCTTCATATTTCTAAGTGATTATCTTGGATTATTTCTTGATTAATTATGTTTACTCATTAACCATCGACCTAATATGAATGATAGATGAAGAGTTAATTGATTCACATCTCCTATGCTTCTCATAAATCTCTCCTTTCTAATAATTGCATCATGTTTTTATTACCTGTACTTATTATTTTTTAAACTTTAAATAATAAGCTTAAATTGGGACATTTTACTTTATTAATATACAGCAGTGTTTACTGATTATCTTCTTCAAAGTAAGAAAAGGTTATCAGAATTATTAACCATCCTCCTGCCCCTCCACCCCATACATTCCTTCCAATGTTACATTTATTTACGTTGGTTGATTAAATTTACTTTTAAATGATAATTACATTTCTGTGCTTAGTAATTTTTAATCTAAAATTTGAATATCAATAAGTAACCTTTAATATGGTGTGTTTATGTAAATATTATTTACTGCTGATCCAGTTAGTGAGATCAAAGGGATTGCACCTTCTTCTCTGGCTCTTAGTGTGAATGTCCTGTGCCACTCAAAGGAAAAAGTTTCTAGAAACAAAGTCAAGTAGATTTTCTTTCTAAACTTCACTAATTGCTCAAATTTATGTTACATGTTAGTTCTATTTATATTTGAATGATGACATTGTTGCACAGGAGTTTTGTTTAGTTTCTTTTCCTAGAACTTCTGGTTGCCTTTTCAATTTCTTTTTGGGATTTGGAAAATATTTCTCCTTTTTCAAATCCAAACACTCATTAAGGTTTTAGAATTCATTCTAATCTCCAAAATGAACATATCCTTGCTCATAAATTTTGCTCTAATTTTGACCAAGTTACCTTTCAGGACTGCTGTTTTCCTTAGCTTTTTTCACTGAACTAATGGATGACCTATATAATTTCTCATATACTACACTATCTTCATTTTTGGTTTCCAACTTCTAGTCATTTCCTTTAAACAGGTTTGTGGGATGTAGAATTTCTTCATCTAAGTAGTTCTGTAAGTGACATTATTTTTTAAACTCTCATACTTGTTGGATATTGTTTGGCGAAGATATAAGATTCAAGGCAAAAATCAAATTTTTTTAGAACTTTAAAAGAATTGCTCCAGTCTTCTAGCATTGATTGCTGCTGCTACATAACAGGGTCCAATGTCATGGCTTAACGAAGTTGAAGAAGGGAGTTTCTAAAGTAAGCACTGAGTTGATGTGAGTTGTCTGGGGATGTGGGGTGTATGGGGCAAGGAGTAATAAGCATGGTGGAATACCTTTAAAGTGGTTTAAACAATGTTATGACAGGTAAGATAGTGTGGTTTTGATTACTCTTTTCCTACATAGAATTTTCTACTGATACCTGACTTCTCTTCAACAAGGAGAAATGCTTTGGAACTAGAGTGCATGGAAGACAAGAGATGGAGAATGATATAGATGAGAAGATAGTAATTACTTGCCAACTTGAGTGATTAATCACTTTATTTTTATTTTAGCTTAAAATTTCCAAGTGTATACCAGAGTTGGACAGAAAATTTGGGATGCTTAGCTTTAATCAGTTGAAAGTTCTTAAGAGCAGAAACTAAAATTTACAGGAGGAGGCAGATATTCTACTTCAAGATTGTAAAACCAGATATTGCCCAATAGTTTTCAGCCTTCATATACATTTCATAGCCTCCATGATCACATAGCTAATTCCTAGAAATAAATCTTTCTCTCTCTGTCTTCCTCTCTCTCTCTATATATATAAAATAAAATATGTGTGTATATATATATATATATATATGCATCTGCACACACACACACACACACATATACACACATATACATACATATACATGTATATACATATATACTGGCTCTGGAGAACCTGATATTGTTACCACAGTTGCTTCATCTAATCTCCCTATAAGTTTTTGTTTGTTTGTTTTTGCTGAGGCATTTAAACAAATCATCACTGATATCTCCTAATTTTACCACTACATAATTAAGTATACATCTCTTAAAAATGTGAATTTTTTTACTTAATCACAATACTATTTTTATATTTATCAAAATTAAAAATAATTTCTTGGTGTCTTTAACAGTCAGTCCATTCAAATTCAAATTTCCCTAGCTGTCTTTAAGATGACTATTTTAGAGTTGGCTTATTCAAATCTCTATCCAGACAAGGGCCAAGTATTTATTTCATTTAATTGAACTATAGAATACCTGTATTCTAACTGTGTTGTTTAACTTTCTCATGATATTATTTTAATTGCTCTCCTATCTGTATTTTCTAATAAATCTTAATTTGGACCTAACAACTTTATATTTTGTTTCCGTATATTTTTGTGATAATATTTCATTGGCAATGATAAAAATGGCTTGACAGTTTCTTAAAACACAGCACATATACCTCCCTTATGACCTAGCCACTTGACTCCTAGGCATTTTCATAAAATAAAAAAGCATAATTCCAAAGCCCTGTACACAGGTGTTCATAGCAGCTTTCTTTGTAATAGATGTAAACAACCCAAATGTCCATCAACAGGTAAATGATTACATATATTCTTGCGTATACATACAATGGGAGTTCTCAGAAATGAAATGAGCTATTGATAAAACAACATAAATGAGACTCTAGTTATGCTGAATGAAAGAAGACATAGAAAAATGAGCATACACTGATACCAATTATATAAAATTCTAGAAAATAGAAATCAATCTGCAATAACAGATCAGTTGTTGCCTGGAGACAGGGGTCTGGAAGGGTGAGAAAGTAGTATTAAAAAAAGGGCCTGATAAAACTTTTGGTGAAGATAAATATTCTCACTACATCTACTATGGTGATGGAATCTTGGATACATAAACCTCAAAACTTATCAGATGTACACTTTAAATGTGAACAAGTTGTAAGTTAATTATAACCAATAAAGCTATTAAAAAAAAAAAAAAAAAAAAAAAACAGTTGGGCTGAAGCTAACAGAATGCTTGTAAGGAAATGTATAACCCTAAATGAATGTGCTGCTTTCAAAGTGTTGGAAAAATCAATGATCTATGCATCTATATCAAAATGTTGGAGAAAACAACAAACAAACTCTAAGCAAAATAAAGGAAAAGTAAAATGATGATGGGATTGGAAACCAATGAAAAAGAACAAAAAGAGGAGAATAAGTAACCATACTCAATAGCTGGTCTTTTGCAAAGATTAATAAGAATCATAAACCCTAACAATCCTGACAAGGAAAAGCATGCGAGGAGCAAAAATTGACTAATATAAGGTATGAGAAAGGGACATCACTTCAGATTTTGCAAACATTAAAAAATTTTAAAAATCATCATGATCAATTTTACATCAATAGATTCATTAATTTAGTTTATTTTTTCTTTATAGGAATTTGTCCTTTGTTAATCACAACCAGAATATTTACTGAACAGTTACATCGTGCCATTCACTGTGCTGGGAATGGGAGATGCACAGATTAGAAGAGACTATTTCTGTTCTTAAGTTGCTTAGTGTAGATTTCAGTAATAGCTAGTCATTCTAACTAGAAGTTTTTTATGCTCAGGACTCCTAATATCAAACTAGTTGGTCAAGGATCTTCCCACCCCTTACACAGTTGGAGAATTCACTACTTTTATTTCCACTTTCCAAATTAGATAAAAAGGAGGACTTCTCAATGAATTTAGTTTACATGGACTCAAAAGATAATGGACTCAAAAGATAATGGAAAATAGGAAAGCTCTCTATACAAAGGAAAGACATTGAATCTGATATATTTTCCTCTTCTTTTTCCTTAAAGAAAAACCTAGATTTAGATTGGAGAATTTCTCTAACTTTTTAAGAACAAAATAATGCCAAACTTACACAAATTCTTCCAGAGAATAAAAAAACATGTCTATTCTCAAACCTATTTTCTAAGACTAGCATAACCTTGATACCAAAACTTGACAGAAATATTACAAAAAAGGGAAAGTTATGGACCTACCTCTTTTATAATCATAAATGCAAAAATCCAAAACACAACCAAGTAAGTGGGGATAAAAGAATAGTTTAGCATTTAAAAACTTGTGATACAATTAACAATATTAAGTGAAAGAAGTGGAAAAATGAGATTTTCTTCATAGACACAAAACAATCATTTGATTATATTCAACACATTATAAAACAAAAATTAAAAACTCTTTTTGATGCTCAATTCATGAAGCATTAAAAGGAGGCAAATTAGAACCACAATGAGACAACACTACACATCTATTAGAATGAAAAATATATGTTAAATATATAAAATTACAAAATGAAGACTTGTAATAAAAACGAGTCTAACAAAAAATATATATATAATACATTAAAAATACAGTTCCTCATTAGTTCTAAGAGCTAGCAAGGAGGCAAAGCAATTGGAACTTTCCTTCATTGCTGGTGGGAACACAAAATGGTACAGTCACTCTTTTTGTCACTTTCATATTAAATTAAATATACACTTACCATATAACCCAACAATTCCACTGCTTGGTTTTTGCCCTGGAAAAATGACATCTTTTATGCACATAAAAAGCTGTACATGAATGTTCATAGTGGCTCTATTCATAATTGACCAGAATTGGAGACAGCCCATTGTCTGTGAATAGATAAACAAGTTATGCATAACCATAAAATTTAATACTACTAAGTAAGAATAAAGAATAAACTACTGATATCCACAATATAGCTGAATTTCAAGTGCATTTCACTGAAAGAAAGAAGTCATTCTCAAAAAGTTGTATGCTGTATGATTCCATTTACGTGACATTCTAGAAAACGCAAAACTATAGGAAACAAGAACGGATTAGTTGTTGCCAGGTTTGGGGATGGGAGAAAGTGCTGACTACAAACAAGACAGCATAATAAAGATTTTTCAGATTCTGTATTCTGATTGTGGTGGTTGTTATACAAAGGTACCCAAATGCTAAAATCCATGGAAACATACACCAAAATATGTAAATTGTATGGTATGTATATAAAAATTAATACCAATCATAAATAATAAATTGCATATAGAAAATTAAAGAATCTTCCGTAATCTAGTAAAGGACAAAAAAGTAAAACAAACATGATATTTAATTAAGAATTCATGAAAACCTACCCTGCCAATGAGAGAAGAGGATCTTCTGGTACTACTTCTGTAAAACATTGTCCTAATAAGTCTAACAAGTATAAATATTGGAAATGAAATAAAACTCTTACTTTTGCAGATGACATGACTGTATATATAGAAAATCCAAGGACATACTGAAAAAAATTGTACCTCTTAAATATTAATGTATCTTGTATGTTTAATAAAATGTTGAAAGAGAGAGAGGGAGAGAGATAAAAGAAACAAACATAAAGCAGTACCTTGCAGAGAGATTTGAAATAGGCTAAACTATAATATTATCTAACAAGGAAATTCCAATCTTGAGTAAATGAACTAAATCACTGGATATTCACCCAGGATGAAGCATGAAGTTAGAAGGAACAGGAATTTTCTCCTTGAGGGAAAATGCAGTAATGAAGGATTGTAATCTTATTTATCACATCATAGCTTATTTCCAAATCTATTTTATTAAAGCTAAAATCCTATGTGAAATGAACAAAACTTTGAGTGGATTAGAGAAAAATTTGTCACTTAACAATAGTCTCTAGAAATAGTGGGATACCATGTGATAGTTAGAGCTGAGAACAATATTCTTGTTGATATTGGACAGAACTGAAAGTTTGTTCAAGTCAGAGACTGCTTTTATAAAAATGCTTCTCTCTAAAACTCGCAGCTTAAAAGACAGAATATAAGAAATAGGACAAAAATCGTTAAGGTAAATAAAGAATAGTATAAATAGATTTAGCTAGGATTATTTGACAGAGCATAGTAAAATATATTTATATTATGATTTTTTAATTCTTCAAATTTAGCTATATGTTTCACCTTTTTTTGCAGTTAAATCATAGCACTATGAAAGACAACATGTGTTAATAGATGGAATATCAGCTTATTCCTGAGTTCTTATTGAAAAGATCTTACTTTTATTCACAATACTTTTTGACCATCTAATATGAGCCTGAAAACATTTGATAGCATAACAATCACTTAATGGATTAACATGTGGAAACACACAAACATACAATATTTTTATAATAAAATGATATCTAAATAAATACATGTGTATATAGTCAAAGAAAACATATTTTAAATTACACTTTACCCCATTTCTTTCTTTCATAACTCAAAGATTTGAGATCTTGAGTCCTTTAACACAGGGGGTAGAAAACTATGGCCCATGTACCAAATCTGACCCGCTACTGATTGCACAGCCCACAAGCTAAGAATAGTTTTTACATTTTTAAATGGTCGGGGAAAAAAATCAAAAAACTGAATATATTCCATGACTTGTGAAAAATATACAAAATTCAAATTCCATTGCCCATAAATAAAGTTTTATTGGAAAAAAAACAATGCTCATTTCTTTCTATGTTGCTGTGGCTTCTTTCATGCTGCTCAGCAGAGTGGAGTAGTTGAGACAGAGACTAAATGGCCTGCAGTTCTGAAAGTATTTACTATCTGACCCTTTACAGAAAAAGTTTCCTGACCTGGGTTTTACAAAAGTACATGGCAGAGGAAATGCCATTGCTTGTCTAGGCATATTCTTCTGACAAGGATTGATGCAGCAGAGAGACTCAAATATTATGAGTGCCCTATTACATATTTCTGCTCTTCTACCTTAAATAAAAGTGTGACAAGCCTATATTGAGGTTCTTCCTAGTGGTTTTTAAACACAATCTCCTATGCAGAAAAACTGACAATATAAGGAGGATAATTCTTTTACTGCATTTTAAATGTGTTTGGGGTCAATGCACATTTTGGAGGCTGAATGGAATTCTCATGGCTCTAATTATTTTTGCAGACTTATTTCAGGGCTGTGCTAATTGACAAATTTAAATCATAATTTACAGCCACAACACATTTTGTTTTATGCAAGCATATCTCTTGTCTTCCCAGCAGCCTTTATTCAGAGATCCATGATTCCCCTATTCCATGCAAATGATCATTGATTGTTAGGTCAAATGGAGCCAGTGTGTTGGAAACGTACACCAGAAAAATTTTTTTTTTCTCTAAGACCTTAAGTTCTGAGAAGAGTAGAAGGTGGTCCATGTACCAATTCTCCCCATAAATACATGCTCAACTGTGTCAGTCAGAGAGAATGAGCCCCATACTCAGAGAGAAGTGCTCAGAGCAGGAAAATAAAGGGTGAAAAACTAAAAGAGTTGTTTAAATGCCTGGTATGAGAAGTGCTTGGAATAGGCAAATATCTGGATGTGTAAGTGATATCAACCCAATTATTTTTTTTCTTAATCTAATCTTGTTGCAATTCAGATTTTTGATTTTTATAAACAATATATTCTTGCTAAAAAAGTCTAAATTTGAATTAACTTCCTTAGAATTTTTCCCCTCTCACCATTTTCTGGATTGAAAAAAATATACTCTTTAAAGTATTTTTAAACAAAAAGAACTCCTCCCATCTATTTCTCAGAACTGTTTCCTTAAAATTTAGTTAAAGCCTCCTCATCCTCTAATAAAATGAACAGCCAGAGGAAGAACTAGATTTAGTTAACCATCAGCTAGTTTCTATGCTAAACAGTTTTGCACAAGTTTATCATATGACACTAATAGCAGAACATCAAAGGGGGAAAACATGTAATTAAATTAGTACAAAAATATGAAAATGTATGTAATCGCCTTATAAGATGAATTAGTGGTTTCTTTAAATCTATCCCTACCTCACACTTGGTTTCCCCAAATGACAGACATATTCACACTGATACTATTACTGTGTCTATCATATAAATGCTACACTAAATGTAGATGCACAAACATATATGATCATTTGGCTCTAAAATAGCCTTGGCTAAAGACCAAGAAGTAGCCTGTATAGTGAAGAAGTAAACTTACCTGAAGAGAGGTCTGGTCTTTGCTGCAGCTACTGGGAGGTGATCTCTAGGCTCTTGGAATATCAGGTCAAATAGAAGTATCTTTGACTGGGGCCTTTGTCCACCAGACAAACTAACAGTGTAATTTATGATGGATATATTGATAATTTATTTGGGCCATACAGTATCAGTTTTACCTCCAGAAGGGAATGGAAACAAAAGGTATCATTTCCAACCACAGGAAAGGGCTGGTGACTAAAGATCAGTCAAGCAGGCAGTATGTGAATGAGCTCCCCACCAAACTCTGGAAACCAAATGCTCAGGTGAGCTTCCTTGATAGGCAATATTCCATGTGTATTGTTAGACATGAATTGTAGAAAAGTAATGCTGTCTTAATTCCACAGAAGAGGACTGAATCTCTGCATTTGATACTTCTCTTAATATTTTCAACATGTGCTTCTTCTCCTAGCTGATTTTAATCTGTACCCTTTCCATGTAATAAACTGTAACTGTAAATAGAATAGAAAAAAAAAAAACACCTGTTTCCTTGGATTTAAAATTTATTTTAATAATGAATATAGTTCACATAAAGTTTTTCCTTTATTTCTGTCATTTCTAATATAGTGAAGATATATTTCAACTAGTTTCAAAAAAATTTAAATATTGTTGTGGGCCTCTAATCAAAAAACCAATGTGAACACATTTAGAAAAATGGACCAGAATGTCTCAGTGGTTTGTCCTGAGGAGCAATTCTTGGCCATGGGGGATGTAGGCCATAGGATAAAAGCCCAAGATTTGCAAGGCATGCTCAGTAAAACCATACAAATATGAGTATGTGCCTATAACAGATGAAAGAAGGACAATTGCCAACCTGCTGGGATATGGTATTTCAGAACCAAGGGTATGATTTCAAAGCTCAAGTGGAATGAAGACTGCCCCAACTGAAAGCAATCCACCTGACCAAAAAAGAGAGGAAGAAAGGAAGAGGGCAGAATGCAATTGAAGCCCCCAATTTGGGATTTCTAGGATGAGGAGACAAATCTAGGGAGGCCTTCAAGATGGAGGAGGAGTAAGATGTGGAGATCACCTTCCTCCCAACAAATACATCAAAAATACATCTACATGTGGAAAACTCCTACAGAACACCTACTGAACACTGGCAGAAGACCTCAGACTTCCCAAAAGGCAAGAAAATCTCCACGTACCTGGGTCGGGCAAAAGAAAAAAGAAAAAACAGAGACTATAGAATAAGGACAGGGCCTGTACCTCTGGGAGGGAGTTGTGAAGGAGGAAAAGTTTCCACACACTAGGAAGCCCCTTCACTGGCAGAGATGAGTTGGGGGCGGGCAGGGGGAAGCTTCAGAGTCACAGAGGAAAGCACAGCAACTGGGGTGCAGAGGGCAAAGTGAAGAGATTCCCACACAGAGGATTGGTGCTGACCAACACTCACCAGCCAGAGAGGCTAGTCTGCTCACCCAATGGGGTGGGTGGGGGCTGAGGCTCAGGCTTCAGAGGTCTGAGCCCAGGGAGAGGACTGGGGTTGACTGTGTGAACACAGCCTGAGGGGACTGGTGTGCCACAGCTATCTGGGAAGGAGTCAGGGAAAATATCTCGACTTGCCTAAGAGGCAAGAGACTATTGCTTTGGGGTGCACAAGGAGAGATGATTCCTTCCCCATCTGCCCACAGAAGGCAGAGCACCACCTAATGAGCTCCAGAGCTAGGCTAGAGCTGCAGCTATCAGCTCAGACCCCAGAGACGGGCATGAAACGTTAACACTGCTGCTGCAGCCACCAAGAATCCTGTGTGCAAGCACAGGTCACTATCCACACACTCCTGGGAGCCTGTGAAGCCTGCCACTGTCAGGGTCCTGTGATCCAGGAACAAGTTCCCCGGGAGAACACGTGGTGCGTCTCAGGCTTTTGCAACGTCATGCTGGCCTCTGCCGCTGCAGGTTCGCCCTGCATTCCAAATATAACTACCATACACCTCTCCCTCCCCGGCCTGAGTGAGCCAAAACCCCTAATCAGTCGCCCTGTTGGGGCTGGAACAGATGCCTGAGGGTGACCTACATGCAGACGTGGGGCCAAAACCAAAGCTGAACCCCAGGAGCTGTGCGAACAAAGAAGAGAAAGGGAAATTTCTCCGTGTAGCCTCAGGAGCAGTGGATTTAATCACCACAACCAACTTGATGTACCTTGCATCTGTGGAATACCTAAACAGAAAATGAATCAACCCAAAACTGAGGCAGTGGACTTTGGGAGCAACTTGGGGTTTGCTGTCTGTGACTGACTTGTTTCTGATTTTTATGTTTATCTTAGTATACTTTTTAGCACTTGTTATCATTGGTGGATTTGTTTATTGGTTTGGTTGTTCTCTTCTTTTTTTTATTATTACTTATTATTATTTTATTTTAATTATTATTTTTATTTTTTTATTTTAATAATTTGTTTATTTTATTTATTCTTTATTATTCTTTTTTTTTATCACTTTTCTTCTGAGCTGTGTGGCTGACAGGGTCTTTGCGCTCCAGCCCTGTGTCAGGCCTGAACCTCTGAGGTGGCAGAGGCAATTTCAGGACACTGGACCACCAGAGACCTCCTGGCCCCATGTAAAATCAGTTGACGAGAGCTCCACCAGAGATCTCCATCTCAGCACTAAGAGCCAGCTCCACCCAGCAGGCAGCAAGCTCCAATGATGGATGCCCCATGTCAAACAACTAGCAAGACAGGAGCACAACTTCATCCATTAGCAGAGAGGCTGCCTAAAATCATAATAAGTTCATGGACACCACAAAACACACCACCAAATGCAGCCTGCCCACCAGAAAGACAAGATGCAGCCCCACCCAACAGAACACAGGCACCAGTTCCCTCCACCAGGAAGCCAACACAAGCCAATAAACCAACCTTACCCACTGGGGGCAGACACCAAAAAAATGGGAACTACGAACCTGCAGCCTGTGAAAGGAGACCCCAAACACAGTAAGTTAAACAAAATGAGACGACAGAGAAATATGCAGCAGATGAAGGAGCAAGATAAAAACCCACCAGACCAAATAAATGAAGAGGAAAGAGGCAGTCAACCGGAAAAAGAATTCAGAGTAATGAGTGTAAAGGTGATCCAAAATCTTGGAAATAGAATGGAGAAAATACAAGAAACGTTTAGCAAGGACCTAGAAGAACTAAAGAGCAAACAAACAATGATGAACAACACAATAAATGAAATTAAAAATTCTCTAGAAGGAATCAATAGCAGAATAATGGAGGCAGAAGAACAGATAAGTGACCTGGAAGATAAAATAGTGGAAATAACGACCACAGAGCAGAATAAAGAAAAAACAATGAAAAGAATTGAGGACAGTCTCAGAGACCTCTGTGACAACATTAAACACACCAACATTCGAATTATAGGCATACCAGAAGAAGAAGAGAAAAAGAAAGGGACTGAGAAAATATTTGAAGAGATTATAGTTGAAAACTTCCCTAACATGGGAAAGGAAATAGTCAATCAAGTTCAGGAAGCACAGAGAGTCCCATACAGGATAAATCCAAGGAGAAATACTCCAAGAAAAATATTAATCAAACTATCAAAAATTAAATACAAAGAAAATATATTAAAAGTAGCAAGGGAAAAGCAACAAATAACATACAGTGGAATCCCCATAAGGTTAAAAGCTGATCTTTCAGCAGAAAATCTGCAAGCCAGAGAGTGTGGCAGGGCATATTTAAAAGGATGAAAGGGAAAAACCTACAACCAAGATTACTCTACCCAGCAAGGATCTCATTCAGATTCAATGGAGAAATTAAAACCTTTACAGACAAGCAAAAGTTAAGAGAATTCACCACCACCAAAAGCTTTACAACAAATGCCAAAGGAATGTTTATAGGCAGGAAACACAAAAGAAGGAAAAGACCCACACACACACAAAAAACAAACCCAATATAATTAAGAAAATGGTAATAGGTACATACATATAGATAATTACCTTAAATGTAAATGGATTAAATGCTCCAACCAAAAGACACAGACTGACTGTATGGATACAAAAACAAGACCCATATATATGCTATCTACAAGACACCCACTTCAAAACTAGAGACACATACAGACTGAAAGTGAGGGGATGGAAAAAGTTATTCCATGCAAATTCAAATCAAAAGGAAGCTGGAGTAGCAATTCTCAATTCAGACAAAATAGACTTCAAAATAAAGACTATTACAAGAGAGAAAGAAGGACACTACATAATGATCAAGGAATCGATCCAAAAAGAACATATAACAATTGTAAATATTTATGCACCCAACATAGAGCACCTCAATGCATAAGGCAAATACTAACAGCCATAAAAGGGGAAATAGACAGTAACACAATCATTGGAGGGGACTTTAACACCCCACTTTCACCAATGGACAGATCATCCAAAATGAAAATAAATAAGGAAACACAAACTTTAAATGACACATTAAACAAGATGGAGTTAACTGATATTTATAGGACATTCCATCCAAAAACAACAGAATACATTTTCTTCTCAAGTGCTCATGGAACATTCTCCAGGATTGATTTATCTTGGGTCACAAATCAAGCCCTAGTCAATTTAAGAAAATTGAAATCATATCAAGTATGTTTTCTGACCACAATGCTATGAGAATACATATCAATTACAGGAAAATAAATTGTAAAAAATACAAAACATGGAGGCTAAACCATACACTACTAAATAACCCAGATATCAGTGAAGAAATCAAAGAGGAAATCAAAAAATACCAAGAAAGAAATGAAAATGAAAACAGGAGGATCCAAAACCTATGGGATGCAGCAAAAGCAGTTCTAAGAGGGAAGTCTATAGCAATACAATCCTACCTCGAGAAACAAGAAACATCTCAAATAAACAACATAACCTTATACCTAAAGCAATTAGAGAAAGAAGAACAAAACAACCCAAAATTAGCAGAAGGAAAGAAATCATAAATATCAGGTCAGAGATAAATGAAAAAGAAATGAAGGAAACAATAACAAAGATCAATAAAACTAAATGCTGTTTTTTTGAGAAGATAAACAAAATTGATAAACATTAGCCAGAATCATCAAGAGAAAAAGAGAGAAGACTCAAATCAACAGAATTAGAAATGAAAAAGGAGAAGTATGAACTGACACTGAAGAAATAGAAAGACTCATGAGAGATTACTACAAGCAACTATAGGCCAGTAAAATGGACAACCAGGAAGAAACGGACAAATTCTTAGAATAGTACAACCTCCCAAGACTGAACAGAAAGAAATAGAAAATATAAACAGACAAATCACAAGCCCTGAAATTGAAACTGTGATTAAAAATCTTCCAACAAACAAAAGCAAAGGGCCAGATGGCTTCAAGGCGAACTCAGGAAACATTTAGAGAAGAGCTAACACCTATCCTCCCAAAACTCTTCTAAAATATAGCAGAGAGAGGAAAACTCCCAAACTCATTCTATGAGGCCACCATCACCCTGATACCAAAACAAGACAAAGATGTCACAAAAATAGAAAAGTACACGCCAATATCACTGTTGAACCTAAATACAAATATCCTCAACCAAATACTAGCAAAGAGAATCCATCAGCATATTAAAAGGATCATACACCATGATCAAGTGGGGTTTATCTCAGGAAAGCAAGGATTCTTCAATATATGCAAATCAATCAATGTGATACACCATATTAACAAATTGAAGGATAAAAACCATATGATCAAAAAAAAAAAAACACCATATGATCATCTCAATAGATGCAAAAAAAGCTTTCCACAAAATTCAACACCCATTTATGATTAAAAACCCTCCAGAAAGTAGGCATAGAAGGAACTTACCTTGACATAATAAAGGCCATATATGGCAAACCCACAGCCAATGTCATTTTCAATGGTGAAAAACTGAAACCATTTCCTCTAAAATCAGGAGTAAGACAAGGTTGCCCACTCTCACCTCTATTATTCAACATAGTTTTGGAAGTTTTAGTCCCAGCAATCAGAAAAAAAAAAAAAGAAATAAAAGGCATCCAAATTGGAAAAGAAGAAGTAAAACAGTCACTGTTTGCAGATGACATGTCACTATACATAGAGAATCCTAAAATGCTACCAGAAAACCACTGGAGCTAATCAATGAATTTGGTAAAGTAGCAGGTTACTAAATTAATGCACAGAAGTCTCTTTCATTCCTGTACATTAATGATGAAAAATCTGAAAGAGAAATTAAGGAAACACTCCCTTTTACCATTGCAACAAAAAGAATAAAATACCTAGGAATAAACCTATTTAAGGAGAAAAAAGACCTGTATGCAGAAAACTATAAGACACTGATGAAAGAAATTAAAGATGATACAAACAGATGGTGAGGTATGCAATGTTCTTGGATTGGAAGAATCAACATTGTGAAATGACTAAGCTACACAAAGCAATCTACAGATTCAATGCAATCCCTACCAAACTACCAATTGCATTTTTCACAGAACTAGAACAAAAAATTTCACAATTTGTATGGAAACACAAAAGACCCCGAATAGCCAAAGCAATCTTGAGAAAGAAAAACAGAGCTGGAGGAATCAGGTTCCTTGACTTCAGACTATACTACAAAGCTACAGTGAGCAAGACAGTATGGTACTGACACAAACACAGAAATATAGATCAATGGAACAAGATAGAAAGCCCAGAGATAAACCCACACACATATGGTCACCTTATCTTTGATAAAGGAAGCAAGCATATACAATGGAGAAAAGACAGACTCTTCAATAAGTGATGCTGGGAAAACTGTACAGCTACATGTAAAACAATGAAATTAGCACACTTCCTAACACCATACACACAAAAAAACTCAAAATGGATTTAACACCTAAATATAAGGGCAGACACTATAAAACTCATAGAGGAAAACATAGGCAGAACACTCTATGATATAAATCACAGCAAGATCCTTTTTGACCCAGCTCCTAGAGAAATGGAAATAAAATCCAAAATAAACAAATGGGACCTAATGAAACTTAAAAGCTTTTGCACAGCAAAGGAAACCATAAACAAGATGAAAAGACAACCCTCAGAATGGGAGAATATATTTACAAATGAAGCAACTGACAAATGATTAATCTCCAAAATATACAAGCAGCCCATACAGCTCAATATCAAAAAAATAAACAACCCAATGCAAAAATGGGCAGAAGACCTAAATAGACATTTCTCCAAAGAAGATATACAGATTGCCAGCAAGGACTTGAAAGGATGCTCAACATCACTAATCATTTGAGAAATGCAGTATCATTAGAGAAATGAGGTATCACCTCACAGCGGTCTGAATGGCCGTCATCAAAAAATCTACAAACAATAAATGCTGGAGAAGGTGTGGAGGAAAGGGAACCCTCTTGCACTGTTGGTGGGTATGTAATTAATACAACTACTATGGAGAACAGTATGGAGGTTCCTTAAAAAACTAAAAAAAAAACCACCATTCGACCCAACAATCCCACTACTGGGCACATACCCTAGAAAACCATAATTTAAAAAGTGTCATGTACCACAGTGTTCATTGCAGCACTATTTACAATAGGCACAACCTGGAAGCAACCTATATGTCCATTGACAATTGAATGGATAAAGAAGATGTGGCACATATATACAATGGAATATTACTCAGCCATAAATGGAAAGTAAACTGAATTATTTGTAGATGAGTTGGATGGACCTAGAGTCTGTCATACAGAGTGAAGTAAGTCAGAAAGAGAAAAACAAATACCATATGATAACACATATATATGGAATCAAAAAAAAAAAAAAAAAAGATTCTGAAGAACGTAGAGGCAGGACAGGAATAAAGACACAGTCGTAGAGAATGGACTTGAGGACACAGGGAGTAGGAAGGGTAAGCTGGGATGAAGTGAGAGAGTAGCATTGACATATATACACTACCAAATGTAAAATAGATAGCAATTTGAAGCAGCTGCATAGCATAGGGAGATCGGGTGCTTTGTGACCACCTAGAGGGATTGGATAGGGAGTGTGGGAGGGAGATGCAAGAGGGAGGTGATATGGGGATATATGTATACATATAGCTGATTCACTTTGCTATACAGCAGAAACTAACACAACTTTGTAAAGCAATTATACTCCAATAAAGATGTAAAAAAAAAAAAAAAAATTAGACCAATCCAAGGTGTAGCATTGGTTTAGAGAAGTGGCAATTCTTTTACCCTTATTTTGTTATTTATTTCTATTGTGTATTGTTTTCTAATCTGAAAGAGTGTTTAAAGACCATGCTTCATTGATTAGCATTTAGAGAACATGTAACATACAAAGGGCATCATAATGCCATGTCAGCAACCTGGTTTTGTAAGTTCTATGACTTGTGATGGAAATTTATTTGGACTTTGGAAAGTAAACATGGATAGTTTACTGGTGAATCAAATTAAGAATATTGAAGACCTTGAAAATAAAAATTTGAGCTAATTTGACAGTTTGGTATATTCGGATTCAGTAATGACCTACTCATTGTGATAGTTTATGAGAACTCATGCTTCTTATAGAAAACATAATAAGAAGGCTTGAATTTGTAACTTTATTTAGCATACTAATAATCTCTATTTCACTGACACTTGTTTGTAAAAAAGAAATAACCACTGCTACGGATGATTAATCAAGGTCAATTTTATTATATATACTTAAGAATTTGTCTTCTAGGAAGATAAATAATTATAGGGAAAATTGGAAACTCATTTCCTTTGCATATAGACATTTAAAAAATACAATAACACAATATTTCTTACAGTTTAAATCTTTGGAAAGCTTTAATTATATACAGTATGGAATAAAAGTATAATAATTTGAATACATGAAATAGTTTAGTGGCTAAATCCCTGTATAATTCTGTGATCAATTTTCAAATCACTTCTTAGACCAACTGTTATTAAAACACAGAATAAATTACTTGGAAAGTTGATTTGACTAAAATACACACACACACATATACACACACACACACACGATGATTAAAGATGACAATTTAGGTGATGCAAACGACCTTATTTAACACTTCATGAAGCAAACAGTCTCTGTTCCCAAGGTTCCAGGGAACTGCAAAATAGTGCAGAAGACAGGAAATTTGTACAGGATAAAGAACAAGGAAGAGAAAAATAGAAAATATATGACTGACTGGGGCTATGTAGCCAACCTTGTTTGGGGTGAGAAGGTGCAAGGAAATAAATATAGAGTCCAGAATTGACTTGGCTTTTGGGGATTGGTTGACTGAATAGATATTTTTCTGGTCTGCTCAACCAAAGCATTTATAGGGACAGAAATTTATCTAAGCTTCAGTTTGCTGGTGTGACACCCCCAGCAGGAGCAGCTCCACTTTGAGCCTAAGTTATTTCAACAGTCCCCACTCTGGATCATCCTCTTGACCATTCAAGAGGCTTGATATGTTGGTCTTAGAGTGACTCTCTGTTACCATTGCCTCTTCAGGTCTCAATGTAGTGTTTACAAAAGACCATGTCAAGCTCATATTCTTGGGAGTTGGTTAACTTCTTCTGTTCTTTTTTGTTGATCCAGTCAGAAACATACCATCTGTTGGCTGGTTGGTCAATGGTTGCCCATGTGCATTTAAAACTTTTTTAGAACAAAGCATATTAAGGAGACAATAATTATTAGCAACATAATAATGCCCATGGTTTGGCGAGCACTCCTGAGCCAACATCCCCATGACTCAAACCAGCTAGGATTTCCTGTAACTGTATCTCTACTTTCCAAGAAGTGTTTATCGAGCTATCCTGAGGCATTGGAAATCAGGGAGAAGTGAGTGATGAGCAGAAAGAATTACAGCACCACCAGCGTCATAGCAAATCCAACAGTCAGTTGGAGGTTGGATGCCCTTCCTTTGCAATGGCTTGAGATACATGAAACTTGATATTGTTTTCTCAGACCAGGGCAAGGAAAATATGGAAAAAAGAATCATAAAGACCTTCATGGTATAAGAATTAGGAAAAAGATGGTCAGAAAGGGACACAAGAATGGAAAGAAGTGTTCTAGATCAGACATCTTGGGAAGAAGCGGCCACCTTGACATCAGCTACTTTTCTTCCTAGTCAATTTGACTTTGAGGTTTCTGGAGTTTATACAGGACCAGATGTCAAGTGGAGTTTTCTTCAGTTTTGAAATATGCATCCAAAATTTGATACTTTGTAATTTGACAGTAATGTCAGTGGTCAAGTGTTTAGTAGAGTCCTTTCTACAAATCTCACTTTTGCATCAGAGGAAAACAATAACAGTCCTTAAATTACAAAAGACTTTAAAATGCCCATTGCTAAAGATCTGATGAGAGTTTATTATAATGGAATTGACAAAGAGATTTGGTTATTTCTTTGATATGCAACATCTTAAGATGATAACTGAACTTATGACTGATAATCTTATCCCAGGACATATCAGAATTTTAGGAATTTTATACAATTTTCAGCACACTATGTTAATAAAATATACCATATAACCTGAGGAGGCTAAGCATCTATTCTTATCGGACATCTTCCTATGTAATTTAATGTATCAAGTAAGCTTAATTAGTTTAATATTTCTCTTTTCGTATGGAAAGAAAACAAAACTTTTCAAATGTTCCAGGAACCCTCTGAAAAATCCCAAAGTTATTTCAAGGTCCAAAGATTTTATTTAGAATTTAAATTTGGGGAGTTTTGTCAAAAATATTCATTTAACCAAAGTGACAATTAAAGACTTCAAAGGTAAATCCAAAAAAGTACATAGTTGCAAAAAAAAAAACTTAGCTCTTTAATATTAATAAGACTGGGTTTTCTTAAGTAATCAAAAACCTGATAAAGACAACATGAAGCACAGTAAATTATTTTGGTGAAACACAAAATCTTTGCTTACCAGGCAGATTACTTAAAAGATAAACAAGCATACTTTGTTTATAATTTCTTATTAAAAGCAGGCCAATAATATAAGAAAGTTTTTTCTTTTAACAGAGAGAAAACCAAATTCTAATTTTGCACCAGTGTACTTTTGATATTAAAATTTATGTTAAAAAAACTCTTAAGTATGAGTCCATTTCGATATTTGCCAGCTTGACCACACATAAAATTCCTTTCCCAAGATTCCTTTTTCACAAAACTTCTAAAACTTTTTACATATATTCAGATTTTGTTCAAGATTTTTCCTCTTTCTCATTCTGGAACAACTAATTATACTTTAGGACAAAATTACTTTCTTTTTTCTCTTACTGTCCCCTCTATAATAACACGTCCCCCATACCTTTTCTTATCCAAAAAACACATTCTATTTTCTTACCTTTCATACACAACTGTTTTCTTTCACCCTTATTATTTCTAAATAGTTTCAATGAATTATAATTCTTGACCCTTAGAGTCCTTATTTCCTAATGAAAACTAAGAAGTAAGAAATTGTGGAATGTCCATTACAGTAGCATTCTGTGAAGTGACAAATTTATAAATACATTTTATAATTTCTAGAGGTATATTCTTCCTTATAGTGAAGAAAACATATTTACCTATAGACCCAAATATCTTTAGTTCTTCTGTACAAGGAAGCCAAATGTAGAAAAACCTATGTTCAGTAATTAATGTTTCAGTATTTTATCTTATTTGGAAATCATCAAGATATTCAATGAATATCTATCATTTAACTTATCTCAGTATAACTTTAATGTTTCAAGCTACCAAAAAGATTTTGGAAACTATTTTCAAGGAGACATACCACAAAGCATAATTATTGTTGAAAATTTAACTTATAAACTTTTAACTTTCATCTGTTTAATTTACTTATTTTAGAAATTATGCTTAGATTACTCATGAAAGTTTCATGAGTCGTCAAATGACTAACCATCATCTTATCTTTTTTGTTGACAAATTCTGTCACAGAGATAACATGAGGCTATTTGACTTGTAGTAAACTTACATAGAATAAATGCCATAGGTCTGAATTATATTTGATATTGATAACTCTAAAAACATGCCTGTTTTAATTAAGGCAGCAAACTTAAACTAGCTTATTTTCCCCAAAAAATTACCCTAGATTATGTGAACCTGAAAAAAATTTGGGTTACTTTATACATTTCTGAGAGTATACTTGATTTATATAAATGCTTAAATTTCTTTAAGCCAATTAAATAGGACTTTTTACAGATTAATTTTGGTAACACCATTCAAAGGTAGAAAAGAACACATACTTAGTCGCATAAATACACAGACGTACATAAACATACAGACAGATGCAGAGATCTTATAGTTTTCCTTTTAAAATTTTAGCCATGTGGTAGGTGCAATAATAAGAAACTCACTTGCTTACAAAAGAACAATTGGATCCAAATTGTGTTTCTGGAAGATGGAATAAATTAAGGTTACCTTCTCAGATGGCTTAAACTTCCTACTAATATTTGTGGAGGGAAGTTTAAGATTTCTCATTTGCCTAATTTCCTCATGGCGTCCCCTTTCCACTGTTTTTTCCTTGTGATAAGAATTATCTCCCTGAAGTTTGCATTTCAAAGAGATCATCTCCAGTTCCTAGAGTAGACTGGGTAGAACATTGACATCTCCTAGGCACAGAGAAAGAATGCAAGTTCCCCCAAGAAAGACTCTTGTGTCCTAAGTCCAGAATTTTTATAATATGTACAAGTCTTTTGAGATAAATAGGAGAGATTTTGAGATTGGCAAGAAGAACAGACAGGCTTTCTCTGTTCTTGCATAAACTCAATTTGTAAGACAAGTTGTGTATACAGTCCTCAATTTGTAGGGCAGTTTTTTTTCTTTTAATTCTCCCTAAAATTGTTGCAACCAAAATGATATGAAGGGAATGACCCACCCATCCAACTACATTATCTTCAATTTACTTCTTTAGATCAGAGAAAAGAACTTTATTTAAGATAGAAGTCAAAAGATTTTTATATTCTAGATTTAGAGCCCTTTGTCTTTGGAATGTTTTTCTTTCCCTCTATGTACATAGTTTCATTTAGCCAAGGGGAGAAACCTTAAAAAAAAAAAAAAAAAGTTCCTTTTGGGCTCTGAATATCAGCTTTCAATTTGGGCAAATGATCATAGAGCTACTTAAAAAAAAATCATTTAAAATATCTTAGCTTTCAGCCAGGACAAACAGTAAATCTTCCTGTCAGTATTGAAGAGCCCCATGACACAAAAGACACCCCCAAATAGGGTGCAAATATACTCCC
The DNA here is from genome assembly GCF_949987535.1 of Balaenoptera acutorostrata. Taxonomy (NCBI): domain Eukaryota; kingdom Metazoa; phylum Chordata; class Mammalia; order Artiodactyla; family Balaenopteridae; genus Balaenoptera; species Balaenoptera acutorostrata. The sequence continues at coordinate 36,259,517 of NC_080081.1, forward strand.
CTCCCAAAATTCATAACCACTCCCAAAGATAGTCAAAAGAAAGACTTAGACAATTTCCCTGAGAGCTGGCAATCATTGATAGGACCCTAGCTGCAAATGGAGCACAAGCCACATTTTTGTCTAGCCTTATCTAGCCACAAATGGGATGCAACCCACATTTCTGTCAGCCGTACTTTTGGGCCTCCAATTGGACAGTAGTGTTGCCTGCATACACAAAAACTGACAATCCGCAATCCGCATGCTTCAGGCAAGAAGAAAGCAACGCTGAGTTCTCAAGACACAAAAGGACAAGACAAACAAGAAGACAATAACTGTCCCTGGGAGAGAAAAAGATCAGCAACCAGTAAGCAGCAACATAAAATTTTACTTCTTCTCTTGACTGAGCACTGCAAAGATCCAGGAGAGCTGACTCTGGGAAGAATTCTCATCCTTTGCTGGCATCTGCCAGTTTTCCTAGGATTCCATCTGCAGGCTTCAGTGCAAGTGGTGTTTAGAGAGTGTAGCTCTGGCATCTACCAACATTTTCCATTAATTTTAATTTTAGTTTTCCCTTGGCTGTTTAAGGGACCTGATAGCAGTTTACCAGAGAATCCCTCAGAGCCCCATCAACCTTGGGAGGGGCCCTCCTTTGACGGTGAATATGGGGACATTCCAGATGGTGTGAAAGGATTTGACAAAACTTTTGTAAACAATCTTTTCCAGCGTCCTGGTTGATGGCAAAAGAGACAACTGATTTGTGGACGAATATTTTGATGATGGACTCCCTAGGAGTGTGGAACCAGGGAGGCTCATGTGTTGTCTTAAGTTTCTGGCTTTGGAGGCATTGCAGTTGTAAAGCCAATAACTCGGTGGACTTTTTAAATGGTCTATGGTCTCCTCAGAGTAGAAAGGCAATTCAGATACAAGATAAGTAGATGAGAGTAAAGTAAAGGAGGACAAAGGAGAGTAGTAGGAGTCAGTCTTAGAGTCTTTTGCTTTAGGTACCTCTTGTGTCTTTAATTTTTCATTAGCCTTTTGCAATGAAACTATATTGGAACCTCGAAGCCTTTTGGAGTATTCTGCATACCAATTAAAATAAATATCCTATTCTGTTTGTTTGATTTGGGAACCCTTGCTTTCAAGTGTATGTCTTAAATGGATGATCTTTTCTTATGAGAACATTCCCCATAATGACCATTGTAATTCTAGTTTCTCTCACTAAGATTTTGCTATTTGTGTACATATCTACAGCTTCCAGGACCAAGTTCTTAGACATAAAATAAGCAGGTGTGTCAAAAGGTGGTGGACTTAATTCTTTGAAACCTGAGGATTCCATTTTTTTTAGCTAAGCCTTGTGTGTCTCAGAGCCAAATTAATACCAAAGAGGGATATGCCTCCAGGTTGATAGTTTTGTGGTATTTTAGTGTACCTCATTGCATGAAAACTTTCTTGAGATTGGCAGGTGACCTAGTGTCAACCTAACACATGCTATAACCAACTTATTCTAACCTAGGAATCTTAGAGTTAGGTAGCGAGCAATCTAACAGCCTTAAGTGCTTGACTCATGCCCACCAATTTTCTGGCTTTGGCTTCTGAGATTCCCATTAGCAATAGATCTATTAATCCTTTTAGAAGATTTCTTTATAGTGGCAGACACCTAATGGTTTCTAATAGTCCCATTTATGCCTGCTTAGATTTTGTTGTGCCATTGATCAAAACAGTATGAATTTCTTGTCTTAATTTAGTTTCCTAAATCACCCAGGAGTTTATGCTATAGACTGACATCCAGGCTTTGTGAGTCCCCCTAATGGCCACCACCCATTGTGAACTTCAATATAACTATCCCAGAACATTTGGGGATTTGGGGACCCCAGAACATTTCCGTGAATATATATATATATATATATATATATATATATATATATATATATATATATATTTTTTTTTTTTTTTTAATAAAATTTTCTTGGATTGGAAAGCTGCATGCAAAGGAGTGGAGCTCAGATCTGAGAGTGACTTATTCACAGCCCTCGGTAATGAGAAGAAGAGGGAACTCAAAGGATTAGCAGGTTCATTGCCTGCCCATCTTTTTGTCCTCCAGGACATAGCCGTCAGCTTCGTATCTCATTCCTCAACACCAAAAACTGTTAAAAATGATTAAAGAGGACAGTTTAGGTGGTACAAACAAACTTTATTTAGCACTTCAAGAAGCAAACAATCTCTGTTTTCAAGGGTCCAGAGAACTGCAAAAAGGGGCAGAAGGCAGAAAGCTTTTATTGGGTAGAGAGTGAAAAAAAAGGAAGATAAAGATAGAAAATATCTGATTGGCTAAGGCCACGTAGTCAACCTTGTTTGGGGTGAGAAGGAAGAAGAAAATAAGTGTACAGCCCAGAGCTGGTTCCAGGTTTAGGGATTGGCTGACTGGATAGACTGTGTTTCTGGTCAAGCGAAACATTTACAGGGACAGAAAGTTATCTAAGTTTCAGTTTGCTGATGTGGCACTGCCGGCAGGAGCAGCTGCATCTTGGGCCTCGGAAGTAATTTCAACAAATATCAACACACATGTGCTCACATAGCCTGCTTTTGAAAGAGAAATAAAAGAGTAAGTGAAGAGTTGAGTGTTAATTATAGGCAGTAAGAAATATATATTTTTTTATATTACATGGATCAGGCTATATATCAGGAAAATATTAAAAAAAAAACAAAGATTTGGGGCTTCCCTGGTGGCGCAGTGGTTGAGAATCTGCCTGCCAATGCAGGGGACATGGGTTCGAGCCCTGGTCTGGGAAGATCCCACATGCCGCGGAGCACCTGGGCCCGTGAGCCACAACTACTGAGCCTGTGCGTCTGGAGCCTGTGCTCCGCAACAAGAGAGGCTGCGATAGTGAGAGGCCCGCGCACCGCGATGAAGAGCGGCCCCTGCTTGCCACAACTAGAGAAAGCCCTCGCACAGAAACGAAGACCCAACACAGCCATAAATAAATAAAAATAAAATAAAAACAAACAAAAACCCAAAGATTTGCTTTCTATGTATAAAGTTAGGAAAATCAATTCAATATTTTTAGTTAAAATATGACAATCTGATCTGAAAACATGTAACCTACATATTGTATGACAGGGATAATCAAAATCGTATGACAAGCAGATATAGAGCAAGGCTCAAAACAGAATTTGAAATAGCATATGTAGGTATTTATGTAAGAGAGAGAGACAGGGAAATAGGGCACAGTGAAAACTGACACCTGTTTTTTTTTTTTTTTTTTTTTTTTGCCCTGGTAACACAATATACGACAGTTAAAATCAGATTTTTTTTCAATCTCAGTTTTGGCTAATGTCCCAAAAGTCAAGGACAACTTAATAAATTCAAAGTACCCTCAGATTCTAAACTAAAGTGGTGCTCCACCTACTAAAGGCATATTTAGTGGTGAAATGGGTTCTGTTGCCTCTGGTCTGCATATGAATTGGAAGTTGAAAAATCCATCTGGGAGAGAGGATTTCGGATTCCTGGCTTCAGTACTCTTTTTGGAATGGAGAAAGGTGTTTCTCCCTTTTCTTAAAAAAATGTAGGAAAGTTTTAAGACATCACTTGACAGCTTGCTATGTGTTTCCTGAAGTTCAAGAGACACTGAGATACTATTTGACTCCTGCCTAGAGAAGTCTTAGTATGAAAGTTGTATATGGGGTTGCCATTTTCTGGCAATGGAGGGAAGAAAAACAGCATGGGGAAGTTATGTCTGCATTCTATAACAAGTATATTTCTTACGAACCATAGAGAATTGAGCAAGAGAATTTCTCTAGGATCAGTCTAAGGGAGATCTAAAGGACTGCCTAGAGGTTTAAAGATGGAGAGATTTCTGGAAGTCTGAGGGATGAGGAGAGAGTGGAAAGTTGCCAGCCACAGGGAGCATTGTAATGTCAGGGAAAATGCAATTCTATCAGAAATTGAAAAGCATAGCTACCACATTTGCCGTGAAGAGGGTACAAACACCAAAAGACATCTCCGTCAGTCAGATAAGAACTGTTTAGCATCTTATTGTTCCTTCGTTTCCCTATCCCCATGTTTCAACCCAGAGGGGCCCAAAATAGCAAATGTAGAATAGGATAGGAAAATATGGAAAGAAGGAAAAAGAAACAGCTTTTCCCACATGTAAGCTTTCTGACCCGAAGCAGCACTGAATTAGAATTAGGAAGAAACTTTAAACTGAATTTTAAAATAAAGTTCTAATATTAGGGAAAAAGAATTATTTAATAAATTACTAAAATGAAATTCTACTTGTGATTGACATGAGCTAGAAAAGCAATGATACCTGATCAAAATTTTATCTAAGGGCCCAAGAGAAAAACGTCTGGAGGATGGTTTTAAAAGATTTTTAAAAAGTAAAAATAAAATTACTCACACTTAACTATGCCCCACTTATTCAATATGATTACAAATGTAATACCCAGGGTGTCACAGTGAGACCCTAGGGACCTTCTGGGTATGAAACTGAAGAAAGATAGGGGACAATTAGAAGAGCAATCCATGTAAATTGACAACACATTACATGAAATCCCATATTTTGAATAGAAATAGTCTTTAATATGAGTTCAAGTTTTATCTCACTCATGACAAGAAACAAGCTAAACATGCTAATACTTGCTGACTCCTGTAATGTCTTCTTCTCTCACTGGTGTATGAAGCCACTTGAATATTACCATAGAGTGTCCTACTCTCTCATCCCCCACTGCTATCCACCTTCTAATATTCTCCCAAAGTATATATTTTTTTCTGATTCATTTACTAACTCTCCTTCCTTTCTTCTTCATGACCTTTTCTTAGGAGCCCTCATCTTACTTTATAAATGTGGGTATGAATTAGTTTCTTCTTTTCTCTCTTTAAATGCTCTTAGTAATATAGTAATATCTTCACTTCAAATCCATATACAATGGGCTATCATTCTGGGAAAGATTACAGATAGATTGATGATAGATAGATAGATAGATAGATAGATAGATAGATAAGGGCAATAGATAGGCTAATGAACCTCTGAATCTTTTTGACAACTTCATTGTAAATAATATTTCTTTTATAGAGTCTAACCTGAGCATACTTGAAACAGAGAGATAATTTCTACTGCTAAATTAAAAGATGTTGGAGAGTTTCTCCATCTCATTAATTTATTAAAATGTATTATTGATTACTTTCTCTGTGCCAAATATTGCACTAGTCATAGGGGCTACATGTATGATGAATTAAATGGATAAAACCCATTCATTAATGGTGTTATAGGAGGAAAAGGAGACCCAAGTAACCTCCATAAAACAACTAAACACACACACACTGCACCATAGTGATAACAGCTATAAATGAAACATCATGGTGTTATGGACAGGTTACCCAGAAGACCCAGGAGAGTCTCCTTTGAGGAAGGATGGTTTCTGTTGAAACCTGAAGTATATATAGGAGTTAGACAGGTCAATAGAAATAGTAACATTCCAAGAGAATTTATTGTCTGTGTGAAATCACTTAGAGAAAAGAACCAGAACCTTTAGAAAAATTATGAGGAAATTATTATGGAAGAAGCAAGTGTAGAAGGGGTGGAGAAAGTGACACAAGATGATGGGAGAAAAAAATGTAAGCAAGGGTCAAATCATTAAGGATTTTGTAGGTCAAGATAAAGATTCTGAAATTTATTCTGAGCACAGTGGATGACAACCATTGAAGGGTGCTGAGTGAAATGATCAATCAATGTCACATTTACTGATTTTAATTCAATAGTATCTCTCAGAGTTGTTTTATATTCTCCCTTCCTGCAGCCACTACTTCCATAGTTCTAATAAATCCACTAATCCCAGAACTTATTACTTCTAACCTGAACTATTATAGGAGACTTTTAAAAGACCTCTCAAATTTAGATTCTTGTTAAATTACAACTTTGACCATCTCTATTTCCTCTTCAGTGACTCTTCATTAGCTAAAGGATATGTTACCCTATTCCTTAGCTTAGCGTGCAAAGCTCTCTGTTTTTGTCTCCTCTCTTATTTTGCATCACAACTTAGTTAGCAATCAACTTGAACTCCTGCACATTTGCTGTACATTCTTGCAACTATTGCTTTCCATCATTTTCCTCAAGCAGTTTCCCGTGCCCTTACTCTATTCTTCTTCGCTATTGGGTCAAATTCTCTCTATGCACAAAAATGTAACCCTAATACCCCTTCTAGTGTCCACAAAATTTTCTTTGCCCAGCTCAAGACAGATGCTGTGTCCTTCCCTCTCCTTGTGTTACAACTTAATCAATTAATCAGACAAATATGCATACAGAGCTGTCATATGTAAAGCCTTCTGCTAGGCATCCCTTTTTTTTTTTTTTTAAGTAGAATAAATATGACAAGTTTTCTGGCACTGAGAAACAGAACTTTTCACCCAGCTGAAATGTGTATCATGCAATGCAATTTGATAACCCCTGCAGTAGAATTTTATACTATCAACATGAGTTCACAAAGCAAACACTAAGTACTTCCTAGAGGGGACAGAAATGGCTTTACAAAGAAGGTATGCCTAGGCTTTGAAGAACACAAGAGTTTTTAGAATAAATAGGGTCCAGGGCATTCCAGAGAGGAGGAATGTCTGTTTATGCCTTAGCACTTGTGGGATATATACACCCAGACAGTGGAAGCTGGGTCTACCTCTTTATATATTCAGTTTCCCAGGGTTCTGCCTTGCACAGAGTAAACAATAATATCTTTCCTGTCCAACCCCTTCAACTATAGGCACTGAAGACTGGAAAGCTCACAGAGCCTTCCCTGCCATGACCTATTTTACATCCTTAGGCAATTCTTGCCATCATCGTTCAAAACAAGGTTCATCACTGTCCTCATACAACCACCCCCAACACACGCCTTCCCCAAACAGACAAGATATTGGGGGAAACACTTCCTCCACCCCTGATATTTTTCTCATGAGCACGGCCACTCATTAACATTGTAGTTCTGGCCCCTGTCTGTCACCTCCTTTACTCACTTCATAGGAGGAGTAATTTACTAAAGCTGAGTTTGGGATAAGAAGTCAGGCAAGTATAACTTTGCCCTTTCATCTCTTCTTTTTCTTGGGAGCTTAGCTAAGCACTGGAAAGGTTCATTCTTCTCTGTTCCTACATATCAGGGGAAAACAAGTGATTGACGCTACAGCAGTCCTAGAAAGCTGCCTGTGAGTGGATGAGAAAGTCTATCTGATTCTGTAATTCTATATTAAGGAGGATATTTCTTTCTTTCTCATTTCCTTTCTTCCTTCCTTCCTTCCACCCTTCCTTCCTTCTTTCCTTCCTTCTTTCCACCCTCCCTCCCTTCCTCCCTTTCTTCCTTCCTTCCTTTTTTCTTTTTTTTTTTCCCACTGATGTAAGCAATATGCTCCAAAAGGCAAAAAAAGGTTTTTGTTTTTAACGAGTCCTAAACCCTCACTAATACATACAGTGATTGTTTTCATTGAAATAAATAACCATTTCCTGTGTGCCATATTTTAGTCAGATAATATCCCCTAGCCCCAGCTGCAGAAAGTTCCAGCCTTTTCCCCAGTGGCATGCTGTTGTGATCCCAGAATGCCTATGGATAACGCATCGTGGGTCATGACAGTAGTGCTCTTCAGTAAATATTTAAGTGAATGTCCCCTGGCTGTAGGCTATATTTATGATAATTGTATAAAATCAATATTCTTATAGATATTGTCTTATTGTGTGTGTAAACAGAAGATGCCAGGAAACAATTTCTTTTGTCATTTTGCTCTATTAATTTTAGTGTTTATGTTTAAAATTAACTATCAATGCCTAGCTAAACACAATATAATGATGAACAATTTCACTAAATTTGTATTTAATGCAAAGAATGTGTACATAATTTAATGTTACAACACCTATATTTTCATGTAAAATGTAATAATTTTTAAAATTTTAAAGTTGTTACAAAACAACTAATGATAAATTCCTCTGAATTATTCACACAGTGCCATTGACATTAAGCAAAAAGTCTCTATTTCAGATGTAGAAATAGTGTGAGGATTTTTTGCAATTTTGAAGAAAAGTATCTGATGAAAATGTATTCCTCTTTATGTTTTTATTAGTTGAGATGAACATTTTACATTTTATGTTGTGTTCTTGTCACAAACAAGATTCCAACCTGTGTGACTCTGAGACAGAAATTCTAGACCTGTACCCTAACACGTCTTCAACAAAATCAGTTCTGCTTAAAACTAAAGTCATTTTTGTAAATTAAAAAATCAATTTTAATACATCTTGAGAACTCAAACTGTGCAAAATTAAAGCATGATAAATGTTTCTAAAGTCTCATAAACAGTCCAACTTCTTTGGTGTAATAAAAGTTAACCATTTTAGATTTATCTTTTCTCTTTTATCTTTTTATAAATTTTCTACACATGTAGATAATACATATGTACCTGGTATTATTTACTTAAAGATATTCCCATGTTAATATATTTATATACGCACTTGAGAAAATCATATATTTTCTGTCACATTTTTTTAATAATAAAAATAGGTACAAATTCTTGCTGGAGATTGAAACTACTTGTCTAAAAAATTCTCCTAAAATGTCAAATTTAACTTTCAAAAATCTTGATTATAAAAATTTAAATTATAAAACAAAGAAAAAAAAATTAAAGCAAAAAATAAAGAAGGAAAATAATCAGTCATTAATTTCACTGAAATGTAATATATTACTATATTTAAAATCAGGATCAGTGACATCTCTGTGTTTGAAACATAAGGAAGAATAAATAAGTAAGTGATTCAGTTTTATTCAGATATGTGGACACTGTATATACGGCTACTTCTTTTCTCCTGACTAGAAAGTCATTCAGCCCAATTTTGATCACTCCTGAGCTGTGAGACAGGATTGGCAAGAAGAAAACATTGAGGAAAGTGGCATACGTTCTGTCTATATCAGGAACACCAGGTAAACCAGTAAATGGGGAAAAATTATATTTTCCAACAGATTCAAAATCCCTCACACTTTATCCAGATGTAGAACTAGAAAAAAAATTTAAAAATCCAATTAGTCACAGTAATTTCAAATTATATTTCTTTTCTCTAAGATTTTGGCATTTCTTCTTAATTTCACTTGGAGTTTAATTAGTAAACTAATATTAGTTTTAAAACATTGAATAATATTTTTTTCTAGACATAAAATTTTTTGGGAAAACAGGTGTCAGTATAACCTCCACATTATTTTGATCCGTTCATTTTCAGTCTCTTGGACTCCTTTTGTAGGTACAAAGTAATTCAATTCTATCTGGTAAATCACTGGAAAGACTATGTTTCAGAATTAATAAATATGTCTTACTAATATTAAGATAAATCATGTCTATCACTTTTTTTTCACAAGGTGTGGCACTTTGACATAGAGAGAATTAGATTAGACAAAAATGTGTGCTTGTGGTTTTAATTTGTTTTGTTTTACAAATCTACCTAATAAGAAACAAAACAAAACACAATATATATACTCTATAATAGATTGGCACATTGGTTTTGTGGTTTTTTTATTCTCCACAGTTTTTCAGAAAAACAAAAGGAAATTTGTAGGTTATTCTAAGATTTACAATGTAATCCTTTTTAAAATACAGTTATTTAAAGACTACATGATAAAATAGTTATTCTAAGACTACATGATTAAAAACTAAGTATACTTACTTCAAGGAAATAACACTAATTCTAACTCAGGAGAAAGAGAAATATGTTTGAGATCACTTTGCAAAGACTGTCTAACCACCACCTTCCAAATGATTGTGTTGTACTTGGGTTACTTGTCACAATGCATTATTTTCTTTGTAGACCAGAGAAAGTAATAATGCAGTTTCCCACTAGTAGACATATTTCTTCCAAAATTGTTTTTGTATCTACTAATGGAATTTCACTGAATATTAAGGATATGTTTATTTGTATATATATAAAACAAATGATATTTTTGAAACTCATTGTTACATTTGGACCTTTTGAAAATAAACGTAGAAAAACAAAGAAGTAATGTCAAATGTCCAGAAGTCAATAGTTAATGAAGACTTGGTTCTAAAGACACAATAATAAAAGGTTTCAGATACTATATAATTCAGAAAACTTACTCTTAACAATTTATTTCTCAAGGCCAGACATTCTTCGGCCCCAGCATATATTTTGTAATTCAGTATTTATATTTAAGTACATGAAATGAAAAAGAAGACCTTGCCTATTATATAATTGGAAGTGGGATGGATGGGACAAGAAAATTCATCTGTTTGTATATAATTATAAAGTACTAAACAAAAAGTACTTTCCCTCAGCCAGTCAACCAACTCATTTCATCCTCACATCAGCTTTATACAGGAAGCTATTATTTATTATTATTATCATCATCATCATCATCATCATCATCATCATCTGTAATTTATGAATGAGAAAACAGATGAACAGTTTGCTGGGTCATTTGTTGTGGATCACTCAATACCTCCTAGGACTTAGACATGAATCCAGACTGTCTGATTCTATTGTCTATGGCCTTGACCATTACATTACATTGACTGTGAAGTTTCACTGAAAAACATTGAGCCGTTTGACAATAATCAAGTTTTAACTGAAGCATTTTTTTAAAGGAAACCCATTCTAATCAAATACTAAAAATAAGACTGTTTGACATTTAATACTTGAATGTGTTATAAATCATGTCAGAGAGAGACCAAAAATTGTTTTAAGGTCATTTATCATTTCTGAGAACAGTTTCATTTCAATTCCTTTACTTAGAAATACTTTTTTTCAAATCTATATAAAATGTTTCATGTGTTACTTATACAGTATATTGTATTTTAGGTGAAATATGCAGACACGAGAATGTGATTGCAAACAAGGGGTTAAGAAAGAATCTTATATGTGGTATGAATATATATTTGGATATTTCCATAATTTGAATATCTTGAAACATATCAAATTATACTGTCTGCCTAACCTTTGTTAAAGATGTTGAGGTCATATAAATTATACTTTTGTTATCTGTAAATGTAGCATCAGATATCTATGCATTTATTTAGGGTTTCTAACTAGGACCAACAGCCTCCCAGTTTACCCGAGACCCTCCTAATTTTAGCACTGAAAGACCTATTACCTAGGAACCTCTAATTCAGACAAACCAGGATAGTTGGTTATCCTTTTTGTTTGATAAAATTATAAAATAGAATTGGGGAAAGAATAATGTAGAACTCCAGTAGCTTTCCCATTTAAATCAAATCAGTTACCTCCATATCAACACTCACTTTGACTTTAATATGTGGAAAGATTCTAATTGTACACATGCTGCAACCATTGGTTTTATTCAATAATTGCCCATTATAAGAACATTACATTTCAGACTCTACATCAGGTTATTGGGGATGAAAATAAGTATATATATTGAATCCTCTACTCAGGAGAGAAAAATAAGAAAAATACTCAACTAGGTTGTTATGACACAAAACACAAGCCTTACATACAATGTTATAGAAGTTCACACACACACAAAAAATGATGATATTCACAGTCACGTTAAGGACCACAGAAAGAGAGTGGATTCCTAGGTGACCAACGGACATAAAATAGAATGTAGCCACTGGAAATGTAAGAAATGTAAGATGGAGAAAATTGTACTTCCTAAAGGGCAGTATAAATGTAAGCCACTTTAACAATGGAAAGGGGAAAAATGAACAGGATAATAAACCAAAGAAATATTTCTGGGTAATAAAAATATGAATACTAAATATTAACATTTACCAAGTTCTTATTTTTGCCAGGGACTGTATTATGTACTTCACCTGAAAAGCCCCATTTTATCTCCACAATACTACTCTGGACCTACTTTGTTTCCTTATGAGAACCAGTGGAGGCATAGAATCAAATGACCTAATCTTTTAATTTACATCAAAATTTTCTATACATAAAGACAGAATTTGGGAACAAGAATTATTTTAATCTTTCAATATATCATTAAGTTTAAAAGGCAACTATTATGGATTCATGTCAACATACTATGTAAAGTAACTAATTTTAAGTACTATCAAATTTAATTAGAAGACTTCTTATACCTAAACTTATTTTTAGACATACCAAACACTTAAAAATAAATTCTGCCATGAAAAATCTTCATAGAATCCCAGGCATATATGTATGACATAGATTTACTACAATACACAGCCCAAAGCATGTGTGCCTAGAAGAAAGAAGGCAGATATTATGTACTGCAAAGCTCTACCCAAATTCTCTATGACTAGATGTATGTATACATTGGACCTGAGAGGAGGAAATTGGCCACACTTATGCACAAACTCAGTTTAAATTTTCAGGAATCATACAGCATGAACATTGAAAAATAAAAATAATTCTTAATTTTCATTTGGCTTAAACACAGAACACTGAGATAAGAGAAAAAAAGTTTACCATTATTAATTAATTGAAATAAATTCATGACCTAAGCTGTTTCATATTTATTGCTGATGCTTCAAATTCGAAAAGAACATCAAGAGCAATAGGCAAGATCCTCTGGGTGATACCTGAGAGCTGCAACTATTCTAGAGAGAGGGAGAAAGAGGGAGGGAGAGAGAGTGAGAGAGAGAGGGATCATGTTAGAAACTTTAGATTAAGACAAGGAACATTAAAAACAAGCATGTAAATAGGAAACCAGCATTTAATCTTTCAAATATAAATTGTTTTATTTTTTTCCCAAATTGGTAAATTATCTTTTAAGAGTTAATTAGATATAGTAACATGAAAAACATTCTACATACCCAAAATTACCATACAAATTTATTTGTATTGCAGTCTAGTATCTATTCATTTAGTATTTATTCACTTTAAAAATGATATCACTCTCTTTTAAAAAGCATAAATTGGAGAGAAAATCTAGTCCAGAGTGTGAATGGCCCTTTTCTCCTAAGAGCTTTCTATCTAATTAGTCAACAGAACTGCCTAATGATGATTGCCACCAAATGCAGACATAAAGTCATGAAAGTACAAACAAGGTTTGAGGCACACTTTGCCTATTAACTCATGTAAAGTAATAAAAACACCTTTCTATGCAATGGCTAATGCATGGCTCTAATGAGGACATCACAAAGAAAATCTTCCAGATCCTTCTCCCTGAAGGACAGATTTTGAATTGACTAAATTCAACAGTATAGAAAAGTATGACCTTAACCTCCCCTTTAAAGATAAATAACACTGTTAAATGGAAATTTAATAAGAATTGTGTAAGAGAAGGTTTTAGCCCAAAGCCCAGTGGACACTCAACCCCAAGTTATAAACAAATTAATTTACCATAAGATTTTGTCAGATTTCTCCTGCATACACACATGCATACTATAAACACACAATCACCTGTACTCTGTAGATGGTAAAATACATTAAAAAAAAAAAAAAAAAGCAACAATACTGCCAAGATTTTCACTATACGTACACTTTGAAATATTCTATTTGTATACAATGTAATATATAATAACCAATATTTCCCATAAAAAGAAATCCTTTCCATGAGACTTCTTAACTCCAAGACTTCTGAACTTCTCTAGTCTCAGTTTAAAGAGTATCTCCTGACAGCGAACTCCTGGAACTGCCCAATCCAAATTAAAAAAAATTGAGGGTACTTCTTATCATAATAAGTAAGTGTAAAAAACAAGTGTAACTGTTTTTACACTTACCACACTATGAAATTATTTAAACTTTTTCAATTTTTTTTTCTTCCACTAGATTATAACCTTCATGAGAGAGGAGTGTTTCCTAATATTTTTATTACTGTATTTCCAACATCTACAGGAATCCTTGGAAAATAATAGGATCTATTTTGGTGAATGAATGAAAACATGATAACCACTTTTGTATTTGGGGTAGAGTGGGGCAGGGAATAGCAAAACAATATTAAAAGTTAAAAGAGTGATATATACATATGTATAATGATGTATATATTATAATGTATATATTGTAACATATTATATATAAAGGTATACTATATATATATAATTTTTTCCAGAATTGGTTAAGACACTATAGTTTTCTTTTTTTTTTAAGGAACATCACATCCTCTTGTATTTTGCAAAGAATAAGTTCTATACAGTTAAAATAATAGTGTTTCAAAAATACATTTGAAAGATTAAAATATTTTGCAGTTAAAAATACTTTTCTTACACCAAATATCATTCAAGTAAAAAATATATGGTAAAATCTGTAAGGCTGCCACATACAGTTGGGCAAGTTGTACATTACACAACATATAAAAAGGTACCATTCATACCATTTTTCCAGGAACTAGGTAAGATGATCTGTAAATGCAAAAATAAAGAGCTTAGGGTTTGACAGAGGGACATTTTAGTCATATAACTTTATTAACAATATAATTTCTAAATGGAGATGATAAGTTCAAAGCACTTGGTATAGAGTTTGTTACATCAACTCAATGTATGTTTGTATTTAACATGTAGTATTGAATCAGTATGTACTTGCCATATATTAATTTTGTCAATTTCTACTATTTTCAGTTCCGAGTAATAATTAGGTATGATATGATTTAAAATATACATTAAAAAAATACTAGGTTTGGGGCTTCCCTGGTGGCGCAGTGGTTGAGAATCTGCCTGCTAATGCAGGGGACACGGGTTCGAGCCCTGGTCTGGGAGGATCCCACATGCCGCAGAGCGGCTGGGCCCGTGGGCCACAATTGCTGAGCCTGCGTGTCTGGAGCCTGCGCTCCGCAACAGGAGGGGCCGCGATGGTGAGAGGCCCGCGCACCGTGATGAAGAGTGGCCCCCACTTGCCACAACTAGAGAAAGCCCTAGCACAGAAACGAAGACCCAACATAGCAATCAATCAATCAATTAATCAATAAAAAAATAAATCTTAAAAAAAAAAATACTAGGTTTGCAACTCACAGTGTATTTTTTAAAATGTAACTAGCAAAATTAATCTGTGATTTTACCAATATCATTGCTTAGGAAGAGAGTAAGGTAGGTAAAGTGGCAGAGCCCCTGAATTACAGTCATGTATTCCCATAAATCTTTCAAACCTTCAATAATTGAATCTTCCACTGTAAGTGTTTGGTACCAATTATATAAATTATTAATAAAAATTCAAATTGTTAGGTTACTTTCAATAAAAAGTTATAATGTACTTCAATAAGTAACAATTGTTTAGTGTACTAAGGGTATATAAGTATACAATGTGTAAATTGGTATTGGAATAAGATCTGGGTTATTTCTATTTACCTTCCACTCTCCTCTCCCACTCTTGAAATCATAATATATTAGTGATTAATTTTTAAAAGATTTAAATAGTGAGTATTCTCATTGACTGAAAAAATTTGCAAAATATTTGTGCCTGGTGTGTTTATTGATGAATCACTAACACTTAGAACTATGCCTGGACACTCAATAAATATTTTCTGAATGAATGAATATCATTATGTAGGTTTATAGGACTCATGTTAAAAAAAAAAAATTACCTTTTAGAGTTGCAAAATTTCCAGCTTCAAATGAAAAAAAAAAAAATCACACAAACATGATGAAAACAATTTAAACAAATTAAATTTAGATGTAATGTCTTGATGATGAATGTGAACTTGGATCTGATCACATATTCTGGATCAGAACCATCCAATCTGAAACATCAATTTAAAGCACAACAAACAACCTGGTTAAACTTACTGAATTGTCAGAGCAAAGTGGAAAATTTCAATAGTCCTAAAAACCATGTAGTGTAACAGGTAGACTCTACAAAAGTTAAGGTAGTTATTTTGTAATATTTAATTGCAAATGTCACAGCTATCGAGCTAATTCTCAGGGCCCTCATTAAACCTGCTTCAAAACAAATAATGAATATTCCAGTCCCGGGACAGAAAAAGCAATATCACTGAAGAGGCACTTCTTCATTTTAGAATTAGATATATGTTTGGAAAATGTAAATCATCCAGAGTAGCACAAATTCAAAACAATTTTCTACAAATAGACAAATTTTGATTATGTCTATTCACCTAATCTTTTCTAGTTTGTCAAATACAAGATAAATTAAAAAGTCCATTTAGCTTTGCCAAACTAAAAGGACCCATATGAATGAAAAAAAAAATTAAAAAACTTTAAAAATGTACCAGGGACTTCATAACAAATAATAGCATTGAGTACAATTAATGTACTGGAATAAACTGAACCAATAAGAGATGTTTCATACAGACACACTGTGGCTTTTCATACAATATCTAGTCATGATTGTGGCACTTGACCCTGGAAATACATAAGTATTAAGCTAGATATTAAAAATGCATCTACTGAACATTTTAATTGCATTAAGAGAGATCCACTGAATTCCAAATATTTTTGATCAGATTTTTAAAGAAATTGGCCAGTGAATACTAAATATTACGTTTTATACTGACTGACATTTGCTAGTTATTATGTGGGAAATGTTCTGGGTATTCTAAATTTATAAGAACTGCAAGTTTTTCTTGATGAATTCTTCAAGCTACGAGGAACTATGCGTGATCGACAGTGGATTTGCAGGTTAGCAGATCTCTCTAATATATTATACCTTTTTTGACAATGACCACATCTCAAATGGGATCCTGCTTCTAGCTGACATCATTACTAGACACTAAGATCCTCTTAGTGATATGGAAAAACATCCTTGTCTTAATCAGAGCAAAATCTAGTCAAATAATCTTGTGGTTCTGATTTTTAAAATAGTTCTATTGTCCTCACAAGACACATATTTGTACATTCTTGTAAATTTAAATAATTCTATTTTGTTACCTTGAATTGAATAATATGGTTTGTTTTAACTAAGCATAGTTTGAAACACTGCTTAACGTTAAGGTCAGTTGCAAGTAAAAGAAACACTCAAAATAACTGTGGTTTGAGAAAAATAAAACTCTCTCTTCCTGACAATAGAAGTCTACAGGTAGAAGGTCTAGGGCTGCAAGGGCTCTTGTCTGTGGTCTTAATGATTCCTTAATATGAAGAGATTAGGGAAAAGAAAGAACTAGAATGATAATATTTGTCTTAGGAAAATGAGTAGCAAGAATGCTTTTAAGTGAAAAAGTAAAGAAATAATGGGTTGAAATTTGTATATGATGTGGTGAAGCTATAGATGTAAAGAATTTAAAATTTGTATCTGGGTGTTGGAAGACTGTATTTAAAAGAAATGTAATATTTGAGAGTCGTCTGTTTATCCTTTGTAGTTTTGTTTGCTTTGTTTTGCTTTTCAGATAATTGATTCAATTTTGTCTTGCATTATATATCTAGGTAGACACTGTAAATTTATTATAAAAATATAAGTGGCAGAAAAGTCTTAACAGTAGGACACCCATGAGAATAACCAAGATGATTTTGTCCTGGATTACATGTCATGTAATTTTTACATAGTAGTGCATTTAAAAATCCTGTTATTAAGAGTGGGGTATGGAAGGGAAAAAAATGCTCAATATTGGTAATTAAAATATTGGTAAATTAGAAATGTCCCCCAGAACTTCTATGCTTGTAAGAAAAGGAAGCATACGTCCATAGTCAGGGAAGAAGTTGACACTGGGAATAGAGATGTAGACATTATCACAATTTACCTGGCAGATTAAGCCATGGGAATGCACGGTTTTATGCAAAAAGGGGGTGTAGAGTAAGAAGCTGAAATCACAAGGAGAGAACCATTTAAGTAAAAGACACAATAATTAATGAGAAGAACATTAACCATGTAGCCAGTAAGATAGGAAGAAGACTCTGGTGTCATAGAAACAAAATTAGGGGTTTATAAAGGAAGTAGGGAAATAGTATTGACAAACCTGAAACAAAGACCTGATGTGTTACATAGGATCATGGAAAGGGAGTGCCAAGTTCTTCCCTCTGGACCCTTGCAATTTCTACTGAAGCATTGATTTATGTTGAATTTCCGGAGTACTCAAAAGAGAATAAAGGAGAGATCAGACAAAGGAAAGGAGAATGAGGAAGAGTGGATTGTGTGGACCTGCAGCCTCTGCTTGTTCCCTAGTCTATGTTCCTTTCTATAAAGACCAGCTGTTGGCCACAAAGAGACGTGTGCCCAATTCTGTACCTGCCTGTGAGCGTCCAGACCTGCAAAGATCATCTTCGCCAAGGGGCTGAGACATCAGTATTCCCTTCTTTGATCAGCTGGTTATCACTCCTGAACACACATATCATTTTTTTTTTTTTTAATGTGTTACCCAGTTTTCCTCCACATAAGAAAAATATTGAGGTTGCTTTTCTTCTACGAAATGTGAGAAAAAATGACATTTCTTAACTATACTTTGTTCCGTAATTTCAAATAGAACAAAGGTTTAAAAAGTAATTAAAGGGATTAGAAGTTCACTGGTTTCCTAAATGAATGAAGATTTAGCACATGGTTTGTAAAGAAACTACATTGCAATGCTTTGGGGAATAAATATTATTACTGAAAGTTACCCAACAACTGTGGAGTTTTGGAAGACATTAGATACCAAGGGAAGGAAAAAATAGTGCATTCACTTAAACAACAAATAAAACTGAGGAGTATTATTTATTATTGAGATGATAAATAGAGAGAAAGAAAAGGCTAGACTGGGAGAGATTGAAACAAGAGAAGGGAACACTACTAGAGTATTTTCTGTGAAGTAAGATGTGGAGTTGCCCTAATATAGCAAGGAAGACAGACTATGTGGCTATAAAGAAATAGTTACCATGAAGAGCTCTTTCAATCCTTAATTTCTCCTTTGACCCCTAACTATATCCTCTACATTTTACCGAATGCACATAGTTAGGTAATCTGGATAGCTGACAGCCACGAATTACTCATATGTTGCTCCATTCTAATGTATAAGCTTTTGTTATTAAATTGTACCCCCAAATGGCAATAATTCTGGTACTTAGTTCATTCTCTTCTCTTTTTAAATGTCAGACAAAAGAAAAACGTTGTTGTTGTTATTCTGCAAATATCTAGAAGAGCGAAAAAATCAGCCAGATTTATCCTGAGTCCAACGAATAAAATGTGACCTCACCTCAAACTCTAATTTGTTTTATTTTATTATTATTTTTCTTTTTTAAAAACACCCCAACTCCCCATGGGTTTCGACAAAGTGTTTTTAATTTTTTTTTTTTTTTAATTTTTATTTATTTATGGCTGTGTTGGGTGTTCGTTTCTGTGCGAGGGCTTTCTCCAGCTGTGGCAAGCGGGGGCCACTCTTCATCGCGGTGCGCGGGCCTCTCACTATCGCGGCCTTTCTTGCTGCGGAGCACAGGCTCCAGACGCGCAGGCTCAGTAATTGTGGCTCACGGGCCCAGTGGCTCCGTGGCATGTGGGATTTTCCCAGACCAGGGCTCGAACCCGTGTTCCCTGCATTGGCAGGCAGATTCTCAACCACTGCGCCACCAGGGAAGCCCTAATTTGTTTTATTTTAAAAAGATATGATTAACTTTCAACTTTGTTCTTTGCTTCTCCTTAACAAAAATCTCTATTAGGCCTGACATACAAAGCACCACAAACTGGGCGGCTTAAAAATGATAATTTTATTATCTTTTAGTTGGGGAGGCTGGCCGCCCAGAATCAAAGTGTTAGCATGGCCATGCTTCTTCCTAAAACTCTACGTGAGGAAACTTCCTTGCCTCTTCCAGCTTCTGATAGTTTAGATGTCCCTTGGTTTATGGCAGCATCACTTCAGTCTCTGCCTCCATTTTCAGATGGCCATCTTCCCTCCCCATATGTGTGTCTCTCTCTATCTTTCCATGGCTTTCTCTTTCTTGTGTCTCTGTTTTCTCTTCTCATAAGGCCACCAGTCATATTGGACTGGGACCTACCCTAATTCCATATGACATCATCTTAACTTGATTATCTGCAAAGACCCTATTTCCAAGTAATGTCACATTCCCAGGTACTGAGGGTTAGGACTTCAACGTATCTTTTTGGGAGACAAAATTTAAACTATAATATCTATAACAAAAAATCCAAGACTTACAATTTTGCAACTTATACTCCTTCCTCCTATTTCTAAAATGTCCTTAAGCTACATATCCCATCTCTTTTGGAGTGAGGCACAGCTAGGCAACTGAGTGAGCCTCAGCTAGGTCAGTGGAATGATAGTCAAAGAGCTAAATACCAATCCCAGCCATGGCTGTGGAGATTTTAGAGGTCATACTCTGAATATGTGGCTTCCACACAAGGGAATCCACTTGGGTTACTGAGTCACATTTAGGGGAGAGCTTCCACAAATCTCAACACTGGAATTTGCACACATAAGGAACAAACTTTTATTGTTAAGTCGATGATATGGAGAGAGACTACCTTAACTAATATGTACATATATATTAAGAAAACGTTCTACTTTCAAATGTTATTATTGAATCCTTTAATATTATATCTAAAAATAAAGGACAAAAATATATAATGTGTGTTAAAGCCTCTTAATCCACAATGTAATGTTTGTGTTATATTCATATAGTTCAATTTCTCTCAAGATTTAGTATACACTATCGATCTCATTGGACAATATTTTTAAGATGAAAAGACTCATGATTAATGATTATGCCCCAATTATTTTCAATGCACTATTAAAGTGACCTAATTTACAGATTTCTTAAGATGAATGATATTTAAATATCCAAAAAACAAAAGCATTACAAGACATTGTTTCTGACAATGGTCAATTATCACTCTACATCTTATTAGTTAGGAACTCCTATGTATATATGTGTTGTAGGAACATGTCTAGACCAGTGTGTCTGTATTCACTTGTTCATTCATTTACACATTCACACAATGATTTGGTGCCTATGTTTAATACTCTCTGCCTGGAGTTAGGTGTAGCATAGTGAATCAAATAGGCAGGTTTCAGCTTGCACTGAGTTTACAGAAGATGGGAGTGACAGGAAATAATAAATGATGATACAGTTGTATAATTACACACTGCCAAAGTATTATGGATGAAATGCAGAGGCAGATATAAAAACATAGAGTAAGGAATGTGATCTAGCCTGCATTGAGCTGAGAATGTGTCCATAAAAAAGTGATATCTTTCACTGAGCATCTAATGCTGAAAAAGAATTAGTTGAACCAAGAGGTGACAGGTGGAAAGTGGTTTATGCAGAGGAAATAGGTAGTCCAAAATCCCTGACAAAAAAATAGCAGTATTAATTCTAGGAGTATAGAAAGTTTGTGAAAAATGTGTGAAATGAGACTGAAGAAAAGTAGGACCAGAGTGGCAGGAAGCTGCAGGCCATGTTAAGGATTTTGTTCTCTATACTAAAAGCATAAATAATGTAGTCATATTTGCAATTTGAAAATATAATTCCGCCTGCAATTTGGAGAGGGAAAAATTTATCCTGGAAAATAATTTGGTAAATTACACTGTAATACTCCTACTACACTGTAGTATTTCAGGTTAGAAATGTTTGTATCTTAGACTAAGGGGTTTGGAAAATGACAGAAGTAAATAACTTGAGAAACATTTACGATGTGCAGTATGCATACCGTATGATATAGACATGCAAAAACATTTCACTATTTCCTATACTATATATTGCCTTTCCTTAGAACACTATTCCTACTTGTTACATATCTGTGCCTGTGCAAACTTTTATACATGTATTGGGGGAGCAAGGAATGATACCGATGAGAGATAAGAAAAAACTTGCCAATGACAAAAGTTTTCTGCCAATGACTAAACCTCCATGTCACCTCCAAATTATTTGGGGGATATTCAGTCAATTCAATGTCAAACTCCCAATAAATGCTATTTCTCCTCTGTCAGTATGCATTCTCTTCCCTTCCTCTCTCCATATTTGAAATGCAAAGTCTAGATCCACCCTTTCTGGTGGGGGAAGGACCTTTTGCGCACATTGCTGTCTCCTCTATGCCTTCAATTAAGTTGTCCTTCACTCTGCCTGGTCACTGAAATCCCAAGACTGTATGCTGAGGTGAAGTCTGTTCTACTATTGGGGAAGTAGAACACTTGCTGTCAGTAGTCTTAGGTTATCCCAAATCTATCTAGGCCTTTTCCCTCCCTACCCCACCTGAGGTTTGGATTGCAAATAGGAAGCCAGAATGCTTATTCTTAAGCATTTTTGCTTCTCCATATCACTTACCCATCTCTCCCCCAACTCACACCTATCCTCAGTATCTCAATATTCTTTCCTATTTTTTGTGAGAAGGGACTTTCCCTGCATCATACCATGCATTTCTATATTATACACCAATGCTGCAAAAGGCTTTATCAGAATAAAGTTTATACATTGTTCCTCCAAGAATACTTTATTCTCCCCAAGCCTCATTCTTGGTATGTGAATAAAAACTTTTGGTACTCATAGGTCTTTGCTTATTTCTGTAAAACCTGGATTTCAACATTAACATTTTGACATACACACAAACTAAATTCTAATTTGAAAGTCAAAGTTGAGCAAAGACCTAGTTGTTCCTGATTTTATCTGCCCGATACAGTATGTAATGACTCAAAGCTAGGAAAAGTGGGAGTCTATTATAGAGTTAGAATTATGTGTAATAAAAAAAGGAAACATATTTAGTATCTTGGCATTCACATCTGGTTGTATCTTTTTCCCTTTAAGAATATCTTTATCTTTCTTCACAAAATGGTATCTGGGTACTTAGTGAAGTTTAGATATCTTCAGGTAAACTGGGAGGAAATCCATGGTCCATACAGAGAACTTAAGTGTTAATTTATTTAAATGTACCCTTTCAACCTTCTAGATCTAATCACTGCTCATGAGTCAACGAATGTGGTTAATCCATTGTATCTTCCTTATTTTTTTTCATCAAGCAGGCACTAATGATCTTGCACCTGGCCATTATACCTGAACATGCTATCTTGATGTTCTTACTTTGTTCCCAGCTTGATTCTGACCCACTCTATTCTCAGCATTTCAATTTTTTATATACACAATAGTCTGGGAATTTTGGCATTGATGGGGTGGTTGCAAAAGTACCATGATTAAAGTGGAAAGAAAGTTCCAGGAAAGACATAAAGGGACACATAGAAAATATTTCACCAATCTAAATATATGGCTAAAGTAATTCTAATAATAAGAACATTCTAAATGTACTTTAAACATCAAACACCTTTAGATGCTATTAACTTATAAAATATTACATATAATTATAGATTTTTCTCAGGTAACGGTATTTGAAAAAGTTAAATCCTATCAATTAAAAAATTATATTCCATTAACTTAGATACACTTAGTAAAGGAAATAATCATCTTGGGTATATATGTATAGAGGAAATAGTATCAGAAAGAAAAATCCTATTGTACCCAAGAGAGAAACATTGGCAAGTTTCCTGGTTTAGTGAAAGTAAACTACACACACACACACACACACACACACACACACACACACCTGTTCATACACACAGAGTAAATCACTAGCATTAATTTTATTTTTTTAATCTAACAATTTATAACCCAAGTGTGATAAATTTTTTAATGTATTAAAAAAAATACTGATCCTTCAAGCAAACCTTTATTTTGGAAAGCTCTAATACATTTTAAATAAATAACTATAATACATGGCAATTATATTGGCATATCCATTACATTAGGCTTTCTAAAACATAATGTCCTGATTCAGGGAAAAGAATAATCTAAATATGTCTAAGAAGTGTTTTAGGGGGGGAAATCTACCATTTTAGAGCAACATTTCATACATAAATACCCTAGATATGTGAATATATATATATAAACATAAGGACATAAAGGGCATTGGGAAAGAAAATCTTAATAGTACAGTGAAGAAACAATACTCACAAGAGTGAACTTTTGCATCATGGAAAATTATATGCCAATTGGTAACATTTATTATATTGTATAAATGTTAGCCCTTTGAGTTATAAATTACTATTGAATAAATAGTTCTGAAACTGAAATTTATTACTAACATTCTTGTTTTTTGTTTTTTTTTTAATATTCAAGTCAATACAGACTCAATGGGCCCAATAAATCTTAATGTTACTTCTAAAGTGAGTTGTTTCTCCTCCCTACAACTACCAGCTACCCTATCCTCCTTAGTATAAACACTCAGTATAAAGCTTAAGCCTTTTTATTCCTTCAACAGAGTCAAGTGAAGGAAGCAAGTGAATTACATCGTAAAAGACAGTTATGGGGCTTCCCTGGTGGCGCAGTGGTTGAGAATCTGCCTGCCAATGCAGGGGACACGGGTTCAAGCCCTGGTCTGGGAAGATCCCACATGCCGCGGAGCAACTAGGCCTGTGAGCCACAACGACTGAGCCTGCGTGTCTGGAGCCTGTGCTCCGCAGCAAGAGAGGCCGCGATAATGAGAGGCCCGCGCACCGCGATGAAGAGTGGCCCCCGCTTGCCACAACTAGAGAAAGCCCTCGCACAGAAACGAAGGCCCAACACAGCCAAAAATAAATAAATTAAAAAAAAAAAAAAAAAGACAGTTATGGAGCACTGATGTTCAGAGAGAACAGTGGGTGTGAACATCATGTAGCTTTCCAACTGCTAAAAAGAATCTTGGTAAAGTGGACCCCAGCTGTGTTATTCCAGATGTCCGTTTTCACTTAATGACCATTAGAACAGGCAACAAAGCAATGAATGGATCTATCTATTGAAAGAAAAACTGTCAGATAAATCAACTTTTAAATACTGTGTTTGTGAGGTGATATAAATAAAAAATAGGATAAAAGGCAATTTCTCAATTAGTATAAATCTTATGTAAACATTTTTAATACAAACTTTCCCCTAGCATAATTTATATGAAATTTCATAAACTATAACCCTATAAAATCAAGGTCTTAAAGCAGGAAGGGCTATTAATGACAACTACCACATATCTTCCTAAATCAAGAATTCTATCTACAATTACACAAAAACAGGTAACTATTCAGCCTCCACTTGGATAGTTCTAAAAACCAAAATTCACACTTAATAAAAAAAAATTTCTGGGGCTTCCCTGGTGGCGCAGTGGTTGAGGGTCTGCCTGCCGATGCGGGGGACACGGGTTCGAGACCTGGTCTGGGGGGATCCCATGTGCCGCGGAGCGACTGGGCCCGTGAGCCACAACTACTGAGCCTGCGCATCTGGAGCCTGTGCTCCGCAACAAGAGAGGCTGTGATGTTGAGAGGCCCGCGCACCGCGATGAGGAGTGGCCCCCGCTTGTCACAACTAGAGAGGGCCCTAGCACAGAAACGAAGACCCAACACAGCCATAAATAAATAAATAAATTTAAAAAAAATTTCCGTATTAAACAGTACTGAGTTTTATTTATTTTTTTAAATTTAAAAAAAATTTATTGGAGTAAAGTTGCTTTACAATGTTGTGTTAGTTTCTGCTATACAGCAAAGTGAATCAGTTATACGTATACATATATCCCCTCTTTTTTGGATTTCTTTCCCACTTAGGTCACTACAGAGCACTGAGTAGCGTACCCTGTGCTTTACAGTAGGTTCTCATTAGTTATCTATTTTATACATAATAGTGTATATATGTCAATCCCAATCTCCCAGATCATCCCACCGCCCCTGCCCCCCTTGATATCCATAAGCTTGTTCTTTACATCTGTGTCTTTCTTTCTGCTTTACAAATAAGTTCATTTGTACCATTTTTCTAGATTCCACATATAAGTGATATTATACGATATTTGTTTTTCTCTTTCTGACTTACTTCACTCCATATTGCTTTTTAATAAGTTCTTGTTATTAATGACTTGAAGTGTGCACTCTTTAAACACTTCCACAAAAATTTAACTTACTCTTTGAAGCAGGGCAAAATTCACATTGATTTTTATATGGCAGGCTTTAGATATTTAGTGCAAGCATGTGTTTGGGGGAGATGACATCAGAGCTTTCTCTTTTTCATCTGTTTGCTAATTCAATATTTTCGGTGTCTTTAAAGCATTCCTTTTATTAAATGATTATAGAAGTCATGCTCATAATTCTTAATGTCTGTATACTTCTGTTTGTAAGTTTATTTCCAGAATACAAAGCTAATTTATTTTGACTATTTACACTCATAATTCTATGTACTTTTGTCCATGATATTTAATAATTAAGACTGGATTGAAGGATAATATCAATATTTTACCATGACCTGAAACCTTCACATTGAGTTTAGTTTTGACCTCACTTATTAAAGAGCAGCTAGCAATCCTCTCACTTAAATGACAAAGTTAATAGGATCTATATCTCCTACCTTGAACAATTTTTGTTTCATTAGATCATCACTATTTTAAGGGTTGATACATATCTAATTGATAGAAAGAATTAAATGATATAAAAGGAAATAAATTATTAAGTTATTCAATTTAAATTAATTTTTCTTTCTAATTTCAGTTTTGAATCTTAAACTTGCTCTCTCTGCAGATATAGATATATAGATTATAGATATATAGATTATATAGATGTGCATTTATATAATTAGTGTAACAATACAGTTTAAGGTTGGAAATATAAAAGCAATGTATTGAATTAACAGATCAGATTGAGCACTCTGTCTACCTTTGGTCCTACCACGAATCAGAAGGAATGTATGTGTGTAGCCTTCCTCTTGTGCCATAAGAGAGTAATAAAAATTATCTATGTAGATGATATATAGATATAGATTTCTCTTGTGTCATAAGAAAATGATAGAAAATTATTTGTGTACATAGCTCTGAAACGTGTCTCCGTATTTATGTATGTATATCTATTATTGTGCTTACAAAGTATCATGAACAGTAAATAAACTAGAAATTCTCAAAGGAAAAAAAAAAAAAAAAAAGAGGAAAGATGTTGAGCTTACAATGACCAGAGAAATCCAGATCTTAACACTTGTAGGAGTGTAGAGTTGTTGTCATAGGGGCACCTCTGGGCATTCTCTAAGAACAAATTCAAAGAAAAAAATAAAACCAAGGGAGTCTTTCAAGTAATTATCAAAATGACTGATTATGAACCTACACTCATAGCACCAGGGGATTTGACCCCTCTTTCTTCCTTTTACACCACTTGTCCTCATGTTTAAAAAAGCAGCCATATCTATACCTCCTCTCCCTCCACCCCCATACCCTCTCCCAAAAGTGGGATTTGGGAGCAGGAGAGGCCGGAAAAGAATCTCAGTTATGAGTAATGTCTAAGAGGAATGCGGAGACCTGAAACTCACAAGACAGGTCACTTGCACACCGTGAAAACCAGCACACCCCACCTGACGCCACATCAGTGGAGGTATCTCTGGAGTCAATACCTGCAAGTGATTGACAGAGAGACAAACAGGGATTCTCACACCAAATATGAGCAGAGAACCAGACATCACCAAACATTTCAGAAAAATCAACACCACTTAAAAGAAAAAAATAATTCAACCAACGAACATTTTTTTCAGGAAACAGGATCAGAAAAAAACATTAGTAAATAAAAGTTATTAATGCCCAACACTTTTGTAAAATAAGGACTTTAGGAATTTGAAATATGAGCATAAATATTTAAAACTTAATATGATATGAATCTTACTTGAGTGCCAGTTCAAACAAACAAACAAAAATCTAGAGACATATGAGTTGATTGGGGAAATTTGAATACTCATTGAAAACTTGCTGATATTGTGGAATTACCGTTTTGGTTTTTTTGCTTGATAATGGTATTGTGTTCACTTCTTAAATAAAAGAGTCTTATTCTTTAGGTGTATGTTAATATATTTGTACATGAAATGATAAAATATCTGGGGTTTGCTTCAAAAAAATCCACAGGAGAGTAGGTGGATGATGTGGATGAAAGTGGAGATGAAAAAAGATTCACTAATTGATCACGAAATTCGGATGATAGGTACGTGAAACCTTAGTTTTGTATCTACTTTAACCAGAAGAAAAGCAGAGGACAATAAGTTAAGGAACAATTTAATGAATTAGAAAGACAGTTTGAGAAAATTAGGGTAATTTTGCAGGTTATCCCTAACAGTTTAGTTGTGAATGAAGCATCCATAATTTACACCTTTCTCTAATTGATGTTCAAACAGAAGGGAATAAAATATATGTGAAAACAAATACAACACAGTGCTGAAGAAAACCTCAAAATTTCAGAACAGTTGAATGTAAATGTAAAATGAATGCAAAAAAAAAAAGCCTGAAAAAGTCCAATTATTCCATTGTGGAAGAATATTACATCACAGAGCGTAAATAAGAAATTAAAAAATGTTTTAAAGGAAATGAAATAGATCATCAGCTGTGAAAATAAAAGTGTGTGTGTGTGTGTGTGTGTGTGCGTGTATAAATATATGAACTTGTTTTATCATCAACCGCACTGCATGGTAAAAGCAGAGTAACAAGAACTTAAGTCAACATTGTTTTAAAGTTAGACCGTCATTAGCATAGGATGGTAAATGGCAACTATATAGTTTCAACCCAACAGTGGTAGTAAAGCCTGAATGAGATAGTGAGGCTTGGGGAGAGGCAAATTGTAGGGGGGAAACAACAACAACAACAAAAACAAACAAACCAAAAACCAAGGAGACTGAGTGTTGCTGAGATTTTCTATCACTTGGGGTAACAGTTAATTGAGTCATCAATTTAATTATTCTGCCTCATTTATTGTTGATCTACCATGCCAAACATATGCCCCATAGCCTTTTCACTTTTTCTCTGTGCCAATGACTATTGTCCTGGTAACTGCAAGACTCCCTTTCACCCTCCCACTGCTTTATTCATGCCTCCTCTCAAATGTTATTTTATCAGAGAGAATTTCTCTAACCATATTATCTAAAATAATTGTTACAGCTCCCTCAGAATTCTCTAGTTCTTCACCTGCTTCATTTTTTTACATGATAATTAAATCCCCATGACATTATTTACTTATTTATTTTCTTGTTTGTCTTTTCCCACTAGGATGTAAGCTCCACTAAAGCGTCTAGAACAGGGTTTGACGCTAGTATGAAACAAGAAACATTATTAATTATTTAATGTCTTGGAAAGGCAAGAGCTGAGACACCCCACCAACGCTTCTTTGGGAAATGATGGTCACTTGCTAATGTGCAAAAGCAGACAATCATACAGGAAAAATATGTTATTTATATCTTCTCTAAATGCTAAAGGAAGAATATGAACAAAAATGACATATGAAATTCAGTAACAAATGCTTTCCACTGGACTTAACATTGTGTCTCTAAATATAATTCTTACAAACTAAATTAATAAAATAAATTCAATTTTGTTTGTATTTTTATCAAAGAAAATCTCATTTTCAAAAAGCCTACATCTTGTCTTTAACATACTCAGATGGTATTTCAGCAATTTAACCACAAATTATGAATAACACAAATTAAATATCCTTTATATATTATGATCTTAAATAAATACAAGAATTCAATAAAGTGACATCTTCGGTGACACCCTGAGGCACTGAGTAAAATATTTATTGTGAGAAGGATTTTCTAAGTGCAAATAACTCCTTTCTCTGTAGGTTCATTTTTTGATATATATTCCCCATTACTTAACAATAAATTCTTATTGGTTTAACATACTATATTTGAAATCTTTTCCATTACCCAATGGTTGCCATTTGCTTCCTGATGACAGACCTTGGGGATGGTACCAATCAGTGACATCTTTAGACTTCTCCTAGTATGAGAAATTGACATTCGTATGAGACTTCACCATCAGGCCACTGCCTTCCCAGGGTGATTCTATATGGTCTGGTCATGTAAAGGGAATATAGGGCTGCTTCATTAAAAATTGATAATATGTTTAATGGTAAATGGAACTTTGAATATTCCTCACAATCACTCTCAAGACTCACTCTGTTAGCTATGATCAGTGAATGAAAAATTTGATAACGTAACTCTCATCACACTTCACCATTAATCAATGTAATAATCTGAAATTGCTATCAAAGACCTTATTGTTGAAGTACATGGTTAGTTTTTAAAGTCAACTTCAAAAAGTCCAATTTTTTTCCTTTCCAATTTATGGGCATCAATGCATTATTTTAATATTTAAAAAGCAGTAATGTTTTCTACCTATAATATCTTATTTTCATAACTTATTTATTAACTAAGAGTTCCATAATTTGCATATTAATAGTGCATTTATCATAAACCATTTCAATTTAGAGACAGGATATAGAAAGACAGAGATCAATATATGTTGAGTTTGGGCTTCTCTGGTGGCTCAGTGGTTAAGAACCTGCCTGCCAATGTAGGGAACACAAGTTCGAGCCCTGGTCCAGGAAGATACCACATGCCACGGAGCAACTAAGCCTGTGTGCCACAACTACTGAGCCTGCGTTCTAGAGCCCACAAGCCACAACTACTACTGAGCCCGCGTGCCACAGCTACTGAAGCCCATGCTCCTAGAGCCCATGCTCCGCAACAAGAGAAGCCACCGCAATAAGAAGCCCGCGCGCCGCAACAGAGTAACCCCGCTCACCGCAACTAGAGAAAGCCCGCACACAGCAACAAAGACCCAAAGCAGCTATAAATAAGTAAATAAATAAATATTAAATGTATACATATATGTTGAGTAACTTCTATATGCTGGCCCCTATGATGAAAGATATAATTAATTTATTTTCCTCAAAACCTTTTGAAACATTATTGTCTCTGTTTTATGGATTAGGAAACAAAGACTCTGAGAAGCTTTGAAAATATTTCAAATTAACACAGTTAATTACCAGAGCTAGAATTCAAATCTAAGTCGTAGCACCAAGAGTAAGCCTTACCTGTATCATTTTAGAATTTTGGTAGATTTTGATAATGCTCCTCTCATTTAGTCAAGATTGAAGACTCATCAATACAATTCTCCTCTTGATGCCTCTCCTTTCTTTTTTATTGTTTCAGTTTCTTCTTTCTGTACTTTCTACACAATTCTTTCTTTCAATTCTATTATTTTTTTCTATATACTATTTCTAAAGAATCTCAAATCATAGATACCACAGTTTTATAAAAATGTACAAGTATCTTTTTTTTTTCATTATGCACACTAAAAATGTCATTTTTGACTTACAGACCATTTCTATTTCTTTATGAATTCATTTTCTTTTAGATAACATTGAGGTAGATCCCTGTCTAAGAAATAGACTAGTGAGCAGATGATAATAAACATTTTATTCAGTTAATTTTCAAGAATCCGTGGGTACTTACAATCATGTTTTACTCAGAACTAACTCTCTGAAGTTAAATCATAGAATAAAATGGACTACTAAGACTTCAGTGTTAGAAAAATTGAAACTGCAGTCAGGAAGTTCAAATTGCAGGCTAAATGCAGAATACTAAATGAGCAGAAAATAAGAAAATTGAGTTAATCTTTAGAGTAATTGGAGATAGACTGGAGGAAGACTAAAATTTAGAGATTATCCAGATGAAATTTCTGGGCTGTATGTCAATTGACAACATACATTGATAATACAGGTTAAAATATGCAAATTTACTTGGGATATGGTATTGTTGGTTATAAACATTTTACATCAATGTTTGCAGGAAGGGATCAGTGTGCTATGGTACTTACAGAAGATCTAGATCAATAATTCTGAAAATGCTGAAAAGTAATAAAAAATTTGTACAGTTTACATCATTGTTTTGATCTTTAGGTTAATAATCTAGAAAAGAATAATAACGATCTCTCCTGTTTTTCAAAATTATTTCTCCCCGCAATACTCATTACACCAAGCTCTTTCCTGACCCAGGGTCTTTGCACATAACATTTCTTTTTTCTTCTTGCTTTTCCCATGGCTTGCTTCTCCTCATCCATCAGGGTTCTGCTTTGCTATCAGTCTGCAGAGTCCTGATTTCCTCTTGAGAATCAAAACAATTTATAAAGCGAGATAACATATGGCAAAGTGCTTTAAAAAATACAAACCTAGCACTGTAATTTATATCCATTTACTAAATGCCAATTCTGATGTTAAATTCCTAAATTAAATTAAGATAGCACCTCTATATGAAAGCAAGTATTAATACTACCCAGCTTATTTCTGAAACTTATTATGGATTGATCCTTGGCTATATTATCGAGTTTTTCTGATGGAGAAAAAAAAATATTCCTGATGATGTATTTCTTTCTTTGGCCCTTGCACTTTTCCAATCTAATCAAGCTAACTTTGTAAAAAATCTTAAGTGTTTCATTATTTCACTACTTAAACCCTTCACTAATTTTCCAATTTAGGTACAATTTTAAAAAAGAACTCTGGGGCTTCCTTGGTGACGCAGAGGCTAAGAATCTGTCTGCCAATGCAGGGGATATGGGTTCGGGCCCTGGTCCGGGAAGATCCCACATGCCTCGGAACAACAAAGCCCGTGTGCCACAAATTCTGAAGCCCGCACACCACAACTACTGAAGTCTGTGCGCCTACAGCCCGTGCTCTGCAACAAGAGAAGACACGCAATGAGAAGCCCGTGTGCCGTAAAGAGGAGTAGTCCCCGCTCTTCGTAACTGGTGAAAGCTTGCGCGCAGCAATGAAAAACCAACACAGCCAAAAATAAATAAATTTTAAAAAATAAATTAATAAAAAAAAAGAACTCCGTACTGTGAATTATAGGGTAACGTCATCTCAGCCTTCTCCACTTTACGTACTCAATAAGAGTGACTTTTATATTCCTCCAATGTCCTATGCTCTTTGCTAAGTGGCTTTCAGCATCTATTCTCTCCCTGGTTTTCTTTTTCTCCTGCCCTGTGTTGATTGGATTTTCTATTTTTTGCATTTTATCTTTCTTCTGATCTCTTCAACCATTTTATATATATATATATATATATATATATATATATATATATATATATATACATAATATATGTATATATGTTATATATATATATATATATATACACACATACATACACACACATATGTATATTTCTATCATTCAGATGGGTTCTAAGGTCAACTTTATAGGGAACACTTCTCTAAGAATTCTACATAAAATAGAGAACTGTCTATGCAATGTCTTTTGCTATTTTACCCTCTTGATCACTTCATAACACTTACCAAAATGTGTGGGTTTGTTTTTTGTTTGTTTAGTTGTTTATAGCTTTTCTCTCCTAGTAAAGTGTAAGTTCTGTGTGACAACGAGAAGTCCCCTTCACTATCACATTATAGGCACATAACTAGTGCTCAATAAATATTTGTTCCCTGACTGAATAGATTCCAACAGTTTGATGACACTAAGTCCAATAGTTAATCATTTCTACCTAACAGCCTAAATTATTATTAGGAAGTTAGATATTTCAGTATTGGACAGTCTTTGTCTACCTGAATGGCAGATTAGTCAAATCACTTTTTTAATTGAAGATCATGAGTAGATCTTTCCTTATCAATAAATTCATTTTCTTAACTCTAATTCTCCTGGACCTTTCTGACATCATTGAAACCAGCTGCCACCATCATCTTAAAATTCCCTTCTCCACTGTCTTCTCTTGGAATACCCTATTGAAAGGGGACATAGTAGAGGTTGTATGTGTCAAAGACACCCCCCAAAATGTCACACTCTCAGTAGCAACAGTAAAACAATGACAATTAAAATATTACAGCTGTGCAGAATTCAGTATCTTCTGTGAACTGACTCCACTTAAAGTTTTGAAACTGTTTTTTTTAATACCTAGCAAATGGTATCTACCCCATAAGCTGACCTAATCTCTGTCAAAAAGAAATGTGTCAAATTATTTGTTTCTACTTTCATGTTGTTGGCTATATTGTTCCTTATGATTTGATTCACTTTCAAACTTTGTATGTGCACGCACCTATAAATTTACATATACACACATATGTATACAAATGTGTCTGAATAGAAAATAATAAATTCACACTGTGATAACTGCTTTATTCTATGGCTTTATTGGAGAACAATACTCCCAGCAAAGGAAAAGAGGCTCTCAAATGTGTTATGAAACACAATCTTTTGTAAAGGAAGTAGACAATTTTAGAGGTTATGTTCCATATGAAAATTAAAATTTTACAATTCTCGATAACTTATAAAATTCTCTTGTTAAACAAATAAATAGACTCAGGAGTGGCTGATTAGAGTCTGTAGTACTTTGTGATTAGTAATTTGGCTTCTCCATACTTCACATTTGCATGTTTGGGAAACAGGCATGTGAAATAATTATGAAAAATAAGCTGCAAAAGCTGTATGTACATTATAAGAATTAGAAAACTATACAAAACATCGTATATTGTGGGTTAGTCATAATTTAAAATCTTTGTGTGTGTGTGTGTTTTCTACCAAAATGGGTCCCTATTTCCTTCACATCACAGGACTAAGGACACAGCCAATTCTCAATACTAATTGATTGATTTATTGAAATCTTCTGTGGTTTCAATTAACTCTGCATGGCTAGATATTTTTGTGAGTCAGAAATCCATAGTCTGGATTTTCAATGCTTATATGGAAGTATAGATTTGTAGCAGTAGTCCAAAATAATGAATGAATCTTCATGTGAACAAGTAAGCTTGTTCTATTGGATGTAAGTGTCAATCTTAGATTCTCCAGTCAGGAATCTAGAAAGTCAGAAAATTTGAAGTCTATCCTGTGATATAAATTGTTGTAGTAGTCTATTATATTCACAAAAACAACATTAGTAAATGAAGAAATATTCAATTGTTGAAAATTTGTTTCTTCAAATCAAATTAAATTTTTAACTTTTTAAATTTTTTGAGGAAATATAGCTAACATTCCTATGCAAAACCAGCAGTTTGACTAGCAAACACACTTTCTACACTTGACTAAATTTTTACTTCAAATAAAAACACAATGATGCCTTTTAATACATCATATCTGGTGGTTAATATACATAAATTCTATGTTTCCTCAGTAAAATTGTTTCACTCACACTATTAGGAATTCATGTATTGCACCAGAATTCCCCTTAATTCCTCACAGTCCAATGCCTATAATATTTTTGTAATCTCTAAATCACCTTATTCATTAACTGCTCACTATCTTTCCCACTCATGTGAGAGTAAAATTAACTTAAGTGATTTGTCAACTGAAGCAAGTATTTTTAGTACATTTTTCCTACTTGGTTTTAGAATATAACTTTTATACAGACATTTATGATACTGGCTATTCTTACAATAAAATTATGTAAAAAAGAAAAAAGATTTTCAATTGCTCTCATTCACTTGCAAAACCCCTAGGTCACCAAGAAAAGCAATCTTGTGATTAATCAGGAATCCATATATTGTGAATACTCAAGTGTACAGTAAGTTCTATTTTTTACAAAATGTTTGTGAATGTTACAAGACCAAATTATTGAAAGTTTTATTTCTAAAATTCTGTCTACACCAAGATGGTTTATTAAATTCACACATAATTTCAAAATAAATATAAATAGGTACAATTACCTAAGCACCAGCAGAGTTCTAGTTGCTTGGCAGGTTTTATTTTCTTTGATCCACACAAAAATCTAACGAAGCATCCCTCCGTTAACATCCATTTTGCAGATGAGGAAGCTGAGACTCAAAGAAATTAAGAGCGTTGCTCAAAGCCATACAGCTAATAAGTAGCAGAGAAGCCTTTTGATCATAGTTTGATTTCAAAGCCTGTGAAGTTTCCAATCTGCAATATTGCTTCTTAATTAAAATGCAAACAGGAGGAATAGTGCACATAAACCTTTGCAAGTATTTTATAAAACTGTAATAAATTTCTTGTTAGATATTCTATTTTCTCAATCAATAATATACTTTATGCTCCCATGGCATACTGCATATGGATGTATTATGCTATTAATATTATTATTTATTATATTATAATTATTTTGTTATTAATTATTGTAATATTTAATGGTTTAGAATCATTCTCTTACAATTCTATCTCTTTATTGGGCTATATGCATTCGTATTTGTTTGTTTGTTTGTTTTTTAATTATTTATTTATTTATATTTTATTTATTTTTTTTTTGGCTGTGTTGGGTCTTCGTTTCTGTGCGAGGGCTTCCTCTAGTTGCGGCGAGCGGGGACCACTCTTCATCGCGGTGTGCTGGCCTCTCACTGTCGCGGCCTCTCTTGTTGTGGAGCACAAGCTCCAGATGCGCAGGCTCAGTAGTTGTGGCTCACGGGCCTAGTTGCTCCGCGGCATGTGGGATCTTCCCAGACCAGGGTTCGAACCCGTGTCCCCTGCATTGGCAGGTGGATTCTTAACCACTGCGCCACCAGGGAAGCCCTGCATTCGTATTTGTATCTTCCTTACCTGCCACTGTGCTGCCATTTTGACAGTGCTCAATAAGCATTTATCAATGAATGAAATATAGAATAACAAAACTGACTTTCAGATTTTTTTAAATTAAATTTTCTTTTCCTTTAGAATCTAAATCATAAACTCTTCAGAAACCATCCCTCAAAAGGGTATGGTGCAAAATT
Organism: Balaenoptera acutorostrata; assembly: GCF_949987535.1. Lineage (NCBI taxonomy): Eukaryota > Metazoa > Chordata > Mammalia > Artiodactyla > Balaenopteridae > Balaenoptera > Balaenoptera acutorostrata. The sequence goes on from NC_080081.1 coordinate 36,295,772, forward strand.
TAATATGTGTTAGTCCTATGCCCTTAGGATAAACTTAATCATATACACAATAACCTATGTGTAGTAACATTGGGTAACATGTGGTGAAAGGGATTAAAAAAATAGAGAAAAGGATCCATTCACTCAGAAATAATCCATATTTTGTTCTGCCAACATGCCTGTAATTTTCTAAATTACGTTCAACCTCAGAGTATGATAGTAGTTTAAAAAAAAATTAACAGTAGAAGCTCTTCAGATATCTAAACTCATGCAGAACCCTATTTATAAAACAGATAAAAGCAAGATTGTCTTTATTCAAACTGGAGAGCCCACCCTAGGCTGTGACTGCTTGCGCTGCCCCTAATATTTTTAGCAATCCCTAAAGAATGATAAAGAATTCTGAGTATCTCTTGGGTCAAATTTTTAAAACCTGGGGAAAAGCATGGTTATTTACTAAATCTTGACAAAATATAAATTATTTTATCTGTTTGAAACTGCCCATTAATACCTGAGGATGACCTTAGTTATGTGAGTATCCAACATCAATGAACAAGACCAGAAAAAATGGAGGAAGAGATTATCTTTGGGCAGCAAAAATAGGATTAGACATTATAAAACAGAATCTGGAAGGAAAACAAAAAAAAAAAAAAAAAAAAAGGACTGTGAGCTTTTAGAAAACTCTATGTCCTAGAAATGCAAGACCTTCCCAGAACTCTTGGTGCACACTTCTATCTTCTCTTATCTCCTTTATTGCCATAGCATCCTAATGTTTCTTTTCCCTACCTTGCTTTCTTCTGTTTATTCTAAACATGGCTGCCAGGGTGTTCTTAAGAAATAAAAGCCAGATGCCATCACACCAATGCTCCACATCTTCCAATGGCTTCCTATCTCTTTCAGAATAAAAACGAACCTTCCTGGACTGGTCTGTAAGATCCTATAAGCAACCTGGTGCTTGTTGCCTCCATGAGCTCATCTCCAACTTGGTTCCCCTTTGCTGACTCAGCTCCGGGTTGTATGGTCCCTCAAATATTCCAAATGTATTGTATCTCAGGGCCCTGGCTTTTCTATTCCCTTTGCCTAGGGTACTGTCCAATGTACACGAACAACATCTGCTTTCACTTCCTTCTGGACACTGCTGAAGTGTTCTCCTTCCAGTGGGGTTTGGCCTTTCAGACTACTTAAATTTCAACCCCCTTCACTTCAAAACTTTCTAACTCCCTTCTGTGATACTATCTTCATAGATGTCTTCATCATCTGATATACTTATTTACTTGTTGAATTTTAATTTATATCCCTCACTTCAAAAATCTAAGTTAAGTGGGGGCACGGATTTTGGTTTACCTTTTTTTTTTCATTGTCACATCCCTATCACTTTGAATAGGGTCTGACACATAGTAGATGCTCAATAAAAAACAAACATACATACATATATATATATATATATATATATATATATATATATATGTTCGTAAATGAAGCAATGCATGGGTGGATGATTTTTTTGTTTCTAATGTAACTAAAGTTTATAAATTTAAATGTAAAGACTTTTAAAATAATTTTAATAATTACAGTGAAAATTTGTCTAAATATATTGCACATTGCACTGTCTTTTTCTTAAAATGAATATGCAGAATATATACGGAAATAGTTTAGTATTTTAGAATCCTTTAGTAATATGGCTGATATTCCAGAAACCACTCTTTTATAATTCTATTTGTTCTTACACAAAATAACTCCAGACACAAATTTTATAGTACTTTTGTTTAAATATGTTTTTTTCTCTCTCCTTCACTAGTGCTATTCTTCCCTCATTCCCCAAATTTCTCATCATTATTAATTCAAAAAGCGTATATTAATTTCCCATGCCATGATAGGCACTGTGTTAGGTTCTGTGAATTCAATGTTAAATAAGGTATGTTCTCTGCCCTCTAGAACTATTCTAGCCTAGTAAAATAATCTCTATTTTTCCAGAAATTATTGTCTCAAAGGAGACATTATTTTTGTTTTCAAGTCTAGACACACACACGCACACACACACCCACACACAGACAAATACACACTAGTATTAAAAAGCTCACATTTGAGAATGCTAGAAATTTCTCTTTTATTAGAGCAGAGCAAATGCATAGATAATTATGAACCTCCAAACTCTGAATCACACAATTCATGAAAGGATATTGAGAATACCAACCCATAATGAGTGTATCCTTTTTTAAAATGTATTCTTGTACATAACAGGAGGAAATATATATAGCTCTGGAAAAGTGTCTGAGATAGATAATAAAAGAAAATACCTGTGGCAAGTAAAGTTTTCAATTTATTTTTCTTATATTAAGTCTTTTATAATGCCTACCTAATAAGATTTTTATAAGGATTAAATGAAAAAGTTGTCTGGCATTTAATAAAATGTTATAAAATTACAGTTCTCTTCTTAGTTTCCCAGATCATTATTTAAGAAGAAAATAATGATAACATTAAAAATTCTATATTTTTATCAATTTGAGAAAATATTCCATATTTAATCTGAGAGTCTATCTAGAATGAATAGATTTAAAAAATCTAGTATAATCTACAATTGTATCTTTTGTTTTCTCACTGTCATCTTTATAATTGTGTCCTAAAAGTATACACAAAAACTTAGCTAGGCTCTATGTAGTATTATGATTTTCAGATTTATCTAACCTAATATTTTTCAGACTTTACAGTATGCCTATATTCAGCATATGTCACATTTCCCCCGTTCTATAAGAAAGTGAGACTTTCCATCTTTCATGATGGCTAACAACCAGTGTAGCATAGGAAGAGAGAGGTCCCTGTAGACACAGGAGATAGGTTCTAGGGCAGGGATCCCTTGGCTAGCTCCATACAAGGTTGACAAGTAATGTTCTTTCGGACTGGGGACCAAAACGCATCTTGATTGGTAGTAAGAGTTATGAAAATATATCAAATACTTAGTGTTGTGATATTCAAATTAAAAATTAGAAACTTATTTACTCGTAGTTAACAATGTTCAGAAGGAATCTGATTTCTCAGAATAAACTTCTTGAATCTCTTTGAATATGTAATTTACTTGAAACAAAGTCACAGTATTATTTCTAAAACAGAGTATGCATAAAATGTTGTTCTCAGCTGTTACACGTTCACATGTTACTTCTGGGAAAAGGAGCATTTGTAAACTATGTGTAATTTATATAGTATACCTACTCAAAACTGTGATAAGGCATATGGAATCTCAGTTTCTTAAGCTATGCTTTTCTGACCCTAGATTTTTAAAAGATCTGGTAATAATGCAGATGAAAGCAAATATAAAAATTTGGCAGATGTGTCTCCACATAGAAAGAGAGACTGAAGTATAGAGACCTGACATAAGAAAATCTTTTACAGTTTTCAAAAGCCCATGTCCAAATGAGACATGAGACAATAAAATATCATCCACAAAGTTCATTCAGGGTTGGCTTAAAAGAAGAGGGCATTTTCAGGTCTCCTAACCAGGAAAAGAATAATTGCAACTGTGTTGAAACTAATATTTAATTTTTTTGTTATTTTATTCATTTTTATATGGACATCATAAAGTCTATAACTTTCAAGTCTGTATTGTATACACTATAATCTTACTATTTTATTTTGTTCTTAATGGTTAAAACTTCAGAGGTCACTCAGATTACCTCACAATGATAATGGAAAATTTAAATACAACATGCAAAATAATGAAATTACTTTATACTATGTAAATAACACTTTTGGAAATGTAAAGTATTAGTTAAGCAATTTTCTCTTTAAAAGATTTCAGTTTTACACAAAATGAGTATTATGATATCCCCAAATGTTTTTTACAGTAGAAAACGTTCTTGAAAAATAATTACATGTATTAAATATTTCTATTTCTATATTAAATATACCTATCTTTACCTATATATTTATATAGTTGTAGAAATATTTCCATAAAAGAAGTAGGCTTTCTTTAATCATATCATATTGCCTTGAGCAATGCAATTAACCAGAGGACTAGTTCAAATGTCAAAATAGTGAATTTTCACTTTGGACATTCTGCACACAATTTTGGGAATAAAAAGATACTTAAATGAAACCTGGGTCATCAATAATATGAATGCATCCTTTTCGTGCCATTTTGAATTCCTGCATTCAAGCAATTAACTCAGAAATTTATGTATGAGAATTTCTCAAGTATATACATTTATTACCTGTTTCAAATCAAAAGGTCAAATAAGCCAAAGAGGTAGAGTGGATTAAAATGGTCCCTGAGGATCAATTAACACCTACGAATGTTTAGTAAGCAGTCACTTAATTGCTACTTAACTAAACTATACACACGGTAATGAAGATTAAGAGACTTTGAACAGGTTACATTTATTTGCTTTAAGAAGTAGAAGTTCTTGATATTATACATTGATATTATACATGAGCTCACTTAATATTAGTGCTATATGGTATTGTTTCATTCATTTTCAGAAAGAGTCATTAAAGAACTACTTTAATTTCCACATCCACATCCACTCATTTTAAATAATATTTTCTAGTAATGTTCATAGAAATGTTTCACTAAAATAGAACAAAGATGAACAAAAAAAATCAAAAATACAGGAGACTTTAAGGCCTGAACTTTCTAATTGGATAATACTTAGCCATTCAAATGCTTTTGTTGAGTATTATTATGTAGAAGCAACTTACTAGACATTGTAGAAGTACTGTCAAGATTCAGGAGGATCACAATTTACTTTACTTGGGGTAAACACACATCTAATTGAGTGTGTTTAGAAAATGATTGGTAAAAGAGAAAATTTTCCACCAAGAAACTGCTTGGATCCACATCCAATTTCGTTTATTGGTTAAATGCTTGAGTTGTAGGAACTTTCAGTTCCTACAGTTTCATATTTAGCATTCATGTTGAATTTAATTATGTGAAGAGTTTTATATATGTGTATAGTAGTAAACGCTTGAGCATCCTCTGGATTTTCAGGTTCCTGATTAATCTTTTTCAATAAGATTTTGTCAGGAAACTATGGCAATTAGGGTCATTTGAAAGACCTTAATTGACTGAAATGACAGTTCAATTTAATTAAACAACAGGATTAGAAAAAATGAATTGATTTTGTCTTTACAGGAAAGTGTAATGTTATTGTTAGAATACTTAAAAAGTGAAATTTATTATGTCTATGCCCTGTTCCTTATAATCTTGGTTATCTTGAATCATAATTTAATTGACTCAGAAGTAGATTACAAATTATAACTGGCTAAAATATCATCCTTTGTTAGCTCTTACAGCCAGCTGCAAGGAACCTAATTCTTCCATATTTGCTACTACTTGGCATTAGACCTAATGTGTTGTAAGTGCTAAGTTAAAATTTTGTAGTTTGAGTAGTGGATAAATAAATGAATTAGTGCAATATGTGACAAGGCATATTTTTTCATGGAGCTTTCTAATAATATGTAAATGTTAGTCATGATATCTTAGTAAATTATTTTTTATTTTCCTTCCTTCCTCCTTCTCTCTCTCTCTTTCTTTCTCCTTCATTTTCCTTCCTTTCCTCCTTCCTTCTCTTATTACTTCATCTTTCCTTCCTTCCTTCCCTCTCAATAATAGAATATAACACTAAAATTAAAAAATATATAATCAATATATAATCACCATCTGTTAAAAATGACTTAATATTTTAATTCATGTTTGTTTATACTAAAACTCAATATTACATTTCTTTTGGGTCATAGAAGTTACTGACCTTTGAACAGATAACTTTTAAACTGTATGATAATAATATCAGAATTGCAAAGTAAAAGGGGAATACAAAATGGAATTTCAGAATAAAACAAAAATGAATTTTATATTACAGTTTTTAATGTTATAGGTACTAATTAAGGAAGAAACTATAGATATAACAGACATATCATTTATGCTATATTATGTTATAGTTATAAAATATAAATATATTTGTATTATACATTTTATATTACTTAAGTTAAATTACATCAACTTAGAAAATCTATGAAGCCTCAATTTCTACAAAAATCAGTTAATTATATGCACTTCATATTTCTATATTACCTCTGATGGAAAGTTTTCTCTGTCCTGCTTGTGATGTGTAATTTTATACATTGTTTTCTTCCCTAAGGGAAATACTTACTTGATTCAGTTCTTGGATAAAAATGATCTGTCACCATTGTTTGCTTTAAAGGGCTTTTTGCTTTTTTTCTTTAAACACTGAATACTGAAAGAAAAAAATCAAGGCACAGGGGATTGCAGTCCAGCTGTTGTGGCATAAATCAATATTTAAAATGCACAATAGTGATTTTTCTTCCTCTGAAAGTAGGGATTTGGTGTGCTTAATTTCTTGTTTTATTAAAATATCTAACTTTGTCTAGGAAGGACTTAAAATTTAGCTTCAGTTTCTGTTTAAGTTTACTGCTCAACAATGGAGTAACAGAACAGGAATATAACTGCACTTTAATCTTTGATTTCCGTGCCCTGTTGGGGGTTGCTGAAGCTTTGGATTTCATAAATTTCTGTGAATTTCATTTCATTAAACAATCATATTCCTTGTTGAGTTAGGGAAACTACTATTTCTTTGACACCAGTTTAGCTTTAGCAAAGGTGTCTGGGTTCTATTTACTCGCTCATTAAAGGAAAAGCTGAAAAATTTCTAAGTAGTCATAGCTAGAAAGGGATCATATCATTCTAAATATAAGGAAAAACACATCTTTCCTTCTTCAAACAAGAGATTTTTGCAGAATAATAGCCTTTGGATATACTCATTTATTGCCTAAATTCTTCCATACATTTTATATCATGATTTATGTACTAGAAGGTTGTGCCTTGAAATTTTCTTTTATTTTATTCCACTTCTTGGTTTACAGGACAGCTTTCATTCTAAGGCGACGCACCAAATGCACTGATTTTGCAAAACTCGTCCCCTGCGCTAAGATGCCCATCTTCAGATTTCTACTGCGTGCCTCTGGCCCCCAGGGTGAAGCACTGCCTGAGTGCATTAATGGCAGAATCACAATGTAATTGTTGTCAGAATGGTGGCATCATCACACTTTGACGCCAACATCCTCGTTTCTTTCTTCTCACTACAGAGAAACTAAGGCTAAAGGTTAAAGGATGTGGCTTATTAAATAATTCAAGCCATTAACCTGCAACCTGCAAACCGATGGCAGCCTGTTAAGTTTACGCTGCCATGATTCATGTTTGGTGTCTACTGATGCTAAAGTATATTGCCTGTTTGCTTTACTTTTATTGCTACATAGTAATGCAGTGAAGAAGGAGAATGAAAAAAGGTGACAGGACCCACACAAGGGGACAATAAGAGCAGCAGACTCACTTGCATAAAGAAGATTGAAGCCTTCCCTCCCTCCCTCCATCTCTCCGTATAGGCCCCAGTGCACATCTGCGTCACTTACGCGGGAGGAGGAGGCGCTGAGGCAGAGAGAAAATTGTACTGTGAGGACCTTGACAGCTTCACCGGCGCGGGCTTTTCTTTTTGCCTTCCTATATTTTCTGGAATATATATATTTTTTCTCTTTTACAAACTGACTAAATAAAACCACCCCTTCTCGCCTTGCAGAAGGCATTTGACTTTCTCAGAGATACCCGCAAGCTCTCAGAGCATCCTCGAGAGACCAGTGACAGGAGCGCAGGTGCACAGAGAAGGCTGAGGGGGGGGTGCGCTTCTTCGCGACTTGGGGATCTTTCCCTCTGCGCTCTCCAGGCACTGAACTCTAAGCTGCAAGGATAGGAGAGCCGACAGCTTCTCCACTGAGGCTCTGCCATCGGTGCATGCCAGGGAGGTGTATCCTGCTGTCGCTGCCTCCGAAGCTTCGGAGCGCACAGACCTCTCTCCCTCGCCCATCTCCAGCATCAGGGTCGTCCCTCCCCGCGCGGTAACCACGGAGACCCCGCAAGGAGATCGGGGATTCTCAGCCCTCTGCACCCAGCTCCTGCCTCTGCTCCCGGACGTTGAGCTCACCACGCGCGGGTCCTGCGGACCTGATCGCAGCTGAGCCGCGCGGCTCTGCTGTCCGCGCTCCGCTCGTCGCCTGGCAGGGCGCGCAGCCCCCTGGTCCCGTCTGTTCCCAGGGTGCAGAGGGAGCCTCCCTCCCTCTCCTCCAACCCCGAGCTCCGTTGGCCTCCCCCATCCGCTGACCCGTCTACTCCTGCATCCTCTCAAGTCCCTTTGCCTTCCTTGCGTCAAGCATGTCAGGCTCTGGGCGAAAAGATTTTGATGTGAAGCACATCCTGCGACTCCGCTGGAAACTCTTCAGCCACCCGTCGCAGTCCCCCGGCGCTCCGGCCGGGGGCAGCTTCCTGCAAGAAGACGGCAGCAGCAGCTTCGAGCACTGGGGACCCAGCCAGAGCCGCCTGCTCAAAAGCCAAGAGAAGGGCAGCGTGAGCACTTTCTGGAAGAAGCCTTCCTCTTCTTCCTCCTCTTCTTCTTCTGCCTCCCCGTCCTCTTCCTCCTCTTCCCTCAACCCATTGAATGGCACCCTGCTGCCAGTGGCCACGAGGCTGCAGCAAGGGGCGCCCGGGCAGGGCACCCACCAGCCGGCCAGGACTCTCTTCTACGTGGAGTCCCTAGAAGAGGAGGAGGTGCCAGGCATGGACTTTCCTGGACCACACGAAAAGGGGCTTGTCTTGCAAGAGCTCAAAGTGGAACCGGCCAACTCGAGCCAGGCAACAGGTGAAGGATGTGGACGCAGGTACAGTAAGTCCCCATGGGGCATCCAAGCATTCCTCAATTTCCACTCGTTTCCCCCCACGCTGTGCGCTCTGGTAGTTACTAAGTCTAAAATGTTTCAGGTTGAAAATTTTGGTTAAGAGATGCCAACCCAGTTTTTATTACTCAAGTTGCAACCTCATTAAAAGTTTCCTCCATAGTTTCTATTGGCTCATGCATATTGCTTTTCTTTCTGCAAGTTTTCGGAGCTTAATCACATATTGAATATATATGCATTTTGGTAACTCTCCATGTAGAGTGGTTCTCATATTTCTGAGGTTATAGTATTCTTCTGTCATCTTCTGTCATTAAATGACATACATCAGTCTCCCAGTTATTTGATGTGAGGAGAAACTTCCTTTAAACACCATTCAAATGCATCTCATATACTGGCCTAGAAAGGGACTTGGCAGGTTACCTAGGATCCCTGTGGCTTGAATCTATATTCCAGGAGTAATGAGGTGGACAGGAGGCCACCAGACAACAACATTATCTTCTCTCCTTTTTTTCCTCCATGAAAGACAGTGTTACTATTCTCTATCCTAATTTCCGTTTTTATCCTACTTCATGTACACCTTTGCTTTGTTTAAAGTCTTAGAATTAAACTCTTGCTAATGCCCTTTGCATTTTTCTGTCCTGATTCGTTGTCTCGGTATGGAACTGTGCATTCTTAGTGAGCAGGCCAACATTTATTTCTTGTTTATATATAATATTACACTTCTTTGAGTACAGTTCTTCTACCTTCAAGACTTATAGAAAACCTTCTCACACATAACCCCTTCTGAGTTTTACATTTTCAAAAAATTGATTCATTCTACACTAGATCATTACTACTTTTGGCATATAGTGAGGATATGAAAAGATTTGCATTTAAATTCATATATCAGAATATATTATTGAAGAAGAAATACAGGAGAAACAGGAAAATAGGAATGAAAATAATAGGAAATAATAGGAAAATAATAATGAAACTGTTAATAAAGTTTACCTTTCAGTAAAAAAAATTAGAAACAGAAGCAATGTTTTAAACTTTTGCTTGATTGAATCAGCTCTTTATAAAGTTAAGTCACCAAAAGAACACATAAAACAAAATAATACCATAAGTGGTCTTCAATTACGTTGACAAATGTGAAGTTAAAGATACAAAAATTATCCTTAAATTTTTTCAATTATATGGATTATGTGGATTTGAATTTGAATTTTAAGAGCCTTGAACATAATCTAATATGTGAAGACAATATAATGTAACATTATGATTTTAAAGACAGAGAAATTTAATTTGCAATTTTCGAGTATGAGAAAGTTTTTTCCATATATAGGCGATCTAAATATAAATTTATCTATTATTCAATTAATTAAGATACTTTACCAAAATGGTTATAATTTTGGGTACTATTAATACTATGAAGTTATTTGATTTATATATTCACTAGTGACCTATAGTTTTAGATCTTTTTTAAAAATAAAATATGTTGGGCTTTAACCCCTTTAGTTGAGTAAATGTAATTTTTTAGTTTTGGGAAATCATTCATAAGCATTTAGCAATTCACCTTATATATTTAAAAGAAAACCAGTTAGGTTAAAGATTTACTAATTACTGTTTTATTGAAATTGATATTTTTGTGTCTCAGACAGTTCAGGGAATAGATTTGTTTTTCAGTCTTGAGTCTTTTTTTTCAGTTACAGTTTTAGTTTCAGTTTTGAGTCTTTTTCTTTCAGTTTTGAGTCTTCAAATCAGCTCAAATATCTGACCTTCTGGGAATATTAATGTTTAATAATTAAAATTTTTTTCTTTATAAAAATACAGTTTTAAGTAAATAAGGCATATTTGGCATGAGTAATTTCAGAAGACTTTCATGTAAATTGGACAATTTGGAAATAGAAAATATAATAAATTAAAAAATAAAACTAATAACTAATAGCCTCAGTTAGGGATGAAACACCCATCAGATTTAACTTCCAATCCCTTACTTTTGAATATACATCAGTGATTTTACACACAAAGGGTTGTAAATGAAAAGAATTCTGAAAATAAGCCAAGTGCCACCCCAAATCATATTTACTTTTGGAATGAGGGTTTCCAATGAGGGCTTGCATGTGTAAAATATTGAAAATCAGGTCTAATTTTATTTTAAAATTCTTATTAATGCTTAAATCCTTTAGTTAAATTTGAATTTCTCACTGGAAAAATCAGTCAACACTGAGAGTATTCTCATGGACTTTATATGTTCCTAGACATTCATAGACTACTGATTCTGTGCTCATGATTGATTGACAACACGCTACTAAAGTTAGCAATAAGCTATTATCAATATATATTATTATAATATGCGGTAAGAATAATGTTCATTTCCCAGAAAGGACAGCATTTCCACAGTTAAGTATGGAATGGAAAACAATATGTAAAATAATTCAGTAATGTGGATTTACTTCGGTTTCTATCATAATCCATGCAGGAAATCTACATATTGTTCATAATGACCAATGAACACATGAAGTATATAAACCTGCCTGATCATTTTGATTACTTGGGTCATTACTCTATCATCGTTCTGTGATGTCTCATTTGATATTTAACATTTTGTTTCATCAATTCTGACCACTATGCTAAATTAATCTTCACGTATAAAAAAGAGTTGGCTCTTTTTCTCTTTCTTCATTTTCTGATCTTCTCTTTATTCATTTGGTCTCATACTAGTTAAGAACATTGTTTTAGATAAGCATAAGTAGCTCAGTTGGTTTTATTTGTTGTTCAAACAGCAGCTGGAGGTTGCTCAGCAGAAAGCTGCTCTTAATCTCAGAATTCTGGAAAGGTCAAATTATCATGGAGTTGAAACATAAAGGTAGCAATAAGACAGTAGTAAACTGATTTACTGCTGAAACCCAGCCTTTATCTTATCCCACTCTACCAGACACACAAAAACAAATCTCAGTATTCTACTACCTTAACCATGACACCATTAAGAATCCTAACTCTTACAGTAATAGGTTCTTGACCTATGCTATTAATCATTTTTTTTCTCTACTTTACTGTCTGAACATAGTTGTTGGAGAGTGTATCATTTCCTAGCCATTCAGATCACTATATATTTTTGATATGCATATTTTTTGTCCAAAATTCTATATGTAGTGAACTAAGAAACCAAAGAGAAATATTTCTATTCTTGCAGTTTATAGTGATGTGAGTAGGAGAAAAGATGTCGTGTTTAACTACTTGCTTTTTTAGTTTTCTCAGTTCTCAAGGAGTGCAGGCATCTATTTCCATGGTTTCAGTTACCACCCATAAACTGTATTTTAGAGCTGCATCTCAAAACCTAGACTCTGCCTCCCCACATCCATAACCCCCTTGCCGCCCCCCCGCCCCCCCCCCCCCCGCCCTGCAAACTCGGGTCTCACACATCCACTTGACCTTTCTGGTAGATATCACAGATACAATGTAAATACAGCACGTACAAAGCTGAGTTCATAATCTCCCTTCTCTCTTGCTCAATTTTCTTCTTCTCTATCTCAAAGGATAACTCGCCATACATTAAGTTGTGCAAGCCAGAAATCCAGGATCATATTTACCAGAATCCTCTTTCACCTGATTTTTAATATTCCATCAAGCCCTGTCACTTTTCCTTCAAAAATATCCTCCCCTATGTCTGCCTCACATCTCTCCATCTCCATTGTCCGTACCTAATTTTAAAATACTGTCGTCATTCAACTCAACTTCTGCAACTGCCATCTGCATCCTCTTTCCTCATTGATTGTGCCACCTGTAATCCTTTCTCCACACCAGAGTCAATGAAAATTTATAAGATAAAAATCTGAACTGTTTTTCCATATCCTGGCTCTCCTTTTATTTTTCAAAGCATTTCTACCACTCTGACAACAATCTATCTCCTGATCAGTTAGGCCCTGAAAGAGCTGACCCTTGTCTGCCATCCAGGCCCTTCACTCATCACATCCCCACCATCCTCCCCTGTCTTCCAGAGGCAACGTTCTTCTTTACCATTTTTCTCTGCATTTGGGTCTCACAAACTTAATTCCTTTCCTTATTACATAGTGGTTCTCCTTCCCTCAATCCACCCTTTTCTGGATTAATTCCTATTCATTATTGACATGTCTTGAATAAAAGTTCTGTACCTTTCTTAAAGAAGTGTTCATTGATCCCCCCAGGAAAAATCATTTAACATTTTTAAAATTTATTTTATCCCCTTATTTTATGTTCTTAGAGTAACTGCTCTCTGTCCTCAATTTCTTATTGTTGGCATATATTAATATCCATGTTGCCTTTTTTGTTTGTCTTTAACTACAATTGCCCAGTGGACAAGACGTTTCTGTTTTGCTCATTATTTTATCCCTATCATAGCGTATGCAGTTACTCAATAAATACCACTGAGTGAATACATATTTGCCATAATCATAATGAGTGACATTGATTAAGAGCTTGCTGTCTTCCAGATATCAAGCTGAATATTTATATTGTGGAATTTAATATTCAGAACAGCCCTATGATTCTGGTACAATTATGAATCCCTTTGTTAAAATGATTACATAATCATTTTATGATTATGAGAAAACTGAGATATAGACAGGTAATTAAGTTGCCCCAAACCACAGGATTGTAAGTAGTACAACTAGATTTTTAATCCTTGCACTCTGACTCCTGACACCATATTCCAGGCGATTTTGCCAACTCTTCTTTACCTCTGCTTAAACAAACAGAACAGAAGAAAAGAGGCTCCAACCAAGATTATGCTGAAGCAGTTCTCTTATTCCACTGGTGGAAATTATGCTTGTGTCTGAATATTTAAATAGACTATTTAAAATGATAGCGATGGACAATGCCTGAGAAGGCTCAGTCAAGGAGGACTTAGACCAAGTTAAAAAACATTCAGTTATTTCCTGAATTATGGTTCATTCAGTGCATTTTACTTTTTAATTAAACAAAAGTATGATGAAATAACCTAGACAGGGAAAAATTATTTAAATTTGGAATCCAAAAGAGAGCATCATGATAGAAAATCTCCTTCTGAAGTTCAGAACAATTGATACAGAGAAGTGTCACAGACAGAGAGCATATACCGTTAGAATCACATGGAGGTTGGTGGTATTTGTTTAGAATAAAAGGAAATCAGCTTTGCTTCAGTCAAAAGAAAAACTTAAAAAATGACAAAGGGCTATTTCTTCAGGAAAGTAGTTCTCAAACTATTCTTCTATGGAAACTAAATTAAAATAATGTTCATATTTTCCCTATGACCTCAATTTCTTAGTGAAAAAGTGTATAGAGTGATTTTACTCAATCTTATGTCTTCCTTGCTAATTTATTCTAGGCTTGGGTGTTATACAGCGTATTATTATTTAATTTAGAACTAGCAAAAGACAGTAGCTTGTTTGGGGAAAGTTTTTTTTTTTTTTAACTTATTTTAGGATGGGTTTATCAATATTATGTATTGTTTGCAAAGAGGTCCACAATTTCCAGGTGCCCTCCTCTCTGAACAAGTTTGCTTCAGGCAAACTAAGAAGATCATAAAGGAAAAGGTAAAAAGATCACTAGGTTGGATTTTCAGGTATGCAAAACTCTACAGTTATCTGAGAGAAAGATGTGAGTATATTGGGTTGGCCAAAAAGTTCATTCGAGTTTTTCTGTAACATCTTGTGGAAAACCCAAATGGACCTTTTGGCCAACCCAATAAATGCAAGATGAAATAAATAGAACTCTTAATTATAACAAACAATAAAACCTTTACACGAATTGAAGAACCATATTCTGGCTTTCTTTGATAAATTGCTACTGAATACTTCGTAAATTATATCATTAGCCACTTTAAGGTACTAATTTAAATAATTTAAAAATAATAAAGAAATCCTACCTATCCAACATTTGGTTAATATAGAATATAATATTGATCAGATATTTATTTCATTGGTTAATTTTTCCTATGTCTCAAAAGATAATTTGTGTATCTGGAGGATGATATGCTTCTAACAAGTACATGTTAAGTCAAATTTCATTGTTTTTGACCAGGAGCTCTTATAGAATTTACAGAAAACTTAGATCTGCAGGGTATTTTAGAGTTATATCAAGTTTCTGAACATGAAAATGACAACATTTTAAAGAGTCTCATAGTAATGAGACTCTTTTGATTTATTTTAACATCCAAAATAACTGTAGGTATTTTTGTAGTAGCTGTGAAAACAAATGCTCTGGAATTTACTTATTAGTTTAGACCAGATAATAATTAATTTACCTTTCTGCATTTAAGATAAGGTTATTCAAAACTTTGAAGAAAACATCCTATATAGACACAGATAATCTGAGCAGAATTAAATATTTCAAAATCTTATAAGTCAAGTATAGATTTAAAAAAAGAAAATCTATTGAACAATATAGGTTTGATGCTAACTACCTTTGCTGACTTTTCTAGCCAGAACTTGAAAACAGATTGATCTAAGTACTTATGAAAGCATAACAAACTTTAGCTTGACCAGAGAGAATGTGTACTATGATTTTAGGATCCCAAGAAAAAGTCATTTTGAATGGTAAGCCAATGAGACAGATCATTTTGGCTGAAGATCATGTCACAGAAATAGTACTTGAAAGTGATCTGAGGGTCATCAATAATTGTAAACAGTGGAATCAGTTGATGTTAATTCTAAATTCAGCTTTTCCCATCCCTTAGGCAGCCTTAGTCCAACTCTGATAATTTCTCATAGAAAATGATTCAGTTTAATTTCCTATCATACTTATTTGTGACACTATATCCTGGTAGATCATTTGGATTCCTTTTTTCTTACTGATATTGCTAGATGTTTACCCATGTAAATCAGCGTTTTCATCTTGGCTGAAATATGATAGAAAAAACTTTAAAAATAGGATCAGAAAATTGCAAGAGTTTATACTACAAAGGAAGGAAGAATACAATACAACTATTTTATAGTTCTTCAAGAGGTGAATGACAAAATCTCTTTGTATCTACAGTAAAGTATGTGATTTGGTTTGGTTTATTTCTTTAGTAGATTCTGATTTTATTGAACTCGGCCCACCAGAGCAACACCCAGCTCTACCCACCAGCAGTCCCTCCTATTAGGAAGCTTGCACAAGCCTCTTAGATAACTTCATCCACCAGAAGCCAGACAGCAGAAGCAAGAAAAACTACAATCCTGCAGCCTGTGGAATGAAAACCACATTCACAGAAAGATAGACAAAATGAAAAGGCAAAGGACTATGCGCCAGATGAAAGAACAAGATAAACCCCAGAAAAGCAATTAAAGGAAGTGGAGATAGGCAACCATCCAGAAAAAGAATTCAGAATAATGATAGTGAAGATGATCCAGGACCTTGGAAAAAGAATGGAGACAAAGATTGAGAAGATGCAAGAAATGTTTAACAAAGACCTAGAAGAATTACAGAACAAACAAACAGAGATGAACAATACAATAACTGAAAATAAAAATACACTAGAAGGAATCAATAGCAGAATAACTGAGGCAGAAGGATGGAAAACTTACCTGGAAAACAGAAAGGTGGAATTCACTGCTGCAGAAAAGAGTAAAGAAAAAAGAATGAAAACAAAAGAAGACAGCCTAAGAGACCACTGGAACAACATTAAACACAACACCATTTGCATTATAGGGGTCCCAGAAGGAGAAGAGAGAGAAAGGACCCGAGAAAATATTTGAAGAGATTATAGTCAAAAACTTCCCTAACATGGAAAAGGAAATAGCTACCTAAGTCCAGGAAGTGCAGAGAGTCCCAGGCAGGATAAACCCAAGGAGAAAAATGCTGAGACACATAGTAATCAAATTGACAAAAATTATTAAAAGCAACAAGGGAAAAACAACAAATACCATACAAGGTAACTCCCATAAGGTTAACAGCTGATTTCTCAGCAGAAACTCTACAAGTCAGAAAGGAGTGACATAATATATTTAAAGTTATGAAAGGGAAGAACCTATAACCAAGATTACTCTACCCAGCAAGGATCTCATTCAGATTAGATGGAGAAATCAAAAGCTTTACAGACCAGCAAAAGCTGAGAGAATTCAGTACCACCAAACCACCTCTACAACAAAGGCTAAAGGGACTACTATAAGTGGAAAACACAAGAGAAGAAAAGGACCTACAGAAAAAAACACAAAATAATTAAGAAAATGGTAATAGGAATATACATATTGATAATCACCTTAAATGTGAATGGATTAAATGCTCCAACCAAAAGACACAGGCTTGCTGAATGGATGCAAACACAAGATCCATATATATGCTGTCTACAAGAGATCCACTACAGACCTAGGGCCACATACAGACTGAAAGTGGGAGGATGGACAAAGTTATTCCATGCAAATTCAAATCAAAAGAAAGCTGGAGTAGCAATTCTCATATCAGATAAAATAGACCTTAAATTAAAGATTATTACAGGAGACAAAGAGGACACTATATAATAATCAAGGGATCAATCCAAGAAGAAGATAGAACAATTGTAAATATATATGCACCCAACATATGAGCACCTCAATACATCAGGCACCTGCTAACAGCTATAAAAGAGGAAATCGACAGTAACACAATAATAGTGGGGGACTTTAACACCTCACTTACACCAATGGACAGATCATCCAAAATGAAAATAAATAAGGAAACAGAAGCTTTAAAAGACACAATAGACCAGATAGATTTGATTGATATTTATAGGACATTCCATCTGAAAGCAGCAGATTACACTTTCCTCTCAAGTGCACACGAAACATTCTATAGGATACATCATATCTTGAGTCACAAATCAAGCCTCGGTAAATTTAAGAAAATTGAAATCATATCAAGCATCTTTTCTGACCACAACACTATGAGATTAGAAATGAATTACAGGGAAAAAAATAGTAAAAATCACAAACACATGGAGGCTAAATAGTACATTACTAAATAAACAAGAGATCACTGAAGAAATCAAAGAGGAAATCAAAAAATACCTAGAGGTAAATGACAATGAAAACACGAAGATCCAAAACCTATGGGATGGAGCAAAAACAGTTCTAAGAGGGAAGTTTATAGCTATACAATCCTACCTCAAGAAACAAGAAAAATCTCAAATAAACAATCTAACCTTACACCTAAAGGAACTAGAGAATGAAGAACAAAACACAAAGTTAGTAGAAGGGAAGAAATCATAAAGATCAGGGCAGAAAAAAATGAAACTGATAGGAAGAAAACAATGGCAAATATCAATACAATTAAAAGCTGGTTCTTTGAGAAGATAAACAAAATCGATAAACCTTTAGCCAGACTCATCAAGAAAAAGAGGGAGAGGACTCAAGTCAATAAAATTAGAAATGAAAAAGGAGAAGTTACAATGGACACCACAGATATACAAAGCATCCTAAGAGACTACTACAAGCAACTCTATGCCAATAAAATGGACAACCTGGAGGAAATCTACAGTCTTAGAAAAGTACAACCTTCCAAGACTGAACCAGAAAGAAATAGAAAATATGAGCAGACCAATCACAAACACTGAAATTGAAACTGTGATCATCCAAAAAATCATCCAAAAAACACAAGTCCAGGACCAGATGGCTTCACAGGTGAATTCTATCAAACATTAAGAGAAGAGCTAACACCCATCCTTCTCCAACTCCTCCAAAAAATTACAGAGGAAGGAACACTCCCAAACTCATTCTATGAGGCCACCATCACCCTGATACCAAAACCAGACAAAGATAATACAAAAAAAGAAAATTAGAGACCAATATCACTGATGAATATGGATACAAAAATCCTCAACAAAATACTAACAAACAGAATCCAACAACATAGTAAAAGGATCACACACCATGATCAAGTGGGATTTATCCCAAGGATGCAAGGATTCTTCAATATATACAAATCAATCAATGTGATACACCATATTAACAAACTGAAGGATAAAAACAATACGATAATATCAGTAAGTGCAGAAAAAGCTTTAGACAAAATTCTACATCCATTTATGATGAAAACTCTCCAGAAAATGGGCATAGAGGGAACCTACCTCAACATAATAAAGGCCATATACAACAAACCCACAGCAAACTTCATTCTCAATGGTGAAAAACTGAAACCATTTCCTCTAAGATCAGGAAGAAGACAAGGATGTCCACTCTCGCCACTCTTATTCAACATAGTTGTGGAAGTCCTAGCCATGGCAATCAGAGAAGAAAAAGAAATAAAAAGAATACAAATTGGAAAAGAAGAAGTAAAGCTGTCACTGTTTGCAGATGACATGATACTATACATAGAGAATCTTAAAGAAGCCACCAGAAAATTACTAGAGCTAATCAGTGAATTTGGTAAAGTTGCAGGATACAAAATTAACACACAGAAATCTCTTGCATTCCTATACACAAACAATGAAAATCAGAAAGAGAAATTAAGGAAATAATCCCATTCACCATTACAACACAAAGAATAAAATACCTAGGAATAAACCTACTTAAGGAGGTAAAAGACCTGTACTCAGAAAACTATAAAACTATAAAACACTGATGAAAGAAATCAAAGATGACACAAACACATGGAGAGATATAGCATGGTCTTGGATTGGAAAAGTCAACATTGTTAAAATGACTATACTACCCAAAGCAATCTACAGATTCAATGCAATCCCTATCAAATTACCAATGGCATTTTTTGCAGAACTAGAACAAAAAAATCTTACATTTTGTATGCAGAGACAAAAGACCCCAAAAAGCCAAACAATCCTGATGGAAAAAAGAAATGGAGCTGGAGGAATCAGACTCCCTGACTTTAGACTACACTACAAAGCTACAGTAATCAAGACAATATGGTACTGGCACAAAAACAGAAATATAGATCAGTGGAACTGGATAGAAAGCCAAGAGATAAACCCACGCATGTATGGTCAACTAATATATGACAAAAGAGGCAAGGATATACATTGGAGAAAAGACAGTCTTTTCAATAAGTGGTGCTGGGAAAACTGGACAGCTACCTGTAAAAGAATGAAATTAGAACACTCCTTAACACCATACACGAAAATAAACTCAAAATATATTAAAGACCTAAAGGTACGACCACACACTATAAAACTCTTAGAGGAAAACATAGGAAGAACACTCTTTGACATAAATCACAGCAAGATCTTTTTTGATATACCTCCTAGAGTAATGGAAATAAAAACAAAAATAAACAAATGGGACCTAATGAAACTTAAAAGCTTTTGCACAGCAAAGGAAACTATAAACAAGACGAAAAGACAACACTCAGAATGGGAGAAAATATTTGCAAATGAATCAATGGACAAAGGGTTAATCTCCAAAATATATAAACAGCTCATGCAGCTCAATATTAAAGAAACAAACAACCCAATCAAAAAATGGGCCAAAGACCTAAATAGACATTTCTCCAAAGAAGATATACAGATGGCCAAGAGACACATGAAAAGATGCTCAACATCACTAATATTAGAGAAAAGCAAATCAAAAGTACAATGAAGTATCATCTCACACCAGTTAGAATGGGCATCATCAGAAAATCTACAAACAACAAATGCTGGAGATGGTGTGGAGAAAAGGGAACCCTCTTGCACTGTTGGTGGGAATGTAAATTGATAGAGCCACAATGGAGAACAGTATGGAGGTTCCTTAAGAAACTAGAAATAGAATTACCATATGACCCAGCAATCCCACTACCGGGCATATACCCAGAGAAAACCGTAATTCAAAAAGACGCATGCCCCCAATATTCACTGCAGTACTATTTACAATAGCCAGGTCATGGAGGCATCTAAATGCCCATCGACAGATGAATGGATAAAGAAGGTGTGGTACATATATACAATGGAATATTTCTCAGCCATAAAAAGAAATGAAATTAGGTCATTTGTAGAGACATGGATGGACCTAGAGACTGTCATGCAGAGTGTAGTAAGTCAGAAAGAGAAAAACAAATATCGTATACTAACGCATATATGTGGATTCTAGAAAAATGGTACAGATGAACTGGTTTGCATGGCAGAAATACAGACACAGAGGTAGAGGACAAACATATGGACACCAAGGGGGGAAGTGGGGGAGGGGTGGTGGTGGTGGGATGAATTGGGAGATTGGGATGGGCATATATACATTCATATGTATAAAATAGATAACTAATAAGAACCTGCTGTATAAAAAATAAAATTAAATTAAAAAAGATATAATGGCAGAAAGGTTTCAGATTTTAAGAAAAGTATAAACCCATAGATTCAATAATCTTAATGAATTCTAAGCACAAGAAACATGAAAACTACCATAAGTCACATTTTAATCAAATTCTCAAAATGACTGATAAATAGAAAAAATATCAGAGCTTCCAGAGAAAACACATGTTATGCAGAGAGGGATAAAAATAAGAATAATGGATCATTTTTCATTGAAAATGATGCAAGTGATAGGTGGAACAACATCTTTTGAGTACTATTAAAAAAACCTGCCCATCTGAAGTTCTATATATACCCAAAATGTTTTTCAAAGTGAGAGTGATATTACAATTTTTTTCTGGCATAGAATAGTTGCAACAATTCGTCAGCAGGAGACATGCTCTATAAGAAATTTTAAAGTCCTTTAGGCACAAGGAAAATGACACCAGTTGGCACAAAGGAATGAAAACCACCTGACATGGTAACGACATGTGTAAACATTTAAGGTTATTCTTGATTATATTAATCTGGAACATTTGGAAGATAAATGGTGGTTAAACAAACAAACAAAAAACACTATAATTTGAGGTTTTTACCACATGCATAAGATATACGTATGACTCCTACAGCATTAAGACTCAAGGGAAGAAATGAAAGTATTGTATTTCAAGGTTCTTATACTAAATGTGAAGTGGTGTATCATTTGAAGGTAGTCTCAGAAGTATGTTAGAAATCCTAAAGCAACCACTAAATTAACAAAACAATGATAAGTAGCTAGTAATCCAACAAAAATTAAATGCTCTCATAAAAATTATTCAATTAATCTAAAAAAAAAAAAGAAAATGGGAGCAAAGATGGGAAAAATAGAAAATGCACAGCACAATTATAATCTGAAACCTTACTATATCAAGAATTACATTAAAGTAGCAGCTCTATACATCCATAATTTAAAGACAAAGATTATCAAACTGTATAAAAAGACAGACCCAAGTATATTTTGCTTACAATAAATACTTTAAATATAAAAATATATTGGTTAAAAAGAAAAAGATGGAAAAGATACATAGCATGCTAAGACTAAACAAAAGAAAGCTGAACGGGTGTATCAATATTAGACAAAGTATATCTCAGAGAAAAGAATATAAATCTGATAAAGAGAACCTATGAAAAACCTAGAACCAACATCATAATGTTGAAAGATTAAATGTGTTTCCTCTAAGATGTGGAACAAATTGAGGATGTCTTCTCTCACCACTTTTGTTCAACATGGTATTGGAGATGCTAGTCAGTTCAATAGAAAAAACAAAAAGAAATAAAAGGCATCTATATTGGAAAGGAAAAAGAAAAGTTTTCATTTGTACAGGAATTGATCATCTATATAGAAATAAACAATATGTTTTTTGTTTGCAGACAGAATTGTTTATTAGAAAAAAAAATTATGGAATCTACAAAAAAGAGTTTTTCACGATGCAAGATATAGAATCAATATACAATATTCAATTGTATTTCTATATACCATCAAGGAGCAATTAGTAATTGAAATTACAAAAATAATGTATTTCATAGTAATGTCAATAAAGTATGAAATACTTATGGATACATATGACAAAAGATGTGAAAAACTCATAAGCTCAAAACAATAAAATCAGGCTGATAGTAATTAAAGACCTAAATAATAGAAAGATATATTATGTTCATGGATCAGAAAACTTACTATTATTGAGATGTCAGTTCTTCCCCAATTGATCTATAGATAGTACACATCCCCCAAGAAAATCTCTGCATGCTATTTTTTTTTTTTTTTTTTGTACAAATTGACAGGCTCATTCTAAAATCCATTAAAAAATTCAAAGGAACTAGAAAAAGGCAAAACAACTTTGAAAAAAGCTAAGAAATTTGAGTACTAACACTTCCTGATTCCAGATGTATTATGAAGCTACTTTAATCAAAATAGTGTGCTATCAAGGTCACAATATATAGATTAATGGGAAATAGATAAAATATTTTTACAATAGCCATACTGAGTAATACTTTATGCCATAAAAAAGGAATAAACAACTGGTCATTGACCACTTATGATTGAATGAAAAAATATGTTATGATGAGCCAAAGAAACTCAACTGTATGGTGTATTACTTTTTAACATTTAAGTACTATAAGTCAGATAAACATCCATTGTGTTGATTACCCATATTTTGAATAGAAATTTGATTCTAATTTTCCTTCAGTCATGTATTGGAGTAACACACCTCTTGAATTTGATACATGGTTCAAGGAATCATCTATTGATATTTGCCTTGCAGAACATGATAATGAAATATTCACATTAAGTTTTTTGCTGTCTTCTTCTTGGCAGCAGATGAGAAACTTGAATAGTTTTATACAAGCATTTCTGCAAAGAAAGCTCAGAAGTTCTTGCTGTGTGACCACAAGGATTTTTATCTTGAGAAAGTGGGAACCATCCCATTGTTAATACTAGAGGAGCAGCAATACAATTCATAGCTTTACCTTAAGGACACAGAAAGGAAATGCTATGCTGTCCTCATCTCTGATTCTTCTTTGTATTTTACCAGATGGCTTGGAAGCACCACTAAACATATTCTCCCACAGAGAAAAGAGAGCTCATTCTTCACTTTATTTCTTGTCCTAACATATATAAAATATTTACCTGTAATTATTCTCCTTAATAATGGCCTGGGACTTTTAAATAGGTTTCTTATTAGAAGAATACTTTTTTAATTGTAAAATTAAATTTGTATTATTAAAGAACCTATCAAAGAGCACAACTTAAAATTACTTTTTTTTAAATTGAAGTATAGTTGATTTACAATGTTGTATCAACTTCTACTCTACAGCAAAGTGATTAACTTATACACACACACACGTGCACACACACACATATATATATATATATATATATATATATTCCTTTTTTATATTATTTTCCATTATGATTTATCACAGGATATTGAGTATAGTTCCCTGTGTTATACAGTAAGACCTTGTTGTTTATCCATTCTATATATAATAGTTTGCATGTGCTAACCCCAAACTCCCACTCAATCCCTCCCCTACCCATCTCCCCCTTGGCAACCACAAGTCTGTTCTCTATGTCTGTGAGTCTGTTTCTGTTTCATAGATAGTTTCATTTGTGTCATATTTTAGATTCCACATATAAGTGGTATCATATGATATTTGTCTTTCTCTTTCTGACTTACTTCACTTAGTATGATAATCTCTAGTTACATCCCATACTGCTGCAAATGGCATTATTTCATTCCTTTTTATGGCTGAGTAATATTCCATTGTATATATCTACCACACCTTTATCGATTCCTCCCTCAATGGACACCTAGGTTGTTTCCATGTCTTGGCTATGGTGAATGGTGCTGCTATGAACATAGGGGTGCATGTATCTTTTTGAATTATAGGTTTGTCTGGATATATGCCCAACAGTGTGATTGCTGGATCATATGGTAGATCTATTTTTAGTGTTGTGGGGAACCTCCATACTGTTTTCCATAGTGGCTACACCAAGTTACATTCCCACCAACAGTGTACAAGTGTTCCCTTTTCTCCACTCTCTCTCTCTCATTTGTTATTTGTATACTTTTTAATCATAGCCATTCTGACTGGTGTGAGGTGAAACATCATTGTAATTTTGATTTGCATTTCTCTAATAATTAGTGATGTTAAGCATATTTTCACATGTCTTTTGGCCATCTGTATTTCTTTTTTTGGAGAAATGTCTGTTTAGATCTTCTGCCCATTCTTCAATTGGGCTGTTTTTTTTGTTGTTGAGTTGTGTGTTTGTATATTTTGGAAATTAAGCCCTTGTCAGTTGCATCATTTGCAAATATTTTCTCCCAGTCTGTAGGTTGTCTTTTTGCTTCGTTTATGGTTTCCTTTGCTGTGCAAACACTTGTAATATTGATTAAGTCCCATTTGTTTATATATGGTCATATATAATATAAAATAAAATTTATAAATGGTAATATATAAATGGACAAATACTAAAATATGTTTCTTTTTTAATTTATTAATTTGAGGTGGTAAATAATTTCTCCAAAGAGTACAATGCTTCTGAAATACCCAACACATTATTTCATTTGAGAGAAAAGCTATTGGAACCAAAGAGATAATACCAAATGCTTGGGCCTCCAGGAATTTAAAACTACTTCAAAAGTTTTTCAATATTCACACACATGCCTATAATTTTCTATGTTGAATTCAATGAATAAAAATTCTATTTCTATGTTGAGTTTTTATGAACAAAAATAATTCCTACATTCTTTAGAAAATTGAAGTTATGAGTAGCTTTATATTTCACACAGCTTTATCCAATATTCTACGAGGTGGGAGAATTGCATTGGTCCAGGAATCAGCACAAAGAGAAGAGTACCGGAGTGAGCTGATGCAATATCAACAACCTATATACATAAGGATGTCAAAATAATACAATCACTTCTGAAAAATCAGTAATTGCCACAATCTCAAGAAGCATCCTTCTTATTATTTCTTATTGACTACAATTAACTTATAGTATGATGTTAAATATAACTCCTCTTTTTTAATATTATATTTTATTTAAAAGTGCAGATACATTTAATTTAGTGTATGAAAGTAAATTGGCAATTATTTTGGACTTTGCTTTCTTTAGATAGAGAAACTTTTGCAGTTAAAAATTTAGAAAGAAGGAAGGATGCTGCACTTGAAATTACAAACTACAATTCCTTGAAATTATAATTATGGAAACTTTATGATGAAATAGGTTAATCTTTATCAAATAACAAATATATCTGAAGTAGAAATTATATCATAATTCTCAAGTCACTATTAAACAAGTAAATGGCTTAAATTTATATACTTGTGATATACAGGTTGGAAATAATCAGAAATATTTTATTGCTAGTGGGAATGTAATTTGCTGTATTTTTTTGGGGGGGGGTAGAGAGCAATGGGACAATATTTATTGGTGACAAATACATAAAAGCCTTTTTTTCAGTAGTACACATTTTGAGAATATATCCTTCAGAAATAAAAACACTAGAAGTTAAGGAAGACCCACACTTACTCATTGATAGAAGAATGACAAGAAATCATTTTGTATCCTTCATGTAAAATACACCATATAAAATATATCATGTAAGTATATGTCAAAATATGTCATGTTAAATATATAGAAATTGAAAAACAATAAATACATTTAGAATGTCTTGGAAAACACTAATATTCGGTCATAGAGCAATTTGTAAAAATTTGTGTGAGATATGTGTAAAAATAATATGTGAGATATGATCACATTATATTAAACCTAAAAACAAAACATCCTCACATGCATGTTTATATGTGTAAATGCCTTTGTAAGATCAGAGAGAATAGCATGGTAAGTCAAATACCACATTTTTACATTTGTTTCCTGAAGATTATAAGATTTTTTTCTATGTTCTTGACGTGATACACTGAACTTTATTACAATTATATTTTTAAATTAATAAGCTAAGAAAGGTTGCAAAAAATTTAAGTTATTAAATATTTACTTTAAGAATAATGCATATAATTGGTGTCAAAATTTGGTAAATGCCTATAAGGGGGTTTTAAAGAAGCAATATTGCCATCTACTGGTCATTTATTCACATTGAAGCTACATTGTCCCTTGAAAAAAATGTGAGAAAAGATGACCAAGCAGTTAAAACTATAGATACATAATATAGCTGAAAAATAAGGACATTAAAATATTCTAAGATACCAAAACACTCACCAAGGGATTATTTTTTTCTTATTCATTATATTCAGTTTTCACTATACTATCAGGGTGGTGCTGGCCTCATAAAATGAATTTGGGTGTGTTCTCTCCCCTTTATTTTTATTTTTATTTATTTATTCATTTATTTATTTATTTAATTTTATTTTTGTCTGGGTTGGGTCTTCGTTTCTGTGCGAGGGTTTTCTCTAGCTGCGGCAAGCGGAGGCCACTCTTCATCGCGGTGCGTGGGCCTCTCACTATCGCTGCCTCTCTTGTTGCGGAGCACAGGCTCCAGATGTGCAGGCTCAGTAGTTGTGGCTCACGGGCCTAGTTGCTCCACGGCATGTGGGATCTTCCCAGACCAGGGCCCGAACCCGTGTCCCCTGCATTGGCAGGCAGATTCTCAACCACTGCACCACCAGGGAAGCCCCTCCCCTTTATTTTTTGATCGTTTCTTTACCTTTGTTAAATTTCTCATTTTCTTCATACACTGCTTTACTAATTTAGTTTAGTTGTCTATTTATATGCTGTTATAGTTTACTGAACTCCTTTTAAAATAATTATTCTGATTTCTTTGTCAGACAGTTCAAAGATCTCCATTTCTTTAAGGCCAGTTATTGAAACTTTATTAGTTTCCTTTAGTGGGGTGTCATGTTTATCTGATTCTTTGTGCTCCTTGTATCTTTGTGTTGGCATCTGCATTTGAGTAAATGGTCTCCTCTTTCAGACTTTACACATTCCCTTTGGCAGAGAAAGACCTTCACTAGTCCAACCAGCTTGGGCACTGGACCAGTCAGCTGGTATTACCTGCAGATAGGCAGGGCTTACTATCAAGGATCTTAGTTGGGCAAGACCACTGCCAATGCTCTGAGCTTGGGAGTGAGGGTTCCCCAGCCGAGCTCCA
Source organism: Balaenoptera acutorostrata (assembly GCF_949987535.1). Lineage (NCBI taxonomy): Eukaryota > Metazoa > Chordata > Mammalia > Artiodactyla > Balaenopteridae > Balaenoptera > Balaenoptera acutorostrata. The sequence continues at coordinate 36,323,288 of NC_080081.1, forward strand.
TAATTGGGTTAGCCTAGTGGTTGGGCTCTGCATTCAAGTGGAGCTGCTGGGAGGCCTCCTGGTTTGTTGGGGCTGCTGACTGTACTCTGTGGTCAAGTGGGGTCACTACCTGGGTTCTGTAGTCACCTCTGGGTGGGTGAGGTTGCAGGTTGTGTTCCCTGACAGATGAGGCTACTAATTAGACTCTGCAATTACATAAGTCTGCAGGCTGGGATCCATAATTGCTCCTGGTCAGGTGGCAGTGCCACTGGCTATGCCCTAAAATTGGGCAGGTCCACAGGCTGGGCTTGACGATTGGGTAGGCCACTGGCTATGCTCCTCTGTTGTGTGAGGTCACCGTCTGGGCTCTCTGTTTGGCCAGGGCCTCCAGCTATTGGATGCAGTTGTGTGGGACTGCAGACTGTGGCCCAAGATGAGGCAGGGTCACTGCCTGTGTTCTGGGCTCCTGGTTGTTTGGGGCCGCAGTCTGTGTTCTATGATTTAGTGGGGCCACTAGCTGGCTCCCTGCTTGGGCAAGGCCACAGTCTGTGTTCAACAATTGAACAGGGCCATAGGCTGGGCAGTGTTCCTGGGTGGGGTTGTAGGCTAGGTGGCACTGTTGGCTGGGCTCTGAGGCTGCCCAGGGTCACTGTTCAGGCTCCCTGGCTATGCTCAAGAGTTGGGCTTCTGGCTTGTTTCCCCTCCCAAGCAGGTCTGTAGTGTAGCTCCAGGCCTGCCTGGATTCTCTGGCCAGGCTTCTTGATGGGGTGGGACTAGAGCCTATGTTCAGTAGTTGGTGGGACTGCAAATTTGTTCTTCTATGCTGGTGGGCTATGGAATGCTTTAGCAATTAGGTAGAGCTTTGAGCTTGCTTACCTGTCCAGTGGGGCCATAAAATGGCTTTAAGGCCAGTATAGCCTGTTGGCTGGGGGCTCAAATCTGCCAACTGAGCTCCCTGACCAGTAGGGGCACCAACTCAGTTCTGAAGATGGGCAGAGCCATTGGCTGGATCCTTGTTTGGGAACTGCTGTAAGCAGGAATTCAGTCAGCTAAGATCTGATCACTGGTTGCTGGTAGCCCTGCCCCCTTCTCTATATGATCCCCAGTGGTTGAACCCACTTGTGACCCTTGGGAAGTCAGATGTGGATATCCACCTTGGCCTTCCTTTTCCCCATGGAGAATCCATAATCCCAGGACGGCCCTCCTGGTGAGCTGCTATGCCAGCCTGGGGGAGAGATGATGCTATCAAAGTGAAACTGCTCCCTTACCCATCTAATGAGGTCCTTCTCAGTCCTTGTGATTCAGGAAGACACATCAGCCTTACGCCCAGTTTCTGGGATTTTCACAATGGTGTCTTTCTCTGGACAGTTGATAGTTGGTCTTCTTGTGATGGGGACTAAAGTTGGGAACAACATATGTCACCATCTTGATGACCTCACTCTCCAACTTTTCAAATATTATCAAAATTTACTTAGATTTTTTTCCAAAATAATGGAAAGAGAATTAAGTGTGCCTACCTCATAAACTATAACAATTTCAACTATTTAATATTATATATAAGTATAACGTTAAAAGAGTATTATCTAAATTTCAGGTGAAATTTTCTATTTTAAAATGACAACACTTTCAAATCATACAAGTCAAATTTATGGAGTCTAGATTATTAAAATTAAAAAATAGCTGGCTACCCTTAAGTCTGTGTCTTCCTGAATTACATGAGGTTTCCACGTCTGCCTTATCCATCTCACATGCATATTTATTGAGGAAATCACAGCCGAGCATCTAAAAGCACTTGGAGACTTTAACACATTACTTACATCACGGCAGTTGAGCTAGCAATGTCGGTAGTGGGGTCCATAATACCAGAGTTAATGAAACTAGATTGAAAATACTTGCAGTGTCACTATTTCCCATGAGACAGAGCTTTATCTAGGCTTTAATATTGTCATGTGTAATTTGCTAGAGAATGTTTATATAGAACTTCATTAGTAAAGCATGTAACCTTGCACTAAATATTATATAATAACCTGACAATGTTGTCCACAATGATTCATTGGCTATTATTTTTTTTTAAAGAAAGAAAAAAAAAAGAGAGAAGGAAGGAAGGGAGGAAGGGAGGAAAAGAAAAACAACCCAAACAGCAAACAAATAATAGTCCCTCTTTAATTCTCTGAATGTTTCTCCGAGTTTTTGAAATACAATATCAGGACAATGCTTCAGTCTTTCTCTTTCAGAGAAGCAACATGTTTGCAAGTCTAACTCTTGGCTGTCTTTCAAAATGTCATCTTGCCCTGAAGCTAGTAATTACAACTAGTGTATTCTCATTTAGTTAATTGTTACTTTAATAATTTGAATTGCAACTGATTCTCCTCTTTATTACACTTCCTTGAGAAGAGACTCTATCCTGGTAAGTCTACTCTGCTAATCACATCTCTCTCCTACCTGAAATGTGAGGTCAAGTTATATTACACAAAGCAAGGAACTTTTCCTCTGATTTGAAATTTTGCTACTGTTGTTTTGTTTATACTTTCAAGTCTATTCTCATAGCAAATGCTTTTCAGGGCCCATATTTGGAAATATAAACCCTTGTTTCTATTTGTTAAATAGAAACCCTTACCAATTCCCCAAATGGAGTTGTTCTGAGGTCATTTTGAATTTTCTCCTAAGGACACTGGTAGAAAGTTCTCAAAATTCCCATAATGTATGTTAATTACACTAGAATTGAATCATCTCATTGGGAGTGTCTTTAAAGTTCCCACTTTGGGATTACAGAAGAGTATCCCTTCCCCCCTCCCCAATAACAAGCATGGCATTGGAATCAGGGACTTTTTGTATACAGCATTAAGAAAAATAACCTTTTAAAATATTCCTGATAGAGCCAACTTCATGGCATGCAATCTGCCTAGTCTCACAAGGCTGTGCCTAGAAGTGTCCTATGGTTGGTTTAATGCTCTGCTGTCTCTCTCTTGAAACTCCTAATAATTTTGAGTGAGGGACCCTACACTTTCATTTTGCATCGAGTCACACAATTATGTCATTAGTTCTTGATAATCCTGAGAATGCGAGTAGAACAAGTCCTTCTCTTTCTTGGGTCTTACGTACCTTTAACTTTCCCCTGGACAAGTCTGCCAATCACTGTAAAACTTTTTATTTTAAGATTATTGCAATAAGCTTTCTCAAAAAGAGTCCCAAAGTCCCAGGACCTTAGCAAATTTCACTTAGATCCTATTACTGATACCACTGATTATGTTGAGTAGATCAATGACTGAAGCAATACTTACTATTTGGAAGAAAAATTAGGTTTTTAATCACTCTTTGAACTGCCCATATCAATGCTATATCAGGGTCAGTGAAACAGAAGCTTGAAAAGCAAGATATCTAAGCCTAGACATAAGGAGGAGACTATTTTTAGTAGCAGTGGGGATTAGGTAGAAGGCATGGTCCTTGAGATTTATTCAACTCTTTTCCCACATCTCTTATCATTAATTTTCTTGTCTGGGTCAGCATTCAAGGGAGATAAACATAGATATAATTCCTTACTTTGTTTATTTGGAGCAGTATGAGAGGAAACCAGATAGGCAGGTAGAAAAAAGTTGGCAGTTATGGGTTTGCAATGGAGAAGGCAGAGGAAGGAGTAATAGGAATCAAAAGGATGTCCTCAACTTACCTGCCCAACTAAGGAAGCCACTCAAGTTTCTATGTAAAAATAACAATTCTCTAGTGATTTCCCAGATAAGTCAACGTACGCTTGGAGTCAAATGTCTCCTTCTGCTTTAGACAGAGAACTGTAATGTAGTGTCTTACAACTTAATTCTAAACCTTTCTAAACACAATCTACTCAAAAGTTTTCTGACATGAAAGAATGGGAATTTTCTATTTCATTCTACATGAGTCTAATAATTGTACCAGGTGAACTTTTGCCTTTTTTCCAAGCAGCTCCATTTTCCCAAATTCAATCCAGTCAGCAATAATTAATATATTCGTACATTAAACAATTTTAGAGGAATGCTTTATATTTCTTTTACATAAATCTTAGAGAAGTTTCTAGATGCTCTTTGACAACCTTTCGGGCTCCTGTAAGAGGGCTTATTTCTACAAAATATCTTGCTTAAAGAATCCAATTTTCTCATATTAAAAAGAACCATGGGTAATTTAAAATAAAATTCATTCTCATGACTGGCAAAATTAAATATAGCCTTTTACCTTGTTTTAGTAAAATATATAATTCTATAATCAGATATGAATGTTAGACACAAATAATGTCACAAGAGAAATTCTGTTTACTTAGTTAATTATTCAAGCATATTAAATAACTTTATACATATAAATATGATCTTGATAAAATGTATATGTCAGTTTGCAGTATGAACTGCAATTCTGATTGTCACTTAGCTTTTATAACTTAGGCTTCATACTCCACTTTTTGATCCCCCAAGTGTGATCAATCCATTTGTGACAAAGCTCTTTGTGTATGATATAATTGGTTCAAAATTCCATGAGAATACAAATACTTTGTCAAAATCAGACTAATGTCAAGTACAAACTTCAATTTAGAAATTAAAAAATTATTTTAAAATCTACCAAACTAAGTAATACCTTCTTACACGCACTTTCTGTGTCAAAATATTTTTCTTACAATGAGGCAGATATTTTGGGAGAAAAAATTGGAAAAATAGGATATTGCTGCTCTATTTGGGGGGATATAACTATAGTGATTAGGGATACCTAGATACTACACCCCCCCCCATTTCATTATCTATCTGAAGGTAAGAGCCTTTGGTTATCAAATCGACTTAGGACTTCAGAGCCAGTCTACTTCACTTGGTCTTTGGAGATATGATGGCAGAGGATGTGTTCAGTCTTGTGGATGAGCCTCTCTGAGGCTGACAGACAGAATTTATTTACTGCATCACAATTATGGGATCAGAAGTGTCCTCTGTTACCTCTTTCTCTTCCTTCATCTCTCCCTCCCTGCCTACTCTCTCTCTGTATTTCTTCCTCTCTATTTCCCCAATCTTATTTTCAACTCATCTAAGATATTCGATTCTAGATAATGATAAAATTCTTTAAAAGAAGTATCATATAGTTTATTTTCATTTTATTCTACTATGCAGCTTTCTTGGAGACACATGCAACTTGGTACAACTTTCTTAAGAAGTTCCTATAAGGAAAAACATGTATAGTGTTGTCCTATAAGGGGATTTTCCTAATTTTACCCAATGGCACTGAAAAATAAAATCATATTTCATGATTTCAAAATTATATTTAAAATGTATTAATGTATTTTGGGTATAAAGTCTCATAACTATTGTTCTATAGTATAGAACTTCTGTAATGATGAAACTATTCTATGGATGCACAGTCCAATACTATAGACACATCTACACGTGACAACTGAGCACTTAAAACGTGGTTAGTCTAACTGAAAAACCGATTTAAAACACTGATTAAAGTTATTTAATTTGAATTATTCTAAATATAAATGTAAACAATCACATATAGCTAGTTGCTACCATATTGGACTAGTACCATCTTATAATGAAAAAATATGAGCAACTCCTCTATATTTTTAGTGTGTTACAATACCATGGTGGAATTAAGAAAGGGATAATTCAGCACATAAAAATTAAGTTGTGATTGTAAAGGTTTGTATTTATAATCCATTGTAGGCTTTACATTCCACAAGTCATTATTTTAATTACTAATACTACTTTTCATTAATTAAAACTAAAATTATATAAGCTGTATGGTACAAAATATAAGCAAAATTTCTCATTATTTTATGAAATACATGCTTACAGTTTTGACTATTATGCATAAATAAAGATAAGAATGGTTACTATTTCATCTTAAATAGGAAGTAAGGTTTTAGGCAAATATATGGTGGGTAAGCAAAGATCCTAAGTAGAGGAAACAATCTGAACAAAGTCATATAGGTAGAATTAAGTATAGAAGTAATAAATGATAGTTGATCAGAAAAATAATAGATTTGGACTGAAGAATAAATTAGAAAGTTGCATTCATTTTTTATTTGTTTTGATTTCTTTGTAACCAGTTACCACAAAATTAGTGGCTTGAAACAACAAACAATTATGTCTATTTCCATGAGTGAGGAGTGGTGGTATGACTTAGTTGTGTCCTCTGTTGAGCCTCATAAGCCTGAAATCAAAGTGCCAGCTGGGATTCATTCTCATCCAGAGGTTTGACTGGGGAAGACTGTTCCCAGGCTCACTCGGGTTGTTGTCACAATTCTTTTTGTTGTGGCTGTATGACTGAGGGTCCTGGCTTCTTATTGGCTGTCAGCTGGACGCTGCCCTCAGGTTCTCGAGGACACCCACTGTTCCCTACCACACTGCCTTCTCCATAGGCAGTTCACACATTGGCTATTAGCTTCTTCAAGGCCAGGAGAAAAGTTTTTCTCTGCAGACTCATGCAATGGAGTCTCATATAATGTAAATTAAGATAGTTGCATCCTATCACCTAAGCCACTTCTACTGGTTAAAAGTAAGTCACAGATTCCACCTGCACTCAAGGGAAGGAGATTATATTAGGATATGAGATCTCATTAGGGACCACCTTAGGTTGAGTCAAGCACAGAAAGCTATTTGGGATTTAGTTGTGAAGTGTATAGATTTACCATTTGAACATCATACATTTTTGAGTAGATATACATTTAAAAGAAGTGCTTTGAAAGCTGAAGTTGCAGTGTACAATGGAGAGGGACTCAAGTCATTTAGATAAAGTCTTCATGTAATTGAGGAAATAAAATCAGAGATTTTTTGTTTGTTTGTTTGTTTTGCTTTGTTTTGTTTTGTTTTGATAGAACTAAAGTCAAAGGATCAATTTTTTAAAACACCTTGCATTACTCTAGACAGTTATCAGGTAGTAAAGCCCTATATTTGAGTGGTAACTTCGGTAGTATAAGAAAGCCAATGCAGTAATGAAGGAAACTAAGGAGAATTAAGTGTTCTGATTCTATCTTCCTTAGAAGTGTGATCAGGAGCACAGGTGTCAGGCATGTCAACCATGCATCTGTAACTGGAGAGAGAAAAGTAAATTTAACAAAGAAAACAGGAGTAACAAAGAAAATGAGAAGGAATGTATTCCCTGAGGTAACAGGTGAAAATACCTATGGTGCAATATCCTTCAAGATTAAAAATTTTTTTAAAGAGGGAATTTTATCAATAGTTCCAAGTGTCTAAAAGTAAGAAACAGAATAGTGATTGCCTAGATCTGGGGGTTTGAGGAGAATGGGGAATGATTGCTAATAGGTACAGGGTTTCTTTCGAGGGTGATACAAATTTTCAAAACCTGAATGTGGTGATATTTGAACAACTTTTACTATAAAGAAAAACACTGATTTGTACTCTTTAAGTAGGTAAATTGTATGGTATGTTATTTATATCTTAAATAAACTGTTATGTAAAAATTAAGAAACTATTTTTAATGAAAGCTAATTGTTATATGTAAAATCTTCTCATGAATAGATATTTTGAATATTCCTGAAATTTTAGGTATAAGGATGTTTGGACATAATGTGAGAATATATTGAAGCCTAGAATATATAATTACAAGTTTTTCAATATAATAGTCAATTTATAGTAGTAGATGGAATAGGAGATAAAATTGTATTAATCCTGTATGTCCAATTCACAAGAGCATCTGTTTAAAACTACATAGGACAAAACAAAGGAAAGACTGTAAAACCATATTAAAATCAACAATACAAAGTACTGTAGGCCAGGCCTGGATATGTCCCACATGCACACATCCTGGGAAGGTGCCCCCTTAGCAGCCATTTTGCATTATGGACTCCTCTGTAGAGGAGGTTTTTCTACCTGAGTGGTGGATGTAGAACTTGGCAGTTGTATTGCCAACATTTTCTTTGGCAGGTAGCAGGACAGGGAGTAGCAACCGCCCAAAGAAAGCGTCATAATTTCAACCATGCAATTGTTGTTTGAGTTAATGGGCTGGTACAAAAACATGGCCCCAGAAAGAAAGCACAACTATGTGCAGTAGGGCCACAAGAGAATTTGTAAATATTTTCTCTGTAGTTTTTGACCTGTGGAATTGTGCACAAATACTTGTTCTGACATTGCTGTAAGTGAAAGAGGAGATATAATTTCAGATGTCAACAATTTTTTGAAAGATAATAAGTGGATGGAGGAGTAGCAGTAAACTCAATGAACAAGTGAAACACCTGCTCTAAGAGCCTGCAGAAGGGAATACTAAACAGAATTGAGTGTTTGATGAGTAGAACTCAGGAAAGGCTCAGGATTTGGAGGCACCAGAAAGATACAGTTAGATTTCTGTTTCTTCCCAGACAGAAGACTTTTCTCTAGAGAAAATGATTTTCAGAGAAGTAATCTATAAGTCCATGTGAGAAAAATTTATGATGAGAAACCACAAAAACAGTATGAGTCCTCATTTTATAAAAGTTGGTTGTAAGAGAGTTTTTACAATACTTACCGTGTTCACTTGTAGAAGTGTCATGTAGAATTAGATAAGGACATATTTGTTTGGCCTTCTCTCAAAATCAGCAGTCCTCTGAAGCAACTGGTCCTATAGGCAAAATTTTTTTACAAAATTAAAAATGCAGGTTCTAAAAAAAAAATTGATGTACTCCTGGAGCACATTGAATAGTTAGGATCTGAAAACAAGATAAAGGAATCCTAAAGAAATGTGAAATTATACAGTTAAAAGAAGGGAAGAATTGCTTATATCTACAACCTTGATGATTTAAATCTTTGCTGCCCAGTTTGAACAATTGGAAGTTTGTGCAGTGGGTGGAGCTCTTTTGATAGTAGAAGATGCTCAGTCTGGACAGATGACCATTTTGTGAGAAAACAACATACAGTCTCTGAAAAAATTAAAGCTCTTGTGGATTTTTTTTTTAATGAATGAAAGAAAAGGAACTTAAGAGTCTGATCATAATGAGTGATTGAAAAGAGGGAAGCAAGAGCAAGGAGAAAGAAAATGAATGGGTGAGAAAAAATAAAGAAAGAATATAGAAAGGAAGATAAGAGGAAGAAAGAGAAAAACGGCTTGTGGTGGAGAAATAAGAAAGATAACTTGCTTACGAAATATGCACACAAGCTGAACTTATGAATGAAGATGCAGCAGATCTCAGAATCACAAAAAGTCATGAAGTGGAGGAGAATGAAGATGAAGCAGATAGTGGAAGAAGCAGCTGCCAGGATAGTTGAGAAAAAATGAATATAGATCTTCTAGTCATGATTAAAGAAGATCAACAAGTCAATACAGACAGTCATGTAAGCACAGAAATAAAAGTTGGAACAGAGAGCAAGACAGAAAGTCCAAGGATAAAGAAAAGAAGATATCTGATGATTAAAAAAAAAAAAAAAGAAAAGAAAAGAAAACTAAATTAAAAATGTGCATTTGGGATTCAATGAGTTGAAGGAAAGTGATACTAAGAATGAGGCCAATGGAACCAGTGAAGACATTAAATCTGAAGGTGACACTCAATCCAGTGAAAACTAATATGGTAAGACCTCAGACCAAACAGAGGATTATTATTTGAAGATTTTTAGAATACTACTGAAAATGGCATAAAGTGAAGAATGACATTAAAATGAGATGAAAGAAAGCTATAGTGGAATAGAAAAAGTATAAAGCTCAGTTAATTCTTTTTAGTTAACAATTAATTCAGGACTGATGTCACCTACCAGATTTCAGAAAATGTGTTAATAGCATATATGCCAATGATATCATTGGTCTTGTGTCAAATATTTTTTTAAGTTTTTAAAGAAATATTACCTAAATATGAGGCTTGCTCAGTCTTTAATTGCAAGTTTTCTTTCTTGAACTTTGAAAGGAGAATTAAACATTAGTATTCATGTGAATAAGATTAAGTGGGATTCCATTTTTACAACTCTTCTATTCTTAACCTTTGACTTTCTGTTATCAAGAAAAAAAGTAACTTTATATTGAATTCAATTGGTTTCACTAGTGGTGGAAGAAACCACATGGGCTACATTTTCCAATTTTTATATTTTTAAAATTTTGAATTGGAAGTAAGATATATTTGTACTAGTCAGTGTTCTTGCTCATATGCCCTATTATAATTAGACATTACCAAAAATTATAACTCAATCACATATGGTCTGTAATAAAAATAGCTACAATATGTCAAATGCTCACCATGTGCCAGACACTCTACCAAGCATTTTATATGTATCATTTTATTTGATCCTCAACTAACCTCTATGGGAATAGATAATATCGTTATTTTCATTTTTCAGATGAGAAAATAGAGGGACAGCTATATCACAAAGCCTAATATTGGCACAGATAAGATTATAAATCAGATATTCACATTAGTATATATATATATATATATATATATATATATATATATATATATATTTGTGTAACTATTTAACTTAACAAATTTTTGCTTTCCACTTTATTATAACACAGGAGAATTTATATACCCAATCAATGATAACCTTTTGAATTTTGGCTTATTGAGAAAATAGCCCCAGTCACAATTTGGTGACTGAAGAATGAATAGATAACCTATCTCCTTGAAATGTATCATCAGTCTGAGCAATACATATTTCTATGAAAAAAAGAAAAGGGACCATCTGGGAAAGCTATTGAACTTACTGTATTTCTAAATTTCCCTCTCTAAGTAGGTCTTTCTGTACTTGCTTATACTCGTTGACTAGGTAGAATGTAGCCACATGAGTAGCTCTTAGAGATTCTGAATACTTTATGAATAATAGCAAGCATTGAATTTTACAGGACCTAACTGAAAACAGAATCAAAAGATCTGGGTTCTAATTCTGTCTTTATCATTCTATATAATTTAAATTAATCAGGATCAGGATGACAGAGTAGAAAGGCCCAGAGCTCATCGCCTCCAACAGTAAAACCAAAATTACACCTACATATAGAAACATTCTCTTTGAGAAAGACCTAAAGACTATCACAACAGCTCCTCTGCAACTAAGTATATAAAGAAAAAAACATTCCATCAAAATGCAATGGAGGGACAGAGACATGACTTAGTCAGGACCTACACCTCTGGAGGGAAAACCAAAAGTGGAAAGGTATATCACAAACTCCAAGGTCCTTTCAAAAGGAGCAAGGGGTTTGAGTCGTACATTAGGCACCCCAGCCCTGGATATTGGCACAAGGTAGTTGAACCCCCTTAATGGATTTAAAAACCAACAGGGCCCAAGACCAGAAGAGCTGAAGGATTGTAGGAAACCAAGATTCCACTGTTAAAGGGCACATACACAAACTTACTCCCTTTGAGTTCCAGAGAAGAGGTAGCAAATTAAAATGCTCCAGGCCCTTTAGCCAGGCTGCCAAGACTTCCCCAACACAACGCCTTAAGCCAGTGCCAGGCTCTGGCCTCAGACCCCCACTTGACCAAGGTGGCATCCCTTGGCAAGCCCCAGGAGAAGCCCTGGCCAGGGGTGGGATTTGGCTACAGGTCCACCCACCAAGGCAGTGGACCTCAGTCTATCCTGGGAGAAGCTGTGAGCTGCACCAGGCTGTGGCACCAGCCAGCCTTGCTAAGGCAGTGACCCCCGGTCCACCCTGGCAAAAGCCCCAACCCAGGCCAACTTTGGCTCCAGCCCTCCTGTCACAGCCACTAGGCACAGATAGCCTGATTTGCTTGTACAAAAGAACACACCTTCAAGACCGGGAGAGGTAACTGTTTTGCCTAATTCATAGAGACCAACACAGAAAGTAAAACAACATAAGATGACAGAGAAATATGGTCCAAATTAAAGAACAAGATGAAACCCCAGGAAAAAACCTAATCAAATGGAGATAAGTAATTTATCCTATAAAGAATTAAAAGTAACAGTCATAAAAATGCTCACTGAACTTGGGAAAAGAAGAGGAACAAAATGTGAACTTCAACAAAGAACTAGAAAGTATACAAAAGAACTAGTCAGAGCTGAAGAATACAATGACTGAAATGAAGAATATACTACAAGGATTCAACAGAAGATTAGGTGATACAGAAGAATGCATAAGTGACCTGAAAGACAGAATAGTGGAAATCACCCTATCAGAACAGCAAAAACAAAAAGAATATTAAAATATGAAGATAGTTATCATAAGATAATACTATGAACATCAACAAATTGGACAACCTGGAAGAAATGGATAAATTCCTAGAAGCATATAATCTTCCAAGACTGAATCAAGAATAAATGGAAAATCAGAACATAATAGTTACTGGTAATGAAATTGAATCAATAACAAAAAAATTCCCAACAAATAAAAGTCCAAGACCATAAGGCTTCACAGGGGAAGTCTACCAAATATTTTTTTTAAAAATAGTTATTATCTATTCTTCTCAATCTATTCCAAGAATTTAAAGAAAAAGGACTGCTTCCAAACTCATTCTACAAGGCCAGCATTACTGTGATGCCAAAACCAGGCAAAGACAACACACACAAATATAATTACAGGCCAATATCACTAATGAACATAAATGCAAAAATCCTCAACAAAATACTAACAAACTGAATTCAATAATAAATTAAAGGGATCATATATCATGATGAAGTGGGATATATTCCAAGGATGCACATTGATATCCACAAATCAATCAATGTGATACACCACATTAACAAAGCAAAGGATAAAAAAATCACATGATCATATCAATAGATGCAGGAAAACATTTGACAAAATTCACCATTTATTTGTGATAACAATTCCCAACAAAGTGGGTATGGAGGGAACATACCTTAAAAAAGTAAGGTCATTTATTTTAACAAATAAGGACAAACCCACAGCTAACATCATACTTGATGGTAAATAACTGAAAGCTTTTCTTCTAAGATCAGGAATAAGAAAAGGATGACCACTCTCACCACTTCTATTCAGCATAATATTGTAAATCCTAGAAAAAAGTAATAGGACAAGAAAAAGAAATAAAATTAATCCAAATTAGAAAGCAAGAAGTAAAACAGTCACTATTTACAGATGACATGATTCTATATATAGAAAACCCTAAAGACTACATCAAAAAACTTTTACAACTAATGAGTAAAGTTGCGGGATACAAAATTAATATACAGAAATCTGTTGTGTTTCTAAATACTAATAATGAATTATCAGAGAAATCAAGAAAAAAATCCCATTTACAATTATAACAAAAAGAATAAAATATCCAGCAATAAGTTTGACCAAGGAGGAGAAAGAGTATACTCTTAAATCTATAACACATTCATGAAAGAAACTGAAGATGACACATAAAATGGAAAGACATACTGTGCTCATGGGGAGGGTGAATAATATTGTTAAAATGTCTATATACTACCCAAAGCAACCTACAAATTCAGTGCAATTCCTATTAAAATACACATGGCATTTTTCTTAGCACCAGAACAAATAATCCTCAGATATGTATGGAACCACAAAAGACCCTGAATAGCCAAAGCAATCTTGAGAAAAAAGAACAAAGCTGGAGGTATCATGCTTTCTGACTTCAAATTATATTACAAAGCTACGGTAATCAGAATGGTATGGTACCCGCACAAAAACAGACACACAGATCAGTGGAACAGAATGGAGATCTCAGAGATAAACCCATGCACATACAGTCAATTAATCAACAACAAAGGAGAAAAGACTATAAAATGGGGGAAAAAACGGTCTCTTTGACAAGTGCTTTTGGGAAGCTGGATAAGCTACATGTAAAAAATAAAACTAGACCATTTTCTCACACCATATACAAAAATAAACTCAAAGTGGATTAAAGACTTAAATGTAAGACCTGAAGCCATAAAAGTTGTAAAAAAAAAAAAAGGCAGTATACTCTTTGATATTAGCAATATTTTTTGAATATTTCTTCAGGCAAAAGCAACAAGAGCAAAAATAAATAAATGGAAAAAAATAAATAAATAAATAAATAAATAAATGGGACCAAATCAAACTAGAAACCTTTTTCACAGCCAACAAAACTGTCAACAAGACAAAATGGCAGATATCGAATGTGAGAAGATATTTGCAAATTATATCTCCAATAAGGGGTTAATATCCAAAATATATGAAGAACTCCTACAACTCAATATCAATACCAAATAAATAAATAAATAAATAAATAAACAAAAAATTCAATTAAAAATGGGCAGGAGGAGATGAAAGGCATTTTTCCAAATAAGATAAATAGATGGTGAACAGGCACATAAAACAAAGTTCAACATCACTAATCATCAGGGAACCGCAAATCAAAACAACAATGAGCTATCACCTCATACCTGTCAGAATGGCTATCACCAAAAAGACAAGAAATAACAAGTGTTGGCAAGGATGTGAAGAAAAGGGAATCCTTGTAAACTTTTGAAGGAATGTAAATTGGTATAGCCAGTATGGAAAATAGTATTGAGGTTCTTCAAAAAATTAAAAATAAGAGTACCAGATGGTCCAGCAATTCCACTCTTGGATATTTATCTAAAGAAAATGAAAACACAAATTTGAAAAGGTATGTGAGCCTCAATATTCATTGCAGAATTATTAGCAATAACCAAGATATGGAAGCTACCTAAGTGTCTATTAACAGGTGAATGGATAAGGAAGATGTGGTATATATATATAGGTATGTATGTATGTGTGTGTATGTGTGTGTGTATATATATATAGGGAATATTATTCAGCCATAAAAAGGAATTAAATTTTGTCATTTGTGAAAACATGAATGGACCTAGAGAAGATTATGCTAAGTCAAATAAGGCAGGCAGAAAAAGACAAATACTGTATATTTTCACATATATGTAAAATCTAAAAAACAAAATAAATGAACAAATATAACAAAACAGAAATAGACTCACAGATACAGAGAACAAACTAGTGTTTGCCAGAGGGGTGGTGGTGAGAGGATGGACAAAATAGATGAAGGGAATTAAGAGGTACAAACTATCAGTTATAAAATAAGTAAGCCTCAGAGGTGTAAAGTACAGCACATAAAATATTGTCAATAATATTATAATAATTTGTATGGTACATAATCTATAAAAATATCAAGTCACTATGGTGTGCACCTAAAACTCATATAATATTGTAGGTCAACTATACTTCAATTTAAAAAACCCAGAAATTTATATTTTGGAAATCATGAGCTGAATCTGTAAATGTTAAATTTATGTGAACACTTTAGCATAATTGATAGAGTTATACACTTAGATTTTATATATGTATAAAATATATATTATAATGTACATTATATATGATTTTATATATTTTTATTCACTATATTTTATGAAGAATAAATAAAATGCAAATTTAACTTAGAACTGTTTTATCCCAGGAGGTCAAGCTATTTTAATAACCAGGAGGTATGTATTTTATGTTTTTGCCAATAAGATCAAAGTCAAATTGGACGGGTTGTTAGAGCAGTTAGCCAACATTATTTAAGTTTTATATTTCTCTTATTAACTTTTTCTCAGATATGTTTTCTTGTCTTAATATGCTGTGTGTTCTGTGGAGAACTTCTGATGACACATTGAAAATAACAAAGCAATAACAAAAAGAAAACTACTGACAATAAAAACAGCAAAACCACTGTCACATAAGTAGAGCATCCAGAATTAGTATTAGAATATGAGCATAGCTAAAATTCAAGAAGCAATTCTGGCCAAAAAGTTCAGGACAAACCAGGATGTAGTAACAGCAGGCAGGCAGGATTAAGGAGATAGACTACAGTATTGCCATGAACCAGTGATTCTTTTGTACTTTCCACTTCCTCCCTTTTTGAGCAGGAATGTATATAACTGCTCTCCTATGCTTGTCCCACTATTATATGCAGGGAACATTGTGGCAGATATTTTGTCTCTACTTTCACAGATCCACAGTTGAAAAGGAATACTGCAATAGTAGCTGTACTTAGTGGACTACACACTGGAGTCTCATCTACACATGAACTTAATTTAAATGATGGTATTTGGGGACTTTGAAGTGACAGTATAACAGGATGAGACTCTGGGGAATTTGGGGAGAGGAGTAAATGTATTTTGCATCTGGAAGGGACATGAGTCATGGGGGTCAAAAGTTGGGCTGTTACAGATAGACCTTAGAACATGGCCATGATGTCCACACCCTGTATAATATCCTTTGCTTGAGTGTGAATGAGGCATGTGACTTTCTTCTAACAGAATATGTCAAAGATGATGGTATTTAACTTCCATGATTAAGTTACTTCATACTTCAAAGGAAATAAGATGATAGCTCTAGATCTAGATCTGACTATATCCTGCAGCACACACAAAACTCTCAAGACTCTCTCTTTGCTGGCTTAGAGGAAGTGAGGTGCTTTGTCGTGAAAGGACCTATAGAGAAATCCACATGGCACGTATCTGCTGAAAGACTTTAGCAGTAAGGAAATGAATTCAGCCAACCACTAGAATAAGTTTGGAAGCACATTCTTCTCCAATCTGAGCCTCCAGATTAAAAAGCAGATACCACTTTGATTGCAGGCTGTGAGTTCTCCATCTTTACCCAAGAAAATTGAGAGATAATAAATATGTGTATAGTTTTAAGCTGTTAAATATGTGGTAATATGTAACACAGCAATAGAAACTTAATATACCACTGTGGCAGTTACCCAGAACTGAAGTACTTCTCAGAATATGGGAATTTCAGTTTTAAATCTGAGACATCCTTGGGCAAACTGGGGTAAATTGGTTATCTTAAACATTCCTTACTTTCTTGTTGGGTCTGGTGTGCATTTTAAAATATACTTGGTATAATTTTTGCAAAAGTTCTATACAAATAATTATTTTTTCATGATATGTACTTTGTGATATTTCTGGAAAAGGAAGCCCTTGAAAGTAGGGTTTAAATTAAAATAAGTGTGCTATATTCCTAAAAATAATATTAAAACCAGGCAATAATCTTTTAGGATAGTCGAACATTTAAAAATTTAATGAAATCAATTTAAAAATCAGTTGTATTTCCACATACTAGCAGCAAACAACCGGAAAGTGAAAATTTAAAACAATACAATTTACAATGGAATAATAAATCATCAAGTACTTAAGAGCAACCCTAATGAGATATGTGCAAGTCTTCCACAATGAAACATACAAAGCATTGCTGAGAAAAGTTTGTTAAGATCTAAAGAAATGGAGACATAACATTTTTATAAATTGGAAGACTTACCATTGTTAGTTTGTCCATTGTATTAGAATTTATCTACAGATTTAATCTACAGATTTAATACAGTTGGAATCCAGACCCCAGATAGTTTTGTTGACAAAACTGGCAAGCTGATTTTAAAATCTGTGTGGAAATGCAAAGGATCTAGAATAACCATAACAATTTTGAAAAATATGAATAGTTTTAGGATCTAAACTTTCTGATTTCAGGGCTTATCATAAAACTGTAGTAATCAGAACATTATGGCGTTAGTGTACAAAATAGAACAAATACACCAATAGAATAGAGAATCCAGAAATAAACTGTCACATTTATGATCAATCAATAGCCAATCAAGATTCAAAGTCAATTCAATGAGGAAAGAAAAGTTGTTTTTAACAAATTGTTCTTAGAGTAACCAAAACTTTGTACAGGGCAAATCAAACCTCAAATTCTACCACACTTTGTACACAAAAATTAATTTCACATTGATCACAGGTCTAAACATAAAAACTAGAATCACAAATCTTTTAGAAGAAAATGTAGTAAAATATTTTGATAACATTAATGCAGGAAAATATGTTTTTAGGCAGGAAGCAAAAAACACTGAATTTGAAAGAAGAAAAGTGATAAATTAGAGTTAACCAAAACTTAAAATATCTGCTAATCAAAAGACACTATTAAGAAATGAAAATATAAGCCACAGAATGGGAAAAATTATTTGTTAAAGGACTATTTTGGTTAATGGAAATGTTCTCTATTTCATATTGGGATATGAGTTATACTATATATAACTGTCAAAAGAAAAATAACGTATCAGTGGGAAATATATTAATTAACACATGAAACTCAGAAGTAAGAAGATAGACATATTTAACTAAATGAAATATACAACATTTTAGTGGCCAAAAATATCCCATCAAAAGGCAACTGAAAACAATAATCTGTAAAAATCATTTGAAATGATGATAATTGTAGAAAAACAGTCATATAGTATACAGGCATATAATAATAACAGGCAAATTAAAATGGTGTTCAAGTAAAAGAATTTTGCTCAAACTTAGTAACAATTTATGAAAACAAAAGGAAACCTCATTCACACCCACCAACCTGGCAAAAAACTTAAAGAGCTGTCACACAGATTAGGATTAGAACTTTGAAAAAAGTAACAAAAGGGTTACTCTTTAATATTTTTGGCAGAATTGTGAAGTGTTATATCATTGGGGGAATATTCTGAAGACAGTTATAAATATTAAAAATACATATATTCTTTAAATGAGAGCTTCTCAGTCTTGGCACAGTTGATGTTCTGGCCAGATCTTTGTAGGGGAGTGTCTCCTGTGCACTGTAGGATATTTAGAGCATCCCTGACGTGCACCCACCCTCCTCAGTGTGACAACTTAAATTGTCTCTGGAAGTTGTTCAATGTCCTCTGAAGGACAAAAATGCCCCTGGTTAGAACCACAGTTTTAAGTTAACCTCTCAGAAGATTTTTGTTGCATTGTTATAGTATCAATTTTGATAAAGAATGTGAAAGACCATCAAAAGCATAAATAGGCTGGTGACACTGTGGAATATTACAAGGCCACCGATATAATGAGTTAGCAATATACTGGTTGATTAGAGAGACTTCCATAAGGTACTATTGAGTAGGAAGAAAAAAAGGGAAGGAAACAACCTAGAAAAAAAGATTGTTCCAAAATATAAAGAGTATTTATGATTTTCAAAGGATTCTATTTGTACATTTGAATTAAACTTGTGTCACTATGCACATAATAAAATAAATAAATAAAATGGTTGAACATTAAAAAACTAAATTTTAACATGATTGTGACTGGCCAATATATTTTAACATGGTTGTGACTGGCCAATATATCAGTCTGTCAGCATATTTATAAAAATATGAGCAGATGTTCTAGTGAGAAGAGGAGATACAACAAGGTAAAGAAGTAATATTAGTCTCTAGGTTTATGTGGAAGATAGAGAATGACTTTGTTTTAACAATGTATTATAAATGATTTAATTTTAAAACACTTTCATCCAATTATCATACCTCTTTCTGCATTTATGATTTCCTTTTGAGAAGTAAAAATGATTCTGTGGTCACCTAATTGTTGCACTCTTGGAGCCCTTGCCAAGTGTTGACGGGTGTTTGAAATAAGAGCCAAGCTGTGTTGGCACACTCCTCAGATTCATTCCCTGGTCCAGTCGGAGAGCACTCAGAGTAGCAGACACACAAAGGCAGTCTGAGACCCATGCCAACATGTGTCCTTTCAAACTATGCCAGACTTTGACCAGGCTGCATGTTGACTAATGAACAGCCTGCCGTATTAGTGGCAGTATCTTGGTACCTGTCCACAAATCCCTGTTTTCACCTACTGAGCCAGAGATGGAATGATGAACTATCAAGAATTATGGAATACACCATCATGTCCTGGTGTGTACGTGCACTGGAGATCTGCTATGCAACCATTCTAAAAACTTTCTAAAAGACTGAAATAAAGTAACCATATAGGGTATAAATTAAGAGTTCAATATCCTGAGTTCAAATCCCAGTTCTAACACTTACCTAGAGGTGTGACCATGGACATATTACTTAGCTTCTCTAAGCCTTTTTTCTTCTTTAAGCCATTTGTAAAATGAGGAATAATATTACCTACCCTGCTGTGTTGTTATAAAGAGTTAATAATATGCTTAAAGCAGTTAGAACAGCACTTTTATAATCATTATACAAATGGTTGCTATTACTATTATTCCGCTGTTGAAAATATTGAGACTATAAGGTATGTAAGTCATCATAAAATGTATTACTTTGTTCTTACTGTGCTGATGAAACTAAAATAAGAGATTTTGTGCTGATCCTTGATTAGGTGGGACATTATCAAAGTGAAGCAATTTTTCAGACATGATGAAGTAAGAGTGAAATAGCACAGGTTACACAGACAACAGAACAGAGTTTGAAAGCTATGGTCTTGGTACTTTACTGAGTATCTAACATAGCATATATGAAATGGACCGTAAACATCAGTGTACCTGGGAGTCTTTGAACAATAGACATTGTTAAGCTCCACCCACCCTGGGAGATTTTGATTCAGTGAATGTGGTATGGGTTCTGGTTATAGGAATAGTTAAGAAGCTTATAAGTGGTTATTAAAGTCAAGCTGGCATGGATACCACAGATACAGAACAGATTTAGTGAAGTGATTGACCCCGCCTTGCCCCAGGTCTACATTCTACGAAGCCTGGAGAGCCTATATCAACTGTAATATGTATGGCACGGTTGATAACAGCCAAGTTTGTATTTCTATCATATGCTCAAGAGCGTTCTGTCTTTAATTATTTGGGTTGAATATCGTAAAACTGTTCCATTTCTCTGCTGGCCATCAAACTGTGCATCTTGTCAAGTGGAAGAGCTGACAATTTGATGCTAATGAGAAAACCAATGTGCATATTTTGAGATAGGTCATTTTAGAGAATTGATTGTTTAAATTGATTCATTTCCACATAAATGTGTTTCATGAGTTTGAGATTTAATGAAGTATGTTATTTTGTATATGTATGTGTTTATTTTTATTTTTGGTGAAATAATTCCGGTTGAAATGCATTTATAATTTCAAAAAGCACATTTGTACCAGTACACTGAATAGAGTGGTGACCTTAAAAGAACAGTAGAACTGGCAGTGATCTTGATAAGCTTGGCTCACATTCTCATTTTATAAATGAGAAGGCAAGGAGGCTAAGGCTCTCAAATATTAATTGACCTTTACAAGGTCCCAGATCTCATTAGTGGCTTTCCAAGTTCTAGAAGACTATTTGTCTGACTGCAAAGCCAGTATCCTTCACTAAGCTTTCTGGCTTTCAAATCTGCATTTGCATTTTTGTTTTTGTCGTCACATTTTTATTAATATTTGGGGAGAAGATTTGGAAGTTATACAAATGAAACTTTTCTATGATTAAATTTGTTATTAAAAACTTAATGGGGTATTTAAATTACTCTTCAAACATCATTAATTTGCTAATCCCAAACACTTTTTTGTCTAAGAATGAGGAGCCTATTTAATATAACCTTTTAAATATAAGCAGATGAAATTGAATCTACTTTCCTCACTGTGAATGTGGTAGCAAGAAGATTGCTGGCTGGTGCTTAAGTGGTCTAAAAATCTTCTGTGATATTTTTTTCTCCTTTACCCAGATTGAGTTAATTCACTTCATTAGAGCACGCTCGGCAAACATACAGAGCTGAGCTGTGCCAGCTCTGTAAATCTTTCCCATCTCAGTTTAGACCAGGCAGAACATATTCAGACTCTGCTAGGTAAAGAATGGCCCCCTAGAAGGGCACCTGTAAAGAACGGGTTAATATAATCTTTTCCAGGACAGGATTTTTAAAAGAATAATAAATATGGGCTAAATTCTGCTTGACCTTTTATTTAATGAAAGGAAAGTCTTTGAAAAAATCACACAAAACCTAACAAGGTAAATATCACAGAAAGGGCACTGAACATGTGCACAGGTTTTGCATGGCTTCTATTTCATTGGATACAATACTATTTTCCCTTAACATTTGATGCTTATAATGTAGTTCCTAATATTTTTAGCTTAATATAATTTTTAATTAATAGAATTTATTTTAGAGCAGTTTAAGTTTTATAGGAAAATTGAGCATGAAGTACAGACACTTCCCATAAACTTCCCTCTGCCTACCCGCCCCCCATTTTCCCTATTATTAACACCTTGCATCAGTGAGGAACATTTGGTACAACTGATGAACAAACGTTGATACATTATTTTTAACAAAAGTCCATTGTTTACATTAGGATACACTCTTTTTGTTCTTTGGTTCTGTGGATTTTGACAAATGTATAAAGTTATACACGTACCCCATTCTAATACTATACAAAATATTTTCACTACCCTGAAAATTCCCTGTCTTCCACATAGTTATTTCCACCACTAAACCTTTAAAAATTAATGTTTTTAGTCTCTGTAGTTTTCACTCTTTCAGAATGTCATATAGCTGAAATCTTACAATGTGTAGCCTTTTCAGATTGGTTTCATTCACCTAGTAATGTGCATTTAAATTTCTTCCATACCTTCCTGTAACTTGATAGTTTTTTTTTTAATTGCTGAACAATATTTTACTTTATGGATGTGCATACCACTGTTTGTTTATCCATTCAACTATTGAAGGACATCTTGGTTGCTTCTATTTTTTGGAAATTATGAATAAAGTTTCTATAAATATTCATGTGCAGGATTTTGTGTGCACATAAGTTTTCACTACATTTGGTTAAAGACCTAGGAGCACAATTGTTGTATTACATGATAAGAAAGTGGTTAGCTTTTTAAAAAACTGCTGCACCATTTTGTACTCCAACCAACAATGAATGATGGTACCTGTTTCTCCACATCTTCAACAGTATTCTGTGTTGTCAGTATTTTGGATTTTGGCATTTCTAATAGGTGTGCAGTGGTATATCATTATTATTTTAATACACAATTTCTTAATGGCATGTTATTGACATCTTTTTCTATGTTTGTTTGACATATGTATATACATATATATTTTTTTTAAGGAGGTGTCGGTTCAAAGCTTTAGCCTGCTGTTTTTTTTCTTATTTTTGAATTTTGAGTGTTCTTGTATATTTTGAATACTGTTCTTCTATTAGCTATGTGTTTTGCAAAACTTTTCTCCCAGTCAGTGACTTGTCTTTTCATTCCCTTAAGAGAAAATTTTGCAGAGCAGAAGTGTTTAATTTTAATGAAGTTCAACTTATGAATTTTTTCTTTCATGGATCAGGCTTTTGGTGTTAGTCTAAAAAATCATTGTCAATCCTGAGGTCACATAGATTTTCTTCTCTGTTATCTTCCTGAAGTTTTATAGTTTCATATTTTACTTTAGGTGTATGGTCCATTTCGGTTATTTTTTGTGGAAGTATAAGGTCAGTATCTAAATGCATTTTTTTTTTTTTTTTTTTTGCCTGTGGCAAGTTGTTCCAGCATCACTTTTTGAAAAGGCTATTCTGTCTCCATTGGATTGCCTTTGTCCCTCATGAAAGATTGATTGACTATATTCATGTGGGTCTATTTCTGACTCTTTATTATGTTTCATTGATCTATGTGCCTATTCTTTCACTAATATCACACTATCTTGATTACTGTAGCTTTATAACCAGTCTTGAAGTAGCTAGTGTCAGTCCTCTGATTTTGTTCTTCTTTAATATTACATTGGCTATTCTGGGTCTTTCGACTTTCTTTATAAACTTTAGAGTTTGTTTGCCAATTTCCACAAAGTAACTTGCTTAGATTTTGGTTGGGATTGCATTGATTCTATAGATCAATTTGGGAAGAACTGACATTTTAACAATATTGCATCTTCCTATCTATGAATATAGACTATCTCTGCCTTTATTTAGAGCTTTGATTTCTTTCATTAGGTTTTATAGTTTTCCTCATATAGACCTCATATACATTTTGTTAGATTTTTACCTAAGCATTTTTTGATGCTAATGTAAATGGTGTTATGCTTTAAACTTCAAATTCCAATTGTTCATTGCTGGTATATAGGAAATCAATTGACCAGTGAAAACATCTGGACATTGTGCTTTCTGTTTTGGAATGTTATTTATTTGATTCAATATCTTTAAAGGTTATTCAGATTATCTGCTTCTCCTTGCATGAGTTTTGATAGATTGTGTCTTTCAACAAATTGATTCATTTCATCTGTTACCAAATTTGTGAGCATATAGTTGTTCATAATAGTCTTTCATTAAATATTCATGGATTCAGTAGCAATAGTCCCTCTTTTATTTTTGATATTAGTAATTTGTGTCTTCTCTCCTTTTTTCTTGGTTAGTCTGAATAGGGGTTTATCAATCTTATCAATCTTTTCAAAGAATCAGATTTTGATTTCTTAGATTTTCTCTATTTTTTTTCTTCATTTCAATTATATTGATTTCTGTTCTGATTTTTATTATTTCTTTTCTTTAGCTTACTTTGGAATGAATTTGCTCTTATTTCCTAGTTTCTAAAGACAGAAGCATAGATTACTAATTTTAGATCTCTTCTAATATATGCTTTCAATGCTATTAATTTCACTCTACTGTTTTTGATGCATCCCACATACATTGATAGGTTGTGGTTTCATTTGCATTTATTTTAAACTATTTTAAAATTTCTCTTGAAACCTCTTATTGATCTACGTATTATTGAGAAGTCTCAAAATCTGCAAATATTTTGGAATTTTCCAGGTGTCCTTCTGTTATCGATTTCTAGTTTAATTCCACTGTGGTCTGAGAGCATACTTTATATGATGTCTGTTCTTTTAAATGTATTAAGGTGAGTTTTATGGCCCAGAATGTCATGTACCTTGGTGAATATTCCATGTGAGCTTGAGAAGAATGTGTATTCTGCTGTTGTTTGATGAAGTATTCTATAAATGTCAATTAGATCCAGTTGATTGATTGTCCCATTTAGTTCAGCCACATTCTTACTGATTTTCTGCCTGCTGTATGTGTCCACTACTGATAGGGGAGTGTTGAACTCTCCAAATGTAATAGTAGATTTATCTAGTTCTCTTTGCAATTCTATCAGTTTTGCCTCACATATTTTGACACTCTGTTATTAGGCACGTAGATATTAAGGATTGTTATGTCTTCTTGAAAAATTGATCCTTTTACCTTTATGTCATGCATCTTTTTATAATTCTTATTGCTCTGAAGTCGGCTCTGCCTGAAAGTAATATAACTATTCCCGTTTTCTTTTGAAGAGTGGTAGTCTGGCATATATTTCTCTGTCTTTATATTTAAAGTGGGTTTCTTCTAGACAACATATAGATGAGCCTTCTTCTTTTTTCTGCTCTGAAATTCTCTGTCTTTTCATTGTTTTATTTAGACTATTCACATTTAAAGCGATTATTAATAGTTGCTATTATATCGCCCATACTTTAACTGTGTTCTATGTGTTGCCTTTGTTCTTTGTTTCTTTTTTATCTCCCACTTTTTCTACTTTCTTTGATTTTGAGAAATTTATATGATTCAATATTCTCTCCTCTCTTAGCATATCAGTTATGCTTCTTTTAAAGTGCTTAGTGATTGCCTTTGAGTTTTAAATATATGAGTAATACGAATCCCCTTCTAAATAACACTACAGCTTTATAGGTACCTTATAAGAGTACCTTATAAAAATACCTTATAACAGAGTATTTCCAATCCCTCTCTCCACTTGCTTTTCATATGACTATCGTTTATTTCAATTATCCACAAGCTATAACCACCAAATACATCATTGCTATTGTTTTGAACAAATTGTTAAATTAAGAAAAGAAAATTTTATATATTACCTTTATTTATTCCTTCCCCAATATTCTTCCTTTCTTTATGTAGATCCAAGTTTCTGACCTATATAGTTTTCCTTCTCTTCGAATAACTTCTTTAACCTTTCTTACAAGGTAAGCCTATTTGTGGCAAAGTCTATTTTTCTTGTCTGAGAGGGTCTTTATTTCTCTTTCATGTTTGAGGAGTAATTTCACTCTAAATAGGATTTTAGCTTGGTGTTTTCTTGCTTTTTTTCTTTCAACCCTTTAAGTATTTACTCCACTCTTTTTGCTTGCATAGAGGAAATATTTCAGAAGAGAAGTTTGATGTAATTCTCATCTTGCTCCTCTATAGGCATGGTGTTTCCCTCTTCCCCCTGGATTCTTTCAAGATTTTCTCTTTGTCTTTGATTTTCTTCAGTGTAAATATAATACACCTAAATAAAGAATTTTTGGTATTTATCCTGTTTAGTGTTATCTGAGAATTCTGGATGTGCAGTTTGGTGTCTGTCATTAGTTTTGGAAAATTCTCAGCCACTAGTATTACCTAAATTATTTTCTCTGTTTCTTTTTCCCATTCTTCTCCTTCTGGTATGTCCATTACACATAAGACTACACTTTTTGCAATTGGACCACAGTTCTTGGATATACTGTTTCATAGTTTTTGTTTTTGTTTTTCTCTTTTCATTTTAGTTTTGGAGGTTTTTACTGAGATATCTTCAAAGTCACTGATTACTTTCTCAACTGTGTGTGGTCTACTGATGAGCTCATCAAAGTCATTCATTTCTGTTAGAGTGTTTTTGAATTCTAGCATTTCCTTTTGTTTCTTTCTCAGAGTTTCCACATCTTTGCTTATATTTCTATCTGTTTTTGCATGTTGTGTACTTTTCCCATTAGAGCCTTTAAGATGTTATATTTAGCATATTACTTTTCCCATTACAGTCCGTAGCAAAGTTATTTCAAATTCCCAATTTGAAAATTTCAAAATCTATGCCATATCTGAGTCTGGTTCTGATGCTTGATCTGTTTCTTCAGACTATATATTTTGCCCCTTTAGCAAGCCTTGCAATTTTTTTGTTGAAAGCCATACATGATGTGTCACGCAAAAAGAACCTGAGGCTCTATGGTTGTCTGGTTAGAAGTTAGACTTTGTTTACGTTTTGCTAAAGCTGTGATGTCAGAGGCTAAACTTTGCTCTGGTCTTCTTATTTGTGCCCCCTGTGTTTTATCTGGTTATCCCTAAACAATCTTTAAATAGCTTTGAAGTCTTTCAGTTCTTTTAGTATAATCCCCTTGTATTATACAGGAGAATTATTGATGTGGTGGTAGAGGTGGGTTTGTGGAAGCACTGTATAGTGCCCTATGATTAGGTCACAGTCGTTTTTTTTTAAACTTTTTATTTTATATTGGAGTATAGCCAATTAACAATGTTGTGATAATTTTAGGTGCACAGCAGAGCAACTCAGCCATACATATACATGTATACTTTCTCCCCCAAACTCCCCTCCTATCCAGGCTTCTACATAACACTGAGCAGAGTTCCTTGTGCTATACAGCAGGTCCTTGTTGGTTATCCATTTTAAATATAGCAGTGTGTACATGTCACTCCCAAACTCCCTAACTATCCCTTTCCCCCACCCTTTCCCCCTGGTAACCATAAGTTCATTCTCTAAGTCTGTGAGTCTGTTTCTGTTTTGTAAATAAGTTCATTTGTATCATTTCTTTTTAGGTTCCACATATAAGGGATATCATACAATATTTCTCTTTCTCTGTCTGACTTACTTCACTCAGTATGACAATCTCTAGGTCCATCCATGTTGCTGCAAATGGCATTATTTCATTCTTTGTAATGGCAGAGTAATATTCCATTGTATATATGTACCATATCTTCTTTATCCATTCCTCTGTCAATGGACATTTAGGTTGCTTCCATGTCTTGGCTATTGTAAACAGTGGGAATATTTCCAGAGAAAAACATGGCCCAAAAGGATACATGCACCCCAGTGGTCAGTCTTTTAGTGAGCCTGAGTTGGCTATTTCCTCTCTCCCAGATGGATTAAGTTTTGATAAAATCCCAATAGGTTACATTCTGGTATGACAGTGTAATAGATCCCTTGAGGTTAGGTCTTATTAAAGAGAATAGAGAACGCTGAGGGTATTTCAAAAGAATTTCTTCTTTTTCCCTTCTCCTACTGGAAATAAGAGAGGATTTTTCTTGGATCTTCACATTAAGACTCTGGTAGAAGTCCCCTGGAATTAAAACTCACAAAAACATGAACCTCCCTCCCCTAAAACTGGGCCTCTGGAACATTTAACTCTTGAACTAACTTCCTCATAGTTTTAACTGAATTTTAGTTATTTTTATGAGAAGAAAAAAACCGATAGTATTAAAAATTAATCTATTCAACTATTTGCATAAATTTATTATCAAACTTTTACATCAGAATTTACATTAAGCCATAACTATTTAGTTATTTCATAGGTGAGCAAATGCATCTGTTTTATTTCTACTCACAAAATAGGCACATTTTTATACACTACAGCATATGCACACCCACTGTATGTAATAACTTTAAATACAATATTGGAAGTTCTTGTAAGTGAGGTGACATTTGTGAAACTTAACCTGGGTCCAAAACTCAGATATATATCCCTGTATAAAAGATAAAGTATTTAAAAACAACATCCAATACAATATACCTTGATTTAGAAGACCTTGAAGTTCTTAATAAAATCATCATAATTTAACGATTTTATGTCAATGTAAAGAAAATGAAAATTAATGTTACTTTCATTTATACTTTTGATGGGTCTAATGGTCAAAACTTTAGTGAAGAACATATGGTTTACCATGACCAAAGAAAACTTTGAAAATTAACAGCATATTCTGCTGAAAGTATAACTCTGTGACAGATATAGTTTGTAAATACAAAGCACATACAAAAGTTGTTTATACTTTATGTGTTGTATTAACTTTAGAAAAATTGATACTCATTTCTGTTACTTTTAAAACAAATTTTAATGTTAATCAAAATAATGTTAACTAAATAAATACTTAGAAACACATATTATTCTCATAAATAATAACTAACAAAGTATCAATGATGATATTTAAAATAAGTAAAACAAGCCAGAGAGAGAAAGACAAACACTGCATGGTACCATTTAAATGCAGAATCTAAGAAAAAAAAGTCAAACTCACAGAAACAGAGAGTAGAAAAGTGGTTGCCAGGGACTAGAGAGTGGGAGAAATAGGGAGGAGTAACGATACAAGCTTTCAGCTATAAGATGAATAAGGTCTGAAGATCTAATTTAAAATATGGTGACTATAGTTGATAGCACTATATTACAATAATTGAAATTTGCTAATAAAGTAGAACTTAAATGTTCTTACCAAAAAAAAAAAAAAGATAAATATGTGGAATTTTTATTAACTAGATTTGGGGAATCCTTTCACGGTGTATACATATATCAAATCACCAAATTTACAACTAAAATATGTTACAATTTTATTTGCTAATTATATCTTAATAAACCTGAAAAATATTAAGAAGAGAAAAAAAGAAATAACATGTAAAAGCCATGTGGAATAAAATAAATTTGGATCTATATAAAAAATTAAATTAAAATTAATTTTAAATTACCTTGGTTTTCATATGATAATTGAGTATCTTCACATATACCCAATTATCCTTAAGAAAACAAACCCAAGTATTTTTATTTACACTAAAAATAGTCTTTGGAGTTAACAGAGTAATTAAACCTGTCTCTCACTTCCCCAAAAAGGTCAGTGGAGGGTGTTGATCAATGTGTCTGAGATGGTCTGAATATTTAAGAGGTTTTGTATATTTGGAACAGTCACTATTAAGCCTGTCAGTATTTCTGGAGTTTTCTTTCTTACCAGACGTCTTGGGGTGGCAATTGTAGCTTTCTATTTCTTCTGTACCTCCGTCTAGTTTTGGAAAAAAATTTGCTCCACTCGTTGGTGGAACCATTACCTGAGAACAGCAATGATTATGGCAGAGGTAATGATGAAGGATGGTGGGTCTCAGTGACTCTTATGGCCATAGAGTCCATGCTCCTTGAAAAGTCCCACTGTTTGCATATTTCAGCAACCAGAGCCTCTCCCAAAACTTTTTGTGCAGGACTCTGTCATTCCTATTACCTGCGCTAGCACTGTCCCTCCTTTCCAATCCTGTAAAAAGGAGCTCCATTTGAATGACTTGCCCATGTTGGACCACAGCCTGAGCAACAGGTGGTCTGAATGGCAGTTTATCCCAAACAGGGTTCAAGTCCCTGGGTAACCACTTGGTGGCTGTGTGACATTGAGCAAGTCCATCACCTTCTTATAGTCATAATATTCTACCAAAAAATAGAGAGTAAGTTAAAATATATATACTGTAGGAATGGGAAAAAATGATACCTACCTCACAGGGTGTTTTGAAAATCAAATGAGATCATTCTATTACTTCAGTGTATTACATATAATAGAATAACATTGAATAGAGGACACTTTTTGCATATTACTTATTTCTTTCTAAAGTATAATATGAAAATGCTTAGGTATTACCAGGTTTGATTAGTGTATTTTTTATGGAGGTTTTGAGTACTTATTCAGTCACTGTTTGGAAGATTATGCCATGACAGTTTCTCCAGTTGAGCCAAATTATAAAGCTGAATTGTGGAAACCAGGGTGTGAGAACCATGAAGGCAGAGACTTGGTTTCTTTTATTCTGTATCCCCAGTGCTCTGTTTAGTGCCTAGAAAGTGATCAATAAATATTATTTTATATATTAAATACTGAAAA
Organism: Balaenoptera acutorostrata; assembly: GCF_949987535.1. Lineage (NCBI taxonomy): Eukaryota > Metazoa > Chordata > Mammalia > Artiodactyla > Balaenopteridae > Balaenoptera > Balaenoptera acutorostrata. Next base: position 36,353,512 of record NC_080081.1, read on the forward strand.
GCATGCTTTTGGAATGATAAAGAAACATGACTCTGAACAAGGAGAAATGTGCTTAGGTAGGTGGGTAGCTAGATTAGCATCTAAGAGAAACTATATAAGATAATTGTTTTTCATTCTGTTGTAATGTAATCTTTCCACTTTCAACAGAAGTATAATATGTACTGTGGTTACAAATAGGAATCTAAGAACTTAGCACAGGCCATCATATGCCATGCAAATTATCCATTATAATTCCAACCGTGACAGGGACAAGGACTCTTTTGCAGCTGATTTGTGAGGCCTATCTCTAATGACAAAGAGAAGCAAATAAAACTTGCCCAGCATTATCAGGCTCTGGAATAAATTTTTCTCACTAACCAGGAAGGATTAGGAATCTGAGGCCAAAATTGAGGTAGTTCATGGAGTTTCTTTTTCCCAAACCTATTTTTAATGTATCTCTAAAGAGGAATTTTGCTCATTTCCCTAATTTACTAAGTCATTAACCTGGAGTTAAATTATTCATCAAAATGTTTTTGATAATGTTTCTATATTGTTTTATACTATTTACACCCTAAATGTCTTATTTAAGTCTATATCCTCATGCTTCACACAACTGTCATGGAGAGGGTGTCCAATAAAGGCTTGCTAATCTTGCTTCATAAAGATCTTTTTAAAAAATAAATCTCTCATTTCCAGATGATTTAGACTGACTAAATTGGTAATTTTACCCTTACTTAATATGCTTCTAAAACATGCTTTAATTTTCTACCTCCTCTTGAGAACACAAAGCTTGAGTACAAATTCACAGAGCAGACAGTAAAAAGCACAGCTGGTGAACCACAGGGCAAATTTGCAAACCCTTGTGTTGCTTGATTTAGTTCAGTTAATTACTGTTTATTTTGAATAATTATGCTATAGTCTGTAGTTTAAAAAACATTTTTGTCTGAGTAAATTGATAGAAATATTTATCAATGTCTCTAGTTAATGCTTTAATTTCCCCCGGATAATCACTGTGGAATGCAAAATTTAGCACACTGGTCTTCATAATAGGAGTTGATATATGCTTAGCCTTCTCTTTTAAATATTTTCTGCTTTATCTTGGTTTTGATGAAGTGATGAATGTTAGTGGTAAACCTGGGAATTCTGACTACCATCTGTTTGATCCACCTGCTACACCCTTACATCAACTGATGCTTAGGTGCCATTGAATCGAACAAAGACATTGTTTCTGGCATTAATGTAAATCTAAAAAAGTTCTGGTTATAATGGGTTTACATTACTTGTCTTTGCACAGTTTATTTCCCCCCAAACACATAGATTTAAAGAATAAAATCCAAGGGAAAATGTTATGGTCTCTAAAACCTTCCACTGTTCTTAAAATTTTATTTTAAACAGTAGTTGCTGCTGCAAAGTGTATTTCTTTCCCAGTGTTAATGAACAATAAATTAAATAAAAGATGTCTGCTTTCTTGTTACTGACTGTTGTAGGAATAGGCAAGCACCTCAGCATTCAGCTTTTCATTCTTAATCAGATACTTCCTACCTCTTCCTAATCTATTATTCTCTCCTTAATATGGTTCACGGTGTAGGGAAGTTTGGCTAGCATGCCATAGTCTAGTGAGATTTGACCACAAAGCTGGTGCTGGCAATGATCATCTCTTACAAGCAAAGTGCTTGGCCTGAATAACCCAAGGATGTGAAATCCTGCATAAAAGTACCAACAAATTTTAATAACTTGAGTGGTATTTAATTTGTCCTGGACTTATAGTCAATAAACAGCACTAGAGTATCAAGTCAACATCATTTGATCATGACTTAGGTGTTTGCCAAAATCACTCTCTCCATCCTTTTAAACCCTGATTCATTTTTCTAAAATGTAATTTTCCTAACTGTAATTAAATAACAGCTGTGCTTTAGTTTTTAAATAATATCTATATTGTAGAACATAAATCTCTGAAAGGTAAGAAACATGAATTCATAGAAAAGCCTGTCTCAGATTTTTAGTACTTTTGAAACAATATTAAATAAGCTAATGATAATTTTAAAGAAATAGAAGTGAAGCAATAAAGAAGATTGTAATCAATGCTTATTTTCTCCTTACTTTCCCTAATTTGCTTCCTCGTTCCCTCATAACATATTTGTGTTAAGGGAGTGTTTCTGCTTCAGAATGAAGAACTGATATAGTGAGAATTGACGTTAGGCCAGGAATTGACAATTGAGCCAGTGAGCAGACAGTGCCCCAAGACAATTTGTGATGCGTTTTAGAACAAAAGAAGTGAACAGTGTCAACAGCTTTCATTTATTTTGAGCCAACTGTCTTTGAGAATAAAAATTATGAACTATTTTGCCCTATCCCCTATGCATATAGGTATATACAAGAATCTTTTCAGAGATTCAGACATCAATGACAACATAGATTTGATAATTTGTGGTTAAAATTCAAAGGGATATAAAGCAGAATCAGGAGACCAGCAAATTTATTCAAAATCGTTAATATCTGGAAATAATCCAACAAGGGAATAAATATAGTTTTTAAATTATGAAATATTTATGCAATAGAATACTACTGAGCTATTAAAAAAAGTTGAATCTCAAAAAATTTCTGAGCACAAGAAGCTGGTTACAAAGAGTATGTACTTTATAATCCTATTCATGTGAAATCCTATGACAGGCCAAAGTTATCCATGGTGATAAAAATTAGATGTCTTGGCCTGATCAAAATGTTTGATGGGGATTTGACTGCCCAAGATTATAATGAAACTTTCTTGAATGAGGGAAATAAAATGTAATTAAGATGGGATCGTGCTTTCATACGTATACATGTTGGTGAAAATTAGACAAGCTGTATACTTCATATGTGTGCATTTTGTAGTACTGAAGTTGCATCTCAAAATTAATTAAAAGAAAATAGATAATCAGGGGACTTGAAGAGCTGAAAGCTCCAGGTAACAATGTCAAGGAGACCATGCATAGGAGTCAGTTTCTCTCACCCTGCTTTAAACTTAAGTCTAGGATAGTGGCACAAGTCTGTTGTGCACTAGCATTGGCAGGTGGCCAGGTTATTTATTATATTTCTTCATTTCTTCCAGATATATTTACTCATCAGACACAGTATTAAGCACTACATATACAATGGTGGGCAATGGTCACTAACCTTGTAAGCTTACAGTTAAGAGAATATTAACCAAACAACTGAAAATATGAAACAAGACAGTCATGGCGAGGACTCTCACAGCAGATGTGTGGACAAAGGCTGAGCATCAGTTTCTGAATGACAAGTTATAACACCCCCGTACATATTGACATGAAACACACTATAGCATTCCTATGTATTTAATGTTCATCTAGCAAATTTTGGGTGCCAACTGACCAAAGTAAATATTGCTGCTTTGTTCATTCTCTTTGCATGCTGATTAACTAGTTCTCATAAATAACTGTTGCTTTGTTCAGTATGTACCCATGTCCTTTAATTAGTCTTCTACCTAGAGCTTGATAGTCAATCAGTTCTCAGGATAGGTATTTTTATAACCTGTGATTATCCAATTAATATTTTGATGGATATTTTCCTGAAGAAAACAACATTTCATAGTATTGATGTTCTGGTAGTTTTGAGTTAACCCTGCTGAGTTCAAGAATGACTCAGACTCTAGGTAGAAAAGAAACCATAGAGTTACATACGCCCACCTATAAATAAAATCTAAGCCGAAACACAATATTTTCAAAATTTATTCTCCAAGGCAGCACATCTCACATACAAAAAAGCAAGGCATTCATGCAAAACAGGCAATTGTGAGGTAGCTTGCCAGGCTGTGTTACTAGCAACAGAGAACTGAATAATTTCATATTCTTTTTTTTTTTTTCCAAAATTAAACGTATTCAAAAATATCTCAATAGTTGTCCTCTTTCTTATTTTTTATTTTTTTTTGGAGTGAAAAGATGAGGTTACATTTTGTAAAATAAGGAATTTTACAAAGCCAAAATCCTATTTTACTTACATTGAAGTTTCTGATTAAGTATGCTATTAAGTGGATGGAATATCATCATGCTTGTTAGGTTGTGATTTTGCATTTTCTTTTCCTTTTGCACTTATATTTTCTTTTTTAATTAAATTTTATCAATGGATAAATTTTTAATGACAAAATGGCAAGGGGAAATGAGAGTATGAGTGAAAGTGACAATAAAAACATTACTGTACATAACAGTTCATTAGTTATAAAGATCAAATCAGAAATCATTTCATGATGCCAGTGAAGTGTTACTAAATACATTACATGTTTAAATCCATAAAAGCTATGACTGCAACTTTAATAAAGACTATCCTTCTTAGAGTTAAAAACTGTGCACTTATTATTAATGCTGTCTGTGGAGTGGCTGCTTCAAAAAATAAAACCATGATTCTTAGAAAAATATAATATTGGAATAAAGAAGACACTTGTATCTCTCAAGAGCTTTATGTATCCCACTGACAAAAGTCTACATACAGAAAAGCAATCAGAGATGGACCTGGATGCTTAGAGTTTTAGGTGAAGGCTTGGAATGAATGATGAATTACAATTGAGTTGTCTTCAGAGGCAACTGAATTGCCATTAAGAAAGATTAGAATCTGTGGCCAAATTTAACGGTACTAAGTATCTCCAGGAAGCAACCATGATGTGATTTGGAAAGCTAAAATGAAAAAGGAGTTTTAGAAGAGAAAATAAAATTCTTTATTAACTTAAGGTAAAAAGATCAAGGACAATATCACATACTTTTGAACAGAAGAAAAAATTGATAACTGAGAATGTACATTCACTTAATTTTTTTCAAATTCATTTTATTTTTTAAGTTCTTTTTTCTTTTTAGTAAACTTTGTACTTGTATAACTAGATTATAATTCTGTTACGCAAATGTGAATAGGGATGAAATTACTGAACTAATAAGAATAGTATGGTTTTCACAAACACAAGTTCAAAACATTAAAAAACTAAACTAAACAAATAAAAGTTACTATAAGACAGTCATGGATAGATGCTATATACACTTACTCATCAATTAATTTACTTATACTCAATTCCATGAGTATTTTTATCTTGCACTGATTAAAGGTGAACTAATTCAGTTTTATTAAACAGAATAGGGAAAAAAAGTTATCTTACACTGAGGAGTTTTGATCTAGATTTCTATTTCAATGTCTTCATGCACCCTAAATAATTAATTTAAGGTTCATGGAATACAAATATATTTAGAAAGCACGCCTTTTACTTTTACATCTAAATCATTCAAATGGTTTATATTGATAAATTTTGCTGAATAAATCTCAAATTTAAATTGTTCATTTGTACCTCAAAATTTCTCATCAGTTCAAGATAGATAGTTTTATATGGATATGGATTTTCTGCTTCTCATATTTATTATATTTAAAAGAACAAAAGATTTATGCTTCTGGCTGGGTTACAGAAGCAAGAATTAGATACTCCTCCTGCTGAGAATTTTAAAAAGTGGATTAAAAATAAATAAACATACAAACAAAAACAGCAGGCAGCAAGGATTTGGGGATGCAAAATCTTGATATACAGAGAAGGGAATTGGGATAAACCCTGTATTTGAAGCTACTTTTACCTTCAAAACCTTTGCCAATTCACAGGGCAGGTTATGGACGCTATGCAAAAAGCCATGTAATATATATTTCCAAAAATGAACCAACTTAAAAAAAAAAAAAAAAAAAGCAACTTTTTTAAAAAAAGGAAACTTCAACTGGCTACTTTACAAAAGCGGGCACCCAAATGGGTACCATTACAATGCAAATTAAAAACACAGTGAAATGGAAGTAAGTACCAATCAGAAGGGCTAAGCTTTTTAAAAGAAAAGAATATTCAATATCTACTCTTTTCAAAGAATCAGTACAAGTACTGGTGTGAGTGTAAATTTGTCAACTGGAATTGAAAAGTGTTTGGCAATATAATGCTAAATATGAACACACATATTTAATGAACCACTAATTCCACTCCTAAATATGCACACCTTCCAAATAATCACACATATAAACCCAAACATATGTAAACATATTTACAAATGTGAATATTACATTATTTGTAATAACTCAAACTGGAAACAACCAAATATCCATCAACAATACAGTGTATAAAATGTGGCATATTCATACATTGGACTATTTTATTTATTTATTTTTTTTTAGTGAATACTACTTGTTTTAATTGGAGTAAGATGCACATTAAATTTTACACTGGACTATTTTAAAGCAATAGAAATTGACTTACTGCAACATACCATAGTGTGAATATCTCAGACATAACTTTGAGAAAAATTCAGACACAAAATAGCACACATTGTACAACTACATCATTAAAATTCAAAGCAAACATGGGTTTATTTAATTATCAAAAATTTTATTTGTATCAGTTAAAGTTGTACAATGATAGGTAAATTACTTTCCCTGACATGCTTTTTCTTCTACAAAAAATGGAGAGATAATAATGTGTATCTCATTACTTTCTCACAGAAAGTAAATGACATGATGTGTGTAGAGTACCTAGTACAGTGTGTGGCATATAGTAAATAAATGTCAATAAAAGCTTTTTCCCAACTCTTTCACTTGAACCTGCTCAGAACCAGCCCATTTCCCAGGTATCCTGCATTTTAGAATAGAAACATTAGAGGTATCTTTATTCAGTTCCCTTTTTCTGTCTTTCATACTAAATTAGTCATTAATCCCTTTTATCCCTCAAGTATGTCTCCACTTTGTTTCTTCTTTTCTCCATTGCTTCTATTTTAAGTACACTTTCACAATAATATCATAATTCATTTCCCTGTCTTTAACCTCTTTCCCTGATAATGTGCACCCTTCACAAAATTCTCTGAATTAAACTTCTAAAAAACATATTGTCACTTTCTCACAGAGCTCTCTGTGTCTCCCATTGCTTATACCATAAAGAATAAAATTAGTGCTGAGTATAATGCGCTCCCAAATCTGGCCCTCATCTAACTTTTACATCTTCTAGTACCCTTAGATATTTCAGTCACCACCATTCTAACTGTGACACCTCCGGGAAAAGTCTTGTAGTTAATTATTTTTCTGTATTTTATTCATAGAACCTGCAATACTTTTTATCCTTTTGATTTCATATCGTAGTTTTTGAAATTCTATATTTTTCTTCAAGACTACATTCAAATTTTACCGTTTATATATAGATTTTCTGTCTTCTCAATCTAAGTTAACAGTCTTTTTTTTGTGTACTCAGTTTGTTTAGTATATTTATTGCAATAATCACTTTCTGCCGTTCTGCCTTGTATTTGTTTCTGTAAACTGTGTACTTTTGTTTTTCTCACTCAAGCATATGTTCATGAAGATCAAGCGGCATGTGTAATTCATTGTTTTATTTCTCCGTATTCAAGAACAGGACCTAACGCCCAACTTGTTCCTCCCCCCACCGCAATGATTGAACTGAATTTAATGTATGTGCATGGGAGAGAGAGAAGAGCCTGTTTCAGAGGAAACCGAAAAATGCAAGTTAGATTCTTTTTTCTTTTTGAAAGGGAAATACAAAAAAAAGTTAAGTTTTTAATAACTCTTTTAATAGTTTGTGTTACTCAATATTGGTACACAAAATTAGTTATTAAAATATATTGAAGAACAACATATCAAAATATGTTATGGTGTGTCTAGGATGCTTATTTTTAGCAAAAATATTTTTATTAAATTCAAATTTTAAGTACTGGCTTCAAATATGGAAAATCCTCTGTTAGATAATGCCTTCTAAATTTGGGAGATAAAAGATACTAAGCTTTTTTTTTTTTTTTTTTACAGTTTAGCTACCATCACAGAAAAGATCTCTTTATTTAGAATATAGCTACATCAGAATATTTCTCACAATTACTAGAGAAGTGTGAGAAATAATGTAAACATTCTTCAGCACTGTTCCTTACCTTTCTCACAAGTTCCCATAGAGCATGTGTATTGATTTTGTTTTTATGTCTCCTGGTTAATGGGATAATATGTAGCCTTAAAAGAGTGATACTAAATATACTACATTAAAAAGAGACATAAATCATATTTCATTATGGCTTCATTAACTTTGAATTCCACTGCTGACTGAGCAAACACATTTTCTGTGCATCAGAATTTGTGCTACTTACTGGGAATTTGGATTTCAGTATGAACTGAATTGAATTCAATGCCCTATGCAGCTGATAAGAAAGTAGAGATCAATGATAAATAATATAAAATCTGTGTCTGAAATGTTGGAAATATTTGTCATATATAAGAATAAAAATTAATCTACAAAAATGTAGCTTAATAGAATTTGACAAATCAAAATAACTCTTGATAAAACCAAAACTAAAAAAAAAAATACCTTTATATCCATTCTTTAAGTTAGGATTTTTATTTTGGAGTCCACAAAAAAACAGATGTAGATTTTCTTAGCAATTTACCTCCATCTCTGAAATGTTAGTAGAACTGGCAGATAATTAATAATGTTGTCAAGAGCAGATAGAATCATAAATCACAGGTGGAAAGGACCCTTAAAAATCAGTGATATATCCACTAATCTTAGTCCAAGAAATTTTTTAACAATATCTTTATCAGGTGCCCAATTGCTGTACATTTAAATGTTGTCAGTGTTGGAATTTCTTCCATTTATTGAGTTAAATTTGATTCATGGAGTGTCTGCATAAAACACTTGCCTTTTAAAGGAAATGTCTACGTGTTCTTTCCAGGGACTGTCAAGTATCTGCTGCACTGGTTTTTCCCAAAGTAAACAGTAATGGCTAATTCTACATAGAAAGAACTCTAGGATAATGCTAATATTTTATAACCAAAAGTAAAACCTGATGAGCTGAAGGCAACTATCAATAAAGGATGTAACCATCTGTTATTCATTTTCATTTGCTACATAAGGGCAGAAGTCTTCAGTTGCTCATCTTGTGAGATTCTGAGTTTAGGAGCATGATATTACTAATTAAATAAATGCTATACAATTTCTACATGGCATAGTTATACAATATTTATAAAAACTTCTTAAGCCCCAGATTCTTACATGAGAAAATATCTTAATGATTATTTTGTAGAACGCCCTAACACACCATGCCACACATCTATTTTTAAAGAAATCTGCAACCTAGACACATCTAATACCTTTCCCAATAACATATGTTATATTCCTACTAAACTTGAGAGTATAACAAACCTCCTTATACTAACCAGTATTGATTTCCATTTAAAATTCTATTCTAAGTATAATGTTAGACAAAGATTTATTTATCTGCTATCATTAGCTATGGAAAATACAAGATTCCTTTTCCTAGGGATAATAATTATTACCACAAAACTAGTTAATGCATATAAAAACACTTTCAAAATGATAAAATGCCACAAAGTTGTTGATGATAATATGTTGAAGATTATTATGAAATTGCTCTCATAAAAAAGCTATGTTTAGGGCTTGATATTTATCAACTACCAGGTTAATGTTTGCCTTTTGTCATGATTAAATATTTTTATAATGTTCCATAAGCTGGAGAAATAGAAGTTTGTATCACCAACTAAATAAACTCAGAAGAAAAAAATAAATTAGTAATTCAAATCAGTGTAGTCACTGGCCTGATTAATATTTATTTTAACTGAGTCTTAGAATACAAGTTATGACACATAAAAGGGGAATCAATCGATCACCTTTGTCCTTTAGGGGATTTCTGAAGTGCACTGTATTTCAGTTTCTATGCTCTTTATAAAGAAAAGATTAAGAGTTAAAAAAAAAAAAGAGAGAGAGAAAAAAAGGAAAGCCAAAGCTCACTTGCTTTAACTGAACATATCAGAACCTCAACTTTCATTTTAATATTTTATAATCTTAAACCTTATGAAACTTTAACTCTCTAGATAAAAGTTTAATACAGAGGTAGAGGCTGGCTTCTGAAGAAGAATTTTATGGAAAGGTTTCATTTTTATATATATATATAAATTTACTTATTTATTTATTTATTTTTGGCTGCATTGGGTCTTCATTGCTGTGAGCGGGCTTTCTCTAGCTGTGGTGAGCCGGGGCTACTCTTCGTTGCAGTGTGCAGGCTTCTCATTGCGGTGTCTTCTCTTGTTGCAGAGCATGGACTCTAGGCGCATGGGCTTCATTAGTTGTGGCACGTGGGCTCAGTAGTTGTGGCTTGCAGGCTCTAGAGGGCAGGCTCAGTAGTTGTGGCCACCGGTTTTGTTGCTCTGTGGCACGTGGGATCTTCCCGGACCAAGGCTTGAACCCATGTCCCCTGCCCTGGCAGGTGGATTCTTAACCACTGTGCCACCAGGGAAGCCCTGGAAAGGTTTCTTAAGAAAGAAGAAGGCTCCAGAATCATGTGTGAATATTTCATGTAATGTAAGTCAGTTTGCATTAAAAAGGCTTCCTTTTGATGACAGATAGACCATCAAAAAATGACTTTCAAACTTTAGATGGATTCTATTACTAACACTAAATTGATAAAATTACAATTTTTAATAATTTCACCTGATCCATCCATTTAAATGATCAGTTAAAGGTAGCAGTATATTCACAGTAAAGAGTTAAGGCAGGAAATGATCATCTACAGTTTTATTTTATATTTCACACTCTGAAAAAGTATTTGTTAACTGTCACTCTCAAAGAAATTATCTATTAGTCTGCTTTATTCTTCATTTTTTTATCCCATTTTGATATTCTGCAGTTTTAGATACTTTGATTTGTTGTCAGTATTAATGTTGTATCAGAAGACAACAGGTAAAATAATTTTGTTTTGTTCTGGGGTCAGCCAAAACAGATTTGAACAATACTAAATTTGTATTTCTTTTTTTTTTTTTAACTTATTTATTTATTTATTTTTGGCTGTGTTGGGTCCTCGTTTCTGCGCGAGGGCTTTCTCTAGTTGTGGCTAGCAGGGGCCACTCTTCATCGCGGTGCGCGGGCCTCTCACTATCGCGGCCTCTCTTGTTGCGGAGCACAGGCTCCAGACGCGCAGTCTCAGTAGTTGTGGCTTACGGGCCTAGCTGCTCCACGGCATGTGGGATCTTCCCAGACCAGGGCTCGAACCCGTGTGCCCTGCATTGGCAGGCAGATTCTCAACCACTGCGCCAACAGGGAAGCCCTAAATTTGTATTTCTAACTCTGTATTTTGGGAAAACATCATTTATCTTGGCCTCATTTTCCTTATATATAAAATGGGGACAAAAATACCTTCTTTTCTCACTTTGAAGTTTGTTATGAAGTTAACATGGGATAATGTACTGTATATAAAAGCACATTGTAAATCATAATATCCCATGTAAATAAACTATTAAAAGTTTACAGACCTTAAATTAGTGTCATTGGTGTGTAATAAATTACAAATGCTTATGTTGATGGCAACGACGATGACACTCCAGCAGATGGTGAGAGCACAAGTGGAGAAGCTTCAGTTCATTTGTGTGCTGATTTAGGAACTCATTAAGGTTTTCATTAGTAATTCAGACCAAGGTCAAGTAGTGATTGCTAGAAGAACTTTGAAATCTGATAAACTGTTGCCTAAGTATTTCAAAATGTAGGTAGAGGAATTTTAAAAAGGAAAAATGTAGCTTTTTCAAGAACTAATAATATTTCTTCAACTTAGATTTTTTTTTTAAAGGGAACAATTTTGTTTTTTTGTTTGGTTGTTTTTTAAATTTTTTTGCTGTGCTGCACGGCTTGTGGGATCTTAATTCCCTGACCAGGGATTGAACTCAGGCCCCCTGCATTGGGAGTGTGGAGTCTTAACCACTGGACCACCAGGGAAGTCCCTTCAACTTAGATTTAGAGACAAAAAGAAATAAAAGAATGGAGTTCAGTTATAGATAGGAGAGTTGGTTTTGTCACTTAGCTCTACAACAGATCCTCATCTAAACTATTGAATATTTTGGCCTCTATTTTCCATATTTATAAACTGGGTTTTAGTATTCCCCTTCTGGAAGAAAATATTACAGAAAATATAAAATTAAATAATGAGTACTTCCTAAACTATAAATTGCTAATCAAACATTTATTAGTATTACCAAAGATATTGCATTCAATAAAACATGTCCAAATGGTAACAAATGAATTTCTATTTAAGAGAAAGTGTATTTACCCCAATAATATAGGCCAATTTTAAAACGAAAGTAGATAAAATGATTTTTATAGCCTTACCTTTACACCTGGATTTATTTTTTCAATGTTTTCCCCCTTTTAAACACCATCCTTAGGTTTCAAAATCTTTCTAGTTGGTTGCCTTGTCATATAAAGTTGATGTAATAATATTTACCTATAGTTATTTAATAACCTCCTTGCTTACCAAAGAATGTGAATTGAAGCAATCTGTCTTTTATCATTCAAATATGCTTAAAGATAAATCTAGAGATAATCACAAAATTAAAACTGAACCTTAAATTGTATTCTGAAATATACACAGAATTTAGGTAATTATTCATTCTAAGTAATAACATTTGTGATAGGAGGATAATCACACATCATGAAGTTCTGAGTTTTCGAAGTGCCTATTTCTTGTCAGGCCAGTCAGCCTTACTGAAACTCTAAGAGTATATATTTTTCTAAATTCCTGGAAAATGTAATTGTGCAGTAGTCTCATTTTTCTTTTTCTAAAGTCTTCGTCGAGACAGTGTGCCAAATTGCAGAGCGATGTATGCCAATGATAACAGAGCTGAAGTCTCCCCCCAAAAAGGAATGAAAACTTGTCTAAGACTCTGAAGAGATCTCATCAATAATTTATTTGAGCACTTCCATTATGATATTGTGGGGGGAGCTCTAGTCCAGAGATACAAAGGGCCATGTCTAAGGTTTTAAAACTGGTCACTGAAAACACCAAGACTGGCTCCCAGCTTCACATGAGGTGTTTTTCCATGCTACTTTTGAATATTGTTCTGCTTATGCCTGGAAATCTAGAAGCAGCCGTAGAAGAAGTAGGACATAGTTATAAAATCCACGGGAGATGAAACCTTACATTTTGAAGATAAGAATTTAATTTTGTTTCTAATATATTTCTCATATATTTAGCTTTGTTTTTAAAGCAGTGTGTCCAGAATTTATTTTGCTAAATTGAAATCACTAAAACATGACATGCAGACTACTGTCTGGAGGTTAGAAGAATTTTCCTTTTCAATAGATCAGATTTTTATGTTTAATGAATGAATTCTCTGTATTATTATTCAGAAACAATGAATGGTGAAATAATGTCTCTAAAGAACATGGCCTTCATAAACTCTACTACATGGAGCCAAATTAGTTCCTATATAATTATATATACATTAGATATATATAATATATATACTATACTATATATATACTATATAGTATATATATACTAATTTCCTTTTTAAGCTAATTTGTGTAATATGGATATTTGTGCACAATGAACTAATCTCTAGATTGGAATATAACCTTCATTTTCTAAGTTAATCAAATCTTTGTCATCATTTTTTTCTTCTTTTAAAATCAAACTGGTCAAGCTAAGTTTTTTATTATTTTTTCTTATGTCTTATATCTATGTTACTGCATTTTTTGAAAAGATTTACTGTTGCACAAACATCTCAGATCCTGAGCTATTCCTGTTTTCTGCACTGGTCAGTCCACATAGATACACTTGTGTACATGTTTAGATGGTTTGGTTGCAAGCTCCATAAGAAGATAAGCATTTACTGACTGAACTATTCATAATCTCTAACACAGGATAACTATTCGTTGAATGAGTTTATTAAAAGCAGTCAATGTAACCTAAGTTTGCAACTATGAAGGGAAAACCTAATGTTAATCATCTCTAGAAAAACAAATGCCTTAATACATTGGATGAGAGAAGGTAAAGATAATCAAGAATTGTTGCTTCAATGGTTGCTGTGATAAGCTAGAAAAACATGGGCTGTGAAGAATGATGAACCTGGGTCCAAGTCTAGAATCTGCCACTCTATACCTGTGGGATCTTAGCGTGTGATTTATTTTCTCTAAGAGGCATGTTCTTTGTTTGTAAAATGGGGGCAATTTTCCTTACTTTCCAGAAGTTGCATGAGGATTAAATGTAATAATTAATGTAAAACATCTCTCAAAGTCTGCCACTGTGTCCTCCTGACTATGTTTACCACCTTATTCTTTGTGACCTTTTCTGTCACACTCAAGCTCCCAGTGACAAAAACAAGAAATATTTTCAGTCCTTTGTATGTCTTTTCATTGGCTGTCTCCTCTGTCTAGAATCTTCCAGTCTGCTGGCTTGTTGGCCAAATCAAATCTTTCTATAGCAAGCTTGCTCTGCTACCAAAAAGAGATTCAACATAGGTCACCTCTTCATCTTAGACAAAGAGAGCAGAAAAAGTACAAAAGAACAACTTAACTAGAAAATATTTCCTTAAAGAGGTCAGTTGAAGGTTTGATTGAACGAAAGAAAGCTTTACTGGGATGAGGCAGTTTTCAGGGAAAGGGTTTTAATCTGATTAAAAGTTTTGACAAAACTAGTATAGGAAAATCTCTCTGCTAATCTGGAAACTAAACATCAGCTCTTGTCCTTATGAATGAGTGCAGGTAGAGCAGCACCACCTGACTTGAAAGAACTAACATGAAGCATTTTATTTTGCCAAATAAGGAGATGTGTTATGGGCTGTCCAATTGTCATTTAGAGAAAATATTTTCTTTAAACTAGATATGTATTTATAAGAGCAAATCCAACAATATTTCAAACATTTAAACGTACATTGTGTTCAGTTACCTTTAGAAGTCTGAAGGGGATTTCTTGTGTTCTGTTTTTTGGTTTTTAACTTTTTAATGGAGTTCGTTATATTTCTTAATTAGCTCTTTTCCCCACTCTATTGCTTGCCAAGTATAAGACAATCATCTATGTACACCCCCACTTCTTGCAATTTATCTAACAGATGGTAAATATTCCACAAATGTGTCATTAGTTAAATGTGGTTTTGCTTTTAGAACACAATAAGAAAAAACCACTATTTTTAGTGTATTTGCTAATGGTTAAGAGAATGCTTGCAATGGAGGAATTGTAACTAACAAAACTAAGGATTTGAAAATAAAAATAAAGCATAAAAGGGCATTTGTGTGTTTGCTTTATTAGATTTATTTTGCTCCTGATTGCAATATGTTTGATTTAATGATTTTAGAAAGTAATCCAAGTTTTCTTGTGGAAAGATCGCCTTAGAGAAAGAACTCCCTGACTTTTAGATGATGGATTGAGGAATCAAGGCTTCATTCTTTGAGTTGTGTATTGACTTTGGGATTGTGGTTAAAATAGCAATTTGTGCTCTGTGTGTGTAAAAATCATCAAAATGATTTCAAATATGAATTGCTGTACATAACACTCATGAGAGTTAAGTGTTCCTGTTTCTTTTTTATACCAACAAAACCTGGTCTCAGAAGGTTATATGACTTTCTCAAGGTTCCTCAATGAGTCATAATCAAGACTGGAAATAGAGCCCAGGAGGCCAGTTCAGTTCTGTGACTCCTGTATCCTGACTATTTGAAAATTGACGAATTGACTATGCTGTCTAGAGGCTCAGAGATGTAGTAACATTTCTTTCTAAATTATTAGAAAGGTAAAATGTCTGCATTAGAGGGAGTGTCTACTCTTCCTTTAATCCTCAAATAAGATTCCAGATTGAGAATTAAGTGAAGTTTTATAATTTTTAAAATAATACCAA
This sequence comes from Balaenoptera acutorostrata, assembly GCF_949987535.1. Taxonomy (NCBI): domain Eukaryota; kingdom Metazoa; phylum Chordata; class Mammalia; order Artiodactyla; family Balaenopteridae; genus Balaenoptera; species Balaenoptera acutorostrata. The sequence continues at coordinate 36,369,148 of NC_080081.1, forward strand.
CAATCTCATTTAAATTAGTGTATTGAAGGGACTTAGTTATTTTTCCATGCAGACCAATCCAAAGACGATGTATTTATACATTTGGAAATGTGAATGCTATTTGTTAAAAAGAAAAATAATGTAGCTTACACCTAGGCATATATCTTGCTACCAGGTATTTAAAAATCAATTTATATATAGATATATATAGATATATATAGATATATATAGATATATATAGATATATATAGATATATATATATAATTATTTAAATTGATAAATTCACAATAAAAACATAAATCTAGATCTTTATATATATATTTATATATTTACAAAGATCTAGATTTATGTTTTTATTGTGAATTTGTCTATTTATTCAATATAAATAATTTAATTTAATTCAACTAGTATTTATTTCGGGACTACTATTATACCATTTTTATTTTAAAAAATAAAACAAAGTAAAGAGGCAGGAAGTGACCAACATGATGGTAGTATTCTAGACAGACTGATAAGAAGCCTCTCCAGAAGATTGCATCTGAGCAGAGATCTAAATGCAATGAGGGAATGAATGAACCATCTCAACAACTGAGGTAGTTGTGTTGTAGGAGAGAGAAGAGCAAGTTAAATGCTTTTAGGAGGGAGCAAATGTGGAATGTCCTAGGAATATAAACAGACTCCAAAATACCAATGAGTACTGAGCCCTGGGGAAAAGTTGTAAGAGGAGAAATAAGTGGGGAAGAAGAGAGTAAGCTACATAGAGCTTTATGGGTCATAGTAAGGAATTAGAATTTAGGTCTGAGTATAATGGGAAGCTGCTGGAGAGTGTTGCACAGATGATGTCAGGGACTTACTTTTTATAGATTGCTGCTGCTATAAGACAAGTGTGTATACGAGGGTGAGTAAGAATTGCAGAAAGATACCAACTAGAGAGCAGTTGCAGAAGTGCAGGTGAGAGATGATGGATCAGGGCAGAATTGGTAGAGGTGCTGAGAAACTCATTATATTTTAAGACTTTTGCTTTTAGGAAGATGGAGTAGACGGACTCTTCCCAATTCCTCTGGCTAAGTAAATGATATATATAAGTAAAAAATAGATATAAGTAAAAGAGATCTAGATATATAGATATGGATATCTTGGGATTTTCATTTACTTAGCCAGAGAAATGGGGAAGATATACATACATATATATATATATATATATATATATATACATACATATATATATATATATATATATATATATACACACAGACACATGACATACATAAGAAGATAGAACATATAGAGAAGAAGTCATACTGTTTAGGTACCCAAGAAATGACAGAGTGGTGAGTTCTCCTGGTTTTATTTTCATCTTATATAACCCAGTTTGAATTATGGAGAAGTCAGCGACCTGGAAATACCAGTAGAAAGAGAAAAAAGTCCTAAGAAAATCTGCTGTTTAGCCAAATACTAGGAATGGGCAGTCTAAAATGACAGAAAGTTTTAGACAGTAATCTTTTAGATAACATACTATCTACTTCAGCAAGATACAAGAGGAAAAAAAAAAAAAAAAACTACAATCTCATCCTCACTCCCACCAGCATATGCTGACTAGGGAACCCAGACATCCACTCTGGCCAGGGCATAAGGAGGGCCCACTGTGGTGACCTCAGAGAAGGTCAACATGGAAATAATGAGGCAGTGCTCCCTGCACTCATCAGAGCAGTGTCAGAGAAGATGTGCTGAAGCACAAGATTTAAATAACACCCAGAGTCTGGTGATTTATCCTCACATGGTAATAAAAAGGCCCTCTTCCCAACCCCTCTCTCCAACTGCATCAGTAGAGACCATGTGGGGGCCCTGGATTTCCAGCCCTACTATGTGGTAACAAGACACTTCTCCTTCCTGCTAGGATGGTGTTAGAGGAGGAGAGGAGTACTAGTGAGGGGAGGAGTACTAGTGGACTCAGGGTTTTCACCATCACTCATTATCACCAAGGCCACTTCTCCACAGTGTCAGTGGAAGCCAAGTGGGAAGCAGTAATAATGTGTTCCTACCCCTACCAGTCAGGGTGATGTCAGTAGAGACCTAATGGGGAGCCTGGCCTCCCACTTGACCCCTACACAGTAGTAACAGAGAGCATTTTGTAGCCCCAACCCACAGAAGCTAAGTTAGCTTAACTTAACTCTCTAAGCTAAGAGAGCTTAGACTTAAATATCAACCTGAAAATAATGAGGCTGTGCCCCACTTCACTATCAGAGCAGTATCAGAAAAGACATGCTAAAGCACAAGATTTAAATAAGATCTATAGTATTATAATAGAAAATCCAAAATGTCCAGTTACAATTGACAATCTGTCATTATACTCCAATCCGGAGGATCCAAATAGAATGAAAAAAGACAACAACGAAGGCCAACACTGAGGTGACTCAGGGGTTAAGTTATTTCCCAAGGATTTTAAAGCAGCCAACATAAAAAATATTTCAAGGAGCATTATAATCATGCTTGTTACAAGTGAAAAATAGAAAGCTTCAGCAAATTCACAGAAGATATAATGAAGAACCAGGTGGAAATTACAGAACTAAAGAAATATAATGATTAAAATAAAACTCACTTGATGACTTCCATAACAGAATGAAGAGGAAGTCAGAGGAAATAATTTTTTAACTTGATAATAGATTCATAGAAATTCCTCAAAGTGAACAATGAGAAAAAAGACTGAAAAGAAAAAAAGAATATAGCCTCAGGGACATGTGGACTACAACAAAATATCAATTATTTGTGTCATTAGAGTTCCATAAGGAAAGGAAAAGAGGGTGAGACTTAAATGTATTCACAGAAATAGTGGCTGAAAACTCCCTAAATCTGACAGACAACAGAACAAAAAAATGACAATACCAAATGTAAACTCACAGACTGGAGATGAATGAACCTAAAACAGAATAACCGCCCCCAAAATCCATATCACATCATAATGAAATTTTGAAAACTAAAGACAAATAAAAAATTTTGGAAACAGAGAAGAACAAAGCATTTCCTATAAGGGAAAAATAATTTGAATGACAGTGAATTGCTCATCAAAAATCATGGAGGTCAGAAGGAAGTGGTACAGTATTTTTTAAGTGCTGAAAGAAAAGAACTGTCAACCAAGGATTCTATATTGAGTGAAAATATTCTTCAGAAATAAAGAGAAAACCAAGGCATTCTCAGATAAAGGAAAGTCAAGTGAATTAGTCACCAGCAGACCCAGGGAAGTCAAGTGAATTAGACACTCTAAAATAAAATTAAAGGGGGTTCTTTAAACATGTGAGAAATGTTAAAAGAAGAAACTTTTGAATATCAGGAAGAAAAAAAGAGAGCAAAAAGTGTAAAATTATTGGTAAATACAACAGGCATTCTTTTGACTCTTGAGTTTTCTAATTATGTTTGATGGTTAAGGCAAAAATTATAACACTGTCCAATGTGTGTAGTAAATGCAGGAGGGTAAAGGAATATGAAGTGATGTTTTGACATTTAAATCCAACTGATAAAATGTTTCCACATATAGAATTTAAGTTATGTATATATAATGGAATATTTGGGCAACCACTAAAAAAAAAGTATACAAAGAGATACTATAAAAAGCACTAAAGATAAATCAAAATAAAATTTTTAAAATTGTTTAAGAAACCCAAACAAAAGCAGTAAAAAAAAAAAAAAAATCAGAGAGAAAAACATAAAAAATAAAGTGACAACTAAAAACTTTTGCTTATAGACAGGTGTTATTAAAAAGATGAAAAATAAAACAAACTAAATGTGGGATAAAATCTTTATTAACAACATATCTGCCAAAAGATTCATATCTAGAATATTTAAATAACTTCAAAACTCAATCATAAAACTACTCAAACAATCCAATTAGAAAATATGCAAAGAAATGAAGTAATATTTAACATAAGAGAATATACTAATGGCAATCACGTGAAAATATATTCAACCTCACTGTCCATTAGAGAAATAGAAATTAAGACCATAATGAGATATCACTACACATTATTAAAACAACCCACATTAATAAAAAAAGATAGTATTAAATACTTGCAAGGATGTAGAGAAACTAGATCTCCCCTACATTGCAGTTGGGAATGTAAAATTATACAAGCACTATAGAAATTAATTTGGAAGTTACACTAAAAAACAAAACAAACAGAAACAACAAAATCCAGTATGACACAAAAATTATACTCTTGGGCATTTATTGAAGACAAATGAATAAGCATTGCCGCACAAAAATCTGTACAAAATTTTTCATAGCAGGGTTGTTTGTAATAGCTCAAAACTGAGAAGAATCCAAATATCTTTCAACAGATTAATGGTTACACAAAGTGTGCAACATCCACACCATGGACTACTGTTCAGCAGTAAAAAAGAAGAAACTATTGACATATGCACAATTTGGATGGATCTCAAGGGCATAAAAATGAAAAAAAGGTCACTTACTGCATGATTAAATTTATCTAACATCCTCAAAAATAGTATAATTATAAAGATGGAAAACACATTAGTGTTTGTTATGGGTTAGTTATGGAGGGGAGGGGCAGAAAGGCAGATGTGACTATAAATAGGTAGCACAAGGAAACTTTCTGTAATAAAATGGAGGTACAGTGAAATTAAACTCACATGACAGTTCTTAGAATGATCACATGAAATATATAAAATGTATGTTCAAAATATCTAAAGAAATGAAACGGGATTGTTAATACAATGAAGAAGAGTCCATCAAAAAAGATCAAACATGTTGACAAAAAACAAAATAGAATTATAAGAAGTGAAGAAAATAGTAAATGAATTTAGAAAACCCAATTACTGTGTTAAATGGCATTTAGTAATGAAGAGAAAACTCATGAACTGGAAATAGTTATAAATCTATTACATGGAACACAGCACGGGAAGACAGACAATATTAAAGAAACACTAAAGAAAAGTTAAGATAATGAGAATGGAGGGATAAGTTCTAACTTTATACTGAATTGACATATCAGAAAGAAAAAAGAGAATAAGGGGATGATACAAAGATTTACATGTAAAGAATTATTTAGAAATAATAAAAGACACATTTTAGCTTTTAGACACTAAATTACAAATAATATAGATAAAAAGAAACCCAAACAAAGCATAGTTATACGGCAGAACACCGAAGACAGAGAAAATCCAAATTTATACAACAGAATTGCAACAGTGATACTAAATTCTCAAAAACAACAGTAAAATCCAAAATACTGTGGAATTACATCTTCAAAGTGCTTGTTGGATGAAAAAATAAATACATCTAGGGGTATATCCAGTGATACTATCTTTCAAGAAAGATGATAAAAATAAAGTCCTTTTTACAAGTTTCCTATATCCCCCTAGATACAACTTGTATATTGACAGTCAGTTCAGTACATTATTCCCAGATAAAGTAAAATTATAACACAAAATAAACAGCCACTATAACTATTTTAGAAACATGACTAGTATTTCCAAATGTAAGAACCTTTGTAATCACTGGAATTATTCAATACATTGATATTCATTGTTGAAACATTTATGCTTTGAAGCATTATTAAATGATATTTTATTGCATAATTGCTAAAGCAGTAACATTATAAAATTAAATATTTCATGAATCTTTCTTTTTGACATATTTTTTCTCTGTGCTCTAATCTACAGACTAGAAATGGTCCTAGTTAAAGTATGACACATTTATTCCTTTAGCATTATCCATCATTTAATTCCATACCAGACTTGATAAAGTTCTCATCACCTCACTTGATTCCCCTAAAATGATGATTTAACATCAGAGTTTTTGCCCTTCCTTCACTAAACTCAGGTTGCTCATGATCTCCTGTTTTCTAGATTCCCAAAACTGTACCAACCTCCTTTCCCTAATTTTTTAAATCTCCCATTTGATTTAGAGGGAAACAGTGGCTAGGCCTCAGTCTCCAAATCTTCATAAACAGACCTGCTTGTAAACAAAGGACTCTTCTCTTAATATTTACTGACTGATTCTCTTTAATGACTTATTGATAAAGTGATTATTTTCCTTGTATAATGTATAATCTTAACTCAAATTAATATCACCAACAAATGTTATTTTACTTAGTTACTATGCTATTTTAAGGAAATACACCTATACATTATTTTTCTGGTAAAGACGACTGCAAAATTTTACTCTCATATGTTCCTGTTTCTGACAAGGGAACTTTTTTCTGTCCTGCTCCTGATCCCATACAAGCAGAAATGCATAGAAATGCAGTTTCCATGACAACTCTTCCACAAACTTAAGGCAAACCCATATCATAGTATCTGCCGAGTCCCTGTTTAACAGACAGATGGAGATCCTAGGTTCATACCCTTCATTTTTTCTGACTTCTGATCTGAAGAATCCGTTTTAGCACAGAGAACAGAGATATTTTTTTATTTTTTAACTCAAAGTCAGTAGTAGATTGCTTTGTCTATTCAACATTCTTTAGCCTCTTATGTGTGAAAGATTTTGTAATAAATCATTTGTTCAAATGTTCAATAAGATAGCAACAATAACTCATTTAGAATCCATGTATATTCATAGACTCACAGAACAGTAAAATTATGCATGATTTAAAAATTAACAATACATAAGTTCTAGAAAGTTTTCTAAAACAAGTTGCATATATTATTGGAGCACTTGAGGTGATTCTTAATTCTTAAATAACTAAAGCACTGCTATTTTTTGCCTGTCTTTTAAAGAAGTGCTATGGTTCTCAAAAATGTCCTAGGATGTATCTGAGTAAGGAGAAAGTGAATAAGGGCAGAATTTCACTCCCAAAACATTTGTCTGTGGCATATAGATTATTTTAGGCTGATTATTTTTAAAAGACAGTAAACATAAGAAAAGCTCTGAAAATCAAGTAGAAGTTATTCTTTTGTAAAAGAAATTTGCATTTATAATGGAAATCTTCATTTCTAAGGTTGTCTCCCTTGCTGTATCAGGAAGATGAGGATGATTAAATCTCTAGAAACTCTTATCAAAGGAAAAAGCAGCAGGCTTAAATCTGCATAACAACCATCCCCTTTTTTGTGCTTTGCCTGATAACCTCCTGACTTCCCCGCCTCCCCCACCATCTTTTGTCTTTAGCTGGAGATGGTATTTAAGGTGAGAGCTTGGGCCATTTCAGGGAGTTACTCAGCTTTCCTGGGTCTCTCCCATGAGTACAGGAAATATATATGATATTAAATTTCTGTTTTTCTCCTGTTAATCAGTCTTTTATTTTAGGGGGGGTTTCAGCCACAAAACCTAGAAGGGTAGAGAAAAAATTATTTTCTTCCCCTATAAAAGTATACCTGAGCATTTGATATTTAGTCTGTATTAGGACTTAATGGTTCGGTTTTAATTAAGCAACATTCATTAGTGGTTTAAGAGCAGCCCCTACATGGGGTTTAAGAGTGGTTGAGGGCTTCCCTGGTGGCGCAGTGGTTGAGAACCTGCCTGCCAATGCAGGGGACACGGGTTCGAGCCCTGGGCTGGGAAGATCCCACATGCCGCGGAGCGGCTGGGCCCGTGAGCCACAACTGCTGAGCCTGCGTGTCTGGAGCCTGTGCTCCGCAACGAGAGGCCGCCGACAGTGAGAGGCCTGCGCAACGCGATGAAGAGTGGCCCCCGCTTGCCGCAACTGGAGAAAGCCCTCACACAGAGACAAAGACCCAACACAGCCAAAAAAAAAAAAAAAAAAGAGTGGTTGAGAGAAAGCTGCAAACAAGGCTTTTCCCTCATCACTTACTTAGCTAAAGGGAGTAAAACTTTTTCTTCCAACACAGGTCAGTGGAAAACAGAGTGACTCAAGGAACGCAAAAAAATATATAAACAATTAGTTCAAAAGGAAAATATTTGAGGAAAAATGATGATAATTAAAATATAGTGAAGTATGCATTTTAATACATATCAGGTTACAGAATTACATTTGTAGATTCAGATTGAGAAGTACTAATAGAAAGCAACTTCATTGAACTCCAGAGGTAGTATCTATGCTCAAAAACTAAAAGCTACAAATGATAATTAAGGAAATTAAAGGTTCTCATGGTATTTAATGATCATAGAAAAGAAATACTAGTTATCTGAAAAAAAATCTAAAATTTAAATTATATTTGCAAAATGATACATTTTACTTGGTGTTTTTTTAGTGGAATTCACCTCAACATAGATTATTTTTTATACACATATTTGATGCATATCCAAATGCATATAAACAATATTTAAGAACTATTTTTAAACTCATTTAATCTTTTGAAGAATTTCTGAAAACTCCATGTTTTTAAAATGAAAAACACACTCAACTATTTAATGGTCATGGAGCTTTAAAATTTTTTAAAATTAAAGCTATATATAAGAACAACGTATTGAGATTTCACAGGGCAATGTTACATAAGTTTTTTGGCCGAGAAACATACAATTTTGTATAGCATTGTACTTGTTTCATTTCTATGAAATTGGAGCCCACTATACTTATTTCTTCAAGTTCCTCTGTCATTGTATTTTCTACCATTTTTTCCTGAAATAAGATATAATAAAATGTTATCAAATTCTACTAGTTAATATTTAAGCACATTGGGTTCAATCTTTTTTCCTTTGATAGTGAAGTAACCACTTATCCTACTCATGGTTTCATACTTTGGAAATCTTGTATATTTTGCAAGTCATTATGGCAATTGCTACTTTCTCCCATCCATCCCTTTCTTACCTTCTTGCCCCTCTCTGCCACTCCATAATCATAGCATCTGTTAGTATGCCACATCCCATGCTTAGCACTAGACATATGATTCACTGACAAATGTTTACAATAAACCTTTAGGTAAGCATACATAGCTACACTTTATAGACTGTGATATTGAATTTCACATGGGTTAAATTGATTTTCCCAAAGTCTATATTATATGTTAGTGGTATAATCAGGATTCTAGCCTGGTCTTTCATATTCTAAATTTTGTCCTCTTCCTCTGCACCCCCTATCTTTCTGTCCTTTGAAATTCTGTAATACTTTTGACTCTTCTAGTTTCACTTAACATTTTCCATCTTATTGTTGTCATACTTGTGTTTCAGTAACACATTCTAGACGGTACAGGAGAATATTCATATTTATTTATTTTTATTTTTTTCATTGCCTAGGGTCACACCTTTCCTGTACTATAGTATACTAACACTCTAGAAAAACTGGAGAATATATAGCTTCTAAGTAAATAGTCTTGTATGCCTTTCTCTCTGGGAGGATGTGGATGGTGGTTAGGTATCTGCTATTCAGAGCAGCCAGTTCATATCTAGCTCAGGATCCTGATTGATCAGCCACCATCAATTTGCAAAAAGTGCAGAGGACTACAACCTGTCCGTAGCTGATATTCAGGAACCAGTATGTTAGGTGTCATTTATTCTTTAACAGTGTCTTAGACCACGCCTAAGGGAAAGAGAAAAAAGTATTTTTTTCTAGGCACTTTGGTTATATACGAATTAACTTCTGCAACTAATTTTGAGTAACAGACAACCCTCAAATACCAGTTCCTTTCATAATTTTTTTTTTTTTCTTTTCCTCATGCAGAGACCCAGGTGCCTGGTAAAAGTGGTTCTGTCCCAGGATGTAGGTTAGGTTCAGGTCAGCTCCATGTGTCTTCAGGTTCTGGATTCCAAGCTTAAAGAGCACATTCTACCTGACTTGTGATGTACTCCTGGTTGGAGGGCAACAGCTTAGGAGAGCTGGATCATATTTGTAATGCTTCTTAAAGCCCTTTGCATAGAACTTCAACACTGTCACTTCTGCTTTCATTCTATAGGCAAAATAAATTTACTGGATAAACCCAACATCTAAAATTTCAATCACTGGGCTTTACTCCATCAAACTGGGGTATAAAGTGGAGAGTCAACATTTGCTGATTAATAATATATTTCACTATGGTCTGAATTTTTGGTTACAGAAAGTCACTATTTATATCCCTTTCTTCTGCACACAACATATATTCAGCCCTCCCCAAGGAAGACACCCTGAAATTCTCATCCCAACATGGTGTCAGGATCAAAACACAAGATCTCATGATAGTATTCATATCAGTCCAGATCTGAGTTATCAGCAGCCCCCTTCTCTTACACACATTCAAACATAAAACATATAATAGAAAGACAAAACAATGGCAGTAAACACTCCCATTCAAAAAGGGCGGAAATGGGTGATTCACACCATTGCTTATCATGGCAATCCTAAAATACTGTTCATCAAATATTGCAAGGTCCCCCCACCCAAAATGGCAGAGTTCCTTGATTAGGCCGATTATTGCTCCCAGGAAGTTGTTCCCTCAACTATGATTCTTGAAACTGAGTGGGACCCTGTGGGACTGCTGGGCACAGAAGCCTTTCTGTGTCCCCAGTTTCTTGTTTGTAGGGAATAGACAACATCCTCCATGACCTTCCCTGAGTTCCAAGGGGCAGATTCGAATAGTTGCTAATCAGGGAAGGGAGGGGATATAGACATCACCTGAGGCCACATTAAAGGAACCACAGAAACTCATCAGGAGACCACCTGAGGCCACATTAAAGGAGTGCATGCCCCGCACACTCCCTTATCCTTATCAGCAATCCTGCCCTTGAATCATTGTTGTAAAACTCCTCACCAAATCCCCAGAGTTGGGACACACAGTTCTTGAGGCACTAGCCTGCTGTGTCCCCCTTTGCCTGGCAAAACGATAAAGCTATTCTTTTCTACTTCACCCAAAACTCTGTCTCAGCTTTGATTCGGCACCAGTGCTCAGAGGCCAAATTTTCAGCATCATCTTTGGCCATCTTCAATTATAGAACTGGGAAATATGCATTTCTTTTCACCTGAACAGAGTGTTCAGACTACTTCCTGCCCATAAAATGTTAAGAAACATTTTACATTTTGAATTGTCGTTGTCTCCTTTAATTCAGATTTCCTCCCAAAAGGGGAAAAAAAAAGTAAATAATCCAATCCAATCAGTTCCATGGGCTCATAATCATACCATTTTTTTTTCAAGACCTGTATTTCTATTTATAAGCTGAATCACAAGTACTTTGAGATTATCAATTTTCCATGGACCTCATCCTTGTCCCTTTTCATTGAATTATTTGGTCCAACTAAAAGGATTTGCTGGGCCCATTAATCCAATCAGGATTCTTAACAAATGTCTTATGATGGTTTATGACTCAAAGTATATCTGAATTTTATCTTTGACTGGCAAGATGGGCAATGGTTTCCTTTCATATCAGTCCAGATCCTGGAATTTCTGTATTCTTTCCTTCCCTTTTCACAAATTTCACTGGGATAATTTGTTTTTCTGACCTCACCTACTCTTTGTAGTACCTTATCCAATGCAGTTAATAAAACACAAGTCCTTCTAGTAACATTCTTCTAGAAATTTCTTTGGCCAGAGCCATAAATTCATTAAGTATATGTTCTGCCTCTCAAATATTCTTGGTCAGTAGGTTTACCAAATGTTTCACCACTATTATAACAGGTCACTATTCCAATCTCTATAAACAGATTCCTCACTGTCTGCCACCTGACTCCAAAACCAATCCCAAATACTTTAATTTATCTTTAGTCAGCTGTTGCAGTGATAAAGCTATTTAACAACAAAAAAAACTTGTTATGTTGTGCACTTTGAAAATGTTCCCTCTTAGGTAATATTAAGGGGCCTTTGAGAGGGTAGTAACTGTCATGGTAGAATTGCAATATTGCTTTTTAGTATAGTTTCCCCCTTCCTGCTCTATGAAATGCAATCACTTCAGACTGCTACAGTAGAGAACTTATATTTGTATTCATATCTTGCCTTGGTTTTGTAACTGCAAAGTTCTATCCTGAAGAAATGTGGGCTTTGTCGGGAGCCATGGAGGAAAAGAAAAGAGCAACATTTACTTTGAACTGATTCTGAAAGGGATTTATGCTCCGTCATTCTCCTTAGGCTTTTTTTTTCACTGAAGCAGCCCCTGTATCTCTGTGCCTTCTTACTTTGTCTCTGTTTTTCCAGATCAGATTTCAGGCATATAAGGTTTGTAAATGAGAAGTAATTTTTTTTTTTTTTTACCTTTTAAAAATATTATATTTTTATAAATAGTCAAAATGCTACAGTAGTCTTTTTAAATGTAAACAAGCATCCTATGCCATGTGGTTCTCTTTCTCCATTTAATCTTTCATATTCGCTCTTGTATTTGAGAATATTCTTTCATTACAATCACGCTAAGCTACCAGTTTTATTCACATTATGAGGTACTTGATACATGCACAACCAACAGCATGAACTCAATAACGATTGTTATTTAGATCTCTTTTAAGCATAAAATTGAAGGGGATAACACATTTTAGAATATTGACAAATCTAGTCCAAGTACATGATTTTCCAACAACCCCACATTCTAATTCTCCCATATCTTTATGTTTTCTTTTTAAATTTGTAGTTTACTTCCTTCTTTTTAATAACTAATCCCTCAATGCACAACTCACATGGTGTTTCATTCTCATCATTTGTTCTCTCTTTCTTTCTCTCTCTCTCTCTCATACACACACACACACACACACACACACACACACACACACACGCCCTCTAAGTTCTTAAATGATAGCAACTCTTTTAAAATCATCTTTAAATTTCTATCAACTGCACAATTCTTGGACTGTATTAGGTGCCTTATAAATATGTGTTGTATTATTTTTACCCATGAAAAAGCAGGCACTCAAACTGGTTAAGTGACTTATTCAATATGGTGGTCAACAATCAGCAATAGTAGGATAAGAATCCAAATACACTAACTCTCAATTTAGTGTTCCTTTAAATGTAATACACATGAATAACTATAGTACATATTATATAAATTAGAACATTGTAAACTCTGTATTTCTGGATCCTTAAAACTGAATTTCTGAAAAAAAAATGCCCTATCTTTTAAAACTTAACTATATGTAGTACAATTTTATTGTTCAAATAGTCATGTCTAGAAACAATCTATACAATTCTGTCAACTTTATATCATCCAGGGAGGTTATTTTTGTTGTTGTTGTTGTTTTAGTTTCAGTTATACATGTATCTCTTATAACATGTCCAAACAATAATGTGGCTATCTTAAATTCTGTGTAACTTTTTTTTGTGCTATCAAATATTCATTTATCTAGATTGTTTATTTATTTCTGATCCTGTTGTGCTTTAACAAAGGAGTTCTTTTAACACAAACATAGCAGCCAAAAGGATATCCTTTTTCCTCTAACTTCAGGATGTTCCTGCAGTGAGCAGGTCCTTTTTGAATGACTTCAAGAGGAAGGTCAATGTGAGGAGACTTCCCTGACTTTCTCTCTTTCCCGAACTTGCAAAATGTTTTACCTGAGTCAGTGCTTTTGAAACTGAGGCATTATTAGCTTTAGAGCTTCTGCTGAGAATGTTCTGTCTCTGTTATTTTAATATACCTGGCAGTCTGTGGCTAGCATGAAGACGATCAGAGACAGTTTACATATGTAAGGCATTTAAGCACTCTAAAATACTTTTGATTTAAAAAAGTAAAAAAAAAATCTTAAAAATAGTTTGGGAAGTTCACATGTTTATAATGGGGTTGTTGATCTGAATACAAATGACATCTTTCCAGTTTATGTTTTCTTAACTTATACATATACAGGAGTTGGCTGTTCAGATATAGTGTGGGTAACTTTCTCAAGATACAGAATCATTTACTCCAGAACCTACGACTTAAATATCCCATGCATATTCTTTTCCAGATGTTCTGTTCAGTAGTAAGATCATTAAAAAATAAGAAACAAAAGAAGACTAAACTCCACTACACAGCATGTACTAGAATTCTTAAAGATAAGAAATAAATGATATATCAACTTGAGCATATATATTGAAGCATAAAATAATTCCACCTCACAATAAACTAAAGAAGGTAACCACTTAGAGTCATGATACATGCTTTGAATAAGTGAATAGTGGTCTAGATCCTCATTAGCACATCATACTCATAGATTATATTTAAAATATACATGAAAACATCCTTGTTTACCATTGTATAATATTCTGGGCATTGTTTAGGAAAATAGTCAAAAGATCTTGACTATGATTTATGTGAGCGGCAGCTTCAAATAGTGGAGATATGGAAACTTTGGTGCCACCTGGCCTGGTTAGTTTCCTGCAGGGTCACATGAAATTCACGTGTATGCAAATATCAAATGCTACATTAGAATATGTAGCTTTCTTCATGGGACTGTTGTGAGGTTTATAAATAAAATATTGTAAGGGTCTGGCCAATATTAGGAACTTATAAACTATTACCTACTATAATATTATCCCTGTGATTGTCCTTTAGACTAGAAGTTTTCACACTGGAATATACATACTTTTAGGGACACACTAAGACTCTTTCAGAACTAAAAGGGTTACACTATGTTTAAGGAAATCAACTTGCATATCCTCAACTTTTATAAGCACCCCTTCCTAAACTCTATCCTTATAAGAGAACTGGAACCGTCAATGGTGTAATTCCCTATCTGAGATGATATGTCCCAGATCAGCTGTGAGGCAGAGAAAAGAGGCAAATTCAGTCATTTGTTCTATTTAGCTCTTCATCTGATTGGATAATGCTTACCCACGATGGTGAGATAAATTTACTTTTCTGAATCTACCCATTCAAATGCTAATCCCATCCAGAAACACCCTCACAACACTTAGAAATAATGCCTAATCTTGGTACTCCATGGCCAGTCAAGTTCAAACAAACAAAAAAAATAAATATTTTGAAAGATTTCAACAGTGTCTAAAGAGTTAGGTCATGTATCCTTTGCAACTAATTAAACTTATGAAAAACATTTTTGATTATCAAAATAAAAATGTGTGGCAGGTTAATTCCAAAGGGAAAATATGTACTTTTATAATGGTGGCATCTGGTAATCACCTTCTAAGCAGTTATCAAACTTACTATAGCAAAGAAGAGACAATGTGACATATTGTGGTATCTTATTGAGACAAGGCAACACCTATACTTGCCAAAAATGTTTAACTTTTAGACCTAAATTTCCATTTACTGGCAACATAAAGGGTACATAAATAAGTTGGACAACACTATGAGAAAGCAATTAAACAAAGTCATATTGTGAGTTTTTCTATGGAGAATTGTCCTGGTTGCTTCAACAGAGTTAATGTCATGAAAAGAAAAAAAAAAGAAAGAAAGAAATTTTGGAAGATATAAAGTAGCTCTAGGTTAAATGTTTCCAAATAAACACAACAAATGTAATCTGTGGACTTGACTGGATCCTAGATTAAAATAATAACAGAGTAAAAGATATTTAAGGCAGTTAAGGAAGTATGAATATAAACTAAAATGATGTTATGGAATTATTGCTAACTTTCTAGGTCATGAAATGGTATTAAATTTGTTACAGAATTCCTTTATTCTTATGAAATTCATACTTAAGTATTTTGGGGTGAAGTGTACTGATGTCCTCGATACACTATCAATTGTTTCAGGGAATTACAAGTGTGTGTGTGTGTGTGTGTGTGTGTGTGTGTGCATGCGCTGAGGGTGAGGGCACACAGCACATGTGTGTAGGAGAGCTGTAGAGTGATAGCCTATGTGAAAGAATTTTAACAATAAATCCGCTGAAAGGTATATGAGTATAGTTTTTCAACTTTTTGATAGGCTTGATAGATCTGATAGGTTTGACCATTTCCTAAATAAAAGGTGGTGAAAATGTTATATGTAACCCCTCTAACATTCTAAAGATATAGTGAACAAAGATATGTAAATAAAGATCATTGATGAGCACTCTTTAAACAAAGGGACCCTTTAAGAAGACATAGATGTATTATGCATATGGAAAACATAATCCAAACTTCAACATAAATAAACCATCATGTAGTTCTGGGCTTTGTGATGTACTTTTATTCAGTATAGATTTTATCTTAGTTGAGAACTCAATACAGTTACAGTTTGCCAGATTGCTTGCTTTGTAAACTATGCATCAAGGAAAGCATGAAAGTAAAGCATAAAAAGGCTTAAGCTTCAACATATGCTCAGAGAATAACTTCACATCTGTCCACTTCAGATGGTACCATAGAAAATAACTAGATCTGTGTTTTTCTAAATTCATCTAACCTCACTGGCTAGTCCACTAATTTGCATACATAAAATGAAGGATTTTTGCTTCTATTCATTACCTGTATTATACCTTAAAATCATGTAAATACTAATTTTAAGATAAATATAAATAATAACTATTTTATAGTTTTTATATGAATTTTTTCATAATATGTCTGTTTTTCCATGATACGTTATTAGAGATAAATTCCTTTCCTTTTTTTAACTTGAGTAATATTTGGAGTGCAATAAAAACAATGACACAGAATATTTTGATGTGTTCTGTGTATGAAACTACATTTTTGACCCCATGTCAATAAGCAGGTGTCATTAGTCATAGTGGTGACAAGAAAAATAATATATATATATATATAGGAATAAGATCAATAGAACAGAATAGAGGGCCCCAAAATAGACCTACATAAATATAGTCAGCTGATCTTTGAGAAAGCAGCAAAGACAGTCCAATGGGAAAAAGATAATCTTTCAGCAAATGATGTTGGAACAACTAGACAGCCACATGTCAAAAAATCAATCAAGACACAACCTTACCTTTCATGAAAATTAACTCAGATTGGATCACAAACCTAAATGTAAAATGCAAAACTATAAAACTCTTAGAAGAAAACATAGGAGAAAAATCTAGGTGACCTGTGGTATGGAGATGACTTTTTAGATACAGCACTATAGGCATGGCCTATAAAAGAAAGAATTGATAAGCTGGACTTCATTAAAATCAAACATTCCTGTTCTGCTAATGACACTGTCAAGAAAATGAAAAGACAAGCCACACGTTGGGAGTATATACTTGCAAATGACATATCCAGTAAAGGACTATTATCTAAAATATATAGAGAACTTTTAAAACTCAACAATAAGGAAACAAACAACCCAAGTAAAAAAAAAAAAAAAAAAAAAAAGGGCCAAATATACCTTAACAGATACCTCACCAAAGAGAATACACAGATGGCAAATAAGCCTATGAAAAGATGCTCTACAACATATGTCATCATAGAAAAGCAAATTTCCCCAGGGCACAGCAAGAGGCATCAGACCCAGGAGCTAGGACTTTCTGTGAAGGAGGTCTATTAGCTAATCATCATGACTGCAGCCTGAGGGGCAGGCTTCTAATTAAACATGCATCTAAAGGCTGACTGTAATTCTTTCCAGAGACATCTGGGGCATCCTTCTTCTGCTGTGCTCCAGAACATTAGTGCCTTCTGGAGGGGAGCATTACAGGTGGCTTGTGCCCTGGTTTTTACACCTGGTGCTCCAGTTTTTGAAGCTGCCACCCAGATGATACCATTGGTAACCTGACTCTTGTGGTCTGGAAGGCTCACATTCCTAGGTCCCATAGCACAGCAGCAATCAGGGAGACCATTCTTGGCAGGCTGCCACCAGCAGGGCACTGTCCAGACAGCAGATTGAGGTACATTCCCTGTCTTCCTGTAAAGGAGGCCTCTTGCCTTATTCTGGAGCTTCAGGCTAAGGGATAGGCTTCAGGTTTGGAACACATTTAGTGGACTATGAAGCTGTTCTCAAGAAGGTAGGCTGTGGACACCATCTTGGGACACCATCCCTCTGTCTTGTTCCAGCTTGCCAGTATCTCCCATACAAGAGCTTATACACTTGTTTGGAGCTTTCATTTTTATGACTGCCACACAGGGGACATGACCAGATTACCTGAAGGGGGGGTGGTATGCTTGCAGTCCCAAGGATCAGTATATATTTGCATACTTTTTTTTAAATTTTATTTTATTTATTTATTTTTATACAGCAGGTTCTTATTAGTTATCTATTTTATACATACTGGTGTATATATGTCAATCCGAATCTCCCAATTCATCCCACCATCACCACTCCCCGCCCTCCACTTTCCCCGCTTGGTGTCCATACATTTGTTCTCTGCATCTGTGTCTCTACTTCTGCTTGCAAACAAGTTCATCTGTACCATTTTTCTAGATTCCACATATATGCATTAATATATGATATTTGCATACTTTTGAAAGCTACTGCCTGAGGATCTGGCTTCCAAACAGCCTGAATTTAGGTGCCGAGATACTCCCATTAGTGACACTGACCAGTCTTGGCACATCCTCAATTATTGGGAATCTGCCAAAAGTATAATAGGTTGCTTGGAAAGCAAAAATGTTTGAGAGATACCAGAGAGTTGGGGCAGGGTTGGACTACAAGTTTTATCTCTTACACGAGGCCACTCCTTCAAGACTAGGAGAGTTGGTTGTTTTATCTACTGTATAGAAATCAACACAGAGTGTCAAGCAAAATGAAAAACAGAGGAATATGTTGCAAATGAAAGAACAAAGTAAAACCTTAGAGAAAAACCTTAATGAAATGGAGAGATGTAATTTACCTGATAAAGAGTTCAAAGTAATGGTCATAATCATGCTCATTAAACTGGGATGAACACAGTGAGAACTTTAACAAAAAGATAGAAAATATAAGAAAGTACCAAATAGACATCACAGAGCTGAAGAATTTAATAACTGAACTGAAAAAAATACATAAGAAGGGTTCAAAAATGTACTAGGTGAAGCAAGGAAATGATCCATCAATTCAAAGACAAGGCAGTGGAACTCACCCAATCAGAGCAGCAAAAAGAAAAATGAATGAAAAAAAAGTGAAAAAAAGCTTAAGGGGCTTATAAGACAACATCAAATGAAGTAACATTCATTTATAGGGATTGCAGAAGGAGAATAGAAAGAAAAGGGGGAAGAAATACTGTTTGAAGTAATGGCTGAAAATGTCTTTAACCTGGGGAAAGAAACAGACACCCAGATACAGAAAGCCCAGAGAGTGGCAAATAAGATGAACACAAAGCAACTCACACTAAGATACATTGTAATTAAAATGTCAAAAGTTAAAGACAAGGAGCAACAAGAGAAAAACAACTTGTTATGGACAAGGGAACTATCAGCATATGACTATCAGCAGATTTTCCAGCAGGAAATTTGCAGGCCTGAAAGGAGTGGCACAATATGGTCAAAGTGCTGAAAGAAAAACATTCAAACCAAGAATATTCTACCTGGCAAAGTTATCATTTAGAATTGAAGAAGAGTTTAAAGAGGTTTCCAGACAAAGAAAAGCTAAAAGAGTTCATCACCACTAAACTAGCCTTATAAGAAATGTTACAGGGACTTCTTTAAACTGAAAAGAAAGGGTGCTAATTAGTAACAAGAAAACATGAGAGAATACATCTCACTGGAAAGGTAAATATATAGTAAAAGTACTGGAGTAATCAGTTATAAAGCTATTATGAAGGTTAAAAGACAAAAGTTAGTAAAAATAACTGTGATTGCAATATTTAGTTAAGGGACACACAAGTGAAGTGTGACATCAAAAATAAAATATGACGGGGGAAGAGTAAAAGTGTTAAGCTTTAGAATATGATCACTTAAGTTGTTATCAACTTAAAATACACTCTTATAGATATAAGTTGTTATATGTAAACCTCACTGAAATCAAAAAGCAAAAACCTATAGTAAATACACAAATGATAAAGGATTCTAAGTGAAGAACTACAAAACAGCCAGTAAACAATTAACAAAATGGCAACAAGTACATACCTATCATAATTTAAATGTAAATGAGCTAAGTCTCCAATCAAAAGACACAGAGTAGCTGAATGGATTAAAAAAAAAAAAAAAAAAAGACCCATCTATCTGCTGCCTACAAGAGATTCACTTTAGATGTAAGGATACATGCAAGCTACAAGTGAAAAAAATGGAAAAAGGATATTCCATGCAAATGAAAAGCAAAAGAAAGCTGGAGTAGCTATACTTACATCTGACAAAATAGACTTTAAGACAAAGACTGTAATATGAGACAAAGATGGGTGTTACATAAATAAAACTAGGCCAATCCAAGGAGAGGATGTAACATTGTAATTTTTATGCACCCAACATACGACCGCTTAATTATATAAAGCAAATGCCAATCCAAGGAGAGGATGTAACATTGTAATTATTTATGTACCCAACATAGGACCATTTAATTATATAAAGCAAATGCTAACAGACGTAAAGGGAGAAATAGACAGAAATACAGTATTAGTAGGGGATTTTAATACCCCATCTACATCAATGGATAGAGCATCCAGACAGAAAAATCAAAAAGGACACATTGGCCTTAAATGTCAGTTAGATCAAATGAACTTAATAGACATATACAGACTAATACATAGAAAAGCAAAAGAATACACATTCCTCTCCTCAAATGCACATGCAACATTTTTGAGGCTAGACCATGTTAGGCCACAAAACAAGTCTCAATGAATTTAAGAGGGCAGAAATCATATCAAGCATCTTTTTTGACCACAATGGTATAAAGCTAGAAATTAATTACATGAAGTAAACTGGAAAATTCACAAATACTGGAGATTAAACCACATGCTATGAAACAACCAATGGGTCAAAGAAGAAATCAAAAGATAAATTAAAAATTACATCAAAACAAATGAAAATGGAAATGTAACATACCAAAATTTGTGGGATGCAGCAAAATCAGTTATAAGAGGGAAGTTCATAGCCAAAATATCTACCTCAACAAACAAGAAAAGTCTCAAATAAACAACCTAACTTTACACCTTGAGGAACGAAAAAAGAATGCACAAAGCCCAAAATTAGTAGAAGAAAGGAAATAGCAAAGATTAGAGGAGAAATAAATGAAAAAGAGATTAAAAAGACAATAGAGAAGATCAATGAAATTAAGTGCTTATTTTTGAAAAGATAAACAAAATTAATAAGACTTTAGTTATACTCACCAAGAAAAAAAAAAGAGTGAGGTTTCAAATAAATAAAATAAGAAATAAAAAAGGAGATCTTACAATTGTACTCACAGAGATAAAAAGGATAATAAATGACTACTCTGAACAATTACACACTAACAAATTGGACAACCTAGAAGAAATGGATAAATTCCTAGAAACATACAACCTACCAAGATTAAATCATGATGAAATAGAAAATATCAACAGAATGATTACTAGTAACGAGATTGAATCAGTAGTCAAAAAATTCCAACAAATAAAAGGCCAGGACCAGACAGATTCACTGATAAATTCTACCAAACATTCAAGGAAGAATTAATACCAATCCTTTTCAAACTCTTCCAAGAAAATAGGGAAAGGTACCTTCAGAACTCATTTTATGTTGCCAAAATTATCCTGCTATGAAAACCAGACAAAGATGCCAAAAGAAAAGGAAATTACAGGCCAATATCTCTAATAAATAAATATGCAAAAATCCTCAATAAAATATTACCAAGCAGAATGCAAAAATACATCAAAAGAATAATATACCATGATCAAGTGGAATTTATTCCAGGGATACCAGGCTGGTTCAACATCCACAAGTTTGTCAATGTGATACACCACATTAACAAAGTGAAGAGTAAAAATTATATGATCATCTCAATAGGTACAGAAAAAGCATTTGATAAAATTTAAAATCCATTTGGTATAAAGACTCTCAACAAAGTGGGTATAGAGAAAATGTACCTCAAATTAATATAAGCCATATAGGACAAACCCACTGCTAACATTTTATGCAATGTGAAAAACTGAAAGCCTTTCCTCTAAGATCAGTAACAAAAAAAGAATGGCCAGGCTTGCCACTTCAATTCAAAATAGTATTAGAAGTCTTAGTCAGAGCAGTTAGGAAACAAACAGAAACAAAAGGAATATAAATTGGAAAGAGAGAAGTAAATCTGTCACTATTTGCAGGTGAAATGATATATTATATAGAAAACCCTTAAGACTCCAGTGAAAACTGCTATAACTAATAAACAAATTCAGTGGAGTTGCAGAATACAAAATCAATACACAGAGATATGTTACAAGAACAAAGTAAAAGAAGATAAATTAATAAAAATGTTCATTTAAAATTGAATCAAAAATAATAAAATATCTAGAAATAAATTTAACCAAAGTGGTGAAAGATCTGTGTATCAAAACCTACAAGACATTAATGAAAGAAATTGAAGAAGACATAATTAAATGGAAAGATATTCTGTTTTCATGGATTGGAAGAATGAATACTGTTAAAGTGTTCATACTACCTAAAGCAATCTACAGATTCAATACAATTCCTATCAAAATTTTATTGCATGTTTCAAAGAAATAGAACAAATAATCCTAAAATTTGTGTGGAACCACACACACACAAAAAGTAGCCAAAACAATCTTGAGAAAGGAAAACAAAGCTGGAAGCATCACACTCCCTAGTTTCAAGCTATATTACAAAACTATAGTAATTAAAACAGTGTGGCATTGACACTGAGCACATTGATCAAAAAAACAGAAGCCTCCCTCACCAAAAAACACCTATATGGTCAATTAACTTATGACAAAGAAGCTAATGAGGAAAAGACAGTCTCTTCAATAAATGATGTTGGGAAAACTAGGCAGTCACATGCAAAAGAATGAAACTGGACCACTGTCTTACACCATAGACAAAAATTAACTCAAATTGGACTAAAAACTTGATCATAAACCTGAAAACATAAAACTCCTAGAGGAAAACCTAGGAAAGAAGATCCTTGACAGTGGTGTTGGTAATGATTTTTTTTTGAATACGACACCAAAAGCACAAACAATAAAACCAAAAATAAATAAGTGGAACTACATTATACTAAAAAGCTTCTGCACAGCAAAGAAAACTATGAACAAAATAAAAAAGCTACCTACCAAGTGGGAGAAAATATTTGCATAGCATTTATTGGATAAGGGGTTCATATCCAAAATATATAAAGAACTCATACAACTCAATAGCAAAAAAAAAAAAAAAAAAAAAAATCATATTAAAAAGTGGGCAGGAGATCTGAATAGAGATTGTCCCAAAAAAGACATGATCAATAGGTACATGAAAAGAGTCTCAACATTGTTAATCAGCAAGAAATACAATTCAAAACCACAGTGAGATACCATCTCACACCTGTGAGAATAACTAGTATCAAAAAGACAAGAAATAATGTGTCAGTGAGGATGCAGAGAAAGGGAATCCTTAGTACACTGTTGGCGGAAATATAAATTGTTTGCAGCCTCTGTGAAAAAACAGTATGGAGGTTCTTAAAAAGTTACATATTGAACTACCACATGATCCAGCTATTCCACTTTTGGAAATTTAACTGAAGAAAATAAAAACACTAACTTGAAAAGATATATGCACCCCTATGTTTGTTGCTGCATTACTTACAATAGCCAAGATATGAAACTACATGTGTCCGTGGAAGGATGAGTGGATAAAGAAGTGGTATATATGTATATAATGGAATATTATTCACCCACACAAAAAGAATTAAATCTTGCCATTTACAGCAACATGTATGGATCTTGAGGGTATTATGTTAAGTGAAATAAGTCAGAGAAAGACAAATACCATATGATCTCTCTTATATGTGGAATCTAAAAATTAAACAAAAACAGAAACAAAACCAAGCCCATACATACAGAGAACAGATTCATAGTTGCCAGAGACAGGGTGTAGGGGGTGGGAGAAGTGATGAAGGGTGTATACAAAGAAAAAAAATAGAAAATAAATGAAAATTAAAACAGTAAGATACCACTACACATCTATTAGAATGGCCGAAAATAGGAACATTGACAACACCACATGCTGTTGGGAATATGGAGCAGCAGGAACTCTGATTCATTGTTGATAGGCATGAAAGATGATACAGTCACTTTGGAAGACAGTTGGCGGTTTCTTACAAAACTAAACATATTCTTAGATATGATCCAGCAATTATGCTACTTGGTATTTACCCAAAGGATTACAAAATGGATGCCTGCTCAAAAACCTGCACACAGATGTTTATAGCAGTTTTATTCATAATTGCCAAAACTTGGAAGCAACTAAGAATCCTTAGGAGGTGATGTTATTCAGTAGGTGAATAGATAAACGTACTGTGGTACATCCAGACAATGGAATATTATTCATTATTAAGAAGAAACTAGCTTTCAAGCCAATCAGAGACATGGAGGATACTTAAATGCATATTACTAAGTGAAAGAAGCCAATATGAAAAGGCTATGTACTTATATGATTCCAACTATATGACATCCTGAAAAAGACCAAACTACGGAAAGAGTAAAAAGATCAGTGGTTGCCAGGAGCTGGGGAGAGGGAGGAATGAATAGGCAGAGTACAGAGGTGTTTTTTAGGTCAGTGAAATTACTCTGCTTGTTACTGTAGTGGTGGATATATGTCATTATGCATTTATCCAAACCCACAGAATGTACACCAGCAAGAGTAAACCCTAATGTAAAGGATGGAATTTGAGTGATGATGATGTATCAATGTAGATTTATCAGTTGTAACAAATGTATCACTCTGGTGGGAGATGTTGATAATGGAGGAGACTATGTATGTATGGGGGCAGGGGTATACAGGACATCTTTGTACCTTCAGTTCAATTTTGCTGTGAATCTAAAACTGTTGTAAAAACAAAGTCAATTAATATACATATATAGATAGATGCACAGATAGATAGATAGGTAGATAGATAGAGATGATAGGTAGATAGATGATAGATAGATATAGATGATAGACAGTAGATAGGTAGATAGATGATAGATAGATAAATAGATGATAGATAAGTAGATATAGATGACAGTAGATATGTAGATAGATGATAGATAGATAGATGATAGATAGATAGATAGACAGATGATAGGTAGATAGATGATAGATAGAGACAGAGAGAGATGAATCACCTTAATCCATTATCAGGATAAAACAATAATAAAATATAAAAATAAATGCTTTTAACTAATACTCTGTTGATGTATCAGTAACATCATTTTAGTATACATATATATAAATACTCCCACTTAATGCATTCAGCAGACTTGTGTCTTGTGTTGAGTGCCTTTTTGTAACTTGATTAGGTCTGCACTAGAATCCAGAGATAAAAGGTACAGCTCCTGCTCTCCAGGTAGTCTCAGGATAGAGTGGAAACAGTTAAGTTAGCCAAAGATGAGAACACAGGTAAATATGATAAATACATCCATGGTTCTACACACTAAGAAAAATGCTTAATCTTTAATTTAAGGGCAAGGCAAGGCAGAATCACAAAAAAAGAAGTGTGGTTATGTCAGTCTTGAAGGACTAAAGTGAAAACACTGAAGTAGAGGAAGAAGGGCAGAAAAAACTGTGGTATTCCTTTAAGCCACCTCAGCTAGTGAAGCATTCTGGAGAAGTCACACCATTTTGCATATTGGTGCCATTACAGTTACTTGTCTTATACCTTAGTTTAGCTACTGATGGTGCTGAGAAATGATTTGTTTTCCTTAAACAGATCTTTTTCTCCATTTAAATTATTAAAGAATTTTAATATTCAATAGACAGTATAATATAGTAGTTGAAGGCAGGAGGTCAAATTGCCCAGATTCACACCAGCATCATATACAGTTTATCTTTGGGCAAGTTATTTAACTCTCTGTCTCAATTCCATCATTTGTAAAACAGAAGTAATAATAGCACCTACTTCTGAAAATAGTTGTGAAATTTTAAAACATAATATTTGTAAAATATTTAGCACATCATCTAACATGGAGTTAGTAGTCAATGTATTAGTTTATTATTGTTCTTTCACCAAATCCGATGCCCCTCCACTAATCCCTGCTCCTTGAACACAACAGTACCTGTTACTTTACTGAGATAAGTGAAGCCAGCTGGTAAGGAAATTCTCTTCTTCTGTCCTATGTGCTAAATGCCTGAGTTTGGATCCTTCTTTAACTCTCAATGGCATCCTCAATTCTGCGAACCTCTTTCCTCCAGGGTTCTGGATATCATGTCTTCCTTTGTGTTTCTGTCTCCAAACTTATTCCATTTTTTCCTTTTGGTTTTTCAACATGTTCCTTTCCTACTGGTTCTCTTCTATGGACTTTTAAACACCTCATGTTTCTTCTGTCTCAAAACACTAAAACGAATAACCTTCCCTGGATTTGATGCTTCTCTCTGGCTAGCCCTCAGGGTATTTCTTCATGGTTTAAGTTAAGCAGGAATGGTTCACTCTCAAATATCATTTCATGGAATCGGACTTCAGGTCATCACATTCCATTGAAAAATTGCCTTTAATCTATTAATGACATAAAACATTCTAGTGAATATTTTATTTTCAAGTGGTCCATCAACTTTTATAGCATTTAACCAACTGTTATCTTCATTTTTTAATTGTGTGAAATTCTCTCACCCATTTGCTTTAGTGGCACCAATCTCTTCTGTTTCTCTCCTGTCTTTCTGGCTTCAATGCTTTCTCATCCTTTTATTATTGGTGACCCCAAAGTCCTTCCATTTTTTTTTTTTTCACTTTACAATATATCCTGACATGACCACGTTCTAACTATTCATTTCAACTCCTAACTGTGTACTATTGAGTCTTGAGTATCTATTTTTCTATTCAGACCTCCCTTTAAATCATCAGAAACTTTATTCTGTTTGGATTACCTATATGTACCTCCAACTCCACAATTCAACAACTGAACTACATGTATTTTTCCAATCTGCTTCTTTTTCCTTTCTTCCAGTTTCATGAAATGGCACAGTCATCCCACAAGTCACCTAAGCTCTAAACTTCAAAATCACTCGAAAATTCTCTGTCACTCTCTAAAATTTGGCACTAATCCCCATAGAGTTCACTTCTCCATCTGCTTAGATGAAGTCTTCATTACTTTTGGTTTGTACTGCTGCAGCAGCTACTTAATTAGTCTTGAGAAATAGGACATGTCGCAGTCTCTACATCCCCACCATCTGAGTTCAATTCTTGCCTCTTCCACTTTATAGCTGTGTGACATTGGCAATTTATTTATCTCCCATTCCTCAACCTCTGAATTTATAAAGTGGGGATAGTCATAACATCTATATCCTGGGGTTATTGTAATAATTGTATTAACATGTGCAAACTCTTGTCTGACATAAAGTAAATGCTGTATCAGGGTTAGTTGCTATGTTCGCGCCCCATAAAATTGTTTACTCATGTTTAATCATAGCTTTCAAGACAAATTTTAAATGTTTAAAAAACTTTGCACATAAATAACTTTATGATTTCAGCCCCACCTTTAATTTATTAGTTATCTCTTGCCCCTCCCCAGAAAGCACTCTGAGATTCAGCCACAACATTATACTTGAGCCTTACATAATGTTGTTTTTTATTTCCATAACTTCAATCCTGTTTACTTTGCTTTTTAACATTAGGATTTAGTAGTCATAGGTGTGTGTGTGTGTGTGTTGTCATAGATGGCTAGAGTAATTTCAGAGGACTGTAAGAGATTTTTCTGGGGTGAAGTTGTACAGCACTTTTAGAAGACAGAGAAGAATCAGTACTGACCTGCATTTTTTAGGGTGTTCTTATTTGTATAAAGGTCAGTGCATTTCCTTAGAAAATTTTTGAGTTCTGAAACTGATATCTTCATCAAAACATTCAAGAAATCATTTAACATTTCTATACCGTATTTTTATTCATCTCTAAAATTAAAGCATTTAACACTTAAGGGTCGACCAAACAGGGATGACATAAAAGTGAAGTGATGCCATGTATGAGATAGTGTTTTTTCAAGGAATAAAAATATTTTCAATAATGTTATGGTAATATTATATTTCAATTCTATAATACATATATAATGTGTGTATATGTATGTATGTGTGTATGTATATAGCCTACTGCTTCCAGTTCAATGATGAATTCAGCTCATGTTTGTGAATCACTTCTTATTAGTGTAATTCGTATAAATTACTTTAAACTAAATTTTTTTTAATATTTTTTGGTTTTCTTAATTTTTTATAAGTAATTCAGTATGTATTGTAATACTGTGTGTATTCTTCTAAAATTGTTTAAAATATTGTGAAACAACAATACATACTTCTAGAAAACTACTCCAAATAAAGGGGGAAATAAGCTAAAATGTCATGTTTACCAGCGTATTTTTTCCCATGAAAATGAATGTCTTGACTATCTGTTCATTTGCTTTAGTCCTTATATATTTTAACCCTGCAAGCTAGCTGAAAATTCATGAATACCCAACATTATCATTATCATTATTCGTACTACATTTTTGTATGACTTCATAATGTTTTAAGCACACTGTTATTTATAAAGGTTCCATAGTAATTGAAATAACATTTTGAATCTTAGAGATTCTCATTATAAATGCATGAATGATGCTATAAAAAGTATGAAAAACACCTAGGCTTTATTTTGCATTTCCTTCTCTCTTTCACTAGCTTTCAATTTGACAGAACAAGCGATGATTTTCCTAGCTGTCATTCTCAAAATGTAACATTTCCATACTTTTCCTCTTAACCTTTTATCATCTAATAAATGCTATTAGAATTCTTATTAGGACTGCACCAGAGTATTCTGACATTCTTCAAACAAAAAACAATGAATATCAGAACTTCCCTGGTGGTGCAGTGGTTAAGAATCTGCCTGCCAATGCAGGGGACACAGGTTCGGTCCCTGGTCCGGGAAGATCCCACATGCCACAGAGCAACTAAGCCTGTGCACCACAACTACTGAACTTACACTCTAGAGCCCATGGGCTACAACTACTGAACCGGTGTGCTACAACTACTGAAGTCTGCGTGCCTAGAGCCCATGCTCCCCAACAAAGACAAGCCACAGAAATGAGAAGCCTGCACACCACAAGGAAGAGTAGCCCCTGCTCACCACAACTAGAGAAAGCCCGTGTGCAGCAATGAAGACCCAACACAGCCAAAAATAAATAAATAAATAAATTTATTAAAAAAAAAGGACAATGACTATTACAGCAACATACAATGATTGATTTTTTATAAAGTTGCTCATTCATTTTAACTTCAGTATTCACTCTCCTTTTTCCTCATAGAGTTTTTTATTAACTTTGATTATTATGCAACTGGATTATATCCTATTATTTAAACAGAAAATTAATATTAACACTAGAAATATCAATCCTTTTCAGCTCATTTTTTGTCTCAGTTCTTTGGGATAAAATCATTAATTTTTCTCATTCAAACATATGGATTCACATAAGCATCTGAAAAATGAAGGCATATTTTGTTATTTGATATTCTTTACCAATACTTTGTATTAGAATTTTACTTTTGGAATACATATCCCTAGAGATAACCTAATATTTAATATATTTTCTCTTCTCAAATTTGATTCCCAGCTCTCCATATATTAGCCACCGAGTAAATGCAAGCTATTATGCAGAGAATTGTTTTGTTGCAGTTATAAACCTTAGGTTATATACCATAAACTAAAATAATACATCCTAGAAATTTGCTATTTAACAGCTTTCAAATATTTTATAATATTAAAATGCAAATATGATACTGAATTCCTATAGGAAACTATGTAACATGATTCATTTTGTGCACCAATTTGGAAGAAAACCCAAATTATTAGAGACCAAAAAACAGTTATAAGCTATTCAAATACAGAGAACAATGCTTCAAATCCATGAGGTAACTTCCACTCTGATAAAATTAAGATACAAATACTGCGCTATTGTTACACTACCATCTGGCCCTTTCCCCAAGTTATCAACAAGGAAAACCTTGTGGTGGGAGACCAAAGCTTTATTATGCCCCAGACTAATTAAAAGACTTGTGAGAAACCCCTCTACAGTCAAGCAGAGTAACAGTGTAACATGTAATCACAAGTGGCATTTTTGATGGGTTCTCCAACTTCCTTTTTTCTCTTTTTGTCAAAAAGTATTTTTAAAATGTTTAGAATTCTTTTCAGTGTTGTACATTGAAGTAATACTTTGTCTTTAAGGAAGTTTTTGACTACTTATATTTATTCTTCATTTACTTAAAAATTAATAGGACACCAGAATTTGGTGTTCTTGATCTTCATTTCCTAATATTTTTAAGTGTTATGTTTCCGTATCCAGTCTAAAAATCATCATAGAAATGAATTATAAACAATATACCAGAATTTACAAGCAAACAATATTTAAATGAGGAACAAAAAGTCAAACACTAAGTTGTTATATGTCAAAAACATAAAAAGTATGGTATAGAGAGGATTTTTTAAAAGCTCTAGGAGTTTCTAGCAAAATCACAGGTTTCATAATACCTACTACCATACAAATTATATCTTTGTGCCTACCTTTCTCCTTCCAAAGGCCACCAAACCAGCCCTCTGAAATGACATTCCTGGAATTTATGGGCAGGAGAATGTTCTTAAGCAAAATCTGCCTTGAGAACCAACAAAGTTAAATTTATGTCAATAAATTAAAGTAGAAATCCATCAATATGTTAATAAAATGGAGAGTGAAAGATATAGATAACTACAATTTCAAGACTCCACTCTAAAAGGTAGAAATTAGAGGGTGAAAATAGCTAAGATAATATGAGCTTAAAGCAATAAAAATGGAAAATAATGAAAATATAAACTGTTGGGAAAGAAGACAAATGCTAACAGAAGCAAACCTTTTGCTCCTAAATGACAAAGGAAAATGTGGGGAATTATACAAAATAAGACAACTGAACACAAAATAAAACAAAATGTGGAAGGCTTCATAACCATTATTTTTTTCTGGAAAATGGGCTATTTATGAAATTTTCAAGTTTAATAGAATTTTTAAAATATAATTCTGGACCCAGTATTAATAAATTCATAGTGACTCTACTAGTATTACACATATTATATGATTATTGAGAGCAAATATTTGCTCTCTACATTTGGAAGAATATAAATAGCTTTCAAAGAATGCTATAGACAATTTGAATAATAAAAAGTAACAAAATTTAATTAAATTTTACCTGAATAGAGTAACAAATATTTGAAGGGGAAAGTGAGTTCTAAGCCTGAACTTTTTCAAGAGCTGGATTTTCTTACCTAAAAATATTTATGCAACATTATTTATCTGGTCTTCTCTCTCAAGTGGGGATCTGCACTTGTAAAAATAATAATCAGAACAGTGACATTTACAGCAAAACTCTCAAGTTAGGGCTTGACCCATCTCTTGGAACCACTAGCCAATGTTAATGACTGATGGCAGAAACCTAACTCCTCGTTTCCTCTTTTTTTTTTTTTTTTTCTTTCTTCTCTGTCAAAAAAGATGCTTTTCAAGATGGAAAAGGCAGAAAAGCCATTGGCTAGGGCAAATAAAATATCAGCAAGGAAAGAAAGTGTATAAATACTCAAAATATGTTTAGTATCTGGTCTAGACATTTTATACTAAAATTCTAAGCATTCAAATGAGGTTGTCTCCATATTTTTTGAAGCATATTAACAATCAGGAAAGAATCCGTAAGGCTAGAAACAAATATGCTGCTTTCCAAAAAGGGGGAAAATGTTTTCAGACTATATTTCAATAAGCTTGACATTAATGATGGAAAAATGGAATAAAGAATTTTAAGGTTTTGTGAACTCTAGGAATCAGTGACCATTATTCATGATTTGCTAGATTAATTTGGGCAATCAAATAAATGTGATAGAGCGTGCATCTTTATTTCATGAAGATATTTTATTTTTCCACAGAGATAAAGTAAAACAATAAGTGCATATGAAAGAATATTTGTTATTAGTTGAATAATTTTATAAAAAACTGTTGAAGAAGAGAATGATGGGAGGTTTTAAAGTGTTCTTTCCTTGGGTTTGATTATTCAATAGTTTTATCTATTAGTTTGCCAAAGTTTAGAAATCACACTCATCAAGTTTGTGTAATTGCAAACTGGAAAATATTGCAACATTTTATGTGACATAATCCAAAAGAATGCTGGCAGGCTGTATTGATCAAGGAGATGTTTAGTAAACATGTAAACTCCGCACTGGCTCCAAAAATAAATGAATGAAGGGTATATAAGTCGTGTCTTAGTAGGGCTGTATGTTGAGCACAATTCAGGGTTTTAGTTGACAGTGGCAGTCCTGCCCTCTTTTTTTACTGTCATTATCCAGATTTAGTTGTGGGCCTATGACTTTAGGATGAAAAATAGACAAACATTAATTCATTCTATGAGGACTACAGTTAAAGATGGTATAGCCAAGATAACAATTAATCAATTAGTACTTCTCTATTAATGGAAAAACAAAGAAACCTCAAAGTGTATTGCCTAGATCAAGGCTATCGTTGAGATATGTCATGTGCAAAGCTAAGAAAAAACATTTGACTCTCAATAGACAAGAATTTTCACAAATCATCTATATTTTCACTGCATGTTAGTGTCATCTAAGATACCATTTCTACTAGTTTAATAAAAAAAGGTAAATTATTTGGCACTCCAAACACATTTTGACTTATAAGATTTATACAAAATTAACTTTTAATTTAAGCTATATTCTAGGTAACATTTGGCTTATTTGTACTTTCTATGCATATAGAAAATGATAGCCTAAAATAAATGTTTTGGTTTAATTTTACACTAAATGATCAATTAAATCATCAGTATAGAGTGATGGAAACAAAAATGAACTCTATTTTCCAGTTATCCCTCCCCATTTTCTTCAATGAGTACATTAAATTTGAAAAAAATAGAAATGACTGTAAGATTAGAAAACTTATTGATTTTACATTCACATGCTGTATATTTCAGCTGGATCCTACAGGAAAATAAGATAGTCTTAATTTTTTGAAAGGAAATAAATAGAACAAATAAATAGAAATTTTATTTATTTCCAAAATGAATTTCAAATATTTTGGTTCATAAATATTTTAAGAGCCTAGAAATTAATGATATTACAAGGTCTACAATTGGGTTAATTTCTGTCTTTAACTTTGAATTTTTCTGCAGGCTTAGCATAAATAATCTGTAAGTCTTCATTTTCTTTTGTAAGGACTGCTTTGCAACTCTGTGTCTACAATTCCATTATGAGGATTTCAGTTGTATTTTTGTTTTCACATTATGGAATGAAGACTAGCCAGTGAAGGGATTATGGCAGAATATTTTTCGACACTCAGACTCGTAGACACATTGCTGAAAAAAATTGCAACTTAACTAATATTTAAGACACATTGTTTAGTTTTCATACATGTTGCTGAAAGGACTATAAATTAATAATATAAATATTTTGATTAAGAGAAGTATTTAAAAGGGAAACATAAAAAGAATAATTAAGAAATTTTGAGAAACAAGCTTTTAACATTGGAAATTACCTATTTTTTTGTCAATGAAGATGTCTCTGGGAAGTAGGTGAAAAAAATAATGGAGAGAGTAAAAGGAAAAGTTTGACTGGAACTCACCATTGGGCATTTGCCCGAAGGAGTTCATTTTATGAATTTGTTTATTTGATGCATACAATCCAAAATATTGCCAGATTCCACGGTGATATCTCCATCCTTACCTTAATGGATCTATCAAAAGTATTTAATGAACTTCATCTTATCAAACTTTCTTTCTTTGGCCCTTTGAGACACCAATAACTCACATTTGTTTTTGTTTGTTTGTTTTGTTTCTGTCTTTAACTTTTCTCTGACAAGTTCTTCTTAGCTTCATTTGCTGGTTCTTCTCAGGACTCCGTTCTTGGACATTTTACCTTTGCTACATGTGTTCTCTATCTATGTGGTCTGCCCCAGTGACATGGTTTTAAATACTGTCAATAAAAAGTATGGTACCCAACTATATTACTCAAACTCTTAACTTCCCCAGAACTCAAGAATGTATATCCAATAGCCTAATTGACATTGCCACTTGGCTATATTCTGACACTGAATTCTTGTTTATATTCATTTCTCCTGTCTTTTTTTCAACTAGGTATGGTTCAAAATCATTCCCCAAGTGGCTAAGGTCAAAAACCTTTGAATAATCCTGTATTCCTTTTTTTCCCTTTTTACCCTCATACTTCACATCCAATCTAACCACATACTCTGTCAGTAGTACCTTTGGAAAATATCCCAAACATTTATCTTCTTTGATACCACCCAAATTCAAACTGCTAATCTTACTTGTACTGGTCTCTTGCAACAGGCTTCTAATTGGTCACCTTGATTCCACCTTTGTTCAAGGAATCTCTTTTACACATAGCAGCTAGTGAACTTTCTAAAGCATGATCTTGTAATAGCTTTCCATCTTACCAAAAATCTTACTAGGCCTACAGAACTTATGGAATCAAGATTCTTGCTATCTTTCTGATTTTATCTCCCACAACAATCTCCCTTGTTCTTCCACTCCAGCTACACAGGTTTCCTTCTTATTTCTAAACCATCAAGCATTCTCTTGACTCATTTTATTCTCTTCTGGGAAACCACTCTTCCCAGATATATACATATTTTGCTTACTCTCTTCCTTAAGTTACTCTTAAGTCATCAGTTTACCAGAAAATGGTAACTTTCTTCCTCTTTACCAGCTTTATTCTTCTACTTGATATTTTTCCCAACTTGGCTTGTCTCCCTTTCATCTCAAAGGTAAGCTACATGAGAACAGGAACTTTACTTCTTTTGTTTACTGCTGTAAGTACATAAAATCACATAATGTGCATTTGCTGAATAAATAAATGAGTATCTGAAAAAATAAACAGCAACAAAATATGCATATTGATTTCACATTACAAATGAGAAAATTGAAGTTCAGATGAAGAGAGGTTTAATAGATGACAATTACACCTTAGTAAAATGCAGCGTCCCTGTCTCACATTAGTTACTCTTCTCCAATGCTGACTCTATTCAACAGCTAGAGGCAGCCCATAGCCATGTTGTTGGAATGTACTAGAATTTAGGTCATTATTTCAGTATTGTGAGCCCTTCATCTCCTGCCTTTCTATCACAAAAACCACTTTCTTAAGTCAAAGGAAAATAATTCAGGTTCCCCCAATATTTCTTCTAACTTCTGAGCCTTTAAATGTGCTCTTCTTGTTGAGAAGCCTATCACATCACTTCCCTACCCTTTACCTATGCAACTCTTAGTGATTTCTTAAAACACAATTTATGAATCTTCTCTTCCATGAACCCTTGATTGATATTCCCTAGTCCTCACCCGCAGAGACTGAATCAAGTTAAATTCCACCCCTCTGATGTCATGGCACATTGTATATTTGTCATAAAAAGCACTGTTGCCTTGGTTTATTTGTCTTCCCACCAACTTCGTAATGGTGGAAGCTGTATCTTGCATATATTTTTTCATGTTTTTATTTTCAGTATCTAAAATTTCACATGCTTATGGAATAAATGGATAGGATTTTTCAAAATCCTGAAAATATGGTTAATTTAAGAAAGACAGTGAATGTTATCTCACTTTTTTAAAGATAAAACATCATATAATCATGAAAATTAATGACAAATTAAAAATCTAAGAGAGAGATTGAAGTACATTGTACTGCGAAAGTGATTATTATAACATTGATCCACTTTTGAGGCTGCTTTCTATTGTAGGTATACAATTTTTTAAATCCATAAGAACTAACTAATTTGATTACATCAAAATGGCAGACATACTAATGAAAAATTAAATTTCTATCTCTTTTGGCATATATATTTAGTGCAATTCAAATACTTGATAGAGTTTTGTCTTCAAGTCACTAAAACGATACATAATCAATTGCTATTATCAACATCTGTGTAAGAGAAAAGAGGAAAGTAGCGTGAGGAGAATAATTGTCAATGTAAATGAGAGCCATACAATTATGGGTGAGAGAACTGTGGAAAATATTGGGGAGGTATTAGGATAAATGATCAATTTTTCTGTCCTCAGTAGATTTTTAATGTATATGGTTATGTACATGCTTATTTGAGTGAATAACCAGCTGTGCACATGAGTGTACCCGAATATGGGAGCCATATCATCAGACACAGAAAACATACACATACTAGTTATATGTCCACAAAAATGACAAAAATCTTTAAGACTTTGAAAAGATAGGACCCTAGGTGTGAAAGCTAACTATGAGACACAAGTACATGTTCTCAAATGAATTAAACATCTTGACGTTCCTCATAGCCTTTATTCCTAAAAGGATGAGGATTCCCTCTATGAGTCAAAGAAGCCCCAAAATATTTATTTTTGAATAAATATTCAAAATGAAACCTCTGAAACAGTCGTGACTACCTGCTTTTCAATGCAATAAATTGAGAATATGATTAAGCTGTGTAATAGGCACTTCAGAAAATGATACCTAAAATAAATACTTCTGAAGACTTTGAAGTTGGAAAATTTAAAGCTAGAACTCTTACAAGAAGAATACACCATGATACTCAGGAAAACAGAATAACAAAGCCCCCATATCAGAATAAATCAATATCTATTAATGCCACACTACATTCATTTTCAACATGGAGTCATAAACATCATAAATTTTATACGTCATTTGACACTTCAGAAAATGATACTCTAAAATAAATACTTCTGAAGATTTTGAAGTTGGAAATGTGACAAGAAATACAGGAACTAGACATCATGCCTCCTTAAAAAAAAATTCTATGGTTCATTAACATTTTGTTTTAATCAGTGAAGAAAGTTGCAACTTGTATAGGGATAAGTTTTAAACTTAACTAGTAATGTAAACATTAAAAACTGTACCATTAAAAATATGTTTCAACACCTCCTAATAAAGAATCACACTTTTCTCAATGTGTCTGAAACTATCTGATTTTTCTTCAAAAAGAAAACTTACCTTTGTTGTTGAGGCTGTTTTTTTTCAACATCAGATTTCTTACCTAATCTGTAGTTAGGAGTCAGGTGGCACAAAAATATGTATCTTAGCTTATGTAAAATATTCTCTCACTGAGAGAAACATGTGGAACCGAGACCATCAAAGGGACCAGGTTGTTTATTCCTGCCAACTCCTGCTCAGAGCTCGAGCATGCACTCTCTGAGTGGAAATCTACACTTGCTTGTTTTATTCAAATTTATTCAAATGAATGAAATTCAAATTTTATATATTTTTCCATCTTTCACACTGTCTTTTCTCTTATTCAGCTCATTATTTGAATTGCCACATGTTCAAAGTATAGGCTTTCTTTTTCATAACTAGAAATACATTGTTATAGTTTATAAGCAGCTGAATAAACTAATAAGATGTTGCGCTATATACAATAATAAAAATAAAATTTTTAAGGGAAGCAAAGATCTCTTCACTGTCCTCATAGTGAGTGGATATGTCTGTATCTGTGTTTTTTTTCTTGTTCTGTGTTCTAATAAATGATTATGGTCTGTAAATATTTATTTTTTAAAATTACTTTAATGTCTAAAGTTAGGAAGTATTAGACAAGTTGAGATTCTTTGCTATTTAATGGATCATCAACGAAGTTTAATTAAATTACAGGTAAAAGCCGATCCCATCTCCACACTCCTAGCTGAATTATAAAAAGATGCAAGTGCCTATTTTTGGTATTTCCCTTCATATTATTCAAAAATACATCAACTTAAGTCCCATCAGCATCTATTCTAGGTTATACTGTTTTTAAAGTAGATATTTCCCATATATATGTCAGAAACTCAGAATGTAGGATTCACTTAAATAATGTGTATATCAATATGTACTTACATAGATATATATATGTGCCTCTGTGTGTGATTTCCAGGAAAAGTTATTTTTTGAGCAGAATAGTATTAGAAGAAACATAATGAAGTCTAACTTTTATAATTTTATTGTGAATCTTAGAAGTAGATATTTTTCAAATCAAATGCATATGCTTATTTACCACAATATGACAAGTTTCAAATATATTTTTTCCCATTCTAATTAGTATCAGGGTTTGTTGATAGATGCTTACATTATTTATAGATTAAATTATCAGCAGTAACACCTATGAAATCTGAGAAAACACTGGATTCGTAATTGCAATCAGGTAATTTTCCTAAAACTACATTTTAACAATAGTGTCATAGCTCTTACGCTTATCATTCATAATGTTATCAATTTTTATTAACCATAATCAAATATGGTAATGTATTCTGATTTAAAAACAAAAAGAAGAGGAATTTGGGCATATGCAAGATTAACTTGGAAATATGATTGTTCAGATCATTCTAATTAAGAGAATAAATACAATTTATCTTCAATCACTCATTACTTATAGCTCTAAATTTCATGATTATAAATGATATTTTCTTCTAACATATCTTTTAAGAGAATAATTTATTATTTTCCATTCAGATTTTCTGTCAGAATTTCTTATTTTTCTTCTAATTAATAAGAAATGTGATGATTCAAATTATTGCAGAATCCTAAAATATGAGCCTTTTATACAATAAACTATGTGAAATTTGGCAACATATTACAAATATTAATATTTGACTACATGTCAACTTTATTATATTTGCAGAAAAATTTGTAATTTAAGCTACTTATTTAATAATTACTGTTATTTTGTTATAAACATAAATGTATATCAAAATAAAAATAGGGCACAAATTATGTTTTAAAAAATTGAAGTATGTTGACCCTTTCATGGAACACCTATTATTTTTCTTTAAAATAAATGTATAATTTTATAGGAAACACTAAATTGTAGCTAACACATTCTAGGCCTAAACAGCCAGGATCTTCTAAAACCCAAGTGATACACTGTTTGAAACTAGATATTTATGCATTTTGAGTTCACACTATTAAGCTATAAAAGTATCAAATTAGTAAATAATAACTATAGTTTATTACTGGATATTAATCTAATTATTAACATAAATAATTAAGGAAACATAGAATAAGAAACATTTCCTAGGCATGGAATCTAGATTTTTTTATATCTAAATTATTTGCGAATAATTTTTTGCTCTAATTACATTTTACATATGAGCTTGTCAGTGTCTCAACTCTAACAAACCATAAGTAAGCAAAATTTTCCCTGGTATGTAGTATAAAAGAAATGGGGCTTTGTGTAGGATATATCAAAAAAATAATTAACATCCTCTACAATATTTCTATAGAAATAGTACAATCAGTTTCCAAAATACTGCCATTTAGAGTATCTCTTGGTAAAAACTAACACTGTAAACTTAAAATTCAATTTAATAAAATAAATATTGAGTGGAATGAAATAAATTAATTGAAACAGAAGTTCCTACATATACAACATTATTCAATTAAAATGTTGCCAGTAAAAATACTCATTTATTCAAAATGTTAAGCACAA
Source organism: Balaenoptera acutorostrata (assembly GCF_949987535.1). Lineage (NCBI taxonomy): Eukaryota > Metazoa > Chordata > Mammalia > Artiodactyla > Balaenopteridae > Balaenoptera > Balaenoptera acutorostrata. Next base: position 36,408,235 of record NC_080081.1, read on the forward strand.
GCTACATATTGTTTTGTTTGAATAACTAATTGCTCAGTGTACTATGATGAGTAAAAGGCAACCCTTGACCCTCAAAGTTGAAAAAGTCAGATCTAAAACAACTAAGTAAAATAAAATGTTACATGTTATTATTTATATCAATAAATTGAGAATATGAAGTAGAACCATGTAAATAGAACAACAGAAAATGAATGCAAAAACAAAACTCAAAGACTCAAAGTATTTTGCAGTTTCTGTTATCTACACTTATGGCTCTTGAGCTACATGCACTGCAGAATGAGCAACAGATCCAGGACTCAGAATCCACTCATTGTCACAGAGTTCTCAGATATTTAGGATGGTTGTAAAATGAAAGTTGAAAGAGTTAAATTCTGGAATGGCTCAGGTTCATCCACAGAATAAATACAGAAGCAAATTAAAAATTTTCATGATTATCTCTCAGAACTTACTACTTGTTTCTGTTTCCCATCAGTTAATTACAATTTCTCCTGCAGAATTTCATGGTATTAATACTTCCTTGCTCCTGCTTATGGGTATTCCTTTCCCTGAAATAGCCCATCTTCCCATCCCTTCTATCATATACATTTGCATATCTTTTGAGCCTTAGTTCAAGGCTAATCATTTTCTTGAAGACTCTCCTGAATCTCCAAAACATTGTAGACTATGTCTTAGGTGTTTCCAATTGATTATGTACAAACATCTAATATTGAAATTCAGTTAATTTGTTCACACATTTTAAGAACATACAAATTTTCATATGTTTAACACTGACCTATTTCTGGTATAAATTATGTTAAATCAAAGTTAACTCTCAGTCTCATACAGGATAAATCCAAGGAGAAACACACCAAGACACATATTAATCAAACTATCAGAAATTAAATATAAAGAAAACATATTAAAAGCAGCAAGGGAAAAACAACAAATAACACACAAGGGAATCCCCATAAGGTTAACAGCTGATCTTTCAGCCGAAACTCTGCAAGCCAGAAGGGAGTGGCAGAATATACGTAAAATGATGAAGGAGAAAAATGTACAACCAAAATTACTCTACCCAGCAAGGATCTCATTCAGATTTCCTGGAGAAATTAAAACCTTTACAGACAAGCAAAAGCTGAGAGAGTTCAGCACCACCAAACCAGCTTTACAACAAATGCAAAAGGAACTTCTCTAGGCAAGAAACACAAGAGAAGGAAAACACCTACAATAACAAACCCAAAATATTTAAGAAAATGGGAATAGGAACATACATATCGATAATTACCTTAAATGTAAATGGAATAAACGTTTCCACCAAAAGACACAGACTAGCTGAATGGATACAAAAACAAGACCCATATATATGCTGTCTACAAGAGACCCACTTCAGACCTAGGGACACATACAGACTGAAAGTGAGGGGATGTAAAAAGATATTCCATGCAAATGGAAATCAAAAGAAAGCTGGAATAGCAATTCTCATATCAGACAAAATAGACTTTAAAATAAAGACTATTACAAGAGACAAAGAAGGACACTATATAATGACCGAGGGATCGATCCAAGAAGAAGGCATAACAATTTTAAATATTTATGTACCCAACATAGGAGCACCTCAATACATAAGGCAAATACTAACAGCCGTAAAAGGGGAAATCAACAGTAACACAATCATAGTAGGGGACTTTAACACCCCACTTTCATCAACGGACAGATCATCCAAAATGAAAATAAATAAGGAAACACAAGCTTTAAATGATACATTAAACAAGATGGACTTAATTGATATTTATAGGTCACTCCACCCAAAAACAACAGAATACACATTTTTCTCAAGTGCTCATGGAACATTCTCCAGGATAGATCATATCCTGGGTCACAAATCAAGCCTTGGTAAATTTAAGAAAATTGAAATCGTATCAAGTATCTTTTCCGACCACAACGCTATGAGACTAGATATCAATTACAGGAAAATATCTGTAAAAAATACAAACACATGGAGGCTAAACAATACACTACTTAATAACGAAGTGATCACTGAAGAAATCAAAGGGGAAATCAAAAAATACCTAGAAACAAATGACAATGGAGACACGACGACCCAAAACCTATGGGATGCAGCAAAAGCAGTTCTAAGAGGGAAGTTTATAGCAATACAAGCCTACCTCAAGAAATAGGAAATATCTCGAATAAACAACCTAAGCTTGCACCTAAAGAAATTACAGAAAGAACAAAAAAAACACCAAAGTTAGCAGAAGGAAAGAAATCATAAAGATCAGATCAAAAAGAAATGAAGGAAACAATAGCAAAGATCAATAAAACTAAAAGCTCGTTCTTTGAGAAGATAAACAAAATTGTTAAACCATTAGTCAGACTCATCAAGAAAAAAAGGGAGAAGACTCAAATCAATAGAATTAGAAATGAAAAAGGAGAAGTAACAACTTAAATGGCAGAAATACAAAGGATCATGAGAGATTACTACAAGCAACTCTATGCCAATAAAATGGACAACCTGGAAGAAATGGACAGATTCTTAGAAATGCACAACCTGCCGAGACTGAACCAGGAAGAAATAGAAAATATGAACAGACCAATCACAAGCACTGAAATTGAAACTGTGATTAAAAACCTTCCAACAAACAAAAGCCCAGGACCATATGGCTTCACAGGCGAATTCTACCAAACATTTAGAGAAGAGTTAACACCTATCCTTCTCAAAATCTTCCAAAATATTACAGAGGGAGGAATACTCCAAAACTCATTCTACGAGGCCACCATCACCCTGATACCATAACCTGACAAAGATGTCACAAAGAAAGAAAACTACAGGCCAATATCACTGATGAACATAGATGCAAAAATCCTCAACAAAATACTAGCAAACAGAATCCAACAGCACATTAAAAGGATCATACACCATGATCAAGTGGGGTTTATTCCAGGAATGCAAGGATTCTTCAATATACGCAAATCAATCAACGTGATACATCATATTAACAAATTGAAGGAGAAAATCCATATGATCATCTCAATAGATGCAGAGAAAGCTTTTGACAAAATGCAACACCCAATTATGATAAAAGCCCTGCAGAAAGTAGGCATAGAGGGAACTTTCCTCAACATAATAAAGGCCATATATGACAAACCCACAGCCAACATTGTCCTCAATGGTGAAAACCTGAAACCATTTCCACTAAGATCAGGAACAAGACAACGTTGCCCACTCTCACCACTATTATTCAACATAGTTTTGGAAGTGTTAGCCACAGCAATCAGAGAAGAAAAAGAAATAAAAGGAATCCAAATTGGAAAGGAAGAAATAAAGCTGTCACTGTTTGCAGATGACATGATACTATACAAAGAGAATCCTAAAGATGCTACCAGAAAACTACTAGAGCTAATCAATGAACTTGGTAAAGTAGTAGGATACAAAATTAATGCACACAAATCTCTTGCATTCCTATACACTAATGATGAAAAATCTGAGAGTGAAATTAAGAAAACACTCCCATTTACCATTGCAACAAAAAGAATAAAATATCTAAGAATAAACCTACCTAAGGAGACAAAAGACCTGTAAGCAGAAAATTATGACACTGATGAAAGAAATTAAAGATGATACAAATAGATGGAGAGATATACCATGTTCTTGGATTGGAAGAATCAACATTGTGAAAATGACACTACTACCCAAAGCAATCTACAGATTCAATGCAATACTTGTCAAACTACCCCTGGCATTTTTCACAGAACTAGAACAAAAAAATTCACAATTTGTATGGAAACACAAAAGACCCCGAATAGCCAAAGCAATCTTGAGAATGAAAAATGAAGCTGGAGGAATTGGGCTCCCTGACATCAGACTATACTATAAAGCTACAGTAATCAAGACAGTATGGTACTGGCACAAAAACAGAAACATAGATCAATGGAACAGGATAGAAAGCCCAGCGATAAACCCACACACATATGGTCACCTTATCTTTGATAAAGGAGGCAAGCATATACAGTGGGGAAAAGACAGCCTCTTCAATAAGTGGTGCTGGGAAAATTGGACAGGTACATGTAAAAGTATGAAATTAGAACACTCCCTAACACCATACACAAAAATAAACTCGAAATGGATTCAAGACCTAAATGTAAGGCCAGAGAGTATCAAACTCTTAGAGGAAAACATAGGCAGAACACTCTGTGACATAAATCACAGCAAGATTCTTTTTGACCCAGCTCCTAGAGAAATGGAAATAAAAACACAAATAAACAAATAGGACCTAATGAAACTAAAAAGCTTTTGCACAGCATAGGAAACCATAAAGAAGACAAAAAGACAACCATCAGAATGGGAGAAAATATTTGCAAATGAAGCAACTGACAAAGGATTAATCTCCAAGATTTACAAGCAGCTCATGCAGTTCAATAACAAAAAAACAAACAACCCAATCCAAAAATGGGCAGAAGACCTAAACACACATTTCTCCAAAGAAGATATACAGATTGCCAACAAGCACTTGAAAGAATGTTCAACATCATTAATCATTAGAGAAATGCAAATCAAATCTACAATGAGATATCATCTCACACAGGTCAGAATGGCCAACATCAAAAAATCTAGAAACCATAAATGCTGGAGAGGGTGTGGAGAAAAGGGAACACTGTTGCACTGTTGGTGGGAATGTAAATTGATACAGCCACTATGGAGAACAGTATGGAGGTTCCTTAAAAAACTAAAAATAGAACTACCATTCGACCCAGCAATCCCACTACTGGGCATATACCCTGAGAAAACCATAATTCAAAAAGAATCATGTACCAAAATGTTCATTGCAGCTCTATTTACAATAGCCAGGACATGGAAGCAACCTAAGTGTCCATCATCGGATGAATGGATAAAGAAGATGTGGCACATATATACAATGGAATATTACTCAGCCATAAAAAAAATGAAATGGAGGTATTTGTAGTGAGGTGGATGGAGTTAGAGTCTGTCATACAGAGTGAAGTAAGTCAGAAAGAGAAAAACAAATACAGTATGCTAACACATATATATGGAATCTAAGGCAAAAAAAAAAAAAGGTCATGAAGAACCTAGTGGCAAGACGGGAATAAAGATACAAACCTACTAGAGAATGGACTTGAGGATATGGGGAGGGGGAAGGGTAAGATGTGACAAAGAGAGAGAGTGGCATGGACATATATACACTACCAAATATAAAATAGATAGCTAGTGGGAAGCAACCGCATAGCACAGGGAGATCAGCTCTGTGCTTTGTGACCACCTAGAGGGGTGGGATAGGGAGGGTGCGAGGGAGGGAGATGCAAGAGGGAAAAGATATGGGAACACATGTATATGTATAACTGATTCACTTTGTTATAAAGCAGAAACTAACACACCATTGTAAAGCAATTATACTACAATAAAGATGTTAAAAAAAAAAACAAAAAAAAACCCCAAAAAAACAAAAAACAAAGTTGACTCTCAAATTTTATGTTATTATAGCAAACTATTATTCTGTTTTTCTAACTTTTAATGTAAGCCATATGTTTGCCTTAATATATAATGGCAGATAGTTTTACAGAGATGTGAGGTTGCACAATTAGAATTACATTTGAGATTGGAAATTATCCACACTCATTTTTACTTTGCCACAGAATTTTAATATAGAAAATTCAGTGGAGACCAATAAGTCTTGATAATTCACAAGAGTGAGTGGAAGGAGCCATTAAGAAAGTTATTACATGTGGATGTAATTGACTTAATTTGATTTAATGTTTAACCTTGGAGAATACTAATGCATAAATAAATTTTTATTTAGTCAGGTTAATACTGCATTTAAAGTATAATGAAAAAAATGGACATCTTGAAGATACATAATGCTTGAAGGAATATTTATGCCTGTTAAGTAACTGAAAACAAAATTTATTATAGCCATAAAATCAAAGATGCTTTAGGAATACCTGATAAAAAATAATTTATTCTAATGTACTTAAATTTAATCCTTATCCATGTCAACAGTTTTCCATTTTTGTCCTCATAAATTTTCTTCAAATAAGATAAATGCCCACAAAATATTACAAATATGTTTATTTTACTTCATGTTAATTGACACATTGAATTCATCAATAAATTTTAAATATTTATTTTATAACTCATACTCATAGAAAATGTTTTATTGAGAAACAAAAAAAATGAGGAACATTTTTTTGTTATGACCAAAGATGAATTCATTTTAACCAAGAAAATTACATTTAATCATTGAGGAAACATTTATCAATAAAATATCTGATACTGAAGTTGTGACATCATTCTCTTTAGACGTTTCATATACCCCTTCTCCCTCTATCTTATTTCTTGACCCATATCCACCCCCTCCAATACTATGAATATAATTGTTTAGCGTCTGTTGCCTTCACCACACTGTATGTTCTAAGAATGTATGTTCTGCTATAACCACAGAACATTTTTATGTAATTTGAATAAATAAAAATTGATTAAATGACTGGTAAGATATTTTTAATGAACAATAATAATTTCATACTCTGCTGTGTCTTAAATGAGGTGGAGAGAAGTGGATAACATGTGTTTAGATTGGTATACCAGGTATTTAACCCAATGTCCTGAAGTCTGTAAGAACTCCAGAAATGTTTGAATTAACCCAACCTGAAGAATGTCACACGTTTTCTCTACTTAATCAGGGGATACTGACCCTAACTACATTCATTAGTTTCAATGAATACCCTTATTGCTTTACCTTTTAATACTTCTATATTTGTAACTCTCCTCTGGAGATAGTGACTTTAGTCAGTCTCTCTATCTACATCTGTTTCTTGAGGTAGATGCTTTCTTGCCCCTTATCTCACCCTAAATAAGCCCCCATTGCCTGCCGTTGTTGGAGAAAGGGACTCTTTCCCTCCCTTGGTGAATTATATTCCTGGAGGCTGAACTGAATATGTGCAAGTGATTCTGAAAAAAGAATAACTAATTCTATTAAAGGTTTGTAGTAGTGAATCTAAACCATATATATTGAATGAGTAGGTTTGATTTAGTTGTTTTTGTTTGTGTTTTAACTTACACTTTATGAGTATTTGAACCTTAATGCCAAAGAATCAGGTTTTCAACCCGTTCAAGTTTAATAGGCTGGATAACAGCGTCTCAAGTGAGTGCCCTCTCCTCTCTTCTTCTTCTTCCCTTTCCTCACAACCACGCCACAAAGGACCCTCTGTCTTTTCAAAAACGTTTTTTTCTCCTGAAGTCCCAATCCGTCTTGTTTTCTTGTCCCATTATCCTCCTTTCAAAATTTAGCAAGTGCAATTCTCTTCCTGTATCTTATCATTATTGATGCCTTTATTGTCACTTATGAGTAAAGATATTCCCTCTCCTGCTTTCTCTGCTTCTGAGAAGAGAAGAACTGAAGATTTGTATCTTTGATTGAAGTACAGGGGGAATTGGAATCCCTATTTAGAGAGGGCGGGTTAGGTTTATTACTATTGTTTTTTGTCTTCCTTCTTCTGTCCCTAAGTCTGTTATTTCTTTATATAACTGGAGACAAAAGGAGAAAAAGGATAACTATATTCTGAATTTGACAGTCACCCTAAGTTTTCTGCCCCACTTCCAGTTTTGAACAAAAATCTTCTGCTGCCTTTAGCCAGCACAAATGCATTATTCATAATGGGAAAATTGAGACTCTATTGTTTAAAAACAGGAGTAAAGATTCTAGAAAAAACGCTGAAGCTAGATATTGGTGACTGGAGTTCAGGGAGTTAAAAGGATGTGTCTGGAAGAAGCGAGAAGGTTCAGTGTAATAAAGATTAAAAAAAAAAAATTCAAGTGAGACCATTCTCAAAGATTAAAATATGTCTATAAGTGGATGGGTTAAAGCTTGTCTTAAAGGTTAGATTGTGAAGTTCCATCTTTTATGTATTTACTTTTTAATATAATAGAACTTGTTTACTTACTAAAAGTCCAACTATGCTAAAGTCTTTAAAACTTCTCCCCTTTGTAAAATAAAATTTGGATTTATTAAATTAATTCTCTAGAGAAGAGATTGAAGCTACCACATGATCCTCAATTGTTTTGCATATGAGTGTTTTGTTTGGGCTGCTCAAAGTGGTAATGAGCATACACATAGAATAGTAGTGCCTTATTCACCCACTGATGACAGATAATATTGTCCAGTCATATAAGCGTTACTTGAACATCATCCACCTGAAGACAACAGTCAAGCTAAGTCAATAAAGTTGATAGGCTTGCCAAGTTTTCCCTTTTCTAACAAGAGGAGAAACACACTCTATGTATCATAATGGTAGATTTTTGGTATCTACCTGGTCTTGTGAAAATAAGCACAGCTGCCAATCAAAGTTAAAATTAAATCATCGGGGAGGAATAAAACATAACTTTACAATAAGGAAACACTTCCTCAGCCAGCTGGTCCTGATTGATATCAAGAGTAATTTCATGTTTTTGGTATTTACCTTTGATTTTATGTGACTTTAACTCTGTGATCTTTCTCCCCAAAACTGATAATCCTAGTCTATCCATGAGAAAAGAATCAAATTCCAATATATGGCATCATACAAAATACCTGAGGAGCACTCCTCAAAACTGTCAAGGCTATCCAAAACAAGGAAAGTCTGAAACACTGTCAACCAGAAGGAGCCTAAAAAGAAGCATTGACTAAATGTGATGGGGTATCATGGATAAGATCCTGGAGCAGAAGAAGGACATTAGGAAAAAACTAAGTATATCTGAATAAAGTATGAACTTATTAGTATAATGTATTACTATTGGTTCATTAATTGTAACTAATAAACCAAAATATTGAGAGATATTAACAACAGGGAAAACTGGGTGTGGGATATATGGGAACTACTAAAATTATCTTCATAATTTTTTTTTTCTGTCAGTCATAGAATGTTTGATTTTAAACTTGGTGTTCTAACATTCAAATATAACACATGTGTCAAAGAAAGAACAGCTAACACACAACATCTGTCACAATTCTATTTTTTTTTTTTTTTAGCACAGGGAACTATACTCAATATTATATATTAACCTATAATGGAAAATAATATGTATATGTTATTATTTATATATATATATATATATATATATATATAACTGAATCACTAGAACAAAAACAAAAAACAAACAAAAAAACAACAAAACATTATGTCTTTGAATGCATTTTCTGTATTATGTTAGATGTTAAAATTTCTTTCTTAAGTTATGGTATTGTCAAAGGCAGCAATTCAATTCTTCTGCTTTGAAAACAGAACCATTAATGTTCTGAAATTGCTTAAAAACAATGCATAGAAATTATCTTCCTCTTTTGTGCTTTCAGTCTTGATGAAGATTTCCCAAATCCTAAATTGTTGATGTTGTTTTCTCAATTTGTTTAAGAAATCTTTTTTTTTCTTTAAATTTAACTCATCAAGACACTATGAGTACCTTTCTTTAGGTCTTCCAGTTACTAGTCATTAGTGCCTGAGTAGTTAATGTGTAATACTTTTATTTCCCAATTTTCTAATATATTAGTAAATACTGGCATATATTTATGGATTTCTATTATTTCTTACTAACATATGTCAATACTATGTTGATTTCATTGGAACAGATTGAGAGACTATTCTGATACTAATAAAGCAATACCCCCTTAATTATTATTCTTTTGTATAAATTTCCTTGCTACTCTCAGGTATTTTTTCATATAAAATGTAAAATACTTTAATCAAATTATAATAAGCAAAACATTTGTTTCTAATCACTAAAACATATAATTTGTTTAAATTTTACATATGACTAATAGTAGACTAATAAACATTTATCTAAATATTTTAAACAGATATGTTAATTTTAATAAATTCAACTTTAGTAAAACAATCTCTGTACTTTTTATTATTGCTCATGCAAAGTCTCTAATTCTCAAATTCTCTTTAGAATTTGTACTTCTAAAATTAACCAAATCATTTTGGTTATTTATTTGGGAAATAAATATTTATTTTGCCCTAATTCTGTTTAGCAACCATCTAATTTAAATTATATATATATATATATATATATATATATATATATATACAGAGAGAGAGAGAGAGGGAGAGAGAGAGAGAGAGAGCATATGTTTATTTTGCATTATTCTGGAGAATAGACACATACATTTTTTAATAATATAGACATTAACACTTTTATTTGTCATGTCTGAAAAAGAAATGAGCTCAGTTGAATTTCTAGCTTCAGTTACCTAGTAAATTTCTATGTAGAATATTTCTCTGGATTTATTTTCTCAAAAACTTTGAAAATATACATAAGACACCATATGATATATTGATTTAGTAATTAATTTTATAACTTCTTAAGGAAGCTATATTGCAGATACATTAAGGCATAGATATGCCTCTTAATTTCAAAAGCTTTTGCAATCACATTATCACTCTAAAAACCTGCATAACAGGAAACTATTTTCTAAGTAAGACATTATATTAACTGTCCTTTCTTCCCTACTTGAAAATATTTGGAATATGTATTGATGCAAAAGTAATGAAATAAAATGTATTTGCAGCAATTTTAATTATAAATATAAGTATCAAAGTGATTATCAAATTTAGTGTTTCTTAGTTAACAGTATTTTTAGTTAGTACACTAACTTTGATTTTGTTTACCCCAGCATATTATTTTATTTCATGTAATAAAATTATTTGAGAAATGAAAAGTGGAAAACAATTATAACATTTTAACAGAGACATTATCACTATGATTTTTTTTCTTTAAGAACAGTTGGATAGTTTTGAATATGCCTTGTAAGGTCTTGGTGCACATAAAAATGTTATGCTGAAATAGATAGATAATATTAAAGTTATTAATTGTATTAAATCACCAGCAAAGAGAATAATAAAACAAAGAAAACATGAACTTTACAAGAAGGTTGACAAGATAAAAACTAGTGATTTTAATATCCTCAAATGAGGACACAATTACATACAGCCAAGATGTAACCCTCTAAAAGCTTTCCTATGACCAAAAAGAGGTCCAGGACAAAACTTAAAGCAACATAATTTTGGATGCCTACGTTTCATGGCTTAGTCAAAAGTTTTCATGTTGCCATTTGCCATGTGATTCTTTATTTTCTGGTCCTACATTTTCCTATCTGCCAGCTCTACACAGTAATAGTTTCACCATTCCTGTACTTTGGTTCTATTTCCAGCCTCTAACTTCTGGAATCCCATTTCCATTAACCAATCATTGGGTAATAAATTTCTATTTAGAATAATGGTTTAAAACTTATAACATACACCACGTATTGGCCATTATTTGGCCTTAAAGTTATAATAAGTATGTATGAACTAGTATCCATGTATAAAAGCTATTGAATATGATTTAATACCTAAAAGTGGGTTTTCCCAAATGCATGTATTGACCTTCGGGTTTTGTAGGTTTTTACCTCCATTATATCTCACCAATCCACGCCCTTTCTCTTAACACTCCCTGTATTAAATCTTATCTAGTCCAGGTCTGTATAAATTTTCCCCTTGATTACTACAATAGTCTCCCTGTCTGCAATCTCCCTTCTTTCTAATTCATATATACAATTATCTCACTCCCCAGATTTTAAATGGCTAATTCCTTGAAATAGCTCTTTCCAAAGTGTTCTGTGGTGCTCAAGTTCCATAAAATATTAATATGGCTTAACCTTTGTGCCACTCTCCCTCTTGAAAAATAAATAAATATAACAAAAATTAAATATTATCTCAAAGATAAATGTATTTGGGAGAATAGAGCTAAAAAAATTAAGTTCATTTTATTTCTTTTCATATCCTTTCTTATTTTTAAGTGTAATACGAATCTCTAAAGGGAGGCAGTGAATGCAGCGTTGTCTTCAAATTGATCATCTCTATTTTGATCTCATGATAAAAGTATTTCATGAAACACACCTCATTAGATGCAGCTTAAAAGATAGTTTCTAATCTCTTTAATATGTCATTCAAAAGATTTTCAGTCTCTACTCTCAACATACTTCCATAGACATCTAAGTGCACTGGATCGTTTCCTCCTATCTGAACATAGCATCCACTTTTCTCTGACTCTTTCATTTTTTCCCCTTGAAACTTTATTAGTTCCCTTATTCATCAAGAAATGCTCTTATCGTGCTTCCAGGTGAAGCTTACATACTACTTGATTGTCAATACTTTAAAATGTTTCCAGTACTATGTGCAAAACATTTTATTATAATTTTGGTGTTGATAATTGCTATTTCTCTTTGAGTTCATTTTCACATATATTTTCTATTTGTGATTTTTTTCTCTCTTGAATTGAATAAAAATATGTTTTGTCTATTTTTCTTTTTTATTGTTTTTTTTAGAAGTGCTTTGAAAATTGGTTATCATTCCTTTGTATGTTATACAAGTTAAATAATTTCTCCAAGTGTGTGGCTAGTACTTAAATGTGTTTATGTAATTTTCCCTCATAAAGATCATTAAAATATTTCTGTTGTCCTTTTCCCTTTAAGACATCTGGAACTCATGGCTTGCTTAAGAATGCAACCCCTCAAACCATATAAAAGTATATATATAAGTACTATATAGAAGCCCTCCACTAATTTTTCTTCTGTTAATAGTTTTGCTTTTTATGCTTAACATTTTAACTTATCTGAATTTTATATCAGGTAGTGACCTGAGTTATTTTATTTTGTTTTATTTTTTACTTTTCAATATCTTTTTTTAATTAAAAATTTTTATTGAAGTATAGTTTATTTACAATATTACATTAGTTGCAGGTGTATAGCATAGTAATCAGTATTTTTATAGATTATACTCCATTAAAAATTACTATAAGATAATGGCTATAAATCATGTACTATACAATATACTGAGTTATTTTTAACGTAAAGCAAGTTGTTCCAAGATCATTTGTTGAATAATCTGAACTTTTGTCACTGATTTGATGTGCCTACTTGGGATTTATTTTATATTTATCCTGCTTGGGGTTCACTGAGATTTTTTGGATCTGTAGATTAAGTACTTGTCAAATTTGGGAACATTTTAACCACTGTTTATTTTCTCTGTCTCATTCTCTCTCACATTGTCTTCTGAGATTCCAATTTCAGTAAGGTAGATTACTTGATATTTTCCTACATGTTATTGAGGCTCTTTAATTTTCCAAAGTTATTTTCCTTTCTGATCGTCACTGATACTTTCTTTTGCCAACTCCAATCACCTGCCTCACTTATTTTAGATATTGTGCTTTTTATTTCTAGAATTTTTTTTTTTTCTGTTAGATTCCATTTCTCAAATCTCTTCATGCATTGAGATTATAATTTACTTTAATTCCCTAAACATATTATAATAGCTTATTTAAAGGCATCCTCTCCTATTCAAACATCTGGGTCACTTTATACTTTATAGCCCTTTTCTACTGACTGCTTTTTTTCATGATTTCTTGGCATATTTTTCTTCTTTGCATATTTACAAATACTTAAATGTATGATGGGCATTGTATTTGTGTAATAAGGAGTATACATCATGTTGCCTTCTTTTAAAGAGTGTTCTGTCAAGCAGTTATTTTACTGGTAGCCTGTCTTGATATCATTGGGTGTAGAGTATCTCTTACTCTATTGTGGTTCTTACTCCTAAGATGTGATCTTTCTGGTGCCTCAGAGGAATGCCAGGTACTACAATCACTCCTGCTCTGGTTGAACCAAAACTCCAATGGCAATGCTCCCAGTCCTATGTGACCACAAGAATCTCTGCTCTTAGCCCTGAGGCAGCCACTCTCTGCTAGGCCTCCTGAAGTCTCAGCCTGCACATGTGCAGCCCAAACTTGAGCCAAGGATCTATAGAGAATCATCCCACATATTTCTCAACACAACACTTCCCACACACACCTCTAGATTCAGCCTTCCTTTCCAGTGCCCTAGCCCATAAATTTTACTGTTTTACTAGCCCAAACTCCAGTTTATATCCCCTCAGCTTAATGGGGCCAAAGTGCTTAAGCTCCACCTTAAACTCCACAGTTGAAAAATTACCCTTAGGCAGAGAGCTAGAGCACAGCTCATCTTGTATGTTTTCCTTCCAAAAGAGACTGCGGTCCAGCACTGTCTATTGTCCACATCTGAAAATAGTTACCTTGAGCATTTGGTCTGATTTTATACCTAAGAGGTCAAGTCTGATAACATCTCCTTTGCCATGACTACAGCCTGTCACTGATTTGAACAGCCAACTTATTATGATTGGGTTCCCTTGTATACATAATTCCATCATTTTCTCTCTATTCTAGCTTCTTGTCTAACTATGCCTGGGACTATTTTAATTACTTTACTCTCACAGCATTTTATACATATATTGGTGTATGTATCACTTTATTCTTTTTCAAAATTACCTTGGCTAACTTCAGATGAACTGGAAAATCAGCTTAACTCTATAATAAAGTATGGTGGAATACTGAAATTGACATCAGTATACTATTAAACATTTTATTCAAGAAAATGGTGTAATTCTCTTTATATTCAGTTATTCTCTTATGATTGTGTGTGTTGTATGGGTGTGTATTTAAATATACATTTTATATATTTTAAGTAGGCTTATTATTTTAAGTAGGCTTATTATTTAAGTAGGCTATTTTATATATTTGTAATATATTTTAAGTAGGCTTATTATTTAAGTAGGTTATTTTATATATTTGTAGTATTTTAAGACCATATTAATTGTATTTTATTTTATCTTAAGAATTTAATTTTTGAATGTTTTGAATTGTCCATAGCATTGTCTAGACCAGGAACATTTGTGGGAAATAGTTTTGGAGAAAATGTCTCTATATCTACTATGTAAATTGGTTTTCTAGGGTTAGCGTTATCAAATTACATCATCCTTGAAAATTGTTATTTTCATCTGAGTTATCAGATATATTTACCTAGAGTTGGTTAAAATTTTCATTTATGAGTGTTTTGATTTTCTGTGATTCTGCCATTATTTCTGGCTTGTTATTTCTCTCAGATAGCACACGCCTTTCCTCTGTTGCTGACTTTAGCTGTATTTTCAGTTGTTTTTAAAACTTAAGTATAATGTGTGTTCTAGTTTTCTGGTAGATATTAATTCAACAAATTTAATGAGTAGTGCATTTTATCAAATAGTTTTTGTTTTCAGGATCTACTGAGGTGGTTTTGTGATACGTGTTTGTTTTAAAATCTACCAATGTGATCTGTTACATATATGGACTTCCTAATGATTAAACATTCATGCAATCTTGTCATAATCCAAACTTAGCATGATATGTTCTTTTCCAAATACAAAGTTGAATAAATGAGATTTAGCTTATACTTGCCTTCTCTTGTTCTGCCCTTTGTAGTTGGAATCCAATTATACTAAACTCAAAATGAAATAGAAGGTTTTCCATATTTGTTTTTACTGAAAGAGAAAATTTTGTATAACATTTGACCTCTCTGGTCCTTAAATGGTTGCAGAACTCATAAGTTAAATTATCTAGGTTTGGTATGTTCATATAATGTAAATATTTAAGAAAAATTTTCTTTTATTCAATTATTTTTTGATTAATTGGGTTTTCTTTTAAGTAATACTTCCTGCATACTAATTTCTTAGATTATTAGCCATTTTTATTAAATTTTAAAATTTATCTGAATTATTTCATAACTTTCTCCAAAATAAATGGCTAAACAAATGATTAAATATACCTCTTCCCACTGGCCATCATATATCATTTATTCTGTTTTCTCTTTTATGTTTTCTATTTCTATCTTCTCTGATAATATTTTATTTTCTTCACCATACTTGCTAATTGTTTTCCTGTTTTTATCCATCTTATTAAGATACTAGCTTCTATTTTTTATTGATTTTTAAAATTTTTTTCTGTAAGCTGTTTTTATCTTTACTGATTTTTTTTTTAATTTTATTTGCTTTTATTTTCTCATTCTTTTTCCAATTATTTAATATTAGAACTTAAAATTTGTTAATATTCACTATTATCATTATCTTATTTTTAATAAATATATACAAGACTACATTTACCTCAAATTTTAAAGGTACATTTACATTTACCTTTAAAATGTGTGACATTTTAAATTCCATATATAAGCATTCTAAAAGCAATTTATTTGTATTTATTTTTAAATAATTTTTACTGTCATCTGTGATTTCTTCTTAGTTCAATAATTATTTAAACTATATATTTAAAATTTTTTAGGGGATGAACATTTTAGCTATATTTTCTTCTTAATTTCTAGTGTTTTCACACTGTGACCAGAGAATGTGCTTAGTGTCATTTATTTGTTATGTAATACAAAGCAGTTCTTAATGAAATTGTAAACTTGAGTGAGAAGACATAATTTTGGTTGGCCCAAAGTTCTTTATATATTTATTAAATCAATCTCACAAATGATATGATGCAACTTGTCTATATATTCTTTTTTCTTCTTATTTTATTAGTTTTGGGGAGAAACATTTTTAAACATCCCACTTTGTGCTCTTAATGTTTTAAAATTCTAGAAATTTTGGTGTTATCCAGTTTTAATTATTTTAGCTGCTTTCATGTTTATGATTTCCCCAGAGAGATTGTTTTTATTCCTCTTTGTCTTCATTAATGGTTCTTGCCATAAATTCTGTGCGTCTGATAGTAGAGATACTAGCATCTCTTTATTTTGTTGCTATTTGCCTCATAAATCCTTTTCCATTTCTGTAATTTCAACTTTTTAATGTCCTTTTGCTTTACATGTATCTCAGTAACTACATTAATCAATAATTGGCATAGCCATGTGTTTGTGTATGTGTAGATATTGGTCTAGGTATAGTTGTAGGTTAAGTTTTGGGTGTAGTTGCAAGTGCACGTCTAGTTCTATTTTTAGGTCTATGTCTATACCCATATTTGTTCTAATTTACTCTGTTGAATATAATATTTTTAATCATTCTTGATGTTCTATTTTGTGATTTTTATTTACCATGACTTTTGTAATTAAAAAAAAAAATGCTGCCTTCTGTTGAATGGATCAAATTCATTTGATTTTTTTTTTTTTTTTTTTTTTTGGTGCGGAATGGGAGAAGGCTAAGTTCTTTACTTGTTAGGATGCTATATATATCTATTCTAGTGATTTTAGATTTAAGTTTAGCATTTCACGACATATCTTTAACTTTTTATATCAATGTATACATTTATAATTTTTTATATTTTCTCCCAAGATATGATAGCAATATATGCCTAATTTCATTTTTATCACCCAAATTCAATTTCTAAGACTTCCATGGGATTTTATGTGCTATTATTTATTATAAAAGGTATACTATTATTTAATAATTATTTATGTTGTCACAATTAATCATCTTTACTGGCATTTTGATGTTCATTTTGTATAATCTTTTGTAATCTAAGTTATTTAAACTTGTACTTGAGTACATCCTAGAGAAATTCTTTCAGAATGGGTCTGTCATATAGTTTTTGAAAGCTTTCATGTCTAACTCCTTGTAAAAGATACTTTAGTCCTCCTTGTATTAGTTTTCAAACCTATAGGATGGGAATAAAACAGTTGTAGATCAAATATGTAGCTCACTTTAAAAAATACCTGGTACATTATACATGCTTAATATAGGTTAGCTGTTATTATCATTACTATTTTAAAATTTTAATTATTATTATAAATATAGTCAGAAGCCTGATAACTGGAGGAAAATTTTGTTTGTAAACCTTTACCATTTAGAAAAAGAAAAAAAAAAAATCTGGGCTGAAATACCAACAATGGCTTTTATATTTTAGGAATATTTTTTTCCTAAAACCTGAATATTTAAAGTATGCTGAATTACCACTAAAGATTTAACTGTTATTTAAAACATTTTTTTTTTTTCTAGAAGATGTTTCCCTTTGGAATTTTATACCATCATAAATAACATTGATCAGTATGATTATATTTAGTTTAGTTATATATGTATTTTGATGTTTGATAAGGGCCAAAACAGAATTTGTTTCCAATCATTAATGATGAAGTGTGAATATCTTCAATGGGATCAATGTCCTACCAAACCTGTGACATACCTAACCATTGTATCTTCACAATGTCCCTACAAGGAAAGTGAAAGAAGGTGAATTCTGTGGCTGGTAAATTACCTAGGTTATTAATCCTAACTTCCTGTGTCCCCCCAACCGTTCCATATACATCCTATCTTCTTAATTTTGTCAGAGTTATTTACCTGGTGGGGTAGGCCAAACCTTCGTTGCTGAAGGTTTTGAGTCCTTACTGCTCCTGTATTGAATGGGTTGTCACAATTCTCCACTGATCTTTATTCCTGGATATAAGATTGTTAAGTGGCACCTCAGTCAGTCTCCTTGTTTCCAGACATAGTTCTCATTAACCACATTTTACAAGCAACCCAGTTTTTCCTTAGTAACTGGGACTAATCACCCTGACCAACAGAGTAACCTCTTGCCTATTGATTCAGTGGCATTAGAAGCCTTAGTTGGTCAGGGGAAAATTTACATTCGAAAATAAGATTGTCAAACTTTTATTGTCCAAAATTTTAATAATTGTAAGCAAAAATTCCATGTATTATTAGTGTAATAAATGCAGAGACAACACATGTCAAGCTCATCTGTAAAACAGATCTATGATTTTACCTTTCCTGGTAGCTAGTCATAGGTTCCTCCTCATGAGGTCTGTGGTACATATAGACTGAGACAATCATCAATGATCCCTGCCTTCTGATAACTATACTCTTGTATATCACCCTCTCCTTGAGTATGGAAATGACCTGTGACTTGATTCTAACCAATAAAATATAGCAAAGATTATGCATCAACACTCCAGTATTTATGTTATGTTATATAAGATGCCATCTTCCAATTAGAATTTAGAGTTCTTCTGTGCTGACTTGATGAAGAAAGCAACCATAGTGAGGAGGCCCATGTGGGAAAGAACTGAGATGACCTGTAAAACTTGTGGGTGGCCTTTAAGAGTTGAGGGTGTCCTCTAAGACTTGAGGACCTGGGAGATGAGGGCATCATCTAGATGAAAGTTACCAAGAAGCCACAGTTCTACAAACACATGGAAGTGAATTTTGGCAACACCCTGAGTCGGCTTGAATGCAGATTCTTCCCTAGTTGAGCCTTGAGACAATAAGGTAGCCTGACCAACACCTTAACTGCAATTTTCTAAGACCCTGATCAGAGGACCCAAGCCATGTTTTGACTCTTGATACATGGGAATTTGATTGTTTAAAGCTGATACATTTGTGGTTGTTACTAACAATAGAAAATTAATGTAAGGTCCCAGGTACTGGTTGAGGTAGAAGTGATAAAACAGCAGAAATAGTTACCAGGGAGTGTGAGCCACATGTGTATGCAATTTCCTTCTGAAACTACTGAGGCCCATTCTCATATATACCATTTCTATATAATAATAGAATGTTAAAAAACACACCATCCATTATGATTTTGTAAATCATAATGGGGTAGTAAGAACATAGTTGTCTCCTAGTCAGCATTCAGTCTCTTCTATGACCCAATAGTAAACCAGGTGATGGTTCTCAAATAGAGAATGTTTCTTGGAAGAAGAATTATGCTTTTGCTCACAAAGTCTTTCTGGGCTATAATTCTCTGATTGTGCTGTCCACAGGCTCCCTGTAGTATTCCTATCAGCCACAGACACTTCTACCACTATTTGATCTTCTGAGTAATATGATTCCCAGAGCAGAACAGCTTGTTCAACAGCTTGAACCTGCAGCAGACCTCTCTCCTCCCCTGGGTTTCATCCAAAGCTGGTAAACTTGTGAGATTATT
Source organism: Balaenoptera acutorostrata (assembly GCF_949987535.1). NCBI lineage: Eukaryota > Metazoa > Chordata > Mammalia > Artiodactyla > Balaenopteridae > Balaenoptera > Balaenoptera acutorostrata. Next base: position 36,427,973 of record NC_080081.1, read on the forward strand.
GGCAAATTCATGCATAAAGAACACCTAAATTTTGTGTTATATCTCCAACAAAAGGGAAAATCAAACTTTGTGCCTTTTTCTTAGTGACAGGTGGTACAAGGTAAATCACTTAAGGTCTTTCACTTTAAAGGTAATTTCTTAACATGCTCCAACTACTGTACCCCCCTAGAATTTCATCAATGTGACATACCCCTTAAATTTTGCAGGATTTTTCTCCTATCCTCTGGCAAGTAAGACATCTAACACACTTACTGTTATCTACCCACCCGATCCAATGACCATAATATCACAGATGTCATGGAAATATGCAGTGTTTTATGGAATATCGAGGTGATCAAAGTTCTTGCAAACTGAAGGGAGAATAATTTTAATTTGTCTGTGGTAAGACATTGAGGTGATGTTGATGCTTCTGTTAGGAGAAGGTAAACAAGTTCTGATTTCCCTAATAATGTTGACTGAGAAAAAATGTTATGCCAAATTGACAGCTGCATACTAAGTGTCAGGGGCTTTTTTGATTTTCCTTCTGTAAAAATATCACACCTGGAATGTCAGCTACAATTATCATCATTACCTGATTGCGTTGGTGGTCATCTAGTTATTATTCAAGATCCATCTGGAATTTGTATCTATCAAATGAATTAATTTAATCTGGGATATAATAGAATCTTTATCCTTTCATATTTTAAGTTTTCAATGTGGCATTAATATCTGCAAATTCTTTCTGAATACAGTACAGCTTTAGATTTACTAAAATATCAGGTGGGTGGTGGTAGTCCAGGTGACACATTCTTCCTTATAGACCTGACTTTGTGGGTCAGGAAACCAGTAGGAAAATTGTGAATTGGGACAGTTTCTGAATACAACTTTTTCAACTATCCTGTCTGGGACTGAGGAAAAAACTGCAGGTTGAATCCGTCAGCCCAGTAAACACACCAGGATATGGACTTTGGCAAGTACACAGTTTATTACTTGGTTTTCAGAGGCTTCCTTTCTTTCTTGTGGATATGGTAGTTTTTAAGTGTTGTGGGGTGCTTGCTTAAATTCAGGGAGAGCATTTAAAAACTACTTAAATGTTTTGATACTTTTCATTTTCTAGTGTCTAGGGCTTAATGTCTGGGGAAAACATGGATAATAATTTCCATTTCAGATTTGTAGCAGTTTTTTAGGGTCATTTCTAAAAAAAAACAGTCATAGTTGGTGAAAAAGCTCTGAATCTCTGAAATAATTTAAATTAAGTAACTTCAGGAGAGAGCATAAAAATCCCACTGTGATGATTAAACTCAAATTGCTCACAAAAGAAATCACTTTTTCTGATTAAATAGACCAAATAATAACTTAGTGGACTATCCAATTCACACCTTATAATAAACTTGTTTCTTCCAGAGATGTTTTTAGGTAACTAAAATCTACTGATCACTCCTCCATTCACATGATCATAATAGGGACCAGCAAATTTTTTGTATAAAGGGCAAGATAGTAAACATTTTTTTGGCTCCAGGAGGCAAAATACTCGACTTTGCTGTGGTGGCAAGAAAGTAGCCATAGACAATACATAATCTATTGCTGTGGTGGCAAGAAAGTAGCCATTGACAATACATAATCTAACAGGTGTGGCTGTGTTTCAATAAAACCTTATTTACCAAAACAAGTGGAAAGCTTGATTGGACAACTGTCAGTGGTATATGACAATAGAACCATATTGTCTTGGATTCTTAGGTACCATCATCTAGTACACTATTACCATTGACTTCAAAGAGCTCAATTTGTGTCATCAGAACCTATAGTTTACTTACCAGAGAATTTAAAAAGTATGCTATTTGTCTCCTTGTCAGTAAATTTCTTGATGGAGAAAAGAATGTTCCCTAGGCCATCCAATAGTTATGGTTAAACAGGTTGGCCATGGTAGATGGGCTGTATCATTCCATATAAGCATTTATATGAAATGATATAAATAATATGGAATGATATATTCATGAGCAATTTTCTTTCTTCTACAATATGACTGGGAAATGTTGGCATTACAGATTCTAGGATTTCTATTAATTCAGACTTCCATTAGTCCATAATAGATGTTACAGCTACTCCTCTGAATCCTCTGAAACCACTTAAATTCATTTTACCCAGGTCAACCTTAATCTGATACCTTCTGAATCTTTTACTACTAGTTTTTTCCCGGGTACCTGTCTATACAAATTAGCACATTATTGTAATATTTTTGGTGTGTGGTATATCTTCTCAAAGCAGAACTTGCATTATTTAATCATTAATATGTCAATTTCCAACTGCATTTCATATTAGAAGCACTTTCAGAATTTTATAGCATTTTATACTGCATGAATCTTTCTAAGTTGCCTTTCTTCCAAGATTTTCCCTTTTTTTGTCTGTTGAGGATTTTCAGGATCTAAATGTGGTTTATTTGTCAATCATTATCCTCATGACCTCAAACACAATTTTTCTTATTCTGAATGTAATGTTTTTAAAAATATTTTACTTTTGTAATTTCAAACATTTAAAAAATACTTTTAATTTAAAATAGATATATGTATGGATTAGGCATTTAAAAATTTAACAGGAAAGCAACAAATGTATTATTTGTTTTGTTTATATTTTATTTATCTATTTATTATTTAAAGTAGGTATACTTTTTCAAGCAACATGTTGCACTGTACTGATACACATCTAGTTCATAAAGTTCTCTTTTATTTCACAAATACTATTGGTTACATTTCCACATCTGGTATTTTTTTTGGAAATTGACTTAAGATCTTAAGTGACAAAGCAAATTTATATGTATGTTTTATTTATTTCCACAAACCATCTTATGAGAAACTTTATTAATGGTAATTCTGTTTTACAGGCAAATTAATTGAGATTCAGAATTCAGTGATGGATGGAGTCTCAAATATATATACAAATATATATACAAATATATATACTTTTTCCCTGGCTCATAATTTATTTCTCTTTTTTTATTGTTCTGTCTTACCAATGTGTGTATGTGTGTGTGTGTGTTTCAATACTTCTGATAAAAAGCCTTACTTCAGTTATCTTACAAAAGAAAATTGTACCCAGAAGCAACATTAATAACGTTATTCATTTTTCTTGTTTCTAAATAATAGCACCTGCTGCTTGAACTTTATCCATTATGTTTCCTGCATCTGAGCCTCTCTTTTGGGGATAATTGGAAGATTTGAAAATTAGTGTGTTTAAAATAACCAGACATTTATTTTGAACACTAGTTTACTCTTCCATACCAATATATGATGATGATGTTTCATTATCTAGTGTTATAATAATACAAAGTTGATTTTTAAAATTAATTAATTTATTTAAATGTTTTCCCTTTTCTTTCTTTCTTTCTTTTTTGTTTTTAATAATAAAACATTAACTGTGAGTGGAAGACTTTTGAGATTAAACACATATGTAATATTGTATTTTATTTTCTGAGAATTTTTGGTCAATTTTTTATCTTCGATATTGTTTGTAATAATGCATTTATGGTTTTAAAATTGAAATAAATGTGCTTCATATAAAATACTTAAGCAATGTACAAACGGAGGAAAATAACAAATTTTTAACTTTTCACTAAGAAATATTTTTAAAAGTTAAAATAAATATTTCCCAAATGAAAACATAATATAAAGTGATATACATTTTCTGCAGTGTATACTAAATTTGCATTGCTAAAACAGTTTTTTTTTTTTTTCACTTAAATAAAGGCATCTTTCACTACTTTCAGGTCTTGCCCAAGAACTATGCATAGGTAATTATTTCATTTGATATTGTAGAAATGTTTTTAAAATTATTCTCTCAAAACAAAAGCTAACTCATCTCTCAAGAGAAACAAAACATTTCTTGCAAATTTATCTTGCCATTTTAGTTCTACTCTTAGTCACTGACATTAAAGAAATAATAATAATGCTGGGATCTAGTCTTAGATCCCTTGTTTGAAATAAATGTATCAAAATATCTGTTTAAATTATTTTAAAGTATTTACTGCAGTATATTTAGTTTACTCTTTAGTATTTTCACAATGTACAGAAATGCACTGTGAGAGAATGCCTGAGAGTATTTATTCTGGTTATAGTAGTTACGTATGCTTTTTTTCTCCTGAGCTCTGGAAGCTATTCAAAATTCAACAATAGCAAATCACAAACATTTACCAACTACCCTTTGTGTGCCAGGCACTCTGTTAGGTTTTGAGATATAAATCCCTTTACCAAAAATATATTCTTGTGTTCTATGAAAAAAAAAATTAAATTAAATTAACTAATTTATTCCACAAATAGTTATTGGACTCCTAAAATATTCTGTATGCCAGAGATATATTTAAATCACACTGGGGAGTTAACATATCAGGGTAAACCACAACCCTCCAAGCTATGAAGAGTAAAAGACATCTTTCTGAAAGAAGTGATATTTAAACTGATCTCTGAAGGAGTAAAGTTATTCAAGAGAATGTCAGTGTGTTATGAAAGTTTCAGGTAAAGAAAAAATATGTGTGTGAAAGCGTAGAAGAAAGAAGTGTGATATATTGTAGGAAGTGGAATTAATTGGTATGCCTAAAATTAAAGATTGAGTTGAAGGGTATTAAAAGTTGAAGAAAGTATCAGATCAGATAGGAACTTATAACACATGATAAGTTATTTGAACCAGGGAGGCAGTGAAGCCTGGGGGCTGCTTGGCAATGTGCAGAATTTATGATGTAATAGCTTTGGATTGGCACATAGATAGGCATCCCAAAGTGAAAACAGATGGGTAACTTGGGGGGTTTTAGCTTTTTTAAAGTTAATTCACAGTCTAATCTTCCAGAAGTAACTATGTCCTAGTCCATGAGCTGTTATTTCTGCCCAATCTCAATATTGTTTAGCACAAAAATAGGAAAATATGCTTTACCTCAGGTTGTTTGGAACAGGGAAAGTAAATGATGTTTAGGCCAGAATTGTTTAGCACAGGGATAGGAACGCATGTTGGCCACTTCTCTGCAATTAAGAAATGAAAGTGAAAACTAAATAAAGCCACAAGAAAAGACACTAATGCCTTGGCAAAAGCAGTTTCGTTAGATGGGTGGTTGGAGAAGTAAGACTGCAATGCATTGAGGAGCATTTGGGGTCAGGGATTAAGATGAGTTCAGACAATACCTTCAAGACATATGGTTGTGAAAAGAAGTAGAGAGGAATAGCCATGGCTTTAGTAATTCATGAGATTTTTAACTGAAAGGACCACAAACTGTAAAGAAATAAAAAGGCAATTTATTTGGGGTCTTAGAATTGCAAATCGAGAATCACAGATTCTGGAAGGAACCAGAATAATGTACCACCACAGAGCACATCACCTGGGGGCAGTATTCCAACCACAAATAAAGACATAGCCAGGTGGAGCACAGGGAAAGGAGGTGTCAAAAGTGAAATTAAATCATGGGTCTGTTTTATTTGAGTAGCCTAGAAGACGTCCTTTTTGGAATACAAAAGGCTTATCATAAGAACATGTTTTGCTAAAAATAGAACTACCATACGACCCAGCAATCCCACTACTGGGCATATACCCTGAGAAAATCATAATTCAAAAAGAGTCATGCACCAAAATGTTCATTGCAGCTCTACTTACAATAGCCAGAACATGGAAGCAACCTAAGTGTCCATTGACAGATGAATGGATAAAGAAGATGTGGCACATATATACAATGGAATATTACTGAGCTATAAAAAGAAACGAAATGGAGTTATTTGTAGTGAGTTCAATGGATTTAGAGAGTGTCATGCATAGTGAAGTAAGCCAGAAAGAGAAAAACAAATACCATATGCTAACACATATATATGGAATCTTAAAAAAAAAAAAAAAAAGGTCATGAAGAACCTAGGGGAGGACAGGAATAAAGACGCAGACCTACTAGAGAATGGACTTGAGGACACAGGGAGGGGGAAGGGTAAGCTGGGACTAAGTGAGAGAGTGGCATGGACTTATATACACTACCAAACGTAAAATAGATAGCTAGTGGGAAGCAACCGCATAGCACAGGGAGATCAGCTCTGTGCTTTGTGACCACCTAGAGGGGTGGGATAGGGAGGGTGGGAGGGAGGGAGATGCAAGAGGGAAGAGATATGGGAACACATGTATATGTATAACTGATTCACTTTGTTATAAAGCAGAAACTAACACACCATTGTAAGGCAATTATACTCTAATAAAGATTTTAATATAAATAAATAAATTAATTAATTAACAAGTAAAAAAAAAAAAGAATATGTTTTGCTGTTACACAGTGAGGTAAAGGTAGATGTTTGGAAGCTGAATCCAATGTTTCCAGGTAATTGCAGGGTCCCGTTGGAACAAATATTTCTAGAGAATTGTTGCGAGGGTGGGGGATGGGTGTGTTTCTGGTTCTATTGATCAAACAAGGAAAGGGAGCTGTGCATTCGAGTAAATTAACAGGGTATGCTGGGAGAGCAGATGAATTCTGAAAAAGACATAGTGGAGGTATGACAGCAAAATTGAAGGCAGCCAAGGATCCCAGTATTCAGTGAGTGATCTGGGGCACTGATAGAGTATCCAACCATCTGTTAGATTTCCTCCAGTGACTAGTCTTCAGGAAATGCAGACAAAGGCATTATTTTTCCCAGGCATATGGGGTCTGGATGGATATTAAGAGAGATAATAATAACATAAATCTAGTGAAAGAACTATCCTAAGGAAATTCAGCCATTTTAATATAAAGGGGAGTAAGGATGGCTCCTAGTCTTGGTTAGTGAAATAATCCCAAGCTGAACAGATCAATTAAATGGCCAAGAATTGGAGCCAGGGGCTTATTCACAGCAGAGTTAAGGCAAGATCAATGGTCTTCATAGAATTACCACCAAAAGAGGATGCCCACTGCATGTCGTAGGGAAAAGAGCATTTTAACAGAAGATGCCCACTGTATGTCGTAGGACAAGAAGCATTAATAAACCTGTAGCTACAAGGAGTAGTCCCAGAACTTCAATTATCCAGTCTCTCATAGGCAAACTCAAAGGACTAAAAGACCAGAGTCACTTCCTCTAAACTTTCATTCCAGGCATAAATCCATTCACAAAAATTTTCACTCTTTGAAAATTTTGTCTATAAAAAGGAGTATAAGAAGGAGAGTGGCAAGTTGATGTATCATCAGTTATTATATAATGAAGAAGATATAGCAGCTCCATGATGACAGCAATTAGAACAAAGGTAATGAGAGAGATTTAATCAGTGGGGATCATGCAGAGTACCGGCCTGGTCCAGAGTCTTGGAAGAGCTGTCTGCCTCAGGTGCCATCTGCTTCACTTCTTGGTCAGCTTCAGCTTTAGGGCTCTAGCTGTTTTAGAGGCCCACTCAGGTAGGGAAGCCTTTTTTTTTAAATGGGAAATGTCTAAGATGCAATGCTTTTATGTTTAGCAGCACAGAGTTTGGTTGAAAGTACCTGATAAGGTCTCTTCCACCTGGGCTGTAAGGAGTCCTTTACAAGATATCTTTTCCAATACACAGAGTCCCCTGGTTGTAAATTGTGGTGTTTTAGATGAAGGTCTCCTGGGAGCCCACTGTGGAAAGACTTCTCAACCAAGTGCTCATTTTTCTTTACAGCCTTAATGAGATTTTAACAATAAAGTAAAGGTCTCCATTGACTAAAAGGAGCTCATCTAACCCTCAGTCAAAAATCATGGGTTTCTAGTAATTTTTTTTAAAGGTGACAGTTTGCTTTCCAAAGTGTGTAGATATTAAGCTTAATAGAACTATGAGTAGCAATTTAGGCCAAAAAAGACGGAAGGCCTCAGAGAGTTTTGCCAATTGAGTTTTGATAATGACATTGGTTCTTTCCACTAGACCAGAAGATTGAGGCTGATAGGCACAGTGGAACTGTTGTAGAATAGGCCAGATTTCACAAACAGCATTTGAAATTTGTCCAGTGAAATGGGTACCTTTAACATTATGTAACTACAAGGGAATTCTCCAAGTAGGGATAATCCTTTCCAACCATATTTTGGTCACTGCAAGGGCAGTGGCTCATCTGCAAGGAAAGGATTCCACACAATGGGAATACATGCAAACCATCATCAGAACATATTTGTATCCTTGAAAGGAAGACAGCTGGATAAAATCCAGTTGCCAGATAGCAAAGGGACCTGGAAGCCAAGGAAAGTGACCTTGAGGAATATGAATAAGCTTTTCTGGGTTATACTTAGGTCAGATCTGACACCTCTGACATATTTTGGCTGCTACTGTGGGAGAAGGTTTCCAAAAGTATTTTTTTCCCCAGCTGTCATTTTATCAGTACTCTCAGTATGGTTTCTTGAGTGACTGCAGAAAGAGCAGAATGACTCTTTTGTCCCTATGAAAGCCTAGTATCTTACCTTGGTTTGAACAAATTGGAGCTTATCCCTTGAGACTTTATGTCTACTGTGTGCTAGTAAGTGAGGAGGTGTAGGCTATCCCTGAGGTATAACAAAAGTTTGTCAACATATTGGAGTAAAGTAGAGCTGTGGGCAAAATTTACATTGGCCAAGTCTTGTTTCAATATCTGTGAAAAATAAGTGGGGCTTTCCATGTAGCCCTGAGGCATAAAGTAAAGTGACATCCTACCCACATAAAGGTAAACAAGCAAATACTGATTATATGGATGTATAAAAATGTTGAAGAAAGTACTACATAAATGTTTGACTGTAAAGGCCTATGTGTTTGGAGGTATTAACTTGAAAATGTTATGATGGTTGGGGACCACAGGGAGATGTGGTATGACTATATTTTTTGTGGTTCAAAAATCTTGAACAAAACTCCAAACTCGATCATGAAGCTTGTGTACGGGAAGGACTGACGTGTTACAGGGACTGGGTAATGAAATTATGAGGCCCTTTTGGAGGTGTGCCTTGGCAACAGGACACATTTCTTCTGGGGCCTCAGGTCTGAGAAGTGAGGCAAAGGTTTATTAGGGTCCACCTGGATCTTAATTGGTGGGGCTGAATAAATGTGTCCTACGTCATTTGAAGAGGTGAACCATAGGTTAGGAGGAACAGAATCTAGGAAATCCTTGTGATTGGGAATTGACAAGACAGCAGCAAGGATGGGGATCTCAATATTAGTACTAGAGTTAGAAGTAGACCTCAAGGGTTCAAGGACTTGTAAGTGTATTTCCCCTTTTGGGGAAAAGGAAATAATAGCTTGTAATATTTGCAGGAGGTCTCAGCCCAAAAAGTACAGAAAGAAAAAGAAGGAACTGGTGAGTTCCCTGAAAAGACCCTATCTCAGAAAGCAAAGGGGATTTTCTTACCTTCACATCTGTGTTGGAAACTCCCACCATTTGTACTGTTTCTGTACTCCGAGGAAGGGGGGATCTTGAAGCTGGTGGGGTTCAAGACAGACAAAGTTACTCCTGTGTCTACAAGAGCAGTAATAGCATTGGGTCCTTTGAAAAAAGTCCAATTCTCCCCATGGTGTTAGTGGGAGTATTGGTAAGACCCCAATACTTTCCTCAGAGCATCCTTATTCATGAGTATGTATGAAAGGGAGACACTTTTCAGTGTTTCAGTGTCAGACACTTTTCAGATATCCTAAAAAGGGTCAGAACAAGGGGCTTTGGGCTGATGATAAGGCCTTCTTTTTAACTTTGGTTAATTCCCCTTCCTGGCAGCTTATAATAGTGGCAGGGACTTGGATCCTGGAAGGGGCCCTTGAGAATTTCAGTCTTTCCATTTGCTGCAGCTGTAAATCCATATTAGTGGTCTTAAGTTTTTCTGTACATTTGATTGCTATAGACAGCTGATTACCCAAATTGACCAGATCAAGAGAGGCCATTGTTTTCCAATTTAATTGTGCCCATTTCATCAGCAATCCAAGTTTCTCATCTAATCCCCCAACAAAGATTGAATTAAAGAGGATTTGAGCATTGTTTGCCCCAGCAAGTAGCAGAGTTTTCCCAGAATACTATCTGTAGGCATGAGTGATAAGCATGAACAGTTTCCTCAGGTGTATGTGTAGAGTCTGAATTTTTCCTCAGTCAATGGGATGAGAAAAGCCCAAGGAATTTCTTCATGAAGGGCTCAAGCTAACTGAGAAGCTTGTCTCACTGCACTGATATTCTTTCTATGGATATCACCTAAAGGGTGAAACCAGGCAGCAGTAGTTTGCCAGTGTCTGGCTTGGTGTTCACTGATTAAAATGCTCAATAGGTGATACAAGTCAGAGAATCCTGGATCATAGGTTTGTATCACAAGGTTAAGTCCTTCTGAAAAGCAGAAGGGGTCCTCAGTGGCCTTGGGAAATTCCTTAACTATGGTGCATAATTCTGCAGGAGATCAAGGCCTATATTCTACCAGATAGCGGGTACCATCAGGATTCTAAGTAGTGAAAAAGGGAAAGGTTTTTCCGGGAAGCTATAAGGTAGGGAGATTTTGGAGGAGGAAGAGGAGAATAAGAAAGATAAAATGGCATTGGGAATTCCCTGGCGGTCCAGTGGCTAAGACTCTGTGCTTCCACTGCAGGGGGCACGGGTTTGATCCCTGGTTGGTGAACTAAGTTCCCACATGCTGAGCGGCACTGTCAAAAGAAAAAGGATAAAAGAGACATAAAATGGTAGCTTAGCAAGTTCTGGGTAAGTAGTAGCCCAAGGAGAAGGAGGGGAAGAAGAGGCCTCTTGACCCATTCCCAGAGTATCTACATGAGAGCATAGATCGTTATTTGCAGTAATAAGCTTAGAAACAGTATCCTGAAGTGAAGCAGTTTTATGTATTTAATTTATTTTTTATTTTTTTTCTCATCTTTATTGGAGTATAATTGCTTAACAATGTTGTGTTACTTTCTGCTATACAACAAAGTGAATCAGCTATATGTATACATATATCCCCATACCCCCTCCCTCTTGAGCCTCCCTCCCACCCTTCCTATCCCACCCCTCTAGGTCATCACAAAGCATCGAGTTAATCTCCCAGTGCTATGCCGCAGCTTCACACTAGCCATCCATTTGACATTTGGTAGTGTATATATGTCAGTGCTACTCTCTCACATCATCCCAGCTTCCCCTTCCCACCTTGTGTCCTCAAGTCCATTCTCTACGTCTGTGTCTTTATTCCTGCCTGGCCAGTAGGTTCATCAGTACCGTTTTTTTTTTTTTTTTTTTAGATTCCATATATATGCGTTAGCATACGTTTATGCTATATGGTATATGTTTTTATGGTATATGTTTTTCTCTTTCTGACTTACTTCACAATGTATGACAGACTCTAGGTCCAACCACCTCACTACAAATAACTCAATTGTGTTACTTTTCATGGCTGAGTAATATCCCATTGTATATATGTGCCACATCTTCTTTATCCATTCATCTGTCAATGGACACTTAGGTTGCTTCCATGTCCTGGCTATTGTAAATAGTGCTGCAATGAACATTGTGGTACATGTATCTTTTTGAATTATGGTTTTCTCAGGGTATATGCCCAGTAGTGGGATTGCTGGGTCGTATGGTGGCTCTATTTTTAGTTTTTTAAGGAACCTCCGTACTGTTCTCCATAGTGGCATTCCCACCAACACTGCAGGAGGGTTCCCTTTTCTCCAAACACTCTCCAGCATTTACTGTTTCTAGATTTTTTCATGATGGCCATTTTAACTGGTGTGAGGTGATACCTCATTGTGGTTTTGATTTGCAATTCCCTAATGATTAGTGATGTTGAGCATCTTTTCATGGGTTTGTTGGCAATCTGTATGTCTTCTTTGAAGAAATGTCTGTTTAGGTCTTCCACCCATTTTTAGATTCAGTTATTTGTTTTTTTTGATATTGAGCTGCATGAGCTGCTTGTATATTTTGGAGATTAATCCTTTGTCAGTTGCTTCATTTGCAAATATTTTCTTCCATTCAGAGGGTTGTCTTTTCATCTTGTTTATGGTTTCCTTTGCTGTGCAAAAGCTTTTAAGTTTCATTAGGTCCCATTTCATTATTTTTATTTTTATTTCCATTACTCTAGGAGGTAGGTCAAAAAGGATCTTCCTGTGATTTATGTCAAAGAGTGTTCTGCCTATATTTTCCTCTAAGAGATTTATAGTGTCTTTCCTTACATTTACGTCTTCAAAGCATTTTGAGCATTTTGAGCTTATTTGTGTGTGTGGTGTTAGGAAGTGTTCTAATTTCATTCTTTTACATGTAGTTGTTCAGTTTTCCCAGCACCACTTATTGAAGAGGCTGTCTTTTTTCCATTGTATATTCTTGCCTCCTTTGTCAAAGATAAGGTGCCCATATGTGCAACAGTTTATCTCTGGACTTTCTACCCTGATCCACTGACCTATATTTCTGTTTTTGTGCCAGTACCATACTGCCTTGATTACTGTAACTTTGAAGTATAGTCTGAAGTCAGGGAGCCTGATTTCTGAGCTCCGATTTTCTTTCTCAAGATTGTTTTGGCTATTTGGGGTCTTTTGTGTTTCCATACAAATTGTGAAATTTTTTGTTCTAGTTCTATGAAAAGTGTCATTGGTAGTCTGATAGGGATTGCAATGAATCTGTACATTGCTTTGGGTAGTATAGTCATTTTCACAATGTTGATTCTTCCAATCGAAGAACATGGCATATCTCTCCATCTATTTCTATCATATTTGATTTCTTTCATCAGTGTCTCATAGTTTTCTGCATACAGGTCTTTTGTCTCCTTAGGTAGGTTTATTCTTAAGTATTTTATTCTTTTTGTTGCAATGGTAAATGGGAGTGTTTCCTTAATTTCTCTTTCAGATTTTTCATCATTAGTGTATAGGAATGCAAGAGATTTTTGTGCATTGATTTTGTAACTTGCTACTTTACCAAATTCATTGATTAGCCCTAATAGTTTTCTGGTGACATCTTCAGGATTTTCTATGTATAGTATCATGTCATCTGCAAACAAACAGTAATAGTTTAAATTATTTTCCAATTTGGATTCCTTTTATTTCTTTTTCTTCTCTGATTGCCGTGGCTAAAAATTCCGAAACTATGTTGAATAATAGTGGTGAGAGTGGGCACACTTGTCTTCTTCCTGATCATAGAGGAAATGCTTTCAGTTTTTCACCATTGAGAATGATCTTGGCTGTGTTTTGTTTTATATGGCTTTTATTATGTTGAGGCAAGTTCCCTCTATGCCCACTTTCTGGAGAGTTTTTATCATAAATGGGTGTTGAATTTTGTCAAAAATTTTTTCTGCATCTATTGAGATGATCACATGATTTTTATCCTTCAATTTGTTAATATGGTGTATCACATTGATTGATTTGCTCTACTAAAGAATCCTTGCATTACTGAGATAAACCCCACATGATCATGGTGTATGATCCTTTTGATGTGCTCTTGGATTCTGTTTGCTTGTATTTTGTTGAGGATTTTTGCATCTATGTTCATCAGTGATATTGGCCTGTAATTTTCCTTTTTTGTGACATCTTTTTCTGGTTTTGGTATCATTGTGATGGTGGCCTCATAGAATGAGTTTGGTAATGTTCCCCCCTCTGCTATATTTTGGAAGAGTTTAAGAAGGATAGGTGTTAGCTCTTCTGTAAATGTTTGATGGAATTCGCCTGTGAAGCCATCTGACCCTGGGCTTTTGTTTGTTGGAAGATTTTTAATCACAGTTTCAATTTCAGTGTTTGTGACTGGTCTGTTTGTATTTTCTATTTTGTCCTGGTTCAGTCTTGGAAGGTTGTAGTTTTCTAAGAATTTGTCCATTTCCTCCAGGTTGTCCGTTTTATTGGCATATAGCTGCTTGTAGTAGTCTCTCATGATCCTTTGTATTTCTGCAGTGTCAGTTGTTACTTCTCCTTTTTCATGTCTAATTCTGTAGATTTGAGTCTTCTTCCTTTTTTTCTTGATGAGTCTTGCAAATGGTTTTTCGATTTTGTTTATCTTCTAAAGAACGAGCTTTTAATTTTATTGATCTTTGCTATTGTTGTCTTCATTTCTTTTTCATTTATTTCTGATCTGATCTTTATGGTTTCTTTCTTTCTGCTAATATTGGGTTTTTAAAAAATTCTTCTTTCTCTAATTGCTTTAAGTGTAAGGTTATGTTGTTTGTTTGAGATTTTTCTTGTTTTCTGAGGTAGTGTTGTATTGCTATAAACTTCCCTCTTACAACTGCTTTTGCTGCACCCCATAGATTTTGGGTCGTTGTGTTTCCATTGTCATTTATTTCTAGGTACTTTTTGATTTCTTCAGTGATCTCTTGGTTGTTTAGTAGCACCTTGTTTAGCCTCCATGTGTTTGTATTTTTGATAATTTTTTTTTCCTGTAATTAATATCTAGTTTCATAGCATTGTGGTCAGAAAATATGCTTGATACCATTTCAGGTTTTTTGAACTTACCAAAACTTGATTTGTGATCCAAGATGTGATTTATTCTGGAGAATGTTCTGTGTGCACTAGAGAAGAAAGTGTATTCTGTTGTTTCTGGATGGAATGTCCTACAAATATCGATTAAGTTCATCTGTTCTAATGTTTCATTTAAAGCTTGTGTTTCCTTATTTATTTTCAGTTTGGATAACCTGTCCATTGATGTAAGTGGGGTGTTAAAATTCCCCACTATTTTTGTGTTACTGTCGATTTCCACTTTTATGGCTGTTGGCATTTGCTTTATGTATTGAGGTGCTCCTATGTTGGGTGCCTAATTAATTACAGTTGTAAATATCTTCTTCTTGGATTGATCCCTTGATCATTATGTAGTGTCCTTCCTTGTCTTTTGTAATAGTCTTTATTTTAAAGTCTATTTTGTCTTATATGAGTATTGCTACTTCAACTTTCTTTTGATTTCCATTTGCATGGAATATCTTTTTCCATCCCCTCACTTTCAGTCTGTATGTGTCCCTAAGTCTGATGTGGGTCTCTTGAAAACAGCATATATCTGGGTCTTGTTTCTGTATACATTCAACCAGTCTGTGTCTTTTGGTTGGAGCATTTAATCCATTTACATTTAGGGTAATTATTGATATGTATGTTGCTATTACCATTTTCTTAATTTTTGGGGTTTGTTTTTGTAGGTCTTTTCCTTCTCTTGTGCTTCCTGCCTAATGAAGTTCCTTTATCATTTGTTGTAAAGCTGGTTTGGTAGTGTTGAATTCTCTTAACTTTTGCTTGTGTGTACAGCTTTTGATTTCTCCATCAAATCTGAATGAGATCCTTGCTGGGTAGAGTAATCTTGGTTGTAGCTTTTTCCCTTTCATCACTTTAAATATGTCCTGCCACTCCCTTCTGGCTTGCAGAGTTTCTGCTGAAAGATCAGTATTTAACCTTATGGTGATTCCCTTGTATGTTATTTGTTGCTTTTCCCTTGTTGCTTTTAATATTTTTTCTTTGTGTTTAATTTTTGTTAGTTTGATTAATATGTGCCTCCATGTGTTTCTCCTTGTGATGCCTATAATTTGATTGTTGGTGCACTTAATGTTGTCCCAGAGGTCTCGAGACTGTCCTCCCTTCTTTTCATTCTTTTTTCTTTATTCTGCTATGCGGCAGTTATTTCCACCACGCCATTGTCCAGCTCACTTATCCGTTCTTCTGTCTCAGTTATTCTGTTATTGATTCCTTCTAGTGTAGTTTTAATTTCAGTTATTATGTTGTTCATTACTGTTTGTTTGTTCTTTAGTTCTTCTAGTTCCTCATTAAACATTTCTTGTATTTTCTCTATTCTATTTCCAAGATTTTGGATCATCTTTTCTATCATTACTCTGAAATCTTTCAGGCAGTTTGCCTATTTCCTCTTCATTTATTTGGTTTTGTGGGTTTTTATCTTGCTCTTTTGCCTGCAAGATATTTCTCTGTCTTCTCACTTTGACTAATTTACAGTATTTTAGTTCTTTTTTTCCCTAGGCTGCAGAGTCATAGTTCCTCTTGCTTCTGTTCTCTGCCCCTGGTGGTGCAGTTTATCCAATGTCTTGTGTAGGCTTCCTGATTGGAGGAACTGGTGTCTGCGTTCCGGTGGGTGGAGCTGAGTCATTTCCTTCTGATGAGCAGGGCCATGTCAGGTTGTGAGTTTTGGGGTGTCTGTGACCTTAGTATGACTTTATGCAGTGTGTGTCTTCATGGGCAGGTTTGTGTTCCTGTCTTGTTTGTTGTTTGCTGTGCGGCGTCCAGAACTGGGAGTTGCAGGCAGTTGAGTGGAGCTGGGTCTTAGATTCAGATCTAGACCTCTGTGAGAGCTATTGGTGTTTAATCTTCCCTGGGGCATGGAAGTCTCTAGTGGTGCAGCGTCCTGGACTCTGTGCTCCCACCCCAGAGCCTCAGGCACGACTTCATGTCGAGGAACCAAGACCTTGCAAGTTGCTCATCCCGGCAATAAAGGAAATTAAAAAAAAATAAAAAATAAATACTAATGAAACCCCAGACAAATGGTAAAAATAAAATCAAACAAACAAAAACAGAAACAAGGAAACACACACACAAAAGCAACAACAACAGAAGCAAATGAAACAAAAAGCAAGAGAATAACAGAAAAACAAAAGAACCCAAGAACGAAATCAAAGAATTTAAAAGAAAACTAACAAAACCACAAAACCCATAAAACCAAACCCAAGCAGAGTGCCTACTGAAGAATGAAGCAAAGAAACAAAACAGATTGACAAAAATGATAGAATAAAGAAAAGGAGAAAGGGCAAAAAAGACAGAACAACATAAAAGGACAGTAGAAATATAAATATAAATATATATATATACATATATACTAAAGAAGGAAAAAAATAGACAAACAAACCCCAGAGAAATGATAAAACAATATCAATCAAACAGGGACTTCCCTGGTGGTGCAGTGGTTAAGTATCCACCTGCCAATGCAGGGGACACATGTTCGAGCCCTGGTCCGGGAAGATCCCACATGTCACAGAGCAATTAAGCCCATGCACCACAACTACTGATCCTGTGCTCTAGAGCCTGTGAGCCACAACTACTGATCCCTCGTGCCACACTACTGAAGCCTGCGTGCCTAGAGCATATGCTCGGCAACAAGAGAAGCCACCATAATGAGAAGCACACCACAACAAAGAGCAGCCCCCACTCGCCACAACTAGAGAGAGTTCACATGCAACAATGAAGACCCAACACAATGAAAAATAAATAAATAAAATACATTGAAAAAGAAAAATCAAACAAACAAAAAGAGAAACAAGGAAACACACATGCAAAAGAAACAAAAACAGAACCAATTAAAACAAAACGCAAGAGAACAACCAGACTAACAGAGGAACCCAAAAAAGAAATCAATTAGAATCAGAACTAAGAAAAACAGAAAACCTAAAAACAAACCAAAGCAGTGTGCCAACTGAAGAATAAAGCAAGGAAACAGAACAAACTGATAAAAATGACTAAAATAAAATGGGAAAAGACACAGAGCAACAGAAAAGTAAAGTAGAAATGGAAATATAAACAAAAAAAATTAAAAATATATTAAAGAAAAAGAAGAAGAAAAAAGATAAGGGAAAAGATCACAGAACAACAGAAAAGCAAAGTAAAAATAGAAATATAAATTTAAAAAAATATGTTATAAAACATGAAGATCCCAAAAGACTAAATAGAAGAAAAAAATATGAAAACAACAAGAAAGAAAAAATGCCAGAACCAAAAACAGAATGAAACAAAACATAATCAAATTAATAGTAATAATTATGTTTCCCTGGGTTCTCAGCTGTAAGTGTTCTTGCACAAGCCATGAGCCACAGCCCACCTCCACCTCCCCAGGAGACTCTCTTCTGACTCTGGGCTGGTCTCTGGACTTGCTGAGGGCCCTGTGGGCACCACTCAGAGTTCAATCCTGCCCAATTCCTGCCTGCACTTGTCCCCAAAGTCCACAGCTGCCATAGCTAGACCATTTTCATTTGTAGGAACATTCATTTTCTACTCAGATATTCCATAGACGCAGGGTCTACCTAGCTGATCATGGGGATTTAATCTGCAGCTTGTACATCTGATGTAAAGATTTTTAATCTTCTTCCTTAGTCACCCCATTCCTGGGGTTCAGCTTTGGTTTTATCCCCACCTCTGTGTGTGGTCCACCCACAGGAGTCTTGTCCTGAGGCTGACTTGGAGCTCTTGGGTCTGCCCCAATGAGGACAGGGCATAGAAGTGGTATGACTACTTGGATCCCTGGAGCCCCAGTGGTGCCAAATGCAGTGAAGCAATTTTAGATTCACAGACCTTTTGGGTTTCATGAGTTCATTGGGAGACTTCAGTATACCAATTTTAATAGGTTTCCCACTCTATTTGCTTAGTTTCAGACCTTTTAGCTTCTAATTATGCACACACAGAAGAGACCAATTTTGGAATTTCAAAAGCTCCCTATTGTAGCCAGTGCAATTTTATGTCATCTTTGTTATATCATTGCCATTTACTTAGGTAAGCACAAGAGGCAGCCCCATACTTTTTGTACCTGTACCCAGCAGGAGTCCCAAATAGGCGATAATCCTCCCTCATAACAGTCTTAGACTGTAAACATCCCATTATAGCACACTCACAATTAGACTGTAAACATCCCATTATAGCACACTCACCAAAAGAGAGCAATCTCTCATATGATTGATCAAATAAAAGACACCGAGAATAATGGCCTAAACCTCAACCAAGGAAAGAGGTCCTGGACCAAGAGGACTTATGACCCAGGTCCAGAGCAACAAGGGATGTGACAGAGCACAATGGACTCACACAGGTACCTTGCTCAGATCTACATCAGCTTCAGAGATGGGGGGAAGAACGCTTTGCATCCCACTTCTGACACCAAAAATGTCAGCTGAAAGGACTGCAAACTATAAAAAGGCAAAGAGGTAGTTTATATGGGGTCTTAGAATTGCAATTCAAGGATCAAAGTTTCTGTAGAAAATCAGAATGGTGTCCCATCAGAAGAAAATGGGTAAGGGTTTTTAATAGGAAAAAGTGGGAAGTTAATGCAGGCTTACACAAGTTGTTCACCAAGAATTTGGATTGTAGGGAAAATTTTTCTTTACATATGATTGATTTGTGGAATGCATCTCATTTGTTACTAGGGAAAGTTATGTTTTCTTAGGCTAGGCAAAGTCTAGTTCTCAGCAATTACTTATCAGCTTTAATTTACAGGGTTCAGCAGAAGCCCCACGTGGGCAGCAAATATGGAGGCTCTCATGTCACATCTCAGTCATCCTGACATAGTTCTTTTCACAAGGTCGAGAAAAATTTTTCTTCGTTTTATTGTTTTACATATCTTAGGTTGGGGAAATCTTTAATATCTTTAAATTCTGATTGGAAGAAGTCATATTGGACTTTTAAAACTGTCTTTCTTAAAGCTAGAAGCTTTATATTGTTGGGTCACAATAAGGATACAAATTACAATGTCAGATCGAAACATCTGAGAGACTCTCAGATTGGAAAGAGATTATAAAGTTTATTTAAGCTGAAGAAATAAAACTTAGACAATAACAGAAATAATCCAATGTCAGGTTCTTTCTTAATACTTATAGGAAACGTTGTAAAGATATGATCTCTATTTTCTAAAATTTTAAGCATTTGTTAAAATAATAAGCCTAGATATATAATGGGTCTTAAAGACACAATGAACTTTAACTTAAAAATCATACGCATCCTGAAACTCCTTTTTAGATCCTGAACCAAAGTTCAAGAACAACAAGCCCTACTCAATTCTGAGATCAGGAAATGATTTATAAGGAAACATGTAAGCACTGTGACAGTGACTTTATAAGGAGAAAATAGAGACAAACCAACATAACTATTACTCTGGCAGATTAACTAACTTTCGAGAGAAGTGACTCATTTTCATATATAATATGGAGAAACAAAGCATGAGAAATTTTAGGAACAAAATCTAGGCGTGAGCATGAACTCTAAAAAAAAATATTTTTGAGGCTAGTTTCTAGCTCTCTGTTCTTTTAAGACTTATTCTCAAATTATTTTCAAATTCTTCAGAAAAAGGCCATGTCTATGTCATAATCAAGATTTGTTAATGTACCTATATTATGTAAAAGGAGGCTATCTTGACAGTGATTAGCTTTTTGACTTTGAATAAATCCTGTCAAATTCTATGCCCTGTTTCATTTTATGTCTATGGTCTCACCAAGCTCTAAAACTGAAAGTGAAAGATATTTTATTTTTCACTATTTGGTCTAATATTGCACCCATCATAACTTGAGTGACTTGAAAATAAAGTATACTAAATTTTTTTTCCCAATAAAATTTCCCAAGCTACAAAGTTCTTAATAAGGTGTAAAACTTTCTGCCTTAAGGATGTTACTTAACCTGTAGGAAGTTAACATAAGGATTTGAATTTATCTCAGACCTCCTCTAAACCAATCTGGAGCCATTTTGCAGGGCTGTCTCTAATATCTTGACTTTTAGACGTTATTCATTCAGTCTGATACTAGACCAGAAATATCAAGGTCTCAAAGAGTTAGTCTTGATCTAATTGGGCAACCTACAGTCCTGATTTGATTCTCCTTAGTTACCTGAGAGTCAATAATGTTATGCTCTTCTTTTTTTTTTTTTTTTTTTTTATGGCTGAAAACAACAGAAATTTATTCTTTCAAAGTTCTGGAGCCAAAAATCTGAAATCAAGGGGTTGGCAGGCCCCCCCCCCTCCATCTAAAACCTCTACAGGAGAATCTTTCCTGCCTCTTCCAGGTTTTGGTGTCTCCAAAGGTTGTTTGGCTGTGACAGCATAGCTCCAGTCTCTGTCTCCATCTTCACAAACTTTCTCTTGGTGCTTCCGAATTCTCTTTTTTTGGCCTCTTATAAAAACACTTGTCATTGGATTTAGAACCCACCCTAATCCAAGGTGATCTCATCTTGAGATCCCTACCTTAATTATATCTGCACAGGTCTTTATTCCAAATAAGATCGCATTCTGAGGTTCTGGATAGACATATCTTGGGGGGATGCCATTTAATCTACTGCAGATAATTTCAAATAATTATTCATAAAAATGTGTTAAGTAGACATAAGCTTACTGTTATTGAAAGTATTTAAGCCAGACTTATCTACAACATTTATTTCTACTTTTTCCCTCTAACATTACAACAGAAAGATCAAGGATTAAAATTTAATAACAACCAACATATGATACTTCGGATTTAAAAATTGAAAGTAAATAAAATAAAAGGCAAGGCGACTTTATGATTTTTGTTTTCTTTCTTACATTGCAATAACATTTTTAATTACATTTCTAGAGTCACAGGTAGAGAAATATTCTTACATTATGATAAGGCATGGTAAACAGAAATGATTAAGCTCTAACAGTGTGACTGCTTGAGGACACTGAAAACAACAAACCCCATGTCACTTATTCACGCTGAGTACAACCTTCTTGAAAATAACATTTTTTTTTAACATGCTGCTACTGCTTCAAGGTACTCTAAAGGATTTCACAGTCACGATAAAAAGGATGTTTTAGTTGTCTTTTCCTTGAGATTATGAAAAGTTAAATGAAACTCCTTTTTACTCTCACTTCTGTGCCTATTAGGTGAATATAAAATGGCTCTCGTAATGGCCTTCTATATTATGAACTCTTAAAGCTTTACCTGGCATGTGTCTATTAAATTCTTGAATTGTTGATAGAGAGGGAACCCCTAAGGGGAATTAACAATATTGTGGTTGATTCATGCAGAGCACAAAAAGTTAAGAGGGCAAAAGAACTTGTCCATAAATTGACTGTTTTCTTCCTCATTAGTAGCTCTAAAACACAGCCAGTGAATCACATGAAAAACAAATTATGCCAGATGTTTCTCAATCATAATAACTTTCAGTTATAATGAGCAAACGGCACACACCTGATTTTGACCACAACAATGTAGACATTGCTACAGTCAGAGCCAGTCCTAGGAAAATGAGGGGTTTGTCTGATACCCTATATTTGGTGATGGCTTTCTTTCCCCAACACTTGTCTATTTTATAGAAACTATCACCCTAACCCAGTCTTTTCATGTTATTACTCAGCAATGCATAGCTATGAGTACAATATATATTCAAATAAATATTGTTTATATTTGATTCCTATCATTATTCTTGCCTCCAACTATAGATTACTCTTATTTCTCTTTGAACTAGAGAAACCTTAGGTCAACTCTCAATGCCAATGACTAATTGAATTTTAAATAAGTAAGTCCTTGCTAATATAATAATTTTATAGTCAAAGCAGTGGTTCTTCTCTCCTGGAGAGGGACAAGAGAAAAGGATTGCCATGGTCACAAGGATACTTTTGAGTGAAGGTGAAAAAATCCATTATCTTGGTTATGGTAATTTTTTTTAACATCTTTATTGGAGTATAAGTGCTTTACAATGGTGTGTTAGTTTCTGCTTTATAGCAAAGTGAATCAGCTATACATATACATATATCCCCATATCTCCCTCTTGCGTCTGCCTCCCACCCTCCCTATCCCAACCCTCTAGGTGATCACAAAGCACTGAGCTGATCTCCCTGTGCTATACGACTGCTTCCCACTAGCTATCTATTTTACATTTGGTAGTATATATAAGCCCATGCCACTCTCTCACTTCATCCCAGCTTACCCTTACCCCTCTCCATGTCCTCAAGTCTAATCTCTACATCTGCATCTTTATTCCTGTCCTGCCCTTAGGTTCTTCATAACCTTTTTATTTTTAGATTCCATATATATGTGTGTTAGCATACGGTATTTGTTTTTCTTTTTCTGACTTACTTCACTCTGTATGACAGACTATAGGTCCATCCACCTCACTACAAATAACTCAATTTTGTTTCTTTTTATGGCTGAGTAATATTCTATTGTATATACGTACCACATCTTCTTTATCCATTCATCTGTTGATGGACACTTAGGTTGCTTCCATGTCCTGGCAATTGTAAATAGAGCTGCAATGAACATTGTGGTACATGACTCTTTTTGAATTATGGTTTTCTCAGGGTATATGCCCAGTAGTGGGATTGCTGGGTCGTATGGTAGTTCTATTTTTAGTTTTTTAAGGAACCTCCATACTGTTCTGCATAGTGGCTGTATCACCTTACATTCCCATCAACAGTAAAAGAGGGTTCCCTTTTCTCCACACCCTTTCCAGCATTTATTGTCTCCTTAGGTATGTATATCCCTAGGTATTTTATTCTTGTAGTCGCAATGGTAAATGGGAGTGTTTCCTTAATTTCTCTTTCAGATTTTTCATCATTAGTGTATAGGAATGCAAGAGATTTCTGTGCATTAATTTTGTATCCTGCTACTTTACCATATTCCTTGATTAGCTCTAGTAGCTTTCTTGTAGCACCTTTGGGATTCTCTATGTATAGTATCATGTCATCTGCAAACAGTGACAGCTTTACTTCTTTTCTGATTTAGATTCCTTTTATTTCTTTTTCTTCTCTGAATTCTGTGGCTAAAACTTCCAAAACTATGCTGAATAATAGTGGTGAGAGTGGGCAACCTTGTCTTATTCCTGATTTTAGTGGAAATGGTTTCAGTTTTTCACCATTGAAAACGATGTTGGCTGTGGGTTTGTCATATATAGCCTTTATTATGTTGAGGTAAGTTATCTCTATGCCTACTTTCTGGAGGGTTTTTTTTTTTTTTTTTTTTTTTTTTTTTATCATAAATGGGTGTTGAATTTTGCCAAAAGCTTTTTCTGCATCTACTGAGAAGATCATATGGTTTTTCTCCTTCAATTTGTTAATATGGTGTACCACATTGATTGATTTGTGTATATTGAGCAATTCTTGCATTCCTGGGATAAACCCCACTTGATCATGGTGTATGATCCTTTTCATGTGCTGTTGGATTCTGTTTGCTAGGATTTTGTTGAGGATTTTTGCATCTAGGTTCATCAGTGATATTGGCCTGTAGTTTTCATTGTGACATCTTTGTCTGGTTATGGTATCAGGGTGATGGTGGCCTTGTAGAAGGAGTTTGGGAGTGTTCCTCCCTCTGCTATATTTTGGAAGAGTTTGAGAAGGATAGGTGTTAGCTCTTCTCTAAATGTTTCATAGAGTTTGCCTTGAAGCCATCTGGCCCTGGGCTTTTTTTGTTTGGAAGATTTTTAATCACAGTCTCAATTTCATGCATGTGATTGGTCTGTTTATATTTTCTATTTATGCCTGGTTCAGTCTCAGAAGGTTGTGCTTTTCTAAGAATTTGTCCATTTCTTCCAGGTTGTCCATTTTATTGGCATAGAGTTGCTTGTAGTAATTTCTTATGATCCTTTGTATTTCTGCAGTGTCAGTTGTTACCTCTCCTTTTTCATTTCTACTTCTAGTTATTTGAGTCTTCTCCCTTTTTTCTTGATGAGTCTGACTAATGGTTTATCAATTTTGTTTATCTCCTCAAAGAACCAGCTTTTAGTTTTATTGATCTTTGCTATTGTTTTCTTCATATCTTTTTCATTTATTTCTGATCCGATCTTTATGATTTCTTTCCTTCTGCTAACTTTGGGGTCTTTTGTTCTTCTTTCTCTAATTGCTTTAGGTGTAAGGTTAGGTTGTTTATTTGAGACGTTTCATCTTTCTTGAGGTAGGATTGTATTGCTATAAACTTCCCTCTTAGAACTGCTTTTGCTGCATCCCATAGGTTTTGGGTCATTGTGTTTTCATTGCATTTGTTTCTAGGTATTTTTTGATTTCCTCTTTGATTTCTTCAGTGATCTCTTGGTTATTGAGTAGTGTATTGTTTAGCCTCCATGTGTTTGTATTTTTTGCAGATCTTTCCTGTAATTGCTATCTAGTCTCATAGCGTTGTGGTTGGAAAAGGTACTTGATGCAATTTCAGTTTTCTTAAATTTACCAAGGCTTGATTTGTGATCCAAGATATGATCTATCCTGGAGAATGTTCCATGAGCACTTGAGAAGAAAGTGTATTCTGTTGGTTTTGAATGGAATATCTGATAGATATCAATTAAGTTCATCTTGTTTAATGTATCCTTTAAAGCTTGTGTTTCCTTATTTATTTTCATTTTGGATGATGTGTCCATTGGTGAAAGTGGGGTGTTAAAGTCCCCTACTATGATTGTGTTACTGTCAATTTCCCCTTTTATGGCAGTTAGCATTTGCCTTATATATTGAGGTGTTCCTATGTTGGGTGTGTAAATATTTACAATTGTTCTATCTTCTTCTTAGATTGATCCCTTAATTATTATGTAGTGTCTTTCTTTGTCTCTTGTAATAATCTTTATTTTAAAGTCTATTTTGTCTGATATGAGAATTGCTACTCCAGCATTCCTCTGATTTCCATTTGCATGGAATATCTTTTTCCATCCCCTCACTTTCAGTCTGTATGTGTCCCTAGGTCTGAAGTGGGTCTCTTGTAGACAGCATATATACTGGTCTTGTTTTTGCATCCATTCAGCCTGTCTATGTCTTTTGGTTAGATCATTTAATCCATTTACATTTAAGGTAATTAGTGATATGTATGTTTCTATTACCATTTTCTTATTTTTTGTTTGTTTTTTGTAGGTCTTTTCCTTCTCTTGTGTTTCCTGCTTAGAGAATTTCTTTTAGCATTTGTTGTAAACCTGGTTTGTTGGTGGTGAATTCTCTTAACTTTCACTTGTCTGTAAAGGTTTTAATTTCTCTGTCGAATCTGAATGAGATCCTTGTTGTGTAGAGTAATCTTGGTTGTAGGTTTTTTTCCCTTTCATCACTCTAAATATGTTCTGCCAATCCCTTGTGGCTTACAGAGTTTCTGCTGAAAGATCAGCTTTTAACCTTATGGGGATTCCCTTGTATGCTTTTGTTGTTTTTCCCTTGCTGCCTTTAATATTTCTTCTTTGTATTTAATTTTTGATAGTTTGATTAATATGTGTCTTGGCATGTTTCTCCTTGGATTTATCTAGTATGGGACTCTCTATGCTTCCTGGACTTGATTGAATATTTCCTTTCCCATATTCGGGATGTTTTCAAGTATAATCTCTTCAAATATTTTCTCAGTCACTTTCTTTTTCTCTTCTTCTTCTGGGACTCCTATAATTTGAATGTGGTGCATTTAATGTTGTCCCAGAGTTCTCTGTGACTGTCCTCAGTTCTTTTCATTCTCTTTTCATTATTCTGCTCTACAGTAGTTATTTCCACTCTTTTATCTCCCAGGTCACTTTTCCGTTCTTCTGCCTCCGTTATTCTGCTATTGATTCCTTCTAGAGAATTTTTAATTTCATTTATTGTCTTGTTCATCATTGTTTGTTTGCTCTTCAGTTCTTCTAGGTCCTTGTTAAACGTTTCTTGTATATTCTCCATTCTATTTCCAAGATTTTGGATCATCTTTACTATCATTACTCTGAATTCTTTTTCTGGTAGGCTGCCTATTTCCTCTTCATTTGTTTGGTGTCGTGGGTTTTTACCTTGCTCCTTCATCTGCTGTGTGTTTCTCTGTCTTCTCATTTTGCTTAACTTACTATGTTTGGGGTCTGCTGTTCACAGGCTGCAGGTTAGTAGTTCCCATCGTTTTTGGTGTCTGCACCCAGTGGTTTAGGTTGGTTCAGTGGCTTATGTAGCCTTCCTTTTGGAGGGGACTAGTGCCTGTATTCTGGAGGATGAGGCTGGATCTTGTCTTTCTGGTGGGCAGGACGGCATCCAGTGGTGTGTTTTGGGGTGTCTGTGACCTTATTATGGTTTTAGGCAGTCTCTCTGTTAATGGATGAAGTTGTGTTCCCGTCTTGCTAGTTGTTTGGCATTGGGTGTCCAGCACTGTAGCTTGCTGGTCATTGAGTGGAGCTGGGTCTTGGCACTGAGATGGAGATCTCTGGTAGAGCTTTCTCCATTTGATATTATGTGGAGCCCAGAGGTCCCTGGTGGACCAATGTCTTGAACTTGGCTCTCCCACCTCAGAGGCACAGGACTGATACCCGGCCACAGCACCAAGACACTGTCAGCAACACAGCTCAGAAGAAAAGGGAGGAAAAAATAAATAAATAAATGAAATAAATAAATAAATAAATAAATAAATAAATAAATAAAATAAAGTTATTAACATAAAAAAATATTATTAAAAGTAACAAAAATTGAAAAATAATAAAAAAAGAAAGAAAGAAAGAAGGGAACAACCAAACCAAAAAACAAATCCACCCATGATAACAAGCGCTAAAAAACTATACACAAAAACAAAAAACAAAACAACGGACACACAGAACCCTAGGACTAATGGTAAAAGCAAAGCTATACAGACAAAATCACTCAAAGAAGCATACACATACACACTCACAAAAAGAGAAAAAGAAAAAATATATGTATATCACTGCTCTCAATGTCCACCATCTCAATTTTGGGATAATTCTTTGTCTATTCAGATATTCCACAGATGCAGAGTATGTCAAGTTCATTGTGGAGATTTAATCCACTGCTCCTGAGGCTGCTGGAGAGATTTCCCTTTTTCTTCTTTGTTCTCACAGCTCCTGGGTTTCAGCTTTGGATTGGTCCCGCCTCTGCATGTAGGTCACCTGAGGGCATCTCTTCCCTACCCAGACAGGATGGGGTTAAAGGAGCAGCTGTTTTGGTGGCTCTGGCTCACTCAGGCGGGGGGGCGGGGGGTTGGTGGGGAGGAGGGGTATGGAATGTGGGGCTAGCCTGCGGCAGCAGGAACCAGTGTAACGTTGCAACAGCCTGAGGTGTGCCGTGTGTTCTCCCGGGGAAGTTTTCCCTGGATCATGGGACCCTGCTGTGGCGGGCTGCACAGGCTCCCGGGAGGGGAGGTGTGGATAGTGACCTGTGCTTGCACACAGGCTTCTTGATGGCTGTATCATCAGTCTTCAAATTTTATGACCATCTCTGGTGTCTGAGCTGATAGCCAGGACTTGGACCCATCTCTGGAGCTCATTTAGGCGGTGTTCTGAATCTCCTCCCCATGCACACCCCAAAACAATGGTCTCTTGCCTCTTAGGCAGTTCCAGACTTTTGCCCGGACTCCCTCCTGGCTAGCTGTGGTGCACTAGCCCCCTTCAGGCTGTGTTCACACAGCCAACCCCAGTCCTATTCCTGGGATCTGACCTCTGAACCCTGACCCTCAGCTCCCAGCCCCAACCCGTCCCAGCTGACGGGTGAGCAGACAAGCCTCTCAGGCTGGTGAGTGCTGGTCAGCACTGATCCTCTGTGTGGGAATCTCTCCGCTTTGCCCTCTGCACCCCTGTTGCTGCACTCTCCTCCGTAGCTCCGAAGCTTCCACCCTGTCACCCCTTGTCTCTGCCAGTGAAGGGGCTTCCTAGTGTGTGGAAACATTTCTTCCTTCACAGCTCCCTCCCAGAGGTGCAATTCTCATCCCTATTCTTTGTCTCTGTTTTTTCTTCTTTCTTTTGCCCTACCCAGGTACGTGGGGAGTTTCTTGCCTTTTGGGAAGTCTGAGGTCTTCTGCCAGTGTTCAGTAGGTGTTCTGTAGGAGTTGTTCCACGTGTAGATGTATTTCCGATGTATTTGTGGGGAGGAAAGCAATCTCCAAGTCTCACTCCTCTGCCATCTTGAAGCTGCCCTATGCTCATTCTTGATTTAAAAATGCATCCTGCAGGGAATATTGTGGCTTTTCTGTTCAGTGTGTTAATGTCCGGAAGAATTCTGCTGTTCTTGCCACATATGCCTGAGCTTGAATTCCTAAAATATATGCCTTGAAATGACCATATTACGGGGTTGTAATTTGCAAACTTGTGAAAGGAAAACATATGGTACAGAAAATTTTCTATTAGTTTTAAATATTTAAAGGAAAACTTGTAAAGTCTGATGAAAATAACCATATTGTGTAGATAAATATTGTAGATAACAGAGAACACACATAACTTTAATGGATTTAGATTATTAAACTTGTCTGTAGATTCTTTTGGATTTTCGAGGTGCACAAACACATCCTCTGGAAATAATATCAGATATATTTTTTCTTATCTAACTCTAATGGGCTTTATTTATTTTTTCTTTGCTTACATTACACTGGTAAGGCCCTCCAGAAAAATGTTGAGTAGAAGTAATGCTAATAGATTTTATT
Organism: Balaenoptera acutorostrata; assembly: GCF_949987535.1. Taxonomy (NCBI): domain Eukaryota; kingdom Metazoa; phylum Chordata; class Mammalia; order Artiodactyla; family Balaenopteridae; genus Balaenoptera; species Balaenoptera acutorostrata. Next base: position 36,456,847 of record NC_080081.1, read on the forward strand.
TTCAATCTCAAGGAGGAAATGGTTCAACAAAATTTGATGTTTGCTGTATGAATGAATTAAGTGGTTTACATAAGTAAGATTTTTCTTTAATTAAGTCCAACTTAGCTTTGATGCATTACCAACTATATATATGATGCATTTATTTTTTGTATTCATTTTTTCTTTTACATACATTTCTGTATTTGGTTACTAACATTTTGCCTGTGATTTTTATAAATATATTTAGGAGAGACAACGGCCATTAATTTTCCTTCCTTGTAACATCCTTTTCAGGTTTTGTATCAATGTTATATTTGCCTCATTAAAAGAACTGGGGAAATGATCACTTTATCTGTACTCTGGTGGAAGTCTTTTTATTTTCTTTTTAGTTTTTCATTGACTTTACTGTGGTGTGTAGTTTTCTTTGTTTTATCATGGGGTGTATAGTGAATCTTGAATCTGTGTCTTGATGTCTTTAACACATTTTCAAAAACTCTTGGCCATTATTTCTTCAGATGGCCTTTGCCCCATCATGTCTCTTCCCTGCTTTTTAGACTACAATTTTATGAATCTTATAATTTCTTACCATGTTTCATTTGTTTTCCAAACTATTGGTTTTTATCTTTTTATCTCAATATTTTAGTTTAAATGTTTTCTACTTATTTTTCAAATCACTATGTCCTTCATTTGCATTCAATCTACCAGTTCAGTGCATTTACCAAAATCATTAGTTCAATTATTATATTTCCTTATTTACTTTCATTTTATCTTTATAGAGCCTAATATTCTGTGAAATCCTCCATCTTGTCATATATATTAAAACATATTAATGACAATTATTTTTACATCTACTAAATAACCAACTGTGGATCCATCCATTCAAAGATATCTGTAGCACCTGGGAGCATGTTTCTAATATCTGTTTTTCTCCGTATGTCTTCTTTCTTTATAGGCCTGCTATTTTTTTCTTTAATGTCAAGTATTTATATATATATATAAATGAAATAATAGAGTCTGGATGAAGTTAACCCTTTCTAAAGAGGGTTTATTTTGACTGCTGGCATTTACATTATATCACTTTAATGCAATTAGAGATCTCATTGATTCAAATCTAGGTTTCACCCTTTGTATTATCTTGTCTACTTCCACTTTCCCTGACTTCTAGGATATAGTTCTTCAGGGAGTTCAGTTGAAACCCCATTTTTTTACCAGAGTCCCCTGTCTTTGCTGGTCCTTAAATTCAAATTTTTATCTTTCAAGCTCTGTTTAACTTCTCAACCTCACATAAACTATTTTCTGCTTGTCTATCATGTTTAGGAATAAGCAAATACTGCTAGGGGAAAAGTGACACAAAATAACGGCCTTACTTGTACATTCCTTCTTTACGCCCCCTCATTTGTCCTCAAGTTCTGACTACATTTGAGGCCCATAATTCCAATATCTATTCCTCCTCCAAGCCCCATGGTACCACCAGAAGTTCTGCTTAGTTGCCACATTATTCGTTTCTGAGCTTCTCAGACTATGCTGCTTACAGTTGGTAGAAACCTTGAGGAGGGAGAAAAAGCTGTGTAGAATTTTGAGCTGACTTCCATGAGTTTAGCTTATTTCTAGGATCTTGTTCTTTCAGGTCCTGGCTGCCTTAGTAGCTATAAGTATATTCCAGTAGTTATTGTGATATTATATGTAATTTTTTCTTGTGTTCTTGGTGAGGGGTTTAGTCAGCAATATGTTATTGCATTGTAATTGAAAGCAAAATTCTCCATGTTACTTTCTATCTTGAAATAAGTCATTTACTTCATTATTATTGTTATGTACTTAATAAATTTTCATTTTTAAGTTGTTTTAAGGATTTATTATCAGAGCACTTGATTGGGTCTGCTGAGCCTATCATGCATCTAAGTATATTGAGAGTCTTCTCCTTAATATGAAATACGGTATCTTAAAGTCTTCATTGTATTACAGTCTATGATATTAATATATGTAGTAGCCAAACTTAAGTATCATGGACTTTATGAAATCCTAAAGTGTTTTACATGTATATACATATGTAAGTATATATTAATACTGAGCTAATACATTCGGTATGTTTTTGTTTAATCAGTTGGATATAGAATATGAAACAACTTACTTTCAAATTTTTGTCAGTCTTTTTTACAAACCATGTTTTATAAGTCCTCACAATGAAAATTGCCTACTTCTGTAAGGCAACATTTACTACAACCTCACAAGAATAGTAATTTAGAATAGTATAATTGGATGGTCTACCTCAACGTCAAATTGATTAAATTAACATTTTATTAGTAATAACTTTTAGAATAGGCATGTTTGTAATTTACCATTTCTGTGATGTTTTTCAAGTTTACTAATTTACTGTCTTAATAAATGCAAATAACCTATCTTTTAAATCTCTTTAGGATGAGAAAAAAATTACAATTCATTTATTGCTTCTTAGAAGAAATCATTTAACACTGAATGGATTTTTCTGATATATTAATAATGATGAACATAAGGAGAGATGCGTTGATTTTTCCTATAAAATTCTAAAATGCTGTACGTAGTTCTGGACAATTGGTGGCACTTTCTAAACCTCTTCTTTTTGTGTATGGTTTTCAGGCTGTCAGCAACTAGCCATTCTCTGACACCTCAAAGTGATATGGACTCCAGTAGCTCTGAAGAATTCTATCAGGCTGTGCACCATGCTGAGCAAACCTTCAGAAAAATGGAAAGTTACTTGAAACAACAGCAACTCTGTGATGTTATCCTGATTGTTGGGAACCGAAAGATACCTGCACATAGGTATAGTGTTCTGTCTTTATTGGAAATATGCATTCATATGTTTAGAACGATTGTCTGTTATGTAGATTGCAAAATATTCTGCAACTAGAGAATTAAGAATCCACATTTCTAAGAAAGCTTGGGTATTTTTCTTTTACTCTTGTTTATTTCCTTTTGTGGAGAGTTACAATGCCATTTTAAGTCATCTTTTTAAGAAGTAAAGCAAATATAAATAATTCAAAAATAAAACTTCTTATAAGGGTTGAAAAATATTCCATTTTATTGACTCACAATCATACTAATTGGAAATCAAATTTAACTTAGGAAGATGTACCTAAACTCTGAAATGAGATATGTTTTTCTGTCAAAATTGAAAGGAAGGCAGGTTATCTTGGGTATACATTATTTATTTCACATAGAAAATTCAACCTATTTCACAGTGACATCTTTATTTTACATTGATTAAAAATTATTTAATTTGTGACATACTAATATTATTCATAAGGCCCAATATATTTAAAGGCTAATACACTTTCAAACATCCCTTATGTATTTATGATTGATAATTCTAAGTTACCTGAACTAGACATCTGATTATTTTGTATCATATTGATATGATATCAGTTTACTTCTGAAAATTCGTTAAACTTGATGTTGATTTTTTACTCAGCTCTTCTATTTATTTTTTGAAATTTTAGGTAAGAAATTAATTTAATTTTTTGATACTTATTATTTTAAATAGTTGAACATAAGGGCAAATTACCTTAGACTACCTTGATGTATGCCATTCAATTAACTGTTTAACAAATGTTTTCAATGTACCCATTTCCCCTATATTTTTAAAATTAAATTGTATTATCTAGATAATATATATGCACCTAAATGTGGTTCTAGAAAATAAGGATTCCAGAAAAATAAGGCTATATTTTTATTATGATAGCAATGTTAAAATGTGGACATTGACTTTGAAGCAATACACTAGAAATTCATAGGAAAGAACATTTGACATTAATTAACTCATCTAGGTCATATGGGGTTCAATCTGTCAGCTAACTATGGCAAAAATTCTAATAATATAGTATTTGCACTTATTTTTCAAGCACTTCTGTGAAATTGCATTATCATTAGCAAGAGAGCAATTACATTGTCATTATTATGGAGACATTCAATATTGTAATATATATGGCAAATATGCAGATTATTCTGAGCTATCATCTAAGTAGCATCTAGATAAAAATTCTATTGTAAGAGATATTTTAATTTGAGAATGTAGCTAAATTTATTTCATTTAAATTGTGCATTAGTTAAATAATTATATTTTATTTAACTAATATATATATAATTATATATTTGTTTTAGAAGATAGAGGGACTCAACTCAAAAGTATGTTAACACATCAAATGCTCATTAATTTTTTTTTAAAGAGCAGAGCTTTATATAGTTTGTATAATCTTATTTTATAGGCTTTTATTGGTAATAACTTAGTATTTCTCATTTGAATTCCCCCATATTAATTATATTCTACATTGTTTTCTTTATTACTCTTATCTAGATTGTTAATATTATTTTGTAAATAATGTATTTAATTATGCATTTATTTTATAATAACGCATATGACTAAGACATAAATTTGTTTCTTGGTTTAGATTACTCTAAAATACCTGAGCAACGTACTATTTATATACATATTATTCTAAATATTTAAATATTTTGTATATTTAGCAGATATTAAATTAAATATCATCAATTAAATATTAATCATGCTTTTCTTAATATGATAAGAAAAATTGTACTCTCTTCACTAAATTTATTTAAATAAGGATTAATATTTTCTTACCCCATGGTTTAAAAGTTAAGTACTATCTTTTTAACAAGTAAATTACATACTTATGTTTCTAAGTTAAACATATTTTAACAAATATGTGAGAAAATATTTATGGGACACCTGAAAAAAGCAAGCAATGTTTTCAATAATTGGAAGTATGTTACACCTCCTTATTTATATTTTTGCAAAATGAAATAACTGTAATTAATGCAAAATTAGATCTTTGCTTTAAACAAATAATCATCTTAGTAATAGTAACATATGAATGAATTTTTAAGTCATGCTGTTACATTTTGATTAACACAGTTGAGTATTGTCCTCAGGCAAAATATATATGATGTTGCAATCATTAGCAGTGAAAAATATAAGACTGTTAAAATAAGTTCAAATAATGAAAAAATAAATAATTTGCATTAAAATCTCCTGCTCTTCCAGTAAATACATTGCAGGGTAATGTCATAAACAGTCATTCATAAAGATCATGTACATTTACTTTCATATTAATTATCTTGTCATTTGAAACTCTCAAATCAATTCCTATTTAATTTAACAGATTATGACCATTAAAGGGCTCTCCATAAGACCTTTAGTTTATGTGATGGCTATATTGTATATATATTTTTAACCTGATGTAGGTCACAACTATCAATTTATTTATGAAATGCCATGTCTGTATAAGTACATTACATTATTATTAGGCATATTTTTAAGTAGGTTAATTTTGAAAGGCTAACAATACTTAAGATGACACATTAATACATTTTCATCATGAAAACTAATCAAACTTTTGATTTTATCTGTGTTTCAGGTTCTCAGAGAAATTCAAAAATAAATATAGACTTCTCATAAATGGCCCAGAATAATTGATTAGCAACAAGTGAACCAAAACATTTGAATGTAAAACTGTGAATACTAAATACAGGAATTTTGATAGGTAGACTGCCTGTAATAAAGGATGTCAGATGCTGAAAATTAGACTGGCAAGATCAATATTAATAATTTGGACAGTCAAATCTTCAATAGTAAAAAATTAAGGAGTTTTCATGGCTTACTCTCTCATAATATACAGATATATAATGAAACATGGTTAATCTTTTGAAAGTTTTTTCTCCCTTTAGCCATTATTAAGAGTAAGTGCAGTGGATAGAAATAAATGAGAAAATCTCAAATAGCTAACATCCTCTGAGTTGGAAATAATGTTACTTCTAATTTTATGTGCATAGAAACAGTGTGGAAGCATATACAACACACAGTCAATAAAGTTTTTTCCTGGGGAGCAGGGTTCCTGGGCAGGATAAAAGAGGTGTTGGAATTATTTTTAATGTATAAACATATAAAGTCTTCAAACTTCTTAGTATGAACATTTCATGATCAAATAAATACTTAATGAAAATTAAAATGATATGTGATGGGGACAAAACAGATTTGCTCTTTAGACCAAAATACTGGGCATTTCAGGAGGCATCATATTCCATTTTCATTTTTGTGTATGTTTGACAATGAATTTAATTATTTCAAGAATACAGTTATTATTTTAATGTTCTTTACTGAGCACTAGTATCAAGGAAATAGGTGAGGCTAAAAGTGGGAATTGATGTATTTAGAAACATATTTAATAGAGTAAAAAGAAATTACTTTAGAAGTAACTTAGATGTTAATACTCAGGAATAGGCAAGTAGTAGTGTTTCTCTTTACTGATGGAAAATTTATTTATAGATATTCTTTGATGGGAGAGGAATAATTCATTTTTCCATTATATTAAATCCAACATCCACCTAAATTTCTCAGTCAGCTTGTTAGTGTATAACAGTTCTGTATAAACTTCAGGAAAAAAAAAATGTCCCAGTGCCTGTTGGTTTCAGTAACTCCAGGCAACTCCCACAGCCCCAGGCATCACCCATGGCACCGGGCTCCAGAAGGGCTCCTATGGACACATGATGCCAATCCGTCCCTCACCCCAGATTACAAGGGGGTTCCTTGAACCTAGGCTTCTGGCTGGGCCCAACCAAGCCAACTACTAGAGACCCAGGCTTTGACCCATTATAGTGTCAGGCCAGGCCCCATATCCCCACTTTCTCAGTTCACCCCAGTAACAGGCCTACCCTTGTGGACCCAAAGTCTTGGTTGGTTCCCATGGATCCAGACTCTCTGTGTCTCAGCACCAGACTTGCCTTGTCAGAACAAACCCTCAGACTGGCCCCCAAGTTCCCAGTTTACAAGCTGACTCTGGTGGTCTCTGCTCCAGGCTTACCCTAGTGCCAAGCCAGCCACAAGAATAATCTAATACTGTAACATGATGGTGTGTTAATCACTTTAGTATAGAGGTTAGAGGACAAAAGTGTTAAAAATAACAATAACTACAGTAATTTGTTAATGGATACACAGTATAGCAATAGGTAAATTGTGACATCAAAACAAAATATTGGGAGGGGTGGGAGTAAAAGGTCAAAGTTTTTGTATGCAATTGAAATTGTTATCAGCATAAAATAGACTTATTTGTATAGGATGTTTTATGTAAGTCTCATGGTAACCACAAAAGAAAAAAAAAAGGGGAATCAAAGCATAACAGTATAGAAAATTATCTGTTCCCAAAGAAAGATAGCAAAACAGGAAGAAAGGAAGAAGGGACCTGCAAAACAGCCAGAAAACAATAAGATGACATTATAAGTCCTTACCTATCAATAATTACTCTAAATATAATTGGAATAAATTCTTCAATCAAAAGACATAGCATTGGCTGAACAGCTTAAAAAATAAGACCCAACTATATTCTGCCTACAAGAGACGCATTTCAGCTTTAAGGACACACATCGTCTCAAAGTGGAGGGATGGAAAAAGCTATTCCAAGCAAATGGAAACAAAAAGAGAGCAGAGGTAACTATAGTTATTTCAGAAAAAGTAGACTTTAAGTCAAAAATGGTAACAAGAGACAAACATGGTCATTATATAATATAAAACAATCAATTCATCAATAGGATATAACAATCATAAAAATATTGCTGTAATCATTTCACTATATATGTGTATCAAATTCACGTTATGTGTTAATAATATCTCAATAAAACTGGGTTGGGGAGGAGAAAAGAGAATCTGAAATATTTTGTTTTGCTTTTTTCCCCATCAATTAGACATCATTTTAATATCCTCTTTATACCCACTATGAATATTCAGCAGTCATGAAGCATCTTTCCTTGCATTAATTAAAATAAATGTTTATCAAACGTATTGTAGCATTGGTCTATGCTCTATTGGTGAAGCAAGAGGATTATAAAATGTGATAGTTTTCCTCATGAAGCTTCCAATTATCTTGAGGAGGAAAAAAGAACCCCTAGGACAATTATGGAAATTATTATACTTGTAAGTAGCTATAACTGAAATTTATAGTTTTGATTCTAAATGCAAGAGATAATCAAACAAGGAAACAAATAACATATGGCATAGTATTATGAACATGCTTTTAGAGAAATTGTGTTTGAGTTCAACCTAGTGAAAAAGAACAAGTATACTATTTTAGATAGTAAGAATTGTATGGGGAAGAGAGAAATAAAGAATTTTTGGTTGTGAAAATTATAAGGTACCAGCTTAGTGAAAGTGGAGCAATTTATATTGAAAATACTAGGAAATTAAGCCATAAAAGTAGGACAAAAGTGGTTTTGATAGATAGTGGCTGAAATCCAGTAGAGAAGTTTGTATTTCAAATGATGTGTATAATTAAAAGTTCATGTAGGTTCTTGAAGAGAGGAGTAACATAATCAATTCAATAGTAATAATAAAAATAATAATAATAGTAATAATACTAGTTGACACTCACTGTGTTGACTATGTGCCAAGCCGTGTTTGAAGTGCTTTGTGTATACTGATCCATTCTGTCCTGAAAAGGAAGAAAATTGTTTTCCCCATTTTTTTCTTATAGAATACAATATGGAGAAATTAAGGCATTCACCCAAATTATGCATTTAATAAGTGGTGGAAATAAATTCAAACCCAGGCAGTCTGGCTACAGAAGTAATGCATTAACAACTATGATAGACTGCTTGTCATAATTTACAAAGACAGCTCTGAAAAATGGTACAGTTTTAAAATGTACAAAAAATGGGCACAGCAAAAACTAATGATCTAAGAAGCTGTTATAGTTAACCCAGGCATGAAATGAGAACTATATAAACATAGGAAAAGAGATGAACTGAGAAATATTTTGAACAGTGACATAAGTCAGGATCCCTGGACATAGAGCTGGAGACCAGAGTTCAGGTTTGCAGGATTTATTTAAAGAGTGTTTTCAGAAGAAGAGCAGGATAGGGCAGAGGAAGGAGCAAATCAAGGATGTGGTCTCAGCAGCAGCCTTGTTTTATCTTGAACTCCTGAGATGCTCTGGAACAAGACTTGTTTCAGAGTTAGTCATACGCTGAGGAAAAGGGACAGTATTTTATACCTTGGTTTTATTAGTCATCGTCATTGGGCCCACCCACAGGTTGAGAGTAGGGGGAGGTTGTGGAAGCTGGGGGATGAGATAAGAGGATAAGGAAGCACATGAAGTGAGGCAACTCCTGTTGGAGCAAGTGCGATTCTACAGAGAAGGGGCAACAGGGAGTGGTTAGGTGCCAAGATCACTGGTGCTGGGGACATTGGTGTGCCTCATAAAAGGGGTCTGGCCACCAGAACCACAAAGTCCAATAGAAAAGGAAAGATGGATTTTTTGTCATATTTGATATAGGCAACAAAGCAGAAGACATAGTGATGACTTCATAATATCTCCTGTGAAAATTCAATATATTGGTGATGCATCAATTAGAATCGGGAAGTAAAAATAAAAGAGACCTCACAGGCAAGACTTTGAGTTTAGTTGAAGGTATACTGATATGCTCCTGGGCTATCTGGTCAGCAGTTTCTATAAGCATTTGAGATAAGATGTTAGATTAAAACCACCATAAAATTATAATTAAAAGACCATGCTCAAAGATGATTCTGATAGTGAGTGTTAAGGCAAAAATTTAGAGGCTGAGAAAAAAACCTGGAGGCAATGAAAGGGTCAATAAGTAAGATTAGGAGAAGTCAAAGAATCTGAGGACAGCCTGGGTATAAGAAAGTCTGCACTGCCTTAGCTAAAACGGGATTTAAAGAAGGTGTGGGTAGTCCACAGTGTCAAACTCCACAATAAACTGGAGTAGGACTTAGAAAAGTTTAATAACTTTGAAAGGAAATAAATTTGTAGTGACCTCAATAAGAGATTTTTCCAGAGTGGTTGCATGCATTCACTTATTTATGCAGTTTTCAATCCTGCTTCTCTTGCATTAATAGAAGTTATATATAGGTACCTATAAAGATATTACTTTCTGTTATGCATTGCATCCCTCCTTTAACATCTAATTCAAATGTTGTGTCACTAAATCTAAAGGCAGTATAAACTCTTCTGTACTTCTCTTATCGAGTTAGCAGTATTTTGTATTTTATAGCTGATGGAGAAGATTTCATGTAATTATTTAAGATTGAATCCTATAGGTCTCATAACATTTTCCTCTACATGGATGTAGCCTGGTTCTAAATAAAGCCCTTATATGATTAAAATTAAACTGGTTAACTTTATGTCAATATATTATCTCTTATGCTCTAGAAAAGATACATGTATATATATATATATATATATATATATATATATATATATATATATGGTTTATGATAGTTTACTTTCATATTGTACATTGTTATATTCAGTTCTTTTGATAAAACTGATTATTTAACACTGATTTATCTAGTCAGTATGTAATAAATATTTAAAGATACCTGTATCAATTATTTTGTCAAACTTTGGGAATATAAAGAGTTAACATGTTTAGGTACTAACTGTCCATTTAAATGTGTAGCAAATGGGTAATTTTAAATATTTCTAACATGTTACCACCTTAGGCATTAATAGTTAAAATCATGAATCCCATTCTTAAATTCATGGAGTATGTACTGAGGGGTTTTTTTCAGTTAAAAAAGGATTGCCTCTCTTTGTTGAAGTTAACATTGAGTATGTCCTCTACTTATGTAGAAATAAAATATATAGCAGATAAAATTGCAAAGTAAATAATGGAAAAATATTGACTTGAAAATTATGAAAACTGTGCCTTGTATTGACCTTTCCTCCTCTTCTTTGCCTTACATTGTTCTTAGAAAGAAAAGTGCATCCAAAGTTTACTATTAAGTTGTTTAGCTTACAGATGTAAGCATCGTATTATTTCTTTTGGTGTGTCTCTGTTATTCGAGAATTTCCTTAAATTCTGGAACAGAAGATGGTCTAGGCTCATCTTATACTTCCTCAGTTCCAGATCTGTGGTCTGTTCTTTTTCCAAGGAACCTTTAAGGTACATACACATGTACATACATGTGCATACACATAAAAAACATAAGTATTTCTATTTTAAAAAATATTATGAATCATAAACTTATACTGATACTTCTAATTTGAATCCACTGTAAATAGAAAGAAGTTTCAGGATTAATTCAAACAACTGTTTAAAACACACCTCTTACCTACAGTTCAGTTTTGTTTTTTTTTTTTTTACAATTCTCTATGTATTTAGAATAAGAACATATTGTCAAGTATTTCACTCATTCATTTAAAAATATATTTCCACTTAGGATTTTAAAGTATATAAAAATCTTCACTGTCATTAAAACAACAATAAATCATCAGAAAATTGAAATACTTACACTTTTTTAAAGCTATCAAATAGCTGTGGCATAAAAAATAAAAATAACTAAAAACTAGAGTAATGCTCCCTTCTTAGCTTCTACTTTTGTTTTGGTTGGGGGGGGCACAATGTCCATTTCACAACTGAAATTTACAATATGTGGGAGATAGGCAGGAGAGTGTAATCCATGGTCAAAAGCAAAATCAGTCAATGAAAATCAACCTGGAAACAAGGCCATTAAAGCAACTATGAAAAATAATTTAAAATATCTACAGAAAAAGATGAATATAATAAATAAAGAAAAGGAAAATTAATAGAGATTTGGAAAAATTCAACTCACTAGAAATCATCTGCAATAAAACACAGAGTAAAAGAAAAATTGAGTGTAAAGTGAACTCACTCTACAACCTGTAAGGCACTCTTAATTATTGAAACACATATGTATTTAGAGTCCAAGAAAGAGTTAGAGAGTGAATTGGATGAAAAAATGAGGAATTATTTGCAGATACTTTTCTAATTTGATGAAAAAATCTATCCACCTCTCCAGGAAGCTCAGAAAATGGTAAGAAGAGTAAATACTAAGTAACCACATTTATGTAACTTAAGTAAATAAATAGTAAATCAGGGAAACAATTATAAGAATGAAAATTGATTTCTATTAGAAACAATGGAGTCTTGACCATAATAGAATATTCGTTTTCTAGTTCCAAAAGAAAAAAAAAATCTCAATCTAGAATTCTCTATCAAGTGGAACTAACTTTATATTATCAATGTAGCTAAATAAAGACATTTTCAGGTAAATGAAAGCTGGGAGAGTTTATTGCCATCAGACCTGCACTACAAAAAATACTAAAGAAGTTTCTACCTCTTGAAGGGTATTGATACTAGATTGATGCCTGCTTCTAGAGAAATAAATAAAGACCCTCATAAATGGTGAAAAAAAGGGTATATATAAAATAAATTTCTACTTTCACATGTATATTCTTCTTTTAAAAGATTCTTGACTGAGCAAGAAGGAGTAAGAGAAATTATGCTGCTGTAAGGTTCTTACAGTGTTCACAAAATAGGATAATTGTACTTGATGGTAGACTGTTACTAGTTAAAAATTAATGTTGTAATCTCTAGAAAGAATTAGCAAGCTTCAGTGCAGGGGCCACATCTGGCATGCAGGTAGGTTTTGTATGGACCATGAGCTAAAATTCCTTTTCACATTTTCCATTGACTGAATTTTCTTAAAAGGAAAACGTGATAGGATATGTATGACTCTTAATACATAGAATACTTAATATCTGACTCTTTATAGAAAAAAACACCTTAAAAAAATGCAAACATACATGTAAGAAAAAGAGGTAGTTAAAATATAAATGAATGAGATGAACTAAAAGACAATAAAACCAAAAGAATAAATGGAGCAGATAAAAAAAATATATAAATGGGTAGAATGATAGAATTAAACCTAAACATAATTTTATTAACAATAAACATTAATAAATTTCAGAACATGGATCAAATGGGATAATTCTTGAGAAATGTGAAATGTAAAAATTGATGAAGAAAAGGAGTATATAAACAAGCCTGTGGTTTATTCAATAATTGAAATCAGATTGATATGTCACCTTTTCCCAAAATAGCCCAACTAAGATTTTCTTCAAGTAAGCTCTAGAACATCTTTAAGGAAAAATTATTTGCTTTCTTCTGTAAGTTGTTATACAAAATTATAGTTTAAGTTGCCAGTTCATTTTATGAGGTTAGTATAATCTTGATTAAAGAGGCAACTAAGAAAATACACGAAAAGAAAATAGCAGGTTCATTTCTCTTATGATTTAAATAGAAAAATCCTAAAGATAATTTTGATTCAGAAGAAAGACATTTTATGAATTTTAGCATCTACATGTTTTAATCTGTTTAGCAAAGCTAAAAATTAAAGGGGTCTTCCTGACTTGGTAAAGCTTATACACCAATTGTTTCAGCAAGCATCCTGCTGAAAGGAGACCCTAGATGTGACTCGTTTAGGGTAGAGAATAACACAAATTTTCTCCCCTGACACAGCTGCCATTTAACATAACACTGAGGTCCTGGATGAAGTTTAAAGAAAAGCAAAAGAAAAGGAGTTAAAGAGAATAAACAGGAAGTGGTCAAAATGAGATTGTTTGCAGATGATATAATAATCTACCTAGAGGACAAAGCAGTTGAATCAAAAGGACTAGTAAGATAATTCAGTACCTGTGCCAGATAAAAGATGGATTCATGAAAATTCCAATTAATGAATTCTAAACCAACAAAAATCAACAAGTAAGTAGAATTTTTTAAAAAGTTACTATACATAATACCCACAAAACTCTAAAGTAAATAAGAACCAAAAAAGAATACACAAGACAATTTTAGAAAAAAAAGTTAAAATTTGAATAAAAAGCAGACAAGATATTCTGAATATGTGGAGAGATATTTTATACTTTTGTATTGGATGACTTTATATAATAAATATACAAACTATCCCCAATTAAATCAGAAATTCAGTGTAGTTTTAATTAAAATTCCACTTAATTTATTTGAAGAGCTTACTTTAAATTTTATATGAAGAATAAAACTCCACTAATAATTAAATAAAAAAAATAAAAAGGGAGGATTTCATTGGTTATAGACTATTTAGAATCATAGTATTACAAAAGTATTGTATTGGCACAAGAATAGGCAAAAAAGCAAAAAAAAAAAAGTCAGCAACAGATCACTGCACATTCAGGACTCAAATTTGCAATATAGTTGGCACTATTAATTCACTGGGACAAATCAAATTCTTTAGTAGTTTCATGAAATATGGATGAATATATACAGAGAAATAAAATTGGAATCCTATCCAAAAGGATGAAAGACCTAGATGTGAAAGAAAAAAATGTATTAAAAATTAGAGAAGAAAATGTAGGACAATTCTCTGTGACCAAAGGTTGGAGCAGAATTTCCTAAATCAGATTTTAAAAGTGCAATTCATAAGGTGATAAACAGATAGATGGATAGAGGATACATATACACAGAATGGATGATAGATAGGCAGTTACATAGATAGATGATAGATAGATAGATAGATGTTAGATAGATAGATAGATAGATACATAGATAGATACATAGATAGATAGATAGAGTCTTCTGTACTGCATTCTTGTTGACACCTAACATTCATGGCCTAAATTAGATCCTGTGACTCTTTCAGGCTTGTTCTGAGCTCAGTCTCCGACTATTTTGCTGCCATGTTTACAAGTGATGTTTGCGAAGCCAAGCAAGAGGAGATCAAGATGGAAGGCATAGACCCAAATGCTCTCTGGGACCTTGTCCAATTTGCATATACAGGTATAGTAAAAGAATTATAGCTTCATGTTAATGTCTTGTGAATTTTAGAATTTGAACACAGGTTTTAAAGCTTAAAAAAAAACTGTTGACCATGTATCTTTCATTTCTTTTAGTTGAGAAAAATCAGACTACCTTTTCAATTGTCACTGAAATCACCAATGTACATATGTATACATATGCTCTACACTCTTCCACAAAGAATTTAAACTGGTTTATAATAATAGTCAATGGAATGAGCTTGGGAGAGGAGAATAGAGGTTATTAATTATTAACTATGAATTTGTTTATGGTCAAACTTAGAGCATTAAGAAAGAAAATTTTAATTTTCTTTCTTTTAGGGAATGATGGGTTCAAATAACTTTTTTTTTTTCTTGTAATGTGTTTATTTCAATAATAAATCCTTCACAAAATGGACTTGGCAAACTTAGTTAAAAAGGAAAATGAAGATAATTAGAGTTGTGAAAATGGCTATTTTGGAAGCTTTTTCTTCTGATCTACTATGTTCTTTTTTCTGTTGGAAAATTTGTGGAACTAGTGGGAATCTGTCCTCTTGAAGGATTTAGCTTCTCACAGAGAGGAGTTTGCTACACTAATGTTACACTTAGTAAATGAAACCTCTTTGGAAAGAAAAATGCACATGTTCTGGATGTTTGAATCACAAAGCAGCAATGGAATGGAAAGACCTAGACATTTTCCAGCCTCAGTAATTTTTAAATTATAGTTTGTCAAAGCAAATATTGCATGGACAAAGTTAAACAGGTAAGCAAGTTTTTCTTCAAGTCTGTTGCAATCGGGGAGAGAGACCAGAACTCAGTCTTTACCTAATACTGCTGAAACAAAGGTGGGAGGGGATTTTTAAGTGCTGGGGTAAAAGAGAGAACACAGACCATTGCTGATTGGCTTTACCTAAAGGAAAAGTAAACTTTCTCCTATCTTTTTGACGGAAGGTAGTTTTACAAATTGAAACAAAGTGCCCACTCAAATTATGCTCCCCACCCCCCTCAAAAAACCTGAGAGATAAGAGTGCTATTTCCCTTGAGGCTGGCATTTCAAAGAGATGGCTTCCAGGTCCTTGATGAAAACATTCCTGGGTTGTAAAACTGGCAAGAGGCCAGTTTTTCATTAAAAAATATTTTTTTTTAATAATTTGCATCTCAAAGAGGTAGAGAAAGATTTATAATTACAAGTTTTCTAAAGTAAATGCTCTAAGAAAAGGGAGATAAAAGGCCTATAGTCAGGAAGTAGACTGTCTAAATTTTAGTAAAGCTGAGGGGACTTTAAGACCATCTTGTTCAATTTCAATTTGCATGCAACCTGAAATAATAGTATAAAAAATCATTGGCCTCCCAGACAAGAGAGAGAAAACATAACCACATTACTGTTTCCTGGAAAGAGAAGAATCACAAAGCTAACACTTTAGGAATCCTTCTAGCAACATAAAAGCCTTGATCCAACACTTACAGCCTCCATGGCCTAGCAGCCTTGCATTTCTCAAGTGCAAAACTAGGTCAAAAGACACTTATCGTCATGTAGCAAAAAGTTGGAAGGTGTTTCAAAGCTCCCTGCTGAATGTAATGACCTAGATTTTTCTCTGCTTTGTAGAGGGCAGACCAGATACAAAGCTGCCGTTAAGTTACCACTGCCACTCTGGTCTTTGCTCCCATAACCATTCCTCCCTGGTAGTTGATAAATTTCCAATTGTTAGTTTATAGAAATGTGCTTGATGAGCAAATCATTTACATCATAATATGGGGGGGGGCTAGCCACAATATAAAGTATGTATCTTGTCTTTTGCTATATACAGTGTAAGAAATTATAACAGTAGAAGAGATCAAGTGAACAATGGTATAGCAAGGGAAGAATAGGAAGTATCTCCATGTGTCTATTTAGCTCACCTGCTAGCTGATCTCTAAGCTTTCCTTTGTAGAAAGCTAAAAATAAATGCATCACAGAAAAGGGGAAAGAATGAATGAACAGTGAGCTCCTTAAAGGGTCATCCAATTGGGAATATTTTCTTGAATTCTGAAGTTTGAGAGGCCTTGGAGAAACTAAGGAGGCTTAACTATGTCAAGAATTGACAGTTAACTACTAGCTGTAGAAGTATTGCACCCAGTAGAGATGGGTAAGAGACTTTGAAATGATTTAAACAGATAAAATTTTACATGAGATCTGGAAAGTCTTTTAGGTTTGAAAGAACCATATGTAGCTAATTTTTATCTCAGAAATTAAAGAAAATAATGAATGGGTAAAGTAGCTTGGAATAACTTGCTAACAGAGGTAAGCTTCAATGATTATAGAGTTTAATTATCTTTGATTTGAAGAAAGAGGAAGCATTCTTTAAAGACTTCATGAGGTAAAATTTGTACATGTAAGAAGTGGGAGACATTCTCTCTATTTCCCTTTCTTTTTTCCTACTCCATCAAATTAGAATGAGAAAGGATGGGACCAGGGGCCTCACAGAGTTTCAATAAGAACCAAAGCAAATATTTAGAGAATTTTTTTCTGGTAATTGGGAAGAATGACCTGGGTAAAAAGGGGTGACTTCTGAGTAATAGCTCAAACAAAATTAGAATTTTTTCTAAAGGAAAATATATATAATAATAAACAGTTTAATACTAGCAACATGTAAGGTAGAATAAAGAAAACCAACAAGGTCTTTGTGTTGACAACTTTAAAGAAAACATTCTTGAAAGTATGGAGGGTAAAGATACAATTATAAAAATGATGATTAATTATTACAGTATCAAAGCTACTTAAAATAAAAGGTAGTATAAGGTCAATTTTTTTCACATACACTATAATAGCTCAGGAATGAAAAAGAAATGAACACTTCCACTGGTGTTAGAAATAATTGTATATCTAACAGAAGAGTTCATACCACTTTTATAAATTCTTGATTAACTTTAATTTCTTCTTTTTAAAACTTTCCATTGGGCTTTCTTTATAGTTTATTTATTAGGAAATCTGAGTGAAATCTTAGTCATTTATACAGAACAAAGGACTATTTAGCAACTGTGTATGTTATAAAATAGTGTCCTTTTACCATTGGTGTCTTAAATTTAAAGTTTGAATACTTAGTTTTAATCCAGAGAATATGTAATTATAAGATAGTATATCAGTTTTTCAAAATCAAACCATAATTTAATTAAAAAATACGTGAGCACTTGCTGAAGGGTTACACTAGGGATTACAAAATAAAATATAAATTGAAACAGATTAAAATGACATAAACTTTTAAACAAATTTGGTAATGAATAGACTTATTGTAGTGAAACAGCTCTTTACTTTTGTTTTCAAAACTGGTAAGATCTATGTATCAGTATCCACTTAATGGCATTCTAGGCTGTATAGAGTCAAATGGGCTTAAAAGACAGCTTTTTAAACATTTTCCTACATGCAACGATGTTTCAATTCTGTAATTGTACTCATCTAGAATAAAGATCTAGGGAATTATTTGTTAAACTACAATAAAGCCTGTGGATTGGGATAATGAAGTCAAGGTTGTTCTGGAATTATTCTACAGAACATCTTCAGAAGGATGGAATCAGAGAAGAAAAGAAAAAATATGTTTACATGTTCTCATCATTCAACTTTCAAATTACTTAAAAAGTTAGAGATGTATAGAACTTTAGAAATTCTATCCTGAGCATTATAAATTTTACAAATGAACATTTTTCTATGGCTAAGTATGTGACACAAAGCAGAGGCACCAAAACTACTTTTTCTTGAGAATTACATATTTGCTATCTCAGATAAGCGTTGACAAAATCATCATAACATAAATCAGAACTTTGTTGGTCTCTTTTGAATTAATATGAAGGGACAGATTTTTTTTTCAATGCTTAAGAGACTCTGAAGTTCTTGATGCAACCCATTCAGTGAGCTAAAGTAACCTGACAAAGATCAGTAGTAAGATGTTGAATCTATTACTAGAGTAAAATGTCAGAGCACAAATTGAATGGTATGATCTCTACTGAATCAATGTCCTTTTGTAGAGTATTAGTTACAGTGGAGTTCCTTGGAGTGGCTTATGACCATCTTGCCCTCATAACACTTTGGGTAGCTTAAATCAACTCCCCTATTACTAGATAGTGGCTCACTGCAGGTTTGAGTCACACTTCCTCCCAGTCTAATGCTGGTTCTCTGCAGGAGCCAGTGATACCTGACAACCTCAGCACATGAATGCCTGATAGTTCTTGCCGTGTGATTACACTGAATGCCTCTCAAGTTTTACTGCATGCCCACTATGTGCTGGAAGACAATATGCTGAATTACACACATTCTCTGCCTTCAAGGGACTTTCCAATTTAGGGTCTCAAATAACTAATTTTTGTTATCTTCTTTTGGTATAAACATCCTTTTAGATATACACAGTCTAGTGTTTCCTCATTAGAGAATGTTGTAAAGCCAATTTTGAAGGCTACTATATTGATTGTGTGAATATCAATTCTAGCCAAAAATTGATGATCACATTGTGAAAATGAAAGAGGTAGTTTAATATATTTGAAAAGGATGCTCTGGGATTTGCTGTATTTTAAAGTTGCTTCAGGCTGATAGAAATTTCCTTCCAGTTTCTCTCTTACATAGTCCCTATTATCCTGAAATACTTGAAAATACACTGTGTTCATTGATGCATAAGGAAATAGAGTTTGAACAAATATGGAAGATGGGATTGCAGGGTTAGTAGCAAAGTGTCAGGTCCTGTGGAGAACTGATAAGGACAAGGTTTAAATAAAGGAAGCTGTCCATCTAGCAGTGGTATTAAAAAGAGGGGTAGAAAATTAAACTGCCAAGTGGCAAAAAAATCATACTGAAGAGTTAACATCCTTTAAAAAAAAAAAAAAAGTTTATGTGCCACTGAAGTAAATTAAAGTCTTAGTACATGCTAAGGAATGGTACAATACTTACTGCCAAACATTTGAACGAAATAAATACACACACACATAGGAGCTGAGATATTTAATGTTCTCCTTTAATATTGAAAAGTATACATCAATATGTTCAGCCTGGACTGAATACTCTAAACTCCCTCAGAATTTTTATTGTAATTAAAAGTAAATTATTGTTTTATTTTTATTACTGGTTTAATTCAAGTGGCATGAATATGCAAGCACATTAGCAGAATATTAATTTTAAACTTAGGGCTTTTACTACATGAGAAAATTCTGTTCTCCATTTAAGAAATTGAGCCTTTAAAGATTGGTTTTACATATTACTGTTACCAAATAATTAAAAATATTGACTTAATAATTTTCATTGGATGTTGAAATAACCTATATTAATGAACAAGAAAAAAGTAAAAATAATAAAATAAAATAAAATTAATCAGTTGTATATTGCCATTATTTTACCAGGGAACCTTGTGTGTGTGTGTGTGTGTGTGTGTGTGTGTGTGTGTTTGTGTGCATGCACAACACTGAATAATATAAAATTAATTGAGGGAACATTATTGTGTAAAATAATTTAAAATGACGTATATTTTGTGAATATTGTGTAATTTTTGTTGTTATTATTGAACTGCATTTTTGCTTTTTGCTATGGGATTGCATAGACAGACTGGAAATGAAATAGCTGTGTGAAACTTAATATTTAATTGCTATAGAGGAAAGGTTTTGTCAATTCTGCACTGTAACTCACATTTACTTTCTGAGTCTCCAAGTAAGGGAAATATCTCAAGTTTTGCCTTGTAATCAACTTTTTTTTTAAAGTCTGCTTTTATTTTATTTTGTTGGTGTTCTCAAACTTATAATTGTTTCCATTTTCCTCTGCTTTGGGAACTAGGAAGGCATGAACTGAATGATAGGCCACTATACCAACTGGGCGGGATCGATGCTACGTATTCTTGTACCGTTAACATTATATTGGATTAAATTTTCTCAGGATTATTTTACCTTCACTCTAATCCCAAAATATCTGTACACTTGATTCTGTTGTATTTGAAGGGGAGCACCTATGTATAGTGTAGTGTGTTGAATTTAACATTGGAAATATCTGAGAGCTTCTTTGGCCAGGAGTAATTCAACCAGAATTCATCATGATGTAGGCAGCCCTATGTTCATTCTGATTGTCGGGCATTTATTCTAATCAGCACTACCTATTTGTTACTTCTCATTAAGAATTTTGATTATAGCCTTTGGCCTCTCCCATTTTACAGTTTGGGATATTAGTTAAATTACTTAGCTTTATGAAGTCTTAAAATAACTCAACTATAAGAAAGGGAAAATAATAATGGCTGAGAGGACTCTTTTAAGGAGTAAATGAACTAATAAAATTAAATGGGTTTAGCATAATGCTTAGCATATTGTAAGCACTCAATTATAATGATTATTCATGATAGGTATTTTTATAAGTTTTTTCAAGTCCTTTGTATAATCTGTTATAAAAAATAAATATAAAGGCTGAGAACTGGGGAGGGAATAATCACTTTGTTCAACAAACATTTATAACTTTTGAATCCAATTTATTATATTCTTCAGTATTACAATATGATTTCACATTCATATGTATGATTCATGTACATTTTTAGCGGTACATGTGTTGTTTAAACCACAGACTTATAATTTTGCTACCTTGTATGTTTGAGGTGTGTTTTTATCATGTATTACTTTTATTATTTTATCTTATCTTATCTCAGCTGATCCACACAGCAACATTCTGAGATGGATAGTTAAATCTTATTGTCAGATACAGAAATGAAAACACCCTAACACAGAGGTCAGCAAAGTAACATAGATGTGAAACCACAGTCTAGTTTTTCCAGTGACATGTCAAGGTTCTTTCTACTGGTTGTAAAGTTACTCAACATTATATCCAATTAATATGAAAGGGAATACTGCTTATATGTACTTATGCTATGCCACACTGTGTGACAAATTTGACCTTACATTGACCTAGTATCAACTGTCATCAAATATAATTTTTCCTTATAATTAATTTCCTTTTATGTAAAATTGTGAATAACCTGAGGAAAGTATGTAGATGTTACCCAAATGGAGAATTGTTTGTGATTGTTTATAACATTATTTAAAACGTCCTCAGTCTTGGACATTCACAATTTCAGAATTTTGCAATTTTGTTTTATTATTTTAATCTAAATAAGAATTATAAAAAGAAAACATTACACATGTTTAATATTTATATTTTAGCACGTTTCACACACATCTCAGCTATGCCTCACAATATTCAGCTTTATCTTGCAATTGGGAAAACTGAAGCACCAACTTCATATGTTTCTAAGTAATATGTACCTTTTAAAATACTCCTTTAGTTGAATTTTAACTACTTCTCAATACTTTTCATTTAAAATTTAATAGAGCTGATACTTTTTGTAGATTGTATGTAAAATCAACTAAACACAACTAAAAACAATAAAGAAACAAAAACAAGGAAACAAAACAACCTCAGTCACTACACCCCTCTTAAGATTTCCATAAATTCCCCTTTGCCTGGTTTGCCGTCTTTAGTGAGGAGTTACTTCCTCTTCATTATTGAGAAAAGAAATTTATAATGAGAACCCCAAACACTTTCATTTTAAATGCTTTCTCTCCCTCAGATAAAAGATGGTAAGGGCTACCCAACAAGGAAAGCAAGTTTCAGCCAGAAGTGCTCAAGATATCCTAAAGGAATATCCTATCCCTGACCCTTTAGACTGTGTGCTTGAACACTCTTAGGCACATTGCAGCTATGACTGCACTCCCCTCATATTCCTCAACCAGAGAAAACACTCTACTCAAACGGCATTCATGCCAGTCTGATGTCTGATGCATGATTCCCACCCCATCTTTTCTTCTTTGGAGAAATATTTATAAGTAGGTAGAGAAGGGGATAATGCAGAATTTAAAAAATCAATAAAGAAAATCTAGACTAATAATGGAAATTTACTCCTGTGAGAAGAATTGTAAAAGTCACTTTACATGTATTTGATACATAACATTTTCATTCCTGATACATTCATGTCTACAAAATGTAACAGTATTTTGAAATATATGTTATTAATTATTGTCAAGAGTTTTCCTGGGTTGTGTAGTCTACTTTATGATAAATGGGCATTTTTTATATAATATGATGTGTTTTAAATTTTTTGACAGATTATTTTATTTATCAAATTAAGTTAAAGAAAACATATTTAGACCTGAAGTACAAACTTCATTCTACATATTTGTTTAATTTAAATTTGCCATTTTACAAAATGGCTTCAAAGTAAAATACATAAGTGAGGCCATCTGTATGTCTTCTTTGGAGAAATGTCTATTTAGATCTTCCACCCATTATCTGATTGGGTTGTTTGTTTCTTTCATATTGAGCTGCAGGAGCTGTTTGTATATTTTAGATTAATCCCCTGTTGGTTGCTTTGTTTGCAAAGATTTTCTCCTGTTGTGAAGGTTGTCTTTTTGTTTTGTTTATGGTTTCCTTTGCTGTGCAAAAGCTTTTAAGTTTAATTAGATCCCATTTGTTTATTTTTGTTTTTATTTTCATTACTCTATGAGGTAGATCATAAAAGATCTTGCTTTGATTTATGTCAAAGAGAGTTCTGCCTATGTTTTCCTCTAAGAGTTTTATGGTGTCTAGCCTTACATTTAGGTCTTTAACCCATTCTGAGTTTATTTTTGTGTATGGTGTTAAGGAGTGTTCTAATTTCATTCTTTTACCTGTAGCTGTCCAGTTTTCCCAGCACCACTTATTGAAGACACTGTCTTTTTATTTTTTTTTTAACTTTTTATTTTATATTGGAGTATAGTTGATTAACAATGTTGTGATAGTTTCAGGTGTATAGCAAAGTGATTCAGTTATACATAGACATTTATCTATTCTTTTTCAAATTCTTTTTCCATTTAGGTTGTTACATAATATTGTGCAGAGTTCCCTGTGCTATACAGTAGGTCCTTGTTTATTATCCATTTTAAATATAGTAGTGTGTACATGTCAACCCCAAACTCCCTAACTATCCCCTTCCCTCACCTTTCCCCCCTGGTTACCATAAGTTCATTCTCTAAGTCTGTGAGTCTGTTTCTGCTTTGTAAATAAGTTCATTTGTGTCATTTATTTTTAGATTCTGCATATAGGTGATATCTTATGATATTTATCTTTCTCTGTCTGACTTACTTCACTCAGTATGACAGTCTCTAAGTCCATCCATGTTGCTGCAAATGGCATTATTTCATTCTTTTTAATGGCTGAGTAATATTCTATTGTATATATGTACCACAACTTCTTTATCCATTACTCTGTTGATGGACATTTAGGTTGCTTCCATGTCTTGGCTATTGTAACCAGTGCTGCAAAGAACACTGGGGTGCATTTATCCTTTCAGACCATGATTTTCTCTGAATATATGCCTAGGAGTGGGATTGCAGGATCATATGTTAGCTCTTTTTTAGTTTTTTAAGGAACCTCCATACTGTTCTCCAGAGTGGCTGTACCAGTTTACATTCCCACCAACAGTGTAGAAGGGTTCCCTTCTCTCCACACCCTTTCCAGCATTTATTGTTTGTGGATTTTCTGATGATAGCCATTTTGACTGGTGTGGGATTATATCTTATTGTAGTTTTGATTTGCATTTCTTTATTAGTGAGGTTGAACAACTTTTCTTGTGCCTCTTGGCAATCTGTATGTCTTCTTGGGAGAAATGTCTATTTAGGTATTCTACCCATTTTTTGATTGGGTTGTTTGTTTTGATGATATTAAGCTGCATGTGCTGCTTGTAAATTTTGAAGACTACTCCCTTGTTGGTCACATCATTTGCAAATATTTTCTCCCAATCTGTGGGTTGTCTTTTTGTTTTGTTTATGGTTTCCTTTGCTGTGCAAAAGCTTTTGAGTTTCATTAGGTCCCATTTGTTTATTTTTGTTTATATTTTCATTACTTTAAGAGGTGGGTCAAAAAGGATCTTGCTGTGCTTTGTGGCAAAGAGTGTTCTGCCTATGTTTTCCTCTAAGAGTTTTATAGTGTCTGGTCTTACACTTAGGTCTTTAATCCATTTTGAGTTTATTTTTGTGTATGATCTTAGGGAGTGCTGTAATTTCATTCTTTTACATGTAGCTGTCCAGTTTTCTCAACACCACTTACTGAAGAGACTGTCTTTTCTCCATTGTATATTCTTGCCTCCTTTGTCATAGATTAGTTGACCACAGGTGCATGGGTTTATCTCTGGGCTTTCTATCCTGCTCCATTTATCTATATTTCTGTTTTTGTGCCAGTACCATACTGTCTTAATTACTGTAGCTTTGTAGTGTAGTCTGAAGATAGGGAGCCTGATTCCTCCAGCACCATTTTTCTTTCTTAAGGTTCCTTTGGCTATTTGCTGTTTCTTGTGTTTCCATACAAATTGTGAAATTTTTTGTTCTAATTCTATGAAAAATGCATTGGTAATTTCATAGGGATTACACTGAATCTGTAGATCGCATTGGGTAGTATAGTCATTTTGACAATACTGATTCTTCCAATCCAAGAACATGGTATATCTCTCCATTTGTTTGTGTAGTCCTTGATTTCTTTCATTAGTATGTTATAGTTTTCTGAGTACAGTGCTTTTGCCTGCTTAGGTAGGTTTATTCCTAGGTATTGTATTCTTTTTGTTGCAATGATAAATGGGATTGTTTCCTTAATTTCTCTTTCTGATCTTTCATTGTTAGTTTATAGAAATGCAAAAGATTTCTGTGCATTAATTTTGTCTTCTGCCACTTTACCAAATTCATCAATTAGCTCTAGTAGTTTTCTGGTGGCATCTTTTAGGATTTTCTATGTATAGTGTCATGTCATCTGCAAACAGTGACAATTTAATTTCTTCTTTTCCAATTTGGATTCCTTTTATTTATTCTTCTTCTCTGATTGCTGTAGTAGGACTTCCAAAACTATGTTGAATAAAAGTGGAGAGAGTGGACATCCTTGTGTTGTTCCTAATCTTAGAGGAAATGGTTTCAGCTTTTCACTGTTGAGTATGATACTAGCTATAAGTTTGTTATATATAGCCTTTATCATGTTGAGGTAGGTTCCCTCTATGTCCACTTTCTGGAAAGTTATTTTCATAAATCTGTGTTGAATATTGTCAAAAGCTTTTTCTGTATCTATTGAGATGATCATAGGGTTTTTATTCTTCAGTTTGTTGATGTGGTGCATCACACTGATTGATTTGTGGATATTGAAAAATCCTTGCATCCCCAGGATAAATCCCACTTGATCATGGTGTATGATCCTTTTCATGTATTGTTGAATTCAGATTGCTAGTATTTTGTTGAAGATTTTTGCGTCTGTGTTCATCAGTGGTTATTGGCCTGTAATTTTCTTTTTTTTGTGGTATCTTTGTTGGGTTTTGGTATCAGGATAATGGGGCCTCATAAAATGAATTTGGTAATTTTCCTTCCTCTGCAATTTTTTGGAACACTTTCAGAATGATGGGTGTTAGCTTTTCTCTAAATGTTTGATCAAATTCACCTGTGAAGCCATCTGGTCCTGGACTTTTGTTTCTTGGAAGATTTTTAATCACAATTTCAATTTCATTACTTGTGATTGGTCTGTTCATACTTTTTGTTTCTTCCTGGTTAAGTCTTGGGAGATTGTATCTCTCTAAGAATTTGTCCATTTCTTCCAGGTTGTCTATTTTATTGGCATAAAGTTTCTTGTAGTCTCTTATGATCCTTTGTATTTCTGTGGTGTAAGTTATAACTTCTCCTTTTTCATTTCTAATTTTATTGCTTTGAGTCCTCTCTCCTTTTTTTGTTGATGAGTCTGGCTAAAAGTTTATCAATTTTGTTTATCTTTCCAAAGAATCAGGTTTTAGTTTCATTGATCTTTGCTATTGTTTTCTTTGTCTCTATTTCATATATTTCTGCACTGATCTTTATGATTTCTTTCCTTCTACTAACTTTTGGTTTTGTTTGTTCTTCTTTCTCTAGTTGCTTTAGGTGTAAGGTTAGGTTGTTTATTTGAGATTTTTTTTGTTTCCCAAGATAAGATTTTATTGCTATAAACTTCCCTCTTAGAACTGTTTTGCTGCATCCCATAGGTTTTGGATCATTGTGCTTTCATTTTCATTTGTCTCTAGGTATTTTTTGATTTCCTCTTTGATTTCTTCAGTGATCCATTGCTGGCCTAGTAGCATATTGTTTAGCCTCCACGTGTTTGTGTTTTTTACAGCTCTTTACGTGTAGTTTATTTCTAATCTCACAGAAAAGATTAAATTTAATTAAAAGATTAAATTTATTAAATTTACGGAGGAATCTTGCTTTTTGGCCCAGCATGTGGTCAATCCTGCAGAATGTTCCACGTGCACTTGAGAAGAATATGTACATTGCTGCTTTTGGATGGCATGCTCTATAAATATCAATTAAGTCCATCTTCACTAATGTGTCATTTAAGGCCTGTGTTTCCTTATTGATTTTCTGTCTGGATGATCTGTCCTTTGAAGAAAGTGGGTTGTTAAAGTTCCCCACTATTATTGTGTTATTGTTGATTTCTCTCTTTATGGCTGTTAGTATTTGCCTTATATACTGAGGTGCTCCTATGTTGGGTGCATATATATTTCCAATTATTATATCTTCTTCTTGGATTGATCCCTTGATCATTTTGCAGTGTCCTTCTTTGTCACTTATAAGAGTCTTTATTTTAAGGTCTATTTTGTCTGATATGAGCATTGCTACTCCAGCTTTCTTTTGATTTCTATTTGCATGGAATATCCTTTCTGAATCCCTCACTTTCAGTCTGTATGTGTCCCTAGGTCTGAAGTGGGTCTCCTGTAGACAGAATATATAGTGTCTTGTTTTTGTATCCATTCAGCCAGCCTATGTCTTTTGATTGGAACATTTAATCTATTTATCAGTACATTTAAGGTAATTATCAATATGTGCATTCTTATTGACGTTTTCTTAATAGTTTTGTTTTTGTTTTTATAGGTCATTTTTTCTTCCCTTCCTCTTTTGTTCTCTTCTCTTGTGGTTTGATGACCATCTTTAGTGTTTGTGTTTGGGTTGTTTTTTCTTTTTTGTGTGTGTATCTATTGTAGATTTTGGGTTTGCTGGTCCAGCGAGGTTTTGATATAGCAATCTATATAAGTACAAGTTTGTTTTAAGTTTCTGGTCTCTTTCCCGCCTAGAGAAGTTTCTTAAGTATTTGTTGAAAACCTGGTCTTGTGGTGCTGAATTCTTAGCTTTTGCTTGTCTGTAAAGCTTTTGATTTCTCTGTCAAACCTGAATGAGTGCCTTGCTGGGTAGAATATTCTTGGTTGTAGGTTCTTCTCCTTCATCCCTTGCAATATATCATGCCAATCCCTTCTGGTCTGCAGATTTTCTGCTGAGAAATCAACTGATAACTTTATGGGAGTTCCCTTGCATGTAATTTGTTGTTTTCCCTTGGTGCTTTAAATTTTTTTCTTTGTCTTTAATTTTTGTCAGTTTGATTACTATGTGTCTCAGCATGTTCCTCCTTGGGTTTATCCTACCTGGGACTCTCTGCACTTCCTGGACTAGGGGGGCTAGGGTGACTGCTTCTTTTCCCATGTTAGGGAAGTTTTCAGCTATTATCTCTTCAAATATTTTCTCAGGTGCTTTCTCTCTCTCTTCTCCTTCTCGGACCCCTATAATGTGAATGTTTGTGGGTTTAATGTTGTCCAAAAATACTGTCTTCATTTCTTTTCATTCTTTTTTTTCTTTATTTTGTTCCATGGCAGTGATTTCCACCATTCACTCTTCTACATCACTTACCTGTTCTTCTGCCTCAGTTATTCTGCTATTGATTTCTTCTAGTGTATATTTCATTTCAGTTATCAAGGGTTCATTTCAGCTTCCTTTTTCTTTAGTTCTTCTAGGTCTTTGTTAAACATTTCTTTCATCTTCTCGAACTTTGCTTCCATTATTTATCTGACATCCTGGATCATCTTCACTATCATTATTCTGAATACTTTTTCCAGAATGTTGCCTATCTCCACTTCACTTAGGTGTTTTTCTGGGGTTTTATCTTGTTCCTTCCCCTGGGACATAATCCTCTGCCATTTCATTTTGTCTAACTTTCTGTGATTGTGGTTTTCATTCTGCAGGCTGCAGGATTGTGGTTCTTCATGCTTCTTCTGTTTACACTCTGGTGGATGAGGCTATCTAAGAGGCTTGTGCATGCTTCCTGGTGGGAGGGACTGGTGGTGGGTAGAGCTGGGTTTTTCCCTCTGGTGGGCAGGTCAATCCTCAGTAAAACTTTTATCCACTTGTTTGCTGATGGGTGGTGCCATGTTCTCTCCTTGCTGGTTGTTTGGCCTGAGAGGGCCTAGCACTGGAGTCTACAGTCTGTTTTGTGGGGCTAATGGCAGTCTCTGGGAAGGCTCACACCAATAAGTCCTTCCCAGAACTGCTGCTGACAATGTCTTTGTACCCACAGTGAGCCACAGCAGCCTCCCACCTCTGCAGGAGACCCTCCAATACTAGCAGGTAGGTCTGGCCCAGTCTCTTATGGGGTCACTGCTTTTTCCCCTGGGTCCTGGTATGCACAAGACTTGTGTGTACCCTCCAAGAGCAGAATTTCTGTTTCCCTCAGTCCTGTGGAGGTCCTGCAATCAAATCCGCTGACCTTCAAAACCAGATTCTCTGAGGACGCCTCCTCCCATTGCTGGACCCACAGGCTAGGAAGCCTGATGTGGGGCTCAGAACTTTCACTCCAGTGGGAGAACTTCTGTCATACAGTAAGTCCCCTATATACGAATAGGTTTTGTTCTGAGACTGTGTCCATAATTTCAATTTATTCATACATACAGCAAAGTTAGCCTTGGTACCCAACTAACAATCAGCTATATAGTACTGTATTGTAATAGGTTTATAATACTTTTCACACAAATAATACATAAAAAACAAACACAAAAATAAAGAAAACATTTTTAATCTTACAGTACAGTACCTTGAAAAGTACAGTAGTACAGTACAACAACTGGCATACAGGTGCTGGCATCGAGTGAACAGGCAAGAATATTTACTGACTGAAGGAGGGAGAGGAGGTGGGAAATGGTAGAGCTGAAGGATCATCAGCAATAGGAGATGGAGGGCAAGCTGCAATTTCACTCATGCCTGACACTGATGGCACAGGTTCTGGTTCTTTGCTGGATTCAACTCTATCTACCCTCTTGAAAAAACAATCCAGTGATGTCTGGGTAGTAGCTCTTTTTTTTTTCTTGCCATAGATGACACGGAACACTGGATTGCATTCTAAACAGCTGCTGCAACCTTTGTGTTTCATTCTACATTCAGGTCCTGTGCCTCAAAAACTAACAGTACCTCCTCAAATAAAGAAAATCCCCTTGCCATTTCCTGTATTGTGAATCTCTTCCATTCTTCAGTTACTTCTTCTTCCTCTGTCTCTCTTCAATCCTTCTCTGGGCCTCCAATTCCTGGATCTTCTTATCAGTACCAGCTACATCACTGCTGCTTTTACACTTGCTTCTGGACATCCTGGCCTTGAAATAAAGATACTGCACTACTATACTCTATGCAGTACTGTGCAGCAAAGTATACAAAAACACAACCACTTGTAGAGGATGCATGAACGTGAAAATGTACTCCAGACACGTGAACTAACTTATGTGACTGAACATGCTAATGCACGTTTGCATCTTTGAAAGTTTGCATCCTGAACGTTCATATATAGGAGACTTACTCTACAATTGTTTTCTAGTTTGTGGTTTGTCCACCTGGCATATATGGGATTTGATTTTATTGTGATTGCGCAACTCCTACCATCTCATTTTGGCTTCTCATTTGTCTTTGGATGTAGGATATCTTTTTTGGTAGGTTCCAACGTTTTTTGTCAATGGTTGTTCAGCAGTTAGTTTTGATTATGGTGTTCTCGTAAGAAGGGGTGAGTGCATGTCCTTCTACTCCGCCATCTTAAGCTAATTCAAGACACTGTCTTTTCTCCATTGTATATTCTTGTCTCCTTTGTCATGGATTAGGTGACCATAGGTGTGTGGGTTTACCTCTAGACTTTCTATCCTGTTCCATTGATCTATATTTCTGTTTTTGTGTCAGTACCATAATGTTATGATTACTGTAGACTTGTAGTATAATCTGAAGTCAGGGAGCCTGATTCATCCAGCTCCATTTTTTTTTCTCAAGATTGCTTTTACTATTCAGGGTCTTTTGCATTTCCATACAAATTGTAAACTTTTTTGCTCTAATTCTGTGAAAAATGACATTGGTAATTTGATAGGGATTGCATTGAATCTGTAGATTTCTTTGGGTAGTATAGACATTTTTGTAAGACATACAGATGGCCAAAAAGCAGATGAAAAGATGCTCAACATCACTAATTATTAGGGATATGCAAATCAAAGTACAATGAGATATCACCTCACACCGGTCAGAATGGCCATCATCAAAAAAATCTACAAACGATAAATGCTGGAGAAGGTGTGGAGAAAATGGAACCCACCTACATTGTTGGTGGGAATGTAAATTGGCATAACCACTATAGAGAACTGTATGGAGGTTCCTTTAAAAATGAATAATAGAACTATTACATGACCCAGCAATCCCACTCCTACACATATACCCAGAGAAAACCATAATTCAAAAAGATACCTGTGACCCAATGTTCTTTGCAACACTATTTACAATAGCCAGGACATGGAAGCAACCTAAATGTCCATCAACAGAGGAATGGATAAAGAAAATATGGTACATATATACAATGGAATATTACTCAGCCATAAAAAAGAACAAAATAATGCCATTTGCAGCAGCATCTATGAACCTTTATATTGTCATATTGGGTGAAGTAAGTCACACAAAGACAAGTATCATATGATATCACTTATATGTGGAATCTAAAAATGGGTAGAAATGAACTTATTTACAAAACAGAAGTAGAGTCACAGATGTATAAAACAAACTTAAGGTTACCAGAGAATAAGAGGGGGAGGGATAAATTGGGAGATTGGGATTGACATATACATACCGATATATATAAAACAGATAACTAATTAGGACCTACAGTATAGCACAAGGAACTCTACTCAATACTCTGTAATGACCAATACATGAAAAGAATGTAAAAAAAGAGTGGATATATGTATATGGATAACTGATTCACTTTGTTGTACACCTGAAACAAACACAACATGGTAAATCAACTACACTCCAACAAAAATTTAAAAAAAAATACATAAGTGGGGGAAATTAACATGTTAGTAATATATGGTAGTGCTTTGGGAAAGGATTTCATGCTTATTTGAAAATCACCTGTGTACTTGCTGAGTAACACTTTATAGCTATTGCACTTCTCATTCATTGGGCTAAGAAATATTGATTATGAATATGGATTGTTAGATGTGATGATTTAAACAAAAACATGAATGCTTATAGTCAGAAAATGAAAATAGTAATATCTGAAACTGATCTATACTGATAACAAAAAGGGAATTAGATAATAACATATTAAGCATATTTTGAGAGCCAAGATAGTACTCCAAAGAAAATTATACATTAAACAAACAAACAGAAACAATCTGGCAACTCAGAAGCCCGGGAGTACAGAGGAAGTGGGTAGGATGGCCTCATGCACAGACAGGATGGTAGAACTCCCAATCTGGGCAGATGGTCAGAGAATAAAATATCAAAACTGCAGACTTTTTAATTTCCACTACACAGCCATCCAAGTGAGTGCTTAAAATATTTACTCACCCAAGATGAAGCAACTTTGTAGTTAACTTCAATTCAACCTTGTTGTTTGAGAACATACTGTAGCAGCATGTAAGTACTGTTGCTGCAAAATCTGTCTAATGAGAAGTTATATTCTCTTATACTTATCCCTTTCAATCTCCCCTCTATTTTCTTGATTGAAGTAGAGCAATAAAGGAAGAAAACAATCCAAAAGTCATTTACAGAAGCCACAGGATTATAACTCTCATCATAATTTCATTCCTAAGTATCCTGGTGTATAAGACCTTGAAGTTCAAATACAAAAGACCTTAAAAAAAAAGACAATCAAACTCAAATATGCAACACCAAGGTATGATTTGCATCCTAAGTGTCTTAAGATTCTTTCTGTATTCATAGAAATTACATATCAATCTTTTGTTTTAGCTTCTCAGTCACCAAGACAAAGAAAGAAGCCTAAGAGTTATGCTATAAAAAAATAATAATAATATTTTCTCAACTTAAGCACAATTTACTGATATTAACATTTGAGAGGAATATTTTTGAGTATTTGAATACTTGTAAGACACAATGATGTACTTCAGACATCCTCAGTAATGTACCAAAAGTAGATATAATAATGAACTACAGAACTGTTTCTTCTGTTGGCTGATTCAAGTTCAAAAGATAATGTCCAAAAACATGTTATTAATAATTTCATGTATTAAACAATAGAATAATAAAATCCTTGGATCAAACTCTTTTGGGTTCAGTGTACATTTAATTTGAAGAGATTGTTATCTATGCTGAACTCAAGAGTACACGTTCCATGTAAAGGTGTTCTAAAATATTAAATTCTGTAGTGGCCAAATGAACATTTTGTGATAGGTCTGATATACAGGCTGCCAAATTATGTTACCTAGAGTAGATGTTTGGATAACTTGTATAACTATGAGTTGATCCTTTTTAATTTTTTTGTTTTTCTCATAACCAAAATTTGCTTGAATATTGAGTGACAGACTGCTTTAGATTAAACTCTATAGTAAGTACTGGAAGTGGGAAAAAATTCTATGTAGTTGATTAGGGAAGGAATTACAAACTATGATACACTGAAAATAAGGGGTGACATTCTATCCTTAAAGTCAAGGAATTTAAACACCTGTGCATAGATGTGGGTCAACGAATATTCAGAAAAAGTCAAGATTTTTACTCAGCAAACAATTCCTTGTTCTTCCAAATGATGGCTATGTAAGGATAGTAGATTTAAAACAATTTAAGTAAATGAGAACTATTGACATTTTTGGTTCTGGCCTGACTCCCAGTGGACTTTCCTAAAGAAAATGAGGTACAGATATAATGGGAAAATGATGGTCTTTGCTTTCACAACCACTTTCTTACTGACCCACAGATATTTCCTTAACTTTTCTGACAATGAGCCCAAGAACTCTGAGGTATGTTTAGTACTCAAAAAGCATAATCACTGCTTTTCTTGTGGCTAGAATGCATGTAAGACATTGTTTATTAATTAATAAGCTCTAAGATTATAGAATTTCCTAAATATATATTATCATTGCTTTCTAAAATTGGTTTGCTATAATTTTCACATGACAACCAGGATTTCCCTACAGATGAGAGTGAGAGAGAAAAGAGAGAGACAGACAGAAAGAGAGAGAGGGAGGGTACCAGAGTGCCAGTAATGTGGTGCATATTAGATTAAGTAATAATTGGATAGCAGCAAAAGTCTAAATTACAGTAAAAATCAATTTCTTTTGGTAATTGTTAGAAAGATATGTAAATCTACTAAATTTAATAAAATGATGTAAAACAAAATTTCCTTAACTCTCCTGCCTTTTTTGAAGCACTGAAAAAACCTTAGGAATGTATTTATATAAATAAATTATTGAGGAAATAAATTCCAAATCATTTATGTAATTAATCTGCTCTCAAGGAGATAGAGCATAACTCCCTGCTCCTTAAGTGTGGCTGTGCATAGGGCCTTCCTCCCAGAGAGCATGGTATGGAAAAGTGGGTGAAAGAGTTATTTTATAGTCAGAAACCTGACAAAAAATACTTCTACCAAGTAATCAAAATTGACTTCAACAGTGAGGTCATGTTGATAATTTGCAACCTTGGTATGATGTGACGAGACCAAAAGCCCTTATTCCCAGTGTAATCATAATTAGACAAATCCCAATTGAGGGGCAGTCTAGAAAATACTTAACTAATAATTTTGAAACTGTCAAAGTCATTAAAAACAAGAAAAGTCTGAGAAACTGTCACAGCCAAGGGTTGCCTAAGGAGATATAATGACTAAATGAAATGTATTCTACATGGGATCTTGGAACAGAAAAAAGAATAAGAGGTAAAAAAAGTATATGGGTATATGAGTAAAGTTTGAACTTTGGTTAATAATAATATAACAATGTTGGTTCATTAATTTAATATGTGGATCATACATTGTTAACTAGGAAAAACAGGTGTGTGCTATATGAAAAATCTCTTGGCTACCTTTGCAGGTTTTCTGTAAATCTAAATATTTTATTTCTATCTTTTTATGTGCATATATATAAAACAGATGTGTATAAATAAATAATATTTTATAAAATTTGATCATATTACCTATGTTTTATCTTTTTTAATGCAGTGTGAACATTTTTCCACTTGAGTCAGTATTCTTTGAAAACATTTTTTTTTCATGGAAAGGCCTTTTATTTTAAATATAGCAGTGTGTACATGTCAATATAATATACCAATATTTTAATAGTGGTTATACTAGGTGGTGACATTATAGGTAATTTAATTTCTCTTTTATACTTGTACGTAGTACTAAGCTAAGTGCTAGGGATTTAGAATTGATCAAAACTCAGTACCTGCTCTCCAAGTGTTCATGGTAGGAAGCAGTGTAGTAAGATACAGGTTTTGAAGCTAGCTTTAGATTTGAGTTCTATGCTATCATTTGCCAGCTATTTAATTCTACAAGTGTCCCATTTTCTGTAAAATGGGGATTTTACACATTTAATATCATGTCAATAAACTCAATTTCAACAAATAAATAAATAAAATATATTTAAAAAGTTTATTTTTTAAACCCCTACAGATTACTAAAATATCAGTTTTTACTTTGTTTTAATTCTAATGTATCATATTATTTCTCTTTATTTCCATTAAAGATAGAGATAGATAGGTAGGTAGACAGATAGATAGATAGATAGATAGATAGATAGTTAGAATATTTAATTTACTTTATGGATTTATGGACAGTTCTTGCACTTATCTGGTAAAATACATTATCTTTTCAATATAACTGATTTTATACATAAAATTATGGTTATACCGCTTAGTTGTTAATAGAATATAACTTATCTATTAAAATATGAACAGCACAGATTCATATTCTTCTATAATCTTTGTGATTTTCTTCCAATTATATTTTACATATTTTCATTCCAATATAGTGTAAATTTAACTATATTCTCTTGTAGGAAATCAGAGTTTGAGTTCACTGATACGTGTTTGGAATACTCAGTAGCTTTGGCATTTACTTAAGGTGAGACTGCAGATAATGTAGCACACGTTAGAGGTACCATATTCAAAAGTCAGTCCCTTCTTATTCCCCCAGTTAACTCAAGGGACAGTGACTCATTTCTATCAATGTAATTCGTGTAGGGTCAAAATCAGTTATTGGGGTTTTACCCCACTGCTAATTATTGGGTTAAGGCATGGTCATGTCATAAAATTTTTTGCTGATGCAACATAAAGAAAGAGTTCTGGGGAACTTTTAGTAAAGATTTCTTCACTGATGCAACAGAAATGTATCAATGCATTAAGGAATACTCTCTCTTCTGATGGGTGTTTTCCTATCTGAATTTGAAGCTTGAAACTATGGCAACCATGAGGAAACAGCAAGCCTCTTGAAGGGATGGCTGTTTCCTAAAGATGTGTTGAGCCCTTCAATTAATCAGTTCTGGGGACAACCAGCCTCATCCTCTGGACTTGTCAAGAAACATTATAAATATTTTCTTATTATTTAAGAAAAATTTCTCAGGGTTTTCTTTTACTATAGTCATAGCTCCTTAGTTATCTAAAATGTCATTGGATATTTTATAGCCAATTTTCAATGTCACCTAAAGTAAAAACATAGATTTTCCCTCTCAGTAAGTCTAAAGCCATTTGTGAACATTAATGCCTTGAAAGTTAACTTTGAGTGGATGTGTAGAATTACTTTTTTTTCCATTAACAGTAGTCATATCTTTTTTTAGGTTTATTTTAAGTCAAATACTTAGCAGATTTTTGCCTTTTTACGATCTAAATCTGCCAGAGAAATAGCCAGGTTATAGATACAAAGAATATATCATGCACGAGGTAGCTCAATTTGTGTGTATTCAAGCTCAACACTAACTAATATTCCATTTGTGCCTTCTGGCTTTTACAAATGGATCCTTTCATTGGATATATTCCAAGTTGAAAAAAATAGCACAAACAATGCTCATATCCTCCAAATTCACATCCAAAATTACCACTAAGTAACTTATAAAAATTAGTCTATAGATAACCTGTGAAAATTTAGTTTTTCTCTCTCTCTCTTTTTTTCTTTTTTTTACAGGAAAGGATGGTGAGACTCCCTGCTGACATTTTACCTAAATTATTATAAAGTACAATATTAGATCCAGTATTTGAATTTGGACTGAATAATTATTTGTTCTTATATATCCTATAGCTTATTTCACTGCATAATATATATGAATCATAATATCTATGAATCACTTTGGGAAGGTAAATATACTAATGTTCGCACACACACACACACACACACACACACCATTTTACATGTTAGGTTTACACTTATAAGATTATTTTTAAAATACTTTGGTCAAGTATTTTAAATTGGTAATAGTATATATGAAGTTTCCATGACTATAATAATGTGTTCTGTACATTGTAAACTTAAGAAAAAATGTACACATGACCACAATTTCTCTAAATTATAATATTCTGTCTTTGTGATTTTGTTAGTAAAATTTGAATTAAAGCCCTCAGAAAATATTTACAGGTACTAGTCAACTCAAATCATCTTTGTTAACATTTAGGTATTTTTTAAAAGCTTCATTGATGAATATTTGACATTCGATGAGCTATACATATATAAGGTATACAATTTGATGTTTTGACATGTGTATACATACATAAAATTATTACCATAGTCAGGATAATGAATATATCTGTAACCTCTTTTTATGATCCATCTTGTTGCCTCTACTCAGCCCTAACCCATGCTCAGGTACTGATGATCTGATTTATGTCACTCACAATAGATAAGTTTGGATATTTAAGAATTTTAATTAAATTGGATGGTAGAGTTACCTTCGTCTGATTTCTTACATTCAGCCTAATTTTACACTCAGCATAAGTAACCATGATGTTGCACATATCAATAGTTCTTTCTAATTTATTCCAGTAAATGGATAGGCTACAATTTTTTCATCCATTCACTTGCTGATGAATGGGTTGTTTTCAGGGTTTTGGTCATTGCAAAATAAATCTGCTATAAACATTCATGTAGAAGGATTTATATTGACACATTCTTTTATTTCTCTTGGGTAAATACTTAGGAGTGAAATGGCTGAGTCATTTGAAAGATGAAATTGTAAAAATGTTTTCCAAAATGGTTATACCATTTCACATTTCCACCAGCTGTTCTAATGTATGTGTAGTGGTATATCATTGTGCTTTTCACCTTGCATTCTCCTAAATAGTGATATTGTTGAGCACTTTTACATTCATGTATCTTCTTTTGTGGAATGTCTGCTTAGATCACTTGCCCATCAAAATTTTTTTATTATTGTGTTTGAGTGTTCTTTATGTATTTTGGATACAAGTACTTTATCAGATATATGATTTTGCACACATTTTTTTCCATTCATGGTTCATCTTTTTGTTCCTTTACTATTGTCACTTGTAGTGATTTTTATAAAGTCCAATTTAACATTTTTCTTGTGGATTATGCTTTTTGATGTTTTATCTAAGAAATCATTAACTAACTTAAAGTCACAAGATTTCTCCCATGTTTCTTAGAGAAGATTTGTAGTTTTAAGTTTTAAATTTAGGACTATGATCAATTTTGAGTAAATTTTATATATTTTGTGGGGTACAGATTAAAATACAAGTTTTTGTACATGCCTATCTGCTTGTACCAGTTATTCAAAGACTATCCTTTCTCAGTTGAATTTTATTTGAGCCTTTGAAAAACTTTCTAGAATCTATTATTTTCCATTGATCTATTGTCTATATTTAGACCAATAGCAATCAATTTTAATTACCATATCTTTGTAAAAAGTCTTAAAATCTGGTAGTGACATTACTCCCACTTTGTTCTTTCTCAAAATTGTTTTGGTTATTCTAGGTCATTGCATTTACATAGGAACTTTAGAATCAGTTTTGCAATTTCTACAAAAAGTCTGCTGGGATTTTAAATATGATTATAATAAATCTATAGATTAATTTGGGGTCAGTTGAAATCTTAGCAATGTTGTATCTTCCAGCCCATGGGCACAGTATATCTCAAACATCACCCACCACCCCAACTATTCTAATTAGAATGCTGTGTTGAGACATCCCCAAAACTAACCCTCCAGGTTGGATGATTCATGAGAGGGTGGCTCACAAGTCTCAGCATACAGACAAACCAATTGCTCTGATTTGTTATATCAAAAGGGTTCAAAGCATAATGAGGAAAGGGAAATGGTACACAGGACATAGTCTTTGGGAAACAAGGAGCAAACTTCCAAGTTCAGCATTCCAAGTGGAATAGCACAGGAGGCATTTAATTTCCTTTGCAAAGAGTTGTGACGAAACCAGTGAGTTGCTGCCAACAGGGAGATTCATTAGAGACTTGGAGGTCCAGGTTTTTGTTGAGGGCTAATCACATAGGCAGCCTCTGCTTAGTATATACCAAAATTCAAGACTCCCAGAAGGAAAGCAGTTGTTAAGCATAAACCATAATGCTTACACAAACAGTTTAGGCATGGTGAGCCTTTTATATTACTTAATGGTGGGAACCCTCTTGAAATCTAAGTTTGCAGACACTAGTCAAGGGCAAATCTTGCAAGCAGGCCTTTTGAAGGAGAGCAGTTCAGGCCTGCTGTGTTAATTCTTTTCTGCACAGATGCTATTGAGAACAACTAATCAATTAAAATTAAAGAAAATCACTCTCCCACTGTTCTGAAATCACAACAAAAATGGAATCTATAAAAACCATGCCATCTGAAACCATATCCTTTTTTAACTGATTTTCATATGATCTATGCTAAAAAGCATACAAATATCTTCTTGATAATCTTACTGAAAACTTTTAGGTAAAATTCCTCCAAAGGTCTTAAATCATGACATGTAAAAAATATATATATATATGTATATATGTATATAATTGTTATGCTTATAATCAATTGTAAATAATAACAGATTTTATAGTATTCATGTTAGCTCCTCTATATTTTATATTTTTTATTTTTATAAGTGTAGGTATACATTTTGTAAATCAGCTAAAGTCTACATAAAATATAGGTTTCCACAATTTGTAGTATACTTTATTTTGATGTTTACTATAATATTCATAAACTTTAACATATGTATCTATAATTGCACTAATATAATTAGTCTTAAAATCATTTAAACTGGTATGAATCCTTCAACTGCAGATGAAGATTTTGTTTGACATTACTATTGAATGACGAAGTTATTGATAATGTGAAATATAAACACCTCAGATAATTTTATTACTATTGGCAAATGTCTCCTCACTCAAACTGATCATGATACTCAATGTTCTACTAGTTGATAATATCTGAACAGGGTCCTTGTGCATTTTTTAGAATCTTGAAAGTTTAATAACTTTTATTATTGATAGTGTCTCTCTTTTATACCAAACTAAACTTTAGATAGCTAATTTAATTGGAAATTAATATGTAATAAAAAGAGTTTTAATTTCCTTTCAATTTATTGCATCCACTTTACCTTTCTTTTTTCTTCATCAAATCCCTTGTGATACTTGGAAATATGCATTAGATTCATTTGCTCTCTTATTCTTTCATTGAAACTCATAAATAAAACATAATGCTCTTCATCTGTTAAACATGTTAAGTTATGGGTCAAATGTCATGTTTGAAAGCAAAGTTATCCCTCACCCAACAGATTACTTATTAAGTATAAAGGGAAGAGTTTCTTAAAAATGAAGATATCTGGCAGACAGTATTTTAAACAAGGTACCAAATTTAATACTATCAACAGTGATATACTGACATTATGGACCTCTCTCTATATAAGCACTGAAAAGGGTACAACATCACCTGTACAGTCTTCCTGACAAAAAGTTTTCAGTTAAATCTAATCATGGGGAAAAAATATGACTAACCCAAATTGGGGAATTCTACAAAGCATCTGGTCTGAACTCTTCAGTAACGTAAATGTGAATGACAAAATAGTTGGGAAACTGTTCTAGATTAAAAAAAAACTAAAGGGACATAACAAGTCAGTGTAATGTGTGAGACAATTAGATTCTGAATTTAAAAATAAAATCTTTAAAGCATCTTATTTGAGCATTTGGGGAAATTTGCATTATAGCAAATACTATTGTATCAATTTCGTGAGTGTAAAGAATTACATTCATGAGTGGCTATGTAGGAGAAAGCTCTGTTCTTAGAGACACACACTGAAGTATTCAGGGGTGAAATACATGTTGATTAGAAGTACCATCAAATAATTCAGCAACTACAGCATAAACACACACACACATAGATAAATATAGCAAAATGTTAACACTTGGTGAAGTTAAGTGAAAGGTTTTTAAGTGCTTATTGTATTATTCTTGCAAATTATTGTAAATTTTAAAAAATCCAGAACAAAAACTTTGGTGTGGGAAAAAATAAAGGCATTCTGTTTATGAGAGTTTTCTTAATAAATATTCTGTCCTTGAAAGTTGAATTTTTGAAAGTAGACAACTTCTCTTACATGTCATAAAAATAAATGCTAATGATGGAAAAAAGGAGAAATCTAAGACAAAATTACAGTAGCATCACAAAAGTTAGAAAATATATTTCAGCTGGCAAGAATATCCTTCTAAATTAGATGACAACATATTAATAATAAAGGTTAATCAATTATTTTTCTCTATGATTTTACACTTGAGTTTCAAACTTAGACACTTGGGACTGCATTCAAGTACATACACAGGTATAAACTTGAGTTTATTTTGGGAGTATTATTAGTTTAAACATTGCATATTGCTGTTTAAAGCTCATAGTTCTGGGCATGGATTCAGAGCTCAGGCTCCTTGCTCCCCGTGTAGCCTCCCTCTATCCACTAGGATTTTTATGCTGTCTTCAGTTAGCTGGTAGAAGAGCAAGAGTAGGGATGAAGCACACTCACATTATAAATGCCTCAGTGTGGTAGCAACACACATCCACTGACATGTGTCATGGCAGTATGTGGCCTGACCCTGTGTTCAGGAAAAATGAGTGGAGATATTTCTAGTGAAGAGTAGCCATCTGTGTCACAAAAAGTAAGATTCAATAAACCATTTCTGAGAATGTATGACCTCACCCAATAGTAATAGAAAATCTGAATTGAACTATACCTATTAAAGATGTGTTGAATTGCTAAATGAAATATAACCTAAATAGTTCAGCCTAGAAGTTTTCACAGATGAGATTTATAAACAGTCTAGGAATAGCTCCATTATTTAATAAGTTATTCCAGTAGTTAGAAAAAAGGGGAAATGCTAAAGAGCTTAATTTTTGAAGTTAACTGACCAAAAAGAAAGAAAAATTACAGGAAACTATTATCATAGGCACAGTGAGTTAAATACAGTATTAGCAATATACAACACAGGTATTTATAGATACATATACATATGTTCATTATCCATACATAGGTATTTCATATTCTTATACACATATATTGTCAGAAGATGTTAGTGCATCTTTGCTCTCCTAAGCTTGTAGACGTGTGTTGTGAAATATTTCTATTTTTTTCTTTCCTAATCCACAATCAAAGGAACAACCATAATTCCTGTTCAATAGGATACAGATATTTTAGTTGAAGCTGCATTTGTATGTACTACATGATTTTGAACATTACACAAACTAAGAAATGCAAGATGTTGAAAACAATTGCTGGCTTTTCATGAGTTATATTTATTTGGATTATCAATTTAGGTTCAGATCATTTCTAGAAGATTGGACTAATGTTTTGAGTAAAAGAATGGTACATGTTATTTCATGTTTTGAACAGTTTCATAATTCTTTTCACTTAATGTTTAGGTTGCTTGGAATTAAAGGAAGAAACCATTGAAAACCTTCTTGCTGCAGCTTCCCTTCTTCAGCTTCCTCAAGTAGTAGAAGTGTGCTGCCATTTCCTCATGAAGCTCTTGCATCCATCTAACTGTTTAGGAATCCGAGCATTTGCAGATGCTCAAGGATGCATTGAATTAATGAAGGTGGCCCACAGCTACACAATGGTAAGGAAATTTAATTTTTAATTAAAAGAGACATAGCTGTATTATCAGAGGTTAAAATAATTGCTGTTGTTGTGTTGAACAACTTTTTAAATTTTAAAATTAGTTTTGCATCTTTGGCCCATTTTTATCATGGGACACAATGCACCATATAATATTTAATAATCTCAAAGTAAAAAAAGACATCACACAATGGACTTTATTATTGCTTTATGGTTTTATTTACACTTTATAGGCAATATAGGTATACATATCGACTACTCGGAATTTTAAATAGTGTTTAAAAGATTTTTTTCTTAATTGCTCCTGGCATATCTATCTTTGTGCATCCACTTCCACAGCTGCCCTATTTTTTCCCTTTTCTTTCTAGTTAAGAGCTAGAAGTTCATGCCACAAAAGTTTTTCTTTTGAATTTTTCTAACAACGTCTCTGCCATGGACTGAGTTCTATCAACCAAAATTCAATGTTGAAGTCCTATTTCAAATGTGATATTATTTGGAGATGGGGACTTGGAGGTAATTAGGTTTAGGTGAGGTCATCATCATGGTTGGCCCCTCATGATGAGATTAGTGCCCTTATAAGAAGAGATATTGGAGAGTTTGCTTCCTTTCTTCCACTACCATGTGAGGACACAGTTAGAAGATAGCTACCTGCCAGTTAAGAGTAGAGCCTTCACCAGGGAACCCAATCAGCCTATACCTTAAATGTTGTACTTCTCAGCCTTCAGCACTATGAGAAATAAACTCCTGTTGACTAAGCCACCCAGTCTATGGTATTTTGTTATGGCAGCCTCAGCTATTTA
The DNA here is from genome assembly GCF_949987535.1 of Balaenoptera acutorostrata. Classification (NCBI taxonomy): domain Eukaryota; kingdom Metazoa; phylum Chordata; class Mammalia; order Artiodactyla; family Balaenopteridae; genus Balaenoptera; species Balaenoptera acutorostrata. Next base: position 36,500,357 of record NC_080081.1, read on the forward strand.
ATACACTTTTTATCATAGCATGATATGTTAGGTATGGATTTGCCTGTATGATTTGTGGAGAAAAAAAAAATCATATCTATACTGTATATTTAAAGTATTTATTGTTATAGTGAATATTGGATTTCAGAACTCCTGGGAACTACTATACTAAGGGAAAATATTTAGATATATAGATCAACTGATCTTTTTTTTTTTTTTTTTTAATTTGACTTTCCGTACCATTTTCATAAAGGGTTTAAACTGACTGAATATCAGTCAGTAAATAGTCCTAAAATACTATAAGCCTATTTGATATTTTTCTCTTTAATTTTTTGCTATATATACACAACTATGTATATGTATAGGTATTTTAACAGCTTTATAAGAGATATTAAAAATCGTTTGAATTTTAGACTTTAAGTATGTGTACTTCGTAGTGTGTTTCTCTTAATGTTATCTCCATTCTAGAATTGAATAATCAGTTACAACAATTTCACACCCATCATTTCATATCCTAGAAATAATCATTCTAAAAGCACTTAATACAGTACCTGGAATATAGCAATCTCTATATAAAATGTTAGCCATTTTTGCTATGGTTATTATTATTAACATTATTAATGATTTGATTTTTATTATTGAAACAACCAATTGTAAAGTGCAGAACTTTCTCTTTTCACCTCAAGGGAAGAATTTATATGAAATAAATCTCATTAAGCTTTATAGTTGCTATTTATTTAAAAGTTCTTATTTTGAGCTTTAACACCTTTTCAAATTACTAACGACAGTCAGTCATTTAAAAGTCTTCTCATTGTTATTCTTAGACAGAATCTCAATATTATTTTAATTTTCTTCCTTAATCTGTTAAGCAGATTAGTAAATTAAATGAAAATGTAGAAATAAAAGGAAGGAGATACATGCTTTGTAATTCTATTTTCAAATTCTTTTTTCAAAATATTTCATGACAAGGCACAGTACTACTATTGAAATTATATGAACCGTATAAAATCAATGTAAACACATACTTCATCAACCAAAATATCAAAGTCTAACTGCAGTCATTTAATTATGCAGATTTCATTGCTCTTAGGAGTTCCTGGCATAGCTAAGCCAAAGAACAATATGCCTCCATATCCAGAGGGATAATGGTCCCTTCTGGTCTAGTTTGAAATTATTAATTTAGTAATAAAAATGTTTTTCTTGCAGCTGCTTGGACTGATCTGCAATTTATCACACAATAGTAACAATGTATTTTTAAATACATTGAAATTTATATTCTACAGTAAAATATATGTAAAACAGAAATATAGAAGGGTTCTAGCTAAGACATTCAACATTCTAAATAACATTTTAACTTATTTTTGAGACTATGAATTGATCATGTGTTGTGTCATGTCTGTTGAAATTAAAAAGATTTCAAATTCTTTTGGAAACATGAAGCTCTAGTGTTCTCCCGATGCTCCTGGGTTACTATTTTAATGAAGAAAATTTACTGACCAGTTGTCTTCCTAGATCGTTATTTTCTCTAGTTCTAACACTTTACAATGAGTGTTTGTATCTGGTATTATAATTTCTCACCATATATTTGCTTCTGATCTGTGTTTAATCCTGCATACCTCCTCATCTAATCTACTCAATCTGTGCTCTGAGAACAAACTTATTATGTTATTTTTTCTTCTTCTTAACTACTTCAATAACAAATCATCTGAGATTTTCTACTACCTCTGGCACTGAATTAATTTATTTATTGGGTCTAAATATGTGTTCTTTGCTTATTTTATAAGTAACATTATTTTCTAATTTTCAATTTCCTTGTCAAAATGTTTTAGATATGAACTTGATCTTCAACATCCAGATCTTAACTTGCTGTCTGTATGCCTTTGCTTTTTATATGCTTTGCTATGTTTCCTTTGGAAATTTCACTTATTTATTTGGCTTCAGCTATTGATTTTGTGTGACGATTCTGAAATCGATTCAGGGAAGGTGACCCTGCTTGGCAGTGGTTCATGTGCAAAATACTGGAAAAGTTTGATTGCAAGCTCAATATTAGGCAGAAGTGTGAAATATATTCTAAAACATTAATTTAAACTTTGGCTGCATGAATATACAGATAGCAACAAAATAATTGAAGGAAATAGTTCTCTATTAGTCAGAGTTCATTTTGAGACCTGTTCTTAGTTCTGGACATCACATTTTAAAAACATTAGAGAGTGACAAACAGAAATAGATGAGAATAACAAGAATAATAAACATTTTATAAACATGTCATATGAAGAAAAGTTGAAAAAAAATTTGGTTCATGTGGCTGAATAATATCAGGGCATGAAAATAGGTATCTTCATGTATTTGATAGAATGAGCTTTCATTTAAAACAGTAGTGTTTAAGTGTTTTTTCATTCTGTTTTTCATTTTAGTAGTACAAACTTCTACTTCAGTCTTCTGATTGTTCTTTCTATGCTGGTTTATCTATTTCTACTGATCATCAGCCTTACTTCCTTCCAAGGTCAGCTTTACCTTTAGAGGAGACTCCTGGATCTTCATTGTTTAAGAAATCCTCTCTCCATACAGTTCTAGGTTAGAGTTTGCCATAAGAGGCACTCAGGTAAGGTATAGAAGGTGGAAGAGAAAAAGCCATTATTTCTCCACATGCAGATTCAGGCAGATATGTGGACAATGGAAAATTGAAGTAACTTCTAAGTGAGCCCTTAAAAGCAATTGGCTTCACTGCTGTAGACTGAGACAGTAGATGGGAGACTTCTGGAAGTTCTTGAGGAACTCAGTGCCTTTGCATAGTACTTTTCAGAATGTTTCACATTGAACAGAAGGTTGAGATCATTAGCAGAAAGTTCCCTGACCTTCACTTCCATGGCCCTTTCAAAGACCATTTAGGTCTCAAATTTCCTATCCAAAATCTGTCTTACATAGAACACAAAGTGGCTTGCTTTCTTAATTCAACAATGTCTTAAACACATACCCTCAAATAGCAGGTTTAAACTCCATATTTTGATAGGCATGGTTCTGCACACCTAACTTCTGAACAACTAACTGGGCATTTTTTCTAAAAATACATTGAATTAATTTCACCTGTTCTAAATATGTGCTGTAAATTCCCTTTACTTGTACTTTACTCACAATAGTTCACTTGTCTGGAATCTCTGGTATCTAATTCTAAATAACCCCTCAGTTTCCAGGTAAGTTCATCCATGCCTAAGAAATATTTTAAAACTTTTCATGGTATTCTCTCCTTCATTTAAATTCTTAGTATTCCTTTCCTTAGGATTATATGATGTCACCATAAATTTTCTTATGCAATTAATTATCTTTTATGTCTTTATGGTTCGTCTTCACAACTATAGTGCAACTTTTGTGACAGAGAACAATTCTTTCCACTGAGATTCGTTTTGTCCCAACAAATTTTCAGCACCTGTTAATTATCAGCACCTATCAGAAATTAATACATTAATTAATTTCTTCAGTTCTCATAGATATTTAGAATTGTGATTCTCAGTACTCCTGAATTCAGTCATTCAACAAGACTACTCATGGTTTCTTTCTAACTTTCTTTCCAATCATATTTCCTATCATTGTTTTCCCTGTTCACACAATTCCAGCCACACTGATCTTCTTGCTGTTTTTTGACTACAACAAGCATAATATCACCAGATGACCTTTGTGCTGTTCTTTCTTCCTTCTGCCAGAAACACTCTTCTACCAAATATTTATATCCTTTCTCTGTCTCATTCAGCTTTCTGCTCAAATTTGACTTCCACAGAGATCTCTTATCTGAATATTCTGCTGAAGGTGACCTGGCCTTCAAAACTCTCTATTTCCTCACACTGTTTTATATCCTGTAGAGTACTTTAATTTCCACCTTTATACCATATATTTGTTGTTAAGTATTGTTATTGCCTACTTCCACCATTAATGTGGTAGCATTTGTTTAACTTTCTATAACCTGGAAACCTAGATAGATGTCTGTACATAGCATTCATTGTTGAAGTGCGTAGTGATTGCTGACTACTATGTACCAGGAGCTGTAGAAGGTGGCCTGGGGATACAATGGTGACCAAAATAGGCATATGTTGCCCTTAGAGTCAAGATGAATATGTTGGAGCAAAGAAATTATAACCATGAATGATAATTATATGTATGGTAAATACTACAAAGGAAAATTATAGGATGCTACAGGAGAGTGAAACAGGGAAAGCCTCTTTAAATATGTGATGCAAAAACTGAGTTGTAAGTGATGAAGCAGATATTAGTCAAGTGAAGAGTTAAAGAATATTCATGACATAGGTAAGTGCCAATGATCTGAGGTGGGAAGCTGCTTTGTTCTGTTTAAGGAAATTCAAGTGTGATGGGATGGTGGAAAAGGCAAAGAAGAGGTGTAGACAATGAGCTTGAGATTTTGGCAGAACAAAATTTTGCAGGGTTAAGGAGACTTTTTTTAAAGATTTGGGTTTTTATTTTAAAATAATGGTATAACATTGAAAGTTTTTGAGCAAGTTAAGAGCCAAGATTTAATTTTAAGACTAATCACCAGATTGGCATTAGAAGTCAAAAAGTAAGAATAAGGTTAATACTTCATTAGAGGTCTACATGGATATTTACACACACGTACTGGGTGAGTGAGAAAGAAAAAGAGAAAATGAGGTAACTTAGCTTCTGCCATTTTGTTTGATGGCAATGCTTACCACTACTGGTGCTGGTGATGCACGAGGTAAGTATATAGTGTATATCAGGCATTGCTCTACATGTTAAACAAACTTTTGAAATTTAATCCTTTCACAACTCCTGCAAGGTATGTTATATCCATTCTAAAAATGGTAAAGCTAAGGTTTAGGAAATTAAATAATCTACTCAGGAATAATAGATTGAACATGCTAGAATGGGGATTTAAGCCTGGTACTATCTTACCACAAACTTCAAGCTCTATCTAATATGCTAACAAATTTACATTTTACCCAGTATATCAAATTGGATTTCTGATATCCAGAATATTTCAAAACATGGATTACTTGAGACAAATGGACACTATAAACCTGAAACATAGATGAGACCAAAGAATTCCATGAAGATTTTGCTCCTCAGTTTTTTCATTCCCCTGTTCACTTCACCCTGACTTTCTGCTCAGTGCTACCAGCATGGCTTGGAACATTCCACAGTGTTTGTGCTAGAGGCAGAAGCAGTGGTAATAAGACTAATTAGAGTCTGCTATGTTCAATCAGTAGCTTTGAAAAGTAGACATTTCTGAGCTGGAGAATAAAGCCTTCCAGACTCAGGATAAGAGCAGTGACCCTTCCAGAGTCCGGACTCTAAAAACTCCTGTACATGGTTCACTTGTCCTTCATAGACATTAAAGCAATGCCAGAGAAAATGAACAAACTTTATTTATGTGGTTTCTGTTTATGGTTTTGAAATACCTGACATTTCTCATGGTTTCTAGCCAGCAGCATGGTTTTTAAAAAATCTTCACCAATGACCCTTCTAATAAGCCATAAATTAGAGTTTGCTTTGGTAGAACAAATGGAATTTAAATGTCTTTGCTTTTCTACATCGTCAAAATAAAGTTCACTTCATCCATATTTTGCTCAGGACTACTATGTGATATATTAGTACTAAAATTTGCTTTGAATATTCTTTTTTTCCTTTCATTCATTACTTTGTGTTAGTCCTTTGAGTATCTCATACACATACATGGTGTGAGTAATGATTTTAAGTCAGTATATAAATGTCTAATTGAAAATTAGCCAAATTTGATTTTCAGAATTTCTTTGTAAATTGATAAGAAGTGAAGGTTCCAGTTGAGTACAATGAGTGGCTCGGAGGACAACTACCACCAATTCTTTTTTTTTTTTTTTAAACATCTTTATTCAAGTATAATTACCTTACAATGGTGTGTTAGCTTCTGCTTTATAACAAAGTGAATCAGTTATACATATACAATATGTTCCCATTTCTCTTCCCTCTTGCATCTCCCTCCCTCCCACCCTCCCCATCCCACCCCTCTAGGTGGTCACAAAGCACCGAGCTGATCTCCCTGTGCTGTGCGGCTGCTTCCCACTAGCTATCGATTTTACATTTGGTAGTGTATATATGTCCATGACACTCTCTTACCCTGTCACATCTCACCCCACCCCCTCCCCATATCCTCAAGTCCATTCTCTAGTAGGTCTGTGTCTTTATTCCCATCTTGCCACTAGGTTCTTCATGGCCTTTTTTTTTTTTTTTTTTTTCCCTTAGATCCCGTATATATGTGTTAGCATACTGTATTTGTTTTTCTCTTTCTGACTTACTTCACTCTGTATGACAGACTCTAACTCCATCCACCTCATTACAAATACCTCCATTTCATTTCTTTTTATGGCTGAGTAATATTCCATTGTATATATGTGCCACATCTTCTTTATCCATTCATCTGTCGATGGACATTTAGGTTGTTTCCATGTCCTGGCTATTGGTGGGAATGTAAATTGATACAGCCACTATGGAGAACAGTATGGAGGTTCCTTAAAAAACTACAAATAGAACTACCATACGACCCAGCAATCCCACTACTGGGCATATACCCTGAGAAAACCATAGGTCAAAAAGAGTCATGTACCAAAATGTTCATTGCAGGTCTATTTACTACCACCAATTCTTAATCCTCACAAGCAGTAAGGAAGTATGTGGAGGCCTGCGTAGAAAGGAATTTCCTCTTGTCCTGTTTTTGTGTATGATTTTCTTTACTTGTTTTGTCCCTAAATTAGACTGACAACTCTTCAAAGGCAGTTTTCATTTGTGTTCTAACTCACAGTTATTGATAAAATTCTAGTCTATTGTCTAAGATTGGAAGTTGATTTGAGTGGAGGAGTTTTTAAAAATTGCTTTTAAATTGTTTAGTGTTGTACACAAAGAGGATATTCAGATTACACCAGATAAACTGATAGAGATGTATAATAAATAGTGATATTAAAACAAGTAATTATTCACTCATGTAATTGCAGTTTGACTGCATAGAACTTTGTAATTGTTAGGATTCTAGAAAATAACCACAATGAAATGTACATTTATGACAGTTTTGAAGACTAATTAAGCATAATCACAGAGGATCCAATGAAAATTATAAGCTTTTTAAGGGATCATTTTAGGCACAGTCCATTTCTTCTATTCAGATGCTCTTCAAATATGTTTCCATTTTAGGCTTTCATATTCAAATCACAGACAGTCTATATTAAGAAATGCATCCTTCTGCTTTGTTGTTGTTAATGGTGAAGAAGATAATATTCATCTACTTGAAAAACATTCCATTCGTTGTAAGAATTCTTTCATTTTCATACTCTAATTTTATTTTCATTTCTTCTACTGAGCTACTTCTAAAACACAAAGATTCAGCACACAGCTGTATTATAAAGTCACACCACAAACACACACGTGCACAAAATCTACTATTAAAATTATTAAAAAGTATTAGGTATTTTTTATTTTATCAGATTTAAATTTTTATAGAGTTGCTATATGTCTTGAATTGATTCTGCAGCAACAATATAACTAACACAATTCCAAGAAGGAACAATAGTGTTAAAAAATAGCCTATAAACCCACATCTAAAGGATTTTCATAGTAACTCATAAGTAGTTCCTTAGTGTTTATTTCAATCATTTAATGTATAGAATTTCCTTCTGTGATAAATAATATTTCTACTTCGCCACCAGGGAAGTCCCAATATTTCTACTTTATTAAAATAGTTCAAAAAGGTCTTCCTAGGTGATGTCAGAAGAAGGAAAAGCCAGAAATTTTTGGCTACAGTGCCCTTTCATTTTGCAAAGCACAGTTCTTCAACAATGAAATCAATAATTTGCTTTTGTTCTGATTTTTTAAACGCCTGTGAAAAAGTCTGATTTTGTAAGTATATGAAAGTGTCACTTTATTACAAAAATTTGCACATCATGAACTAATATTATAAAGTATTTATACTTACTTGCTGAGGTAATGAATCACATAACATGGAACTCATTTTTTTTTTATGCTTCCCTTTTCGATTTTTCTCTCTGTGTCATTTCTGTTAAGGACTATACTTGTGCTTAAAGATCTTTAATAGTATTTTTTTAAAAGAGGAATAAAAGGAAGAGGGATCGATTATAGCTCAAAAGAAATATGCTAAATCAATCCTTGCCTGAGGGGAAGCCTAGTTCGCCCTTTGTACACAGAGCTGTATAGAGATGCGGCAGATCATTTCCTTAAAATAATACTTTCAGAAACGTATTGTACAACTAAACACAATTCAAGGGGAAAATAACTTCTAATAGAGTATCAGATGTTCCTCCCAGACCCCAAGTTACTCTAATGTATTAAATTTTCTGCACAGAGCTAGACTGCATGTTCCGTAAGTTCCACAAACTTCATCTGACTTGTTCACTGCTGTACTCTTAGTTCTTAGGATAGCACCTTACTCATTGTAGGCACATGATAAATGATGTTTGAAAGAAAGAGTAAATGAATAGTTTTACATATTAATAATTTGAAATACTATTAAAAGTTTACCAACTTAAATGAAAGTTTTTGAATATTAATAATTTAAAGTGATGTATATTATCTCTATTCTGTGATAATTAAAAATATTTATATGGTGCCTAAATTTACTTTTCATACCTCTTTATTAAAATGTATGTACAAATAAATAAATACATACAGGATGTACCATGATCTTTAGAGTTCATTAGCTTTTTTTTCAGCTATTTCAAAACTGTTTAACAGGTAACATTATTCCACCTACTGTGTATGTATATTTTTAAATTAAGTTTTCACTGGACCTATTTCATATTCAAGGTCTATATTTAATATTTTTTAGTATTTCTAATAAAAACTATTCATATTTAAATTTAGTTTTCATTGAAGGTCACTGTGCTATCCAGGAATAAATATAAAACCTGGTGGTTTAACAGAAAGGGCACATACTACAAAGAATTAATAGTGGGCCAAATGTATACTATTGTATATGATTTCAGATTATATAAAATAACACATCATCATTAAAACTTGGTGGATAATAGCACATTATTGACCGGAGATGTATTAATACTTCTTTTGCTACCCAAACGTTATTGACCTGAGACGTATCAATACGTTTTTAGAGAGTGATACAATTAACATCACCTTGTGAAGTTGTTAGAGCTTAAAATTGATCAAGGGTTCATTATACAACTTATGATTGTCATTATCATTCACATTTTGCTTCGTTAGGTTTTTGTTCCAATCTTGTGTGTATTATAAACGTAAGATTTTCAAAAATGACGCGCTGTGAAATTTTGAGTGAAGAAGAATTTTTCAGTGAATTTTATGCAGATACTCTCTCTGATTGTCCGAGCAACATATATACTAGTGTCTCAGAAGATGATAGTTCTTCAGAATATAGTTCTGATTCAGACGATGTTAATATTAGACCAACAAAAAGACAAAAAACCTTAGTGATTGATTCTGATAGGGAAAGTGAAAATGAAACTCACGGTGCTGGAGAATGTTCCTTTGCTTCTATAGAAGAGTGGATTCAAGACAACATTTCACAAAAATTAGAAGACTGTACAGGTGTGTCAGGTGTAACTATTGAATGTAATAACCCGCAAAGTGTTAGTGAAATAACAGAATTAATTTTTTTGGCTGGCCAAAATAAAAATCACCAGCCACAGGCGTTAGTTTCTGGAAAAATCCCCTGGTCAATAATGATATAGTAAGCAGAAATTGGCAAAGGTTTGATAAACGAAATTCAGATCCTGATCTAAGTAGATTCAGTAAATGTTATACTTAGGTGGTGGGCTTTATTCCAATAAGTATTTATATTATTCCTATTGTATTTTTTTATATAAGACAATCTTTACTTGATTGTCTTATATAAATCAAGTTTTAGTTTTGTTAGAGTTATATAATTTATAATTAGTAAAAGACTTTCTGGAAAACAATGAAGATTAAACATTTTTTAAACAAAATGGACTATTTCATCAATACTAAATCTAAGTAGATTTATTTAAGACTGATATTATTCAAGCCAGATATACTACTCTAAGCATTTGTTAAAGAGAATTTTCATTTTAATTGGTTCTACAGTTAAAGGAACATGAAGAGATTTGCAAATATATGGATAGAGATGGAATTCAGCTTCTTCTCCAGTTCTATTTGAAAGGAGAATAACCTAATTATCAATTTTTGAAATAGTGTTTCTATTTTTACTTCTGGTATATGGATAAGAATAAATAAAGATAACTAAGTGATGAAGAGACAGGATAACAGGAAATGTAGAAAAAGTACATACTTTTCAAAAAAATGTATTGCAGTTGAACTAGAAGAAAATTGATGAAGTTAAAATTAGAGTTTATTATATGTAGTCACTGATTAAGACATATATGCATACATTTACATATACAAGTAGACATCTTTATCAGCATTGACTGCGTATATTAATCAGAAGAAAGACTGTATTTTAAATAGTAAACTCTGTAATAACCCTAGTTTACGTGGTTTCAAAAATTGACATTTTCCACGTATGTGTACCTGTATTAGTTCATCATTATCATATTAACTTTTATATCTTAAAAATTTACAAAGTTGACACAGAACTAGAAAAAGCATAAAGAAAATATAGAAAACATTTAGGATATCACCTTCAGTAGTTAGGTTTGCCTTGTCATATGTGCTAACAGATGTCATTTGAGGATGCAATAATGTACTTTCTTTTTCTTTGGACTAAGAATATGGCAAGTTGTATACTCTTAGCTTTTCAGAAAGATTATAGCAAAATATGATATTAAATATTAAAAATTTGAAAATCGCAAGTATTGTCAAAGACTCTAAAGCTTGGTTTGTAGGTGGCCAACGATGTGGTATACATTTGAACAGCCTGCTTCAATAGGTGAAAAGCCTTTAGTAATTTGTGATGGTTTAGTTGTCAGTATTTGAAATATCACTTGGCATAGGAAAGAATATTATTTTATTAGAGCATTTAGAATAAAATATGGACAGTTTGATGAACTCATTTGAAATCCATCATAGTAAATTGACTCTTTTTTTTTTACTTTTAAAATCATAAAATGCTCTGAGAATTACTGCCTTATTTCATTTCAAGAAGGCGGAAATATGAGTAATGTATTCCAGCTTAGTACAAATAAAACTTGGCAATAACCATAACTTAAGCTAAACAACACCAAGATCTATAAACTTCTAATAGTAAATTCATCCTTTGGAGGACAAGGCCGTAGAGATGGGAATCAATGAAGCTTCAGGTTCCAGTCCAAAATAAAATAAATTTTCTGAAAGATCAACAGACGAAAAATTTACTAACTCCAAGATTCAGCTTGGGTGAACAGTATAATATAGGTCAACCATCAACTCTTTATTCAATGGTATTCCTCTATATCAAAGATTAGTAGAAAATAGATGTATCCTATTGGCCAAAAACCCAAAAACCAGTATAGTAATCTAGAGTTCCCTTTATTTACTTTAAAAAGCCAATATAACTTATATCAGAATTAGATTTCGAAACATACATAATTCTCTGCAAATATTAGTTTCTGTTGTTTTAACTCAAAGCTGTGACTAAGATTTTGTACAAATAGGATATTATATATATTATATTCTTAACATTAACCATTGTGACCTAAAATTTTAATTAATAATGTCTTACAATGTGTGACATTCCTTGAAGTTTATTTTTTAAACTATTTGTGAAAGGATAGATTGAGATGTCAGGAACAACGTGGTCAAATTCTTGGCACGGACACTGTGGAAGTAACTCCAACCAGATGGATAAACTAGATATTTTCTCAAGCCCTTCTTTAAAACATGACCTGAAAGTCTAGGCTGCTTTAATGTTGGCCAACAATCCCATACTTTTAACTAGCTTCAAAATTTTCTGTGATCACCTGATTGCTGAAGACATTTGAGATTTTCAATACCTCTAGGGCAAAAAAAGAAGGTAAAGTACAGGAAAAAATTGCATTGAAAATTATAAGACTTAGTTTAAACTATGTTGAATGAAACTGTGTGTCTTTGAACAATTCACTGGAGAGCTCTCTCATTCACTGTAAAATGATGAAGTTTGTTTGAGACCATACTGATCCCTTGTGGTCTTTTGCAGCCTTATGATTTTCCAAATACCTCATTAAATCTGAAATTCCATGAAATGTAAATGAATTTCTAGATATGCCATTTTTATCATCAAGTATTTAAACCTTAATGTATCCACAAGTAGAACATTATAATAGTATGGGATTAGTAAATGATTGTGGAAGAATGAAAAAATATTTTATTTTCTTGTTTCCAAATGTTTTATGTTTTATACAAAGAGCATTATTAATATATAATTCACCTACCAAATGATTCACCAATTTAAAGTGTGAATTCAATTCAATACTTTCTAGTATATTCCCAGAATTGTGCATCCATCACCAGAATCAATTTTAGAACATTTTCATCCCTTCAAAAAGAAACTCCACGCCTATTAACAGTCATTTCCCATCCCCCATGCCAAACTCCCGAGTCTTAAGCAGCCAATAATCTACTTTCTGTCTATATCGATTTTCCAGTTACGGACATTTCATAGGAATTAAATCAAACAATACGTTGTCTTTTAAGACTGGCTTCCTTCACTTCGTATAATGTTTTCAAGAATTGTTTATGTTATAGCACATGCCAGTACTTCATTTATTTTTGTTGCCCAATAGTATTGAATTGTATGGATCTACCTCATTTTACGTATCCATTCATCAGTTTATGGAAATTTTGGTTGTTTACACATTAAGACCATTATGAATAATACTGCTATGAACATTCATAATACCATTATGAATAATACTGTTTACACATTAAGACCATTATGAATAATACTGCTATGAACATTCAAATACAAGTTTTTGTGTGGACGTAATATTTTTATTTCTTTTGGGTTTGTAAGGAATGAAATGGTTATATGATAATTCTATGTTAGAGATTCCGAGGTCCTGCCAGATGGTTTTTCAGATTAGCTGTACCATTTCACATTCCCTACAGGAGTGCGTAAGGGTTCCATTTTTCTATATCCTTGCCAATGATTTTTTATTAACTTTCTTATTGATTATAGCCATCCTAGTGAGAAATGATGTCTTGTGGTTTTGATTTGCATTTCCATAATGCGTAATGAAATTGAGCATATTTTCATGTACTTCTTGAATATTTGTATATCTTCTTTGAAGAAATATCTGTTCAGCTCTTTTGCCCATTTTTAATTGCTATTTTTCTTTTTCTTTTTGAGTTGTAAAAGTTTTTTATGTACTCTAGATACAGGTCCCTTATCAACTATAGGATTTGCAAATATTTACTACCATTCTGTGGGTTATCTTTTCAATTTCTTAATGGTATTCTTTGAGGACAAAAGTTTTTCATTTTGATGATGTCCAGCTTATCTATTTTTTTCTTTTGTTGTTTGTGATCTTTTATCATCCTTTTAGCCAAATACAGCATAATAATTAGTCTCTTGACAGCAGTATATATATATATATATATATATATAATATATAATATTTTAATACACACATGTGTATACAAGATTTTTAACATGATGCATTCAATAAAACTAGACATTTTCTTTAATTATATGCTTAATTTATATTTATAGTACTCAACATCTTCAGCTATTAATCTACCATGGAGAAAGGAAGTATTAACACATTTTCTGAAATGCCAAGGACCGAACACAGAATAATGCTAGTTAACAGTTCTTGAGGACACTCCCTGGGCTTGGCATAAATGGTTTTACATACATTAGCACAACATCCCTGTGAAAAAAGTAAAATTATTGTTCTCATTTTACAGATGAGAAAACCAAAACACAACAGGATTAAATGTCTTGCTCAAAGTCACCCAGCTAATGAATTGTAGACCTTGAATTTTGAATCTAGGACACAAGTATGAACCGCTTTGTATCACTGCTCTAGATTATACTTATAAGACTATGGTCATAATATTACTTTATTGAAAATATATATTATCCAAAGCTGAAGGTAACTTTTCAAAAGTGATTTTTTGAAAAAGGAATGGAGAAAGCAGATATTTGGGCCTTAGTTTAAGGATAAATAACATGGAAAGATGCAATAAATGTCAAATATGAACCAAATATGTGAAGTGCATCAAAAGTATAAAGTGCAAGGCTAATGAAAAGCATTATTATATTTTTATCAACACACCTAGGTTTATTTCTAAACTTGGAAGAATAGGTGTCCCTTCTACTATTCAAGACTAATTCTTCCACTTGTCTTTTTAATCTCAACCCTCCTCTAGCATTATGATTATTTTCCTATTAAATGTCTTTTGCCTAAATTGTCAAGTTTTTCTTTGTATCGTCACAATCTAACCAACATGTTATTCTCTCTCATCACTTCTCTATCTCGATCCACTCTACAGCACACTTTTCAGGTCACTGTAATGATTAACAATGAGAAAAGGCTGAAAGGAGATGGTTCAGCTTAGTTGTCTGTGAAGCCTTTTAATAGTGACATGAAGATCAAGTTTTCCTGGAGATTAACTTCTAAAGGCTTTGGGGGTAATCAAGAATTAAGTAATATTTGTTTATTCTCTACCCACTTGCTCCACATTCTCCCTCCTCACCATGCACTCACAGCTTAAGACATACTGTTTAATGAAGAACAGGCAGTCCACCAAGTAAGCCCACAAAGAAATTGAGTAAGCTTGTTTGATCTGAGTCTCAGCTGATATCTTCATTCAAAAATATCCTACCTGGAGGGAGAAAGACAAGCCTGTGCCGAGTCCAAAACAAAACTTTTGCTGCATATCACCAGTACTAAACAATTTCATAGTGGTAGAATTCCTTTTGATCTAAACTGAAAAAATGAGAGCTCTCACATTTTTCAATAGGCATAAAGAGGGGAGTAGGCTGCAGAATGATGTAGAAGCTTAAGGCACAGTAAATCCCCCAGGCCTTCATATTCTGGAATAAAATATAGAAGCAATGATTCCCTGAGGGTCAAGGGACAACTTGACTGCTCCTAGGGGATTAGGAAATAAGCTTCCCAAATATTATAATAATATGTCCATATCCAGAAAAGGATTGCCTAATTTCCAACACTACTAAATTTGTTATTGAGATTTATTTTATATTTGCATTTTTTTGGCTTATTACTTTTGCTTATTACTACTATACAAGATGGGAAAGTGCCAAAAGTGACTTATAAATAATTAGGTATACATTTTCAAAAAGTTAAAACATGGCTTTAATATAGACAAAATAAAAACCATGACTCTGACAAATATATACTGAGCAAATGCCAAAAAAATGTATTTATCTCATGAATGAGAACATCAGCAGGGTGGTAAAACTAGTTTAAGGATGCCAAAATCACTAAGAAAAAGAACACAAATAAATTTGCAATGTTAAAGACAAACCTAATTAATGTCATACAAGACAATAAAATGTTAAGCATTAAGGTTTATCTTTTCCATAAGGCAGAAATAAGTTGGACTATCATTACTCTTCAAGTTAATATGTAATTTCACAGAGCTTAAGCCCTAATCAACTTAGAAATGGTAAGTCAAATGAAGGTATATTCTCCTAGTAATTTAAGTAATTCTTCAATGGTGAATATTATACAATGTTCTGATATGCCATTAAAATGATATGCAGGCATACATGAAACTTATTTTACAAGTAAAGCATAATATTTCTTAGCAATATAGAAAACAGAAAAGAAGTGCAAGGAATTAAAATTTCTTTGCAATTTCACTAAAATAATATTAACAATCAGATGACTATAAGCTAGACAATGCCCTAAGTATATAACATATATTAACTATTTTAATCCTAAAAATGCTATAAGATAGGTCGTATCTTTACAAAGAAACTGAGGCAAAGAAAAGTTCATTAACTCACTGTACCTCACTCAGTGAGTGATGGAGCCAGAATTCAAATTAGGGAGGTTAGTTCCAAAGTCTGTAATTTTAACTATTGCACTGTACTGTCTCTCACTAACTCTCTTCCCTGTATCTTGATTTTTCCTCAACTGTTTTATTGCCATATGAGTGTCTTCCTTTCCATCAGCAACTCCTAAAATCACCTCAAAGAGTAATATAATAGTCATAATAATTCTGATTGGCATTTTAAAAAATAATAAAATGTAAATAAGAGCATCTCAAGAATGTATTTTTTTTTTGACCAGGATTATTTATTTATTTATTTATTTATTTATTTATTTATTTATGGCTGTGTTGGGTCCTTGTTTCTGTGCGAGGGCTTTCCTTAGCTGCGGCAAGTGGGGGGCCACTCTTCATCGCGGTGTGCGAGCCTCTCGTTATCGCGGCCTCTCTTGTTGCAGAGCACAGGCTCCTGACGCTCAGGCTCAGTAGTTGTGGCTCACGGGCCTAGCTGCTCCACAGCACGTGGGATCTTCCCAGGCCGGGGCATGAACCCGTGTCCCCTGCATTGGCAGGCAGATTCTCAACCACTGCGCCACCAGGGAAGCCCAAGAATGTAATTTTTGATTGACCTGAAATAGACACTTAAATTTTTCTACAATCACAACATCAGTACAAGAAATCTAACACCTGTCCAAATCAGATCACCATCCCCACAATGTGGAATTTCTTGAACCCTCACTGCAGTATGGCTTCCTTGAAATCCTTTCTACCTGTTGTTCCCTCAGTGGTCAACACTGTCCTTTGAGAATAGCAAGCATTTTGTGTTTTTAATACATGTGCTCTTTATAACATATTTACCACATATGTACATATCCCCAAAATTTATATTATTTATTTTGCTTGTTCTTTTTAGTATGAGAATAGTAATTATAATTAACATTTTCTAAAAGAAAAGGTATATGTAATAGTACATAATGGGGTAACATTTAACTCATCTTTTCTTCTTTTTTTTTTTTTTTGCTTTTTACTCAAAGCATAAAGCAGAGATAATCCTTTATACCAGGTTAACATGCAACTTAAAAAAAAAAAAGGTAATATACATATTAAACATGGAAATTCACCAGTAAAATCATGTTTGTCATTCTTGAGCCTTATAAGAATTGTAATAAATCATAGTTTACAGTGGAGGTAAAAAAGCATTTTGTTATTTACCTTTCTTAAGTTAGGTGGTTAATTTTCTTAAATCTTAATCTGATTAAATCTGTTCCCAGCTAGATTCTTCAGTGGTTTCCCACAAACTACATTAAGTATAAACTATATACAGAGTTTTTGTAATCTGGTATCTAACAAGCCTCTCCCAAACTTTTTTATTATTCTTTCATGTAACATTCTTCTTACATCTGTTGCAGAACTTATTACATTGTGTGTATTGTTTATTCCTAATTTCCATTAAACATTAATTTTTAAAAACTAGAGTCTATTGGTCTACTTCACCTAAAACTTAATGTTGTTTTGATTAAATGATTGAACGGATGAATGAATAATAGAGTGAAAACATGAGTGAGGGAAAAGGGGAAATAAAATCCCCACCCAATATTGAGGAAAGGAGAGAATGGGGACAAGGTTAGGATTTGAAAGCTTGTCTTCAAATTGAGTTTGAAATGACAAAGTTTCAACAAATAGGGAAAAAAGAAATTTAAGACAGATTTGTCACATGGATTTGGAACACTGTAAAATAGTTTCAGAAATAATTATAAACCTGGATTCATTAGACTATGCTAACTCTCAGTCCATATGCAGCAGCATTTATATAGAAAATTCTCACTTGAAACACCTAAGACATTGCAGTGCACGACTGAGATTAGCTGACTAGAAGTGCATTATTGCCCTCTCATTGAAGGACAGGGATTACGTCTGTATTAATAGAAACACGTATTATAAATCGTCTTACAGACAACACAAGTGACTTATCCTGCTATGTACCTTACATTATCAGATTTCTAGTAAGGTGTTTGATAAGGTTTCTTTTTACTGAAGAAAGAGGTTTTAGTTTCTTCCAAAGAAAATGTTATTACAATTGCAACCCTGTTTTAATTCTTTATTGGCTAAATTTTCTTATGGAAAGTAAATATATGTCCCCTTTTATTTGGTCAGTAAGATCATTTACATTTTAACATACAGAAGCTTTCTAGTTATCTGCCAAGCTGGTGCTGAAACAGCATTAGCCATTAATTGTTATGCAGAAATAGACTTTATGAATATGCTAAAATGAGATAGGGGTTAACACTTATTACTGTTTATGTATTTGTATTTTTAGTGTTTCTGTTCATTTCCTGTACAACCTTTACTTTATGAGTGCACAGAGAGAATTAATATTTGTGAGGTGTTTTGTGTCAGAGATAATATGTGAACAAACAAGTGTTTGCTGACCTCTCTCTTTTTCTCTTAAGAACATTTGAGAATGAAAAATTTAAATGAACAAGAATCTTTTACGTTTATTGTTACCTTTTTTCTGTGACTAATTTTAGTATGAAAAGGCATATCTGTATACATCTCCATAATATAAAGAGCTCAAGGTTGTCATAAATTTATGTAAAATCTAATATTTTTAAGAACATGTCCAGACAAGCACAAATAAATACCCAAGAAAGCCCATTTGTGTCTTACTATATTATTCATCAATTTAGCCATCTTACTTTTTATCAATCCAATGATATTTTTACTCTAATTTTTACCCTCTTTTTCTTTCTGATATGTGTGAAATAACTTTGTATGTAGGATTCTACACAGTGACATTGATTTAGAAATGTCACTTTTATTATAACCGTTTCATAGGTACTGCCTATCTGTTAAAAATAACACTGTGAACTACAAATGGACTAATGTTTTATGACTTTTAACATTTATTTAACTTTTCTAATTCACTTTTAAAATGATGTTAACCTAGGAATTACATATTGTCTTCTAAAATTGAGCAGGTGACAATCTCACATATATTTTAAATGAATGGGGATTCTGATAAAGATGGTAAGCACTGTTTTCACAGCTCCTTTTATAAAACTTCGAAATGAATGGAAAAAGAACAGAAATAAAGAAGAAAATGTATCTGCTTTTGAGTTAGAGAATTGTAACTCAGTAATGTAAATTGTGAAGGACGAAAGCTGCCAAATAAGTAAATTTAGGCCAAATGTAAAAGGGAAGCACCAATTTGACATATATCTTCTTTCACTTGTATTATGATACAAGCAGGGGAGTTATGTCAGAAGGTGGATTATACTTTGAAGACATGAAAGGACATGGCTGGATCATAAGAGAAATGAGGGTACTCCATTTATGCTCTATCAGCTAAACTGGAATAATGGAAGAAGCATAGATGAAAGAAACATACTCAACTTCTTTTTTACCCAATTATAACCTAAACATGAGGACGAGGCAGGGTCAAATAGAGAACAGAAAGTCAAATAGACTGAGTAGATTGTCTTGGGTGCTGCCCTGTGATGGTTGCTTCAGGCTGCCCTGGCTTCTCACCCAGACACTGGGCAAGGTTGAAGTCTCAGGATACTCTCCTTAACTTACTACTAGACCTCCCTGCAGAGCTGATCTTGCCTATGTGATAGTGGATTCCATCTGTTTCTAGAAAAAATCTGTGGCATTAACATACCCAACATGCATTTTTCTACCACCTGCCTTATGTTTCTTTTCCACTCAAGAAAGTTTGCAGCTGAACAACAACAACAACAAAAAGAAAAAGGCAAAACAAACAAACAAATGTAAAAAGCACAAATTAACCATCTAAGCAACAAGTTTAAACTCTATGGAAAAAATTCACACTATGTCAGGTGGAAAAGACCGTCCAGTTTAGGAAAATTTGCAGCATCCATCCTGGGCACCTATGAGTCCCAGGTACAAATGTTTCCATTTAATAGTAGCCATCAAACTCATCATCATAATCTTTAGCAACAAGCATATATTCTACAGATAAATTGAGGAAATACATATTGCACGTAAAATATGTAGATGCTTTGAAAGAATATCCTACTTAGTATAGGAAAGGGAATATAATTTCTAGAGCTCTTTTCATTGAGCAAAACATTTGAAGTAAAATAGCCAGCCCTCAAATAGTTGCTACTCCTGAGTCAAAATGCCAAATTAGTTCATCATGGTGCAAGACAAGCTTGTTCATGTCTTCAGATTTCAAATTTCATAGACATGCTACTATGACTTGTAAGCTGTATTTCCAAAAATTCATAAGAGGTACAAAATATTGTTGAAATTGTGAATAGTTTATATGTTTGATCGCAGGACATATGAGAAGTAGTGTCTGAATAAATAGCTGGAAAAGTAGGACATAATCAACTGTGAACGGACTCTATTATCATAATAAATTATTTGGATATTTTTTTCTATAATTGAATGGGAATCTTGAAAAGCTTTTAAGTAGGAGATGCCACAAACAGTGTTTTACAAAGATGATGGAGAGGAGAATATAGTTAATTGATTAAAGAAATGACACACTAGAAACCAGGAGAACTGCTATAGGCCATTGCAATAATCTCCCTTATGAGATGGCTGCACCTAGACTCAGAAAGGAGAAGGATTTGGGAAAGGTTACAGAGGCAAAAATCACCTGATGAAGATTGGAAACTAAATCCCATTGAGCCTGACCTTTAAGAGCATTGTACTGTTGTGGTTGATTTTAAACTATATTAGGTTTGTGGTTTGATGAAGCATGGCCAGTTATCAAAAACATTTGCAATTGGCTCACATAAACTGACTCTATGAGATATATTTCATGAAGTTCTAGCAAAGAAAAGGAGGTAAACAAGGGTGGGGGAGAAATCATCCACTTTGTTTCTTCCTCATACAACATTCAATTTCATGATCAGGCAAAAATAAACAGTGCATATCTAAAAATGCATGCTATATGAGATAAAATACAACTGGCATTTCGGGAGAAAATGTTTAAAGCTTTTAATTAAAAAAAGATTACTCTTAATAATATAAGCCATATTTACAAATTATTTTTTAAACATAAGTCAACAAATTAAAAAACATGGCAAAACCATATTGAAAAACAGAACTGAATAAAGCGACAGATCTGGAGCACATTCTTGGCTCACCTTCCCTTCCTAAGGCGCACCCTCCCTTCCCACCTGAGGCCGAGGGCTCCTCTTTGTCCCCAGAGCTTCCCAGGGGAAACCCAACCCAGCCCCACACCCTCCCCAGGCCCTCAGGGTGCCCTGCATGCGTGTACTGATGGACTCAGACAGTGCTCCACCCTTGCACCTGGAGAAGCGCATTGGTTTCCTTGCCCCTGAGCAGTACTGAGCCCAGTCGGGGGACCTGGCTGAAAAAGTGGCTGTGTAAGAATCACCAGGATTTTCCCAGATTTGGAGGGCACCTTGGCGAGAGGGGAAGGGGAGATCTCGAAATCATGAAGAAGATAAAGAGTGACATGAAGGTTGGTAAGGTCTTCATCTGCACCAGACCTTGGATGGGGTATGAAAACTGTGTGGTCCAGAAGTGCAGTGGGGTGAAGAAACACCTGAGCTCCAGCTTGTGAAGTGCATTATCCCCATGCTGGACTAGCTGCTGGGCTTAGGGGACCTGATCACTGATGACAAGAACATTGAGGCCAAGAGGCCCCACACTTGGAGCACATCTTTTTCACCTGCTGCCGCAATCAGCACCTGGTCCAGTCCCCTACAAGGATAAGGCTGCTTCCTTGGCGTGATAACTGGAGGGAGATTATACAGCAAGCGGACAGCCTCATAACAGCACTGAAGGGGCTTGGAGTTCCTCCAGGAACAAGCCAGTGGGTTGCCACAGTGAATAGTAGCTGAAGGAAAGGAGGGTAGGAAGA
Organism: Balaenoptera acutorostrata; assembly: GCF_949987535.1. Classification (NCBI taxonomy): domain Eukaryota; kingdom Metazoa; phylum Chordata; class Mammalia; order Artiodactyla; family Balaenopteridae; genus Balaenoptera; species Balaenoptera acutorostrata. The sequence goes on from NC_080081.1 coordinate 36,522,075, forward strand.
CAGGAGGTCCTAGCAGACTCAGTGACACAGCACTGTGGAGAAGGGAGATATGAGATCCCTGTGCTTTCCCAGACACAGCCATCTATTACTTTCCAAGATGGTGGCACCTGGTGCATGGCTGGCATGGAAATACCATGTGAAAATCAGTCATGAAGCTTTTAACTTAAAAAAAAAAATCTTTAAAAAAACCCCTGAAACTAACATTTCAAAGCTATATACCTCACTCATAGAAAAGTTGATGCCAGTCACATTATTTGCCAAGGAGTTTATAAAAACAACTTCAAATGTGTTGAGAGACAGTGAAATAACATCTCAGAGAAAAAGTAGAGTGAGATAGCAAAAGTTCTGTTCCAAAAGAAGCAGGGCATTCTTTGGTGACAAGAGAGAAATACCCAATTGAAAGTTCATTCACATAACTCAAAAGGCCAAGGGTGGGGGTGAGTTTTAGGCATGGCCAAATGTTGTATTCAGTAAATGAAATTAAGTTCTTTCATATTTGCATCCTTTGGGTTGACTCCAATCCCAAATTCCACGTGATTCATATTGCTGTTCTTCACTTATATCAAATCATTATTTTTCACCTATTCTTTTAAATGTTATATTTCATTTTTATCTAAGTTATTACATGGATCTTTTAACTTTTTTTAACTTAGAAAATTATTTATCTGTGGTGTATTGACCATTCATCACATGTTTTGCAAAAACACTGAAAAATTTCTGAACTGGTCTTGAATTTTGGAGGTCAGGGTGGTGCAATAAATATAATTTAAGACCTTGTCATCCAGGCCCCTTGTTATAGATTGTGATACAATGTTGAATATTTATCTACTGCAAAAAGTTTTCAGTGCTGTGGAATTTGCCAGACTATTTGGGGCCCACAAAGGAAGGGACCCATAACTCTGAGGAACTTAAGGAAGACCACAGATGGTTTCATGCCAGATCTGAGACTTGGGGAAGGGAAGGGAAGGAAAAGGAAGGGAAGGTGAAAACAAGAACAATAGCAATGAATAAAGTATATAGTAAGATATTAATTACTGATAATTTCTAGGTTTAATATGTTGCTTCTACTAGCTTCATAATATGTCATTCACAAACTCAGAGTGTTTAAAAATATAGTTTTGTGAGTTATCCTCATCACTTAGCTGTATCCTAAACTGTAAAGATTTATCTTTCATTTTAAAAAGTCTAAAAATTATTTCTGAGACCCAAAAAAGTCATTCATGCAGTGAACAGGATAATTTTATTGATACATATCATTGTTATTTGATCAACTATTGAGAAAGTATTTTGGAGGTAATGAGAAAACATCTGGACATTAAGCTAAGATTTTCTTTTTGATTCTCTCCATCAGAAAAACAATGATGACTGCAAAGTCTGAATATGTTTTGCTTTGGATTGCTCAATAGTGGTGTATTAATAGTTTATTGATATTTTGTGGACTTTAGGTATTCACTGCTTTAGCCTCCCTTACACTGTAATTTTTAAAGAAAATTCTATGGAATAATATTATGTGAAATATTTTACAACAGGGTGATATTTTCACTCTAGAAACAGTATTTATGTGTATGTAGATTCATTTGGAATAAATTCTCTCTGCATGTAAAAGTATGCTTATTCTGCACAAGTTTCACCATAAAGCAGAGGCAGTTAAGATATCTTCTGGGCTAAAATATGACAAGTAAGCACCTAACTTGCAATTTTATCTCCTTTTCTTTTCTTTCTCCCTTTATCTTGAACATCCACTGAATTATTCCCCTATTCTATTACATAAGAGAATTATATATATATATATATATATATGTGTGTGTGTGTGTGTGTGTGTGTGTGTGTGTGTGTGTATACATATAATTCTATTATTTAATATAAGTAAATAATTAGAAGTTGTCATAATTTAGATGAAGTCACATTAGGAACTTAATACAGAATAAATATTTAAGCAGAATAAATACTTTAAATTAGCAATATGTATCATGTATAGTACATTAATATTGAAGATTTTTTTAAAAATATATATTTTTTTAATTAATTAATTTATTTATTTATTTATGGCTGTGTTGGGTCTTCGTTTCTGTGCGAGGGCTTTCTCCAGTTGCGGCGAGCGGGGGCCACTCTTCATCGCGGTGCGCGGACCTCTCACTATCGCGGCCTCTCTTGTTGCGGAGCACAGGCTCCAGACGCGCAGGCTCAGTAGTTGTGGCTCACGGGCTTAGTTGCTCCGCGGCATGTGGGATATTCCCAGACCAGGGCTCGAACCCGTGTCCCCTGCATTGGCAGGCAGATTCTTAACCACTGCGCCACCAGGGAAGCCCCCCAAAAATATTTTTAATACATATGGAAAATACCATAGTGTAAAAAAGGGCACTCTATTTTAACACTGTAAAATGATAGGTAAAATTCTGTAATCAACTCTATATTAGTTGATGAATTCAGAAGAAATATTGATAAATAAGAGTTATTTTATTATACTGCTCAACCTTTATTTACCAAAGGAAACAAAAATAATATAAACCAACATCCCCTATAGCTTCAGAAATTGATGTCTAAATCAGGTAGTATAATGAATAGGTATTATTTTTAGTTCACATGTAATTGTACAAGTTATACATATTTCATTTTGTCAACAAAGGGATCTTTTATTTTAGTGAAAGTGTTTTTCACGATTTCCTCCTCAAATTCTTCACATCATAAATTTAGGGACTAAGCAAACTGTGTAATTGTTATACTTCCCAGTATATAGATTGATTGCTTGAAATGTTGACTCAGATCATAGGAAGAAAGGATAATTAACCAAGGAACAAATTCTTATGTCCACTCTTCTCTCACACCATTCCCTCACCCTATTCAGACTTAAATTACAACACTAATAACTTATCCTTATACTTTCATCTGCAGCTTCTAATTCTCCTTGCTCTCTGAAAATGTTTCTCTATGTACTTCCTTGGCTACTTTCTCTATCCTCCCACCCCTAAGGTTCTGGCCTTTCTCCTCTTCTCTTACTAATCTATACTCTCTCCCAGTATACCCATGGCCTATGGCTTCAATAATTATTCTTAAACTGAGACCTCACTTCTGAGCTCCAGAGCTCACTTCTCAATCTCTGTGTCTAACTACTGATAGTTGGTATGTTCTAATTGAACTAATTATGTTCTCTAACAAATTCTCTCCAACTCTTAGCATTTCATATAAAGGTTTCACTATCTGCAAGGTAACAGTTTAATAAGCTCATGGCAGAAATAGATACCTCCCTCTTCTTCATCCCTACTGTTTAAATAATTTCCATGTATGAAAATTCTTATTCTGAAATGCCTTAAAAAGTTCTCCATCTCCATGTTGCTTCATTCTAATATATCCTGCATCCTACTAATAGAATCTTCTTTTATGTAGAAACCTTGTATTGTCTGAATTGATTTCCATTCTTTACAGTTTAAAGCTCCAAATCCTTACAAGGCCCCCAAAGCACTCTTTAACAATGCTGTATTTCATTTAATTTCATTTTTCTGGTTATATCTACGTCCTCCATCCTCTCCAATTTTTCCCACAGAATATGCTATCTAAATTGCAATTAACTATCTTGCTACATTGCTAGTCCTGCACAATGAAGAATTGCCCATTTCTACCCATGACTTTCAAATATCTAGCCAAGCATTCATATAAGTGAAACAGATATTCAGAATTATCTGAAACTAACAGTAAAATTTACATATAAACACAAAATGTTATTAATATTTTTATATGAATTAAACGTTTCTAGGAATTTTTCAAAGATGGCAACTACCATGTAAATAGAAGGAAGACTGTAAATATCTTCTGCTCAGAACATTACCATAGATGTTTGCCATATTAGAAACTTGCAGTGCCCTTGTCAATGCTGCTCATGGTATTTTAGTCACCAATATAGCACAATATAGCTTTAGTAGCCATGGTGAATCTATGTGTAATGTATACTTAATGTATACTTATTTACATGTTCAAATAGACAAATAGTTTTAAAATTGTGTTTTAGAGCTTTGCCCACAAATGTCAGCCACCAACGGACCAACTCTAAAAATCTATCAACTGTTTTTTTTTTTTAATGAGGCAAAGATTATGGCAGCACTTTGTGAAGAAATATGTGATAGAAATTGCAAAGATATTTTATCTTTCTGAGATTTAAAAGAAAGTTTGAAAATCATAGTATTATGAATGTGAAAATAAATATTTAAATCAGAACAATAAAAACTAATTTCTTGCAGAATAGCACAGATGGTATCAAAATATGGTAATACTGTAATATTTTTAACAATTGAGAAAGTTTGCTCGTATAACCTGAAATCCAAATGAAATATATTTTTTCCAGTCCCTTGAGAATTAAACTGATTTAAGTAGACTTGATAAGATGGAACAGAATGGTAATAGTATGTGTAATAATTGCAGTCAAATGAATTTTCATTACAAATGAATAAAGTGTCATGTCTGAAAATCAGGATAGAAATTTTGGCTCTTTTGATATTAACATTCTATTCTAGTACCAAAGAGAATAAATGAATGAGAATTAAACCATATTTATAAAGGCTTTGTATCCAAGATAAAATGAAGATTAAAAAATATAATTCCGAGATTATAATTTTTTCTCATTATTAAAAAATGCTAATTTTCCAGGAAATTTTGAAAATCCAAAACCAAGCAAAAAGTATGAAAGAAAAACACTCAAAATATCACCACTATAAGACAACTTTAATATTAAAGTGTTTTGTTCCAGCCCTGTTTTCCTGCATATTAATTTACAAATACAGCCCATACCTTGATCAAGTGGGCCTTGAAGGGACAAAAAAAAACAGAGTTTTCTCACAAATGTCCCTGTAAACCTACTTTGTGAGTCCACTTTTCCTTACCCCACTGAATAAAATCAAACACAGGCTCCATGACTCTTCTGATGGTTTTTAGCTAATGAAAGTTCTCTCAGGAATCTTTGAGTCACAGAAATAGCCTCATTACTGTAATTAAAATGTCCAGTCTTAGAAAGAGAAAAACAAATACCGTATGCTAACACATATATATGGAATCTAAAAAAAAAAGAAAAAAGAAAAAAAAAATGGTCGGAAGAACCTAGGGGCAAGACGGGAATAAAGATGCAGACCTACTAGAGAATGGACTTGAGGATACGGGGAAGGGGAAGGGTAAGCTGGGACAAAGTGAGAGAGTGGCATGGACATATATACACTACCAAACGTAAAATAGATAGCTAGTGGGAATCAGCCACATAGCACAGGGAGATCAGCTCCGTGCTTTGAGACCACCTAGAGGGGTGGGATAGGGAGGGTGGGAGGGAGGGAGATGCAAGAGGGAAGAGATATGGGGACATATGTATATGTATAACTGATTCACTTTGTTATAAAGCAGAAACTAATCTAACACACCATTGTAAAGCAATTATACTCCAATAAAGATGGTAAAAAAAAAAAAAAATGTCCAGTCTTGTCAAATACTCATTAACTGAATCCTGTGAAACCTCAGTGACTGTTCAATAAGTGGCAGTTCTCTTGGGATGTTAAGAAGGAAAGAAAATACATAGTGTATTTACCTGTTAAAAATACACTATGTGAGGCTACTTTGCTAATCAAGATTCTTATACCAGTTATTTTAGTTCCTTGGGAAATTCGGTACACTGGGTTAATCTGGGGGCATCAATTGATTAGTGTGGCAATCTTGTTAAATAATTTCCTGGGACACTGTGATGGTGTAAATTTATAAAACTCGGGGATTATTTTGGCAAGAAGATAGTGTGACATGGGATTAAGAACAGGATTTTGGAAGCAGAATGCTTGGATTTTTAATATGACCACTTTGGAAAGTTATTCAAGGCAAGAAACCTAATTGTGACTCACTATACTTATCTTTAAAAGGGCATGATCATGCTATCTACTTTGCCAAGTTATGAGTATTAAATAATATATTTAATATCTTAGAAATTTAAAGGATGAAGTCACAAGTTTATTATAGTTACAAACCATTTCAAATGATATGGAGTTGGCAGGAATCCAAGATTTTGTATAGGCTAGGCTAATTGAAGCCACAGGCTTACTTCCTTTTTAATGTGCAGAATTTGATTTATAGGCTTGTCACAGAGTGTATAATCAATAAATGTTTTAAAATTGATGAAAAGGAGAAATCATCATGTCCACATTTCAATATTAATAGCTGTAAATGATATCTAACCAGTCCCAGAATTTGGTCAATTTAGAACATAAAGAGGAAAAGTCAGTCCCAAGCTACAGTGCATGGTGCCCCCCTTCTCATGTGATTTTAAAAATTGAGTTCAGAATTAAAATGTAGTAGTTAAAATTTATCAAAGTCAAACAGCACTGCCATATCATCAGCGTTGTTACTGCATGTAAAAACATGATTTGCACACCACACTTGAGAAACCAACCTTTGATCATATTTACATTCTGTTGAATTGGTCAAGACCATTGCTTGGAGACTTATGATGAACATAATCAATACACACTTGAAATTGAACCAATCCAGATAAGTGTTTCTGTGTGTTCTATGTGGTTTAGAGGTAGGAAACAAATTGAATTTACTTGAAGTGGAAGGAAGGTAAGGAAATCAGTTTTAATTGCCTTGTCAATTTATTTTTTCAGGATAGCCATGATATAGTCAGTTTTATTTTCTCTAGCTATTTCAGTAAGGCATTCCATTATTGTAGAAAGTACAGTTACGGGAGCCAACACAAAGAACAGATTAACTAAAAACCATTGGTGGTAAATCTTCCAAAAATTTTTAAAAATTCATATCATGATAATTGATCATGATCATATCAAACCCAGTATATTTCAGCAGCATTTTATTTAAGCCGTAGTGAGAGACAATATAACTTAATGATTAGGTATAAATCCTGGAGCCAGAATTAAAAATCCTGAGATGTTTTTCTCAACCACATACAAGCTGTGTAAACTTGGACTATTTGCTTAAACTCTCTCTCCAATGCTTGAGTTTTTTCAAATGGCAAGCATGGATGGCCAAACAGGTTTCTGCTTTTTAGAGCTATTGTGAGACTAACATGTGTAAATCATGGGTTACTTAATTATTATATGGAGTTCTGCCCTCAAATGGTACTAGGGCCAATGGGAATAAGATGCAAGAAGAATGATTTGAACTGAGTATAAAGATTTTTTTAATAGCGTCAGCTCCGTCACTTGGTAGAAAGTTCCCAATGATGGGAAGAATGACTATGTTGAAGATCTATAAGAATGTTGAAGAGAGGTTTGCACAACAGAAATCCAGCTGAAATACATGTACATTTCTTCTAATATTCATATCCTACTATTCTCAAGGTGAGAATCTTCACAATGATAATTTCAGCTGTACCTAAAAATACCCGAGTTGAGACTCATAAATTTAAACAAGAATTGTCAAGAATTCTTCAACCTTCATATTTCTTGACTTCAGCAAAGTTTAAACCTCTAATCTTAATGCATTTTTCTCATGAAATGATGATGACAAAAATTTTTTTCATAAATCTTTTTTAAGACCTTTTTTAGTGTTCAATTTAAAAAATAAAAAATCTCTCTGTTCTGTATATCAAAGTGTAAAACTATATAGCATTACATTTCTTTTATTAAATCTAAACTAAAAATGGTATTTGCTGATAATTTTGAGTATTTTTCTTTAAATACATGGGGCATGTAGTAAACGTTCCTTTAAATGAACAAGAAAAATTAAAGACATAGTATCATGATCATTGATACAAGACCACTATGTTTCAGCAGCATGTTTTCATATGTGATCTGTACTTTCTTTATACTGTGTTCCCTGGATTATAGCTGTTCTCTCAATTTTATTTCTGTGTTGGTCTGTGTACTTTCATATTTCTTTACCTTCCATCCTTTGGAATTCTATATGTGTTCAGTAATAAATTCTCAGAACTAAAGTCCAGGGAACTGTTTTAAAATATTGACTACTTTTTTGAAGTTTTGGTTAAAGTTATCACTATTACTCTTTCTTGTGTAGGAAGCATTTTATTTTACAATCTCTCATTTGCTTCTGCCTTTTCCTTACCCTCATTTGAGTTCTCTTCTCATGATTGTATTCAGTTTCTCCTCAAAGGCTCTTCTGTCTGCTTTGCAAAAGGCTCAGAATATGCATTTATTCTAAGAAATATTTTGAGCTTGTTTCAGGCTTTGAGATAATTATTGAGGATTTAGTCAAGTAGATGGGCCTTATCTTTACAAAAAATAAATACCATTGTAAAACTGTGGTATTGGATTCTCTCTTTTAAGTGCTGTAGTTCTCCAAAATGTATTTTGCTTCTGCTAGCACTGTATTCACCATTCAGGCTTTCATTTCCTACACTCAGGCTTTTATTAACACCAATTGACTGGAAATGTTCTTTAAGGATACTAATGGCAAATCTATGGGTTTTTCTGTTTTCACTCCCTTTGAACTTACACTAATTTGTAGTTTTGTTAATTAAACTCTCCTTAAAATTTTCTTTTGCTTTCCTTCTCTGTATCATGGATATCTCTTTTTCTTCCTTATCCTTAGATCAGCAATGTTGGCCAAACCATAAAAGGAATTCAACTCCCCAATTAAAATGACTCCAGATCCTGTCTATCCAAGACTTAACTTTTCATGAACTTTTCCATTTCTAACTTCCTGCCACATATTTCCCATATATTGTGTCTTATCACTTCTATAGCAACAAGTGCTGTAAGAACTTATTGTGCTTTACCAGATGTTCTGCCAAAGGTATTATCAGTATATTTGGCTACCAAACTGCAAACTAGTGTCAAAATTTATGTTGGCATTCAAAGTCACCTGTACCTTACCCCACTCTGCTTAGTCTACTTTGTTTTCTTTTGCTCTTCCAAAATATTTCATCTGTTTACCCCTGACCAGAATTGTCATTGTCTCCCAAGCATACCATACACATTTCCACCTTTCCAATTTGCTGCAGTTCTTCTTTCATTATTATGTTTAATTCATTAGCCAACTCATTCATGGAAATTTGTCTACCTACCCTAGTCCTTGATAATTTAATGGCATTCCAAAAGTTAAGTGCAGAGAGGAGTGGTTTAAAGATATACAATTATAGGTTTAAATTAGCAGCTTATCTAGATATGTGTCCTTGGATACATTTCCTAATCTCTATAAGCCTCATTACTTATGTGCATAAAGAAGATCAAATAAGAAAATATGAGTAAAGTGCCTGACTTAAGATAAATATTAGTAGCACTTATTTTTATTACTTTAGACAATTTTTTTAAATTAATTATTTATTTATTTATGGCTGTGTTGGGTCTTCGTTTCTGTGCGAGGGCTTTCTCTAGTTGCGGAGAGCAGGGGCCACTCTTCATCGCGGTGCGCGGGCCTCTCACTATCACTGCCTCTCTTGTTGCGGAGCACAGGCTCCAGACGCGCAGGCTCAGCAATTGTGGCTCACGGGCCTAGTCGCTCCACGGCATGTGGGATCTTCCCAGACCAGGGCTCGAACCCGTGTCCCCTGCATTGGCAGGCAGATTCTCAACCACTGCGCCACCAGGGAAGCCCCTAGACAATTTTTTAATGATGTACTTTTAAATTTATTTTCTTCTGTCTTCACAATTAGGTATTCAAATATGTGAACAAAAACACCATAATATAAAGCAACTAAAGAAGCCTCCACATATAATTAATACTCTGTAAGTGTTATTTCCATTCTACTCACCTGCTTGCATGCACAGTATCTTACAAATGTAAATATTCCATGAGTTTATTATTAGTTTTTGTGGTCATAACTGGGCCAAGGTTTTACTGGTATATGCAATCACAGGGTTACAAAATTGAGAAGAAAAGAAAAAGTAGGCTAGGAAGCAGGGGAAGAAAATGCAAGGTAGTGCATTTCTAAGTTGTTAACAGACTAACACTAAAACACAGTGTGTAGTTGAACTATGAGAATGTCTTCCAAACAGTCCATGTAGAACCACTGTGTCTCAGATCTGTTCATTCAGGAGATAAAAGGAAAGGAATTAACTGCCAACACATCTCGTCTTCTGTTTCTCAGAGGTCCGAGTTTGCACTAATGTACATTATTTCTCTGTCACTCCAAAATTCTATTAACCAATTCTGCTTGTCCTTTTAGTAGCCCCAGACTCTAGTTCAGTGGAATTATTACAATGTCTACTGGCAAAAGTGCCCCTCCTCTAGAACCTAGTATCTCTTGCTCAAGAAATCCTTTAGTTGTAGAGAAGTAAAGCACTCCTTCAAAAGTGAGTAATGCTGAGAAAGGTTAATCCTAAATCTACCTTTTACTTCCCTAGCTCATGAATTCTAACAATTGGGGATGCGAAATTAAATACCAGCATTGTTTCAATGTATATACTATACTTTGGAGGAATGTGCTCCACCATGCATGGTGCTGTGTCCAAAGCTGGTGCTTTATCCAAACCCATAACATGTTGTTTTACTATTCTTCAGGCCAGATGTTTACAGGTGATATTATAAGACCAATGAATCTCGTATTCAAAAGCCCATTGTAATACTTGTCTCACCATAAAAGAGGTTCCTTTTACCAAGGAAATTTTTTCAGTCATAATTTTGTCAATCATACTATATCAATTTCACACTATATCACATTACTATCCAATGGATTTAATAACACCAAACAGTTTTCAGTCTCTGGATGTTCCATGGTAATATCCTCAGTTACCACGTGAGCCCAATAGTGTTACAAGAGCTATTTTTTCAAACAGAGAGCAAATCTTATTTGCAGAGGGTAGTCTTGATACAGAACTTTAGAAGTCTGAGCCATGGTTTTACCACAGAGACTTGCTAGTTCTCTTCTCCACATTCTTATCCATCATGGATACTCCCAGAAATAATTTTCAGTCAAATGGCACAAATGGCAGGGAAACTTACCCAACAACTGGGACTTGCATACACTAGCCCCAATAGAAACCAATAGCCTTATGAACCAACCAACAAGTAGATTTGAATGATATTCTTATGTACCTTAAAAATCCAAAGGAACCTAATAAATTCTGTGCCTCATTTTCACTGGTTGGTTGTGTGAGAGGCAGTGACTTTCTCTCTATATGGAGAAGTTCCCCCACTATACTCTAGACCATGAGATTATTGAAAAGTCTACAGATACAGCAGATCCTCAAAACCTCATAGGGATCTATTTCTCAGCTTCTGGCATACATGTGTTTTACTAGGTTATCTAGAATACTCATCACTTCTTACTCACTGAATCCAGTTAGCATGATGATATATATTATCAATAGAATGGATAGCTTTGATGCCTTGTGGAATGTCAGGACAATCAAGGTTTTTGTAGACGATATCAGGACAGAGAATATAGTTACATTATAACTAGAGCTCTGAGATTATGAAAGTGTACTGCCACCTTTGTTATATAAAGACAAACTCCTTTTGTTCTTTTCTGATAATTTCCTGATAACGAGAATTGAGGAAAAAGCATTTGTCAAGTCAATAGCTGGATATTAATGCCCCAGGCAACTGTGAGAGTCTTCCCGTACCTGGGAGCACCACCTCAGGCTGCTTCCATGCCTGAGGGGATACAATCTTTCTCCTTCCAAATTTCCAAGCTTCTGTTTCTTCTGGCCAACTCTGGTCACCCTTCAGAGATGAACCACAAAATACAAATTGTGTACTTTCGGTGCTTCTGCATATGACTTAAACTCTCTGCTACTGACGTTTAAAACTAACATTGCACAAAATAAAGATGAGGAGTAAAATTCATGCTAGTAGTTTAAAGTTTTAATTTTTCTTTATTTAGAATGTTTTTAAATATTTTGTTTAAATGACAAATAAAAAGCACCATGACAAATCAAACTTCTGTGGAAGAAAAGAAAAAGCTTTATGTGTACCTTTTACAGCCCTTTTTCCTGCTCTTTGAGCAAGAGGCTCTGCATCTTCACTTTGCATTGTGCTTCACAAACTGTGTAGACAGCCCTGCCTCTAGGAGATTCTGATACATGCAACAATTTGAGAACCACTGTTCTAATACGTCAAGGAATCAGAGAGAGCTTTGCCAGCTGTTAGTATCTCTCAATTATATATTTATATCTCAGGAGATTGTCACCAAGAAGGTTTATGGAACCATTGTACCTAGACTGAGATAAAACTTCATTTATTGTGCAGCCTCTGTAGGTCCCACTATAACAAGAGAACCATTATGGCATTTCAATGTCACCACAAAATCAGTTTTCAAAGATGTCAGGTTTCCTTTTCTCAGTGAACATCTACCCTAGCAAAGTCAGCAGATCCCTTTGGGGTAGAGTCAGAGGGAAATTTATCATGTAAACTGTGTCTTTATTTATTGTATATACTTCTCAAGGGATCTCATTCTCCCCCTTAAATGAATATATTCCAAGTATGTGAATGTGCATTGTTCTAGAAATTCTAAGAAGGGAAAATCAATTCCATTGATTCCCATGGATCTAGGCAATTTATATGCCACTCAGACCCTCCTGCTTTTATTTTTATTATATCCATTTTGCCTCTGATGATTAACTGCTGCCATCTAGATTCTTCCATTCTGGAATATTAGACTCCAGGAAGATGACAGCATTTCCCACTCTTAAACTTGGCCTTCTTAAAATTACGGTGTCCCTCAGCATCATTCACTGGGCCTTCCCAAGGAGCATACAATGATGGGATTTCCAGTTGTTTCCAAATAATCCATTCTAATAGCTCTACCTCACTCTGACTTCTGTTGTCTTCCTCAATAATATGTTAATGAAGGTCTGACATCTCCAACTCATTTACACTCACACATAATCATTTACAGGCTTCAGTGTAGCATCTATGTCCACTATTAAAACCAGCTCTTAGCCAGTATGTTTTTGGGATTATGCTGAATCCCAAGGATGAGTGAGTAGCTTTCATAAATAAATTTTCTTATCTTCATTCTTATATTCCTCCATCCTTGCCTAACACCCTCAAGATCAATCCTGACTTACTTGCCTTCCTGTTTGCATTTATACCCCTACCTAGATCCTGAAATTTCTTTGATGTGAATGTTATTTCTTGCTGCAAAAGAGTTTTTGCTTCTCTACCCAGATGATACTGAAGCTTGATTCTGGTATTTAACCTGGAGGCAATGATTTTTTGTGAAGAAAGGAATTAAAGTGAACAAAACATCTTTGCTGTTGTTTTTTATTTATGTTTGGTATGATTCTTATTGTTTGTTTTCATAACAAGGGAGAAATGACTACTCTGCGATATAGAAAGAAAGGGTTCATAAGCAGTTGGAGTTCAGGATTTTCAGACTATCTTCTCCAATACATATCCCAGATTGACAGGATCCCAGTGTTTCCTTATTAGTTATGTGTTTGTTTGTTTGTTTGTTTTTCTTTGAAATGAGGTAAATAAAATTCAAGTCATTTGTCTACCACATATAATTGTGGGAGCTTTGACACCTCATTTTAACTCTCATTTGTTTCAGTTTTTTCATACATAGAGATTAGATATTGTAATCTGTATAAATTGCATCCTTTATTTACCAGCCTATGATAAGTTAAAATTTCTCTCTCCCTCATTATGTAGTGTTAGAAACTTCTTTACCAATTATTTCTCTAAATATAACTTTTTTTGCTTTGTTTTACAACCAATCCTGGTATTACTCTGAATTTTAGTGGAATTCCATAAAAATTACTAGAAGGTCAATGGTAATTTGTGTAGATGTACTAATTCAACCAAAAGCATTCCATATTACTGCAAACTCATAATGTGACCAATCATGTTGCAATTATTTTTAATTTGTGATAACAGTAAAGCTACAGGTAGTTACTGAGTAAAGATCAAAATTTGCCCTTGTGTATTAAGAGTGTTAGGGCATATTAAGTATTTAAATGTGGTCCTTTATATAAAAATGCTTGATAGAAAAATATAAAACTTTCTATATAAGTTGCATTATACTGCATAAACTAAACCTATTGTAAGAGTGATCACAGGATTAAGTTGCATTTATGGCTGGTGATCTCCTACATAGTAGCTAGAAAGAATCAAAACAAAATGAACTAAATTATAAGTCAAAAAATTTGGATTTGTGTGAGTCCTATATGTCAAATGTCAACCAGATGTCAAGTTGTTCAATAAATTAGGACAATGAGCCAAACTGAAAGTAACAGTCAAGACTTTATTCACTTACTCTGACAGTGCAAGCAAGAGACCAGAAGCGGTGCTGGCCCCCCAACTATCCCATGGCAGCAGGTGAGGTACCGAGTGTTCCAGGTGCTGTAGATCAGCACAGATGGGGGAACTCATCTCACTCACTACCAAGGAACCTCCAACAGAAGACTCCTGTTAATTTTTTGAGTAGTGGGTCAAAGAGAAGGAGAAGGGGAAGAACTAAGAGCAGAAATGTACTGAGTCAAAGTGGAGGTTGCTATAGGCAAAAACTCACGTTCTACACCTGAGTGGTAAGTGGAGGAGGAGGTTACTGTTTCTCAACTCTTGTAGTTTAATAGCCATACTGATTGCCCGTCTATTTGAATCTTTGGAAAAGAGATGAAAGGGATGAACAACGCTTATAGAGTCTCCCATAAAGACTGAGGTGTCAGTAGTTGTAAAAAGAGAGCATTCATTTGAAATAAGGTGACTGGGGACAGACAGCATGGTCAAATACACAGCACAAGTGAGAAGTACTATTTTGTGGAATTGTTACATTGCTCCAGACTGCCTATTTGTGATACATAGCCTAGCCTGGGATTATCTTGTCCCCTCCCTTTAGCCACTTAAACTTATCCTTTTATTTTCCATTAAAACAATGAGCCACCCCTGTGGCTTGGAAATGATACACAGCATGTTGAGTGTATCATATGCTCTGATTAGATCCATTGATGCGGGCTGCACATCCAGGACTTTTATTAGATGCAGTGTACTTAGGGAAACTGAACAGGAAATAAATGCTCTCTAGTAGGGCTTGGATGGTGTGGCCTAAGTCAGTGAGATGTGCAGGCAGGAATGGCTAAGCCAAACTGGGAGAAAATGTCAACTACAGTCAAGGTCCAGTGGGAACTCCCTAGCTCGTTGGCCTGAGGGATCTGCCCCGGAACAGTATCATTAGCCTTGGCTAGGGACTGGTAGGCGGGATAGCTTTTCCATGCTCTTTTGGCACCTTCTGACTGCAGCGGCAGTCCATAGGCCCAGTTAGGAGGCTATCTGAATTTTCATGGCTGTTCTCCATAGATCCCAGCACATCTGCTTCCTTTGGGAAAAAGAACAACTCATCCTTCATGTTTAGCAGACAATTACGCTGTGCTCATTGGTTCTTTTCCCTGTTTCAGTGTAGGGGACTTTCTGGTGAGCATCCACACAGTTAATAAAAAGCTTATTAGTAACAGATCTAATTTGATCTAAATCTCTTGTCCCCACGGAGAGGGTGAGGATGCTTATTTTATATGGCAGTCAGAGGCTTGCCAGTGCCTCAGCTAAACAACCAGGCCGTTAGCCACATTCAGTGAAACTGTAACATGACACGTTTGGTGGCGGCATGGGTAGACATTTTACTATGTGCCCTTTCCTGCACTCAGTAAGGGACAGATCTCTCTCAAGTTGGATGGCAGCCACACTTTCTTCCATCCCAGTAGAACGTAACAGGAAAGAGCCATCAATAAACCAGGCCCATGCATGGTTCCAGGAAATCTCTATGTCTGAATCCCCATTGGACTAATGGAGACAGTAGCTCCTCTTGGAAGGAAGAGGGACATTCCTGGGACCTACTCTTGGAGCTAGAGACTGCAGCTGGGCCAGGCATTACCATTTCCACTTCACTAGAGAAGACTCTTTAGCCTCCTCTACCAGGCAAATTGAGGCCTCTGTTCAGACCCATGACATGACTGGGATTTCTGGTAGTAATACTACTTCAGGGCTATGAATCTTGTACTCACTAGCTACCAAGCCCTAATAGCAGGCCAATAATTGCCTCTCAAAAGATGTTTACCTTTTAGTCAACTCCAGGAGCCTATGGCTCCAGAAGCCCAATGGGTACCACTGGTTTGTGGTAGTTTCCAATTGGCAATAGGCTCCACCTGATAAATTGAGAGGTTGCTGAGATCTGTAACTCTAACAGCAAATGTGGGTTGGGTGGCCCAGAAAAAAGCAAACTAAGTAGCCTGATGGAAAGCCTCCAGGGTATCTTAATGATCAGGGCCCTACTCAAAGGCAGTGGCCTTCCCCGTAACCCAGGAGATGAGTGCCATGAGAATTTCTTCATGGGAAATGTGAGAGCCTCCGTAGCCAAAGAGGTCGACCAATCCCTGGGTCTCTTTTCTATTTGTCAGGTCAGAAGTGTCAAAATCTTGTCAGTCCTCTCCTCTAAATTATATGTCATGCCTCTTCCCAGATTTCACCCAGGAATTTTACTTGATTTGTAAGTCCTCGTAATTTGTGTGTGTTAATACTATTTTGCCACATGTGGGTCAACAGGGCTTCCAGGCGTTTTTGGGCAGGGCCCTTGTGTCAACCTAGCAGGAAGATGTTACCAATATAGTGGAAGGCTAGTTCTCCCACTTGGTGCAATTTTTTTTTCTAGATCATGACCTATCAGTAGACTGCAGTAGCCAGGGACTTTAAGTAGCTTGGTAGAAGGACATTAAAGGTGTTTTGCAACCCATTTCATATAAAGGCAAATAGCCTGACCACCCAGGTGCAGAAGGATGCTGAAGAAGGCACTTGCTACATCAGTTGCTGCATAGTAATTCCTTCAGCTTAGGCAACAGCCTCTATGACACTCACCATGTCAGATATTGCTCAACAGACAGCACTGAGCTTCTTACAACCAGTGGTGAATATTGAGGCCTTGCATACAAGCCAGACAGGGCTACTGAATGGAGAAACAGTCTCGCAGAGGACTTTGGTTTCCTTAACCTCAGCAATAAGTGTAGGCTCTCTCTCCCTCCTCTCTCTAGGCAGCTGATATTGCTTTAGGGACACAGTGGCATTAGACACTGGTAGTTGGATTGGTTCATAGTCTTCCACATATCCAACTAATAGAGCCTTAACTGCAGCAGTTCCCACTAGGGCTTGGGAACAAAGATGAGCAGGAGTACACATAGAGAACACATCCATACCAATAATGCATTCATTAGTGGGGGCCATAACAATGGAAGGTGTAGAGGTCCAAAGGTACCCACTCATAGCCAGCCCTCAGCAAGTGTCTTCCCATCGGTGGTGGTTTCAGACCCCAAACCAGAGAGCATTATCTGTTTCTGGTACCAGGTGACTCAAGTATCAAAATCACCTGTGGACTGGTATCAAAAAGGTCAAGATGTGCATTCTCCCCCATCTCCCCATTAAGCCCTGACCTTGACATAGGGTATCTGCTCACCTCTGGAGAGAGAGGGACCTTAGCCTAAATCCTAGGTTTATTTATTTTTAAAAGTCAGCCTGAAGGTCCTTGTAAAAGTTGGCAGGGCTCTCCAATTCATCTCCAGACTCATTGGGAATAGAGGAGAGGATGACCTCTTGTGGGGAGTTAACTGGGCTTGGTAACCAGTGGGGGTGCTACAGACAATCCTAGAAACCTAAATCTGGTTAATAGTCTCATCACCTACTGTTACCACACCATCACTGTAAACACAAAGGACAACCAAGGTAGCTTGCAGGGCTGTGATTGCCTCTGCCCAGGTGGTCCAGGCATGGTTTCAGTGGCAGCATCCTCACCACAGTGCCTAGCTTGTCAAAGCCCAAGCAATCATCAGCCAAGGAAGGAGCGGGTCTCAGGTGTGCATGCCCTCCCATCGCCTGCCTTTTCCTCCTCTGTAGACAAAGTCAGGGCGCTCTGGAGGAAGGGGTCTCCAGTGGCGCACTCCACAAGGCACTCTTGTTTCTCACTAAGTTTAGTGGTTTTGACAGCAAATTAACCAAGTCTCAAAGTTCTATTCAGGCTCTAAGATGAAGTGATCTTGAATGGGCTCCACACACTTTTTCACGAAAGTCACTGGCCTCAATTACTCACTGTATTGCAGGATGTCTGTCTTTGACAGGGGTCTGTTTAGAGCTAACATAGAGCATCATTTGATACAACTCAGTATATTTGGGGTCCAACAGTTTAGGGTCCCATTACCAGAGGACCATGAGAAATAGCCATGAGTTGTTTCCCTAGCTTTCTAAGAGCCTCTTTGTTGAATTTCTAATTTGGCCCACAGGTGATCAAGATCATGGAGTTGGGGGCTAACTAATGAGAAGGATCAGTGTTTCCCTTGAAAATTGAAAGTTTTCTGTAAACAATTTTTAAAATAACGTCTTATGGTTTGTTTCTAAGTAAATTAATTATTAATAGAGTATCACTTTTGAGGAATTTAAAGTCAACTAAATAGTATTAGTATCCTGTTGATCAAATAACCAAATTTGCCTTCTCATTTCTTCAGTCATAAAAAACCTCAACAATATTTTGAATTCATTGAGGGTAGGGCCACGTCTTTTCATCTTTATATTTATGTTTCCTAATAGAGTGCTTAGTATATTTATATACATGGTAAATGTAGCTGAATGATAAACTTGGTGAGGGTTATGCTTCATCCATCAGCTTTCCCATTAAGTTTTTAAATAACAAGCATGAAAAATTGATAAACTTGACAGTGAGGGAAATTGGTAGGCAGAATTCTAAAGATTCCTTTCTCTGCCAAAATCCCCTGGGTATTCAATCAAATGTTAATCTAGACACTGCTGTGAAGGGATTTTGCAGATAGAATGGAGTTGACTAAACAACCAACTTTAAGACAGAGCTATTATCTAGGATTATTAAGTGTTATGACATGAGCACCTAAACACAAAGAGGAAACCAGAAGAGTCAGAGAGATGTGGCAGAGTAACAAAGAGCAGAGATGAGGCTGAGGGGAGTAGGAGAGATTAGAAGCTTGAGGATTCAACCTACCTTTGCTGTATTTTAAGATGGAAGAAGGAGTATGAGCTAAGCAAGGCTGGAAGCTGAGAATGACCTTTAGCCAAGAGACAGCTAGGAAATGGGGACCTCAGTCCCACAATCACATAGAACTGAATTCTCCCAACAACCTGAATGAAGCTCAAAACAGATTCATTCTCGAATACCCCCAAAATAAAGGAGCCTTGCCAACATTTTAATTTTGGTCTTGTGAAACCTGGAGCAGAAAACCAGCTGAGCCACATTTTGCCTAGACTTCTGACTTCCAGAACTGTGAGATAATAAATGGATGTTTTCCTTAAGCAAAAAAATTGTGGTGATTTGTTACAGCAGCAATAAGGAATAACTATACAAACCAATCATTCTTTTTACATTAAATAATCAGAAAAAAAGTTACTTAATAGATTTATCAAATGTAAAAATGTATATTTAAAATATTTTTAGAAATAAAGAATAGCCATTTGCATATTGAAACGCTCTGGGATGGCAATATATATAGCCTATATGAGGTGTGAATGTCTGTTTTTTCACAGTAGTTCTTGTCTCTTTTTACTGCATCTCATTCAGAAAATATAATAATATTCCATGGAATTATGTTTGGCACCAACTTTCATATTTAATGTATTGCACTTAACAATATATAAAGTAGCTAAAGGTTATTTTATTTGCTGAGAGATAAATTAATGACATGCACTAAATTATTATTTGGCAAACACAGGAATATTTATTACATATTTGTATAAGTATTAAGAGGATTACCTTCTTTATCTCAATTATTTTACATAAAGTATATTCTTTCATTAATTTCCATTTCATTGTTTTCTTGTGAAAAATTTTTATACCTTACTTTTGACTTTTACTTGATTTTTTTTTTTGACAATGGTTACAATTATGCCTGCTGTTTAAATTTTTTTTAAATAAGTTAAATATTAGAGACTATACTGTACTGCGACTTTTAATATTTGTTGTGACCAACTTGTAAATTTGTCCACCCCAGAGAGGAAATAGTCTAAATCATTTTATTAAGCAATAAATGAATGCAAAATTACAATTAATATTTTATATGCTTCTGTAGAACCCATTTTAAGATTGCAAAATTGTAATGTATTCTTTGATGGAGAAAGCCAATGTGTTTTACTGCAAAATAATGTGGTTATATAAACAAATTAAATACCGACTCCCTTCTTTTCTACACGTACTTTTTACCCCAACTGTCTGACCTTTTCAGATTGTGCATATAACATAATTTCCTGACAAGTCATTTATGCTTACAGGCATAAGAACAAAAGACTATATAAATCTAGGTTGACAAAACAATTATTTTTGTTTCTGAAAAAATTGTTTTCTGTTAAGACGAGGGATAAACTTTCTTTCAATTTTCTGTAAGTACAGACTGAGCACTACCTGATAAAATATACATTCTTACATATCAAAGTATTGATAAATTCTAAAAGTCAATTTTCTGTGAGGAGGAAAAACAGAAATATTACCTTGCATTAAAATTTTCTTTTCCGGGCTTCCCTGGTGGCGCAGTGGTTGAGAATCTGCCTGCTAATGCAGGGGACACGGGTTCGAGCCCTGGTCTGGGAAGATCCCACATGCCACGGAGCAGCTGGGCCCTTGAGCCACAACTACTGAGCCTGCGCGTCTGGAGCCTGTGCCCCGCAACGGGAGGGCCGCGATAGTGAAAGGCCCGCGCACCGCGATGAAGAGCGGTCCCCGCAACGCGATGAAGAGTGGCCCCCACTTGCCGTAACCAGAGAAAGCCCTCGCACGAACCGAAGACCCAACACAGCCAAAAAATATAAATAAATAAATAAATAAAGTAGCTATTAAAAAAAAAAAATTTTTCTTTTCCTTATGAAGTTGTAAAAGATTATTATTTTTATAATTTCATCAAGCATTGTAACTTTATTAAGAAAACATTTATATGATCAGGTGGCCTGGACACTCTACTGTAATGAAAAGAAACACCGTTGAATATATAGGTATGCTAAAGTCTTATGATTTAATTGGCAATGATACCATTTCTCCCATGGGCTGGCACAAGCATGTGGCTTTCATTAAAATTGTGCAGAGATTTTCACTTTCCTCCTAAATTTTCCAACTGCTAATGTTCTCAATGATTTCTATAAGACACTTAAAAGAAACCTGGCAAATACTACTGCAAAACAATTTATGAAGGAAGGGGAAGAGACAGGTTTAGGTTCTCCTAAAGAATAAATATGCCTAATATTAATAGGCTACTCTAATAATTTATACATGTAGTGTTACACAGTTCACAAAGCAATTACATGTTTGAGAATAGTTGCTTTTCTGTTAAACAAAAAAAAAAGAAAGAAAGAAAGAAAGAAAGAGAGAGAGAGAAAGAAAGAAAGAAAGAAAGAAAGAAAGAAAGAAAGAAAGAAAGAAAGAAAGAAAGAAAGAAATTGTAATTGTTTAGCTAACTGGGCTATTTTTCTTGGTGGTAAAGTTTATAAATGATTTCTACATGTTCCCTTTCCTTATATTAGTAGATAATAATGTATCACATATTAAAACTTTTGAACAGTATGTATCCAGTATCAGAAGCTGACCAAATGATTATGAGTTAAAGAATAGCCCAAAAATAATTTTGCATACAATATGCATCACATTATATGGTTTACAAAATATTTTCTTCCTAATATCACTTTGCTTGAAAGCAAATCACAAAAGGTTTATAGGGTAGTTGTTGTTATAGAACCCATGTTCAAGATGAAGAGATGATATCTTAGAATAATTGTCTTTGTCTGGGAAATCATGACTAGCAATTATTAGAATTAGGACGTTTTTTCAATCTTTTTACTAAAAAATAATTGATTTTTCCACTACAATTTCTAACTCATCTTATCTCTTTACTAACATTTTATCAGAAAACACTTCCAGTCATAGACACATATTTCATAAGGGACTTATGAAAACAAAATTATCTTTTCTTCCATATGATAATCTTGAAAGATGACCATCAGAAATTATTTTTGATATGAGATACAGTTTGGGAATTATTATAAAATTCTTCTTTTTAAAATTCATACTCTAATATTTGGGGGCAAATTTTCTACCAATGAAGTAGCCACACTTAGTGGGTGGTAAAGAATTAATTAATCTACAAGAGGTCCATGTCAGACCTAGGGACACATACAGACTGAAAGTGAGGTGATGGAAAAAGATATTCCATGCAAATGGAAATCAAGAGAAAGCTGGAGTAGTAATTCTCATATCAGACAAAATAGACTTTAAAATAAAGACTATTACAAGAGACAAAGAAAGACACTACATAATGATCAAGGAATCAATCCAAGAAGAAGATATAACAATTGTAAATATTTATGCACCCAACACAGGAGAACCTCAATACAAAAGGCAAATTATAACAGCCATAAGAGGAAATCGACAGTAACAAATTAATAGTAGGGGACATTAACACCCCACTCTCATCAATGGACAGATCAACAAAAATGAAAATAAATAAGGAAACACAAGCTTTAAATGACATATTAAACAAGATGGACTTGATTGATATTTATAGGACATTCCATCCAAGAACAACAGAACACACTTTCTTCTCAAGTCCAGGATAGATCATATCTTGGGTCCCAAATAAAGCTTGGTAAATTTAAGAAAATTGAAATCATATCAAGTATCTTTTCCAACCACAACACTAAAAGACCATATATCAATTACAGGAAAAATAACTGTAAAAAATACAAACACATGGAGGCTAAACAATATACTACAAAATAACCAAGAGATCACTGAAGAAATCAAAGAGGAAATCAAAAAATACCTAGAAACAAATGACAATGAAACCACGACAACCCAAAACCTATGGGATAAAGCAAAAGCAGTTTTAAGAGGGAAGTTTATAGCAATACAATCCTACCTCAAGAAACAAGTAAAATCTCAAATAAACAACCTAACCTTACACCTAAAACAATTAGAGAAAGAAGAAAAAGAACAAACCCAAAGTTAGCAGAAGGAAACAAATCATAAAGATCAGATCAGAAATAAATGAAAAAGAACTGAAGGAAACAATAGCACAGATCAATAAAACTAAAAGCTGGTTCTTTGAGAAGATAAACAAAATTGATAAAACATTAGTCAGATTCATCAAGAAAAAAGGGAGAAGACTCAAATCAATAGAATTAGAAATGAAAAAGGAGAAGTAACACCTGTCATGCAGAAATACAAAGGATCATGAGGGATTACTACAAAAAACTCTACGCCAATAAAATGGACAACCTGGAAGAATTGGACAAATTCTTAGAAAAGCACAACCTTCCAAGACTGAACCAGGAAGAAACAGAAAATATAAAGAGACCAATCATAAGCACTGAAATTGAGATTCTGATTCAAACTCTTCCAACAAACAAAAGTCCAGACCAGATGGCTTCACAGGGAAATTCTATCAAACATTTGGAGAAGAGATAACACCTATCCTTCTCAAACTATTCCAAAATATAGCAGATGGAGGAACACTCCCAAACTCATTCTGCGAGGCCCCCATCACCCTGATACCAAAACCAGACAAAGATGTCACAAAGAAACAGAACTACAGGCTTATGTCACTGATGAACATAGATGCAAGAAACCTCAACAAAATACTAGCAAACAGAATCCAACAGCAGATTAAAAGGATCATACAGCATGATCAAGTGGGTTTTATCCCAGGAATGCAAGGATTCTTCAATATATGCAAATCAATCAATGTTATACACCATATTAACACATTGAAGGATAAAAACCATATGATCATCTCAATAGATGCAGAAAAAGCTTTCAACAAAATTCAACACCGATTTATGATTAAAAACCCTCCAGAAAGTAGGCATAGAGGGAACTTACCTCAACATAATAAAGGCCATAAATGACATATTCACAGCCAACGTAGTTCTAAATGGTGAACAAATGAAACAATTTCCACTAAGATCAGGACCAAGATAAGGTTGAGCACTCTCACGACTATTATTCAACATAGTTTTGGAAGTTTTTAGCCACAGCAATCAGAAAAGAAAAAGAAATAAAAGGAATCTAAATTAGAAAATAAGAAGTAAAACTTTCACTGTTTGCAGATGACATGATATTATACATAGAGAATCCTAAAGATGCTACCAGAAAACTACTAGAGCTAATCAATGAATTTGGTAAAGTAGCAGGAAACAAAATTAATGCACAGAAATCTTTTGCATTCCTATACACTAATGATGGAAAATCTGAAAGAGAAATTAAGGAAACACTCCCATTTACCTTTGAAAAACAAAGAATAAAATACCTGGGAATAAACCTACCTACAGAGACAGAAGAACTGAATGCAGAAAACTACAAAACACTGATGAAAGAAATTAAAGACAATACAAACAGATGGAAAGACATACCACATGCTTGGATTGGAAGAATCAACATTGTAAAAATTACTATACAACCCAAAGCAATCTACAGATTCAATGCAATCCCTATCAAACTACCACTGGCATTTTTCACAGAACTAGAACAAAAAAATTCACAATTTGTATGGAAACACAAAAAACCCCGAGTAGCCAAAGCAATCCTGAGAAAGAAAAACGGAGCTGGAGGAATCAGGCTCCCTGACTTCAGACTATACTACAAAGCTACAGTAATCAAGACAGTATGGTACTGGCACAAAAACAGAAATATAGATCAATGCAACAGTATAGAAAGCCCAGAGATAAACCCATGCACATATGGTCACCTTATCTTTGATAAAGGACACAAGAATATACAGTGGAGAAAAGACAGCCTCTTCAATAAGTGGTGCTGGGAAAACTGGAGAGGTACATGTAAAAGAATGAAATTAGAACACTCCCTAACACCGTAAACAAAAATAAACTCAAAATGGATTAAAGACCTAAATGTAAGGGCAGACACTATACAACTCTTAGAGGAAAACTTAGGCATACCATTCTATGACATAAATCACAGCAAGATACTTTTCGACCCACGTCCTAGAGAAATGGAAATAAAAACAAAATTAAACAAATGGGACCTAATGAAACTTAAAAGCTTTTGCACAGCAAAGGAAACCATAAACAAGAGGAAAAGACAACCCTCAGAATGGGAGAAAGTATTTGCAAACGAAGCAACTGACAAACGATTAATCTCCAAAATATACAAGCATCTCATGCAGCTCAATATCAAAAAACCAAAAAATCCAATCCAGAAATGGGCAGAAGATAGACATTTGTAAGAGAAAGATTTTAGAAAATCCTTCTATTCTAAATAGACATTTCTCCAAAGAAGGCATACAGATTGCCAACAAACACATGAAAGGATGCACATCATTAATCATTAGAGCAATGCAAATAAAAACTTCAATGAGTTATCATCTCACAGCAGTCAGAATGGCAATCATCAAAAAATGTACAAACAATAAATGCTGGAGGGGGTGTGGAGAAAAGGGAACACTCTTGCACTGTTAGTGGGAATGTAAATTGATACATCCACTATGGAGAACAGTATGGAGGTTCCTTAAAAAACTAAAAATAGAACTACCATACGACCCAGCAATCCCACTGCTGGGCATATACCTTGAGAAAACCATAATTCAAAGAGTCTTGTACCAAAATGTTCATTGCAGCTCTATTTACAATAACCAGGACAAGGAAGCAACCTAAGTGTCCATCGACAGATGAATGGATAAAGAAGATGTGGCACATATATACAATGGAATATTACTCAGCCATAAAAAGAAATGAAATGGAGGTATTTGTAGTGAGGTGGATGGACCTAGAGTCTGTCATACCGAGTGAAGTAAGTCAGAAAGAGAAAAACAAATACCATATGCTAACACATATATATGGAATCAAAAAAAAAAAAAATGGCTCTGAGGAACCTAGGGGCAGGACAGGAATAAAGATGTAGACAGAGAATGAACTTGACACGGGGAGGGGGATGGGTAAGATGGGACGAAGTGAGAGAGTGACATGGACATATATACACTACCAAGTGTATATCTATCCCACTAAATAGCTAGTGGGAAGCAGCTGCATAGCACAGGGAGATCAGCTCGGTGTTTTGTGTCCACCTAGAGTTATGGGATAAGGAGAGCAGGAGGGAGATGCAAGAGGGAAGGGATATGGGGATATATGTATAGGTATAGGTGACTCACTTTGTTATACAGCAGAAACTAACACAACATTGTAAAGCAATTATACTCCAATAAAGATGTTTAAAAAAAAGAATTAATAAAACTGGCAACCATTCACTTTAGTCTGGCAGATTTGGATCTGAGAAGTTTTTCTGCTGTTGAGAAAAGCACAGAAAAAGATATATATATATATCCATTTTGATATCCATTTTGTACACTGCTATTATTAAGAAAGGGCCTAATATATAACTAAAAGTCTTAAAGAAATTAGATTTTATGTCATTTCCTAAGCACTGATAACAAAATTGACAAGAAAAAGAAGAGTTGAATACACTGACAACTCTTTGAAAACATTTCTTTTCCTTGTTTTCTTTTCTGAATTATATATATATATATATATATATATATATATATATATATATATATAACTTATATGAGTATATATATGTTATATACACACACAGAGAGATAAATTGAATTATTGAAATGTGTTTTTAGACAGTTATTGCTTCATATTTGTTTTCCTGCCTTTAGAAAATGTCTTGGGAAAGATAAAAAGATGTATGTAAATAAGCAATATAGTCTGTGAAAAACATTTTTTTAATGTGTTTTTATTTCTGAAGGAGTACGGAAAAGAAAGCATGTAGTTCAGGGGAAATTCAGTGAAAATTGTACTTTCTACTTAGCATTCTTTCCTGATTTTGAGGATTCAGATCCTTTAGAAAGATTAAAGAGTAATAGTTCTGTAGCCTTTAAAAGACATAAGACAGAAAAAAAAATTAATCTTCAAGTATTCATAAAGCCAATCAATAGAATATTAATAGTATATTTGCCCTGAATTTATATAAGAAAATTACAAGAAAGCCAACTTTACTTCAAAATGAGGATGGTGTTCTGACAGAGCTATTCAACAATGATATGAGCTTTCTTCTAGGGTAGTGGATTTCCCATCACTGAAAATAGTCACTGGGTAAACTTTGCACAGAAGTACATACCGTGAACATTAAATTAAATGACTTCAAACATCGTTTCCGATTTGACATTATATGAAGTCGCATAAATTCCCATTTTTAACTCTGCTAGATAATGATATGAGTATTAGATCAGATGACATCAACATTTCTTTAATACTCTCCAAATCTGTGATCCTATGAGAAACATTTCCTTGTCTTGGGAATTGTTATTCCAGAGAGAAAAAGTGTGTATCTCCTAATTCAAACTCCTCTTTGATCTCCTTTATTCTATTTGCATTTTCAACTATTGGATTCCATTAAATCTTTCATTTTTTTCTCTCTTGCCATAAAAATTATATATTTCTCTTTTAACATCATATTGCCCTCCTCATTGGAAAATAAGTTTCTTAGAAGCCAGAATTTTTCTTTTTCTTTTTTTTTTTTCTTGGCTCTGTATTCCTAGTATTAAGAACATACTAGGCATAGAAAAAGCACTCAATAAAAGTTTGTTGACTGAATAATCAGTAAAAAAAATAGGGAAGATAAAGAGATATGAACAGGAATACAACTACCAACAAGAGCCTGAAAGGAAGGGAAATTCTGATGCAGAACAGTTAATGGCTAACGCTTATATAATATTTGCTATGTGTCAGTTACTTTTCTAAGAACAGTAAATGTATTTAATCTTCACAGTTAATCCTCACAATAGTGCTTTAAGGTGAATACTATTTTTATCCACATTTACAGATAAGGAACCAAATTCCTAACACACAGCCAGTGGGTAGCAGCGTTGGGATCTAAATGTTGGCCAACTCTCCAAGTCAGTGGTAATCTATTGACTCTCCACTGTCACTAAGCCATATCATGGAACCCAGTTATACCAAGAAAGAATTGGAAATAAGATCTAAGTAAGCACTCGGGAATCAGGGTGCAAGCATGTTGCATAGATCAAAGTAAACCAGTAAGTCCAAACTAGGTGGGCAGAGGAGAAACAGAAGGGGAAATTAATGGAAGGATGGATAGCCCAGGTAATATAATAGGATGAAAGACTGAATTCCTACTCTCAGCCATATCTTTACTAATGGTATGACTATGTATGAGCCCCTCTGAGCCTAAGCATTCCTATCTGTAAAATAACAAGGTGTTATTATCTCCTAATGAATCCCTTCCTTTTGAACTCTCAGGTAGTGCGCAAGAGCTCAGGCAGCAACTTTGACACAGGCATTAAAAATTCACAGAAGCCAAATAACCAAAAATCCAAGAAAATTGGTTTTAACCTGAGAGGGTCTTGACAGTAAAATCTGTGTAGGAACATTAAAGTAAGTGTTATTCTTAGCCTTTGATAATTGGGAAAGGTGCCTCTCCCTGCCGTGTATTTTTAGAAAGTTTAAATCCTAGAGGCAGTGGAAAAAGTATATATAAAGAGAAGTTGATCCTGAGGGTAGACCACTTTTTCCTGTCCCCGACGCTCCTTGGCTCATGGGAAACCTAATATTTCTTAAAGGAATCATTCTATAAAATAAAGAGCCTAGAATTGATCACTTAAAAGATTGGGAATAATTACCATGTTTTGTTAAGTTTATGTGAGAGTTTTTAACATAACTATTTTAAAATTTCTCTTATGATATGTGTCATTTTCCTAGGGCTGCCATAACAAAGTACCCAAAACCGGGTAGCTTCTAACAATAGAAATTTATTCTCTTGCAGTTCTACAGGCTAAAAGTCTGAAGTCAAGATATTGGCAGGTCCAGGCTCTCTCTGAAGTTTAGGGAAGAATCTTTCCTTGGCTTTTTCAGCTCCTGGTGGTTCCTGGCAATCCTTGGCTTATGGCAGCATTACTTTTTTTCTTTTTCTTCTTACTTTAAAAAATATTTATTAACATAATTTTATATGGTTGTATAAAGTTAAATACAGTGGATATACCATAATTTGCTTAAGCAATCACCAAATGTACAATTAGCCCATTTTCTATTGTTCACTGTTGTTGTTTTTCTTTCTTTTTCTTCTGATAACTCTTTTTTTTTTTTAACATCTTTATTGGAGTATAATTGTTTTACAATATTGTGTTAGTTGCTGCTGTATAACAAAGTGAATCAGCTATATGTATACATATATCCCCATATCTCCTCCCTCTTGCATCTCCCTCCGACCCTCCTTATCCCATCCCTCTAGGTGGATAGAAAGCACGCAGCTGATCTCCCTGTGCTATGCGACTGTTTCCCACTAGCTATCTATTTTACATTTGGTAGTGCATATATGTCCGTGCCACTCTCTCACTTCGTCCCAGTTTACCTTTCCCCCTCCTGTGTCCTCAAGTCCATTCTCTACACCTGTGTCTTTATTCCGGTCCTGCCCCTAGGTTCTTCAGAACTAGTTTTTTGTTGTTTTGTTTTTTTTTTTTAGGTTCCATATATATGTATTAGCATAAGGTATTTGTTTTTCTCTTTCTGACTTACTTCACTCTGTATGACAGACTCTAGGTACATCCACCTCACTACATATAACTCAATTTAATTTCCTTTTATGGCTGAGTAATATTCCATTTTGTATATGTGCCACATCTTCTTTATCCATCCATCTGTCAATGAATACTTAGGTTGCTTCCATGTCCCGGCTATTGTAAATGGAGCTACAATGAACATTGTGGTACATGACTCTTTTTGAATTATGGTTTTCTCAGGGTATATGCCCAGTAGAGGGATTGCTGGATCATATGGTAGTTCTATTTTTAGTTTTTTAAGGAACCTCCATACTGTTCTCC
Source organism: Balaenoptera acutorostrata (assembly GCF_949987535.1). NCBI lineage: Eukaryota > Metazoa > Chordata > Mammalia > Artiodactyla > Balaenopteridae > Balaenoptera > Balaenoptera acutorostrata. Next base: position 36,551,786 of record NC_080081.1, read on the forward strand.
ATAGTGGCTGTATCAATTTACATTCCCACCAACAGTGCAAGAGGGTTCCCTTTTCCCCACACCCTCTCCAGCATTTATTGTTTGTACATTTTTTGATGATTGCCATTCTGACTTGTGTGAGGTGATAGCTCATTGTAGTTTTGATTTGCATTTCTCTAATGATTAATGATGTTGAACATCCTTGCATGTGTTTGTTGGCAATCTGTATATTTTCTTGGGAGAAATGTCTATTTAGGTCTTCTGCTCATTTTTGGATTGGGTTGTTCTTTTTTTTTTTTTTTTGATATTGAGCTGCATGAGCTGTTTAAATATTTTGGAGATTAATCCTTTGTCAGTTGCTTCATTTGCAAATACTTTGTCCCATTCTGAGGGTTGTCTTTTCATCTTGTTTATGGTTTCCTTTACTGTGCAAAAGCTTTTAAGTTTCATTTGGTTCCATTTGTTTATTTTTGCTTTTATTTCCATTTCTCTAGGGGGAGGGTCAAAAAGGATCTTTCTGTGATTTATGTCATAGAGTGTCCTGCCTATGTTTTCCTCTAAGAGTTTGATAGTGTCTGGTCTTACATTTAGGTTTTTAATCCATTTTGAGTTTATTTTTGTGTATGGTGTTAGGGAGTGTTCTAATTTCATTCTTTTACATGTACCTCTCCAGTTTTCCCAGCACCACTTATTGAAGAGGCTGTCTTTTCTCCACTGTATATTCTTGCCTCCTTTATCAAAGATAAGGTGCCCATATGTGCAACAGTTTATCTCTGGGCTTTCTATACTGTTGCATTGATCTATATTTCTGTTTTTGTGCCAGTACCATACTGTCTTGATTACTGTAGCTTTGTAGTATAGTCTGAAGTCAGGGAGCCTGATTCCTCCAGCTCCACATTTCTTTCTCAAGATTACTTTGGCTATTCGGGGTCTTTTGTGTTTCCATACAAATTGTGAAATTTTTTGTTCTAATTCTGTGAAATATTGTTCACTGTGTTATTTTATTTTTTACTCAATTTTTGGGAGGAAGAATTTATTTATTTATTAGCTTTTTACATTTTTTACTATTTTAAATAATGCTGTACTGAATAATTGTGTGTGTGTGTATATATATATATATATATACACATTTGTTTATATGTGTGTATATATATATGTGTGTTTATATATATATATATATATTATATATATATACATATTTATAACTTTTTCTTCATATATTTATGGAAAGATTCCTAAAACTGGATTTCTTGGGTTAAATTGTTATGATGCACAATGACAAATCACTTTTCAATGGTAGCGTAACAACTCATGCTTTCAGAAGTACTGTTCTTAATGGTTTTGAAATCACTGCAACCCTAATAAGCTAAAGTGCTATATTATTTTCATTTTTATTTTCAGTTTTTGATTACTAATGAAACTTTTTCTACACTAGAAGTTTGTCCTTTAAATAATTACTATAGAAAATCTTAAAGTAGAAAAAAGCAAACGAACAACTCCTATTTGGTCTGCTTTATGAAAATGAGTTTCCATTTGGCTTAATACATATATACAGGTAAAAGACCAGTTTCAGTCATCAAAGAGATGATGGTACAGGTAGGAGGAAATGTAGCCACTATACAAGGGTTGCAATCTAGCTCTTTCTTGAAGAAGGATTCTATTCTAACCTTCGTGTACAATAATGACATTGATATTCAATATAATTTGATTAGATTTTATGAAGAATCTCTATCCAGGAAGACGATACCATGTGAGTTTGAGGAAGAGGAAGTAAAGCTCTCTTCATTATTTAATCTTGTGTCAGTATTACTTTTATCTTTGTCTCTCCAATTTCACATGGTCTTCTTCCCCCTGTGTCTCCTCTGTCTTCTCATGGGGTTGTTCTCTCTGTATGACTGCATCTCTCCTAGTTTTCTTATAAGCACCCCACCATTGGATTAGGGTCCACTCCAATCCAGTAAGACCTTATCTTAACTAATTACATCTGTAATGATGCCCCATTTCTTAATAAGGTTACATTCTGAGGTTCCAAGTGAACTTGAAGTTTTGGGAAACACTATTCAATCCAGTACATGTTGTAACAGAAAAGACACTGCTTCAGGAGTCAAGAGATGCATGTTTCAATCTTACTCCTGACAATAGTAGAATCAAACATGTATCAGAAACTCTCAAAGCTTTGCTGGCATAGCATGCTGATGGAATTATAACTTTATAATCCTATAACTTTAGACCAAAAATTTACATTTATCATACTTAGATAATAAGCCTCAACCAGAAGATGTAACCAATTCCCAGGCTCGCCTTTCAGTTTTCCATTTATTTGATGGTATGAGCTTCCTAAGTATTCATCTTCCTAACCAATAACTTTTTAAATGGCAATTAAATAATTTCCATACCCTCTGGTGATTTGAAATCAAGCCAGAGATTCTATACTGGTCTGGCAAAGGATTAACCTTCCCACCATAATGCTTAAAACAGTGATTGGGAGGTTCCTCTAACTGACCACTAGTTGCAAAGTGCAAGATGGTGAGACATAGGTTTAACTCAGTAGACTTTCATAGTAGTGAGTTTTCCTTGAGTTAACCGTAATAAGTAGATAATGTGTTGCTTCAGTAATAGCTGTTAAAGAAGTGAATAACATTAAAGTTTATGTTAAACTTACTTGATCATTAATAAAGTATTTAACTACAGTTTAATATCCATATTTTAAACTAAACCAATAACTAAAATGTGACAATTGAAGGAATTTACTTATATTTTCCTTGACTTGATGTTACCATTAATTGTTATCTAACTTTTTAAATGGTGTAAAAAAATGAATTTCTAATGGAATATCAAATGAATTACTGCTATTGATATATTAGCAACAATAAGATGAGGGAAAAACTATAATAGAATTAAGAGACAGAGGGAAATGAATATTAGAAAATACATTTATGTCAAATTCAGGAAATAATAATTAAAAATGGTAATATCTGTCTACTTAGAATAAAACAAAACTATGAATTTTTATAGCTAGAAAAATTATTTAAAATATTATAAAGTAGCAAAAATAGTGCACTTTAGTCTTTATTTATGTAATTAATATGGATTATTGTCTTATGTTGTGTCTTATGCAGTGGCAACTTAAATTTGGTGGTAAAATCCTTAAAATTAACATTTCAATCTATGTGCAAAAGATGTATGTACACAGATATTCCCATTTAATGGAGACACTGTTAAAGTTTTACAATAAACTTATTCCATTATATGGTCTAAATTACACTTTCAATGTTAATTTCTATGACTTTTTCTGTGTTCATTGTCAATCAACATAACAAACATGGCACTTCATACCATATTATGTGCCTTTGTTTATATGGTCTCGCCTGGTCAGAATACATTTCTTTCTGTTTCTCATTTTCTAATTTATACTCCTACCTAATATTCTAGGTCCATTTGAAAAATAAGCTTTACAGACTTGGTGACTGTCATTTTCTAGGCTTTGCCTATTGTCTAGGTGTCCCATGTGTGGTAAGCTTTTTGATGTACATCCATTTTGTTCTCCTTACTACAATTATACAGGACCAAATATTAGGTGTTCAATAACTCTGTGTAGAATGAATGATTGGATAAACTTAAAATAAAGGTATTGTACAAAAAGTAAACAGGCCAAAGAGTTTTGATGCTTCTCATTACTTGATCTTCTCAGACAACAAGGAATTAGCTAAGGTATAAGGAAACTAGTGTGAATTGATATTTTTTCTTCTTCAGTGAATAAAAGATAATGAAACGAAAATAGCTTCCAGAAGCTAGATTGCAAATAACATGGGAATATTAGGCAAGATATCATTGAAGGGAGACTTGATGGAGAAAAAAAGAAAAAAGAGCTAAGGGACCTTTAGAACTCCAACGTATATAAAGAAAAAAAAGACAATAAAATTTATGTATCAGTGTGATGGATTCAGTAATATCTGATACTGTCTTCTAATGCCCAGTTTATTTATAGCAATATCTACAAACGGCATTGCTTGTTTCCAAAAGATGTAGTATAATTTATAAAGATACAAAATTATGAGAATATAATCTAAATTAAGTGCAAGAATAAAAGAAGAAAAAAGAAAATCTGCTGTAGCGATATTAAATGAAGCTATTGTCAGAACTGTCTGAAAAAGAAATCAAACTATAAAAGGCTGTAGCCTTCCTATTAGCTAGATTTCAATTTGACTCTAAGTTTTCTAGAGGCCAAATAAAAAGATAAATCTGATCAATTTCATAATTTACAGCATCCATGATAAAACCAAACCAATTTACTCAGGAGAAGTGCAATTATTCCTACTACTAAAACCTAAAAGAAATTTCTCCCAAGGGTCATCATAAAGAGGACACTATAAAATATAATGAAATATGCCTCGAACAATATCTTTATGATAGACACTGTTGACAGTTTCATAGAGCTGCTTTTTTATGGTACCCCTCGCTATATACTGATGGTCTAGCTGTACAATTCTGTGTATAGTTTAATAGACCCATAGATTTTTGAGTAACTGGAAAAATAGATGGACAAAAAGTCCTTTAAAGAGTCTTCAAAAACTTCTTTATCTTATTGTAGCTCTTTAGAGAAATTTGGTGGCACTAAATCTCAGGGCACACAGTTCATTCATTAAGTAAATAGGTATTGGACATCTATAATTTACACAGCACTGTATTAGACACAGAGGAAACACAGGGGGCAAAAAAACCTTCATGAAATCAGCTATTATGTGATGTCATTTAAAGGTAAAGAAAATAACCAATGACTTAAAAGTAAAGTTGACTGCTTTTGTGAAAGCTGAAGGCACTTCAAGCCTTGGGTTCAATTCTAAGGATACACTCATAACATAGGTCAAGTGTCTCTTCAGAAAACAGGTTTGAATCTGCTCTGACATACAGATTAATGGGCACTTGCTGACTCTTCTGCTATGTTTTAGCATAGTCACAATGCCTTTTGGGGAAGAGATCTAGTCCCACTCTACTTCAGCTTTTACCCTAAAATAACCATCGTATTGATATTTCTGCCACAACTGTGGCTTTAAAGCTACCATCTGAGAAGCCTTAGTTATATATTCCTTGGAGTTGTCTCAGGAGACATAGAGGAAGGTGGAACAAAAGTGAAGGCCAACAGTCAAATCTCTGTCTTCTCTAACCATTTATCAGACACAGAAGACTTTGTGATGAAATGTAAGAAGATTTTTGACAAGTAGTTTTCTAAAAGTGTTTGAAAAACACTGCACTGCTCTGTACTATTTCCAAAATCTATTTTTCTCTACAAAAATCAATATATCTATTCAACAAATAAGTACTGTTCACCTGCTATGTCCAGAATCTAGATATGAAAGGTTTAATGTCGAAGTCTTTGTCTCAAGGAGCTTAAAGCTTGTGATAAGATTCCTATGTGCACCAAAGATTAGGTAACAGTTTGGTAACTGCTGTGTCATAGATGTAAACAGCATGCACTGTACGTGCATAGAAGGTGAGGCAGCCAAATCAAATGGGGGTGAACAGAGAGCACCAGATATATATATATATATATATCCTATCCCTATTTAATTTTTGAATTGAATCTTGAAAAATGACACAAATTAGGAAAACAAGATGGCTAATAGTTATTTTAAGCAATGGAGTGAGGATAAGGCAAATTGAAAGAAGAGTAATTTTGTGGCTGGTGTGCCAGTAAGTTTGGAGATGAAGTGTTAGAATCAGGAAGAGGTCAGATCGTGAAGAACCAGTGTGTTTAACCAAAAGTTTTGAACAAAAAAAAAAGCAAATTGAAACAAAAACTTTAGAGTAGTGCCATGAGCACATTGAAGTTTAGAAATATCCTCTAGTATCAGTACAGAAGGTCCACTAGAGACGCTAAGGGTAGAATCAGGCAGAGTAACTAGGGGGGTATGGCAGCAATCTGCAAGAAAACAAATGGGACTCTGAATTAAGCCAGAGAAATTGTCATGCGAGGAGGGAGGTTTGAGAGATAATAAAAGGGTGAAACATATGGGATTTTGTGATACCTATGGCCTACCTCTTCTCTCTTTCCCTTTCTGAATAAACTGATGCATCTTACAGTGTTACTTCTGTGTAATTGTATTCCCACTTTCTGATGGATGTATATGTAGTCAAGTTTTTAAAAAGTTGAAATTCTATTCTTTTAATATTCACCAAATTTTACCTAGCAGTCCACTTGAAACTTGAACGTTTAATCACTTTATATTCTGCCTGCATAACAAAGCTCAACATTATAATCCTCCAGTTATTACAAGATCTGTGTTGTCTTGGATACATTTACACTTCAATTACAATTACAATGCTTTCATCTTAACAGCTTCCAGTTTCTGAAGGATTAAGTCTCAAGGATTATGTTATAATGAGAACAAAGGTTGTTGACTACTTTTCTCATTTCTTTCTGAGGTGCTTTGCCAGCTAAATAAAACCGAGGTCGAATTTATGCCAGGCTCTTTTCTCCCTGTAGGAAAACATAATGGAAGTTATGAGAAATCAAGAGTTTTTACTGCTTCCAGCTGAGGAACTCCATAAACTCCTGGCCAGTGATGATGTCAATGTCCCCGATGAAGAAACCATCTTCCATGCATTAATGATGTGGGTCAAATATGACATGCAGAGGAGATGTAATGACTTGAGTATGCTTCTGGCCTTTATAAGACTGCCACTGCTTCCACCTCAGGTAATTACATGGGATGCTATTTTTGTAGCTACGATTGACTGAAAAATTCTGTGTTAAAATTAAACATTACAACCCATGTTTTATTACTTATTCACATTTTTTGTTTGTTTGTTTTAATCAAACACTCTTTTTAAGGTAAATTTGCTGGTGGAAAATGCTGGGTCATGGGTCATGGGTCTAAATTCCATTTCCACAACTTACTGAGTCATGGTTATATGACTATAAGAATGTCAATTTCTCTGAAATTCAATTTCTTCATCTATCAAATCAAGTTGTACTACCACGCAAAAGTTTTATGAGGATCAAATTAGATAATATATATAAAATACTTAATCTCAATAGAATATTTAAAAGATTTTTAGAACATTTCAATTATTAATTCTCTGCTTCCCTGTTTTGATGATTGATCTAACTATCTACATATCTGTCTATCTATCTACCTGATTAACTAGTTAGCTAGCTAGCCAGCTAGTTATCTATCAAGCTATCATCTATCTGACCTAAGATACAATAATATGATCATTCTCTGATGAATATACATATTCTGTGGCCATCCTTACGGTATTCTTAAAAGCTCAAAGCATGGGATTTCAAACTTCTATAGAAGGATAAGATATATTACTGAATAGTACAGAGTTTTGAATTAATACCATTTAGCAATTGGAATTATGGAACCTTTGATAATTGAAGCTAAGGAGAATCCACACACCAAGTGAAAAAACCACTTCATTTTATTGATGAGGTATGTAGGACACAGGTGATTTGATAAAACACCAAGTTCACTCAACTTAGAAGAAGAAGAGTAATTAATTTTCCCTGATTCAGAGTCTTGTGTCTTTAAAATAACTTGTAATGTTGCAAAATTATCCATGCACAACATTGTTAACCCAGGGTGTCTGCCGTCTCAGGGTATCCAAACATAAGCTTGAAGGTGGATCTGACCTCTGAAATGATAGATAAAATTGTGTATGTGTACATTTCTTATGAAGGATATTAAGAGCCTGTTCATTTGAATTAAAATCACTATCAACATTTTCACTAATCCACATATTACTAAGAATGTAAGATAGGGAATTAGGAAACTGGGAAACAACAATAGGCAAGTATAACATGTTAGTAACAAGAGAAGAGAGAGAGAGCTGGGTCATATATTAAGATTGGAAAGTTAAAAAAAAAAAAAAAACACTTTGCCAAAATTGGGAAACAAATGAAGTTTTATGAATAAATTAATAATTGTGTTTCATTTGGCTACTGAAATAAATAAAGAAGTAAAAGAAGAGAAAAAATTTATGGAAATCCTGCCTAAACAAATTATATTCAATAAAAGTTTATCCTAACACCAGGCTCTTATAAAAGGAAGGGAAACATCTAGTTTGGTAATGGGGCAAAGAATGAATTGGAAAGCCATGCACCGGATTTTTCTGAATCTTCCAATGTAGATTCTGATACCAGATATTCTCAGAGCTTGGGCATCCTCTCTCAAGATGGAAATAGCCAATTATCACTATTAGCCAATAATAGGTAGATAGCCATTAACCAATGATAGATGATATGGCAATTGGTCCCTTTGATCCTGCCCACCCATTTCACCTGTTTGCTGAAATTTTGGGAGCTTGGAGTTAAACTAGTACTCAAAAATCATCATATATAATAGGACACATACCAAAGGAGGCCAAGAATGTGGCCAGGGCTCCATCTTTTTCATGATATGTATGCCTTTTCTTCATATCCTCCTTGCCTACTCTTTTGTCATCAAAAATGGGAGCTGCTCCTACATGTGTATCTCATCTAAACTATTACATCAGAATAGAGATGTACATTCTATTGACTCATTTGTTCCTAAGGCTACACATTACACATAGGGTTTTCATTCTGATTGGTAAAGCTGCTTTATCTTGATTAGTGAAACAATATTGATTAACATTAGAAAATAAATTATTATTATGTTTTGGTGAAACTAACTAGTAAAAGACTTTTAAGTTTAACTCATCACAGTGTCCAATAGGCATAAACACAGCATATATTTATTTTCCATTTCTCATCTCTCAACCTGGGTACATTACAAACATAACTTTATATATACTTTCAAGCAACATATGTGCAGGGGGAAAAATAAAGCACATTTTCTTTTCATAAAAATGTCTTTAGATATAGGAGGGGCTATTGCTTCCATAACTAATATTAATGAATTACATGTCATTATAAGCACTTTTTGTACAGTATTTCTAATCTTAAAAAATACAATTGCAAGGTAGGGGTTATTAATTATATTATGCAGAGAGATAAACAGGTTCAAAGAAGTTAAGGGATTTTTCAAAGGTCATAGAGCTAGTGAAAAATCCAGTTTTCCTGCAAATCTAGGCTAGCCAGATATGAACATACACAGGGATATTTCTACTGTGAATGTATGTTGTTTCCTTATTTGCTCTCTAAACTTGAAGATCATTAAAATGTTCTGAATACAGCAATTCTGAAGATTCCTATTAAAAGCCTGAGAAAGGAAGAAGAGTGGCGGGATTGGAATTAACATGCATTTATTTCTTTCTTCAGTCACCAAACATATATTTTATCTCATTTAATTTCTATAATATCCTTATGCAGTAAATATCATTATTATTTTTTGACAAATGAGTAAATTGAGAATCGACATGCTAATTATTTTTCTAGTAAATTGTAGAGCTCAGACTACTCTAATTGTGTTTGATACTGTGTTTTTTCTCCTAATGATGAGAAATAAGTGCAAAGTTTATTTCTGCAGATGGTTTCCTATTTACCTCAATGTCCAGCCAGAGTTTTAAAAAGTTTAATTAAATCTAGAATTTTCCAGCCTTTGCATGAATTTTCAAAGCTACTAAACATCTCAAGGTTCTTAGGAAAAGCCATATGATGATCAGAAAACACTTTTTTCTTGGGTTTTGGAGCCAGTAAATATTTTCTATTGACATAGAATAGCTAATACTGAAATAAATTCAATTGACTTTGCAACAGAAAGGACCAGAGGAAAAGGCAAAATCAAAGAAATACATAATTGAGATATACTCTAAGAAATGGTGAATGATTTCTATTATCTTTTTAAATAAGTAAAGAACAGAATTTTGCATAATAGTTTTCATGTTTTTCTTGGATACCTAGGGGGTTTAAAATTTCAAAAGAATTGGAAAAAATATGGAAATTTCATTTAAAAGAATGGGTGATTATGTATACAAATATACATATCACAAGGAGGCTACTCAATTTGATTCACTTATTTTTCTATATTTCCTTTTTCAAAGATGCAACAAAAGAACATGTCGTTATGCGATAAACAACACATTTTAACATTTTGTAACTATTGTTTCCACTGGTTTTAACTCATTTCATAAAATGGATCTTTGTAATAGGTACATATATATTTATTTGTTATATGCATATTTTAAAAGTATACATAAGTATCCATTTTGGTGTGCATTTTTCTAATGAGTGATTTAGAGAGTAGAAGCATGGTGCTCTCAAAAAGTACAGTTCCATGTATGATCAAGTCAAAAGTCTTCAGGGAAATTCAGTTTTATCACAGTCAGAAATTATTTAAAAGTTTGGAGATATACAGATAAACTTTGCTTCATGTCTTAGAACTGGTGTTGTTTATCTCTTTAGAGACAACAAGGAGAACCCTTTCTCACAACTTTCTAATAAGTATACCTACTGACTCTTAAGATAAATAAATAGTAGTGTCTGTTTATGTGTATAAACATTTACTTTTATTTTCTGTAGCAAAATGTGAAAGGAAAAAGCAAGTTGCAATGGATAACAAAATATTGCCTAGGTTTAGAGGAATATTATTTATAACCAAATAATAAAAAAATTTAAAAATAACAGGAGACTAAAGAGTTTAAATTAAGGAAACAGATGCTACCTCTATCTTACAGGAATTAATTATTTTTATGCAAAGCTATAATAAATGTATTCCAAAAGATTCTTTATGGCAGTTACAGCAATTCAAGAGGGGAGAGGTCTTCAATCATTTACCCCATTGGAAATGTGACAGTTAATTAGATACCAGAGACATAAAAACTCTGTTGTCTATAAAAATTACAGCCACAACTAAAAAAACTAATGAAAAGCAAGCAAAATGACAAAGAGTGAATAAATAGAAAAAGAGCAGTCATAAATCATAGCGTAAGATATACAGAATAGATTACACTTCTGAGTAATTTATGTTTTATTTGATTTTACTTCTCCAAAGCAAGCATAGATAAACTACTCCTTGATAAATCCAACAGTTCTCTACTTTTGTCAGTATAACATTCACTGTTTAGAGTATTATATATCTTATGTTTAAAAAGGAAAAACTCTTAACTCTTACAAATGAGTAACGCAAAAAGAATCAATCAAACATATTAACATAATCCATTACCAGTCTTTGTTACTTTTTTTTTTTTTTCTCTCTGATTTGCTTGCTGTCTGATTAGTTAATTATTATACCAGGCCATCATCAAATAAATAGTCTTCTCCATAAAATTAGACTATAAGAGTTTTAAAAAATTGTGGAATAATGTTATTCTTCTCCAAAAGAGACCTTGAAAACTGTGTCTTTAAAACAGAAACATAGACAATGTATACTTCTAAAATCTTATAGATTTATCTTAAATACTATTTAGATTCATGATCTTTTAACCTACTGTGACATTCACAGTTCAAGTTACAACATTAAGAAAATACAAAACCTTTTTATTTCAGTAAGTTTTAAGTCAACAGATTGTTAATGTAAAAAACGATTTGCACACGCACAAACTCATACATTCACGTTACACCCTTTGGTCAAGTAAAGCGAGTGGAGGACAGTTGTAACCTATTCTGAAAGCCTTTATTTCTGCTACAGTATATCAAGTGTTTCTGCCTTTATCAAGGGCTGATCACACTGTTTCTGGTTTTTGTCCCATCTTTCTTCATACTGCAATTTCTCTATTGCAATGACTCCTTCTATATTTTCTATTATGATTTTTACTCTATATTGGATCATTCCAAGTAACTTACAAAGATGTGTTGCTTCAGACATATTAAACAAAACAAAATTTCTCATATTCCTTTCCAACTACTCCAATTCCCTGTTCCCTTTTCCAGCAAAATATGTAGTTATCATTTATGGTTATTAACTCTACTTACTTGTAATCATCATTCTTTCTTCAATTCACTATAACAGTTCTTTGAACTAATCAAGATCACTCAAAACCTCCATGCTGTCATTTTTCCCCCATCTCACTTGTTTTCATTTTACTTGGCTTCTCAGCAGCCTTTGACACAATCAATCTGGCCATTCTTACTCGATGATAATTGTTAATTCTTTCTGCTTTCTGATGTTGCAATGACCTAGGACACCATATTTTCTGTCAAGAATAGCAGGTACTTCCATACTTTTAAATACTATCTGGGAGTCAATTATAAATTCTGATCGTATATCTCTAGCTCTAAATTTTTCCTGAAAGATAGATTCAAATACCCAATTAACTACTTGATATCTCCCATTAAATATCCAACAGCTATTCAAATCTTCACATGTCCAAAATGGAAGATTTCAAAGTCCCAAGACTCCATCCATGCCCACTTTCTCACTGGTAAATATTTCTCATTGGTAAATATCACTACCAAACATTCAGTTGTTCAGGCCTAAAACCTAGAATAATTTTTAATTCTCTACTTTGCATTGCATTTAGCATTCATTTCCTTAGGAAGTCCTTTTGACTGCACTCCTCCAAACCATATCTTGAATCCTGAATCTGTTCTTTTTTTTTTTTAACATCTCTACAACCACATGCTAAAACAAGCCACCAGTATCTTTCTCCTGTACAGCTGAAATAGCCTGCTATTTATTATTCTAACTTTTATGCTTAACCACTGCCATAACTTTCATTTAGCAAGCAAACATAATTTTTACAGTATGAATCAATTCATCTCAAACTTAAGCTTTAGACACTTAGAACAAAATTCTAATATCCCTGTCCTACAAGGCCCTACATCAACAGTCCCATGACCACTCCTCTGACCTCATTTCCTACCAGTTCTCAAGACCCTACAGGCACACTGATATTCTTTCTGTTTCTTGAACAAGTCAGGTTTATTTCTTCTCTAGTACATTTGTACCAGCTGATTCTGGGGACTAGAAACCCTGACACCCAAGAGAAGAGGGTGGTGGTGATATAGTTTTCTAAGGGGTAAGCAATGAAAGGGGAGGCATAGTCTAGAGATAATTAAAGACAGCAATAAAACTGACTAAACATCGGTGAGCTTTTATCATTACTATACGTTGGCAATTCTAAACAATACCAGGGATAACACATTCCTACCTTCTGGGTAGAATGGTCCATCATACCCCTTTTCTGGTCCTTCTGCTGGGTAGAATGGCCCATCACACCCCTTTTCTGGTCCTTCCCTGCCAAAAGGTGTTCACCCCATCATGGCATGACTGACTCTTTCTTATTAAATACATCTCACCTTAAATGTGTCTTCTTAGCACTTTCATCTACTGTGTTCTTGCTTAGTCATAGTTTGTTTTCATCTCTTTCCTTATAACTATATTTTTCAGAAAATCAGACTTGAAGTTCTTGTTCACAAAGTTCCTGGCATAGTTGATACTCAGTAAGTATTTGTTGAATCACCAAATGGAAAGTTTATGCTAAGTCTTAGGAATTTTAGCTTCATTTATTCTAACTCTCTGTTGATGTATGATTTGTCTGTAATGTGAGAGAAAGCTCTGCATTGGTGTGTTATCATGGAGCTAACAGTGGATACTAGGAACATGGTCATAAAGAGGGATCGTAGCACATTGATTCAGACTTTACTAAAAACCCAGTATTCAATCGACAATGGAAGGCCAATCTTGAATAGGATATAACCTCTAATCACTTCATTCTATTAGACAAATTAGTAAAATAAATTTATCAGAATGACATACATAAGTTAGTGGTGTATTTAAAAATAAAATGGCTGTAAGAAAAATTGTTTTCATTTTCACAACTAGCATAATAAACCAGAAAGCGAAAGTCCATTTCATGAGGAAAGGAAAACTGAACTTAAGTATTAAACTAGTTCATAAGCATTTTAAATAATATAAGCATATTAAATAATATACATAGAATTTATCAGGATGCCACACAGTGCAAGAACAATTATTTTTCTCAATTAAACATTAAAAAGGGAATTTCATTTCTTGTTCATGCTTATTGTATAAGAATGATAAAATTAAAATGGAATATATTAATTTGTAAGAGGACTAAGAAAAATTGTGGAACATTTGTAATAAAGCAAAAGCCATTTAAATCTTCAGACTTTTGCAGTGATTTTAATTTAGGATTTAGGGAAATTTTAATGAACTATTAAAGCCATTTTAATATTTTAGTAAGTGGAGTTTATAGAGATGAAATCTGGAGATTAAAATCGGATCCTTAGACTTACGAACACTCAGTCTTTTGGCAAATCTCAAGGCTAAGGCCTCAAAAGAGAAAATTTACATTGATCCAATTATAAAATTATTCTTTTATTTTGTTAAGTGATTTGTTTGAAATATACATAAAATACATACATTCCTGCATCTTCTTGTCCACATTGCTATTTTTAGAAAATATTTTTGCTTGTTACTCTTTGAGGAACAATAAGGTAGCCTTTGGGGTTTAAGCAGAGTGATACAAGGAATGAGTTGCTAGAATTCAGAGAAGGTGAAAAAGCAAATCATTAAGTGTTTAGGAAACTATTCTAAGAACTTTGGCATTTCCTTGGAGTGTAATGGAAGCTGTTGCAGGGTTTTGAGTAGAGGAGGGTCTGATCTAATGTACACAAGTCAATGGACTCTCTCTTGTTGCTGTGTTGAGAGTATACTGGAGGGAAACAAGAGTGGAAAATGGAAATCAGTTAATAGCTGATAGCAATTTAGAAGTGAGAGGCTTTTGAAGAGGTCAGATGATGGTAATAAGTTAGTAGCAATGAAGATAGTGAGAAGTGTTTTCATCCTAGATATATTTTAAAGTAGAGCTGGTTAGATGGGGGAATGAGAAAGAGAGGAATCAGAGAGATTCCAGGGTTTTTTGGCTTGAGCGCCAATGAGGAAGGATGTACTTTTAAGATTTCTATGAGGCCTCTAAGTGGATGTGTTGAGTAGGCACTGAATGCATCATTCAGGAGTTGTGGAGAAATGGCCAGGAGATATAAAGTAGGAAACTGTTGGCAAATAGATATAATTTAAAGACATGATGTGGGGTGGTCTCACCATAGAAGTGAGTATAGATGAATAAGAGAAGAGGACTAAGAATGATGTTCTAGGACATCAAAACATTACAAAACTAGAGATAAAAAGAAGGATCCTAGTGACTGAAATGGAGAAACTAATCAAATAGAGTAAAAACCAAGGGAGCTTAATGTCCTGGAATTTCAGGGAATAAACCAACATAAAGGAGTGTGGATGCTGCTGAGAGGTCAAATAGACTGATGCCCAATATTTGATTTTTGAACTTAATAAAATGAAAGCCATTGATGACTTTGACAAGATTCGTTTCTGTGGAATAGAGCTAAGCAAACATGGGAAAACTGGAATTTAAAAGAGTAACTACATAGAATCTTTAAAACTGCAAAACTGAACTGAAAAATTAGCCTAAAGGTGGCTGGTTTTGTCAGCCTGGATCCACTGGTGAGAAACAGACGTTGAAATTTCAGCATGAAAAATTTAAATAAAGAATCATTAAGTATAACAAATATTTAGAGTAAGGAAGGATTGGAAAGTAAGAAATTAAGAGAACTCTAAATAATACAGAAATATCAGATATAAAGAGTAGCTACTACCTATAAGGCTAATACCAACCCCCAGAGCTGAGATCTGGACCTCCTTGAAGAGGGAACAACCATGGCTTCCTGGAAGGAAGAGGAGTCACTGTGGTATAGCAAATGGCAAGACTTGATAGAAACCTGTTCTCCAGAACTTACTAGAAATCTTCCCCTTACATGTCTCAAAAGAGACACCCTACTGCCCTGGGGAGCTTGCAGGTAAGTGGGCTCATACCAGGAAACAAAATCTTTCCGCCTGCAATATATCTCCAGTGTCCTCTACTGACAATGCTTACCATAGTGCCAGTTGGCAAAGAAAAATTATTTAAAGGACCCATTTTCACAAAACAACCTAAAAGGATGATTTTGGAACTGAGAGTTAATAAACTGACAAATGCGAAGCTGGGTTAGTGGAGCCAAGCATTTTTGTATACTTACAGGTGTGATCCAGAAGACAGGGAAATTTGATGATGTAAGAGAGAGGGAAGAATTGTTGGAAAATTTTCTTTGAATGTACTAGAGTAGGTAGGATTTCATGCACAAATGGATAGATTGGCTTTAGAAAAGAGAATTGGAAAATTATCTACATCAACAAGTGAAAAACATATCTGTGTGCAGATGTGTAGGTGAGCAGATGCAATGGTGGATCCTACATTTGACTCTGACATTAATTCAGTGTTTGATCATGGAAAGTATACCTCATTTCATTAGACCTCGGTTTCCACATCAGGGCAAGGAGAAGATGGAAATACCTCTTCTGAGAGTAACATTGTACGACTGAAAATAGGTTTTAATTTCCTAAGAATTGATGTCTGCTCAAAATTCTGTGACATAGATAATTTTAGAGAGAATTAGGATATTCATGCCTCCCCATGTGAAAAAAAAATACGTAATGTTTCAAAACTTTCATGAATTTTTCATTTTTTTCAAAATATACTAACGTAAAGCAAAAAACAACTTGAAGAATGCCTTTTGCTCACCAAATAAATGGTCTTTCATGAAATATAGATTCCTTCCATCGTAGTCATTTTTTACTAAGTCATCATTTACAACTTTTAAATGACAAAGAAAAAAAAAAAAACTTAAACAATAAACTGTTAGGATTACTTTGCAAATTTCTATAATTTAAAGTATTCCTAAGAGGAAAGGAAGCAAACTATAAGCTATGGGAAGAAAACACAAGTGAACTGAATTTTATCAAATATGTACTGAAATAACTACTACTGTGATTTCAATTTACAAGAGTATCAGACAAATTAAACAGTTTATTATTTTAATGATTATGAAAATGGAAAAAAATACCCCTTAGAGAAGAGCAATTCAACATTGATGACTACCCAGAGAATTAGGCACATACACTCTTTTCCATTCTAATTAAATGGAAAATGCCCATAGGTCACCCAAAATAACAGTTGTTCTTTTAATAATATTTTAAAAAATAACAGTACCTGCTAATGATAAGAAGTGATAAATACTTGTATATTATTTTGCATAAATATTCAAAATTTATTTATCCAAATATTTATTATCCAATTTCAATATTCTAACCATTAAGCAAATGGCACACATGTTAATTTAATATTTCCTACATATACATCAAATTTTCCAATTCAACTCCTGAAAAATTGGAGGAAATTTTATTTACTTTCTATATGATCAATTTAAGTTAATGAAAACAATTCAGAAATTGCTATTATAAGAAATATTTGTTAGTGTTCTGTCACTTAACCTCATCAAGTGGAATTCATCAGGTGGGTACATTACTTTTTGTCTTTTTTGAACCAAACAATAGTTTATGAAACATTAGTGTGCTTTTTTGTAACCTTTGTTAATTTGAAGTTGTGTTTACTCCAACATTTTCTACCCACTGTTAGCTACCTTATCAGACCAATACAAATCAACTTAGAATTAATTTTTTCACAATTTCCAAAGATGATAGTGAATGATCACATGATGCAATACTAAAATGTGTATGTACCTTACTTTCTCAGATTTTTATTGCCTAAAAGACTTTCAAGACCAGCACCCTAATATTTTGCCTG
Source organism: Balaenoptera acutorostrata (assembly GCF_949987535.1). NCBI lineage: Eukaryota > Metazoa > Chordata > Mammalia > Artiodactyla > Balaenopteridae > Balaenoptera > Balaenoptera acutorostrata. Next base: position 36,569,291 of record NC_080081.1, read on the forward strand.
TGGAATCTGAGGTTCTGAGAATTAAAGAAGATTATTTTATGTAATATTTTTATTTTAATAACTTATAGATACATGTAAAATGGAATTTAGGAATCCTAATTCTCAAATGATATTTTTTCCATCTATGAGAACAAGCTTTCCAACAATAAAATTATCTTTTGACTCTCATTTAGCACAAGTTGAAATATAAACTGTCGTCATGACACCAGAGCAGAAATGACAACACAGATACTGAATATGTCAAATTTTTTGTGTTATAGCTCAAGTGTAAAGCTAGATAATTTAAACCACAAAGACTAATTTTATTGTAATTCAAAGAAAAATTTTTCCTGACCAATTAAGTAATATTTTATTATCTATAAATGTTTTCCTTGAAATTTATGATCATATAATTATTTACTGAGTTTCTCAATGTTCATTACAACCATCTTAATAAATATATTCATATAATTTACTTCTCTATATAAATACTGCCTTTAAATGTATTTTATTGCATAACTAATGAAATTAATATAATCATGTTTATATTTTTAAACTACCAATTTTACTTTTTAAATATATAATCTGTGTATGTCTATATTGATTAACATTTTCAGTAGTCATGATGTCTATTTTATGATTTATTTAGGAGTAAGATATGCTGGTATACTAAATGCTTTATGCATATTATCTCCTTAAATGTTTTACTACATACATATTTATACTGTAGGTATTTAGTTTATACATGAGGAAATTGAAACTTAGTTAAATTACCCAAAGTCAAGTATAGTAGAAAAGGGATTAAAAAGAATATTGCATGCAAAATATTTAATAATTTTTTTCAAAATGCATTTAAATTTTGATCATTAAAATTCTAACAGTCTTCTTATGATTGTTTCACATGCTCTTTTTTTCTTTGGTCATAAATTAATTAAAGAACAGCATTCTGAGAATGTTATTGTGATATTTTAAATATTTCAGGTATACTTCTGAGGACTCAGTTTTTCACTAAAAACCTACCTTTATTTGGCATGGAATAATAAATTGATAAATAGATGTTTAAATAATCAAATTTAATCATTAACTTTAAAGCAAAATATTTCTTTTTTATTCTAAAGAACTTTAAAAAAAAATAAATATAATGGCACCTGACTGAAAAACAGCTTTTAAAAATAACTACTATATACATCTTAGTCTATCACTAAAGTCTTCTGGTGTTTCAAGGACATGGCTACATATATGTTTCCCATTTCCCTGGTGTAATTAGGTGTTGAAATTACACCTAATTTCAACACCTGGGGGGCGGGGGGTGGTTGGGGAGAGTTAATCAGTGACGAACAAAAAGTGAAAATAGAAGAGAAGACAGATTAAAAGTTAATATTTTCATTATTTATTTTAAAATTGTCATATATTGTACTATATAATTCCTGACCAGTCCACCTACACTTAAAGGTATATTTACTTCCTTAAAATATTTTAAATATTATTTCACATAAAAGTTATTTGATAGACTATGTTAAGGAGATCTTTAATTGCTTGTTTTTTATTTCCACCTGGGTATTAATAAAATACAGTTCCTGAGGTTATACATTCCTATTGTGGTAGTTTTGAAAAAATCAAATCCTTCACAATTCCATGGTTAACATTTTTATTTTTCTTCTAGTACTTCAGGCAGCCTAGAGTTATATATTATTCAATACTTGGGCAGATTAAATACACATTAAATATATGTAAAAGGATGAAACATGTGATCTTGAAGACTAAAATATCCCATATTTCCCACAGGATAAAGTGGCAAATGTTGATGCTGAAATTATAAAATTACTAAAACAACAATAAAAACATGGTGTGTTTTCTATGATTAAGCCTTCTTATTACCTCTACATTTGGTTTCTGAAATATTTTCAAAGATTTGCTCTAGACTAGCATTTCCCAGCACTTTATCCCTGGATAGTATTAATAGTATTTAAAGGTATTTATCACAAAAGTGTTTCATGTTAAAAAAAAAATAGTTTATAAACCCATCTTACCTTGTCCCCCTTTTAAAATTTCACAATGCAGATTGTCACAGTAATCTCTTAATAAAGAAATTCACTTAATTCTAACTCATGGAATCACTGATTTTTCTGAAGAGCACTTATCTCAAGTAAAGGCTATTGATGTCTTATGGAAAGAATAGTCTGCTGAACACAGTAGGGAAGCACTGTTCTGGGTGGTTTTATTTTCTAGAGTTTTGGAGTTCTTAATGGTAGAGGTTAATATACACTGGATTTTCATTTAGAGTAAATTATCCTAAATTAAGGGTGTTCTAAGGTGTGCTTATATTTAAAGAAATGGGCTTTCTTCCACTTCTATGAGTCTGTCTACCACAAAGTAGCCTGCAGAACTGGCTTTGCTGAACTGGAAAAGCAGCATATTCAGTGAATTCAATAAGTTGACTTATAAAGACCTGGAAATAGAGTCATAAGTAATAATGAGTGTGTTATTCTCGATTCAGTCAGCTGTGGGGATTTTTCAAACCATTAAACAACTTCCCAATTTGCTACAAATTCAGCATAAGTGCTGCACTGTTTTCAAAAGGAGGCTAAGACTAAGAGATGGCAAATATATGGTAAGAATTTAGCAAGTGATGAATATTTAATCACAATGAACACCTGAAATCTGGTTTCAGGGAGTAGTCACTCATAATATTCATCTATTATAACAGTAAAAGATGTAACTTGATTCTGACCATGAGTTTTCATCTCATGCTAATATACATTCATGTTAATGCCTGTCATCTCAGAATATCCCAAATATATATATATATATATATATATATATATATATATATATATATATATAAAATTAGACAGATAAATAGGCTATGTCTGAAATATAAAGATCTGTTTAAATGATAAATGTTCATTTCATCTGATTGATCAATTTTTTAGGATAATGGAATGGCATTTTGTTCTGATCCCATGTCCAGAAATGAAGCCTAGATATGTGTTTTCTTTTTAAATAACATCTCAACCGCTATTGCCTTCTTACTCCATGTGTCCCCAAGCTTTATTTTTATTTTTTTGTAAATATACGTTTTCTTTTAAAAGTCCTCAGTCTCCTTTCCCTGTTTATTATCATTGCCTTTAGATTATGCCTTACCATTTTTTGAAAGGACTCCATGTTAATTACATAACTCCAGTGACATCTTTCCCCACCTGTATCTATTCCTCACAATGCTTTCAGAGTGAATTTTTTTAAACACAATTTTAATTATAATGTTCGTTGGCTTTGGAACATACACATCAGATACTTATAAACCATACAATATTCATAGCATTACATTCTTTGTTACAATCTTCTTTCCTATAGTTATTAATCTACTTGTAGAAAGCAACGGGATTTTTAAAAATTGTTTTCTGGTTTTGCACATGACAAGACTTCTAACCTCTACATCCATAACCTGAACCTCATAGTCAGACATGCGTGTGTTTGACTAACTACCGGCTTTACCATTAAAAAGTCAACTTGGGGTTGACTCTCCTATGAGGCACTTCCTTGACCACTTCTATCCATTTTCAGAGATAGGTGCTCCTCTCATTGTTCTTATAGCCCCCTGTTTTTTGTTTTGCTTTGTTTTTAAAGGAGGGCAGCACTCAGGCTTTATTTTTTTTTTTTTTTTAATAAATTTATTTATTGTTTGGCTGTGTTGGGTCTTTTTTGCTGTGCACAGACTTTCTCTAGTTGTGGTGAGTGGGGGCTACTCTTCATTGCAGTGTGTGGGCTACTAATTGCAGTGGCTTCTCGTTGCTGAGCACGGGTTCTAGGCACGTGTCTTCAGTAGCTGTGGAACATGGGCTGAATAGTTGTGGCTCGCGGGGTCTAGAGCGCAGGATCATTAGTTGTGGTGCATGGGCTTTATTGCTCCATGGCATGTGGGATCCTCCCAGACCAGGGCTGGAACCCATGTCCCCTCCGTTGGCAGGTGGATTCTTAACCACTGCACCACAAGGGAAGTCCCTATAGCACCCTGTTTTAACTCCATTCCTAGCACTGGTAAAATTTTATTTTTTATTTGTTTTATTTTTTTAAATATTTATTTAATTTATTTTTTTGGCTGCGTTGGGTCTTAGTTGCAGCATGTGGGATCTTTCACTGTGGTGCAGGCTCTTCATTGTGGTGCACGAGATTCTCTCTGGTTGTGGTGTGCAGATTTTCTCTCTAGTTGTGGCATGCGGGTTCCAGGGTGCATGGGTTCAGTAGTTGTGGCATGCGGGCTTACCCTGCAGCATGTGGGATCTTAGTTTCCCGACCAGTGATGGAACCCACGTCCCTTGGATTGGAAGGCAGATTCTTTACCACTGGACCACCAGGGAAGTCCCGGTAAAATTTTATTTAGGTTATTTAGAGGTATGTGTTTATGTGGCCTAATCTACTATAAGTTCCTTAAGATCTTATCCTCAATATCTGACACACGTTGGGTACCTAATAACTGTCTCTTGCAATGTAAAGGATTTTAAAAATAAGTAGTTGTTCATCAATGTCTATTACAGCCAAATTTTAAACAGATTACTCTGAACTTTACTAGTCTTTATCTTCTGGGTGTGACATTTTTCTTGAACCAATAAATTTATCCGAAAAATTAAACTCAAACTTTTATGTTAAGCTATGATAAAATATTGGAAACCATACAAAACGAAAATGAAGTATGACAATTAACCATGATGAATGCTAAAGTCAAATAAAATTTTGTCAGTTTGAAATTATTTTGGTATACTGTGCAGGAATTTCAGTTTTTATTTTTTATGTGTATATATATATATGTATATGTATACATTTATATACAAATATATATAAACCAATACATATATTCATATATATACATATTTACATATGAAAAGAATGTATATATTTAATATTTTTCTTATTAATCTAACATTTTCATTTAGAGTATTTTGTCAGTTGAGTACTTTAATAGCACAGCATATCATGCTCTATGATTCCTCTTAGAAGAATTGAAGTGAACCCTTTTTCTCCTTGCTGTGACTGGACAGTTTTCACATACTCAACAAGTCTATGTTCTTTGCATGTGTAAAGTCCCCAGAGTAACAAAAAACTGTCAGAAAAAGAATGCTATTGTTTCAGAAAAAGAATGCTTTTTTAAAAAAATAACATTGACTCAAGATGATACTCGGGTGTTTCATGACTCTGTCCTTTGACCAAAACAAATATGTGTAAATAACTGTATTGTTCATTAAGTAGTTTTGACTATTAAGTTGAGGTGAATGCAAAATATTCAAATAAAGATGTCCTGAGAGGAATCAGCATGGAAAGGCAATTCCAATGTTGTAAGAACAAATGAATGTGGGTGTTTGTTTGCATCATTCAACAGATGTGGAATGTGGGTATTTGCATTGTCAAAATGACGGCTGAAACAAAATCAGATAACTCATTCATTCAGTACTTCCGCAATGATAAAGATTATTTTATTTAGGGATCATGAAATGTGATAAACATCATAACTTCAAATATAAAAACAGTCTTGCAAGTTGAAGTAGTTTTTTACCGAGATGAAAAATGCAAAATTTGTCACCTCTTAGGGCTTTTTCATGAACTTTGTTTACAGAATTCATTCAAACCCCAATTCTCCCAACAGAGAATAATGAGGTAAATGAAATATGTTTTCAGTACTTAACATTTTGCTTGCATCTGTCTATCCTTCTTCTAATACTCTCTTCTTCCTTTATTCCGCAGCCAGCATCCCTCATATTTATACTTTTCTACCTTTCTGTTTGCTTTCTAGGCTGAGCCTTGGGTTTGGATTTTCCCTAAAGTTTTGTTTTCCCTAGTTAAAATGTAATCATGAAATGTCCCATTCTTTCAGTTTTTCTGAGGATTGGTTGGAATATATGACAGAAAAAGAAAAAAAAAACAAATAAAAAGAAAAATTGCAGTATGAAGAAAATTGCAACACAATTGCATAAGAGCAATTAATAAATGCCATGTACCTGATAGCAAGTTCTTAAGAAATTTCATGATAATAGAATAAAACATTTTATCAATTAAATTGCAAAACTGGAAATAATCTTTAAAGGTAGCTGACAATATACATAGAATAAAACAAGTAAAATATGACAATAATTTGCTTAGATTTTTGTTATCCAAGTACATTAATTGGCTCGGTCTGCCATAACAAAATACTGTAGACTATGTGGCTTAAATAGCAGAAATTTATTTTCTCACAGTTCTGGAAGCTATAAATACAAGATCAAGGTACCAGAAAATGTAATTCCTAGTGATCTCTCTTCCTGGCTTGCAGACAGTCAGTCATCTTCCTGCTGTGTTCCCTCATGGCCTTTTCTCTGCTGGGAGGGGGTGGGGTGGAGGGAGGGTGCACGTGCTCTGGTGTATCTTCTTCTTCTTATATGGACATAAGGACAACAGATCTCTCTGGTTAGGGCCCCATCCTTATGACTTCATTTAACCTTAATTATCTTCTTAAAGCCCCTGCCTTCAACTGCAGTCATTTAGAGGTTTAAGTCTTCAACATATGAATTTCGGTAAGACACAATTTATTCCATAACAGCAAGTATAAAAACTCACTTTGTATTGAGTTTATGCTTATACTTACCTTAGTGAGTTGTGATAACCTGATGGTCATAAGGAATATTTAATGACAACAAAATTAACTTTAACACATGCCAACTCAACTGTCAAAATAGCAACTGTTAAAAGATTAACTCATTTGTGAAAATCTACATTTGAATGAAAGAACCTTGAAGCATTTTTTATATATCTTAAGTGCAGGCATTAAAGAATATGCTCTACCACCTACTGATGCCCTGAGCATTTTGGTAAAATGGAACCTTGGAATCCCAAATTCAAGATTTTATTCTTGGGTCTACCTCTTTTCTAATATTTGGTTTCCTTTTTTGTGAAAACATTGAAATTGTATATACATATATATTATATAATTCATATATATGAATACCAAATTTCCTCTGTCCACCTCAGTTTTTCCCCTCCAATCACAACTTGTATGTAATTTGTTTCTCTATCAAGTTACCTAGAAGTATTTATTATCTTATTACATGATATATGTTCAAAGATTATGTATGGCCCTGTAGGAGAGCAAACTTTGCCACCCCAATGAGGTTTCTCTTTGGCATGAAGATTAATGTACGCTGATTATTTTTAAGGTCCAAAAGAAGAATCTTTGACCTTTCCGCTAACTGCCTAAAGAATGTACTAGAAAGAGGACCTGTTCCAGGAAGGGAGCCACCACCACATATAACTATAGTATGAACTAGGTGTGTAGACAGGGAAGAACCTAGCAAAGACTGATTGTTAAAATATCTCTCTGTGTCCCATAGTCTCTGCATGGTCCAGAAAACATTTATTACCAAACATTTGCTTTTCTATCTCTATGTGAATTGCCTTCCTCCTCTTTGAAACACCAAACCACGACCTCAAACATCCTCTTCTTTCTTTAGCTGAAGATGCTGTCTAAGGTGAGGGCTTCAGCCATTTTGGTGAGCTAGTTTTCCTGGGTTTCTCCCATGTACGTATGTTACTAAACTTTTGTTTGATTTTCTCCTGTTAATCTGTCTAAGTTTAATTCTTAGACCAGCCAGAAGAACCTAGTCGGGTAGAGGAAAATTTCTTCTTCCCCAATAGCTCCTTCTTTTGAATCAAATGTGTGATAGTTTGTATGACAAAATAATAATATTCATTGCTTACTTCTTCAATTATTTGCTCTCTTCTTTATCTTGTCTTTTAGGGCAGGATAAGAGGTTATATTGACCAAATATGAAATCATAAACTTCTTTGTAACATGCTGAATAGATATGTATTAGGAGAAAACCATTGAAGCTATTTTCAAACTGATAAAATTTATCAACAGATAAATTGAAACATTAGGAAAATGTGGGTAGATATAAAAAGCATTCCTCTATAAGAATTTAGAAACAATAGCATAAGAAGGTAGAGAGATTAAAGCAGGGAAACTTAAACTTCCCTAGAAGATAATCTGGACACTAAAACTTGAAAGCAATTTATTCCATCTTGGCTCATGAGGTGATTTCACTTATTTGGCAAGATACAATAAAAAAAATTTAGAGAATAGTACATAGAATAATATTTAATGGCTTGTATTACTTGAAACCTTTCAGAAATAGTTTAGAACTGCTATTAAGAAACATCTTTTCTCTCCCCAGTGACAAGAATTTTAGTATTCTCTATGTATTTTTATTAGAATTCTCCATATGGATTTAGATTACCCACAATGTATAAGAAACTGACTAGAATTTATAAACTATGCACCCCCCATGAATATCATAGAAGAAAAGCTAGCTTATACTTTGCTAAATTTCACTGCTTCCTTTCAATTAAGAATTCTATTAGTAAGTTTTTTTCAAACAATGTAATTCTGAATGACAATATAATTCTGAAACAATGTAATTATCCAATTAGAATCATATAGGAATTAATATATTTCAAAAATCTGATAAAAATGAATTTGTTTTACATTATATATCTTGTTTTAGATTCTCCCTAAATTTTAAAATTAGCAAAACTTGAACAATAATTTTAAATAATGTTATATGATTTAAATATTTATGAAATATTTTCACATACTTGATCACATATAATGCTTTGAGGAATGTAAAAAAGTCATTATCCACATTTTATATATGAAGGATTAAAATTCATGAAATTTTGCTCATGTTCATAAAGCTTGAAATAGTTACAGCCAGGACTTATATCCATAACTTTGGATTTCACTAAATTTATTCATTTTTAACTCTATGCTAAAATTTTATGCCATATTATCCATAGATATGCAGGTAAATCTGTTAATTTGTTTTTGAAAGAAGCCAAAATATTGCTGCACTGTAACTCCCTTTCTCTGAGAATGCTGCCATTAGAAGTTGAATCAGTAGCCTCTGTTAGATAAAAGGAAACTTGATATGTTCTTATATGTTTGTGTTCCACTTGTTTGAACTAAAAATTCAATTTTTTCAGTTGGATTTTGTACAACGTGTGGATAGAAACTATATTTTCTATCACTATATAGCCTCAATGGTTCCTAGTATAATATTAAATATTAAGAGACAATTAATATATTTATTAATTAATAATATTATATTAATGACTATATTATTTTATTAATAATTGTTTATTAATATACACTTTGGTTTGTATTTGTGACTACCCACAGATTAGTGGCTGAGCCTCTCATTTATTCATGTCAAAGTGTATCTCACATATAAGTGCATCTAAATAACTTCAAACTAATGACTGGATTGCTTCTGATCTCAACCAAATAATTGAGTGAATGAGTAATGAGTATTGAGTGGATGAATCAGGGATGGTAGCACACTAAGTAGGTACTGTTTAAGCCCTCAGATTAAATTGAGTTTCTCTGTGGTTATTTCTGCTATATTCCCAATATTAGTCTTAGCTTTTATACATTTCCAGTGTGCTGAGAGTTATTTAGCATGAGCTTTTCTGAAGGCGAAACTAGATTTTCTGGCACAAAACACATTCTATTAATATGTTGATGGTTTATTGGCCTTTACTTGCTCAAAGTTAAGGATTTATCTTTTTTTTTTTTTTTAAACATCTTTATTGAAGTATAATTGCCTTACAATAGTGTGTTAGCTTCTGCTTTATAACAAAGTGAATCAGTTATACATATACAATATGTTCCCATTTCTCTTCCCTCTTGCATCTCCCTCCCTCCCACCCTCCCCATCCCACCCCTCTAGGTGGTCACAAAGCACCGAGCTGATCTCCCTGTGCTGTGCGGCTGCTTCCCACTAGTTATCTATTTTACATTTGGTAGTGTATATATGTCCATGACACTCTCTTACCCTGTCACATCTCACCCCACCCCCTCCCCATATCCTCAAGTCCATTCTCTAGTAGGTCTGTGTCTTTATTCCCGTCTTGCCACTAGGTTCTTCATGGCCTTTTTTTTTTTTTTTTTTTCCCTTAGATTCCGTATATATGTGTTAGCATACTGTATTTGTTTTTCTCTTTCTGACTTACTTCACTCTGTATGACAGACTCTAACTCCATCCACCTCATTACAAATACCTCCATTTCATTTCTTTTTATGGCTGAGTAATATTCCATTGTATATATGTGCCACATCTTCTTCATCCATTCATCTGTCGATGGACATTTAGGTTGCTTCCATGTCCTGGCTATTGTAAATAGAGCTGCAATGAACATTTTGGTACATGACTCTTTTTGACCTATGGTTTTCTCAGGGTATATGCCCAGTAGTGGGATTGCTGGATCATATGGTAGTTCTATTTGTAGTTTTTTAAGGAACCTCCATACTGTTCTCCATAGTGGCTGTATCAATTTACATTCCCACCAACAGTGCAAGAGTGTTCCCTTTCCTCCACACCCTCTCCAGCATTTATTGTTTCTAGATTTTTTGATGATGGCCATTCTGACCGGTGTGAGATGATATCTCATTGTAGTTTTGATTTGCATTTCTCTAATGATTAATGATGTTGAGCATTCTTTCATGTGTCTGTAGGCCATCTGTATATCTTCTTTGGAGAAATGTCTATTTAGATCTTCTGCCCATTTTTGGATTGGGTTGTTCGTTTTTTTGTCATTGAGCTGCATGAGCTGCTTGTAAATCTTGGAGATTAATCCTTTGTCAGTTGCTTCATTTGCAAATATTTTCTCCCATTCTGAGGGTTGTCTTTTGGTCTTGCTTATGGTTTCCTTTGCTGTGCAAAAGCTTTTAAGTTTCATTAGGTCCCATTTGTTTATTTGTGTTCTTATTTCCATTTCTCTGGGAGCTGGGTCAAAAAGAATCTTACTGTGATGTATGTCATAGAGTGTTCTGCCTATGTTTTCCTCTAAGAGTTTGATAGTGTCTGCCCTTGCACTTAGGTCTTTAATCCATTTTTTTTTTTTAATAATTTGTTTCTTTTTTATTTATTTATTTATTTATTTATTTATTTATTTATTTATTTATTCTATTTTTGGCTGTGCTGGGTCCTTGGTTCGTGCGAGGGCTTTCTCCAGTTGCGGCAAGTGGGGGCCACTCTTCATCGCGGTGTGGGGACCGCTCTTCATCGCGGTGCGTGGGCCTTTCACTATCGCGGCCCCTCCCGTCGCGGGGCACAGGCTCCAGAAGCGCAGGCTCAGCAGCCGTGGCTCACGGGCCCAGCCGCTCCGCGGCATGTGGGATCCTCCCAGACCAGGGCTCGAACCCGTGTCTCCTGCATTAGCAGGCAGATTCTCAACCACTGCGCCACCAGGGAAGCCCCTAATCCATTTTGAGTTTATTTTTGTGTATGGCGTCAGGGAGTGTTCTAATTTCATACTTTTACATGTACCTGTCCAATTTTCCCAGCACCACTTATTGAAGAGGCTGTCTTTTCTCCACTGTATATGCTTGCCTCCTTTATCAAAGATAAGTTGACCATATGTGTGTGGGTTTATCTCTGGGCTTTCTATCCTGTTACATTGATCTATATTTCTGTTTTTGTGCCAGTACCATACTGTCTTGATTACTGAAGCTTTGTAATATAGTCTGAAGTCAGGGAGCCTGATTCCCCCAGCTCCATTTTTCGTTCTCAAGATGGCTTTGGCTATTCGGGGTCTTTTGTGTTTCCATACAAATTGTGAAATTTTTTGTTCTAGTTCTGTGAAAAATGCCAGTGGTAGTTTGATAGGGATTGCATTGAATCTGTAGATTGCTTTGGGAAGTAGAGTCATTTTCACAATGTTGATTCTTCCAATCCAGGAACATGGTATATCTCTCCATCTATTTGTATCATCTTTAATTTCTTTCATCAGTGTCTTATAATTTTCTGCATACAGGTCTTTTGTCTCCTTAGGTAGGTTTATTCCTAGATATTTTATTCTTTTTGTTGCAATGGTAAATGGGAGTGTTTTCTTAAATTCACTTTCAGATTTTTCGTCATTAGTGTATAGAAATGCAAGAGATTTCTGTGCATTAATTTTGTATCCTGCTACTTTACCAAATTCATTGATTAGCTCTAGGAGTTTTCTGGTAGCATCTTTAGGATTCTCTATGTATAGTATCATGTCATCTGCAAATAGTGACAGCTTTACTTCTTCTTTTCCGATTTGGATTCCTTTTATTTCTTTGTCTTCTCTGATTGCTGTGGCTAGGACTTCCAGAACTATGTTGAATAATAGTGGTGAGAGTGGGCAACCTTGTCTTGTTCCTGATCTTAGTGGAAATGGTTTCAGTTTTTCACCATTGAGGACAATGTTGGCTGTGGGTTTGTCATATATGGCCTTTATTATGTTGAGGAAAGTTCCCTCTATGCCTACTTTCTGCAGGGCTTTTATCATAAATGGGTGTTGAATTTTGTCGAAAGCTTTCTCTGCATCTATTGAGATGATCATATGGTTTTTCTCCTTCAATTTGTTAATATGGTGTATCACATTGATTGATTTGCGTATATTGAAGAATCCTTGCATTCCTGGGATAAACCCCACTTGATCATGGTGTATGATCCTTTTAATGTGCTGTTGGATTCTGTTTGCTAATATTTTGTTGAGGATTTTTGCATCTATGTTCATCAGTGATATTGGCCTGTAGTTTTCTTTCTTTGTGACATCTTTGTCAGGTTTTGGTATCAGGGTGATGGTGGCCTCGTAGAATGAGTTGGGGAGTGTTCCTCCCTCTGCAATATTTTGGAAGAGTTTGAGAAGGATAGGTGTTAGCTCTTCTCTAAATGTTTGATAGAATTCACCTGTGAAGCCATCTGGTCCTGGGCTTTTGTTTGTTGGAAGGTTTTTAATCACAGTTTCAATTTCAGTGCTTGTGATTGGTCTGTTCATATTTTCTATTTCTTCCTGGTTCAGTCTTGGCAGTTTGTGCATTTCTAAGAATCTGTCCATTTCTTCCAGGTTGTCCATTTTATTGGCATAGAGTTGCTTGTAGTAATCTCTCATGATCTTTTGTATTTCTGCAGTGTCAGTGGTTACTTCTCCTTTTTCATTTCTAATTCTATTGATCTGGGTCTTCTCCCTTTTTTTCTTGATGAGTCTGGCTAATGGTTTATCAATTTTGTTTATCTTCTCGAAGAACCAGCTTTTAGTTTCATTGATTTTTGCTATTGTTTCCTTCATTTCTTTTTCATTTATTTCTGACCTGATCTTTATAATTTCTTTCCTTCTGCTGGCTTTGGGGTTTTTTTGTTCTTCTTTCTCTAATTGCTTTAGGTGCAAGGTTAGGTTGTTTATTCGAGATGTTTCCTGTTTCTTGAGGTAGGCTTGTATTGCTATAAACTTCCCTCTTAGCACTGCTTTTGCTGCGTCCCATAGGTTGTGGGTCGTCGTGTCTCCGTTGTCATTTGTTTCTAGGTATTTTTTGATTTCCCCTTTGATTTCTTCAGTAATCACTTCGTTATTAAGTAATGTATTGTGTAGCCTCCATGTGTTTGTATTTTTTACAGATCTTTTCCTGTAATTGATATCTAGTCTCATAGCGTTGTGGTCGGAAAAGATACTTGATACGATTTCAATTTTCTTAAATTTACCAAGGCTTGATTTGTGACCCAAGATATGATCTATCCTGGAGAATGTTCCATGAGCACTTGAGAAAAATGTGTATTCTGTTGTTTTTGGGTGGAATGTCCTATAAATATCAATTAAGTCCATATTGTTTAATGTATCATTTAAAGCTTGTGTTTCCTTATTTATTTTCATTTTGGATGATCTGTCTATTGGTGAAAGTGGGGTGTTAAAGTCCCCTACTATGATTGTGTTGCTGTCAATTTCCCCTTTTATGGCTGTTAGTATTTGCCTTATGTATTGAGGTGCTCCTATGTTGGGTGCATAAATATTTACAATTGTTATACCTTCCTCTTGGATCGATCCCTTGATCATTATATAGTGTCCTTCTTTGTCTCTTGTAATAGTCTTTATTTTAAAGTCTATTTTGTCTGATATGAGAATTGCTACTCCAGCTTTCTTTTGATTTCCATTTGCATGGAATATCTTTTTCCATCCCCTCACTTTCAATCTGTATGTGTCTCTAGGTCTGAAGTGGGTCTCTTGTAGACAGCACATATATGGGTCTTGTTTTTGTATCCATTCAGCCAGCCTGTGTCTTTTGGTGGGAGCATTTAATCCATTTACATTCAAGGTAATTATCGATATGTATGTTCCTATTCCCATTTTCTTAAATGTATTGGGTTTGTTATTGTAGGTGTTTTCCTTCTCTTGTGTTTCTTGCCTAGAGAAGTTCCTTTAGCATTTGTTGTAAAGCTGGTTTGGTGGTGCTGAACTCTCTCAGCTTTTGCTTGTCTGTAAAGGTTTTAATTTCTCCATCAAATCTGAATGAGATCCTTGCTGGGTAGAGTAATCTTGGTTGTAGGTTTTTCTCCTTCATGACTTTAAGTATATCCTGCCACTCCCTTCTGGCTTGCAGAGTTTCTGCTGATAGATCAGATGTTAACCTTATGGGGATTCCCTTGTGTGTTATTTGTTTTTTTTTCCCTTGCTGCCTTTAATATGTTTTCCTTATATTTAATTTTTGACAGTTTGATTAATATGTGTCTTGGCGTGTTCCTCCTTGGGTTTATCCTGTATGGGACTCTCTGTGCTTCCAGGACTTGATTAACTACTTCCTTTCCCATATTAGGGAAGTTTTCAACTATAATCTCTTCAAAAATTTTCTCAGTCCCTTTCTTTTTCTCTTCTTCTTCTGGTACCCCTATAATTCGAATGTTGGAGCGTTTAATGTTGTCCCAGAGGTCCCTGAGACTGTCCTCAGTTCTTTTCATTCTTTTTCTTTATCCTGCTCTGTAGTAGTTATTTCCACCATTTTATCTTCCAGGTCACTTATCCTTTCTTCTGCCTCAGTTATTCTACTATTGATCCCATCTAGAGTATTTTTAATTTCATTTATTGTGTTCTTCATCATTGCTTGGTTCCTCTTTAGTTCTTCTACATCCTTGTTAAATGTTTCTTGCATTTTGTCTATTCTATTTCCAAGATTTTGGATCATCCTTACTATCATTATTCTGAATTCTTTTTCAGGTAGACTACCTATTTCCTCTTCATTTGTTAAGTCCAGTGTGTTTTGAGCCTGCTCCTTCATCTGCTGTGTGTTTTTCTGTCGTCTCATTTTGCCTATCTTACTGTGTTTGGGGTCTCCTTTTCACAGGCTGCAGGTTCGTAGTTCCCGTTGTTTTTGGTATCTGTCCCCAGTGGCTAAGGTTGGTTCAGTGGGTTGTGTAGGCTTCCTGGTGGAGGGAACTAGTGCCTGAGTTCTGGTGGATGAGGCTAGATCTTGTCTTTCTGGTGGGCACGTCCACGTCTGGTGGTGTATTTTGGTGTGTCTGTGGCCTTATTATGATTTTAGGCAGCCTCTCTGCTAATGGATGGGGTTGTGTTCCTGGCTAGCTAGTTGTTTGGCATAGGGTGTCCAGCACTGTAGCTTGCTGGTCGTTGAGTGAAGCTGGGTCTTGATGTTGAGATGGAGATCTCTGGGAGATTTTTGCCGTTTGGTATTACGTGGAGCTGGGAGGTCTCTTGTGGACCAGTGTTCTGAAGTTGTCTCTCCCACCTCAGAGGCACGGCCCTGATGCCTGGCTGGAGCACCAAGAGCCTTTCGTCCACACAGCTCAGAGTAAAAGGGAGAAAAAATAGAAAGAAAGAAAGAAAGAGGCTATAATATAGTGAAGTAAAATAAAGCTCTTGTAAAGCAAAGCTATACAGACAAAAATCTCACCCAGAAGCATACACATATACACTCACAAAAAAAAGGAAAAGGGGAAAAATTAATATATCCTGCTCCCAAAGTCCACCTCCTGAATTTGGGATGATTCGTCGTCTATTCAGGTATTCAACAGATGCAGGCACATCACGTTGTTTGTGGAGCTTTAATCCGCTGCTTCTGAGGCGGCTGGGAGAGATTTCCCCTTCTCTTCTCTGTTCGCACAGCTCCTGGGGTTCAGCTTTGGATTTGGACCCGCCTCTGCGTGTAGGTCGCCTGAGGGCGTCTGTTCCCCGCCCAGACAGGACGGGGTTAAAGGAGCAGCTGCTTCGGGGGCTCTGGCTCACCCAGGCCGCGGGGAGGGAGGGGTACAGAGGAGGCGAGGCGAGCCTGCAGCGTCAGAGGCCGGCGTGACGTTGCACCAGCCTGAGGCGCGCAGTGCGTTCTCCCGGGGATTTTGTCCCCGGATCCCGGGACCCTGGCAGTGGCAGGCTGCACAGGCTACCGGGAGGGGCGGTGTGGATAGTGACCTGTGCTCACACACAGGCTTTTTGGAGGCGGCAGCAGCAGCCCCAGCGTCTCACGCCCGTCTCTGGGGTCCGTGCTGATAGCCGCGGCTCGCGCCCTTCTCTGGAGTTCGTTTAGGCGGCGCTCTGAATCCCCTCTCCTCGCGCACCAGGAAACACAGAGGGAAGAAAAAGTCTCTTGCCTCTTCGGCAGCTGCAGACTTTTTCCCCGGACTCCCTCCCGGCTAGCTGTGGTGCGCTAACCCCTTCAGGCTGTGTTCACGCCGCCAGCCCCAGTCCTCTCCCTGTGATCCAACCGAAGCCCGAGCCTCGGCTCCCAGCCCCGCCCGCCCCGGCGGGGGAGCAGACAAGCCTCTCGGGCTGGTGAGTGCTGCTCGGCGCCGAGCCTCTGTGCGGGAACCTCTCCGCTTTGCCCTCCGCACCCCTGTGGCTGCGCTCTCCTCCATGGCTCCAAAGCTTCCCCCCTCCGCCACCCGCAGTCTCCGCCCGCGAAGGGGCTTCCTAGTGCGTGGAAACCTTTCCTCCTTCACAGCTCCCTCCCACTGGTGCAGGTGCCGTCCCTATTCTTTTGTCTCTGTTATTTCTTTTTTCTTTTGCTCTACCCAAGTACGGGGGGAGTTTCTTGCCTTTTTGGAGGTCGGACGTTTTCTGCCAGCGTTCAGTGGGTGTTCTGTAGGAGCAGTTCCACGTGTAGATGTATTTCTACTGTATCTGTGGGAAGGAAGGTGATCTCCGCGTCTTACTCTTCCGCCATCTTCTCCCTATCTTTTTATTTGGTTAAATTTGGCTAAGGAATCTCTGTTGTACATCTAATTGTTGTTTGTATTATTATTTTTTTAATTTCCGAGGAAAATAAATATAAAGACATCATTTTATATTGAGCATCTTCTTTCCCAAACATTATTCCTTTTATATAGTAATCCAACAACATAACAACTTGAAAGTTAGTTAGATCAAAAGACAGATGAGCGATAGATAGACAGGTAAATAGAGAGCTTTTATATTATGTATTGGCATAAAATATAATTTTATAATTATTTATTAATATCAAAAAAATTGTATTTGTCAGAAAAGGACATAAGTTTCATAAGATATTTCCAAATTTCTCATATAAGACTATGCCACTTTTCCCCATTTATCTATTCATCAAGCATTCTTCAAAACCACACAATACAGATTATCAGTTTTCACGAAAGGGCATGGGAATTTTTTAGTATCTAAATTGAATTACTCAAATTATTTCTTTCCTTAATCTGTCTGCTACATTTGGTATCATAGACCTCCCCTCTTTTACACATTTCTTCTTTTTCTTTGAGAAGTATATGTTATGCTATATGTTTCTCTCTAAGTCTTGGTCTCCCTTGGTTTTCATTCTTCATTGCCCTTCTTATACTTGTAGGTGTTCACTTAGGTTGAGACTGTGGCTCACTGTTTTCCTCTATCCATATTCTTTCAGTATTTTTCTCTCTTCCAATGACTGTAAATATCATGTCCAGGTGTAAAAATTCATAATCAATGTCTTCATCCCTGATTTTTCAAATACCTATTCTTATTGTAAAGTCTTTACACAAGCTTATATGTTAAGCTTTATGTAAATATTTTTACATAAATACTTTCAGCTTGAAATCTGTATTCATTTTATAGATATGTTGGTTAAAATGCAAATCAATCATACACATACAACAGGGAAAACAATAAATCCAAAATGTTACCATTAATAAAATATCAGAATCAATCATTTGGTGGAAGTTATTCTAGAAATCTCTTCATTCATTCATTCACTCATTCACTCATTTTACAAAGGCTTTCTAAGGGCCATCTATGTGGAAGGAGTATGTCCTATGGATTTAGCACTGAATCAAACAGACTGACACCTACTCTAATGTAGCTTACATTTTAACATGAAGGGGAAGACAGGGTGGAGGTGTGGCAACAGACATCAAATATATGCATTCATCATAATTCAGATGGTAAAAATGTTATGAATTAAAGTAAATCAGACAAGGTAAGAGAGTGGTTGGGGTTGCCTATTTGGGCAGGTTGGTGAGGAAATTCCTCTGTAAAGAAGTGACTTTCAGCAGAGACATAAAGGAAATGAAGGAAAAACCAAATGGATATCAGGCAAAGCATGTTCCAAGAGGAGAGAACATCAAATGCAAAAACTGCGGTGAGAATGTATGTGACATATATGAGGAACAACAAAGAGGCCAGGGTAACTAGAGTTCTTTGGACAAGGTAGCAGGGGTGCAGAAGATGAGGTCAGAAGTGGCCAAAAAGTAGGTAACATAGGGCTTTTAGACAATCATAGGTATTTTTATTTTTATTCCAATTAATATAGAAAGTCGCTGCAGGATTTTGAGTGAAGAAGACGCATACCATACGGGTGTCTTTTTTTTATTATGGAAATATTCAAATGTATTCAAAAGTAGAGAGTAATTATATATTAAAAGGATTTTTCTAGCTAATGTGTGAAAAATAAACTATATGGTAGAGCAATAGCTAAGATTCCAGCAGGAGATAAAATTCATTGACAATGAATGGTTCATATGAAAAGATATGAATGAAGGCACTACTTACAAAGATGTGGCCAGTGTTGAAGAAATGAACAAGGGATGCTGAAGATTCAGAGGCTCTGAATTACGGAGATGATGGAGGAAACCTTATTACAGAGTCTAGAGAGCCTGGGGCTATGGCAGAGAGGCTGCCCTACTTAAGCTTTCATCATAAAGAGACACCACTACACTACATAAAGAGACAGCCACATCACGCAGGGAGTAGGGAAGACAGATTCTTATCTTCTTTTCCACCTTCTGGCTTCCTGCTTGTAAATCCCATTGGCTGGACCCAGTCAAAAGCAAGTCAGAAGGGAGCCAAGAGATACAGTTTCAGAAGGTTCAGTCTCATAAGGAACTGAACAGGACAGAATAGTGCAAAATGAATAATGGGGAAGCAAATGAGAAATAACCAGCCCTAAGAAGAAAGACTGGAAGCAGATTTACTAGTTAGGAGGTATTACAATACTCAAGGTGATGATGGTGGGAGCTTGTCCTGGGATGGTAGTAGTAAATATATTCTGGATTTATATATATATATGTATGTATATATGTATATATATATATATATACATATATATATATATATATATATACATATATACATACATATATATATATTTGTATTGTCCAGTGGATTTGACATGTTGAATGGGAGAAAAGAAGATTCAATAAGGATATTAGGGTTATTTGGTTATATGACTTCAAATATAAGGATTGAAGTGTGAATGGATGGATGAATGCATAGATGAGTGAAATAGAAATAGAGAGAGAAAGGTAAGAGAGAAGAGAGACAGGGAAGGTGGTGTGTGTTTTTATTAATAGCATCTCACTAAACAAAATATACTTTGAAAAAATATTATTACTTTGAATTCTACTTGATTTCCTTTCATTCCTCTGGTCTATGAGCTTTCTTATTAAAATATCCTTTACTCTTTTTCACGCTTGGCAATGAGGTATCTATCTTTATCAATTCAGTTTAAGGAAGAATTACTATTGTAAATATTTCTTTACCACATAACATAACTGGTTAATCACATCTTCCTGTTTCCTAGAGCACTTTGTTTATGTATCTATTAGTAACACTTTACTAATAGTAGAAGAGTTTTAGTTATATTCTTACAGCTACATCTCTTTTTCTTTGTAATTTATGATGCCTTGCAGTTCAGAAAAGAATTCTATTTATGATTATGTTCCTAAGACAGTGCCTCTAAAACAGTATGAACATGATGAGTGTTTATTGCATCAGTTAATTAATTGTATTCTCCTGGATGTCAGAAGTAATCATTTTAACTCATATTTCTACAAAGAAAGAAGTTATTTAATTTTTATAACTGATGTCTTCTTGTTTTTAAGCTTCTATTCCTCCTGATGGCAGAATAATTTATACTTAATAGTTAGAAAAAATAGAAACTTAGAAAAAAAATTATATGGTTCACAGCTATGACTTTCAGGTGACTACGCAGTAAATTCGGAGTCCAAAGTCCTTATTAGGGTTGTCTCTTCCCTCTCAGGGGTCTCACCCCAATCTTCCTCCTCCCTTAGATGGTGCCTTTTGAAGGAGGACACTCAAATGTGTTTACAATGACGGAGATGCTTCTCTTCCCCACACTGTTGTCTGGATCCTGATAGATTCTCAACTTTCAAATATACAATACAGGATTAACTACAGTCACCATGCTGTACATTACATCCCCAGGACTTACTTATTTCATAACTGGAAGTTTGTAGCTTTTGACCACCTTCATCTATTTCTCCCACCTCCCCCGCTTGCCTCTGGCAACCAGCGACGTGTTATATGGATCTACATGTTCATTTTTTGTTTGTTTTTTGGGTTTTTTATATCCCACATATAAGTGAGATCATACAGTATTTCTCTTTTTTCTCTGTCTGATTTATTTCTCTTAACATAATGCTCTCAAGGTCTGTCCATATTGGCACAAACGTCAGGGTTTTCTTCTTTTGCAAGGCTGAATTAAATATATATACATATATATTCATTTGAGTTAGTGGCTTTCACTTCCTTTGGACAAATGCCCAGAAGTGGAATTTCTCTGAATCTGGTGAATATCACTTTAAACAACTCTCTTCCAGTATGTATCTATACATTAAATTGATTAATGTAACTTCTTGCAATGACTTGCCACTGTTATGCAATCCAAGAGGGTTATCTGTAAAGAACAGAAGAATAAATAGTTTAATGATTCCTGTTTTGAAAAAGTCAACCAACTGGAAACTGGACTGTTGGATAAAAATCTATCAGTCTTCTAAACACAGCTTAATACACTTCTGCTTAACTGTAAGTAATAGAAAATACTGTAATGACCATATGCTCCATTCTATTATACATTCTATTATAAATTATAATATAGGTTACTCCATTCTAATACAAATTCTGTTATAAATTATTTAAGTTAGGAATTGATGTATTACTTTCTACATACCCTAAAATGTCTGGTATTGGGTTTGACACACTTCAATTATTTTAATGCCTTTAGTACTAAGATTAATAAGCTTCTATTTTCCCTTGTCCCTGAAGTTTGTTCAGTCAGGATATTTGAACAACTCATTTCATACCCAAACTTTAGAAACTCTACAGAGTGTATGCCCAGTGGAATTAGCTTTACTTGGGAGAATTATTTTAATCCCTTATTGACTGACTTGTAAGATGCATCCACCTTGATGTTTTCACAGGAACTTATTTCACTGATCATGATCAAAGGACGTATGTTGGGCTTTGATCAGAGTAAGTCTAAAGAAACTTGGAAATCTGCAAATATGCGGCGATTAAAATTCTCTCTCCATCTTCTCTTAGTGAAATGAGGAAAGTAAAATACTGACTGGTATCTTATAATTAGTGTGAGAGAAAAGAGAAGGTTTTTATTTAAAGGTAATTGAGATAGGGCTAAACAAAAATTTAATACCAGGTTCACATTATTATTGAAATTGGGAAAGCCAGTTTTCCAAATAATAAATGAATGCAGTATCTTCAGTTGCTTAAGGTATTTACCTCTTCTGGATATAGTGTCTGGCCACTTGCAGATATACCTCTCTCAAGGAAGGTGTACTTGAGAATGACCCTTATACTTAGTGCATTGCACTTCTTATTCCTGGTTAGTCTGGGAGTGTTGTGTTACCTCTTAACTCAGAGAAATTTCTTATAAGAAAGCTTACAGAAATACCGGATAACACTGGATATCACAATTAATTTTATTCTTTCAAGTAGCATTTTACTTATCACAGAATGGTTTGAATTCATATTATGATTTGAGAACCCCATTTGGCTATAATACAGTTCACCAAATTCAGAAAATAATAGCTAATATTGAAATGTAATTAATGTTATATTAGTAAAACTATCCAACTAGTAACAATTAAATACCTAAAGATTATTTTTTCTTTAGGAGGTTGATATTTTTAGTCCTGGTATTGATCTTTTTAGTCCCGGTAGCTAGCAGATACATGAGTTTTGCAAGAAAAGGTGATCCACAAATTTCATGTAAATTATTACTTGGGAGATTGTCCACACCAAGGAAGGTTTATAATAGAGACTAGGCACATAGGAGCATGCTAGACATCTTTAGAAAGGAAGGGGGAGTTTAGAAAAAGGAAGCATCAAGACAAATACAAATATCTATTTATGATTTTATTCTAAGAAAAGATAAATATTATTGGTGTATCAAAATATTTATTAAACACTTTGATAATGTTCTCAGGTATAATATCTCCAAAAATAAATGCTGGGGCTTATGCATCTCTCCGTCATGAAGGCTATAACACAGATATAGCCCAACACATATTTAACATGTTGAAAGTTATTACTACATACAGCTCAAAGGTTAAGAATGCCTTCAGTTAATCCAGTGCTACAGATCATGCAAATCTCTTTCATAGGTGTCATGGTGTCCTCAAAAAGCACAAATGTACAATTTCCATTCTTCTCAATATGAGCCTGATTCCTCACTGAGATGGCAAAGATGGCTTATCAATTACTGTGATCTGTGTTTCTCAGTCAGAAATGTTTTTTTGGAAAATCTAAAAGAAGCATAAATGCAAACAATGGCTTCCCATGATGAATCTGCACACATTTGAACACATTCATTTTCAATTATCCGCTTGCAAAATAAGATCGCAAATAACAGAATTTTATAAAGATATATTCCTACTAATTTCACCTTTAAAATTCAAATAAATACAGTTAATATTTAAGAATGAGATACATATGAAACCATACAAGCAAGATAAAAGCAGTATATTGTTTCTACTGGTGACTACAAAGTGTAAACAATACAGTACTAAATCATGAATTAAGGAAATTAGAGATCAAGTTTAAGTCCTAAGGGTATTGATTTATATACGAAAAGACATAACCTTTTTACACAGGGTAAAGCAACTATTCCCATCTAAGAGTCAGATAGTATGAAGATTTAAAATCACATTAAAGATGCAATAAAGAAATTGTTCACACGGGGGATAGTAAATAGAATAGCCTTGTCAAAGTAGAAAATTGGTCTGGAGGTACGAAGGGAAATGAACCTGAACTAGGTGCTTAAAGTTACATTAGGAAATACTTTCAATTGTAATGCAAGACATTAGAACAAGATAGAAAGGCAGTAAATTTTGAATGTATATGTTTTAGGGCAGTATGTGGGAGTAGTATGAATTATGTATGTGATTGCTTGTACCACATATAAGAATTCAAATTATGAATCTTTCTCAAAAACACAGAAAAGAGCTAATAAGACTCAACCAGAGAAGTGGCTTTTGGAAAGGAAAGGGAATAGTGGAATGGAAGGGTCTTAGGCAATATTATAATAATCAATAATATTTGTTGATGCTTTGGATGTAGAGTTGACTGAGAAGATAAGAAACTTTGTTAAATAGAATTTTCAATGGATCAGATATCTCAGGAAGGAAGACAAATTTGAGGAATAATTATTTATTGATACCATATTTTCCAAAATATTTTGAATCAACTTAAACAGAAATATCTTAAAATAGAAGTACAGGTAAAGAAATACCCTAAGCCACCAATAAAAAGTAGAAGGCTTAAGCCAATACAGAAGGGAGAGTGATAATGGGAAAGTTCAGATTTAAATATGTGAATTTGAAATGTCAGTGGAACATTCAAGTTTAATTCTTCTTAGTTAAGAGTCAAAATCACCTTACCATAATGCCCAAGATCCCAAATTATTTGTGTAATGGAATTTTGCTATTGACCATGACGGAAAATAAGCAAACCATCAGCTGGGTCTGACATAAATAATTTAGAAATACAGATATTTGGTTGGTTGTTAAGCAAAGATAATTTTGAAACACCATAAGTATTTGTGAAGATGATTAATTTATGTAAGTTGGGATGTGATATTGAATGTATTTCTGCCTATACATTGTATATTTTCAAATTTCAATACTGAATATATTATTTAAAATAAATTAATAGATATTCTAATCATAGTAAATGATCAATAACTTAAATAGTTATTAAACAATTCCTAGGAGACCCTCTTAGTTGTATTCGAGAAGTGCCAGACATGTTCCCTGATTTCCTATAAGTTTATGACTTAGCATGACTATGAATCTCTTAAGTGACTATACAGATGGCAATTGATTAAAGTCTGATATGACCAATAAAAACAAATTATGCCAACTATGGCCTGAGCAATAGGTAAGTCCTCCTGGAAGTATTGATAATAGGACTTAAACTGGACTCTGAAGATTGGGTCATATTTTAATTGAAGCCCCAGAGGGAAAGACGTTATGAATATCACTTTCTTTAAAGGCATAATCGGTTCAGATGAGAGGAAAGAGATCAGAAGAGCTAAATTATGAAATACAGAATAATGTGAACTAAGGTATTGGGGAAAGTGACTGAATAGCTAAAATGAAGTTACAGGATTTATGGCATGCTAGTCTGAGGCTGTTGAATAATGTCGTGCAAACAATAAGGAAATAATGCATGGTTTTGAATATAGTCTAGACAAAGTAAATTAACAAAGGTGTTCTAAGAGGTGAGGAGGAGGGTGGGTTTGAGTAGAATAGATTAGTGGTAAGAGAGATTGAAGGTATCCAAGATCTATTATAGCACCCGGTACAAAATAGGTGCTAACTAAATATTTGCTAAATGAATGAATGCGTGCATGCATGCCTGCAAGGTCCAGAGCCTATTTAGGATGCAATGAAATTTGTCAGGTTGGAGGTGATGTTCATGCAGGGCACAGGATCACTTATTTCAGTATTAGAAATTCTGAGCTTTCAAACCACCGACAGAACTCCAAACCCATATTAAATAAATATAAGTTAATCATAAATTATAAATGCATGAAACCCATTTCACTTATTGGTAATAAGAACTGTCATTTGAGTTAATATTATGGGCTCTACTTGTTTTGATTATGTCATTATTCTTCTCTATTTGTACTGTCAGCTTAGCCAATTATTTTTCTTCTCAAGGCAATCAAATATTTCTGTATTCAGAATAAAATTAATGAACCTGCCCCTCACTTGGTAGATGGTTTCTTCCAAATAACTTGAGAAGGAATCTTTCTGCTGTATCATTCAGATGTATCAGATGTAAGCTTTAGCATGTCAGTAATTTATGTTTCCCTTTTGGCATGATAGGGCTGAAAGAGAACATAAAAAGCTCTCTTATGTCTACTTTTCTCACTTATTTAAAAATAAAAATAATATCCTCACACACTTTAGCCAGAATCGTCAGTATGCCAGCAAAAAGAACAAGAAGATATTTCAGTCTCTTAAAATTTCATGATTCTATTCTTTGTCAAAATTCTTTTCAACTGATGTTAATGGGGTTTTAGGTGTAAGTTGCAGGTCTATCTACTCATATAGATGAGCTTTTTTTCAGGCTGCAGACAGATATTCTGGCCACGGTTGAGCTACTTTCTGTTGCATAAGCTTAGGCCATTCCAGTTGCAAGCAGATACTGCAATAATAACTGATGGAGGACTACAAAAAATCGGTGAACCAACTAACTTACATGGCAAACTTTTGAGCATAATTGTCCAATTCCCTCTCTATAGTCTTTGAAAATCTATCAGAAAAGGTGGAAATATATAGAAAACCTCCCTAGGCATGAGACAACTTACGTTTTCCCTTGAGAAGTGTGACAGCCCTACCTATGAGTTTATTTATTGTGTTGCCACAAAGTTCTGTCATAACTGAACTCTCTCCTTTGACCAGTACCTCCACTGACTGTTAAATAGGCTCAAGTTTCAATGTCACCCTCAGTGTGACTACTAGGTCATTGTTTCCCTGTAGAATGTCTTAGAAACTGCTTAATAAAAACACTTGAAAATATTTTATTTGTATCCCCTATTTATAAGACATTGAAGTAGAAAATCACTTTTCCTGGTGTTTACAGTATATGATAATATTCATCTCATTTATTTTTTCAAGCAGAAAACTTGAAAGACTATGTATGAAACTGTCACTTCTTTTCTAAGGACTGTCACTTCTAATAGGAAACAATTTTGTTTTATAGATTCAAATGCTGAGTCGATTATTTTAGCACAACAGCCAATAGCAAAACAACAGTTTCAAATATTATGAAATAATATGAGGTATATGAAATTTTGTCACTCTCTTATGAATGTGAGAATGTTTTCATAACTTTGATTGCCCAAGGATATATAGTCTTAGAAGACTCAATACATTCTTTGGTCCATAATAAGTTTACACTTGTCTTTCTTTAACTGTTTATTCAATATTGCATTCCATTTTCCAATGGACTCTTTAACCAGATAAAAGGTACAGAAAGATGTGTTTGCAATGCTTTGTACAGATTCTGTTAGTTACCGTGCCTTTCAGATTATGTCTTCATTCAGGCAATATTACTCTTACTTAAGGAATACCTTAGAATATAGTTTGTTTGTTTTTTCCTTTTCAGCCACTAACATTATATATAATGTAGATATTTTCTGACTCTTACTGCAAAATTAGAGTTGTATGTCCTCTATGTAATAAGAGTAGGTTGTGCAGCACAAATTTGTGCATTTGATTTTGTTTACTTATGATAAGAGAAATGTTACAATGTTACAATTTAAGGTAGTATTTATACATGCAAGTTGCTGCAGAGAATCATGACAGATTCTAGCCAAGAGGGTATTGTCTTTGACACATTAAGGTAAATTATAGAGAAAGGAGACAATTTTTTCAATGTTTTCTTATTTGGAGATTGGGAAACCAATGCAAAATCTAGATACTTGAATAGTACATTTTATTTTAATGAAGCAATATTTTCAGAATCATAATTTCCAATTTATAGCAAGCATTTGAAATAAAGTCATATAAATATTCTTGAAAATGCAGTTTGAGTAGTGTCTAGGTGTAAGAACACAGGGTTAAAACACATTAAATATATCTTTTAACATCTTTATTGGAGTATAATTGCTTTACAATGGTGTGTTAGTTTCTGCTGTATAACAAAGTGAATCAACTATACGTATACTTATATCCCCTCCCTCTTGCGTCTCCCTCCCACCCTCCTTATCCCACCCTTCTAGGTGGTCACTAAGCTCCGAGTTGATTTCCCTGTGCTATGTGGCTGCTTCCCACTACCTATCTATTTTACTTTTGATAGTGTATATATGTCCATGCCACTCTCTCACTTCATCGCAGCTTAACTTTCCCCCTCCCTGTGTCCTCAAGTCCATTCTCTACATCTGCGTCTTTATTCCTGTTCTGCCCATAGTTTCTTCAGAACCACTTATTTTTTTAGATTCCATATATATCTGTTAGCATACAGTATTTGTTTTTCTCCTTCTGACTTACTTCACTCTGTATGGCAGACTCCAGGACCATCCACCTCACTACAAACATCTCAATTTCATTTCTTTTTATGGTAGTGTAATATTCTATTGTATATATGTGACACATCTTCTTAATCCATTCATCTGTCAATGGACATTTAGGTTGTTTCCTTGTCCTGGCTATTGTAAATAGAGCTGGCATGAACATTGTGGTACATGACCCTTTGAATTATGGCTTTCTCAGGGTATATACCCAGTAGTGGGATAGCTGGGTCATATGGTAGTTCGTTTTTTAGGGAACCTCCATATTGTTCTCCATAGTGGCTGTATCAATTTACATTCCCAACAAAGGTGCAAGAGGGTTCCCTTTTCTCCACACCCTCTCCAGCATTTATTGTTTGTAGATTTTTGATGAAGGCCATTCTCTGGTGTGAGGTGATACCCCATTGTAGTTTTGACTTGCATTTCTCTAATGATTAGTTATGTTGAGCATACTTTCATGTGTTTGTTGGCAATCTGTGAATCTTCTTGGGAAAAATGTCTATTTAGGTCTTCTGCCCATTTTTGGATTGGGTTGTTTGTTTTTTTGATATTGAGCTGCATGAGCTGCTTGCATATTTTGGAGATTAATAGTTTGTCAGTTGCTTCATTTGCAAATATTTTCTCCCATGCTGAGGGTTGTCTTTTCACCCCGTTTATGGTTTCCTTTGCTGTGCAAAAGCTTTTAAGTGTCATTAGGTCCCATTTTTCATTTTTGTTTTTATTTCCATTTCTCTAGGAGGTGGGTCAAAAAGGATCTTGTTGTGATGTATGTCATAGAGTGTTCTACCTATGTTTTCCTCTAAGAGTTTTATAGAGTCTGGTCTTACATTTAGGTCTTTAATCTATTTTGAGTTTATTTTTGTGTATGGCGTTAGGGAGTGGAGTGTTCTAATTTCATTCTTTTACATGTAGCTGTACAGTTTTCCCAACACCACTTATTGAAGAGGCTGTCTTTTCTCCACTGTATCTTCTTGCCTCTTTAATGAAAGATAAGGTGACTATACGTGTATGGGTTAATCTCTGTGCTTTCTATCCTGTTCCATTGATCTATATTTCTGTTTTTGTGCCAGTACCATACTGTCTTGATTGCTGTAGTTTTGTAGTATAATCTGAAGTCAGGGAGCCTGATTCCTCCAGCTCCGTTTTTCTTTCTCAAGACTGCTTTGGCTATTCAGGGTCTTTTGTGTTTCCATAAAATTGTGAAATATTTTGTTCTGGTTCCGTGAAAAATGTCATTGGTAGTTTGACAGGGATTGAATTGAATCTGTAGATAGTTTTGGGTAATATAGTCATTTTCAAAATGTTGATTCTTCCAATCCAAGAACATGGTATATCTCTCTCTCTGTTTGTATCATCTTTAATTACTTTCATCAGTGTTTTATAGTTTTCTGCATACACGTCTTTTGTTTCCTTTAATAGGTTTATTCCTAGGTATATTATTATTTTTGTTGCAATGGTTAATGGGAGTGGTTCCTTAATTTCTCTTTCAGATTTTTCATCATTAGTGTATAGGAATGCGAGAGATTTGTGTGCATTAATTTTGTATCCTGCTACTCTACCAAATTCATTGATTAGCTCTAGTAGTTTTTTGGTAGCATCTTTAGGATTATTTTTATATAGTATCATGTCATCTGCAAACAGTGATAGCTTTACTTCTTCTTTTCTGACTTGGATTCCGTTTATTTCTTTTTCTCCTCTGATTGTTGTGGCTAAAACATCCAAACCTATGCTGAATAATAGTGGTGAGAGTGGGCAACCTTCTCTTGTTCCTGATCTTAGTGGAAATGGTTTCAGTTTTTCACCACTGAGAATGATGTTGGCTGTGCGTTTGTCATATATAGCCTTTATTATGTTGAGGTTAGTTCCCTCTATGCCTACTTTCTGGAGGGTTTTTTTCATAAATGGGTGCTGAATTTTCTTGAAAGCTTTTTCTGCATCTATTGAGATTATTATATGGTTTTTACCCTTCAATTTGTTAATATGGTGTATCACATTGATTGATTTGAGTATATTGAAGAATCCTTGCATTCTTGGGATAAACCCCACTTGATCATGGTGTACGAGCCTTTTAATGTGCTGTTGGATTCTGTTTGCTAGTATTTTGTTGAGGATATTTCCATCTATGCTCATCTGTGATATTGGCCGGTAGATTTCTTTTATTGTGACATCTTTATCTGGTGTTGGTATCACAGTGATGGTGGCCTTGTAGAATGAATATGGGAGTGTCCCTTCCTCTGCTATATTTTGGAAGAGTTTGAGAAGGATAGGTGTTGCCTCTTCTCTAAATGATAGAATTCTTCTGTGAAGCCATATGGTCCTGCGGTTTTGTTTGTCGGAGGAGTTTTAATCACAGTCTCAATTTCATTAGTTATGATTGGTCTATTTATATTTTATATTTCTTCCTGGTTCAGTCTTGGAAGGTTGTGCTTTTCTAAGCATTTGTCCATTTCTTCCAGGTTGTCCGTTTTATTGGCATATAGTTGCTTGTAGTAATCTGTCATGATCCTTTGTATTTCTGCAGTGTCAGTTTTTACTTCTCCTTCTTCATTTCTTATTCTATTGATTTTAGTCTTCACCCTTTTTTTCTTGATGAGTGTGACTAATGGTTTAGCAATTTTGTTTATCTTCTCAAAGAACCAGCTTTTAGTTTTATTGATCTTTGCTATTGTTTCCTTCATTTCTTTTTCATTTATTTCTGATCTGATCTTTATGATTTCTTTCCATCTGCTAACTTTGGGGTTTTTTTGTTCTTCTTTCTCTAACTGCTTTAGGTATAAGGTTAGGGTGTTTATTTGAGATTATTCTTATTTCTTGATGTAGGATTGTATTGCTATAAACTTCCCTCTTAGAATTGTTTTTGCTGCATCCCATAGGTTTTGGGTCATCGTGTTTTCATTGTCATTTGTTTCTAGGTATTCTTTGATTTCCTCTTTGATTTCTTCACTGATCTCTTGGCTATTTAATAGTATATTGTTTAGCCTCCATGTGTTTGTATTTTTTACAGATTTTTCCCTGTTACTGGTATCTTGTCTCATAACGTTGTGGTCAGAAAAGATACTTGATACAATTTCAATTTTCCTAAATTAACCAAGGCTTAATTTGTGGCCCAAGATATGATGTTTCCTGGGTAATGTTCCATGAGCACTAGAGAAGAATGTATATTCTGTTGTTTTTGGATGGAATGTCCTATAAATATCAATTAAGTCCATCTTGCTTAATGTATCATTTAAAGCTTGTGTTTCCTTATTTATTTTCATTTTGGATGATCTGTCCATTGATGAAAGTGGGGTGTTAAAGTCCTCTACTATAATTGTGTTATTGTTGATTTCCCCTTTAATGGCTGTTAACATTTGCCTTACGTATTAAGGTGCTCCTATGTTGGGTGCACAAATATTTACAATTGTTATATCTTCTTCTTGGATTGATCCCTTGATCATTATGTAGTGACCTTCTTTGTCTCTTGTAATAAACTTTATTTTAAAGTCTATTTTGTCTTTTATGAGTATTGATACTTCAGCTTTCTTTCGATTTCCATTTGCATGGAACATCTTTTTCCACACTCTCACTTTCAGTCTGTATGTGTCGCTAGGTCTGAAGTGGGTCTCTTGTATATAGCATATATACGGGTATTGTTTTTGTAACCATTCAGACAGTCTATGTCTTTTGGTTGGAGCATTTAATCCATTTACATTTAAGGTAATTATTGATATATGTGTTCCTATTACCATTTTCTTAATTGTTTTGGGTTTATTATTGTAGGTCTTTTTCTTTTCATGTTTTTCCTGCCTAGAGAAGTTCCTTTAACATTTGCTGAAATTCTTGTTTGGTGGTGCTGAATTCTCTTAGCTTTTGCTTGTCTGTAAAGGTTATACTTTCTCCGTTGAATCTGAATGAGATCCTTGCTGTGTAGAGAAATCTTGGTTTTAGATTTTGCCCTTTCATCACTTTAAGTATGTCCTGCCACTCTCTTCTGAAAGATCAGCTGTTAACCTTATGGGGATTTCTTTGTATGTTATTTGTTGTTTTTCCCTTGCTGATTTTAATATTTTTTCTTTGTATCTAATTTTTGATAGTTTGATTAATATGTGTCTTGGCATGTTTCTCCTTGGATTTATCCTGTATAGGACTCTCTGCACTTCCAGGACTTTATTAACTATTTCCTTTCCCATATTAGGGAAGTTCTCAACTCTAATCTCTTCAAATATTTTCTCAGTCCCTTTCTCTTTCTCTTCTTCTTCTGTGACCCCTATAATTCTAATGTTTGTGCATTTTATGTTGTCCCAGAGGCCTCTGAAACTGTCCTCATTTCTTTTCATTCTTTTTTCTTTATTCTGCTCTGCAGTAGTTATTTCCACTATTTTATCTTCCAGGTCTCTTATCCGTTCTTCTGCCTCCGTTATTCTGCTATTGATTCTTTCTAGAGAATTTTTAATTTCATTTATTGTGTTGTTCATAATTATTTCTTTACTCTTTAGTTCTTGTAGGTCCTTGTTAAAATTGTATTTGTCCATTCTATTTCCAGGATTTTGGATCATCTTTACTATCATTACTCTGAATTCTTTTTCATTTAGACTGCCTATTTCCTCTTCATTTTTTTGGTCTGGTGGATTTTTACCTTGCTCCTTCATCTGCTGTGTATTTTTCTGTCTTCTCATTTTGCTTAACTTACTGGGTTTGCGGTCTCATTTTCACAGGCTGCAGGTTCCTAGTTCCCATTGTTTTTGGTGTCTGCACCCAGCGGGTAAATTTGGTTCAGTGGGTTGTGTAGCTTCCTGGTATAGGGGACTGGTGCCTGTATTCTGGAGGATGAGGCTAGATTTTGTCTTTCTGGTGGCTAGGACTGCCTCTGCTGGGTATTTTGGGGTGTCTGTGACCTTATTATGATTTTAGGCAGCCTCTCTGCTAATGGGTGGGGGTGTGTTCCTGTCTTGCTATTTGTTTGGCATGGGGTGTCCAGCACTGGATCCTGCTGATCGTTGAGTGGAGTTGGGTCTTAGCGTTGAGACGGAGATCTCTGGGAGAGCTCTTGCCAACTGATATTACATGGGGCTGGTACGTCTCTGGTAGACAAATGTCCTGAACTCGGCTCTCCCAACTCAGGGGCTCAGGCCTGACACCCAGCCGGAGCACCAAGGCTCTGTCAGCCACATGGCTCAGAAGAAAAGGGAGGAAAAAAAAAAAGAAAGAAAGAACAAAATAAATAAATATATAATAAAATAAATGTTATTAAAATAAAAAATTAATGATTAAAATAAAAAATAAAAAAGTGGTAAGAAAAGATTTTTTAAAAAAAAGAACAGAGCAACCAAACCAATAAACCAATCCACCAGTGATAACAAGTGCTAAAAACTACTGAAAAAAAAAAAAAAAAAAAGGACAGACAGAACCCTAGGACAAATGATAAAAGCAAACCTATACAGACAAATTGAAACAAAGAAGCATACACATACACACTCACAAAAAGAGAAAAAGGAAATATATATATATATACATATATAAAAAAAAAGAGGAGAGCAACCAAATCAATATACAAATCTACCAACAACAATAAGCTCTAAATACTAAACTAAGATAAACATAAAACCAGAAACAAATTAGATGTCAAAAGAAAATCTCAAGTCTACCCAAAGAAAATCCCAAAGTCCACCACCTCAATTTTAGGATGATTCGTTGTCTATTCAGGTATTCCACAGATTCAGGGTACATCAAGTTGATTGTGGAGATTTAATCCACTGCTCCTGAGGCTGCTGGGAGAAAGTTCCCTTTCTCTTCTTTGTTCGCACAGCTCCTGGAGTTCAGCTTTGGATTTGGCTCACTTCTGCATGTGGGTTGCCCTCTGGCTTCTGTTCTTTGCCCAGACAGGAGTGGGGTTAAAGGAGCAGCTGATTAGGGGGCTCTGGCTCACTCAGGCTGGGGTGTGGGAGCAGTATGGAATGCGGAGTGAGCCTGTGCAGCAGAGGCCGGCGTGATGTTGCACCATCCTGAGGTGTACCATGTGTCCTCCTAGGGATGTTGTCCATGCATCACAGGACCCTGGCAGTGGTGGGCTGCACAGGCTCCTGGGTGCGGAGGTGTGGACAGTGACCTGTACTTGCACACAGGCTTCTTGGTGGCTGCAACAGCAGCCTTAGCGCTTCATGCTTGTCTCTGGTGTCCATGCTGATAGCCACGGCTTGTGCCCATCTCTGGAGCTCGTTTAGGCAGTGCTCTGAATCTCCTCTCCTCATGCACCCTGAAACAATGGTCTCTTGCCTCTTAGGCAATTCCAGACTTTTTCCCAGACTCCCTCCCGGCTAGCTGTGGTCCACTAGCCCCCTTCAGGCTGTGTTCACGCAGCCAACTCTAGTCCTCTCCCTCGGATCTGACCTCCAAATCCTGAGCCTCAGCTCCCAGCCCCCACCCACCCTGGTGGGTGAGCAGACAAACCTCTCAGGATGGTGAGTTCTGGTTGGCACTGATCCTCTGTGTGGGAATCTCTCCACTTTGTCCTCTGCACCCCTGTTGCTGCACTCTCCTCTGTCGGTCCGAAGCACCGCCCCCCACCCTCCCCCCCATTTCCACCAGTGAAGGGGCTTTCTGGTGTGTGGAAACGTTTCCTCCTTCACAGCTCCCTCCCAGAGGTGTAGGTCCTGTCCCTATTCTTTTGTCTTTGTTTTTTTCTTTTTTCTTTTGCCCTACCCAAGTACATGAGGAGTTTCTTGCCTTTTGGGAAGCCTGAGGTCTTCTGTCAGCGTTTAGTAGGTGTTCTGTAGGAGTTGTTCCACGTATAGAAGCATTTTTAATATATTTGTGGTGAGGAATTTGGTCTCCACATCTTACTCCTCTGCCATCTTGAAGGTCCTCCACATGAAATATTTTTATGTTGCTAATATGTGGTTCAACTCCTCAAACCATTAACAATCAAATTATTTGTATTTTAATAACAAATGTAATGGTCATTGGAAAGATATATTGTTTAAATAATTGTATTTCTTTTTATTTTTTCCTAATTAAAGTGAAGTTAGTGATAAAGCCAGTAAATTTTAAGAAGAATGTACAAAAATAAAGTAATAATGTTTAATATAAACAATTTCAAAGAACATCTTTATTCTAATTAAAAATTTATAACATTTCTGGCAACTGGGACTAACAAAGTTACTATTGAGTATTCTAGCTATTAAGGGATAAATTACTTTAGTTTTTTATGTTAGTCATTTCTGAATATCATACACAAGATTTGCATATATGTTTATTGACCCAGTTCTCTTCTGCAGCTATAGGTTTACCCTACAACTTGATGGTCATTATTTACTCACAAAGATAAACTACCAATGTTATAGGGAGATAGATCATATTTGCAAAGTGACTGCCTAGCTGACATGGTTCCTCGGATGGATCAGCTTCCTAGAATTTTACACAGTGTTAATCGTTAATACACCCTATGCTGTCCTTCATATTAAGTCTAAAGATATTCTTATTTCTGACACATTTTCTACATGACAAAATATTCTGAAACATTATTTTGCACATGATGAGATCTTTTCTTGAGGTTTAATGCACAATTAACTCATAGGGACATAGTCAATTTTTATCCCAAGTGTAAGAACATAACTAACAGTCAAGATATTGACAAACTTCCAAGGGCTTTTTTCTTGTAAACTAAGTTGTACTATGATTATCTTTGACTGGAAAGGGTATTGGTATAAAATATCCTAAGAATAAAATCTGATTTATAGATAATTACTGTACAAATTTTTGTACATAAACATGAGTATGTTTCAAAGTAGTATATAATTATTGAAACATATTGATATTTTTTCAAAGTGGGACAAGCAGAGGAACTGTTACAGTAGTTTAAGTTTCTTCAAAAATTTAAGAATGTAAAAAACAAAACTAACTTCCATTGTATAGGGAGGAGCAAAATTTGTGTTAATCTTGGATCACTGCAGAAAATCTAAAGATAGTTCAAGTTTAAAGGACAGCTTAACCATCTTATTATTCTGAACTTGTGCTTGAATTTGGGATGGAATAATCCTAAAAAGTGTCAGGGGAGATGAAATACAGACACAAGTCATATAGTACTCATAAGTGAGAAATAGTTACAAGTAATAGTTTGAAAACACACAGTAATAAGTACAGAGATTATGAAGAACTCAATTTTTTTCAAAATAAAGAACTTTGTCAAATGATTGGGTACACTAAAGTTAAGAAATTTTACAAAATGATTTGTTAATAAAATGGAAAATATCATTTAAGTACAGAATATCTTCGCCATTTTACAGAAATAAAGTACAAGTTTTAATTTTATATTGTATATCTTCCAGATCTTTTTTTTTTTTTTTTTGGCTTGCTATGAGCTGATTCTTATTGGGAGAAGCAAGAAAAACAGGGGCACTGTCTTCAGAAGGCTCGAGTTAAATAAACCATGTGTTTCCTGAGTAAGGCGTTCTCACATTTAGAAATTGTTCATCAGATTAGGCAGTTGACATTTGGGGATGGAGGAACTGAAATACTAAACAGGGAGAAGTCGGTGGGTGTGATTCCTGCCAGAGCAAACTTGGCAGCCTCGTGATGGAATGAAGGGGGCCCAGGGGAGGAGTGCCAGCCCACCTTACTCATGAGCCCCAGGAAGTGTGTTTTGGATAGTTGGAGAGAGAATGAAGCAGAGAGGCTTTAAACTCATTCAAAACCAACTTCACTGTCTTTCTAATGGCTGATCCTTCTGCTGATCCCTCTATGTAAAAGTTTGTGATCTGTTGGCTTCTTCTCTGTTTCTTAACCATTTATAATACGTGCAGACATGTGAGGCCCAGGTGGACATTGAAGAGACCTGGAGAGGAGGTGTTTGCCCATAAATGGAGATTTTGAAAATTAAGACAAGCCTTACTCAAGACCAAGTGGAGAGCCACACATGCAGTGAGGTCTAGGGAGTCTGAGATCTAAGTTCTAGCTCTAAGGAGTTCTTTTTTTTTTTTTTCTTTTTGAATTTGCATCTTTTTTAAATTTTTATTTTAAATTGGAGTATAACTGATTAGCAATGTTGTGTTAGTTTCAGGTATACAGCAAAGTGATTCAGTTATAAATATATATGTATATATTCTTTTTCAAGTTCTAGAACGTACTTTAAAATAAATAATATGTAATATATTTTTATGCATACATCTATCAACATTGAGAAATTCATTTCCTTTTAGAAATTATTACTTGAAAGTATTTTAAACCTAGGCACTCAGAGTTGACTCTCCTCTGATACTTTATTTTTACAGGATTCCTTACATTTTCTTTAGAATTGTATATTATCCATAAAAATTTTGAAATAGTCCTTATATACATTGTATGAGTGTTTAGAAATATATAAATATTTAGCTATTCAAACAGATGATAAAATCAATGTTTTTAGCTTCAGCTTTATCATCAATGTATATATCATCTTATTGAATTTTAAAAACTATAATAGTTCCCTTAAGCAAACAAATGAGTTTGTTCCTGGCTTCTCATGGTTTGAGTCCTTGCCAGGAAAGAAGAGGAGTCTTCCTTCTTTTTGTTGGGCTCTACTATTGTCTCAGAGTATGAGAGGTCCCCCTCTGAGCCCCCAACTCTATTTCATTAAGGTTTCTATTCATTAATATCTTACAGGTAAAATAGTAGTCCCTTAAAAAAGAAAGAAATGGGTAGGAAGACAACTAAAGTTTTAATATATAAGAAGAGAAGCATAAGCAAGACCTTAATTAAACATCTTCCCTTCTATATTTCAAAGCATCTGATAATTCTAATACATTACACTCCTTATTCAGCCTCAGAGCCATTCTGTTATCTTTCCCACCTCTTATATATATGAGTATCTTATGTGTTTTTAAATTCTTTCTGCCACAACCACCAGTAATTTATGCATTACAATGGTTAAATAACTTTATATAATTAAGATTCAAATTGTAGTGTTAAAATCAATTAATTATATGCTGCCATCATTTATTAATTTATTCACTCAATAAATGTGTGTACCAATGTGGTACAGTGTCTTATCAATGTAGAAGAAAAGGTCAGTGAGTCAATGTTAAATTTTCTACTTATTAATTTTCTAAATCCATATGACAGATTTAACTCACTTGAAGTAAAACAGGATTCATGAACAAAAAAAGAGAATGTGATAAGAGTCAAGGAAAAAGAAAATCTAAAGACGGACAAAGAAAGAGGAAAATTAAAGATACTTTGGTTACGTTCAAAGAAATGTACAGAAAATAATCTGTAGTGACGATAACCTTCTGTAGTAAAAGAGAGACGTAATAGAACTTAAAACTCTGGTCTCCCTCTATTATTTCCTCAGCTGGAGTTTTGGTAAATTTTTTTTTTAGTTTCACTGCTGGAAGCTATTACTTTGCCTGATGTACAGCTTTTCAACTGCTTACATAATTAAAAAGATGTTACGAGCATAAATTTTTATTTTTATTGAGTTTTTTTTAGTTTGAAAGGGATTTAAACTATACTTGGAACATCTTAAAGTAAATATGTGAATGTTTATGATAGGCTTGTTAGGAATTAATTTGTTGAAGTTTATTTTTTAATTTACTTCACCAGACATGTTTATGGCCAAATAGGCAACTATACTTGACTTGTGAACAGCTTTCTTAAAAAGGAAAGGGAATTGAAAAAGTGATCTTTACAAGTACCTTTATACTCTGTGTGGCACAATGATAATAAATAATATGGAATCAAAAGTAATATCCATTCTGTTTCTCTTGGAAGCCATGCATTTTACTCATATTTATTTGTCAGTGTAATTAATTCTTATTATATTTTGCATCCCTCTCAGTATAGGGGTAATATCATAGGTACTAATCTACTTTTCATTTGATGCCTTATGCTCATCTCTATAAAAATCATTATTAACAGTGATTGTGCATTATTCACAGATATTGGCTGACCTAGAAAACCATACATTATTTAAGAATGATCTGGAATGTCAAAAGCTGATTCTGGAAGCAATGAAATACCATCTATTGCCAGAAAGAAGAACTTTAATGCAAAGTCCAAGAACTAAACCTAGAAAATCTACAGTTGGAACTCTGTATGCAGTGGGAGGAATGGATAACAACAAAGGTATTTAGTTCTAGATCTTTAGTAATACACACACTGTATCATACCATGACGTGATTTTACTGTTGTAATCTACGTAATACCAACAAACTTCACAGAATCACAGCTTTATTCATTAAGATTTAAGATTTAGGGAAAAATTGACACCTCTCAGTTTTCCTGTTTTTCAATCTTAGTTGCTGCTTCTGCTTCTTACTCATCTTTAAATCTTTTATCTCATGCATTATGTAGAAGACTTCATATGAAATGAAAAAAAAGATTAAAAGTACTTGGAAAATACGGGCCAAATAATTTGTTGGATATGTTGAAAAAAGTATTTCTATTCTAAGTAAAGGAAATGTAATCTGCCAGCCACATGCTTGCTGAGAGTAATATTATGAAGAAGCGAGTCTCTGCTTTTGAGGAGTTTAGAATCTCATACAGAAGCCAGACAAAGAAGTACACAATTATAAATGGGTGTACTGACTATTGCAGGTATCATTTACAAATTAAAAAAAAAAATTTTTACCAACTTTGCTCTTACAAGGAAGTGAATGATTTGTTTAAAACCAAATACATACATTCGAAGGTTTTGTTCTTACTTTTCTATCGTTAGTGGGAAAATCTCCATGAATGTTTGTTCTCTTCAGCCTTTTTTATGTGTCTTAATTTTCCTGAACAAGTACACAAGACAAATAATGTAAGTGTCCTATGTTTGTGTCTAATAGGTTACATAATTATCATTTAATAATAATACATTTAATATACACGTAAAAAATACAGGTGGCAACCATAGAGTGTGACCACATATTCAAGCTCTATTAAAGGAACTCTGTTGTTAAAGAATCAGGAGGAAGCAACAGAACTTACCTCAACTACTGTGAAGTGAGATCCCAAAATAGGAGGCAAAGGGAAACAATTCAGGTAATCAGTAGAGAACAACACGCATTTTCCATTTTTTTATTTGTCAAGAAGATATCTGTGGCTGGGGCTTCCCTGGTGGCGCAGTGGTTGAGAGTCTGCCTGCCGATGCAGGGGACGCGGGTTCGGGCCCTGGTCTGGGAAGATCCCACATGCTGCGGAGCGGCTGAGCCCGTGAGCCACAATTGCTGAGCCTGCGCGTCTGGAGCTTGTGCTCCGCAGTGGGAGGGGCCGCGGTAGTGAGAGGCCTGCGCACCGTGATGAACAGTGGCCCCCGCTTGCTGCAGCTAGAGAAAGCCCTCACACAGAAACGAGGACCCAACACAGCCAAAAATAAATAAATAAACAACAAAAAAAAGATATCTGTGGCTATAAAATGATTTTCACTAGTTTAATTTTTTGAAGGTTTACTCCTATTTGCTGGGCTATTGATTTCTAGTGATTATCACATTAAATGAGCATTAGAATATTAACATACATATTCAAGAGCTTAACTATTAGTTAAAAAGGGTAAATGACTTGGCACTTTAAGAACTAAGGAAATGGCATCACTCTCCCTCCTTCCCTGTCTCTCTCCACTCCTAGCTCCTTCTTTAATGTTATTATTTAAGAGACCATGTCAAAAATTTCTCCCCCAAAAGATATAGTGCTTTAACACCCTCTTTTATAACGTGGTGAAACATAATATCTTAGATACAAATCTCTCTCAAAAATAGCCAGAAATTATATTGAAATGTCCCCAAAAATGTTTTTCAAGCTTAGAAAACAAATCTATTAACCTGTATCCATGTTGTCTTTATGAGAGTAATAAATACTAAATAACATGCGGCACATGATATAATTTGCCATCTCTTGGAGCAGAAGCATGCAAACTTTATTGTAACATTTTAATAAGTTCATTTTACCTGTAAAAGTAAATATCAATAAAAAGACAGTGATTTTATACATGCTTATCAAATTTTAAGGTCAAATGAATGGCATTTGCTTTTCAAGAACACTGCATTCTACAGAACAAATGCCTGTATAAGATCAATTCCATTTGTAAATATGCACATATCATTTAAAAAGTAAAGAACATTGATGAAATCAGGCCAGCCTGTGACTAGGACTGAACAATAAACAATAAATTAACATTAGTATAAAAATCACTATGCTATGAAGAGCCAAAAGGCATGACTAATTTAAATTTTTAAATGTAACAACTTTAAATACAATTGCCATAGCATAAAAGAATATGAGTATAGGGGGGTCTATTGAGTTAAGTTCTTTGCCAGCATTTGAATTTCTCTAATCTTACACAGCAGTCTTTTGAGACTGAAGAAATTCTTAAGAAATTGAACTTTCTTAGGGATTCTGAATCTTTCATTTTATAATTGAACACTACTAATTATTTAGCTATTGTTCCACTTATCCAGTAGTCCAGAAGATTAAAAGAGTGTGACAAAACAAGGGGTTTAAAAAGATATTCCTGATTAAATCAGCAATAAAATAGAAAAAAATAATGAAGGAAATTTTAAGAATTCTTACCATATCCTCAGCCCTCTAGGAATTGGACATTAAATATATCCCATAACTTAGATAAAAATCTGACATTATGAAACCTCAGAGAACCTACTTTTCCTGCTGCAACGGAAACTTTACCAGTTTCAAGAGATTTAAAGAACAACTAGGACATTTTCAAGTTAATCCCTTGTATTTTCATTGTGCTTTTATTGCTTAAAAGGTGTTTTCTACACTTTATTAACTTGTGCTATCTCTAAATAGGCATTAAGATTTTATCTTAAAATTGTGTTTTCTTTTCTTGAAAGGTAATGAGGAAAATTAAAATGTAAAACGAGGCAGGGAAATCAAAAGAAAAAATATAGCAAAACATTGGAATTTACTTTGCATGACTAATTTGAAAAATAATGCAATACAATGTAATATAATACAATATGTTATAATACAATACGATACGCAATATTTAGTGTGTTTTTTTGGAATTATTTACATATTCATATTGTGCCTCATAAGGCTATATAAACATTTTATTGAATTCCTCTTCAGTTCCACAGTTACTGGGATTCAGATGATATTTTATGGGATTGATAAACTATGAGTACAACCCTTGCAGATTTTCTGTAAATATTAAGAAAATTCAGAGCGTTTTTCTCTCCTTTCCCCTCTTTTCTTCTTATCTCCACACATACATGCATCCTATAATGATGCACTTTTTGCACATCTATTTTGTGCCGGCTCTGTGTTAAGAACTTGTGAACATTATGAATATTACCCTTACCTCACAGAGCTTCCAAGTTACTCTAGGAAAGCAAATAGTAAACAAAATATTTGTGAATAAAATGAGTGTTACAAGAATGGACTTGCAAGTGCAATCAGTATAATGCTTGGGAGCCAACCTAGTCTAGTCTAGAAAAGTAGAGAAATACAGAGAAAGTGTTTGTTGTTGTTGTT
This sequence comes from Balaenoptera acutorostrata, assembly GCF_949987535.1. Lineage (NCBI taxonomy): Eukaryota > Metazoa > Chordata > Mammalia > Artiodactyla > Balaenopteridae > Balaenoptera > Balaenoptera acutorostrata. The sequence goes on from NC_080081.1 coordinate 36,611,298, forward strand.
GTTTTTAGCTGAAATTTAAAGAATTATTAGGCATTAGTTTAGCACATTACTGGAGCAGCAGAGTAAGTGTGGTGGTAAATTCCAGACTAGAGATACATCAAATGTGAGGGTTTACAGCTAAAGAAGTGTGACATCTTCAAAAATGGAGAGAAATCCTTTATGGCTGAAATATAGCCAGTGGAGAAATGAAAGCCACATGGTAGTAGAGGAAAGACACAGCAGATTTCAGGGAAAGGCTAAGCATGATAGATTCTGAATTGAAATCTAGACATCATAGAAAGCAGGTGATGTTCCGAGTGAAGAAAGTAGTCTTTGCAATCAGAGAGATGTCTGTTCAAATCCAAGAATGTCACTTAAAATCTCTAGTCTAATTTACCCTTTCTCTATACTATATTGTGTTTCTGTAACAATTACAGTGATTAAATGTAAAGAGGCTAAACTAATACACAGCATTCCAACATATTTGTTCAGTGCCAAAGAGACCATCAGAGAACTCAGCCGCAATCTGGGCTGACTTTCCTTATCACATTATGGACTAAGGCCAAGCCATCTAGGAACTTTCGAAGCATGGACTATAGTGGTTCTATGACATAATAGTGATGTGACATAGGGAAGAAGATAGGACAACAAGATTTTCATATCAGTGGCATTTATATGAATAGCATTATGTAGAAATTAAATGCCTTTTATACCAATACAAACAACATTCAAGAGTTGGGAATCACATGAATCATATGAGAGAAAAGAATCAAGTCATAAATGAAGTTAGCAGTATCTCTTGGAAAGTATGATTTAATTTGCTGCCATACTGGAAAATACTGAAAAATAAGTCTTTAAAAATGTAGTAATATATAGCATATTTAAGGCCAATTAAAATGATTAATATATTTATTCATGTTTGTTCTACTATGAATGAAAGATGAGGGGACATATAAAATTAAATATGGAAAAAAGTCAATAAATTTTTAAAAACTATTTTTATTAGGAGAACAAATTTTTTAAATGCTTTCAACTGAAATCAAATTCAGATTTAAAACAATGCAGTAAATTGTACCAATAAATATGCTCTCGTTTTGTTAAGAATTTTGTTACAAATCACATAGTAATCATCATAAATCCTTTAGAAGGTTGAGTTAAAAGTAAAACACTAATTGCTTATTCTCAAATGCTTGAAATGTCTCACACTAATGTATGATTCATGTAAGCTATGAAATAAAATTTGGTGCTATTGGTTACTGGAAAATATTTGTATCAAAAAGTCTCTATTGGATTTATTTTCTGATGTTGGTTGATTATTAGAAAATTCCACGCAAATAAAAATAATTTAGTTTTGTACTCATAGAAATTGTATTTTTTGAAAATTCATTTTCTTTCATTCTAATTATGAACATATATTGAAAATCTGGTAAATATACAGTAGTATAGATAAGAAAAGGAAAACCAACTATGAGCTTATAATTTAAATATAATCATTGTTACCACTGTTAACAGAGTGGCATATTTTCTTTTCCAAATTTCTCTGTAAATGTGTGTGTGTGTGTGTTTGTGTGTTTGTGTGTGTATATACATGTTTTTTTCTTTTTATAAATTTATTTATTTATTTTTGGCTGTGTTGGGTCTTCGTTTCTGTGCGAGGACTTTCTCCAGTTGCAGAGAGCGGGGGCCACTTTTCATCGCGGTGTGCAGACCTCTCACTGTCATGGCCTTTCTTGTTGCGGAGCACAGGCTCCAGACGTGCAGGCTCAGTAGTTGTGGCTCACGGGCTTAGTTGCTCCGCGGCATGTGGGATCTTCCCAGACCAGGGCTCGAACCCGTGTCCCCTGCATTGGCAGGCAGATTCTCAACCACTGCGCCACCAGGGAACCCCTATACATGTTTTTATACAGACATAACTCTATATCTACATTTATACAGAGATTACCTATTCACAATTGTCTTCATCTCTCTCACTCTGGTATCTAAATATAGGTATATTTAGATTTATTAACATACCTAAGAGTTATTATTTTGTTGCTTTTATTTATTAATTATATTATATGTGTAAATTTATATTTCATTAAATTTTTTAAATACATCATTTCAAGTACCTTACTAATTCTTATTCACGTGAAAAATGCCACAGTTTACTTGAGCTTAATCCTATTATCAAACACTTTGGTGGAATAATCCATTTTATTTTCTGTAAATAACAGCATCATTAGTATCTGCATACACTGAGTGTTTCCTAAGCTTTGAGTGTTTATACAGATAACTGTCTGAAAAATTATTAGGTGGGAAGGTAAAGTTTTTGCGACATATGAGCTGACTTCTTTCTTGAAAGTTTTTAAGAATTTATAGTAGCACTAAATTATGGAAATAGTGCCATTTTTAGGGCCTTGTCAACAAATTTTCTGTCTAAAAAACCTTTTTATTATTAAAAATTTTTGCATAATTGTAGAAAAAATAGTATAATGAACCCCATGTTCTTGTCATTACATTATATTTCTCCTTTTAGTAATGAAATTGAATGTTTTTGTATTTTCAAAATTTTTTATGTATTTAATCATCAAATATACTGCTGAAGAGTGACATATTAGTTCCCTATTTTTCCAATTATTACATATTTTATTTCAGTTTCTTGAACTACTTGCCTACAGTATTTGGCATAAAGGTCAATAGAAATAGCTTATGAGGTACTTTTCTCATTTTGTCTATTTTATGAGGAATAATTTAAATATTTTACAAGTTTGCTGTAAACATCTAGTAGGTAGCATAGCATACCTGGCAATTTTGGAGAGAGTGATGAATACCGTGTATGAGAATATAGAGAGGCTATGGACAACCTTAAGTTGTCTCAGAGATAACTTTCCTTTTGACAGACACTTAAGTAAGAGCAAAACACCTTCTTCCAAACAAGCATTAGATAATTTGAGGCTAAGATGTACAATCTGTGAGGGTCGCCCTACTCCTGGTTTGCTTTCAGTATGTATATCAAGGCCATTGGTCTTTATTGGGCAATGAATGCCATTTTATTTTCACCTCGGAAGAACCAGTTCTATCTAATTGTTAGCATCTTAGCTTCCATTTTCTGCCTGGATTTCTGTTTCTCCTTGTATACGTCTTACAAATTAGCAAGTGCCCAGAAGACAAGCAATGATGCCTTGTCATTCTGTTTTCTGAGTCTAAAATCCTGACTACCTTGGTTGCCCTGAACTACAGTTAGTGTCTCCCCAGCCGCATAAGGCTACCAACAAACCTGGGCCAACAAGTACTTCAAGGACTCTCAGCCTAGTGTTGCCTGTGAATCAGCCATTTCCCAAGGGGAAAATGGCAAAGGATGTTGGGCTCATTTCAATTCTCATCCCTTCTAGCTGGGATTTGTCCTCCTAAGAGTTTGATATCTTTTTTAATCTCTAATGTCTTTAAACGGCTAAATTTTGTATTCTAAGACTATCACTTTATCGTTATTCTTGTGGAGATAGTTCATTTGATACAAGCTAATCCATCATACTTAACAGCAGAGGCCCCTGCAAATTTGTAATTTCAACATTGTCCATTTATGAAACTTCTCTTCGAATTTTTTTGAGATATATATGATAATGTTGTTGATGTTCTCATCTTACATGCTTTTTGAAAAATTTCATCTATTATTTCTTTAAATATTTCACAGGTTTATTTTATAGTCTGCAGCTAATAACTCCAACATCTAAAAGCTTGAGAGTCTAAGTCTATTGTTTGTTGTTTCTGACAAGTCTCATTCATGTTAGTTTGATTCCTTGAGTGTTGGGTAAGATTATTTTGAAGTTATAGTTAATTTCATTACTCTGTGGAGCTTTCAGGTCCTAATTGGACATGATTTTGTCAACCTAAATACAGAGGTAAATTGAGGCAAGCTGGAATTACCAGAAATTGAGTTTGTTCTGGAAGAGCAGAGGAATTGTAATTCCAGAAATGCAAACTCTAGCAAGCTACAGGCTGGTCCACTGAGGGTTTGGGGCAGGCTGTATTTATGGGCAAGGAATGCAAAGAGGGCAGACTCCAGCCAGAATCCAAGAAGTTAGTTTATTGGCTTGAGGATGGGGAGAGATTCTTGGCAGATGGTCATTGGTAAATTTTGGTCTTTAAATCAGGCATTTTTGGGAGATCAGTCTCTCGGTTCTTGTGTTATCTCCCTCAGGGAGCATGCGTGAGATTATCTATTTCATATTTTCGGGTTCCATTTTACATTAAAATCTTTTCACACTTTCCTCTAGCAAGCACGAGTCAGCTTTAGCACAGAACCAGGGCCACCAGTGACATACAGCCTTGGCAGCCCTCTTCAACGCTCCAGGCTTAATGCAAAGTCTCTGGACCATTCTCCCACCTCATGTTAGGCCCAAGACAGATGCTCTAGATCTTACTGTAGGTGTGGACATCCACTCCAAGGAAATGCTGGCTTTTGTACTCAGGTAGCAAACTCTATCCCAGGTTTCACCTCACTGTTCTTCAGCTATTCAGCTGAAGTTTTTTTCTTGGAGTTTTTTCTTACTTTCAATCCAGCAATGCGAAAAATTAATGTTATTGTTGCAATTTGCCCAGATTTACTGGTATTTTAATTAGAGGGCACTTTGGTGTGTCTTCCATTCTCTAACAAGCAGAAGCCTCCTTTTTCTTTTGTATCCTGATATTTTTCTCCATAGATTATTTTACTTGTTTTATGCCCTATACTTTTTGGAGACTACGGATTTTGTTTAGAATTAAACTATTAGCAAACCTGACATTTCCCCCACTTTTTACATATTTATAAAGTATACCATTGATGTTTCCATGGTTTGATAGTGTTTGAATATTCACAAATTTGGTAATACTATATTCACATGTAACTTCCACATCTCTAAAATGAAGATAATAGTTCTACCTCAAAGTATTATATTATATCATGTAATAAGTTAGAGCAGTTCTGATCACAATGTAGATGATGACTCACTAACAACTTGATTGAATCCTTACATATTCTTCCCATAGCAAATACAATTCAAATTCATGCCTGAGCTTAAATAGAAATCAATACATATCTTGGACCTGAGGCATAGTTAACAAATATTCAGAACTACAAGTATAAATTCATGAGCATATTTGTTCTAATATAATAATTTCCTTTTCTAAATTATAAGTAACTTGGAGACAGGAACTTTACATTCTTAACTTCAGAAAGAATTGTTACTTAGAGTAGGTTTTCAGTAAATATCTGCCATACTTAAATTACAACCTATTTTGCTAACTTTAGTAAATATCTAAAATGAGAAATCACATGTATGTGTGTGTATATATACTATTTATTAATATAAACTTTGTATAACTATGAAATTCTCCTTTATTTATAATCTTTGGAAGAATTTAAAGGCAAACTGTAAACAAAAGATTGCCATTACCTGAATAATTTTCCCAGAAGTACCCCTCAAGAAAAAACAATTATTGTGAATCTGTTATTTATCCTCAGTAACTGATCATTTGGGAATGATAAAATTATTTCATCAATGATTTATATACATATTTTGATTGAAGTATAGTTGATATACAATATTATATTAATTTCAGGTGTACAACATAGTGATTTCACATTTATACACATTATGAAATGATGACCGCAGTAACTCTAGTAACCATATATAACCATACAATATTATTATAGTATTATTGACTAAATTCTTTATATAGTATATTACATCCCTGTGACATTTATTTTATAACTGGAAGTATTTTCCTTTTAATTCTCTTCACCTATGTTGCCCAACCCACCACTTCTGTCTCTTCTGGCAACCAGCTATTTGTTCTCTGTATCTATGAGTCTGTTTTTGTTTTGTTTGTTCATTTGATTTTTTTCTTAGAGTAAACATATAAGTGAATATTTGTCTTTCTCTGTCTGACTTACTTCACGTAGCATGTTATCTTCTAGATTCATCAATGCTTTTGAAATGGCAAGATTTCATTTTTTTATGGATGAGTATTATTTGGTTGTATATGTATACCACATCTTCTTTATTCATTCATCTATCTGTGGACACTTAAGATGTTTCCATATCTTGGCTATTGTAAATAATGCTGCAATGAACATAGGGATGCATATATCTTTTTGATTTAGTGTTTTTATTTTCCTCAGGTAAATACCAAGAAGTGAAATTGCCAAGTAATACGGAAGTTCTATTTTTAATTTTTTGAGGAATCTCTACATTGTTTTTCATAGTAGCGGCACCAATTTACATTCCCCAAAACAGTATACAAGGGTTCCCTTTTCTCCACATCCTCACCAATATGTGCTATTTGTTGTATTTTAGATGATAGCCATTCTGACAGGTGTAAGATCTCAAAATCTTGTGAGTTTCATTTACATTTCCCTGATGATTAGTGATATTGAGCATTGTTTCATGTGTCTTCTGGTCATTCGTATGTTTTCTTTGGAAAAATGTCTGTTCAGGTCCTCTGCACATTATTTAATCAGGCTGTGTTTTTGATATTGAATTCTATGATTTGGATTCATATAGTTTGGATTTTAACCCCTTATTGAATATATCATTTGCAAGTATCATCTCTTATTCAGTAGGTTGCCTTTCTGTTTTTTTGATAGTTTCCTTCCCTGTGCAAAAGCTTTTCACTTTGACGTGGTCCCTTTTGTTTATTTTTACTGTTGTTTCCCTTGCCTGAGGAGACATATACAAAAAAATATTGTTAAGATTGATGTCAAAAAGCATACTGCTCACATTTTCTTCTAGGATTTTATGGTTTCAGGTTTCACATTTTAGTCTGTAATCCATTTTGAGTTTATTTTTGTATATGGTGTAAGAAAATGATCCAGTTTGATTCTTTTGCATATGGCTGCCCAGTTTCCCAACACATTTATTGAAGAAGCTGTCTTTTCCCCATGGTATATTCTTGTTTACTTTGTCATAGACTAATTGAGCATATAAGTGTAAGTTTATATCTGAGCTCTCTATCCAGTTCCATTGATCTGTTTCTGTTTTTATGCCACTGCCATGCTGTTTTGATGACTATAACTTTGTAGTATACTTTTAAATCAGGGAGCATAATACCTCCAGTCTTTTTCTTCTTTCTCAGGATTATTTTGGCTATTTGGGTCTTTTGTGATTCCCTACAAATTTTAGGATTATTTGTTCTAGTTCTGTGAAAAATGCCATTGGTATTTTGGTAGGGATTTCATTGAATCCATAGATTGCTTTGGGTAGTATAGACATTTTAACAATATTAATTATTCCAATTCATGAGCACAGTATATCTTTCAATTTTTTTGTGTTGTCTTCAATTTCATCAGTGTCTTATAGATTTCATAGTACAGATCTTTCACCTTTTAGGTTAAATTTTTCTAGGTATTTTATTCTTTTTGATTCTGTTGTAATGACATTGTTTTCTTCATTTATCTTTCTGATAGAACATTATTAGTGTATGAAAACACTACATATCTCTGTACTTTAATTTTATATCTTGCTATATCACTGAATTCATTAGTTCTAATATTTTTGGTGGAGTTTTTAGGGTTTTCTAAATATAGTATCATGTCATCTGTAAACAGTGACAGTTTTACTTCCTTTCAGTTTGAATGCCTTTTATTTCTTTTTTCTTGTGTGACTGCTGTGGCTAGAAATTTCAATAATATGTTGAATAGAACTGGAAAGAGTGGGCATCTTTATCTTGTTCCTGATCTTAGAGGAAATACTTTCAACTTTTCACCATTGAGTATGATGCTTCTGTGGGATTGTCATATATAACTTTTATTATGTTAAGGTATGTTCCCTCTACACCCACTTTGTTGAGAGTTTTTATATCTTAAATGAATGTTGAATTTTGGCAAAAGCTTTTTCTGCATCTATTGAGATGATTATATAATTTTGTCATGGTATAGGTTCATCTGTGGGGCTCTCTGTGCTTCCTGGACTTGGATGTCTGTTTCTTTCACCAGTTTAGAGATGTTTCACCATTATTTCTTCTAATAGGTTTTCTGTCCCTTTTTTTCTCTCTTCTTCTGGGAAGCCTATAATGCTAATGTTAGTGTGCTTGGTGTTGTCTCAGAGCTCCCTTAAACTATCCTCAACTTTTGGTTTCTTTTTTCTTTTTACTATTCTGATTGGGTCTTTTACACTAGCCTGTCTTTCGGATCACTGATCCATTCTTCTGCAACATCTAATCTGCTGTTGACTCCCTCTAGTGTATTTTTCATTTCAGTTATTGTATTCTTCAGTTTTAATTTGTTCTTTTTTATATTTTTATCTCTTTGGTGAAGTTCTCACTGTGTTCCTTCATCTTTTCTTGAGCTCAGTGAGCATTTTTATGACCATTACTTTACACTCTTTTTCCTGGAAGATCGTTTATCTCCATTTTATTTAGATTTTTGTTCTTTCTGAGGCTTTGTCTTGTTTTTTCATTTGCAACATATTCCTTTGTCTCATTTTGCCTAACTCTTTGTGTTTGTTCTTGTGCATTAGGTAGATCAGCTGCATCTCTTGGTCTTGAAAGAGTGGCTTTGAGTAGGGGTGTCCTATCGGACCCAGTAGCACTGTCCTGCCTGGTTGCCAGAGCCAGGTGCCCCAGGATTTTCCCCTGTGTGGGCTGCATGTGCCCTCCTGTTGTGGTTGGGCTGTGATTGCTGTGGATATAGCTAGTGTGTAGGACTGGCCTGCCATGCATCTGGCTGAAAGGCCTTGCCAAAATGTTGCATGCACTCTGTTGTGTGTGACTGGCTCCTGGTGTGAAAGCACCTTCAGGGGAATATCAGTGCTGGTCAAGGGCACCTGCCAAGTCTGTCAGGGTGGAGAGCCACCTTGGATAGGCTGTACTGCCAGTCAAGTGTTCCTGCCAGGACTGGTGGTGAAAGGAGCTGCTTTGGATGGTCTCTGCTGCCAGCTGAAAGTGGTCGTTGGGTCTGGTAGGTGGCCACTTTGGAGGAACACTGCCTTTGTCAGGTCCACAGGTGAACCTGGGGTGGGTTGAGTTGTGCAAGTAAGTTACGTGGGGAGAGTCAGAAATGGCACCTACCAGCACAGGGTCAGCTAGGTAGAGGATGATGGAAAAAAAAAAAAAAAAGACTGGCCCTTGCCAGCTCCTCTATACCCAGAGAAAGTTCTAACAGCTCCCAACCACTCAGAAACACACCTTAAAATTAATCAATTAATCTCCTCAGTATGACTCAGGTGCTTTTTTTCTGTGTTGGGCCTCAGAGCAAGTGAGTTTTGCATGCACCTTTAAGAGCAAATTTTGGTTTCCTATAGCCCTCTGCCTCTCCTGGACATAAGCTTGTTTGTTTTCAAAGTCTAACATTGTGGGAGCTTGTCTTCCCAGTGCAAGTCCCCAAGGTTCAGGAGATTCATGTAGGGTTTGGAGCCTTTGTTTCTCAGGGAGAACCACCACAAATGTGATATCCTTCCTGCCCCTGGTTTCCAGTGTTGGGGGTGCGGGTCCCAGGCATGCTGCATCTGCACCCTTCCTGACCATCTCAATGTGGCTTCCTCTTTTTATCTTTAGTTGTGGAAAATCTTTTCTGATAGTTTTCAGGTCATTCTCAGAAATAGTTGCTGTATGTGTTGTTGTAATTGTGGTGTGTCTGTGGAAGGAGGGGAGACCAGGATCTTCCCATTCTGCCATCTTGTCCCCTCCTCCAATGACATGTACTTTACCAACTTCTAAGCACCATTATATACAAAATTTCATTTACATTTTACAGCAAATTTAGGTTGAGAGTATATTCTTGATCATTCTGATTTTGACAGAGGTTAAGAAACTTCTTAATTTTTACCTTTTAGTAAGTAGTTAAAATTAAGGTAGAGTTTAAATCTAGGGATCTGTGTAATTCCAAAATTGGTGTTCTTTCTTCTACCCTTTTTCCCACCTTTAACCTATTAATGATGAGATGTGCTAAAAGTGACTTTTTAAAATATCAGCATAAAATTCTAACATACTTTTAATTCTTAATATGTGATTTTTATTTATGATTTTACTGAAGTTTGGAACTAGTTCTCTAGTGTACAGGATGAAGAAAAAATCCCAGGACGGGTAAATAAACCTTATTTTATTATTTTAAGAAATACAAAAGAAAGTAATTGAAAAAGTTAAATATGCTCTAAAACACTCATTTTTTTTAAATTTAACTTTTATGCGTATATTATTTCCTCAAAGAACAAATTATCCATATGAAAAAAGCGACTTTTAGATATGAAATATAAAAATCCTATTTTTCTGGGATTAAACATTTCTAGGCTGAAATACATGGTATAATTACTAAATAAAAAGTTCTATAATTCAACACAGGCTATTATATTTCCTACTATAAAAAAAACTGTTAATATCTAAACTATACCCTACTATTAGTACTTCCATCTAACTTGACTTCAAACTTTAGTTGTCAGAATTACTCTGCTCTCTATAGTTAATCAGTTACCAGGGACTGTCTGATTTACATCAACATTTCTACTACTTCAGTTGAAGCTTTATCATCTTATGCCTGCAGACCTGGAGTAATTCATGTGTTTATCAAATGGACCGTTTTTCCTGACAACACATTAATAAACTAGATAATGACCTCCCTACCTCCAGTCTCTCTCCAATCCTACTTAACCAGCTTATTACTTCCAAAGTAAATTATCACACCTTTTAGCATGATCATTAAAACACAAAGATATAAATAAAATAATAAAATAAAAACCTTCATTAGGCCCCCTTCCCCCAGGTAGATCCTAATATTCTTTTTTTTTTTTTTTTTTTTTTTTACTGGACAAACAGATACCAACTGATTTTATTTAAGGTATTTTGGGGAAGAAGAAGGATAAAATATGAAGACATATTTTTAAAAAATTTTGTTTTTCTATGCATATGTGCACATCTATGTACGTGTTTGCATTTTAGCTATTTCAATTATCTGTATATGTGTATACACACACACACACACACACACACACACAATATGTTGATTTTCAGATGAGAGGGAAATGTGGGTACCTTCCTCAGTTTAATGAGTTAACAATAGCAGGTCTTTTTTTTTTTTTTTTTTTTTTTAAAGACAATCATTTACCTACTACTCATAATTAAATGTCACATTAAGATATTTTTTCTTAAATTAATTACTTTATCATTTGTAATTTTTTTTTAAACATCTTTATTGGAGTATAATTGCTTTACATGGGTGTGTTAGCTTCTGCTTTATAACAAAGTGAATCAGTTATACATATACATATGTTCCCATATCTCTTACCTCTTGCATCTCCCTTCCTCCCACCCTCCCTATCCCACCCCTTTAGGTGGTCAAAAAGCACCGAGCTGATCTCCCTGTGCTATGCGGTTGCTTCAAACTAGCTATCTATTTTACATTTGGTAATGCATATATGTCTATGCCACTCTCTCACCCTGTCACATCTTACCCCTCCCCCTACCCATATCCTCAAGTCCATTCTCTAGTAGGTCTGTGTCTTTATTCCCATCTTGCCACTAGGTTCTTCATGACCTTTATTTTCCCTTAGATTCCATATATATGTGTTAGCATATTGTATTTGTTTTTCTCTTTCTGACATACTTCACTCTGTATGACAGACTCTAACTCCATCCACCTCACTACAAATACCTCCATTTCATTTTTTTTTATGGCTGAGTAATATTCCATTGTATATATGTGCGACATCTTCTTTATCCATTCATCCGATGATGGACACTTAGGTTGCTTCCATGTCCTGGCTATTGTAAATAGAGCTGCAAGGAACATTTTGGTACATGACTCTTTTTGAATGATGGTTTTCTCAGGGTATATGCACAGTAGCGGGATTGCTGGGTCATATTGTAGTTCTAGTTTTAGTTTTTTAAGGAACCTCCACACTGTTCTTCATAGTGGCTGCATCAATTTACATTCCCACCAACAGTGCAAGAGTGTCCCCTTTTCTCCACACCCTCTCCAGCATTTATTGTTTCTAGATTTTTTGATGATGGCCATTCTGACCGGTGTGAGATGATATCTCATTGTAGTTTTGATTTGCATTTCTCTAATGATTAATGATGTTGAGCATTCTTTCATGTGTCTGTTGGCCATCTGTATATCCTCTTTGGAGAAATGTCTATTTAGGTCTTCTGCCCATTTTTGGATCGGGTTGTTTGTTTTTTTGTTATTGAGCTGCATGAGCTGCTTGTAAATCTGGGAGATTAATCCTTTGTCAGTTGCTTCATTTGCAAGTATTTTCTCCCATTCTGAGGGTTGTCTTTTGGTCTTGTTTATGGTTTCCTTTGCTGTGCAAAAGCTTTTAAGTTTCATTAGGTCCCATTTGTTTATTTGTGTTTTTATTTCCAGTTCTCTAGGAGCTGGGTCAAAAAGGATCTTGCTGTGATTTATGTCATAGAGTGTTCTGCCTATGTTTTCCTCTAAGAGTTTGATAGTGCCTGGCCTTACACTTAGGTCTTTAATCCATTTTGAGTTTATTTTTGTGTATGGTGTCAGGGAGTGTTCTAATTTCATACTTTTACATGTATCTGTCCAATTTACCCAGCACCACTTATTGAAGAGGCTGTCTTTTCTCCACTGTATATGCTTGCCTCCTTTATCAAAGATAAGGTGACCATATGGGCGTAGGTTTATCTCTGGGCTTTCTATCCTGTTCCATTGATCTATATTTCTGTTTTTGTGCCAGTACCAAACTGTCTTGATTACTGTAGCTTTGTAATATAGTCTGAAGTCAGGGAGCCTGATTCCTCCAGCTCCATTTTTCGTTCTCAAGATTGCTTTGGCTATTCGAGGTCTTTTGTGTTTCCATACAAATTGTGAAATTTTTTGTTCTAGTTCTGTGAAAAATGTCAGTGGTAGTTTGATAGGGATTGCATTGAATCTGTAGATTGCTTTGGGTAGTAGAGTCATTTTCACAATGTTGATTCTTCCAATCCAAGAACATGGTATATCTCTCCATCTATTTGTATCATCTTTGATTTCTTTCATCAGTGTCTTATAATTTTCTGCATACAGGTCTTTTGTCTCCTTAGGTAGGTTTATTCCTAGATATTTTATTCTTTTTGTTGCAGTGGTAAACGGGAGTGTTTTCTTAATTTCACTTTCATCATTAGTGTATAGAAATGCAAGAGATTTCTGTGCATTAATTTTGTATCCTGCTACTTTACCAAATTCATTGATTAGCTCTAGGAGTTTTCTGGTAGCATCTTTAGGATTCTCTATGTATAGTATCATGTCATCTGCAAACAGTGACAGCTTTACTTCTTCTTTTCCGATTTGGATTCCTTTTATTTCTTTTTCTTCTCTGATTGCTGTGGCTAACATTTCCAAAACTATGTTGAAAAAAAGTGGTGAGAGTGGGCAACCTTGTCTTGTTCCTGATCTTAGTGGAAATGGTTTCAGTTTTTCACCATTGAGGACAATGTTGGCTGTGGGTTTGTCATATATGGTCTTTATTATGTTAAGGAAAGTTCCCTCTATGCCTACTTTGTGCAGGGCTTTTATCATAAATGGGTGTTGAATTTTCTCGAAAGCTTTCTCTGTACCTATTGAGATGATCATATGGTTTTTCTCCTTCAATTTGTTAATATGGTGTATCACGTTGATTGATTTGCGTATATTGAAGAATCCTTGCATTCCTGGAATAAACCCCACTTGATCATGGTGTATGATCCTTTTAATGTGCTGTTGGAGTCTGTTTGCTAGTATTATGTTGAGGATTTTTGCATCCATGTTCATCAGTGATATTGGCCTGTAGTTTTCTTTCTTTGTGACATCTTTCTCTGGTTTTGGTGTCAGGATGATGGTGGTCTCGTAGAATGAGTTTGGGAGTGTTCCTCCCTCTGCAATATTTTGGAAGAGTTTGAGAAGGATAGGTGTTAGCTCTTCTCTAAATGTTTGATAGAGTTCGCCTGTGAAGCCATCTGGTCCTGGGCTTTTGTTTGTTGGAAGATTTTAAATCACAGTTTCAATTTCAGTGCTTGTGATTGGTCTGTTCATATTTTCTATTTCTTCCTGGTTCAGTCTCGGCAGGTTGTGCATTTCTAAGAATCTGTCCATTTCTTCCAGGTTGTCCATTTTATTGGCATAGAGTTGCTTGTAGTAATCTCTCATGATCGTTTGTATTTCTGCAGTGTCAGTGGTTACTTCTCCTTTTTCATTTCTAATTCTATTGATTTGAGTCTTCTCCCTTTTTCTCTTGATGAGTCTGGCTAATGGTTTATCAATTTTGTTTATCTTCTCAAAGAACCAGCTTTTAGTTTTATTGATCTTTGCTATTGTCTCCTTCATTTCTTTTTCATTTATTTTTGATCTGATCTTTATGATTTCTTTCCTTCTGCTAGCTTTGGGGTTTTTTTGTTCTTCTGTCTCTAATTGCTTCAGGTGCAAGGTTAGGTTGTTTATTCTAGATGTTTCCTGTTTCTTGAGGTAGGCTTGTATTGCTATAAACTTCCCTCTTAGCACTGCCTTTGCTGCATCCCATAGGTTTTGGGTCATCGTGTCTCCATTGTCATTTGTTTCTAGGTATTTTTTGATTTCCCCTTTGATTTCTTCAGTGATCACTTCGTTATTAAGTAGTGTATTGTGTAGCCTCTATGTGTTTGTATTTTTTACAGATCTTTTCCTGTAATTGATATCTAGTCTCATAGGGTTGTGGTCGGAAAAGATACTTTATATGATTTCAATTTTCTTAAATTTACCAAGGCTTGATTTGTGACCCAAGATATGATCTATCCTGGAGAATGTTCCATGAACAATTGAGAAAAATGTGTATTCTGTTGTTTTTGGGTGGAATATCCTATAAATATCAATTAAGTCCATCTTGTTTAATATATCATTTAAAGCTTGTGTTTCCTTATTTATTTTCATTTTGGATGATCTGCCCATTGGTGAAAGTGGGGTGTTAAAGTCCCCTACTATGATTGTGTTCTTGTCGATTTCCCCTTTTATGGCGGTTAGTATTTGCCTTATGTATTGAGGTGCTCCTATGTTGGGTGCATAAATATTTACAATTGTTATAATTTCCTCTTGGATCGATCCCTTTATCATTATATAGTGTCCTTCTTTGTCTCTTGTAATAGTCTTTATTTTTTTTTTTTTTTTTTTTTTTTTTTTTTTTTTTTTTTTAATTTTATTTATTTATTTATTTATGGCTGTGTTGGGTCTTCGTTTCTGTGCGAGGGCTTTCTCCAGTTGTGGCAAGTGGGGACCACTCTTCATCGCGGTGCGCGGGCCTCTCACCATCGCGGCCTCTCTTGTTGCGGAGCACAGGCTCCAGACGCGCAGGCTCAGTAATTGTGGCTCACGGGCCCAGTTGCTCCGCGGCATGTGGGATCCTCCCAGACCAGGGCTCGAACCCGTGTCCCCTGCATTGGCAGGCAGATTCTCAACCACTGCGCCACCAGGGAAGCCCTAGTCTTTATTTTAAAGTCTATTTTGTCTGATATGAGAATTGCTATTCCAGCTTTCTTTTAATTTCCATTTGCATGGAATATCTTTTTCCATCAACTCACTTTCAGTCTGTATGTGTCTCTAGGTCTGAAGTGGGTCTCTTGTAGACAGCATATATATGGGTCTTGTTTTTGTATCCATTCAGCCAGCCTGTGTCTTTTGGTGGGAGCATTTAATCCATTTACATTTAAGGTAATTATCGATATGTATGTTCCTATTCCCATTTTCTTAAATGTTTTGGGTTTGTTATTGTAGGTGTTTTCCTTCTCTTGTGTTTCTTGCCTAGAGAAGTTCCTTTAGCATTTGTTGTAAAGCTGGTTTGGTGGTGCTGAATTCTCTCAGCTTTTGCTTGTCTGTAAAGGTTTTAATTTCTCCATCACATCTGAATGAGATCCTTGCTGGGTAGAGTAATCTTGGTTGTAGGTTTTTCTCCTTCATCACTTTAAGTATATCCTGCCACTCCCTTCTGGCTTGCAGAGTTTCTGCTGAAAGATCAGCTGTTAACCTTATGGGGATTCCCTTGTGTGTTATTTGTTGTTTTTCCCTTGCTGTTTTTAATATGTTTTCTTTATATTTAATTTTTGATAGTTTGATTAATATGTGTCTTGGCATGTTTTTCCTTGGATTTATCCTGTATGGGACTCTCTGTGCTTCCAGGACTTGATTAACTATTTCCTTTCCCATATTAGGGAAGTTTTCAACTATAATCTCTTCAAGTATTTTCTCAGTCCCTTTCTTTTTCTCTTCTTCTTCTGGGACCCCTATAATTCGAATGTTGGTGCGTTTAATGTTGTCCCAGAGGTCTCTGAGACTGTCCTCAGTTCTTTTCCTTCTTTTTTCTTTATTCTGCTCTGCAGTAGTTATTTCCACCATTTTATCTTCTGGGTCACTTATCTGTTCTTCTGCCTCAGTTATTCTGCTATTGATCCCATCTAGAGTATTTTTAATTTCATTTATTGTATTTTTCATCGTTGCTTGGTTCCTCTTTCATTCTTCTATGTCCTTCTTAAATGTTTCTTGCATTTTGTCTATTCTATTTCCAAGATTTTGGATCATACTTACTATCATTATTCTGAATTCTTTTTCAGGTAGACTACCTATTTCCTCTTCATATGTTAGGTCTGGTGTGTTTTGACCCTGCTCCTTCATCTGCTGTGTGTTTTTCTGTCTTCTCATTTTGCTTATCTTAATGTGTTTGGAGTCTCCTTTTCACAGGCTGCAGGTTCGTAGTTCCCGTTGTTTTTGGTATCTGTCCCCAGTGGCTAAGGTTGGTTCAGTGGGTTGTGTAGGCCTTCTGGTGGAGGGGACTAGTCCCTGTGTTCTGGTGGATGAGGCTGGATCTTGTCTTTCTGGTGGGCACGTCCATGTCTGGTGGTGTGTTTTGGGGTGTCTGTGGCCTTATTATGATTTTAGGCAGCCTCTCTGCTAATGTATGGGGCTGTATTCCTGTCTTGCTAGTTGTTTGGCATAGGGTGTCCAGCCTTGTAGCTTGCTGGTCGTTGAGTGAGCTGGGTCTTGATGTTGAGATGGAGATCTCTGAGAGATTTTTGCCATTTGGTATTACGTGGAATTGGGATGTCTCTTGTGGACCAGTGTCCTGAAGTTGGCTCTCCCACCTCAGAGGCACAGCCCTGATGCCTGGCTGGAGCACCAAGAGCCTTTCATCCACAGAGCTTTTGGGAGGTCTGACGTCTTCTGCCAGCTTTCAGTGGGTGTTCTGTAGGAGCAGTTCCACATGTAGATGTATTTCTAATGTATCTGTGGGAAGGAAGGTGATCTCCGCGTCTTACTCTTCCACCATCTTGCCCTATTCTATCATTTGTAATTTTATATGTACTGAAAACATCCACAAGTCAGCAAATTGCCATGGCGCCACGTCCCCCTTCCCTGCGGCCCCTCCAGAGCGCAAGCGGCTGGCACAGCCGAGCCCAATATTCTTTACCAGTGCAACATGTATCCTTCACCAGCTATCATTCCAAATTTAACCAGCAATTTTTTCCTATTTTTCTCTCCATCATAAATGTCTTGAAGGATACTTTTAATTTTATCAAATTTCACAACTCACTTCCTCAGATTTGAAGCTCCACACTGGTTGCAGTACTACCCACACACATATATTGTCTGATTCTTCAGTGTCTTTTTCCTTTTATCCCTCTTTCTTTGCTTGTCTAACCTTATTGTAATATTCTCCCACCCTTGGCTTCCCAGTTAACCTTACTTATCCCTCATCTATAATATCTTAGCATTGTGTTCTTTCCACTGTTATTACACTAATACAGTTATATTAAATACATCTGTTTTCATTTTCCCAAAATAATACAAAATTTTTGAACATATATAAAAGTTAAAAGAATCATTCAGTTAACTTCCACATACTCAGCTAGATTTTACAGTTAAAATTATGCTACATTTGCTTTAACACATATTTATCCAACTATTATTCCTCTACTCATCTATCATATTTTTAATACATTTCAAAGTTGTAGACATAAATACACTTCATACTGGACACATCATCATATTATTAACTAGATTTCAATATTATTTTAGAGCTTTTGGACTATATTAACACACAATGAAATGCACAAATCTTAAGTGTACCTTTACATGAATTTCGACAAATACGTATATTTATATACTTCAAAGTCCTTACAAGATAGAAAACATTGCCATTACCCCAGCAAGTTCCCTCATATCCCTTCCTAGTCAGTCGCCAGCTTCCACATCTCCAAGACAACCACTTCTCTGAATTTCTTTCTACTTAAAATAGTTTGGCCTATTCTTAAACTGCATATGAATGCAATCATACATTTCATATGCCTTTATCTAAACTTTCTGTCAACCAGCATACTTTGGTGACTCTACCATGGTGTTATGTATATCAATAATTCATTCTTTCTTTTGAATTCCTTAATAGTAATCTGGTTATCCAGTTTCCTGCTGATGAACACCTGGGATATTTCCAGTTTTAGCTATTATAGGTAAAACTGCTGTGAGCAGTTATGTACAAGTAACATTTTGTGACCAATGCACTTTCATGAATAAGAGATACATTAACCAATGTTATAGACATTATAACATGACTTGCAAAAAATATACATGGAAAAAAAAATCACAAAAAAAATCTTGCTTCTTGAAAACCACACAAATATATAAGTAAATAAATCACAAAAATATGCTGTTTTCTCTATGGCTATTCTTTACTAAACCTATTTGCTTTTTCATGGTTTTTGTTCTACTAGTAATAACATTTCACATGTTGGATAACAACCTGGGCTTTTGGGGATTTTTTTTTTTTTGCATATGAAATATTCTTTGATATACTGGAATTATCAGATGTATTTTTATTTAATGTCAAAGCTTTTGAAGAATTTTATGTTAGTTCTGTTTCACACTCAGGTAGTCTTGATGCCTGACTTTTAAAAATTCCTTTTAAGATCATGCAGCACTAATGTGGTTCAGAAATGCTCATGTAGACTTGTAGATAATGATCTATACACATAATGATATACCCATCAAGAGATGATTTAATACCAAGAGCAAAATTCATGAATAAATATCACAGGGAATAAGCACATTTAATTTACTCTGTTACACTTGAGTCATGTTAACTATACATATTACTCAAGGAATCCAACCATACCTGCTGAAAGAGGTAGAGATAATCATTTCAATGACGAGGTGTGATGTCAACCTCGATTTCTCTGGAGTAAGCAAGAGATGGGAGAAGTGAAAATGCTGATGCCTCAGAAAGTTCCAGTATCTGTGTTGTGCTGGGAGTATCATTATGAATTTAATTACTTACTTTTTATTTTATATAAGAACAAACTATACAAAAGAAAACTAGGTATTTTATTTTGTATCAACAACAAAGAAATACCCAACAAAGAATGTTTCCACACTAAATTTAAACTTTTCAAAGTACAGCTACATATCTGTGTGTATATTTTTCTAAGTCCATACTAATGTACATTTAGTAGAAATGTAAGGGATTTTAATGAAAACAATTTTAGTTATTTTAGGACTTTTGGCTGGTGTACAGACTTTAAAGCCTAATTCCTCACTAACAACCCCAAATACTACTTGATGAGTGGTTTACTTATTTTAGTAAAATTAAAACAGAACTGTGTAAGCCTTGTATTCTTTAGCAACATAATTAAGTATTCCAAATGTTGGTGTTCCTCATATATATAATGAGAATAATATCACATACCTCTTTGAGACACCATGTCAAATATCAAGACAAGGACACATGAAAAAAACTTAACTGAATGCTGAGTTGGTGGAGGTTATCTTTTGAAATGTTACATATTATTCATTGCTGGCAATTTTTTTCACATTTAAAACTCTAATTTTCAGGGTTAAGATTTCTACAGTTCACAGAAACAATCCAGCCAAGAAAGGTCTCATTAGTAAGCTTTTCACTTTTAGACAAAGTTCCTTTTGAAAGGAAGTTAATGAACAACATGTGTATACCTATGAAAAAATATAGTTATGCTTTTTCACATCTGATTTGCACATATATATTTTAACTCTATATATTAGCCATTGTTTTCTACATTTTATATGTATCAAAATTTCAATGTCAGTATCAATTTAATATTTATCAGATTAAAAGAATTTTAAAATAGCTATTATTCTTTACTATAATCAAATAAATGTTTTATAACAATTATACAAATAAATTATGTTCACATATTATACTATTCTTAATCTTTACTTGATCTATTGTCATTACACTCTAGTCAGAGGTATTTTTTGTGTACATAATTACAATTTCCTTTTAAGTGGCTTCTTTACAGGAATCTGTAAGGGTGACCATTGCCTAGGTCTACCTTTGAAGCATGGGCATGAATAATAATGGTTTCATATGTTTGGCAGTCTAATTATAATTCTATTAAATTAGAATAATTTTTATAGGTACTCATGTGTTGAACAGAAAATGTGACTTTCTGATTGTTCTGTTAATATTACTTTTTTTCCCCAAATAAGGAAAAAAAAATAGATTCTTTTGATTTTTTAAATCTCTGCCCCCCAAATTGGAAAGTACTAATTATGAAATTGGGTTACAATTGTATCCATTCTACTGCCAGTTCCCCAGCTTTTCTTGGGTTCCCAGGTTATTAATTCATCCTTTTTGGATTATCTAATTCTGCTACAAATATTCATTGAATATCTACTAATCTCCAGTCACTGTTCTCAGTGCTGGAAAACCAAACAGCAAAAGTCCCTGGTCTGTTGTAGTTTAAATTATATTCAGCAGATTAAAAACAAATATACAAGTTAGTTTAGTTTATGCGATGACTAGCTATCAAGAAATATAAAGTAAAAAAAGGGGCATGGGAAGAACAGGATAAGGGAACAGTGCTGCTATTTTTATGAAGGTTGGCTGAGAAAGGCCACCCTGATTAGTTAAATCTGGTATACAAATTGCTATATGAAAATTTAATAATTTTTTTTCTAAAAGGAAGAGTTCTTTGATTTATTATGACCAATAAACACTTGTTGGGTGTCTTTTTCTCCAAATATTTATATTTTATTGGTATTTTAAGAGTAAGGACTGTCAAACAATGGACTAAAAGCCAAAACTAACCCACCAATTGTTTTGTATGGCTTTGGTTTATACATTATAATAGTTGAAAATAATCAAACAAAGAATGATATTTCATGATGAATTTAGTGAATATTAGCATTTTGTGAAATTCAAATTTCAATGTCCATAAAATTTAATTGTGACTCACTCATTTGTTTGCCTATTGTTTACAGTTGCTTTCACTCTACAATGCCCATATGGTTGCAACAAAGAGACCCATAAGGAAACCCACAAAGGCTCTGTTTTTTACTATCTGACCCTTCATGGAAGAAAGTTTTCCAACCTCTGTTATAGAAGAAAATATATCTCTATATCATATTTCTAGGAAACTTGTGGTGCCAAATGTATATTCCCTTGACCCAACTCTAATTTATTGGCAGCTGGAGTGGACAGTTTCTGTACATGTTTACAATGTCCCACCATAAGCAGCCTTCTGGCCTACCTGTTTATCCTCTTAGGAGCATTCTTTGAGGTACTGGGAGCAAGCTCAGACTGCATGACCCTTACACAGGAAGCCCAACTGTGCAAACAAAGCTCCAGGAGCCATCCTCAACCAACTGGGTATGGAAGTATGTGTATCTACTGTAATATCACTTTCAGTGTTCTCACTTTTTCTTTATATGCTCCACTTAACTTCTTTGTTGGCAAATACTTTCTTCAATTATCTTTTTTTATTTTTAAATGACAGTGAGTTTCTCATAGGAGACAAAAAAGCAACACTAGGGTCTGTGCATGAACTCAGCAACAGAAGTGCAATGACCAATCACCTGCAGACTTTGGAAAAAGTGAGGTGATTCGTTTCTGATCATGAGGCACATCTGTTATTTAAGTAGTGATTTGTGGACTGAAGAGCTAGTAGCAAAGTTTGTATTTTATGCAGTTATTCACAGTTAATATGTTGTGGTAACTAAAACTGGGAGGGGCTGTTTTATTTAACTAAGCCATGGTAACTGAAATTTATTCATACCAGAACCATGCAAAGCTAGGACCATCTATATTTGAGGAGATATTGTACAATCATACTGCAGAGAAAGAGGACTAGAATGTTAGGGTAGGAGACTGACAGGCACAAGCGTATGAATAAGAAGCACTCCTTTGCTTTGGTTAAAGGGGAATCAAGATTCTGAGAGGCACTGATCTCTTCTTGACACAAGGCAGTCCCACTGTGCTGTCCTGCATCCAGCATGGCAGCAGGCAAACAGGGGTCCCTCCAGCTTAGACTAAGGCATTTATAAGAGACTATTTAGTTCCAAAGAAAGAGTCAACAAAGAGTTAAAAAGAGAGAATCTTTCAAATTGATACATTTTGGAGGTAAAAGAGAAAAAAAATAAGAAAACTGCATCATTACATCGTTCTGTTTATCTTATGCATGCTAGCTGTGAAAACCAATTAGAGCCTAGTTAAAAATATATATCAAGTATGCTGATGGCATGTCAACACCACAATAGCAGTGACTCTTCCCTTAGATTGTGATTGACTGAGTGGACAGGAGAAAGAATTAAAACCATCCTTTATTCTACATGTTTGCATCGCCTCCTTGTTGACAGCCTCCTTGCATCCACAGGTCAAGTTACTGATTTTCATTAACAACCAGGTGTCTGATCAGACAGCTCTACATCTTTCATGTGAACTCAAAGCAAATTTTAATATAGCTAACAATAATAGGAATCTTGGTGAAAAAAAAAAACATAAAAGGAGAAAAAGCATTAATTCTTAACTATGCAGTAAATCTTAATTTCCTTGAAATTTTTT
This sequence comes from Balaenoptera acutorostrata, assembly GCF_949987535.1. Classification (NCBI taxonomy): domain Eukaryota; kingdom Metazoa; phylum Chordata; class Mammalia; order Artiodactyla; family Balaenopteridae; genus Balaenoptera; species Balaenoptera acutorostrata. The sequence continues at coordinate 36,634,037 of NC_080081.1, forward strand.
TATTGAATCATTTTATTATTGAGCATATATTATGATATTTGACTATTTAATGGGTACCTTGGATTTTCATAAATGTAAAATTTTAAAATTATCTAACTGTAGGGATGGACTGATATTTCTCTCTTTCTATTCAAAGGACTTGGCCAGATCATTTTATCCTGAATTTGTCTCATCACACTTTCCATCATTGCCAGTATTGTTGAAAGGCAAAAATGGAAATTGAAATAGATAAGTGGAATTAACCATCTTGACCTGATTTTTACTCCTTGGCTTGAACTGAACAAACTGCACTATCAAGAACTTTTAAAGAACAGCTTTTCATACTGCAGTTCTACAACTGGATAATTTCTAAAGCATTTAGCTTAGTAGTGATCATCATATGGCTTTAAGAAAATGATTCACTTACAATTGTGTGCCAGAGATATCTGAGCATTTGCAGTTAGGTGGAGGAAATAACTTTAAAATACTGTATGACTTTTTCTGAAGAAAAACAATATAATAAAAGAAAACTTATTCTTTCATATTTGCCCTTTTGAAGACTACTATTTAATGTCTGCCTCAGTAATTCCATTCAGTCACTTCAGTTCCACTTCAGTACGTTTTCAGTGAACTTGAAATATATCATTGGAGATTACCATTTCAAGGTCATCAGTTTGCACCAAGCTGTAGAAACAATCAAAATTACAAATAACATCATGTCAGCCTAAACCCAGTTTGTTTTTCAGACACAAAGAGTTTTCTTCTGGAGTAGGTGTTGACTTATCAGGCTGCTAAGAGATATTTTAGGGAAGAACCATACTTCTTCCCGAAGGGTCTCAGGGGAAGAACAAAGTAAAGTCAAGGCAACTGCTTCCTTGACAGTCTTTAAAATCAGGAAAGATGCTCATGTGTTAAATTAAATTCTGGTTGTTTACATTGCTCTCAATGAGTCTGCAGACAAAGGACTTTCAGCTCCTAGAAGCTATGTTCTGTAATGAAGAGTGAAGGAAGGTTCTCTCAGTTGAAAAGTGAATCACCTGTCAGTGAAGTTTTCTTTCATGGGCCCATCTTCACTAGAAAGACACAAAGCTTAGTGACTATCTTGGTTGTAACCATTTCCAGTGTCTCTTCTGAGGATGGATCAGGGTTAAAATTATAAGTTAAATTCTTCAAAATTTAGTCTAGTAAAATCTTTATTTTGCCTTTTAGTGGTCACAGGATTTGGGCCACTTAACTGTACATTGTGTACATCTTTCAATGAATGTGGATTGAGTAATAAATTAGTGTATTATGATAAAATGCCATCATAATTATAAATTATTTGTACAGAGTACATTCTTTTTGATCAATCTCCCAGTGAATGTTCAATACATAAGTACATCCTTTTTCTAAATCAAGTCTCCTTTTACAGACCCACAGGGAGAAAAAGCCTGTGTGTGTTTATGCATGTTTCATAAGTACCAGATCTTAATCCTCCAATGTGTGGTTCTTCTCTGTCAAAGAAAGAGAGAGTTTGCAGCACTACCTCAGCTTACTTCCATAATAGAGACTCACAGAGAAGGAGAAGTAAAAGGTTTAAACATAAGTAGAAGTCACTGCATTTTCACCTAATGTGGTACTAATATAAACCCTCAATTTGAATAAACATTAGTAGATCATAGAGAGCCTTCAATTAATATATCTTTGTAAGGGTGGGTGCTCATTTATGAAAAAGACAAAAATGTACTTTCCAAGAGTTTATAGTTTAGGTGGAGATCAATGAGCTCTCATGTTTTTTTTACTATACTGATGAAAAGGCATTTGAATGACTTTTGTTTGTGTCATACAGTCAGTAATACTACAACTAGAACCCAGTTGTCATAATAGTCATTTTTCCTTTCATTCACAAGTGCTGACATTTCCTTTCATTCACAAAGGGTAGAAAAATTCTAATAAATATTATATGGAAAGTGTTTTGAAAAGTTTTAAAACTTTTAAAAAGGTTTTTAAGAAGTATCTTAAAAGAATATTTTAATAATAATATAAATAACAAGGGCTTGGTTTAATTTAGGCAAATGTTAGTTATAAAAATAAATATTTAATGGGAAAATTTCAAGTAATATGAGTTTACATTCAGTGAACATTTCTTAAGAAAATGAAAAAAATAAAGTATACTTGTAATAATGTTTTAATATGTGTTCTTTTGCTATATAGTTATTTTAGGGCTTCCCTGGTGGCACAGTGGTTGAGAATCTGCCTGCTAATGCAGGGGACACGGGTTCGAGCCCTGGTCTGGGAAGATCCCACATGCTGCAGAGCAACTAGGCCCGTGAGCCACAACTACTGAGCCTGCGTGACTGGAGCTTGTGCTCCGCAACAAGAGAGGCCACGATAGTGAGAGGCCCACGCACCGTGATGAAGAGTGGCCCCTGCTTGCCACAACTAGAGAAAACCCTCCCACAGAAACGAAGACCCAACACAGCCATAAATAAATAAATAAATAATTAGAATACCATGACCAAAAATTAGTAAAAAAAAAAAAAAAAGTTATTTTAATACATGAGCTTTTTACTGTAAAAATGGTGGCTTAGTAATAATGATAGAAATAATAACTACAAGCTTTGAGTTACTTTTTTAAAGTCTCTTTCCTATGACATCTTTAGCAACACCAAAAGCTGCTTTTAAAAATAATGAATTAGTATTTTAATAACAGAACTAAGATGTATTTATGGCAAACTCTTTAAAATAGGAAGTTACAAATCAAAAATTCAACTCCCCCCATTTCCTATATGCTCCATGTATTTTATTACACACACACACGCATACACTCCACACCTCCCATAATAGTTGCATCGATTTAATATCAACCAGTTGGTTTTGATGTGAATATCAAAATTACACATTTTCTAAATTTGTTGGAAATGTAATAAGATTATTAAGATTATTAATAAATAAATTATTAAGATTATTTATTTAATAAAATTATTATTTAATTTTAGGAAAGCTTAAGTAAATCTTTCAACATTTACATGGTATTCATATTACTTTTCTATTAATTACCTGCTAATGTCATTAGTGTATTTCTATTTTAATGTTTCTAATTTACTTCTTGATTTATAAAAGCTTTTTACATATCAAGGAAATTCACTCCTTGTTATATTTATAAAACATTTTTGTTGTTAATGTTCTCAGTCTTTGGGTTTTTTAAATTAGTTTATTTTTGATGTAACTATACTTTATATTGAGGTTGTTAGTGATCATACATATATATATATATATATATATATATATATATATATATTTACTTAAAAATTTCTGGGTCTCATGCTTTCCCTCATGGATTTTTGATCTTATGCCCACCTAGAAGTGAAAATTCATCAACTACGTTTTCATCTTCTAGGATGTTTAAGGTTGTAGTAGAGTGTGACCGAAGGCAGGTTACTTAAAATCTCCATCCCTGTTAATGCATGTGGAGCCCTGAGAAGAGAACCACACATATGCTAGTTCTGTGGCATTGTGTGCTGTGCTCTAGCCCTGTCTCATCTAAACCTCATTCTGGTGTAATGAGTAAGGCAGGAATCTAAGTTATTTATTTTTCTCCAGAGGACAACTGTTTATCTTAATACTATTTATTTGAATAATAAAATGTTTTTTCACTGATTTGAACAGCCATGTTTATTATATTATACTCACATGTATTAGAGTTATTTCTGGCTTTCTTTTCATATTTATTAATATAGCTATTCTCATTCATAATAAAGTCATCTTTTTAAAATCTCTAGTTACACAATACTTTTTAATATCTGGTAGGGCATTTTTTCCTCAAGATTCCTTTGTATTGGAAATTGCCTGGCTTTTAAAAATGTATTTCCTGGGCTTCCCTGGTGGCGCAGTGGTTGAGAATCTGCCTGCCAATTCAGGGGACACGGGTTCGTGCCCTGGTCCGGGAAGATCCCACATGTGGCGGAGCAACTAGGCCCGTGAGCCACAACTACTGAGCCTGCGCGTCTGGAGCCTGTGCTCCGCAACAAGAGAGGCCATGATAGTGAGAGGCCCACGCACCACAATGAAGAGTGGCCCCCACTTGCCGCAACTAGAGAAAGCCCTCGCACAGAAACGAAGACCCAACACAACCATAAATAAATAAATTAATTTAAAAAAAAATGTATTTACTAATATTTGACTTTCAAATTTCCAGAGAAACACAAGTATAATTTTATAAATACCTTGTACAAATATTATTATATAAATTGTGATTATAAGATAATAATTATCATTTGCACAATAACAAACCATCTCATTCAAAATTAGTATGATTCTTTGTATTCATTCAAACTGACATTATTCAACAGAGTTTTACTTTTTTTCTTTATCTAGATTTGTAACCTATTTTGCTGATTTTATTTTTAGATAATTTACTTTTAGTGGTGCTATTTAAATAGGTTCTTCTGTTCTTTACACAATCTAGGTTATTTTCATTTTTAAAAATTGCATTGATTTTTGTATTTTACTTATTTGCCAACATCCAGAAACTTTAAATTTTTTCTAAGATTTTAAAGATAAGTTTTAATTATTAAGGTGGACTATTACATGAAATACAAATAATTAAAATGATATTCCATACTTTTGCTCCCTTGGTTATGAGCCAAGAAGTTGGCATCATTTTGTACTTCTTGATTTTAGTGAAATTAGTATAAATTAAGCAAAATGCTTGGTTTTTGAGATGTATATACCTACTTCAAAATAAAGCATTAAGCTTAATGATATATATACATTTATATCTCTATACAAATCTTCCTCAACTTACAATGGGTTTACATGTTGATAACCCCATTGAAAGTTTAAAGTATAGTAAGTTGAAAATTCATTTAATACACCAAACTTACAGAACATCAGAGCTTAGCCAAGCCCACCGTAAACATTCTCAGAACACTTATATTAGCCTACAGTTGGGCACAATCAACTAACACAAAGTCTATTTTATAGCAGAGTGTTGAAAATCTTATGTAGTTTTTTGAATACTGTCTGAAAGTGAAAAACAGAATGGCTGTAAGAGTTATCAGTTGTTTACTCTCGTGATTACATGGCTGCCTGGGAGCTGCGGCTCACTGCCCTGCCCACCTTCACAAGAGAGTATTGTGCTGCATATTGCTGGCCCAGGAAAAGATTAAAATTCAAAATTCGACTTACAATTTCTAATGAATACATATCACTTCCACACAATCATAAGTCGGAGAATTCATAAGTCAAACCATTGAAAGTCGGGGACTGTCTGTACATAGCTATTTATCAGTTTACTATCATTTTACAAATATTTATACTGGGGGGATGTAGAATTTCGTTGGTTGTTTATTTGGTGCACATGAAAGTATTTTGATGATTATGAAATGTTACAATGCCATCCTAATAAAATATAACGAATTACCTAAAAAGTAAAGACTTTTATTTGTGCTTGAAAAATATTTTCTTTGCAATACTACCTTTTTATATAAGTGTAAGAATGTTATCTCGAAGTTATATTTTTCATAAGTGTGTAGATACATGAAAGTCAATGAAAATTTTATTCTATGAAAAATTCAAGAAATAAGTAATTTTTATAATAATACCTTCTTTAAAGCTTGATGTCTTAAGTATCATGAAACATATCTTTTGCTTTAAAAAAATTCAGAATGCTTCTCAATATTTACTGTTTTCTTAAAAAGAATACATCTGACTAATTTAACCTTTTCCAAATGATTTGATGGCATCAGGATCACCATTATTATTGGGCCAAAATGCTCTTTAGTCACTATATAATGTGTTTTTTTTTTTAATAGCTATAAATGATTGTTCTATTTGAGTTAAAACAATTTTTTTTTTTTTATTTTTCTGGTTATTCCCTCACTATCAGCTATTGCTACTTTCAACTTCCCCAGATCATTTTGACTTGTAGGTTTGTAAAAAGTCTTGAAAATCAAGTAACTAAGCTTATTAACATTGTATTAAAATTATAGTAAAAAGGATCTGTGAGAATACCTTAGGTCCTTTCTGTTGAGTTGAATAAGAGTTTTACCTTCTTTATTGGATATTTTTGTGACATCTGTTTTGTCTGTTCAGAAAACTCCTATCATTTTATTCTGTGTTGTGTTCAAAATAAGTAAGATTATTAATTATTTGAATTATAGATATGGAATAAGTCTTGCTATCTGTAATGCCAAAATAGAACATGCAAGTATTAATTCCTATTTTTCTTCTCCAAATAATCACATTTGGATGTATGAATGAACAACTCCAAAGAGACCCAGAACCACACTTTAATAACATCTTGAGCACTTATTCTCTGTTTTATATTTTGAGAAAGGAGCCTGCAATTTGTTTTGTCATGAGGAAAACACTTTTGTAGTCATATTTTATCTAATACCTTCTAGTTATGTTATTGAACTTGGAAAACAAATACTTTATAAATTTTTAAAATGCAAATTAAGTAAACTCTATTGCTGCTGTAACACACTGCCATAAAGACCTGTTTAAAACAAGTGCCGTCTTTTAGCTCACAGTAGGTCAGGAGTCCAGGAAAGCATGTCTGGATTCTCTGCTCAAGATCTCAAAAGGCTGAAAACAAGGGGTTGGAGAGGCTGTGTTCTCATCTGCAGCTGGAGGCCATCTTCCAAGGTCATTCAGATTATTGACAGAGAGTTTATGAAAGCAGTCTGGATGCTATTGTGCCTGCAGTCACACATTTTAGAGTTGTGCCTCTGCTTTGCAGGCATTTGAGATAACCAGAGATGGTTTCATGAACAGAGGAACCCGAGAGTAACTATGTCTTAAAATAAACTTTCCTTTTTTTATTTCTTTCAACTGTATTACTTACCAGCACAGGAGTCCACTCTTATTCATATTCTCTTTTTAATTTATGTAATGACAAATATTGCCTTTACTTTAAGGAACAGCTCAGGATAACATTGCTCAGAGAGAATGGCTTTGTCCTTCTTCCTCTAACTCAGGAAACAACCAAGGGGATACATACACTCTTATAAGCAAAAGAAAACAACAGAACTCACAAACAAATTGATAAATTTTTAAAAGTATAATACAGTTGGGAAGTTTATACAGACAACTAATGAAGTATGCTGGTGAGAAAATACCTTAAAGAATATTATCACTAATAACTTTCATTAGAAAAAGAGCAAGCGTTTTTTTAACTTTGTGATCATTAAAAACTAGATAAAACATTTATATTACAGTCTGAATATGAAAATAATCAACTTATTGACTACTATAAGTAAGCTCTACAAATCAAGAAATCTTTGTTTTGTATTATTAAACTTTTTTTGACTAAGCAGAATTGAAGAGTGGAGTGAAAATATATCTTCTTTAGAGCCTCCTGAAAGAAAAGAAAGCCCTGCCAACACCCTGATTTTAACACAAAATGTAATTTGAACTTCTGACTTCCAGAACTGTAAGATAATAAATGTGTGTTTGTTAAACTTCAAAATTTGAGATAAATTTTCTCAGCAGCCATAGTAAATTAAAACAGCTTTTAAATTAAAAAAAAAAAAAAAAAAAAAAAGGAAAACAGGAATGGACTCCTATTTCTGATGTAGCAACTTTAGGATAAAATGTATAGGTCACCTCTGAAAACAGCAGCTAGAGGAAAAACAGTGTAAAAGTAAAAAATCCTGCCAGGTGTTGAGGTTGAAGACACATCTAACTTGTTTGAATGAGACTGAAACTCAAATCAAGTTCTCACTTTCCCCTTTGAATACCAACACCTTTTATTGCTCAGAGGCCCTTAACCTCACACATTCTCAAAGATTTTCTCTGAGAAGGATGACTGCACCTTAAACTCCCTGCAAAGAATTTGACCAAGGTTTTGGAGAAGAAAGTAGTGGAAGATATTTACTTCCAGACCTGCAAAATATGTGTCTCTTGGGATTGGGTTAATTAAGATTAGGTTACACTATTTCTTCTGCCATGATTCGTCAAGAGTTAGTCATAAGAGAGAGGTATTTGCATACAACTCTTAATTTTTAGTTAGGCATTCATGTAATCCCAATGCTATCAAGCTCTGAGAATTCACATGACCTTGAAATTATTTAATACTTTAGTTCACCTTGGAATTTCAATTTGTACATATTTGAATAAAGCATTTAACATATCAATAAAACATAATAAATACAATTAAGCATAAAAGAAGCACTTTTGTTTAAATAATATATATCATGTTACTAAACAGTATCAAATGACTTTTATGAATATTCCAGTTTATTTTTACTTTAAAAATAATAATAGTCTTATAATACTTCATGTTTAGTTGTATGAATAACTTCAAAATAACTTGCTTTTGTATAACTTCAAAAAAAAACAGATTTAATTCATTCTAACTCAGTATTTATATTGTTACAGCTTTGTCACTTTTGAATAAAAATTGAGCATAAATTATACCATTTTACTTCCATTAGCAAAACTTTTCCTGCCAAGTTGTTTATATTTATTTAGTTCATTGCTGGTTATGTTCTACAGAGTAAATGAGTCCCCTGAGGAATGTCTTCCCTAGTTTGCAAACTTGTAATACATTACAAGTTAAATGATCTTTAGTGCATAAGTGAAAGTACACAAGAATGTTGACTTGTAAATGTAGTGATATTTAATCACTGAAAATGAAATGTTGCTGAATGTGAGTGTAAACATTAAGATCAAACACTGAAGCAAGATCAGTGTTTGCTGGTTTATATTTTATCATAAAACAGTTGTGAACTAGTTCAAGGTAAATGTTTTTAATGTGAAATGTTTAATTGAATCCCTTAAAACATACCTCATCAGCAATTTAGCTTATTCTTTCGATTTCTATTTTATTAGTCAGATTTACTGCATTTCTCAAATTTATACATAAAAAGCTTTTAGGAAAGATAAGCTATTTTGTTTAGAGATTCTAACATTTGATAAAGATAGAAGATCATTTTATGTCTCTAAATTCTATTGCTATTCCCCGAATGCATTTTTTAAAAATAAGGTTTAATAAAAAGCACAGCTGACATTTGTTTACATATGTTAAAATTGACTTTTAAACCCTTCTGCTATTTAAGGCAAAAGACAAATTTAAAGAGAAATTTGGTAAAGAATTTATTAACTTCTCTTCACTTTCAGAAATTATACAGATAACACACATAACTTAGCTATTTAAAAGGGCTTTAATAAATGTCTTTTTAGGCTAGGATTGTGTTGCATTTTTTATAGCAAACAGTGATAAAGGGGAGTTGTAAAATCTACTCACAGAACTGTGTCATGCCCAACAATGATTCTATTGAATCAATAGTTTAGCATGAGACCATTATGTAATTCAAACAAGCTGAACATTTGTGTCTACTTTAATCATTAGTGTCTGCCAAGAAGAGAAAATAAAGTACTTATATTACTTTGTTTTTCTGCCATTTTTTTTCTTCAAGAAAAATGAACATGACAAGAATGTTTTCACATCCTAATTTGTACAGTGTCTTGGGAAGACTCTTTGTTGGATTAGTAGTAAATGGTGACTATGTGATTTTATGTTTTATCAGGCGCTACAACCATAGAGAAATATGACCTCAGAACAAATTTGTGGATCCAGGCAGGGATGATGAACGGCAGGAGACTGCAGTTTGGTGTGGCTGTTATTGATGACAAACTCTTTGTAATTGGAGGTCGAGATGGCTTAAAGACATTGAACACTGTTGAATGTTACAACCCCAAAACCAAGACTTGGACTGTCTTACCACCAATGTCAACACATAGGCATGGTCTAGGTAAGATTCTTACTTTATTGATATTATTTTTAGAAAATATTTTATTAATACTAAAAATGTATGCTAAAATATAGTATTACTGTCATCAATTATCATTAACTTTAGGTAAACTGTGGGCTTATTTGGAGCATATATATGTTTTTAATTCTTGATATTTTCCTGTGTTGACCAATATGCATTAAACTGTTGACAGTGATGTTAAATATACCAAGATGAGTAGACATCAAGTTATTCTCAAAGTTTTCACAGTCTGATATTCATACAACATGTAAAAATCATTTGGTATGAAGAAAAAAGTGCAGAACTATCATGGAGAGACCAGAGTAATGCAGCCTAGAGGAAGAAACAGTTAATGTGAATTGATGAAAACTTAATTAAGGTGGTTCGTTCCCACATTAGTGGACAGACAAATCTAGCTATATCTTTGCACTTAATTGATTCCACCTTGAAAGGTCCATGGAGAGTGGGCAACACAGGTTTAGAAAAAGAGTGACACATCAATAGGCACCAGGGGTCAATATGATAGGATTCAATCGATCTCTATTATGGAGTAACTTGGAGATGGGGAGAACTATATTTGGATTCAGAAGTTCTGGGTGTCAGTTTTGAATCTACCATTTGATATTGTCATGATTTGGGGCCAGCAGTTAAACTATGAGCCTCCGTTTCCTGATTTGCCACTGATTCAAGGTTATTAATTAGATAAATATCTGATGATGATAATGAATATGAAATCACTTGTAAATTGTAAAGTCCTATACAAATATTTGAAAAAAGAGTAACTTAATAAAGATAGTTCCTAAATTTGTACTTCTTATCATATGGATTGTAAGAAGTGCTAATTAGCTTTTTTGAAGACCTGAAATAGGTCAGATAGTTGACTAAGTACCTTTCATATATTTAGAAATACACACTAGAAAGATATTGAAGTTTAATTACAAATGTACTGATTTAGACATTCATAGGTAAGCAAAATCATAGAGCATTTCAAAAACAAATATTGATACTTCAACTCTGAGGTCTTCAGCACTGCATTTCTTATTCTTGTCTGCCATCATCTAAGAAAAATTTTAAAAGGAAAATAAATAAAATAACTATGAACTAAAGCAACTTACCTTTTTGTTCTTCTGGTTTACCTCCTCTTTCTTCAATTTGCTCATTAGCAAAATTACAGAATATTAATAAATGTTTGGGAACTTTTTCAAGCTCTAAAAGTTTGTGTTTTAAATAAAAATTGTATGAATACTTTAAATTATATAGCCCCCAATTATAATATGGAAAATATGAACACCAAATCATTTTTCCCAGGTAATATTATATAAAAGTTTTCTTATATATTTTTTCAAATATATTGAAGAATTTTGGCTTTTGTGTCCATGTAAAAGCTCTATGTATTGCTTTTATTAGCTAGCTATCTAACTACCTATGTTCCTGTTTGGGGGAAATATAGAGAATTAACACTCTGGATTGGAATTTTTGGAACTTAATGTCTTTCTTCCTTTTTTAGACAATTCAGTTCCTTTCTATTAAGGTATTCTAAAGTTCAATTAGATAGGTTTTTTGCATATCAAGAGAACATACTTGAAAACATTTCACCAAGAATACACCTTAAGTGGTATAATTTTAGATGTTTAAAGTATATAAGGTTATTGTTTGCCTCAAATACTATCACATAGGCTGCTGACCCTTTAGGAAGCAGTGCTGAGCAGGATGGTAATCTTAGATACTGTCTTTTAGTCTGTCTTATTTGGTAAAGAATCCATTGTGGAAGTAAGGCTGTATAGAAAATTATATGACCCAAGTATCAAACACATCTGATATGTAATACAGCATTTCTCACAAATTTTAGTGACCCAATACCAACTCTAGTAGTCTACTATTTTCATGCTTAAGCCTCTCCTGTTTTGTTTTTGTTCTGCTTCAGTTCCATTATGAAATAGCTCACCTCCTCTCCATATCTCATGCCATTGACTTCCTCTGTGATTTACTTCCTAGTGGTTATTGCTTACTGTCAGTTTTTAAAAAATTCTCCACTACAATACTCCCCAAGATCAAACCTGATTGAGTTAATAGGTAAAATTATGGCATAAGGCATCATTTCTGGGGACAATTCTCATCTCAAAGTGCCTCATAGATTCCTAGCAATGCCCAGTACATAGAAAACTGCCTTTGACTTGGATGCCAATCCAAGGTCCAATTAGTTGAAGCCAGACTAACAGCAAAGTCTTGTTATCAACAAATTATGGCAAGATCTGCATGGACACAGCTGATTCACTGCCTGGCAGTATGCAAGTTGCAGTGGCTCTTTTGAAGAGAACAATATGGCATAGGAAAAAGAACACAAATCAAAATTTCCTCCAAGTTATTCCCCCAAGGCAGTGCCATGAATTTTTGTCTCACTTAGGAAGTAACAATTGACTCTGTTTCTCTAATCATTATACCATGACTCTTCCTTCAGTGTAATAACCAATATTGGGTTTGAGTGTAAACCAACAGCCATCGGTACTAGTCTTTTATTTGTTCAGAAACTAGAATGTACCTTTTTATTTGCCATAGTTAACAAATACCTACCTTGTAGTATGCAGTGAGATTACAATATCGCCTATGTATCCCATGTTACACATTCAAGTGACAAGGAGCTAGAGTCTAAAGTAAAATTTTAAAATATAAAATAAAAACTCAAAATAATTTCTTTGACCTATATAGCTTTCCCCCACCTTGATTTCTTTGGAAAAAAAAAAAAATCCTTACGTGATTATGCGAGAAAGCCACGTGAGTTCTTCTGTTGCTAAGGTTGGATATGTGGCCAAAAATTTTTCATAGCTACCAGTAAGTGAAGAACGCTTCTTGTACTAGATAATATAGCATATAAAATTGTATTCATGTTAAGTCTGTGACATCAGGGAGTAATGCATCTGTCTAGAGAATGAAGATAATTAAGACTACAGTTGTCTCAATATGCTGAGTTTTTATTTTAGCATTATGTCTTTGGAACACATAATTCTATATATCATGTCTTCTTTCCCACCACATTTTATATTGTATAAAATTGAATAAGGCATTACTACAATCCACTGTTTGCAATTGTCATTTTAAGACAAATTGATAAAACAGTAATATAGCTAGTGTATATTATGGGTTTTCTATATGCCATGCTCCATGTTGTATGATAAATATATGGTAGGGGTTGCTTTATTTTTGTTTGTTTAATTTTCAATTGAGATAAAATTAAGTGTTAAAGTATAGAATTGAGTACTTTTCAGTCTATTCACAGAGTTGTGCAGCCATAACCACTATCAAACTCCAAAACATTTTTATCATCCTGAAAAACAACCTTGTAACCAATAGTAGTCTCTTGTCATTGCCCATCTCCCTAAACCCCTTAGCAAAACTTAACTTATTTTCTGTCTCTATGGAATTGCCAATTTTGGACATTTCATATAAACAGAATCATAATTTTTGGCTTTTTGTGTATGGTTTCTCTCACATAATGTAATGTTTTCAAGGTTCATCAGTTTCATAACATGTATCAGTACTTCATTCCTTTTCTGATTGAATAATATTCCACTTTAAGGATTTGCCACATTTTTTTTTAACATCTTTATTGGAGTATAATTGCTTTAAAATGGTGTGTTAATTTCTGCTTTATAACAAAGTAAATCAGCTATATATATACATATATCCCCATATCTCCTCCCACTTGCACCACCCTCTCACCTTCCCTATCTCACCCCTCTAGGTAGTCACAAAGCACCAAGCTGATCTACCTGTGTTATGCAGCTGCTTCCCACTAGCTATCTATTTTACATTTGGTAGTATATATAAGTCCATGCCACTCTTTCACTTTGTCCCAGCTTACCCTTCCTCCTATCCGTATCCTAAAGTCCATTATATATATCTACATATTTATTCCTGTCCTGCCCCTAGGCTCTTCAGAACCTTTTATTTTTTTATTTTTTATTTTTCTTAGATACCACATATATGTGTTAGCATATGATATTTGTTTTTCTCTTTCAGATTTACTTCACTCTGTATGACAGACTCTAAGTCCATCCACCTCACTACAAATAACTCAACTTTGTTTTTCTTTATGGCTGAGTACTATTCCATTGTATATATGTGCCACATCTTCTTTATCCATTCTTCTGTCAATGGACACTTAGGTTGCTTCCATGTCCTGGCTATTATAAACAGATCTGCAATGAACATTGTGGTACATGACTCTTTTTGAATTATGGTTTTCTCAGGGTATATGCCCAGTAGTGGGATCGCTGGGTCGTATGGTAGTTCTATTTTTAGTTTTTTAAGGAACCTCCATACTGTTCTCCATAGTGGCTGTATCAATTTACATTCCCACCAACAGTGCAAGAGGGTTCCCTTTTCTCCACACCCTCTACAGCATTTATTGTTTGTAGATGTTTTGATGATGGCCATTCTGACTGGTGTGAGGTGATACCTCATTGTAGTTTTGAGTTGCATTTCTCTAATGATTAATGGTTTTGAGCATTATTTTATATGTTTGTTGGCAATCTGTATATCTTCTTTGGAGAAATGTTTATTCAGGTCTTCTGCCCATTTTGGATTGGGTTGTTTGCTTTTTTGATATTGAGCTGCATGAGTTGCTTGTATATTTTGGAGATTAATCCTTTGTCAGTTGCTTCATTTGCAAATATTTTCTCCCATTCTGAGCGTTGTCTTTTCATCTTGTTTATGGTTTCCTTTGCTGTGCAAAAGCTTTTAACTTTCATTACATCCCATTTGTTTATTTTTGTTCTATTTCCATTTGTCTATGAGGTGGGTCAAAAAGGATCTTGCTGTGATTTATGTCATAGAGTGTTCTGCTTCTGTTTTCCTCTAAGAGTTTTACAGTGTCTGGTCTTACATTTACGTCTTTTATCCATTTTGAGTTCATTTTTGTGTATGATGTTAGGGAGTGTTCTAACTTCATACTTTTGCATGTACCTGTCCAGTTTTCCCAGCACCACTTATTGAAGAGGTTGTCTTTTCTCCATTGTATATTCTTGCCTCCTTTATCAAAAATAAGGTGACCATATGTGCATGAGTTTATCTCTGGGTTTTCTATCCTGTTCCACTGATCTATATTTCTGTATTGTGCCAGTACCATACTGTCTTGATTAATGTAGTTTGTAGTATAGTCTGAAGTCAGGAAGCCTGACTCCTTCAGCTCCGTTTTCCTTTCTCAAGATGCTTTGGCTATTTGGGGTCATTTGTGTTTCCATACAAATTTTGAAAGTTTTTGTTCTAGTTCTGTGAAAAGTGCCATTGGCAGTTTGACAGGGCTTGCGTTGACTCTGTAGATTGCTTTGAGTAGTTTAGTCATTTTCACAACGTTGATTCTTTCAATCCAAGAACATGGTATATCTCTCCATCTCTTTGTATCATCTTTAATTTTTTCATCAGTGTCTTATAGTTTTCTGCATACAGGTCTTTTGTCTCCTTAGGTAAGTTTGTTCCTAGGTATTTTATTCTTTTTGTTGCAATGGTAAATGGGAGTGGTTCCTTAATTTCTCTTTCAGATTTTTCATCATTAGTGTATAGGAATGCAAGAGATTTCTGTGCATTAATTTTGTATCCTGCTACTTTACCAAATTCAATGATTAGCTCTAGTAGTTTTCTGGTAGCATCTTTAGGATTCTCTATGTATAGTATCATGTCATCTGCAAACAGTGACAGTTTTACTTGTTCTTTTCTGATTTGGATTTCTTTTATTTCTTTTTCTCCTCTGATTGCTGTGGCTAAAACTTACAAACTATGTTGAATAATAATGGTGAGAGTGGGCAACCTTGTCTTGTTCCTGATCTTAGTAGAATTGGATTCAGTTTTTCACCTTTGAGAATGAGTTTGGTTGTGGGTTTGTCATATATGGCCTTTTTTATGTTGAAGTAGCTTCCCTCTATGCCTACTTTCTAGAGGGTTTTTATCATAAATGGGTGTTGAATTCTGTCAAAAACTTTTTCTGCACCTATTGAGATGATCATATGGTTTTTATCCTTCAGTTTGTTAATATGGTGTATCACATTGATTGATTTGAGTATATTAAAGAATCCTTGCATTCCTGGGATAAACCCCACTTGATCATGGGGTCCTTTTAATGTGCTGTTGGATTCTGTTTGCTAGTATTTTGTTGAGGATTTTTGCATGTTCCTCAGTGATATTGGCCTGTAGTATGCTTTCTTTGTGACATCTTTGTCTGGTTTTGGTATCAGGGTGATGGTAGCCTCGTAGAATGAGTTTGGGAGTGTTTCTCCTTATGCTAAATTTTGGAAGAGTTTGAGAAAGATAGGTGTTAGTTCTTTGCTAAATGTTTGACAGAATTCGCCTGTGAAGCCATCTTGTCCTGGGCTTTTGATTGTTGGAATATTTTTAATCACAGTTTCAATTTCAGTGGTTGTGATTGGTCTGTTCATATTTTCTATTTCTTCCTGGTTCAGTCTTGGAAGGCTGTGCTCTTCTAAGAATGTGTCCATTTCTTCCAGGTGGTCCATTTTATTGGCATATAGTTGCTTGTAGTAATGTCACGTGATCCTTTGTATTTCTGCAGTGACAGTTGTACTTCTCCTTTTTCAGTTCCAAATCTATTGATTTGAGTCTTCTACTTTTTTCCCTGGTGAGTCTGACTAATGGTTTACCAATTTTGTTTATCTTCTCAAAGAACCAGCTTTTAGTTTTATTGATCTTTGCTATTGTTTCCTTCATTTTTTATTTTTTTCATTTATTTCTGATCTGATCTTTACGATTTCTTTCCTTCTGCTAACTTTGGGATATTTTTGTTCTTTTTTCTCTAATTCTTTTAGGTGTAAGGTTAGGTTATTTATTTGAGATGTTTCTTGTTTCTTGAGGTAGGATTGTATTGCTATAAACTTCCCTCTTAAAACTGCTTTTGCTGCATCCCATAGGTTTTGTGTCATCGTGTTTTCATTGTCATTTGTTTCTCGGTATTTTTTGATTTCCTCTTTGATTTCTTCAGTGATCTCTTGATTATTAAGTAGTGTATTGTTTCGCCTCCATGTGTTTGTATTTTTTACAGATATTTTCCCATAATTGATATCTAGTCTCATAGCGTTGTGGTCAGAAAGAATACTTGATACAATTTCCATTTTCTTAAATTTACCAAGGCTTGATTTGTGACCCAAGATATGATCTATCTTGGAGAATGTTCCATGAGCCTTTGAGAAGAAAGTGTATTCTGTTGTTTTTGGATGGAATGTCCTATAAATATCAATTAAGTCCATCTTGTTTAATGTATCATTTAAAGCTTGCATTTTCTTATTTATATGCATTTTGGATGATCTTCCCATTGGTGAAAGTGGGGTGTTAAAGTCCCCTACTATGAATGTGTTACTGTTGATTTCCCCTTTTATGGCTGTTTTCATTTGCGTTATGTATTGAAGTGCTCCTATGTTGGGTGCATAAATATTTACAATTTCTATATGTTCTTCTTGGATTGATCCCTTTATCTTTATGTAGTGTCCTTCTTTGTCTCTTGTAGTAGTCTTTATTTTAAAGTTTATGTTTTCTGATATGAGAATTGCTACTCCAGCTTTCTTTTGATTTCCATTTGCATGGAATATTTTTTCCATCCCCTCGCTTTCAGTCTTTATGTGTTCCTATGTCTGAAGTGGTTCTCTTGTAGACAGCATATATACAGGTCTTGTTTTTTTATCCATTCAGCCAGCTTATGTCTTTTGGTTGGAGCATTTAATCCATTTACATGTTAGGTAATTATTGATATGTATGTTCTTATTACCATTTTCTTAATTGTTTTGGGTTTGTTATTGTAGGTCTTTTCCTTCTCTTGTGTTTGCTGCCTAGAGAATTTCCTTTAGAATTTGCTGTAAAGCTGGTTTAGTGGTGCTGAATTCTCTTAGCTTTTGCTTGTCTGTAAAGGTTTTAATTTCTCCATCAAATCTGAATGAGATCTTTGCTGGGTAGAGTAATCTTGGTTGTAGGTTTTCCCCTATCATCATTTAAAATATGTCCTGCCACTTCCTTCTGGCTTGCACAGTTTCTGCTGAAATATCAGTTGTTAACCTCATGGGGATTCTTTTGTATGTTATTTGTTGTTTTTTCCCTTGCTGCTTTTAATATTTTTTTTTTGCATTTAATATGTGATAGTTTGATTAATATGTGTCTTGCCGTGTTTCTCCTTGGATTTATCCTGTATGGGACTCTCTGCGCTTGCTCGACTTGATTAATGATTTCCTTTCCCATATTAGGGAAGTTTTCAACTAAAATCTTTTCAAATATTTTCTCAGTCCCTTTCTTTTTCTCTTTGTCTTCTGTGACCCCTATAATTCGAATGTTGTTGTATTTAATGTAGTCCCAGAAGTGTTTGCAATGGTGGTCAATTCTTTTCATTCTTTTTTCTTTATTCTGCTCTGCAGTAGTTATTTCTACTATTTTATCTTCCAGGTCACTTATCCGTTCTTCTGCCTCAGTTTTTCTGCTATTGATTCCTTCTAGAGAATTCTTAATTTCATTTATTGGGTTGTTCATCATTCTTTGTTTGCTCTTTGGTTCTTCCAGGTCCTTGTTAAAGGTTTCTTTTATTTTCTCCATTCTATTTCCAAGATTTTGTAACATCTTTACTATCATTACTCTGAATCCTTTTTCAGGTAGACTGCCTATTTCCTCTTCATTTGTTTGGTCTGTTGGGTTTTTACCTTGCTGCTTCATCTGCTGTGTGTTTCTCTGTCTTCTCATTTTGCTTAACTTACTGGGTTTGGGGTCTCCTTTTTGCAGGCTTCAGGTTCGTAGTTCCTGTTGTTTTTGGGGTCTGCCAGAGTGGCTAAGGTTTTTCAGTGAGTTGTGTAGGCTTCCTTGTGGAGGGGACCAGTGCCTGTGTTCTGGTGGATGAGCCTGGATCTTGTCTTTCTGGTGAGTAGGTCTGTGTCCTGTGGTTTGTTTGGAGGTGTCTGTGACCTTATTATGATTTTAGGCAGCCTCTCTGCTAATGGGTGGGGTTGTGTTCCTGTCTTGCTAGTTGTTTGGCATAGGGTGTCCAGCACTGCAGCCTGCTGGTCGTTGAGTGGAGTGGGGTCTTATTGTTGAGATGGAGATTTCTAGGAGAGCTTTCACCATTTGATATTACATGGAGCTGGGACATCCCTGGTGGACTCATGTCCTGAACTCAGCTCTCCCTCCTCAGAGGCAGAGGCCTCACACCCACCTGGAGAACCAAGACACTGTCAGCCACACCACTCAGAAGTAAAGGGAGAAAAATGGAAGAAAGAAAGAAAAAAGAAAATAAAAGTTATTGAAATAAAAAATAAGAATAATTATTAAATTTTTTTTAAAATTAAGAATAAAAAACAAAGAAAAGAAAGAAAGAAAGAAAGAAAGAAGAGAACAACTAAACCAAAAAGCAAATCCACCAATGATAACAGGCACTAAAACATATACTAAAAAGAAAAAGAAAAAAGAAAAAAAACTGACAGACAGAAACCTAGGACAAATGGTAAAAGCAATGCTCTACAGACAAAATAACACACAGAAACATACACATACACACTCACAAAAAGAGAAGAAGGAAAAACATATGTATATCATTGCTCCCAACATCCACTGCCTCAATTTTGGTATGATTCATTGTCTATTCAGATATTCCACAGATGCAGGGTACATCAAGTTGATTGTGGAGATTTAATCCACTGCTCCTGAGGCTGCTGGGAGAGATTTCCCTTTCTCTTCTTTGTTTGCAGAACTCCTGGTGTTCAGCTTTGGATTTGGCCCTGAGTCTCTGTGTAGGTCTCCTGAGGGCATCTGTTCTTCACTCAGACAGGAAGGGGTTAAAGTAGCAGCTGAGTAGGGGCCCTGGTTCACTCAGGCCAGGGGGAGGGAGGGGTATGGATGCAGGGCGAGCCTGCGGTGGCAGAGGCCTGTGTGACATTGCACCAGCCTGACATTCCATGTGTTCTCCTGGGGAAGTTGTCCCTGGATCACGGGACCCTGGCAGTGGCAGGCTGCACAGGCTCCTGGGAGGAGAGGTGTGGATAGTGACCTGTGCTTGCACACAGGCTTCTTGGTGGCTGCAGTGGCAGCCTTAGCATCTTGTGCCAGTCTCTGGTGTTTGTGCTGATAGCTGTGGCTCATGCCCATCTCTGGAGCTCATTTAGGCAGTGCTCTGAATCCCCTCTCCTCACTCCACAACCCAAAACAATGGTCTCTTGCCTCTTAGGCAGGTCCAGACTTTGTCCAAGACTCCCTCTCAGCCAGCTGTGGTGCATTAACCCCCTTCAGGCTGTGTTCACGCAGACAACCCCAGTCCTCTCCCTGGGATCTGACCTCCGAAACCGGAGGTTCAGCTCCCAGCCCCCACTTGCCCAGGCGGGTGAGCAGACAAACCTCTCAGGCTGGTGAGTGCTGGTCGACACTCATCCTTTGTGTGGGAATTTCTCCACTTTGCCCTCTGCACCCTTGTTGCTGTGCTCTCCTCCATGGCTCCAAAGTTCCCCCCCAGCCACCCCCTGTCTGTGCCAGTGAAGGGGCTTCCTAGTGGGTGGAAAATTTTCCTCCTTCACAGCTCCTTCCCACTGGTGCAGGTCCCATCCCTATTCTTTTGTCTCTGTTTTTTCTTTTTTCTTTTGCCCTACCCAGGTACGTGGGGGAGTTTCTTACTTTTTGGGAAGTCTGAGGTCTTCTGCCAGTGTTCAGTAGGTGTTCTGTAGGAGTTGTTCCACTTGTGGATGTAGTTCTGATGTATTTGTGGGAAGGAAGTTGATCACGTCTTACTCTTCTGCCATCTTGAAGGTCTCCCTGCCCCATTTTATTTATACATCATCAATAGAAGGACATTTTGGTTGTTTCCACTTTTGGGTTATTATGAATAAAACTGCTCTGAACATTCACATATGTATTTTTTGTGTGAATATATATCTTCAATTCTCTTGGATATATACATATGAGTAAAATTGTTGAACTATATGGTAGCTCCATCTTTAAATTTTGGAAGAATTGCCAACCTTTTTCCAGAATGGCTGCTCCATTTTCCATCTCCTCAGCAATTATGAGGTTGCCAATTTTTCCACATCCTCGATAACACTGGTTACTCTTTGTTCTTCTTTTATTATAATGATTCTAGTGTTCATGAAGTGGTTCATGGTTTTATAGACATTTCTCTAATGAATAATTTTGAGAATCTTTTCATGTGCTTATTGGCCATTTGTATCTTTGGATAAATTTTTATTCAAATATTTTAGCTAGTCTTTGTTTAGATTATTTTTTCTTTTATTGTTGATTTGTAATTTTTCATTTTATATTCTATATATGTGTCCTCTGTCAGACATAACATTTGCAAATACTTTATCCCATTCTATGGGTTCTAATTTAACTTTCTTGATAGTGTCCTTTGATAGCTACTGATGGACAAGTGTTTTCAACTTATGTCAAGTCAAACTATTACTCAAGTATGAAGGGAGAAAAAAAGGGCATCTTCAGACATTTCGGTTCTGTTGATTTCAGCAAGGATTTGAACCTCAAAATCTATTCTCACAAACTTGAGATTGAAAAAAGAAAGGAGTGTCTTAAGATAAATTAATATTCTAATGTTAGGATTCGAAGATCTCCTTCACTGTCAGGAAAGGTAGAGAATAAATTGTTGTACACTCACAGAGTTCTTGACCTCATGGGAAAAAATAAGTCATTAGATGGTCTCTTTGCAAAGAGCAAACACAGGACTGTTTCCCACATGCAACGATTTAGGCAGTCCGTATATGGTACTGGATTTTGCTCCTTCTTGTTGCTAAGAAGTTCAATTCCACTTCTGGTTTGTTATACTTGACTAAAGGAAAATTACTAAAGCAATCTGAGAATACTTTAGCCAGAACTGAGGATGGGGTGAGGAGTGGCAGGGGGAATCTGTTTATATGCATCCAGAAATGCTCACCTGCCAGGGAAACAAAAAAAAAAAAGAAAAATGAGGTTCATAAACCAACCAGGGGAAATATGATGTTAAAATTAAAATATTAAGGAACATTTTCAAAACAATGTCAAGCATTTAACTTAATAAAATTCTTGAATGTATGTATGAAGAAAGAGAACCCAAAGTGACATTTATTATCAGTCTTTTCCCTGGCTTTTAGGAATTATACTTATAACAACAAGTAACGACTGGACTGAAGAAAATATCAGCCTAATAAAACCTTCCACTTATTTGTGATATAACCCATTAGACTAGAAAATCTCATTTGAAACTGTCAGCTTTCATTGTCTTAGAAGGAACACTTGCTTCAACTTAGCTTCTGTTTCTTTAATTATATCAGTATATATTTGTCTTCTTCATGTCTCTTTTACTTAAAAAAAATCTCCATCACAAGACCAGGAAGGCTTAGGTTTCTTTAAAAGTTATACAATTTTCACAAGTTGACAAAATTCAAAACTGCCCATTCAGTTTTATGTATCAGATTTTAGAAAAAAGACATTGTGAGAGGAAAACATATAATAGAGTAAGTTGGGGATACAAATAAAATATTTAACTCTTGATAATATATACTCACATACACAAATATATACACAGACACACAATTTTAAATACTTTTGCATGTCTAATTGAAAAAATAGGGAAATTCTGAACAAGATATGGGACATAACAAGAAGTTTTTAGAGCAGATAGCTACCATTTTCATTTGAAAGTTTAATATTTGAGTAAACAGAAAGTCATATGGACAACTTTCTTTTTACTTAGGCAGATATGATATAGACATAGACGTGTATACAGTTTTAAAGAATATTTTAGAACTTTTATTCCTTTACTTTCGTTTTATCAGTTCCTCTTGGAAATATCATATACAAACATTAGTAATGCCAGCAAAAAAGAAAGAAAGGAAGGGAGAAAAGAAGGAAGGAAAGATGAAGGAAGAGGAAAGAAACAACAAATTCTAAGACCCTTCTCAACAGAATATGACCCTATATATTGTGATTTATAAACTCTAAATATCAGTGAAATAGCCTCATTATACATTTAGTCTTCTATGGTCCTATCACTTGTTGAATTCTAAGGTTAGATATTAACTGGTGTCTTTCCAATAAAATATGTTTCTGTTTGAATAAACACTTACTGAAGACTTTTTAGTGCTAAGAATCCCATTGGTGCTGGGGAAAAAGAGATGAGTAAGAAAGAAGACCTACCTTCAGTATTATACATACAAGTTATATATAATAGTTGCAGATGTTCTCTTTCAAATAAAAATTATCTATCCAATCACAGTGATTCTGTGCTTTGTTTGTTAGGTAATAATCTTTTACTTTATTACTCATTTCTGAAAGTAAAATTATATATCACAAAATGTGTCACTGATCTTCAACATGGCTCCTCTGCTATTTGTGGATATCCTGTCTCTTAGATAGTCAAGAATCATAGATTATCCTTGTAATGTGGTATTGTATTTGGCAATGGTGTCAAAATTTGCTGACTGAGTAGCAAGAATTCCCTTTACTACACTGTACTTTGATAAATGTTAAAGGCTAATAGAAGATCTTCTAGAACACTGACCCTTGACACTAGGATCTGAATACTAAGTTTCCTCTTTATGAGAAAGCTTGAAAAATATACCTGTTTGATTTGAGTCACAGTATTAATTTTCTCTTCCTGAACAATTGGTCAGTTTTTATCCCAAGAATATTGTAGATAATGTAACTAGGTTTTCCTCTGTGAATTAAATGTTATAAAGTCTAGAATTAAATTTGCAGTCTAATATAACAAACATGTATGCATTTTTTGGAGCAATCTCACGTTTGCCTCTATTTTGTCTTTCTTTGCTTGTTTTGCTATCTTTTTTAGCACCTAGTTTTAGTAAAATATCTCCCTCTATTTCATATAATTTTGGAGTCACCTTAATTTTTCAATAGTAAGATGAGGTATTAAGTTAAATATAAGGCTAGCAGAATTAGTCTAGTTAAATATAAGAAGAGTTTTGTGAGGATGTTTGTTTGTTAAATTATTCCATCATTCAAGGAACATTAAAATTGTACTACTACATACTACAATACTCATGTTAGAATAACAAGATGAATGAGATATTGTACTGAAGGATCCTACACCTCAGTAGGGAGACCAAAAATGTTAAAAAACAATTAAAAAGAAGTGTTATAAGTACAGTAAGTAAGAGTGTTATGATCAAACTCTTTTAAGTCAGAACGGTTAGTTAGGAAAGGATTCTAAAGAGAGAGGATGCCAAAACTGAACCATAATTAATAGTCAGTCAAACTGAAGAAGAAAAAATACATTTCAGGCAACAAAGTTAAATATGTAAAAACACAAATGTGAAAAGGAAGCATAGAATATTTGAGTAGCAAACCACAAGATTATTTGAAAACAAATTAGTTTCAATGATGTTAGATTATCTCGTGGATATATTTTAAAACATAACAAATATCCTTTAAGTTTAAGCTGAAGTATAAGAGATGCAGGAGAATACATTATATGACCTCTACAATCCCACACTGTAATGATGTTTTAATTGGAATTTTAAACGTAATAATGAAATATTTATTTTGAGGTAATTTCTCATTCATGATTGGCCTGGTATATTTGAATTTAGCTCAGATTTCAAATAATAAAGGTATAAATTCACCTGATATCTTTTTCATATTGAATAGAAAATGAATAAGATCAGGTTTTTAGAGAGGGCAATTTGGTCACTCAGGTGAATCACACAGAAAGAGCTAATAACTGAGAAGGAAAAAATATTAAATCAACTACAGAAAATGTACCACTTCAGTTCCTATTATTTTGGTTATGACTGCTAATTTATTGCTTGCTTTTGCTTTTGTAGGTTTGTCTGGAGAGGTTATTTTACTTTATGTTTTATCTTTCTTTATAGATGTCTTCAACCTGAATGATCACACTAGTCTTCCATGTTCCAATTTAAAACTCATGTTAAAATCACATTTAATAGAAAAATGTCTTCAGTTTTAATAATTTCCATCTCAATGTGCTGGTGGTAATGGGACACTAAAGCAATCAAAACAAAAAAACTACATAGACTAATAGATATTTAAACCTACAGAGTAGTTAAGAGACTCCAGAATCTTAATTTTACAAATGAGAAAACCGAGGACCAGGAATATTAAATAGCTTGCTGAAGTTTATTCAGCTTACTAGTAGCAAAGGTTGCTTTGGAATTCTCCACAGATTTGGGGTTTGTTTTGTTTTGTTTTGCTTTGCTTTTTGCATTGATTTTCTACCTCATTCTGATTATTTGTGTATTACTATTTCTAGAATAAATCAACTTTATTTTTCACAGTAAGTATGATGAGTCTCAGGGTGAACCAGGTTTTGTGGGGCTTAAAGATGAGACTTTCCTTAAGGAAGAAAAATGTAATTGCCACCTGAACACATTGTTAGAACCCCTTCCTGGACCACAGAAGGAGGGGTCCTGAGCCTTAAGCTTCAACAGCCTCACAGGAATTCCTTTCTCAGTGAGAATTATCAACATTTACTCTAAGGTCATATTTTGCTTTAGTAAACAAATGATGTAAATTGATATTTTTTAATGGGAATTACTAATGGGATTATATTACATATAAATTCATTTCACATTCAAGAGTGTATACAGATTATAATTTTATAAAAATTGTTTTCTTTTTTCATGTAACATAGAAAAGACTATACATTCCAGCCGTAAATTTACTAAGGCTTAAAATATTTTAAATGAACACATAAATATCCAACTGAAATTTTGTGGATATGCATGTTTATGATGTTTATTAGATGATTTAATAAAATATTCCTAAATCATTAGAACCATTTTTCATATAAGTCCAGAGATTGTGAATTACTTGCTGCTACTCTGACCAAATATTTATTAAAAAATGTTATGTGGTCAATGTTCTGACACTAAGAAAATGCTCTTTTTTCTTATTTTATTAAGGGAACATTTTGAATATTTGGCCCGTACTCATTTAGGTATACAGAAAAATATATTTCATTTAAATTACCTTTTTTTTTTTATGGGAATTGACCAACAGTGTAGACTCACTCTGCCTCTTTTGATGTCATTTGCATAACACACCAAACATTTTAAGACACCAAATACTAAGGCTTGAGTGCATTAGCAATGCCAAGTACAGGGAGCTACTTGTGCCCTTAGTATTGACTTATCTATTAGTTTCATGAGATTATTTCATCATTCAGCACTACCAGGAAAACATTTAAATACAAATCCTTTGTGTATTTTTTTTTTCTTTGCTTAAGACAGAGATTAGATTGTCACATTTAATACAGAAAAAAGTGCGTTCCAAAAACATTTTACCTTTTCACAGGACATGAAACCGCTGCTCAAAGAAACAATCAAGATGAAAAATGATGTCCCAGCAACTTTTTCTTCCTTGATTGTTTCAGCTAAAAGGTAGTTTTTAATGTAGAAATTCAAATAGTATTTGGAAGTGACTTTAATGCTAAGATGGCTTTTATAATGAAAGATAATTCACTGGTCCTCAGTTAAATGATTCCTGAGAGGTAGCAGGTTCTGAAAAGTTAATATATGAGAAAATATTATAGCATTAATATGTTACAATCGAATGGAATGAGATAAGATAGTATGTATATTTTTAATCAGTTAGAGACACATTGTACTTTAAACTTTGGGATAAAAGAAGGGGCAATGCAAAAAATAACTCATACTACATTTTATGCTTGGAAGAAGGGAGAAAATAAGGCAAAAATTATTTCCATTATTTTACCAGATTGAGCTATTTACCATCGTGTGACTTGTGGGATCTTAGTTCCCCCACCAGGGACTGAACCCGGGCCCTCAGCTGTGAGCGCAGGGAGTTCTAACCAATGGACCGCTAGGGAATCCCCCCTATTTAACATTCTTAAAGAATGACAAAAATACAGAATAATTAACAGTTTAATGTACTACTCAAAAACCTCAATATCTTGAATTTTAAGAAGGTGGATCACAATATATATAATCTCCGTAAGTATATTTTAACGGATTAAGATATCTCCGTAAGTATACTTGTGCAACTGTATATTTGTACTCTCATGTCAAAATTTGATTAAAGGTCTCTTAATTAGACATTTTGATGCATCTTGCAACCATATATATCTAAAAGTTTTATATATTTTTACCGAAAAATAGTATATTATGATTAATCCTTATCCTTAGCCTGAAGGGCCTGATTATTAGGACTCCAAGTATCTAAAAAGAATAATGCTGCATTGTTACTATTCTTTTGAGTGCTCAACAAGCTTTTCCTTTATTTGATAGAGACTCCTTTATGAAAGTTAACATTTTTATTATTTTTGCAATAAAACTATTTGCCTCACTTGTATTTTTGGAAAATCATTAGCTATTAATATTGAGTCTATTACATCACTTACAGATAAATTAAGTTCAACTTGATGTTTTATTATATTAGATTGAAACTTTCAGACTAAATTTTATTCATTCAACAAATGTACTCCCAAAGACTTCCTTGGGTGCCAGAGAGAAAATTGTGAACAAACACTATCCTGCTTTCATATTGCTTTGGGTTTAGCAAGGTAACAGAAAACCATTTATCTAGTAGTTGTTGGCCTTTGATTCTAGGACAATTTCTCTTGGGTTTGCTTAAATAAGGGAAATACTATATTTACAAATAAAATGTGTGCATTATTATTATAGGTACACCACACTATTGAGGTTTTTAAAACTTTTCTATAAAAAAGATACTTACTTTTATGCTATCAAATTTAAAAAGAAGTAACAAATTTACTATAAAAACCATGTCACATAATATGTATGTTTGCCCATAGCACAAAATGATGACTGTCTCTAGGGGAAAACAAATTAATTTATATATAAATGGTTTCTATAAGTATCCTAACTTTAGAATATAAATATTGGAGTTTCTTTAGTAGCTATCTGTAGGCTTCAGTAGTTGTAGGTAGCTGTGGAATGTAATTTTTGTCACCACAGACTTTCTGTGTCAATAGAAAAACAAAGTGTTAAATCAAATTCTTACAAATCAGGCAGAAACAAACAAACACACACCACTTAACAAAAATACACCACTTAATTTATAAGCTAAACAAAGTACAGCTCTTTGTAGTGGAATACAGCTAAAACTGTTTTAAACTAAGGGATCAAATCCTCATATTTGGCCATACTTGAAAAAGCCTTTCACCTTGAACAGGCTACTGAACAATGTATTATAATTACAATTTATAACCTTCTATAATCATATAACATGTTGACATGAGGGCAGAGGTGTTTGCAAAGTATTTCTTCTTAGTCCACATATCTTAAAGGACACTCATTTTACTAAGTGACAGACAATTTCTATTATCAATTATGTGAAAAAATATTGTAGGATTAAAATAGATGATGTGCTTGTAATAGTCCACACCTGAATCTGAAATTCTGATTAAAGTTGTTTAAATGCTAACTAATCACTTATCTTTGCTGCCCCTTCTCCAACCCTTATTTTAGATAAGAATAATTTAAATATTAACTAGTGGGTCTCTCAATAAAAATTGAAGCACAACCATATGAAAAATACATTTATTCAATATGTTGACATATTCTACAATAGGAACAATATAATTAGAACTTTTAGATTTTTATGAATAAAACAACTTTACATTGTTGCCAATACATTATCTCATGTTAAATGTATAGAGTCTCACACTCTTTGTTAATAAAAAGACAAATGCTTTGATCTATAATTTTGGTTTTATTCTTTAAGGTTTTTATCTTTATTTAAACAATAGTAGCCATTATTTTTTCCCTAAAATACAGCCTATCATTTT
The DNA here is from genome assembly GCF_949987535.1 of Balaenoptera acutorostrata. Taxonomy (NCBI): domain Eukaryota; kingdom Metazoa; phylum Chordata; class Mammalia; order Artiodactyla; family Balaenopteridae; genus Balaenoptera; species Balaenoptera acutorostrata. Next base: position 36,662,513 of record NC_080081.1, read on the forward strand.
GTTTTATATATATGATAAAATATTGATGTTTCATTAAGACTGTTAATTATACACAGTACAATCAAAATAAATATTGAGATCAATTTTTCCTATTTTGTTTGTGACAAATATAAATAGTTGCATATTCCATAAATCAGTATGAATAAAAACATACTGACTATTCAACATCTTAAAGCACTAACTTGGTGTTGAATCGAAACAATTGCTAAACATTAGAAATAAGTGTAAAATATTAATATTTTAGGTAGAATTTATAACTAAGAATAATAAAGGGAGAACTATCAGAAAAATGGAGTAAAAAGTGATTGGACTGATGTGAATCCAGACCATGTCTATGTTTCTTCTTAGACAAAGTTCTGACCTTGACCCTGTTTTTTGATCCCCAGTACATGAAATCACCTTAAACTAAAAGTTACTTTTTATTTGTAAAATAAGTGCTAAAAACTCTCACAAGAATTTTAAGTACATTGTCTCATTTAACTCCCACAACAGCTCCTTGAGATGAGTACTATTATTATCACTATTTTTACAGATTAGAAAACAAGAGCTCAAAGAGATGAAGCAATTGACTTACTCTTACAAAGATACTCAAAACTTTTTGCATCTAATTCCATGCTGTAACAGTGACTTTTTATTAATATTCTGCTCAGGTTATGGCTTGGAAAACACCTTCATGTCAATCAGCTATAGTGGGCCCTCCATATCCACAGGTTCTGCATCAGCAGATTCAACCAACCAAGGATTGAAAAATATGTGAAAAGAATTCCAGAAAATTCCAAAAAGCAAAACTTGAATTTGTGTGAGCAGGCAACTATTTACATAGCATTTACATCATATTTACAACTATTTACATAGCATTTACATTGTATTAGGTATTAGAAGCAATCTAGAGATGATTTAAAGTATATGGGATGATGTGTGTAGGTTATATGCAAATACTATGCCATTTTATACAAGGAACTTGAGCATCCTCTGATTTTGGTATGAGAAGGGGCAGTGTTGCAACCAATCCCTTGCAAATACAGAGGAGAACTGTTTTCCCAGGCAATGAGTAAATTCCTAAGACTTTTTAATGGAAAGATATGTGTCCTGCCAGAATGAATAAAAGAGGGACCAACAAGATAAGACATTTTAGGAACTTGTGAGCAGTCATTTTCACTTCTACAGTTGCTTATTTTATTTATATTTATTTTCATTTGTTTCCATTTAATTAAATACAGATGCATAGGTATAGCAGGACTGGGATTAGCAAATCAACATGCTTTGCTCTTCTGCCTCTTAAATTGGCATTTTCTAGTATCAGCTAAAAACTCTACAGGTCCATCACAATAAAATGATGGATTCCTGGTAAACTTGTCTTAATGCAATTATTTTATATACTTTAACATTCATTTATAAATTTTGCAATGTTGAAAAGGATATAAATCAGAAAAATAGCTTAGCGAAATTTGCTGTTTTGAAGTGATATCTCCACATTTTGATTTACATGTTTCCCTATTGTGATCATTTCATCAAAGAGTAAAAGAAACATGTTACAACATTATTGTTGTTAAATAGAATTCACTCAAAATTATTTTATAATATACAATCCCTCAATCTCAGCATTTAGGAAACCCTAAGATCTAAAGTTATGTACTCAAATCCCTTCACTGGTAGTCCCTCTTGGCAAAGAAAGTATATCTCGTTCTCATTTTAGATTTTATACCTGTTTTTGACTACAAGCAGCTAGCGTGAATCTGTGCTAACAAAGGTCAATTGCTGCTAGTATATAAGTAAGCATGAAATGACAGACAAGGGCCTTTAGACGAAAAGTCTATAGTGGGATCTCTATCCTTGGCCCTTACATCTAGAAATTTGTAGAAAGTATATTAACCTGTCTGCATCTCCCTAAAAGATTTGAGATGTAAAGGTAAAGATAAATGGTTCATTAAAGGTAAATTGAGGCAGTTAATTCTCATTGCTTAAGACAATTTTGAAGACCATGGATAAAAAATGTTGCCAGTATTATAAGATACCGAAGTGTAAGGAGTGCCTTTTTGTTTGTTTGCTTTCCCTTATCTTTGAAAGTTGCTAAAGGCATACAAAATTAGATAATAGCTTACACAGAGAGAGCAGGCTGGAATGACCAAACATGCAACACAGAGCAAGAGTCTGCAAAACGTAGAAGAGGACATAGAGGAGATTAATCTGCAGACAGTGTGGATTAGCAGAGGAGTCTTGATGCAGAGAGGAACAGGTTGGTAAAGCCAGAATGCATAAACAGCAGCTGATAGCATTGTTCTGAACACCAGATTTTACAGTGGTGAGATAAGCCAATCACAGCTTCCCAAAGAAAACTCAAGATTATGTAATTGTTTTACATTTGTTTATGCCATACACACTTGTAATACATAAACAACAAACTTAGGTTAGGATCCACTAGTAAGAAATAAAATAATTAGTTCTCATGTGTTGTTCTGTTGTACAAGAGAGATGTTAATTACCTTAGTCTCTCCCCTTCAATTAATTCCCCCTAATACCAAAGTTAACTTTCTGAAACACAAATTTGATTGTCTATTTACCTGACTTGAAAAAACAAACTCTTTAACATGACATTCACAGTTCATCAATATTTATCTTTTACCTAATGCTATCTTAAACTCTGCTACTTCCCTCCACTACTACACCTTGAGATTTATCACACTAAATGTCTTAACAAGCTGGAAACACACAAAGCTGTTTTACAGCCTACTTTGCACAAGATGTTGCCTCCACCCAGACTGACCCTTCCTCTGTTTCCTGACTAGAGAATTCTTATTCATCTCATAATATTTGGGTCTAATGTCATTTTCGATGTAAATTCTTCTCTTACCACCCTTTGCAAAGCTAGTTGTCCTCTCCTCCGCATTCCTGGTACATAGTGGTTTTATTACATCACCTAAATCCGTGGTTCACACTTATTTAATTATCATACATAGTCCATTAGCTTCTAGTATGAAACTGTGTCATATTCATTTTTATTTAACTGCCTACAACTGCCTAAAATATTGCTAGCTCATAATAGAACTTGGTTAAGTGAATGGAAGACAGTATTATCGATTGCAGAAAATCATTAATAGACCCATTAAAAAAAAAAAAAGCTCCCTGTGAAGATAAAACACACACTAGTTCAATTTCTATATACACCTGAAGTTCAAGTATATATATTTTTCTTTCAGTCAGTAGAACCTAGAAGAAACTCAGGAAATCGAAGTTCAAACAAGAACTAATTAATAATTAACAAAATATAAACAGAGTCTTAACTAATGAAGTTTTTAATAATTACTAGGTTTTTATTCATATCACTTCAAGGCCAAAGTGTTACAAAAACACATACTGTGCTCAAATGTGAGGAAAATTAATCTCTAAGAGAGAGCAAGAAAAAAAAAAATATTAGCCCTGAAGTCTGTTTCATGGCTGTAAATCACTTGATATGTTAGTCTTTTTTTTTTTTTTTTTTTGACATGGTACAAGTAGTTCTTTTTTATTTTTATTTTTTAACATCTTTATTGGAGTATAATTGCTTTACAATGTTGTGTTAGTTTTGACTTTATACTTGATAAAATATCTCCTTTAAACATTTAGGCACTTGTTTTAGTCAAGATGGCAGCACAATTTTCTTTTCATCTATTGTTCTGGTAGAAAGTTTTCTTAGAAAATGAAAAATGATTCTTTAGTTTTAAAAAACTTTGTAAAAATGACCCAGGAATGGGGCTTCCCTGGTGGCGCAGTGGTTGAGAATCTGCCTGCCAATGCAGGGGACACGGGTTCGAGCCCTGGTCTGGGAAGATCCCACATGCCACGGAGCAACTAGGCCCGTGAGCCACAATTACTGAGCCTGCGCGTCTGGAGCCTGTGCTCCACAACAAGAGAGGCCGCGATAATGAGAGGCCTGCGCACTGCGATGAAGAGTGGCCCCCACTTGCCACAACTAGAGAAAGCCCTCACACAGAAACGAAGACCCAACACAGCCATAAATAAATAAATAAAAATAAATTAAAAAAAAAAAAATTAAAAAAAAAAAAAAAAAAGACCCAGGAAAAATCCTATGATTCAAGTATAATTCAAAATATGTTGACTTGGAAACATTTATATTCCTACTACTTTTTTGAGTTTACAATGTGGAAATTACTCCTTTCCTCTGATAATTAAAAAGTCAGTTTGCTCTATCTGAAATATGAGGAAAAATAAACATTTCTCAGTTATAAAAATAGAATTTTTTCCTTTACTATTCACAGCTTAAATAGTTAATATTAATTCAACCCTATGCTATATCTTAAAAATTAAATATAATCAAGAATCAGTATAATTTTCTCAAAGAGGAAATTTTCTTAAAGCTTTATCTTTTAATTTTCTTTCACACTACTGCATAACCATTTCTACACCACTAGGGATTCCAAAACGTCATATACTGCACTTCAAACCACTGAAGAAGATTAATTTGTTAGTCTAGGCTTTAGTTTACCTAATTAATCAATTCTTTCCTTCTTTGTTTATTCCTCCATGGTTTATCCACTCATGCGTCTAGTGAACAGCCATTTATTGAGTGTCCATTAGATCCATATCACTGTTGTAGGTGCTTTGTGAGATCCAATAATTAATCAGAAAAAAAACTTACTTTCACAGAGAGTGCAGTTTCTTAGATACAAATCCTAAATTACTTTAATACTATCTAGAAAGAAATACAAGACTTATTAAAAAATTGTCAAATCATGGTTTCATTCTTTGCAACTTGGTAAGTAAGAGAAAATTTTATCTCTGGAGACTTGGATGGAGATTTGAATGATGGGTGAAAATTTTGATGTGCTACCCTAGGGGAAGACCTTTTACAGTATAAAGTACAATATAAGAAATGTCATGAAAGATAGGATACATGTCACATGGATGAAAAACTAATTATTGCAGCTTACTGATTTGAATAATTTATGAATATGTTAGTGGAAGATTCAATTTGTAAAATTTGGCCAGGCCCATAGGGAATCCTAGAGGTAAATCACCAGTTCAGGGAGTCCCATGTGCTGCAAGAATGGGTCAGCATCAGTACCCTCCCCATGTTCAATCACTGTCTGAGAGTGGTCAGTAAGAAGTGTGAACTTGGCGCAAGTTCCATGGTGGATACAGACAGGCAATAGTCATTTATGAGTGGCATATTTTTATAGTTGATACAACAACTAATAAAAGTAAGTATTCACTCTTTTTCATACTTAGCCTGTTTTTTGTTTCTGTTTTGCTCAAGTAATTCCCTTCACTTATGTTGTCTTGCTTTGGTGTTTGTCAATATTCTAGTCAACCTTTACATCCTAGTTCACTTGCCTCATCTTCTGTGTTATCTTCTCTGATCACCCAATTACAGCCCATAATCTCTGCAGTACTTTTCTGTTTTACCTTAATTGTAATTTTTGCTTTAAAAGTCAGTAATGAGTAGCTACAGGAAAGCTGGCATTTAGAAAAGTAACACTTCAACATCTATTACAATTGCAATGTTTTTACATGTATATAGTAGTCCCCCCTTATCCACAGGGGATATGCTCCAAGACCCCCACTGGAGCCTGAAACTCTGAGTAGTACCAAACCCTATACATACTATGTTTTTTCCTATACATAAATGCCTATGATAAAGTTCAATTTCTAAATTAGGCACAATAAGAGATTAACAGCAATAACTAACAGTAAAATAGAACAATCATAACAACATATTGTAATAAGTTATGAAAATATGGTCTGTCTCTTTCTCTCAAAATATCTAATTGTACTCACCCTTCTTCTTCTTGTGATGATGTGAGATGATAAAATGCCTCTGTGATGAGATGAAGCGAGGTGAATGATGTATGCGTTGTGACATAGTGTTAGGCTACTACTGACCTTCTGACCATACATCAGAAGGCGGATCATCTGCTTTGGGTGAACCTGGATCATCGAGTCATGCGGATGTTGATGGCTGGATGTCAGAAGCAGGCCGTGTTGATCACTGGGGACCCCAGGAAGGACAGAGTGGGACAGCATAAGATTTTATCATGCTACTCAAAATGACACACAATTTAAAACTTAGGAATGGTTTATTTCTGGAATTGTCCATTTAATATTTTTAGACCACGGTTGACTACAGGTAACTAAAAACACAGAAAGTGAAACTATAGATAAGGGTGGACTACTGTACAACATTTTTTAAAACAATGACTAAGCATTGCATGAAATCATTCTTGGGCTTTTCATAAGACAAAACATATATTCATTTAGCAAAATATTTAGAGAGGACAATTTTTGTGGAAGATTTTGTACCAGTAATTTAAATTGCCTAAATGAATCAAACAAAATGGAGACCTCAGAAATAGAGGCAATGTGTCACATTAGAGTATATTTAAATCTTTAACTGATTCCTTCATAAGACTTTTTCCATATTCCCTGAAATGACACTAGAGGCTGAAATTTGATTAGAAGACTGAGAGTTTTATTGTATTGTTAATAATCCTCATCATATTGAATACTTATGTAATGTTAAAGGTGCGCCAGATGCTTTTCTAAGTGCTTTGAGTATATTATTTCATTCATTCCTTGAAGCAGCCCTATGTGTTAGGTACCATAACTAGCTCAATTGTACAGATCAGTAAACTGAAGCACAAGAGACTAAGTAACGTTTCCAAAGTCATGTAGCTCGCATGTATTTTTAATAGATAGAATGTGTTGATAGAATGAAGGAAGGGTATAAGGAAAGAGATTTATAAATACATCCTCTGTATTTGAAAGTATTTCCTGACTCTTTCCTTTCTTCTTATATCAACTTCCACCACATCATTACAAGACACCATCATCTCTCACACACTCTATTGGCATGGACACATCCATTCTCATTTCTCCATACCACATCCAGTATGACGTCTAAAAAAAATAGAATTGCACCACATCTCTGCTTTAAACATTTTGTTAGCTTCACATTGCTTTTAGGATTAAAAATATATATATTCTTGCTGGCACACAGAGCCCCATACTGTGTGATACTTTAGCTCTTCAGCCTTATTGTACTCCATACTGCCTGTGCCTTAATTTCCAGTTTTCTTGTCACATTGACTTTCTTGCATCTCCTCAGACAAACTCTGCTTCTTCCTGCTGCAAGGTCTTTACACTGCCAAGAATTCCTCACCCCCAATGAATCCTAATCTTCTCCTAGATCTATCTTAGCTCAGTCGTCACTTGTTCACTTTAGACAAGAGCCATTCCTTTCATCATGTAGACAAGTACTAAGGTAGTGCCCGTTTGATGTACAACTCCCCTTTCCCCACCCACTGTACACTCTGTGAGGATATGTCTTACAGAAGGTATACCATAGTTATTGGAAAGCTGGGTAGATGATGAATGAATCCATAGAATGGAAGCTGTGTAATAATAAAAGTGATGTTAGCTGACTGCTAAAAGTCTACGGCAACTTCAGTTTCATACACTTACATATAACACACACATACAGAGGACATGAATGAAAGATCTTGGAGACTTGCAAGGTTGGCATATTATTGGTGGGGGACATTCTGCCATTGTTCTAGTACAATTGCCATGTTCTACTGTGGCAGTCATTCTCAACCTTGACTGCACATAAAAATCACTGAACGGAAATTTTTAAACATATCTGTGTTTAGCCCTCAGCTCAGAACAATTAAATGAGTCTCTCTAATTCAGACACTGGTATTTTTTCAAAATTTCCTGAATGATTTCAATGGGCAGCCAAGATTGACAATCACTACCTCAGTCAAGGAAAGAGTGAAATACACCAGTAGAAATTATGCTTTTTCTCTTTGTTTGCGGATCAAGAAAAAAAAAATATTTTAAGCTTAAGTGATTTTGTAGGATTGCATGAAAAATATCCCTAGTAAATTATTCCATTTTGTTCTACCAGTGGTCAACATTTTAAAAACATATTTGTATTAATCCATTTATATTTTACATCATAATTACATATATAGAGAGAGATTTATATAGAAGGTATTGTATATATTGTATATTATATACATTTATAATATTGGGGAAATTTTCACAAGGTCTTTCTCCTCTCTCTCTCTCTCTCTCTCGAGAGAGAGAGAGAGAGAGAGAGAAAGATGTATTTAATATACATCTCTCTCTATATATATATGATTTTGTAGGATTGCAAAAATCTACGTATATATGTGTATATATATATATATATATATAGGGAGAGAGAGAGACAGAGAGGGAGAGAGAGAGAGAGATGTATTTAATATCTTTGGGAAATTTTTATGGAGTAATGTGTATAAAACATATATAATTTTACTTATCTATTTCCCCATTCCCATTATGCAAGTTATTTTTGTTTAGTTTTTTGCACAGAACAACTGTAAAATATTCATTTTTATGAACTATTACTTGGTGATTCATTGCTTCTGAAGTAAAACTATTTGATGGCGGTGGAAATATCATCCTAATAATTAGTTATAAATATATACTAGGTGCTACTATTTCTTTGATGATGACTTTAAAAAAATGGTTTAGAAAAGAAAATCAAAAATAAGTTATGTCCAGAAGGTCATATGCATATTGTGAAGCCATTGATGATTTCGATATATTTTGTGACTTCCATAGTGTAATAATTAGAAATATTATAGTAATTTATTCAACATAATGATTAAGTCAAAAAAAATTTAAATGCATTATTATTCATTTAAAAGTAAATATTCTCTACATAGGCAAAAGGAAATCTCATATTTCACAGGCTTGTGCTTTTTAAATTATGTAATTAATGGCAAATATGTAAACAGTAAAGCAATACCAAAAATTAGTTCCATGATTTCATTATTTTGCATAATTACAACATGCATTCTCTATAAATCAGAAGGACTGAGAGTTTAGATTTAGCAATATTTTGAATGGATAATATTAATGAGGATAGAGAAAAAGGATAATTTTCTCAGGAGAACAAATTAAGATTCTGATTATATTAATACAGAAATAGTAAAACAAATATTTTGGGGTAAATTATGTAAGCAATAAATTTTGCTTTTAAGTAAAAATATTTGGGGGAATGACCTGTACAAATGACCATTCCCATGATTACTCTCTATATTCAAAGGCCTTAATGTCCATTGTATTTATTTGTGCTCTAAAACCCACATGGATAATGTTCAACTTTAACTGTGCTATCTTACTTGAAAATTAGGAATGATTTTCTACTTTCATTGAACTATCTTGAAGAAAAATTACATAAAAATTCTAATATTTTACTGCAGAATTTTCAAAAGGAATAATATGTGCAAGAGCTAGAGTTTAACATATATTAATTATTATATGTATGGAAAAAGAACATTTTGGTAACAGTAAACATCAAAAAGATATTTTAAATTTTTTATAAGAAGTAATCATGCAATTATTTAGCTTGAGACACAAAAAATAGCATTAAATATTTCCATTGCTTCTATTAGATTATTATTTTCTTAATGCAGGTTTAATATTGTTACTGAAAAATATTTTTGCATTGTTAATCTTGTTTTACTGCATTTGCAAAGATATTTTTAGTAAACATAAAGAAGAAATTGAAAGTATCATTTTGAAATTATTCTGGCCTAATTATTCACTCTGCTTAATAAGATCCTTCTGCAAGGGAGAAATCACACAATTCTGGGTATACAGTACTTGCTCAACTGTTAAGTTATAAGTAGAGACGTTTGGGATATGAATTTAAGTTTTTATTTATTTATTTATTTATTTATTTATTTATTTATTTATTTATTTATTTTTGGCTGTGCTGGGTCTTTGGTTCGTGCGAGGGCTTTCTCCAGTTGCGGCAAGTGGGGGCCACTCTTCATCGCGGTGCGCGGGCCTTTCACTATCGCGGCCCCTCCCATCGCGGGGCACAGGCTCCAGAAGCGCAGGCTCAGCAGCCGTGGCTCACGGGCCCAGCCGCTCCGCGGCATGTGGGATCCTCCCAGACCAGGGCTCGAACCCGTGTCTCCTGCATTAGCAGGCAGATTCTCAACCACTGCGCCACCAGGGAAGCCCCTGAATTTAAGTTTTGAGGCTGATGATACATCTTACAACTACTCTGTCATCCTGCTTGCAATTCTTAACGTCTCAGCTTTAATGACTTATACTAAGGGAGACCATAGTGCCCATTTTATTTATATTACAACTAAAATTATTAAGAACTTGTTATTTGCTGAACACCACAAATAATTGAGGTAGGTACTCCTGGGGAACGAGGGCACTGAGATACAAGAAACTTAAGGTATTTTTTTTCCAGTGTCACATAGCTGGTAGAAATAGACTGAGATTTGAGCCCAGGCAATTACACTCCAGTGGCAGAGCTGCCAACACTCTTCTGCCTTTTATCCTGCCCCTGGCCCTGATATTCTCACCCAAAATACCTTGATTACTTAAAGAATACTAATATATAAAATCATTCAATTATGTCTGTGTTCCTATTTTCTATATTCCACATGAGAATGTAAGCTCTATTTTATCTCCAGCAGCAGATATGGAAACGTTCTAATATTTTTTTACAGAAAGTTAATAGATTAATTGCTTATCTAAATCTTTTTTGACTTATTGTAAGAAATATTTACTAGTTCTTGTACCTCAATTACTGTATTTTGTTTTCTCTCATAATCATAATTTTAAATTATAAAATATTTCAAATTTTTGTAAAAGCTATATCATAAAACTTTCACTAAGTATTGTTAAATTTCCCTCCAAAGTGGTATTCCTAAATGACAATTTCATGATAAAAATATAAGTTCCCAATATTCTTAACAGCGCTTGATATTGAAACACTTTTAAATTAAAAAAAATTAGGGCTTCCCTGGTGGCGCAGTGGTTGAGAATCTGCCTGCCAATGCAGGGGACATGGGTTCGAGCCCTGGTCTGGGAAGATCCCACATGCCGGGGAGCAACTGGGCCCGTGAGCCACAACTACTGAGCCTGCATGTCTGGAGCCTGTGCTCCGCAACAGGAGAGGCCGCGATAGTGAGAGGCCCGCGCACCGCGATGAAGAGTGGCCCCCGCTTGCCGCAACTAGAGAAAGCCCTCGCACAGAAATGAAGACCCAACACAGCTAAAATAAATAAATTTATTAAAAAAAAAAATTAAAGTATGGTTGTCAAAAACTTACTCTCAAACATGTTTTATTTTTATATCCTGATTATTCTGATTACCACTTATATCAAACATATATGCTTACAGGACTTTTATATATCCTTTTCTATAAGTTTCCTTTTTATATCTTCCTAAGACTTGAATATGAGGATAATAATAGCAATTACAATAGCTTACAAAAGTTGAATGGCAATAATGTATCAGATTCTGTTCTAAGTGCTTTATATACATTAATGCATATAATCCCTACCACAACACAATAAAATCATTATTATAACTATTCTCACTTTAGAGATGAGAAAATTGCAATATAGAGAGATTAAGAAATTTATCTATGTAAGTGGTAGAGCTTGAGGAAAATCTTAAACACACATGTATAAACCAAGGCCAACATATTAATGACAGATTAATACATTTGATTATATTATTTTATTAAATTTGTGCACTAAAAATAAAGTTAGAAGTCTTAAACATACAAATTTAACCTCTGGCCTTGAAGGAGCATCTAGTGTCTATGTAAGCTTTCTAGCCATGTACAACTGTGAAAGATGAATAAAATACATAAATCAAATTCTTGACGACATCACAGATAAACTAAGGCAGCCAGGACCTGAGAAGCAAGATATCAAAATTAGAGACAATACTGGGCTTCCCTGGTGGCGCAGTGGTTGAGAGTCTGCCTGCTAATGCAGGGGACACGGGTTCGAGCCCTGGTCTGGGAAGATCCCACATGCCAAGGAGCAACTGGGCCCATGAGCCTGCGCATCTAGAGCTTGTGCTCCGCAACAAGAGAGGCCGCGATAGTGAGAGGTCCGCGCACCGCGATGAGGAGTGGCCCCCGCTTGCCACAACTAGAGAAGGCCCTTGCACAGAAACGAAGACCCAACACAGCCAAAAATAAATAAATAAATAAATAAATAATAAAAATAAAGGAATTCCTTTAAAAAAAAAAAAATTAGAGACAATACTAATTTCTATCAGAAATGAAATGGACCTATAAAAGTTGCTTATTCATACAATGTAATAGTATATGCAATGGAAAATAATAAATGATTGCCTCACCTAACAACCTGAATCAATGTCATAGACATAACTTGAAAGGAGGAAGACACAATGTCTAAGTTTGAGTTGCTATAACAGAATGCCATAGACTGAGCATAAACAACAGAAATTTATTTCTCACAGTCTGGAGGTTGGGAAATCCAAGATCAAGGTGCTGGCAGATTCTGTGTCTGGTGAGAGCCTGCTCCTGGTTCACAGACAGCCATCTTCTAACTGTGTCCTCACATGGCAGAAGGAGTGAGGGAGCTCTCAGGGGTCTCTTTCAGAAGGGCACTAATTCCTTTCATGAGGGCCTCTCCCTCATGACCTCATCACCCTTACCAAAGGGCCCACCTCTTAATACCTCACATTGGGGGTTAGGATTTCAACATGTGAATTTTGAGGGGACATGAACTTTCAGTCTTTGACACAGAAAAAAGAATATATTAAATGTGTTAATATGTAAATTTAAAAGAGGGGGAAAAAACTTACTATAGGAAGAAAGAAATCAGAAAAATTATTACCTTTTAAGGGAGGTTAGTGACTGGAAGTTGGTGTTCTGGTATGGAAACAATGTAGATGATGGATATGTGGTGTTGTTCGTGTGAAAAAATATCTTATAAATTTTGTATTTTGTATATGTTATACTTTATGAGTAAAAGATTGTTATGAAATCAAATAACCTCAAAAAATTTTAAAATAAGTCACAAATCAAATATATTTTAGAGTATATAACTGAATAAGTAGTTACCAGAATGGATTAAAACTTGTACAGTACTGGTCCAGAACCTACTTTCAAAGTCAACAGTAACTTTTGTCTCTCCAGATCCAATAGAAATTTGTAGTTGACCAGAAATATGCAAGTAAGTAATTGACCCACCCACCTGGAATCACTCTTCACGCTTAGTTTCCAGATATCAGAAGTTTCTGGAAATCCCTCCAAACTATCTGGCCATTTCCTCTCTGTCTCCTTTGTTCTTTCTTCTTGTATTGATTTGGAATTGATATCGGAAACACTCTAAGTAAGGTCTTTTGTGAGTAATGTACTTATTCCATTTTAGTTAAATATTCATTGACTAATATATATAAGCTCAGTGAGGGTAGGGACTTTGTCTTGTTCACCTGTGTGTTCTTGGCACTGTGTCTTTGGTGGTAAGAAAAATTCCTGACACATAATAGACATTCAATAAATAGCAGTTGAATGAATGAATTAAAAAGCATCATTTTACTTTCACATCAGTGTTGAGACATAATTCTCCATGGATCTTTCATATTTCTCACAGCTTTTGACCAAAGCAGTGACTGCCCCTCCCCCAAATTATTAAAAGAAATACTAGCAAGATAAAGATAGTTCCTATCTCCAAAGAGAAAGGCAGGCATACTTAAAAGCATGAAGATAATGTCTCCTTCTGGAGTAATGGGCATGTAAGTTTATTGCCAATTATAAATTAATTTACTTTCAACTTACAACTTTCAACTTCAACTTTACTTACAACCCACTGCATGTACAGGTTCCACCTGACGCTTGTCAAAGCAAAAATTGTGTTAGACAAACTTAAACAGACAAGGAAGACTTTATTCAAGGTTATTGCAAGAAGGAAGAGAGGCCAGAATTGAGGCTAAATTCACCTCCACTAAAACAAAGGTGGGAGAGCTTTTGAGACCTGGAGTGAGTGGGGGAATCATAGGCAATCTATGTTTGTTAATTGACCTTACCTAAAGGTAAAGTAAACTTTCTACCTTCCAGACAAGAGGTAGACTTACAACTTGAAGCAAGGTGTCAGATGAAGTTAAGTTAAGCCCACAGAAACTTGGAGATAGGGATGCTATCTTTCTTGAAGATTATATTCCCAGGTCCTTGAGAAAAAAGATTCTGTGGCTGTAACACCGGCAAGAGGTTTCTTAGACTTACATCTCAAAGGGACAGAGAACTAATAATTTTCAATTACAAATTGTTCAAAGTAAATTCTCTAAGGAAAGTGAGGTCAGGACTCTAGAGGCAGGAGAATCCTGTCTCAAGTATGGTCAAGCTGAAGGAAATGTTAAAGCCCTCTTGGAATCACCCTGTGGGAATTGGGGCTTGGAGAACTAGTCAAAAAAATTGGTGATTCTCTGACTATTGCTGTTGCTATGAGTAATAACTACCTTTCCTCTTTGACTCAGGAGTCTTGTGTCTTCCCTCAATATACATACATTTGTGGCAGTTTACCTTGTCAGCCATCAAATAGGATAAAATCACAGATGCTTCAGAGTTCTTAACAATCTGACATTAGATTTTGAACTTTGGGGAAAATTCACTAGAATTTTCCTACACTGAATGAGACTGAATGAGATCACTTCAGTCATTATTAACATAATATGTAAATATTTAGCAATTGTTTAAGATATAAGAAAACCCATCTAATGAAGAATTGAATTGACTGGAAAAACAGTATATAAAAGTTGTATATATTGTCCCACTGATGACTCATAATTAATTTAATTGCTAGTTTTTAATGATTTCAGTTTATAAAATAAGAGGCATCATATTTTTCTAAGCTTTAGATAAGTTTATTATGAAGTGATGGGGAGCCAAAACACAGAGAACCCTAACCTCAAATTCAAACTGATAATGTTACGTTGCTTAATGCAGCATTGCTTAAAGCAATAAAGTACTTTAAACAACAGTGTAGAAATAATCTTCAAAAGGAGAGGCACAAGATGCATCACCTCTGATTTTTAGATTTTGCTTCTTCACATGGTCATAAATAAGGAAATGTATTATCTTTCATAAAGCATTTAGGTCATAATATTTAGTTGGATTCCATTTTTTTCACTTGAATGAAACAATTCAATTAATAGTGAAGAGCTTCCACCTCATTGCAATTGTTTCTCTTTTTTTTTTGAATTTTATTGTATTTATTCTTTTTAAACAGCAGGTTCTCATTAGTTATCTATTTTATACATATTAGTATATATATGTCAATCCCAATCTCCCATTTCATCCCAACACCAACACAATCTCCCCCTTCCTCCAAATGTATCTATACATTTGTTCTCTACATCTGCGTTTCTATTTCTGCCTTGCAAACCAGTTCATCTGTACCATTTTTCTAGATTTCACATATATGCTTTAAAATACAATATTTATTTTTCTCTTTCTGACTTACTTAACTCTGTATGACAGTCTCTAGGGCCATCCAAGTCTCTACAAATGACCCAATTTCATTCCTTTTTATGGCTGAGTAATATTCTATTCTATATATGTACCACATCTTCTTTACCCATTTGTATGTCGATGGGCATTTAGGATGTTTCATGCCTTGGCTATTGTAAATAGTGCTGAAATGAACATTGGGGTGCACGTGTCTTTTTGAATTATGGTTTTCTCTGGATATATGTCCAGTAGTGGGATTGCTGGGTCATATGATCATTCTATTTTTAGTATTTTAAGGAACCTGCACACTATTCTCCACAGTGGCTGTATCAATATACATTCCCACCAACAGTGCAAGAGGGTCCCCTTTTCCCCACACCCTCTACAGCATTTGTTGTTTGTAGATTTTCTGATGATTCCCATTCTAAACGGTGTGAGATAATACCTCATTGTAGTTTTGATTTGCATTTCTCTAATAATTAGTGATGTTGAGCAGATTTTCATGTGCCTCTTGGCCATCTGTATATCTTCCTTGGAACAATGTCTATTTAGGTCTTCTGCCCATTTTTTGATTGGGTTGTTTGTTTTTTAATATTGAGCTGCATGAGCTGTTTATATATTTTGGAGATTAAACCTTTGTCCATTGATTTGTTTGCAAATATTTTCTCCCATTCTGAGGGTTGTATTTTCGTTTTGTTTATAGTTTCCTTTGCTGTGCAAAAGCTTTTAAATTTTATTTCCATTACTCTAGGAGGTGGGTCAAAAAAGATCTTGCTGTGATTTTTGTCAAAGAGTGCTCTTCCTGTGTTTTCCTCTAAGATATTTATAGTGTCCACTCTTACATTTAGGTCTTTAATCCATTTTGAGTTTATTTTTGTGTATGGTGTTAGGGAGTGTTCTAATTTCTTTCTTTTACATGCAGCTGTCCAGTTTTCCCAGCACCACTTATTGAAGAGACTGTCTTTTCTCCATTGGATATCCTTGCCTCCTTTGTCATAGACTAGTTGACCATAGGTGCGTGGGTTTATCTCTGGGCTTTCTATCCTGTTCCATTGATCTATATTTCTGTTTTTGTGCTAGTACCATATTGTCTTGATTACTGTAGCTTTGTAGTATAGTCTGAAGTCAGGGAGTCTGATTCCTCCAGCTCCTAATTTTTTCCCTCAAGATTGTCCTGGCTATTTGGGGTCTTTTGTGTCTCCATACAAATTTTAAGATATTTTGTTCTAGTTCTGTAAAAAATGCCATTGGTAATTTGATAGGAATTGCATTGAATCTGTAGATTGCTTTGGATAGTATAGTCATTTTCACAATATTGATTCTTCCAATCCAAGAACATGGTATATCTCTCCATCTGTTTGTGTCATCTTTGATTTCTTTCATCAGTGTCTTATAGTTTTCTGAGTACAGGTCTTTTACCTCCTTAGGTAGGTTTATTCCTAGGTATTTTATTCTTTGTGTTGCAAGAGTGAATGGGATTATTTCCTTAATTTGTTTCTGATCTTTAGTTGTTAGTGTATAGGAATGTGAGAGATGTCTGTGCATTAATTTTGTATCCTGCTACTTTACCAAATTCATTGATTAGCTCTAGTCGTTTTCTGGTGGCATCTTTAGGATTCTCTATGTATAGTATCATGTCATCTGCAAACAGTGACAGTTTTACTTCTTCTTTTCCAATTTGTATTCCTTTTATTTTTTTGTCTTCTCTAATTGCCGTGGCTAGGACTTCCAAAAATATGTTGAATAAGAGTGGTGAGAGTGGATATCCTTGTCCTTTTCCTCATCTTAGAGGAAATGCTTTTGGTTTTTCACCATTGAGAATGATGTTTGCTGTGGGTTTGTTTTATATGACCTTTATTCTGTTGAAGTAGTTTCCTTCTTTGTCCATCTCTGGAGAGTTTTTATCATAAATGGGTGTTGAATTTTGTCAAAAGCTTTTTCTGCATCGATTGAAATGATCATATGGTTTTTATTCTTCAATTTGTTAATATGATGTATCACATTGATTGATTTGTGTATACTGAAGAATCCTTGCATCCCTGAGATAAATCCCATTTGATCATGGTGTATGATCCTTTTAATGTGCTGCTGGATTCTGTCTGCTATTATTTTGTTGAGGATTTTTACATCTATATTCATCAGAGATATTGGTCTGTAATTTTCTTTTTGTAGTATCTTTGTCTGGTTTTTGTATCAGGGTGATGGTGGCCTCGTAGAATGAGTTTGGGAGTGTTCTTTCCTCTGCAATATTTTGGAAGAGTTTGGGAAACATGGTTGTTAGCTTTCCTCTAAATATTTGATAGAATTCACTTGTGAAGCCGTCTGGTGCTGAACTTTGTTTGTTGGAAGATTTTTAATCACAGTTTCAATTTCATTACTTGTGATTGGTATGTTCATATTTTCTATTTCTTCCTGGTTCAGTCTTGGAAAGTTATACCTTTCTAATAATTTGTCCATTTCTTCCAGGTTGCCCATTTTATTGGCATAGAGTTGCTTGTAGTAGTCTCTTAGGATGCTTTGTATTTCTGTGGTGTCCGTTGTAACTTCTCCTTTTTCATTTCTAATTTTATTGATTTGAGTCCTCTCCCTCTTTTTCTTGATGAGTCTGGCTAAAGTTTTATCAATTTTTTTTATCTTCTCAAAGAACCTGCTTTTAGTTTTATTGATCTTTGTTATTTTTTGTTAATTTCTATTTCGTTTATTTCTGCTCTGATCTTTATGATTTCTTTCCTTGTACTAACTTTGGGTTTTGTTTGTTCTTTCTCTAGTTCCTTTAGGTGTAATGTTAGATTGTTTATTTGAGATTATTCTTGTTTCTTGAGGTAGTATTATATTGTTGTAAACATCCCTCTTAAACTGCTTTTGCTGCATCCCATAGGTTTTGGGTAGTCATATTCTCATTGTCATTTATTTCTAGGTAGTTTTTTTAATTTTTTCTTTGATTTCTACAGTGATTTCTTGGTTATTTAGTAACATATTGTTTAGCCTCCATGTGTTTGTGTTTTTTTTTCCTTTTTTTCCCCTGTAATTTATTTCTAATCTCATAACATTGTGGTTGCAAAAGATGCTTGATATGATTTCAATTTTCTTAAATTTACCGAGGCTTGATTTATGACCCAAGATGTGATCTATCCTGGACAAGGTTCCGTGTGCACTTGAGAAGAAAGTGTAATCTGCTGTTTTCAGTTGGAATGTTCTATAAATATCAATTAAATATATTTGGTCTATTGTGTCATTTAAAGCTTGTGTTTCTTTGTTAATTTTCTGACAGGATGATCTGTCCATTGGTGAAAGGAAGGTTTTAAAGTCCTGCACTATTATTGTGTTACTGTCAATTTCCTCTTTAATAGCTGTTAGCATTTGCCTTATACATTGAGGTGCTCCTATGTTGGATGCATATATATTTATAATTGTTATACCTTCTTCTTCAATTGCTCCCTTGATCATTATGTAGTGTCCTTCCTTGTCTCTGGTAACATTCTTTATTTTAAGGTCTATTTTATCTGATATGAGTATTGCTATTCCAGCTTTCTTTTGATTTCCATTTGCATGGAATATCTTTTTCCATCCCCTCACTTTCAGTCTGTATGTGTCCCTAGGTCTGAAGTCGGTCTCTTGTAGACAGCATATATGTGGGTCTTGTTTTTGTATCCATTCAACAAGCCTGTTTCTTTTGGTTAGAGCATTTAATTCATTCACTTCATTCACATTTAAGGTAATTATTGATATGCATGTTCCCATTACCATTTTCTTAATTGTTTTGGGTTTGTTTTTGTAGGTCCTATTCTTGTCTTGTGTTTCTCACTTGGAGAAGTTCCTTCATCATTTGTTGTAGAGCTGGTCAGGTGGTGCTGAATTCTCTTAGTTTTTGCTTGTCTTAAAGCTTTTGATTTCTCCATCGAATCTGATTGAGATCCTTGCCACGTAGAGTAATCTTGGTTGTAGGTTCTTCCCTTTCATCACTTTAAATATTTCATGCCACTCCCTTCTGGCTTGTAGAGTTTCTTTTAAGAATTCAGCTGTTAACTTTATGAGAGTTCCCTTGTATGTTATTTGTCATTTTTCCCTTGTTGCTTTTAAGAATTTTTCTTTGTCTTTAATTTTTGTCAATTTGATTACTATGTGTCTTGGCGTGTTTCTCCTTGGGTTTATCCAGCCTGGACTTTCCTTTCCTATGTTAGGGAAGTTTTCAACTGTAATCTCTTCAAATATTTCCTTTGACCCTTTCTCTTTCTCTTCTCCTCTGGGACCCCTATAATGCAAATGTTGGTGCATTTAATGTTGCCCCAGAGGTCTCTTCGGCTGTCTTCATTGGTTTTCATTCTTTTTTCTTTATTCTTTTCCGCAGCAGTGAATTCCACCATTCTGTCTTCCAGATCACTTATCCGTTCTTCTGCCTCAGTTATTCTGCTATTGATTCCTTCTAGTGTATTTTTCATTTCAGTTATTGTATTGTTTATCTCTGTTTGTTTGTTCTTTAATTCTTCTAGGTCTTTGTTAAACATTTCTTGCATCTTCTCGATTTTTGCCTCCATTCTTTTTCTGAGGTCCTGGGTCATCTTCACTATCATTATTCTGAATTATTTTTCTGAAAGGTTGCCTATCTCCACTTCATTTAGTTGTTTTTCTGGGGTTTTATCTTGTTCCTTCATCTGGTACATAGTCCTCTGCCTTTCCATTTTGTCTTTCTGTGAATGTGGTTTTTGTTCCACAGGCTGCCGGTTTGTAGTTCTTCTTGCTTCTGCTGTCTGCCCTCTGGTGGAAGAGGCTATCTAAGAGGCTTGTGCAAGCTTCCTGATAGGAGGGACTGGTGGTGCGTAGAGTTGGGTGTTGCTCTGGTGGGCAGAGTTCAGTAAAACTTTAATCCACTTTTCTGCCAATGGGTGGGGCTGAGTTCCCTCCGTCTTGGTTGTTTGGCCTGGGGCAACCCAGCACTGGTGCCTACAGGCTTTTTGGTGGAGTTAATGGTGGACTCCAGTAGAGCTCACACCAAGGAATACTTCCCAGAACTTCTGCTTCCAGTGTCCTTGTCCCCACAGTGAGCCACAGCCACCCCCTGACTCTGCAGGAGACCCTCTAACACTGGGAGATAGGTCTGTTTCAGTCTCCTATGGGGTCACTGCCCCTTCCTCCTGGGTCCTGATGTGCACAATACTTTGTGTGTGCCCTCCAAGAGTGGAGTCTCTGTTTCCCCTAGCACTGTCGAAGCCCTGCAGTCAAATCCTGCTAGCTTTCAAAATCTGATTCTCTGTGAATTACTCCTCCTGTTGTCAGATTCCCAAGTTGGGAAGCCTGACGTGTGCCTCAGAACCTTCACTCCAGTGGGTGGACTTCTGTGGTATAATTCTTCTCCAGTTTGTGAGTCACCAACCCAGGAATTATGGGATTTGATTTTATTGTGATTGCACCCCTCCTTCCATCTCATTGTGGCTTTTCCTTTGTCTTTGGATATAGGGTATCTTTTTTGGTGAGTTCCAGTGACTTCCTGTCAATGATTGTTCAGCAGTTAGCTGTGATTCCAGTACTCTCACAAGAGGGAGTTGCAATTGTTTCTTAACTGCTAGAACCTATTCTGAATGGCATCATAATTTTTACTACTAATTTGATTTTAGAAACTCACTGTGGAATAAATCCATTTGGTTTTCATTTCTCCCATGTTTCAGGTGTGACGGTACTAGAAGGACCTATCTATGCCGTTGGAGGCCATGATGGCTGGAGCTATCTGAACACAGTGGAGAGGTGGGATCCTCAGAGTCAGCAGTGGACATTTGTAGCTAGTATGTCAATTGCCCGAAGCACAGTTGGTGTGGCAGCATTGAATGGCAAGTGAGTAGACTTTCCTTTTTTATTTGAAAAAAAAGTTTTTGAGTGAATATTGTTTTAAAAATAGCATTTAGTAAACTGCTTTGATAAAATATTTAAATCTTTTGTTTTTGATTTTTTTTTTAAGTTTAGTCTTCATGGATCATTGACATATCAAGACTACATATTTTTCTGATTGTCCCTTCTTATAAAATAAAAACCAAAACTTCTTTACAATAACTGTTTTTTTTTAAAGTATCACATATATTTCATGAGAATTATGTGAACTAACGATCTGCATATTTATATCCTTTCTGGTAAAATAGTCTGAGGAGCCTTCAAAAGACTATTAAAAATTTGGTACTTAATATATTTTTTTGCATGATTGTATGTCTCTTCACTTTTCTCCTTTCCATTCCTATCACCCTAAATGGGGAATTTTCAAACACAACACTGTTGATATTTTGAGTCAGATAATTGTTTGTTTGGTGCAGGGCTCTGTCCTGTGCATTGTACAGTGTTTAGCAGCAGACTGGCTTTTATCTACTAGATACCAACTGCAACACCCTGCCCAATGTGGTAACCAAAAAAGTCCCTCTGGGGTGGCAAAATACACTCCCTCTCACTGCCATGAGAAACTCTGCCCTAAAAAAGCTAATAACACCTCTGGTTTGAAAAACAGCAAAAGCTTCCAATCTGTGTACTTGTCTTTCCACTAAAGTCCATTTGCTAAAGCTGCCACAGCTGCTTAACAAATGCAAGTAATATTTCAGTCCTCTTCAAGAACTTCTCTTTACAATTAGAACACAATGCCTATCTTTACCTAAAGGGACCTACTGGATCTTGTTTCTGCCTATTCTACATTTTTTCTCTGTACATCAGCCAAATTGCCCTTTTATCTTTGCTTCAAATATAGCAGCTCTAACCAAACTTAGTCCCTTTGAATGTGCTCGTTTCTTTGAGATGCTCTTCCTACCCATCATCACGTGTCTGGGTTTTTCTCATTTTTCAGATTTCATCTCAAAATTTGTCCACAAAGAAAGTTATTTACTATTCATCCTATTAAAATAAACCACCCTGCACACTATCCCAAACTGCTTACTGTTCTTAAAATTACATACATTACTGTTTTCTCTTTTTACTAGATATACATGTTTAATGAATGTTGGGCTTCAATTTTCATTTAGGTTTATTTGATGTCTAAAATTGTATTCTTAGTGTCATGTATATTTCCTGAGAATCCATTTAGGATTTTGCCTGGAAATAAATATTTACATATTACTTAGAGAAAATGTTAGATCTGTACATTTGAAATCTTTTCATCTGAAAATGTGATCTTAATTTTATCTCTTAAAATTAGTCTTTAAGTATTTTAGTGGTTTTAATTTAGGTATAGGTTTAGTATTTTCTTTCTGAGTTTTGTTCACACTTATTTGTATTTTTGAACATTTTAGATATTATATTTTGGTTTATATATTTGTATGTATTAATAATTATACATTTATAATACACTGGAGAAGAAAGTTTAAGTATCTATGTTTATAATAACCATCTTACTAAATGTATGTATCAGTTAGTTTTTTGATTTATAATAATAGATTTTCTAGGAAGATAAACATGGTAAACTCATAATGAAACTTTGTCACTTCCTTCTTAATATTTATGTGTATTTCCTTTTTATTGTATTGCTTTTATTTTTAGAATAGTGATATAAATAGTAGTGATATTGGGTGACCTCGTTTATGTCTTTTAATTGGAAAGACTTTAATGCTTTATAGTCTGTGTGATATTAGTTGCTATTTGAGATACTTATACCATGTGGTGTCAAGGGCAAGATCTTGTCATTGCCTGTAGTTTCACTAATGGAGATTTTATTTTAAAAAATCAACCTTGGTATAATGTTTTATTAAATTCTTTCTAAAAATGTATAAACTTATATTTTCCTTATTTGATCTATTAATATGGTGATTTACATAAATATTATAATTGTAAATCATTATTACATACTTAAAATAAAACCAACTTATCCATGTTGCATTATTCATTTAGTATTTTGCTGCATTCTATAGTCTATGATTTTTCATCTATGTTTGGTCTACATATCTTTTGAAAAACCATTTCATAATATTTTCCATTATGATATGAAGCTTTTCTTAGCATAATAACCTCATAACATGAATTGAGAAGCTTTCTACAATTTATCTGCTATAAGTATCTACAAACATGGGAAGTATATATTCTTGAACATGACAAATGATAGAAAAAATTATATATATATTATCATATATATTCCCTTTAAAAGTTATATTTTACTGAGATTCTAAAATTTAGCAGAAGGCAGTTGTACCTTACTTCTAATCCTATGACTATTAATAATAATCCATCTTGTATTGTTATATCTTCTTTTGTACTGTTATTAACCTCCTAATTTGTTATTTTTAGGTGTTAGCATTATTACTAATTTTGTCTTATCTTAGGTTTTGTCAGTATCATTATTTGGTTTTGTTTTTGTCTTTTTTTATTTTTTAAATTATTATTTATTTATTCATTTATTTTTGGCTGTGTTGGGTCTTCGTTTCTGTGCGAGGGCTTCCTCTAGCTGTGGCAAGCGGGGGCCACTCTTCATCGTGGTGCGCAGGCCTCTCACTATCGTGGCCTCTCTTGTTGCGGAGCACAGACTCCAGATGTGCAGGCTCAGTAGTTATGGCTCACGGGCCTAGTTGCTCCCCGGCATGTGGGATCTTCCCAGACCAGGGCTCAAACCCGTGTCCCCTGCATTAGCAGGCAGATTCTCAACCACTGCGCCACCAGGGAAGCCCCTTGTTTTTGTCTTTAATCAAATGTGTGCATAGAGTGAAGTTATACTTGTTTCCTCTCTTGTTTTCTTATTCATTAATTTGCACTTGGCTCAGTTTTATTTAATATGTCTTGAAATTCAGAATTTAACAAAAGATAGTATTAATAATTGTATTTGCAGTTTATTTTTCTTTAATATATCAAAATTATCATTTTAATTGTTTCCATTTCTTGCTTATTAAGAATAGTTTTGCTGTGAACATCCTCACGTATATATGTCCTTTGTGAGCATGCGTACAAATTTTAGCTGAGTGTAGACCTGGAACTGCGATTGCTAGGCTATACGGTATTCTTGTGTTCAGCCTTAAGGGATAATTCCCAGAAGATTTTGAAAGTGTTTTCCTAATTTATGTACATATTCACACTGTACTAGAGTTCTAGATCCTGATTTGGTAACACCAGTTTTTATCTTTTATAGTTTTTATCTATTCTGGTGGATAATGCTATCACATTCAGTTAATGACTGAGATTGTGCACCTTTTTTATACTTATTAACAATTTTATATCTTCAGGCTGAAGTATACATTAAAGTCTTTTTCTTGTTTCCATTTGGGTTTCTGTCTTTTTCATTTTGCCTTGTAGAGTTCTTCATATGTTCTAGAAATTATTTCTAGGTAAATATATCTCACTTTATTAGTAGTAGTATATTACTATTACTACTACTATTATTTTCCGGGAAGGATATGTTGATTATATAATTTATTAAACTTTATGTCTAAAAGGAATTTTCCTATGTCTTCACACATTTGTTGTAAATTGACTTGAGTAATTTAATGTCACAGCCTTGTATCGTTATAGTTAAGTAGATATTATATACGTATTTATCTTCTGTCATTTTTTTTTAAGGGAGATGTGTGGTAAGTCCAGTAGTTTTTCATCTTTAATATGTTTTTATATCTCATTCTTATAGATGTTTTGACTATATTTCTAACAGTTAGGGTACAGTCAAAAGACAGAAACCACTCCAGCCATTTATCAGTGATTCTATATAATCTAATATAAAGATTTGTTAAGTAGATATAAAAATTAGCTAGTTAATCAAAAAGTCAACAAGAGAACACTATATCATAAACGTATCAACTAAAGGAAACAGCTACCACCCCTAGTGTTGGAAAACAAAAGAAGAGATTGTAGTTATTAAGATTTAGAAAATCAGAGGAGAGTCCCTATGCAGTTGAAATCCAGACATTTGTGATTGGACCTCTGCTTAGCCAGAGCTGGCATCTCTGAAATGAAAGAGGGGCCCCTTGGCCTGGGACCTGAAGCTCTGAGGAGGTGGTGCCAGTCTGCTGGTGTTGATGGCTCTGAGTGGTCTCAATAAGGCCAATTTTGCAAGTTCTGTAAAATGGCAATTGGATGCAGCTGGATGCAGGACAAAAAGATGGGGTGACACAGGAACAGGAAATGAGCAGAAAGGAGCAAGACCCTTCCTCCTCTAGTCTTTCAGTCTCCCTCTAGCATCCATTAACGTCACATCCTAAAAGAAGGAACCAGGTGGCAAAGCAGAAACGTGGTTTGCAGAGTTCCAGCCCTCATATCAAAAAGCAGAGTACAGGAGAGAGAATGTGGGGCTGCTAGATAAGAGCTTAACTACTGGCATGTTCTTCTCCAATTTCAAAATGTTTACCAGGGTATAACCTGATGGCTGCTTTTCATTCTTTTAACTTAATATTTGGAGATTCATTTGAACAATCTCAATCACGTCTTTATTTTACTAAGGAAAGTTTTTATCTACTGAGGATTGGTTTTTGTTTGATTCCTTTTCCATTATTCTAGTTCTTTGGTTTTGGGATATATATTTTAGTATGTATTTATGTTAATGATTGTGTGTGTCTTTGAGCACTGATTTCTTTTCCATAAACAGTTTTTCTCCTCAGTAATTTTATTTCTTTTCCACTTAACTTGGGAAATTTTTTCTGTATTTTATGGTTAATCATTGCCATTTTGCTTATGAATTTTACTGTTTCCAGTGCATACATAAACTTTAATTTTCCATATATGATATACTTATTTGACGACTCTCTTTCATATCTGCCTCATATCCATCTTATTTCAATTGAGGATACTCCCTTATTGTTTTACCTTAAAAATCTCTTGTATCACTCAATGTATACTTTCTTAAATTGCTTTTGAGAGTATATTTAGTGACTTTTTCTCACCACTTACGCTGATGCTAATTTATAGATTCATCTCTTATATCCTTTAAGAAATGGGTATCTTATGGACATAGCAAATTTGCTCAACAAAGATGAGAAGTATCTTTACCCTTTCCTTATATTATTCATTTGTTACATTATTCTGTAATGAGAAGACATACATACACACACAACACACCCAAGACACGCACACTTTAATATATTACTTATCTTATTCTAGATTTTTTATAATTACTTTGCATTATAGTTTTGTGACCCTTCCTTAATATTTTACTGTGAAATATCTTTATATATATGTGTGTTTTGTTACAAATCTCCAAACTTAATCAGAAATAAATGGGATAAAAATTTAATAAGCATAATGTTTAATGGATAGTCTTGTAGCAAATTTTCACGTTATTATAACTGAATTTTTTAATCCAATTTCTTCCCTTTTAAATTAGCTTTATATGGAATTCATCATTTGTATCATTTTGTGGTCTTTGTTTCTTTTTGATCAGCTAGGATATTTAATATCCTAAGAAATCTTATTTTACTCTAACAACATTCTTCATACCAAATGTCAGAGTGTGAGAGTATTTAAAGTTTTTGTTCTTAAAATTGTTTACATTTTAATTAAGTACATTTTCCCAAATTTTAACCCCATTTTATGAAAATGTTTGGAATGATTTCATTTTTACTTCAAATAATCTTTATCCTTTAAATCAGAATAGTATAGACCTCATTTGGGTTATTTTTTAATTCCCCTGAGTGTGATTTAATGGCCTCAAAATTCTGTGGTTTAATGACTTTCTTTTAATGTCTGGTTGCTTTTCCTGTTTTACTCAGAGAAAAACATAATCACTAGAAAGTGACCTTTCACTTCAGATCCACATCAGAAAATTGTTTCAACATCACCCTCTGACAGTTGTTTATTTTTCTCTCACCTCTACTGACATGACTTTTTTTCTTCTTGTTTAATTTTCACATCTCACTAATGTGTCATTCTAACCTGACTGTTGCTTCTCTGAATATTATTTTGAATAATTTTCCCAATTAAGGCTAATAAAAACCAGTGAACAGCCCTCCTAAGTTAAGATCATTCATGATACCTTTTGTTGTGGAAAAACAAGGCATTGGTTCATGGCTTAAAATTAATGAGTGTATTCTGATGGATTCAAGAGCAAAATCATATCAATTTTATGAAACATTTTGGTCAGTCGTCCAATGACACAGATTAAGCTAAGTCGTAGATCTATCATCTTAGGCCAGCACAGCCACAGACTTACTTGATGCATAAAGGAAATACAACAAAACAGTAAATAGACATTCTGGTGTGGCGAGTGACCATATAAAACCTCAGACTCTCCAAATAATATCACACTAGTAATTATTTTTGTTTCTTATTTGCTCTGTGCCTTAGCTTTGTTCTTTCAAACTTTACTTTGTAACTAAAAGGTCTTTCTGGTTTGTTTCCCTTTATTTCCTGAGTAAGCTCAAAAAGCAGATACTCATACTGCCTGAGCACATCCATAAATAGTCCTGAATTTTAATAAATGTATGCTCTGGTCCTTGGAGAATCTGCAAAACAGATTTAAAAAACTGTGTTTGTTTTGTGATTCACCATGGCAAAACTGATTTACTCAGTCATTCAAAACCTCATGTTAATAATACACATGAAGAAGCTGCTATTTCTGTGCAGTCTGAAGTTTATACAGTTTGAAATATCATGAGAACAGGAGTCATGTCTGTTGTTTTCCCCAGTACAACCCAATATCTAGCACTGTACCTTATTATGCCTCAAGCCCTGTCACTTACGTGGTGCTCTCTAAGACCATTTCTATTTTTGTATCCAAACTTTGATATTCTTTTTCTTAAAAATGAACCCAAAATTGTAAAAGCTTTCCTATGATAAGCATATCACCAAATGCAAGTTCATGTGCCTGAGGCACAGTGAGGCCAAACAAAACAAAACATCAGAGTTAAGAGCAGAGAAACCTTTATTTCACGGCTATGCAAGGAGATGGGTAGTTCATGCCCCTCAAAACCCCAAACTCCCTGAAGGATTTCAGCAATGCATTTTTAAAGGCAAGGTGAGGAAGGGGCATGGTTGGTTGTTGCAAACTTCTTGGTACAGGAATCCTTTGTTCTTGCAGCTGTCCACATAGGTCAGGCCAAGATGTTCCTGTAAACCACCAGCAAGACAAATGTTAATCTCTGTTCTGAAACATTTTATCTCTATATGAATGGAAAAGTGTCATACCCTTAAAGGTCAGAGCTTTGAGAATGGGTCAATCCATATGTTTCAAGCTATAGGCAACATTCTTAACTCAAGCAAAAGCAATAGAATACAAAGGTTAAACTACAAGAAACAGATTTAATATGGAGTCAGATTTGTCCTTCCCTATTACAAGCAGTTTGTATTAAAATTGTATTATCTTAGATTCACACATTTTAAAAAAATCACTTGTTTGCTGAGTCTCGCTGAGGGCTGTTAATAGGCTTAGGAGGTTTGTGATTTGCCTTCTGGAAGAAATGATTTCTAATCTGGAACTTGACTGATTTATCAGATTTGCAGAAAGTGAGGAAGAATTGCAATGAGAAGGAACAAGCTATGTCCAGTTCCTGAGTGTGAATTGCAAACAAAAGGAGGAAAAGTTGAGTTTAGCGGGAATATGATGAGGAAGAATGGACCCAATAGATTGGATAGAAAGCCAGCCTCTAGGTCATAGCAACTTGGCTAAGGTAAAAATACTATAAAAGGTTTAAAAAAGGGCAGCGGCATGGTTGTATTTCAATTTTGTAAAAGTCACTCTGGCTGAAGAATAATTTATAATTGCTCAAGGAAACTATAAAATTATTAGAATCTCATCACAAAAGTAGACTGGCTGAGATGCATTCCAGTGGTTCAAAGGGATTACTTGATAAATCATGCCTCAGAATTAAAACATATAGCAACAGAATGTTACTGACCAGGGTTCTTGGCCTCCTCAATCAATAGAAATTGATAAGAGGCCAGGCAAGAAATTCAGGCAAGGCTTTATTGGGGTTCTTGCTGCAGCAGGAGGGAGTGAAAACAAGTAACAGTTTTCCTTGCTTGCTCCATGAGCCAGGGCGAGCTGGTTGTTTATATGGGATACAGGTGGGTCCAGGATTGGGCCGGAGAGGTGGCTTGGGTGGTCTGTCCACCCCCTTGGTGGTGCTGTGTGCAAGGTGCATATGCAGTACCCTGCTTTTGCTCCCAACACCCTGTTTTTTGGGAGGTTTTAGTCTTTTTGTATCTTCTTGTTCATAATTTGACCCAACTGTACATGCATGCAGCTATTTTTAGTCCCTTATAGTTTCTTTGTATTTTGCTGCTGGAAGAGACATTTGTCCAGGTGCAAGCACTGCAGCAAAGGGTCCAGGTCCCAGCCTGTCTTACGAGCACTGCAGCAAGGGTCTCAAGACGCAGCCTATCTCAAGAAGACAATTCATTTTGACTCCCTACTTGAGCATAGCTACTGCCAAACTCCTTAATTTAGAATTCAGTGGTTTTATGAAACAGACCTCTCTTTCCTTCTCCAGTCTTCTCTCTTAACCACCTGCCTTACAGCCACCCTATGTCCCAAACATAAAGAACAGCTTAATTGTTCACACTCTTTTGCATTTTTACATACTCATCTCTCTCCCCAGATTTCCCTTCCATTTTTTTCTTAATAACTTGTGACTGTCCACTGCCCTTTTAGTTTCTCTCCTCACATTTTCATCTGGTCTTTGGATACATTTGAAAACTCTCTAGAGTAACAGCCTAACACAACTCTAGATCTCTATGTGCGTTAAATTCCATGTGGCAAGAATGGTACTAAGAGAATTCAGTTTATTGTACTTGAGAACAATAGTGTAAGAAAGCATTAAAAATATATTAAGATGTGCCTTTACCTAAATAAAACCTAAGTGAGATCCTTTATAATATCTCCATCACCCAAAGCCTAGTTTAATCTGTACCTTTTCCATTAACCCTTTAAAATTCACCGATTTAAAAATAATTGTTCCGTCTTTTGCATTCCCAAGACATAGGATTGATACTTTTCTCTGCAATTTGTCAATATCTTATTTAAGCTGAACTTAAACAGGTGCCGTTTCTTTGACAGCTTCCATTCATATATCATTCTTTTTCAAGAATTGGAAATGAGTGCTTTCTTCACTCATTTTTAAAATATTTACAAATAGGTACTTGCTATGATGATATATCAGAGAAAATAAATCAAATCTGCCCTCAGAGAGCTTACACTATATTAATAAGGGAAATAAGAAACATCAAAAGAAAGAAATTCAGAATTGTAATAGGTGTAGAGTGGGAGTTGGCAAGGAAACATAGAGGGATTAAAATTGAAGTGACCATTTCTACCAGGTTTTGGGTTAGTAAATTCTACTAAGTTGGGTAGGATGCAATACATTAACCTAAATTAATTTCTGTATTTATAATTGTCAGAGACGTTTTAGGAAATATAGGCACGTTCTAATAAATAAAGGTAAGTGGGTTCTGTTAGCCATATGTTATAATGACAGCAAGTCCATTCTGTTTGGGGCAGCAAATTATGCTCAGGGACTGAGATTGTCTTTGCCAGAAGTTTAAAAACAACTTCACTGTAGGAATTTCACAAACCGATAGCATACAGGGTCATGTCTCTTAATAAGCCAATAAAGAAATAACACACCCATGATAGATTAAATACACTATTGTTCCAGGCAAGGGGAGAAGATAGAAATAAAGTCCAAATTTACTTGAAGTGTACTCTTTTATTTTTATTTTTTGCCTTTATTTTATTTATTTATTTTATTTTATTATTTATTTATTTATTTATTTATTTATTTATTTATTTATTTATTTTTTGGCTGTGTTGGGTCTTCGGTTCGTGCGAGGGCTTTCTCTAGTTACGGCAAGTGGGGGCCACTCTTCATCGCGGTGCGGGGACCGCTCTTCATCGCGATGCGCGGGCCTTTCACTATCGCGGCCCCTCCCGTTGCGGGGCACAGGCTCCAGACGCGCAGGCTCAGTAGCTGTGGCTCACGGGCCCAGCTGCTCCGTGGCATGTGGGATCTTCCCAGACCAGGGCTCGAACCCGTGTCCCCTGCATTAGCAGGCAGATTCTCAACCACTGCGCCACCAGGGAAGCCCCTATTTATTTTTAAACATCTTTATTGGAGTATAATTGCTTTACAATGGTGTGTTAGTTTCTGCTTTATAACAAAGTGCATCAGTTATACATATACAATATGTTCCCATTTCTCTTCCCTCTTGCATCTCCCTCCCTCCCACCCTCCCCATCCCACCCCTCTAGGTAGTCACAAAGCAACGAACTGATCTCCCTGTGCTATGCGGCTGCTTCCCACTAGTTATCTATTTTACATTTGGTAGTGCATATATGTCCATGCCACTCTCTAACCCTGTCACATCTTACCCCTCCCCCTCCCCATATCCTCAAGTCCATTCTCTAGTAGGTCTGTGTCTTTATTCCTGTCTTGCCACTACATTCTTCATGACCTTTTCTTTTTTTTTTTTCTTAGATTCCATATATATGTGTTAGCATACTGTATTTGTTTTTCTCTTTCTGACTTACTTCACTCTGTATGACACACTCTAACTCCATCCAACTCACTACAAATAACTCCATTTCGTTTCTTTTTATGGCTGAGTAATATTCCATTGTATATATGTGCAACATCTTCTTTATCCATTCATCCGATGATGGACACTTAGGTTGCTTCCATGTCCTAGCTATTGTAAATAGAGCTGCTATGAACATTTCGGTACATGACTCTTTCTGAATTATGGTTTTCTCAGGGTATATGACCAGTAGTGGGATTGCTGGGTCATATGCTAGTTCTATTTTTAGTTTTTTAAGGAACCTCCATACTGTTCTCCATAGTGGCTGTATCAATTTACATTCCCACCAACAAGGCAAGAGTGTTCCCTTTTCTCCACACCCTCTCCAGCATTTATTGTTTCTAGATTTTTTGATGATGGCCATTCTGACAGTGTGAGATGATATCTCATTGTAGTTTTGATTTGCATTTCTCTAATGATTAATGATGTTGAGCATTCTTTCATGTGTTTGTTGGCAATCTGTATATCTTCTTTGGAGAAATGTCTATTTAGGTCTTCTGCCCATTTTTGGATTGGGTTGTTTGTTTTTTTGTTATTGAGCTGCATGAGCTGCTTGTAAATCTGGGAGATTAATATTTTGTCACTTGCTTCATTTGCAAGTATTTTCTCCCATTCTGAGGGTTGTCTTTTGGTCTTGTTTATGGTTTCCTTTGCTGTGCAAAAGTTTTTAGGTTTCATTAGGTCCCATTTGTTTATTTGTGTTTTTATTTCCAGTTCTATAGGAGCTGGGTCAAAAAGGATCTTTCTGTGATTTATGTCATAGAGTGTTCTGCCTATGTTTTCCTCTAAGAGTTTGATAGTGTCTGCCCTTACACTTAGGTCTTTAATCCATTTTGAGTTTATTTTTGTGTATGGTGTCAGGGAGTGTTCTAATTTCATACTTTTACATGTACCTGTTCAGTTTTCCCAGCACCACTTATTGAAGAGGCTGTCTTTTCTCCACCATATATGCTTGCCTCCTTTATCAAAGATAAGCTGACCATATGTGAGTGGGTTTATCTCTGGGCTTTCTATCCTGTTCCATTGATCTATGTTTCTGTTTTTGTGCCAGTACCAAACTGTCTTGATTACTGTAGCTTTGTAATGTAGTCTGAAGTCAGGGAGCCTGATTCCTCCAGCTCCATTTTTCGATCTCAAGATTGCTTTGGCTATTCGGGGTCTTTTGTTTTTCCATACAAATTGCGAAATTTTTTGTTCTAGTTCTGTGAAAAATGCCCGTGGTAGTTTGATAGGGATTGCATTGAATCTGTAGATTGCTTTGGGTAGTAGAGTCATTTTCACAATGTTGATTCTTCCAATCCAAGAACATGGTATATCTCTCCATCTATTTGTATCATCTTTGATTTCTTTCATCAGTGTCTTATAATTTTCTGCATACAGGTCTTTTGTCTCCTTAGGTAGGTTTATTCCTAGATATTTTATTCTTTTTGTTGCAATGGTAAATGGGAGTGTTTTCTTAATTTCACTTTCAGATGTTTCATCATTAGTGTATAGGAATGCAAGAGATTTCTGTGCATTAATTTTGTATCCTGCTACTTTACCAAATTCATTGATTAGCTCTAGTAGTTTTCTGGTAGCATCTTTAGGATTCTCTATGTATAGTATCATGTCATCTGCAAACAGTGACAGCTTTACTTCTTTTCCGATTTGGATTCCTTTTATTTCTTTTTCTTCTCTGATTGCTGTGGCTAACACTTCCAAAACTATGTTGAATAATAGTGGTGAGAGTGGGCAACCTTGTCTTGTTCCTGATCTTAGTGGAAATGGTTTCAGTTTTTCACCATTGAGGACGATGTTGGCTGTGGGTTTGTCATATATGGCCTTTATTATGTTGAGGAAAGTTCCCTCTATGCCTACTTTCTGCAGGGCTTTTATCATAAATGGGTGTTGAATTTTGTCGAAAGCTTTCTCTGCATCTATTGAGATGATTATATGTTTTTTCCCCTTCAGTTTGTTAATATGATGTATCACGATTGATTTGCGTATATTGAAGAATCCTTGCATTCCTGGGATAAACCCCACTTGATCATGGTGTATGATCCTTTTAATGTGCTGTTGGATTCTGTTTGCTAGTATTTTGTTGAGGATTTTTGCATCTATGTTCATCAGTGATATTGGCCGGTAGTTTTCTTTCTTTGTGACATCTTTGTCTGGTTTTGGTATCAGGGTGATGGTTGCCACATAGAATGAGTTGGGGAGTGTTCCTCCCTCTGCAATATTTTGGAAGAGTTTGAGATGGATAGGTTTTAGCCTTTCTCTAAATGTTTGATAGAATTTGCCTGTGAAGCCATTTGGTCCTGGGCTCTTGTTTGTTGGAAGATTTTTAATCACAGTTTCAATTTCAGTGCTTGTGATTGGTCTGTTCATATTTTCTATTTCTTCCTGGTTCAGTCTCAGAAGGTTGTGCATTTCTAAGAATCTGTCCATTTCTTCCAGGTTGTCCATTTTATTGGCATAGAGTTGCTTGTAGTAATCTCTCATGATCGTTTGTATTTCTGCAGTGTCAGTGGTTACTTCTCCTTTTTCATTTCTAATTCTATTGATTTGAGTCTTCTTCCTTTTTCTCTTGATGAGTCTGGCTAATGGTTTATCAATTTTGTTTATCTTCTCAAAGAACCAGCTTTTAGTTTTATTGATCTTTGCTATTGTCTCCTTCATTTCTTTTTCATTTATTTCTGATCTGATCTTTATGATTTCTTTCCTTCTGCTAACTTTGGGGTTTTTTTGTTCTTCTTTCTCTAATTGTTTTAGGTGCAAGGTTAGGTTGTTTATTCAAGATGTTTCCTGTTTCTTGATGTAGGCTTGTATTGCTATAAACTTCCCTCTTAGCACTGCTTTTGCTGCATCCCATAGGTTTTGGGTCATCGTGTCTCCATTGTCATTTCTTTCTAGGTATTTTTTGATTTCCCCTTTGATTTCTTCAGTGATCACTTTGTTATTAAGTAGTGTAATGTGTAGCCTCCATGTGTTTGTATTTTTTACAGATCTCTTCCTGTAATTGATATCTAGTCTCATAATGTTGTGTTTGGAAAAGATACTTGATATGATTTCAATTTTCTTAAATTTACCAAGGCTTGATTTGTGACCCAAGATATGATCTATCCTGGAGAATGTTCCGTGAGCACTTGAGAAAAATGTGTATTCTGTTGTTTTTGGGTGGTATGTTCCATAAATATCAATTAAGTCCGTCTTGTTTAATGTATCATATAAAGCTTGTGTTTCCTTATTTATTTGCATTTTGGATGATCTGTCCATTGGTGAAAGTGGGGTGTTAAAGTCCCCTACTATGATTGTGTTACTGTCAATTTCCCCTTTTATGGCTGTTAGTATTTGCCTTATGCATTGAGGTGCTCCTATGTTGGGTGCATAAATATTTACAATTCTTATACCTTATTCTTGGATTGATACCTTGATCATTATATAGTGTCTTTCTTTGTCTCTTGTAATAGCCTTTATTTTAAAGTTAATTTTGTCTGATATGAAAATTATTACTCCAGCTTTCTTTTGATTTCCATTGGCATGGAATATCTTTTTCCATCCCCTCACTTTCAGGCTGTATGTGTCTCTAGGTCTGAAGTGGGTCTCTTGTAGACAGCATATATATGGGTCTTGTTTTTGTATCTATTCAGCCAGTCTGTGTCTTTTGGTGGGAGCATTTAATCCATTTACATTTAAGGTAATTATCGATATGTATGTTCCTATTCCCATTTTCTTAAATGTTTTGGGTTTGTTATTGTAGGTGTTTTCCTTCTCTTGTGTTTCTTGCCTAGAGAAGTTCCTTTAGCATTTGTTGTAAAGCTGGTTTGGTGGTGCTGAACTCTCTCAGCTTTTGCTTGTCTGTAAAGGTTTTAATTTCTCCATCAAATCTGAATGAGATCCTTGCTGGGTAGAGTAATCTTGGTTGTAGGTTTTTCTCCTTCATCACTTTAAGTATATCCTGCCACTCCCTTCTGGCTTGCAGAGTTTCTGCTGAAAGATCAGCTGTTAATCTTATGAGGATTCCCTTGTGTGTTATTTGTTGTTTTTCCCTTGCTGCTTTTAATATGTTTTCTTTATATTTAATTTTTGATAGTTTGATTAATATGTGTCTTGGCATGTTTTTCCTTGGATTTATCCTGTATGGGACTCTCTGTGCTTCCAGGACTTGATTAACTATTTCCTTTCCCATATTAGGGAAGTTTTCAACTATAATCTCAATCTCTTCAAGTATTTTTTCAGTCCCTTTCTTTTTCTCTTCTTCTTCTGGGACCCCTATAATTCGAATGTTGGTGCGTTTAATGTTGTCGTAGAAGTCTCTGAGACTGTCTTCAGTTCCTTTCATTATTTTTTCTTTATTCTGCTCTGCAGTAGTTATTTCCACTATTTTATCTTCCAGGTCACTTATCCTTTCTTCTGCCTCAGTTATTCTGCTATTGATCCCGTCTAGAGTATTTTTAATTTCATTTATTGTGTTTTTCATTGTTACTTGGTTCCTCTTTAGTTCTTCTACGTCCTTGTTAAATGTTTCTTGCATTTGGTCTATTCTATTTCCAAGATTTTGGATCATCTTTACTCTCATTATTCTGAATTCTTTTTCAGGTAGACTGCCTATTTCATCTTCATTTGTTAGGTCTGGTGTGTTTTGAACCTGTTCCTTCATCTGCTCTGTGTTTTTTTGTCTTCTCATTTTGCTTATCTTACTGTGTTTAGGGTCTCCTTTTCACAGGCTGCAGGTTTGTAGTTCCCATTGTTTTTGGTATCTGTCCCCAGTGGCTAAGGTTGGTTCAGTGGGTTGTGTAGGCTTCCTGGTGGAGGAGACTAGTGCCTGTGTTCTGGTGGATGAGGCTGGATCTTGTCTTTCTGTTGGGCACGTCCACATTTGGTGGTGTGTTTTGGGGTGTCTGTGGCCTTATTATGATTTTAGGCAGCCTCTCTGCTAATGGATGGGGTTGTGTTCCTCTCTTGCTAGTTGTTTGGCATAGGGTGTCCAGCACTGTAGCTTGCTGGTCGTTGAGTGAAGCTGTTTCTTGGTGTTGAGATGGAGATCTCTGAGAGATTTTCGCCATTTGGTATTACGTGGAGCTGGGAGGTCTCTTGTGGACCAGTGTTCTGAAGTTGGCTCTCCCACCTCAGAGGCACAGCCCTGATGCCTGGCTGGAGCACCAAGAGCCTTTCATCCACACAGCTCAGAATAAAAGGTTGAAAAGATAGAAAGAAAGTAAGAAGGAGGATAAAATAAAATAAAATAAAATAAAGCTATTATAATAAAAAATAAGAAAAAAATATTAAGAATAAATTTATTAAGAAATTTTTTTTTTAATTTTTAAAAATAGAAAATAAGTTAAAAATTATTAAGAAAAATTTTATTAAGAAAAAACATTTTTTAAGTACAAAAAAAAAGAAAAAAAAACGGATGTACCGAACCCTAGGACAAATGGTGAAAGCAAAGCTATACAGACAAAATCTCACCCAGAAGCATATACATGTACCCTCACAAAAAAAGGAAAAGGGGAAAAATTAATATATCCTGCTCCTAAAGTCCACCTCCTGATTTGGGGATGATTCGTTTTCTATTCAGGTATTCAACAGATGCAGGCACATCAAGTTGTTTGTGGAGCTTTAATCCGCTGCTTCTGAGGTTGCTGGGAGAAATTTCCCTTTCTCTTCTTTGTTCCTACAGCTCCCGGGGTCCAGCTTTGGATTTGGACCCGCCTCTGCGTGTAGGTCGCCTGAGGGCGTCTGTTCCCTTCCCAGACAGAACGGGGTTAAAGGAGCAGCTGCTTTGGGGGCTCTGGCTCACTGAAGCCGCAGGGAGGGAGGGGTAGGGATGCGGGGCTAGCCTGCGGCGGCAGAGGCCGGCATGACATTGCACCAGCCTGAGGTGCGCAGTGCGTTCTCCCGGGGAAGTTGTCCCTGGATCACGGGAGCCTGGCAGTGGCGGGCTGCACAGGCTCCCGTGAGAGGCGGTGTGGAGAGTGACCTGTGCTCGCACACAGGCTTCTTGGTGGCGGCGGCAGCAGCCTTAGCGTTTCATGCCCATCTCTGGGGTCAGTGCTGATAGCCGCGTCTCGCGCCCGTCTCTGGAGCTCGTTTAAGCGGCACTCTGAATCCCCTCTCTTTGCGCGCCGTGAAACAAAGAGGCAAGAAAAAGTCTCTTGCCTCTTCGGCAGCTGCAGACTCTTTCCCGGACTCCCTCCCAGCTAGCTGTGGTGCGCTAACCCCTTCAGGCTCTGCTCACGTCGCCAACCCCAGTCCTCTCCCTGTGATCGGACCACAGCCCAAGCCTCAGCTCCCAGCCCCCGCCCGCCCCAGCGGATGAGCAGACAAGCCTCTCAGGCTGGTGAGTGCTGCTCGGCGCTGAGCTTCTGTGCGGGAATCTCTCCGCTGTGCCCTCTGCACCCCTGTTGCTGCGCTCTTCTCTGTGGATCTGAAGCTTCCCCCCTCTGCCACCCGCAGTCTCTGCCTGCGAAGGGGCTTCCTAGTGTGTGGAAACCTTTCTTCCTTCACAGCTCCCTCCCACTGGTGCAGGTCCCGTCCCTATTCTTTTGTCTCTTTTATTTCTTTTTACTTTCTCCCTACCCAAGTACATGGGGAGTTTCTTTACTTTTGGGAGGTTTGACGTCTTCTGCCAGCGTTCAGTGGGTGTTCTGTAGGAGCAGTTCCACTTGTAGATGTATTTCTAATGTATCTGTGGGAAGGAAGGTGATCTCCGCGTCTTACTCTTCTGCCATCTTGCCCAGACCTTGAAGTGTACTCTTTCTATGAGTTTTGGTTTCTGGAAGAGGCGGTTTTGCCAACCAAGAGCTGATGTGCAGCTGCCAGTGGAAAAACAAAAGTCCCTCGGTTGCTAGAGTATGTTGCTAGGGAACAATGGCAGTGGTGTTGACATGCAGGCTTATATTCCCAGGGATCACCACTGGCTGATAAAGAAGTCTCCTTTATCATAGCAGAAATTAATACCCAAGACCTTCCGAGAGCTAAATTAACAAAGGGTAGCTTTGTCCAGACTGAAACTCTGGGATAGCCTTCACAAACTCTCTGTATTTATAGTTTAAATGTCCCCTTTGCCAGAGTTGCTTCTCCACAAGTTTTTATTGAAAAGCCCTCAGCTGGGGTCCCTCAGCAGCTGAGTTACTAAGTTCTTATCAATCAAGGGCAGATGAGATGATGACATCCAGACACAACTTACTTCATTCTTATATCAAAACAACTTTACTTCTAAAAACAACTTAATTTTTTTTTGGTCATAAATAAGTGGATTTGAAATCATAGCAAACCAGTACACAACAACAAAGTCTCAGACTGAGTTTGCCACATGTACCAACATTTCTTAGTAAGTGGGAAAAAAAGCAGTCTCACAGCCTGATGTGTAAGATTACTGAAATCTCACTCACTGTACTCTCAGGCACTCAACTAGTACCTCTCATGGAAATTATTCACTGAAAGGTACATGCAGGAGTATTTTGATAGCAGGAGTGACAAGCCTTATCATGGGATCAGATGAAAGAGTTCTCCATCAATTAGGAAACAAAGGATCAAACAAAGTTCTGGATCTAGAGAGTTCCATCAAAGGTGTTATACTGCACTTTCTATAGCCATTCCTGAAGTTATGTACCAGTGATAAAGTATGCCACACATTAAATAACTTTCCCTAGTTAACGGATTATAAATAACATTACATTTCTGGGGAAAAGACGAAGTGGGATCAAAAAGACTTTCTAATGGAGACATACCTGAATTGATTAATGAGTGATGAATGAACAGTAACCCACCCTATATAGTAGCAAGATACTTAGGACAGAATGCACAATGGCACACAGGGCTGGAAAAGATCTAGTGCTGTGGCAGAAAGTTATAATTGGCTCTTAATACTCATTCATTCCTTTTTATACAACAGTATGCACAGCACTGTTAGCTAGGCAAGTGGCCACCTAAAATAAAGATAACATTTCCCAGCACCTGATCAGTCAGGTATTCTCATGTAACTAAGTTCTGGCCAACGGGATGTAAAAAGTGAGTAGTGCAACTTAAAAGATTGATTCGTAAAGGGAGAAGATGCGCTCCTTCTTCCATTTTTCCTTCATCCTTCTGTTTGAACTGTGGTTGTGACAGCTAGGACTCCACCTTCAGGACCAAAGGGTTTGTAGACAATTCTCCATGGACTTTTAACATTCCTGCACATTTTCCAAGCAAAAATATTGGCAACTTTTTTCACCATCTTTTCAAGGATATTTGTAAATCAAACAGCTTTGGAAGGTAGAGATAGTGTCTTTCTTTTGGGCAGAGAGCAGGTTTGTTCCTTGAGAGAGCAGGAACACAATAATAAAGATAATATCTACCTTCAGAGCAATGATTGGACAGGTTTGCTGGCAGCCCCTTTAAGGATTAACAGTTCCTAAACTCCAGATGTGAGAAAAGTCCTCTACATAAATAAGCATTTACCTGAATCTCTCTGTATCACCCTGGTGGGACGTGGAGGGACAGGGGGAACCCATGTGAACATGGAGCTCATTCTATCTGTTGTGCATGAAAAACAAAGTCATTTCTTTCTGATCCCAGAATCTTGTGTCTTTTACCAGCATCTATGAAACTGTGGTAGGCTAATTTGTTAGCTTTCAGGTCTGGTAAAATTTCAGACTCTTCACAGTTCTTGATAAAGGGTCTTATCCTACAGATTATAGGTTGAATGTTGGAAGAAACCTGGGTCTCAACACCTACCTGCAAAGCCACTTTATACACATTTGAATCCATATCTTAACTAATACAGAATTTGTTTCTTCCTACTGCCATATTGTATGGACAGGCATACCCCGAAGACATTGCAGGTTTGATTCCTGACCACCACAATAAAGTATATATTGCAATAAAGGGAGTCACATGGAGTTTTTGGTTTCCCAGTGCATATAAAATTTATGTTTACACTATATCATAGTTTATTGTGTGCAATAGCATTATGTTTTTAAAAACAATCTACATACCTTAATTTAAAAAATACTTTATTGCCAAAAAGTGCTAACCGTCATCTGACAATGCAGGATTACCATAAAACTTCGATTTGTTAAAAAAAGAAAAATGCAATACCTGCAAAACTCAATAAGGTGAAGCACAATCAAATGCAATAAATGCATAAATCATGCATAAATAAAATGAAGTATACCTGTACTAGAATATAAAATACATGGTGCTGAGATGGGCACCTGGCAACTAGATCTCAAAACAGGAAGACCTTGTTGCTAAACTTTATATAAAACTTTTCTGTAGGCTGAATAAACACATAAGTTAATGAAAGGGGTAGGGAAGACTCATTCAGTCTCAGCAAAATTCTAGAAGAGTTTACTTAAGTCAGGGGTATTTCTGACCTCTTGCCAATTTTTGGCATGCAAAGAGGGATATACAGGTCAATGTTCACAGCAAACTGAGCTATGACACTGATATCTCCTAAGAATGTTATTTTTCTACCCTTTTCTCATTGCCTCTGAATGAAATTCCAGCTCCATAGCATGGCATACAATCCCCTTCATTCTCATTCTAACCTTTTCATCCTACCAGCCATACCTCTTCTTCCCCTCCTTCACTACCACCCATTCCACCAATATGACATACTTGCCACTCTATTTATCACTGGCTATGACCTTTCATGTCCCTTGTCTTTACACATAATGCTTTCCCTGTATGTAATGCTTTCCCCTATTTCTTCATCTTACAAATTTCTACTCATCTTTCAACTCTAAGTTAAAATGTCATGTTTCCTTTCTTGCCATGAAACTGTCAGCTGTCACTTCTTATGTTGTCAGTGCATTTACTTCTAGTATCAGATCCTTCTCTGCTCTTCATATTCTCAACATCTAATTCGTCATTGTAGTAAAACAAAACAGGGAATCAGTCTAAACTATGATTAACTAGATTGCAAGAGGACATCTGAGAAGATAACGTTGGAAAATTGTCCATGAATTTTTGTGTGTACATTGCAACATTTATTCTAGCTGCAAAATATTTTCAAGTATTGGAATACATCTGTTGGTTTTAATAATTACTCCATAAAGCAGCCCCAAAGGACACTATTATCTCTTCTATACAATTACAATTTTCTCATTTCTTTTGTAAAGCTGTTTCTGAAGAAAAAATGTAGTGTATTTATTCTTTTCAACCAATTTTGCTCTAGTATTAATAATTTATATTACATTATCAAAATTACAATAATTTCATTGTTAATCTGTAGACTATATAATAGGAAGAACATTAAAAGGGACATTTACCAAATGAAATAAAACCCTGATAACCTAGCTTAGGCTTTAGTAAATAATTTATAAAATAACAGCTATGATGTATCAAACATTTATTTTACAAAAGAAACTGTCAGATATTATATCATTTTTATAGAGGTGTTACATAAATTTCTTTTGTATAAACCCATGTGTTACTGAGTTTTATTAGGAGAAGGTTCACATAAAGGCAGAGAGATTGAATAAATAGTGGTTTATAATATATATATATAATTATATTAAGAAGTCAATGATGTTGTAACTTGTGAAATTTAAGGTACATTTTATTTTCAAATATAAGGCTATGCTAATAGGCTCGATATTTGACTTCTATAATGTGAGCAATATGTTTAATTAATTATCATTATTTTTATACACATTTAGCTATATATTTGTATATGTTAGCATTCTTTAATAATTTCAAAAAAGTGTGATAAAGTATTGTATAGAATTATTTTAGTGTCAGCAATGCTGGATTCAGATAAAGCAACAGTATAATTTGTCACTATAATGTGTATGAATAAACACAGTAGCTTGAAGTCAACCATTCCATTAAAACAATAGAAAGTAAAAAGGGGAATACTTTTCTTATATGTGAACTTTGTACCAGGGACTGTGGTAGGTGCCCTTCATGAAGATACTTAACCAATAAATAAAATCTCTGCAAAAAGTTATTTTGCTAAGTTTTATTAACAATATCTCAATATTATAGCATAGTTCTTTTGAGTTAGATCTTCAATTTAAATGAAACAGAAATAAAGTTCAGATTTTGTGAAGCATTTAGGATGATAAAAACTTCCGAGTGAAGAATCATTTCACTTCTGGGTGATTTTGCAAGCTAAATTGTCCAATACTTGTCCTTTAAATTGCTCCTATTGGTTAATTTCAGCATATTGCAAGACTGAGAGCCAGCAGACAACTTGTGAGTAATCAAGCAGAGGCATTACATCCATAATGGGAACACTTGGGCAATCAAAAGTATTTTTTCATGGCAGGCATTGAGAGAAACATAGACATCTTAAAAAAAAATCTCCAGGATTTGAAGTCAGTTTAAACATCATATTTTAGACTTACTAAAGAATATTAGAGGATGAATTTTTAAATCTAAGGCCTAAACTATTTTATATACTAAGTAATAATGTCATCCTATGCATTTACTTAGTTAGAATTAAGTCTGTTTACCAATATATTAAGCATAATGTCCACTAGTAAAGCAAAAATTTCATGACATCTAATCTTATTAAACCATAAACAAGTTATAATATTCCTCTACTCAAAATCCTCCCATGGCTTCCTGTTTCACTTAGGGAAAATGTCTACATTTGCTTTAGACATTAGACAAATGTCTAAACACCTGTGTGAGGCCCACCCTTTACCCTTACCCATTATCTCCTCTGCTACCCCGCCCACTATCTCTGCTC
The DNA here is from genome assembly GCF_949987535.1 of Balaenoptera acutorostrata. Taxonomy (NCBI): domain Eukaryota; kingdom Metazoa; phylum Chordata; class Mammalia; order Artiodactyla; family Balaenopteridae; genus Balaenoptera; species Balaenoptera acutorostrata. Next base: position 36,705,904 of record NC_080081.1, read on the forward strand.
CTGCTGTTCTGGCTTCCTTGCTGCCCCTGGAACTTTGCACTCACCTGTTCAATCGGCCTCAAATCTTCTCCCCCAGAGATATTCCTGAACTCACCTCCAAACACTACCATCTTCTTCAAGTTTGGGGGCAAACATCACCTTCTCAATGAGGCCTTTATTGATCATATACTTAAATTTGTAACTGCAACTCCCACTCCCACCATTTGCACTCCTGACACCACTTCCCTGCTCTATGTGTCTACAGCCCTTAGTAGTATATAATACACGTGTTTACTGTGTGTATTATGTCTATATCGCTCCTAGTAGAATTGAGTGCAAGGAATTTTTTCCTGTTTTGTTCACGGATATGTTCACAAAATTTGGGATGGTGTGTGACATACACTAGGCATTCAAAGTTAGGTGTTGAAAAAATGAGTAAATAAATAAATTCAACTCTGTACCTTTCTGTGATACAATCTTCATGGCTATTATTAAATAAGCAAGAATGTTTTTACTAAGAATAGATAATGTATTTCTACTTTTGTATTCTATGAATGTATTTTAAGTACCATGTGTGCTGTAATATTTCTTTTCCTGGGTTCCTATCATACTTCTCAGTAATGAAATAATAGCAAAATAAGTGTATCAAGTAAGTTTCAGCAATATTCAATCAGGCTAATATCATTGTACTCTTTTTTCCTATAAAGTTTTGTCTATCCAGATAACACATTAGCTATAGTATAGGCACTGATTAAGAAAGCTAGTGTTATGACAATATGTGTTTAAATTATTCCATTTATTTAGTGTTCTAAACTGTGAATACAGAACACAAGAAGTAGGCATGATTTACCTACTGGGAAAATCAATAGCAAAATCAATTGCTGAACAAAAAGTAAGATAATCGATTTTCTTCTGATTTTGCTCATTTTCAAGAAAAATTGAAGATAAATATATCTTATTTTCAAAATAGGCATTCCTCAATATTTATTAAAACAATGTATTAGATGATTTAATTATTTACACAAAAATAGTTTTAATCTAACATTCTAGAAATAAAGAGGTTAGAAAATTATCATTTTAATTGCATCTAGTATATAGCCTATTAGAATATGGGATTTAGGTATACGTAATTAGTTATAATGTCCCTTTAACAAAAATTTCCATGTGAAGTAATATATTTTTAACACATTTGAGGCTCATGCTGTGATTGAAAATTTATTTGTAAAGGACTTTTCCTTTCCTTCATTTGGTCATACAGACTGTAATACTAAATCATGTTTTCCCCATTGTGCTTTTAGGTTGTATTCAGTTGGAGGTCGTGATGGAAGTTCCTGTTTGAGTTCAATGGAATATTATGATCCTCACACAAATAAGTGGAACATGTGTGCTCCAATGTGTAAACGAAGAGGGGGTGTTGGTGTTGCCACATGTGATGGTTTTCTTTATGCAGTAGGAGGTCATGATGCTCCAGCTTCAAACCACTGTTCTCGGCTGCTAGATTACGTAGAAAGGTAAGACCCCAAGGCACAGTTATAGTGAAAGAAAGAATGCAAATTACATTGATACCTAATGCAAGTGAATATAAAATCTGCATAATTTAGGAAAGTAAATTCAACTCCTATAGCTGGTTTATTAGTCTCTCTCTTTCTCTCGCTCATGCGCGTGCCCACTTGCACGTGCACACACATACCCACGCCACTTTATGTCTTACCTTATTTTTTCTTTCCTCATCCTCCCTCTCTCCTTCCTTCTTTCTTTTTTTCCATTCTTTTCAACTAATAATTTTAAAAACCCTACAATTTATTTTCACATAATTCTAGTTATCTTTAAACTTCTCATTAATATGTTTTAAAAGGTCTATTAAAATACAGTTTTAAATAATTTTTAAAATGCATGAATGTTTGTTAATTCTTTTTTTAAAAAATTTGACATTTTATTTATCTGTTCTATTCATCCTGTCTTGTTTGTTCTACTACTCTTTTCAAATTCGTAAAGGTGAATTATGAACTTTGTTTTATGCCATACCTTTCTTAATGTAAGACAGGCTTATTAGAACTATATTGCCTATTATCCTGGTGTATAGAAGAAGTATAGATCCTCTTTTAATTCCTTCTTAAAAATGGCAGGTGCACAGAGGCTGGAGTGAAAATTTACCTTGGCTTCAGTCTTACTCCAACTATCCACACACTTCCTGGCATGGTTATGGATGAATTCTCTTTAGTGGATGTGGATCTCTTATCATTTTTGTGTCATGTGAAGTAAGGATTAGAGAGTTAGAGAAACTTACAGTGATATTTTCTATTACATAAGGAAACATGCTGATACGTGAGGAAGTGAGATTAGGAAATATTGAGGATAATTTTTTTTTTTATCACCTGGGATAGGATAAGTAATTCTACCTTAATGAATAACTTCAAAAGTTTTAATGACTTAATACTATAATTCTCTTTTTTTTCATGCTATGTGTCCATGTGATATTGTTACTCTAGTACCCAGAATGACATATAAGCTAAAATATGGGCACCACTGGTCTCCATGTCAGAAGGGAAAAGCCAGAGAATAGTACTACATTGTTTATGCATTCTTAAAGATTCAACCTTCAAGTAATATAATTCTCCTTTGTTGATACTTTGATGACAACTCAGTCACATGGTCACAGAAAACTTCAGGGTGTGGGAAGACAGTATCTGACCTTGTACCTGGGAGAGGAACAGATGTCTGGAGGATCACACTGATGACCACAGCAATTTTCCTCTTAATATTAAGAAATCAGATCCTTTATATCCATGCTTGATAGTGGAATAGTCAGTGGAAGAAAGGGGTTCTCTCTCATTTATGATACTTTATTCTTAGGATACGTGAACATTTTTACTGAGAATAAGGCCATTGGCAAGAGATAGCTTTTAGTGAACAGGCTCTGTTCAAACTTAAGCCACTTCTTGGATAAAATACAGAAATGTTTAACGATATCGCTACTCTGTGAAATGGACTGTAGATTTATGGCTATATATACATAGAGGATGGCATTAAGCTCACCACAGTTGCACTTCAATGTTCTCTTGTCCAGTGAAATTAGGAACTACAGGTGCTACAGTGAGGATAGTGGTCAGAGTCCAAATTAATAAATGTATGCTTTTATAAACACAAACATGCAAACATTTATTTAAAAAATACTGCTAATAGAATGACAGATTATTCACATTTTCCTTTGCTATATTCTTGGGAAAAAATGACAAAGAAAATGAATATGATGAGGCTGCTACTTTTATGGCAAATATATAAATGCCACTAATAAAATGATATTTCATACACATTATTTTCTAAGTTCACTCTCTAATGCATTAAAATGTTGTTTGTGAACAGAGGCATAAAGAATTCAGTCTAGGAATACATTTATGGTGCAAAATTGTATTTAATAAAGCATAACTATTTCAAGTTATAGGAGTGCAGTGGGGATGAACAGCTTAAGTAATGCAGAAGCACAGCATCATTATGATTCTTATCCAAGCTCATACCATGTGTCAGATTAACAGCATTTTTTACAATTTCTATAAGATATATTCTATATTGATGATTCTACATAATGGTACCCCTGTAGAATTACTTTGCACGTGTAATATAAGGAATGTTTCTTAGTATATAATCATAGGCAAACAAATCATTAGGAATAGCAGGTAGTGTACAATGTTATGTTTTACAGATAGATAAATAAGTAGATAGGCAAATGTTCTATGACAATGATTTCTTATAGAAGTGTAAAGGTATTATAAAGTAGCAAAGTACAGTTATATAGCACCTAGCAAAAATTGTAAAGTCAGGCTTTCTTAAATGCAAGGAACATCGGTACTTCAAATCAGAACAGATAAGAAAGCAGGGACTGAGTAAGAGCATGAAGTTTAGAATAGTTGCTGGAACAGTAAAAACTAATTTTGTAGCTAAGCTTCACTCTAGTGAGAGCATCTTAGTGGACAAAAGCAGTGTGCAAAAATGCAGTAAGTTCTAGCAGAATTTAGACCCAGAAGGTGCAATTCATCAGAAAAAGCACATTCATCTATCTATTCACTTATTCAATAAATATTGTTTTGTGTATGCTTTCACTGTACTAAATAGAGCTTAAAATGTATTAGAAAAAAAGAGATAAAGAAATGAATAATTAGAGCTTTGAGATCACAAAGCTGGAAATCAGGCAATGGATCAGAAAATATGCTCAAAGTCATCAGTACCACTGCTGGCTAATAAGAGATCAGGACCACCTGTGCCCTTGAATCTACATCCCAGTAATGAGATCTGATAGGAAAGGGTGTCAAGATTAAAGGAACCTGCTAAACCTGCCTTTGTAATATCCACTCTTGCTTCCTCCAATCTTTTCCCCTAGAGTAGCCAGAGGAAAATTCTCATAATGCAGATTTGACCTGAAAGTGCAATGGAGTTTTCCTTTGTACGAATTATCAACACAATGAAAAAAAATTATTTGTTTTACATCAATTTTTCCACTAAACTAGATTCTATGTGCTGGCCAAGATTATCTTGTCTATGCCTATACTCCTCCACTTGGCTCAATTCCTGGCACTGAGTAAGCACTTAACAAGCATTTATTAAATCAGTCAGACACCAAGAAAAAGAGGCCTCAAATTTCTCACAAGGAAAGCATTATGAGGTATACTGTAAATAGGTAGGTAGGTAGATAGATAAATAGATGGATAGATAGATAGAGATTTTTAAGAGGGATGGATAGAGGGATGGATGAATGTTTAGATGGATTGAAGGAAAGATAGACAGGTTTTAAAAGGGATAAATGGAGAGATGGATGGATGAATGTTTGGAGGGACTCTTGGAAAGGTATGTAGATAGATACTGATTTATTACTTCTCTATTTTCATGTGAACACCCATTTCCATCATCACTGGCTGAGGATTCATGATTTACATATATTTTAGGCATATCTTCAATAGACAGAAAATTTTTGATTTAGACAAAAATATTAAGTAATTATTCATATATTTGTTGAAAATTATATCATTATATCTTATCAACCAAACACTATTAACAACAATCACAATTTTGATATATAATTTATAATAAATATACAACTTTTGTTCAAGGTCTACCAAAATCTACTTCAGTCATAACAGAAAAAGTCATCTAAAATAACAGTATTTAACTTATTACTGTCAGGATATGACTATTTTTATCATCTTTAGATCTTTGTTAAAAATGAAATAATTTGGGCTTCCCTGGTGGCGCAGTGGTTGAGAATCCGCCTGCCAATGCAGGGGACACGGGTTCGAGCCCTGGTCTGGGAGGATCCCACATGCCACGGAGCAACTAGGCCCGTGAGCCACAATTACTGAGCCTGCGCATCTGGAGCCTGTGCTCCGCAACAAGAGAGGCCATGATAGTGAGAGGCCCGCGCACCGCGATGAAGAGTGGCCCCCGCTTGCCACAACTAGAGAAAGCCCTCGCACAGAAACGAAGACCCAACACAGCCATAAATAAATAAATAAATAAATAAATAAATAAATAAATAAATAAATATTAAAAATTGGACGCTTTTAAAAAAAAATGAAATAATTTAAGATATGCTGTCTGACATACAGGGATAATTACATTATCTACTTAAATAATTCTTTTCAGATTACCATAAACATTAATATATAGAGCAAGTATGGAATTTTGGATTCTTTCATTTCTCTTAATTTCTCATTTCATCCTTCTGGTTTAGACATAATCCAAGAATTTCTGAACACTGAAGAGAGATGATAAAAGAGAGACTTACATTTATTTAAATTATGGATGCTATCCTAGGCCTTAAGTAGCACATTAATATATTAATTCACATTTTTTGATATGTGAGATCCTAAATTTTCTACAAAAATGTAATTGCTTGAATTGTTTAAAGTTAAAATGTTAGATAGGCACTTTTGTACTTTATAATAAATATTTCTTTTTATTCTTAAGATCTTACTGTTGGAACCAGCCAAATGAGTGCAGCATGAAAATATTTTTTTTTTGCCTTTGTTTTTCTATTATTGTGCATGCATAATCTTTGCTACTTCTTTGATAACAAATTATGTTCAAATTTCTGGTAGAAATATATGTAACAGATGGAGATCCTATGACAGTCTACATATATAAAGCCCTTGTTTTATAAGTAGATGCAATAATTATTAACCTATACCATAGCCATACTAATTTATATTTGTGATTAATATTTGCCTTAGTAGCTTATGAGGCAAGTGTTATCTTTGAAGTTGTCAGCTGGACACAGGGAGTCACAGAGTAATCTGTTGTTCTGGGATATTCTGCCTGGAATGCTGACATCATGGTAATTTATCTGCAAGCTTTGGAGGAAGGCGAACAATTCTGTGGAAGGTAGATGTACATGAAAAGATGAAACATGTGATGTCTTATATAGATGGAAGGTTATCAACGCTGGTATCAAACTCTGAAATTCATTTTCACGTTGAGAAAGGTATTTAAAAATACATAGGGCTTCCCTGGTGGCGCAGTGGTTAAGAATCCGCCTGCCAATGCAGGTCACACGGGTTCGAGCCCTGGTCCGGGAAGATCCCACTAAGCCCTTGTGCCACAACTACTGAGCCTGCACGCCTACAGCCCGTGCTCCGCAACAGGAGAAGCCACCGTAATGAGAAGCCCACGCACAGCAATGAAGAGTAGCCCCCACTCACCACAACTAGAGAAAGCCCGCGTGCAGCAATGAAGACCCAGTGCAGCCAAAAATAAATAAAATAAAATAAATAAAAAAATTTAAAAATACATAATTTGGGCTCACAGCACTAGTAAATTTTTCTATTATAGAGTAGAGAAAATAATTACATAAAGAATCTATTTCTCCTTAGTTTTGAACTGTTAAAAATATTTATTTTAAAAGTGAGTTTTTACTAGCATTAAGATCTTCTGTGTATGCTCCATGTTCTGTTGATTGACAATAGCTTAAATAATTTTTAAAACTTTAATGAGAAAGCTACACCTGAGAGGAGTCGGAGTTGCTTAGCGGGTCCTTGCTTTCTCCGGTTCTGTCACCAGCTCATCTCTCCTCCCCTCAATCTGGAAGAGTAAATGTAATGGAATATGACATAGTCAAAATAGAGTTTTCATACACCTTCATAGAAAAGTTGAAATCAAATTAACTTTAAAAAATACGTTTGTATAAAAATAAGCAAAAAGTGTTGAAAAGGGGAGGAGAAATCTAGTTATATTGCTCATTAAACATAAGATAAATTTTTATCTTCTAATTGTGGAAATAACTATGCTTGAAAAAGTAATAGTACCTCAAAAATTTCAAGGGGGATCTTCAATGAGAAACTAACTTTTGTTCTGTGATTGTCATATGCCTTCGGCAAGTTTTCATTTTACAGCCAATTTTAGCCACTATATACGGATGCATCTCTTTCCTGAGGGCTGTAAACTTTAATAGAGTCCCTGATGCAGAGCTCACATTCTGACCATGAAGGCCAAGGTGAGACGTAGGAAAGGCAGACAGCCTAAATGCAAAAAGACAGCAGCAGCCCCCCACCCGCTTTTTCTTTTCTTTCTTTCTTTTTATAAACAGGCAAACCGAGGCAAAAAAGAATGCTTAGAACAAAATTTTGTCAAAAACGTGAACAGACAATGATAGTGTTCACTATTAGTAATTGTTTGGAAAGAGCTTATACATCTGTGGATCTTTCCCTAAGCTAAAATATGCTGTTTAATTCATTTGGGGGGTAACAATTATGTGTGTCCCCAGGCTGAGAGGTAAATCCACGGAGTTCTAAATACAGAAAAATCAATTTAGATTCATTAATGTGAGAACAAGGATAACAATTACTGGGTAATTTTGAATTAGTGTGATTACTGCATAAATATCTGGAAGAGAAACAGAGAGAGAGAGAGTGTGTGAGTGTGTGTGTAGGAGGGGGTAGGGTTTGGACTCAGTTTTTCTTTTGGTTTGGTTTGATTTTCTAGCAATATATATAAGTTTAAATATCATCACCATTTCCAGATATAAATTAAAAGATTGCTATTAAACACATAAAATATGTTACCTACCAATTAAAACAGGTGTATTTAATTCAAAGATTTGTATCTTCTAGGAGAATGCACTAAATTTTTTTAACTTTTCTTCAGGAATTTTGTAAAATGTGAAAAGAATGATATCTATTTCGAAGTGTAGGATATTATTTCTAAATGTGTACCTAGATATAGGACATACTAGTGTTTTCTTAATTTTCCCTGAAGTATGAGTATATGAGAATATCTTCATTATATAAGCTTCACTTAAAGTTTCAGAAACCTTCAGAAATGCATTTATTATTCCTTAGTGCTCTTAGTGTTAGCTTTTTTCTCGGTTCTTCTGCCTTTTTGCAAAGTGATAAAGTCTGTAATGTAGACAGTAGTTGAAAAAAATCCTATAAAGCTGAATAATAATTACATGGGGACTAAAATAGGACTTCAGGAAAAGCTATTTAAGTGAAGTGATTGTGATAAAAGGCAGACTGGCTTCTATTGGAAAATGAATAAAATATAAAGAACGTTCACATTTCACTGAAATTAGGAGTATTATACATTCTTCCTTTTAAAGTTATTTTTTTGACAAAAATTTCCTGGCAGAAAAGTAAACAATTCCCCGTATTCATTACTCAGATTCAACAACCATCACCAAATTGCTTCATCCATTCACCTTTACAGTATTTTTTTCCCTGAAGTATTTTAAAGTAATTCTTTACTTTAGCTCAAAACCTTTATGAATTCATCCCAGAAACAAACAATGGAAAATGATCAGAACTTTACATTTTTAGCATAATCACAATGTCATTATCATAACTAATAAAAATTTAAATAATCTCTTATTATAATCTGATACCCAGAATTAAAATTTCCAAAATGTCTTAAACATCTTTTAATAGTTGGTCTATAAATTGGGATCCAAGTAAGTTTCACTCACTTTATTTTGTTATATTTTAAAGTCACATTTAATTTAGAACAGCTACTTCTTCTTAGTAATTCATTTTATTACTGGGCTTTTCTTCCCTGAAAAATTCAGTCAGATATCTTATAAAATGTTCCACTTTGTGGATTGTACAATTTGATTCCTTGTGGTGTCTTTTCTTTTCTCATCTTTCCTTTTTTTTTGTCCTCTGTTTTTATGTTTATATATTTCAAAATATTCATGGTAGAAGTTTAAATATCTTAAAGAAGATTTGATAGCATAGATTGCATATTTGCATTTGTGTCTATGTGTGCCTGTGTCTATTTGTGATGTTTTACACTTATTAACTACAGCATATAAAATTACTTTTTTATTTGCCTGACAGCCTGTACTTTAAGGTGGTCCTGATTTTCAGGCATTCAACCAATCTCTCATTTCACGTATATCATCTTGGCTGTCACAACTCCTCCAGACATGGTGTGTAAATGCATGTAATGTCCTGGGAGAAATATTCTCTGCAAAATATAAATTCCAGATCCTTGGGGTCCTTCCAGTCATTTCTCTTGTAACAACCTTTTTTATTTTCAATAAACTGTAGGTGGGCTTTTTGGCTTGTTGTGTTTGTTTCTTTTTCTCGTTAAAATTTCATAACAAGATTGGAGTAGAAAAACAAACTAGGAATAAATTTGCTGTCATCCAGTCTTCTTTTATATTTGCTCTACTGGGTTCTTACTAGATGTTTTCGTACCTGAACCTGCAGTTGTAGGTTAAAGGCAAAGAGGTGGCTTAATCATTCCTTCTTAGCTGAAGTAAAGCACACTCACCAAGGAATTCTTTGGTGTCTTACCACCCAACACATAAAATATCTGTATGTAATATATGGTAATCAGACTCTCTGGAAATTTAATTATTTTTGGTTAAAATTCAATAATAATACTTGGACCCTCTGCTTCAATCTCTTGATTTACCAATCTCTCCCTTCCAGTGAATCCTGATTAATTGTCACAGATATTAAGCTATTAAGATACCTCTGTTCATGTTGTACTTATTTCCTCAAGTTTCAATGGTTCCCTATTTTCCTATTGAGTAAGCACAAAATACTTTCTTACTCTGGGAATCAAGCAATCCATGAGCTGATCAAAAACCACCTTTTTAAGCACTGCTTCTTCTTATACCCTTGAACCTGGCTACACTACACACCTACTTTCCACAAAGCTGGCCATGCATTTTTATTAACACTTGTGTTCCTTTGTAAAAATATCTCTTTCTTTCTAGCAAATTTAGGATAGATTTTCAGACCTGATTTAAAGGAGACTTCCAATGTGAAGTATTTCATAGTTCTCCCAGATTTTTAACCCTTACTTCTGTTTCATGACCATAACACTTTCTTGTACCTGTTTTAAAGAACCTCATTCTACTGTGGAACAATAGTTATTTACATATCTGACTTCCTTGTGGAAAGAAATCATGATATTCATTTTTGTAAGATGACTCTGCATCCATCCAATTAAGAGTCTAGGTATGTTTTAAAAATACCTTAAACTATAGAAAGCCAGACATTGTGGATATTGGTTCCTGAAAACCTGCTTAAATATTGAGTTTTTAGAAAAAAAGTTAAGTTTTCTTTTTCATGGCTTGTTTTGAAAGGGCATCATTAATATAGTAAAAGTTCAATGTGACTAGAATATGTTATGTCCTTTATCCTTACATTTTAGATATGATCCCAAAACAGACACATGGACCATGGTGGCTCCGTTGAGTATGCCCAGAGATGCTGTTGGTGTCTGTCTCCTTGGTGACAGACTATATGCTGTTGGTGGCTATGATGGGCAGACATACCTCAACACTATGGAATCCTATGATCCACAAACTAATGAATGGACCCAGGTAAGATTGTTGCCAGCATAAGTTACTTCACATATAAGAATTTATTTCACTTACTTCCTTTGGAGGAGAGGGGTACATACAGCAATGTATCTAGTCAAATTACTCTGAACTCAAAATGATTGATTTTGTCCATTTTCATGTTCATTTTGTAAAAAGTTTATTAAATCATATGTTTTTGTGTACTTTTCTCTTGTGTATTCTATACTTCAATAAAACTTATATTAGAAAGTTACATTCATGCTTCAGGGAGATTTCCACTTTATTATAAGTCATAACAAGAGACAGGAACTGAATTTTAATTAGCTGAAGCAAAAAATAAAAGTGGAATATATTGGTTCACAAAAACTCATCTTTAAAATATTTGGCTTTAGAGATAACAAAAATAAGAGAATGGAAACCTGCAGAAATCAAATTTCTGCCTCCTGTTTTTGCTTAACTATCTTTGTTAGGTTGATTGCTACTCACTGCAGAGAGAATTTTCCATGGGGTGGTGCTGCTGGAAACTCCAAGTGGGAATCCTCACAGCCATAATCAGAAAATAAAAGAATTCATTGTTCAAAAGAAACCCCAAAACAAACAGCAAAGAGCTCTGAATCGTCTGTTGTATGAAGCACTCATTCCTGGACAAACACTTTGGCCAAGAAGGAGTGAAATAATTGGCTGATCTTAGGTTAGCCTTTGAACATACACTGTAGTTAGAGATTCAGGATCATTCTCAGAGAAGCTCCCAATCTGGTCTAAGATCTGGAGTATTTGTGTTGGGGTGTGTGTGAGTGCTGGGGAAAGATGAAAAGAGGACAACTTAATTATGGTAGAAAATAACTTATGCTGTACAGTTACTATAGCCTTGCTTGTAATGAAGGGAATGGGTATATTTTCAGACTTTTGTCCTTATATTCAATTTCTCCCTACTTTCTTTCTTTGCCAAATCTCCTAATATTTCTTATTTCTCTCCTTTATCAGAAACTTAAAAAGGAGAAACAATTTAAACAAACAAACCAATTTTCCATCAATAGATGCAGTTAAATTCCAAAGTCTTACTTAGTTGAAGCAGGATAATAACCTCATCTCCTCTTATTCCTTAGTGTATAGAAGGTTTTATTTTTGGTCATAGAAATTGACTAAAATTTGATTGAAGTAAATTTCTTTGAAAAAGTGTTTACTTTTAAAGATACATAACCTCCTTGATTGTGCCAGTTTTGATGATATGTGTTCAACTAAAATATTAAATAGGCTGACTTTGAACCAGACTCCTCATGGTCAGACTAAGGTATCTGCCTTATGAACCTTACTCTTCCCCAAGGGAAAATCCTTTGATTCCAATGAAGATGCATTTGGCTAAGAAGGAAGAAAAAATGTGGAATGGAGGAACAAATAGGAAGAATTTGGAGAACTAGGTCCTGTGATGTTCTGTGTTTTACTTTAATTGTGAGAAAGAAGCATTCCTTATCCAGAAAGCAGCAAATATAAAATAAGCTGTAATTATTGCACTGAGATTTTAAAAGATATATTTTAATTCCTTACCTTCCTGAGTCCCTAGTGTTTACAAAGGGAGCACTGCTATGATTGTTGACTTGCGAAGAAAATGTACCAGTTCAGTGGTATATATTTTAAATGTGCTACTTTTACAAATGAACATTAAATAAGAGAAGTTTATGGGAATATAAATGATATAATATCTTCATTACATATTTCTAGAAGTGAGCCATTAGGCTTAACATTCCTCTAAAATTGAAAACAAAATAATGTATGTAGTAGTAATGGGTAAAAGCATCCTAAAGGCCATTTTCCCTCATCTGTATTTTATACACTCTTTTGGATCATATAGTGTCTTACAAAGAGCAAAATGGTATTTAAAATGTTTTATAACGCTCATCCACCAGAGGGCAGACAGAAGGAGCAAGAAGAAATACAATCCTGCAGCCTGTGGAACAAAAAAAAAACATTCACAGAAACATAGAAAAGATGAAAAGGCAGAGGGCTATGTACCAGATGAAGGAACAAGATAAAACCACAGAAAAACAACTAAATGAAGTGGAGATAGGCAACCTTCGAGAAAAAGAATTCAGAATAATGATAGTGAAGATGATCCAGGACCTCGGAAAAACAATGGAGGCAAAGATTGAGAAGATGCAAGAAATGTTTAACAAAGACCTAGAAGAATTAAAGAACAAACAAACAGAGATGAACAATACAATAACTGAAATGAAAACTACACTAGAAGGAATCAATAGCAGAATAACTGAGGCAGAAGAACATATAAGTGACCTGGAAGACAGAATGGTGGAATTCACTGCTGCAGAACAGAATGAAGAAAAAAGAATGAAAATAACTGAAGACAGCCTAAGAAACCTCTGGGACACATTAAATGAAGCAACATTCTCATTATAGGGGTCCCAGAAGAAGAAGAGAGAGAGAAAGGACCTGAGAAAATATTTGAAGAGATTATAGTCGAAAATTTCCCTAACATGGGAAAGGAAATAGCCAGCCAAGTCCAGGAAGGACAGTGAGTCCCAGGCAGGATAAACCCAAACAGAAACATGCTGAGACACATAGTAATCAAATTGGCAAAAATTAAAGACAAAGAAAAATTATTGAAAGCAGCAAGGGAAAAATGACAAATAACATACAAGGGAACTCCCATAAGGTTAACAGCTGATTTCTCAGCAGAAACTCTACAAACCAGAAGGGAGTGGCATGATATACTTAAAGTGATGAAAGGGAAGAACCTACAACGAAGATTACTCTACCCAGCAAGGATCTCATTCAGATTCGATGGAGAAATCAAAAGCTTTACAGACAAGCAAAAGCTGAGAGAGTTCAGCACCACCAAACCAGCTTTACAACAAATGCTAAAGGAACTTCTCTAAGTGGGAAACACAAGAGAAGAAAAGGATCTATAAAAACAAACCCAAAACAATTCAGAAAATGTTCATAGGAACATACATATCAATAATTACCTTAAACGTGAATGGATTAAATGCTACAACCAAAAGACACAGGCTTGCTGAATGGATACAAAAACAAGACCCATATAGATGCTGTCTACAAGAGACCCACTTCAGACCTAGGGACACATACAGACTGAAAGTGAGGGGATGGAAAAAGATATTCCATGCAAATGGAAATCAAAAGAAAGCTGGAGTAGCAAAACTCATATCAGATAAAATAGACTTTAAAATAAAGAATGTTACAAGAGACAAGGAAGGACACTACATAATGATCAAGGGATCAATCCAAGAAGAAGATACAACAATTATAAATATATATGCACCCAACATGGGAGCACCTCAGTACATAAGGCAACTGCTAACAGCTATAAAAGAGGAAATCGACAGTAACACAATAATAGTGGGGGACTTTAACACCTCACTTACACCAATGGACAGATCATTCAAAATGAAAATAAATAAGGAAACAGAAGCTTTAAATGACACAATAGACCAGATAGATTTAATTGATATTTATAGGACATTCCATCCAAAACCAGCAGATTACACTTTCTTCTCAAGTGTGCATGGAGGATTCTCCAGGATAGATCACATCTTGGGTCACAAATTAAGCCTCAGTAAATTTAAGAAAATTAAAATCATATCAAGCATATTTTCTGACCACAATGCTATGAGATTAGAAATGAATTACAGGGGAAAAAACGTAAAAAACACAAACACATGGAGGCTAAACAATACTTTATTAAATAACCAAGAGATCACTGAAAAAATCAAAGAGGAAATCAAAAAATACCTAGAGACAAATGACAATGAAAACACGATGATCCATAACCTATGGAATGCAGCAAAAGTAGTTCTAAGAGGGAATTGTATAGCTATACAAGCATACCTCGAGAAACAAGAAAACTCTCAAATAAACAATCTAACCTTACACCTAAAGGAACTAGAGAAAGAAGAACAAACAAAACCCATGGTTAGCAGAAGGAAAGAAATCATAAATATCAGAGCAGAAATAAATGAAATAGAAACAAAGAAAACAATAGCAAAGATCAATAAATCTAAAAGCTGGTTCTTTGAGAAGATAAACAAAATTGATAAATCATTAGCCAGACTCATCAAGAAAAAGAGGGAGAGGACTCAAATCAATAAAATTAGAAATGAAAAAGGAGAAGTTACAACAGACACCGCAGAAATACAAAGCCTCCTAAGAGACTACTACAAGCAACTCTATGCCAATAAAATGGACAACCTGGAAGAAATGGATAAATTCTTAGAAAGGTATAACCTTCAAAGACTGAACCAGGAAGAAATAGAAAATATGAACAGGTCAATCACAAGTAATGAAATTGAAACTGTGATTAAAAATCTTCCAACAAACAAAGTCCAGTACCAGATGGCTTCACAGGAGAATTGTATCTTTTAGAGAAGAGCTAACACCCATCCTTCTCAAACTCTTCCAAAAAATTGCAGAGGAAGGAACACTACCAAACTCATTCTATGAGGCCACCATCACCCTGATACCAAAACCAGACAAAGATACTACAAAAAAAAAAAAAAAAAAAAAAAAAATTACAGACCAATAACACTGATGAATATAGATGCAAAAATCCTCCACAAAATACTAGCAAACAGAATCCAACAACACCTTAAAAGGATCATACACCATGATCAAGTGGGATTTATCCCAGGGATGCAAAGATTCTTCAATATACACAGATCAATCAATGTGATACACCATATTAACAAATTGAAGAATAAAAACCATATGATCAGGCTTCCCTGGTGGTGCAGTGGTTGAGAATCTGCCTGCCAATACAGGGGACATGGGTTCGAGCCCTGGTCTGGGAAGATCCCACTTGCCGCGGAGCAATTGGGCCCGTAAGCCACAACTACTGAGCCTGCGCGTCTGGAGCCTGTGCTTCACAACTAGAGAGGCCGCGATAGTGAGAGGCCTGCACACCGTGATGAAGAGTGGCCCCTGCTTGATGCAACTAGAGAAAGCCCTCGCACAGAAAAGAAGACCCAATGCAGCCAAAAATAAATAAATAAATAAATAAATTTTGAAAAAGGGACATTTAATATCTATATTAAAAAAAAAAAAACAACCACATGATCATCTCAATAGATGCAGAAAGAGCTTTTGACAAAATTCAACACCCTTTTATGATAAAAACTCTCCAGAAAGTGGGCATAGAGGGAACCTACCTCAACATAATAAAGGCCATATATGACAAACCCACAGCAAACATCATTCTCAATGGTGAAAAACTGAAAGCATTTCCTCTAAGATCAGGAACAAGACAAGGATGTCCACTCTCACCACTATTATTCAACATAGTTTTGGAAGTCCCAGCCATGGCAATCAGAGAAGAAAAAGAAATAAAAGGAATACAAATTGGAAAAGAAGAAGTAAAACTGTCACTGTTTGCAGATGACATGATACTATACATAGAGAATTCTAAAAATGCCACCAGAAAACTACTAGAGCTAATCAGTGAATTTGGTAAAGTTGTAGGATACAAAATTAATGCACCGAAATCTCTTGCATTCCTATACAATAATGATGAAAAATCTTAAAGAGAAATTAAGGAAGCACTCCCATTTACCATTGCAACAAAAAGAATAAAATACCTAGGAATAAACCTACCTAGAGAGACAAAAGATCCGTATGCAGAAAACTATAAGACACTGATGAAAGAAATTAAAGATGATACCAACAGATGGAAAGATATACCATGTTCTTGGATTGGAAGAATCAGTATTGTGAAAATGACTATACTACCCAAAGCAATCTACAGATTCAATGCAATCCCTATCAAATTACCAATGGCATTTTTTGTGGAACTAGGACAAAAAATCGTAAAATTTTTTTGGAGACACAAAAGATCCCGAATAGCCAAAGCAGTCTTGAGGGAAAAAAATGGAGCTGGAGGAATCAGACTCCCTCACTTCAGACTATACTACAAAGCTACAGTAATCAAGACAGTATGGTACTGCCACAAAAACAGAAATATTGATCAATGGAACAAGATAGAAAGCCCAGAGATAAACCCACACATCTATGGTCAGCTAATCTATGACAAAGGAGGCAAGGATATCCAATGGAGAAAAGACAGTCTCTTCAATAAGTGGTGTTGGGAAAACTGGACTGCTACAAGTAAAAAAATGAAATTAGAACACTCCCTAACACCATACTCATAAATAAACTGAAAATGGATTAGAGACCTAAATGTAAGACCGGACACTATAAAACTCTTAGAGGAAAACATAGGAAGAACACTCTTTGACATAAATCACAGCAAGATCTTTTTTGACCCACCTCCTAGAGTAATGGAAATAAAAACAAAAATAAACAAATGGGACCTAATGAAACTTCAAAGCTTTTGCACAGCAAAGGAAACCATAAGCAAGATGAAAAGACAACCCTCAGAATGGGAGAAAATATTTGCAAATGAAGCAACTGACAAAGGATTAATCTCCAAAATACACAAGCAACTCATGCAGCTCAATATCAAAAAAACAAAGAACCTAATCCAAAATAGGCAGAAGACCTAAATAGACATTTCTCCAAAGAAGATATACAGATTGCCAACAGACACATGAAAGAATGCTCAACATCATTAATCATTAGAGAAATGCAAATCAAAACTACAATGAGATATCATCTCACACTGGTCAGAATGGCCATCATCAAAAAATCTAGAAACAATAAATGCTGGAGAGGGTGTGGAGAAAAGGGAACACTCTTGCATTGTTGGTGGGAATGTAAATTGGTACAGCCACTATGGAGAACAATATGGAGGTTCCTTAAAATACTAAAAATAGAATTACCATATGATCCAGCAATCCCACTACTGGGCATATACCCAGAGAACACCATAATTCAAAAAGACACATGCACCCCAATGTTCATTGCAGAACTATTTACAATAGCCAGGTCATGGAAGCAACCTAGATGCCCATCAACAGAAGAATAGATAAAGAAGTTGTGGTATATATATACAATGAAATATTACTCAGCCATAAAAAAGGAACGAAATTGGGTCATTTGTTGAGACAAGGATGGATCTAGAGACTGTCATACAGAGTGAAGTAAGTCAGAAAGAGAAAAACAAATATCGTATGTTAACGCACATATATGGAACCTACAAAAATGGTACAGTTTGCAGGGCAGAAGTTGAGACACAGATGTAGAGAACAAAAGTATGGACACCAAGGGGGGAAAGCCATGGGGTGGTGGGGATGGTGGTGTGATGAATTGGGCGATTGGAATTGACCTTTATACCCTGATGTGTATAAAATTGATGACTAACAGTAACCTGCTGTATTAAAATATATATATATATATATATATATATATATATATATATAAAATGTTTTATAACAACTTTATTTTAGTACAATAAACATTAATTTTAAACCTCTTAATTACTTTAAGATTTTATATCCATATCTTATCATTATTTATATTTTTAGGACTCTCAAGGGACCATCAGCAAACCCACACAACATCCCTTTGAAAATTTTCAGGATTCCAGGCCACTAGAGAAAGTTCTGGTATTTGCTGGATAATGCCTGTCACCTTCCCTTCACATACCCCATAAATGGACAATATCGTCTGGTTATTTCATTTACTACTGGCACCATAAAATGGTCAAGCATTAGAATAAATAAGCAAATATATTAAAATATATAATAATGTATATTTGAAAAATTTCCCGATCTAGCTAGAATTGGAAATAATGGAAATAGGTTAGAGAGTATTTGCCAGATTCATGTCTTAATAGTTATACAGAGAACAAACCCATGCATGCTTGCAGGTATGTGTGTGTGTTTGTGTTTTAAATAAATTTGACTTTGTCATTTAACATTGTTATTTTGTTTTTTTTTATTTGATTTGAAAAAACAATATGTGTGCTTCAAGACATAGAAAGAAAAATTTAATTCCGTTTCCCCTAGCCTGGCTAAAATCACCCTTTCATGTCTTCCTTGGTACATTGTTGTAGTGCTGTCTTGCTTCATCTACCTGCAGCTGTAAAGAAACAAAGATAGTGTGTCATTTACTGTCATATCTCCAAAAACTGACATAGTTGCTGGCATGGGGTGAGAGATATGTGAATGTTTCTTAAATAAATTTACTGTGAATTATTTTTGCAATTCAGTTTACTCTGTTGTGCGTGGATTTAGTTTATTTGCATATAATAGATATATAAGATGCTTAGAATGAGTTTCAGGGAAGCCTGGTGAGATATTTAAATCTTCAGTTGCTGTTTAATAATTGGTTTCATGCCAACCTTTTTAGGTTATCATACTAGGGCTGAAAGGTATAACCCTGGAGAGAGAACAGGACAGATTGTTTAAAATATCTATTAAATAAGATAAAACTGGACCAAGGGGGAAAGGAGAAGAGGTCTCAAATATTTAAAATGTATTTTTGTAGAATATATCAAATGCTTAAAATAGAATGATAAATGCTGGGGTAAGGGGAATACTTAACACTATGATAGAACTTAAGTGTGTTGGGTAGAGAAATCTTCTTTCAGGAAATGATATGTAAAGTGAAGCATAGAAAATGAGTAATAGTTAAACAGATGAAAATATGGGGAGTGGTTTGGTTTAAGGAAGATAATTTTTAAAGAGCCAGGAAAGAGAACACATGGCATGTTTCATTCGTCAATAAATAAAGCGGTGAGCAGTAAGTTTGGAGAGAGAAATTGTGTCTATATCATATAGGACCAGAAACCATGTTATAGAATCTTGACTTTGTCATAAACCTAAAGAAGATCTAATGAAAGATTTTAGACAGGGAAAGTAAATAATCAGAATTGTGCTTTAAAATGATTGCACTTGATGAGAAGTGAAAAACGATTAGGAGAAAGCAAGATCAGAGTCGGAAATTTATTAGGACATATTTTACTAATCCACTGTAGGGGTGGAAAATTTTTCCTCCTTTCCTTCTTGTTTCTTCAGCTAATGAAACAATTAAATTGACATAAAACAGATTAATGGGAGAAAAACAAATTTAATTTTGTACATATGGAAACCCCATAAATATATGAGACTCAAAGAAGTGACCAAAGCAGGAAGCTTTGATTCTTTTTAGACAAAGAAACAATAAATTCATGAAGAACTGAGTAGACAAAGTGGTTTGGGATTGAGGTAGTAAATTGGTGAAGAAGTTACAAGATTTGTTTACACAACCTTCTTGGCCCTAAATTTCCTATGTCTGGTGATAAATATGCCTCTACCCTCCTGGTAGAGAGAGGGTACCATTTCACATGGGAGAATTATCTCCTGCTTTAAGGGATCAAAGGAGGGTCAGAGTGTCCCTCCTGTGTCCGGCATCTCTCAAGTATCTTTAGTTCAAAATAATCAATATGCCAAAGTGGCATATCCTAGAGTGGCATATTCTGCTCCCCTTCACACTT
Organism: Balaenoptera acutorostrata; assembly: GCF_949987535.1. Lineage (NCBI taxonomy): Eukaryota > Metazoa > Chordata > Mammalia > Artiodactyla > Balaenopteridae > Balaenoptera > Balaenoptera acutorostrata. Next base: position 36,726,081 of record NC_080081.1, read on the forward strand.
AAGGTGAAAATGTAACCTGAACTAGGTTGAAGACAGTAAGAATGGGTATAATTAAGTTGGTTGGAGAGATACTTATAGGACTTGATGGTTATTTACCTGCAAGGTTGAGGGAGGTAAAACTAAGGGTCATGGATGTGCTCTAGGCTCCTGTCTTGAGCAACTGGGTAGAAAGTGGTGGCATTCACTGGTAAAAGAAGTACAGGAGGAATAGTAAACTCGGGGGAAAAAAGCAGACATTCATTTTTACACACACATATAAGCACATATAGAGATATAGATGCAAATGTAGATACAGACATAAAGTGAAAGTATGTACATTGTACTTCACCTAGAAACTATGCATAGTATTTTTCAGTATTGAATGAACATCAGAGAGTATTTGGGAAACTTCAAAAATACATCTACCCAATACTCATCCCATTCCTATTGAATGGTGGGCCTTGAGTACTTATAATTTGTAAAAGTCCCTTAGATGACTCTGATGTGAAACAACGCTTCAAAATCATTGGAAACTAAAAGAGAGACAATGGAAACTGTGTGCAGTTTGGAGTCAGAAATATTTCAGATTGTAGACATTGATGTTACCAGATTTACATATTGTCTCTTGACACTCCATTCACATGCCTGTCATATAGAGATGACAACATATGATGGGATTATAAAGGTGACAGTGATCTATAAAAATTATTCTTAACACACAATATGCTGTCAATATATCACATGCCCCTTTTCACTTCTCATTTTGAGCAAATATCTATGAAAAAGACAAGAGATGTTATATTAGCTTTTTAAAAAATAGGGTATTAAATGAAAGGAATAAAAAAAAGTCATATGGGAAGGTTTTTTGGTTTTGTTTCTGTTTTTATTTTTAACCTGCAAGGGGGATGGCAGGTTACAATAAGCACAGTTAAAAGAACTAGTAGATAATTAGATAATGGTGGTAATTTTCATATTTAGAGAGTGAGACCATGTCCTTTCTCAATCAATAAGATAATGTATGTGATCTGAGGTTATTTTGTTCATAGTGATTTTATTTGTTACATTTTATTCCTTTCTCTTTGTAATAATATCCTGTAATTTCTCATCTACCTAATATTTTTATGTGCATAAATTATTCTTAGAAAACTGTAATAAAAATCATTGATATGAAAAAGTTCAAATTACTAAAATCTTAGTTTACCTCTACGGAATAAATTTTCATTACAAACTTTGTAAAAATTATTGTTTTTTAATATACTTCTAGCCAATTTCATATTCAGGATTATTTTTAAAATTTCAGTTCTCATTTCAATGACAAGCATAATGTAGCCTTTTAAAGAAATAGGCCCTGTAACAATTGTAATTATGGCCTATTAATGACAAAATATTGAAGCTATATCACTATATGTCTCTGTTTATAATGAATGAATAACACATTTAATTCAGTATAATATCTTGGGAAATAACTTCACAATGACTTCAATAGTGAAATAGCTATTTCATCTAAAATATACTCCAATCTGTCACTATGAAATATCACAAATGTGTCCATGCAAGCTCTAGAATAAATCTTTGCTGGAAACTTTTCTAAAACAGCTTCATTTCACTAAAAATCATTAAAGAATTTATTACTTTCATTAAAAGTTCTGTAAATGATTGCAGGTTTAAAAAATTTCAATATACATATTATTGTTTTATGTAAATGTCATTTTCATTGTTTCCATTTATATTGTGCTACTTGTGGATAAATTGGGAAAAGATAAACACATTTATTAATGATTTTCATGCATATGAATGAGTGGTTTAAATACATTATAATTTGTATATTTTAAGACAGTAAAATTTGTCTTAAATTGTGTTTCATCTTTTTCAACAGATGGCTTCCTTGAATATTGGGAGAGCAGGTGCCTGTGTAGTAGTCATCAAGCAACCTTGATTTATTTTTATTTGGATATATTTTAATTGCTGGAGTGGTTATTTTTATATCAGAGGGCAAGAATGAGAACTTCCTGAGATGAAAATTCTTCAAGAACAAAGATTTTGGTAGATTTACCTACAGATGTCAAAAGAAGTAGAAGATCAAACAGAATTATGGGAAACAAGAAAACAAACTGCTCTGGGAACACTATCTGGTCATGTATTAGTTCAGAAATGGTAATTGGTAATTTGTTTTGTATTGTAGCATACAGTAACTAGAGTTACCAAAGGCTTGTTTTTCTTGAGCAATTAAAAGGAGAAACCGAGATTTGTGACATGGATAATTTCATGACCACAGTTCATTCAATTGTTTTATAATCTGTGGCGATACCAAGAGGTTGCCAAGAGTAGAAGACATGATATTTCATCTGACAGAATTCGATCAATTTACTATTTTCCTACTTAGATGTGATCATACCAGGAGGTGGAATGATGTTTATTAAAACAAACATGCTTCTTCCTAATTTTCCTAAACTACGAACTAGAGAAACAGATTCATGCTTGTCTCTTGCATTCAGAAAACAAATCAAAGCTGCATATATCATCTGAGAGGATGGTTGGATTTTATTGCAACTGTATTAGCAATTTGAAGCTGGAAAACACAAAGGATCATTTTCATTAAGCTTACCACATTGCTTTGCTTTTTGACCACACTGAGCCAAAGAATCAGTACAATTATAGGCTTTTGCCTTATGATGAGTTCAGTGTAAGCATGAAAGTTAGTTATTCTGAATGTTATATATATATATCCATTGCATGTTGAAGTCCTTTAGAATTTTGTTCATAAAGAATCTTAGAAACTTGAGAGAGAAATCTATGATCCATTCATTTGGAGTGTTAATCATCATTTTTAGAAGGAAGGCAGACTTCAGATTCTCATTCCCAACTTTTCAAACTTGCTACATTGATATGCACATTATTTTATGCCAATGTTTGTAATTGTTTAAAGCATATAGTAGAAACATTACACAATGTCCTTAATAGTCCATGTAAATTTTAAATATAATTAATAAATAATAGAAAATTTACTTTTATCAGTGTATCTTTTTTCAATAAATTTTAATTCAGAACTGAGTAAAAAATTGACAAGAAGTAGGCGTTTTATTGCTCGACTTTTCAAAAATCAAGAAGTATATATTTTCATCAAAACACAAGTTTAGGGCTTCCCTGGTGGCGCAGTGGTTGAGAATCTGCCTGCTAATGCAGGGGACACGGGTTCAAGCCCTGATCTGGGAAGATCCCACATGCCACGGAGGAGCTGGGCCCGTGAGCCACAGCTGCTGAGCCTGCGCGTCTGGAGCCTGTGCCCCGCAATGGTAGGGGCCGCGATAGTGAAAGGCCCGCGCACCGCGATGAAGAGCGGTCCCCGCACCGCGATGAAGAGTGGCCCCCACTTGCCGCAACTAGAGAAAGCCCTCGCACGAACCGAAGACCCAGCACAGCCAAAAATAAATAAATAAATAAATAAATAAATAAATAAAACTTAAAAAAAAAAAACACAAGTTTATTTCTTCCTAAATACTATGCTGACACCAAATGCAATCTTTAATTATTGTTTTCTTTTGTAGTCACTCACTTGAGACAGCTAACAATAGTGCTTAGAAAACGCCCATCCCATAACGAAAGTGCTGATAATCATGCAGGGCCTAGAAAAGTCAAGAAAATCCCTCTTTTTGAGTCACTGTAAAACATGGAATTAAGTTTTATTACTGGGTAGTGGAAAAATATTTGAAATTAATAACCAAGGAAAATATTGATACTTTATGTCAAGGAAATATTAGGAAATCTAAAATTTCCCAACATGTATATGTGATCAGATTTATTAGTCGCATTTCAGAAAAATGATATATTAAGGAAGTATCAGTGTTTTTTTAATCATAATTAAAAGATACATAGCATGAAATTTATCATTTTAGCCATTTCTAATTGTACAGTTTAGAATTGTTAAGTATATTTAACTTCTTGGTCCACATATTTTCTTCAATGCATAGAACATACAGATAATATTAGCTAACTGAGGTGGACAATTTATTTTTGAAATGTTAAAGAATAGAGGGGAAGATAAAATGGTATATATCAATTTTTTAATCAGTAAAGCTTTGTGGTGGTCATATTTAAAACTTGGTTAATAAATTTATCAATATTTTTACAAATTTTTGTTTTTTTCCTGAAAGGGAATTTCCCCCAAATTTGCTGCATTCAACCAATTATTTTCTATATGTGTATTGTATTAGCCTGCTGCCTCTTATATTTCATACCATGAGTGTACACACCCAATTTACCATACGAGGACATTGAAGAGCAGTTTGGGCAATAAACTCTAAGCTTATATGAGATAGGAAGAAGGGATATTATCATGCCATTTACTGAAAAGTATATTGTCCACCAAGGTCACATGAGTTCCAGGACTTACCATCTACCCTGCCATGACTCCAATCCAGGATTCTTGAAACTTTGTCAACTGCTAAGGTGTTAAGGAAGTATCAATGATTTTTAAGTGTAGTTAAAAGATGCATAGCATGAAATTTATGCAGGTCCTTATTCAGTTATGCTAAAGACTGCCTTTTGGGGTGAAATTTCTGCTAAAGACAGCATTTACTATTTGGCTGTTTAATTAATAAGGCATACTTAAATAAAAGAAGTATAGAAAATACCATCAACGAGGATAGTTTTTCTAAGATACTGTTCAGGTTTTTTATTGCATTGATATCTCCAGAATATAACTTATTTTTATAAATACCTCTATATAATCTTAGAATAATCTGCAAATATTTTCAATGTTAAAGATGACTATTAATGATAATAGGAATATATAATATACAATTGTCCCTCCATATCCATGGGGATTTGTTTCCAGGACCTGCCCTGGATACCAAAGTCTGTAGATGCTCAAGTCCCATAGTCAGTGCTTCACATCTGTGTGTTCCACCAACCTCAGACTGTGTAGTACTGTATTTATTGAAATGATAGTGAACCAGTAGTATTGTAGTAGATGGGTGACAGTGTTGGGAAAATAAATTAAAAAGAAACAAAAAAATGTCTACAATCCAGAAAACCTCTCCACAAAAGTACTAGAAAAAACTTTTTTTATTATTGAATAAGCATGAAACCAGAATGTAATACACATCACAGGCAACATGCTAAGAGATCGCAAAGATAGAGAGAAATCTCACCCTTTCATGTAGCCAAGCAGATACAACTCATTAAACATATTTTTTCCAGATAAACAATATCTACTTCTAAAGTAAGAGGACTGAACAGCACCATTTGTCACACAAGTTCATCCTTACTTTACCCAGTAGTTGGCGTGACCATCTGAGTTAGCTAATTAGCTTTATCCAGAGGGGGAAAAAAAACTTCTCAAAACTTTGTGACAGTAGGTAGTTTTGCAACTTGGATTAACGTCCCACCAGATAGACTCCTCACCTCCCACAGGAGCTGTGCAATAGGGGTGCCGTCTTCCTTGAGGATTACATTTCAAAGAAATGGCTTCCAGGCCCTTGAGAAAGACATCTCTAAGTCATAAAGCTGACAAAAGTCCTATCTAGTTTTTAAAAGGATTTATAAACATTTCAAAGAGAGGAGAAAGTACTCAGAATTACAAGTTTTCTAAAGTAAATGCTCTGAGAAAAAGGAGGGAAGGAAAATCTCTTCCCTTATTTCAACAGGGAGAATTAAACTTCTTAGTTTTCATTGTATTTGTCCTAATGATTGATATTAGTGTATTTTCCCTCCAGTTGTTTTTCAATCTAACTTTAGGAGACATAGTATAGTTCCCAGATATGCAACTTTACTATCGCTTAGGAGTTTGTTAGAAAAGCTAAATCTGAGACCCATCCAGAGTTGCTAAATGAGATCCTGTTTTTTAACAAAATACCTAATGTGACTTGTTAAACCTTGAGAAACACCAACTTCAGTCATTATTTCTCTGCAAACTCTATTTCCCTCTCTGGTTTTCTCAATGAGGGCACCAACTAGGGAGTTAGCAATCTTGTCTAGTTCTCATATTTAATCCATGTACTCCAGGATAAACTTTATCAGGAATACAAGTAAAGTTTTAGTTCTCATCTGCTTTCACTTTGTATAATTTTTTTAATGGGTTCAGAAACTAGATGAGGAGGAGGGTGCTACTCATTGGATTCCCTCCAAGCCCCAGCAGAACAGTTAGCTAGGTGAAATGCATATATGATAAGAAGAGAGTTACAATTACGAAAACCTACAATTTTTAAAAAGGAAGATGCAAGAGAAAGTATATGTTCATACTATGCCCACTGTTTTGTAATCTGTTTCAGTCTTACTGAGACTGGAGAGGACAGAAGTAATCCCTGGTCTCAAGTAGCCAAATTTTTGGCTTACAGTCAGTCAGTGATTCTTATTCACCTCAATTCTCTTGAGATGATAAATTCAAGTTTGCTTGGGAAGTAACCCCCAGCTAGCTTATGTTAAAAAACAAAAGTCAACCTAGTAAATTTGAAGATTTAATTGACTTTATTCAATGATTCATGAATTGGGCAGCACCCCATTTAGCAACTAGAGGGGAGCTCAGAAGGGGGTTGTACAAAATGGAAGGGCTTTATAGGAAGAAGGTAGGGCAAGGGAGATATTAAAAGAAGAAGGGAAATAATTATTTTTAAGCCAGGATATCTTCTTTCTGGGGGGAAGGGAACAGCTCAGGTTTTATCATGCAGATTGCCTCTTCTTTCCCTGGGAGATGATGCAAAGGCTTACCTGACAGATTACCTCATTTGTGATGACCAGAAAATTCCAAACTGGTTGATTAAAATTACATTTCTGAAGGTCAAAATGACAATTAGGTTAGGTATTAAATCTAGATTTGGTATCATGGGCTTTAGCACAAGTGATACCATTTTGGGCCTATGGTTTTCTTTTTAACACTTAGAAGGTCAAACCTCTTCCCCTGCTTACTGAGAAACTTGAATTTTCAAAATGAGTTAGATTTAGAACTGGTATATAAATGATGGAGAAAATCAAACCCACAGCATCAAATCAACACCTTTTGTATTAAACTGAGGGATACAATTTAAATGTTTGTGTAGTTAAAAGATAAACTGAGGCATAATAAAAATTTTAAGAGATTATTTCAGCAAAAATTGGGCCAAGCAAGCAGGGCCAAACTGGAAGCAGTTAGGAGTGCTCAGCCTATAGGAGCTAGGAGAAAGACATATAGAGGAGGTGCAGAAGCAAAGAAAGGAAATTATTTGATTGGCTATAGCTTAAAGCTCAGTTGGCTGTGATTGCTTGTTTTTAGCGGTTTTATTTTGTAGCTTTGAGGCATTTACAGGTTTAGATTTTTGTTTGCTTTCATAGGCTACCCTTGCATTAGAGCCGCCTCAGTCTAACGGCCTCTTTGTTTAATTCATTTAACAGCATTAATATGTTTTGATATATTAGAAGCTCAATCGTAACTGACTTATTCTAAAGTAGTAAGTAATATTAATTTTAGATTTAAAAAACAATGTTATGTGGAAGAGTAAGAGAAAGTTACAACGTTTGAATATTAAAAACTTTTACCATTGAATTTATAATTTTAATGTTATATTTGTTAGTGTTGACTAATGTTTTGAAAAGTTTTCTTAGGATAAGTACTACACAAGCTTAGAACACAAGCATATTATATTTATGAGTGTAGATTAAAACGTGGGAGGAAGTTTAAATAAGCTATAAGTTGGACTGATTGTTTAAGAAAATTTAATGTCCTTAAATTCATATGAGTACATATTAATCAAGGGGCCCTTTAAAAAGGATTATTAATATTTCATAGATTTATAACTAAAATCCCAAGACCCTGAAAGTTCCATTTAGAAACTTAAGGAAAATGTGGTTTGTTTATATAATTAGTTTTAAAAGTTGATTTTATTGTATGAAGAAAATAACTACTAATAGTCTTCCTCCTACATAAAATGCACTCACTCAAAACCAAAAATGTTAATATTTATAAAGTACTTCCATACTTATTATTAATTCATCATTACCTCCAATTCAAACCAACAGTTTCTTCAGAGTTGTATTCTATCCATCATAGAACGAAAAATAGAATTTTATGGTATAGATCTGACAATCCATTTTATTAAATATGCTAAATTAAATATAAATTTATAAGAAAATGCTTCATATTGCCTCAAAAATTAAACAAACTTATGGATATTAGATTACTACCAGTAAAAAATGTAAAGTTTTTATTGTATTTAGATAATATTTTAGTCATTATATCTTGATATCTGTACCTAATATAAGTGTATTTGTATTCTACCTCATTTTTTCCCCACCTTAGGACAGATCATCTCTGTTAGATATTTGAAGATAATTTTAAATAAGTCTATTTCTGCTTAGTAATAATTCAGAAAGATGAGATATAGCTGTTTGGAAATGAATAATTGTTATATCCCTTACCTCCCATGCCCACTCATAAAAATGTTGAAATTCTTTTAAAAATAATATGTATTTGAATGCCTATGTTTTCCTGAATGTCCAAAACCTCTTCCTTTCCATCATTTCTATTGCCAGATATAAATGATGTGCAATAATTAGTTAATACAAATAACATTTAGATATTAACTGGTATCAAAGATGCTTACAGGGAATTTATTTTTATTTTAAATCTTTGAAAAGGAAAACTAGATTAAAGCTAATTTGATATCAGTTAAAAAATTAAGAGAATTCCTAAAGGAGTCTAGGAAACAGACCATGAAGTGTACACATTAGGAAGAATAGCTAAATTGCATGTCCAAGCACTGCCTTGATTGATTTTTATTCTGATCCTTTCACCAAATTACATTTGCAAAAGTAACCATGCAGACTAAAAGCTTGACTACGGGAATTGAACTAGCAAAGTAATACCAAAGAATATAGTAAAAGAAAGGCTAAGGTGATTTCAGAGTCAAAGAAGTATCTTATTTTTACATACAAATATGCTACATTGAGTTTTCTAAATCCTAACAAATCAACAGCCCCTACCTACTATCAGAAAGAGTAGAAACAGGAAAGTAGATTAACCAGTGAACAAAATGTTTGTTTTGATGGCTAGTCTCAATTTTCTATGTGTTTGTTGATTATCAAGTTGGTTAGCACATATAAAAATATTCTTTAATAATAATGTCACATTCTTAGATATACATTCTCAACTGGAATAAATCAGCTCTATGGTCATAAAGAACACTATTTTAGTGACATTATTTTTTGGACTAATTCTATTATTCACATATTATGCTATTATTTTGAACTGAATAAAAATTCAGGAACTTGCAGAAAAATCTCAGTTCTTCAGTTGGCTTCAAATTATGTAAGCATATACAAATTACAGATCCATAATAAAATAATAAATAATTATCTATAATTTATATGACAAAGATAAATTAAATGTAATATATTCATAATGCAATATATTCATATGTCAAATATTAACTGAAAACCTTCTATAATGCTAGGAATCAAAATTGGTGTTGGAGGCATAATTTTAAGCAACAAGTTAGTTATTTATTTCCAGAACAGTGAGAAGAACACACTTATAAGCAAATAATTCCTGTACCCTGAATAAACTTTGGGGTAGATTTAAGTGCCAGAGGTAAAAGAAGTTGATGAGATAACATCACATTGAAGCTGAATCTGGCCTATGTACCTCAACACTGAATTAATTCTCAGAGACAGAGTTTTGGATGAAGTAGAAAAGAATAGCTTTATTGCTTTGCCAGGCAAAGGGGGCCACAGCAGACTAATGCCCTCAAAACTGTGTGTCCCAACCTACAGGGGATAGTGAGGAGTTTTATAGTCATGGTTTAGATAGGGCATTATCAGCTCTTGGACAATCTTCTGATTGGTTGGTGGTGAGGTAAGTGGGAGTCAGCATCATCAACCTTCTTGTTTCAAGCAGTCTGGGGTCTATGTGCTTGTGGGCAGTACACGGTTAACTTCTCCCACCTGGTGGGATTTCAGTATCTGCCAAACAGCTCAAAGATACTGTTATATATATCCCTTGAGGGGGAACCAGGACCCTGCCCCAAGGCTGCATTATTGCTTCTTTTGACTATTCCTCCCTTGTCTCCACATCCCCTCCCTTCCCTAATCAACAACTGTTTGAATCTGCTCGTTGGAACTCAGGGAAGGTCATGGAGGCTGAATGAAACCTATTTCTTGTAATCAAGAAATGGGGGACACAGAAAGGCTTTTGTGCCCAGGAGCCCCATAGAGTCCTGCTTGATATCAAAATTGTTTGGGGAGAAGAAGGATTTAACAAAGAAACTCTTATTTCTAAGGATAGAAAAATCTGGAGAAGGGGGTCTTGATCTTGGGTGGCCTAGGCCTGCAGCAGCTTGAAGCAGGATTTCGGTTCCCTGGCCAGAGACTGAAGTCAGGCCATGGAAGTGACAGCGCTGAATCCTAGCCACTACACCAGGGGCCAGTGACAAGGCCCTGGACTGTCAGCTTTGTAGAAAGGAATTTTCACAAAGAGATGGAAAGTAGTGAAACAAGTAAAGTGTTTATTTGGAGGAAAAAGGATACGTGTAGATAGACACATGGGAAGGCTCAGAGAAAGAGTTGAGCTCTCATGGTAGTTTGAATCACTTATATGGGGCATTTCTTGTGGGTTTCCTCTGGCCAATCAGCTTGCTTTGCCTGGCTCTGAGTCTGTATTTGGTTTATCTTAGCCAAGATGGATTCTAGTGAAGAGGCCTATGGGTAGGTTGACATCACCTACTATGGGGTGGCGCCCCCTCCCTTTTTGGCCCCCGAAGAGCCTTTCTTCACAGGTGTAGTCAGGAAGGTCTCCTTGACATGGAGAATGAGAAGTATGTGGTCTCTATCTTTTATCTGGGCAGGGCTTAGCTTCTGACTCCTGCTATTATCTTCATCTTGGAATATCTGTCCGCAGGGGACAAACTTCAGCTGCTCAGCCCCATCTATCTCCTACCTCAGTCTGAAGTAGACTTGAAGATGTACAAAAAATTATGTCCTTCTTTCTCTAACCACCTTTTACTCGTCTCCCACATAACTATCACTGCTAAATCTTGGCAGGAGGAAGGTATTTTTGCTAGGTCCTTTCTTTATAGGCTCAGAAATAATTCTCAGTGGTTTACTGATGAATCCTTAGGTAATGCAGACCAATTAATATTTGCGAATTCTTATGTTAAAAGTGCAAAGTAGCTCTGATTTGGAAAATTGTAGGGTGCCTTTCTCTCTTCTGTGAGGCCGCCAGAAAAAGAAACATTATATGCATTTAGTAATCTACTTTTCTTCAACTATAAACTATGGATAAGGATCTAAGTGACAGGAAGTACTGAATGAACTTTCATTTTACTAGTTTACTTCAGGTATATATTTTTTATCTGACATTTATAGCAAGTTTGATAATATGTATTACTGATTCACAATGGGTTGGTCACCCCTCAGTGGGTCCTTTGACCAGAGTCGCAAATGCCAATCAAAGGAAACCAGGTTCAGTAGAGCAGAGCAGAAACTTTATTCATTAATCAAGGAATGGAGATGGGAGAGCTAAGAAATAAATTAAGGCAAGAATCCTTTAGCCCTCAGGGGCTGGTTTAGGTGACAAAATATAAAACAGTTCTTTATACATTCAGGAAGTATTCTTAGGTGTTAAGAGGTTATAATTTTGGTTCAGATCACACATTCTTGTATCTGGGTTATATACATTTTTCCAGATAGGTGACTAAGGCAAATTACTTAACTTCTTTATTTCTGAGTTTCCTCACTCTAAGTTTAGTGGGAGGATTAAATGTGAAAAGTATTTAAGCCACTTAGAACAGTGCCTATCCTTGAGAAAATCCTTGATAAGTGTTAATAAAGTAAACAAAGCAGTATTCTTGAACTATGATAACAGCTATGCATGGCGATTTTTCATAGAGAAATGCAAAAAGTGTCACAGTTTAAGAAATTGTTTACTACTAAGCCATCATTTTTAGAGAAGCAATTGTACAAATACTTTTTTCATGAAGTTTATTTTTCTGAGAAACATATGCCTATTAACAGAACCAAGGTTAGTATTAGCACTAGGGCTGATACAGAAAAAAATATATATATATAAACCAATCAAATACCTAGATCATCAAGTAATTTCATAAGTTATGAAAGCAATTTTGTTTGTAACAGAGTCAGGGAAAATTTAATGATGGCAAAAGCTCAGCTTCTCTGTACACTGGTGCTGATTCGAATCTCAGAGACAGAGTTTTGTGTGAAGTAGAAAAGGATAGTTTTATCGCTTTGACAGGCAAAGGGGACACAGCAGGCTCCTGACCTTGAAAACTATGTGTCCCAACCTGGGAGAATTTGATGATGAGTTTTATAGCATTAGTCCAAGGGTGGGGTTGCTGACAAGATTAGGGTGTGTGCAGGGTCTCAGGTGGTTGGTCTCCTAATCTTGATGAGCTTCTCTGGTCCCTTTAATCTTGCCTTAGGTGGTTTCTTGGCTGCTCTTCCATAATTAACAACTGTTCAGATCTGTCCTTTGGAACTCAGGGAAGGTAATGGAGTCTGGAGTCTTGCCTACAAGAAAAAGGGGACAAAAAACCTCTGTGCCCAGGAGCCCCACAGGGCTCCACTCGGTTCCATTAATAATTGACAGTTGAAAAAAAGAAAAAAAATTCCTAACACAAAAGAGTAAAAGTAAATTGGCAACAATTAAAATAGTTATAAATATATAAAAATTATCTCTTCTTGTCATACTCAAACACTACCTGATGTCTGACCATTTACCAAATTCTATTCACTTTATTAATAAACAAGTTTTGTAAAGTACAAAATTCACTGAACAGTTACAAAGATGACTTTATTCAGGCTATTGTAATAGGGGAAACTTTCATTAAAAATGTTGTAAGACTAGGGAGGAAAAGTAGGGTCTATAGAGTCAGGCAAACAAGGGAGTCATGAAGGATGAGCGAGAGTCTTATTTGAAGGATGGAGGTGCTTAGTTCCTGGAATATGACAGGGAAGGATGATAGAGGCAAGGATGATACAATTCTCAGAACACAAGAGGGGAGGGAAGTGTTTCTCAAACTGCTTTCCAGGAAGATCAGACTCAGATAAACTCAACATCATTAGTCCTGAGTTTGCTCAAGATTAATATCATTCAATGCTGAGCAATCCAAAACCTTCTGAGTAGAGTGAATCAGAGTGAATCAGGATCTAAGAAATTGTTTTATGAAGATGCTTGTTGACCTAGCTCCAGTAAAACCAGTTGAACCCTCTGTTCATAGTTGGTGGTATAGGTCAGTTATTTTAGGGTCCTCTGTGTCAGACATCTTAAAAGAGTAATGCCTAAAAAGAATGTGTGTGTGTGTGCGCATGTGTGTATGTGTGTAGTTAAACTCATATTGAACACTAAGCAATTAAACTCCAAGCATCACCAATCCTGTGGATTCTAAGAGGTTGTTATAGGAAAATCTTAAACTGGAGGAGTCAGAACAATTGTAGATATTCTGTGAATTTCTTCATTGGCACTTCAAACGTGATTGTTGACCACAGAGATGTCAGAGAGGTTTCAGGAAACAAATCTACAGCAGTTGTTTCTGACCCCCTCTGGAGGCCAGGATCAACTGGTTGTTTAGCACAGTCTTTCAAGTTTCTTGAAGCTCTAGAGCTAGAATGTTGATGCTCTTGGTGATATTGCACAGTCATTGTTACCTCTTGTACAAGGGCATGCATATAGGACCCAAACATTTTGTCAGTCTTCCTTAGTCACCCAACAGAGACTTATCCTGGGATAAATTTGGCCTAGGCAAGACCTGCTGTAAATGGTGAATCTTACGAGGATTTTATCAGGTTGTCAGGGTTTAGCTCACAGGATTTCATATATTTTTATAGGGATGTGAAAACAGGTTTTAGTTCTTAGTGACACTGAGTCAAGTGCGAAGGAGAAAACTGCAAACAGTAATTTGGATGGTTTTAGACAGATATTGAAGGAAACTTAGAAGAACTAAAAGTTTGAGCAAGTTAACAAGATCCACTCAAATTTTCAAATAGATACTCAAACTGGGTTTTCATAGGGTGAAATTAAATCTTCTTTGTAAATCCATTAGTTATCTGAAATTTACAAAGTGGTGCAAAATAGCTTAAGGCAGTGAACTGACAGAGTCTGACAACCTGGAAGGATTGTTTTCCATTGAAACATAAAAATTTCCTCTACTATCTCCCCTCTATCTTTTGATAAAAAGTAATTTTAAAGAAAGGTTATTCTTGATTATAAAATAAGGCTGATGTCATTAGGTTTGGCCTGATTACTTTCATAGGTATCGTAACTATGATAATTTACCATATGGCCTTTTGCTCTGCTGGAATCTCACATAGGAGATTCTCAGTTTGGATTTATAAAACCCTTGTGAGGATAGAAAGTCAAAGTCAGACCAAAAACTTGACATCAGATTTGTTGTAGTACCTATTAATTTGGTTGAATTCCTCTCTTTTCAAGGCCTCCAAAATATCTTCATGTTCCTGGGCCTATTTTCTTAATAGCAAGTAAGAGTAGGAACCCTGTAACACAAATACCAAACCAGTTTTTCCAAGAGAACTTTGTAAGCATTGGATCCATAAAGTCAGTTTTAGTTTCTTAAAAGTATCTGGTCATATCTGAATCAGTGAGCATTTTACTCAAATATGATGAAACCAAGCAATGGGCTTGAGTGCCTGAAGCACAGAAAGCCAAACTCTGACCACAAGTGTTTGCAGCAAAGTAGGGTTTATTGCAGGGTACCAAGCAAGGGAGTGGGATACAAGCCTCAGGTCCACTCCAACTTGGTCTTTGAATTAGGGGGGTTTTACAAGTCTCTGGTCTGGTGGTCCATGACCCAGGGGGTCTGTTGGCTCATCTTACTCTGGAGAAACAACCTGAGTCTGTACATTAACAATGTTGTCAACAACAGCAATTTTAGTACATTAATGATGTTATAGACAACAGCAATCTTAGTCATCTGACTCATTGATTATTGTTCAGTTGGCACAGGATTGAGGCCCAAGGGGACAAGAAAGAGAATAAAGCTTTGAATGGAAAGGTTGATCATAAACTCGGCAAGGGGTAGTCAGTTTTATGGGGACTCGGTTTTGATGACATTCCAGGCAAGGCCTTGGTTACATACCAGTGTTTCTAATATCCTGATAAAATGGAGAACAGATTCTTATTGTACCTGTCATAAATGAAGACCATCCATACAAGAGTGAGAAAAGGTTATTTATTTAGAGTTTGCTAAAACAATGGAGTCAACCACCATCACCTGAGTTTGGAAGAACTCAAATATAAGCAGGGGAGTGGGAAATCTTTATAGTTAAAAAAAAAGGGTTGAGGTATGCTGTGATTAGAGTTTGTGGGTGTGGGGTAAGATGGAAGTGGGCTAACTAGAAGTGAGACATCTCATGTTTGCAGAGCATATTTTGCTTCCTTCCTCAAGTTAGTCCTGAATTGTAAGAGGCAGGAGTAAAAATAATAAAATATGACAAGGCCAGTTCTCTTATACATTTCTATGCTGCTTGTATACTTAGCTATGTTCTCGTGGTTTTCTAGTTAAAACTACTAATCAAAGAATAAGTAAAAGATTTAAATTGGAATCCTGGGAGCTACCCTATGTCAACTTGATGATGCATAATACTTAGGAGATTTTTTGGGTAGATAATGATAGCCAAATAAAAATTTGAGTTAGGTGAGTATTGATTAATCAGCCATAATTTTGCACTATTCTGTTAAAAAAGAAGGAAATTTCAAAATGAATTCTTCCATACCCTACACATTTCTTAAGGAAACATTGACATCTACACAGATGCAAAACAATTTACCCAACAATTTATACAGTGTTAAAAGATAACTGAGGCATATTGAAATTTTTAAGAGTTTATTTGAGCAAAAATCAATTGAATTGGGCAGTTTCCAAACTAGCAGATATAAAGGAGCGCCAAGGAGCTGTACCAAATGAAAGACTTTTACAGGCAGAAGGGAGTGGGAAGAGAAAGTTATACTAGGCAAGACAGTGCGTAGTTTATTGTAACATAAGTTTCTTTTAGGGGATGGTATGGGTCTGTCAGACAGATTATCTAACTAGAGCTGATCAGGTGATTTCCGATTGACTGGTTTAAGAGTGCATTCCTGGGAGAACGAGGAATGCATTGTAATTAAACTTAAACTGTAATTAAGTTAAGCCTTGTTTCGATGATGGGGGCTTAGCACAAGTGACTCCACTTGGGGCCTGTTGTCTTGTTTTTTTTAACAGTAGGCTCAATGAAGTCCAGTGATCTGATCTGCCCTTTCAGTGGGTGTAACCACCCCCTTGAATGAAAACTGGAACAGAAGAAGACAAGCTTCTGGAGGCAGAAATGCAGTGCATTTATAGTCAGTATTGGAAAACCAGAACTATTTCTCTAGCAATGGATAAACACAGGATCATAAAAATCAAACCACATTTAGTATCTTTACTGTACAGTCTCTAGGTCTTGGTAGATCCTTTGCTGTTTCTTTTGCAAGTATAGGCATTGTTTCTAAAATATTTTGGCTAATCCACTGTGGTTTTGCAAATTGGCCCCCTTACACACAGAGCAGAGACAGACCAAAGAAAGAGGCAGGCCACTCCAGATTGGTAAGTGGCAATTTCAATAAGTGAGGAAACTTAATTATGAGGCTTGTCTTGGGCAGAAACAAGTTGAGTAGACCTCCATACCCACCAACCAAATCTTAAAACTTTAAATAGAGGACTTAACTGGGTTTGGTCAAGTATTTAGTCCAGATGGCCTCAACATCTTACACTCTCAAGATTATGCCCTTGGAACAGCTCCCACTGTGGGAAAGGTAGGCAGAGTATACATTCCAGAGACAGGGGAGGAGGGGAGGAGCCTCCAATTGCCTGGGTCCAGCTCAAGGGGCAACAGGAGGTGATGTCCTGTCCTCTAGATCTGTGGTCCCCAACCATTTTGTCACCAGGGACCGGTTTCATGGAAGACAATTTTTCCACAGACTGGGGAGGGTGGATGGTTCAGGCAGTAATGTAAGCAATGGGGAGCGATGGCGAGTGGCAGATGAAGCTTTGCTTGCTCACTGGCCACTCACCTGCTGTGAAGCCCGGTTCCTAACAGTAGCGGTCCACGGCCTGGGGGTTTGGGACCCCCCCTTCCCCCCCTCCCCAGATTACTTCCTCCAACATCCACAAAATTTAAACACGTTGAATTTGACCAGTGAAAGCCCATTTCCAACATTCACTTGTTAATTACTGCTAATTAACAAACGAATGAAATTCTTTCCTTTGTGGTGTTCCTTCCATTATTCAACTCACAATAAGATTTCTTCTATTCAAATCTTCTTTTTAATACAATAGAGGTAAAAGAGAAGAAACAGTCAAGATGGTTGTCCAAAATTATTAAGGCATTAAACATGATCTTATATTTTAAACTCCAACAGCAGTCATGGAAATAGCTATAATATTTACAGGCTGGATACAGTAGTATTCTCCAAATTTTCTCTTTTTTTTAATACCATAGATTTTCCAAGTTCTTTTCTTACTTCCAATTTTGTCATCCTGATGTTTCTGAAAGGTCATCTTTAAAAGGAGTAGCAAGCTTGCTATCCTTGTTACAACTGCGATGCTGGCATTTAAGGAGGTGCATTAACATTTTCAGTTTGTTAAAATATAAATTAGTGGTATAATGTTTATTTGGAACTCTGGTAATCCTTTCAAATCCCTAATATATATATATATATATATATATATATATATATATATATATATATATATATATATATATATATATATATATATATATTTATAAAAAGGTATAGTTAAAAAAAAAAAAAAAAAAAGGTATAGTAATTGCCTGGAAGAGTAATTGAAGTTTCAGTGTCTGCCAACATTAGAGCTGCATTTCAGTTAAAAAAAAAATCTCCCTGTTATATTTCCCAGTATTCAATATCTACTTAACACTAGGAAAAAAGATAGTTTTTGAAAGGGTTCAAGGCACATTCCCCTAAGATATGGCACCTTGGCATATTGAATATTTTATGCTCAAGGAGTTTGAGAAAAGAGCAGAAAGAGGAAGGTTATTCTGACCTCCTCTTCCAGCCCCTCACCCTTCTTTCCTGAAACAGGCTAGAAAACCTTCAAGTGAGAGGTGCTTTCCCTATACCCAGAGGAAAGAAGTATCCTTATCTCTGAAAGCAAAGGGAGGCCAGGAAGAACCCTAACAAACAAGCCTTGCTAAGTTTCTCCCAGTTTACTACAATTACCTCGTACTCCTTACCTTATCGTATTCCTCCACAACTGTCCACTCTTCATCAGACCTAACCTAAAAGTACATAGGTCTGTTTCTTTGGGTCTTCATTTCCTTGTAAGAGCTCCTGTGTCACATAAAACTTATATTAAATCAATTAGTATGTTTTTCCCCTGTTAATGTCTTTGTCAGTTTAAGTTTCATATCTAACCAGGGACCCTAAGCAAGTTGAGAAAAATCTTTTCTCCCCTACGTTTTCATTTCTGGCTCCTTCAAATGTTTTTCTTGTTATTGTTGCTTTTGTTATTATTTTTTTATAATTTGTTCTATTTCCTTTCCTTTTTTTCTTTTTCTAACATAAACTTGTTTACTTGAAAGCTATATAAAATAGATGCAAGCACTCCTATCTGTGAAATGGGATTATTACCTGATTAATATGTTATTTATACATTAATATAATTCAATATACTACCTGGAACAAAGTATATAATAAAGAATAGTCTTTACCTGTATTAGATCTATTCAGTAGGCACAATAAATATATTATTTAATTTCTAATTAAATTTGATTTATTTTTACTCCTTCTAAAAATATCTCAGCTACACATCACTGCTGTTTCAATACGTCTATTTTGTATGTAAAAGAAACATCACTGTTTTGTTTGAAAACTGGAATTTAATTATGTTTATACCTTTTTCTTAGTTAAATGTTATTTACACTCAAGAATTACATTCTCTCCATATCTGATTGGAAAAGACATCCAATTCCCCCTAATAACAGCGCCATTGTTTATCTTTAAGTGGCAGTAGGTAATAACAAAGCTGTTTCTCTCTTTCTCTCTCTTTTTTTCCTGCATTGTTCATGGTCGGCAGTAAAAAAGGGGCTGGAGTACTCAATAAGTTGTATATTTGATAGACTTTATAAAGCAATCTTCAATATCAAATAAAAAAGAAGCAAAATTGAGCAATAAATAAAGCAACAAAATTGAAATGAATTGCACGTTGCTTGGAAAATCATAAAGGCAAGGAAGAAGAAAATTCTGTTGCTTGTGAAGTATGCATCACTTGCTTTTCTTTTCATTTTTTGGTTTTTTAAAGGCTATTTGGGGGAAATAATATCTATATATATTTTCGTAGAAGAACAATGATTATCATTTTCAAGTTTTATTTCCCTTTTTGCTAAAGTGCGATGCAAAAATTTAATAAATTAACCATTGCTCCATTGAAACTTCTTCCCGTGTGACACCCAGGACACCCCACAGGTACAGAAATGGTAGGAAGCAACAAATTTCTTTCCCTCTTCTCTTCTTTTTTTACCTCCTTCCTTCCATCCCTCCCTTCCCCTATCCTCCTCTCTCTGTTCTTCAGCAATGACACTCAACTTATTCTAGAAAAATGTTTTACCTTTAACCCATCCAGTTCTGGGTTATTCCAGAACTGTCATTTGATTGATCTTTTTCTTGGCCAATTTAACTCATTCAGTTGTAGATATTTCTCATAGTTGGGCCTATCATTATATACTCACATCCTGAACTTGGATGATTCTAGGACCATGGTTTCAGCATAGAGGTATTCTCAACATCTCTTTTAGAGTCTAAAGACTCACATAAATGCTTAGCTCTCTTCTCATATCTGGGTTTTGGAATATATTTGGGCCAAGAAATATAATTCCAAGAGTAGCTAACATGGGTTCCTGATTATCTTTCAGGGCCATTAAACACTCAGAGCTGACACAGAATGATTTCATATCTGTTTAACAATTTTAAGCTCTCTCCAGGTAAAGTCTGTACTTTAACAGACATTCATTCATAAATGGAAATAATGATCACACACACACACACACACACACACATGCACACAGTACATGTTGCCTAAACAGTCTCAAATTATCTGTAATAAGGAGCCCTATTAAATCTTTTTCAGTCTATTGCAGATGAGTATCTTTGCAAAATACAATAAAGATATCATGTCATTAAAGTTTTTAAATGTTTATTTCGATTTCTATACTTATTTTGTCAAAGACTTGTGACAAAAAATGTATAGCATATTACACTGACCTGAATATCTTTATTCCCATGGAAATGTCACTATATCTGTTGGGATTAGATTTTGTAGGGGCACCAAAATCAAAGTGTCATAAATAAAAGATGATAAAAGTATATTTCTGTTTCATATAAAGTCTGAAGGTATGCAGGCCAGGGCTGGTATGGCAACTCTGCTTTTTGGAGTCCCCAGATACCTAGGCTTTTTCCACTTCATTTTTGATGTACTTAGACACTATTAGTTTTCCCTTTAGGGCATATAAGGACACCAGCCCTTGTCATCACATTTGTATAAACGCAGCAGGAGCCAGGAAAGAACAAATAAAAATAGGAAAACACTCATGTCAACTGCCTATTGAAGAAATTCCAAGTATCTTACATATAGCACTTCTGTTTTTATCCTATTGGCCAAAATTTAGATACATGGCTATACTTAACTACATGAGAGTGTTTGAAATGAAATCCTTATCCTGGGGAGTTTGATTGATTCAAAAAAAAGGAAAGAGGAAATTGCAAGCCATACCTGCTACATTATTGCATAGATGCAATTTAGTGTTTAAAAGAGTTCCCAGCAATTATGCACTTGTTCATTACTTTAAAAATTCTATCTAAAGTTTATTTGACCTTCAAAACTTATTGAGAAGTAACTATTTTTTCCCCCAAAATTGGAATTACCAGAGCTGAGTTTCTGCTCTTATTTTGTCTATTTCAAAAAAAAAAATGAGGGCTTCCCTGGTGGCGCAGTGGTTGAGAATCTGCCTGCTAATGCAGGGGACACGGGTTCGAGCCCTGGCCTGGGAAGATCCCACATGCCACAGAGCAGCTGGGCCCGTGAGCCACAATTGCTGAGCCTGCGCGTCTGGAGCCTGTGCCCCGCGACGGGAGGGGCCGCGATAGAGAAAGGCCCGCGCACCGCGATGAAGAGCGGTCCCCGCACCGCGATGAAGAGTGGCCCCCGCTTGCCGCAACTGGAGAAAGCCCTCGCACGAACCGAAGACCCAACACAGCCAAAAATAAATAAATAAATAAATAAATAAATAAGAAAATCCTTTAAAAAAAAAAAAAAAAAATGAATATAGATTTAATCTTAATACAATTAAATGACTTCCTATTAGATATGAGTGAGAAAGTTCATTTCACTGCCTCAGTAACTTTGACATAAATGGACAATCATTTTCTCAATAGTGCCATTTATTGAAGAGACAAAAGGAGGATACACTGTTATCATTTTAACTTGACAAAAGCATATGACTTCTGGGAGGGATTAAGTACTGCTATGGCAAATTTCATGGTCACTTTTTATATTTCAGGTTGAATTTTGATAACATATGCCCTTTGAAAAACTAATATAAAAGGATATTGCTTAAACACACCTGGAGGACTTTTTTTCCTAATAAAATTTATGAGGTTGCTGTTGCCTAAAGTCATTATCAATGGAATTTACTAATCCAAATGGGCCACTGTGAAGAAAAGAGTACTCACATTAATTTTAAAATATGTGAACATTAAAAGTACTGAAAAAAGAGAGGTTTAACCTTTTGGGACTTTTGCTAAGAAATCACACAGTCATTTCTGCTTCCCTCCTAAAACTTCTCTTTCTTCCCCAGTGACCAGATCAAGGACAAAAAAAGAAAGAACAAAAGAATTACAGCTTGGCTTAGGATATGTTAGAGGGCACTATTTAGATTACATTTTTGAGGATTAGACTTTGGAGATATAAAAATGCCTATACTAAAAGAAATGAGTCTTTATACATTGATTATTTTTCTGAGATTGGCATTAGTGCTCTAAATATGTATTAATATTTTCTCACATTGTGACCTTAATGTCTGAGTCACATTTGGAATTCAGATAGAAGTAATTCTGTAGCTTAGGTAAGAGATGATTATTTATTGCATAAGGTTAGTGATGGTGAAGATGAACAGATATGAATGAATTACGGTTATTTTTTGAGCATTCATTAAAAGGGCTCAGTGATGGATTCTATACATAGGGGAGAGGTAAAAAGAGTGATGCCTGGGTATCTAAGCTGGTGAACTGAATAGATATCGTTGTCACTCATTGAAAATAGAAAGAACTGAAAGTTAACCATATTTTGAAATCAGTGCTGTACACAATTTCAGAATGGATGCAATACACAGCATTATTATGTCCCCAAATCACAAAATAATGTGTTCTTAAGAGTAGAAAAATACTTTAGAATTTATCTAATCTACCATCTTAACTGATGATAGCTATACTGTTTCTCCTTAGATGTTTCAAGTGTTGATATTTTCTTGGATTTATAAATGCAGAATAATACTTTTTAAAATAGGCATCATTATTTTGGTATTCTTCTTATGATAGGATGACCCCTGCTTCTTTACAGAAGATAGTAACAGCTTTGGAATTAAGGACAGTTCTATAGGACTTGCTCTATCTTTTCAAGAAGATCTTGACATTTCTTAATGAAACATTTATTAAATATAGACTACTAAATATATTTATCCCACATGCTTATTTTTTATTAGTAATATACATAGTATAGTAAAAAAGTTAGTTGGCCTTTTTCCTCAGTTCCTGGGAGCTCATCTCTAAATCCTTGACATTTCCCACATGATATGACTATCTCTGCTATTCATAGTGCACCTTTCAGACAATTTTGCTAATGATATGTGACTCATGGTGGCCCCTACATAGTTAATAATAACCAGATGACTCAGGACGGAGGTCATTTCAGAAAGATCAGTCAAGTAATTAGAGGGTCTATTTGATCTTTTAGGAAGGGAGATGGCTGGAGATTGAGTTCAATCCCTTGGTCAATGATTCAATTAATTATTCTTACTTAATGAAGTCCCCATAAAAACTATGAACACTGAAACTTGGATGTGCTTTCCTAGTTGGGAATACCCTACATGTTGCCACATATCAATGTGCCGAGTGGGTAATTTGGCGATGTTGCAAGCTTTCCATCTGGTTTCCTCCCAGTCCTCTCCCAGGGAATCTCTCCTTTTGGCTGCTTGTGACTTGTACCCTTTTGCTAAAGTAAAACTGAAATTGTAAGTATATAATTTTCCTAAATCCTGTGAGCCATTCCAGAAAAATATCTCACCTGAGGGGTTAGTGAATACTCCTAAATTTGTAGTCAGCTGGTCATTATTGAAGGTAGCCTGATTCCCCAGATTTGTGGCAGAAGTCATTGCGTATACACATAATTATTATATACATGTCATAGTTTAAGCTCTTTCAAGTTAGTTGCATTTTGTGATTTTTACACCAGCCACAGATGATTGCTGGTTTTTTAGATAGTATCATGAACTAAAAGCCATGGACTCCAAGATCTTAGAAAAAAAAGAAAAAAAAACTTATCTAAACACTCTGTATATTATTCAGAGTGATGGTATAAATTCTGTTTTGGTACAGGTACTTCTTGTTTGTTTCTGTAGAATATTTTATGTAATATATGTTAAATCAGAAAGTGTGGATGAAAATATTTTATGTAGTATATATTAAGTCATAAAAAAGTCTAAGACTTTTCCGTACTTCAAAGTTAAGTTAGTCTATACAGTTTCATATATATTTTGACAGAAATATCAGATTGCTGGATCTGAGAAACAGACCAGGTATTACACCAAAAACACCAAAGTAGAATCTTAATGCCAGTTCCTGGACCCCCACACCTCATTGGGTGACACACTGACTTAGTCTGTTCAGGCTACTATAACAAAATATCATAGACTGGATGGCTTACAAAAAATAAAACTTTATTTCTCACACTTCTGGAGGGCAGGAAGTCCAAGATCAAGGTGATAGCAGATTAGGTGTCTTTTAAGAGCCTACTTCCTGGTTCACAGACAGCTGTCTCCCTGCTGTGTCTTCACACAGGGAGGGAGCTCTCCACAGCCTCTTTTTTTTTTTTTTTGAATTTTTGAATTTTATTTTATTTATTTTTTATACAGCAGGTTCTTATTAGTCATCAATTTTATATACATCAGTGTATACATGTCAATCCCAATTGCCCAATTCATCACACCACCCCCCCAACCCCCCCGCTGCTTTCCCCCCTTGGTGTCCATACGTTTATTCTCTACATCTGTGTCTCAATTTCTGCCCTGCAAACCAGTTCATCTGTACCATTTTTCTAGGTTCCACATATATGCGTTAATATACAATATTTGTTTTTCTCTTTCTGATTTACTTCACTCTGTATGACAGTCTCTAGATCCTTCCACGTCTCAACAAATGACCCAATTTCATTCCTTTTTATGGCTGAGTAATATTCCACTGTATATATGTACCACATCTTCTTTATCCATTCGTCTGTTGATGGGCATTTAGGTTACTTCCATGACCTGGCTATTGTAAATAGTGCTGCAATAAATATTTGGGTGCATGTACTTTTTGAATTATGGTTTTCTCTGGGTATATGTCCAGTAGTTGGATTGCTGGATCATATGGTAATTCTATTTTTAGTTTTTTAAGGAACGTCCATACTGTTCTCCATAGTGGCTGTATCAATTTACATTCCCACAAACAGTGCAAGAGGATTCCCTTTTCTCCACACCCTCTCCAGCATTTGTTGTTTGTATATTTTCTGATGATGCCCATTTTAACTGATGTGAGGTGATACCTCATTGTAGTTTTGATTTGCATTTCTCTAATAATTAGTGATGTTGAGCAGCTTTTCATGTGTTTCTTGGGCATCTGTATGTCTTCTTGGGGGAAATGTCTATTTAGGTCTTCTACCCATTTTTGGATTGGGTTCTTTGTTTCTTTAATATTGAGCTGCATAAGCTGTTTACATATTTTGGAGATTAATCCTTTGTCCGTTGATTCATTTGCAAATATTTTTTTTCCCATTCTGATGGTTGTCTTTTCATCTTGTTTATGGTTTCCTTTGCTGTGCAAAAGCTTTGAAGTTTCATTAGGACCCATTTGTTTATTTTTGTTTTTATTTCCATTACTCTAGGAGGTAGATCAAAAAAGATCTTGCTGTAATTTATTTCAAAGAGTGTTCTTCCTATGTTTTCCTCTAAGAGTTTTATAGTGTCCGGTCTTACATTTAGGTCGCTAATCCATTTTGAGTTTATTTTTGTGTATGATGTTAGGAAGTGTTCTAATTTCATTTTTTTACATGTAGCAGTCCAGTTTTCCCAACACCACTTATTGAAGATACTGTCATTTCTCCATTGTATACCCTTGCCTCCTTTGTCATAGATTAGCTGACCATAGGTGCATAGGTTAATCTCTGGGCTTTCTATCTTGTTCCATTGATCAATATTTCTGTTTTTGTGCCAGGACCATATTGTCTTGATTACTGTAGCTTTGTAGTATAGTCTGAAGTCAGGGAGTCTGATTCCTCCAGCTCTGCTTTTTTCCCTTAAGATTGCTTTGGCTATTTGGGGTCTTTTGTGTCTCCATAGAAATTTTAAGATTTTTTGTTGTAGTTCCATAAAAAATGCCATTGGTAATTTGATAGGGATTGCATTGAATCTGTAGATTGCTTTGGGTAGTATAGTCATTGCCACAATATTGATTCTTCCAATCCAAGAACGTGATATATCTCTCCATCTGTTGGTATCATCTTTAATTTCTTTCATCAGTGTCTTATAGTTTTCTGCATACAGGTCTTTTGTCTCCCTAGGTAGGTTTCTTCCTAGGTATTTTATTCTTTTTGTTGCAGTGGTAAATGGGAGTGTTTCCTTAATTTCTCTTTCAGATTTTTCATCATTACTATATAGGAATGAAAGAGATTTCTGTGCATTAATTTTGTATCCTGCAACTTTACCAAATTCACTGATTAGCTCTAGTAGTTTTCTGGTGGCATCTTTAGGATTCTCCATGTATAATATCATGTCATCTCCAAACCGTGACAGTTTTACTTCTTCTTTTCCAATTTGTATTCCTTTTATTTCTTTTTCTTCTCTGATTGCCATGGCTAGGACTTCCAAATTATGTTGAATAATAGTGGTGAGAGTGGACATCCTTGTCCACTCATCCTTCCTGATCTTAAAGGAAGTGCTTTCAGTTTTTCACCATTGAGAATGATGTTTGCTGTGGGTTTGTCATATATGGCCTTTATTATGTTGAGGTAGGTTCCCTCTACGCCCACTTTCTGGAGAGTTTTTGTCATAAATGGGTGTTGAATTTTGTCAAAAGCTTTTTCTGCATCGATTGAAATGATCATATGGTTTTTATTCTTCAATTTGTTAATATGGTGTATCACATTGATTGATTTGTGTATATTGAAGAATCCTTGGATCCCTGGGATAAATCCCATTTGATCATGGTGTATGATCCTTTTAATGTGTTGTTGGAGTCTGTTTGCTAGTACTTTGTTGAGGATTTTTTGCATCTATATTCATCAGTGATGTTGGTCTATAATTTTCTTTTTTTGTAGTATCCTTGTCTGGTTTTGATATCAGGGTGATGGTGGCCTCATAGAATTAGATTGGGAGTGTTCCTTCCTCCTCAATTATTTGGAAGAGTTTGAGAAGGATAAGTGTTAGCTCTTCTCTAAATGTTTGATAGAATTCACCTGTGAAGCCATCTGGTCCTGGACTTTTGTTTGTGGGAAGATTTAATCACAGTTTCAATTTCATTACTTGTGATTGGCCTGTTCACATTTTCTATTTCTTCCTGGTTCAGTCTGGGAGGTTATATCTTTCTAAGAATTTGTCCATTTCTTCCAGGTTATCCATTTTATTGGCATAGAGTTTTTTGTAGTAGTCTCTTAGGATGCTTTGTATTTCTGCGGTGTCCATTGTAACTTCTCCTTTTTCATTCTAATTTTATAGATTTGAGTCCTCTCCCTCTTTTTCTTGATTAGTCTGGTTAATAGTTTACCAATTTTTTTAATTTCTAAAAGAACCAGCTTTTAGTTTTATTGATCTTTGCTATTGTTTTCTTTGTTTCTATTTCATTTATTTCTGCTCTGATCTTTATGATTTCTTTCCTTCTGCTAACTTTGTGTTTTGTTTGTTCTTCTTTCTCTAGTTCATTTAGGAGTAAGGTTAGATGGTTTATTTGAGAGTTTTCTTGTTTCTTGAGGTAGGCTTTTATAGCTATAAACTTCCCTCTTAGAATTGCTTTTGCTGCATCCCATAGGTTTTGGATCATCGTGTTTTCATTGTCATTTGTCTCTAGGTATTTTTTGATTTCCTCTTTGATTTCTTCAGTGATCTCTTGGTTATTTAGCAACGTATTGTTTAGCCTCCATGTGTTTGTGTTTTTTACATTTTTTTCCCTGTAATTCATTTCTAATTTCATAGTGTTGTGGTCAGAAAAGATGCTTGATATGGTTTCAATTTTCTTAAATTTACTGAGGCTTGATTTGTGACCCAAGATGTGATCTATCCTGGAGAATGTTCCATGCACACTTGAGAAGAAATTGTAATCTGCTGTGTTTGGATGGAATGTCCTATAAATATCAATTAAATCTATCTGGTCTATTGTGTCATTTAAAGCTTCTGTTTCTTATTGATTTTGATTTTGAATGATCTGTCCATTGGTGTAAGTGAGGTGTTAAAGTCCCCCACTATTATTGTGTTACTATCAATTTCCTCTTTTATTGCTGTTAGCAGTTGCCTTATGTATTGAGGTGCTCCTATGTTGGGTGCATATATATTTATAATTGTTGTATCATATCTTCTTCTTGGATTGATCCCTTGATCATTATGTAGTGTCCTTCCTTGTCTCTTGTAACAGTCTTTGTTTTAAAGTCTATTTTATCTGATATGAGTATTGCTACTCCAGCTTTCTTTTGATTTCCTTTTGTATGGAATATCTTTTTCCATCCCCTCACTTTCAGTCTGTATGTGTCCCTAGGTCTGAAGTGGGTCTCTTGTAGACAGCATCTATATGGGTCTTGTTTTTGTATCCATTCAGCAAGCCTGTGTCTTTTGGCTGGAGCATTTAATCCATTCTCGTTTAAGGTAATTATTGTTATGTATGTTCCTATGACCATTTTCTTAATTGTTTTAGGTTTGTTTTTCTACGTCCTTTTTTTCTCTTGTGTTTCCTACTTAGAGAAGTTCCTTTAGCAGTTGTTGTAGAGCTGGTTTGGTGGTGATGAATTCTCTTAGTTTTTGCTTGTCTGTAAAGCTTTTGATTTCTCCATGCAATCTGAATGAGATCCTTGCAGGGTAGAGTAATCTTGGTTGTAGGTTCTTCCCTTTCATCATTTTAAGTAGATCATGCCACTCTCTTCTGGCTTGTAGAGTCTCTGCTGAGAAATCAGCTGTCAGCCTTACAGCTTAACAAGGGAATGGGGGTTCCCTTGTATGTTGTTTGTCATTTTTCCCTTGCTGCTTTTAATAATTTTTCTTTTTCTTTAATTTTTGCCAATTTGATTATTATGTGTCTCAGTGTGTTTCTCCTTCAGTTTATCCTGTATGGGACTGTCTGTACTTCCTGGATTTGTGTGGCTACTTCCTTTCCCATGTTAGGGAAGTTTTCGACTATAATCTCTTCAAATATTTTCTCGGGTCCTTTCTCTCTCTCTTCTCCTTTTGGGACCCCTATAATGCGAATGTTGTTGTGTTTAATTTTGTCCCAGAGGTCTCTTAGACTGTCTTCATTTCTTTTCATTCTTTTTTCTTTAGTCTGTTCCATAGCAGTGAATTCCACCATTCTATCTTCTAGGGCACTTATCCGTTTTTCTGCCTCAGTTATTCTGCTATTGGTTCCTTCTAGTGTAGTTTTCATTTCATTTATTGTATTGTTCATCTCTGTTTGTTTGTTCTTTACTTCTTCTAGGTGTTTGTTAATCATTTCTTGCATCTTCTTAATCTTTGCCTCCATTCTTTTTCCAAGGTCCTGGATCATCTTCACTATCATTATTCTGAATTCTTTTTCTGGAAGGTTGCCTATTTGCATTTCATTTAGTTGTTTTTCTGGGGTTTTATCTTGTTCCTTCATCTGGTACATAACCCTCTGCCTTTTCATCTTGTCTATCTTTCTGTGAATGTGTTTTTTGTTCCACAGGCTGCTGGATTGTAGTTCTTCTTGCTTCTGCTCAAGGCTCCTTTTTTAAGAGAACTAATCCCATACATGAGGGTTCCACCCTCATGATCTAATCACCTCCCAGAGGTTCTGCTTCCTAATAGTGTTACATTGGGGTTAAGAGTTTAACATGAATTTAAGAGGGACACAAAAATCCTGTCCACTGCACACAGTATATGGTATTAAGTCAGCATGAAGTGGGTTCACATCACAAGAGTGGAAGCCCAAAATTAAAACACTTAGTGCTTATATAGAGCAGCTGGTACATCTACCCAATTTTCCTGCTAGAAAAAGAAAGAGACTTCATTCTTAATCTGAAATATAAAAGAATTTCTTCATATGAGGATTGGAAAGTCTTCATGTTTATTACCCTGAAATTTAATCAAATGTCTCTCAGAAGAAGGAGTGCCTACGTTTATCATTACTGTGGGACACAAGCAAATCTTCAGGAAGTGGAGGGAATTTTTAATATCTTGAAATGTGTCCAGTGAATGATATGTTCTCTACATTTATTATAACTTATAATTCTTTTCCTACAGAAGGCCTGAAATGTGCAGAAAAAGAGAAATCCAGGGAGAATTATCTCTTGGCATTATCTTTATACTGTAATTAATTAGGAAATATTTAAAATTATAAACTTAAGGTTTTCCAGGGAAGATTTTTTCACTTTTGAGACTCTAAGATTTCTTAATTTTCTATGTTATTTTATTTATTTAAAATATTATTACGCTCTAATAAAGTAATAATAAACATAGTCCTACAAGGCCACTTCTCTCTTGGAAATCACAATCTAGTGCTTATATAGAGCAGCTGGTACATACATTGTTGAAAACAATGTATACATTGTATACACAATGGACAGAAGATTGCCATTTGAACAGGTCTACTAATAGTATTTGACAGTTACAGAGATCAGAGAAAGATTCTCTGAGACACTGATGCTGCTTAATAAAGAATGGATATAATTTACTTAAGCAAACACTCCAAGGAGAGAGATTTGCATGTACCATCATCCATGGTGGAAGCATACATAGCCTATTCCCAGTCCAGAGCAAATGGAAGTATAAGAGCAAGTGGGTCCTGGGGTTACGAGGTGCTGCTGTGATAAGGACTTCTCAATCTTTTAAGGTCAATGGGCCTTACATATCTTAATAAATAAAGAGCCATGGAGGTATTTTTAGTGGGAGAAAAAGTATGGTCATTTGATGTACATTTTCAAAATATTACTATGGCTGCTGTTTATCAAAACAGAAGAAGACCTGACTGACAATATAAATGTGTCTCCCAGTATGAATTCAAACAAAGTATAGCCCACAATAAAGTAAAAAGCAGGTTGCATACTTCATCTGTAACTAGTATTTCATGACCTATAATATCACATGAATATTATGATGGGCAGAATTCTAAGATGGCCTTAAGATGCCTACCTGATCCTACTGTGGTGTTCTGTAGTATACTCTTCTCTTGGGGTAAGGAATAATTTGTGAATATGATGGGGTATGATTCCCCTGATTAGTTACTAGTTAGTTGATTTAAAAGGAAATTGTTGAGGTGGGCATCTACTAATCAAGTGTGCCTTTCAAGGGGTCTGTGTGCTCCTGAAGTCAAGGAGGTTTTAATGTGAGAGAACAATGGAGGGGCCACATATCGAGGACCTGAGAGTGCCACCTGGGAACTGAGAACAGCCCTGGTTTGACAGCCAGTGGGAAAGTGGGGCTGCAATCATACAAGTTACTAAATTCTTCCAATACCCTGAGTGAGTTTGGGAGAAAACTCAAGTTCACAAGATAATCTCAGTACCAGCCAGTACATTAATTTCAGCCTGGTGAGAACTGAGAGGAGTATATAGTTATTCTGTGCTCAGATTCTTGACTCATGAAAACAGTAAGATAATTCATGGGTGATGTTGCAAGCACCTAAATTTTGGATAACATGTTATGTAATGGTAGAAAACTGTATGTGTGTGTGTCATACACACATTCAAAGCCTTTTTCTTGAATTGTTCTTAACAAGCCATTATTCCTGTGTCACTGAATTCTTAACTTTGTTACTAAATTAGGATAAGATTTTAATCAAAGCTTTGATGAGAATGGTCAGTCATAGCTAAACAAAAATGCACTGATATGAAACTGTAATTGCTCATGAGTCATTAATATTAATTTTGGAAATATGACAGAATTAAATAAAAAACAATGTTGAGGATACTTTCCAATTAGGTGGATTTGAACAGGCTCAAACACATAGTTTGAATTGGGGGGTGGATGCAGTTGTTCAGTCATAGGTTAAATTAATGTTCTCATCACAGTATCATCCTCTGTATATTAATCTCAGGTCAGTACAGCACATGACACCTCACCTGAATGGTTTCTAAGCAGTTTTACATATTTTCTAAGCTGAAATTAAGTGACTTAAAAACTTTAGATCTAATATATTAAAACACAGAGAAATCATGGTGCTTGACAATTAAATTAGTCTGCATGGTCAATCATTTTGTTACCAATTGTATTCTGAATCTAATATGCAATATAACTTTTTACCAGATGTCCGTAGGCTTTACTTAAATTTTTAAATATCAAAATGAAGTTTTAATTACTGAATATAGAATATAAAATATAATTTTGATATTTAAATAAATGTTATTTATTTTACAAGCATGTAAAAGAGAAAAATGGTTAACTATATTATATATGTATAAAAACATGCATATGTTTATATTATAACTAGTAAAACCAACTAGTAAAAAGCTATTTCCCCAGTGATTTCTGTATATATATATATATATATATATATATATATATATACACACTCAGCTGAACAATTCATGTGTTTGATAAACCTGTATGTATATATACATATGTATGTATAGACCTATGAAAACTTATATATATATATATAAACCTTTGTTTGTATATATATGTACATGCATATATATCCATATATATCTGTGTATATAGAGAGACACCTGTGTGTGTGAATGTATATGTGTATATATGTACCTGTATATATATATAAGCTCACATTTATACACACATTCACATAAGTGAATGGATAAGAATTCATTCATTTATGGATAGGACTATATATATATGTATGATTGGAAAATCTATATATGCACACACATATACATGTACATATATATGCAAAAATTTTTAATCCCTTTCATCTACCCACAAGATTGAGAATAGTGTACATTTAGTGTACAAAAAATATTAGTTGACAGAATGAAATAATACATTTATGAATACTATATAATTAAGTACCTATATGTCTCTTTATAGTTAAATGTATTTGTTACATTCCATATAAATATTAATATTATTTCAGAAGGAAATATTATTTTTATTATTTTTAATAGTATTAAAATTTTTACTATTCTTCTCAGAGGAAGAAAAATGTCTCCAGCTCAATCTTTTCAGTTTTTGTAAAAAGTAAGTTGGAAGTTTTCTCATTGATGAAGAAAGCAATAACATTCGCTCCCTTTTGAGTGACACACTAGACAAATACAGAGCATTTTGTTACTGCATTGTATAGGGAGATGCATTTCCCAAAGATGTCAAAAGCTTGACAATTGTATGTTAATGATTATGTCTGTTCTTTGATGAACTATAGCATAGAAACAATCCCTGAAACATAAGTATGAAGCAAGATGAGCCAAAATATTATACTCTTTTGAAATTATAATTTCTAATCATTATAATTACCCAATATTTTAACATATTTCAAAATATGTTATTCAACTTTCAGTAGTTTAATTAGCAATAGCTTCACAAAAAGAAAGATGTTGAATTAAAAATATGAAGTACAAAGAAAGGAGGTTTCTAAAGATGAGGTGTTGATATATCTATATAAGGAAAGGGGGAAGGGATAAATTGGGAGATTGGGATCGACATATACACACTACCATATACAAAATAGATAACTAATAAGAACCTACTGTATAGCACAGGGAATTCTACTCAATACTCTGTAATGACCTACATGGGAATAGAATCTAAAAAAAAGTGGATATATGTATATGAGTAACTGATTCATTTTGTTGTACAGCAAAACTAACGAAACATTGTAAATCAACTATTAAAAAAATCTCTAACCTGAAACATAACCTATGTCTAATATTTTGACCTTGTGTGTTCAATATTTAGATATTGTTACTTAAATTGTCAAATGAGGATAATATTTGAGCTAAGGGAGTTAAAACTAAAAGTGTTTTTCAGTGAATCCTCTTAATGATATTATTGTAAATTGACTTCTATACTGAGATGCAGAAATAGATGTACAATAACTGGTTAGGTTGTATACTATGTGTTATATGATAGGAAATATTGGTATAACTCCCTTCTCCTAGTATGCCACACATTATATATTGCAGATATAATGCTTAAGAGAATCAATGAAGGATATGACTTAATGGTAGAGACAAATAAATTGGTTGGTATTATTAATTTATTATATTAATTGTACTATCAATATATTATAATTTTAAAACCCATTTTATTAATAGAATAAATATTTATATTTATTCTATTATTCAGAATGTATAGAACATAAACTATTGAAGTTCTGTCATAAAAGCCTGTTTGAAACACACAAACACACACACATGCACACACACACAGGAGTTAAATTAACATAATCTATTTAGCTAGTAAAATTTTAATGTTCCCATTTCTGTAGGCAAAACTAGACTTGAAGATTAAATATTTTGAGAAAGATCATGCAGTCAGTAAGCAGATAAATCTGTTCATATTCAAGACTTATTCTTGTAACCATCCTACTTATACTTCAGCTCACATAATCAGTTGAAATTTTGACATATAAAAAAAGTATTAATAAATGATTGAGGGAAATTTGTTTATTTAAAAAATAATTTTGATTGACTTTGAAATCTTTGAATGAATTGCTGGAGTAAAACCTTTACTTCTAACTGTGCTTATTCCTCTCATTACTGTTTTTAATAAGAAATCAAGTAAAAGGAAAACAAAGGCAGAGAATAGAAAAAAGGAGGCATTACTTACTTAATTTGTCAATGTACAAATCTTTTTAGTACAGTAAAGTGCTTACAAAGTAGTTGTTCAATATTATCTTCTTTCAGAATAAAATGAAGGTTTGACTGACAAAAAATACAACTTTAATTTTTAAAGTGAATTGGATTTTCTGAGTGCTTGATGTTTTGTCCCTGTAGGATCAATGAATTCACTTCTTTTTCTAGATGGAAACAGTTGACTTGGAGATGGTGCCTCCCTTTTGCTGTTCATTATAAAGCCTAACAGATTAGCCAGACAATGTCAATTTGTGTGTAACATTTCCAGTAAGGTTCCCAGGAATCAGAAAAAAAGAACAGCAATGGGAACTAGGAGCCCGGTTCTGCTCTTTAAATGATGTTTCAAAAGAAAAGATTCATGTGCCTGTTACTAGCTCTTCTGAGGATGCTAAGCAAGCAAGAAGTCCTATCAAACGATCATTAATGACTCTTTTTGTGAAAATGGAAACCACATTTCTTGTAAAGGAAACAACCAGGAAATTAAGTCTGGATAAGTAAGTTGGGATCAGAAAGGAAGACATTCAGACTAGCTTGTTAGTTTAAAGTAAGGATGACAGGAAAGCAGTCAGGGAGAAACAAATCATTTCATCCATCTAAAATATTGATTTTTCAGGATGATAAACTATCACTATTGAATTTATCTATATAAAGATTGAAATTTAGCATTCTAAATGACAAAAAACAATATTAATAGTATATTTAAAAATCAATTTTAGTCAATTTGATGACCTTATGTAAATTGAATTGTGTAAACAATTTGGTTTTCCAAAATATACTCATTCGAACTTATATTCCAATTGATTTTTACAAGTGTTGAAAGGGTTCTGTAGGAAATTGTGTATAAATATTTATATAAACCATTTTATTTGATGCAAAATCCCTCATAGCCTTTAATATATTAATATGCACTGTGAATCTCTAGAATAGAGTTTTCAGTATTTCCTCAGCAATTTCCCATTTTTTCTCATTCATTCATTCATTTATTCACTCAATCACTCAGTAAAACTGTTTTTCAGTATCTCCCAAATACAAGGCACTGTAGAACAACCTAGAAGGCCCTAGGAATATAACAATGAATGAAAGAGACAAAACTTCCTACCTTCATAGAATTTGCATTCTAATTGAGCATCTTGTGGGTCTAATGTTCTCTGTAGCAGTCTTTGAAACCTACTGACCAGATATATACATACTGTCTCAGAATTTAAATTGGGTAATAGGTAACCCTTGTCTGAAGTGGGATAGTACTGTGGCTTTTGATATTTTGTTAGCAGAGATCTTGAGACTATTTATTTGATGCCACTTTGAGAATACATATTTCAGTAATAATGCCGTTCAATATACAAAGTTGATAAAATTAGAAGATAAAAGGATAATAATCATAAATATCATTTGAGAAGTCAGACACATAAGCTAAACAGTAGATTAGAAAATCATACAATTTCATAGTAAGGGTTATAAATGTAAATTAAAAGAAATGATTCACTGAAAATTTCAAAATTTTAAGGCACAAGTGGCAGGATTTTGATTATTCTCTAACAGAATACAGTCTAAATGCAAAGTGATATTCTTTTCAAGAATCTCATGAACACATGAGACAGGATATATACACTTTTTAGGAATGTTGCATGTGACTCATGTTCTGCACTGAAATGAGATAAGAACCACTGAAGGTGGATCTTCACATAATTTGATCACTTGAAACCTCAATCACCAAAAAATTTTTGTTAATGCTCACAATGGTTTACAACTATTACTTATTATTTAGTTATAGTAAGCTGCCATCTGTTGAGTTCTATAATGTACCTGCACATTTCTTATCATTTCACTTAGCCCTTTCAGTCCAGCAAATTAGTTATAATCATCTTAATGTTGCAGAAGAAGAAACAGAGACACATCAAAGTTAAATAACAGATGGAGTTCACACAGTGGCCCTGATATTTGAAATTTAATCTATGAGAGGCCAAGGACAGCACTGGTTCCACCATTCTCCACTTTTTACTCAAATTTGAATTCCTTTTTTAAGACAATGATAAACACAGGGTCCTCAACATTGTAGAACAGTGCTTAGCAAATAGGGAGTACTCAAAAAATATTTGTAGATAAAATTAGCAATATAAATATAATTAAAAGTTTTTACTCTCATTTACAAATGAATAAATTCCATAGTAAGATTGAACATAAAGGTGATCATTATCTAGCATGAGGAAGTGACTGTTCTTTTTTTCATTACCATCCAAAAATATGTTTAAAATGTGCTTTCTATTTTGAGATACCACTTTTCAAACATATTTTTCCCACTCTACTCCTCTAAACTTATTTGAATATATAAATTGACTCGGGTATTCAAATATACATCACAATTTGAATTAAATTAAATTCCATATAAAATAAGACCAGTAGTTAAATTGGTTTCTTTTTATTGTATGTTTACTTTATTTTTGCCAGCAGAATGTATTGCTTAAAGGAAGACAATTTTGGTGTTTACAAATGTGTCCTAGTGCGCAAGCTCGGAAAAAATTGCAGCCAACTCAGTTCTAATAGTCATTACTTATTGACCACAATCAGAGTTAGTTTTTCAGGTATAGTGATCATAAATTATAGCAATAACATTTATTTTTATAATAATAAATTATAACTTTAATTAGAAACTCTCTCATGTGATGTTTTTCATTTGTGATAATCTCTTTATTGGTATTTAGAGCCCTCATATACAATCAATACTCTATTAAGGCTTCAAGCTAATAGTTTGTATGAATCAAAAATTCAAAAGCTGACCTCAATGAAAAAATCATTACCATTATTATCATGTTGTTTAATATTTATTGTGGACCACATTTCTTCACTGAGCTTTGACATTATTTATATTGGTTTTAAAGGTCTTAGTAAAATACCTATAAAAAATGAAAAAAACTTTCTATTTGCTGAACTTGAATGGCTATTATTTTAAACTTAAGGTTACCTATATTTCAAATTAACTAAAATTTTATTTGAAGAAAGGAGACCAGAAAAGTTGAGCTAAATAACTTCCAGGATGTCTAAAGTATGAAAAATTCTCTTACATCCTTTTTATATTTTATTTTGATATTATTCCAAATCATTCAATAATCAAACCAAATAGCAGTAGATATTGTTTTCCATTCTCCCATGCTAAGTTCTATATTTTGGTATCACTTTTTAGAATGATACGTTGCAAAGACAATCAATCCCATATTCACAAGCCTCTGCATTCTCTAACATAGTACCCCCCCCACACACAAAAAGAGATACTAGAAATTCTGCTCAATTTTGAAATATAGATGCTATTAAAAGAGATAATCATTCAAGAAAATATTACTTGAGAGTAAATTTTGTGGTAGTTACCATGTTATTCTTTAAGAGGTGCACAAAATATGAGATATAGCTTTGAATTAAGTTGGGAAAGTAAAATATCTGCATATAAAATATAATAAATTAAAATAGAGGGTAAACAAATGTAGGAATATTGAGGTAAAAAGAATTCATTTGTGTTGGTGAAGGTGAGAGAAGCTATTTTGGAATCCGTTAGAATTCATTGCAATTCAACAACCAAGCAGTAAAAGTTAGGATCATGTTCAGCTGAGAGTAAGAGAGATCAAAATTCCCCAATGGTTTAAACACCCAGAATATATAGAGGTGTGCATCTATGGTTGATGCAGCATCTCTGCTCCACCACGAAGTGCTCACAGACTCAGAATCTCTTCAATCCATTGTTGTGCTATCCCTAAAGTATCGTCCATATCTGTAGAGTCCAAAGAACATCTTACATTTCAGATATTAGCATGGAGAAAGGAATGAATAAGGGGCAAAGGTCACATATAATTTTTGTGCTTATTAAAGGATAACCAAGACTGCCTTAAAGTTCTTCTCAGCTTGATCAAAATTTCTAGAGGTTTCTTTCTAACTATAGGTTCCTGATCTCTCTTTTGTTAAAACATTTAATTTAGAAAACTTGTAATTAAAAAATTACAAGTTTTCTACCCTCTACCCTCCTTTTTTAATGTGAGGTTGCTGTGGTTTTTCTGGGGGGGGGGCATATATGGACCTTTATTCTGCAACTTCGCTAAATTCACTTATTAGCTCTTGTAAATATTTCTATAGACTCCTTAAGATTTTCTACAGGTACACAATCATGTCACCTATGAGTAAAAGCAGTTTACTTCTTGCTTTCCAATTTTTACACTATTAATTTCTTTTACTTGCCTAATTGCACCAGTTAGGGCCCCCAGTAATATGTGGAATAGACATGGAAAGAGCAGATAGCCTCACCGTGTGCCCATTCATAGGGGGAAAAGCATTTAGTATTTCATTGTGAAGTATGATGTTGGCTTTAGGTTCTTTTTTTGTTTTTGTTTCTTTCAAACCCACATATGCAGAGCTATGTTGTTTATTGTACGGATGTGTTTGTGTGTTTGTGTGTGTGTGCCTTTTAATAAGGTAACAGATGAAATCTTTCTGCTATCTATGACGATTTACATAAGAAGTAAGTGTCCTTTCTCCGTATAATCTTCCCTCTACCACTGGCTTCATGTAAAGGACTTTAAGACCCTAAGAGATGATGGAGTCACAGAGTGGAAGAGCCTGGGTCCCCAAATTACCATATAGAGGAAAGTCATCTGCCCATCCACCAGGAAAAAATCACAGTGTTCAGCAGCTAAAACTTTGTGGTTTATTTGTTGCAGCAACTGTTACTCTAACAAATACAAAAGTTAAATTCCTAATGTAAATACACACAATTACAAATCTTTCCCTAACATAGCTACAATTTAGAACAAAATGTAAGGTAATGGTACT
Organism: Balaenoptera acutorostrata; assembly: GCF_949987535.1. Classification (NCBI taxonomy): domain Eukaryota; kingdom Metazoa; phylum Chordata; class Mammalia; order Artiodactyla; family Balaenopteridae; genus Balaenoptera; species Balaenoptera acutorostrata. Next base: position 36,765,116 of record NC_080081.1, read on the forward strand.
CGAGGAAGAATGTTGTTTGAAAGGCAGGGGTATTGAATAATATCCCCCAAACTGAGAAATAACTTTGAGATCAAAAAACAAAGCAGGCAACTCCATAAAATACAATCGTGAAGTTTATTGCAGGTAACTTACAGGCAGGCAGACGGTGATCTGGAAGCATTTGTAGCTACACTCTGCACCCCTGAAAGCGGCATAGGGGAATTTAATGGACTCAGATCTAAATGTAGAATCTGACTACTAAGGAAGAAGTATACCCACACCAATGGGAACCAGGGTTTTTTCCTCCCCTGGTGGTCTCATGTCCATCATTCATCATGGACCATTAAACGTCTGCATCAGCAAAGGCATTCTTCCACTTTTCACAGATGAAGGCAAGGGTAAAGTTGATAGGAAACTTATCTGACTTGGGCGCATTCCTTGTGAGTAGGCTAGAGTGCAGCCATGCAGAAAGGGGAGGGGTTAGGAATGGGGACCTAAAATGGAGCTGACAAAATGGAGTCAGTGTGAGTGGTCCAGCCACACAAATGTTAAGACATTCCTGAGCCAGCATCATATACGATTATTATGATCTGTTGACCCCAATAATGTGATTTTCTTTACCTTTTGACCCCCTTCACCTATTTCTTCAATCCCTCACCCCGCTTCTGACAACCATCAATCTGTTCTCTGTATCTTGTTTTTTGTTTGTTTATTTTGTTCTGTTTCGATTCTACATACAAGGGACTCTGAAAATAATATTGCATATTGAAACACTTGCCAAAATTATGGTAACATTCAAGTCTCATTATTTTGGCACTTGGAGAGTTAGTAAGTAAATCGTTGCATGGAAATATTGCTAGTTGCCTCCAAATGTTGTTTATCTTTTTCTTTCATAAAAGTAGAACTTTTTACTCAACATATGGCTGCTCAGAAGGAAGACTACATTTCCCAGTGGCCTTGCAACAGAAATCTGTTCAAGCTGATTGGGTGGAAATTAATATGTGATTAATAAAGAACATATCTCTCATATCTGTCATTAAATAATTACTACATAATATCCCACCATTCCAAAGTAGTCACTGTCAAAATTATCTTTCCATTTGTTTTCCCAAGCCAGATTAGCATTCAGTAAACAAAATTAACATTGCATTCAGGATTAGGCATACATTGATAAACTACATTGTTTCCTCTCTCAAAAAGATCACAGTTTAGTTGTATATGTTTGGAAAACATTCAAACTAATGTTAAAGGGTTTATTTGTATTCTTGCATTTGAAATGCAGAGGTAAAACAGAGAAAGTGTCCTTAGCACACATTAAAACACTTTATTAAAGCTTGAATATTCTAGAAGTGCAGTTCAGTTGTAAATAACTAGAGAGATGTCAAAGGAACAAATGAATACTAAAACAGACTTTAACATTAACAACCAGTTTCAAATGGAAGAAATAATAACAGTAATGAAGAAATTAACTCTTAAAGACAAATCTCCAGTAAAATCCCTTTCATCATGATAAATTATTTTTTATGGTAAACAATTACATCATGCTTGTTTAACAATGACTCTAGACCAGAATAAACTTGACTAAATACTATAGTACTCAAGGAGCACGGACTTGTCAAACTACTGTAAATTATATGAATGCCCTTTTGAGCAAATAATAATAGCCAAAAATCTAAGCTAATTAGTCAAGGCCTAAAAGCACTTACAAAATTAGAGTGTGTCAGCTTCTCTGTCCCTCCATCTTGAGAGTCTTTACACTTAACATGTCTGCGGAGCTTTACAATTTAATTTTTATCCCACAATGTATTTCTTGTTCTGCAATGCTGGCTTACATGTTATTGCTTCGAAATAAATTATAATCTTGGTGTTATAATTTTTGGTAGCTTTAAAAATTTTTTCATTTCTTCTCCTACGTACTTCTTATCAACACATTACCTTAACTTTTTCTCTTGGTCTCACTCATACACTGCTACTTTCCTAATTTTGCTTATTTGTTTGTTTATGTCTCTAGTCTGTCCTAGAGTCTATTTTAACACACTACAAAATGTGTATAAAACAGCTGAAGGAATATAAATAGAAAACAATGAATATAATTGAAACTTTAGGAGTATTGAAAATTGCCTCATATCAAGAATAGGAAGGACCTTAGAGGAGAAGAGAATGCATAGAAAACTAATGAGGAAATCAGAAGCTATCATTTAGTGAAGAATAATCAAATGAAAACATAACAAAAAGGAATGAAGGATGAGTAAAAGGAATTAATGGGATCTAAATGTTGATTAGAAGTTCTAAGATTTGATTCAAACAGTTATGGGCCATCCTTTTAAATCCCCAAACAAAATGTACTACATGGTTTATTCAATTAACAAGTAATATATTTATTCTTTGAACAAATATATTGCAAGTGCCCAATCAACATACAATTTGGTAGAAAGCTTTTTTCTCTCTTTTTGTATTTCTTTTACTTTCCTTTCCTTTCTCTTTTTTTTTCTTTCTGTTCTTTTCCTTTTTTAAGAAGAGACCTATTCAAGAACAATATGAGCTATAATACTACCTAGTAGTTAAAAGCTCAGTAACACTTGACAGTCACTTAATCTATGGGTGTTCTTGGACAAATTTCTATACTTTAAACAGCTATGCAATTCATTAATAGGATTATTAAGAGAATTTAATGAGATAATATCTATTGTTTTTTAACTTCACTTTTCTTAATAGCCTGCTATTTACTTTGTGGCTGAGGACATGTCTCTGACATACAAATCATCATCACTTCACATATAGCCAAGTCAAGCAGTATCTTTTGATGGCTCCTTCTATTCTTCCTCACATACTAATATTGCACTGTCCCAGGATATCTTTTCTATCTACCCTCACTCTCTAGATAATTACATCCAGTCATATGTCTTTAAATACTATCAACATATTTAAAACATCCTCATTTATATCTTCAACTCATTATTGCCAACTTTCTCCACAATGCTTCTAATTGGATGACTAATCAACATCTTAAACTTGAAAAGTCTATAATCAAACTCCTGAAACTGCTCAAAATCTTCTCCAGCCTCAGCCTGTCATAACTTAGTTGATGGCAGCTCATCCTTCTAATTGCTCAGGACAAATACTTTAGTGCTATCCTTGAATTCTCCCCTTCTCCCTCTGCTCTCATTCAGTATATCTGAAAATCTTGTCAGTACTTTTAAAATATATGCAAAAGTTAAGCACCTTTCATCATCCTTATGCACTCTGTCCAAAGCCATCACTAAAATTTCTCTTGTGGTAATTCAACCTCCAAAATGGAAATGTGGCTTCCACACTTGTCCTTCTTCAGTTTATTCTCTGAAGAGTACTGGAATATTTCTCTCAAATTACAACTCATAACCTGTCACTCCTCTGCTCAAACTCAGAATAAAAACCAATTATCATTATCTCACTGATCTCGTCCCTTGCTACGCTCCACTGGGTTGATGCACTTTCACAATACCTTACTTACTCTACTTTATAGCATTTATCATATTCTGAAATATTTAACAATTTATAATTATATAATTGTTTATAATTGTATATGTGTGTGTGTGTGTGTGTGTGTATTATTTATTTTATCCCCTCTCCCCCAAATAGGGAAGAGAAGGAAAACTCCTCAAGAGAGGGATCCGTGACTGATTTCTTCACTGGTGTGTAGAAAATTGAAAAATTTTCAATTTTCAAAATTTTCAAAATTTTCACTGGTGTGTAGGAGCCTAGGATTGTGCCTGGCATGCAGAGGGGCACAACCAATATTAGTCAAATAAGTAATTTCTACTCAGTGTCTCAGTTGTATGTGACAGGATTAACTACTCCCTTCTTACAGAACTTTCCTCTCTGGCTTCTGTTTCATGAAGCATTCATGCTTTATATCCTGCCTCTCTGTCACTCCTCTACCTCCATCTCTTATCCCCATGTTGACATTCATTCCTGATCTCCCTTCTTTTTTTCTCTCTGCACTATTTTTGTAGATAATATCAACCAATTACATGGGTTTCAATGTCAAATATATGGTGACACATTTATACAAGTTTCTCCATCAAAAACCTAAATATTTTGCGCCAGACACATGAATCCAACTTTCTACTTGACATATTGATTTGGTTAGCTCACCATCATTTCCAGCTAAACAGAATGTGCCAATCATCATATTCCTCCTAAAAACCTATTCACACTGACTTCAACAAATTTGCATCATTTGCAAATTAAAGTTAGAAACTCAGAATTCTATTAAATATATTTACTTCTATTTTATTAAATTATAATTGTGTTTTCATATACTGTATGTGTTTACCTCTTTATTATTAATTTTCTCCCAGTTTACTAAACTCCATGAGACCAAGGAAAATGTCTAGTTTCATCACCACTGTAAATACAATTTCTGTTGTTTGTGTGTGTTTTTATATTGCTGTTTGATAAATATTGTGAATGAACTATTATTATTTTGATGACCTCTATATTTATTATTATAAAACATGATTATTGATTCTTCTAAAAAGATTACTACACAGTTAAGAAAAAAATAATGCACAACAATAATAATTTTTAATGTCATAGCATTTTAGTGGTTGAGAGGAATTCTGGGGAAATTAAATCAGCTTTCTCCTTTCACAGATAATTTAAAGCCCTTAGAAGTTAGACAAATTAACAGTGGTTATACATAAGCAGTGACAGAATACAATCTAGAGCCCAATTATTCTTCTTAGATTTTTCATTATCACTTTTTTGAGACTTTTGATTCAGCCACATTGTTATGAGTATATATATTTATATTCTAGTAGTTACATTTTATTTGTCCAACTAACCTACTGTTACAATATAAGAAACATGAATGCAGGGAATATATTTACCTTATTAAATGTGGTCTAGTACAATCTAGTACAATGTCAAGCTCATTAGAGCATTCAATAAATGTTTTTGGATGACTATGAAAATGTCGAGTCCTTGAAACAACAATATTGTCTCTTCATGAATGAAGCATACAAATTAAAAATTTCAGGGTTTAAAAGAATGTAATGTATAATAACAATTTAATATACCCATAAGCTTAATATTTTGAAACTCTGGGTGCTCTTTGTATTATTTGAAAATAAAATAATGTGAGAATGCCTATACTTTTGACCTTAATTTCAGATGCTTAATTATTTTTTTTGCATTTAATATAAGAATAAATTATCTCTTTATTCTAGTAGATACAACAGCATTTTCATGAGTTAATAAAAAATATATAAAATAGAATTTTGTATTTTTCTAAAGGTGATTCTATTTTCCATGTAGTATTTTAAGCATTGAAAGATATATATTATTATTATAATCAAGGAAGCCTTAGTATTACTTAAAATATTTTAGTATTTCAGGGGCTTCCCTGGTGGCGCAGTGGTTGAGAATCTGCCTGCCAATGCAGGGGACATGGGTTTGAGCCCTGGTTTGGGAAGATCCCACATGCTGCTGAGCAACTGGGTCCGTGAGCCACAACTACTGAGCCTGCGCGTCTGGAGCTTGTGCTCCGCAACAAGAGAGGCTGCGACAGCGAGAGGCCCACGCACCGCGTTGAAGAGTGACCCCCGCTCCCCGCAACTAGAGAAAGCCCTCGCACAGAAACGAAGACCCAACACAGCCAAAAATAAATTAATTAATTAATTTAAAAAATATATATATTACAGTATTTCAAACACAAATTAAAGTGTATCAGCATTACTTTTTACTCTAATGACTCTGGATTTTTCACTTCATAACCCTGTTTATCCTTTCAGTATTTTTATACTAAATAAACAGAATTTTCTTTTAAAAATGTTTCTATTAAAAATCAGAGTTATCTATAATGTATTTGCAACATTAGGTTTGAATTTACTAGAAGTGTCTAATTCTGTCAGGCTGCTGTAACAAAATAGCACAGACTAGGTACCTTATATACAGCAGAAATTTTTTGCTCACAATTCTGGAGGCTGGAAATCCTAAATTAGGGTTCAGCATACTAGGATGAGGGCATTCTTCTGAGTCACAGATGTGTCATTGTAACCTCACACGGAAAGGGGAGGGATTTCTTTTATAAGAGCACCCATTCCATTCATGAGGGCTCCACCATCACGACCTAATCACTTCCCAAAAGCCCCACCTTCTAATACCATCAACTTTGGAGGTTAGGATTTCAGCATACAAATTTGGGGAGTGGGGAGGCACACACATTCAGATCTTAGCAAGAGATGTTTTGTATTCTTTTCTGCCTCCTGCTAAATACGTGTTATGTCATCCTGATCAATGGTGAAAAACTGCAAGCTGTCCCTCCTCCACATTATATATATTCATTCCTCCACTTCTTCATGGACAGCCAGTTACATCATGACAACTCCCAAAAAAGTGGAGATGCATACTAGTAGTTCAGGTGGTTACATGAAAGAAAAATACATTATATTATTCAAGAATTTGCATTAAATAATTGAAGACTAAACTGCCAGACATGTTCACATCACTGGAAATTTTGGGATCTCCCTAGGGTTCATGTTGAACTCACCTCTAAATTTCCACGGATAATGACCTCTCTTGGTGAACATAATTTGATTTCAATTTCACTGTTCTCTCTTGAAACTGAATACAAGCAGGAAAATACTTTTTTTCTTTTTTCTTCTTTTTCCCCTTTTAAAAAAAAAAATTTATTGGAGTATAATTGATTTACAATGTTGTGTTAGTTTCAGGTGTACAGCAAAGGGAATCAGTTATACATATACATATATCCATTTTTTTTAGATTGTTTACCCATATAGGCCATTACAGAGTATTGCGTAGAGTTCCCGGTGCTATACAGTAGGTCCTTATTAGTTATCAATTTTATATATAGAAGTGTATATATGTCAATCCCAATCTTCCAATTTATGCCTACCCCTTTACCACCCAGGAATAATAAGTTTATTTTCTTCATCTGTAATTCTATTTCTGTTTTGTAGATAAGTTGATTTATAACCTTTTTTAGATTCCACAAATAACTGATATCAAATGATATTTGTCATTCTCTATTGGCTTATTTCACTCAATATGAGAACCTCTAGGTCCATCCATGTTGCTGCAAAAGGTATTATTTTGTTCTTTTTCAGGCCGAGTAATATTCCATTTTATATATGTACCATATCTTCTTCATTCCTCTGTTGATGGACATTTAGGTTGCTTTCATGTACTGGCTATTGTAAATGGTGCTGCAGTGAACACTGGGGTGCATATATATGTTTTGAACTATGGTTTTCTTTGGATATATGCCTAAGAGTGGGATTGCTAGATCATATGGTAGATCTATTTTCAGTTTTTTAAGGCACCTCCGTAATATTCTCCATAGTGGCTGTACCAGTTTGCATTCCCACCAACAGTGTAGGAGGGTTCCCTTCTCTCCAACCCTCTCCAGCATTTCCTGTTTGTAGATTTTTTGATGATGGCCATTCTGACTGGAGTGAGGTGATACCACATTGTACTTTTGACTTGCATTTCTCTAATAATTAGTGATGTTGAGCATCTTTTCATGCGTTTGTTGGCCATCTGTATATCTTCTTTAGAAAAATGTTTATTTAGTCTTCCACCCATTTTTTGACTGGGTTGTTTGTTTTTTTGAAATTGAGCTGAATGAGCTGTTTGTACAATTTGGAGATTAATCCCTTCTCAGTTTCTTCATTTGAAAATATTTTCTACCATTCTGAGTATTGTCTTTTCTGAGTATTTTGTTTATAGTTTCCTTTTCTGTACAAAAGCTTTTAAGTTTAATTAGGTCCTATTTGTTTATTTTTGTTTCTATTTTCATTACTCTAGGAGGTGGAACAAAAAAAATCTTGTTGCAATTTATGTCAGAGAGTGATCTCCCAATGTTTTCCTCTAAAATTTTTATAATATTCGACCTTACATTTAGGTCTTTAATCCATATGAAGTTTATTTTTGTGTATGGTATTAGAGTGTTTTCTAATTTCATTCTTTTACATGTAGCTGTCCAGTTTTTCTAGCACTTATTGAAGAGACTGTCTTTTCTCCATTGTATATTCTTGCTTCCTTTGTCATAGATTAGATTACCATAAGGGTTTATCTCTGGACTCTACCGTGTTCCATTGATCTATATTTCTGTTTTGGTGTCAGTACTATAATGTTTTGATGACTGTAGCTTTGTAGTATACTCTGAAGTCAGGGAGCCTGATTCCTCCAGCTCCGTTTTTCTTTCTCAATATTGCTTTGGCTATTCATGGTCTTTTTGGTTTTCATATAAATTGTAACATTTTTTGTGCTAATTCTGTGAAAAATGCCATTGGTAATTTGATAGAGATTGCATTGAATCTGGTGATTGCTTTGAGTAATATAGTCATTTTCACAAAGTTAATTCTTCCAATCCAGGAACATGGTATATCTCTCCATCTGTATGAGTCATCTTTTATTTCTTTCATAAGTATCTTAAAATTTTCTGAGTACAGGTCTTTTGCCTCGTTAGGTAGGTTTATTCCTAGGTATTTTACACTTTTTGATGCAATGGTAATTGGGATTGTTTCCTTAATCTCTCTTTCTGATCTTTCTTTGTTAGTGTATAGGAATGCAAGAGATGTCTGTGTATTAACTTTGTATCCTGCAACTTTACCACATTCACTGATGAGCTCTAGTAGTTTTCTGGTAGCATCTTTAGGATTGTCTATGTATAGTATTATGTCATCTGCAAACAGTGACAGTTTTACTTCTTCTTTTCCAATTTGGATTCTTTTTATTCCTTTTTATTCTCTGGTTGCTCTGGCTAGGACTTCCAAAACAATGTTAAATAAAAGTGGTGAGAGTGGACATCCTTGTCTTGTTCCTGATTTTAGAGGAAATGACTTCAGCTTTTCACCACTGAGAATAATATTTGTCTGTTCTTGGCCTCATAGAATGAGCTTGGGATTGTTCTTTCCTCTGTAATTTTTTGGAAGAATTTCAGAAGGGTAGGTGTTAACTCTTCTCTAAATGTTTCATAGAGTTCGTCTTTGAAGCCGTCTGGTCCTAGACTTTGGTTTGTTGGAAGATTTTTAAACACAGTTTCCATTTCAGTACTTATGATTGGTCTGTTCATATTTTCTATTTCTTCCTTGTTCAGTCTTGGAAGGTTGTTTCTTTCTAAGAATTTGTCCATTTCTTCTAGATTGTCCATTTTATTGGCATATAATTGTTTGTAGTAATCTCATATGATCCTTTGTATTTCTGTGGTGTCCATTGTAACTTCTTTTTCATTTCTAATTGTATTGATTTGAATATTCTCCCTCTTTTTTCTTGATGAGTCTGCCCTAAGTTTATCAACTTTGTTTATCTTCTCAAAGAAACAGTTTTTAGTTTCATTGATCTTTGCTATTGTTTTCTTCATCTCTATTTCATTTTTTTCTGCTCTGATCTTTATGATTTCTTTCCTTCTACTAACTTTGAGTTTTGTTTGTTCTTCTTTCTCTAGTTGCTTTAGGTGTAAGGATAAGTTGCTTATTTGAGATATTTTTGTTTCTTGAGGTAAGATTGTATTGCTATAAACTTCCCTCTTAGAAATGCTTTTGGGCATCCCATAGGTTTTAGACTTTTGTGCTTTCATTTTCATTTGTCTCTAGGTTTTTTTTGATTTCTGCTTTGATTTCTTTAGTGATTCATTGGTTTAGTAGCATATTGTTTAACTTCCATGTGTCTGTGATTTTTATAGTTTTTTTTTTTCCTGTAATTTATCTCTAATCTCATAGCATTGTGGTGGGAAAAGATGTTTGATATGATTTCAGTTTTCTTAAATTTATCAAAGCTTGATTTGTGGCCCAAGATGTTATCCATCCTGGAGACCGTTCCATGCGCACTTGAGAAGAAAGTGTATTCTGCTGCTTTCAGATGGAATGTCCTATAAATGTCAATTAAGATGATCTGGTCTAATGTTCATTTAAAGCTTGAGTTTCCTTATTAATCTTTCTGTTTGGATGATCTTTCCAATTGTGTACGTGGGATGTTAAAGTCCCCCATTATTATTGTGTTACTCTTATTTTCCCCTTTTATGGCTGTTAGCATTTTCCTTATATATTGAAGTGCTCCTACTTTGGGTGCATATATATTTGCAACTGTTATATCTTCTTCTTGGATTAATCCCTTGACCAGTATGTAGTGTCCTTCCTTGTCTCTTGTAATAGGCTTTATTTTAAAGTCTATTTTGTCTGATATGAGTATTGTTACTCCAGGTTTTTTTGGATTTCCATTTGCATGGAATATCTTTTTCTATCCCTTCACTTTCAGTCTGTATGTGTCCCTAGGTCTCATATGGGTCTCTTGTAGACAACATATATACAGGTCTTGTGTTTGTATCCATTCAGCCAGTCTGTGTCTTTTGGTTGGAACATTTAATCCATTCATGTTTAAGGCAATTATAGATATGTATATTCCTATTGACATATTCTTAATTGTTTTGAGTTTGTTTTTGTAGGTCTTTTTCTTCTCTTGTGTTTCCCCCCTAGAGAAGTTCTTTTAGCATTTGTTGTAAAGTTGGTTCAGTGGTGCTCAATTCTCTTAGCTTTTGCTTGTCTGTAAAGCTTTTAATTTCTCTGTTGAATCTATATGAGAGCCTTGCTGTGTAGGGTATGCCTGGTTGTAGGTTTTTCCCTTTCATCACTTGAAATATATCCTGCCACTTCCTTCTGGCCTGCAGAGTTTCTGCTGAAAAATCCGCTGATAAACTTATGGGGATTCCCTTTTAAGTTATTTGTTGCTTTTCCCTTGCTGCTTTTAATAGTTTTTTCTTTGCATTTAATTTTTATTAGTTTGATTAATATGTGTTTTGGGATGTTTCTCCTTGGATTTATCTTGTATGGGACTCTCTGTGCTTCCAGGACTTTGGAGACTATTTCTTTTCCCATTTCGGGAAGTTTTTGACTATAATCTCTTCAAATATTTCCTCCAATCCTTTCTGTTTCTCTTCTTCTTCTGGGACCCCTATAATTCGAATATCAGTGCATTCAATGTTGTCCCAGAGGGCTTTGAGACTGTCTTTAATTCTTTTCATTCTTCTTCCTTTATTCTGTTCCATGGGAGTGATTTCCACCATTCTATCTTACAGCTCACTTATCCGTTCTTCTGCCTCAGTTATTCTGCTATTGATTCCTCTAGTGTATTTTTCATTTCAGTTATTGTATTGTTCATCACTGTTTGTTCTTTAGTTACTCAAGTGCCGTGTTAAACATTTCTTGTATCTTCTTGATCCATGTCTCCATTCTATTTCAGGATCTGGATCATCTTTATTATCATTCTTCTGAATTTTTTTTCAGGTAGATTGCCTATTTCCTCTTCATTTATTTGGTCTTGTAGGTTTTTACCTTGCACTTTTGTTTGCAACATATTTCTCTGTCATCTCATTTTGTCGAATTTACTGTGTTTGTGGTCTCCTCTCTGCAGGCTGCAGGGTCGTAGTTCCTCTTGCTTCTGGTGTGTGCCCCCTGGTGAGTGAGTCTGGCCCAGGTGATTGTGTAGGCTTCCTGGTGGGAGGGACTTGTGCTTTGCACTCTGGTGGGTGAAACTGTGTCTTGTCCCTCTGGTGGGCAGGGCCATGTCAAGGGGTGTGTTTTGAGGTGTCTGTGAGCTTAGTATGACTTTAGATAACCTGTTTGCTGATGGAAGGGACTGTGTTCCTGTCTTACTGGTTGTTTGGCCTGAGGAGTCCAGTGCTGGAGATTGCAAGATGTTGGGTGGAGCGGGGTCTTGGTCCCAAGATGGAGACCTCTGGGAGAACTCATGCTGATTAATATTCCCTAGGGCCAGGGGATTATCTGGCAGTCAAGTGATCAGGACTTGGCACCCCCACCCTGGGGACTCAGGTTCAACCCCTGGCTGGGAAACCAAGTCCCCACAAGCCCAAGGCACAGCCAAAAAAAGACAAACAGAAACCAAGACGAACAATAAAAATAAAACCAATCAAAAACCAAAACAAACAAACAAACAAAAAAGAAAACAACCAACCAAACCAAAAAAAACCCAAACCAAAATAAACAATAAAAACAAAACTAACAAAAAAACAAAAAACAAAATGAAAACAAAAACAAACAAAAAAAAGCAAAGAAGAAAAAGACAAGAAAACAAGAAGAGAAAAACAAACAAAAAATAAAAAACAAAAATACATTACAAATGTAAAAGATAAAAAATTAAAAAATAAAACAACAACAAAACAAAACAAACAAACAATAAAATTCCCTGGGCCCTCCACTATCAGTGTCCTTGCCCCCACAGTGAACCACAGCCAAACCCTACCTCCCCAGGAGGCCCTCTAAGACCTCTAGTTAGGTCTCTGGACCTGTTGTGGACACTGTGGGGGCAGCTTACTCTGAATTGGCCCAACTCCTGTGTGTATATGCCCCCAAAGTCTGCAGCTGCTAGACCAGTCTCATTTTGGGGAGTACTTGTCAGTTCAGATGTTCTGCAGTTGCTGGGTTTACCAAGCTGATCACAGGGGTTTAATCCACAGCTTGTGCAACTGCACAGAGAGATTTCAGTTCCTCTTCCATAGCCACACAGCCCCTGTGGCTCAGCTTTGGTTTTGGAGCCACCTCTGCATGTGGGCCCCCCTCAGGTCTCTGCTCCTCACCCAGGCCAGAAGGAGCAAAGGCAGCAACTGACTGGAGCACACTTGCTCCCTCAGGTGAGAGGGGCAAGAGGCGGCAACTGACTGGGGCATGTGTGCTCACTCAGATGGGAGAGGGATAATGTGGCAACAAATGGGGTACACACACTTGCTCCAATGGGATCCCCTTCTAGTGTCCATGGAGGCAGGGGGTGGCAGGAGGTGGCAGGAGGTGGCAACAGACTGGGGCTCATGTGCACTCGCTCTGGTGGGAGTCCCTCCCACTGCTCACAGATTCAGGGGTTAGTGTGTGGGGAGAGAGGTCGTGATGGCAACCTCACCACTTGCACACTACTCAACAATGGCTCCTCACTTCCAAGGCAGCCCACGCTTCCTCCAGGAGTGTTCCTGGGTGCAGAGCTCCTCACTCCTGTCCCCTCACGCTGTCTCCAAACAGCTGAGCTCCTCACTCTTATCCCTTCAGGCCATCTCCACACAGCCAACAGCAGTCCTCTCCCCAGGTCTGCTCTCCTAACCCCATGCTTCAGCACCCAGCCCCTGCCAGCATTGATGGACACCTGTCTCAGGCAGGGGTGCACAGGGCTGTGGCACAGACCATCTGTTCAAGTCTCTCTCTATCCTGCCTGCCACAGACTGGCAACTGCACTTTCTTCTGCTAGGCCCCAAAGCCCCCCCTCTATTTCAATGTATTTTGCCACCCTTGAGGGGGTCTCCCCAGGTGTGGTAACCTCTCCTCTCCCTCAGCTCCCCTCCAGGGATGTGGGTCCCATCCCGTTTCCTCTTTTCTTTTTCTTCCCTTTCTCTCCTTTGTCCTACCTGGCTACACGGGATTCTTTTCTTGTCCTTTTAGGTTTCCGAGGTCTTCTGCTAGTGTTCAGTAGGTGCTCTGTGTGAATTGTTCCACTTGTAGATGCATTCTTGATGTCCTTGTGGGGAGAAGTGAACCCTAGTTCCTCATCTTTCTCCATTTTGACATCACTATTCCTTATCTTTTTTAAGATAGCCATTTTAACTGGTGTGAGGTGATATCTTATTGTGGTTTTAATTTTCATTTCCCTGATGATTCCTGATGTCCAGCATCTTTTCAGGTACCTGTTGGCCATTGGATAGCTTCTTTGAAAAATGTCTATTCATTTCTTCTGCCCATGTTTTAACTGGATTATTTTGTGTTATTGAGTTGTCTGAATTCTTAATACATTTTTGATATTACCCCCTTATCTGATATATGGTCACAAATATTTTCTCCCATTTTAGAGGTTGCATTTTCATTTTGTTGTTTGTTTCTTTAACTGTGCAGGAACTTTTTAGTTTGATGTAGTCCTACTTGTTGATTTTTGCTTTTGTTGCTTGTGCTTTTGGGTCGTATCCAAAAAAATCATTGCCAAGACCAATGTCAAGGTGCTTCTCTCCTATGTTTTCTTCTAGGAGTTTTAAGGTACCAGGTCTTATGTTTAAGTCTTTTCTTCATTTCCAGTTAACTTTTGTGAGTGGTATTAGATAGGGGCTTGATTTTATTTTTCTCTGTGTGATTATCCAGCTTTCCAACACCATTTATTGAAGGAAATATCTGTTCTCCATTAACTATTCTTGGCTTCCTTGTCAAATATTAGTTAACCATATATGTGTGGGTTATTTTGGGACTCTCTATCCTGTTCCATTGGTCTATTTGTGTTTTTATGCCAGTACCACACTGTTTTAATTACTCTAGCTATGTAGTATAGTTTGAAATCAGGAAGAGTGGTGCCTCAAATTTGTTTCTCTTTCTCAGTATTGCTTTGACTATTCAGGGTCCTATACAACAAACCATCAGCAGATATCATATACTCAACAGTGAAAGGTTGAAAGCTTTTCTTCTAACATTAGGAACAAGACAAAGAAAAATGTGTCCACTCTCACTACTCTTATTCAGCATAGTACTGGAAGTATCATTTAGAGGAATTAGGCAAGACAAATAAATAAAAGGTATCCAAATTGGAAGGGAAGAAGTAAAATTGTCATTTTTTTCAGTTGTTATAATCTTATATATAAAAATTCGTAAAGACTCAACCATATAACTGTTGGAACTAATCAAAGATTTCAGTAAAGATTCAGGATATAAAATCAATATACAGAATCAGTTGCATTTCTAAATGCTAACAACAAAATATCTGAAAAAGAAATAAAGAAAACTATCCCACTGACAATAACATCAAAAATAACACAATATATAGTAATAAATTTAACCAAGGAAGTGAAATGTCCATACAAAAAAAACCCTAAAAATTTTGATGAAAGAAATTAAAGAAGACAAGAAAATGGAAAGATACCCTGTGTTCATGGACTGGAAGAATTAATATTGTTAAAATGTCCATATTACCAAAAACCATCTATAGATTCAATGCAATCCTCTTCTAAATTCCAATGGCATTTTTCACATTAAAAAAAAAATCCTAAACTTTTTATGCATGCACAAAAGACTCCAAATAGGCAACATTCTCCTAATTTTTAACAATATTAACAAATGAAATGAAATATAGGAAAAATTGTCAAATCATGAAATTTAAAATAAATTAAGTAAAAATGTTTCTGATTGTTAGAGATTTAATAATCATGTAGGTAACAGGGGCATAGAGGGATACTTTGGTTTTCAATATAGGCAAAAACTAAGGCCACCAAAATTTTGTAATAATCCCTAGTATTGCTGAAGTTAAGTAAGATATATATTTTCAACAGTCTCCAAATATCTACTCCACATATGTTGAATTTTCATTTGGAGAAGATGAAATGATGTGTGAATTCCCAGTTTTGGTGGAGATTGAAAAGTTGTAAACATAAAACTAATGGTTACAATGTAGATAAAATATTAAGAACAACTGGTACATAATACAGATTTTATTTTAGCCACACTCTTCATTCAACTTTTTTTTTTTTTTAAACAGCATTATTGAAGTATAATTGCTTTACAATGGTGTGTTAGTTTCTGCTTTATAACAAAGTGACTCAGTTATACATATACATATGTTCCCATATCTCTTCCTTCTTGCATCTCCCTCCCTCCCACCCTCCCCATCCCACGCCTCTAGGTGGTCACAAAGCACCGAGCTGATCTCCCTGTGCTATGTGGCTGCTTCCCACTAGCTATCTATTTTACATTTGGTAGTGTATATATGTCCATGACACTCTCTCACCCTGTCACATCTCAACTTTTTAATAATACATTTTATGCCATAAGGGGCAATTAGTGAGAAAATATTTAGATATACATAAATTTTATTCTGCCTGAGTAATTTTCCTAATGACTTTGTTCCTCTACCTCTTTTGGTAATAGAAGTAAAATAAATGTAAGAAAATAAGAAATCTGAACTGGTTACATAGAAATGGGACTAATAAATATGTTAGTATTTGACAATGGTGAATATAGTGTATATTATTTTTATTTAATGGAAAAATATTTTAAGTGTTAAGATAAAGATATGTGGCTGGTAAAATAGAGTATGAGGATACAAGACTACTATAAAAGCATTAATGAAACACTAATTAATTTGAGCATTTCCTAATAAACTTCTGAGGCTTATACATAAACCTTGCAGGTGTTAGACAACATGATAAATTCTGAAATTCTGCCAGATATCAATGATAATACCTACTTGACAGTGATAAGTATAAAATGTTAGCAGAGAAAATCACTTCAAGTAGATTATTCCTGTCAATCCTCAGCTGGCTGTAACTAAGAGTGAATATAAGAGTTGCTTTGAAGTCCCCTAGGGTATGCTCTGGCAGAAAATGTGGGTAGCTGGTGGAAATTTTTCCTCTAATTTCTATGAAATCTGTGTTCTGTGCTAAAAAAGAAAATTGAGGACAACATAATACATTACTACATTCCATTATTTGGAGATAACATAGAGACTGTTAGTGTCTTGTACTTTTCTTGACACTAGCAGCTCCACAAAATAAGTTCTTCTATGCATCCTTCAACATGAAAGTTTGCTTAAATTTCAAATATTTACTATTCTCATCTTCAAGGTTCTAGAAAAAGATAAGCATTGTACTAATATTATACTTTTCAGTCTGTAATTACATTGAAAAAACTACAGTCAAATATTTGAGAAAACCTCAACTAATACAATGCCGTTTGTCAAATATATCTCAATAAAACTGGAAGAAAATAATTTTGAGGAAGGCTTGTCCAGAACATTAAATGAATATATATATATATATATTTTTTTTTTCTAAAAGGATTGTTTTCCATACTCCTTCTTTCTCCTGCAGAAAGTAACTGTTTTAAACTCAGTTTTATACTAAGATATGTTTTAGGAAGTTAATAGTTGGAATTAGATTGTTGTCCAAATCGTTGGCAAAGAGAATAAGTAAAATGCTAAAAAAAAAAAAAAAAAGTATACTATCATTCTTCAATTCCAATATACTTTAAAATGTCATAAAGAGAAAAAAAATGTAACTTGTCTAGACTCAATTATTATTTTCATTGTCCAAATCATTGGGAACAAAAGGTTCACTCAATAGTTTTGCCAATAATATCTAAAGTCTTTAAGCAATTGCTTTTTTCTTATATATCTTAATAGAGCTCTTAAATACTATTTGTTTAAAACAACAATTCTCCACCACCCAGTATAGAAGGTCTCAGTTTTATTTTTTCCTACTTTTACATTCTTGTGGATAGATTTTGCTATTTTATAGATATTAAAACAGCAGACAACACAGTGAGGACCATAAAAACTCAGCAAGTTTCACTCTTTGGCAGTAATTCTCATTTTTTCCATCAGAGCAAAGCAATATAAACTCAGAGAAAAATCTTAATAGAATATATGGCAATTTCTAGCCCTGAAGGTTGAGTTTTTATCTTTTCTATAAACTGAACCTGCAATTACTATATTCTTCTGAGTGGTAAAACCTCGTGTGTGTGTGTGTGTGTGTGTGTGTGTGTGTGTGTGTGTATGAAAGAGTGAGAGAGATTCATAGACCTCCAAGATTCTCAGTAAAGTTTTGGCTTTCTTTTATAAAATATTTCTTATATAAAAGAACTACAAAATAATCCCTTGATTAAGATATTTAATGTACAAAAAAGAGACTATGGGATCAAGATTAGTGTGTAGTTAAATATTGCATTTATAGCTCAAGAGTAGAAGGAACTCTACTCTCTTAGATTTATTTAGTACATGAAGTATTCAAAACTTACTGAGACAATAAACACCTCAGGTTTATAAAGTGAAATCTGAATGCAATAAAAAATATTACTCAGGGCTTACATTGGATAAAATATTTTAACATTTAGAAATCACTATTAAAAAAACAAACCCTCTGGAATACTCCTTCAAAGATTTTGTTTAGACCCCCTCTTCAGCTTTCCTTTTTATAGTTTTTGGCCACCTCATCTAGTAAAGTGATGTCTAGCTGGTCTTAGGATTTATCCTATGGTATTCTTGGTGGCTCTGTGTTTGGAGCAATGGGTCCTCTAAAGGAGAGGAACTTTGTAGACATTTGCTTTTTGAGCACTCTCTTCTACTTCCTGTGGATCCACAGAAAAGCAGTTGTAACTGGGCTTTATGTTTTGTTTCTTTTCATACTCAAAACCGAACATTCATTGTTCAAAAAATATGAACAACAAGATACTTTCTATTTATCATTATCAAATACTCCTGTTCTCATTATAGCTTTTCAGGTTTTATTAATTACCATTTCAAATACATTACTAGTATTAATATTATTTTATACATCCATCCATACAGCTTCTCTGATTGACCATTTATAGGTCTCCTCAATCTACCAGCAGTGGAATTAAATTCTTCGTATGTTATTTTAGAAAAATCATTGATAAATCATAATAATTAATTTAATTTTTAAATAATACATGTATTACATACAATGTGCT
Source organism: Balaenoptera acutorostrata (assembly GCF_949987535.1). Lineage (NCBI taxonomy): Eukaryota > Metazoa > Chordata > Mammalia > Artiodactyla > Balaenopteridae > Balaenoptera > Balaenoptera acutorostrata. Next base: position 36,783,553 of record NC_080081.1, read on the forward strand.
TGCTATAAAACATAATAAAATGAATACTCCTAATCTAACCCCCTAGTCTAACAACTAGAACCTTGCCAATAACTTTACTGTGCAATCTTCCCCATCTCTTCTCCTTTCTTCTCCCCAGAGGTCACCATTATTGGAAATTTTGGCTCTGTTGTGCTTTTCTGAAACTTTATATTAAAGGTTTGTGTGTATTATTCTACAATTTGCTTTTTCACACAATATTATATTTCTACAAGTAACCCATGTAGTTCCCTCAAGTTCTCATACACATCTTGTAAAATTGAATATATATATATATATATATATATGTATATGTATGTATGTATGTATATAACCTATGTCCCAGTAATTTTACTCTTAGATATATGCCAAAAAAACAAACTTGTTCATTTTCACTAGTAGACATGTAGAGAATTGTTTATTGCAACATTGGACAAAACAGCAAAAAGCAAACAGACAAACTAGAAGTAAGTCAAATGCCTATAAAATTGAGAAAATTTGGATTTAGATAAATAAACTGTGTATCTTCACACCTAACATATCATGCAGCAGTACTTTATTTTTGAAATACAGAAATAATTAGTCTTAAAAATGTCTTTTTAGCTAGAATAATTTTCTATCTGATAAAAACAGAGCTGTATTCAGGGAATTCTTAAGGTATCATTTAGAAATTTACAATCTTCGATTGGAACTACCATTGTTTTTTAAACCTGCTTTGTTAAAATCAGCCTTTCTCTAGTCTCTTCTCTCCCTTTCCTTTGTTAACATGGTTAGAGATCTGAATGAGCCTACTTTGATCCGGAGCTTCTTTTCCCCAGGTGCTTCTATTTGCAGACAAAAATCTTTCACAGTGTCCATATGGCACTATCAATTATTGATATAATATAGATCCTACAGCTGCTCTGCTTTTATAAGTGCTCTAAACCAACAACAATGAGAATGACATAAATAAATAAATACCTACCAGGAATTTTGCTGGTTGAAGAATATGCTGAAGAAAGGAAGTCTAAAATTTATTTTTTTGGCAGTTGAATTACTTATCCTTGAGTCAGACATTGTTCCCTATGAGGTTTGTGAATGAATTGTGGAACAGGCCAGAGTTTTGCAGAAAAAGAATATTGTCTATGATAGCAGAAAATAGTCTCTAATGATTATAAAGTAGATCCACAATAAGAATGAAATACACATGCATTAAGATGAGGTTTTCAAGACGATCATCTTGAAAATGAAAAGATTAAATGTTATGAGCAGTGGTTTCTTTCTATTGAAATAAATTTAAGACTGTTGAACAGAATGCTTATAATATAACACTTCTACTGCCATCTTGGAAATCTGGCAACAGTCAAAGACTTGGCTATATGGATGGAGGGGAAAGAATAGAAGGACACAGGCATATGGGATGCCTTGGAGAATTAGACATTCTTTGTTTTTTCTCCTTTTATTGATGCTAAATTTCTCAATATCAATTCAGAGGACAATAGTTCATTTTGCTTACTGAATAAATAGTTACTGTGTTTAGTACTGCAGTGGACACTAAAATTATAGTGGTGAAGAAAAGATAAGGTACCATCCCTCATGAAATATATATGCTGCTATTTTCTGTTCTTTCCCATCCTTTGAATGACTAAAGACAAATAGTAGTAAATGGTTAAAGATGTTGGTCTTCGAGATTACAGAGTTGAAAATTAAATTATAATTTCGGTTTGACTATTTTGGCTATACTTATTGTAAAACATAACAAAGAAACTGGTCAAAGTCTAAATATGAATCAAAAGAGTGGTGGAATTGCAAAGAGTAAACTTCCAGTAAAAAGGAAAATCTACCTATTTATTGATCAATCTACCTCTCTACACACATGCACACACACACACACAGAACATACATATAGATATATATACACATATATACACATCTATACATATTTTATTACTGAAAGTTTCAACCTGATTCCTCAGAGCTTTATCAAGTCATATAAGTAACTCTCTTTGCTTAAATTCAGTTTTTCAGGGGAATAAGTGTGAGAATGCAGAACAAATAAAGAGAAGTTACTGGAGAATACATTTCCTATTACTTGAATTTAGATTCATTGAATAAACCCCTCTAGAGCGTAATTTGACTTGGCAAGGCAAGAAATCAGAACAACAAAAAAAGAAAAAAAATATATTTGTATTAAGAAGACAGTTGGTAACACCAATAAAATGTGATTTATTTTTTGTTCATTTTTTGGATGTACCTATATGATATATCAGAAAATATGAGAAGTAAAGGTAGTTGTGATTGTCCTTTGTTGAATATTACACAACAAAGAAGAAAAACTGCATTATAATATTAACATGGGAATAAATCCCCATGAAAACACCATAACTAATGGAATGGAATACATATTGTGAAAGAAGTAGGTTCAGTATACTATGGTGAACTCACTAGTGGCACGTAGAATAAATGACACATAATATCTTCAGAAAGCATGACTATGATACAGCATGGTAAATCTGAAGCAAAATGTAAAGCCATTGTACATTATTATATCTTTCAGGCAGAACTAATTAACTAGATTTAATTTTAACTTGATTTTCTGATTACATTTTAAATTTTACTGTTTACATTAATAATTTACATCTGGAAAGGATTATCAACAAGGAGATATCATTGCCATGCCACACTAAAAACATACTGAATTACTCTAAACTTATATATTCTCACCAAATATAAATTATAAAATATTAATTTTTACTCTTAAAATTTCATAATATTCACACGAGATTTTGTGATTTTCCACATCAGTGCTTACTGTAGACAACTCTAATAATTTATTCAACTAAATAGCTAGCTGAACTTTTTCTTAATTTGAAAGTTGTATTACATTCCTTAATCTTCTTCACAGTAAAAATATGACCTGAATCAAAGGATATGAATAGACAATCCTGTAAAAAATAAAATGCTTAGAGATAGTAACAGATGAAAAAAAAAAAGTTCTACCACCTTTAGAAGTCTAGTAAATTAAATTACAACTACAGGGGTAATAAGAGTTGACATACCCCCCAAATTAGCTAAGTTAAAAAAAAAATGTAATAATCAATATTTGTAATGCTCTTTTGTATTAAAAGATGGTGGAGATATAAATTGGTAAAATATTTTTAGGAATCATTTTGGGAATATATATCAATCTTAAAATTGTTTATACCTTTGACTATGGCATTTTATTTCTTAGAATATATCAGGTATAATCTGAAAACTAAATAAATATTTATCCATTTTGATAAAATTCAGAAAAAATAAGTTCATTATTATTAAAAAAATACTTAACACAGTGCCATATAAAGTAGAGATATTTAAATTCAATAAATATTTTTTGCATCCTTTCTTTTTTCCAAGCTCCATGTGGCAAAGATGGACAAACAGCATTTATTTTCAATGAACTTAAGGGTGTGTGTGTATCTCCTCATTTACTCCTAACTCTTTGCTCATGAATTTTTCTCCTTTATTATTTTTTCTTCAGCCTGTAGTTTAAATTTAGTGTTCCTTAAGGCTCAGTGGGTATTCTCTTTATATAGATTCTTTCTGGCATATATAATTTGTTGGTTCGAAACCACCTCAGGAGCTTCCCAGGTATAATCCGAAAAGAGCCCCTTATGCAGAGGGCAGGGAGAAATGGAAGAAAGAGGCAAACCACTACAGATTGGTAGGTGGCAGGTTTAATAAGCAAGGGAACTTACTTACAAGGTTTGTCTGGGGTGGCCACAAGATGGGTAGTTTTCCACACTCACCACCCGAATCTTAAAAATTTATCTAGAGGATTTAACTGGATTCAGTCACACATAACATCCAGATAGTCTCAATACCACATTTCTATCTCAAGGCTGTATCCTTGGGATAACTTCTGGTGATGGGAAACGCAAGTGTGGAATGAACATTCCAAAGATAAAGGAGGGGATGGGGAGTCTCCAATTACCTGGATTCAGCTTTCAGTTCAACTAGTGGTCACATCTGCTGGGTGACCTTCCCCAACTTCACTGAATAGCCTCCTGATAAGATAATAACTTCAACATTATGTTTCTATCTCAGAGCTCTTGCTTGAGCTCTGAACCTATATTTCCATTCCAAATCAGCTATCTAAATGTCTCCCAGGAAATACAAGGTTAACACCCCCAAATCAATTTTTATCATTTCTCTGAAAACTCTTTCCCCCCTTGATATCTCTTTGTTTGGTAAATTGCTCCATATCTTTAAAGTAGCAAAGAGGGACCACATCCTCCTGCAACATCCTATCCAGTTATCTTGAATTTCTGTATAATATTACTCTTCATTAACACCATAATCCAGTCCTGTGTCCAAGAGGACCCATTTTTTTAAAAGTGACATATCTTCATGGGTTAGACTAGTAACTAGTATAGCATTGTATTAGATCAATAAATGTTTGCTGAAGTGAGAGTGGCATGGACATATATACACTACCAAATGTAAAATAGATAGCTAGTGGGAAGCAGCCGCATAGCACAGGAAGATCAGCTCGGTGCTTTGTGACCACCTAGAGAGGCGGGATAGGGAGGGTGGGCGGGAGACGCAAGAGGTAGAGGATATGTGAATATATGTATAGATATAGCTGATTCACTTTCTTATACAGCAGAAACTACCACAACATTGTAAAGCAATTATACTCCAGTAAAGATGTTAATAAATAAATAAAACTAGAGTTCCCAGTCATAAGTCTTAGGTCTAATGGTTGGTTGATTAGTAATAGTAACAATAATTTTAATTAATTTAAATACAAAATTTTTTATTTTCAAAAAAAATGCTGAAGATTTGTTGAATGAATGAATGAAATAATTTGGAAATATCTTTAGAGATATTTCTATTTAGGTTAGGTTAATTAGTGTTTCAGGATGATTTAAGTTCTGCCAGAAGAATGTTATGACTAAAAGTTGACATACAAAGTGCAGTGGATTCCTACTTAGATAGTTATTAATGAAAATTGATTTTGTTTCCACAGCTATACATACTTTTTAAAACAAAAATATCTTCTTTGCATATCTTTCTTTATGCACATCATAAAGGCTTCTTTACATTCTGGTTATTACAATGTCCATCATTTACTTAAACTGTTGACAAAATAACATAGAAATACAAGCCATTCTGAGTATATTACACTGAGGAAAAACTAAGTCCATTACTAATAAAGTTAATATGGATGCCTGTGTTTTTCACTGAAACTCAAGTTCAAAAAGATTATCTTAGATCTATAAGGATTATATTATAAAGACAAAAGGAAAAAAAATTAAAGTAATTTTGAAGTACATATGAAAATTCCAATACAGGAAATTCATTCATTTACTCATTTTTTACTTCAATTAATATTTATTGAGAACTAATCATATGCCAAATATTGTTCTTGTCACTAGGATACATTAGTGAACAATAGCGATAAAGTTTCTTGTGTACAAGAGGCTTACATTTTAGTGATAGGCAACAAATAGACCATAAATAATATATTATTGTCTTATAGTAACTAAATTATACTTTACATTACAAATAAGATGAAATAAAAGAGAAAGTGAAACAGAATTGAGAGAATTTTGAAAGAAAGTGGGGAGATTGTAATTTAAGATATGAGATTAAGTTAGACATTATTAAGAAGGTAAAATATGAAAAAAATTTTTTTCTCATTTGTATAGATGAAGAACATTCTTGATGATACAGATCACTGGTGCCAAAACTCTAAAGTGGGAGAGGAAAAGGAGTGTTAGAAAGACATCAAAAGGGAAGGAAAAATATGTGTTATAGCAGAGTAAGTGATGGGAAGAAAATAAATATGAAGTCATAATGATAACGGAGAGGCAGGTACTTTTAGAATATAAAAAGATGCTGGCATTTCTTTGGGTAAATTTGGGAGATAATTCAGGTTTTATTTGATACGATCTGGCCAAAATTTCAAAAGTTTCTTTGGTTACTTTCAATATATATGTAACAAAAATAAAAATAAGATAAAAATAAAAATAACTCTTTATTTAAAAGACCTAGTGTGGTTTCTGGTTCCTTGACTAGATCTTGTCTGATCATGGTGAATTAGGTAAAGAAAGGTTTCTGAGCGCTGGAGGGATAGAGTTTTCATCAATAGAGATAGGAAAGTCCATGAGTAGAGTAGGATGAAAATTAACTGGGCATAATAATTATCTATAGGTAAAAGTTGAAATATTTTAATGGGCAGTTTGAAAAAAATGATCAGTAGGAAGAGAGTTCACAACTAGAGAGATTAATTGAGAGCTAATGACATAGAGAATTCTAGTAGAAACTGCTAATCATCTAACAAAATTTTTTCTTCTTCCATTATAATAAAAATTTGCTTGGACAAGGCTATTTAACTACCTATTGTCAAACCTTCTCATCACTAGTGAGTTAAGTTCCGATCAACATTGGACTCTGAGCAGAAATAATGTATGCTAATTAGGGATCTAGGACTTAAGACATAGACATGCTTCCTTGAAGAAATTTTTCTTTTCCCCAATGACTGGAGCCCAGGTATGGGTTTGAACCATAGAGACAACAAAAGCATTATAGGGAACTCTGAAGTAATTACTTGGATGACATTTTTGTCCCTGAGGAACAAAGATGAATCACTGACTCCAAAACTGTAATGTGAGGAGACATTAAATTTTATGTTGTGTAAACCACTGTATCTCAGGGTCTCTTTGACATAGCAACGCTGTTTGACCCTAAAATATATAGACATTAAAGCCACAAAAGTGTGACAAAATTATTTCTATTTTTTTTAAAGTTCTGGGTTAATCGTATTTCAAAGAGTTGTAAAAACATGCAGATGTGAACACAGGGAAACTGTCAGTTATTTTCTGGAAACTGAAAAATAACTTTCATCAGAGTCTTGGAAGTAAACAATCATTATTTTTCCTTTTATTAACACTTCCTTTAAATTTTTGGCCAATTTTGTCCAGAGCTTTCCTCTACTAAAATTAGCAAACATTGCATTAGCAAACATTGCAACTTCATCTGCTTTTGAACACTAAAGTAAATTTAGTTGAATGAGCAAAAAGCTTTCAGTGATTATGATCTTAGAACATAGAATAATATAAAATGCATTTGCATTTCAACTTTAATTCTCTCCTTTTCTTTTTATTTCTTTTAAAAAATTTTTCTCATTATCTGCCATTGAAATATAGGCATTGAAGTCCATAAGTACTTTCTCATGTACGTTAATTTCTCCACTTTTATTCTCTTTTAAAATTTGCATCATTATAATAGTATTGGGGGAAAAAAATCATTGACTAGATTTATCTACATGTTGACCTATTCTCTTCCCCAATCATATTAAATTAAAACAAACAAAAAAAAAGACTTTTAATTATTTTAAGAATTTTGTTGACAAATATAATCACAACATTCATCGATGCCCATATCCACATTTAGTACATCAAAATTATGGTGGTCTTAATAATGGTCTGAACTCTATGTTATCTGAAAATACACTGTGAATCCTTGATTTGATGTTAAACATCCCCTATATATCAGAAGATATGGATAGCAGTCACTGAATTGCAAACATGAGAAGGCTACCCATCATCTCCAAGACATATATTTCAAAAAGGAAGTACTAACCCAAGGGTTTTCAATCATATCAAGAAGGTAATAGGTTTATATTTTAAATTTTCTCTAAATATAAAAATAATGTGTGCTAAATTCTGCTTTCAGCCACAAAGAGGTAACACAGGATAGGTTTACACTCTTGAGTCAAGCAGATAAAGAACTAGAAAATATATGAAGCAGCAGTATTCGGATACTAGACAAAAGACAACAGAGGACAATGATTCCTAAGGAAAGAGAGGTTCCATTCTTCAGCACAGGGAGGGTAAATACAAAAAGAGCTAGCCTCGTAGTCAGTTGAGTTGAAGGAACAGTGGTTAGAACTTGGGGAGACCATAGCAGCTAGAACCCACAGGGAAGAGCTCCAGAGAGGAGAGAGTTCCAGAGAGAGATAGAGAGTTCCAGATATATGCAGAGAGATGTGATTGAGTCTTACATATCCTGGATGTGTTTTTTAATACTTCAGATCCTTGAGTTCTCTTCCCTGGCAATAAAGACAAATTGGGTGTCCTTTACAGAACAATACATTCTTCCATATCTTCATCAAAAAGAAGGAAAAATATCAGATGAGAATTCTAGGAAAGTAAATTGCTGGGTATATTTATAGCCAAATATGCCTTACACTTCAAGTTATATCTATGTATAGCCAATTGAACTATCAATAAACTGACCTTGAAAATAAGTGTAACTTTTTAAGTATAAAATTACTATGTCATAATCAAGATGATGTAGTGTTGAAGTTGCTAGAACTGTTGTGGAGTTTTGAAAAAGAAAAGCCAGTTGTTGCTAAAGAGCTTTGTTAAATCAATATGTGATTCAATAAGTGAAATTCCAAAACCTTATGCTAATTTGCCTTTGAATAAATATATCCAGTGGCAAAACTTGCACATCAATAGAAATTCATTTTATACTGAACTATATACTATGAAATCAAAATAAAGTCATCACAGAAGTATTCATTGAATGAATTTATAACTTTGAAAATGAAATTTTTCAAGTTACTATTGAAAACAATTAAATTACAGTCAGTCATGGCTAAGAAGAAGATATAAGCTAAGAAATTTAACTACCTTCCTTTTCTTTGATATATTTGTTTTTATGGAAAATTCTCTTCTAATGGTAACTTTTAACACTTAATTTATATTTATTCACATCAATCTGAGCCCTAGGTAAAGAGAAATTGCCATGTACTGTATACATCTCCTAAATATGATAAATGTATTTATGCCAAGTTTTTAGATAAGAATTAAAGTACATATTCATTTAACACCAATCCAGTTGTCCTAATTGCAGTTCTATAATTATTGAATCACATTTCCCACAATACTGGAGTAACTTTCTGGTATGGAATTCAGAAATGAGAAAACTCATTCATCTTTCCTAATCAACACGGACCATATAGTGTTCTATCACTACATTGGCCTTGCACAGCCAGAGTGCACCAAGCTGTATCTACTGAGTCAAAAATCAAGTTGAACTCAGAAGAAAAATAACCATAAACAATGATACTTCCCAATTAAAATGTTTGGTCTCTTCCTTGGACAATTGCCATAGGCTCCAAACTCTGCCCCCCACTTTCTCATATGCTTTCTTCAATGCACTGTGAACAAAGCAGAGGGTTCCTAAAACATAAACTGTGTCATGTTATCTACTTGCTTACATTTCTAATCCTTACCTACAAGGCCCTGTATCTTCTAGATCCTGTAGACCACTCTAACCTGATCTCTAGTACAATGGCTACTTTTAGATTCATGGTTATTCCAAGCTCCCTGCAATATGAGTCTTTGCACAGCATTATCTTTCTGCCTGAAACTTTCCTTCCTGCTGTTTCATCCTTCTATTCCATCAGGTCTATGAAGAAATGTAATTTCTAAAAGGTCCTCCCTGAACTATTTCTCTAGGATTGGTTGGCTTTGAATATCTCTAGTCTATTTGAATATCTATCATCTGAATCACTGGAATGTCTTCCTTTTTTGGTGGCACTTGTCATACGGTTTATTATTTCATTGTTGGCTAATTGTATTTCTCTCTTCCCTTCCACACCGTCAACTCCATAATGACAAAGGCTGTACTTGTTTGTCTTTATCTATCCAACACTCAGCAGAATGTTGATGCAAAGTAGGTAAACAGTAAATGTTTTAGCAAATAAATCATTTATACCAAACATCTGAATGATTATATTTTTTTACATCTTCTACTTACTGTAAAATTGATATTTTATTGGTAGAAAAAAAGTCACCTTGTTTCTCTAATAGATTTGGTGAATATGAAAGCAATCTACTCATATCCTCATGCCCTATCTCTCATGTGACTAAGAGCATTCATTATCAGTTTGGCTTTTAAGACTTATGAGCACATTTGGAGTTTATATAATAACCAAATTTATGTCATTAATATAATTCCTCCTAATAGCCCTTGGTAAGAAGATCTAGAATGTCACTGTGGAGGGACAGACAAATTTGTGCAAAGCCAAGGGATTTCCTGAGAGCAAAGGAATAGAAATTCTTCCTCTCTTTAAGTATTAATGTCATTAGGACACGCATGATGAAAAAAAGTTTATGTATTCCAATTGAGACAGTGGAACTGTACAATGGAGATGACCATGAAGGAGCAGGGACTCTGAGCAGGTAATCCAGCTCAGCACCAGGGCCAAAGGGAAATTAGAGAAGGCTGGCTCTGGCACAATATGTGGCTGTTCTGGAACACTCTGATGAGACAATTGCCCTGGCATAGAGGGAACGTTTTGGCAGTATGGTTGTTCAAAAAGTGTAAACTAAACAGCCACCATCTGTTTGGAGGAGACTGTCTGCATATAACCTAGGAGGTATGGTATTGTATTCTATTGAAAGACCACTAAGATCTGTGAGAAAATCAAAAGAATATTGAGCAAGGCTCTCTTTAATTGTAGAGGATTAGTTTTCTAGAAGGCACATAACAAAAGCAACTGCAGCCAAAAGTCTGGCCTACTAAAGGATTACCCAGAGCACACCAACTGAGCCCAGAAGTTCTGGGAAGTTTGGTGATGAAAAATCTACATGTGGATGGTCCATGTAGTTTGAATGTTAATAAAAAACATGGGTTTATTTTAATATCTCTAGGAGACACTGTTAGTGTCTCATCTATATCCCACTGATCCTTACCATTTCCAGAAACACAGGCCCTAATGCCAACTACCAGTCTTTGTGTCTTCTTGACTGAGTACTCTGACCACCAGAGCCAGCTCTGCTCAAGTGCTTAGCTGGTCAGAAGTGTTGCAAAATTAAAGAAACCCTCTGAAAATAACACTCAACCAATGGGAATTGGTAGCTAATTACTCCAACTCCTGCCCCATTTAAGAGGAATAACTGAGGAATGCATTTTATACTGGTACTCAGATTTCCTAGGTGGAATTAAGTTCCAGTGGCTCAGAGCTTGATAACATACTCTTTCTTGGCTTCCTTCCTTTCCCTGATTATACTATTTCCTAGGGCTACTGTAACAAACAAAGGAACTGAGTGACTTAAAACAACAGAAATTTATTCTCTCACAGTTATAGATGCTAAAAATCTGAAGTCAAGGTGTAGGCAGAGCCGTGCTCTCTCTGAAGGCTCTAGAGAAGAATGCTTCTTTGATTCTTCCTTGCTTCTGATGGTTGCCAGAAATCCTTGGTGTCCTTTGTCTTACAGCTCCGTCGTTCAAATCTCTGTTTCCATCATCACATGGCCTTCTCCCCTGTGTTTCCTTTGTATCAATATCTCTATATCCAATTCTCCCTTCCTTTCTCTTATAAAGATACCAGTTATTGAATTGAGGGCTCACTTTAATCCAGTATGATCTCATCTTGATTAAATATGTAAAGGTCCAATTTCCAAAGATGGAAATTCCTGGTGGACATGAATTTTGGAATAACATAATTGTGTTAATGGTGGTAAGGCTTATATGACACTCATGACCTGCAGGGGTCTGTGTATGGCTAGCTATATCCTTAAGACCTTGTCCTTAAAACTATGGTCTTAAGGACAAGGTAGCTGAGCAGCCATTGGGTGTATTTCTCAACTCTTATAATAAAGAAATTTAAAGAGTGGGGAAACAGAAGACTGATGACAATTCTCACAATACAAATAACAATTCTTAATCCAGTTTCCAGACCTGAGCCATTCCTCAGAACCGAGACCCTTTGATTGAAGGAGAGGCATGGGCTCCTTGAGAAATAAAGATTTAATGCTATAGTGTGTGTGCATAGTAATAATTACTCTAATATATCTCAAAGAAAGCTATGGCCATTCACCAGAGTAATTGTACACTGAAGAAAGAGGAATACGTAAATATCTCAGGGATTGCTGAATATACTTTGGGCTGCCATTGATACTAGGGGTCCCTAGTTAGAGTGGAAGTTTCAAATTCCAGATGATAAGTGAAGTACTACTCCAAGTCCATCTCACAGTGTGTAAAATGAGTCATAGTACCATATTCTACATCACTAGTAAAACAGCTAATCTTATGGAACTTTGGAATACACACTTAAAGGCATAGTTAGTGACTCAGATATGATATCCTTGTCATCTGGGCAATGTTCTTCGAAATGAAAACTGTACTAGGGATCAAAAACCAGTATATGCTGATTTATCTTATTATGTAGAATAAATGGATTTGGGTATCCAAGGGTTGGAAGTAGAAGGAACATTTTACAGTCATTCTCAGTGAGTCACATTTGGAAATTCTGCTTCTTCTTTCAGTAAATGTATACTCTGCTTGACTTTATGTCCTGATCCCTGAAAGGCACTTTTCTCCCAGGGAACACACTAAGCTAAAGCTGTAGCTAATGCCTGGTCACTTTGAGATCCTTATGCCAGAAAAACAGAGTACAAAGTGTCACTATACTAGCAGAAGGAATTGATTATTCTGCTATATAAAATATAGAGAAAACAATGTCTAGAACTCATTTGGGATTTGTGTTCTCATGCCTCATGACAACTGCAAATTAATAATTATATCAGTTATGGCCTGACTTGGGCAGAGGTTCCAATCCTAGGATGGAAGTAACTGAGACCAGCAACACTGCTTGTTGTGTATAAGAGGAGTCTAGGAAGGGTGTGATGGACATTGCTGCCTTTGGACCAAGTTAAGCAGTGGGTATTGTGGACATCCCAGTAACCCTCTTATAAGTGTTCTGTTTTGTTTTGTTTTAAGAAATTTGACCATTCAAGACTTTGAAGAATTGTAGGAAGACAGAGTAAACTTACCTTGGTATACAAATAGATATGGGTGATGCATTTCTCATTTTTTTAATTTGTGCATTTCCTAAGGTATGAAATTACTGCTAATGTGATGTAATGAGGGAAAACTCACTATAATTTTGCCATTATCTACTAGAGTTTGGCAACATAAGGAGATAGAGAAATTTGTGCTAAATCTTTGAATATTTCTGAAAGCAGAAGGCATGTTAGAAAAGCTTGCAAACACACAATGAGTAGGGACTCCAGAATGGTGTATTCTAGGAAAAAAAAAGGATCAGAGAAATATGCTCCCAAGTTCCCACAGTTGTCAGAGTCTTCAAAAAAATGGAGTTCTCTAAGAATACCAGCAGCAATGGAGGCTTGATGAGGTTAAAATTGACCTGCATCTCTTCAGAATACCATTTCAGGCGTAGTGATGAATGACAAAGACAGCCAGAACAAATCAAACCTATACCCAGGCCATTCAGCCACTGATATGGCCTAGTTTTTTAGAAGACCTTTGTCATGCCCATTTCTCCTTGCCAGCCCACAACAGAGGAGTCGGACCCAGAAGAGGGAGAGAGAAGAACAGAAATATCCCAAAAGACATAGCTCCAAAGCACTCATATCCATTGTAAAGAGATGAAAGAGTGAAAGAACAGATCCTGCCTCCTCTCTACTCCAAATTACTGAGACTGAAGCAATCATTCAGATGTTGGTTGTAGAAAGCTGATATATGATGAATTGAATTTTAATTGGAGGTTTAAACACAGGGCTATCTGGAGATGAATAATAGAAAGCGCATAGAAGGTGTCATATAATCTTATAATTAAGGAATTTACTAATCATTATAAAAGAGAGATTATATATTATCCAGTTGAGGCTAAATGAAAAAATGAAGAAACAAAAAAATAAATCATGTTCAAACTTACTCATATTTATACCCTCTGAATTTGCATTGTTCAATCAGCCAGTCGCATATCTGAAAACAAAAAGAAAGTAAAACAGATCACAGAAGACACTATATCCATATTTTTATAAGTAAAAATAACAAGACATATTTACCCAACCAGTATAACCTGCATCACTGGTTAAAGGTTGTCATTGTTAGGATTCTCTCAAGACAATACAGTTGGCCGTCCCTACTCCAGGTTACACATTTGTGGATTCAGCCAAGCATGGGTGGGAATATATTTTAAAAAGAAAAATTTCCAGAAAGTTTCAAAATGCAAAACTTGAATTTGTCATTATTTGCATAGCATTTACACTAAATTTACAACTATTTGCATAGTATATACATTGTATTAGGTATTATAAGAAACCTAGAGATGGTTTAAAATATATGAGTAAATGTGTGTAGGCTATATGCAAATACTACACCATTTTATATAAAGACTTGAGCATCCTCAGATTTGGGTATCCCCAGGAGTCCTGGAACCAATCACCCACAGATACTGAGGGAAAACTGTAGTTTAAATGCAAGTAAGTTATTGAGGGTTAATCCTGTAACACTTGTAGAGGAGTTGAGCCATGAGACATAAAAGGGAAAGAAACCTATTCTTCTACCTTATCCTCCACCCTTTACTTAACACCCAGAGGATTATGGTCAGTTATTTACAACTCTGAGAGCACATTTTCCCTAGCCTTTTTTTTTTTTTTTTTTTTCAAATACAGAGAAGAGAGGTGCTAGAGTTATAGTAGGGGTATCAGAGTCAGGCTGCCTCCTAACAAGCTGTTCTGGTTTTGTATTATTGGTAACAGTACATCCCCCCAAATTATTGGTTTACAACAAGAAGAGTCATTTCTTTTGCTCACGCATCTGCAATTTGATCAGGGCTATGTGGGGAATTCTGTCTCTGTTGTATGTCTCATCAATTAGAGTGCCTGGGCTGGGGCTGGAAGATCCACTTCCAAAGAGGCTCAATCAACACGGCTTTCCATGTACCTGCCTGGTTTCCATGTACCTGCCTGGTTTCCATGTACCTGCCTGGTTTCCTCACATCATGGCAGCTTAGGCTGGCACAACATCACTTCCTTCATATTCCACTCGTCAAAATATTAACATAGTTCTGGGATATTCCAGAAGAAGGGACATAGAACTTCCTTTTTTTATGGAAGGAGTGAGAGAGACTCTTGATACTGCAATAAGCCCTGGGGTAAATGCCCAGTTATTTGTGCTCTTTTTAAAATGAAGGGTGGGAGCCTAATCTCCCTTAGTCCTCAGTGGTGTGACATATCAGAAGCCCTAACCAACGGTTGGTTTTCAGCCATTTAAATGTATTTGCCCTAGTTTAAAGAAGACAGATCCATTTCATGAGCAGTGTTGAGAATACTTTCAATTTTATTTGTATGTTTTACCATTTACGAATCATTTTTGCCTACATTAGATTCATTGTTTTAAGAAATCAATAATCCTCAGAATCCTATTATCTATAGGAAAAATAAAAGAAATAGAAAAGGAAATATCTTTAAGCTAAGTTCTCAATATACCACTTTAACAAATCAAAATAGTGCTTCCCGATGCAGCTATCAGCTAAATCAGGCCTATCACTTTGAATTTCTCCATGCTTTGTTCTTTTTCCCTTGCTTGCCCTGTCTTATTGTGTTTTCAAATCATGACTGATCAGTTCCCCCTTCTTGACAGTTTCCTTTGTCACTAGTAAAGCTTGAATCTGACATTGAACATCGGTATGACCAGGGGGACATTCAGTTGGCAAGAAAATCACCCTAAATAGGAATGTTCTTGTCTGTGTGCTTAAATATCTGTTTCATGAGATGGTTTTCCCTCAACAAACCTGTCTTCTTCCAAGGGAGAGAAATGGCCTTGTGGAGGCAAGTCTCTGTGCCTGAATAAAAACAGAATTAGCTGTAGGGGAAAACATTCGTGTGCTGAAATGAATTCTTCAACATGGCTTTATTTTGAGCTATATTACCAATATTCTTCACAAATACAAAATTGAACAGCCAAATTTCATATCATTTTGATGAAATAAATAAACTCTGAGGGGACTACCACTGGTGCTGAGGGTCTCCAAGATGGGAAAGCTTGTGCTTATTTTGAAGAGTTATCAGATAAGAACAAAACACAATATAAGCTCCAAACAGGCAAGCTGATGTCATGCTGGCCTCAGGCAAACCAAATGTTCAGTGTTGATTTACTGTTGAATTGTGAAAGCAAAGGCTATAAAAGCAAAAACAATCTTTGTTTTTCTTTTTTTTTTCTCCATCGTGGTTTCTTGATACACTAAAGTAAATATGATTTGCTACGGATGATGTGAAGAAGAGTTGGTTATACTTATGGTTCTAGAAACTTTCAAACATTTTAACATTGTGAACACAAGTGTTAAAAAAATCAAACCATTTCTGTGATAAAGGTTAGAAATATTGTTACAAAGACAGGGGAATTGAGTTTCAGTGACCTCTTTACACTTTAGTGTCATTGTAAAAGCTGCAAAGTTGAGGTAAAACAATAACACCACAAAATGTTAGTACTGGTGTCCTGGCATTTCTTTAGAAGGGCACAGCTTTATGAAACATTAGCTATAATGACCAGGGAAGTCAATAATATTCAGACGCTAATTCCTATGTAAACAAGAGTCTTTGTTGTTGAAAAAATCTTGCTGAGCATGAAGCATCTTTTCTCATTTGAATGAAACATACCAATCAATTAACATAAATTATGACAAATAAAAATTTTAAAGTAGCATTTTTTCCCCTCAACATGAAGAATAAAGGTGTTTACTTTCCCAACTTTATTTAAAAAAATGAAGAGAAAAATCATAATACTTTTATAGGAATTTTACTAACCTGATAATTGCAATAGGAAGAACAAATTTGACTCCGTTTTACATCTGTTTCTTTTACTTTGACCTTTGTATTCTATTGCTTTTGCTTCAAGTTAAGAATGTTGCCTATAGCCTGAGATATACAGGATAACCCATTCTCATGGCTCTGACATTTAAAGGTATTATAACACTTTTCCATTCATATAGAAATAAATAGTTGCAGAACAGAAAATAACATGTGTCTTGTTGGAAGTATACAGGAATATCGTGACCTGGCCTACTAGGACAGCTGCAAGAACAAAGGATTCCCACACCAAGAAGTTTCCAATAACCAATCAATGCCCTTCCCCTTTCAATATAAAAGAAGGTTGAATTCTGACTGGGGCCAGAATTCTCTAGGACATTAGTCCGCCATCTTCTCGGACTCCTGGCTTTCCGAATAAAGTCGTTATTCCTTGTCCCAACAGCTCCTCTCCCAATTTATTGGCCTGTCATACAAGCAAGCAGAATGAGCTTGGACTCAGTAACAATATGATTTATCCTATCAACAACATCATGAGTCAGATGAGGGACTGGAAACACAGAAATATTTACCTAAATGAGCAGAAGAAAAAAGGCCAAATATAGATTCAGATTCAGATTCAAAATCTGATGAATCCTTTACATATTGTAGCTCCTACTGTTTCTAAAACTATCAGAATCATTTACTTGATGTTCTCATCATGAGGAGAAAGTTTTAGAATATATTCTTCTGATTAGGTAAAAAGAAGAAATTCTAAATAATTTTTACATTATGTTAAACATGTAATACCTACATCTTCAAGTAAATAATATTAAAAAAAAACAGATTCTTTATTGTATCAGATTTAATAGCAATAGCCATGGAATTTTCTGGAATTTTCATATGTTCAGTGTCATATACTGTAATAGTTTCCAGGGCTGTTATAATAGCTACCACAAATTTGGTGTCTAAAAACAACAGAAATGTACTGTTTCACAGTTCTAGAGGATAGAAATCTGAAATCAAGAGATTGGCAGTGTTGCTTCTTTCTAAGGGCTCTGATGGAGAATCTGTCCCCTGACTTCTTTCTAGCATCTGGTGACAGCTGGCAATCCTTGCCATTTCTTGGCTTACAGATGCAGCACTCTAGTGTCTGCCTCAATATTCACATGGTGTTTTCCCCATGTGTCTCTTCTCCAACACTTATGAGGATACTGGTGGTATTGGATTAAAGGTTCACTCAATCCCTGTATAACCTCATTTTAATTACATATGCAGAGATCTTATCTCCAAATAAAGTCACATATACAAGTATCAGGGATTAGGACTTCCACATATCTTTAGGGTGGAGAGAACACAATTCAACTCATAATGTGTAGAAATCATGCAGCAGAGATCAGCTAAAAACAATCAAGCAGAAAACTATAAAGCCTGAAAGAGCTCGGTAGTTGTGGGAAAATAGATATCTATGTGCATATGTATATGTGTGTGTTTGTGTATGTGCTCATGCATTCAAATTTTCAGGTGGTGTCACAGTTTATGCACTGCTTTTAGATTAGTCAATCCTCCGTATCTAAGCCTTCTCAATCCAGTTTTAACCAA
The DNA here is from genome assembly GCF_949987535.1 of Balaenoptera acutorostrata. Taxonomy (NCBI): domain Eukaryota; kingdom Metazoa; phylum Chordata; class Mammalia; order Artiodactyla; family Balaenopteridae; genus Balaenoptera; species Balaenoptera acutorostrata. Next base: position 36,801,726 of record NC_080081.1, read on the forward strand.
TTGTGAATTGAAAATATTTTTTTAAAATTGCAGAAAGTTCCAAAAAGCAAAACTTGAGTTTGCCACAGGCTGGCAAATATTTACATTGTACTTATAACAATTTACATAGCATTTACATTATAAAGGTATTGTATGTAATGTATAGATGATTTAAAATATACAGAAGGATGTGCATAGGTTTCATTTAAATACTACACCATTTTATATGACAGACTTGAGCATCTTCAGATTTTGGTATCTGAGGGGGTTCCTGGAACCAATCCCCTGCAGATACTGAAGAATGACCATGGTTCCTATTTTTGGTAGTGGTATTGTAGAGGAGCAGAATTTGCTACCCCCAAATATGTTTTTTTGGCATATTAATAATCTTAAATTGGTTATTTTCTAAAAAACAACAGACATGGGAAAAACTGAAAATCAAGTAAGAATTATTCTTTTGTAAGAGACATTTGCATTTATAAGGGAAATCTCCATTTGTAAGTGTGTCTCTCTGGATGTACTGGGAAGAGGAGAGTGATCAAATCTCTAGAAACTCTTATCAGTGGAGAAAGCAATGACTTAAATCTGTATAACAACTTTATCCTGGTTTACTGTGTTTTCCTGGTAATTCCCAAATCTGATTCTCCCAACATCCCCTTTTGTCTTCAGCTGAAATGGTATTTAAGGTAAATTACTAAATTTTCCTGGGTCTTTCCCAGGTATACATATTATAAAATTTGTGTTTGTTTTTCTCCTATTAACCTGTCTCGTGCCAATTTAATTCTCAGACCAGCCAGAAGAACCTGGAAGAGTAAAAGAAAATTTCTTTCTCCCTGAGAATATAAAGCTGTAGAAAGCTAGGAATTTGAACAGACTGTTTCAATGATCTGGTATTCATTTCCTTCATCTTCTCTGTCTACAAATAATTTGCCAACTTTAAGATTTCCTAGCTGGAGATTTATCTTCAAGAAATCTTTCTAGACCTTGCCTTTGGGACTTTACTCTCCAAGAAGCTTCTCAGAATGCTCCAATATTTTAATTAAAAAAAAAATTTTGTTTTGAGAACTTGTAAATCTTTTTCATACAAGTAGGAGTTTATCAATACTTTCTTGAGGAATTTTTATCATGAATAGTCATTATACTCATGGTCCTATATTTTAATTTTCTACTATTTAGATATTTTTTGTAAATATTTTCCCAATAGCTAAAATTAAACCTTTGTAATTATGAGGGTATAGTTAATATAGAGTATAGAATATACAATATAAATCTGAAAGCAGCTTCATAGAACACTAAAGACCCTAATTTTACAGTTGTTTTTTTTTTTTGCACAGAGAGTTAAGAAGCAATTCATCTGGAAAGCTGGAATAAGATTAAGTTAACAGTAATTTAATTTTTTAAAAAGTGAAACACCTCCCTCATATTTTAAAAAGATCCTTTGCCTAATATGCACAAATCAGCAGTCCATTTGGAACATAACATATTGGTTAAACTGTTTAGAATTCAAGTCTTCCTGTCTTGTGTAGGCGTTGTTATTTGTGTATCCCTTGTTCACTATCTATGGGTCTGATATACGCTTGCCTATAGAGTTTAAAAGCAATTTTGAAACCTGATAGAGTTATTTTATTTTACTTATATAGTTTTTTTCTGTAATGATATTCTCATAATCCACTAATGCTCATACGTCTTAAAAATGTGTTATTTGCTTTCCGTTTAGAAACTAAATTAGAGTAGTAAAAAGTACCCATGGTATCTGTCTCTCTTATTTTAGGTGCTGCCTCTAGCTTTCATGTGACACAGATTCCAAAGCAAGAATAGAGGTAGACAACAATTATTAATTTTTATTCTCCCCTTCTTGCTCAGAAGGTAGTAACCTAAATGCTATATTAAATTTGGAGAAAATAATATTACCTCTGTGACCCATATTCTTCCTCTAATCTCCTGAAGTAGGCTTAGTGCCCAATGAACTAGTGAACACAACCATGTGAAAGCAGCCATGGAGCACACATCATGAACATGTTATCAAATCAGATCCTACTGCTTGTGGCTTACAAAATCAATACTCACAACTGTTGGTAGAAAGGAACAGTGCCTTTAATCAGAATGCTGGCAATCTGGGGAAATAGTGGACTCAGCATCCCCAAAAACCACCTCTGAAGATTCTGCCTGGACATGAAAGCTTTTAAAGGGAAACAGGGAAGTAATCTCAATTAATCACTGAGATAGAGGGTCAGAGTCATTCACATCCCCCACTGTGTGCAGGCTTGTGGACTCCTCATGATCTTTCTTTAAATGCTATCTTGTTCACACAGCTTGATTGCAAGATTACTTGAGGGGAAGCTAAGAAAGAGATCTGCTCATCAATTAATTACTTATTCTTCATCTATACTTCTTCAATCTATGGGAAAAAAACAACATGCTAGGCAAAGTATTGTGTGATCAAAAGATTTGAAAGTGTCCTAAGGATGGAGATGAGTAGAACATGTGGGTACCTGGTTTAAGGTCAGTGACAAGACCAAAGGGTTCCGCCTACAAAGGGTTCTTTCCTACAAAGAGCTTTTTCCTGCCAAAAGCTGCTTACAAACATTGCAATGAAGGGTGGAAACAGGAGTCATCCCATTCTTTTCCAAACCCAGATTCTGGCTTGTGAAGTCAAGTGTTTGGAAGATGTAATTAACTTTCTGGTGCATGCAATTCATAAAGAGTGTCATATGGAGGGAAGTTTACAACCAAATTCTAAAGTATAGTCCATAGTTAAGAGCTCTGTGAGGTGTTACTGGGTGATATGAACGGGAAAAATGTATTTCAGGAACAAATAATTTTGGGAAATTGTGAGTTAAACAGTTAAACAGTTTCTTGATTAAGAATCATTCCCCCGCTTCCAGCCCTGGTAGTTGCAGCCCTGATCCTACGGCCACATTATCAAGTAGGGGGAAAAAACGCTGAGGTGATGTGTGGAAGAAAGAGCACCACCATCCTTCCCTACCACTCTTCCCCACATCTACCAGAAAAACAGAGAAATCTATCCCGTGGGGACATCACTTCACCCCACTCATGTTCATGTTGAATGTGAGCACATATTTGTGAAGGCACATAAGCCAGCCCTTCATGTTCTAATCTCCCCTTTTTAGACAACCAATGTTTTCATTGTCCATTCTAATTTTCTCTTAAAACTATTACTCTGAGAAGGATATCTCTCTTTCCATTGTAGGACATTAGGGGCTGTAAAGTGTGTTCCTTGATCTGAAGAAATGGCTGTGAGCCATTCAAATTGGTGCAATATCTTCTCTTCCAGTTCTTCCATAACACTGTATTTGTATCTACCACTGGGTAAGCAAAGCCCAGTCCAGAGTCGGTGTCTATTCTTGTCAAAACCCACTAATGAACTTATGTACAAAACAGAAATAGACTCACAGACATAGAAAGCAAATTTACAGTTACCAAAAGGGAAGGGGGTGGGATAAATTAGGAGATTGGGATTAACAGATATACACTACTATATATAAAATAGATAAACAACAAGGTTCTACTATGTAGCACAGGGAAATATATTCAATACCTTGTAATAACCTGTAAGGAAAAGAATCTATAAAATAACATACGTGTGTGTGTGTGTGTGTGTGTGTGTGTGTGTATAACTGAATCACTTTACTGTACACCTGAAACTAACATAACATTGTAAATCAACTATACTTCAATTTTTAAAAAATGAAAAAAACAAAACCCATTGGCCGCCCCCAAGCATTAGTCTCACTTGCCAGCTGTGATCAAGGCTTTCCCATCAGGGAATCTGCCACATAGTCATTTACAGTCTTTGTCTCTCTTGTTAGACAGAACAGTCATTGGCATTTTGTGCATCAGAGAGTACAAGAGGGCTATGTTTAGATTCAGCCCACCTCTGCATCACTGCAGTACCATCATATCCACTCATTTCATGAACACCTTAAATGAGCACACAGAAATATCTGCTTGTAGATTCTAATCACCTTCTGAACCTGAAAGGGTTTCTTCTGATGAATATCAACCTGTTCTACTTTAATGCAACCCTCAGATTCCCATAGTCATTTCCATAGGGCTGTGCCCCATATGGACATCTCTTTAGTAGGCTACGTTTCCATTGCCCTCCTGCCTGAACATTTGACCAGGGCAATGGCCACCACCCATAAGTCAGTAAAAACTGAAACATAGGAGATTTTTACCACTGTTCATTTCTTCCATAACTGCTAAGAAAGTAACATGTGATTCAGCCCACTGAGCTGATTTGTTTTTACCTTCTTCAGTCAGAGTGGTGGCCTCCCAAATAGGATATTGTCCATTCATCTTGGAACTGCCATACAAAAACCAAGCAGCTTTTTTTGGTCAGTAAAGAGTTGTTTATAGGGCACTGCTCATGTGACAATAAAAACTGTTCCTCACAGAGTTCCAGAGTCAGTCTTAGGGGAAAAAATCTCCCTTCTTGTAAGTACCTCTTCATGGCATTCTCCAGGCAGCATGATCCTGTATAAACCTTTTGCATTTTATTATGAAACTCTTCTGGGCACTGCCATCCCCATTAGAGTGTTTCTCTGGCATCATCCTAGACATTGTAACTGTTTCATATTTTAAGATCATTTTATGTCCTTCAGTCATAGGGGTATCTTCAATTAAGAATATCCAACAGCAAGGTAGGAAATGCCCCTCAAATGGAAATTTCCTAGTCCAAAGTCCCAGTAGTCGTTGCTGGGAAGTGATCACAGGTTTTTGCCATAACCTGCAGTCTGTGCTCCACATAGGTCTATCACACAAAGAATTTGTTCTTTCCCCCACTCCAGCTTCTATTTTATACTGTGTGGGTTCAGGGAATCTTGCTGGTTTCAGTTTAGCATGTTCAATTAACATTGCTTGAAGGACAGATTTACATGCCTTCTGTTTACAGTATAGTCAGCCTTCCTTACCTTTGGTTTTCACATCTGCAGATTCAACCAACTTCAGATCAAAAATATTAAAGAAAAAAAAATTTCAGGAAGTTCCAAAAAACAAAACTTGAATTTGTCACACTGGCAACTATTACACAGCATTTACATTGTACTAGGTATCATAAATAATCTAGAGATGATTTAAAGTGTATGGGAGGATAGAGACCAGCCTCACGCACCAGCAGACAGACACCAGAAGCAAGAAAATTATAATCCCACAGCCTGTGGAACTGAGTCTGCAGGCACAGATTGGGACCTACCCTGGGGCCAGCTAGCTGGTCCCTGGACCTTGGGTGATAAAAGGGGAGTGCACTGCTGGGACACATAGGACATCCCCTACAGAAGGCCACTTATCCAAGGTAGAGAAACATAAGTAACCTTCCACATACATAAAAATACAAATAGATATTTAGACAAAATGAGATGGCAGAGGAATATGTTCCAGATGAAGGAACATAATAAAACCCCATAAGAACAACTAAGTGAAGTAGAGATAGGCCAGACAGATCCTGCTCCTGATTTCAAGGAGTTTATATGCTAGACGGATAGAGAAGACACTAAGTGGCTTGTTTACATAATTATATATTTGATTATAATTTTAGTAAGGGCCAAGGGTAGAAATACAGGAAGATAAAAGGATATGACACAAGGGTCCCAGACTTGACTCCAAGGACCAACCAAGAAGGGCTTTCTTAATCAATGGTAGAGTATCAAATTTCCCCTCCTTCCAATTATCTTCTAAAACGTTAGAGATTAGTCATGATTCCAGGAAAGGTTTGAAGTGTTTGAAACCCAATGACTATAATTGAATTCCTGTCATTTTGGCAGAATGAGGCATAAAAATAGATATCATTTTGGCTTATTAGAAAATAAAGTTACATTTCTTACATACAAGAGGTTTTGGACTCTGATTTATACCTACTATACTTGCATACACTAAGGTGTTGAAAATGATTATGTCAGATACATTTATTTCCTTTGTAGAAATATGTGTGCTTTTACAGGGAATTAGCCATCTGAAAACAACTGAAGAAACTGCTTGAAAACTCTTTGGCTTTTGTTTCTGCAAAACACAGGTCACAATCTTTTGTAAAGTCATTAAAAATACTTCTCATAATTTTTCCACAAACCTGTCTTTCCCTACTTTCCTAGGGCTATCCATCATTCCTCTTGACACCCTTGGTGTTTTCAACTTGCCAAGTTTCTTTTCCATATGAAACCTATTTTCATAGTTTCATTTCTCCATTCATGTGTTTTAGTCAACTTGAATTGCTTTGTTTGCTTTCTCTTACTTGTATGTTCATTATAAATTTCAAGGCTAAATATGATCTTTGTGAGGCTTTTCCCATCCAACCCATCTCAGATAAATGCTATCAATTTCCCACTTTACTGTTATAATGTAGCACATTTTCCTATCACTAATTTAGTATTCTGAAGTATTTGGAGACAACAAACATACACTTTAGTTGTCTTCATTAACAACATTGATTATACAATTGTTCAAATTTCTACTTGACTCTTCTTTTATCTAGATATAACTATTATGAAACTAATTTAACTTGAAACAGTATAATGCTTCATACAACTAAAGTGTGGTCTCAAAGATATAATTATTTCAATTACATTTGCAATTTTAGAAAACCATCTACTTGGAGCGGTTATAAGCAGCAATTTTTAGTGGTTAAGAGACCAGGCTCTAAACCAGACTATCTCACCTTGACTTTTGGTTCTGCCACTCACTACCTGTATGACCATGAGCAAATGATTACAACATTTTGTGCCTTCAGTTCCTGATCTGTTAAATGGGGACATTCATAGTACCTGACATAGAGTCTTTTAATGAGATATAAATGGATGTAATGAGGTTAGAACAATGTCTGGCATATGGTAATCTCTTAGCACATTTTACCTATTAATACTGTAAGTCGTGATTATAGTGGTAGGAAGAGAAGACAAAGGGTCAGTGTTGGTGATAGTATATGCCAGACAATATTCTTGTTATTTCTTCCATCAAGGAGCTGTAGTCTACTGAGGGGACAAAAACACAAGCAGATCAATGCACACCACTGTGTTTGGTGCCACAATAGAGGAAGGAACATAGGAGATTGGGAACATTCTCAGAGAAGCACTAGAGAAGAGGAACCATTTTGGGTGAGTTATGGAGTTCTAGTAGAAGTTAGCAACAAAGAAATGGAGAAGCAGTGTCCCAGGTACATACAGGCACACATGAATGCAGGGAGCCTGGGACACCAAGGCACATTGAACCTCTGTCTGTAATATATCAGTGGTAGTCTATACTGTGGTCAACAGAGGAAAATACATTTTAGATTGTGAAAGGGTTTATGTTCCATGGGAAGACGTTTGGATTTTACATAGAATACACTGGAAAAAAATTAACCATTAGAATTTTATTATTTAGTAATTAGTCTAAAGCTATTACTTGCCATGAGTATGGACAATGGGTTAGGAGGCAATGAGGTAGGAGTAGGTAAGACAACTAGAAAGTTACTGCACTAATTCAGAAATAACCAACAAAGCCCTGGATAGAACTAGGAGCAATATATAGAGTACAGAGGTACCCTTTGAATAATATCAAGAGGGCTGAGAAGAGTAGAGAATCTAGAGGTGGAAATGGGAGATTATGAAGTCTGGGAATGTTTGCATAAATAACATGTTAAGGGGAAATTTAACTTGAGAAAAGATAAGAGAGAATATATAACTGGCTACATGGTTCTAAAAGTTAAACATTTTCTGGCTTAAAGTAGCTTTGGTTAGTCAATCAGTGTCCTGAATTTGGAGACCACACTAAATGAATAAACTTAGAGCTAAATAATTATTTGTTACTGAAACTATGAGGATACTGAGGATACAACTTATAATATATTATAAATTACATAACATATTTTGGGAAACAAAATAGAAAGTAAACAAATGAGTAAACTCATTATGCCTCTGGAATCATGCTGATTATTTTACATATACATGACAACACAAAAAACAATCCCATGGAATGCATATTAATATCCCACTTAAATATGAAGAATATGACATTAAAGCCATTTAAATCATTTGTTTAAGGTCTTATAACTGAGAAGTGTCACAGCCAGGATTCAAATTCTAATCAAACTCCACATATTTTATTCCTAAACAAACACATGTCACTCCTGATAAAGTAAAAAAATATTAAAAAACATGCAGCAAATACAGTTTGTACAGGAAGCTCACATTTCTTCTCCTATATGAGAATAAGAGAGGTTACTTTAGTATTAACACATTAATTAATATTGTACTCTTAATAATGTGCTGATGCTTGATAGAAGTCAGACTTTAAAATATGGAAAGTATTGTCTTTGCATGTAAGAAACATAAACTTTTGGACTTTGACCTCAAAGAACATTTAGAAAATGCAACTAAAATTAGAAGGCAGAAAGTAGAGCTAAAATGGCAACACAATACTTAATCAAGAGTACAACTTTGTGGCTGATGTCCAAGATGGCAGAGTAGGAAGACTCTGAGCTCACATCCTCCCATGAACACACAAAAATTAAAACTATTTACAAAGGAACTATCTATGAGAACTACCTGGACACTAGCAGAAAACATTTTCCACAACAAAATACATAAAAAAGGAACCACAACACAAAAGATAAGAGGGGCAGAGATGCAGTATAGTTAGGACCCACACACCAGAGTTAGCAACTTGCAATTGGGAGGAATATCACAACTGTAGAGGTCCTCCTCAAAGAGTGAGAGCTCCAAGCCCCACATTAGAGTCCCCAGCCTGGAAATCCTGCACTGAGAAGATGAGCCACCAGAATATCTGCTTTCAAAACCATCAGGAATTATGTTTGGGAGAGCCACAGGACTATAGAAACCAAGACTCTGGTCTCAAAGGGTGCACCCAAAATCTCCTACACTCCAAGTCCCAGCACAGAGGCTGTAATTTGAAAGAAGCCTGGCTCAGACCCACTTGATGATCTTAGAGAACCTCCTAAAGAGACAAGAGGCAACTGAATTTTTCCCTGAGGATGGAGATGCTAGTGCTATCCATTTTGGTGAGCTAGTTCTACCACAATAACACTGACATTGGCAAGCACCATTTTGGAATGCCCCCTCTGTGTTATTAACACTGGGGACATGGTCCACAAACCAGCAAACTGGCATCAACCCCAACACTCCCCCCACCCACCAAGACACTCAGACAGCTTCGTGAGGATCTGTATCCACTGTGCACTGGGCCAGCACAAGGCTCATACCACAAACTGCTGGGCCTCACATCCAACTGCATGGGAAGAGTTCAAGGTAATGATCATAAAGATACTAACTGAACTCAGGAGCAAAATGAATGAATGCAATGAAAATTACAACAAAGAGTTAGAAAATATAAAGGAGATTCAAACAGAGCTGAAGAATACAATAACTAAAATAAATAATACACTAGAAGGAATCAACAGTAGATTAGATGATACAGAGAAACAGATCAGCAATCTGGAAGAGAGAGTAGTGGAAATCATCCAAACTGAACAGAAAAGAGAAAAAAAAATTAATGATAGTTTAAGAGACCTCTGGAACAATATTAAGCATAATAACATTTACATTATAGGGGCCCCAGAAGGAAAAGAGAGAGAGAAAGGGCAGAGAAGTTATTTGAAAAATAATAGCTGAAAAATTCCCTAATCTGAGAAAGGAAACACACATGCAGGTTCAGGAAGCACAGTGAGTCTCAAACAAGATGAACCTAAAGAGGTCCATAATAAGGTACATTATAATTAAAATGTCAAAAATTAAAGAAAAATAAAGAAACTTAAAGCAGTAATAAAAGCAACTAGTTACACAGAAGGGAACCCCATAAAACCATCAGCTGACTTTTCAACAGAAACTATGCAGGCCAGAGAGGTGACACAATGGATTCAAAGTGATGAAAGGAAGAAAGCCTACAACCAAGAGTACTCTCCCTGGCAAGGCTATCATTCACATTTGAAGGAGAGATAAAAAGTTACAGACAGTAAAGCTAAGAGTTCACCACTAATCCAGTATTACAAAAAATGTTAAAGGGACTTCTTTAAGCAGAAAAGAAAAGGCCACAACTAGAAATATGAAATATAAGAAAAGAAAAATCTCATGGGTAAAAGCAAACATACAGTAAATGTAGTAAATCAACCACTTATTAAGCTAGTAGAAAACTTAAAATACAAAAGTAGTAAAATCATCTATTTCCATAATAAGCAGTTAGGGGATACACAAAATCAAAAGATGTAAAATATGACATCAAAAACATAAATGTTTGGGGTGGGGAAATAAAAATGTAGCGTCATTAAAATGAATTCAAACTTAGAACATCAACATAAAAAATCATACATATACATATGTATATGTATACATTTTGTTATATATGAACTTCACAGTAAACACAAACCAAAAATCTATAAAAGAAACACAAACACAAAAAGTGAGGGGAATCCAAATGTAACACTAAAGATAGTTATCTGATCACAAGGGAAGAGAGCAAAAGAAAATGAAAGGAAGAAAAAAGAACTACAAAACAACCAGAAAACAATGAATAAAATGGCAATAATCATATACCTATCAATAATTACATGTAAATTGACTAAATCCTCCAATCAAGAGACATAGAGTGGCTGAACAGGCAATAAAACAAGACCCTAGTATATACTGCTTACAAGAGACTCACTTCAGATCTAAAGACACTTACAGACTGAAAGTGAGGGAATGGGAAGTGAGGGGATGGAAAAATGTATTCCATTCAAATGGCAACAAAAAGAAAGCTGGGGTAGCTTATAAAAGACTAAATAGACATTAAAACAAAGACTGTGACAAGAGACATAGAAGGACATTACATAAAGATAAAGGGATCAATCCAAGAAGATATAACAATTATAAATACATATGCTCCCAACATAGGAGCATATAAATACATAAAGCAAATATTGTCAAACATGAAGAGAGAAATTGGCAGTAATGCAATAATAGAATAAAAGTTCTACTACTTTTAACACCCAGTTTACATCAATGGATAAATCATCCAGACTGAAAATCAGTAAGGAAACACTTGCTTTAAATGACACATTAATCAGCTAGATCTAATAAATATATACAGTACATTCCTTCCAAAAACAGCACAATGCACATTCTTTTCACATGGACATGGACAATTCTTCAGAATAGATTACACTCTGGGCCACCCTAGGCCACAAAACAAGTATCAGTAAATTTAAGAAGACTGAAATCATGCCAAGCATCTTATCCAACCACAATGCTATGAGACTAGAAATCAACTACAAGAAAGCAACTGCAAAAAATACAAACATGTGGAGGCTAAACAACATGCAACTAAATAACCAATGGGTCACTGAATAAATCAAAGAGGAAATTAAAAAATACCTGGTGACAACAGAAAACAAAAATACAATGATCCAAATCTAAGGGATGCAGTAAAAGCAGTTGTAAGAGCAAAGTTTATAGCAATACAAGCCTACCTCATGAAATAAGGATAATCTAAAACAATCGAATTTTACACCTAAACGAACTAGAGAAAGAAGAACAAACAAAATCAAAAGTTAGTAGAAGAAAATAAATCATAAAGATCAGAGCAGAAATGCATGAAATAGATACTAAAAATAATTAGGAAAAATCAATGAAATAAGAGCTACTTCTTTAAAAGGATAAATAAGACTGATAAGCTTTTAGCAAGACTCACCAAGAAAAAAAGAGAGGGTCCAAATAAATAAAATCAGAAATGAAAGAAGACAAGTTACAACCCACACCGCAGAACTACTAAGGATCATAAAAGATTACTACAAACAATTATACACCAATAAAATAGACAATCTAAGAAATTCCTAGAAGTATGCAATCTCTCACAACTGAATCTGGAAGAAATATAACATATGCATAGGTCAATTACCAGTAATAAAATTGAATTGATAATAAAATAACTCCAAAAAAATTCAGGATCAGACAGCTTCACAGATGAATTCTACTGAACATTTAAAGAATTAACTACTCCAAAAAATTGCAGAGGGTAGAATGTTTCCAAATTCATTCTATGAGGCCAGCATCACCCTGATACCAAAACAGAAAATATCACAAAAAAAGCAAATTCCAGGCCAATATCACTAATGAACATAGTTGAAAAAATCTTCAACAAAATATTAGTAAACTGAATTCAACAATACATTAAAAGGATTATACAGCATGATCAAGTGGGATTTATCTCAGGGATGCAAGGATAGATCAATATTCAAAAATCAGTCGATGTGATATACTATACAACAAATTTAGAATAAAAGTCATATGATCATCTCAATAGATGTAGAAAAAGCTTTTGACAAAATTCAACATTCATTTATGGTATAAACTCTTAACAAAGTAGGTATAGAGGGAATACAAATCAACATAATAAAGGCCATGTATGATAAACCTACAGCCAACATCATACTCAATGGTGAGAAGCTGAAAGCATTTCCTCTAAGATCAGGAACAAAACAAGGATGTCCACCTTCACTATTTTTATTGAACATAAGTATTAGAAGCCCTCACCACAGCAATAAGACAAGAAATGGAAATAAAAAGAATCCAAATCGGAAAGGAAGAAGTAAAACTGTCACTGCTTTCATATGCAATAATACTATATGTAGAAAATCTTAAAGATGCCACCAAAAACTAATTGGGCTAATAAATGAATTCAGTAAAATTGCTGGATACAAAATTAACATACAGAAATCTGTCATATTTCTATACAATAACAACAAACTTTCAGCAAAGAAATGAAGAAAAATATCCCATTTACAACTGCATCAAAAAAGAATAAAATCCTTCAGAAAAAATGTAACTAAGGAGATAAAAAGCCTGTACTCAGAAAATTATAAGACACTGATAAAAGAAATTGAAGACAACACAAACAAATGGAAAGATATACCATACTCATGGATTAGAAGAATTAATATTGTTAAAATGACCATACTAACCTAAACAATCTCCAGATTTAATAGAATCCCTATCAAAATAACAATGGCATTTTTCACAGAAATAGAACAGATAATTTAAAATGTGTATGGAAACACAAAAGACCCTGAATAGCCAAAACAATGTTGAGAAAAAGAACAAAGCTGGAAGTATCACACTTTCTGATTTTAAACTACACTACATAACCACTGTAAACCAAACAGTATGGTTCTGGCACAAAAACAGACACATAGATCAGGAGAAGAATAGACAGCACAGAAATGAATGCATATTTCTATGGTCAAATATCTATGACGAAGGTGGCAAGAATATAAAATGGGGAGAAAAAAGCCTCTTCAATAAATGGTATAAGGAAAAATGGACAGCTACATGCAAAAGAATCAAATGCCTACTTTGTCACACCATATACAAAAAAAAAACCCTAAAAATTAAAGATGTAAATATAAGACCTGCAATCATAAACTTCCTGGAAGAAAACCTAATCAACAGAGTCTTTAACATAGACCTTAGCAACATGTTTTGGATCTGTCTCCTCAGGCAAGGGAACCAAATGCAAAAATAAATAAATGGGACCACATTAAACTAAAAAGCTTTTGAACAGTGAAGGAAACTATCAACCAAAAGAAAAGGCAGCCTACTGAATGGGAGAAGATATTTGCAAATGATATATTTCATAGGGGTTTATTATCCATAACATACAAAAATCTCACACAATTCAACATCAAAAAAGCAAACAATCCAATTACAAAATGGGCAGGGAACCTGAATTGACATTTTTTTTTTTCCAAAGAAGGCATAAAGATGGTCAGCAGACACATGAAAAGTTGCTCAACATCACTTATCATCAAGGAAATGCAATTCAAAACCATAAAGGTATATGCTCTCATATCTGTCATAATGGCTATCATCAAAAAGAAAACAAATAACAAGTGCTGGTGAGGATGTGGAGAAAAGCAAACCTATTGTTGGTGGGATTGTAAAATGGTACAGCCAGTATGGAAAACAGTATGGAGATTCATCAAAAATTAAAAATAGAGCTACCATACCATCCAGTAATTCCACTTCTGTATATTTTTCCAAAGAAAAAAAAGCATTAATTCAAAAAAGATATTTGCACTCCTATGCTCATTGTAGCATTACTCACAATATCTAAGATATAGAAGCAACCTAAGTGCCCATCAATAGATGAATGGATAAAGAAATTTTGATATGTATACATACAATGGTATATTACTTAGTCATAAGAAGAATGAAATCTTTCCATTTGCAACAACATGGATGGATCTAGAGGGTATTATGCTAAGTGAAATAAGTCAGAAAGAGAAAGACAAATACAGTATGACCTAACTTATATGTGGAATCTAAAAAACAAAAGAAACAAACAAAACAGACTCATAGATAAGAACAAACTAGTGTTTGCAAGAACTGGGGGTGGGGGGAGTTGGGGGCAAAATAGGTGAAGGGTATTAAAAGGTATTAATCTCTAGTTATTAAAAAAATTAGCCATGTGGATGTAATATGCAGTACAAGGAATATCTTCAACAATATTATAATAATTTTGTATGAGGACAGATGGTTACTAGACTTATTGTGGTGATCATTTCTTAATGTATGCAAATGGAAATTCACTATGTAATACACCTGAAACTAACATAATACTGTATCTCAAACATATTTTAATTTAAAAAGGCACAATTTTACCATAGTCTGAATTTATTTTCACCTGTAAAAGGATAAATAGAATGTATCTAAGGTTTCATCTTTGGAAGATTTAGAGTATTATGAAGAAATCAAAGAGATCTTAATGGCTTTCCCACCTGATATCCATTACTTAAAAAAACTTCTTTGTGCTTTTCTTTTTATATCAGAGAAAAGGAAATAAAGTCAGACATTTCCCCCACCCCACCCCTTAAACATGGAATGAAAGAGGGACTGGTCCCAGTCTCCCATTAAATCCACCCTTCACCCAACTCTCCCTTCCCTCAAAGCTGCAAGGTTAGAAAAAAATTATGTTGTTCCTCCCCTGGCAGTAGTCCCAGACCCCTTTGCAGTCAAGAAGGAAGGGGAGGGGCAGATGAGGGAGGAGTTCTCTCCCACACAAAAGCCCCACTCCCAGGCAGAGAAGCTACCCTAGCATCCTGCTGGAGGGGTGGAGGTAGGTTATGTGGTAGGGATTAGAGAAGAACCCTGAAATCTTTTCCTTAAACCTGGTATATGTATGTATTTACAGTTATAAAGGAAGGGAGGAGTTTAGGGTAATATTAGTCCCTCAAAGGCAGGAAATGAAAGTCAAATAGCATGCCTGTCTTGGTCACATTTTCCTAACTCTTAGCTCCTAAAACCTTTGGTGGGAAAAGGGGAAACAGGAAGTGGGGGGTGGAGGAAGGAAGGGAATGTTTGAGGATCTAAACCCACAGCTCACTCCGAAAGAAGGTGAGGCAGCAGAGGCGGGGCGGCTGGGTACCACCATGAAAACGGCCCTCAGAAAGACTTATGAGAAGCAGTCACTCATACCCTGTCTCTCCACCACTCCCCACATCATCACCCAGCCAGGCAGGGGCTCTTCCTAACCCATCTTCTCCAGCATCCTTCAGGGCTTCTCATCCTCCTCCTGCAGCTGGTCATCCTCCTGCATAGCGTTCATCACACTCTTCCTGGAGCTGTTCTGGACATCACCCTTCATCAAAAATGCATCTGAGGTGAAGCAGGCCTTCTCAAAGTTGAAGATGATGTCCAGGTTGAAGTATTTGTCCAGGAGCTCCACATATTGGTCAGTCAGTTCCAGAGTTGAAACCATGTATAAATCCCTGTGTCCTTGTCTTTTGAAATAAAAGGATGAACCAAGAGTTAATGATGGGGAAATGTGAAGATGTGGAACAAACAATAGCTGTTGGGCTGGGGAACTGGTAACAATTTAGACTATAAATCTGCCACATAGCAGTTCCCTGAAAGATATAGATAAAGGCCTGACACACATTCCTAAGTTGTTTGTACAGGAAGCAGACCCCCACCAGATGAAAACTGCTGACTGCAAGAACTTAGAACCTAGACTGGTTGGAACCAGAAGGTTGATGATGCTGACTCCCCATTACCTCACTACCAAGCAATCAGAAGAATGAACACGAGCTGGTCACACCCTGCTCCTTGAATCATTACTATAAGACTCCTCACTACCCCCTCCAGGACAGGACACACAGTCTTGAGGGCAATAGCCTGCTGTGGTCCCCTTTGCCTGGCAAAGCAATAAAGCTATTGTTTTCTGCTTCACCCAAAACTCTGTCTCTAAGATTCAATTCGGTGCCGGTGTAGAGAGGCCAGGTTTCAGCAACAGCGTGACGGGCTCATTGTCTTGACCCTTGATGGCACAGTAGAAATAGAGGCTGGCATGTTTCTTATAGACGACTTTGAAGTTTCTTCACTCCAGGAAGTTGCATATCCTGAGCTTGAAAGCTAGAATAACCACATACGCTCCTGAACCATCTTCTTTTGCTTCATGTCTGACATGGCCAGATACCATTTTTGCAGCCACAACTTTCCCAGCAGGCTGAACATCAGCTTAAATCACATCATTTCACAGCTTCCAGGTCTGCACGTCCCTCTTAACACCGTAGATGCCAGCTCCACTCCCTTACTTAACCTTTACTTATCTTCTTTTCTCCCTCTCATTTGAAGCCTAACCTGCTCTGGAACCTTCTAAAAAGTCTAACTCAAAGAAATAAAATGTCAGAAGTGTATCTCCTTATTATGAGCGCCTTAGGGGCCAACAGTCTTTTGACAAGGCTAACTGCTCCCCTGATGCCTTTATCTGGAACCCACACGTCAGATTTGCTTGGGGCTTTCACATTCAGGGATCAGCTCCTACTGCCACAGCTGACATTTCTGTTTTGTCCATGAGCTGAACTTTGGTGAACTTAGGAAATAATTTTTATTTTACAGTAAAGTATATATAAGGAAATTTCAGAGCAGCCAGTCTTATGATGTAGATGTCTTATGAATAAGCATATACATCTTTTATCCAGTTTTCCAAAACATTTTTAGAGCTGACTTAAAATAATAGTAATTTAACTTGAATTGCTTTTGAAAGCAATACAAAGTCATTCTTTTCTCATGATTGCTTGATTATAGATTTCAAATTTGTCTTTGTGTATAATTATAATCTCTCGAGTTTCCTTCACAAATGAAATAGCAGATGGATTCTGTAAAGCCTGTGTTATATACAGTTGAATAATTTACACTATCAAGTATCTATTTTTCCAGCTAATCAAGGTTTTAAATAGTGAACAAAACTAATATTTCAATGGTAAACTAAAACCTTGTGTTATTGCTATGAGAATGGAAACCATGTAATAATGTTCAGAATGTGACTTTTGGTACTAGAATGCTTGGGTTTTATTATACTAAGTGAAGTAGGCCAGACAGAGAAAGACAAATATCATATGATATCACTTTTATGTGAAATCTAAAAAAAAAAAGATACAAATGAACTTATACACAAAAGAGAAATAGACCCACAGACATAGAAAACAAACTTATGGTTACCAAAAGAGAAAGAGAGGGGGAGGAGTAAATTAGGAATTTGGGATTAACATATACACAATACTATATATAAAATGGATAATCAACAGGGACCTTTAGAACAGGGGACTATACTCAATATTTTGTAATAACCTATGAGGGAAAAGAATCTGGAAAAAATAGATATATATATGTGTGTATAACTGAATCACTTTACTGTATACCTGAAAACTAACACAACATTATAAATAAACTATACTTCAATTTTAAAAAGGCAAAAAATAAACAGAAAAACAAAACAACAAAAAACAAATGAAAACAAAAGTAATACTTGCTCCACAATTTACTAGGTGTGGGACTGTGAGAAAGCATTTCATTTAATTGTACCTCAGTTTCTTCATCAAAATGTACTTTATATTGCATCTGAAGCAGTTAACATATTACTTGGCATGTAGTGTGCATTCATTAAGCATTATTATTTATCTATTCCATTCCCACAGAGAGGTTTGGAGAGGGGTTAGGCCAAATAATTCGTGAGTTGCCTAGCTTTATTTTTCCTGTTGCCAAAAGTAAGATGATAGGTCCAGTGGGGTACTGAGCTGACTTCTACTGGGAGAACGGATTGTGAAATTTTCAGGAATTTGGGGAGTTGGTTGGTGTTATGTTGGTCGCTTGAAATTGGCTATGATAGGAGTATTTAACCAATCATTCCCAAAAGGCAGTTGCTAAACATTTACCAGGATGATACTGAAGTTAGCTTTGTTATCCAAATCAGTAGTTTTCTCCTGCTCTGATCTAAAGGATCTTTAGATTGGTTATAGAAAATATTACATTCACTTAAAAAAAAAGAATTTGGAAATTTGGCAGTTTTCTTCCATTTATAGAAACAATTTTCTATACTGTTAAATGTTTGTTTACCTATAACAGGTAAACAGACTGGTTGGAACCAGTTTTTACTGGTTTTACTCCAGTAAAACTGGAGTAAAAAATTTACTCCAAGTCATTCATCCAAGAGAAATGAAGGCATCTGTCCACAAAAAGAATTGTTCAAGAATTCCCTAGCAACATTATTCATTATGGCCAAAAACAGAGTTCTTTTAAAAGGAGAGTATATTAAAAAATTGTTTTATACTCATACAAATGAATACTACACAATAATAAAAAGAAATGAATCACTGATGCTTAAAACAAAGTGAAAGAATCTAACAGAATTAGAGTTGATTGAAAGAAGCCAGACAAAAAAATGTGTAGCATATGACTTTATTTATATAAAGATTAAGACCAGACAAAAGTAATCTATAATGAGAGAAATTAGAACTGTTGTTGCTTTTGGTGGGTTGGAGTAGTGGTGGTGGTGGTTGAGCAGAAGGAGAATGATATAAATTTCTGGGGTGATAGAAACATTCTATATCTTAAAATGGTTGTTGGCTACATGGATACACACATTTATCATATGTTATCAAATGTACACTAAAGATCTGTACATTTGTACATTTTATTCTATACAAATTTTATCTCAATAAAGAAAAATAAAGCAATATATTTCAATAGAAATACTGATTAACAATAGAAATGGGTGATGACAAAATTTGACAATTATAAAATGAAGTTTGGGGGAATATATAACACATATATAGAAAAAAGAAAGAACAAGGTAACAATTAAGTGTACAATTCATCTAATCCTTCTTTCAGTCACTGTAATTTTTTAAATTGTGTGATCTTGTGTAACTTACTTAACCTTATAAATATTCTGGTTTCTAATCTTCTAAAATTGGTTTAAATATAATATTTACCTCATAAGGTAGTTTGCTGGTAAATGAAACAATTCATCAAAAGAATTTAAGGTGCTTGTTTTTTAGTAAATGCTTAATAAATCATTTTAGAGCTGTTTTTATTATTAAGATATAAATATAAAACTCAAAGAAAATACGTCCTGAATTTCCATCTCCATCTCATGAAAATGCCAGGAAGAATGGAGCAGGTAAAATGAACTAATAGATTAAATTTCCCTTGAGATGAATACTTATAATATTCTGATTGAAACAATCCAGTAAATGTCAAATAAGAAAGAGGAAGCAAGCTTAATCAATCTTGCTGCAGTTTTAATTTTCAATTAAAAAGATAAAGTATTATGCAAAAAAAAAAAAAAAAGGAGAGTGATATGGTAGCTTTCAAATAGGTGAGAGACAGATTGTCATCTTCCTTCTAACCAGCAATAATGTATATTCTAGAAAACAATGGATCAGTGCCTTCTAATGCACATGGAAAATAATTTTAAAGCTTGACTTCAATGTAGGAATAGAATAAATATTTACAGTCATGCAAGTGTTCAGAAATTTACTTCTGACATATTTTCCTTTTCTAGGAAAAATTTTTTTTACCATTTTATACTGAGCATTAGTAGTAAACAATGAAGATGAGATGGAGGTTAATTTATTTCACTGTATATTTCTCTATACTTCTAAAAAAAACATTTTTACTATGACTACATACTACTTTTATAATTACAAATAGATATTTAGAAAGGTTAAATGAAGGTATCATATATTATTAAATATCATCTCTTTTCATCTGTTTTCCTAAATTAAGCATGTAGTATAATTTATCCCTTGTGCCTTGAGGAACATGAATTATGATTCATGTTGCCACTATATTTTACATTCATATTTTTATAGAGGTAAAGTTAACATATTGATAAATTGCATTGTTCTTAGATGGTCTGTTTTATATGTACTGACTGTTGTATACAACCCTGTAGCTATCACATTCAATAAGATATAGAAAATTTCTATCACCCTCCAAAACTCCTTTATGTTTCCTGTATCCTACCCCTCCATACCTCACTCCCTGCAGCCCCTGATCTGACTTCTATCACTAAAGACGAGTTTTGTCTGTTACTTGAGTTTCATATATCTTACACGTTTGACTCTTGAACAAAGGGAGGGGGTTAGGGAAGCCAAAACACCAGGAGGTTGAAAATCTGCATAAAACTTTATAGTTGGCCCTCCATATCCACCACCCCTGTTCTGCATCTGTGAATTCAACCAACTTTGGATCCTATAGTACAGAAATACATATTTATTGGAAAAATTCCATGTATAAGTGGACCCATGCAGTTCAAATCTCTGTTGTTCAAAGTTCAACTATATATAATATTTATTCCTTTGTGTCTGATTTCTTAGGCTGTATTTTTAATAAAATACTTGTCCATGTTGTTTTGAGTACCGATAGTTTATTCTCTTTTATGGCTAAGTAGTAATCCATCATTTGGGTATATCACAAGTTGTTATCCGATTTGTCCATTTCTCTGTTAATGAACATTAGGGTTGTTTCAAGTTTTTGTCTATTATGAATAAGAATGGTCTAAAAATGCTTGTGTGAGTATTTTTGAGAACATATGTTTTCATTGCTTTTTGGGTAAATGTGTAAGAATGGAATTTCTGGCTTATAAGATATATATACATCTCTGGCTCGTAAGATACATATTTATGTACATATGTATATGTGTATATATATGTATTTTACAAGCCATATATAGATAGAAAACTGTATGTTTATGCAACAACATATGTTATTTTGTTATACTGTTAAGAAATGCCAAACAGTTCTTCAAAATGTTTGTACCACTTACCACTCCCACCAGCAGTGTGTGAGTTCCAGTTGCTCCACAACTTCACCAACCCTCTCTGTTAGACTTTTTAACTCTTATGCATTCTAGTGGGTGGAAAATGGTAGTTCATTGTGATTTCAATTAGCATTATCCTGATGATCAAAGATGTTGAGCACTTTTTCATGCATTTATCAGTCATTTGTATGTCTTGCTTGGTGGTGTTTCAGCTCAAGTTTATGCCCATATTTATTGCATATTTTTGCTTATATTTTTTCCTGTTGATTTGTAAGAGTCTTTTATATATTATAGATATATATTCAGAATATGAGACATTTGTCAGATATATGTAAGGCAAATTGTTTCTATTTTTCTTTTCTGTGGCTTGTATCCTCCTTTTCTTAGCAGTATTTTTTAGTTAACTGAAATTTTAATTTGGGTGAATTTCAATTTTTATTTTTTCCTTATATCAGTCCTTTTTGTGACTTGTCTAATAAATCTTTGTCTACCTAGCAAAGATGTATTTCTTAAACTTCTGGATTTCAGGTGGAAATATTTTACCATCCTAATTATTTTTCACTTCTCAATGATTGTCCACATCCACCTTTTCATTCAAAGAATGGGATACAACAAATTGAAATAATCAATGAAAGCACCTTTCTACTAGAAGTTGCTAAATAAGTGTGGTTTCTCCAAAAGATTATTAAAATTCCAAAGCAACTTCACAATGTTTTAGTAGGTTACGTTTTTGTGGAGGACATTATATTTGAAATATTTCCTTCAGAAAAGGAGAGAAGAAACATTACATTTTAAGGCAAATTTTATACAAACCATTTTATGTGGATATAAAACCCCAAATACACATTTGGTTGGCTGGGAAACTCTTTCAGCTTCACACGCTAATGATGTAATTAAAAGTTACAGAAATTTTAATCTGTAAAGTATTTTAAGGCTATGATTATACAAATGCAAACTCATGTCTATTTTGCAGAATGCATAGAGTAGCTACAGATGGATTTAAATTCATACTAAAATAGGAAAGCGCAAACCTTCTTGGCAATGCTGTTTTTTTTTCCCTAAGAACGAAAGAGATTTGGTTATGTATAGTCAAAAGCAATTTTACAAGAAAACATCCCACAATTTCAAAGTGGCGCTTAATTGTGTAACACAAGTAAAACAACATTTTAATTCTTAATTGGAAGTGGCATTGCTCTTTAGCACATCTTAATACTTTCATCTGCTGGCCAGATGATGTAAAAAGATTTTTAAAAAGTAATTGGTGCCCCTAAACCAAAGAAAATCTGTGTCCAAATGCTTATCTTTCCTGAAATTCAAAACTCTGAAAGCAAAATATCATTCTTTTATGCTTTTGTCATATGTATTTTTAATATATATAAACCCACACACTGTATATAAGCTTACTATATTTTAAAATATATATGAATAAACAGAACACTGATGGATGATCATGCTTTATTGTTCTGCCCCTGATTTCTGAAAAACAACCAAGGAATTTGTCATCTCAAGGTCAGGATTATTAAACTACTATTTTTTTCCCGAAATGAACTAAAATCTGTAATGACTGATGTGCCTGAAGTTGTCTCATAAGGCTCCCAAGTGGGATGTGTGATCCTTGGTTTCTCTTTTTATTTGATCCTGAAATTCAGAGTCTTAATTTTTTTCTTTTCACTTTACCTGTAATAATTGCTTTAAACAGTTACTTATTAAAAATTTCTAAGTGTAGGTATTTAGAAATCTTAGCAGATTCAAGATCTTATATGTGTTCAATAAACCATTTCAGGCTTTCCAAAGTTTGGATTATTAATAGTGATAGTCCTTGATGAAGGACTTCTATGTGATGCCCAATAAGAGAAGAGAAAGCAAAGGCAGTTGCTGAAATGACATTTTTGTTTGTGAGCTGGTTGAAATCATTAAGTTTTTAAATCTCTTATATTGTACCCAGAATGTTCATATTCTGAGACGTGGCCCAGAGATACCACATAACCTTGTATAATTTACTCTTGGCTCTGGAAGTATCAGTTTTTATATCTTTTACCCTTTGAGTATGAAATGCTCAATTTTTAAAAGTATTTTCAGAAGCACCATATTTAACCAGTTTTGCACACCCCAGAGCAAGAAAGAATGTCAGCAATCACCTTAATTTTGAGGAGGGTATATCATGTAGCCTAGTGTGTAAATTACTTGGTTAGAATGTTGTCATAGTTACACTAGAAATAAGAATTTGTACGAGAAACATAGACCAATTATTAACTTTATATTATCAAATAATACAATAGTAAAGGTGATATGGCAAGATTTAGTTTTTTTGCCAGGTTCAAAAAATATATTCCACATATCTTGATTTTAGTTACTTATTTTGCCACATCTCATTCTTTTTCATCTCCTAGAGCATAATGGGGAAATAGGAGACACTATATAAGGTGAACACACATGCAAGGACAAAGCAAAGAGTGCCTAGGGAAATTAGGGAAGACTTCTGAGAACCCTGGGTTATGACCAGAAGGACAATAGGCTTTTTCCAGGTGGACAATGCAGTTATAATTATTCTTTATACTCTCCCCTCCAGCTGTTTTGTTTGTGAGTTTTGTTTAACATGTTGATTCTTATACTTGTAATAATTTTTCCTCCCTGTATACTGCACATTGGGGAAAACTGTTACTGCAACAATTCCACACTGGTTACTTCAGATGCCCAAAGGGTGTAAGGGTGAAGAATTTGTGGGGGCTTTTCTTCCATGACACAGGAAAGTTTATTCCTATAAACTTTCTCAAATCCCATTTGTCAAAACACCTCTTTCTCTCTTATAGTTGTTAAATCTCTAACGAGCATTTATTATACATGAAACGATATAAGGGAATAATCATCTTTCATGTGCTTTTTTGTAAGCAAGTTGTTCTAATTAATCTTATGTCTAAAAAATAGCTTCTTATATTCTTTCTACAACTATAAACATATAGAAAAAAATTCCTGGAAATATCAACTCAAGAATTTTCCTGAGGCATATTAGTAAGTATCATCATCCCATCACTTATATTTTTGCACTTACTCAGCTTCTAGTGTAATCTGATTTAATTCTTCTTCAGACTTAATTATCATCTCTTTTTTCAATGGTTAAGTTATGTGTTAAGATTTGTGAAATTCTAATGGACTGCACAGAAAGAGAACTGTTATATATTTCACGTTAAGACTAGAAAAAAAATAACATTTCCTGAATCTAATATGGAGAAAAAGTGATGTGAAATATTTGTTTTAATGTATTTTAAATATAACCTTTCCATAAGATGTGACTCAATTTCAGCAAATCATGTTCATGGAAAAAGCAATGTGAGATTTAAAAGATGAAGTTAGACTATTAAATTGTAATAATTTATGTGTTATATTTCATGTGATTTCTTGTAAGCAAGTTGAATCACAGAGCATATAAAATTATTTTTAACCAACTGACAAAGAATCTAGAATTTAAAGTAGAAGAAATAATTTTTACTTAATGAATTTGCTATTAAGATTGCTGTGTTTTCTAAGGAAGGTGTTATACCTAATCATCTGATTTACATGCTAATTTTGCAGACAAGATGCATGTTTTTGCAAATTGTCTGTAGAACAGAAACTAAGAAAAACTTTAAACTGAAAAAAATTTCCATTTTGAATCTTATGGTATTTAATATAATAATTACTTGATTGCATGGAATGCAATTCACCTTCTGAAATATATGACTTGGTTTGAGCATCCAATGACTAAGGGTTTAGTTAAGAGTACAGATGAACTTATTTTTTAATGTATTAGTTGACTCTCCATTTCTGTTGGCTTAGCTTTCCCCTGACAATGTTGAATTTTATCTGAGCCAAATGTTCCTGGAAAATAGCAACAGTTAAGAAACACCCTTCCACAGCCCCTACCTATTTTGTGTTCTAGGAAATGGCTTACTGCAAAGAACTACCCCAATGTGACTTAGATAAGGTTCATGGATGACTCTCCTGTTTATATATGACAAGGCTAGACACAGATCTTTCAAATGCCTATTCTTTGGCTCATAAATAAATAGCTACACTCTCACTGACCAATATGGACAAAATGCCTGGTAAACTGAATTGACCCAAATTTTGTCAGTTTTCCCCAAGCCTCTGAACTTTGATCCCTCCTCTGTGATTCCCTCCTGAGAATCAGCTGACTTCGAAAACACATTCCTGATCAACTGTCTGACCACAACACTTGCTTGTCTCATGCCCCCACAATGGGTTCTTTCTAGTCTTGTTTACTCATCCCTACAAGTAAAATTCATTTCTGCCTGATCTTTGGGAGGCTTATAGATCTCAAAATTTCAGAGTATTTCTCTTGTCATAGTCCCCCTTCCCCTTTTATTCGGGACTAAATAGTCTTTTTTTTCCTTACCTAAGTCTGGATTTGGTTTTAATTGATAATCCCCTTCTTAAATTGTGATCGTGCTTTGACTTAACATTAAGAAAAATGGTTACAGACAATAATTCATGCAAACCCATCTGCATAAATTAGAAATAGAATTAGAAGCACTCTCAAATTTTGAAAGTTTAACCTATGTATTTTTAGGAAGAAGGATAATCAGAATAATATAATCTTCATTTTAATTCTGACCTAGGTTTCAAAACACTCAATTATATCCAATTTACTATTATAATTATATGAAAAAGTGATCATAAAACTTTTTATGAGAAAAAGTCTCATAAAATTGAAGTAGAAAAGGAAGCAAACTCTATACTTTTATTTTGCAGGTTAGGGTAGAATTCTGGTTTAAATATGTGTATTGGGAAAGCTAACCTGCTTTTCAGGGGAAAGCTTTAACTGTAATCAGAGGCCCATCTGTGTATAGGGTGTGACAAATCAGGAAAGAAGACAGGAAGCCATCAAGTATACAGTTTATTATATTATATCTCAAGTACCTAGCCCAAAACATGACACATAGTGTATACTAATTCAATATTTACAGAATAAATTTGTAATATCTCTTTGATACAAGCATACTTTACTTATTATTTTATTTCACTCAAAAAACATGATGTCAGTTCTTAGAATAAGATCGACAAAAGGGAAAACAAGCATATTTATTTACTGAAGAGAGGAAAAGGGATGTTAGGGAAATGGGAAAATCACAGGTATGCCTATATCACTCATCTTCAAGTCCAATAAACAACTCTAAATTTTATGTTTGGTCATCTTGAGATGAAGTCTTACATGACATTATGTATTTTTCTGGTCATTTATATTTTTATTTTGAATTTACAAACTGAAGTTATTGCATAATTTAATGAATGAATAAGCTGATGTTATGATGGTGTTTTGTGAATTAGTAAATGGTTAAAAATTTCAATCCAATATGAATAACAATTTCAAAATTAGAGTCAAAATCAATTTGTTGAGAACCACAATCTGGAACCTTAAAAAATTCCCCCAAAATGTAGGATGATAAGGTTATTGTCATCTGTAGCACTGGCCACTGTTGGTGTCCTCCCCATCTCAATGTGTACCCTTTATTTGCATTTCCAAATTATAAAAAGTAGGCAAATTTTATGATATTGTTTATTTATGGAAATTTATTATGAATGTTATGCACATACTTATCCTACAAAAGACCTGTCCTTCTAACCCTCTTCTTATTCCCTCCCACACTGTACTGTGTTGATAGCATTGGCTCAAAATTCATTCCCATTGGGAACCTCAGAATGTTAGGAAATAGGGTCTTTGCATAAGTAATCAAGTTCCATGAGATCATACTGAATTAGGGTGAGCCCTAAATTTAATGTGACTGTTGTCTTTATAAGAACAGGGACATTTGGATACAGAAACACAGACATGCATCAGGAAAATCAAGGGTTACCAGCAACAACCAGAAGCTAGAACAGACAAGGAAGCATTCTTTTCTTGAGATTTAGGAGGGAACATGACACCTTGATCTGGAGTTCTAGTCTCCAGAACTGCTAGGGAATAAATATCTGTTGTTTTAAGCCACCCAATTTGTCGTACTTTGCAATGGCAGCCATTGGAAACTAACATAACCCATACAGAAAAGAATCCTTATGTAGGGTGTTTAGGAAAGGATTTTGTAAAGATGAGTAAAACGAGAGAGCTCTAGGAACTCTCATCCCTCACAGAGTGTCATATGCTTCTAAGGCCTGACAGTGAGTGTTTTTTGGCTGTGAAGGATGGCCTTCTGTTGATTGATTCCTTCTGTTAAAAGGGAATAGAACTACTGTATCACCCGCAATTCCACTCCTGGGTATATATCTGAAGGTAACAAAAACAGTAATTTGAAAAGGTACATACACCCCAATGTTCATAACTGCATTATTTACAGTAGTCAAGATATGTAAACAACTTAACTGTCCATCAACAGTTGAATGGATAAAGAAGATGTGATATATATACATATATATATATATATATATGTATATATACACACACATACACCTATACATATAATGGAATACTGCTCAGTTATAAAAAAGAAGAAAATTTTGCTATTTGCAGCACCATGGATGCACTTCGAGGGCATTATGCTAAATGAAATAAGTCAGACAGAGAAAGACAAATACTTCATGATATCAATTATATGGTGGAAACTAAAAAATACAATAAACTAGTGAACATAACAAAAAAGAAGTAGACTCACAGATACAGTGAACAAACTAATGATTACCAGTGGGGGGAGAGGTAATAGAGGAGTGCATGGAGTGAGAGGTACATACTATTGGGTGTAAGACAGGCTCAGGGATGCATTGTACAACACAGGGAATACAACCAATATTTTGCAATAACTGTAAATGGAAAGTAACCTTTCAAAATTGTATAAAAATGAAAAAAGGGAACAGGCTTTCCTGTTGTTTAATAAAGTCTGATTTAGATAAGGTAAAAATAGTTGCTGTAACATATCCAATGATATGCTATAATGACTTAAAAATTATGAAAACAATATTTCTTACTGTCACTGTCCAAAGCAGTTGGTCCTAATTGGAAGCCAATTCTCCTCCAAGCCCAGGGTCCTTCTCTTGTTTTGCTCCATCTTCATCAACACATAGCTTCAAAATCACCACGGAAGAGGAAAGAATGATAGTGTGGGAAGTTTTTAGCAGGTCAGATCTGAAAGTGATATACATCTTTAGTAACTATATTCCATAGCCAGATCTCAGATTGCATTGTTACATCTGGGGATCCAGTAAGGGCCCCGGAGAATTTTAGTCCATATCTTATACCCAGGAAGTAAAGAAAGTAGGTTTGGTTAAGGGTTAGCTATCTCTGTCATAGGGTCAAATCATTTCAGTAAACCATCGCTGAGTAATTATGATTGGCCAGGAACCTGTGTGGTCAGTCTACAACTGAGGAGCTCTTAGGGAATTGTCTGTAATTCATAATTCATAATAATTTAAGAAAAGTTTAAATGAATCATTACATTAAATATTAAACATAAGATTGATATTATATTACATTTTCTATTAGCGTTTTATTTTAAAATTATAATTTATTTCATTGGCATATTCTTGATATTTAGTTATTCCATTTTTATTTATTTCTAAACGTTTTTCAATTCTCTACATATAAACTTTCTGAAATTTTTAAAATAAAAATCACCCTAGTACAGATACAGGAGAGAGGTTAAGCAATATTTAAATGTATACTCCTGACTCATAATCACACCAGTCATATTAATCTGTGATAAAAATTGGAAAGCAGAAGTAAAGGGAATAGGGGATTTTGAATCTCTGAGAGAGCTAAATGAAAGAACCTCAATGTCAGCTGTGACATTGAAAGCATTGTTTATAAAAGTTACTCTAGATACTATTAAAGAAAGCATCCTTCTGAAGTATCTGGTGATTTTAGCATAAGATTGAATAGTCTTGAACATCAGAAGTATCCTTTTTTTTTTTTTTTTTTTTTTTTGGTTAGGGGGGAATACTTTTTGTCCTAATGATGGGATGGAATGATGGACATAGTATTTGTGGACTAAATCATCTCTTGGTTTATGAAAGTTAAGGGTGTTGACAATGTTCTCAGTAATTCATACTCTTCCATTTTAGCTTGTAGGGCTTTGGAGAGGTGTGCTTCCCTCTTCAGCTGAGCCAGGACCAACACGTGCTGAGAAGGGAGCACCAGCAATACTTGGACATAAAATTTGGAAAAAGAACTGCACTCATCTGGGTCACAATACAGAGTGACACTATTATCATTTCAATCTTTTATACTTAAGTTGAGTTTAATATAGAAACTACAGAGTTTATTTTCAGTGTTTTGATCAATGGACTTATTTTTGGCTGTCCTGGTACAAAAATGCCTAGAATAAAATATGTGTGTGTGTGTGTGTGTGTGTGTGTGTGTGTGTGTCCTTCTCTCTCTGGAAATTGTCTTTCCACACCTTTTTGTTCAAAAAGTTATATTTTATAAGAAAGTGAAAAGCTGAAGCCTTTATTGTTGCATATTAGTATCATACTTAAAATAGAAAGTAAAACATCTTTTAATAAAATTATAATTGAAAGCTGAGTTAAATTTGTGATTAAAAATGAAACCACCCTGAAGTAAATGATAGTTATACACACAAAAAATTTAAAAAAAAAAAAAAGTATGTCTAAGAAATAGGTAGTATGGTGGTTTAAAAAAATGTTTTCACCATCCTATTTCAGGCTAATTATTAGCTGTCAAAGCCTATCCTAACTGTTGCTGAAATTTGGTATCATGATGTGAACATACAAGTGGCACAGTCTAAAACTGAAATTGCCTAAGTAGAAGTAGTTTGAGAGACAATGGGAATCACAATAATCCTAAGTAAGGAAGTTCCATTCTTGTTATTTGTTATCAAACAGATGGACAAAATGTTCTTTGTTGTACTTTACAATATAAATTTAACATGATTGTACATTTTGAAATCAGAGAGAGAAAATTCTGGTTGTTAGAGTGGGTTGTTAGCTTTTTCCCTTCTTATAGTTTCAGTAATATCCTGTAATAAAGATACAGACTGGGCTTGAAACTGACTCATCGGAAAGAAAAGGCATACTTATTGCCTCTGACCAGTCTCTAAGGATGGCTGAGAGTGTAGTAACCTGGAGGCTTGTTGGGATGAAAAAGCTAAACTATTTAACAAAAAGTTTGTCATTGTTAGCAGAGTTAAGGAATCCAGAACTAAAATTGGCAATAAGATTGAGATATGAGAGAAGTCTGATTCCCACAGGCCCTTTCCATGAATCTCCTGTTATAAAATACCAGGCAGACATAGGAGACAGTTATTTTTATGGTATAAGTTCAGATAGCATGGACAAGTGCTGACTAACTACACCTTCCCATTCATTGTCTCAAATTGTCCAAAGCAGCTGCCTCAGTGGAGGCCATTAAACTGAGGGCTAGGGAAGTGAACATATAACTGAGAATTGTTGCTATGAAACAGATACTCCAAGTTCCAGCTCTAGAATCAAGGAATGTGGCTCAACATGCTATCTGGTTTCCAGGTAGTTACCTTCTAGTGTCTGGGATTAAGATATTATAATGGTTTCCCATTTAGCAATTCCAACACCACTTTCACATTAGCTATCCTCACACACAATGAAGACATATGTAAACAAAGCTGCAGGAAGTCAGATGATAAAGAGAGTCAGCACCCAGAATATACATCCTTTCCAATTCCCATCTCAGATGTGGGCATGGATACCACTGAATAAGGGACTCCTTTCAGAAGCCAGAATCAAGAGGCCTGGGGAGTGAGGTAGAAGTAATGGGCGAAGGAGCCCCTTCCAGAAAAACAAAACAAGGCAAACAGAAAAACCAAAACAAAACTAGGAATCATCCCACTATCAGGGTGAACATTTCACACTCTTCTTTGGAATAGGGTAAGAACTATGAAGCAATAACCACATTACTTTGTTTCCAATTACTTCCTCTCTCCAATTATTTTTTACTGTTGTATTGTTTTACCTTCCTTTTTATGTTGTATTAATTGAAGGTAATTAACATTTATCCAAAGGTCTCCAGGTCACATGGAGAAACAGCCTAAGTTGACTTGACCACTCCTTACCTGGAAATGGAGATGGATGCAGAGACAAGAGGAAGGAATTAATGATTTTTGTATTGTCAGGAATATTTTTGGAAACATATGTATGGGAAGGATGATATATATGGATGTCAGTTCTAAAATATTTTCAGAAATATTAAATCATAACTCTCTTGTAAATATAAACAAATATTTTAAAAAATGTATTTCACACATCAATTAATTAGGGAAACAGTAAGTCATTAATATAGGTCCAAAAAGCATTTCAGATATTTATAGGCAATTAAATAAAGGAATATTAGCACAAGATTGCTGAGTTTAATATAAAACTGGCCAATGTTCTACAGTCATAAACCATAATCTTTGCTTTTGCCATGAGACAAGTTATGCACATCTCTATTGGACAAAATTTACAATTTAGCATGGCTCTTTTACTAAATCTGGGAACTAAGATCAATGGTAAATAGTGAGTTGAAAAAGTACATTTCCAGCTTTTAATATTGTACAATTTATTTGCCATTTATACCTCAATAAATGGGGGGGGGGGACAAAAGTATACATTCTCCTAAGACTTAGGTAGGGATCCCTGTATGATGTTGAAAAAACAGGCCGCCGTTTTTGTTTTTGTTTTTTTTGTCTTTATTTCCATGTTTTAGGTAATTTTATAATCATTAGGTAGATCAAGGATTTTTTATTTTTAGCTAAATTACATTATTCTATCTTTGTTTTAAAAATGATATCCTTATTTTCCTTATGGGAGTCAACCCTTATCCACTTTCTATCCATGTGGCTTCAGGGGCTGAATCAACCACCAGGACCAGGGTGGACATAAAACTAAGAGAAAAAGAGCTTTACTTTCCTTCAGCCAAGTGACTTATTCAGGAGTATGGAAAGAGCTGGATTCAATAGTCCATCCACAAGAGGTGTAGTTATTATTATTAGTCCTGGAATTTTGAGTTTTGAGAATTTCTGCAAGCATATTGTTACCAAGACCGATGACCCTATCTAATAATAGAGTTAACTCAAGGAAGTGGATCTGAGAATTGTTGGACTAAAACTTCTAGTGAGATTATTGGAGCCTCGTGGAAAACCACACCTGAATTCAGAAATATTTAGACTTTGCAGTTATGTGAAATAAAATATTTCCTTAGTTTTCAATCAAAGTAGACTGGCTTTTCTTTTAATTAGTATTAAAAACTTTCTTAGAATGGATACGTGGAAATTCTACTTCGTGTTTTAGGGAATATCTTAATTTTGTCTTGACTGAATTGAGAATTTAGAAACATCCTCTGGTCAAAATTGTTCTTTCTAAATTTCAAAGACATTTATACTTGGTCTGAAAATCCAGGGAGATGTCTAATTCAAACTTAATTGTTACTTCAGTGTAGAAGACCTGTTTTTAAAAATCTAGACGCCATTTCCCTCTATTTTTCTCTCTCAAAATTCTGAAATAAGGTTCTCAATAATGAGTTGTTTACACTCATCCTGCTTGGCTTTCTGTATGCCATTTGAAATTAAAAACTTGTGTCTTCCTTCAGTTTGGAGAAATTCTTGATTAAAAAAATATTTTTTTTTCTGGTTTTGGTCTCACTTTCAAGTCATGTATTTTAATTTCTGGTTTGATTCTCTCTTGCTTTTTCTTTCTTTTTGACCATGCAATATATTCTGGGAAATGTCTCCAAATTCACAGCTGAAATCACTCTATCACCTACTTTATTCTTTTTTAGGATGACGGTTAAGTATTTTTGTGTTCCCTTAAACTGCATTTTCTTTTCCAACCATATGCCCCGGATGGACCACTCACCTTGTTTCTCCCAGTACAAGATTTAACCCATACAACAACCTCTGTATAAAATGCTCTTCCTCCTGTTTTTACATAGTTAATTCCTACTTATCCATCATATTTCAAATACTGTACTGCATACTCAAGGGATTCTTTCTTAATTCTAAGGATGTTTTTCTGTTATTAAATCTGTTATTTTATCTTCATTGCATGTATAACTCTTTCTAAATGTGTTTATGTGATTATTTAATGAATTTTCTTCAACTAACTTTGTACTTTAGAAGAAAAATGACATGTCTGATAACAAACCATTGTGATACCAGTGTGGACTGTTATAAATATATGTGGAATGAATGAATTAATGAATGGGGAAGAAAGTTCCTTTTTTATTCCAGCCTCTTGTCAAGTTCTTCTTCTCTTTTTCTTAAAATAAGTACCTTAGGCGTCTCTGTCATTATTACGGTAGTGATTAAATTCATAAGCTCCCATCCCCCAATCACCATTAATGGAATGCTTGTATTTTTTATTTTTTAATTCTCAGGTCTTTGCTTAGTAGCTATTACAATAATTTTATCTGGATTTTCTTTGTATCCCAAACTGTTATCACAGTATTATCCTTGTTAGCATTTTAAATTTCTCTCTCTTTCCTCTGAGCATGGTATGTCTGACTCCATCTTTCCATGACTGCTGCAAGGAATTCTTCATTGAGCATTCTTAAAGTAGCTTTAGCATCGTACAATCAAATTTCAATCTGAGAACAATCTCTTGATCATCTGTTATGACACTTAGAGTAGCACACCTCATTTGTAGAATGTGCACCTACCATTCACATTTCTGAATTCTGACTGCATCTTGCAATTATCACGTGCATTTGTTGATTCCATGTATCTTTTGATGTAGTGTATATCTCACTTAAGCCTCTCAGCAGTGAGGAATCTGAAATATAGAGAA
Organism: Balaenoptera acutorostrata; assembly: GCF_949987535.1. Lineage (NCBI taxonomy): Eukaryota > Metazoa > Chordata > Mammalia > Artiodactyla > Balaenopteridae > Balaenoptera > Balaenoptera acutorostrata. The sequence continues at coordinate 36,835,526 of NC_080081.1, forward strand.
TTTAAGCAAACTTCTCAAAATCCCTCAGTTAATAAGTGACTGAGCTAGCTTACTCATGCAAGTTTCTTCAGATTGGAAATCTATTTTAAAATCAAAATTTGTCCATGTAACTCACTTCCCTGATTAAATTCTTCAGTTGCTCTCTATCACCAAAAGATTAAGTCTTCAGCATGATACATAAGTCCTTCCATGAATTGGCCCCTTTTTATAGCTCCTTTTTCATTTCTTGCTATTTTACATCACAAACTTCTTACAAAGTGCTTCACACAATATATCATTTCACAGTTCTATTCTTTTATTCATACAGGTTCTTTTGACAGAAATGCTGGCTCCATATTTTCTTTAACCTTTCAGTATTAAACAGAAATCAGATATTTTGTTTCTATCTCTTCCACCAGAATGTAAACTACCTGAGGAGAGCAGCTTTAGTTTTATCATTTCAACATTACTATTTCACGATGCCTGTAATGTAATCAATGTAAAATTAAAAAAAAAAAAATATATTGAACTAAATTCTTTCATAAAACCTGAATCACAGAAAAGAAGACTGTATCTGTCTAGGGGATTATATTTAGCATGAGGATAGTTAATTTGTATTTTAATCAGATGTGGAGGGGTCCTACTGAAGGGGGTCCTAGTTTTAATTTTTTTTTTGAGAAAACCATCTATTTTAAAGTGACATAATACTGATGATGATAAATTTTACTAAACGCTTAGTTGTTCCAAGCTAAGCTTGGTAATAATTATTTCTTATAACAGCCATGCCACAGAGGCACAATGAATATTTCAGTTATCAAGGGAGGAAGTGGAAGAACAAAAATGTTAAGAAAATCAGAAAACGATGAACCTTTAATAAATGATGACAACGAAGATCAAAGTACTGCAGTCTGATCCCACACACTGTGAACATAAACACAGAGCTTTGGTGTCAGAGTTTACAGAGTTTAGTGTTCTAGTTAGACTAACTTCAATGGAGATTCATAGCAGGAGGACAATGACTTGGAGAAGTCAGATAAGAACTCCCAGTGTTTTTGTTTTGTTTGTTTTCTTGTCGTAAAGAGATATTTATTGGGACTCTTGTACAAAAAGGACAAGCTCAAGAAGGAACATGGCAGAATTACAAAATTATGAAAGCCACAGTCCAGGAAAACCTGGACCAAGGAAGCACTCTCTAAAAATCATGAGTATGGTAGTACTTTGTATAGCACATAATAAATTTACAGAACTTAATATTTGAGGATGGTAGTAGAAACAATGTTTTGTTTCTTTTTTTAAATGGCACAGTTAATACTTTGAATGTGTGAGACACACCAAGCTATTAACAAAGTTGAAATATATCTAATTGAATCCTGGAACAGATGGAGTATCTGAGCATTCATATGCCTAAGATCAAGGCAAAGTTCAGATAAGTGCTCCCAGTGATCAAAGAAAAACTGAAATGAACAGTTCCAGAAGTTCTCAACTATACATTCCAAAATTATTACAACAGAGGACTGTATGCTTTCAGAGAATATTGAATGAATTGTTATAACAACATAACCACAAGAGGGCATTTTCATAGTCCAATGGAGCTCTTGTTAGAGTATGGACTTTGTTTTGGAAGTCAGTGGTAAGTAAGAATATTAGAAGTGATTGTGAGTCTCACTTATTATTTGGTTGCATAGCAACTGAACCTTCTTAGAATCAATAAATTTCCATTTTCTAAATCTTCGCTGGTTACAAAAGCTCTTACTATTAAGGCTGAAAATGCCTACTCTCCTGGAAGCTAAGGCATGAGCTCATAGTATTGGCTTGAGAAATCCAATACAGGAAACTAAATGTTTCAATTTGGTGATAGTGACAGAGGAAAAAAAGAGAATGTAGATTTTTTTTTTTTTTTTTTTCTAATGGTAGTACCCTTGCATTTACGGGAAGTAATAGATATCATACCAGCTGTGAACTCTTGGCTGAAGTATCAGCTATAGAAGTGACAGCACACAACTTTCAGTAATAGTAAATCACTGGTTGGTTCTGTTGTGTGAATGGAGTTATGATTTTGCTTGCATAATCTCCTTTTCATGCCCATAATCTGAATATGTTTTTCTACTCAACTTTGCTATTTTGTGTGCTAACATTATTTTAATTAATTCATTTTCTTCAAAAATTGGTCTACACTTATTACCACTGCTAATGAAGGAAGAACCTTGACTGATGCAGACACGGCACCAACAGATTCTTCAGAAAATTGAGGAATCAAGGACTTATTTTCTAGTTTGCATAAGAATAAAGAAAGTAAAAAGAATTCCATCCAATAATATAGGCTGGGGCTATGGTAGACCATGGCAAAGTACAATATATAAGTAAAATATAACTTGTGACTAGGCATAAAATTAAAGTTTTGGAGAACTGAGTTGTTGCTGTAATAAAATCTGAATTCAGGATTTTATGATTGTGCTAAAATAATTGTGAGCCTCTTGCAACTATTTGTCAGAGATAAATGGGGTTAAAAACACAGCAACACAATCAAACTCTCAAATTGTGATTCTAGGGGTTGCTATATCCCTGGGTCAGTCAGGAAAAATAAAGAAACCACTTTGGTTATTTTCCTAGAGAACACTCATTATAAAGAATCAATAAATAAGTATTACAAAGTGAAAAGGAAATCTTGAATAGACCTAGAACTCATAAGTGCAGGAAGGAGCCATCCTCACAAGGGCTAGAAGAACAAAGGGAAGATACTGGAGTTATTAAAATCTAGAATTTTGCAAGAGGAACCCTGACAAAGGGGGGATTCTAACACCTGAACAGGAGCTGGTGCTTTGTTAGTGCTGGTGCCTCAGGAGGCCAGAAGGAAGGCCCCTTGAAGCTGAAACTCAGATTATTGAAAAGTCTGGCTGGGACTATTGTCTTTGAGGGGGCAAAATGAAGCTAATTCTGAGAGAGTAGAAAACAACTAGAAACTAGAACAAAATGCAGCCAGCAGGTGTAAAGCTATAAGGAAGAGGCTGACGGGAAGGAAAAATTTCTTCAACTACTGACTTTTCTTTTCTACTTTCTCACTAACGCCCACTATTGGTGAAACCTACATGGACTCAGTTTGCAAAAAAGCAAAACAAAGCAAAAAAAAAAAAAAGTTTTGAGTTTCCAGTACCACAAAATACCACAAAATAGAGCAAAAAACTGTGGATGTGGAACTGTGTGAGACCATAGTTGAGTAGACACATAGCACATATGATGATTTACAATGTTAATTGAATTTGCCAGTTCTTGTTATGTGAAATTAATTGATCATTAAAGAATGGAGATCTAATAAATAGAATGTAGAAAATGTTTGTATTTAGGGAACTCCTCCCCTTTATTTCTGGCCTTTTTGGATTTGGAAGGTGTAATGTAACTTAAGTGTGCCTCCCCAGTTTGTTTGCCTGGTGATCCAAAAGTCTATCAACACTGTGTATTTCCAAAGGCAAGAAACAAGCTCCACCTGACGCAAAATGCAAAGCAAGCAACTCTTAAGAGGTGTTGGAAGTATGTATGGCAAAATGGACTTCTTTATGGAAGATGTAACAAGCCATATTCTTAAAATCATAGAGAAGTCTCCTAGGAGCTCCAGAAGAGAATGACCAAATACAAAGGACAATAATTGAGTAGGCAAAACTTTCCTGGGATTGTCTGATCATCTAAGCATTCATTATAGTGCATTGCTAGAAGCATTACATTGCAGATTGGAAGTGTGATTTTGGAAACAAGGCAGGAACAAGCTCTGAAGCAAAAACTAACTTGCATGAGCAATTAGATCGCATTCTAGAATGCCCCGTTATCCCTGTGCATCTCTTAACACACGCCTATAAAGAAAGGTCATTGTGGCTAAAAGGAAATAAAGCAAGAGAAGGGTGGGAAGTCTGTTAAACTGAGTCCACAATATCCAGTATTTGTTCTGGCCAAGGATCACTATGCAATGAATTCTGTGGATTCAGTTAGTTTACAAAATAGATCAAATGTAACTTTGCTTTCAGAGAAATCTCAAAACAGTAGACAAAGAGCTATAATTGTTCAACTACTTAGCCAATCTCTAGGACCTCAAATTTGCATTAACAAAAAGAACAGTGCCCAAAGCAAGACATCTTTTTAATTCTTTTCTTCACTGCCATGCAAGACAGTGGACCAGGGAGGTGCTCCTGAAAGCAGAGCTGCGGCAGGATAATTGACTAATCAAATAAATTATATCAAATGAGGATTTTTAAAACATACTTATTTTGGGGAATATTCTACCACTTGTATATATAACCATTTCCCTTTTCCCTCCTTTAAAAAAAGTGTTCCTTTGTGTTGTAATAGTTTTAATGGGCTTGATAAATTTATCCACTGGATATATGCCTTAGTTTCTTTTTGTATGATCATTTTTAGTCAATTGAACAAGAAAGCTGTTTTGAATTTGGGGCAACTTGGCTTAGACCCTTTTAACTAACCAGCTTTCCCATGGATAAGTGACAGGATTGCTATGAGGATTAAATGTATAGCATTTATTATCAGTGTCTGATCAATAGTAAGCAGTAAGTTCATTACAGTTATAACAAAAATAAAGTATATTTATACCCCAGCTCCTCAATTTAGTCCTATTTTTAACACATGGGTTACCATCTACCATAGCAGCATTCTCTGATATCTACATCTCTTTGCTTGTTTTTTCTGCTTCTATGACTTTTCTATCTGAGTAGATGGCTCACTTAAGCTATCAGTAGGCAAAGGAATCAAACTTCAGTTTACCTTGTACACTAGACTGCTGACTTCTCAATATCTGAGTCAATGTCCCAATATCATATCTCATTCTTATCATGCTAACCCTTATGCCCATCACACAAGCGTCTTTTCTAACATCCTGACATTTCTTTCCATAGACTTCACAATTTATTATGATGAGTACAAGGGACCCTCAGCATGAAGGAACAAAGCACACAGCAGGGAATCTATAGAGTTAGAGTTTGGCCATCAAAATATGGAACAGTAGGATTTCGGCAAACAAGCAGTAAAAATGGGTATTGGGAGAGATAAGAAAGGAGGAGAAAGAAGGAAAAACATTTAGCTGATAATATAAATAGGACTACTTTACATAAACATGAAATAAGCCTCCTGTTAAGGAAATATTGCCATCTAGTGTGAACTAATTTCACATGCAGCCCTATTGCCACTAGAGTGTACTAGAGTGTTGCTAGTACACTTTATTGAAACTAGGCCACATCTGCAGAATGTAGATTTATCATTAAATTCTGTAAGTTTTAAAAAAATACTGATGTAATCCTATATTATTTTAGCTAAATTGAGTATTTTCACATTATATCAAGAACAAAATAGCATAAAATGCAATACCTTAATAATTTAAAGAAATGATAAATAAAAACTTAATCCACAGACTCAGTTTATTATTCTTCAGATTTCACCCTTGAGGTTTTCCTATTTTCTCCCTTTAATGATTTAGGTACAAATCCTGTTCTGTTTCTTTAATGTTACATTCATGAAAGTATTTTCACCTGCAGTGAAAAAGAAGAGTATGTGTTTTATATTTTATTTTTTCTTTTTTGAATATTCTGCCAAATAGAATTTTTAAAAATATTTAAAAGGAACTATTTTTGCAATTTATTCCATAAAGAAACAAAAACAATGTTTTTTCTCCTAAAAGTGAAGAATAATGCTAAAATTCTTTATGTGACTGACAGAGCAGTTGATATAAATCAATAATTCTCTTTTTGTTTTAAGATATTTCTTAGCAGTAGAAAGATACATAGTATAAATAGATTAACATTCCATTTTCTTTCCTTATATAGTACTTGCAACTAGCCCACATTTCTCAATTACTAACTTACATGAATTTAAGATATACTACTTTTAACTTGGGGCCAACCTATTATGTTTAGATAAATTTTTAATTATAAAATTTTCAAACTAACAAAAACATATTTTAAAAGAAAAATAATGTGACAGCATTGCACCTTGCAGCATGATTTTTCCTTTTGGATTTAATTTATTTTGGAAACCTATTTTTAAATAATTCTTTCAGAGAAGATTTTTAAAATTTTTGATTGGATTATCAATATTTAATTATTGAGATTAACCAAGATGGCGGAGTAGAAGGACGTGCTCTCACTCCCTCTTGCGAGAGCACCAGAATCACAACTGGCTCCAAGGACAGAGGAGAAGCCACAGTGAGACGGTAGGAGGGGCGCAATCAGAGTAAAATCAAATCCCATAACTGCTGGGTGGGTGACTCACAGACTGGCGAACACTTATACCACAGAAGTCCACCCACTGGAGTGAAGGTTCTGAGCCCCACCTCAGGCTTCCCAACCTGGGGGTCCGGCAAAGGGAGGAGGAATTCCTAGAGAATCAGACTTTGAAGTCTAGTGGGAATTGATTGCAGGACTGTGACAGGACTGGGGGAAACAGAGACCCCACTCTTGGAGGGCACACACAAAGTAATGTGTGCATCGGGACCCAGGGGAAGGAGCAGTGACCCTGGGGAAGACTGAACCAGACGTACCTGCTGGTGTTGGGGGGTCTCCTGCAGAGGCGAGTGGTGGCTCTGTTTCACCGTGGGGATAAGGACACTGGCAGCAGAGGTCCTGGGAAGTTCTCCTTGGCGTGAGCCCTCCCAGAGTCTGCCATTAACCCCACCAAAGAGCACGGGTAGGCTCCAGTGTTGGGTTGCCTCAGGCAAAACAACCAACAGGGAGGGAACCCAGCCCCACCCATCAACAGTCAAGTGGATTAAGGTTTTACTGGGCTCTGATCGCCACAGCAACAGGGAGGGAACCCAGCCCCACCCATCAACAGTCAAGTGGATTAAGGTTTTACTGAGCTCTGACCGCCACAGCAACAGTCAGCTCTACCCACCACCAGAGCCTCCCATCAAGCCTCTTAGATAGCCTCAACCACCAGAGGGCAGACAACAGAAGCAAGAAAAACTACAATCCTGCAGCCTGTGGACCAAAAACCACAGTTACAGAAAGACAGAGAAGATGAAAAGGCAGAGGGCTATGTACCAGATGAAGGAACAAGAAAAAACCCCAGAAAAACAACTAAATGAAGTGGAGATAGGCAACCTTCCAGAAAAAGAATTCAGAATAATGATAGTGAAGATGATCCAGGACCTCGGAATAAGAATGGAGGCAAAGATTGAGAAGATGCAAGAAATGATTAACAAAGACCTAGAAGAATTAAAGAACAAACAAACAGAGATGACCAATACAATAACTGAAATGAAAACTACACTAGAAGGAATCAATAGCAGAATAACTGAGGCAGAAGAACGGATAAGTGACCTGGAAGACAGAATGGTGGAATTCACTGCTGCGGAACAGACTAAAGAAAAAAGAATAAAAAGAAATGAAGACAGCCTAAGAGACCTCTGGGACAACATTAAACGCAACAACATTCGCATTATAGGGGTCCCAGAAGGAGAAGAGAGAGAGAAAGGACCAGAGAAAATATTTGAAGAGATTATAATCGAAAACTTCCCTAACATGGGAAAGGAAATAGCCACCCAAGTCCAGGAAGCGCAGAGAGTCCCATACAGAATAAACCCAAGGAGAAACACGCCGAGACACATAGTAATCAAAGTGGCAAAAATTAAAGACAAAGAAAAATTATTGAAAGCAGCAAGGGAAAAACGACAAATAACATACAAGGGAACCCCCATAAGGTTAACAGCTGATTTCTCAGCAGAAACTCTGCAAGCCAGAAGGGAGTGGCATGAAATACTTAAAGTGATGAAAGGGAAGAACCTACAACCAAGATTACTCTACCCAGCAAGGATCTCATTTAGATTTGATGGAGAAATCAAAAGCTTTACAGACAAGCAAAAGCTACGAGAATTCAGCACCACCAAACCAGCTCTACAACAAATGCTAAAGGAACTTCTCTAAGTGGGAAACACAAGAGAAGAAAAGGACCTACAAAAACAAACCCAAAACAATTAAGAAAATGGTCATAGGAACATACATATAGATAATTACCTTAAACGTGAATGGATTAAATGCCCCAACCAAAAGACATAGACTGGCTGAATGGATACAAAAACAAGACCCATATAGATGCTGTCTACAAGAGACCCACTTCAGACCTAGGGACACATACAGACTGAAAGTGAGGGGATGGAAAAAGATATTCCATGCAAATGGAAATCAAAAGAAAGCTGGAGTAGCTATACTCATATCAGATAAAATAGACTTTAAAATAAAGAATGTTACAAGAGACAAGGAAGGACACTACATAATGATCCAGGGATCAATCCAAGAAGAAGATATAACAATTATAAATATATATGCACCCAACATAGGAGCACCTCAATACATAAGGCAACTGCTAACAGCTATAAAAGAGGAAATCGACAGTAACACAATAATAGTGGGGGACTTTAACACCTCACTTACACCAATGGACAGATCATCCAAAATGAAAATAAATAAGGAAACAGAAGCTTTAAATGACACAATAGACCAGATAGATTTAATTGATATATATAGGACATTCCATCCAAAAACGGCAGATTACACGTTCTTCTCAAGTGCACACGGAACATTCTCCAGTATAGATCACATCTTGGGTCACAAATCAAGCCTCAGTAAATTTAAGAAAATTGAAATCATATCAAGCATCTTTTCTGACCACAACGCTATGAGATTAGAAATGAATTACAGGGGAAAAAACGTAAAAAAGACAAACACATGGAGGCTAAACAATACATTACTAAATAACCAAGAGATCACTGAAGAAATCAAACAGGAAATATTTAATTATTAATCTTAAAGAATATTTAGCAGGTAATAGAATCCTTTATTTGATATCATTTGATATTGAAGATGTTAGTCCATTTTTATCTTGTCTCTGTTTCTACAAAAATATTCACTTTGAGTCAACTTGCTGATCCATTTTGGGAAATGGATCTTTCTTTGTAGTAGGTTCTCAGATTTTCTCTTCATCTTTGGTATTGTGCAGTTTCACTACTGTATGTCTAGAAACTGATTTCTTTTTTGTTTATCTAGATCAGAACCTTGTGCAATATTTCATTCTCTGTGATCTGAGTATCAATATTGACTTGATGGCTGAACATGACATGATGGGTTGGCTTACTCTTCCTAGAATCCCGCACCCTCATCCCATGCATGTGGAAGGATGATAAAGATCTTTGAAAGCTTCTACGTGAAACTTAGGATTCAATATTCATTATAATTGTGAGAGATTTGTAAGACAGAGGTAAACTAGAGATCATCTGCCTGTTCATTTTGATTTCTTCTACTAATGAGCAAGATGAGGAAAATGTTAGTTAACACTACAATATTATTCAGGTATTCCTTCCCAGCTTTCTGATGTCAAGAGCCAGTTTCATTTGGCCAATTCTGGTAACTGTGGAGACTTTGTTCCTTGTGAATTTAAGGTTCTTGCTTCATTGTGAAAGAATTTGGAGACAAAGTGATAGTAAGAAGTGGATTTATTTAGAGAGAAACACACTCCACAGACACAGTGTGGGCAATCTCAGAAGGCAAGAGAGAGAGCCTCGAAATATGGTGTGGTTAGTTTTTATGGGCTGGATAATTTTATAGGCTAATAAGTGAGAGGATTATTCCAATTATTTTGCGGACGAGGTGGAGATTTCCAGGCATTGGGCCACCATTCACTTTTTGGCCATTTATGTTTAGCCTCAGAACTGTCATGGTGCTGGTGGGTGTGTCATTTAGCATGCTAATGTATGACAATGATCATATAATGGGGCTCAAGGTCTCAGCCATCTTGGATCTATTTAGTTCTAAGCAGTTTTTGTCATGTCCTACGGCCATGTCATTCTTTTAAAAGTTGTGCCCTGCCCCCTTCCCTCCTACTTCATCGTGATTTTGACTTTCTTATCTCTTTTTTCCACCACATAGTGTCCTTCATGCCACAAAAACAGGTGTTACCAGGACTTCTTCTTGTCACCCTATGTGAATTAAGGCTTGGGAAACTTACACAAATGCTGATACTCTGCTACTGCTATTACTGTAATACAGTCCTTTGTCTCTGACCCAGGATTCTTGTGTCTTCTTCTCCTACTCAGGAAACTGGAATGCTAATTTGTTAACTTGCAAGTACAATAAAATCTCAGACCTTTCAGCTTTCTTTGCATAAGGATGTATCTTGATCTCAATATTGCCAGTATTGATCTCAGAGACAGTAGTCTTGCTCCTTGCTTTAAATCCTGGTATATTTTTAAAATATATAATATACACTTACTTTCATTCTGATTTAATATCTTTTACCAACTCTAGAAATGTCTTATCAAAACATTAATTGAATATTGCATTTGCTCCATCTTATTTATTATTACTTTTGAGAATTCTTTTTATACATGTACTGACACATTTATCTTCAAGGTCTCTTGAATTCTCTTAGTTATTATCCATCTTTTCAATTTCTCATGTTGCATTTTATAATATCCTCAGTTTTGTCTCCTAGCTTATCAATTCCCTTTCCTTCTGTATATATCTTAAGTAAACTGCCTAAGGGGATTTAGATTTGAAAGTCTACGTTTTTCTTTAATAGAAATAAAATTTTGGTTCTTTTTCACATCTGCTTGTACTCTTTCATATTATCTCATTCTTTTATATCTCTAATCTTATAAGCTTTTAATCATTTTAAATAAATCTATTTTTAAAATATTTTCTTTCTGGGCTTCCCTGGTGGCGCAGTGGTTGAGAATCTGCCTGCCAATGCAGGGGACACGGGTTCGAGCCCTGGTATGGGAAGATCTCACATGCCGCGGAGCTACTAGGCCCATGAGCCACAATCACTGAGCCTGCGCGTCTGGAGCCTGTGCTCCGCAACAAGAGAGGCCGCGACAGTGAGAGGCCTGCGCACCGTGATGAAGAGTGGCCCCTGCTTGCCGCAACTAGAGAAAGCCCTCGCGCAGAAACGAAGACCCAACACAGCCAATAAATAAATAAATAAAATAAATAAATTAAAAAAAAAATTTCTTTCTGATTACAGTACTATTAGCTCAAGGTCTTAGAGTCTGTTATCATTTTTGTTTTATCTGCATATTCTAAATTATCATTGATTGCTTCCTCACATATTTTGTAATTTTGAATTACTCATATTTTAGAAGGTCTGTGTGATTTTGCAACCTGGTTTGAGGAAGCCTCTTTCTGAAATACTTATGTGGGTCCATCTTTTGTCCCTGAATAGGCATTCCACTTCAAGCCTTAATTTTATATGCCCAACATCTCTCCCATAGCAACCACACCACATACTTCCCTTAGTAACCACAGCAACACTTGCTGTATCTGGTGTCTCAAAACCACTCTCAAGTTAATTGATTAGCTAAAATGACTCACAAGACTCAGTAGCATGTGATAGTATAGCTAAGATTTATTACATCAAAGGATACAGAGCATGATCAATATGAAAAAAAAAAAATGCACTGGTGGAATCCAGAGGGATCAGGTGCAAGTGTTCAAGTCATTCCCTTACCAAGTCTCACAGGCTACATCTTGCTCTCTTGCACCAAATATAAGGATACATGCAAAATGCCTCAGCTCAAGGAAGCTCATTAGAATCTCAGGATCCAAGTCTTTTGTGGATGACGTGTCACATAGACACATTCTACTACACAACCAGTCATGACAATAGCAGCTTAGCATCCTGACAGTAAAAGCAGGTGCATCATTATTAGCCTTGAAGGTTCCACAAAGTCATCCTCACAGGTCCTGAAAACCTGGTACAGCATATCCCATTGCTCTGGATATACAAAACTACCATCAATCAGTAATATAAGAATATTCTCAAGATCTTAGTTTCCAGGGTTTGGTCAGTCTGGGTTCCAAGTGACTGTAGAGACATGTAAGGACTAAGAAGCCAAAACTGCCATGTTGATCACTTCTCACACCAGCTTTTGGCTCAGTTTTTCACTTGCTTGTTTAATTCTGTTATTTGGGTACTTTACTTTATTGTTTATAATTATAATAACCAAAATATTGTTTTATTTTATTTAGCATTTGTGTTTTTAGAAGTCTTTTTTAGTTGTTCTTAGTTCTCCATCTTGCCCTTTATATATTTCTTTATAAAAAGGGCTCTTATTTTAGATTAAATAATTATTTGTGCATACCTGTGTAACTCAACTTTTCTCAGAGTGATAATTAAGAGCTGAGTGTGTGGAAGTTTGCTTACAGAGTACATTCAGTGAAAACAACTTAATAATAAACTTTTTATCTACCTATCTCTCATCTACCATCTATCTTCACTTGTTAAAGAGCTATAATGAAAAAGTTGTAGTCCCAGAAGTGAAATAATTAGCTAAGACATTAAAAAAAAATTGAAATGTTATGTGTACTCTTCTACAATTTTATCTTTTGCCTCACAAATCATTCTAGTTCAAGAAAAAAGAGGAATATTTCAAAGAGGTGAAATATCTTTTCTACACCATCAAAAGTCATAAATTCTTCTTTAGATTAGATTTCATTTGAATTTTCAATGGAGATAATACTATTTTTGGAAAAAATTTAAGTTATACTTCAATGTAATTTTAATATTAATATTTCATATGTCATATCCTTAACATTTCCATAGTTTGCTTAAACATATTAATTTGGAACTTATGAATTTTCACTAAAAGTTAAGTTGTGTTTTGCATATGCTGCATTCCTCAGTTATAACTGGAGTTCCTCTAGAAACATTTGTGTAGCTTTCTCCTTATTAGCTGGATCCCTGTTTACTCTGGTTTATTATTTTGTATCAACTGGGACTTTAATAAAACTTAATAACTTTTCAATTCCATAATTGCTGGAAAATATTACACATTTCAAAAAATCTATTAAAAATAAAATTATAATGAAGGTATAACAGCCTCAGGTGAATTACTAGGATGAAGATTGAAAATTTACTTGTCTTGTTTGTTCATTTTTTCATTCAATTTATTTACTGGGCAACTACTATGTGGCCAGTCTGCTGTCCTAAACACTGAGGATATAGAATTGAGCAAAATAAATAAAAATTGAGATGCTCTCATAGGGATTACCATACATTTTGGATTTAAACCCTTGGAGAAAATTATCATGTAACACTAGTGCAATATTTCTGTTCAGAAAGAAATGATCATCTTTTGAATGAATCTATGGAGTGTTGTCTTCTTTTGACCCACTTTATCCACTACAATGCCCCAAATTGACCCGTTTGTAAAAAATGGATATTAATACACATCTAAAAGATGGACAATTATTCTCGTGGAAATTAATTCTTGACAAAAAAATCATATTTTGCTTCACGCCAAAACACTAATTTAAAATGGTACGTTCAGTGTTTCAACTCGTTCTGATGGTCTGTTTACCTCTGGAAAGGAGAGCATGGCATTGTTGCTTTTCTTCTTGGAATACTCTTCCTATTCTTTGTAACAGAATACATTCTTATTCAACTTTTAAGAAAGAAATCCAATACTAAAGCTTACATGCATCCTACTGATCTCCTCCACTATCCTGAGGGAAGTAACCATCTCTCTAATGAGCTATTATCATATCATATGGTCACCTTTAAAATTCATCTAACATATTCACAGATGCAGAGAACAAACTAGTGGTAAAGAGTGGGGAAAAGAAAGGAGGGGAGGAACAAAATAGGAGTGGAAGATTAAAATGTACAAACTACTATGTATAAAATAAATGAGCCATAAGGATATATTGTAAGGCACAGGGAAATAAAGCCATTATCTTATAATAACTTTAAATGGAGTATAATCTATAAAAGTATTGAATCACTATTTTCTACACCTGAAACTAATATAATATTGTAAATCAACTTGACATCAATTTAAAAATCTATCTAACATTATATTGTGTTATTTATTTAGTTATATAATTCCCTTTTGATAAGTTGTGAACTCCTAAAACGTAGTTTGTTAATGATTTGTCCATTTTTTATTTCTTTAGTGAGCTACTACTATATCATATGGTCACCTTAAAAGTCCATATAACATATTATATTGCATTTATTATTTCTTTCTGTGTCTATTTATCTATTTATTTATATTGTTACCCCCTTACATAGGTTGGGAACTTATAAAATGTACAGTTTGTTAATATTTGTCCATATTTATTTCCCTGAAGCACAAGGCATAGTGTTGGGCACAGTTTAGCTCATATAGTAATATGCTGTTTTATTAAAATTTAATGAATGTCACACAAAATGTTGGAAGTGCAAAGACTTTCTAAACTGTTTTATTACCTTTGTAGGCTTGAGTAATATGAAACATATTGCTTGATATGTTTCATTTTTTAATTGAAATATGTTTGTTTCATTAATCTATGATATTATAATTTCATTCTATAGTGGAAAACAAAGTGTTGGTTTTGTTTTTGAAATTTTTTGTTTTGTTTTGTGTTAGAACTGAGTGTCTTGCCAGAATGTTGAAATTATATAATAATTCTATTGCAAACAATGTGTCTTATTACTAGGAACTACAACTGAATAACTGTATCTTAGATAGATTATAATAAAGGCTGCTTCTCTTGGTAGGCTTTAAATGTCTAACCTCTCCATGAATAATGGATATCAAAAATAGAATGGGAGGTAAGAATTAAATAAGTCAGGCTAGGACATTTTTACTTTTTTAAGTGAGAAAAACATATGTTAGCTGTGGTGCACAAGCTGTACTTTAAAAATAAGCTTTTAAAATACTTTTCATCATTCACTTGGTAATGGGGTATTTTTATTATTCTTTAATAAAGCTTTTCTAAAATTTCCTCTTCTTTTCAACTCTTTCAGGAGGAAAAAAGTGGGGGGTTTTATTGATGCTTGATTCTCTGTGCACTGCTGCTAGAATGGTGTTAGCATAGAGTAAGAGATCCTCAATGCGATTCATGAATTGATGGTAAGGTCATGTACCAGAAGCCCTTCCCTAACAGGAGATTCATCTTCCAAGATGAGTTTGCAGTTTCTGGTATTTTTCTCAATTCAAGAATGTGAAAGCTCTTTAATTCGTGGTTTATAGTCACACCTACACTCAGACTTTTAAGTGCCTAAAATATGCAGAGGTGTACTTAGTGATGTTTCAATGTTTTAAGAAAAATTGTCAGAGCAGATGATTTGCCCCCCAAGAATTGTACGTACATCAATGAGAGTCAAAACTCACAAGCTTTGTTTATTGTCATCAATGATTATTAATTCACAGCTTGGGTTAGTAGAACTTACCATGGGAGGCAATAAGGGCTAAATGAAGAAATAGTAATAAAATAGTATTTAGAATAATCTGGGAATTTCTAAATGATTAATAGATCTATCTCATATTTTCAAAATTTTGATATTTTTTGGAGGATGTATCAGAAAATATTAAAAGTATAAAAAATTAAAAATAAAAAACATAAGAATTTTCCTATTCTACCAATTGTATTCCCTGTTTAACTACCAAATGAATTTATGCTCATGCTTAAATTTATTTTATTTTTCTAATATTGTTGGACATGTATTAGAACTTAATAGAGAAAATAGACCCTGTTTCCTTGGTATCCATGATTATACTGTCCTTAAAGATCTCTTTTTTACTGTATATTAGTTAGAGCTTGTGAAACACAAGAGACAATTATAATAGCTCAAGCAAATAAGGATTTATTTATCTCATGCAAAAATAAATCTACAGGTGGTACTCTAAGAAAGAAATTCTGCCTCAATAATGACAGGGAATGGTCTCTTTTTTTTTTTTTAACATCTTTATTGGGGTATAATTGCTTTACAATGGTGAGTTAGTTTCTGCTTTATAACACAGTGATTCAGCTATACATGTACATACATCCCCATATCTCCTCCCTCTTGCGTCTCCCTCCCACCTTCCCTATCCCACCCCTCTATGTGGTCACAAAGCACCGAGGAGATCTCCCTGTGCTATGCGACTGCTTCCCACTAGCTATCTATTTCACATTTGGTAGTGTATATAAGTCCATGCCACTCTCTCACTTCATCCCAGCTTACACTTCCTCCACCCCGTGTCCTCAGGTCCATTCTCTATGTCTGCGTCTTTATTCCTGTCTTGCCCCTAGGTTCTTCAGAACCTTTTTTTTTTTTCTTAGATTCCATATATATGTGTTAGCATATGATATATGTTTTTCTCTCTCTGACTTATTTCACTCTGTATGAAAGACTCTAGGTCCATGCACTTCACTACAAATAACTCAATTTCATTTCTTTTTATGGCTGAGTAATATTCCATTGTATATATGTGCCACATCTTCTTTATCCATTCATCCGCTGATGGACATGGTTGCTTCCATGTCCAGGCTATTGTAAATAGGGCTGCAATGAACATTGTGGTACATGTCTCTTTTTGAATTATGGTTTTCTCAGGGTATATGCCCAGTAGTGGGACTGCTGGGTCATATGGTAGTTCTATTTTTAGTTTTTTCAGGAACCACTATACTTTCCTCCATAGTGGCTGTATCAATTTACATTCTCACCAACAGTGCAAGAGGGTTCCCATTTCTCCACACCCTCTGTAGCATTTATTGTTTGTAGATTTCTTGAGGATGGCCATTCTGACCAGTGTGAGGCGATACCTCATTGTAGTTTTGATTCGCATTTCTCTAATAATTAATGATGTTGAGCATTCTTTCATGTGTTTGTTGGCAATCTGTATATCTTCTTTGGAGAAATGTCTATTTAGGTCTTCTGCCCATTTTTGAATTGGGTTTTTTGTTTTTTTTTGATATTGAGCTTCTTGTATATTTTGGAGCTTAATCCTTTGTCAGATATTTCGTTGGCAAATATATTCTCCCATTCTGAGGGTTGACTTTTCATCTTGTTTATGGTTTCCTTTGCTGTGCAAAAGCTTTTAAGTTTCTTTAGCCCCATTTTTTATTTCTGTTTTTATTTCCATTACTCTAGGAGGTGGGTCAAAAAGGATCTTGCTGTAATTTATGTCAAAGAGTGTTCTTCCTATGTTTTCCTCTAAAGGTTTTATAGTGTCCAGTCTTACATTTAGGTCTTTAATCCTTTTTGAGTTTATTTTTGTGTATGGTGTTAGGAAGTGTTCTAATTTCATTCTTTTACATGTAGCTGTCCAGTTTTCCCAGCACCACTTATTGAAGAGACTATCTTTTCCCCATTGTATATTCTTGCCTCTTTTATCGAAGACAAGGCGACCGTATATGCATCAGTTTATCTCTAGGCTTTCTATACTGTTCCATTGATTTATATTTCTGATTTTTGTTCCAGCATCTTGATTACTGTAGCTTTGTAGTATAGTCTGAAGTCAGGGAGCCTGATTCCTCCAGCTCCGTTTTTCTTTCTCAAGATTGCTTTGGCTATTTGGGGTCTTCTGTGTTTCCATACAAATTGTGAAATTTTCTGTTCTAGTTTGGTGAAAAATGCCATTGGTAGTTTGACAGGGATTGAATTGAATCTGTAGATTGCTTTGGGTAGTACAGTCATTTTCACAATTTCATTCTTCCAATCCAAGAACATGGTATATCTCTCCATCTGTTTGTATCATCTTTAATTTCTTTCATCAGTGTCTTATAGTTTTCTGCATACAGGTCTTTTATCTCCCTAGGTAGGTTTATTCCTAGGCAAATTCTTCTTTTTGTTGCAATGGGAAATGGGAGTGTTTCCTTAATTTCTCTTTCAGATTTTCATCATTAGTGTATAGGAATGAGAGAGATTTCTGTGCATTAATTTTGTATCCTGCTACTTTACCAAATTCATTGATTAGCTCTAGTAGTTTTCTGGCAGCATCTTAGGATTCTCTATGTATAGTATCATGTCATCTGTGAACAGTGACAGTTTTACTTCTTCTCTTCTGATGTGGATTCCTCATTTCTTTTTCTTCTCTGATTGCTGTCACTAAAACTTCCAAAAGTATGTTGAATAATAGTGGTGAGAGTGGACAACCCTGTCTTGCTCCTGATTTAGAGGAAATGGTTTCAGTTTTTCACCATTGAGAATGGTGTTGGCTGTGGGTTTGTCCTATATGGCCTTTATTATGTTGAGTTAAGTTTCCTCTATGCCTATATTCTGGATAGTTTTTATCATAAATGGGTGTTGAATATTGTTGAAAGCTTTTTCTGCATCAATTGAGATTACCACATGGTTTTTCTCATTTAATTTGTTAATATGGTGTATCACAGTGATTGATTTGCATATATTGAAGAATCCTTGCATTCCTGGTATTAACCCCACTTGATCATGCTGTATGATCTTTTTAATGTGATGTTGAATTCTGTTTACTACTATTTGGCTGAGGATTTTTGCATCTGTGTTTATCAGTGATATTGGCCTTTAGTTTTCTTTTTTTGTGACATCTTTGTCTGGTTCTGGTATCAGGGTGATGGTGGCCTCATAGAATGAGTTTGGGAGTGTTCCTCCCTCTACTACACTTTGGAAGAGTTTGAGAACAATAGGTGTTGGCTCTTCTCTAAATGTTTGATAGAATTGGCTTGTGAAGCCATCTTGTCCGGGGTTTTTGTTTGCTGCAAGATTTTTAATCACAGTTTCAATTTCAGTGCTTGTGACTGGTCTATTTATATTTTCTATTTCTTCCTGGTTCAGTCTGAGAAGGTTGTGCTTTTCTAAGAATTTGTCCATTTCTTCCAGTTTGTCCATTTTATTGACATATAGTTGTTTGTAGTAATCTCTCATGATCCTTTGTATTTCTGAAGTGTCAGTTGTTGCTTCTCCTTTTTCATTTCTAATTCTGTTGATATGAGTATTCTTCTTTTCCTTGAGGAGTCTGGCTAATAGTTATCAATTTTGTTTATCTTCTCAAAGAACCAGCTTTTTATTTATTTATCTTTGCTATTTCCTTCATTTCTTTTTCATTTATTTCTGATCTGATCTTTATAATTTCTTTCCTTCTGCTAACTTAGGGTTTTTCTTATTCTTCTTTCTCTAATTACTTTAGGTGTATGGTTAGGTTGTTTATTTGAGATTTTTATTGTTTCTTGAGGTAGGATTGTATTGCTAAAAACTTCCCTCTAGAACTGCTTTTGCTGCACCCCATAGGTTTTGGGTTGTCGTGTTTTCATGGTCATTTGTTT
This sequence comes from Balaenoptera acutorostrata, assembly GCF_949987535.1. Taxonomy (NCBI): domain Eukaryota; kingdom Metazoa; phylum Chordata; class Mammalia; order Artiodactyla; family Balaenopteridae; genus Balaenoptera; species Balaenoptera acutorostrata. The sequence continues at coordinate 36,854,539 of NC_080081.1, forward strand.
CTCGGTATTTTTGATTTCCTCTTTGATTTTTTTCAGTGATCTCTTGGTTGTCTAGTAGCGTATTGTTTAACCTCCATGTGTTTTTATTTTTACAGATTTTTTCCTGTAATTGATATCTAGTCTCATAGCGTTGTGGTCAGAAAAGATATTTCATATGATTTCAATTTTCTTAAATTTACCAAGTCTTGATTTGTGACCCAAGATATGATCTATCCTGGAGAATGTTCCATGAGCACTTGAGAGGAAAGTGTATTCTGTTGTGTTTGGATGGAATGTCCTATAAATATCAATTAAGTCCATCTTGTTTAATGTATCATTTAAAACGTGTGTTACTTTATTTATTTCATTTTGGTTGATCTGTCTTTTGGAGAAATTAGGATGTTAAAATCCTCTACTATTATTGTGTTACTGTTCATTTCCCCTTTTATGGCTGTTAGCATTTGCCTTATGTATTGAGGTGCTCCTATGTTGGGTACATACAATATTACCATTGTTATATCTTCTTGGATTGATCCCTTGAACATTATGTAGTGTCCTTCTTTGTCTCTTGTAGTCGTTTTGTCTGATATGAGAATTGCTACTCTAGCTTTATTTTGATTTCCATTTGCATGGAATTTCTTTTTCCATTCCCTAACTTTCAGTGTATATGCGTCCTTAGGTCTGAAGTGGGTCTTGTAGACAGCATATATACAGGTTTAGTTTTTGTATCCATTCAGCCAGTTTATGTCTTTTGCTTGGAGAATTTAATCCATTTACATTTAAGGTAATTATTGATATATATGTTCTTTTTTTTTTTTTTTTGAAAATACTTAAGGGTCTTTATTATGGTAGCATTTTTTTTAACATCTTTATTGAAGGATAATTGCTTTACAATGGTGTGTTAGCTTCTGCTTTAAAACAAAGTGAATCAGTTATATATATACATATGTTCCCATATCTCTTCCCTCTTGCATCTCCCTCCCTCCCACCCTCCCTATCCCACCCCTCTAGGTGGTCACAAAGCACCGAGCTGATCTCCCTGTGCTATGCGGCTGCTTCCCACTAGTTATCTATTTTACATTTGGTAGTGTATATATGTCCATGCCACTCTCTCACCCTGTCACATCTCACCCCTCCCCCTCCCCATATCCTCAAGTCCATTCTTTAGTAGGTCTGTGTCTTTATTCCCATCTTGCCACTAGGTTCTTCATGACCTTTTTTTCCTTAGTTTCCATATATATGTGTTAGCATACTGTATTTGTTTTTCTCTTTCTGACTTACTTCACTCTGTATGACAGATTCTAACTCCATCCACCTCATTACAAATACCTCCATTTCATTTCTTTTTATGGCTGAGTAATATTCCATTGTATATATGTGCCACATCTTCTTTATCCATTAATCTGCTGATGGACACTTTGGTTGCTTCCATGTGCTGGCTATTTTAAATAGAGCTGCAATGAACATTTTGGTACATGATTCTTTTTGAATTATGGTTTTCTCAGGGTATATGCTCAGTAGTGGCGTTGCTGGGTCGTATGGTAGTTCTATTTTTCGTTTTTAAGGAACCTCCATACTGTTCTCCATAGTGGCTGTATCAATTTACATTCCGACCTACAGTGCAAGAGTGTTCCCTTTTCTCCACACCCTCTCCAGCATTTGTTGTTTCTAGATTTTTTGATGATGGCCATTCTGACCGGTGTGAGATGATACCTCATTGTAGTTTTGATTTGCATTTCTCTAATGATTAAGGATGTTGAGCATTCTTTCATGTGTCTGTTGGCCATCTGTATATCTTCTTTGGAGAAATGTCTATTTAGGTCCTCTGCCCATTTTTGAATTGGGTTGTTTGTTTTTTTGTTATTGAGCTGCATGAGCTGCTTATAAATCTTGGAGATTAATCCTTTGTCAGTTGCTTCATTTGCAAATATTTTCTCCCATTCTAAGGGTTGTCTTTTGGTCTTGTTTATGGTTTCCTTTGCTGTGCAAAAGCTTTTAAGTTTCATTAGGTCCCATTTGTTTATTTGTGTTTTCATTTCCATTTCTCTAGGAGGTGGGTCAAAAAGGATCTTGCTGCGATTTATGTCATAGAGTGTTCTGCCTATGTTTTCCTCTAAGAGTTTGATAGTGTCTGGCTTTACACTTAGGTCTTTAATCCATTTTGAGTTTATTTTTGTGTATGGTGTCAGGGAGTGTTCTAATTTCCTACTTTTACATGTACCTGTCCAATTTTCCCAGCACGACTTATTGAAGAGACTGTCTTTTCTCCACCATATATGCTTGCCTCCTTTATCAAAGATAAGGTGACCATATGTGCGTGGGTTTATCTCTGGGCTTTCTATCCCATTCCATTGATCTATATTTCTGTTTTTGTGCCAGTACCAAACTGTCTTGATTACTGTAACTTTGTAATATAGTCTGAACACAGGGAGCCTGGTTCCTCCAGCTCCATTTTTCTTTCTCAAGATTGCTTTGGCTATTCAGGGTCTTTTGTGTTTCCATACAAATTGTGAAATTTTTTTTTCTAGTTCTGTGAAAAATGCCTGTGGTAGTCTGATAGGGATTGCATTGAATCTGTAGATTGCTTTGGGTAGTAGAGTCATTTTCATAATGTTGATTCTTCCAGTCCAAGAACATGGTATATCTCTCCATCTATTTGTATCATCTTTAATTTCTTTCATCAGTTTCCTATAATTTTCTGCATACAGGTCTTTTGTCTCCTTAGGTAGGTTTATTCCTAGATATTTTATTCTTTTTGCTGCAATGGTAAACGGGAGTGTTTTCTTAATTTCACTTTCAGATTTTTCATCATTAGTATATAGGAATACAAGAGATTTCTGTGCATTAATTTTGTATCCTGCTACTTTACCAAATTCATTAATTAGCTCTAGTAGTTTTCTAGTGGCAGTTTTAGGATTCTCTATGTATAGTATCATGTCATCTGCAAACAGTGACAGCTTTACTTCTTCTTTTCCAATTTGGATTCCTTTTATTTCTTTTTCTTCTCTGATTGTTGTGGCTAACACTTCCAAAACTATGTTGAATAATAGTGGTGAGAGTGGGCAACCTTGTGTTGTTCCTGATCTGAGTGGAAATGGTTTCAGTTTTTCACCATTGAGGAAAATGTTGGCTGTGGGTTTGTCATATATGGCCTTTATTATGTTGAGGAAAGTTCCCTCTATGCCTACTTTCTGCAGGGCTTTTATCATAAATGGGTGTTGAATTTTGTCGAAAGCTTTCTCTGCATCTATTGAGATGATCATATGGTTTTTCTCCTTCAATTTGTTAATATGGTGTATCACGTTGATTGATTTGCATATATTGAAGAATCCTTGCATTCCTGGGATAAACCCTACTTGATCATGCTGTGTGATTCTTTTAATATGCTGTTAGATTCTGTTTGCTAGTATTTGGTTTAGGATTTTTGCATCTATGTTTATCAGTGATATTGGCCTGTAGTTTTCTTTTTTGTGACATCTTTTTCTGGTTTTGGTATCAGGGTGATGGTGGTCTCGTAGAATGAGTTTGGGAGTGCTCCTCCCTCTACTATATTTTGGAAGAGTTTGAGAATGATAGGTGTTAGCTCTTCTCTAAATGTTTGATAGAATTCGCCTGTGAGTCCATCTGGTCCTGGGCTTTTGTTTGTTGGAAGATATTTTATCACAGTTCCAATGTCAGTGCTTGTGATTGGTCTGTTCATATTTTCAATTTCTTCCTGGTTCAGTCTTGGTAGGTTGTGCATTTCTAAGAATCTGTCCATTTCTTCCAGGTTGTCCATTTTATTGGCATAGAGTTGCTTGTAGTAATCTCTCATGGTCTTTTGTATTTCTGCAGTGTCAGTTGTTACTTCTCCTTTTTCATTTCTAATTCTATTGATTTGAGTCTTCTCCCTTTTTCTCTTGATGAGTCTGGCTAATGATTTATCAATTTTGTTTATCTTCTCGAAGAACCAGCTTTTAGTTTCATTGATTTTTGCTATTGTTTACTTCATTTCTTTTTAATTTATTTGTGATGTGATCTTTATGATTTCTTTCCTTCTGCTAGCTTTGGGGTTTTTTTGCTCTTCTTTCTCTAATTGCTTCAGGTGAAAGGTTAGGTTGTTTATTTGAGATGTTTCCTCTTTCTTGAGGTAGGCTTGTATTGCTATAAACTTCCCTCTTAGAACTGCTTTTGCTGCATCCCATAGGTTTTGGGTCACCATGTATCCATTGTCATTTGTTTCTAGGTATTTTTTGATTTCCCCTTTGATTTCTTCAGTGATCACTTCGTTATTAAGTAGTGTATTGTGTAGCCTCCATGTGTTTGTATTTTTTACAGATCTTTTCCTGTAATTGATATCTAGTCTCATAGGGTTGTGGTCGGAAAAGATACTTGATATGATTTCAATTTTCTTAAATTTACCAAGGCTTGATTTGTGACCCAAGATATGATCTATCCTGGAGAAAGTTCCATGAGCACTTGAGAAAAATGTGTATTCTGTTGTTTTTGGGTGGAATGTCCTATAAATATCAATTAAGTCCATCCTGTTTAATGTATCATTTAAAGCTTGTGTTTCCTTATTTATTTTCATTTTAGATGATCTCTCCATTGGTGAAAGTGGGGTGTTAAAGTCCCCTACTATGATTTTGTTGCTGTCGATTTCCCCTTTTATGGCTGTTAGTATTTGCCTTATGTATTGAGGTGCTCCTATGTTGGGTGCATAAATATTTACAATTGTTTTACCTTCCTCTTGGATCGATCCCTTGATCATTATATAGTGTCCTTCTTTGTCTCTTGTAATAGTCTTTATTTTAAAGTCTATTTTGTCTGATATGAGAATTGCTACTCCAGCTTTCTTTTGATTTCCATTTGCATGGAATATCTTTTTCCATCCCCTCACTTTCAATCTGTATGTGTCTCTAGGTCTGAAGTGGGTCTCTTGTAGACAGCATATATATGGGTCTTGTTTTTGTATCCATTCAGCCAGTCTGTGTCTTTTGGTGGGAGCCTTTAATCCATTTACATTCAAGGTAATTATCGATATGTATGTTTCTATTCCCATTTTCTTAAATGTTTTGGGTTTGTTATTGTAGGTGTTTTCCTTCTCTTGTGTTTCTTGCCTAGAGAAGTTCCTTTAGCATTTGTTGTAAAGCTGGTTTGGTGGTGCTGAACTCTCTCAGCTTTTGCTTGTCTGTAAAGGTTTTCATTTCTCCATCCCATCTGAATGAGATCCTTGCTGGGTAGAGTAATCTTGGTTGGAGGTTTTTCTCCTTCATCACTTTAAGTATATCCTGCCACTCCCTTCTGGCTTCCAGAGTTTTTGCTGAAAGATCAGATGTTAACCTTATCTGGATTCCCTTGTGTGTTATTTGTTGTTTTTCCCTTGCTGCTTTTAATATGTTTTCTTTATATTTAATTTTGACAGTTTGATTAATATGTGTCTTGGCATGTTTCTCCTTGGGTTTATCCTTTATGGGACTCTCTGTGCTTCCAGGACTTGATTAACTATTTCCTTTCCCATATTAGGGAAGTTTTCAACTATAATCTCTTCAAATATTTTCTCAGTCCCTTTCATTTTCTCTTCTTCTTCTGGGACCCCTATAATTCAAATGTTGGTGCATTTAATGTTGTCCCAGAGGTCTCTGAGACTGTCCTCAGTTCTTTTCATTCTGTTTTCTTTATCCTGCTCTGCGGTAGTTATTTACACCATTTTATCTTCCAGGTCACTTATCCGTTCTTCTGCCTCAGTTTTTCTGCTATTGATCCCATCTAGAGTATTTTTAATTTCATTTATTTTGTTTCTCATCGTTGCTTGGTTCCTGTTTAGTTCTTCTACGTCCTTGTTAAATGTTTCTTGCATTTTGTCTATTCTATTTCCAAGATTTTGGATCATCCTTACTATCATTATTATGAATTCTTTTTCAGGTAGACTACCTATTTCCTCTTCATTTGCTAGGTCTGGTGTGTTTTGACCCTGCTCCTTCATCTGCTGTGTTTTTTTCTGTCTTATCATTTTGCTTATCTTACTGTGTTTAGGGTCTCCTTTTCACAGGCTGCAGGTTCGTAGTTCCCGTTGATTTTGGTATCTGTGCCCAGTGGCTAAGTTTGGTTCAGTGGGTTGTGTAGGCTTCCTGGTGGAGGGGACTAGTGCCTGTGTTCTGGTGGATGAGGTTGGACTTTGTCTTTCTGGTGGGCACGTCCACGTCTGGTGGTGTGTTTTGGGGTGTCTGTGGCCTTATTATGATTTTAGGCAGCCTCTCTGCTAATGGATGGGGTTGTGTTCCTGTCTTGCTAGTTGTTTGGCATAGGGTGTCCAGCACTGTAGCTTGCTGGTCATTGAGTGAAGCTGGGTCTTGATGTTGAGATGGAGATCTTTGAGAGATTTTCGCCATTTGGTATTACGTGGAGCTGAGAGGTCTCTTGTGGACCAGTGTCCTGAAGTTGGCTCTCCCACCTCAGAGGCACAACCCTGATGCCTGGCTGGAGCACCAGGAGCCTTTCATCCACACAGCTCAGAATATAAGGGAGAAAAAAATAGAAAGAAAGAAAGAGGATTAAATAAAATAAAATAAAGCTATTATAATAAAAAATAAGAAAATAATTATTAATAATAAATGTATTTAGAAAAATTTTTTTTTAATTTTTAAAAATAGATTTATTAATTTTTTATAATAAAAAAATATTTAAAAAATTTATTAGGAAAAAAATTTTAAATAAAAAATATGAAAAACTTATTAAAATTTTTTTTAAATTTCTAAAAATAGAAAATAAGGAAAAAATTATCAAGAAAACATATATTAGGAAAAAAAAATTTTTTTAAGTAAAAAAAAAAATAAAAAATACGGACGGACCTAACCCTAGGACTAATGGTGAAAGCAACGCTATACACACAAAATCTCACCCAGAAGCATACACATATACTCTCACAAAAAAAGGAAAAGGGGAAAAATTAATATATCCTGCTCCCAAAGTCCACCTCTTGAATTTGGGATGATTCGTTGTCTATTCAGGTATTCAACAGATGCAGGCACATCAAGTTGTTTGTGGAGCTTTAATCCGCTGCTTCTGAGGCTGCTGGGAGAGATTGCCCTTTCTCTTCTTTGTTCGTACAGCTCCCAGGGTTCAGCTTTGGATTTGGACCTGCCTCTGTATGTAGGTCACCTGAGGGCGTCTATTCCCCGCCCAGACAGAACGGGGTTAAAGGAGCAGCTGCTTCGGGGGCTCTGGCTCACTCAGCCAGTGGGGAGGGAGCGGTATGGAGGAGGCGGGGCGAGCCTGTGGCAGCAGAGGCTGGCGTGACGTTGCAGCAGCCTGAGGCGTGCCGCGCATTCTCCCGGGGAAGTTGTCCCCAGATCACGGGAGCCTGGTAGTGGCGAGCTGCACTGGCTCCCGGGAGGGGCGGTGTGGAGAGTGACCTGTGCTCGCACACCGGCTTCTTGGTGGTGGCAGCAGCAGCCTTAGCGTCTCTTGCTCGTCTCTGGGGTCCACGCTGATAACCGTGGCTTGCGCCCGTCTCTGGGGTTCATTTAGGCGGCGCTCTGAATCCCCTCTCCTTGCGTGCCGCAAAACAAAGAGGCAAGAAAAAGTCTCTTGCCTCTTCGGCGGCTGCAGACTTTTTTCCGGGCTCTCTCCAGGCTAGCTGTGGTGCGTCAACCCCTTCAGGCTGTGTTCAAACTGCCAGCCCCAGTCCTCTCCTTGCGGTCTGACCGAAGCCCGAGCCTCGGCTCCCATCCCCCGCCCACCCGGGCGGGTGAGCAGACAAGCCTCTCGGGCTGGTGAGTGCTACTCAGCACCGATCTTCCGTGCGGGAATCTCTCCGCTTTGCCCTCCGCACCCCTGTGGCTGTGCTCTCCTCCGTGGCTCTGAAGCTCCCCCCTCTGCCACCCGCAGTCTTTGCCCACGAAGGGGCTCCTAGTGTGTGGACACCTTTCCTCCTTCACGGCTCCCTCCCACTGGTGCAGGTCCCATCCCTATTCTTTTGTCTCTGTTATTTCTTTTTTCTTTTGCCCTACCCAAGTACGTGGGGATTTTCTTGCCTTTTGGGAGGTCTGACGTCTTCGGCCAGCGTTCAGTGGGTGTTCTGTAGGAGCAGTTCCACGTGATGTATTTCTACTGTATCTGTGGGGAGGAAGGTGATCTCCGCGTCTTACTCTTCCGCCATCTTGCCCCTCCAGTCGATATGTATGTTCTTATTAACATTTTCTAAATTGTTTTGGGTTTGTTTTGGTAGGTCTTTTCCTTCTGTTGTGTTTCCTTTCTAGTGAAGTTCCTATAGCAATTGTTGTAAAGGTGGTTTGGTGGTGCTGAATTCTCTTAACTTTTGCTTGTCTGTAAACATTTTAATTTCTCCATCGACTCTGAATGAGATCCTTGCTGGAGTAATCTTGGTTGTAGGTTTTTCCCTTTTATCACTATAAATATGTCCTGCCATTCCCTTCTGGTATACAGAGTTTCTGCTGAATGTTCAGCTGTTAACCTCATGGAGATTTCCTTTTATGTTGTTTGTTGCTTTTCCCTTGCTGCTTTAGTATTTCTTCTTTGTATGATAGCTTGATTAATATGTGTCTTTTCCTGTTTCTCCTTGGATTTACCCTGTATTGGACTCTCTGCGTTTCCTGGACTTGATTGACTATTTCCTGACCCATAACAGGGAAGTTTTCAACTATAATCTCTTCACATATTTTGTCATCCGTTTCTTTTCCTCTTCTTCTTCTGGGACCCCTATAATTCAAATGTTGGTATGTTTAATGTTGTCCCAGAGGTCTCTGAGGCTATCCTCAATTCTTTTCATTCATTTATCTCTATTCTGCTCTGTAGTAGTTATTTCCACTATTTTATCTTCCAGGTCACTTATCTGTTTTTCTGTCTCAGTTATTCTGCTATTGATTCCTTCTAGAGAAATTTTAATTTCATTTATTGTGTTGTTCATCATTTTTTGTTTGGTGTTTAGTTCTTCTAGGTCCTTGTTAAACATTTCTTGTGATTTCTTCACTCTATTTCCAAAATTTTGGATCACCTTTACTATCATTACTCTGAATTATTTTTCAGGTAGACTGCCTATTTCCTCTTCATTTGTTTGATCTGGTGGTTTTTTTTACCTTGCTCCTTCATCTGCTGCATATTTCTCTGTCTTCTCATTTTGTTTAACTTACTGTGTTTGGGGTCTCCTTTTCTCAGGCTGCAGGTTCCTAGTTCTGACTCTTTTTGGTGTCTGCCCCCAGTAGGTAAGGTTTGTTCTGTGGCTTGTGGAGGCTTCCTGATGGAGGGGATTGGTGCCTGTTTTCTGGTGGGTGGGGCTGGGCCTTGTCTCTCTGGTGGGCATGGTCGTGTCTGTTGTTTGGTTTTGGGATGTCTGTGAACTTATGATTTTAGGCAGCCTCTCTGTTAATGGGTGGGTTTCTGTTCCTGTCTTGCTAGTTGTTTGGCATGGGGTGTCGAGCACTGGAGCTTGCTTGCCATTGGGTGGAGCTGGGTCTTAGTGTTGAGACAGAGATCTCTGGGAGAGCTCTCACTGATTGATATTACATAAGGCCAGAGGTCTCTGGTGGTCCAATGTCCTGAACTCAGCTCTCTCCCTTCAGAGGCTCAGGCCTGACACTATATCAGAGCACCAAGACCCTGTCAGCTACATGGCTCAGAAGAAAAGGGAGAAAAAAAGAAAGAAAAAAAAAAGAATAATTTTTTAAATTATTAAAATAAAAAAGTAATCATAATTAAAAAAAGAAGAGAGCAACCAAACCAATAAACAAATCCACCAATGAAAGTAAGTGCTGAAAAGTATATTAATATAAACATAAAAACCAGAAACAAGTCAACTGCAGACAGCAAACCCCAAGTCTACTGTTGCTCTCAAAGTCTACCTCCTCAAGTTTGATATGATTTGTTGTCTATTCAGTTATTCCTCAAATTAAGGGTACATCAAGTTGATTGTGGGGATTTAATCTGCTGCTCCTGATGCTGCACTGAGAAATTTCCCTTTCTCTTCTTTGTTCACACAGCTCCTGCGTTTCAGCTTTGGTTTTGACCCCACCTCTGCATGTAGGTTGCCCTTAGGCATCTCTTCTCACCCAGACAGGACGGGGTTAGAGCAGCAGCTGATTAGGGGCCCCTGGCTCACTCAGACTGGGGGGAGGGAAGGGCATGGCAGTTATAATTGGAATGCAGTGTGAACCTGCTGTGGCAGAGGCTGACGTGACATTGCAATAGCCTGAGGTGTGCTGTGTATTCTACTGGGGAAGTTGTTCCTGGATCATGGGACCTTGGCTCCTGGGGCGGGCTGGTGTGGATAGTGACCTGTGCTTGCACACAGGATTCTTGGTGGCTGCAACAGCAGCATTAGAGTTTCATGCCCGTCTCTAGTGTCTGAGCTGTTAGCCATGGCTCTCGCTGGTCTCTGGAGCTTGTTTAGGCAGTGCTTTGCCTTCTGTGGGCAGTCGGAAAAGGAATCCCCTCTCCTTGTGCAACATGAAACAATGGTCTCTTGCCTCTTAGGAAGGTCCAGACTTTTTCCCGGACTCCCCCCTGGATAGCTGTGGTGCACTAGCCCCCTTCAGGCTGTGCTCACGCAGCCAACTCCAGTCCTCTCCCTGGGATCTGACCTCTGAAGCCCAAGCCTCAGCTTCCAGCCCCCACCTACCCCAGCAGGTGTGCAGACTAGCCTCTCAGGCTGGTCAGCACCAATCCTGTGTGAAGGAATCTCTCTGCTTTGCCTTCTGCACCCCTGCACTCTCCTCCATGGCTCCGAAGCTTCCCTCCCTCCCACCTCCCGTCTCCATCAGTGAAGAGGCTTCCTTAGTGTGTGGAAACTTTTCCTCCTTCACAGCTCCCTCTCAGAGGTGCAGGTCCCATCCCTATTCGTTTGTCTCTGTTTTTTTCTTTTTTTTCTTTTACCCTACCCAGGTACGTGGTGATTTTCTTGCCTTTTGGGGAGTCTGAGATCTTCTGTCAGTGTTCAGTAAGTGTTATGTAGGAGCTGTAGATGTATTTTTGATGTATTTGTGGGGAGGAAGGTGATCTCCATGTCTTACTCCTCTGCCATCTTGACGGTCCCCCCCCTCAGTTTTCTACCATAAGCAATAATCACATCGGTTTATGCAATGGTTAATTTTATATGTTAACTGGACTAGCCCATTGTACCTAGTTTTTGGTCACACATCATTCCAGATGTTGCTACAAAGGTATATTTATATACAATTAACAGTTAAATCAGTACACTTTGAATAAAGCATATCACCCAATGTAGTGTAAGCCTCATCTAATCAAATGACAGGCTTAAGAAAAAAGATTGAGGGCTCCAAAAAGAGGGAACTCTACTGCCATACTGCCTTTGGACTTGAGATTGCAACACCAACTCTTCCCTGGGTCTCCAGCCTGCCAGCCTGCCCTGCAGATTTCAGACTTAGTCCTCACAATTGTGTGAACCAATTCCTTAAAACTGGCACTCAGCTCTCTCTGTCTCTGTCTCTCTTCATGTGCATATACACACACATCTTATTCATTCTGTTTCTCTGGAGAACCTTGACAAATACAGTATATGTCTTACTTCTTTCCTCTGCTTCTCGTTTGCCATCTGATCTAATAAAAAATTATTTTTCTAATTATTTATCATATATATACAGAAATATATATAATACAGAAACATATATATATGTGTGTATCTATATGTCATAACCATCACTCCAATTTAAAAATTTTTTATCACCTCTGAAACTTTCTTTGTGCCACATTTCAATCAAACTTTCCATACCATCTCTCTTCTGATTTCTATTACCTTGACCAGGTTCTTCTTGCTTTTGAACTTAATATGGATGGAATCATGCAATATGTTCTCTTTTGTGCCTATGGTCTTTCACTTATAAAAATATTGTTGAGATTCATACAATTTATTGCTTTTATCAATAGATAATTATTATTATTTTTTATTGCTGAGTAGTTTTCCAATGTATAAAAAACATCACAATGTGCTTATCTGTTCTCTGTGAACATTTTGATTGCTTTCAGTTTCTGTCTGCTATGAAAGTAGCTGTTATGAACATTTTTATACACATCTTTTTATGGACATACTTTTTTATTCCTCTTTAGAAGATTCCTAGCTGGGAAATCATAGCATCATAGGATTTTTTTTTTAAGTTCTAATTTTTTTACTTTTTAAAAAAAACCTGCAAGTTTTCCAAAGTAGCAATACCATTTTACACCCCCACTTGCATATATGGGAATTCCAGTTGCTCAACATAATCACTAAACTTACAATGGTAAATATTTTGGTCCATCAAAAAAGACTTGTATTTCCATTTATTTTGAGTTTCTCTGATTTCTTTCCAGAGTATTTTATATTTCTAAGTGTAAATATCTTTCACTACTTTTTAAAATTTATTCTTAGCCATTTTATAATTTCTTATGTTGTTAGAATAGAATTCAAAAATTTTTATATTTGTATTACTCATTGAAAGTTTTTGGAAATACAATTAATGTGTATGTATTATTAATCTTGTATATTTCAACCTTGCTGAACTTGTTTATTACTTCTAATACTTTTGTAGTGGATTTCTTAGGGTTTATATGGGTTTTTCAGAGATTCATTTTATTAGGTTAAGGAAATTCCTCTTATTTCTAAATTGTTAAGTGTTTCTATCATGAAAGCATATTAGATCTTGTCAGAGTCTCTGAGATGAAATCTTTGGTGAGATGATCATGAAGTTTTTGATCTTTGTTCTTTTAATATGGTATATTATTACATTGGTTAATATTAGGATTTTGTTGAATTTGCTTTTCCTGTGGGGTCATATCGAAGTTTTATTTAGTTTGTAACATCCATTACAAACTAAGTTAAACTTATAGAATGTATTTTTAATTTGGAAATTAATTTGAAAGAAAGAACATAACGGTTGGAACAGAAATAAGTCTCAAAGGAAACAATCATAAATAACACTAATTAGTTCTGGAAATATAAATATCCCTAATATGATTAATTTGTGTTTATGATTCACAGTAACTGAATACCTATCTCATCAAATGCCAGACCCAAGAAGACTCTTGCTTCTTCCTACTACAGTGGATTCTTTATTATTTTCCCCTAAACTAATTATAGAAAGATAAAAAACCTGCTGCAGGCTACTAAATGTTATTCAATTTTTTTGATCTTTTCAAAGAACAAACTTTGGTTTCATTGATTTTATCCATTGTTTTTCTATTCCCTAATTCATTCATTTTAGCCATATTATTCTTTATTTCTTTTTTTCTGCTTGCTTTGGGTTTAGTTTGCTGTTGCTTCTCCAGTTTCTTAGGGTAGAAGTTTAAGTTATTGATTTGAGGTGTTTGATTTATTTTAATATATGTATTTGTATGTATAAATTGCCACCTGAGCACTGCTTTAGCTGCAAACCATAAGTTTCCCTAAATTCTCTTTTACTTTTTATTCATCTCAAAGTATTTTCTCTCTCTCTCATAAATACTTCATTGACTCATTAGTTATTTTATATTTTTTAATATCTGCATATTAGTGAATTTCCCAAATTTTATTCTTTCGATTTCTACTTTAACTCCATTATGGTGAAAGAATATGTTTTGTATGATTTTAGCCCTTTTAGATTTATTGAGGCTTGCTTTTTAGCAAAGTCTGTGGTCTATCAAGTGACTTGAGAAGAATTTTTATTTTGCCATTGTTGAATAGTGTTCTATAGCTATTAGGTCCAGTTGGTTTATGGTATTGTTCAAATAATCTACTCTCATGTTGACTTCACCTAGTTGTTTTATCTTCCATTGCAAGTGAGTTATGGAGCCTCAACTATCATTTTTATATTGCCTATTACCCCCTTCAATCCTTTCAGTTTTTATGTGTTTTGGAGCTCTATTTTTACATACATCTATGTTTACATTTTCTTGATGTATTGACCCTATTATCATTAAAAAGGTCTCTTTTTTTTGGTCTCTAGTAACAATTTTCTGTCTTCAAGCCTATTTTTTCTGATATCAGTATAGCCACTCCACTGTTTGGTTTATATTTTGCATGATATATTTTTTCTATCCTTTCACTTTTAACCTATTTGTATCTTTGAATATAAAGTGTATCTCTTATAGACAGCATTTAGTTTTGATCTTTTTTATAACATCTGTTTTGTAGGTTTCAGACATTGGATCAAGTGTTTTAATTCATTTATATTCAACGTAATTTCTAGTAAGGTATGATTAACATTTGAAATTTAGATGAAATTTAGATATTTTTTATATATCTTATGTAATTTTTGTGCCAAATTCAGGCTTGGTGAGGAGAACTATTCATTATCTAGAATTCCTTGGCTTTGAGCTATAGGCAGTAACTGGTGGATGGTCAGAGTTGTTGTTTACATACTTTAATTTTGACCAAGAGAATAAAGAAAACACTTAATTATAAGAATTATAAGAAAATGCAATATGGTGTAAGTGGTCCTCAGTTATTTTGTACAGTCACTGAAGATTAAACACACATGAAATAAAATAAAATTTAAATCAAATTATAGCATTAAGATGTTGATTTTCAAATTGACTTGCATGCTTATAGCATCTTTTATTTCGCAAAGTAGAAAGAATTTCAATTTTGGTTTATTTCTATATATGGAATAACAATCAGTGTAGACAAATCATTTTTTAAAAGTACAGGGTTTTTTTTCACATTCTTATGATGAATTATAAAGTAGGAAAGAAAGGTGCAACTCAAATTCAGCTCTCTCGTGTTTGAGCATTTTTTAATCAACATAGCCATAGTGTGTCTAATTTTCTCCTTTTGGTATGATTCTTTTCTGTATTTAATAACAATTGCAGTTGATAATGGTTATGATAATAGAGGCTACATTTATTGAATTTGTACTCTGATCCAGACGTTGAGCTAGTAGTGTCACATTCTCATATGTTTGTATGCCTACTTTTCTTAATCTCTCTCTCTATCTGTTTCTTTCTCTTTTTCTCTCTCTCTGTCTCTTTGTCTCCCTAAACTCAGCCTCTTCATTCAACCATAAGAGCTGCTGGTTTATAAATGTTCCTCAATCATTAATAATAGGATTTATTTGTGGGGAAACAAAAGTCAGCAGTCATAAACTTATGCATGCTGCATTGAGATTCATTCAGTATAAGCAAACTAGACTGTGGTTTTGCCACAATGGCTATAATAGTGTTTTTCCTGTCACTGTATATATTAGTGTATATATATACTAATATATAGAGGGGGGGTTGTTACTTTAAGAAATTGGATCATGATATTGTGAAGGCTGGCAAGTCCAAAATTTTCAGGGTGGACAGACAGGCTGGACACCAGGGCAGAGCCAATGTGGTATTGATAGCTAAAATCCAAAGGTAGTCAAGCTGAAGACACAGGGAAGAACAGGTGTTGAATTCAAGTCCAAAGGCCATCTGTCGGCAGAGTTTCATCTTGCTTGGGAGAAGTCAGTCTTTTGTTCTACTGAGACCTTCAACTGATTGCATGAGGCCTACTCACATTACAGAGAACAATCTGTTTTACTCAAAGTCCACCAATTTAAATGTATTCACATCCAAAAAACCTTCATAGAAACATCCAGAATAATGTTTGACTACTTACTTGAAAACCATGGCCCAGCACCCCCTGTCAACATGGCACCCAAATGCTTCTCCTTAAACCATATTTAATCTCCAAATAAAGAAAATAACAAAGTTATATTTCCACCTAACACAATGTAACTATCCTGCATACAACAGAAAACATACTCTTTGCCCAGAAGAGGATGAAAACTCCTTGACTGATGTTTATTATTCTTTATATTCCATAACTAACATACCATAATGTAAAGTTAAGAATACTCAAATACTATGATATAAAGTCAATATATCTTATGTTACATGATAGGGGAATAAGAGAAGGGAGAAAACAAAAATATTTACATCTATATATCTATATATATATAAATATACATAAAATACATATCGCATATATACTATACAAATACATAAACATGTGTATAAATGTATATATATATATATATATGTGTGTGTATATATACATCACACAAACAAATTTGTAACAAAATAAAGAAGGAATACTCATGACGATTATAGTCTTCATTTCTGTAAATGGTGCCATGATCATAGCTGGTATTTATAAATATGTTCTTTCACTACCCATCCTGTATTCCCTTTGCCTTCAGCAAGCACCTCAGCTTGTCATGGTCTTTTACCATGGTACAATGACCCAAACCTTCTCCATTCCTTAATAGTCTGGTCTAGTAGTAGACCTGTCTGGACTGGATTACTGTAGTTTTCCATTGACTTTAATCACAGGTCATAGTAATACTGAGAGATGCCCTAAGAGATCTCCCATATTCCAGGAGAATATCGGAGATCTCTTAGGGTATCTCTGTTGTGGAGTAGAGTCCACTTTCCACTTAGTACTCAGGATGATTCACCCCAGCCAACACCATAACTTTCATTTTGCCTATTGATTCAGAGGCATTGAGTCCAAAGTGGCTGAGTGGCAGTCTCAACCTCTAGTTCAATAGAATCATTGTTGTGTTTCCTGGTGGAAGTGTTTCTTCCTTTGGAACTATGACCTCTAGACCAACGGAGTATAAGGTCACAGGGACAGGAAGCAAACAGTTTGCTAGTGGGTGACTAAGGGTAATAGTAAGGAGTGCAACTCCCATTTCTCCCCTTTCATTTCTATATCTGTGAATCTTGGCTATCTGAGAAAGAGCACCATACACTGGATACTAACTCAGAGCATATACAACCTCTTGGAGAACCTGGCCCCAGTTCTTCAAGATATTGACACTTAACTGGCACTATAACTGAGTCTTAAAAAGGTCATTCCACTGATTTAATATTAATCTTATCCAAAAGCATCCTTACAGAAACATTCAGAATAATATTTGAACATGTTATCTGTGCTCTGTGGACCAGCCATGTTGGCACATAAAATTAACCATCGCAGTGGATATAATTCTTTCAGACCTTAAACTGGATTAAAAGTAATTTTCTGTCAGTTAAGGGATTGTGATGTGAAGAAGAGAAAGGGTGTTATTCATATCGTGTACTGGAAGTTGTATTTTATATATCCTTCACCACTTACTTTATTTAGAAATTTACTCTGATAGGCCCAAATCCTCATGTTTTGAAGCTGTTTTCTTCCTCATCTAACATATTTAAAATCACATAATTTCCACTATCCCTCAACCTTCCTTGACACCAAGTTCTGAACTGATTATGAGTTCTATCTGGTGAAAAGTTCCTTTCTCTTCTAGGAACAGAGCACCACACATCTGCCACAAGCTATCCTCCAAGAAAACTTACATTCTTCACGGTGTTAATCTCATACTCAACATGTCCCTGAGGCACTTTAGTCCTGTGTGGCACTGGCTGTTGTCAGAGCTTGTTGCTCTGAAATTTCTTCAACTTATTAAATGTGCTTAAATAAAATTTTTTCTCAAATCCCCACATTTGTTTCAATTAGAGAACCACTTACCACTGATTTCTACACTGAAGCAATTATTCATATTTACAGAGACAATGCTCACACGTCTTAGGGAGGGCCAATAACTGTTTAATTTTCTTTCAGATGTTCTTTTTCCCAGCTTTGGAATTTTTCTGTCCTTGTATAACTTTACTATTTCAATGGTAGCACATGTGTTCCCTTCTAATCATTCTTTTCCTGCTGTAAAAGGATGTGATTCAAAGTTCCTAATTCTACATGATCGGGCATTGCATCATTGAATAATTATTGAGCATATGGTATGTTCAGGCATTCATCACATGATTGGGGTTCAGACTGGGGTTCATCAGTGACCAAAATAGATAAGGCTTTCTACTTTCATGGACTTCATTGAGTTCTCCTTCTCCATTCAATTATTTTAGCTGAATATTTTAACATTTTAGTTTTAATTGATCACTTTTCTTCTATATATGGCTCTTTCAGAACAATAGAAATGTGAAGACATTTTCATAAAAACAAAGGTAGATAGTTTATCAGCAATAGAATTTCACTTCAGAAAGAAAGGAAATATCACAGTAGAAAGGTGTGAAATACAAGAAAGAATGGTAAGCATAAATATTAGTAAAAAAATGTAGTATAAGAATTATATGTATGGAAATATGTTAATATAAATGTTTCAGACATTACATGAAATTTCTAAAAATCTTATATGTTCTGGTATAATGTTATAAGTAATAATCCTAGTTATTACTTTAAAATGTGTATCTCAGAAATAAAAAAAAAGAATTATCCATATAAAATTTTTTAAAATGAGGACCATAATAATAATGTAAAATTAACAATAATGCATAATTGGAAGGCTTAGAAAATTTCAGACCAAAACCCTGGAAAATATTAACATGTAAATCATCTAGAGGTTGATTGGTATTAAAGTTCTTTAAGGTATTTGCATTTGTAAGGAAAAGAGTAAATTTAATTAACATTAGGCTCAAGTCAAAATAGTAGAATTTCAAGGGTAACCATTGAAAGGAAAAAAAAAAAAAAAAAAAAAAGACCTAGAAAAAGAATATAGAAAATTTGGGAGCTATGAGTAAATAAAGTGTTCAGCAATAAAGGGAAAAAGATAAAAAGAAGCATAATACATGAGATAAGTAGAAAGAATAAATTTAGGTAATAAGAAAAATTAAATCTCAGAAATAAAAACAAATATGAATTAATTAAACCCATTAGTCCAAATAAAGATTTTTTCAGATTGGATTAAAAATTCAGCTATAGGGGAGAAGATGAAGATGGTGGAGTAAAAGGATGTGGAGCTCACCTCCCCCCATGAACACATCAAAAATATCTTTATGTGTGGGGCAGTTCTCACTGAAAACTAACTAGAGACTTGCAGAAAGACTCCTATACAACCAAGGCTGTAAGAAAAATCCACAGGGAATTTGGTAGGAAGGGAAGTGATCAGGTATGAACCTGTGCCCCAGAAGGGGACACAGAAGATGAAGGGCATTACATGGGCAGAGATATTCCCTGGTGAATCAGTGGTTTGAGCCACATGTTGGGCACCCTAGCCCTAGGGTTGGACACCAGGAAGAGGAATTCCCTTAGCTGGTTTGAAAACCAGTGGACTAACAGGACGGTAAGATACTTAAACTCCACTTATGAAGAGTGTGCATATACTTTCTTACTTTCTAAACAAAGTTGGAGGAAGCAGGTTGAAACTGCAGGTGACTCTGGCTGGTTCCTCTGCAACTGCCAATGTGTGAGCCCCAGCCTGAGCTGGGCACCCATTCCAGCCCCTTACTCTGCAATGCAGCTCCACACTAAGGCAAGGTGAAGGGTGAAGGGAGTGCTCAATTGTGAGGAATAGAGCAGCTCAGACCAGACTTGGAATGGCATCTGAACAGTGAGGGGGGGAGCCATTACTGCATTTATGGAGGCAGCCCATCAGGAACAGTCTGGAACTCTGACTGGGACCGGGACAACCACAGCTCAAGCCCTGACCCACAGTGAGCACCTGCTCCAGCCTCTCTTGTTCCAGCATTGCTCCCTTCTGGGGCGAGGGTGCCCATGCTGGAAGAGGGAAAAAGCATACACTTTGGAACAGAGCCAGCTCAGACAAAAACCCTAAGGACTTCTGCTTCAGCAACTTGGAACCTGCCCCTGCTCCCAATTAGATGTGTTAATCACTGAGCAGAGGAGAAGCCCTGGCTCTGGATCTAGCCCCTCAATCTTCAGACCCATGTACTACTAAGGTGATAGCTGCCAGCACAACATGTAGGAAGATGTGACTCATGATCAGATCAGATCCACCTCTCCCACCAGAAACACTGAGCTCATGTAGACTGTATAGAGACATTCCTACATGAGGACACTATTTCAAGACCAGAATAGGTAACTGTTTAACCTAATTTCATAGATATGGAGAAAGTTAAGCAAAATGGGAAGACAGAGGAATTTGTTTCAGTTGAAAGAACAAGAGAAACCCACCACAAAACAACTAATAAAAGAGAAATAAATAATTTACCAGATAAAGAGTTCCAAGCATTAGTAATAAAAATGTTAACTGAATTAGAGAAAAGAATAGATGAACACAGTGACAATATTAACAAGGAACTAGAAAATATTTTACAAAAATAGTTAGAACTAGAGAATAAAATACCTGAAGTGAAAACATACTTAGAAGGAAATAACAACAGACTAGGTGTTACAGAAGAACACATAAACAATCTGTAAGACAGAATAATGGAAATCATCCATCAGAAGAGCAAAAAGAAAAACAAACAAAATGAAAAGAGTTTAAGGGATCTCTGTGATAAAATCAAGCAACATTTACATTATTGAGGTCCAAGAAGGAAAAGAGAGGAAGGGGTTGAAAATATATTTGATGAGATTATGACTGAAAATTTCCCAAAGCTGCAGAAGGAAATAGATATCCAGGTAGAGGAAGCACAGAGGGTCCCAAACAAGATGAACCTAAACAAATCCACAACAAAATATATTGTAATTAAAATGGCAAATATTAAAGATAAAGAGATAATTCTAAAGGCAGCAAAAGAAAAACAGAGTCAATAAAAGGGAACACCCAAAAGGCTATCAGCTGATTTTTCTGGAGAAATCTTGCCAGCCAGAAAGGAGTGGCATGATATATTTAAAGGGGTGAAAGGGAAAAATCTGCAACCTAGGATGCTCTACCCAGCAAGGTTATCATTTAGAAATGAAGGAGAGATAAAGAACTTCTCAGAGACATTAAAAAAAAAAAAATTACAGATCAGTATCTCTGATATAGATGCAAAAATCCTCAGTAAAATATTAACAAAATATCGGGGTGTCCTGTGAGGAGATTCAGCTTATGTCCCAAGCTGAGGTGTCGGCTCAGCTGTTTCATGAGGACCTCTAGTCTGAAGGGTCGGGAGCAGGGTCTCTGTATGGGGCCCATTATGAGCAAGTGAAACAGACTAAGCACAAAGGAAAAAAAAGGTGGATGGGCTAGGCCTGAAATGAGATTGCCAGATTTATGTCCTTCCCAGATGAAATGTGGATACTCTAGCTATAGGAGGTTTGAAGAGAGAGGACCTTCAAGATGATGGAGGAGTAAGACATGAAGATTACCTTCCTCACAACAAGTACATCAAAAATGCATCTACATGCTGAACAACTCTTTTGAAACACCTACTGAACGCTGGCAGAAGACCTCAGACTTCCCAAAAGCTGCGTGGCTGACAGGGTCATGGTACTACAGCCGGCTGTCAGGCCTAAGCCTCTGAGGTGGTAGAGACGAGTTCACGACATTGGACCAGCAGAGACCTCCTGACCCCATGTAAAATCAATCAGTGAGCACACTCCCTGAGATCTCCATTTCAACGCTAAGACCCAGCTTCACTCAATGAACAGCAAGCTCCAGTGCTGGACACCCGATGCCAAACAACTAACAAGACAGGAAGACAACCCCACCAATTAGCAGAGAGCCTGCCTAAAATCATAATAAGTTCACAGGCACCCCAAAACAAACCACCAGATGCAGTCCTACCCACCAGAAAGACAAGATCCAGCCATATCCAGCAGAACATAGGCACCAGTTACCTCCACCAGGAAGCCTACACAAGCCACAGAACAAACCTTACCCACTGGGGGCAGACACCAAAAAGAGTCAGAACTAGGAACCTGCAGCCTGAGAAAAGGAGACCACAAACACAGTAAGTTAAACAAAATGAGAAGGCAGACAAATATGCAGCAGATGAAGAAGCAAGGTAAAAACCCACCAGACCAAACAAACGAAGAGGAAATAAGCAGTCTACCTGAAAAAGAATTCAGAGTAATGATAGTAAAAATGATCCAAAATCTTGGAAATAGAATCGAGAAAATACAGGAAACGTTTAACAAAGACATAGAAGAACAAAAGAGCAAACAAACATGATAAACAACAAAATAAATGAAATTTAAAATTCTCTAGAAGGAAACAATAGCAGAATAACTGAGGCAGAAGAACAGAAAAGTGACCTGGAAGATAAAATAGTGGAAATACCTACCTCAGAGCAAAATAGAGAGAAAAGAATTAAAAGAATCGAGGACAGTCTCAGAGACACATTGGACAACATTAAACGCACCAACATTCAAATTATAAGGGTACCAGAAGAAGAAGATAAAAAAAAAAAAGGGATGAGAAAATATTTGAAGAGATTATAGTTTAAAACTTCACTAATATGGGTAAGGAAACAGTCAGTCAAGTTCAGGAAGCTCAGAGAGTCAAATACAGGATAAATCCAAGGAGAAAGAGGCCAAGACACATATTAATCAAACTATCAAAAATTAAATACAAAGAAAAAATATTAAAAGCAGCACAGGAAAAACAACAAACAACATACAACTGAATCCTCATAAGGTTAACAACTGATCTTTCAGCAGAAACTCTACAAGCCAGAAGGGAGTGGCAGGACATATTTATAGTGATGAAAGGGAAAAACCTACAACCAAGATTACTCTACCCAGTAAGGATCTCATTCTGATTTGACAGAGAAATTAAAAACTTTACAGACAAGCAAAATTTAAGAGAATTCAGCACGACCAAACCAACTTTACAAAAAATTCTAAAGGAAATTCTCTAGGCAGGAAACATAAGAGAAGGAAAAGACCTACAAAAACAAACCCAACACAATTAAGAAAATGGTAATAGGAACATACATATCAATAATTACCTTAAATGTAAATGGATTAAATGCTCAAACCAAAAGACATAGACAGGCTGAATGGATACAAAAACAAGACCCATATATATGTTGTCCACAGGAGACCCACTTCAGACCTAGGGACACATACAGACTGAAAGTGAGGGGATGGAAAAAGATATGCAAATGGAAATCAAAAGAAAGCTGGAGAAGCAATTCTCATATCAGACAAAGTAGACTTTAAAATAAAGTCTATTACAATAGACAAGAAGGACACTACATAATGATCAAGGATCAATTCCAAGAAGAAGATATAATAACTGTAAATATTTATGCACCCAATATAGGAGCATCTCAATACATAAAAGAAATGCTAACAGCCATAAAAGGGGAAATTGACAGTAACAAAATAATAGTAGGGGACTTTAACAACACACTTTCACCAATGGGCAGATCATCCAAAATGAAAATAAATAAGGAAACACAAGCTTTAAATGACATATTAAACAAGATGGACTTAATTGATATTTATAGGACATTCCATCCAAACACAAAAGAAGACACTTTCTTCTCAAGGGCTCATGGAACATTCACCAGGATAGTTCATAACTTGAGTCACAAATCAAGCCTTGGTTAATATAAGAAAATTGAGTTCATATTAAGCATCCTTTCTGACCACAACACTATGAGACTAGATATCAATTACAGGGAAAAAAATATAAAAAATACAAACACATGGAGGCTAAACAATATTCTACTAAATAACCAAGAGATCACTGAAGAAATCAAAGAGGAAATCAAAAAATACCAAGAAACAAATGACAATGAAAACACGACTGCCCAAAACCTATGGGCTGCAGGAAAAGCAGTTCTAAGAGGGAAGCTTACAGCAATAAAATCCTACCTCAGAAAACAAGGAAAATCTCAAATAAACATCCTAAACTTACACCTAAAGCAAATAGGGAAAGAAGAACAAAAAAACCCCGAAGTTAGCAGAAGGAAATTAATCTTAAAATCATATCAGAAACAGATGAAAAAGAAATGAAGGAAACAATAGCAAAGAACAACAAAACTGAGAGCTGGTTCTTTGAGAAGATAAACAAAATTGATAAGCCATTAGCTAGCCTCATCCAAAAAAAAAAAGGGAGAAGACTCAAACCAACAGAATTAGAAATGAAAAAGGAGAATCAACAACTGACACTGCAGAAATACAAAGGATCATGAGAGATTACTAAAAACAACTATATGCCAATAAAATGCACAACCTGGAAGAAATGGAAAAGTTCTTAGAGAAGCACAACCTTCTGAGACTGAACCAGGAAGAAATAGAAAATATAAACAGACCAGTCAAAACCCTGAAATTGAAACTGTGACTAAAAATCTTGCAACAAACAAAAGCCCAGGATCAGAAGGCTTCACAGGCAAATTCTATCAAACATTTAGAGAAGAGCTAACACCTATCCTTCTCAAACTCTTCCAAACTATAACAGAGGGAGGAACACTCCCAAACTCTTTCTACAAGGGCACCATCACCCTGATACCAAAACCAGACAAAGATGTCACAAAGAAAGAAAACTATAGGTCAATATCACTGATGAACATAGATGTAAAAATCCTAAACCAAATACTAGCAAACAGAATCCAACATCAAATTAAAAGGATCATACAACATGATCAAGTGGGGTTTATCCCAGGAAAGCAAGGATTCTTCAGTATACCCAAACGAATCGTTGTGATACACCATGTTAACAATTTGAAGGATAAAAACCATGTGATAATCTCAATAGATGAAGAAAAAGCTTTTGAGAAAATTCAACACCCATTTATGATAAAAAATCTCCAGAAAGTAGGCATAGAGGAAGATACCTCAATATAATAAAGGCCATATATGACTAACCCACAGCCTGCATCATTCTCAGTGGTGAAAAACTAAAACCATTTCCACTAAGGTCAGGAACAAGACAAGGTTGCCCACTCTCACCACTGTTATTCAACATAGTTTGGAAGTTTTAGCCACAGCAATCAGAGAAGAAAAAGAAATAAAAGGAATCCAAATTGGAAAAGAAGAAGTAAAACTGTCACTGTTTGCAAGTGACATTATACTATACATAGAGCATGCTAAAGATGCTACCAGAAAACTACTAGACCTAATCAATGAATTTGGTAAAGTAGCAGGGTACAAAATTAATGTACAGAAATCTCTTGCATTCCTGTACACTAATGATGAAAAATCTGAAAGAAAAATTAAGGAAAAACTCCCATTTACTACTGCAACAAAAAGAATAAAATACCTAGGAATAAACCCACCTAAGGAGAAAAAAAAAACGTGTATGCAGAAAACTATAAGACACTGATGAAAGAAAGTAAAGTTGATACAAACAGTAGGAGAGATACACCAAGTTCTAGGATTTGAAGAATCAACACTGTGAAAATGACTATACAACCAAAAGCAATTTATAGATTCAGTACAATCCTTATTAAACCAATGGCATTTTTCACAGAACTAGAACAAAAAATTTCATAATTTGTATGGAAACACAAAAAAGACCCCGAATAGCTAAAGCAAACTTGAGAAAGAAAAACGGAAATGGAGGAGTCAGGCTTCCTTACTCCAGACTATACTACAAAGCTGCAGGAATCAAGACAGTATGGTACTTGCACAAAACCAGAAATATAGATCAATGGAACAGGATTGAAAGCCCAGAGATAAACCCACACACATATGGTCATCTTATGTTTGATAAAGAAGGCAAGAATATACAATGGAGAAAAGACAGCCTCTTCAATAAGCGGTGCTGGGAAAACTGAGCAGCTACATGTAAAGAATGATATTAGAACACTCCCTAACACCATACACAAAAATAAACTCAAAATGTATTAAAGACCTAGATGTAAGGCCAGATGCTATAAAACTCTTAGAGGAAAACATAAGCAGAACACTCTATGGCATAAATCACAGCAAGATTCTTTCTGAACCACCTCCTACAGAAAGGGAAACAAAAACAAAAATAAACAAATGGGACCTAATGAAACTTAAAAGGTTTTGCACAGCAAAGGAAACCATAAACAAAATGAAAAGACAACCTTCAGAATAGGAGAAAATATTTGCAAATGAAGCAACTAACAAAGGATTAATCTCTAAAATTTACAAGCAGCTCATGAAGCTCAATATCAAAAAACCAACAACCCAATCCAAAAATGGGCAGAAGACCTAAATAGACAGTTCTCCAAAGAAGATATACAGATTGCCAACAAATACATGAAAGGATGCTCAACATCACTAATCATTATAGAAATGCAAACCAAAACTACAATGAGGTATCACCTCATTCTGACAGCAGTCAGAATGTCCATTATCAAAAAATTTACAAACAATAAATGCTGGAGATGGTGTGGAGGAAAGGGAACCCTCTTGCACTGTTGGTGAGAATTTACAATTTACATATAAGGTGATATAACCACTGTGGAGAACACTATGGAGGTTCCTTAAGAAACTAAAAATAGAACTACCATATGATCCAGCAATCCCACTACTGGGCATATACCCTGAGTAAACCATAATTCAAAAAGAGTCATGTATCACAATATTCATTGCAGCTCTATTTACAATAGCCAGGACATGGAAGCAACCTAAATATCCTTCAACAGATGAATGGATAAAGAAGATGTGGCACATATATACAATGGAATATTACTCAGCTATAAAAAGAAACAAAATTGAGTTATTTGTAGTGAGGTGGATGGATCTAGTATCTGTCACACAGAGTGAAGCAAGTCAGAAAGAGATAAACATATATCATATGCTAACACACACACACACATATATATATATATGTATATATATATATATATATATATATATATATATATACATATATATATGGAATCAAAACACAAAAATGTTCTGAAGAACCTAGGGGCAGGACCGGAATAAAGATGCAGACATAGAGAATGGACTTAAGGACATGGGGAGGGGTAAGGTTAAGCTGGGACGAAGTGAGAGAGTGGCATGGACATATATACCCTACCAAATGTAAAATAGATAGCTAGTGGGAAGCAGCTGCATAGCACAGGGTGATCAGCTTGGTGCTTTCTGACCACCTAGAGGGTTGGGTTAGGGATTGTGGGATGGAGATGTAAGAGGGAGGGGATATGGTGATATAAGTATACGTATAGCTGAATCACTTTGTTATACAGCAGAAACTAACACAACAATGTAAAGCAATTATACTCCAATAAAGATGTTAAAAAAGAAAATGAACAAAAAATCCAACAATTTATAAAAAAGAATCATACACCAGGAGCAAGTGGGATTTATTCCAGAGATTCAAGGATCATTCTGTATTCTCAAAGCTAAATAATGTGATAAACCACATTAACAAAAGGAAGGATAAAAATCACATGATCATCTCAATAGGTGAAGAAAAAGCATCTGACAAAATTCAACACCCATTTATGACAATAACTCTCATAAAAGTGAGTATCGTGAGAAATATCTCAACATAATAATGTGCCATACATGACAAACCCACTAACCCAGTTGACATCATACTCAACAGAGAAAAGCTGAAAGCTTTTCTCCTAAAATCAGGAAGAAGACAAGGATGCTCATGCTGCCCAATTCTATTTAGCATAGTATTGGAAGTCCTAGCCACAGCAATCAGACAGGAAAAAGAAATAAAATGCAACACATTGGAAGGGAAGAAGTAAAGCTGTAACTATTTGCAGATGACATGATAATTTATATAGAAAACCCTAAAGTCTCCAGCAAAAATCTATTAGAACTAATAAATGAATTCAGTAAAGTTACCAGATACAAGAATAATATACAGAAATCTATTGCTTTTCTCTTAATTAACAATCAACTACCAGAAAGAGAAAAGAAGAAAAAAAATCCTGTATAAATCACCTAAGAATAAACTTAACCAAGGAGGTGAACAACCTATGCTCTGAAAACTATAAAATATTGATGAAGGAAATTGAAGATGATACAAAGAAATGAAAGATATGTCATGTTCATGGATTGGAATTAATATTGTTAAAATGTCCATACTACCTAAAGCAATCTACAGATTTAATTCAATCCCTATCAAAATAACCAGGACATTTTTCACAGAACTAGAACAAATAATCCTAAAACTTACATGAAAGCAAAAAGACCCCAATTAGCCAAAGCAATTTTGAGAAAAAAAGAGAGAACAAAGCTTGAGGTATCCTGTTGCCTAACTTCAGTCTCTCCAACAAAGCTACAGTAATCAAAATAGCATGGTAGTGGAACAAAAACAGACCCATAGATCAGTGGAACAGAATATAGAGCCCAGAAATAAAACAACACACTTATGGTCAATTAATCTATGACAGAGGAGATAAGAATATGCAATGGAGAAAAGACAGTGTCTTCAATACATGATGCAGGGATAACTGAACAGCTACATTTATTTATTTTTTAATTATATTTAAACAAATTTTTACACAATTTTTAAAGTTTACACTCTATTTACAGTTATTACAAAATATTCACTATATTCCCTGTACTGTACAATACATCATCATAGCCTATCTTACACCCAGCAGTTTGTACCTCCCACTCCCCTGAAGGTAATGACTAGTTTGTTCTCTATATCTATGCGTCTGCTTCTTTTTTGTTATATTCACTAGTTTGTTGTATTTTTTAGATTCCACACATACATGATATCATACAGTATTTGTCTTTCTCTGTCTGATTTATTTCACTTAACATAGTGACATCCATGTCAGTCCATGTTGCTGAAAATGGCAACATTTTTTCATGACTGAGTAGTATTCCATTATACATATATACCACATATTCTCTATCTATTCATCTGTTGATGGACACTTAGGTTACTTCCATAACTTGGCAATTGTAAATAATGCTGCTATGAACATTGAGGTGCATATATCTTTTCAAATTAGTGGGGTTTTTTTTTCATATATATACTCAGGAGTGGAATTGCTGGGTCATATGGTAGTTCTATTTTTTAGTTTTTTGGGAAACCTCCATACACTTTTCCACAGTGGTTGCACCAATTTACATTCCCACCAACAGTGTACAGGGGTTCCCTTTTCTCCACATCCTTGCCAACATTTGTTGTTTGTGTTCTTTTTGATGACAGGCTGTCTAACAGGTGTGAGGTGATATGTCATTGTGGTTTTGATTTACATTTCCCTGATGTTTAGTGACGTTGGATATCTTTTCATGTGCCTGTCAGCCATCTGTATTTCCTGTTTGGAAAAATGTCTATTCAGTTCTTCTTCCCCATTTTTAATTGGGTTGTTTGTTTTTTTGATGTTGAGTTGTATGAGCTGTTTATATATGTCTCTAACACCATACAGAAAAAGAAACTCAAAATGGATTAAAAACCTAATGTAAGACCAGATATGATAAAACTCGTAGAGAAAAACCTAGGCAGAATACTCTTTGACATAAATCATAGCAATATATAATTTTTTTGGATCCATCTCCTAAAGGAAATAAAAGCAAAAATAAACAAATGGAGCCTAATTAAAATTAAAAGCTTTTGCACAGCAAAGAAACCATTGATAAAACAAAAAGACAACCTACTGAATGGGAAATAAACCTCCATATGAAAATAAACAATTTTTTTAAAAAATAGTATAAATATTTCAGACATTATGAACCCCAGTTCTGAATTTAAAGTATTAATAAAAGAGATTCTCAATTTCCTTAGTAAGTAATAAAATACAAATTAAGACAGCAATAATGTTAGATTTTACATATAATGAGAGTAGCAAAAGTTAAGAAGTTTGAAAATATAAGTTAGTGAGATTATGGAATAAGAAATCCTCTTATATGTTGCTGGAGCGTAATTTGTTACAAACACTTTGAAAAATAATTTGGCATTATCTTATAAATTTCAACACACTCACCTTTCATTCAAGCAATTTACATTCTTAGGTATAACACCTACATAAAGTCTCATACACTGACATGAGATATATTCAAGAATGGTTGTTAGCAAAATTCTTCATAATAGTAAAAAATCTGGAAATGTTGTCCATCAATAGAAGAGTACATGAATAAATTGTGATATATTCACAAACTGGAACACTACAAAAGTTGAAAATAAATTAATTGGACTTGAAAGGATGACATGGATTAATTTTAGAAAAAAATTTAATAGAAAACGGGTCACAGAATGGTACTTTCAGCGTGATGCTATTACTTGTGACCCTAAAACAAGGAAAATGCTTGATGTATAATTCAGATATGCATACATATGTACATGGCTACTCACTCTATGAAATATTGAAATAAGAAAAGGAAATGACTCATGTAAAATTTAAGCAGAGAGATGAGACTAAGGCAGTGCACACATGTAAATTTTTTATTTGGAAATGTTTTGCATTTAAGTATGTGCTGACTTTAAAGGTGTTCATTTTATCATCATGTTTAATAACTTACATGTATAATACATGTGTTCTTTTTGTTGTCCATGTATTTCATAATGAACATTGTTCATTATGTTAAATGAACAATGTTCATTGAAAATCCATGGAAAATCATTGATGTTCCATAGAAAATCATTTAAAATACAATGAAAAGAAATATAATTTGAAGGAAGTGGTCTAGTGTTGCTTACCCATGTCTGGCACTAATAATTTAAAGGTCAAATCATGACATAAGAATATATGACAGGGGCTTCCCTGGTGGCGCAGTGGTTGAGAATCTGCCTGCTAATGCAGGAGACACGGGTTCGAGCCCTGGTCTGGGAAGATCCCACATGCCACGGAGCAGCTGGGCCCGTGAGCCACAGCTGCTGAGCCTGCGCGTCTGGAGCCTGTGCCCCGCAACGGGAGGGGCCGCGATAGTGAAAGGCCCACGCACCGCGATGAAGAGCGGTCCCCGCACCGCGATGAAGAGTGGCCCCCACTTGCCGCAACTAGAGAAAGCCCTCGCACGAACCGAAGACCCAGCACAGCCAAAAATAAATAAATAAATAAATAAATAAATAAATAAATAAAAATTAAAAAAAAAAAGAATATATGACAAAGGAGGCAAGGATATACAATGGAGAAAAGACAGTCTCTTCAATAAATGGTGCTGGGAAAACTGGACAGCTACATGTAAAAGAATGAAGTTAGAACACTCTCTAACACCATACACAAAAATAAATTCAAAATGGATTAAAGACCTAAATGTAAGACTGGGCACTATAAAACTCTTAGAGGAAAACATAGGAAGAGCACTGACATAAATCACAGAAAGATCTTTTCTGACCCACCTCCTAGAGTAATGGAAATAAAAACAAAAATAAACAAATAGGACCTAATGAAACTTAAAAGCTTTTGCACAGCAAAGGAAACTATAAACAAAATGAAAAGACAACCCTCAGAATGAGAGAAAATATTTGCAAATGAATCAATGGACAAAGGATTAATCTTCAAAATATATAAACAGCTCATGCAGCTTAATATTAAAAAAAAAAAAAAAACACAACCCAATCAAAAAATGGGCAGAAGACCTAAACAGACATTTCTCCAAAGAAGATATACAGATTGCCAACAAACACATGAAAGGATGCTCAACATCACTAATCATTAGAGAAATGCAAATCAAAATTACAATGAAGTATCACCTCATACCGGTTAGAATGGACATCATCAGAAAATCTACAAACAACAAATGCTGGAGAGGGTGTGGAGAAAAGGGAACCTTCTTGCACTGTTGGTGGGAATATAAATTGATACAGCCACTATGGAGAACAGTATGGACATTCCTTAAAAAACTAAAAATAGAATTACCATATGACCCAGCCATCCCAGTACTGGGCATATACCCAGAGAAAACCATAATTCAAAAAAACACATTCACCCCAATGATAGTTGCAGCACTATTTACAATAGCCAGGTCATGGAAGCAACCTAAATGCCCATCAACAGACAAATGGATAAAGAAGATGTGGTACATATATAAAATGGAATATTACTCAGCCTTAAAAAGGAACAAAACTGGGTCATTTGTAGAGACATGGATAGACCTAGAGACTGTCATACAAAGTGAAGTAATTCAGAAAGAGAATAACAAATATCATATATTAACATATATATGTGGAATCTAGAAAAATGGTACAGATGAACCGGTGTGCCAGGCAGAAATACAGACACAGATGCAGAAAACAAACATATGGACACCAAGGGGGGAAAGTGGGTGGTGGGTGGCGGTGGGATGAATTGGGAGATTGGGATTGACATAGATACACTAATATGTATAAAATAGATAACTAATAAGAACCTGTTCTATAAAAAAATTAAATTAAATTAAAAAAAGAATACATTGTTGCCTGTACCAAATTTAGCACCTTTGTGATTTTAACCCAAGATTGCAGTCCTGACTGAGAAAGAAAATGAAATAAGTTAAAATTATTCAACCCACCAACAACTAAAATTCTCATGCATCCTAACTCTGTCACTTTTTGTGGTGAGCCTTGTCTTACATTAGATACTCTTTCTAATCATGAAAATGCCGCCTTGCCCATCTCCCATACCTGCACAGCCAGCTGTGGTCAAGTGCTAAGGTTCACTGGACACAGAGATCTGCACATTCTGTTCACCCAACCTGTGCAGCTTGCATTTCTCAAACATGCACCTGTTACAAACATTCACCTGCCTGCACACACCTGCCGAGACAGCTGCATCAAGAAGGTAGTTCTCACCAGGGGGTACTTTGGTCCCCAAAATGTCACTACTTTTGCCAATTTCTCAAGGTTTCCTCACCCAGGCCACATATGTTAGAGTGTTAGGTAATAATTTTGCATATAATCCTGTAATCCAAGTTTTGAAACAATTAGGAAGTATGGAATGAGATAGAGATCAAAATATACATAATATGTTATGTTGTGTTGTGTTACGTTATTATAGGAGACTGCACTTGTGTCTGAGAGCAAAATGGCCTTTTTAGTACTTCCTTCATCACCACCCTAGACCTTTGGACCCATTGAATGGGATGAGCAATTTTCCAACCAGCTCTACAAAGGATTGCACTCTTCCTTGGATTGGGTGGTTAAAGATTTAGAACAAAAATCTTATATTTTATAGGTGATAGTGTAAATTGTCAGAACCATTTTGAAAAAATTACCATTATCTTATAAACTTAAGCATGCACACTCCCTATATTATGTGAAGATGTTCATAGCAAAATTATACACAAGCACACACAAACTCTTATGTAATTATGGGCAGATGTGTGGGAGAAGGTTGACAATGATACTCCCTAAATTGTTATTTTTAACATGCATTGGTTTATTGTATATTACTGGTTAAAAATATAAAAGTTATAAATATAGAACAATGCTTACTTTGTTCTGTGAAACATGGTACATGTTGTTCTTATGCTCATCAACTATACCTTTATAATATTTTATGTGCACAGAAGATTTGCCCAATCCAGATTGGGATCAGCATGGTTTACTTTCAGTGTGAGCTGTGACTCAAGCTCTAAATATTATTTAAGGACTTAAATGTGCCTCACATGTTTGAGGGCTACAAAAACAATTAAAGATATAAACATGCTTTTGAAGAAGCTTACTGAGAAATAGAGGGAGGAGGACATGAAGAAAAATGTGGTAAAGTTTTATACAGGCTATGGTATAAATCTGTGTAGTATATACTAGAGGTAGAAAAAGTGATAGGAACAATTTCTATTTCAGAATATTGTGTCAGGAATGGCTTTTAAAATAAATGCAATATAACTTGAATAGAGTCACAAAGAAAATGATTTTCCTGAGCAGACTGATGTGGAAAAAAGATTTTCTTGGAAGAAGATTAGAGGAATCAAAGACTCTAGAAAATTTAAATAATCAGAAACCTGAAGGCCATATTTCTGAAAGACAAAAATGTTTTACCTCACAGATATTTTTAAAGAGTGAACAACTGGAAGTATTGCCAAGAAATTCACATTTCTTTAATAACAGAAGGAAAAACAGCATAAGATAGAAAAGTGGTTTTATTTGCACTTCAAATTTAAAATATTTAAAATGTTACATAGTAACAGAAAATGAAAATTTATCTCTTCAGTTTTTCTTAGGAATGCACAAATAGTAGTGAATTTCATTATGGCTGAGAGAAAAATCTCATAATTTTGTACCCTTTTAAATCAGATACTCTGTATTTTCAAAACAATTTTAGATTTCATGCATTCTAGCTACAAGTGTTGCCCACTTATTGGGAAAAGTTTTTCTTGGTATTAGTCTATAATATCACCATTGCAGGGGGAATCTGGCATTCTATAATGAAACTCTAAGTGTTTAGCATATCTAGCCAGCCCCAAAAGCTGACATGTCATTTTCTTGGGAACAAACTAAATATATAAAGTACGATTATTTCATTATTATCTATACACTAACAATGTCAGGATCGAACAGTAAGCAATTTATACTTTCAAGGTAGGTGAGGGAAAACATATGATTTCAAATACAAACGTATATATAAACAATACTTGACTTGAAATATTTCATATGTAATGGAATATTCCAAAACTTCAAATGAAAAATAAACAGAATACAAAGAACAATAATACAAGCTTTGAGCAGAAAGGGAAAAGGTCTCACAAAACCCATATCCTTTTTATACAGCAGTGTTTCCTTTTCATTTAGCAGCTTCTGCAATATTTATAGAGCTGACTGGATAAGTTTGATTTTCTAGCTCCCATTTGCATCACAGGGTGAACCTCTGGATAAAAGTTAACAATTACAAAGAAGGGCTGGTTCTGTGAGATACATCAGTAGTGATAAGTGAACAGTCTGAAAAGACACATTTACTTTGAAAATCTAACAAAGATGTAGTAAAGAAAACCACAAATGTTGCATCAATTGTAACAATCCTAAAGCACAGAGTAGTTGAATTGTGTTAAATATTTCCTGTTTATTAAAGCAACACATTAAGAGAGAACTCTGATTCATTAGTTTTTCAAATTGCAACCACAATATTCTCTTCAAAGATGAAGACTGATTATGTTACTTAAATGCTTCAAATTTTTCAGTAACTTCCCATTGCTCCTAGGAGTTAATCTCTCACTTTCAGATACTTTTCTTCTTATTCTTGGAATATTTTGCCTCTAATTTCATGTAGTAGATCACAGCAATCTCACTTCCTTAAGAATATCTCCTCTGGACACTTCTAGACTAGGTAATTTCTCTCTATCATACAATCGCAGAGTATTTTCTGCTTTTGAAATAATTTATTGATTATAGATACTTGTTTAATGACCATCTTCTTAATAAGACTGTAAACTCCCTGAGGACAGATACAATGATTGTTTTAATTGAATTGCTATTTAATGAATGAGCGGGCACCTAAGTGATGAGATAAATAATTTCTATGTCTTTGATTTATAATATCATCAAACTAGAAAAACTTGACATGTCTTTAGAAACATACAGAGGAAAACAAATGAGTACTATAAAGACCAAGATGAAACTTGTACTAAAGAAAACAAAGCAAAACAACTTTGAAGTACTGACGATTAAATTGTTGCTAAACTCTCAGAACAATTTTCATTAACTATCAGGCTAATGGAGCTCTTTCAAAACAGAATAAATGAATTAATCATGCTTAGAAGCAGTATGGTGATCTTCCACACCTAAAAATTTACTCGAGTTATTGCGTATCTTTCCCAATGTTTTGGAAAATGTAATATTTTAGAAGTGTAAGACCAGGCTAGACAGGAGACAAGTCTTCTTAACTTCTTTATGAAGGGTGTGTTTCAAGACACCTGTATTAATTTCTTATTATTACTGGAACATTTTAGAAACTGATTTAGTAGCTTAAAACAACATCAAACTATTATCTTACAGTTCTGTACCTCAGAAGTCTAAAATGGGTAAGCAGGGCTGTGTTCCTTCTAGAAGCTCATTGGAATAGTCCATTTCTTTGCTTTTCCCAGTTTATAGACAGTGCCAGCATTACCTGGCTTGTGTTCACACATGACTTAGAACTCTGCTTTCATGGTAACAGTTTCTTCTTTGATTAACTCTCCTGTCTCCCTCTTTTCTTTATAAGGACCTGTGATTACACTGGGTCCACTTGTATAATCCAGGATAATCTCCCCATTTTATGACCCTTAATTATTAATCACATCAGCAAAATCCCTTTTTCCATGTTAAAACAACGTATTGCTTTAACATGGAAAAAGTTTCTGTGGATTAAGACATGAATATCTTTGGGGGTGTCATTGTTTAGCCCACTGCAACACCAGAATAGTGTGTCTCTCAAACAATAAGCATCTTTCTCCATCTATTTGAAGAACAGAGGAGGAAAAATTTTTCCTTTACTCCTTTCAGGTCTCCATAACAAAACACAGATTAACATGAGAAAAGCATACAAATTGAAGTTTTACATGACATAGAAGCCCTCATAAGGAAATAAAAACCCGAAGAAGTGGCAAAACCTAGAGTAGGAAGTAAAATGAGAAGAATAAAGGAAGATAAGTACTATTTTAACAAGTTCTGCTTGTACAGAATTCTCCTGGTCTCAAATCATCCTTAATTAAAAGGTTACTTTCTTTCTGGTATAAGGAGGACAGCTTTCTTATGGAATTTCATCTCCTCTCCTTAGGAAGAAAGGGGAGATGAGAATGCTCTTCTTGCATCTGCTATTTTTTGAGTGCCTTAAGTTCAAAGTATCCCTTATGTTGAAGTGGCAAACATTGATCTCAGAAAGCAGTTGTGCAGGAAATAGAAAACAGTACACAAGGCATTCTGCATCCTCATAAACACAGATTTATAATCAAAGAAGTCTAGGCAAGACTGCAGACAGGACATAGCTGGGCACCAGGGATTGTAGTAACTTAAGTACCACATCATTTCATAGTATCAGCATGCAAAATTGTAATTACAAGTTTCCCTTTTCGGATTAGCAGAGCTGCACTACTAATACCAAGGCCATAATACTGTTCTTTAATACTTATAAGATTTTCTCTTAGCACTATATACATAAGTGTATGTGTGTGTGTATCTACATATACAAGTATGCTTGCATTGATACATAATCATATATATGCACATATATATGGGCAATATTTTTGTGCACTCCCTATAGGATAAAATAAGGTAACATTTTTATGCAAAAAATGAAGTGAACAGCAAATTTTAAGGAGAAAATTGATTATAGATAAGGACAAATGTTAAAGTAGTCCAAAAAATGGAGTAAAAGGAATGAAAATGCAATAAAAGAGTGAACATTCTCATTTGAATTGTAAAGAACAGATTTGACAATGCGGAATATTGTATCAGAGACATAACGAACAATGTAAACCATTCTTCTACAGTTTCAGGAAAACATGACAAAAAGATTAAGATTATATGGAGATTATGATAAATCTAGAAAAAAGAAGATATAGATTAAACTAATGCATAATTCTTATACCAGAGCATGTGTGTATGTGTAGACATGTGAGTGGGTAGTGCAGGTGAGGGAACACAGAAAACTGATAGAAAAGCAATATCGAAAAATATAAATAGATAATTTTCTTGATGCAAAATATGTGAAAATGCCTATATAAATAAGCACTTTTTAAAAGAAATAAACATTTGGGGCTTCCCTGGTGGCGCAGTGGTTGAGAATCTGCCTGCTAATGCAGGGGACTTGGGTTCGAGCCCTGGTCTGGGAAGATTCCCACATACTGCAGAGCAGCTAGGCCCGTGAGCCACAAATACTGAGCCTGCGCGTCTGGAGCCTGTGCTCCGCAACAAAAGAGGCCGCGATAGTGAGAGGCCCGCGCACCGCGATGAGGAGTGGCCCCCGCTTGCCGCAACTAGAGAAAGCCCTCGCACAGAAACGAAGACCCAACACAGCCATAAATAAATAAATAAATAAATAATATTTTTTAAAAAAAGAAATAAACAGTTGTTTCACACACTGCTTAATGTGTATAAATAAATATATATTACTGTGTATTATAAAATACTATTATAACAATTTTAAAATTACTGATTAAACAGTTACTGTGTGGTTGCATTTGTACCGTGCACTCTATGTTGTTCATTCCATTCTGACATTGATACTGATATGTATATATCTATATATAATCATATTTTTTAAAGATAAGAAAAGTGAAAATCAAAACATAGAATGAAATTAAATGTATGTCTCCATCAATTTGAAGGCTTTACTCTTCAAGTGAGGCAGTCCATCACCAAGATAGATTAACAGAAAATGCAGGCTACCTACAAAATTGCCAATCAAGTTTAATTTTACTGAGAGATTAAGAAAAATAACTATAGGAAATACTGAGAAGACATAAGAAAGACTAGAAAGTTTATTTCATTTAGACCTAATTAGGTTATGTTTGATTGAAAGAGTCTATAGCCCAGAGGCAAAATTTGATCACACTCTGCTCTCAGCTATTCTTTTTCTCCTAATCTGTAGCAGAAAATTTGCTTTTAATCTCTCTATAATATGCGTGGACTTTTTTTGTCTTATAACAACTTAAAAATTTAACCAACCAATGAAACAACAACAAAAAATAATCCCTCTCCAACTTCAATCACGTAAGACTTCATTTCTTGCTCTTTCTAATAAAAAACTAAACTATTTATGACATTGAAACACTACCATAATAATTTCTAACAAAGCACCTAAATTTTTCCCTCCAAAAGTAGGTTCACTTAGAGTTGTACAATTAATACTTGTCTCACCCAGGAGATTTTCTAAATAATATTGAATAATTTAAATTATGTCCCCCCCTCACTGGAAAGAATGACACCTACTGTCGGTGCAAAGCTCCTCCATGAAAGGTCCTTTTTTGTTGTCTGATTACTTCTGTAAAATCAGTAAGTATAGAAGGTTGAACAAATGAGTAAATATATTGTAGGTAATGGGATCCAGGTTTTTCATTATTGGAGAAACAATTTACAAATAAGAAATGAGGGGACTGGCATGGGTGAGTGGGCAGATAGTGTAGAAAGAGCCCTGTGGTTCTGGATTGAAGTCAGTTGGTATCAGTGTGAACTCATGTTTTAATATACTGTTGCAGT
The DNA here is from genome assembly GCF_949987535.1 of Balaenoptera acutorostrata. Lineage (NCBI taxonomy): Eukaryota > Metazoa > Chordata > Mammalia > Artiodactyla > Balaenopteridae > Balaenoptera > Balaenoptera acutorostrata. The sequence continues at coordinate 36,893,103 of NC_080081.1, forward strand.
TTGAATACATATTAGATGCAGAAATAAATATAGATGTGTATACATGAGGTTAGTATATATATATATATAAATTTCTCAGATCTACCCACTGAAAGACCCTAAGTGCAGTGTCACCCCAGTAGCAATGAGCACATCTAGCATCCAGATAGTGATTTCTAATACCATTGTCCGAAACAGTGAACTAGAACTCCTTGGAGAAGTGGATGGTTCCTGGCAGAGGTAGGGAATATGCAAGATGAGCCCAGAGCATCTTGTGATGACAAAAAAGTGCCAAAAAAATTTGAAAGTTGGTTCATATTGAAAGGGCACAGGAGACAGATTAAAAGTGCTCCCAAAAGCCAAAGCAGGAAAATTTTGAGCAACCAAGTAAATAATAATAGTATTAAATTATAATCAACTAATAAAATAAATATCTATGATTCCATACTGATATCAATAAATAATTCAGTAGAAAAGTAAATGTGGGAGAAGGGATGCCTTTTTCTTACAAGATAATTCTGATTAATAAGTATGAAAAGAATGAATGAAATAAAAGGTCACCATTAGCACCATTAGAACACTTGCCACAGGCAAGTTCCCCTAATGGATTCTAAAATGAGCGGGCAAATATAAGGAGCAACAGGATATTTGCAATCTCAAAATATCTCCCCTCAAACAAATCTTTATTAATTTTAAATGAATAAGCAGTAATTTTACAGTGGAGACAATTTGCCACATAAAACCTTTGGTGAATATAGGGATGGTTAAATAATAACTGCACATTAAGATAAATTCAATCCTACCTTAACTTTTTTAAAAAGGATTTTCTCTGCTTAATTAAAATCTGAGTGACATTTTTATCCTGTTTTTTAGGTAATAAATTTTCTGCATGAGTATGGAAACATCTGCTCAATCAACCATAATAGAATATATATACACACATAAAATCGTGATATTCAATAGACATGTTTATGTAAAATGTGTATCATAAACAATGGAAAAAGACTACGAAATGAATAGTGAGTGACAAAATAACAATTATGGAGTTATTATAAAATTAAGAAGGAAAACATAATAATCCCATAGCACATCTTGGATAGTGATATATATGTGCATGTTTGCGGGTGTTTAGATTAGAAAATTTAGTATATTTTTCTTCCCTGAGAAGATATATCTTGTGACAAGAGATACAGAAAATGAATGGAGTAGGGTTGAATAGATTGAACAGTTTTCCAGAAGTGTTGAGAGAATTTAGAGTTTATAACACATGTAAAAATGTCTGCTTTAGCAAAAGAAAGCATGTTCTTCCTGGCATGGAGGATAAAGAAGAGATTAATAGATAAAGATAGCGTGTGGGTGGAAAGAAAGTGGTAGTAAAAAACCACAGAGGAAATATCTAGTTTAAATCATACGTGCATTACACATTTCACACTACAGTGCTGTCGTCAGGAGATTGAAGACTATGGAAAATATTTGATAAAATATTTCCATTAAATGTGGTAAATACTTAGGTTTGAAAAAATTGAAGTTCTGATGGTAAAGCTCTAGTTATTGGTTCTCTGTTCCATTTCCTCGATCTGAATACATCACCTGTAAATACCATCAATCTCAAGGCAGAAATGCCTATTTTGTGTGCAAATATTTGCTGAGTTTCTGGCACAGTTCTTGACACAAGGTGGGAACTCAGTTTGCATGAAAAACTGACTGAATCACAAAAGGTAAAGTAAGGTGTTACTGCAGGTTGAGTAGTAAAAGTTTTGATTAGAATGTGTCCTAAAATCTTACTGCTTTTGGAATGGAGTCTGAAGACACACCGTGACTACCCAAATTCAGAAAGGATCATTCGATTTTTCTTTCCTATAATGATGACAAGCTATCACCTCATACAATTACCTATTCTCATTTCACCATGATTATGGCCTTTATTTCCTTGATCCCTGCACATTCTTTCATCTTGTTAATTTCTTTGTTCACAATATTATATTCTGTTGCATGTTATTAATATATATAATTAATTATTAAGTTATAATTTATAATCTTAAAATTGTATTTATCCCTTCTTTGTTTTGATAGCTCCTGTTTTCACTAGACAGGACTACATAGCATTTCTTTATTATTTCAATTTTAAGCTTATAAAACAGCAATATGCACAAAAATGGAAAATGACAAAAGCAGTATGCCTTTAGAAAATCAACATTGCAGTGATTTTCCTGAAAATAATTCCAGAACATAACTTCAGGTCGATATATTTATATTTACTCCTATGAAACTTAGTTTTGTTTATTTACATATGTTTATGGCAGGCCAATTATCTTAGTAATATTTATTGAACAATAAATATTTTCTTCACTGATTTGATACCACTTTTTATCATATACTAAACCAGGTTTTTCATTTTGGGTGAATTTATGGATTCTACATATTTCCATTCAGGGGCTTTTTCTTTTCCTCTATATTTCTCAATATTAGCTAAAAATAATTGTAGCCTTATAAGAAATTCTTATAACTGTAGGGTCAAACCTTTCTTAAATTAGAATTTTACATAATTTTAGTGAAATTGTGAACAAGCCTCATAATATCTAATTGGTATCTTAATTGATATGTCACTAAAGACAGAATAATCCTGGGAGAACACTTTTTTTCACTGACTTTTTTTCTTAGAAATATTTTTTAGTGCCATTTAATATTTGTTAATAAAGTTTTCAGTTATTTATGAGATAGGTACATGCACTTCTCTTTTTTCTCTTGCATAACTTTTATTTCTATTTATAATGAAATATTGTCTTCCTTGCATTTTGTTTTTCCCCAGTATATGGGAAAATTAATACATTATTGTCCCATAATTCTGTAGTTGGTCATCTTAGAGATAATCTTATTGACTGGATTTTCAAATTATTCTCTATAATTTTCCAGGTGTATAATTTTATTAACTAAAAATTTTAGATTCATTTATATAAAGAATTTTAACTGAATAATTGAAAAAGAATTTCAGTTGAATAATAATTTCAACTGAATAATAACATGTCTTTTAAGTAAATACTTTCACAAAGTACCAGAAAAACATTTCAAATTGACAAAATTAAGTATTGTATTTGGCCAGAAGGAAAACTTCAAAGATGGTCTTCAATCATCTATGAATAAATAGAGTGTAGATGATTAAAGAATTTTAATTTTTCAAAGAAAAGGCATTTACTTTGTATTTCTTATGAGTACCTTTTAATAAAAGATTTCCCAACGTTTTTGCTAGCACTTGTTTCAAAGTAAAACATTTGCACGCATATACTGACATCTGGTGGATATTCAATTTATGATCTCGTGGCTATTCAGTGTAGTACTTCTAATGTAATGAGAGGGGAAGTAAATAAAATGTACCGTAAGAACAAAGTTCTAGCTAAAATTATAAAGAGAGTAATAATTTATTTTTATTTTATATTTATGGGAATGTAAATGTAAGAAAAATGTAAACGGTTTTGTTAGATTCTTAGTATGCTTATTCCTATTGGGTTTTCAGGGTGTAGCATGTATAGAAAATTATTTATAACTCATCATATCCTAGTGTCTAATATCTTGTTTTGCACGCTGCAGATGTTTTGCACTTATGTTATTTACATAAATGTTATCCTGTATTTCAAGACAGCTAAAATTGTTACTGGGTTAAAACATCTTCAGGTAGAAGAATTGACTGAAAAAAATGGAGATGCTACACATTTAGCAATGTTTTATTAAATTAGGAAAATCTCCAGAAGTGGGAAGAAAATGCACAATGGAGTGTTATTAAAGTACAATATTCCAGAAGCAAGGGTATTTTTTTAATGTTGAAAAAGTAGACTATATAAAGCAAAGCACTTCATCTGTGGATGGCTAGACCTGTTGCATGAAGATCCCAAGTAGGTCTAAAAGCCCAACTAGTAGCTGCTGAAACTAATAACTTAAAACTGTTGTGAGACTCAATTCTGGCCCTGTGGCATAGCAAGTGTTAATTAGGACCAAGACTGGTATCATAAACTCAGGGTTTAATATTATCTTTTAATTATAATAATCCAGATCCTTAAATGCTGAATGACCCCTCCCATCCTATGAAAGAATAATCCTGAGGTTTTAGGCACTGACAACCTTAAAATTTCACATTCCCCATAGACAATATATTCCATTGTATATATGAGCCACATCTTCTTTATCCATTCATTGGTCAATGGACATTTAGGTTGCTTCCAACTCCTGGCTATTGTAAATAGTACTGCAATGAACATTGTTGTACATGACTCTTTTTGAATTATGGCTTTCTCAGGGTATATGCCCAGTAGTGGGATTGCTGGGTCATATGGTAGTTCTATTTTAGTTTTTTAAGGAACCTCCATACTGTTCTCCATAGTGGTTGTATCAATTTACATTCCCAACAACAGTGCAAGAGGGTTCCCTTTTCTCTACATCCTCTCCAGCATTTCTTCTTTCTAGATTTTTTGAGGATGGCCATTCTGACGGTTGTGAAGTGATAGCTCATGGTGGATTTGATTTGCATTTCTCGAATGATTAGCGATGCTGAGCATCTTTTCATGTGTTTGTTGGCAATCTGTATATCTTCTTTGGAGAAATGTCAATTTAGCTCTTCCACCCATTTTTAGGTTCTGTTGTGTTTTTTTTTTTTTTTGATATTGAGCTGCATGAGCTGCTTGTATATTAAGGAGATTAATCCTTTGTCAGTTGCTTCATTTGCAAATATTTTCTCCCATGCTGAGGGTTGTCTTTTCATGTTGTTTATGGTTTCCTTTACTGTGCAAAAGCTTTTAAGTTTCATTAGGTCCTATTTGTTTATTTGTTTTTATTTCCATTTCTCTATGAGGTGGGTCAAAAAGGATCTTTCTGTGATTTGTGTCAAAGAGTGTTCTTCCTATGTTTTCCTCTAAGAGTTTTATAGTGTCTGGCCTTAGATTTAGGTCTTTAATCCATTTTGAGTTTATTTTTGTGTATGGTGTTAGGAAGTGTTCTAATATCATTCTTTTACATGTAGCTGTACAGTTTTCCCAGCACCACTTATTGAAAAGGCTGTCACTTCTCCACTGTATATTCTTGCCTCCTTTGTCATAGGTTAGGTGACCATAGGTGTGAGGGTTTTTCTCTGGGCTTTCTATCTTGTTCCATTGATCTATGTTTCTGTTTTTGTGCCAGTACCATACTGTCTTGATTACTGTAGCTTTGTAGTATAGTCTGAAATCAGGGGGCCTGATACCACGAGTTCCAATTTTTTTCCTCAAAATTGCTTTTGCTATTCGGGGTCTTTTGTGTTTCCATACAATTTGTAAAATTTCTTGTTCTATTTCTGTGAAAAATTCCATTAGTAATTTGATAGGGATTGCATTGAATCTGTAGATTGCTTTGGGTAGTATAGTCATTTTCACAATGTTGATTCTTCCAATCCAGGAACATGGTATGTCTCTCCATCTTTTTGTATCATCTTTGATTTCTTTCATCAGTTTCTTATGGTTTTCTGCATACAGGTCATTTGCCTCCATAGGTAAGTTTATTCCTAGGTATTTTATTCTTTTTGTTGCAATGGTAAATGGGAATGTTTCCTTATTTACTCTTTCTGATTTTTTGTTGTTAGTGTATAGGAATGTGAGAGATTTCTGTGCATTAATTTTGTATCCTGCTACTTTACCAAATTCATTGATTAGCTCTAGTAGTTTTCTGGTGGCATCTTTAGGATTTTCAATGTACAGTATCATGTCATCTGCAAAGTGTGACAGTTTTACTTCTTCTTTTCCAGTTTGGATTCCTTTTATTTCTTTTTCTTCTCTTATTGTTGTGGCTAAAACTTCCAAATCTATGTGGAAGTATAGTGGTGAGAGTGGGTACCCTTGTCTTGTTCCTGATCTTAGAGGAAATGCTTTCAGTTTTTCACCATTGAGAATGATGTTGGCTGTGGGTGTGTCATATATGGCTTTTATTATGTTGAGGTAGTTTCCCTCTATGCCCACGTTCTGAAGTTTTTGTCATAAATGTGAGTTGAATTTTGTCAAAATCTTTTTCTGCATCTATTGAGATTATCATATGGTTTTTATCCTTCAATTTGTTAATATGGTGTATCACATTGGTTGATTTGCATATATTGAAGAATCCTTGCATTCCTGGGATAAACCCCACTTGATCATGCTGTATGATTCTTTTAATATGCTGTTAGATTCTGTTTGCTAGTATTTGGTTTAGGATTTTTGCATCTATGTTTATCAGTGATATTGGCCTGTAGTTTTCTTTTTTGTGACATCTTTGTCTGGTTTTGGTATCAGGGTGATGGTGGTCTCGTAGAATGAGTTTGGGAGTGTTCCTCCCTCTACTACATTTTGGAAGAGTTTAAGAATGATAGGTGTTAGCTCTTCTCTAAATGTTTGATAGAATTCGCCTGTGAATCCATCTGGTCCTGGGCTTTTGTTTGTTGGAAGATATTTTATCACAGTTTCAATGTCAGTGCTTGTGATTGGTCTGTTCATATTTTCTATTTCTTCCTAGTTCAGTCTTGGAAGGTTGTACTGTTCCAAGAATTTGTCCATTTCTTCCAGGTTGTCCATTTTATTGGCATATAGTTGCTTGTAGTAGTCTCTTATGATCCTTTGTATTTCTGTGGTGTCAGCTTTTACTTCTCCTTTCTCATTTCTAATTTGCTGATTTGAGTCTTCTTTTTTTTTTTCCTGGTGAGTCTCACTAATGGTTTACCAATTTTGTTTATCTTCTCAAAGAACCAGCTTTCAGTTTTATTGTTCTTTGCTATTGTTTCCTTCTTTTCTTTTTCATTTATTTCTGATCAGATCTTCGTGATTTCTTTCTTTCTGCTAACTTCGGGGGTGTTTTGTTCTTTTTCTAATTGCTTCATGTGTAATGTTAGGTTGTTTGTTTGAGGTTTTTCTTGTTTCTTTAGGTAAGATTGTATTGCTATAAACTTCCCTCTTAGTACTGCTTTTGCTGCATCCCATAGGTTTTGGGTCGTTGTGTTTTCATTGTCATTTGTTTCTAGTTATGTTTTTATTTCCTCTTTGATTTCTTCAGTGATCTCTTGCTTGTTTAGTAGTGTATTGTTTAGCTTCCATGTGTTTGTTTTTTTACAGTTTTTTTTTTCCTGTAATTGATATCTAGTCTCATAGCGTTGTGTTTGGAAAAGATGTTTGATACAATTTCAATTTTCTTAAATTTAACAAAGCTTGATTTGTGACCAAAGACGTGATCTATCCTGGAGAATGTTCTGTGTGTGTGCACTTGAGAAGAAAATGCATTCTGTTGTTTTTGGATGGAATGTCCTATAAATATCAATAAATTCCATCTTGTCTAATGTGTCATTTAAAGCTTGTGTTTCCTTATTTATTTTCTGTTTGGATGTCTGTCCATTGGTGTATGTGGGTGTTAAAAGTCCCCTACTATTATTGTGTTACTGTTGATTTCCCCTTTTATGGCTGTTAGCATTTGCCTTATGTACTGAGGTGCTCCTATGTTGGGTGCATAAATATTTATGATTGCTATACCTTCTTCTTGGATTGATCTCTTGATCATTATGTAGTGTCCTTCCTTCTCTCTTGTTACAGTCTTTATTTTAAAGTCTGTTTTTTCTGATATGAGTATTGCTTCTCCAGCTTTCTTTTGATTTCCATTTGCATGGAATTTCTTTTTCCATCTCCTCACTTTCAGTCTGTATGTGTCCCTAGGTCTGAAGTTGGTCTCTTGTAGACAGCATATATACGCGTCTTGTTTTTGTATCCATTCAGCCAGTCTATGTCTTTTGGTTGGAGCATTTAATCCAGTTACATTTAGGGTAATTGTTGATATGTATGTTGCTATTACCATTTTCTTAATTGTTTTGGGTTTGTTATTGTAGGTCTTTTCCTTCTCTTGTGTTTCCGGCCTAGAGAAGTTCCTTTAGCATTTGTTGTAAAGCTGGATTGGTGGTACTGAATTCTGTTAACTTTTCCTTGTCGGTAAAGCTTTTGATTTCTCTGTCGAATTTGAATGAGATCCTTGCTGGATAGAATAATCTTCGTTGTGGGTTCTTCCCTTTCATCACTTTAAATATAACTTGCCACTGCCTTCTGGCCTGTAGAGTTTCTGCTGAAAGTTCAGCTGTTAACTTTATGCGGATTCCCTTGTATGTCATTTGTTGCTTTTCCCTTGCTGCGTTTAATTTTTTTTCTTTGTGTTAGTTTGATTAATATGTGACTCGGCGTGTTTCTCCTTTGGTTTCTCCTGTATGGGACTATCTGCGTTTCCTGGACTTGATTGACTATCTCCTTTTCCATGTTGGAGAAATTTTCCACTATAATTTCTTTAAATATTTTCTCAGACCCTTTCTGCTTTTCTCCTTCTTCTGGGATGCCTATAATTTGAATGTTGGTGTGCTAAATGTTATCCCAGAGGTCTCTGAGACTGTCCTCCATTCTTTTATCTTTATTCTGCTCTGCAGCAGTTATTTCCACCATTCTATCTTCCAGCTCACTTATACGTTCTTCTGCTCTAGTTATTCTGCTATTGATTCCTTCTAGAGTATTTTTAATTTCAGTTATTGTGTTGTTCATTACTCTTTGTTTGCTTTTTAGTTCTTGTATGTCCTTGTTAAACATTTCTTGTATTTTCTCTCTTCTGTATCTGAGATTTTGGATCATCTTTCCTATCATACTCTAAATTCTTTTTCAGGTCATTTGCCTATTTTCTCTTCATTTATTTGGTCTTGTGGGTTTTTATCTTGCTCCTTTGCCAGTAAGTTAGTTCTCTGTTTTCTCATTTTGTCTAATTTACAGTATTTGAGGTTTCCTTTCGCTAAGCTGCAGAGACATAGTTCCTCTTGCTTCTGTTCTCTCCCCCAGGTGGTGAGGTTTGTCCAGTGGCTTGCTTAGGCTTCCTGATGGGAGGGACTGGTGCCTGCATTCTTTTGGGTGGAGCTAATTCTTTTCTCTCTGATGAGCCGGGCCATGTCAGATGATGTGTTTTGGGGTGTCTGTGAGCTTAGTATGACTTTAGGTTGTCTGTATCCTGACGGGTAGGTTTATGTTCCTGTCTTTTTTATTTTTTGGTATCTCACATCTGATTCTGAGTATTAAATTTATTAAATTGACTAGGTCTAGATTTATTAGTCTGAAAATATAGACGAATTCAAGAAAAATTTGTGTAAACCTACTTATACTTTATGCTTCAATTTCATCCTATTTAGGAAGAGGGGTAGAGCCAATAAAGTAATTTGTATATTCTTAATATCTATTTTCCAATTATCAGTTCAAATTAATCCCTGACTTTTTACAAGTCTTTTAAAGCATATTTTCTTATCCTTCTTTCAATCATATCTTCTTTGCTGTTTTTTATTTCTTTTCTTTGCCTCTCCCTCTTTATACCTATCTCTGTCCATCTCAGATTTTACACCCTCTCTTCTCCTTCCATTTTTCTGTGTTGCTCTATATGGCAGGGAGTGAGGTTAAGAAAGATGATATCTGACATATTGGCCATAGTTGCAATTTTAAAATCATTTATTTAGCACTGAAAATTACCATCAAATTTGTGTAGTTCTTCTTTCTTTTTTATACTTTTATGAAGGATTATATGAAATAATATCAAGTAATTGTGCCTAGGTCATTTGGAAATGTGTTCATAGAACTAGATTTATGACCTATTTGCCCAGCAGTCTGTCCCATTTTCCACTTTTATTTCTTAGTTTGTCCAGCATAGTAAAGCCATAATCTAACGATTTTTTTTATGCCTCAGAAAATCATTTTCATCATTCACAATTCAAAGTGAGGCTTGTTATGATAGATATCTATTTTAAGGATGGTGAATTTGAACTCTTCTTCTTATTAGCTTCTTTGATTTTAAATTTCACTCTTTTTAAATCAACTTATTTCTAACTGTGGGAATGATTATGTACTTGAATGAGATTTTATCTTTTTAAACTTGTTTTTGCATATTTTTCCCCCAAATATTTCCCTTCTCTGGTTTGCAAATCTGAAAATAGATTTAGAGGGTTAGGGAAGTTGTAAAGTAGATGCAGTCAAGAAACCATAGCTAAACTCATTATTTTCTTAGCTTCCTGGTTGGGAAGGACTACTGAACAACCTTGCTTTGTCAATGAATCCGTGGTCCTTTCTTTTCTTCTCATTTATTCTATCAAGTTTGTACTAAGAGTCTACTATTTACCAGGTTATGTGCTAAGACCTGGCAGAACAAAAGTAAAGGCAACAACCCTTGCACTTAAGAAGCTCACAGTCAAATTTGGAATATCTCCCTGGAAATTTTCTAATCCCTCAGCTTTCCTGATAGAGAAAACCCTTCATTATTCTTTCCATTTTTGAAAGGTTCCTCATGTCTCTCTTTTTCTGCCTGTCTCTGTCTCTAATTAAAAGATCTCTCTTTATTCATCTTAAAATTTGTTTTCTGGGACACTGCTTTTCTTTTACTATATGTTACCTTTGGATAATTTCACTGACTCTCAGTGTTTCAACTACTCACTATATGTCTCTTTTTTTCCATAATTTATTTGTCCTCCTAAACCTTTCTTAGTAGTCTCAGATTAATTAATCAAACTTTTTCCTTGCTCTACAAATGTAGGCAACACACAGGAGCTTCAAAAAGTCAAAATTGAATAAATATTCTTCCTCTCAGGGCCTATTTCTTCTGTATTTTATTTTTCTTCTAGCAGCACTGTGTTGGATCTATTAACACAGCCAAGGACCTAGAAGTTATTCCTCACGTTTATCCCCCTTTATCTCCTCCTGTGACTAACCATCAATTTTGGTGATTTTATTCTCCATGTATTTTTTCAACCATCCATCTCTTCTATCCTTATTACCTATGCCCTCCTTCAGACCCCAATCCTCTCATGACTGAAAAACCTAATAACTCTTGCCCCTTTCCTTCTTCTCCTCACACCTACCCTTCTCATACATGTCAGTGACATCAAATGAAATTTTAAGTAATTACCTAAATACTTTAATGGCCTCCCCTTTTTTTTTGGATAAATCTCAGTCTCCTTAATCATATATATAGGATATAAAATATTTTATAAACCAATGTCTTACACTTTACACTCCAATAAAGTTAAATTGTTTTCAGTATCATATACATATTGTCTGCATCACATGTTCTTATCTAAAAGCCATCAAGTGTCCTCAATTCACTTGTCTCACTCCTGCTCATAAATTAAGACATCCACCATTAACTTTAAATTGATATTCCATGTTTGGCTATGGTTACTCTTCTGTGATTTCCCCATACTGTCTGTGTATTACTATCTTTGATTTTCCATCAAGCATCATAATCAGCTTTTATCTATATCCTCTTGCCCTCTTTCCCCCGTATGCATTGCTATTAGACTGAAAAATCTGTCAGGATGGGAATGTCCAGTACACAAGCATAGTGCTCTATGCACAACAGGCTATCAACTATTCTATAAGTAAAATTTTGAAATAATAACATTACATTATAATTGGTAAATATTTATGTGTATATTTTAAATATCAATCTAATGATGCCACTTAAGTGCTTAAAACCCTTCACCAGCTCCTGACTATACTTTGTGTGCCTTACAAATCTCTTTTCTCCAATTTTTAAGAGACTTACTCTTTCTACTTACTATTTCAGATTTGCATGGCTTGTTCCTTTACTTCCTTATGACCTTTGTTCAAATTTTACCTTATCAAAAATGTCTTTACCAAATTGGTCACATTCTACTTCTTTCCATCTGCTTTATTTTATTCATAGCTCAATGCAGCCTGATATATATTTGTTTATTTTATTTATTTGTGTGTCACCCTGAGTTTACCAGACTATAAGTTTCATAAAAACTGGGATTTTAAGTATTTTGTCTACTGTTAATTTCATAGCACACAGAGTACTTTGGATTTATTATGATAAATAAATAAAAGAATAGATTCATCTTTGTTTAGTTCCTCTGCTAGATTTTTTTTTTTAAATGATTTCTTAAAACTTTTTAAAGAAACTGTCTTAACCCAATGAATTCACCTTAATGTTGGAATTTAAAATTTTGGCATATACACTTAGAGAAGAGTTTTTTGAAAGATCTGGTCTGATATGGTCATCCCTAAAAATATTTATATTACTTTGTCTATGTTCTAAACTTGTAAATAAGATTTTTTTCTACTTGAAGAATAACAAGGTTATGTGGAACTTTGAGTATAAGACTGTAGCTATTAATAAAATTTAGAGTTACTGAAGGTTTTGTGTGTGGAATAGGAAATAATCCATGCAGATGTTAGACTTATAATATGACCAGAGAGGCTGGATGTGCATACAAATAGATGGCAGAAGAGATTTAATATTTACTAAATATTCAGTATATAATTGGGACTTACATACTTTATTAGTATTTTTTTTAAATAATACCTACTATGTAGGTCTTTTTATACTCATCTAACTTTAAGTATCAAACCAAGATCCAAAGATATTTGAAAATTTAATTAAGACCCAATGGCTCATAAATAGCAAAGCTAGGTAAAAAAACATGGAACATATTACAAAATCACTGAATACAATGTCTGTCATATAGAACATTTGGATTTATCCCATTATATCCCATGTTTGTTATTATTATTCATACTAGAGCCATTAAGTTACCTTCATAAAAACTAGGATTTTATGTAATACCTCCAATTCCTTCTTCAGAGATTATTTTCAATATTTCTCTAGATAGCATATGTAAAATAATTTTTAAAAATTAGTATCAATAGAGATTTAAGGAAGGGTTGAATCCCTAAACAATAGATTTACAGAAGAAAATAAACAATTATAAAGTAATAGATAAAAATTAGTCTTTTATTAGCATTTATCTGTTATTTTATATTACTTGTATGGATATCAGAAGTAGATTATATCCAGACTAATATCAATGTCCATAGCATTAACCAATGAAAAAAAAAAAAAAAAAAAAAACTACCAACATTTATTCTAAGTCTTTCCCTAGATTCTTTAAATTATGGAGATATTGACTTTTATGTCCATCCAAGTACATGTGTAAATAATCTAAATTAAAACTTTAAAAAAAAATAATTTTATTATTTTTTTAATGGAGATTCTGATTCCATAGATCTGGAGCAGGGACTGAAATCTCTGTTATTCTGACAAGTTCCCAGGTGATGCTGCTGCTCTGGGGCAGACTACACTTGGTCAGCAGGGTCCTAGGGTTGGTTCTCGAATGGGTGCTCAGGACAACCCCTGGAGGGCTGGAGAAAAAAAAAAAAAAAACTTTTTTTTTTAATATGATGTATATTTGGAAAAATAAAATGTAATTATTGATTGTAAAACATATGTCATTTGTCATAGGGAAAAATATGTACAACATCATTTAAGGAAAGATAGATATAATGTTTTCTTTTTTGAGGAGTGATACTTTCAAGTAATCCATACAGTTTGGGGTTTCCAGGTTTAATAACTATATTAATGAGCTTCATATTTCAGTAGTATTTAGAACAGTTGACTGTTATTTAAAGATTAATATCAGCATCAATGCAATCATTCCCAGATAAAGTTTACCAAAGACAATATTTTGCTTGTAAGTAATCTTTTTTTATTCAAGGTGTTTGGTGTTTAGTTCAGTTAAATTGTCTATCAACACTATTAAAGTGGCCATATGAAGAACATGTGTTTCAGATCCTCAAGATTAGTTCCTTTTCAGCAGCCTAACATTGAAAATTAAACATTTCTATTGTCCTGCAAGCACAGACTTTTGGATTCTTTTTTGTTGTTTTACTACATAATTCAAAGTTGATAGAGTTAAAAAACAAACTCAATGAGTAAATTTTAAGTATCTTATTGGCTTTATTCAGTGATTCATGATTCAGGCAGCATCCAATCCACCAGATAGAAAGGAGCTCTGAGGAGCTGTACAAAATGAAAGACTTTTATAGGCAGAGGGAGTGGGAAGAAGGAAGTTATACTAGGCAAATGAGAGGTTGGTTATTGCAAAGTTACTTTCCTTTAGGGGATGGCAAGTGACTATGAGGCAGATTATCTAACTAGTATTGATTAGGTGATTACTGATTGACTGGTTTAGGATTCCTTTTCTGGGAGAGCTGAAGCTGTAATTAAAGTAAGTCTCAGTTTGATGATGTGGGGCTTAGCATAAGTGACTCCATTTGTGGCCTGTTGTCTCGTTTTTAACAATAGGCAAGGACTGCTTCAATATTGATAATGTCTCATTGTTGTTGAACTATCTGAATTCTTTCATTCCCTTAAGGTTAGATAAAAGTCAAAGTGTAGTTGTTATTGCTTAAAGTTGTAAATGGAGACATTAGATGAAGTGCAAGCAATGGTCATAGTGAATGAATGCAATAGAGAGGCCAAAATGAATGCTTAAGACTTCTGTTGCTTTGCCAAAGAGGGAAGTTGTCGTGAACAAGTTGGTTTTGTGTGCTATGGGATAGGGAGGGATATAAATTCAGGAAAGGTGGCAAGGTGGGTAAGATTCCTACACTTAAAAAATGGGTTGGAGAAATGTGCTATGCTTGGTTTTCATGACCAACTGGTTTAGTGAATCATCAAGGAATAGCACTTCAGCATGTTTTAATATGTCATACTCTGCATGTATCTGCATTTTGAATAGACTGAAATTCTATATTTTTCAGAAACATTATTTTTCTTTGTCTATTCCCCTAATTAATCCTTGCTCAAGAATTCTAAATAGTTATTATTGGGATTAATGCAGTTCTGCTCTTGTCAGTCATCCTTCCTATGTCCAGCTGCTTCAACAGAATGATCAATTTTGGTTGTAAGCTACTTAATCAAAAGAACCAATCAGTTATTTTTGGCTCTTTGAAATGTAATGTAGTTAATTTAATCAATTGCCAAAAATATATTGTTAACATGACTCCAAAATCCTAATAATCCAAATTGTTGCTGATTTGGCTATGTTAGCATGATGTATAAACATTAGTTTCTGTACAGAAAGCTAAATGAACATTTTAATATTGTATTTACAATGAAACAAAAATAGACTCAATTATCATCTATTATTTACGTTATTTTTTAGCTGAGGTCAGTGTAACATAAATTTTAAAACGATTATCAGTAAACTAATAATTTAGATGGCTCACAGGGGAAAAAAGCATTTGCAAGTGTTTTTTAATTTTTTTTTTTTTTAGAGAGAAACTATTTTATAAGTCATTAAATGAATGAGCCTGTATATATGAAACTGAAATATGTATGTCAATATATAATTAAAAGTATGGTGAGTTGTCTAGATGATACCTAAAATTAGATGCCAGAAGGTAAGTTGTAAATCTGTTTTATCTCTTTAAATCTTCTCATTAACTCTATTAGGAGGGAAAGGTTTAGATGAGGAATCTGTGGCTTAGAATTCCCAAAGTGATGGACTCCTCCCATGAGAAAAAGCATCTAAAATGATGTCATGCTTTCCAGTTAGAAATGACCCAATATGATCTGTATATTTACAAAGTATTTGAGAAAAGTAGTATTTCTTTAATGATGACATTTCTGTCATCTCATAACTGGCTGGAGATATTCTAAGAAAATAAATCTTAAAACATCAGAAAACAGAAAATAAAGTGAACTCTATGTGATCTCCCCTGTCATCTTTCTCATGTTCCCAATATGAAGTTAATACTCAATTCAACTTCTCTAATAACATCTGAAGCTGGAAAATCTTGGTGGTATTCACCAACCAACATTCAATGTCTTTGCTGTACTAAGAATTTTGTGTAAGTTTGCAAATTTTAGCAATTTATTTCCCTTTATTCCCCTACATGACTATGCTATCACAAAATTGATCATATTTTACTTGTTACTACCACAAACACACTTTAATTTTTAAAAATTTGCTTTCATTTAATAAAAAAATCTTAAGTAATTGTAGCTACCATCTACAGTCATCTAAGATAAAAAACTGTTTTTTTCCTTCGATCTCTCCTTTTTCCATTTCCTTCATTCCCTTAATTATCTAAATAGTTAATTCTTTATCCAGATACCTGAAAAATTAATTTTCTTTTAACTCTTCTCCCAACCCTGCTGATGTTTTAGTTAAGGTCCTATCATCATTTCCCTAGGATCCAGTATCTTCTCTGCTTTGTACAAAATTAACATTGTACTCAAATCTGATGATGTTTTTTCACTAAAAATACAACAATAACAAAATGAAATGAAATAAACAAAAAAAAACAACTAAACTCAGATAATCCTCTACTAATTATATAATCAAAAAGGTTAGAGACCAAAATTCTAAGTGAGGCCATCAAGAAATTCATTATCTATGCCTATCCTATTATTTAAACCTATTGCCATTTTTTATTTAGCAAACATCTACAGATCTCTGTACTATGTATCAAGTACTTTTTTAAATATAAGAAATACAGCAATGCATGCAATAAACAAATAGTCACCATATGCCTCCTTTAGTTCAGTCCCACCAAAGAACTCTCTCCAATGAATATATCAAGGTTTTAGCAGCCAATATTACATATATTCTAGAGTGTTCTGAAATCCTCATCTCTTTCTTCTCTTCCTGACACACTTCTCCTTGAGCTTCAAAATTCAGAGCATATGTTATCAATCCTCAAGAACCTTCTTTTGAGTCTCCTATGTAGTAGTTGTTATTAGTCTTCTGTTTACAACGGTATTTTAAAATACAAAATGTTATGTAATTTGTAATTATTTGCTTATCTCACTTGATCTTAAAATTAGGGGTCATTGACATCTTTGAACATCTGATGAAAGCTAACAAACTTCTCTCCTGAAAACTGAACATGTGTACAAAATCAAGTGGAGTATAATCTCAAGGGATTCCAAATTTGTTGAAACATGAATGTAACCCAAGTTTAGCGCAATTCCATATATTTCTTGAGAGCACTGAGAGTGTTCCACTTGTTTTGAATTGCCATTGCATAGTGAATATTTCTTGAAGAAATGGAGGAAATTATCAAGGAATGGCTTCTAGGACTTTTAGTATACTAATTCGATATGCTATATAGGAAAAATAGCTCCCACCAAATTTTTCATGCATGGTTTTTCTGAAATTTTATAAAATTAAATAGAATGATTAAAGTGGACTAATAAATATGTGATAGTGACACAAGCACATACCTTAAGAATATTTTTGATACATTATTTTTATGTAAATTGTATGGTAAACATTTATTGCCCTTTGTTTATGACTATTCCTCAGATCCTCTTTATTATTTTCAAACCAGTTTGCAAATTTGAGAGGAAAAGTTAAGTTCTGAAAGGGCATTTAATGGTGCTTACCTCTATTTTAAGGTACATAGGTGAGTCTGCCTTTGGAAACTTGCAGTCCTGCTGTCTGAGCTCAGTCTCTTTTGTGAATGACAGCATTTGCAATTTAAGTCCAGCTGGAACACCTCAAGCATTCAATTCATTTATTAACTTATTATTAAGCTTGGCATATGAATCCTCAGACTATCAGTGAGGCAGAAAACTTAAATGAAATTAGATAAACAGCCGTTCATAGAACAGTATGTGTATTAGAGATACTGAAAAGAGCTTCCTGTTTTTCATTTTTAGGAGTGTCTGTCCATTTATCTCTTTGATGCCAGATTAGTATAAATTAGCTTTGCCCAATCTTTGCAGCAGATTTTAACCACTGTTGATAAAAAGAAATGAAATAACTATTGTGGCCAGAAGAGGGAGATCTTGTAATAATATTTGTAAGAAAAGTTTATAAGAACTTTGAGATATGCACTTAAATCTATAAAGAAAAAAAAAAAGATAAATTTCCATATGTTTAACTTTCAGAAAGTTAATGCTTTCTATAATTAGATCATTTTATTTTGCAAAATACTTGTTGGAAAAATGAGGCATGTACTTTATCCTAATTTTCATATATAAAGTATTATTTATATTAGTAATTTTTATTAATAATAAAAACTTGAAATATCCAAAATGACACTGAGTATTATTAATAAATGCTATTAGTCTTATCTGTAGGGATTTGTTTTTATTTTTAAAAAGTAATTTATTTGAATTTAAATCTTTTATATCATTAATTCTCTATATAGAACATATCTAAAACTGAAACAATGGCATATAAAGAAGAGCAATTTTAACATTGATTATTAATCACTGAGAACCTGTTACATGATAGATAACTCAAACATATACACCTATTTGGGCACCTATTGGGCTAGTATACACATTCTTTTTCTGTCTTGGTCTCTCTCTGTCTCTCTTTCATACACACACACACACACACACACGTGCACATATATGCACACATTCATGTTTGTGTATAAATATATACGTATATATTTGTTTTACGATGTGGAACCATTTATTTTTGCCCCACTTGATAGTTTTAAAATATATTAAGACAGTCACAGATGGGGCACTGATTGTACCACCTGGAGGGCTGCAATTGATAAATCTCTGACATGATATGAGGAGAAGTTTGTCACTAATCATTATTAATCTTTTCCCCAAATAAATTCATAAAATCTAGGAATTGATCTTTCTTTTGTTTTGAGTACCACCAGTAACACTTGTAAATTTCCATAGGTACTACTAAAATGTATGTCTGTTTTGTACAGGTTCTGATGAAAAATAATATTGATATTGCCACCAAATATATGTTCATTGGTTGCCCTACGTATATTTAACAAAGCTGAATGATGAGTATATTTAACAAAGCTGAATGATGCATTTCTTTACTTGGACTATTAGATCCAGCTCTTACTGACTTTTTATTTCAGAACCAGCATGCTGCATTCCTCTTAATCTCAAATTAGTAACCAGAACCCCAGATTAAGATCAGCAATACTTGTACCCATGGCCAAACATTTACACTTTTTTACATTTCTTTATATTGAAGAAAGCTGTGGATACTTATTTGCTTGAGATACTGGACTCATTTGAGTTCCTAGGGCAGAAACCCATTTTCAAATCTATAAATAAAATACTGATTAAAGTCTATATAGTTTTGGAAACTCTGTGGCCTTGCTCCTTACCTACCAAATCTTGGTCTTCTCCATGGAGAAGCAATGCATTGAAATCTTCCTCACAGGCCTCCTACAATGTGACAATAAACTTTCTTTCATGTTGTTCAATTTAGTCTTCACTGAGTCATCCTAAAATACACATCTGTATATCATTAAAACATTTTGCAGAATTCCTAAAAAATGATTTATATATTTTTCTAACATTCTATACATTGAATGCAAAGGTTTCTCCTTATTTTCAATGCCATATATTTAGTTTTCAAGGTAAAGCAATTAGTATTTATTTCTGTAGAAAAATTCCACCAAAATACAGAACAGAAATATGAAATATAAGATTGGATACTTTTGCTATCAAATGTGGGTGACCTAACTAAAATCTATTCCTCTCTCTGGTGGAAGGCGAGGGAAGTTGCAAGAGCATGCAGTAGGATGCCACTGATACAATGTTACCATATGCAAACAACATTATACATTGAGTAAGTATAGACAGGTATGTAATAAAAATATAGAAGCATAAATGAGATTGATGAGCCAAACAATCAGCATATGAGTCATCTCATGAAGAAGTAGAGGATTTCACCTCTACTTGTAGCATTTAATTTTTTAATCTAAGAGGTGGATACAGATGTATTCAGAGTGTTTTATAACTAGTTTGTATCTTAAATGTTACATAATATTGTAATTAGGATTTGTAGCTATAATTTTGAGCCATTAGCTCTTCTGTTTCTTATAGTTGCCCTAAATTTGCATGCAAAATTTACTTTTATATTTTCAAGATCCATTTAAATGGGTCCCCAGCAGAAAGTAATGGACACTAGTCTGAGTATTGGGAATTACATCTCCTTGTCCAGGTTGTTTTGGAAAATAAGAAAAGATGGAAGAGGAGTTGGAGTCTTTATCATATCGTTGTGGAGGAAAGATGCAGTTACTTTTTAAAAAATAAACTTTATTTGTAGGCTTTTCAAATATGTTTATTAAAAAATTATTTATTCTTACTGAGCAATCTATGTCAATGCCTCTGTTTAACATTGCTAGAATAAAATGAACCACTTCTTTGTCCTTAAAAGCAGAATTGTGATCCCTTTGTTTTAAAAAAATATATTATCATGGAGATTCCACAGGGTTTATTGGAAACCCTGATGACCATTGATTTTTTTTTCTACTTAAGAAATATTCTTTACAGTCTATGTCTGCTAGTCATATTAATTGATTCCAAAGGCCAACACAGTTTCTCCTGGTTAAGAGACATGTCAATTCCAGAGTCTGGTGACTTGTAAAATTCTGTGTTTGCTGGAGTGTGTGTGTAACTTGGTTTTATAATTTGTCGAAATAAATTCTGCTTTCCAAGTGGCCCTCACTCCTTCCCTCTTGGCTAGTTTTGGCAGGCATTGTAAATTTTTCCTCAGGTAACTACAAATCTTAGAGATGACTATGAAGTTCAGCTAGATTCAATTTGGGGTAGAGTCAAGATGGCAGCATGGGAGGACACAGAGTTCACACCTCCCCACAACTAGGGCACCTGTCGGATTCTGATGGGGACCTCAATGCCCAAGGAGATGGGAGGAACCCCCAAGAGACACACTAGGATGTGGAGGGGAGTGAGGGGGGAGGAGAAGTGGAGGCTGGACAGGACCGGCACGCCTGAGGGGTAGCTGAGAGAGGGGAGTGGGTCCCACACCTGGAGGGGCCCTCTGGGATCAGAGGATCAGGGGAGGTGCAGAAGGCTTCTCCCCCAACACTCAGGCCTGAGAGGCCTGCTGAGCTCTTGGACCTGGTCCTCAGTTTTCCGGGGCCCCCTCCAGCTGCAGGGGTCCTAGGGATGTAGGAGGGAGGGAAGAGGGATAAGAGGAGGAGAGGCAGATGGGGGGTGCTCTCTGGGACTGGAGAATCAGGGGAAGCGAGGCAGGCATTTGCCCCACCCACTAGGCCCCAGAAAGCCTCTTAGGTTTCTTCTGGGTCTGGTCCCCTGCCTTGGGGGGCCCACTTCAGCCATGTAGGTCCTAGGGGCATAGGAGAGAGGGGCGGGAAGAAGAAGAGTGGTCAAAGGGGAGGGATTCTCTGGGATCAGAGAATGGGGGAACACACTAGAGTTTCCCCCACCACCTTGGGCCCAGGGAGCCTGCTGGGATATCAGACCTTCTCCTCCACTTCCAAGGCCAGAGGCACTCCTGTGTCCCTCCTACTACATTGAGCCTGAGCCCTACCCTTTCAAGGCCTTTTCTGGCCCTGTGGGTCCTAAGCATAGGCCCCACCCACCACATAAGCCCTGCCCCCCACAACCAAGGTCTTTTCCAGCTTTTGGTTTTTTTTTTTCTTCTTTTCCTCCTCTTTTTCACTGCTGTGGCTCTGTTTTACCTTCCAATTGTTGTTTCATATATGTTTTTAATTTTTTCTAAAGTATGTGTTAGTTTTCTAATCTTATTTTATTTTTTACTCTTTGTTCTGCTCCTTTTTCTTTTTTTCTTTTTATTTATTTAATTATTTTTTGCCACCCCACACAGCTTGCAGGATCATGGTTCACAAACCAGGGGTCAGGTCTGAGCTCCTGTGGTGGGAGCTCCAAGTCTTAACCACTGGACTAACAGAGAACCTCAGAATCCAGGGAATATTCATTTTAGTGAGGTCACCCAGAGGTCATCATCATGGCACAAAGACCCAGCTCTACCCAACAGCCTACAAACTCCAGTGCTGGAAGCCTCAGGCCAAAAAACCAGTAAGACAGGAGCACAATCCCAACCATTAGAAAAAAAAAAAAAAGAGAGATGACAAAAAATTATGTCACAGATGTAGCAGCAAGGTAAAAACCTACGAGACCAAATAAATGAAGAGGAAATAGGCAACCTACCCGAAAAAGAATTCAGAGTAATGATACTAAAAATGATCCAGGGCTTCCCTGGTGGCGCAGTGGTTGAGAATCTGCCTGCTAATGCAGGAGACACGGGTTCGAGCCCTGGTCTGGGAAGATCCCACATGCCACGGAGCAGCTGGGCCCGTGAGCCACAGCTGCTGAGCCTGCGCGTCTGGAGCCTGTGCCCCGCAACGGGAGGGGCCGCGATAGTGAAAGGCCCGCGCACCGCGATGAAGAGCGGTCCCCGCACCGCGATGAAGAGTGGCCCCCACTTGCTGCAACTAGAGAAAGCCCTCGCACGAACCGAAGACCCAGCACAGCCAAAAATAAAAAATAAATAAATAAATAAATAAATAATAATTAAAAAAAAAAAAAAAAAAATGATCCAGAATCTCAGAAATAGAAAGGAGGCACAGATAGAGAAAATACAAAAAATGATAACAAAGACCTAGAAGAACTAAAGAACAAACAAACAGAGATGAACAACACAATAACTGAAATGAAAAATACACAGGAAGGAATCAATACCAGAATAACTGAGGCAAAAGAATGAAAAAGTGAGCTGGAAGACAGAATGGTGGAAATAACTGCCGAGGAGCAGAATAAAGAAAAAATAATGAAAAGAATTAAAGACAATCTCCGAGATCACTGGAACAACACTAAACACAACAACATTCGAATTATAGGAGTCCTAGAAAAAGAAGAGAAGAAGAAAGCGTCTGAGAAAATATTCAAAGAGATTATAGTGGAAAACTTCCCTAACATGGGAAAGGAAATAGTGACCCAAGTCCAGGAAGCACAGAGAGTCAAATACAGGATAAACCCAAGGAGAAACACACTGAGATACATATTAATCAACATAACAAAATTAAATTCAAAGAAAAAATATTAAAAGCAGCAAGGGAAAAGTAAAAAAAATAGCATACAAAGGAAGCCCCATAATGTTATCAGTGGATTTTTCTGCAGGCCAGAAGGGAGTGGCAGGATATAATTAAAGTGATAAAAGAGAAAAACCTACGACCAAGATTACTCTACCCAGCAATGATCTTATTCAGATTTGACAGAGAAATTAAAACCTTTACAGACAATCAAAAGCTAACGGAATTCAGTACCACCAAACCAGGTTTACAACAAATGTTAAAGAAACTTCTATAGGCATGAAACACAAGAGAAGAAAAAAAGACCCACAAAAACAAATGCAAAACAATTAAGAAAATCGTAATAGGAACATACATATCGATAATAATGTTGAATGTAGATGGATTAAATGCTCCAACCAAAGGACACAAGCTTGCTCAATGGATACAAAATGAAGATCCATATATATTCTGTCTACAAGAGCCTCGCTTCAGACATAGGGATACATACAGACTGAAAGTGAAGGGATGGAAAAGATATTCCATGCAAATGGAAATCAAAAGAAAGCTGGAGTAGCAATACTTGCATCAGATAAAATAGATTTTAAAATAAAGACTGTTACAAGAGACAAGGAAGGACACTACATAATGACCAAGGGATCAATCCAAGAAGATATAACAATTATAAACATTTATGCACCCAACATAGGAGCACCTCAATAAATAAGGCAAATGTTAACAGCCATAAAATGGGAAATCAACAGTAACACAATAATAGTAGAGACTTTAACAGCCCATTTACACCAATGAACAGATCATCCGAACAGAAAAAAAAATAAGGAAACATAGCTTTAAATGACACATTAGACCAGATAGACTTAATTGATATTTATAGGACATTTCATCCAAAAACAACAGAATGTATTTTCTTCTCAAGTGTACACAGAACATTCTCCAGGAGAGAGCACATCTTGGGTCACAAATCAAGCCTCAGTAAATTTAAGAAAATTGAAATCGTATCAAGCATCTTTTCTGATCACAGTGCTATTAGATTAGTAAACAATTACAGGAAAAAATCTGTAAAAAACAAGAGAAAATGGAGCCTAAACAGTGTGCTGCTAAATAACCACGAGATCACTGAAGAAATCAAAGAAGAAATCAAAAAATACATAGAAACCAATCACAATGAAAAAATGATGACCCAGAACTTATGGGAGGCAGCAAAAGCAGTTCTAAGAGGGAAGTTTATAGCAATTCAATCTCACCTCAAGAAACAGGAAAAATCTCAAATACACCTAAAGCTTACACCTAAAGCAACTAGAGAAAGAAGAACAAAAAACCCCAAAGTCAGTAGAAGGAATGAAATCATAAAGATCAGAGAAGAAATAAATGAAATAGAAGTGAAGAAAACAATAGCAAAAATCAATGAAACTAAAAGTTGGTTCTCTGAGAAGATAGACAAAATTGAGAAACCTTTAGCCAGATTCATCAAGAAAAAAAGGGAGAGGATGCAAATCAATAAAATTAGAAATGAAAAAGGAGAAATCACAACTGACACCTCCGAAATACAAAATATTATAAGAGACTACTTCAAACAACTATATGCCAATAAAATGGACAACCACGAAGAAATGGACAAATTCTTGGAAAGGTACAATTTTCCAAGACTGAACCAGGAAGAAGGAGAAAACATAAACAGACTAATCACAAATAATGAAATTGAAACTGTAATTAAAAATCTTGCAACAAACAAAAGTCCAGAACCAGATGGATTCACAGGCAAATTCTATCAAACATTTAGAGAAGAGATAACACCTATCCTTCTCAAACTCTTGCAAAATTTAGCAGAGGGAGGAACACTCCAAAACTCATTCTATGAGGCCATTATCACCCTGATACCAAAACCAGACAAAGATGTCACAAAAAAAGAAAACTACAGGCCAATATCAGTGATGAAGATAGATGCAAAAATCCTCAACAAAATACTAGCAAACAAAATCTAACAGCACATTAAAAGGATCATACACCATGATCAAGAGGGGTTTATCCTAGTAATGCAAGGGTTCTTCAATATACACAAATCAATCAATGTGATACACCATATTAACAAACTATAGGATAAAAAACATGTAATAATCTCAGTAGATGCAGAAAAAACTTTTGACAAAATTCAACACCCATTTATGATAAAAACTCTCAGAAAATGGGCATAAAGGGGACCTACCTCAACATAATAAAGGCCATATATGACCACCTCACAACCAACATCATTCTCAATGGTGAAAAACTGAAAGCATTTCCACTAAGATCAGGAACAAGACAAGGATGTCCACTCTCGGCACTCTTATTCAACATAGATTTGGAAGTCCTAACCACAGCAATCAGAGAAGAAAAAGAAATAAAATGAATTCAAACTGGAAAAGAAGAAGTAAAACTGTTACTGTTTGCAGTGACAAGATACTATACATAGAAAATCCTAAAGATGTCACCAGAAAATTGCTAGAACTAATCAATGAATTTGGTAAGGTTGCAGGATACAAAATTAAGGCACAGAAATCACTTGCATTCCTATACACTAATAGCAAAAAATCAGAAAGATAAATTTAGTAAACATTCCCATTTACCACTGTAACAAAAAGAATAAAATACCTAGGAATAAACCTATCTAAGGAGGCAAAAGACCTGTATGCACAAAATCATAAGACACTGATGAAAGAAATCAAAAATGACACAAACAGATGTAGAGATATACCATGTTCTTGGATTGGAAGAGTCAACATTGTGAAAATGACTATACTACCCAAAGCAATCTACAGATTCAATGCAATCCCTATCAAATTACCAATGGCATTTTTCACAGAATTAGAACAAGAAATTTTGCAATTTGTATGGAAACACAAAAGACCCCAAAAGCAATCTTGAGAAAGAAAAATGGAGCTGGAGGATTCAGGCTCCCAGACTTCAGACTATAGTACAAAGCTACAGTAATCAAGACAGTATAGTACTGGCACAAAAACAGAAATACAGATCAATGGAACAGGATAGAAAGCCCAAAGAGAAACTCACACACCTATGGTCACCTAACCTATGACAAAGGAGGCAAGAATATACAATGGAGAAAAGACAGTCTCTTCAATAAGTGGTGATGGAAAACTGGACAGCTACATGTAAAAGAGTTAATTAGAACACTGCCTAACACCACACACAAATATAAACTCAAAATGGATTAAAGACCTAAATAGGAAGAACACTCTTTTACATAAAGCACTGCAAGATCTTTTTTAAGCCACCTCCTAGAGTAATAAAAATAAAAACAAATATAAACAAATGGGACCTAATTAAATTTAAAAACATTTGCACAGCAAAGGTAACCATAAACAAGATGAAATGACAACCCTCAGAATGGGAGAAAATATTTGCAAATGAAGCAATTGACAAAGGATTAATTTTCAAAATATACAAACAGCTCATGGAGCTAAATTTCAAAAAAAACAAACAATCCAATCCAAAAATGGGCAGAAGACCTAAATAGACATTTCTCCAAAGATGATAAACAGATTGTCAACAAACACATGAAAGGATGCTCAGCATCATTAATCATTAGAGAAATGCAAATCAAAACTACAATGAGGTATCACCTCACACCAGTCAGAATGGCCATTATCAAAAAAGTCTACAAACAATAAATGCTGGAGAGGGTGTGGAGAAAAGGGAACCCTCTTGCACTGTTGGTGGGAATGTAAATTGATACAGCCACCATGGAGAAAAGTATGGAGGTTCCTTAAAAAACTAAAAATAGAACTACCATATGAGCCAGCAATCCCACTACTGGGCATATACCCTGAGAAAACCATAATTCAAAAAGAGTCATGTACCACAGTGTTCATTGCAGCTCTACTCACATTAGCCAGGATATGGAAACAACTTAAATGTCCAACAAGAGATGAATGGATAAAGAAGATGTGTTACATTTCTACAGTAGAATAATAGTCAGACTTGAAAAGGAACAAAATTGGGTCATTTGTAGAGATGTGGGTGGACCTAGAGTCTGTCATACAGAGTGAAGTAAGTCAGAAAGAGAAAAACAAATATTGTATATTAACACATATTTGTGGAATCTAGAAAAATGGTACAGATGAACATATTTGCAGGGCAGAAATAGAGACGTAGATGTAGGGAAGGAACATGTGGACCCTGTGGGGGAAGGGGAGGGTTGGACCAATTGGGAGATTAGGTTTGACATAAATATACTTCCATGTGTAAAATAGATAGCAAGTGGGAACCTGCTGTATAGCATAGGGAGCTAATCTCTGTGCCCTGTGATGACCTAGATTGGTGTGATGGGGGTGGGGGTAGGAGGGAGGTCCAAGAGAGAGGGTATATAGACATACATATAGTTGATTCACTTCATTGTACAGCAGAAACTAACACAACACTGTAAAGGAAGTATACTCCAGTAAAAAAAACAATTTAAAAAACAAAGTAGTATAGGACATACTTCCTAAGTGGAAAAGTAGGGTGTTTGACAATTTTTCCTCAGAGGAAAGCTTCATTGGCAGACTGTGTGTGTGTGTGTGTGTGTGTGTGTGTGTGTATGTGTGTGTGTGTTAGCCCTGGGATTGACCTATCAGATAATTGGGTAGCTTTTGAAGATGATATAGTGTGAGAGATCAAATGTATATCAAATGAGAGAGAAGTATATTTTACTTATAAATTCTCTTCAGTAATTTTTAGAACCAGGAATATCTTAACAATTAATTTTTTACTCTTGTAGTTTATAGCACAATGCTTCAAAAAGGAAACTTAAAATCAGCTTTATAAGTAATTTATTTCCCAAATGCATTTTTTTAATGGAATCTACTAGCATTTCCAAAATTTTTTTTTCTCAAGACTATATGGCCCTACTAACTCTAAGTTTGTCAAAAAAAAAAAAGTTAATTAATTTTCAGTGGAAAAAAAAATTGAGTGAAAAGACTTATGCTTTAGTCCTTCCTGATTTACTACCTACTAACCATCAGACTTTGAAGGAGTCCATTTATATCTTTTTACTTCTGGTCCATCATTAGAACTAATTTGGCCATAGTTCTCATCTTTATTTAGTAAATGTTAAAGTATGCAGTCAAGTACATTAAAACAGAAACATTATACAAATATGCACTGGATGGTACAAAACAATGCATGGTTTAAAAAAAAAAAAATGACTCTTAGGGCTCTAATGTGGGAAATTAAAACTAAATAGATAGGGATGTGAACATCTATCACCACTTACATCACTGAGAAGAAAAGAGAGAGTGAAAGGCAAAGAATGAAAGGCAATGGAATCCTTAATTAATGGAATAAGATTATTTGTCTTTGTGAAGTTAAAGAAAATGGCACAGTGAGTTTGACTCAGGATGTTTGTAACAATTCCTCATTCTCATTACTACTTTCTACACTTCTTATCTTCTGTTTTCTCGTTTTTGTGTGCTGTTATTTAAGTAATTTTTTTTCTTACTCTTAATTTTTGTCAGAGCTCCCTCAATTATATCCTTTCCCTCAGTGTAGAAAGTACAGAAAAGGTATCATTTTTAAAACTTGCCCAATTATAATTTAAAATATTTTCTCTATTTGGCATTATAATTTATTTTAGATTTATAAATAATAGTGGTAAGAACTGCAATGAAGCCAACCATTTGGCTGAATGTTATTTAAACTCTACCATCTGCCTTTTGTGTGTGTTTATAAAAGTTGATTCTTATTGATACAGTACAATTTTCTACATTCATTATTTTTGGTATATATACTAAATTTAACAGATGTTATTTGTGTATCTATGAAAATTATCTATATATTCTTCTTTTTAATCTGATTTACCATGGAAAGCATTTTAAAAAGATGCAATATATAACAGAATTGTCAATATGGTTTATCTTTTTTTTCATTTTTTTTCTCTGTAGACAATTTTCTGTTTTTGGATAATACTGCTTAAGCTGAAATTATTTAATTACAACATTGTGCATGATTAATAACATTTAATTGCTGGCTATTGGAAAGGAATAGGATTTAAATCAACATTAAAAATATATAGTCAAGGTGAAAGTTTAATGTAAAATTAAGCTGCTATGCTAGTTTTGCTTAATGTTGATAGACCAAATATTGATATCTATGTTGAAATCTATAGCTACAGTTATCTATGTATATCTATAGCTATATCAATCTAAACATTTTTTTAATATATAGTAGTTGTGTCATAGTATATCAGTTTTGAAGTAAGAAAAAGAAAAACAATAGTAAACATTTATTGAGGAGCTGTTATGTGCAATACCATATAAACAGTGAAAAACAACTAACAGCAGTGCCTGTAAAAAATCCAGATTTATTGCACCCAACCAAGATTTAATGGACCTTCATTCTTAATGAGTGCTACAGACTGTTATGTAGGTATTTCATGGACACCATACTTTTAAAACAATGAGCTATTATGTTACATATGGACTGTGTACATGCACAGAAATTGACTCATTTAATATTCATTAAAAATACATGTTCTATTTGATTATTAGTATACTACTTTTTACAGATAAGCAAATTGAGTATACATTATTTTAAGAATTTGCCTGCAATTACAGACCTGGAAATGGCTAATCCGTGACTCCAAATAAAGTAAATTTGACTTCAAAATAGATAGTTTGAAAACTCTACCAAAAAAAAAAACAAAAAAACAAATACATATATATAGTATATATATATATTTCCTACATCAGACAAATGAAACATTCTATTGAAATAAACAAAAATTAGTTGATAGACTTGAAGTTTCAAAGGCATGAAGTATAATAAAGAATGTAATATGTAATAAAGTAATGGACAGCTGGTTATTGGAGCTAGATATACTGTGCATCTTCTTTTGTTTTACAGAGAAAAGTTTTAAATAGAAACAGTATTTAAGCACCTATACAAAATAAAGAAAGATAATTAAGATCGCATAAGTATGACAAGGTTAGCAGAGTCAAAAGAGGAATAATTTAGACCCCACTGCTTCATCACTGTCTATTTATGCATCCTCTGTTAACTCTGTTTTGAATCCCCCTCATTGACTATTCCAGTGATTTCCATTCTTTCAGTTAATTTCCCAAATGAACCTTCAATAGTGATGATTCTAAACCAATGGCCTTTATTTCTTTCTCCTTGTTCCATTTTTAAACTATTTCTTTGAATAAATAGTGGTTTTCTTCTCCATCTAAGATATGCCATCTGTCTTCTTGATGCTATTGTTTTTTATTACCCTGTTTTTGGTGTACGGTTTGCATTTCTAATTCATTCTCTCTCTCTCTCCCCCTCTCTCTTGATTTAGTTTGGTCTAAAAATATACAATCCCTGTTAGGATTAGAATTACTGCAAATAACACAGGCCTCAAAATAGAGATTAAATGAGCTAAAAATTCTAAGAGAAATTTGTAATGAGGCAATCATGGCTGTTGAAGCTTCTCTAACATGTCCAGAACTCATGATCCTTCTTTCTTCTTGTTCTGATGGTATAGCGTCTTCTCCCAAGGTCACATTATGTTCAGAATAGGTCCTCATGTTTGAGACATTTCATCCATATTCTAGGCAGTATGGAAAAAAATAAGACGAGAAAAGGCACTCCCATCTTTTAAACATGCCCCAGAGGCAAAAATGTCACTCAGTGGTGTTATAGAATTCAGATTCGGCTGCTCATAGCTCAAAAGTGTTGGTAGTAAAGGAAAGGTTACGGTATTCAGGAGGCCAGCAACCTGGCAAGAAGGTGGACTTGTGTCCAAAAGTCAACTCCCCACTGCCTATCAGGGGCAAGAGCTTTTAAAGGGGAGTTCCAGGGGTCTATAGGTGGAAAGAGGGGGCTACATGCAGAACAGCCCAGCTACTCCGAGAGTCACCTTGAAATTAGTCATGTGGTGGTCTGATCAGCATCACCCTGATTGTTTTAAGTTAATCTTTATTTCCAGGGTCAGTTAATTCCCGTTTCCTTGAGTCCAGTTCTCGGAATTGTGTAAGATGGAGCAGTCTATGTCATGACTACAGTCTGGTTACTATGTAGTTAACTTCTTCTACCTAGTGGGAGTTTCAGAATCTGCAAAACAGCTCAAACGATATGGCTTAGAATATTATCTATAGCCCTTGAAAAGGAACTAAATGTCCTTGGCTTTGTTTAATGACTAAACTATTATTATTTTGTCCTACTTGACTACTTTTCTTTGCTTCTGCATTTTTTTCATTTCTCTGATTAAATTTATTCTTCTATTAAAGGTTTTTTTACAGACAAGAGGCAGGTGAGAGACATGGGGTGGGAAGTACCCACAGGGTCCTGCTCCATTACAAGAGCATCTCATTGGTAATAACTGGAGTACATTGCCATATCTAGCTGTAGGGAGTTGTATGATGCAAGAATTTAGCTAGGTTTCAGAGTGCTAAGTTTAACATCTATGTTCCTTTACTAAAGAGAAATGTGAAAATGGATATTGAAGGGAAAGTTCCAAGTGCCTAACCATACATTCCAATTTTTGGTAAGAAAATGTGAAATCCCTTTACTGGCTATGGTCACAATCCCTTTTCTTCATTTCCAAGTTTTCCAAGTTTGTAAATACTTCCTTCTGTTACTAATTGTGCACATTCTCCATAAGCCCTTGCAATATTTTGTGAAAAAAAGAACTCTCAAAACTCCTTAGAAAATGTATAATTTTATAAATTAACTTTTAAATCATTCATTTTTTTGTTGTTGAATTTTTCACAATTGAAGAGTTAAAAGGGAAAAAAAATAGTATTGTGTTATTATTTGAACTAAATAATTTTGGGTAGTGGATTAGAATTGAAATGTTTGTCCAAAAACATGGTAGTAATTTACTAGTGTGAAAGAATGATTTCATGGTACTAAAATTAGCATTGTGGCTTAATCAGAAATAGAGAACTACAAGCGAATGTGAAGTAAATTTTCTTCTTGTTGCAATGTACCTGTTCTTATGAATTTTTTATGGCTTTGAGTTTGATTGGATATATTTATGAGGGTTTTAGTGGATTCAAGACTGTTTTACTTTTGTAAATATTCTAGTTTTAAAACTGGTATTATTTCTCAGCCCTGAAGGATTGAGATAATTATGGGAACTTATTTAATAATTTGAACCATTAATTATTACTTGTACTAGGATAAAGTTTAATATTTGGTATATAGCTTGAAGTAGAATTATTTTTTTCTTTTAACTCTAAATGTCTTATGATGCCAACCAGTCATTGTCTAACTTTTCATAACATCATTAATAGTTAATATGTTTTATGATTTTTGTATTCCTTCAATTTTTCCAAAATTTTATCATTTGTTATCCTTTATATATTTTGTATTCAGATATCAATTTTAAACAAGTTATACATTTCGTTAGGTAGCTAAATACTTGAAATTTAATGTACTATGGTGGTTTCCATAGCATCCAGTGTTTCACAGTGATAGGTAGCTGCATATTTTCTACATAACTCAATGTTGATAAACATGACTATCAACTTTTTTAATCATTATGGACTCAAAAACAATCTGTGAATATATTTTCAATTGTCTTTTGAAACCTAAATTAACCTGACAGTGAAGGAAAAAGAATAATACACCCAAAAAATCCTGAGTATTCTTTAGTTATTAAAAATAAGTTATTTAAAAAATTTTCCCCAATTAGTAAATGATATCTAATAATAAACAATTGAATAAATTTTTCTTTGAAATTTAAGGTGTGTTTACACAAACTAAAAGAAACTTAGCAACTATGCTATATGGATGAATGTGGCATTATATATATATCTAAAATAGAAGTTTTTTAGTTGTATTATAATGGTCATAAAATATTATATTAGTTTCAGTTGTAGAATATAGTGATTCAATTTTTAATAAACTACAAAATGATCACCACAATAAGTCTAGTTACCATCTTTCACCATACAGAGTTATTACAATATTATTGACTATATTTCCTATGCTGTACATTACATCCCTGTGGCTTATCTATTTTATAGCTGAAAATTTGTACCTCTTAATCCTTTTTACACATTTTGCTCATCTCCCTAACCCCCTTCCCTCTGGCAACCACCAGTTTGTTCTTTGAATCTATGAGTCTGCTTCTGTTTTGTTTTGTTTGTTTTATTTTGTTTTAGACTTCACATACAAGTGAATTCATACAGTATTTGTCTTTCTCTGTCTGATGTATTTCAGGTAGCATAATATCCTCTAGGTTTGTCCATGTTGTCTCAAAATGCAACATATATATAGCACATGTTCTTTATTCATTTGACTACAGATGGACACTTAGGTTGCTTCCATATCTTGGCTATTGTTAATAGTGCTGCAGTGAACATAAGGGTACACATATTTTTTGAATTAGTGTTTTTGTTTTCTTCAGATAGATACCCGAAAGTGTAATTGCTGGATTATATGGCAATTCTATTTTTATTTTTTTGAGGAATCTCCATACTGTTTTCCATAGTGGCTGCACCAATTTACAATACCACCAACAATGCACGACACTTCCATTTTCTCCACATCTTCACTAACACTTGTCTTTCTCATCAAGCCACATCAAGTAAGCAAGAAAAAGAAATGAAAGGTATTCAAATTGGAAAAGAAATAATTTTTTGTAGAAGGCTTGATACTATATATAAAACTCCAAAGACTCTTCCAAAAAACTATTGGAACTAAAGGTTGAATTCAGTAAATTTGCAGGGTACAAAATTAATATACAGAATTTGGTTGCATTTCCATACACTAATAACAAACTATCAGAAAGAGAAATTAAGAAAACAATTCCATTTACAATTGCAACAAAAGAATAAAATACCTAGGAATAAATTTAACCAAGGAGATGAAAGACCTATACTCTGAAAACTATGGGACATTAATGAAAGAAATTGAAAACAACACAAATAAGTGCAAAGATACACTGTGCTTATGGATTGGAAGAATCAAATTATTAAAATGCCCATACTACCCAAAATAATCTACATATTTGATGCAATTCCTATCAAAATACCAATGTCATTTTTCACATAACTAAAATAAATAATCCTAAAATTTGTACAAAACCAAAAATGACCCCAAATGATCAAAGCAAACTTGAATAAAAAGAACAAAGCTGGAGGTATCAGTATAGATTTCAAACTATACTACAAAACTATAATAATCAAAACAGTATTGTACTTGCACAGAAACAGACACATAGATCAATGGAGCAGAATATAGGGTCCAAAAATTAATTCATGCTTCAAATAATCTATAATGAAGGAGGTCAAATATACAAATGGGGAGAAGAGTGTATAGCTCTTTTTCCCAATGGTGTTGGGAAAACTGGACAGCTACATGTAAAAGAATGAACCTTGACCACTTTCTTTCACCATATACAAAAATAAACTCAAAATAAATCAAATACTTAAATGTCAGACTTTAAATCATTAAACTCCTAGAAGAAGACATAGGCTGTGTGCTCTTTTACATTGGTCTTAGCTATATTTTTTAAGACTTGTCTCCTCAGAGAGGAGAAAAAAAAAATAACAAACAGGACTACCTTAAACTAAGAAGCTTTTGCACATTGAAGGAAATGATCAACAACATGAAAAGTCCACCTACTGAATAGGAGAAGATATTTGCAAACAATATATCTCATAAGGGGTTGATAACCAAAATATATAACTCAACATCAAAAACAAACAAACAAGCAACTGAATTGACAATAGGCAGAGGATCTGAATAGACACTTTTTTCCAAAGAAGACCTACAGATGGCCAAAAGACACATGAAAAGATGCTTAACCATCACTAATTATCAGGGAAATGCAAATCAAACTGCAATGAGATACCACGTCACACCTGTCAGAATGAATACTATCTAAAAGAAGTTTTCTTATAAAAGGTGGTGAATAAAAGTAATTTTTAAAAGAATTCTACCACCCACTTTGAAACCTATAAAACAAAACAAAACCTGAACAGTACAGAGTACTACTTATATCTGTTTTTTTTTTTTTTCTACATTTCTAACCTCTGCATAAGTTTTTAACTTCATGAGCATATTTTTCAACATCACAATTCTATTTGTTTTATTTTTCAAATTTGTCTTTCATTGTTTATAACAAATTATTTTCTTGTGCTTTTATTTCTTTTGTTGTGTCCTTAATTTTACACATATTATTTTTAGGACTTGGATGGTCTAGTGTTACTTTTGGTTTTGTCATGTGACTTTCACTCATGGTGGATTGTTTCCCAGTATTTTTTAATCATTTACTTTGTAATCCTTTTCAATGAAACTTTATCCATGACAGCCTGGATGAAAGAGGTTCCTTCCAGGAAAGCTTTGCATTTAACTTCATAAGATTCCCCACTTCAGATGTATTATCAAACAAGACCAAAATTTTGTATTATTTATTTCATTGAGTTTTTTTCATTCCAAAGTCAGTTTAGGTCCATTTGTTATGTTCAAGTCATGCTGATAGAATTTGGTGTTTGATGGTGACTAAGACTAAATCCAATAGGTCACATATAACCTTCTTTTAATGCTTCTTGCTTTTCTTACTAAGTTCTTTTTTATTACAGTTACATAAAATACTACATATATTTTTAATCATCTTAAATATGATAAGTTTATTTTTTATATCTTCTTAGAAAACTAAGAATAACTCGGAGGGCTCACATCTCAACAGATTCAACATCTTATAGTATTATACTATTTAACAACAATGTTAATGATTGGTTACTGTTAATAATGTTACTATTAATAAATGTTGGTAATTTTGTTCAAAGATCTACTGTGATGAAGTTATATACTTTTGGGAAAATGTTTGTATAATCATACAAAAGAAATATTAAGCACTTTTCCCCTTATTTGAATATTTCTATGAATGGGAAAAAGTGATCTTCCAATTCCAAATCTTCCCTTCTAAAGTTGACTTTGTGGTGCAGAGGCTGTAACTTGGCAAACTATATTTCTCCTTTGTCACCTTATTTCTTGGTAGGTTTTTCCACTGTGGTATTCTGGAAAGAAGACTGCAAGCCTGGAGGAGAGAGGGAGAGATTCCTTTCTGTTGGAATTGTTATCCTGTTTGTCTTTCCTATTCCTGTCAGTGTCATCAGTCTTGTTTTTTCACCAAAACCGGCAGTTTGTTACATGTAACAGTTTTCCCACCTCTCACAGAATTGGTCTCATTGTGTCCCCTGAGAGACATCAGCACCAGGTGACTTATGTCCCTTTCTCTGAGGTTTGGTCCAACTCCACGGGGCCCTCTTCTTACTCAGAATCATTAGCACAGTCAAGCAATGTCACATTCTCAAATATATGAATTTTCCTTCCAGAGAACCCTCCTCCCAGGCCTTTACATGTTAATAAGTCAGAAAGACTTCCCTCTGTTCCCCATCCCTAGGGGTGATAGCTGTTTCTTGCAGTTGCTACTTTTGTTATACTGCATTGGTTCCTTTTTACCTTTTCAGTTCTTCAATATCTAAAATCCTTTATAGTAAATTCTCTCTGTTAAACTAATGAGTGCAAATTTCTATCATCATTATATCATGAGTTACTTCAATATTGTATATCTTATAATAAGAATTTGGTGAACAATATTTTAATTTGTAAGGTTTGTGTTTTACATATGTATATAATTCTTATTCATTATTATTTTTATTTTTATAGGAATAACACCCAAACCCAATTCACCTTCCTGTATTACACTTTAAGGCAAAATATGATCAGTAAAGTAAAAAGGAAAGAAAGAAAAACATATATAGCGAAGATTCAAAAGAGATAGATACCATTTCTTGATGGGAAATTTTATCTGGTAGATTTTTAGGGGTGAATAGAATTACTGAGAGCAGAGATTCTGGAATGATGGGAAAGATATTAAAATGAGAAGAAGTAGGATGAACAAAAAGGTACAATATTAGAAGTATTTGAGGTGAATAGCAATTGGAACATTTTGATCACAGAATGTAAAAACTCAAAGATATGGGATGTGGGCCCATGTGAACCATAAAATGGTGGTATCTATAAAAGCACAGAATCAAAACAGTGATAAACAATTTCTGGATAATAAAGTTTTAAAGATTATAAAATAATTGGTCATTATATGTATAATTGAAAATAGCAACCTGGAAGGTTGCTGAAATTAAGGTAAGAAAATAAGTTTGAGATTACAGTTTTGAGGATCATAGACAAGATGATGTTGGTCACAAATAAAACATTGTTTTTTTAAAAAAAAACATTGTTTTATAGTTTCATAATGTGCAATAGGTGCCATTGGAAGAGGTAATCTAAATCAGTATATGTCTCTGCCCCACTGACTTTTGACTTGGTCATGTAAATTGTTTCATCTGGTGGGGGTAAGCAGATATGTTAAGAGCTGAGGCTGAATCAGGCTTATTTGGTTTATATTGTTCTCTGTTATCCATAAGATTTGCCACAAGGAAAGTATACCTGGATAACAGATAGACCAAGAAGGATGTGGAGACATGTAGAGCAGACATAAACCTAACTCAAAGATTGGAGCCAAGTACAGCTGACACGTACCCAGAAACAGAACTGTTCCAGCTGACTTGCAAACCCTTGAGCAAGAAAAATAAACGCTTACTGTAGGCCACTGAATTCTGGGGTTATTTGTTATGAAGCATTGTTGTAGCAATAGTTGACTAATACATGTAATACACTATGATTTTGTGGGTGAAAACAATCAAGGTGAATAGCTTAATTAAAGTTCAGTGTACAAACTCCAACTTTCCTTAATTTAGAATGAAGACAATAAAATGATTTCCCAGAATTCTATAAATCTCTCTAATAAATTAGCATAATAGATTATCATTTATAATTTGTTAAAATACACAAAATCAGACAGTACAAAATAAATAAAAGATACCAGAATATTTTCAGGTTAGAATAGGATTGTAGACTGTTGTATATGCACATATACATTGTAAATACACTGAAAAGACAGTGTCTGTATAGAAAAAAAAAAAAAAAAGTTCCTTTGTGATAATACTCAACTTTTTTTTTTTCCCCTCAACATTTTAGGTCTATCATCCTACTATATGGTAGCAAGTATTTCATCTATTTTTCATAAGAAGTTTTGAAATTGTTCCACATTGGACAGTAAGTTAACTTTTTGCCATGAGTTAGCCAATTTTATTTCCCATTTCAAGAGAGATTTCTCAATATTGCTCATTTGAAATTATCCAGTGTATCCAATAAAAAAATTAAAATGAAAATATTTATATAAACTGCCTTTTACTAAGTTACCAGAAAATAAAATGCCAAGTTAATTTCCACTAAAATCTAATTTTCAAAATTCAATTCAAAATTTCATCTTAATTCAATTCAAAATTCAAAAAAAATTTCAAATTTTGTTTGTTTATTTTGTTTTGCCTTTTGCTTCATGGGCAGCCACAAAAGTCTTATTTGGGTGCTTATGAGATTTCTGGATACTTTCTTCTTCAGCTATCTAAGAAAAACATCTCAAAATTTGAATTAAACCAGCCTCAATTTCCTCATGTCTCTCACACTCCAAAAATTCCAAAAGGATAGCACCATTTCTCTAAAATTAACCTTAATGCAATCTCTGTAATTCATTTCCAAAAAAAAAAACAAGTGATGATTCAGTGTTACTCAGAAGTGGGTATAGATGAAAAACACGAGAAAGAAGAAAATAATAATTTAGGGCTTCAGCTTTCACAAAATGCTAGTCAGTACCAACTGTTCAGAATTTAGTGTTCATTTGGGAAAAATCACCCACCAAAATGTTAGTGTGACATCTTGCTTAAAAAAGTCATTCATCCATACTCGCTTTCTCTCTCAGTATTTGAAATGGCTCTGTTTTTACCCAGGTATAAATTTTTGCAAAGGTAACTATTCTTGCCTCTTGTGCTTCCCTGAAGTTCCTGCATTCCCTTGGTTTCCCCTCATACATTCACAAACCTCTGTACCTACATAGTCCTTTATACTCTGAATTCAAGGCACTGTACAGTTGAAATGAATATGAGAATTCTGTAGGGAAACAGAATATATTTAAATCTATTACCAAGATGTCCCAATATGAAACATAAGACTCTAATACTCCTCAAAGTCCCAATGGCCTCTTATGTTCAGGTTTTTCTGTATTTCCTTCTCTAGAAAGACCACACATTGTAATGGAATGGGACCCTATGAGGCTTTCCTAGGACAGATACCCGCCCCCAGCCCCTGCCATGTCCTCTGCCTGCCTCTTGTTTGTAGAAAAACTTTAGCCTCCTAGACCTTCCTGGAGTGAAAATAAAGGAAAAGAGTCAAGCAAGACAAAATAATAATAGTTCAGCCATTAAACAAAGTCAAGGACATTTAGTTCCTCCTCAAGGGCTATAGATAATATTCCAAGCCATGTCCTTTGAGCTGTTTTGCAGTTGCTGAAACCCCCACCAGGTGGAAGAATTTAACTGTATGTTGCCCACAAGCATGTGGACCCCAGACTGTTCGGAAAAAGAAGGTTGATGATTTCCTCC
This sequence comes from Balaenoptera acutorostrata, assembly GCF_949987535.1. NCBI lineage: Eukaryota > Metazoa > Chordata > Mammalia > Artiodactyla > Balaenopteridae > Balaenoptera > Balaenoptera acutorostrata. Next base: position 36,932,215 of record NC_080081.1, read on the forward strand.
TTATCATTTCTCTGTTTGAGAATCACTTACCACACTATTCCCAGTCAAACTGCTTGGCTTCAGATCTTGAGAAAGCAAGGGTCTAATGAGAACCTCTACAGGTTATCCTGTACTATGCATGACAAAATCTTTTCAGTATGTTATTTTGTAATTTCTTTGTTAATTTCACAGGACTTGAGTAATTTGCGCTGTTTCAAAGACATCAGAAACATTTCTGTCTACTGTATTCTTTCCTGGTGTTATGGGTTGAATTGTATCCTCTCAAAAGTTGTTGAAATCCTAACTCCTAGTACCCGTGAATGTGGCCTTATTTAGAAGTAGAATCTTTGCAAATGAAGTTAAAATGAGATCATTAGGATGGGTTCTAGTCCAATATGACTGGTGTCCTTATAAGAAGGAAAAATTTGGACACAGAGATGGACATCTATAGAAGAAGACAGTATGCAGACACAAGGATTATGCCATCCACACCCCAAAGATGGCCTAAGGCTACCAGGAGATAGGAGAAAAGCATGGAGCAGACTCTCCCTCACAGCTCTCTGAAGAACCCCACCTTTCTGACTCTTTAATTTCAAACTTTTAGTACCTGCCAGAACCTCAAGACAAAAAATGTGTATTGTTTAAGCCACTGAGTTTGTAGTATTTTTGTTACAGCAGCCACAGGAAACTAATACACCTCTGAATAAATGTTTTGTGTATTTCATTAACATTTGTTAGTCTCCTACAATTCTAAGCATGACCTGGTAAATTTTTTAAGAGTTAACCTACCTTTAACTTTAGTTCCATTACTTTTCTACCTGATGCAGGAAGAATACTATTTGCAATTGAGGTATCATCTTTCCCTTTGCTTTCCTTTTGCTTTGGGTCCAGATGTTTTTTTCATGTATTCTTCCTAATTCTACATTATAAGTCTCTTAGAGTGAGAGATACAATTTTTGAATTCTAAATGTGAAGAAATATCCACTTATCTCAAAAAAAACACAATTCCTCACTTCCCCAAATAGGCTAATTCCACTGGAAAGGTCATCAACTACTTGTCCAGAATTCCAGAAAACTAGATTTAATTTCTCATTTCATGTTTTTCTTAACTTTAACATCTCATCATCCAAAAAGTTTCACTTGTAGTCTGGCATTCCCTTATGGCACAAGAATGACCTGCTTTCCAACTTAGGATTCTATTTGTATTTTACTTTATTTAGGAATCTATTTTTTTTAATCAAGAAACTCAACAAATGTGTGAATTTCATACTGATATTTTCAAACTTTCTTTCCGAGATGTGTCCAAACCTTACTTGATAAACTAGTGCAATTGTTCCTATAAACAAAGAACATGTTAGAGGATATAACTTTATACATTTCTGCCTCCCACTCTTCTTATGGAAGATTTCCACATTTTTTAATGTTGCCAACATCTTGACTTTTTCTTCCTATATGAAATCTTATTGAGTTCTGATCCAGAAAGAAAGTAGCTTTAACTTTGCTAGTTTTTATTTTTTTTCACTTTCCAGCTTTATTGAGATATTATTGACATAATATATTTTGCTAGTTTTTTATTTCAAAAGCAGTCAAGTATGGGTACATTATCTTTCTTCTTCTCTATTTTGTAGTTTTCTATTTGAGAACTTCACCTTTTTTCTAAGCAAATCTCTTTTCTTCTTTTGCTAAATAACATGCCTTCCTTTGATTTTCTTTCATTTTCAATACAGTTTCAACTCTGACTAAAGAAAATAAACGGCTTTTTAAAATCATTTCATTCTTCACTACATCTCTGTGCAATCGTAAGTCCAACTGACAAAGTATTAAGAGCACACTATTTTTAAATTATCACTTATCCCTTGGGTTTATAATAATTACACTGATTTTTTTTTTCTATCTCAGCTTAGTGGTATAATTTCTCATGGTATCAAATTTCTGTTCCACATTACCTGTTCACTGAACAAATACATCCCACTGTGATGTTGATTTATCCACAGACTGTGGGTTCCTGAAATCCACAATTGTAATCTCGGGGAATGTCAGAGCTAGCCTGAAAACATGGTGTGGGAGATGACTACAGGAGCTTCTGTGAATGCCACAGGGATTTAAAGTCTACTCTTAAGGCAATGTCTTCCTTGGCCTTGAATGTTATTCATAGATATAGAGGAAAACAAAGTTGAGCAAAGCCAGACCCCATGCTGCTGCAGATCAATTTCTTAAATTTTATATATTCCCAAAGTCACATATTTGCACTATGCTTTCCTAAATTTGTTTTATTGTTTGTTTTCATTTTAAAGTCTCATTTAGCATACCTGGATAAGAAAAACAAAAGCAGAGTTAGCATAAAATCTATTCAACCACTATCACAGAATCTGCCTATATTTGTGTCTTCTGAGATAAGAATAAAAATATTTTTGCCAATAATACAGCAATAGACTGTTTATAATCTCACCTCTGCCACATCAGAGTCTTCAGGCTTTTCTCAGAAAACTTTTCTCCAAAATTAATTTCTTTTTAAATATATTCAGATGATCCTACATCAACCCCCGATGTATAAATTGTTCAGAAGGAATATCATGACCCCATCTTTGTAATTTTCTTTCTCCCGCGTCAAGAGGAAAACAAAGTAAAAATTTTTAAGGTCTTTGCAAATTTTGATCTCTTTTTCCTCTGCATGTGACTACCTCATCCATTTCAGATTTCACTGGATTAAATTGGCTGTTGACCAGTAGGAAGACTCTTATTTTCACTCATTGGAATACCTGCATTTGTAACTTCCCAGACTAAAGTTACATTTATACCACTGCAATAAAAGAAAAGGCCAATCTTATGTACATCCCTAATAATAAAGTACATAGTAAGATATTCCCCTTACCTCAGAAGTTCCGGTGTCTTAAGTAGCCTAGCTCCTGACCCCCTGAGCCTGGTGTACCTAGCTCAGAACTTGAGAGTAACTAAGCTTAGTATTAATGTGAGGAAATGATAACAGTGAGGAAACGAGTAGGACATAGTAGAAAAAAATGTGAAAATATAAGGTCACTTATTTGGATCAACAAATTCAGAAATGGGGAAGTTGAAGAGCAGGGAAGAATGAGTTTAAGGCACCATAATTCTGTCTGCTGTCTTAGCTTCTCAATGTAGATAGAAACTCCTGGGTGAGGAGACAGTAAGAGCAGCAAAAAATATGGATAGTGATGTTTGTTCTTCCTTATGAGGAGAGGGGACAAAAAATGACCACATTACTCACCTAAAAAATTTATTCTTGAACACTAAAAAATATTTCATACATATTAACAAATTGATATTATTGAACTTTTCAATAGAATTCATCAGAGACCAAGAAAAAGGAGGCAAATACCAATGTGATCATTATCAAAGGACACAAAAACAATTCATTTATTAGAATTCTACCTTTATTCTTGATAATAGTGTTATAATGGTGGCTTCTGAAGTACAGTAGAAATATCACTGACATTCACAGTCTAAGATAACTGTAGTTGAATTTAAGTTAAATCACTTTCAACTCTGTTACCTTGCAGGAACTGCTGAATCTTTCTGAATCTTAGTTTTTTTCATTGACAATATGGGAATAATAAAATTACCTATCTCATAAGATCATCACGAGGACAGCATGAAAATAGCTTATGTAAAAAATATATTACAGTACTTTGTATGTTCTGGTGTTCTATGAACATTATTTCCTTTTAGATATTGTTATATGTCTTAAATTTAGAGTAGCAATGGTGGAAAACATTAACTATAATATATAAAAACACACTCTACAGATGTGTCAAGTTCTTTGTTGCTATTAATTTATACTTCCATAGTCTTCCTCTCCTCATATTCCTTAGCCCTTTGTTTCAACAAGACCAAAGAACGGAGTCAGAGGTAGTGTCTTATTTCTAAGCATTTGTAAGTACATGATTTCCCTAGTATAGTGTCTAGTTAGCGAGAACTAGAAAGAATGATGGATAGGAGATATGCTGGCAAAAGCACCTTGTTCTCAGCATGAGAGTCTCTCGATATATCTTTCCTTTAGCCATTAATACACAATGTTTCTACCATGTGCAGTTTGACAGCATCTGACCTTAGATGTAGCCAATATCTCTGGCTTTCTGGATAGGACCTTCTCTGAGGTCTCAACCTGGGGAAACTACTAGTTTTTTGAGTATTCAAGAACTGGACTATGAGGTTGGTAACATGCACTGGGTGAACTGTGACCAGTGGGCACTGGATACTGAGAGATAAATGATCCTCTTTCCTCCCAAGCAGATAATTTCAAGTTACACTTTACATGGATCATTATATGTATGGGGGGGGGAACACATGTGCTCCTACCAGAACTGAGTGATAGTTGCTGACAGAGTTTACCTGCACAATAATGCAATCTTGTTCAGTTGTAACTGCATCCCTGTTTCACTCTTAACAAATTAACAACCTGCACAAAAACATTTTCTCAGGCTCTGCTTTCTGAAGAAAACAGCCTAAGCCACCCCAATATCTTTCTTTTTTTCTTTTTTGATGGTTCAAATAGTAAATTTTATGTTATGTGTCTTTTACCTTGATTTTTTAAATTTTATTGTAGTATTTTATTTTATTGCATATTTACAGTTTTGTGTTAGTTTCATGTGTACAGCAAAGTGAATCAGTTATGTGTGTGTGTGTGTGTGTGTATATATATATATGCACACACATTCTTTTTCAGATTCTTTTCCCATATAGATTGTTACAGAATATTGAGTAGAGTTCCCTGTGCTATACAGTAGGACTTTATTAGTTGTCTATTTTATTTATAGTACTGTGTATATGTTAATCTCAATCTCCTAATTTATCACTTCCTCCACGTTTCCCCTTTAATAAACATAAGTTTGATTTCAAGATCTGTGACTCTGTTTCTGTTTTGTAAATAAGTTCATTTGTATCATTTTTATTAGATTCCACATATAAGTGATATATGACATTTGTCTTTCTGTCTGACTAACTTCACTTGTATGATAATCTTTAGACCCATCCATGTTGCTGCAAATGGCATTATTTCATTCTTTTTTATGACACTGGTCAGAATGGCCATCATCAAAAAATCTACAAACAATAAATGCTGGAGAGGGTGTGGAGAAAAGGGAACCCTCCTACACTGCTGGCGGGAATGTAAATTGGCACAACCATTATGGAGAACAGTATGAAGCTTCCTTAAAAAACTAAATATAGAACTAACATATGATCCAGCAATCTCACTCCTGGGCATATAGCCAGAGAAAACCATAATTTGAAAAGAAACATGCACCCCAATGTTCATTGCAGTACAATTTACAAAGCCAAGACATGGAAGCAACCTAAATGCCCATGGACAGAGGAATGGATGAATAAGATACATATATACTCCAATATTTTTCTGAAATTTAGTTATTAAAACCCATAAGGGTAAACTGAGGTTAACAGTGACCATCACTGAGCCAACCCCTGACACCTTCGAATGTACTCTCTCTCTCTATGGATTTGCCTATTGTGAACATTTCATATAAATGGTATCATATGATATATGGCATATAATATAATATTGCTGCTTTCACTTAGCATGATGTTTTCAAGGATTATCTATGTTGTAGCCTGTTTCACTACTTCATCCCTTTTTATGGCTGAATAACATTTCATTGTATGAATATATCACATTTTGTTTACCTATTTGTCAGCTAATGAACATTTGGATTGTTTCCATTTTGTGATTATTATAAGTAATGTTTCTGTGAAACATTTGTGTAGATGTTTTTATGTGGACATACGTTTTCAATGCTCTTTGATAAATAACCAGTAGTGAAGTATCTGATAACTAACTCTGTTCAACATTTTGAAGAACATTGAAACTGTTTTTCAAAGTTACCAAACCATTTTACGATCTTATCATCAATGTATCAATGTTCCAGTTTTTCTACATGTTTACCAATTCTCATTTTCTGCATTTAAAAATTTACCCATCCTAGTGAGTGTGAATGATAATATCATTGTGGTTTTGATTTCCATTTCTCTAATGACTAATGATATTGAGTATTATTTCATGCATGTATTGCCCATTTGTATTATTTTTTGGACAAATTAAATGTACTATTTTTCTTTTGTTGCTTGTGTGTGTATAAAAGAATTCACCTTTTTTCACAATCCTTAGTGTGATTGTAGTGGAGAAAGTTCTTTTTTTTAAAATGGATTTTGCAAAGCATTTGGTTACAGCCTTCAGAACAGCAGGGAAGACCTAGTGAGATTATACAATAATAAGAAGATCAATTCTAGCTCTTTATTATTTGAAAATGTTTTCCATATAAGAAGGATGATGGGACAAATTCATTACTGTCTTCTGAGAGCTAATATTCAGGTCCTATGGCTCTGTTCTTTTACAGAGAAGGCAATTAGCTAAAGATATGTGGCTTGCCTAAGATCACCCAGCAAGTTATTGGCCTAGTAGGAATGTGAACACATGGACTCTCAGTTTCCCATCTGTTTCCTAGTTCATTTGGCTGCTTTGTTAGGAGTGAATATGTATGTATATTTATGTAGTGTTTTAGGAACAAGCAAAGGAATGGAGGTTGGTTTGTGCATTGTTTCAGATGGGCACAGGGAAGTGGGAAGAAAAATAATTTTCTTTCTTAATCTGCTAACAAATATATTTAAGGTGATGCTAACACTAAGAGAGAAGTAGGGTAAATAATCATCCTATTTCAAAGCATTTGTATATGTAATTCTATATTACTTTAAATATAGTTAACCAAAACCTTGCAATATGTTAAAATATATACACTACGTTATATGTCATTATAAAAGTGTTATATGTCTTATAAAAGTACTGGCTCTACTATAATGGGTAGTATAATAGTGTTATGTATAGTAGGAAGAGAAAAATTGAGTCTGTATTGGATGGGCAGAAGATTGAAAACAGTCTCCTTATTCAACATCTATAGAACACATTGTTCTAAACAAAGCTGAAAGTATAATGAAGGGACAGGTGGAAAGTAGATAAACTAGAACAAGGAGTTACTATTAGAGAAAGGAAGACAGGAAAGATGAAAAGGATGATGCAGTATAGACCAACAGGAGGAAAAGAAAATAGGAGGTGGGGGGAAGGAAGAAAAGATCAATATATTTGCATGTCTTAATTCCTACAGCTTAGTCAGAAATAGTATTCAATGTTTTGTTTTGTTATTTTCCTTAATTTCTCTTGAGAAGAGAGCCTTATACAGTAATATGGAATAAGAAGACAAAGTTATGTAAATATTGGTGGCATAGTCCTCAACTGTACCTTTGAGAGAATGATCAGCATAGATGTGTATATGAATTGTGTGTATGTCACCCATACCTCCTCATCTTCTACCACCCCCCTCCTGTACTGAAAGTAGGTACACAAATAAACAAAAGGAATGTTATGGTCATTCCATCCATACAGAGTATTCTCCTACCTCTCCAAGTGATGCCTCTCTCCCTCCAGCAGCATGAAGCCCACCAAGTGGGAGAATGATAATTGTATTCATCATATTGTACAAATGTATGAGAACGTAATGACCTTAAGATATATATTACTAAGGATGCTGCTTTTGTGTTTTTAAGAGAGATCATTATATTCATTGTCTACCTCCCTTCTTTAGAGTAAAAATACATTTAGTGATGGAACTATTGAGATAGAATAAAATACTGATTCATATAAAACAATGGCACCTATACTCAGTGTTAACATGGTCTTCCTAATTTCAATTACCCCAGAGTGAGAAATTTTAAAGGGAAGAAATCTGAATGTTATTCATGATGATTATTCAGAATGGATTACAATTTTCTATTAATTCACTCTTTTATTTTAAGTGTTTTAATTATTTTCATTAGAAATGTTTCATTTTAGAAATGAAAAGTTCAGACCTATGTTATAAGTCAGATTGAAGTATATTGGGAATTTCATAGTTAATTTTCATTTACTATAGTTGCTTATGACCAGATACAAAATTAGAAATAGTTAAGTAAATAATTACCAGTTTAATATATAAAATTTAGAATTGAAGAATTTTGATAAACTTACACTACATCTTGATATAGGCTAAAACTACATTCTTTCTATAAAGAAACCTCATAATCATCAGGAAACTTAGGTTAAAAAAAAAAACTGTTTATAGTTATGTAGCCATCATGTGGATTCCTTGATTTTTGAATAAAAAACAAAATAGAAAAGTTATCATTATGTCTTAATCTTTTTAATTACTTAATGAATAAATTGTGCTATTAATCAAATATAAGAAAGTTTAAATAAATTGATACTATAACTTGGGGAAATATGTAAAAACTCGACATAAAGCAGGAAAAATTCAACATAGCAATACAGCTCAAAAATTTATAATTTGCTATTAGACTCTAAGGGATATTATTTTATGTGAAGAACTATATTCGTTTAAATTTGGGACCCAGACTAATATGTTGGAGGTCTTCAGCCTGACCTATCTGTATTCCCTGGGTCAACCTTGTCATTGAAATGTATCCTCCAGAGAATGCCAAATACCTAAGGTATTACTTAACAATCTCCTTGTTATTTTATGTAGTTTCTATTTTTACAATGTATGTGTCAACTTCAAGTATTTTAAGGTGATTCACAAACTTTAAATTAACAAGGTGAGTACGAATTCCAAAAACATGCCAAAGGGTAGAAATGAAACTTACTTTTGTTGAGTTGTAGCATTGAGCACAAAGGAGTGATTTGGCAGCAGTGACAAGTAACTTAGCATCTGACACTCTGAGGGCAAACAGCTTCCAGGGAGAGTAAGATTCCAGTTACTTTTTCCTGCTAGATTGGGGGCTATGGTGCCTCAGATAAGTGAATTTCAAGCCTCAGGCAGCTAAAACTCAAGGAAACAGAAGATAAGTGGATTTGGCAATGATGCCAGATGAAAGAGTACAGCCGGATTTATGGTAGTTTATTTTTAATCTATCCCACTGTCTGCTGTTCCTCCCTAGAGATCTGCTTTCTTTTTCTCTACCATTTTCTATCCAAGAGAGTTAATGGAACATACAACCTCAATAACACAGCTAATCTGTGAAATAGAAACAAAAAAATCTCTCCTAACAGAGGTTTAGAATTACAGCACTGTAAGATAGGAATCAAGAATGTAGATTTCAGTACCAACTATATATTTTTTCCAGGGAAAGTCACTGAACATCATTTTTTAAAGTGGAGGAGTTGTAGTATATGATACACAGAATAAATTTTATCTCTACAATTCCATTGTTCTATCTCCTTTAATTTGTCGTAATTTTCTACATTTCTTGTCATTACATATGACAAGATTTCACTTGTTTCACCTTTCTTGGTCATCAGCTGTTTTCTTTACATTAGTTCTTTTAGATATAACATAACCCCAAATTATACTGTGTATCTTTGCTTATACTGGAACTATAGATTTCTTTCCATGTAACATGCCAGATATTTCTATTAAAGTATACACTCTAATTTTCTAGTTATCTATATGTAAAATGCATTCATATGATATATTTCCAAGGATTACAAATAAATATTTTCCCACAATCACATACAGCCTGGTAATCCACATCACATATGAAAACTAGTAGTTCTAGAATTTATGGAGGTTATTGCTGAGCTTATATGAGAAATCCTTATGCAAAGTCCCTACATAATAGCTCATGGAACAAAATATTTTACTCAATAAATCCCCCCCTTCCTCTAATCCTGACACTCAAAAGTTCCCTATACTAAAACTGCTGCAGAATTTTATGATGAACTATTTTACTATTAATTCCTACCAAATGTGAAAAATAAGACCATTATCCTTGCCTGTTCTAAGTTTCAAAATTATATCTTTTGCTCATCTGTATAGTACAGTTTCTGTTATTTTAATGAACTTTATAAATGTATCAGATGCTTATATGCTTTTAAATTCAACAGCCAATGCAATTCAACAGCATCAGTGAGGCTACTACAACAAAATTTCACATTGTTTTGAAATGTTATAGTCTCTTTCAATTTGTATCTAAAATTATCCCAATGCTCAAAACGTACTATCATGCATTGCTTAAACTGCAAAATCCACCTCACTTTACTTTTATTATTCTTGGAAATTAAGTGAATTTTTTATATCTCTATTTTCAATAATATAACACTTTTCTGGGATCTATCAAAAAGTTTTCTTTCTAAGAAAAACAGGTGATAGTAAAGGACGGGCAGGTTTCAAGTGCATTATGATACAAATAATTGCAGAGATTTTTAAATAACTAATTAATAATATTACTTAACCTATGCCTATAAATTTGGAAACATAGTTAATATAGTTGCATTTCTTCACTTGTAAAATTCTAAAAAAGGCAGTAGAAGAACTAGAAATCTTGAAAGTAGGAATAACTATTATATAAATGAAAATGTTAAAAAATATAGTCTTGTAACCCCACAAATTCCAGTCCTATAGGCTTTTACAAGGGAATTCTACTCTAGTTTGGTGAACAGATAATAACTCTTTTACAGAAATTTTCAAAAATAGAAGAAAAGAGGAGAAAACTTTGTAATAAATTTTACTCTAATAAGCTAAATGCAAACCAAGAAAAGAGAATTATAGCCTAATTTTATATATTGACCCAGATAAAAATATCTAACTGCAACACATCCCTTGATGTAATGGAAAATGAAAACTAGTTGGATTTGATCAAGAGAAATTTATTTCCAAAATGCAAAATTATTTTATTATCAAAATTTTTATCAACAATAAATGGGCTATATCATACAAATCAATATTATGCAAATAAGGGTAAATGGCCAAATAGCAAAGAACCTGGACCTGTTTGAGTATAATTTAATAATTTTATTACTTTATATTTTACTTAATAAGCTACCAAAACCTTGTGAAAATCGGAGTAGTTGCATTTGCATGTTTCCTCTTTATCTACTATATTCTACAGTTGAACACATTATCTCTAATTAGGCTGGATATCACATTGCAGGATAAAAACTTCACTTGCTGGGTTATAAGGCTTTTAAGATGCATGATTGAGCAGGAGGAGTCAAAGCCTTGGGGTTAACCAAAATATATTGTTTTAAGCATTGGACTGTGGTTGTTTTCCTTGATTCTTTCAGAGGACAAAGCTTTTCTTTGGAGGTCAGCATGCTTTGTGAATAGGCTAATACTTACCTTAAATATAACAAAAATCTTATAAATTTTAATGTTACTATTTTTTAAAAAAGTAGACTATACCTTTTAGAGTAGTTTTAGGTTGACAGCAAATGAGCAGAAAGTACAGAGGTTTCCCATATATATCCTTGTCCCTACATATACATAACCTCCTCCATTATCAACACTCACCACCAGAGTAGTACATTTGTTACAACTAATGAACCTACACTGACACATCATTATCACCCAAAGCATGTAGTTTGCATTTGGGTTCACTCTTGGTGTTGTACATTCTATGGGTTTTAACAAATGTATGATGACATGTAACCACCATTATAGATCATACAGAAAAGTTTCACTGGCCTAAAAATCCTCTGTGCTCCCCTTGTTCATCCTTCCCGTCCAAAAACCTTGACAATTATTGATCTTTTTACTGTCTACATGGTTTTGCCCTTTCATAAGATGTCATATAGTTGTAATAATATAGTATGCATCTTTTTCAGATTGGCTTGTTTCACTTAGGAATATGCTTCAGGTTCTTCCATTTCTTTCCATGATTTGATAGCTCATTTCTTTTTAGCAGTAAATAATATTCCATTCTCTGGATGTACTATAGTTTATTTTTCCTTTTAACTGACAAAGGACATCTCAGTTGCATCCATGTTTTGGTAATGAAGAACAAAGCTACCATAAACATCCTTGTGCAGCATTTTGTGTGTATGTAAGTTTTTGATTCCTTTGGATAAATCCCAAGGAGCATGATTGCTGGATTGTTTGGTAAGGGTATGTTTAGTTTTGTAAGAAACTGATAAACTGTCAAAGTGACTGTACAGTTTTGCATTTCCACCAGCAATGAATAAGAGTCCTGTGCCTCCACATTCTTGCCAAAGTTTGGATGTTAATCAGTGTTCTGGATTTTGGCCATTCTACTAGGTGTGTAGTCACATCTCATTGTTGTTTTAATTTTCATTTCCCTGATGACATATGTTGTGGATCATCTTTTCATGTATTAATTTACTATCTATATATCTTTTTTGGTGAGGTGTCTGTAAAGGTCTTTGCCTTTTTTAATTGGCTGTTTTCTATTGTTGAGTTTTAAGAGTTCTTTGAATTTTTTGGATAACAATCATGTAGCAGGTATGCTTTTGCAAATATTTTCTCCCGGTCTGTGGCTTGTCTTTCTCATTCTCTTGACAGTGACTTGAAGAGCAGAATTTTTTTATTTTAATGAAGTTCAGCTTATCATTATTTTATTCTGGATTATGCCTTTTGTGTTGTATGAAAAAATCATTGCCAAACCCAGGGTTATTTAGGTGTTCTCTCATGTTATCTTCTAGGCATTTTATAGTTTTGTTTTAAATTTAGGATTGTGATCCATTTTGAGTTACTTATTGCTAAAGGTGTAGGGTCTGTATCTGGATTCTTTTTTTTTTTTCTTTCTTTCTTTCTTTCTCTTTTTGCATGTGGATATCCAGGTGTCCCCATACCATTTGTTGAAAAGAATATCTTTGTTCCATTGTATTATCTTTGCTCCTTAGTCAAAGATAAGTTGACTGTATTTTGGGGAGTGTATTTTTGAGCTCTCTGCTTTACTTTATTGATCTATTTGACTAGTCATTTTGTCCCTGGTACACTGTCTTGATTACTGTAGTTTTAAAGTAAGTTTTGAAATTATATAGTGTAAATTCTCTGAAATTGTTCTTTTCCTACAATGTTGTGTTGGCTATTCTGGGCCTTTTGCCTCTCCATATAAATTTTTTTTCTTCCAGTTTTATTGAGATAAAACTGACATCAGCACTGTAAAAGTTTAAGGTATACAGCATAATGATTGACTTACATACATCATGAAATGATTACCACAGGAAGTTTAATGAACATCCATCATCTTGTATAGAAACAAAACAAAATAAAAAAGAAGAAAATATTTTTCATTGTGATGAGAACTCTCAGAATTTATTCTCCTAACATCTTTTATATATAATATACAACTGTTAATTATATTTATCATATTGTATATTACATCCTTGCTACTTATTTATCTTATAACTGAAAGTTTGTACATTTTGACTACCTTTCCCCTCTCCCCTCATACCTTGCCTCTGATAAACACAAATCTGACCTATTTTTCTATGAGTTTGTTTATTTGTTTGTTTTTGAAGTATAATTGACCTACAACACTATGTTAGCTCTGGTGAACAACATAGTGATTCAATATTTCTGTACATTACAAACTGATCACCACAATAAGTATAGTTACCATCTGTCACCATACAAATTTATTATATAATTATTGCTTATATTCACCACCCTGCATACTTTGTATCCTGACTCATTTATTTTGTAAGTTTATAGCTTTTAATATCACACAACTCTTTCTCTCATCCTCTGAGTTGCATCCCTCTGTCAAGCACCTGTTTGTTCTCTGTATCTATGACTGTTTCTGTTTTATGTTTGTTCATTTGTATTGATTTTTAGATTCCACATATGAGTGAAATCATATGCTATTTGTTTTTCTCTGTCTGACATTTCATTAGCATAATATACTCTATTTCCATTTAAGTTGTCAGAAATGGCAAGACTTCATTATTTTTTAAGGCTAACATTCCATTGTATGTCTATACCACATCTTCTTTTTCCATTCATCTATCTATGGACACTTAGGTGGCTTTCATTTCTTAGCTATTGTAAATAGTGCTGCTATGAACATTGGGGTACATATATATTTTCTAATTATGATCTTTTGTATTTCTGCGGTGTCAGTTGTAACTTCTCCTTTTTTATTCCTTTTTTTTTTTTTTTCTTGATAAGTCTGGCTCAATGTTTATCAATTATTTTTTATCTTTCCAAAGAACCAGCTCTTAGCTTCACTGATCTTTTTTATTGTTGTTTTTAGTTTATTTTATATATTTTTGCTCGGATCTTTATTGTTATGTCTTTCTTTCTACCAACTTTGGATTTCATGTATTCTTTTTCTAATCCCTTTAGGTGTAAGGTTAGGTTGTTTATTTGATATTTTTAATTTTCCTGAGATAGGCTTGTATTGCTATAAAACTCTCTCCTAGAATTGTTTTTGCTGTGTTCCACAGATTTCAGATCATTGTGTTTTCATTTTCATTTGTCTCAAGTAGGGACTTAATTTCCTTTCTGATTTCTTTAGTGACTCATTGACTGTTTAGTAGTAGCATGTTGTTTAGCCTCCACATGTTTGTGTTCTTTGCAGTTTTTGTTTTTTTTTTTTTTTCTTGTAGTTGATTTCTAGTCTCTTAGCATTGTGGTGGGAAAAGATGCTTGATCTGATTTCAATCTTCTTACATTTACTGAGACTTGTTTTGTGGCCTAGCATATGAAACACCCTGAAGAATGTATCAGGTGCACTAAAAAAGAATGTGTATTCTGCTGCTTTTGGATGGACTCCTCTGTATCTGTTTAATTTATCTGGTCTAATATGTCATTTAAGGTTATTGTCTCCTTATTGATTTTGTCTGGATGATCTGTCCCTTCATGTAAGTGAGGTGTAAAAGTCCTCTACTATTATTATGTTACTGTCAATTTCTTCCTTTATGTTTGTTAATATTAGATTTATGTATTTAGATGCCCCTGTGTAGAGTGCATATATATTTACACTTGTTATATCTTCTTGTTGGATTGATCCCTTTATCATTATGTAATGTCCTTCTTGGTCTCTTGTTACATTACTTTAAAGGCTACTTTGTTTGATACAGCTATTGTTATCCCAGCTTTCTTTTTGTTTTCATTTGCATAGAATACTTATTTTTCATCCACTCACTTTCAGTCTGTGTATGTCTTTAGATCTGAAGTGAGTCTCTTATGGGCAGTGTACATACAAGTCTTGTTTTTGTATCCATTAGTCACTTTATGTCTTTTGATTGGAGCATTTAGTCCATTGACATTTAAAGTAATTATTGATATGCGTGTATTTATTGCCATTTTGTTCATTGTTTTTGTATTTCCTTTTTGTTCCTTTCTTATTCTTTTGCTCTCTTCCATTATGATTTGCTTACTATCTTTAGTGTTATGTTTGGATTTCTTTCTCTTTTTTTGTGTGTGTATCCATTATATATTTTTGGTCTGTGGTTAAGATGAGGTTTATATATAACAATATGTAATAATATGTTCATATATATACATATATATGAAGTTGAACAATATATTTAATTTAATTGGATAATCTCTTAAGTTAAAACACATTCTAACAGTGCTACATTTTTACCTCTCCCCCAACAAGTTTGATCTTTGGGGCATGATATCTTACATCATTTTTGTGTGGGTATCTCTTAACTACTCATTGTGATTATAAATGGTTTTACTACTTTTGTCTTTTAACCTTCCTACTAGCTTTATATGTGTTTGATCTACTACCTTTACTATAATATTTGCCTTTACCAATGAGATTTTCCTTTTGTAATGTTCATATTTTCAGTTGTCTTTTTTTCCACTTAGAGAACTACCTTTAACATTTCTTGTGAAACTAGTTTAGAGATGCTGGCTTCTTTTAGCTTTGCTTGGCTGTAAAACTCATCCCTCCTTTAAATTTGAATGATAGACTTACAGGTAGAGTATTTTTGGTTGTAGCATTTTCCTTTCTTTACTTAAGTATATCATGCCACTCCCTTCTGGCCTGCAGAGATTCTGATGAAAATTCAGCTGATAGTCTTATGGGAGTTACCTTGAACACAGCTAATGCTTTTCTCTTTCTGCTTTTAATATTTTCTCTTCATGTTAAAGTTTTGCTATATTAATTACAATGTGTCTTGGTGTGGTTTCTTTGGGTTGGTCTTGTTTCAGACTCTCTGTGCTTCCTGGATCTGGTTTTTTGTTTCCCGTCTCAGAGGGGAAACTTTTCAGGTATTATGTCTTCAAATATGTCCTCTGCCCCTTTTCTCTATCTTCTCCTTCTTGGATCCTTATAATGTGAATGTTAGTGTGCTTGATATTGTCTCAGGGCTTTCTCAAACTGTCCAATATGTTTTATCTGTGCTCTGTGATTGCTGGAAACTTTTAAAGTTAACAGTAAGATTTTGTACTGAGAAAATCTATAATTACTGTAAGTCTGATTTGACTGTTTGTGTTACATAAAAATTTTATAAAAAGGACCTCAATAAAAGGCAAAACATGTTCATGAATGGTCAAACTTAATTTTAAATAGGTCAACTCTACTACAATATGGCTATATACTCAAGAAAATTTTGACAGTTTTCTAGGAGAAACTTTGGGGAAATTAAGCCTATACTATAATCTACATAACAGGATAAAGTTAAGAATATCTATTATAATTCCAAGATGGAGAGGAAATATGCATGCACATGTATATCATGAGTAGACATTAAAACACTTAACAAAGATGTAGTAGGAAAAAGTATAGTTTTTGTACAAGAACTAACAAATAGAACAGAGAATCCAGAAACAGATTCATTAACATATGGTTTCCTCAAATTTGATAAAAGATAGTGTATTGGGGGTTATGAAATTGCACATTTTTTAGTAGATGATCTGTGGAAATTTGGCTCAGTATATGGACTTTAAAAGTTGGATTACAAAATTGGATTAAAAAAATGGCTCTACATAGATTAAATAACCAAATGCCAAAAGTAAAATTAAAGTTAAAAATATAAAAAAATGCAATATTTTTATGACCTCATAGTTAGAAAAAAAATTTAAAACAAAACCTTACAGTATAATTCATGTACAAAAAATTTTTAACTTTGGTTAGGTACAAGAAAACATCTTTAATTAAAAAACCTCATAGCAGGCAAAGTTAACCACTATATGACAGACTGGAGATGATATATGCAATGCTAAACACAAGCAAATGATTAATGTCTATATTATAAAGGAACACATTCAACTTATCAAGGAAAGGAAATATTTACAAAAATAAGCTGAGAATATGAATAAAAAATAATAATTAACAATTATATAGCAATTAATGTGTTCTAGATACTGTGTTAAGCATTACATACATTATAATTTATTTAACGTTCACAGAGATACAAAGTTGATATGGTTCTCCTCTAAAGATGAATAGAAGGACGCACAGAGAGTTAAATAATGCGTATAAGTTTATTTTTGTCTAGGTAAGTGATGGAGGCAGGATTTGCCCCCAGGCTGTCTTGGTCCAAAATCTGTGCTCCTCATTATTTTATACTGCCTTTGAAGAAATATCCACATAATTAATATGTGCATGATCAGCCTCACTGGTAAATGTGGAAATAGATATTAAAATGAAAATTGTATATCTTCTTGCAAGTAGTAGATTGGCAAAAATGTAAAGGCAGTACACTATGAAATGTTAGAATATGGGAAAATTGGAAATTTTAAGCATTGCTGATGTTCCCATGTTTGGAAACTTGCACAGGCATTCTGGAGATATTTAGTGATATCTGGTAAAATCTTATATGCAAATATCCCACATCCAGCAGTTAGTCTCACAGCAGAATATATATCCCCTAAAAATATTTTCCATAAGTCTGTAAGGAGATATGAATAAAGACATTCATCACAGTGTTGTAGTTTTTGGTAACATAGAAGTGTAGGCAAATGACAAATCTATTACTGGAGGGATGGGCCTATAATCGTGAGATATATCCATTATGTATAGATACAAGTATCATATGTATGTATATGATAAATGAATAAAGCAAATATAATGAGTTACATTTATTATCAAAACATTAATATATCTCAAAAACCTAATGTTGAATGGAAAACCAAAGAACACAATACAGTTTATAGGATGAAGGTGCTAAAGAAAATGAAAAATCACATTTCAAACAAATCTATATAATTTTTAAGACACATTTACACCTAATTCAGCATAATTTAGATGGGTTGAAAATATATGCATTAAATACACTAGGAACATGTCATGGGTGTGTGTGTGTGTGTGTGTGTGTGTGTGTGTGTGTGGCATAGAATATGGGAATTAGTCTTATGTGAAAAATGCAGTTAAAATAAGAGAGCAGTTAAAAATGTAAGAAATCTCAAGTGGTGAACTTCTTCTGGGTTGCTCAGAGCATTCATATTTATATTTGGTTAATATAAATAAAATATAATGTAAAATGAAATCATGTGTGCATTTTATATATAAGTATCCTCAAGTCTATTTTCTGTTGTGAATTGAAAGATTTGATATTTTTAAGTAAGTGTTTATAATCATATAAAAGTCAATAGCAGATGTTCCTGCAACAATTTAAAATTTATATGTATATATTTGTGTGTGTGTATATATATATATATATATATATATATACACATTTTTTTTCATATTTACTTTTTAACATAACTTAATATTTTTCAAATTGAGGCTACTAAAGCACTGGTCTTCCTTTAATAAACATACTCATTAAGCATACATTTATTTTAATATATGTCTGGTGTATGTTAATTTGAATAATAAAGAAAAAAGTTCTAAAGAGGAGACATTTAAAATAAGAAGCTTTTCCAAAAGTAAATATAAAAATATTTTTATTATACTATATCTAAAAGTTTGGCATTTTAATATAAGGCACTATGAAAATGAGATATTAAAATATCTATAGTCTTACTACAGTCAACTTTATAACTTATTTTTCATTTTAATGCCAACTGAATGTAAACAGAATGAGACTGTTTAATCCTTAACATTGCCTCTTGGGAGTTTTCCTTGATTTTTAGATATGATGTGAAAGCTGGATGACTCATTCAATATGATTCAGTGCCCTTGAGGAAGGTTGAATAGAGTAGCTCAAATAGGGAAGATAAATTCCCTATAGCATCCCAGAATGTAGCATTTTTTAAAGTTAGAAAACATTTTCCACACAATTAGCACAAAATCACATTGTCATGGATTTGCCTTCAGGTCATTAACTAATATGTTCACTAACAACTTGCACAAAGTGGATTGAAAAAAAAAAAAAAAAAGCTTTCTGAGTCAGAACTGTGACTGATTTGGAATTAAACCATGCTTACTGGAATTCTATCAATATACTTCTACTTTCAGTATTTCTGTTGTGACCCTGCAATGACATTCAAAAAATATATTTTCTACCTCATCTATTTCTTCAATATCTAAATGCTATTTAAACAAAATTCATTTAATTATTTCATAAGTGATCCCGCTTATCTTATTGGGAAATAAATGTGTCATTTATAATAGAAAATTAAATACTATGTAAGCTGTCTTTGTAAAGTTTTACATGCATTAATGTTGTATTTGTACTGTATACAGAAGAATCATATTAAATAATAATATTGTGATAAAACTACATATAATACTCTTTATGAAGAAAATTGTCTATACAATTCATGATGAATTATGAAAAATATTCCCCAAATATTATAAAATTTGAAAAAAACAAAACATTAGGGATAATTTTGGGTGTTAACATGTAAATTCACACACTCTGGGTAGGGCGAAAAATTCTCTAAAATCAAGTCCTAAAAGGCTTATCAATACTCCTTGGATTAACATGATCTATTAGAAGAGGTAAGGCAAGGATCAATTTGGAAAAATTCCATATAGGGGAACAAGTCCATGGCGCAGAATAGCAACTCAGTTCTTATTAACATCAAAGGGTAGGGCCTGAGATTTTACATATGCCAAAACTATAATATAATATTGTCCCAGCTTATGGGGTTTTGTGAGAATTAAAAAGAACTCACATTTATTGGGAAGAAGAAAGTGATGGAGAGATATGAACATAAAGGATCCATAAGACTCACTCACCAGCAAAGTAAATCACTTCCATAATTCAACCTTGTGGCTGCAGTATATATTTAAAAGTATGCCTCAATAAACTTGCAGTTTAATTGCTTTGAATAGTTAAAAGCATGATAGCTCACAGCTGGTTCAGAAATACTCTTCACAGTATTACTGAAATCTCAGAGAATTTGTGCAGGTATCCTGGAGTAAGTTGGACGCTTGAACCACCTCTTTGTTATCTCCTTGATATATTCATACAGACCACTGACTGACACTTCTATGAAACCATCTGAGATGGCAGGAAATAATGGCAACATGTAGCAAGTTCCCATTTCCCAGAAGTGAGCATAAGTAACACACTCCCTGTCAACTGGGCCTTTTCTCCTCTGTGATAGGGCTATCAGTCATCTTGAGGATGTCAAGCGAGAGGCTACAGAATAAACCCTGAGGACCAGATGGAAAAGGGAAGAAGTCAGTATCTTAGTTCTCTCTACAGAATGGAATGTGATGGTTGAGAAAAATCTAACCTGACCAGAGAAGCTGATCTTGACTTAGATAAATATTATTAGATAAATATTCATGGGATACACCAAGCTCAGTAAGGCATAGCTTGCCCGGAAATCTTCAGATATCTTTATTTTCCTTTTGTTTTCTTTCTCTTTTCCATACTGATTGTATTCCTTCTCCAAGGATCATTGTCTTCATAGCAATATTTGGAGTTTTTGGAGGATAACTAATAACTCATTATACTGTATATGTATGAAAACTCTTTCTCTGAATCTTTGTATGTTTATCAATTTTGCTAATAGTAAAAATTGCAATGGACAGTTTTGCTTTTTTCTTTGGTATTTTTTAAATTCTAACAAATATATAAGCTTTTTTCTATATAGATTCTATATCTTCTTTCTTCTCTATGATGACGTTAAGTTTTGTTATATTATGATGTAATATAAAGTATATCTTGAAGTACATCTATATCTTAGGTATGGTATTTTGGGCTGAAGTGTATCTTCTAAAATTTATTGGTTGAGGTCTTAACATCCAGTATTTGGAAGTAGGGCCTTGAATGAGGTAAAATGAAGTCATATGGGTGGGCCTTAATCCAATATGCCTGATGTCCTTATAGAAAGGGTGTATTAGAACACAGACACACACAGAGGGAAGACTATGTAAAGACACAAAAGATGGCCTTCCAGAAGCTGAGGAGAGAGGCCACAGAAGAAATTAATCCTGCCAACACCTTGACCTTAGACTTCTAACCTCCAGCACTGTGAGGAAATAAATTTTAGTTATTTAAGTCACCCAATGTGATACTCTGTTATGATAATCCTAGCAAAAAAATATGTGTGGGTAGAGATATAGATATATAGATATTACACATAACTATACAAAAATATATTGCATTTTTATGGTAGTGGCAGTAAGAAGTGGAGGATATAGCTAACTTTACCTCAGATAACTCATTTTGAAGATTATCAAGTGATTAATTCATCTTTTAGTCAATGTATTAAATGACATTTGTTATTTATTAAATTCTTGTATACATCTGGGTCAGATCCTGGACTCACGTTTTGCACTATCTAGAAGGTTATATGGAAGTTTGTTAATGGAAAACCAAATTT
The DNA here is from genome assembly GCF_949987535.1 of Balaenoptera acutorostrata. Taxonomy (NCBI): domain Eukaryota; kingdom Metazoa; phylum Chordata; class Mammalia; order Artiodactyla; family Balaenopteridae; genus Balaenoptera; species Balaenoptera acutorostrata. Next base: position 36,953,652 of record NC_080081.1, read on the forward strand.
TGGGATATATTATCAGTGAAGGGGACTTGGAAACACAGTGAATGTGCTTGGCTCTACTCTCTGACATCTGTGGGTTTTAACTTAATTCCTAAGTTTCTCCAGTAGTGTACTGCCTACAAGATCAAGACTGGTTCAGGAACTGTGGAACACATGACTGGATGTTTTATAGGAGAAAGTGGCAGAGCATGAAGCCATCCACAGGAGGATAGATTATCTCTAATTTGCTAATAACTGACTACCTCCACTAGAAAAAAAATGAAGCTAGTCTGGAATAATCCACTTTTCTGAAATTATACTGACTTCTTTTATCACATGTTTTCTGCTAAATGAGCTTGAAGATCATCTTTCAGATGACATTTGTCAGAATTTTTCATAGGGTGAATAGAGATGAGCAGAATAATTTAGATGTATTTTTCTATGCTTTTGCTATAAACTATTTGCATTTATTAATACATATCATCTTGTCTTCAGTTTAAAGTAATTAATATACATTTTTTGAAATTTCATTGTTTACTAATAACATAATTGTTTATTCTTTCATATAAATTTAACAACCTATCAATAATGTTTTAAACCATATTAGTTACCACTGCAGTTATCAGTTAACCACAATATTTTGCTAATGATTTAATAAAATGTATTTATTTAAAATAATTCATGTCTATAAGTAAATTTATTTTATTACTATTATAAATGTACAAAACAGAACATAAAATGTCATTGTTTAACTGAAAATACTTTTAATTTTTTTTTAAATACCAGAATTTTTAAACAAATAAAAATCATGAAATAACAGAGAAGAAAGAAAAAAATTGTGGTTTATCAGATACTTATTCTCTTCATTGTCTCAATCATACTGTGTAACGAGCCCAGCATCAGTGACTAAAATGAATAAGCACTTATTTGTCTTGTAGGACTGTGGGTTAGTAATTAGACTTAGCTCTTCTGGATTGTTTTTCTGGTCTAGGATGGGTTCATATACACACCTATGGTCAAATGTCTGTTGGTCTTCGATAGATGACTGTTCAACGTGTCTCTTACCTTAAAGCAAACTAGCCCAGGAATGCTCTGTGGGCAGTAGTAGGAATAGTAGTACAGAAGTAGAAATAGGCAAGTGTTTTCTTGAGGTTCTGCTTGAGTCAGCTGATCACATCTCCTTGGCCAAAGCAAGTCAGGTGGTTAACCCCAGATTCAGTGTACAAGAACAATTGGTGTAACATCAGGAGCAGGGACAAAATAAAACTTTTTGCAAACTATCACACTTGGGAAATTTAATTCCTAGTGCTTATAGAAATAATTTGTCTTTTTGTGTCTCATCTGTTATGGCATCATGTGTTACAGATTCAAATTTTATCTCTAGTTTTATATTCTAATCAGCCTAAATCAGAAATGTTTTGATAAATTTTATCAGAGACATTACATTGTTCACTATACAACGATAACAGTGATAGTTTCTATAAACTGAATGGTTCTAGATATTTTGGGGAGGTGAAAAATACATCAATATTGATGTAATGTTACTGCCTCAAAGATATCTTCAGGGATTTTAGAGTTTAAAAATTAAAGGTTGGAGCAGAATTAGGAATAATACCAGATATCCTATTTTAATATGGTGGAGCTAAACTATTATCTCTTTATTTAATTTAAAAAACAATATAAATATCAAAAAAGTATGAATCATGATTGTTTTGTGTTGTTTTTTTTTTTTAGCAAACAACCATAAAATACTTTCTTCTTTGTTGATCCAATTTTGTGTCTTTCTGACTTTTCACTATGAATATAATTTAGTTTATCACAGCTCCTTTGGCACAAAAACTATAATTTCAGACAGCTCTAATATCTTCCTAGCATCCCTAACTGTGCTGTGATTTCCCTTTGGAGACGCCTAATGAGCCATTTTCTTGGGACTGCTGTCTGATCTCTTACAGTCCTTTAACATAAGGTATGTTATGTTATGTCCTGAGCATAAAATAACTTCTTATCCACTCTCAATTTGTTCTTGAATTTGTGTAATTTTTCTGTTACTTTCATGCTTTCATTCCCCATATACAAAATGATATACTAATTCTATTTTTTAAGAACAATGAAATATTAATACATGATTCTTAATTATGTAAGTATTTTCAATGTATATTAATAAAAATAAAATAATGATACTAGTGTTTTAGAGGGAAAACGTCTTGCTTCGTTGTTTCAATTATGTCTTTATTTTTTCTGTTTAAAATGTGAATCATGACCAACAAATTGCAGATCATTAATATCTTGTGAAATTTCTTTGAAAGATAAATAATGCTATAAATATCTGAAATTTGTTGGACAATATTTTCTAATTTATTTAGAACACAAATATAAATGATTATAAAACTTCTAGATTTCATTGTTTTAACTTTCAGGTACCTTGACTTGTGGTAGCTAGGTAAATATTTAACAACCGGTGCTACCAAAAAAAAAAAAAAAAAGGTCTAATTTGGAGTATATATAGTTCAAGATAGCAATGTGATGCCATGAATGCAGCGTTGGGAAGAGGTGTATACAATCATCTCTTTGAGCTAACTGTGAGCAGTCTCTGTGAGTGGGATCCAGCACCCCTGAGTCCTTGAATATCTTGTTTCACTTTCTTCAAATGATATAGTTATATATATATATATATATATATATATATATATATATATATATATATATATGGTCTCTTAGTTCTTCTGGCAATCAAAAGACCTACAGGGATTAATAATAAAAATTATGTATGTGGACTTGGGCCAGAACTAAGTTAGGTATA